>NC_141676.1:46312068-48712068 GCF_028749965.1 Puma concolor | reverse complement strand
CAGGTTTTGATTACAGTTTCTGATTAGGGACCTCAAGGATGTGTGTGTGTGTGTGTGTGTGTGTGTGTGTGTCCATGTGTGTGTATGTGTGAGAGAGAGAGAAAATGTGTGTGTGTCTGTGTGTGTGTGTGTGTGTGAGAGAGAGAGAGAGAGAGAGAGAGAGAGAGAGAGAGAGAAAATGTGTGTGTGTGTGTGTGCGCGCGCGTGCGCGCGCAGAAAGAAAAACAGGATCTAGGCCTACAGCTTTTGTGTTTTTGTGTGAGAAGTCCTCAGCTAGTGCTCGTGTCAGTGATGGGAAATGGGGGCTGGGGCTTGAGGAACCAGAAGTAGGGCTGGACCCGGGGGAACTGTAAACTCAGAAGGATGCTCTGATTCTTTGCCTGCTTCACAGAGTGGGAGTTCACACGGTACTGGGAATTTCAGCCAAATACTCCTGGCCAACCCTGCTTTCCTGGCTGCCTGGCTTCCGCTGCTCCCAGGGACTTGGGCTCTAGCCCCTGGAGGCTCTAGCCCTGCTCACAAGGCCTGATCCTCCCTTGAGGCTGTGGCTGCTTGAGAAGCCCAATGTAGGTTGTCTGATGGGTGCAAAGAGGGAGGTGCTCTGCACTGACAATGCCCATGGGCCTCTGGAGAATCAGGGAGGCCTAGTGCCTCTCAGTAAGGGCAGAGAATAAAAGAATACTAAGTCTGATGTAGCCTCAGTCTGGGGTCTAATCTGCCCCAGCCACATGGTCCCTCAGGCCAAAGAAGGTACTCAAGGACTGGGCTGACCAGAGTCTAGGAGGCAGCCACTGATACTTGCCCTGGGGAAGAGATGAGGAACCAGAGGCACAGGAAAGTTAACAGATTCATACAAGGTCTTCTGACTGTGATGTGTAGGAGCCCAGCTTGGTCTGACACCAGAGTCCATATTCTTAAACTATGTGTTAATGATCCTCCATTATAGGACCTGGGCATCCTGAGTCCAGCTCACCTGAAGTCCTCATGGGTCCTTCTCCTGCTGGCTCTAGCAATGCAAAGGCTATTGGTACCACAAACAGACTTCCCACAAGTACAGAGATAGAAACACAGCATTTGATACACCTTCAGAGACCATGGGGCCCACCACCTCATGTTACAGAAGTCTGGTTCTGGTACAAGGTCACAAGGAGAGTGAACTTGTAGAGACCTGGAATTTGGAGCTCCTGCTATTCAGCTAGTCCTCTCTGCCCCTCAACTGTGTGGTTAGTTCATGGAACCCTCCCCTTGCTTGGCTGCGACTAGAAACTCACACTCACCTCTAACCCAGTGGAGCTGCACCTACGTGTGGTTTGAAGTCATGATGGTCAGAAGGGCCAGCAGACTTTTGTGCTGTCTTGTCTTACATCTCCTGAGGAGAAGGCTTAAAGGTTCTTTTATTTAGAGAGGTGAGACAATGAGCTAAAGATGAACTAAACTCAGTGTGAAAGGATCTCTTCACTAATGGTGGAGTTGAAGCTTTGGCAATCTTTTAATTTAAAAAAAAAAATTTCAGTGTTTATTTATTTTTGAGAGACACAGAGAGATGGAGCATGAGCAGGGGAGGGGCAGAGAGAGAGGGAGGCACAGAATCCGAGGCAGGCTCCAGGCTCTGAGCCATCAGCACAGAGCCTGACTCGGGGCTCAAACTCATGAACGGTGAGATCATGACCTGAGCCGAAGTCGGACACTTAACCAACTGAGCCATCCAGGCACCCTGACAATCTTTTAATTTTTTAAGGAACACTGATATTCTGGGGAGCATGGCATGACAGCTGTTTGGAGGAGCTGGCTGGGATCTGGGAACCAGATTGCATCAGAATCTGGCTTAAGCACATGATCAATGTTAGTATAGTGGAAGGGGTCAAGAATGGCCATGGCAAGAAGGAGCCCAGGACTAGGGAGAAGGGACGCTAAGGGGACAGAACTCGGGAAAGTCATGACTGAGAAAAGGGAATAGTCACATTTGATTCCAGATGTAGATGTTTTCCTTTCTGCTGTCATTCCCTTCTTTAATCTTCAGACTTTAGGAGATTAACAAATTTTTTTGGTGGCTAAACCTTATAGCCCACTGTTACCAGTGTTTTAAGGGAATTTTCCACACTTGGTTAGGAGCAGCAGTTGGAAAGGTACAGCAGCAGAGCACTCAGTTTGGGGAAGACCAGACATCACCCATAAAGGAGCAGAGGAGCAATCTGGAGCCATGGAAAGTAACTGACCAGCAGCACTCACCAAGCCCACGACATTCCTGGGAGGGAGGTTCAATAAAACCCTGAGCCAGCTGCCTGTGGTCAAATGCATGGGGGCTTGGCTCACTGCCATTTAGAAATTCAAGGGCTCCCCAAGTCTGCCAAGTTCTGCAACATCTCAATCCCATGAGTTTGGGATAGGGAGATACAAGAAGCCATTCTTTTCTAAGTATTTATTATCTGAGTTCCCACAGTTATCATGTGCAAAAAAACAAATGTCATCCTGACATGAAAATGTTCACGGAGTCTGCCCGCTTACCAAATTAATGCTCACTCATCCATTCTCTTCCCTCACTTAACAAATGTCTGTCCCTTCTGGCTGAGGTCAGTTCAGGCAACCGTCAGATATAATGTGGGTGGTACAAGGGCAAACCAAGTGCAAAGTTCATGAAATCAAAGAAGACAGTGTTGGAACACTTCACATGCAACGTCTTGGACCAACAGAGAGCAGATGGAGCTAGAGCAGTTAACAAAGAAAAAATCATGATGAGGCAAGATAGGTTCTTTATGAGAAAATGATTTGCATATTGAAGGATTGATAGAAGTCCTTGGGAAAATGAATGAAGCCCTTAAATTTTAAACAATCTCTTAACAGAGGTGTTGTAAAGTAAAATGTGAAGGACGTGGTTCATCCTGTTGGTATAAAGAATAAATATACCAATGCCAAAATCGACACAATTAATTCTTTATTCCTTCTGTTTTATACTTCTTTTTTAACGTGTATTCATTTTTGAGAGACAGAGAGAAAGATGGAGAGCGTGAGTTGGGGAGGGGCAGAGAGAGAGGGAGACACAGAATCCAAAGCAGACTTTAGCCTCTGAGCTCTGAGCTGTCAGCACAGAGCCTAACGTAGAGCTCGAACTCACGAACCACGAGATCATGATCTGAGCCAAAGTCAGATGCTCAACCGACTGAGCTACCCAGGCACCCCAATTCTTTGTTCCTTCTAAAAAAGTAGCGTATAATCTATATTTTGTTATATGTATAACTAAAAATAATTTATTTTCATAATTTCATTTGTACAAAACAATCTCAATGAGACCCTTTAATTTATTGTCATCATTTCTCTTTCTTACAATACAATTTTACTGAAAATCATTTTCACTATTTACTATGAAATTTTGGTCTTCATTTTAAGTGGACTCAGTTTAGGTGGTCTTTTTCTGGTGATCACACCCGGGACATGATGAGGCCCCCTGTGCTGACGGTTCTCCTCCAAGTCTTTCTCCATTCTAGGAGGGTGCTTGCAGAGTTAGGGTGGCTGGACCTCCCAGGAAACCTCAGTCAGACACAGCCTAGGAGGTTCATCTAGGAGATGAACATCTAGGTTCATCTATGGGGGCCTCAGCCAATTCAAACGAACTATGGGTATTTATTCCTCAGTGTTGCAGCCACACACCTTCCCCAGGTGCCCACTGCAGCCTGCACAGGCTGTAAGCAGACCCTCTGGCCAGGCCAGGCAATGTGGCCCCAGCTCAGGACCCTTGACTTGGCCCCGGCCAGGCTAGCTGCAGGTAAGGAGGGGGCACTTACTTGGCCGGCGGGGCTCTGGGCTGCCTGTGGCTCTCCAGGGGGCTCCTCGTCCTCGGGAATGTGGGGCATGGCAGCCTCCTGGCAGGAGTGGCCCCGTGTGCCCGGAACCTCCGCGGCGTCAGCCCCAAAGATGCTCCAAGAGGCCTGGGCTCCGCAGGCTGAGGAGACGCCAAAAGGACAAGTCAAATCCACTCCCATCCCTGACCCAAGTTGGGTTCCATTTCTAGGAGCCATGAGCCGCAGAAAAAGCTTGGTTGGGTTTGTATCAACAGCAAAGGTTGGACTAGGCCAGGAGAGGGCATTTGGAATTGCATTTCCTCCTGTTCATTTGCTCTGTTTACAAAGCTAGAGATGACCTTAGAGATTTTGCAACTAATTTGGTCCTTACAGTAAACACAGCTATCCCAGAGGGGAAAAAAGTGCTTCAAACTCCTCAAAACCATAGCTAATGGAGGACGCTCCACTGGGACCAGACCTGTACTTATGTACCATTTATTGAGCACCTACTAAGTGCCAGGCACTATCCTAGAAACATTTACAACATCACCTAATTTAATCCTCATGATGACCTCTGATCCAGGCATTAATATTCACATTTTATAGAAGAGAGAGCAGCATCATGGAATGTCAGCCATTTGCCAAAATCACACAAAGAACCAACAATTTGAATCCAGATCTTCCTGATTTTAAGCCAGGACTCTTTTTACTATACCACACAACCTTCCTTGTCTGGGTTGAGGAAGAGGAGGAGATGATGTTCCCTGACTTTCTACCCCATGGCTGACTTCATTTCCTTCAACAGCTTTTCTGATCCTCAGTATGGGGCTGTCTCACTTGAGGACAGCCCTCACCAGGCCTGCAATTCTGGAGGCTCAGCCAGGGTGCATCTTGTGTACTTTGTGCAGCGCCAATCCTGAGCAACCTTTAATTGTTTCGCCACAAGCCAGACTTATCCCATCTCATGGTCTAGCAACCTTGAGACCCAGCTAGGATTGGCCCAGTCAGCGTAATCTTATTTATTGGCTTAGGGATAGAAAATAGATCTGGTGTAAGCCAATGAGCACATTACAGTGTTCTGGGATCCAGGTGCTTGAACTTGCTCTGGGTGGTAGAGTGTGCAGATGTAAGACCTGGTGCTATTGATGCCATTTAGTTTCTATTTGGAAGTCCAGACTGAGGATAAAACTGACAGACACTCAGGAGGTGGTAGAGCTAAGACTCTTGCATAAAAAAGAAGCTGGATCCCTGATCAAATTCACCTGAAAACTGAACTCTTTCTGGACTAGCCAGCTGCACAAACAATTAAATTTCTTAGTATTTTACTCAGTTTGACTTGGGTTTACTTATAACTATGAATTTGTAACCACTGTACTAACTTATAACTACTAACTACTGGTACTTATAACTACTAATTATTCTTTTGTGTTTCTCACCATTCAAGAGGCCTAGGACCATGAATGATCTCTCCAATAGACTGGAGCCAATGGGCCTGGCTCCTCTGCTTCCTCTTAGAAAAGGTCAGTAATGTCAGGTTTCAACATGGAGAGGCAGGATAGTAAGGTAGAAAGAACGCAAGCCTTGGAACCTGATACCTGGATTTGAGTCCCCACTCTGCCACTCACTGGCTGTGTGGCCTTAAATGTTGGCTTCACTTTTTTTTTTTTAATTTTTAAAGAGAGAGAGAGCACAAACAGGGGAGAGGAGGAGAGGAGCAGAGGCAGAGAGAAAGAGAGAATCTTTTTTTTTTTTCAAAATTTACTTTGGGGGGAGAGGGGCAGGGAGAGAGGAGGAGAGAGAGAATCCCAAGCAGGCTCCATGCTGCCAGTGCAGAGCCCGATGTGGGGCTCAAACTCACGAAACTATGAGATCATGACCTGAAACCATGAGTTGGACACTTAACCTACTGAGCCACCCAGATGCCCTGAAAGACAGAGAGAGAGAGAGAGAGAGAGAGAGAGAGAGAGAGAGAGAGAATCTTAAACAGACTCCACACTCAGCATGGAGCTGGACACAGGGCTCGATCCCACAACCCTGGGATCATGACATGAGCCAAAATCAAGGGTAGGATACTCAAACGACTGAGCCATCCAGATGCCCCTATGTTGGCTTCACTTCTGAGCCTCACTTTCCTTGTCAGAGGAACAGAGATAAGAATGTCTCCCATGCAGGAATGTTCTAAGTCTGAAATGAGATAGAGCACCCAGCACAGAGTAGGTGCTCACAAAAGCCATCTGCATAGAAGTCTGAAGTCCAGGAAGCTCAGCCAGAGTCCAAAGGCCTCTACCTGGCCTCTTCCTCAGCTCCTCCAGGTCCCCTTCTCTTAATGGGGTGGGAGAAGCCTTCAGGGAACTTCAGAACCAGAAACCAGCCTGGTTCAATAACTTCAGAGTTTCCCTGAAGTTGCTGCTCTGCTGATGCGCAAATGAAAACCACCAGATGCAGACCTTGCCCTCAGCCACAGCTCAGGGGCTGCTAGAACACACAAAGGAGAAACAAAGGATATTGTCATTCACTGAGTACCTACTATGTCCTGGGCCCAAGGTGCTGACTGAAGGAGGCTGCAGGAGGAAGTCAGAAAGCCCCACCACCTCCCATGATACTAGATATTCATCAGGTCCCATAGGAAAGGCTCTCCTGAAGGCCTGAAGCCAGAGGGCTGCAGGCAGGGTCAGATCTGACCTCAGCCACAACTCTGACAGATTCCCCCCACCCCAACACACATGCCTTTGAATGAGCTCCCCAAGGAAGGCAAGGAGTCTGACTCATCACGGCTAACTAGAATTTTTTTTATCAAAAAATGCTTATTGATTTTTATTTAAAGAACTAGAGAACTTTAGCCACAGGGTTGGTCAATGTGACCACCATCTTGACTTTTGTCAGTCTGTATGGTGGAAAGGTAGTCCCATTCAGCTCTGAAACAGTTGGGGTGACTTCTGCTGGTCAACTCAAGCAGTTTCATCTCAAGTAGGGGATCCATGAACTGAATTATTCATTCATTCACCACACTGACTTTATGCATACTCTACCAGGTCCTGTACTATGTGCTGGTGACTTAAAGATGATGAAGATGTGGTCTTGGCCCTCAAGGAGTACAGTAGTGGGAGGCTGTAGGAAAACAGTATAACTGTTAGGACTTCGAAAATGACAAGTTGCAGGATCCCAGGAAAGGATCCCTAAACTATGGAAATTGGGGCAGGTGAGATATAGTTTTAGCCTAGATTCCATGTTAGAAATGGTATTTGAACTGAGTCATGAATACTGAAATGGTGAGGGGAATTTCTCTGAACAGAATAGGTAGAGGGAAAGGTGAGACAAGAAGGGAGAAACCCTACTAGACATATTAAACCTGGCTGTTGGGAATGAGAGCTATAGGACCAGAGCATGCTGTGTCTCCCATTCTAAATAGTCAGTTTATGGATCAAATGAGCATCAGATTTACCCAAAGGTCTGCTCCATGATTAATTTCTATCACTTTTACTTGGACTTCAACAGCAGTGACATCAGTGGTGCTGGGCAAAGTATATGGTAACAGGGGTTGACAGTAGCAAAAGATATCCACAAACCCAATTCTACCAAGTAAGTTGGCTGCACTTCCCAAGAACCCCCTTAAGTGATGTATTATCTATGTGTAAGTCCAGCCTGTCTTAATAGTAATGTAGTTCCCAAACCATGTGAGGTGACAGTTCTACTTTCCTCTATGCCTTAATCTACACAAAGTGTATTGCACTCTGTTAGTAAGAAGGATTCAGACAAATTGGGGCATGTTCAGAAAACAGGAAGCAGTATGCAGGAAACAAGAGTTTGTCTTTAAAGAACTAAAGACCTTTAGCCTGGAGAAGAGACAGTGCAGGGAAAAATAAAATTGCTTCTCAGATTTTTGAAAATCATTCCTGTAGTTCTTTTGTGCCCAAAGGATAAATGCATGGCCAATGAATGAAATAAAGGTCAAATCAAGGCAAGGGAAACCTTTCTAGTGTTTGGAACCACCTAAGATGAAACAGGCTACTCTTTAAGGTAATGAACTCCCCATTCCTGGGAGAGTTCCAGCAAAGCCTGGGCCAATGGTCACAGGATTCCCACTTCAGGGTCCATTTTCAACTCTAGGAGTCCCTGAAATCCTGGGAGTCCCATCCCATAGGATTATGAGATCATTGTATCCCAAAGTCACATAAAAAAATATCTCATTTTCTGACCCTCCATTTTCTTTCCTCCCTCTTCTCCTCAAGAAAGACCTTAAGTCAGTCCCTGGATCAGACAACAAAGCAAAACAAAAACAAATTAAGTCAGACAAGCACTAAGAGATGTCAGCTGCAGCAGGACAAAGCAGAGTGGAGGCTGGCTGTGGCCCCACACTTGACAAGACAGAACCCCGAGGTCCTCAGGGGGAGCCCCAGCAACCCTGCCTGCTGAGGCCATTCCCACGCTGCTCCTGCCCTGTTCGCTTTCTCTCCCATCCATTATTATAAACTTACTGCTTAAAATAGCAAGGTAAAAGCAGAGTCCCTCCCCCAGGGTGACATCTGGGTTCTGCTGGAGCTTGTGGGCACACAGACCTTACATCCATCACAGCAAAGTTAAGGATATAATCTGCAGGAAATGGTGATCTAGAGCACCGACCCATAAAAGGAAAAAACATTTAGTTATGTTTAGTCTCTGAGCTGCTCCTTCTTTAACCCATTTTCAGGGCCCTTCTAACTACTTCTTTAGCCTAGTCTGTAAAGGGTTAGGTAGGTCATTGTCAAGAGCCAGTCAATTCTTTGGATTCTACTCATTCTGTTCCCAGCCAGTGCTTAAGTATATAGCTTGGCCCATTTTACAGGAAGGGAAACTTAGGTACAAAGAAGGGAAACAACTTAATTGGGTCCAGTGACCTTTGTACCTGGTGCCAATTATCTAAGCCTCTGCTGGGATAACTATCCAATCATTTGTGGAATTGAAAAGGCCAGAAGTGTCTAATCCATATTTAAATATTTTTATCTGCCCCTGGCCATGCTCATGAAAGAAAGCAAACTGGCATACTTTCCTTCATTCTCTCATTCATTAGATATTTCTAGTTTGCCTACTGAGTGTTGATTACCATGCTAGGTGCATTTCAAGTGCTATCTTGCCTAAACCCTGTGAGATGGGTTTTATTATTTCCATTTTACATATTAAGGAACAAAGGATTAGAGGGGTTCAGTAACTTGTTCAAGATCCCACAGCTAATAAGCGTCAGGCTGAGGATTATAATGCAACTAGTCTGACCCCAAAGCCCATCGTCTCTCTCCTCCTTAGCTGGGAGTTCTGCTGAAGTGCAGCAGAACCCAGCATAGGAAGCTGCCCTACAGAGAATTGGAGTGTGCATTCCCAGCAGGGCCACCAGTGGTGGGGCAGGGCAGGGCAAGCAGCTGCTCATCAGATCAGAGGTCTTATGAGGGCAAAAGTGTGGGCTCACAGTTAGAGGTTGCAGACCCCCACTGTAGGATGACAAATCCACCCATTCCCCCCATCCATCTGTCTGTCAGGCCATCCATTCACCCACACTCCTTCTGACTTTTTCATTCATACACCTGTCCATTAGTTTGTCCTTTGAACTTTTCACCCCAGGAAGTCTCACCCTGGTTACATTAACTGCATAGCCTCTGCCCCTAGAAAAGCCACTGTAGGACCCCATGGGTTATGGGGAGATGGCAGGAGAGCACTGCTCTGACAGAGTGGCCATACAAACATAGCATGCCCATCCACAGCTGGCAGAATACCTCCATCCTGTACCCCTCAGCCAGTGGGAGGGGCTGCCCATGTCCCTGCAAGCATCATCAGGAATCATGATTTAGCAAGAGCCTTTACAGAAACCACAGAAGTTCCATTACTATTAACATTATGATTAGTCCCATTTTACAAATGAGGAAAACAGGGCCCTGAAGACTTACCCAAAGTCAGTAAACCCATGAACAGCAGTGCCAGAAGCCAGCCACAGGTCTGTCTGACTCCCCAGTCCCCAGCTTGTCAAGCCCACTGGCTCATGGGTGGTGGTCTTGGCAAGCTGTGGCCTCTTACTATGGCTCCATGGATGCCTCTCCCAAAGCTTTGCAACCAGCCCAGAAGAAACCAAGCCTCTCTCTTAATCTCAGTGCCCCAGGAGCACAAATCTACAAGCTGAGTGGGTCTCACATTTTCTCTGTTAATCTTTGGGTGTCCAGGGAAGAGCCAGAGGCCCTTCTGGGAAAAAACGGGTTAACCCAAACTCCACTGACCTTTCTGGAGTGACTCAGAATTCTCAGAAGGGAGTTTTTTGTTCTTCCAGCTTTGAATTTTTGCTTTCATTTTAGCAACACAAAGAATTTGAAAGAGATTAGGTTGCTATTAATACCACTGGTCTATCTCTAGATGAAGAATTTGATGAAGGGAATTGTTTGGGGTGACTGCACATGCATGTCTCTCAGTCCCTCTGCAAATTCAGAGGATGACAGGGAGGGCCACTGGAGATCAGCCAGTCCTGTCTCCTGATCCCGTCTTACAGGCCCAGATAGGGGCAAGGACTTAATCAAAGCCATACTTATGGGTGAGAGATAGTCAGAGAAGGTCCCAGAACCCCTATTCCTCAGATTCTGCTACAGACATCAGCTTTCTGCCTCTAATTTTGAAGGGCTTGCTTTTGGTAAATGATAAGAAAATGTATCCTTGTTGTGGTCACTCTCATGGGAGAGAAAGGGTGTTCCCTGGTCCCTGCTCTCACCCCAGGGCAGTCCTAGACATACTTGGGAAATCTGGGGCATCAGAGATCAGCTCAAACTGCTGAGAGGCACTTCTGTGGGTCCCTGGGCCTGGCCAACAACAGAGCTGTGTCCTGGATCCCACAGGCAAGCCTGAGTGAGGCTCACTTCAGGAGAACACCATCCTGCTTCCCAACCTTGGGATGTTGCAAGAGGGCTTTGGAACTTGGCAGATTGGGTTCTAATTCCCTTCTGCCTCTTCCTTGCTGGATTAGTCTCCTCTGACCTCTGTTTCTTCATCTGTAAAATGGAGACCCTTTTAGGGTTTTGTAAGTATTAAATTAGGAAATACAAGCAAGATGAGGCACATAGTATGTATTCATAGGTTCCTTTCCCTGAATAGGGCAGCTGAGTTCTCTGGCCATGGCATCATCAAAATCCAACCAGGCCCAGATAGTCTGCTGTTCAACCTGGATATCTGAGTTCCAGCTTTGTCTCTTGTGGGTAAAGGAGACATATTCTTGGCCTGGCCTGGCCTGACCATGGTTTCTCTGTACAAACAAGTAGATAAAAGATCATCTGACATAATTGGAATTAAACCCATCAGAGGCTATGCACTCTGACATTTACTCTTGCTGACATTTACTCTGCTGTTGGGCAGCCAGTGGCTGCAGACAGTAGGGTTAGAGAGAGAGGGTACAGTACTGTGGCCACCCAGGTCTGTGCCGTGGTCAGTTGCAGGTCTATGCTATAGTCATTCCCAGGTCTACATTATGGTCATCCATTGATCTGTGCTGTGGTCATACCTAATCTGTTCTGTGGCCATCCCATGTCTGTGCTGTGGTCAACCCTAGATCGGTGTTGTGGTCAGTCCCAGGGGAGCAAGGGTGGAATATAGAAGGGCAGAAGGAAGAAGCAACAGCGAGGGAAAGATGAGAGACTGGAAGGGACTTCCAAATGACTTCTTGCCCCCAACACAATTCCTCTGGCCCAGAGGCTGGGACCACAGAGGCTGTAGCCTGGTGGTGCTTTGGGGAGGCTGGTCCTGAGCACTTCCCACACCCCCTGGGATCTATACTCTCTGGCCATGCTCTCCAGGCTTGAGGATCTCTTACAGGTTCTGTTGTCTGGGGCTGCCTTCCTCCCCTGATTCAGACCCCATTCCAGCCCTGAGAATGAGCCAGCTTCTGCTCAGACCAGTGCCAGGGGCCACATCTAGGAGAAGAGGCTGGCTCAGTCCCAATAAGAAGAGAGCAAGAGTCAGCACTCACTGTGCTCAGCCAGGGGCTCCAGTGGGGGGACACACAAGATAGCTACAAATAGTAACTAACCCCTCACATCCCCTCACAGCTCCTTTTTCCCCGTTACCCTTCCCTTCACACAACCATGGAGGCCATTAGGTGCTCATTGCCTTAGAGAGAGGTGTAGCATCAGGGGGTAGAGAAAAGGGAGTCTGTCTCTGCCTTATTGTGGGGAAGGGCTAGCCGTTGGGGAAACAGAGAGGGCTTAGGGTATAGAAAAGAGATTTGGGAAAAGCATCCTAAATAAGGGTAGGTCACCACCACCCTCCGCCCCCACCACACACACACACACACACACACACACACACACACACAAACACACACACCCAGGACTAGTAAAAGGTTATGGAGCAAGGGAGAGACAGGAGAGACCAAGTAGAAGCAATGAGAGTATAGATTCTGGTGAGTCACTAGAAAAGAACCTGTGCCCTGCTTCCTTGGAGAGGTCTGGGGGAAAAGTCCTGAACTCTAAGAGCAGAAAGGTCTTAGGCCCCATTTCCCAGACAGAACCCTGGGGAAAAGATCCCAAAAAGAGGAAATGGCTATCTGGAATGACTTAATAGACAAGAACTTCAGACATCCTCCCAAGACTTCTATCATCCCAGGGGGTGCATAGGTGAGGTAGGGAGCACATGGCATAATCATTTCTGTGCAGCCAGCAACAAAAAGTTGCCAGACTTGAAGGTGCCTTGAGAAGGCTGATTCAGAGGTCACCTACTAACCAAGGACTTGCAGAAAGTACCGTAGACATCTTGTCAAATGGTCCAGGACAGATGATATCAGGCACCAGGGCACCCTCCTCACCCTAATTCCCTGACACTCGGGAAGCTTCTTGGACCTTGGATGCCACTTTGGAAGAAGAGGGTTGGAGAAACCCTGAAATGCCTGGGATCCAAATTCTAGATCCCCGGAAAAATAGTTAAGCCAGGGCCAGAACTCCCTCCATCCCACCCCATCCCCCAGTTATGACAGGAAGTAAGCCAAAACATCTCCCCAGGTTTCCTCTCCAGCTTGTTCACTTCAGCAATTCTTTTTTAAAAATAAGTCCACTTGAAAAAATTCTCTCTTCTTGGAAATATGTACAATTGCTCAATCAGAGGCAGTTCAAAGGCAATGGGAACAGCAGAAAAGTATCTGAGCCTCCCATTTAGCTCCTAGCAGAAATAAATATTGCCCTGTTCTCTTTGTTCCGGGCCGCCCAGCAGCCTCTTCCCTGAGTCACTCACTCTAGGGTGACGTGAATCATCATCCTGGGGTTAAGGACCACACGGTTTTCCCCAGGTCCATGTGGCTGGCTGGGGTACTGAGGGGCCATCAGGAAGAATGGAGGACAAGAGCCTTCTCCTAGGTACTGGGCCTGGCTCTGCCTTCCCAGATGTGTGACCTTGGGGAGTCCCTCAGCCTGTCTGACAAGGAGGTAGATTTGTAGCTCTTCCAACTTGTACTTTCTTGGAGTTTCTCCAGTGGTATGCTAATTGTCAAGAATTTTGTGAGCTGGTTGTTAAACACAGACATCATTAAAAATTGAATAATAGCTTTTTGCAGTGGCAGTATCATAGCCAATGAGGTTTATCCAAGGCGTGATTATTGCTAGGAAAGAATTAAGTTACAATTAAATTACACTAAAAACACAGGAAATCAACACCCACAATAATCACATCCTAATTATTTTACTACATTTTATTGTTATCTATACTGTTGAGATGATTTAGTTTTACTGTGGGGGAACATTATATAATGATGTGCTACTTACTGTTCATCTCTTTACAACTTCACATTCACTGATGTCCAGTTAGTAGCCTGAAATCGGTCATGATGGCACATAAATCAGCAAATCAGCAAATGCTACATATCAAGGCCTTTTTTTTCTGAGAGATCTGGCTGTTAAACATTTGCAAGGTCATCACTGAGCCTCTCAGTCCTGGGCTCCACTCCTTACCCCTACCAGGGTGCAGAAGGAATGCAGATGACTTTAATATCACCCCATGGTAGCAGAGTTATGGAGATTCAATTACCAGTTACCTTTGCACAATGCTTCTTAGGTGTACCATGTTGCAAACAAGATCCATTATTTCTTCCCATCCCCAGCCCTGCCTTCTCCCAAGCCCACTCCTTCTGTGCCCTAGTGAATGGCACTCAGACTAAAAACCCAGAAGTCATCCTGATTCCTCCCTCTCCATCAATCCCACAATCAATTAGACTCTGAGTCCTGTCAGTCCTAGTTCAGACATGTCTTTGATTGCTTCCCTCCTTCTTCTGGCCACCACCCCTGCCATGGATCTGTGTGACCGGCATCACTACAACAACCTCATTGTTCTTTTTACCTCCACTCTGGCCCCTCTGACCACCCTGTGCAAGGTGCCAGAGAAATCTCTCTAACACACAGGTTGGATTGTTCTGCCTCTTCTTATGGAAGACAGAGTGTGGCAGGCCAGAGAGTACAGGCACCATCTAATGAGGGCAGTTCCTATTCAGTTCTGAGGTCATGAAAAATTATGTAGGAGACCTAGCCCTGCTCCACACAGAAGCATCTCACCAGTCCAGTGGACATGCCTTTGACAAAGTCATCAATCCAAACCCAGCATGAGATTTGGTGGCAAGCACAAGATGTAGTACAGTGAAAACAGCAGGGATTTGGAAGTGAAATAGACCAGGTTCCAATGTAGCTCTGGCCCTTACAGCTCAGTGACCCTTGACAAAGCAATGAATGTTCTCTGGGATCAGGCTGTCGTTTGGAAGATGGAGCTAAGGTACTTCTCTCAAAGGGGTGTTATGAGATTTAAATAAAGTAAGGCATGTATGCAGCACACCGTAGATACTTAGGAAGTATTCCTTTACTCACCTCTGAGAGAGAGTATTGATTAACACAAGTCACTTGTGCTTTCATGCAACACAGGCCTTCACTTACAACCTAGGTACGCTCCTTCCCATCAACTTCATGGGCTTGGTTTTCTGCTTTGCCAGCCCACAATAGATCAAAAGCAGCGAGAATGGACAACACACTGCAGGAAGGAAGCAGCCACATTCAAAAAGTGGATACAAGCCCTCAGCTTGGCACAGAACCTGGAGCTGGTCAGCCCAGGCATGTTTTCCTAGACACCTTCCTAGTCAACTGAGTTCAGCCTTGGTTGACAGCCCAGCCCAAAGCTGGTGGGCATGAAAGAAGCAAAGCTCTGTGTTGGCTCCCTGGAAAAGACAGGAGAGAAAATGCTGTTTCAGAACACTTCTATCCACGATGGTTATAATGCATACAGTCTGACACTTTAGACATAATCATTTTTGTTCACAATATATTGATTGAGGGGAAAAACAAGTGGTTTGATTCTACTTTCATTTTTAAATTATATATATTTTTATGTGAAATAGAAGTTGATTGATTATGGCCATCCTTTAGGGAGGGAAGTCCAGAAGTTAAAAACTCAAATGTTAGGGGCGCCTGGGTGGCGCAGTCGGTTAAGCGTCCGACTTCAGCCAGGTCACGATCTCACGGTCCGTGAGTTCGAGCCCCGCGTCAGGCTCTGGGCTGATGGCTCAGAGCCTGGAGCCTGTTTCCGATTCTGTGTCTACCTCTCTCTCTGCCCCTCCCCCGTTCATGCTCTGTCTCTCTCTGTCCCAAAGTAAATAAATGTTGAAAAAAAAAAAAAAATTAAAAAAAAAAAACTCAAATGTTAAAAGTGGTTATTTTAAAATGGAATTATGAATAAAATTAATTGAACACTTTTAAAATATTTATATCTGTATATTTTCCCACAATGAGCATGAGACTTACTTGCATTATAAATGATGGAATTGTTAAAGGAAGAGTCTTTTTGGTGTCCTGAAAAATTACTTAGAAAGGACAGTTTATGGTTAAGGATCATGGACTACTTAGGCATTATTGGTCCTCATTACAGCATGTGCTAGTTGAGGCTCTGAGCCTTCCTGTGGACTTTCCTGTCTAGAATTCCCTGGCTAACTCCTGTTCATCCTTTAATACTAAGTTCAAATATCACTTCCACCAGGAAGCCTGCCCTGACTCCCTCTGGGCTCTGACAGTCCTGTGTTCTCCCTTGCCTTGTGGCTCATTGCTTTGCCTTGTAATCATTTGTTTACTGCACCAGTAATTCTCAGCCTTTTTGCTACCCATCCCCCCTAAGACATATGACAAATTTCTATTAACTAATAGAGCATAAATGTTCAGGATGGTAGAATCATGAATTGTCCTCCAGTGAACTCTAATGAGGCCCACCTATTGGGCACACTGTTCCCCTCCAACCCCTTTCTCCCCCTTTCTCAGCCACACTGCATTAAGAATCATGTCCTAAACGGTGGGCTCCTTGATAACAGGGCCAGTGTATAATTCATCTCTCAGGATTTCTTGAATAGATGAAGAAATGAATGAGCGAGTAAGTGAGAGAGTAGATGAAAATATGTCACAGACTCTATGAAACAGGGAGGTGAAGAGTTTGATCCCTGGTTTTTGAGGGAGCCTTGGGAAGCCAAGTGACCCCTCCAGGGCTGACTTCACTTGTGGTCCTATCATGGCCTTGGAGTTCCTCTTGTGAGAAGTGGGGAAGACAAGGCCCTGTTTTCCTTTTAAATGACATTAGCACATGTCATCTGGGCTGCTGCATAAGGTGGATGGCTTCACCTGCCCCACCCTACTGAGCTTGCCCAGGTTAACAGCACAGTTTTTCTCTCAGTGATGTAAGTGGGTTTCCTGTCTTCTCTGAAACACAGGTGTGCAGATTTTCCCCATAGGATTCTATCAACTAAAACCTCACAAAAAGCCTCCTCCTCTGCCACCTACATGTCTCTGTTTGACCATTCATGAATACTTTGCAAAGTGTCTTATCAATGGGACTTGCAGCTTTAACTTGAATCCATCAGGGAGCCACAGAACATCCCCACTGGCCCTTCCAACTCCACTTTGAAAACTAGCCAAAGCATTCCCCAAATGGCCAGTGGTGGCACATGCTCAAATGTGCCATCACCCTAGTGTCTGCACTCCTGGAACCATCTCCCCCACCCCTACCAAGAGAGTTGAGCCATGAAGGTTTGCAAAGTGGCCATAGCCTCTGAAGCCAAACCTGGCTCAACTCCTGCTCTGACTCCTGCTCTGGTGCTGGGCTTTAGGGCACAGTCTGGCCTAATATGTGCTTCAGGAGGCCAAAGAAAGGATTGCAGAGGCTCAGTGACAGGGGCTTTCTGGGGAAGGGAAGGGCAGACTGTGATACCATCCACCTGTGTGACAATGGATTCCTTTACCACTCAGGCTTCAGTCTTCCCATCTCTCTGGTAGAGGATTAGGCTAATTTGCCAGCCTGAGCCCCAGTTTCTACCCCATGAATTTGGAGTCTATGTTGCTTATGCAGAGAAGTCATCAATCAGAGGTAAGGGGTCTAATTGACAACCCCAGGGCCAGAGGCTGCCTTTGGGCATCTTTGCATCACATCCCCTCAGTTACAGTGATTGGCTTAAGGGTGAGCATGTGACCTACCCAGAGCCAATGAGACCAATAAGATTTTGCTGGGAAAGAGATTGTAAACTGCAGATCTTAAATGTAAGATGGTGGAAACAGAATCCTTATTGTCTAAAAATGGAATCAATGTGAGAGGATAGCAAGGAGCTAGAAAGTAGGTCCTGAGGCTGTTATCTAAGGGCCTGATCAAGTTATGCCTGATATCCCTGGCCTTTTATGTTTCAAGAACCAATGAATACCTCTTTTTGCTTAGTCTGCCTTGTGCTGGCTTTTTTGGCACTTGCAACAAAGAACTCTTGTTGGTACAAACAGCTAAGCCTTTGTAAATTGGGCTGTACAGGGTGTTTCTGGACACCAAAGCTTCTCTCACCTCACTGCTCTGCTGCCTACATGAAAGTCTGAGTTGAAATACTCAGTTCTAGAGCAAATGAGCTTGCCCTAAGTTATTCCCTAACTAAATGTATCACCATGCCCCTTTCCTCAGAACCTGCTTCTCCTTTTGCATTCCCTGCCCATATTGATGGAATCAGCATTCTCCCAGAAATCCCAGCCCAAACTTCTGAATCCCTACCCCCACAATGCCTGCTCCTACCCTTCCTTCCACTATACACCTGTACATTTTATTTTATTTTATTTTTTTAAAAATTTTTTTTCAACGTTTTTTTATTTTTATTTTTGGGACAGAGAGAGACAGAGCATGAACGGGGGAGGGGCAGAGAGAGAGGGAGACACAGAATCGGAAACAGGCTCCAGGCTCTGAGCCATCAGCCCAGAGCCCGACGCGGGGCTCGAACTCACGGACCGCGAGATCGTGACCTGGCTGAAGTCGGACGCTCAACCGACTGCGCCACCCAGGCGCCCCTACACCTGTACATTTTAAATATATACTCAGGCTTCAGAGGAGAAACTGGGTTTAGCCAACCTCCTTGCTCCTGCCTAAAAGATAACCTAGTAAATATAAACATGTTTATTGAGTCAAATTTCAACCTTCAAATGATTTTCAAGCATTGTTGCTTCCTTCCAGATCATCAGGAACTCACTCCACCTATTCCTCAGTTCAGAGTTGGGTGGGATCTCGCTGCTGACTGTCCCCAGGAAAGCAGGCCCCAAGACCTGCAATGTGAGGCCATGTGCACAGGCTTGCCACCCTGAACCTCAGCCCCACATTTTGGGGTGAGAACTCCAGTTTGTAAGACAAGGAAGAAGCTCACACCTTGCCCACTGAGATGAGTATAGGAGGTGGGAGACAGTTGCGGATCTGGGACAGGGTCTTTTTGTCATTAAGGGCATCTGAACTGAAATGCATTTGCAGTTTGGTCAACTCAGAACTTGGACAGAGACTGTGGCCACAAGAAGCCATGTGCTAAAGCCATGTGCTAAAGTAATGTAAAGGGAGCAGTTCTCTTGGCATCCAAATCTATGCCAATAACCATAGGATTTGAGTCTTTAGACACCACTTGAGAACAAACTATGGTAAACAGTGATGTGAAATGGTGGTGAGGAAGGCGAAGGCAGGAGCCTGGGAATGGCTCTCTCAACAGCAAACTCTGGTGGCTCGAGGCACGTGAATTTAAGCGTTCCTCTTTAAACAGTCTTGTGCAACAGTGGCTGCATAATAATATGAAACAGGAAGTAACCATTGAGGATTTCTCTCCAGGGAGTTGTTATCCACAATGGAAAGATGGGAAGTGCATAAAAACAATTCTGAGGCATCCACAGAAGAGAACCAATATTTATTGCACCAGGTCTCTATCTGACTCTTTATATCCTTCATCTTATTCAGTCCTTACAATGAGGACTGGGAATTATTATTCCCATTCTACAGATGAGAAAACTGAAACTCAGAAAGGACAAGTGATTTGCTCCAGGCATCACAATTACTAAGCACTGTAAACAGGATTTGAACTCAGGGTAGTTGGACTGCAAACCCAGGGGTCTGTTCATTACACATGATGAGGCTTCTAAGGCAATACAGAACCCAGCATCAGTGTTGTCAACCACCACCACCACCATAAAAGAAACACTGACACAGGACCAGAAGACCAGAAGACTTTTTTCTGGCTAACGATTCACCAGCTGATTCATCATGGAGAAGATACTGTCCTCAACATCAGATTCAAAAAGGTTTGTTAAATTGCAATTTGTTATTTGTATACTATCTCTCCTTAAATTAACTGTTTGGTCAACATCATAGAGTTCAATCTGGGGTTTAAGCTGAGTCATTCTTTAATAGCCTGTGGAAATGCAGAAACTTCTGGAATTTCTCATCTGCATTTCCAGATGAGAGAAGCTGATAACTAACCAGAAATGGACTTCTGGGAAAGTTTATGCTCCTGATAAATAATCCATCTTCTAAATGGAAGTGGCCTTTTGAAAGCAATTTTGGTTACATTTCTCCCTTGATTAAAACATTTCAGTGGCTCTCCATGCATGGATTCCCAAATCTAAGAATGATCACTAGAATCATCTGAGGTGTTTGATAAAATGCATACTCCTGGTTCCATCCCAGATCTACTGAATCAAAATATCTGGGGACAGAGCCCAGGAATATGTATGGCAAACAGTCTCAAGAGAGTCTGATGCAGCATATCCAGAAGATCCAGAAGACTAGAGCTGGAAAAGGCATGGTTCATAGATAAAGTCCAGGGTTTTTGGCATGCATGCCACACTTCCTCTTCTCAGCTATCAACTTCTCTTGTTTCTTCTCTAGCCACTACCTCCAAGGTATGCCACACCCCAGCATCACCTAATAACCACTGTTTCCAGAATATTCCATGTGCTTTCAAACCTCTGTGCTACTCTTTGCCTCAAAGGCCTGTCTCTCCCATCTACCTCCATGGAAGACTCTACTCATCCTTTAGGAACCACCTTACAATCCCCACCAGATTAACTCCTTCTGCCCATTTCTTTTCAGAGTTTTAAGTCTTTTTTGGGAACATAGACTGTAGAACCAAGCAGGGTTGGGTTTTACCTTGCATTTGTCACTTCCTAACTCTATGACTTTGGCTGTTGAATCTCAGTGTCCTCACAAATTGTTGTGAAAAAGAAGTATGCAAATATATGTGAATTGTATAGACAGTGCCTGGTATAGGGTCTCTAGCAGAGTAAGCTATCAGAGTGGTAGCTTTTATTATTATTACTGTCATTATTGTTTGTTTTGCATATTATTATGACATTCCTCTAACATAAGGTTCAGCAAACAATGACCTGTGAACCAAATCTGACCAACTGACTGTTTTTATATAAATAAAGTTTTATTGGAACATAGCCACAATCATTTATTTATGTACAGCGTATGTCTGTTTTTGCACTGCAAAGGCAGAGTTGAGTAGCTGAGACAGACTCTATCTGACTTAAAAAGCCTAAAATATTTACTATTTGGCTTTTTAAAGAAAAGGTTTGCCAATCCCCTGCCCTAACATAATTGGAGTTATTTGTTTGCAAGTTGATCTTTCCCACTTGGTTGACAGTAGTTCAGTGGTTTTCACGGCAGACTCTTATTTATCCTTCAAAACCCTCAGGGGCCCTGAGCCTGGGTGGCTCAGTTGGTTGAGCGTCCGACTTCGGCTCAGGTCATAATCTCACAGCTCATAAGTTTGAGCCCTGCATCAGGGTCTGTGCTGACAGCTCAGAGCCTGGAGCCTGCTTCTGCTTCTGTGTCTCCCTCTCTCTCTGCCCCTAACCCACTCACATTCTGTCTCTGTCTCTCTCAAAAATAAATAAAAATTAAAAAAAATTTTTTTTTTAAACCCAGCCTTTCTCATCTCTGTATCCCCAGCACTTGATACATAATTAGTTTTTGACAAATGTTGAACTGAACCAAATAATTCCTTAACGCAGTGTAAATGCGCATATCTCCAGAAAAGCCCTTAAGGGGAAAAGGGGTAAGACTTCTTATAGGACAAGGGCTGAGGTAATAGAGATACACAACTTGGAGAAACTAGGGACAACTGAGAAGTAAAATCAGGCATTGATGGGATCTGAGGTTTTCACTGCAGCCCTGATTCTGAGTTCCTGGTTCAGGGAGGCCCTGCCCTCAGTGTGCCACACACAGCCTCTCTACCTCCTACCACCTGACCCCAGCACCCTGGGCCTTGCAGTTGGAATATTTTCACTAATGGAAAAAACAGGAAAAGCCCCTTCTAGGAAATTCTCTTCCAAAGGTTAATATAGTCCCATTTTCCAACAGGGCATTAATGATTGGTGCAAATGGTCTTATGACACTCACAGTCCTTACAATGGGCAATTTGATGTACTCATTTTTAAAAAGTGAACTAACTGATATTTTTTCTCTGTAGATTTCCTTTTTTTTTTTAGCTTTGACTCCTCATGAATTTGCATTTTCTGAGCAAAGCTCCTCTTGGAATAGAACTAGGATTTCAAAGCAATGGGGCCATTTCTTCATGAGCTGGTTATGAAACCATTCTGTGAGCTTGGGCCAGTGGCGTCTCTCTCTGGGCCTAGCTTTTAGCTTCTGTACAATGACTTTCAGACTTTTGACTCCCTGGAGTTCTGGCCAGAGGGATGGTCTCCCCCAACTCATGGTAACCAAAGGCAGTGGCCTGACAACAGACAGCTTGATAGAGTTTCTTCTTCCATGCCTCTGTGCCACAGTAACATACTCTCCTGCCTTCCCCCATCCCCCACAAATACAACAATTCATTCCTACTGCCCTTTCTTGAGGCTCGAAGAAGATACTTTAGCTCTGAAGCAGATTCTCAGAAGATAAGAAAATGCCACTGATGTGGTTGGAAAAATCTGAGCTGGATGAAATGGAAACACAGAGCTCTCCCCTGAGGCTGGATGAGAAGTGTGTGGATGGAAGCCAAGTCCATCCTTTCCTTGAGCTTCTGGGAGCTGGCAGCTCACCCCCTCTCTCAGAATGTAGTGCCCCCTTGCCCTTCACCCTTCTTGTAGATACCCCCATGGGTATTACTGTTGAGCCTGCAGGACGCTGGTTATCTGGGGACAAATCAGTGTCACTGTGGATTGAACTGTTTTTTATTGATTTCTCTGTGGGTGATTTATAACTGCCTTCTTCCTAAAAGGGTTTGTGGCCAGATGTCAATAAAAACACACAAAAGGCAAGAGAGTTAAAAATAATGCTGAAAAAGGGAGCAGAAACTGTGCAAAGAGGGAGATAAGTCCACCAGCCAAGGTGGGATGATGCCTCAGCTCAGATGACCTGGAGGAAAATCTTGATTTTGAGTTCCCACTGATATAAGCGAGATTGGACTTTGGCTACTATAAGAAGTACAGAGCAAAGAATTGTTACATCTTGAGCTTCCAAACTGATTCTTCACTCAAAAGAGAACAAAATTAGAGTGAGCTTTTTAAGAAGTTTAAAGTTCACTTCACAGGAGTCTTTCCATTTAAGAACTTCAAATTTCACTTCACGGAAGGACACCTCATGCAAGTTCATTACCCTCCTGTTTACACATCAGGATTTGGAATTGCTTCTGCTTTTTTTTAAAAAGCAGTCACTATAGAGGTTCTAGATGTTACATGCATGTCTATGGCTAGTTACTGACCTTCCCTGATGTGGCTGTGGAGAAGATTGACTAATTGAACTCAAGGAACACGCAAAACCACACATAAGGATCCTTTATCTCAGGGACTATATAGGCAGTGCCTTTTAATTCAGGCTGCAGGCCAGTGTCATTTAGTGGTCATATGAATGTGTTATTTAAACAAATTCTGGCTTCACTAGTTGCAACTAACCAGAGATCAGCTCTCTCAGAAGAAAATCCATAAGACTATTGGTTGGGGCTGAACTGTGCCTAAAATTCATATATTGAAGCCCTAATCCCCAGAACCTCAGAATGTGACTGTATCTGGATATTGGTCTTAAAAGGGTGAGTTAAAATGAGGCTGTTAGGGTGAGCCCTGATCCAATCTTACTGGTACTCTTATAAGAAGAGAAAATTTGGACACACAGAGAGACACCAGGGATGTACATACACAGAGGAAAGGCCCTGTAATGACACAGAAAGAAGGTGGCCATCTGCAAGCTGAAGAGAGAGACCAAATCTACCAACACCTTGATCTTGGACATCTCCAGAACTCTGAGAAAATTGATTTCTGTTGGTTAAGCCACCCAGTCTATAGTATTTTGTTATGGAATCCCTAACAAACTAATGCAGCTATTTTTAAAATCTTTTAATGTTTGTTTATTTTTAAGAGAGAGAGAGAGAGAATGAGCAGGGGAAGGGGCAGAGAGAGATGGAGACACAGAATCTGAAGCAGGCTTGATGCAGGGCTCACACTCACAGGCCGTGAGATCGTGCCTTAGCTGAAGTCGGACATTTTACTGACTGAGCCACCCAGTTGCCCCTAATGCAGCTATTAATTTCTTGGCTGTATCAGGTTTAAATTCAAATCTCTTTCAAACACCTAACCTTAGGAATTGGGGTCAATGAATTTGGAGGAATAACAGCTTTAGTATTTCTCAAGTCAAACACAAAGCTCCTTTTAGGACCCTCTAATGAAATAAACATGCCCTGGACAAGGACCCAAGAATTCTAGTTTCAAAGAAGTAAAACTACCATTACTTGCAAATGGAATAATATTGTATATATAAAATCCTAAGGAATCCACTAAGAATCTATTTGAACTAATAAATGCATGCAACAAAGTTGCAGAATACAAGATTGGTATATAAAAACCAACTATATTTCTATACACCAGCAATGAACAATTTGAAAATGAAATTAAAGAAACATAATAATAACATCAAAAAGCTTAATATACTTAGGGACGCATTCAACAAAAGAAATTAAAAACATATACTCTGAAAACGACAAAACATTGTTGAAGGAAATTAAAGAAGACCTCAATAGATGGAACACCATCCCATGTTCATGGGTCAGAAGACTTAATATTGTTAAGGCAGAAATATTCCCCAAATTGATGTACAGATTCAACACAATACCCTTTAAAATCCTAGCTGCCTTTTTTTTTTTTTTTTGCAAAAATTGACAAACAGATCCTCAATTTCATATGGAAATGCAATGGACTAAGAATAACCAAGACAATCTTGAAAAAAGAAGGAAAAAAAGAATAATTCACATCTCTCAATTTCAAAAGCTAATATATAAAATTACAGTAGGACAGTGTGACACTCGATACTATACAAGGATAAACATACAGATTAATGGAAGAAAATTGAGAGTTCGTAAGTAAATCCTTACATTTATAGTCAGTTGATTTCAACAAGGGTACCATGATAATTCAATGGGTAAAGAATAGTCCTCAACAAATAGTTCTGGAACAACTGGATATCCACATTCAAAAGAATAAAATTGGACACCTCCCTTATACCATACACAAAAATTAGCTCAAAATGGATCAGATGCCTAAATGGAAAAGGTAAAACTGTAAAGCTCTTAGATGAAAACATAGGAGTAAATCTTTGTGTTCTTGAGTTAGGCAATACCTTCTTAGATACAATACCAAAAGCACAGGGAACAAAAGAAAAAAGAAATAAATTGAACTTCACCAAAATTAAAAACTTTTGCACAGTGAAAAATACCATTGAGAAGTTAAAATACAACCCATAGAATATAATAAAATATTTACAAATGATATATCTAATAAGAGACTTGAATCCAGAATATATAAAGAACTCTTAAAAAGACAGATACTTTTTAAATGGCCAAAAGAATCAAATAGACATTTCTCCAAAGAAGATATACAAATGCCCAATAAATATATGAAAAGATGCCCAATATCACTAGCCATAAGGGAAGTATAAATCAAAAACAACGAGATACCACTTCACACCCATTAAAATGGATACAATAAAAAAGACAGATAAGAACAAATATTGGTAAGGATGTGGAAAACTTGGGATCCTTATGCATTGCTGGTGGAAATGTAAAATCATACAGCCACTTTGTAAAATACACTGGCAGTTCTCATAATGTTAAACATAGATCCATAGTCAAAAAGTGAAAACAAATGAAATGTCCAACTAATTAACAGATGAATAAAATGTGGTATATTAATGCAGTGGAATATTATTCAGCCATAAAAGGAATAAAGTACTGACACATGCTAAAATATGGATAAAACTTGAAAACTTTATGCTAAGTGAAAGAAGCCAGTCACAAAACACAATATATTGTTTGATTGCATGATTGCCTTTATATGAAATGTCAAGAATAGATAGAGAAATCTGTAGAGACAGAAAGTAGATTAATGGTTGCTTAGGGCTGGAAGGATGGGAGAAATTGGGAATGATGATTAATAGGTATAGGGTTTCTTTTTACATAATGAAAATTTTCTGGATGGCAGCACAGTTCTCTGAATGTGCTAACAATCACTGAATTATACATTTTAAGTAGGTTAATTGTATGATATTGTATGTGAACTATATCATAATAAGGCTGTTTAAAAATAAAACTTTCTGCAAAAAAAAAAAACAAAAACAATAAGGAAACTACCTTTGGCCCTTACTACATAGCAATCTTTCTGGATACAGTTTCCTGAAACAAAAAAGGTGGAAATTAAGCCACACGATTTCCAAGTTTTCTTCCATATCTAAAATTCCCAAATGTATGTAATTTAAGAAAATGGGTTGAGGAAAAGAGATGGTATCTGGGTGTATGTCTCTAGGATGGGGCCATTTGGAGAGAAATGAAGAAGGAGGGGGACAACAAAAAGACTAAGAGAGATAGAGATGCAGGGACAAGGGATGTGAGCTCAGAGAGACAGACACATAAGAGACACAGAGGCAAAACTATACTCAAAAAGAAGGAGAAATTAACCAAATGCATGTGCAGATCAGTCATCCATTCTTCCATTTAGCAAAATTTACTGAGGACCTAGGAAGCCAAACTCTGTATTCAGTAGTAAACCAGGCAGACTGAGCCACTGAGCTCAGCAATTAGAAGCACAGCAGTAATCAGGCAACGATAAGCATGGGTAGTGAGAGCTGGGATGCTGTAGTTCAAGGTGCTCTGGAAGTACACAGGCTGCATGCATGCACGTGTGCACACATGCATACACACATTCATACTGCACCACACTCAACACACGCAACATTCCCAAAAGTCAAATCAGTTTTGCAGGGTGCACCATGTCTCACCTGAGGCATTTCAAATTCAAATATATGTTATGTTTTTACAAGGATGGGCACAAATGGGAATGACATCTTTTATTCTCACTCTGAAGTCTCTCTAAAATGAGGCTCAAGGAAAGGATTCATCCCTCAGTTTGGAGATTTCCCCCTACCCTTTCTCCTTTATCAGGAACGACTGGCTTTGGAAACAGAGAGGAATGTGACTATTACAAGCACACCAGCCCTACT
Source organism: Puma concolor (assembly GCF_028749965.1). Classification (NCBI taxonomy): domain Eukaryota; kingdom Metazoa; phylum Chordata; class Mammalia; order Carnivora; family Felidae; genus Puma; species Puma concolor. Next base: position 48,685,525 of record NC_141676.1, on the reverse strand, counting down.
CCTCTGGGCTTTCAGCTGGAAAGTTCCCAAAACACATTCTGTTCTATTCTGCTTCCATCCCATCCAGACCTGGCCCAATAAAGACATCATGTGTTGCCTATTTCCCCTGTGTTGTGGCTCCTCTACTGCTGACGGTATGACACGCTGACAGCATGAGAGGGAATCTCAGCTCAACAGGGAAAGTAATTCTGTTCCCTGTACAGTGTCTGCAATAAGTGACCACCAGGTTATATCCATGTCTGGAGAGTCACACACAAACACACACCAGCCCCCCACTCCCGATCAACCCTGATTCCCTGATCCTTGCCCATGGGACAAGAGCGACACAGGGCATGAGCATCTCTCCCACATCATGGAGACTGACCTCCAGTCTCCTAACAATTAAAAGGTTAAGATCTATAACCACTGCACTTTGAGATTGAAATGCAGTTTGAGTGTTTCTCCGCTTATAGATCATGCACTTTTGCTCTCATGTTCTTGGCTGTGACCCTTGTGCTGACTCTTGAGTGGTCCCACTTTACCTCTCTAAGAGATGCCCATGCAGCACAGAACAGAAAAAGTGTTTATAGGGGGGAAGGGGGGACAAGGTGGGCTATGCCACAGTTTCCTCCCCTGTAAAATGGACATAATCACTTCTATCTCGGGATTGTTGACAGGATGAAATGAGATGTGTAAATGCCTTGGTGCAGAATCAGTGCCTTGGAGAGACATCTGCAGTTTGGGCCCATTTGGTGGCCCAGTCCCCCTTCTTCTGGTAACAGCAGCAGCATCTTCATCGTGCCTGTGCTTGGGGTGGGGATAGCTGACTCCACTATGGGAGTGGGGCTGTAACACAGGCCTGGCCAATCAGAACACCCCATGACCCTAGCCCTGGTGATCAAGGGATGGACACATGACCCTGACTGAGCAGTAAAGTCATCTCAGTGACTTTCATTGGAACAATTGGGAGAGTTCTTGCCGCTGGGGTTTCTGAGAGGATAGGATATAAGCTGGGAACTGTAAGTGCCAGGTTGCCATCATGAGGCAGAGGCCACCTGAGAAGAGCTCCAATATCAAGGACAATTGAGAAGTAGAGGGGATGAGCCCCATGCATCCAACTGCATCTGAACCTGCCCTAGACCTGTCAGTTATGTACCCCAGAAAATCCTGGCTATTGCCTAATCTAATCTGAATAAGTTTCTGTTCCATGCAGACAAGAATCTTGGCTAATGCAAAACTCACTGGATTTGGCTTACCCTTCCCCTTTCCCACTGCCATTGGTCTGGAGGGGCCTTTCTTGATTCGTAGAGACTTTGCCAGGGCTCATATCCTCATCCTCAGTCTCTTTTCCTTCAGTTCTTCTTCCATCACACTGATCATTCTCTGCACGGGCTTAGTCTTGTTACCCCTCAGCTTACAGGACTCCTTGACTCGCCAGTGTCTGGAGAGCAAGTCCTGGCTTCCTCAGCTCTACCTTCAAAACCCTCCACAACCTGACCCCAATTCCTCTTGTGTTTCTTTTTTAACTGAGGTGTAATTGACATATAACATTAAATTAGTTTCAGGTGTGCAACATAATGATTCAATATTTGTATATATTGCAAAAAAGGTCTCTACTATAGTTCTAGCTAATATCCGTCACCATATGTAGTTACAAAATTTTTTTTCTTGCAATGAGAACTTTTAAGATCTACTTTCTTAGCACCCTAATTCCTTTCGAGCTTACCTCTCACAACCATCTCCAATGGTTCTGTGCATACTATGCCTGATTTACATCAACCCCATCCCCTGCTCTGCAATGCTTCCCTACTCTCTGACCCTGTGCCTTTCCCCAGAAAACCTTCCACTTCTTACCTACCTGCCAAAATCCCACCTACTCAATTATCTTCTTTTCCAAGAAGTCTTCACATATGGCCAAGGCAGAATTAATGTCTCACTCCCCTGAATTTACTCCCTTGTTATATATACTACCTGTCAGCCTGTCCTTACTTAAGAATAATGTATATACATCTTGAGAGCAGGGGGCATGTTGTAGTTGATTCTGGATCTCCCTGGGGCCCTCACACAAGGTTTGCCTACCATAGGCCCTTGGTGAATCTATTGACACAAGACCCCAGCTCCCGCCTCACAAACTCTGAATCCTCCACCCTCTCCTTCACTCTACTCTAGGAGAAAGGATCCTAATGTTTGAATCACATTTCCTCTTCACCAGGAAACTTTTTTAATTGTGGTAAAATATACATAACATAAAATTTATAATTTTAAGCATCTTAAAGTGTACAATTCAGTGGCATTAAATACATTCACATTGTTGTACACCTATTACCACTATCTAGCTCCAGAATGTTTTCTTCACCCCAAAAGGAAACATCATAGCCATCAAGCAGCTGCTTCCCATGCCTCCTCCCCCCCCCACACCCCCCCCCCCGGCTCTGCACCCACCCAGGCCCTGGAAATCGCTAGTTTGCCTTTTGTCTCCATGGATTTGCTTGTTCTGGACACTTCATATAAATGGAATCATACAATATGTGGTCTTTTGAGTCTTTCACGTAGCATAATGTTTACAAGATTCATTTATGTTGTAGAACATATCAGTACTTCATTCCTTCTTATGACTGAATAATATTCCATGGCAAGGATATCTCTCATGTTGTTCATGCATATTCATCAGTTGATGGACATTTGGGTCATTGCCACTTTTTGACCATTGTGAATAGTGCCGCCATGAACATTTCTGTACAAGTTTTATTTGAACACCTGTTTTCAGTTTTCTGGGGTATATGCCTAGGAGTGCAATGGATGGGTCATATGGGAACTCTATGTTTACCAGGAAGCCTCCTACACTTCCCATCTCCAGCCCTCATCTACATCCTGGATCTGCTTGGCTGACTTCATCTTGGAAGAGTCCATCAGCTTTTTATAAGGGAGCTATTTCATCTTGATCGCTGTCTCCTGATGGCAATCCTTACAGGGCATTCCTAGTCTTTAATATCAACCTCTTACTATTTACAGTTTCCTATTGTCTAACTATTTCAAATCCACTGTTTAGTTTGTTCCTCACAACATCACTACAAAGTAGATTCTATTATGTCTGTTTTTCAGATGAGAAGGCTGAGATTCAGTGGGGTGAAGGGACTTGACAAGGTCACAACCATTAGGGTCCCAGATAAAACTGACTCCCACTCCAGTGCCCTTTGTGTACCACCACAGTGGCTCTCTCTCTATCAGCCTCTCTGTCCAAGGTCTTTTTAAAAAATAATCACCTTCTAAATTTATTCTCAGATCCACCATTGTTTAGAAATTCCCCTTGCTAGGTGACCAATCAATGCTGGCACAGATTTCTGCTACACTCTGCCAGATGGCACTTCATTTATAATTATATTTAAACATTTTTGCCTATACCAAGGAGATCAACTTTTGCCTTTTCTGGGTCTTCAAGAGTCTTCTGGAATCCTGAGTTAATGCTCCCTTTTGATGTTGATATGACACTAACTCTGAGCATGTCCCATAAGCTCAACCTCAGTTCTCAAAAGGTTGTTCCACCCGAGAGCATCTCCTCCCCTACTCAGGATGAAGCTGTCTCTTGGACTAGAGTCACCTGACCTCTTTGGAGCATAAAACAAAGGCACAATGACCTCCAGCCTGCTCCTTGGAACTTCCCATCCTAGTGTCCTATGTCCAAACAGGACTAGAAGACTATAAGGAACAAGGCAAGAATGGAACAATCACCATTCATCAAAGGCATACTATGTGTCTGATACTTTAGGTATATTTGCTCACTCAATCCCCTGACTGCAGAAGGAGGCAAATGTTATTTTGCAGATAAGGAAAGTGAAGCTCAGTGTGGTGCTGTGACTTGTCCATAGGGACATCTTAAGGGTGGCCAAGCAGGACTAGAAACTAGCAGAGCCCATCCTGTACCCACTCTAGACACTGTCTGCCTCCCAGGGAGAAGCTTTTTGGGCTGATCTGGCCCACTTAGAGCCTGCCCTCGCAGTTCTACAAGCAGCAAGGGCTTTCTAGATGCCACATGACCCACCTTGTGTGCACTCAAGCAAGAATGTCTCTTGCTAGCTGTTTCCAAAGAGTATTCTCTGCAACGCTTTTTCTGGGTGATTTTGTTAGTAGCTGTGAAAATAAAGGTTTCTGTGTTTAAGTACATTTGGGAACATCAGCATTGGACAGATTTCTGTACTGTAGGGCTTCTCAGCCTTTAGGAAGCCAATATGCAGGATAAATCTTCAAGAGGGAAGTACAGGGGCACCTGGGCGGTGCCATTGGTTGGGCATCCGACTCTTTTTTTTTTTTTTTATCCATTAAATTTATTTTATTATATTTCTATTTTTTTATTTTTTATTTTTTATATATGAAATTTATTGTCAAATTGGTTTCCATACAACACCCAGTGCTCATCCCAAAAGGGCATCCGACTCTTGATCTCAGTTCGGGTCATGATCTCATGGTTCATGAGTTCAAGCCCCACATTGGGCTCTGTGCTGATGATATGGAGCTGACTTGGGATTCTGTCTTTCCTTCTCTCTGACCCTCTCCTGCTTGTACTCTCTCTCTCTCAAAATAAATAAATAAATAAATAAATAAATAAATAAATAAATAAATAAACTTAAAAATTAAAAAAAGAAAGTATAGAATGTTTCCCAAACTTATTTGACCATGAATGTTTTCTCGAGGAGTATCTCAATGTGTTTTCCTCAAAGCCTAATCACAGATGCCCCAGGCCCTCTCAGGCTGGTGGGGAGCCAGAGGTGAGAAGCAGAGCGGTTGTGCACATGGACTCTGGAGCCAGGCTGCCTGGGATCATTTCCCAGCCCTGCTGCACAGTAGCTGGGTGACATTGGGCAAATTACTCCATCTGTCCCTGCCTCAGTTTACCCATATGTGAAACACAGATGGTGATAACTATGTAGATTATATAATACAGGTAAACTTCTTAGAACAATATTTGGCACATAGTCAGTGCTCACTGTTAGTTGGCATTGTCAGTCCTTCACAAGCCTTGCAAAAAGGGATTCCTCACATATTCCCTCAGAACTAGCAGTCTGCACATGGCACTCTCTGCCCATAGGCCAACAGCATCCTCTCAGTTTATAAAACCTCTTAACCAAGATGGCAGGAAGCCCCATAAAAGCCAGCCAAGGTTCCGTAGGAGTAGCCCTTCTTAACCTTGATGGCTGGGAAGGCCAGCCCCTTACAGACAGGCACATAAGATTCAGAAGACCCAGATTTTACACCCAAATTCCTCATTTTCCAGTGGGATCTTGAGTTTCCTCCCCTATAACATAGAACATAACAAGGCTCTAATCCAGGGCCTTCTCCACAGAGAAGGGTGGAGTTAGAGCACTAAGCAGGCAGAGGGGATGGATAGCAGGACAACACCAGTGACAGGTGGTAAGTATGTTCCCCTTTTGAGGAAATGGGAGAGGGTACCTATGACAAAGGTGCTTGGGTAGTGAATTAGGATAATGAACAGTAGCTTCTGCAACAGGCCCCAAATCTCAGTGCCTTTGAATGTACACCTTGCTGAGCTAAGTCTTATGCAAGTTGGGATACCCACCTCTATCTTCTGGCAAGAAGTTCTATAACAGAAAATCCCATGTGGAATATATAAGTGGGTGTGTGTGGGGTGCCTGGGTGGCGCAGTCGGTTAAGCGTCCGACTTCAGCCAGGTCATGATCTCGCGGTCCGTGAGTTCGAGCCCTGCGTCAGGCTCTGGGCTGATGGCTCAGAGCCTGGAGCCTGTTTCCGATTCTGTGTCTCCCTCTCTCTCTGCCCCTCCCCCGTTCATGCTCTGTCTCTCTCTGTCCCAAAAATAAATAAACGTTGAAAAAAAAAAATTTATAAGTGGGTGTGTGGATGCCAAGCGTTCCTGGATGACCCTGGCTGCCAAAACTGTGCTCCTCTGTTGCCCAGTTGTGTTCCCCTCCCCTTTTTGGAGAAGCAAGACGTATTTGCCCGCTGAGTTAATTCTCCCAGCTTCTCTAGGGCTCTACAAGCTCGGGAGTCTCTGGTTGCCTGGTTGACTGCATTATAGTGTTTTAATTTCTCACCTCTGGGAGCATCAGGCCTCACCAGTCCCCAGCCTCTGGCAGAGATGGTTAGCATTCTCTGAGTATTCCTGTGTTCCTCTTCATTCCCAGCCTCTCTTGCTGTTGGTTGGGGCCCAGCCACTAATTCTGGCCAAGAGATTGTATTTCACCTCTGGGTTGAGGCACTGAGAGCCATGCCTCCTGCATCCCACTCTTCCTCCATTGAGATGGCTCTGTGTTTCATAGGAAGGCTGAAAGAACCAATTCAGCAACATATGTGCCCCCTCACCCTAAGTGTCATTTCTCCAGTTGTGGTTGGCAGACAGGACCATCCAGGAATTCTTGGCGTTTATACAGCCATTTAATGCTAGATACAGCTTCCATATGGGGTTTTCTGTTATGAAACTTCTTTCTGTAATTTGAAGTATCATGACCTGTGATTCAGATACTCCCAGTACCACCATGAACAGTGTGCCAGGTGGCATGTCTCAGACTATAATGTGCACACAAATCACCTAGAGGTCTCATTAAGGTGCAGATACTGACTCAGTAGGTTTGAGGCCACACTCAGGAGTCTGCATTTCCAACAAGCTCCCAGGTGATACTGACGTTGTTGGTCCTAGACTGTACTCTGAAAAGCAAGGTGATGGGGCAGGGCTGACTTATTCACTAAGTATGGTGGGAACCATGCATAGTGCCCATGAAAATGTTTTAATTTCTTTTAAAATCAGAAGGGAAAAAAAGTAAACTTTCAGGCCAAAAAAATGTCCTGATAGATAACATTAATGTATTTATATCAACAGTTATAAAATAAATTTCTTAAGGAAGAAGGGACCCATGGAGACAAAAGTGCCTAAGGCCCACAAATATCCAATGTGGCTTTGGGACAGGGCAGGGGCACAGGAGGTGGTGTTAGGCTACATATAATGCATAAAACCATGAAATCCAGAGAATCCATGCGAGGTTATACAGAGTATATGGCTATGTGGTCGTCTGGGAGGATCACATGAGATACAATCAGAGAACATGCTTTGCAGAGGGTAGCTAGCTGCTCAAATCATTTTAGGGGGTCTCCTCAGGTTCTCCAGATCTCTCCCACCTAGGAAGCTCTGAAGAGGTATGCAGGGCCTCCTGGAGGTCCCCAAATTCTGGTGTCCCAAATGTCTTCCAAGGGACTTCCAGTCTTTTTTGCCTAGGACCCCATTCCATTGTTCACATCCATCTGCTCCCAGAGCCCAAGGACTTAAAGCAGCTGACCCTGTAGTGTGAGGGAAGAGGAACCAGGCTCCAGAGGCTGCTTTTGTTAGTGACAAACACAACACATCTCTGATCTGAACAGTAAATGTCCAAAGCATGAGTCAAATGCCTTGTTAACAGGAAAGAGAAAGAATAGGCATTCCCTTCAGCAGTAAATGTTTTCTCATATACACACCCTTCCACTTTACTCTGGACCCAGTGCTAGTTCTGACTGCCCAGAAAGGCACTGTGTGGGCTTTTAGACAATGGATAATAGCTGATTCTTCTAACATACCTGCAATCCTCTTTATCACATATGCAGCAACTGACAATGTCAATACTCCAGGAGGACCTCAGTCATATGACCATTGGGGTGAATCACTGGGCCTTGGGCATGAACAGTGCACAGATGAGGAAACTAAGGCCTCAGAAGGCAGAAGTGATTTGCTCAAGGACACAAAATGATTTGGAAGCAGAGCCAAGCCTAGAACCTGGGACCCCTACTTATAATGTTGGCTTCATTTCAGCACCAGGGATGGATACTGGAAGATACACTCTATCTTCAAACCTAGGAGTGTCTGTTCATTCATTGACTCACTCAATATCCACCAATAACCTGCTACAAACTTGCCATCGTTCTAGCTTACCTTAATACCTCTCTATAAATCCATGAAGACCTAACTTTTTTTTTTTTTTTTTTTTTTTTTTATATATGAAATTTATTGTCAAATTAGACCTAACCTTTTTAACAGTCTTACCAGCCTTGGGGCACCTGGGTGGCTCAGTTGGGTAAGCATCTGAATCTTGATTTCGGCTTAGGTCATGATCTCACAATTCATAAGTTCGAGCCCTGCATCAGGCTCTGTGCTGGTGGTGTGGAGCCTGCTTGGGATTCTCTCTCTCCCCTCACTCTCTCTCTCTGCCCCAACCCTGCTCACAATCTCTCTCTCTCTAAAATAAATAAATCAACTTAAAAAAAAAAAAGTCTTACCAGCCCAGCCACTACCTCCTCCTAGCCTGAGAGCTTCAAGTGTGAGATTCTGTCTGCTGATAGGCTGCATGCACTTTGAACCAAGGGCAATCAAGCCTTGACCTTGCCTCTTTCCTGAGTTAACTAATGAACCTCAGAAAACCTTGAGCTTCAAGCAAAAGAAAGATAATCAGCAAAAGAAAGATAATATTTTTACCTATCACCTATCAAAAATATGATAATATATGTAAAGCACTTAACATGGTATATAGCTGGTGTTCAACAAATGATAGCTGTTGTGGTAATGATAAGAAGTACACTATTATCACTCCTGTTATTGTCAAGCAAAACAAGAAGGCTCCTGAAGATTTCAGCGAGTGGAATCTTCCCCTCCAGGACTCTAAAAAGGCAGGCTTACTTCATCTGAGCAACTTCTTATAGACTGTAAGAGTCATGAGACAGGGACAACTTGCCAAGTGTTTCTGGGTCTAATTTGCCAGATCCTTGAGGTCCATCCCCACACCCCTCTTTCTCTGCTGGGCTGAAAAACCATCTGCTTCTATCAGTGTAAGGCCCTGTGATCCTCAGACCTGTTGAAATTGTCTGTACATGGTGACAACAACAAAGAAATAAAGCTACCTTCCAATACAACCACGTGGAAAACCCACATGCAAGGGATATGATTAGTTATCTAAGGAAGTGACTCAAGAAATTGTCTGTAAATGTGGCTGAAGGGTGAGGAGGCTTGACCGGGATCTCCAGATGACAGAACAGGAGGATGATTATGAGTTTACAGAGAACAACATCCTTTGGAAAGACTTCTGCTTTCAGCAATTTGCCCTTCTTTAGGAAGGACCCCTGTATATAAGGAATGGCTCCCCATGATCCTATTGCCTGTCCTCAGCTGATTAATACTGACCCACGATGGGCCCATCATGTTCTCTCTCCCAAGACCTTGGACAGAGACTAAGAGTCCCTGGACCCTGGTTGAGCCAGGGCTCTGCCCTAGAGCAGTGGTCTTCAGAGTGAGGAATGAGTGCCCATGGAATACGCAAGATGATCCAGGGGAACATGGGAAGACAACTGGAAACTGTTATTAAGTTCTACTTTCTTTGTATTATATAAGCAGATTGACAATGGGGCCTTCATTCAGTCTCTATGTTGAAAGGCCACTGTCACATCCAGTTTGTGAGATGTCCTGAAGGAACAGGGGAAATTCTACAATGCTAAGGGATTGACATAACAGCACCATCATGTATTCATTTGCTTTAGTGAAGTATGACACAGTTTGTATGTGCCCAAGTAAGTGGATTAGTGAAATATATTTATCTAGGTTTAACCAAACCAACCATCATAAAATGGGCAAGTGGCTTAAAAGTCTCCTAAAAATAAAATAAAATAAAATAAAATAAAATAAAATAAAATAAAATAAAATAAAATAAAACAAAACAAAACAAAACAAAATAAAAGTCTCCTGCAAAAAAAATGTGGAATGAAGATACTACTAAGATACTACAAACACCACAAGCAACTCTCAAACATTTTTTGCAAACTGGTGAATCAAACTGAAAATTTTACTTACAATTCAGTAAGTAAAGATGCCCTTCTTCTACATCAGCTATTTGAGCTCGTTATCCTCTTCCTGCTCTCCCTCTCTCCCTGCCTTCCCCCTGATCTATTCTGTGCCCATGTTCCCAGATGACATCTACCAGATGTATCACTTGGGCTCCCATGCTTGTTTCCTGAGATTGGCCAATGGTCCAGGAGGAGGTGGGAGGAGAGAGAGGTTGGGGGATTTTCTTCTCTGTTCCCACTTGCTGCAGCACTACATCTCTGGCATGAATGTATCCCTTCTTAACTACAGCTCATTCTGGAGGGACCTTCTTCCCTGGATCCCCATGTCACTGGATTATGGTCTCACTATTTCTTTCCCCTGCCCCTTCCAGCTAGGGCTAGTAACAGCCTCCTGCTGTTGCTCATTCTGGGGTGCCTGGGAACCATCTTTTGTAAGCAGTTCTTCTGTTAAAGTCTCTTGAGCCAGTTGAGTTGGATTTGGTTCCTTGCCAGAAGACTGATTGTTACAGTATCTCATTTACCATGACAGTCATTAAAGTGAGGGGTTATCCAAAGAGCTGAGATTTTAAAACATAATGAGCTCTCTCAGTAAGGAATACTCTTAAGGAAAGAGAAAAAAGCCAGTGGCACTGTTTAAAAAAAATAAAGCATGATTTTCATATATTATTTCATCTTTCTCAACCCTTCAAAATTTCTATTTTTATGTGTTTTATAAAATAACTGGCTTATTAATGTAGCTCATGAATATGACTTAAAGAAATGCACATAAATTGGAGGTGCATACTAAAACAATTTTTTTAACTGATGAGATGAACCATCAAAAAACCTTTGCCCTAGAGAAGACCTCTGCTCTAGAAAAAAAAAAAAAAAAAAAAAAAAAAGGTAAGTTCCTGCTGTCATGTCCCCAGCACTGCCCTGGGGATTGCCTTCCCAATACCTGCCTGTCTACTTTTTCCTTTGATTCTCTGAACTACCTTCCAGCAAACCCCATCTTTCTCCAGAATAAAACGGGACTCCAAAGACAAAGGCTGATTTAAGGCTTCCAGGGGAGAGACCCCTCTTGTGCTCTGGGGAAGTCTCTCTGTTGTAGGCAGAAATTACTATCAGGCTCTAGCCTAGGTGAAACACCCCCTCAGAACGTTCTACCTTCTGAGAAAAATTTTCATCTTCCAGGCATTTTGGTCACTGGAAAGGATTATCTCCCACCATACATTAGCACACAGACATTCAGAATTATATACTTCAGTCTCTTATGAGTTTGATTATCATGAGTCAGTCTCCATGTGAACAATCAACTCCAGGCCACTGACCAGGCTTAGGGATAGGGCTAGGACCTTGGAACATCCCCCAAGATGATGCTTTTTAGGGAGTTCTCTTGGCATTCATCCATCTAGGTTCCTCCTAACAACACTTAACCTCATCACCACTACCTTCCAACCTACATTAGGGACTAGTTGGACCACAGCTGGGAAACAGGAAAGACGTCTTAGGTGAGAAGCCCAGAAAGACATTATATTCTTTCTACCAGTGAATCAAGCCCAGGTTGAAAATATCACGATGAGACAGCCCTTTGAAAAACCTGACAACTTGGAGCCACAAAATAGAGGAGTCCCATGTGCTCGATGTTAACCTGGGCTTGAATAATAGTTATTATTTGTTGAATACTTATACACAAATAAGTTCTTTAAATACACTAATCCATTTCATCTTCATAACAATTCTTTGAACAAGACACATCATGACCAGCCTATTTTATATGTCAGGAAAGTAAGGCAGCAGAGGTTAGATCATTTTGCCCAAGGTCACGCAATGAGTTGCAAGGCTGAGACTTGGTTCAGGTCATTTGACTTTAGAAGCTGGGGTCTCAACCACTACTCCATGCTGCCTCTGAGGCAGACTGGGTGACTATGGCAGGATCTATGACCTTTTAGGGCACAAGACTTGGTGAGTCAGAGAATGTCTCAAGACTCACAGTGTACAACATGGCATTTCTTATGATAGAGATTCTAGACTTGTACTGTATTTTCCTACCAGAGGAAAGGGCTTGTTCATAGACAAGGTTATGAAACATGATAAAGATTGTCACATATTGAAAGAAGACAGAGATACAGAGTAGAGCTGTCCAGCATCCTGCCCCAAAGCTCAGGGCATTTTTGTTCCGAGAAGCAGTGCCAGGACCCCCTAGGCTCAAACTACAGAGGCAGGCACAGAGGATGGACATTCTCACTCTCCTCTATGGCCTGGGTATATGTGCCACAGACAGATGGAAGTTGCCACAGATTAGGCGTCTGATAGTTTTTTATTTGAGTCCCCTTTCTTTACTTACTAGTTAATATTAGTTGTTTTGAGTAAGTGGACTGTGTCAGTTGCTCACAAATATCTCCCTTAGATGGCTATGGTCTGAGTTTAACAACATATTATATATATAAAACACCTGGCACAAACAGCATGCTCAAACAATGGTAGTTCCCATCCCCTCCTTTCATTGTCTATCTACATGAAGGATCCCAGAGGAAGAGGTAGTTAGGAGGCCATTTGCTCCTTGACTGGAGCTGCCTAAATGGAACTTGCATGAAAAAAAATTCACACCAGATACTAGTTGGATGCTTGTCTTGTCCACAGAAGGACTGCTCCTCAAACAGGTGCCCACTAAGCATGTCAGGAAGAGAAAGGGTGAAGTTCCATCAGGCAGGAGAGAGAGGAGCTAGGGGTGCTCACCTCCTGGTACTACATGGCAGCCTCTGCAGCCTGAAAGCTCCCTACCTGTCACTAGGGTGTGGCACATCTGCTGGTGTACATCACCTCAGAGGCCAGCTTTGCAACGGGGCTTGGGTCAGCCCTCACTGAGGCGCCATTAGGGGCATCATGCTTCTTCTCCTACATGATTGTTTCATTGGTGTGGGAGGAGCCACAGAATGTAAGACTCCCGACTCCCCCCCACCCCCAGGGGAATGGCTATCTTTTTTTTTTTTTAATATAACTTATTGTCACATTAGCTAACATACAGTGTATACAGTGTGCTCTTGGCTTTGGGAGCAGATTCGCATGGTTCATTGCTTACATACAACACCCAGTGCTCGTCCCAACAAGTGCCCTCCTTAATGCCCATCATCCATTTTCCCCTCTCCCCCATCCCCTTCCCATCAACCCTCAGTTGAAGGAGAAAACCAAAGCGGGAGGCATCACAATCCCAGACTTTAGCCTCTACTACAAAGCCGTAATCTTCAAGACAGCATGGTATTGGCACAAAAACAGACACATAGACCAATGGAATAGAATAGAGACTCCAGAATTGGACCTCAAAATGTATGGCAAACTAATCTTTGACAAAGCAGGAAAGAATATCCAATGGAAAAAAGACAGTCTCTTTAACAAATGGTGCTGGGAGAACTGGACAGCAACATGCAGAAGAATGAAACTAGACCACTTTCTTACACCATTCACAAAAATAAACTCAAAATGGATGAAGGACCTGAATGTGAGACAGGAAACCATCAAAACCCTACAGGAGAAAGCAGGAAAAAAACCTCTCTGACCTCAGCCACAGCAATTTCTTACTTGACACATCTCCAAAGGCAAGGGAATTAAAAACAAAAATGAACTATTGGGACCTCATCAAGATAAAAAGCTTCTGCACTGCAAAGGAAACAATCAACAAAACTAAAAGGCAACCGACGGAATGGGAAAATATATTTGTAAATGACATATTAGACAAAGGTCTAGTATCCAATATCTGTAAAGAACTCACCAAACTCCACACCCGAAAAACAAATAATCCAGTGAAGAAATGGGAAGAAGACATGAATAGACACTTTTCTAAAGAAGACATCCAGATAGCCAACAGGCACATGAAAAGATGCTCAACGTCACTCCTCATCAGGGAAATACAAATCAAAACCACACTGAGATACCACCTCATGCCAGTCAGAATGGCTAAAATGAACAAATCAGGAGACTTTAGATGCTGGAGAGGATGTGGAGAAACGGGAACCCTCTTGCACTGATGGTGGGAATGCAAACTGGTGCAGCTGCTCTGGAAAACAGTGTGGAGGTTCCTCAAAAAATTAAAAATAGACCTACCCTATGACCCAGCAATAGCACTGCTAGGAATTTACCCAAGGGATACAGGAGTACTGATGCATAGGGACACTTGTACCCCAATGTTTATAGCAGCACTTTCAACAATAGCCAAATTATGGAAAGAGCCTAAATGTCCATCAACTGATAAATGGATAAAGAAGTTGTGGTTTATATATACAATGGAATACTACTTGGCAATGAGAAAGAATGAAATATGGCCTCTTGTAGCAATGTGGATGGAACTGGAGAATGTTACGCTAAGTGAAGTAAGTCATACAGAGAAAGACAGATACCATATGTTTTCACTCTTATGTGGATCCTGAGAAACTTAACAGAAGACCATGGGGGAGGGGAAGGGGGAAAAAGTTACAGAGAAGGAAGGCAGCAAACCATGAGACTCTTAAAAACTGAGAATAAACTGAGGGTTGATGGGGCGTGGGAGGGCGGGGAAAGTGGGTGATGGGCATTGAGGAGGGCACCTGTTAGGATGAGCACTGGCTGTTGTATGGAAACAAATTTGCCAATAAATTTCATATTTTAAAAAATAATTAAAAAATAAAATCTCAGAGGGTGTGTGAGTGAAAAAAAATATATATAGCCTTGAAACATATGGCGGAAAAACTCTGAAAAAAAGAAAAGTCTCTTATAGTTTGCCTCACTCTCCAGGGGAATGGCTGTCAGATGGTGGGTTCTGACAATGGTCAACCTGACTGGCTTAGCCCTTTCCTCTTTCCTTTCTCTTGGGAATGTTCTCCCTGTAGGGGACATGCATTCTGCTCTGCATTTCCTTGCTTTATGATTTAAGGGGGCCTGCCTCCACTAGAGGGCACTCCAGAGGGCTGGGGTAAGTAGGCTTTACAAAGCCTGCTTGTCAATTAATTTCCAACAAAGGAGGCAAGAATATGCAATGGGGAAAAGGCAGTGTCTTCAACAAATGGTGTTGGGAAAACTGGACACTCAGATGCAAGAGAATGAAACTGGACCACTTTCTAACACCATACACAAAGATAAACTCAAAATGGATTAAAGACCAAAATGTGAAACCTGAAGAGAGCACAGGCAATAATTTCTCTGACATTGGCTGTAGCAGTATTTTTCTAGATATGTCTCCTGAGGCAAGGGAAATGAAAGCAAAAATAAACTATTGGGACTATATCAAAATAAAAAGCTTGTGAACACTGAAGGAAACAATCAACAAAACTACAAGACAACTACCAAATGGGAGAAGATATTTGCAAATGACATATCCAATAAAGAGTTAGTATCCAAAATATATAAAGAAATTATACAACTCAACACCAAAAAAACCCCAAATAATCCAATTAAAAAGTTAGCAGAAGACATGAACAGACATTCTCCAAAGAAGACATACAGATGAGGAACAGACATGAAAAGATGCTCAACATCACTTATCAAGAGGGAAATGCAAATCAAAACCACAATGAGATATCATCTCACACCTGTCAGAATGGCTAAAATCAAAAGCACAAGAGCCTTTCTCTCTCCCGGCCATCTTGGAGGTTGCTTTTGGTTGGGTCCATCCCGCACCTAAGGCAGGAAGATGGTGGCCGCAAAGAAGATGAAAAAGTCGCTGGAGCCAAACAGCTCTAGGCTCCAACTCATTATGAAAAGTGGGAAGTATGTGTTGGGGTACAAGCAGACTCTGGAAATGATCCAACATGGCAAAGTGAAACTGGTCATCCTCGCCAACAACTGCCCAGCCTTGAGGAAATCTGAAATAGAATACTATGCCATGTTGGCCAAAACTGGTGTCCATCACTACAGTGGCAATACTATTGAATTGGGCACAGCTTGTGGGAAATACTACAGAGTGTGCACACTGACTATTATTGATCCAGGTGATTCTGATATCATTCGAAGCATGCCAGAACAGACTGGTGAAAAGTGAATCAAATAAAAGTTTTCTTTAATAAAATTGGCTAGAGCTTGTTTTAAAACCTGAAAGAAAAAAAAAAGCACAAGAAACAACAAGTGTTGGTGAGGATGCCATTTACTGGCTTTGTGTTGTTGGACAAGTTCCTGGCCCTCTCTGTGCCTCAGTTTCCTGATCTACATAACAGAGATAATCACAGTAACTACTTCAGGGGGTTGCTATGTGGACTAAATGAGGTACTGCCAATAAAACCTTAGAACAGCACCTAGCACACAGTAAGTACTCAATAAGTGTTAGCTACCCTTGTTATTACTTTTATCCAATAAGCAAACTTCATAACTCTACCATAAATGGAAAAAGCAGTACGGCTTATACCACAAGGTGAGAGGAGTTATACAAATAAATGAAAACACTTATTAAATACTAGCTATTGCCTGACAAAGGCTCCAGGCTCAAGGCTTGCTCTCATTTTGGCCAAGAAGGGAGACAAGCCAGGGTCTGAAAGATGTTGAAGGCACAGACAGTTCAAGCCAGGGTGAACAACTTGTCCTGAATTGCCTGGGACTTCTGATTTTAGTGCTGAAAGTCCTGTAGCCCCTCTCATTCCCAGGCTACATCAGATGGAGGCTTTCTTCTTCACAGCGGGACTAAAAATAACTCACAAGGGAATGACATTCTTGTGATGTGAGTTTGTGTGTTTAGGGCTGAGTCAGTATCTCACTTATTATCTTGCAGAATAAGTCACACCTTGGGCCACACCACCCAAGCCTGCCTCTGAGAGCTGGGTTTCCAAATGTCATACATGTACAGAAAAGCCATCATGTGTGTACCACTGAAGCAGTCCCCAAAGAAAAATCACATTCATAAGGGCCCAAGAAAAGGAACAGTGATCAAACCATGGCACAGCTAAAATTACTCTATATTATACAACCATTGAAAAATCATGTTTTGAAGTATCTTTAATGGCATGGAAAATTATGCATAGGGGCACATGTACCCCAATGTTTATAGCAGCACTTTCAACAATAGCCAAATTATGGAAAGAGTCTAAATGTCTATCAACTGGTGAATGGATAAAGAAGATGTGGTTTATATATACAATGAAATACTACTTGGCAATGAGAAAGAATAGAATCATGCCATTTGCAGCAACGTGGATGGAACTGGAGGGTGTTATGCTAAGTGAAATAAGTCAATCAGAGAAAGACAGATATCATATGTTTTCATTCATATGTGGATCTTGAGAAACTTAACGGAAGACCATCGGGAAAGGGAAGGGGGGAAAATAGTTACAAACAGAGAGGGAGGGAAGGAAACCACAAGAGACTCTTAAATACAGAGAACAAACTGAGGGTGGATGGGGGGTTGGGAGAGAGGGGAAAATGGGTGATGGGCATTGAGGAGGGCACCTGTGGGGATGAGCACTGGGTGTTGTATGTAAGCCAATTTGACAATAAGTTATATTTTTAAAATGATGACAATAGAATGTTCAATTTTAAAAAAGCAGATTAAGATGTCCTTCAGTGAGTGGATAAATAGACTGTGGTACATCAAGACAATAG
Organism: Puma concolor; assembly: GCF_028749965.1. Lineage (NCBI taxonomy): Eukaryota > Metazoa > Chordata > Mammalia > Carnivora > Felidae > Puma > Puma concolor. The sequence goes on along the minus strand of NC_141676.1, from coordinate 48,668,185 downwards.
AATATTATCTGGTGCTAAAAAGAATGAGCTATCAAGCCATGAAAAGACATGGAGCGGGGCACCTGGGTGGCTAAGTCAGTTAAGCATCTGACTTCGGCTCACGTCATGATCTCATGGTTCATGAGTTTGAGCCCCACATCAGGCTCTGCACTGACAGTGTGGAGCCTGCTTGGGATTCTCTCTTTCTCCCTCTCTCTGCGCCCCTCCTCTAGTCACTCTCTCTATCGCAAAATAAATTTTATTTTATTTTATTTATAATGTTTATTTATTTTTGAGAGAGAGAGAGATAGAGTGCAAGCAGGGGAGGGGCAGAAAGAGTGAGAGATACAGAATCTGAAGCAGGCTCCAAACTCGTGTATGGCGAGATCATGACCTGAACCAAAGTCGGACGCTTAACCAACTGAACCACCCAGGCACCCCTCAAAATAAATTTTTTTAAAAACTTAAAAAAAAAAAAAAGAAAAGATATGGAGGAAACTTAAATGCATATTACTAAATGAAAGAAGCCAGTCTGAAAAGCCTACATACTATATGCTTCCAACTAGATGACATTCTGGAAAAAGTGAAACTATGGAGACAGTAAAAACGTCGGTGATTGCTAGGGGTTGGAGTTGGGAAGAAGGGTAAGTAGGTGGAGCACAGGGGATCTTCAGGGCAGTGACACTACTCTGCATGATATTATAATGGTGGATACATGCCCTTATACATTTGCCTAAACCCACAGAATGAATAACACCAAGAGTGAACCCTAAGGCAAACTATGGACTTTGGGTAATGATGATATGTCAGTGTAGGGTCATGAATTGTAACAAATGAACCACTCTGGTGGGGGTTGTTGCTAATGGGGGAGGCTGTGCATGTGTGAGGCCGGAGGTATATGGGAAATCTCTGTACCTTCCTCTCAATTTTGCTGTGAACCGAAACTGCTCTAGAAAACTTAAATCTTTAAAAAAATTTTTAAAGCACATATCAATTTTAAAACCACATATAGTAAGACCTTAGTTTTATAAATTGCAGAGAAACACACCGTCATATTAACAATATTTATTTCTGAGTGACAGGATTCTGGGGGATTTTTTATTTCTTCATATTTACTTCTGTATTTCTTTTTTTTTTTTTTTTTTCAAAAAAAAATTTTTTTCAACGTTTATTTATTTTTGGGACAGAGAGAGACAGAGCATGAACGGGCGAGGGGCAGAGAGAGAGGGAGACACAGAATCGGAAACAGGCTCCAGGCTCTGAGCCATCAGCCCAGAGCCCGACGCGGGGCTCGAACTCATGGACCGCGAGATCGTGACCTGGCTGAAGTCGGACGCTTAACCGACTGCGCCACCCAGGCGCCCCTTTTTTTAATGTTTATTTATTTATTTTTGAGAGAGAGTGCACGCACAGGGAAGGGGCAGAGAGAGGAACCGACAGAATCCCAAGTAAGCTCTGCGCCATCATCACAGAGCCCACTGTGGGGCTTGAACTCATGAACCATGAGATCACGACCTAAGCCAAAATCAGGAGTCAACGCTTAACCGACTGAGCCACCCAGATGCCCCTGTATTTCTTGTTTATACTTATTTATATATTTCCCAAGAAATTTTAGCATGGAACATATATTTCTTTTATTATAAGGGAAAAAATGAATAAGAATTATACATAAAATAGTACTAGGAGGAAAGTAACCAGAACCGATTAAGCCCAGACTTTGAAAACTGTTTTTTACAGCTGTGGCCCACTGGGAAGGAGGTTTCCTGGCTGACCATCATCTGCTTTCCTTCTCCTTTGGAGAAAGCCCTTGCAGAGAAGGCAGGGCTTGTACAAGGTCATGGGCTCATGTTGCCTCTGCATTCCATCCAGTAAGGCTGCCCTGAGCTGTCCCCTAAACCTCAGGCTCCAGCCTCCAGGGTCTATAGGGCAAACACAGTATCTCTTTCCCTCTTTTCTTGATTTTTGCATCATGTGGACTGTGGCACTTGATAACTTCCCCAAGTTGCGTGTTACTAACTAGAAGCAGGGTGGATCTAACACAGGAAGTCTGCACTTTAGACCCAAGTGGCCTGAGCTGACATCCCTGCTCACCACTATGGGCTGTGTAGCCTTGGGCACATTACTCCATCTCTTTCTACCACAGCGGCCTCGTGTCTATTGTGAGGATTAAATGAAATAATGTTCTAGCACATATCCTGGCACAAGCATCTCATGAGGGGCTTCATTTATATCAATTTTCTCTCTCCTTTCTTTTATGTTTACCACACAAGAACTCAGTTCTCTATCCCCCTCCCATCGATTCAGAGAGCTTCCCAAGTGGCAGGGGCAACATCTGACCTCCAAAATTTCTCCTTCCCACCCATCCAGGACTCTGCTCCTCCTGGGTCACAACCCCTCAGCTGATGTCTGAGTGGCAGGCCGGTGGCTCCGTGGAGAGGTGGCCAGGGTGGGAGGAGGTGGCTAACTTGAGACCCCCACCTTACCAAGCTAAAATAATCTGATCATCAGGTATGCATACACAATAAACCAGGGCCCTGTTTAACTGGAACACAATTTGTGAGCATTATGTCCATTTCTTCATAAGGAAAACAAATTGATCCTTGAACATTCAGTCCCTCCCAGCATCATTCTGGGTGTAGGCACACAGTGGAGATGAGACAAGGTCTCAGCCCTCACAGGGCTGTCTCTTCTCCTGCTGGAGGTGTGGGCTACATCCATCCACCTTCATTACCAAGACGTGAAGGAAAGAGGCAGGGCCATTGGAGAAGTTGAGAACCGTACTTATGGTTCAGCCCATCAGGCATCATCCAGCTTCCTCTCATGGAGACTTAGAACCCTCACCCTGAAGCCATGAGCCCACTGGTCCACCTGAGAATCAGTGCCAAGAAGAAGGTATTACATGGCACTGACTACCCTCATTCAAGATACTAAATTGCCTGCTCTGGCACTGGGTGGCTGGGTGACTTTGGACAAGTCATTTAACATCCCCTACTCATAGTGTCCTCCCTGTAAAGTTGGGCAAAGATAACATCCCTCATAGCGTTACTGAGGACAGCACAAGAAATCATGTGCTGAGCATCAGGAGCACAGTTGGGGCTTCCCCACTGCCCTCTCAGAAGCGGTACCAAGTGGAGATGAATAGAGCATGGTGGTTAAGAGCAGGGCCTCCGGAGACAGGCTGACTGGGGTCAAATGCCAGTTCCACCTCTCACCAGCTGTGTGACCTCTCTATGCTAAAATGTCCCCATCTACAAGATGAGGGTAGTAACAATAATCCCTGCCCCGTAGGGCTGTGGAAGCTAAATTACTATATGGGATGTGCTTAGAACAGTGTTAGATGTATTAAAAATAGTGTTTGCTTTTTTTCCCCTTCTTCCAAAAAACATTGTTTATGGGAGCATTGATTATGTTGTAGCAATTAGTACATGATTATACATCCCAGGCAACCTTTGAGGGTATGCAGGAATGTCCCACTTTACCACCAAGCATAGAGAAAGGTACATCAGCTGTGAATATAGTCACCCTCAACACACACATACACACACACACACACACACACACACACACACACCACTGTATCAAGGATGACCAAACATGACGGTGACAACTGTATCGTTCACTTGGTCAGAAATCACAAGAAACTATTGAAGGTGGGAGTACCCTGTCACTCACGCCTTGTCTGCTGTTAGACTCAGACTTGGGTTCACTGCTAGCACTGCTCTTCCTTAGCAGTCTGACCTTAGGCAAGTCACTTAACCTGACTTTCCTCCCCAGAAAAGTGCCCCAGGAGGCTGTAGGGGAATTAACCCCACCTGTCCCACGAGGGTGTCCTCGCCCCCTGGTGGGGATGACAGAATCCTTAGCAGACTCTGACTCCCTAGTGCTTCCAGCCTAACAGTTCTGGGAAGCTTCCTCCTTCTCCCTGCAGGAGACCCAGCCCAGACAAGCCCGTGGCTTCTTTACTTCCCCCTGAGAGGCCCCCAAAAGGCAGCCTGAAGAGTGTTAAGAGAACACCAGCTGCCGAGCTCTGGGAGGCAGGAGTACTAGCCAGGGGCCCCAGACCCTGCACTCTGTTGACTCAAACTGCAGAGAATCTCCAGGCTTTCACAGCCGTTTCCTGGGCAGGAGGGAACAAGACAGCTAGGCCCCTCTCTGCCCTCTATCCACTGGCCTTTCCTTTGGGGGAAGTCAGCCTGAGTGCTATACGATAGCTTTGACACCAAGCTCCTGGAGGTGAGCCAGGCTAGGGAAACAGGTTGGGCACATGTACCCACTCCAGAGAGGAGGGAAAGGGCACAGGGGGTAAAGCTGGGCACAGAAGGAAACATGGAGACAGAGATAAAAACAGAGGCTGCAACCAGAACACAGGACAGGAGGGGCAGGCACAGAAACAGGGGCAGGGTCAAGGATGGAGACAGGGCTGGGCCAGCACAGGGTCCTACGTGGACGGGGGTGCAGCACAAGGTCGAAGTGGAGGACAGAGGGAGTAAGCACAGAGCTGAGCTGGGAAAGGGATAGCAGGCAGTGGGGGGAAAGCCTTGCCCAGAAGCCTTGCATAACCTGGGGACCCGCTATTTCCCCAGAGAGGCCCACAGGAAATCTGGGGGTGGGCTCTCCACTCAGAACCCACATTTTCACCCCAGCCTGTGCACCCTTTCCAACAGCAGCAGACGGAGCATGGTTTAGTTAAGTTAGAGGACTGGCAAGATTCACTTCTTATTTAAAAATCATGACAGCAACAATAAAAATACTCAGCTGAAATGGCACCCAAAAAAGCCAACTCCCCTGAAAGTTAAAGTCAAGCGCCCCCATCCCAGCACCTTGTACCTTTAAGGAGGAGAAGGGTTCCCTCGCGTCCCAGCTGAAGAGCAGGTTATTCTTGGATATAGCAATGACTTACCTAAAACTGAGTTATTCCCCTTTCCTCTTCTGGCCAGCCTCTCTTCACTCTGGGGAGCTTTTACCATTTAAGGTCAATGTTACATCTGGCTCTGGAGCTCCGAGCTGAGAAGCCTCTGGCTGCTGAGCCTTGGCCACCGCCTCCTCCTAGAGGGGCTGGGACTTGGAGCCTGGAGCTCCTCGGGGAGCCCCCTGTGTCCCCACTGAGGGGGCTAATGGCAGGGGAAGCTGACCAAGCCAGCCCCAGGGCTCAGGGCAGACTGGGCCTGCAAGGCAGCTGCTTGCCCTGAGTGCCTCCCATGGGGACCCGCACAGCACAGGGCAGTGCCCATGGGCGGCTCATGCTGCTGGGCACTGTCCTGGACAGACAGGGACCAAAAGAACTCTGCAGATCTGCCTCCTAGCCTGGAATCCCCAGCAAGCATGTGAAGCTGGACAAGACCCTGGCTCAGGGCCAGGAGAAACTGGGAACACTTCCTGTCCCAGAGATTCATGGGGGGGGGGGGGGGGCTGCTCCCACCTTAAACCCTTGGGATTATCAGAGAGAAGGGCCTAGTAGGTTCAGCTAATTCCAGACCTGGCAGCAGCCCCAGGGGCTTCAATCCCTGTTCCTGCATTGGGCGGACCCATGGACTTTGCATTGTGGAGCCCCAGTCTCCTCATCTCTAAGACAGGGATAACAGTGATAACACCTCACTCACAGAGTTGCAGGAGGGATAAAGGAGACCATAGGGAAGGCTTAGCACAGTGTCAGCATGTCACAGTGCTAACAGGCACAAATTTGTTTCCTTCCCCTGCCCAGATGCAGGCAAGGACGGGTTGTCTCTCTCCCGGAGCCCACATGCCGAACCTACTTGCTCCTCACCCACCTTGGATGCAGTCCCCACCTAGGGCCAAAGTCATGGAGCTCCAGACTCTGTGCAAGTCACATGGGGACTCCAGCCTTCTTCTGAGGCCAGAGGCAGCTCAGAGAAGCCCTGGATAGAGTTGCCAGATAAAATACAAAACACCCACTTAACTCTGAATTTCAGATAAACAACACATAACTTTTGTAGTATAAGTATATCCAAAACAACATCATACAGTGTAGTTTTAAGTATGTCCAATATATATATATACATATATATATATGTGTATATATATATATATATATATATATATATATATATACACTTGTGTGCATGCGAGGGTGTGTGATGAGGGTGTAAAGTGTGGGTGTGTATACAAACCATATATTGAACACCTGCTGTATTCCAACCTCTATAATAGATGCTCTACATAAAAGCATGTAGTGCCCTACAAAATGGAGTTATTGTACCTTCCCTTCCAAAAGGAAATTGAGACATGAAGAAGTGAAACCACTCTCCTGACATTCCACAGATGGGAAATGGTAGAGCTAAGAGGTGAACTTAGGTGGATTGGCCTTAAAGCTCTTTCCCCTTGGGGCACCTGGGTGGCTCAGTCAGTTAAGCGTCCAACTCTTGATTTCGGCCCAGGTCATGATCTCACGGGTTCGTGAGTTCAAGCCCCACATCAGGCTCTGTGCTGACAGGTACAGAGCCTGCTTGGGATTCTCAGTCTTCCTCTCTCTCTGCCCCTGCCCTGCTCATATGCTTTCTCTCTCTCTCTCTCTGTCTCTGTCTCTTTCTCTCTCAAATAAATAAACTTAAAAAGCTCTTTCCCCTTCAGCCAGCGTGTCTTAAACTAGAGTTCATAGATAGCCTTCAGGAGCTTCTGAGCCCACTGAAATTGTATGTGAAACACTGTGTGATTTGTATTTCTCTTGGGTCCAGGCCCATAGCTTTCACCAGACTCACAAGGAATCATCAAATAACTTCTAAAATCACTGAATTAATACAAGAATTTCATAAAACACATTACTAGTGGGCATGTAATATGGAACAAGTTCTATAGAAGACAATTTAGCCTTATTAAGATTACAAGGTTCATCTCCTTTGGCCCAGTTTCACTTCTAGGAATTTTTTTCTACAAACACACTCCCACACTTGGGAGATGACAAATGAACAAGATTATTCACTGCAGCTTTGTCTATAAAAGCAAAAGGATTGGAAACGACACAAATGTGTATCAACTGGGGGCCATAAAAGATGATGGGGTCCAGCCATAACAAAGGATAAGGAAACTCTTTGTGTAGTGATATGAAAAGCCTCCAAGATATGATTAAGTGGGAAAAGTAAGATAACAGAACAGTATATGGATAGATAGGTAGATAGATAGATAGATAGATAGATAGATATAGATATACATACACACATGCACAAATATACTTATGTTCACACATACACAAGTCACAAGTTCATGTGTGTATGTGTGCACACAATCTCACTAAAACAGCATACGAAACAAATAACATTAACAATACTGGCCAATGGGGAGAGAAACTGAGTGGCTGGGGCAGAAAGTATCCACTATATACCTTATGTATGTATTCAAAGTTTTGAATCATATGAATAAACCATATGTTTATATTCAAAAATAATAATGAAACAAATGCATTGCAGTAAATAGGGATTTAATCAAGTCATCTTCCAGCACTGCTTCCCCCAAGTGTCAAAGCGTATTGACACGAACCTAACCAAAAATAATTTTCATTGCTTTTGTTTTCTATTTTGGAATAATTACAGACACACAGGAAGTTGCAAAAACAGTACAAAGAGTCTCATGTATGCTTCCCCCAGCTTCCCCCCAGTGGTAACATCTTTCTTGGCTGTTGTACAATATGAAAACCTGGAAGTTAGCATTCGTGCATTACTTTTACTAGACTATAGATCGTATTCTAAAGGTTATTTTTAAAATACAGTATAGCCTCTCACAGCTCATATATTCATTTAAAAATGTTTATTGAGCACCTTTAGAGTGCCAGACCTGGTGTTGGGTGACGAGATGTGGTAGGGACAACTTAGACCCATCTCTGACCGTGTGGGGTATAGACTAGTGAAGGTGACCCCCTTAATCAAGTGGGAATAGCATCGCAGAAGCCCAGAAGCCAGCAGTGCACAGGGAGTGCTGACCAAAGCTCTAAAAAAGGAACCATGTCCCTTGCTGTCCTGGTCATGGAGCTTCACAGCTTGCCTGAAAGCTGACTTTTAATCCTTAAAAGAGCATGAGCAATTACTTGGCTATTTTTATCCTTGTTCCTGGAGCCACACAGGGATTTGGCCTCACTCTACCAAAGTCTTCAGCTCATCACTCATTCCCATCAGAGACAATCATGTGTCCTCAGCATTAAAGCGGTGGCCCAGCAGAGATACACTGGCACACAGCTGGGGGAAGTTCTCCCAACAGATCATTTGACTCAGAGCCAGGGAAGAAGTCTGAAAGTCCCAGGCCAAAAGCTCATCCTGGGACTGAAGGAAGCCAGCTTGGAGAAGCAGCATCTTGCCAAAAACACTGCCAGCTCAGGGACTGCCAGCTGGGATGACCACACTGCGATTTCCCTGCCCCTTGTATGCTCAGAGACTCTGTGCTATGCCTAGCACTTAGTAGGCCTGGGATGAGTAAGCAAATAAATAAGTGGCCAAGTCAGTGGGAACAACACCTAGGTGTCAATCAGATGACAATGACAGGTGTCATTTACCGCCCATGGTGCCAGGCACTGTGTTAGCTACTATACATGTGAGGTCTAGTTCAGTCCTCACCAAATCCATGTGATGTAGGGCTTCTCACACCCATGTCCTAGATGAGGAATCCAAGACACAGAGAGGTCAACAAGCATGCCCATGTCTCTTGGTTTGTAAAGCCAGATCTTCCTGACTCTAGAGTCCCCAGGTGTTGGGTTCAAGACAACAGAATGGGAACATAAGGTGTCTCCTCTCTCTCCCAGGATTCTATTGAAATGATAGCAAAGGACTCCTTAAAAAGAAATAAACGCCACAAAGAGAATAGGAGGGGGCATTAGTGAGGACGTTTCTGGAACTGGCAAGAGGAGGGAGGATGCAGGAAGGACGCCTAATAGAGGCAGGAGGGGGCTGTGACCCATGAAGAAGGGGCTCTGCTGTTCTGCACCTGAAAAGCCAGCTGTGACAAGGGCAGAAATGAGATACAGAGCCAAGCAGATGATTCAGTCTATGGAGAGAAGGGGCTGGAAAGGAACTACCTCGGGTAACTTTTGTACACAGCGTTTGGACCAAATGCCTTCAGGCGAATTGAAGACAAGAACTATAAACAAATATTGAGTCGATTTCTTTTCCATATGGATTAGCGATTCTGAAAGTACTTTCTGTGCATTCCTGGACTGAGTAAATTAGTAAACATGTTAATAAGGAGAATCAAGTTTCTCACTATAAGAAGAGGGAGATACAAACACAGAAAGGAGGGAAAATTGAATAAGCCATGCAGTGCTGGGTTGGAACTGTAGGTACTGGCATGGACTAGATTGGCAGGTAGGTAGATAGAAGGGGAGAGAGAAGGAAGGGATAGAGAGATAAACAGGTGGGCATGTGTATATAAACATATTTATATACATACAGACAGATGTGTGTGTGCAGAAACATACATCTGTTTCCTAGCTCTGCCCACTGAGAAGGTCTGGAAATAGCATGCTCCAGTTACAATGAACACACTTTGTACACAGATTTGGGTTTGTAAATACCATTCTCCAACGAAAGGATCTAGGATTCCTTGGAGAAACGAGTACCTCTAGGGCTGGGATAGGGAAAGTATGAGAAGAGCCTGGAACATCTGACTGTGCCAAATAGTAAGGAACTGCCTCAGAAATGATGGTGACATCAAAGAACAGAGGAAGGGGCTCTTACTGGCCAAACCTAAAACAATATGAGCATCAGGTAACTAATGACAGTAAAATGATAACCCATGAATCAAGTGGTCCTGGAATGGGCTGGGGAGAAAAAGCGTCCTGGTATCCTGACTTTGCTTTGGGCCAGTCCTAGAGGGAATGATGCTGGAAAAATCGTCATCTGCTTTCCCCACTCTTCCTCAAGAGCATGACTTACCCGTTTGTCTCAAGGAAGCACACTGCGCACATATCCTGTTCCTGGCCTCTGCTAGGCAGTGAGGTTACAGAGATAAACAAAACATGACTCCTGCCCTCCAGGGGCTTATGGTCTGAGGCTCAAGAAAGGAAGGAACACTTGTGATCTAAGGCATGTGAAAGTGATTTGCAAACTATCTGTCGGTGTGCTTACATGAGATGTCACTAGTAAAACTCTTCTATAAGGAAGAACACGGGTGGGCTAGGATGGGGTCATTGAACTTGAACCAAGCGTTGCAGGAATTCCAAGGAAGAAGTGGGACTTTAGGAAGGCTTGCTTTCTAGAGGAGTTGGCATTTGAGGCAAGGTCAAGGTTTCAAGAGATCAAAGTTTCAAGAGGCAAGCGGGTTAGGGAAACTGTTCCTAAAGGAAGAAGTAGGGTGAGCCTAAGTATGGCAGTGGAAAAGCACTCGGGAATGCAGCGGCAGGGGTTCTGTCATGGGGCTGGCTGAGTAGGTCATACTGTGAAGGAGCCTTGGCTTCAGAGTTTGGGTCTACCTGCATGATAGCCGGGAGCCCCACAGGGGTTCTAAGCAGGGATAGTGTCCTCCAAAGTTTTTATCCTGCGATGGGTAGGGAGAATGTTAATGCCACAGGGAAGCCAGGAGCAGGAGCACACTGCTTAAAGAAGACCTGAGTTCAGTTTTTTTTTTATTTGTTTGTTTGTTACTTATTTTTGAGAAAGGCAGAGTGCAAGCAGGGGAGGGTCAGAGAGAGAGGGAGAGAGAATCCCAAGCAGTCTCCATGCTATCAGCACAGAGCCTGGCATGGGGCTTGAACTCATAAACCGTGAGATCATAACCTGAGCTGAAATCAATGCTTGACTGACTAAGCCACCAACGTGCCCCAGACATGAGTTCGGTTTGAGATACCATTGGGATACGCAGGTGGAGATGCCCCGAAGATGGTAGAAATGCAGGCTTGCCAGATTGTTGCTTGAGAGAGATCACAACTGAGGGCATAAATCTTAAAAATAGGGGTCTCTAGAGAGCCTGAACTCACAGATGAAGATTGTAAACAAGATTTTGGACTTTGAAAGAGTCATGTCTATAGACTGATGGGATCAGAAGCCAATTTGCAGGGGTTGCTGACAGGGTTTTGATGTGAAGGTAATGCTCAGTTCTTCATCCATTCAGCAACCATGTGATAACATGAGTGTGTGGGAAGAGGGAGGGAGGATGTGGGTAAGGATGGACTGAGATACCAGGGTGACCTTAGAAGTCCCATAAAGGGGAGATGGTCAGGAAAGGATTTCAGAGAAGATAGTACTGCTCTTTGGAGAAGTCTAGATGAGTCTGTCCCCTCCTCTGAGTTCCCCTGCATCCCAAGTTCACACACATCCATCAAAGAAGTAGCTTACATTGAAACATTACAACAATGTTTTGTTGCACAAATTTTATAAACTTTTACAGTGCAATACGTGTTATTTTTCCGAGACAAACCAAAGGTTAATTTCTCAAGGTTCTTGCTGCCTGCTTTAGCATCATTTGATGGGAGGATCTTTTATATACGGTTGTGATAGATGAAAAATAAACCAGATTGCAAATTTTTTTTTTACGCTTAACCCATGTACCAAGTTTTTGCTCCAAATTGTGTAGGATAAGTTAAACTTAAATTGCATTCTATTAACCAATATGAGTGTATTTCTGTAAGCATAGTTATGTTGAAATAAAATTTTAAAAAGAAAAAAAAGCAGCTTAGGGGGAAGAGAGGCCTGTGGTGCTGGGCTGCTCAGGAAGGGCTTTGTGGGAGAAGGAGGAAATTCAGCGGGGCATCAAGTGCTGAGTAGAACAGGGAAAGTCAAGGAGAAAGAAAGAATTCCAAGCTTGGCTGACGTGCAAGCAGACCTAATGGCAGGACAGATGGGTAAAATGCAGGATTCTTAAAATTGAAAAGAACAGAAACCCACTCTGGCTGGCTCAAATGTAAAGGGGGCTCATGCCAATGATAACTGAGCCCCACAGAACACAAGGACAGGAAAGGAAGTACATCCAGACCTCAAGGGAGCAGAGAGCCATCAGAACTTGAGGCCTCTACCCTATCTTAATGTCTGTATCCTTGTCTCCCACCAACCATGTGATTCCCTCTCTCCCTCTTCCTCCTTTTCTCTATACATCTGCTTCCTCCTCCTTCTCCTCTCTCCTTTTTGTGCACACTCTCCTTGCTATGGCTCATATTGGCCTCTCAGCTCCAGCCCTGTTCTCCCCACAACCACCTGACAACTGTCTTGTTTCAGATTCTCAAAAGCATCTGATTGGCCTCGCTTGTCTGTTTAAGCCAAGTATCATAAGTCATTAACTACCCTAGGGGCAGGTATCCTGCTCTGATCTAGTAGTCATAGCTGAGGCTATGTGATAAATATGGTGTCCTTGTTCAGAGACTGTGGTGGGACAGGTGATAAAAGATGTCATGGACAAAGAGTGAGGAAAAGACCAGACATTTACCAAGCTCCCATTATGAGCCAGAGTCGTGCTAGGTGACCTGTATTACTTTATTTAATGGTCCTGTAAGGCAGCTTTCATTATTCTTATTTTTCAAATGAAGAAACTGAGGTTAAGAAAAATTAAGCAACAGGCCTATGGTCATAAAGGTAGAGGGTAACTGAGCCAGGAGTTAAACCAAGTTCTATCCAACTCTGAAATCAATACTCTTTCCATAGGATCACTCTGCCAGGGAATGGGGAGCTAGTTAGAACCATTGAACTTACCCTAAGAACACCACAGAGGTCAACCAGTCTTATAGGCCACCCTGCTTAAAGATATTTGCTATGGCAGACCTTCTTAACCTTTTAGGGTCCCTTTATTAGGTCTGAGGACCTTATAAAAGCAATGGAACATGCCCATACAATTTGACATGTACTTTCATGGGATTTACATACCTCCTAAGGCTCATCCATAGGCCTCCACCTAAGAGCCTTTTCTCTAAAACATCTCTGACTATTGATTATTCACCCCCTACTTGAATTCCTCAAAGGAGAGATAGTTTATAACCCTATGTGGCAGCCCATTCCAACAATAGAAAGGTCTCTGTAACTTTTTCTCCTTTACTTCTCTTTGTGCCCAATGGTGAAATGCAGAGCCAATCTCTCTCATACCCTGGCAGTCCTTCAATATCTGAAGACAGTGACAGCTGAGGCCACAAGCTTGTCATTTGTTTAAACTCTTGTCCCATGCTGGTCCCTCTCATCACTAAACAACACAAACTTTGCCAAAGTCTGTCTCACATTATAAAGTCCAGAACAGTATAGGGGACTGCTAGTTGTCATCCAGCCACTAGTCTCTTTATTCAGGGGATTCTATTTTCATATGGCCAGAACACCAGATTGCTTTGAATTCAACCTACAATTGTATTGGCTCCTGGAACAATGATGTCATTACTTGACTCATAAAAAACGCATGGTCCACTGAGACCCCAGATCTATATCACAAAATTGATCTATCCTTACCTTGCCCTCCCCTAAACAACCCTGAGTTACACTGTAGTCTCAGTCTGTAGTCTCAGGACTTCTGTGCTGGTGCCATGACACAACAGATTGTTTATCTCACCAAAGGAAGGGTCAAACCTTTCTTATATTATCCCTTCTGGCCTTACATAGTTTCTCTTTTGGATGAAAAAGGGGAAGAGATGTGAAGCAGAAAAAGATTTTTGAGGTTTTCAAGTTGACATTCCACCATTAAATTAATGCTAACAAAAGCTTGATTTCACTAATCCTGAGAGTAACTTGATCTCCAGATGCACTGGACTCGCTGGTTCGATGACTACACCATGAGTGAGACCTTCTTCCACAGCTCAGAGTCGGGTGTTTTTCCTTTTTAAAGGACTTTGAAGTTGCAGAGAGCATATATCGCTTTTTAAGAGCAAACCCAAAATAAGTTTTGTAAGCAGCTTTGTTCAAATGAAGGCTAACTGAATTAAATAGAACAGTTCCCTTTCATAACCATAAAAGAAGAAGAAAGAAAGGCAGGGGGATGCATTTGTTCCCCCTCATCTCCCTGATGCTTAATATGCTGGACTGCTCCAGGGCTTACTTCTCAGACCTCGATTCTCTTCTCCCTGCACTCACTCCCAAGAGGATCTTCTCCAAGCTTATGATTTTAAATGCTGTCTGAAGACTCTCAAATGTTTGGGTCTAGTCTAGACCTCTCCTCCAAACCCCAAAGTCATGTATCCAACTGCTGGCTGAGCACCTCTTCTTGGGCGTCTGATACACTTCTCCAGTTTACTCCATGCAGCCCCCAATACCTGCTCTCCCCTCAGCATTTTCCATCTTGGTAAATAGCAAGTCCATCCTTCAAGTTGCTCAAGCTCAAAATGTGAATCATTCACGGCCCCCCACTTGCAGCTCCCCACACATCCCATAGGGAATCCATCAGAAAATTATCTCAGCTCTACCTTCAAAATGCAACCAAGGGCACCTGGGTGGCTCAGTCAGTTAAGCATCTGACTTTGGCTCATGTTATAATCTCATGGTTTGTGAGTTCAAGCCCCACATCAGACTCTCTGCTGTCAGCACAGAGCCTGCTTTGCAACCTCTGTCCCCCTCTCTCTGTCCCTCCGCTGCTTGAACTCTCACTCTCTCTCAGAAATAAACATTAAAAAAATACATCCAGAATCTAACCATTTCTTACTACTTTTATCACTACCACCCTGGTCTATGTGGTCATGACTTCTCACCATGATGTCAATGCTGTTGACTCCTAACAGCTCTCCTGCCCCCCACAGATCAGGCAGAGTGATTCTTTCCAATTATGAATTAGATCATGTCTAACAAGACTTAATTTGTATCGCATACCATACACAGCAATTTCTCTACATCACTCATTCTCAAAACGTACTCTCCAAAAATGTCCAGTCTGTATTTTCCACTAAGACAACAAAGCCTAGAGAGACAAAGTATTTCATCCATGATCACACAGCTGCTCCATGAACGAGCTGGACCTGGTGTCCTAAGACCATGCTTTTTCCTTGAATCCAATTGCTGAAGAATTCCATTCTCCCCCACCTCTAGGAAATCCCTTTCTCAAAGCAGCCTGATCAAGTTGAGTTCATAAAAAATATTTTAACAAAAGCAAGTAGGTAAGGATGGGAGAAATGCAGGAATAACACTTCTGTAGAAGACGTCAGTCTTCTTGATAGCAGTTTACTTGCTCAATTTATTCCATCCAATGATGGAATTCCATCAGTGAATCAATCCAATTTATGGGTCGATATGTCATACAGAAGTTTTGGGGATGCCTGGGTGGCCCAGTCAGTTAACATCCTACTCTTGATTTCGGCTCAGGTCATGATCTCACAGTCATGAGATTGAGCCCCATGTCAGGCTCCACTCAGTGTGGAACCTGCTTAAAATTCTTGGGGCGCCTGGGTGGCTCAGTCAGTTAAGCGTCCGACTTCAACTCAGGTCACGATCTCGCAATCCGTGAGTTTGAGCCCCGCGTCGGGCTCTGGGCTGATGGCTCAGAGCCTGGAACCTGCTTCAGATTCTGTGTCTCCCTCTCTCTCTGCCCCTGCCCCGTTCATGCTCTGTCTCTCTCTGTCTCAAAAATAAATTTAAAAAAACGTTAAAAAATTTCAAAAAAAAAAGATTCTCTCCTTCCCTCTCCTTTTACTTCTCCCTTGCTCATGCTCTCTTGCTCTCTCTCTCTTTCTCTCTCTCTCAAAAAATAAAAATAAAAGAGGTTTTTCAACCAAGTGTCTGGGGCCTCATGAGGATAATAACAACCAGGGCCATATTTTCTCTCCTTCCCTTTCTTGGGATTCTGGGCCCTTTACTATCATTTATTTATTTTGTACCTCATTCTGGGTACAGTGTTGCACAGCCTCAGTACCTCTTTTATTTCAACAATGACAAAAATTGCACAAATATCTGAAAACATCCTCCAAACATGGAGAAATGTCTATGCTTCAGAGCTCACAAATGCCCCATCCAATCCATTTGTTTTTGTAAACTTGAACTTTCACATTTAAAATAAACCATGTACTAGACAAAAGAATTCACTTTGGATCTCAGCCTTCCTTTGTATTCTTCCTTCCTTTTTCTAGATTAAAAGCCAAAGACATCTTCTTAAAGCATATAGGCCTGTTTTGGATTCTCCAAAAGCTACTTTTTAGGGATGTTAGGGACTTCCCTACTCTTTCTTGGGTAAGAATGTTGCCTGATTTTGTTTTCTAAATGTTGAAACATTCTGAGAATGGAAAACTGCAAGGCAGACCCATGGTTGTGGGTGTATAGACCCTGGGGGTGGGTGATGGGTTCCCCAAGAATAGCAAGGGCTTAAGTGGAATGGGTAACCTCTAAAACGTGCATCACCTTTGGCAGCCAAGCTGTCATCCCATGGCCCACAAGAAACCTGCTTGTGCTTTGAGTGTGGATGTAGGACGTTGGGGATTATGGTGAAATACAAATGTGATGTGAACCATATTGGCCCTGAGAAAAGACAGTATCTGATATTAAACAAGACACAGCTTGCACAACAAGAGGTGAAGAAGTGGAAGGCACCAAAGCACAAGACCAGACTTAATACCAGATTGTGACCAACCTTTAAAATCCAAAAAAACTCAGAGAAAAACAGGATAGGATCTCAGTGGATACAGTCAAAGGGACCTACCATGAAGGGAGAGAAGGGGGATCTGTAGGGTCAGTGGAGGAGAGCAGGAAGGAAAATGTTTTATTCTTCCATAAGTCTGAAGACCCACCAGAGCCTTAAGGAAGTTGGCACATGTGGCAGAGCAGGGACCCAAAGCCACGGCTTAATATCCACAGCTTAATATTCATTTGTATGTTCATTCATTCAATAAACATGTATCTTTTCTACTTCCCCCTAACTAATCTCCTTGTCTCTACTCCTCTGTCTCTAATCCCCCCATAGCAGCCAGAAAGATACTTCTAAAGTGTTGCTCTGTTGTTTACATCAGAAGAAGACCAGATGCCAGTGACTGAAAGCATTCTACTCCCTGCATCAAGAGACCTCCCTGAGCCCTCCCAAGCTTTCCCTCCTCCTTCCTGCTTACATGATCCACTGCTGACTTTGGGCCCTCACATACCTTCTCTACTTGTGTTAATATAAAATCCCATCACAAAAGCCTGAGCAATGCCACCTTTCATTTTGTATTGGAATAATTCTTTTAGCTCTTGGGGTTCAATCTTATTCTTTGCGTTTTTAGAGAAGAAAAAGGAGAGTGGGGTAGAATCAATGATACTCACTGGGGCTCCCATCTACCATTTCTTTTTTCCCCCAGACCTTCTCAATGATGCCTCCATATAACATCTACATGTAACAGAGGGACTGCTATTGTAAACTTCGAAAATAAATTACAATCTTTGCTATGGCTAGAGGTGGGAGTTGCAAATCTCATTGGGGTAGATTGCACTTACTATGAGAAAAAAAATCAACTGAGTGACTTCCCCTAACAAATATAAGGCAAATAGGCACTTATACACAGGAAAGAGATAAAACAGAAATTCCTGTAGCCTGACAAAAACCACCTCTCCCAAATGTCTGTGGTATGCAAAATTGTCTAGTGGGGTAAATCTCCACAGGAGACCAAGGCCTTGAACCCCTGACCCATTCCTTTTGCAGAAACATAATTGTTAGAACCTCACTGATGTATCGGGAGGGTCCTGATTGGGATCTACAAGCAGGAAGGGACAGCAAATGCCCCAGTGGGGAATATACCATGAGAGTCCAGTCTTGTGATCCAGCTGTTAATAACAGCTTAAGTACTAATGAAAGAGTATATTTATGGTAGAGCATGAAGTGAGGCTGTAAGTCCCTCTCCACTAAGCTACTTTGGCATGGTATGCTTTGGGTGTAATGTCTAAGTTGAATGTTTGAACTAAAACAGCTATAACTGTAACCTAAATATGAGTCTCTCCTGTGACCCAAGTATGTATATCTGTCAGGTAGAGAAGGTTATACTACAGTAACAAACAGCTCCAAAATCTCAGCGGCTTACAACAGTAAAGTTTTATGTCTTAGTCATGTTACATGCTGGCTATGGTTTGACCATAGCTCTGCTCCATGAACTCTTCACTCTAGGCCTCAAACTGAAAGAGCAATTCCTACATGGAACAGTGCCATTTTTGTGATAGAGGAAAAGATAGATTATGATGGAGTTTAAAGCTTCTGATTGGAAGTAGTACATGTTACTTCCACCTCATTGGCCAAACAAGTCATAGAGCCTCACTGGACAGCAGTGGAGTAAGAAATACAGTCCATACATGAAAAGGGCCCAGTAGGGACAATCTATTACAGAGAGTTCTAGACCAATGAGGGCATCACCATAGCAATGATCCACAACTACATGGGACCTGTTTTCAACTATGACACCATATGATGGCAACAGAAACAGTGATAACATCGTCATTGGACCAGTAAGATTCTAGAGTTCTCTCTGCCTAGCATTTGGCTGTTAGGACCATCCCTTTGGACTGAATGACCCACTAGGGTTATTAGAAAATTCAAGGGAGGGGCGCCTGGGTGGCTCAGTCGGTTGAGTGGCCGACTTCAGCTCAGGTCACGATCTTGCGGTCCGTGAGTTCGAGCCCCGCGTCGGGCTCTGTGTTGACAGCTCGGAGTCTGGAGCCTGTTTTGGATTCTGTGTCTCCCTCTCTCTGACCCTCCCCTGTTCATGCTCTGTCTCTCTCTGTCTCAAAAATAAATAAACGTTTAAAAAAAATAATTTAAAAAAAAAAAAAAGAAAATTCAAGGGAGAAGATACCTCAAGTGGAAAATACTGGACTTCCTGCTAACAGACAAGCATGTAGATGCTTGGAAAATTTAAGGGAGATAATTGTAGTTGTATTCCAAGTTGGGGAGAAAGTTCACACCAATTATAAACTAAATCAAGAAAGTAGCCTATGGTTATAACAGTATGCAGTCAATCAATGGTGACTATGTCAGACAGGCACTGGTAAGCCCTCATATGAATTCCTTTAATCCACACAAGAATTTTTAAGTAGTTAGTATTATTACCCCTCTTACTACAGAAACTAAGAGTTCAACAGATGAAGTATCCTTGGGGTGCCTGGGTGGTTCAGTTGGTTAAGCGTTCAATTTCAGCTCAGGTCATGATATTGCCATTCACAAGTTCAAGCCCTGTGTCAGGCTCTGTACTGAGAGCTCAGAGCCTGGATCCTGCTTGAGATTTTGTGTCTCCCTCTCTCTCTGTGCCTCCCCCACTTGCACTCTGTCTGTCTCTCTCAAAAATAAACAAACATTAAAAAAAATCTGAAGTATCTCCTCTAAGGATACACGGCTAGTAGGTGGCAGAGTTCTGACTCAAACCCAAACCTGTGTAACTCCAGAATTCTCTCTTGCCTCCCTCTGGGTTCTTAGATCTGACACCCACCTCTTCAATCTCTTTTTTTCTTCTAATTTAACTCCATTTCCTGTTTTGTATGTTTGCCTGTTTTTCTCTTACGACACTCCTTCTGTTACTGCAGTGCTAGGAGCCTTCCTAGTGAAGGACCCCCATTCCCCATCTCCATATCCCAAAAATTGAAACATAAATCTGCACAGGCCCAGATCTAAAGGTCAAGGTTTCTCTGGAGTGTCTTGGATTCTGTGTCCCTCCCTCATCTGCCAAGAGAGACCACCTCCCTGCCTCAAGTCCATCTCCCACGGGAGCTTCCAGCTCTGCTAGAAATGGAGTGGGCGACCCTGAAGCAACTGCTCAAAACAAGGCTAGCTCATCCTAACTCACAAGGAGAGGTCTCCAGTTTTAGAAGAAGCAAACCTGGTCAGTGAGGAACACAACTCAGGAGTTTTTTAAACCCTGAAAATACTCCAAGTGCCATGCCCAGACTACTCAAGGCCTTAAGCAGCTCCACACGTGGCATTGGAACCAACAATTACCATTTCATCTGAACAAATGGCATCCTGAAGTTCAGCCTTAGAAGAGTGACCATATTCTCTGAACTAAAAACTGGGAAGACACTTGGCCAAGAGAGAGGTTCTTTTCTGATTTGTGAATGCACTTAAAGGAAAAGTCTCCCAAGGGTCTGTAATTTATACTACATTTGGTTTTCATTCAATAAAATCTCTTCTATAAATAAAAATAGAATTACATGAAATTGAAATTGTGCTTCCCTCCAACTAACTTGTCAAAGCAGGCTTAGATCTGGGTACCTTCTTCTAAAGGAGTGAATCTCAGCATGTGATCACCTATTGTGCATACTTTAAATATAGGTTCCTGGATTCTGCTCCAGGTTGGAGGCAGTAAAATGCAGAATTCTGTCATTTCTAATGAGCTTTCTAAGAAATTCCCACTGAAATTTGAGAACCACTGTCCTAACCACTGTCCTTTCCTAGTAAAAGGAAAAAAAAAACCCAATAAAATTAAAAAAACCCAAACCCCCCAACATGGAAATACAAAAACCAAGCAATTCTAACAAGCTCATGTGAAATGGAAGTTTTAGAATCCCCCAAACGCCTATAACTTCTCTTAAAAAACAGTCCATGCAATTACTTGCAAAAGATTGCTAGTATGTTCTAAACAGGGAAACAAAGATGAGAATAATTCCTCGAAACATAAGAACAATCTATTCCAAGATCTTAGGAAATGGGTTGCCCTTGTGCAGAAGTGCGGAAAGAGCTTTGAGGCAGAGACGTTCAGTTTTACCAGGTGCCCTCTCTAGCCAGCAGCAATAGGAGCAGACTGAAGCTGGGGGAGGAGCCAGTAACTAGCCAGGATTCTGGGCCTGGAAGCAGAGCCACAGGAGTGCTCTGTCTGTGTGGGAGGCACCCCACTTTTGTTCTGGTATTCATCCTCCTCCACACAGCTTCATACATCAGTGGAGGCATACATCAGTGGAGGCTCACCACACTGCATCATCAGGGGACAGTTCTACTTAATTTAAGCCAGTCACAGACCCCATTCCCCTTTTTACCTGTGGGTTTAGGCATGTGACCAAACCCAGTCAATGAGATGGGAAGGCAACTTCTGCTGAGGGGCTTCTGGAAAGGTGTCCTCCCTGCACAGGAAGAGATGTGGGAGGAGTCCACCCCTTCTTGTTCTTCACATTATAGGGTCCGGCTGCGATGTCTGAAACTGTAGCAGCCATCTTGCTACCAGGCCAAGCTTGGGGCAGAACCAAGAGGTAGAGCTGGGGTCCTAGAACTTAGAGCCAGCCTGTCTCTGGGCTTCCAATTTTGTGAGATAATAACTGTCTTTATCATTTAGGACACTTTCAATTCAGTTCCTATTAAATTGCACCGACAGCATCCTAATTGCTAGAGGGAACTTTTTAAAACCCCAACTCTGAGTGTGATACATGTGAAATCAGACAGAAAATTTTTTATTGTTGTTAAGAGGTGCACTAGAATTCCTTCAAGGGTGAGAACTGCTTTGTTGGGGAAAAAACATGTAGAAAATTGTCGGGGTAGGATGAGGAGTGTCAAAGATTTGAGTGTTGGCGGGAAAAGGAGTCAGATGGGGACAGCTCTGCACAGTGAAGGAGAATGGAAACTCTGGAGGAAGATGTGACAGAAATAAAAGAAGCCAACAAGAAGGCTTCAGAATGTGATATGACCCTTCTCCCTCTGCTATGTTCACAGATATTCACTTGAGTGGATCTCTTGTGGACACCAGTGAAGGGCTGAATTGTATATGGAGGTTGACATGGGGCCTTTGAATCATGATGGCTTACACAGTTGCAAGGGCCCAGAAGCAGAAACACCAGGAAAATTCACAGCAGACTTGCTTTGGACTTCCCTGGACTGTGGAATTGGGGATTGGGAGCAATCTCTTCCAGAGTTCAAAGATGAAGGAGGCCCCAGCTGGCAACTGGGTTACAAGGACTCAGGAAATCCTGTTTGAGGAGACGGCCAAAGGCTCAATCAAGACTTCTCTATATTGCAGCTTGTCAGTAGAGGTGCAAAAATCCTAGACAGCATAGAAAGGGAAAACCTGATCCAATGTCCAGCATCAAAGGAGTGGGTATCTCTGCAAGGTGGAGTTGCTGAAGCTACTAAAAATTATGGGGTCATTCCTGCAGAACCAGCAATGATTTGACTAGTAAGTGTGGGAGTGTGGGCCCAGCTGCCACTGGCTCTGGGAGAAAACGTTGTTGTTGTCCTCTTGCTGTGCCCTGGCCTGGGCCATTTGCCTAGACCTTGCATCTGGGATGTAATAAGGGGTCTGC
This sequence comes from Puma concolor, assembly GCF_028749965.1. Taxonomy (NCBI): domain Eukaryota; kingdom Metazoa; phylum Chordata; class Mammalia; order Carnivora; family Felidae; genus Puma; species Puma concolor. Next base: position 48,646,151 of record NC_141676.1, on the reverse strand, counting down.
TGAGGCTGTCTAAACCTGCCCCCCACTCCCTATTCTTGCTATCTCATGGGAAGAACAGTGGAATAATTAGAAGAGACCCAAGAAGCATCTCTGGGGGTGTCCGAAGACCACCAAGGGCTCAGGACCAGTACTTTCATATCTTCCTTACAACTGAAGGCCAGGTCTTGGAAAACACAAGAGACTTCAGGGAAGAAGCTCTGGCTACAGGGATCAGGCCAGGGTGGAATTTGCAATTCTTAGACTCTAGTACCTAAATAAGACCAAACATGGAAGACAAGCCTGCCCAGATACTTGCTAATCTGACTGAATTATCTGAATATAGAACAAAATGGAGAAAGTGCCCAGTCAAAATGCACAAGGCAGAATCCATAACAGAACTCTTGGCTCCAGGGCACTTACCTAGAATTCCAGCTGTTGCAGACTTGGGCTTCCCTGTCCTCATGCTCACCGCCAACTTACTTTAGACCCATGCTGTTGAAGGACATGAAACAATTGCTGCTTACTTACTCCTTGGTCAATACATATGCCGGTCAGAATCCTCTGTATGTCACTTCCTCCAGCACCTGCCCAGGCTGGGGGTAGGAGGGACAGTCTTGGTCCCCAGCCTCTCCTGATCATCCTGCTCTAAGTAGCCATTCATGCACTCTGACTCCTAACCTATGAAACCCACCCAGCCATCTCTCTCCTGGACCACTGTAGCGGCCTCCAGTTTGTCCCCCATTCCCTGCCCCCAACCTCTGCCACACAAATCCATAGCTACAGAAAGCTACCTGATCATGATCAATATTCTTAAGACACAATTTGGATCAAGTTGTTGACTTGGTCTGAACATCTTCAATGCCATCCTCAGCACTTATAGAATAAAAGCTAAGTCCCTCAGTGGGATATCCAGAATCCTACAGTCTGGGCACTTTCTAGTTTCATTTCCTGTTCTATTCCCATATAAACCCACCACCCATTGTTAAGCCACACCTAAATACTTATTCTCTCATGATGCTCTGCATGTCCTGAATTTCCTATCTTTTCTCAGTCTGTTCTTTCTACTCTGAAGCCCTCCTTCCTCTCTGCACCCATCAAAATTCTAGCCATTCTTCAAAGCTCAAGAGAAATACCATTTCCTCCATGAAGTCTTTCTAGCTGGAAGTAAATTCTAATTTATTTCTGCCTCTTAGCACTTGTTATAATATAAATAGCCATTCCTGTCTCTCTCTGCCTATGTTCCAGTGAATTTTTCCTTGTCTTTTTAATCTTATTTGAATGTAAACTCCTTGAGGGCAGTACTAGGTATTAAATTGCTAGCATGGTGTGTATATTTAATAAATATTTTCTGAATCTGAGCTGAACTAGAAGATTAAGTTAGAAATGGAATTCTGAGGGTGCCTGGGTAGCTCAGTGGGTTAAGGGACCAACTCTTGGTTTCAGCTCAGATCATGATCTCATGGTTCATGAGTTTAAGCCCTGCATTGTGCTCTGCACTGACAGCGTGGAGCCTGCTTGGGATCCTCTCTCTCCTTCTCTCTGTGCCCCTCCCCTATTTGCATTTTCTCTCTCTCTCTCTCTCTCTCTCAAAATTAAAAAAATTAAAAGAAAAATAATGGAATTCTGAGGTAGTTAATAGAAGAGAGAAAGAATAAGGAGACTGTCTTTGTGTCCCCTGCAAAGCCAGTCTTCCCTCAAGGATAATGCCAAAAAGGAAGTTACAATGTCCCCAGGCTTGGTCACACCCCAAGGGCTCACTACTATCTCTAGCCATAATATTAAGAGGCATAACCTTGACCTGATGAGAAGCAGACATAACAACTGTCCAAACTACAGGTCACTGGGTGTTGAGAGACTGAGGTGTTAATGTGAGAAACGGGCATCAACTCAACTCCCCATTCTCATGCCTCATGCTCAGGGCAGAGCCTTCCTGAGATGGCTCTCCTTGGAGGGGGATAGGAAGAATCAGCCACGACACTGGGATCCAGTGACCAGCACCAAAATGGATTTGGGTATGCGGAAGTTGTAGAAGTCATGATCTTCTATCCCACTCTGAACATACCCAACATCCCTTTGGCTTTCAGCTTCCCTACTGCTATTAGTGCAGCATAAAGAAGGCCCAGTTGTCAGCTCTGGGTACTTCTTGTACTCCTGCCTCCACAGGAACCCAGCTTTTCTAGAGAACAGGGAGGGTGGTGGGCTGCCCTCCCCTCCATTTCTTAGGGAATGAATTCTCAGCAATGTTGGAATTTGCTGTGAGGCATGAAGCTTCTTCATATTGACTTGGGTTGGAGGTAAGATGAGAGGAAGTGAAAAGAGTCGGGATTTGTCCCCAGTTCCTGGCAATAGGGATCCAACATGGACACCAGGCTCAAGTATACCCTGTCTGACACTTGGGAGTTTACCATCACCACCACCATCACTACCCCCATGACCACTGCTAACACTGGTTAGGGAAAAGGAAAAACAAAAATCTTTCAACAGTCAGCTCCTACGCATGAACTTGGAGGCTTGTGCGGTAACCCTCAGACCTACCATTATCAGTGACTGATACAACGGTATCTCAAGGAAAATGCCATTCACTGCATAAGGTTGAATAGTTACCATTTAATTCCACTAAAATCCCGTCAATAATCAAAGCTTTATAAGAGCTTCCCACAAATAATTATAGCTTACTATTATGGGTTGAATTGCACCATCCCAAAAGGTTGAAGTCCTAACCCCCAAGTACTGCAGAATGTGACCATATTTGGAAATAGGGTTGTTACAGATGCAATTAGTTAAGATGAGGTCATTAGGGTGGGCCCTCATCCAATGACTGGTATCCTTATAAAATAAGGAAATTTGGATACAGAGACACACACACAGGGAGAGCAACATGTAGAGACACAGGGAGAAGACGGCCATCTACAAGCCAAAGAGAGAGGTCTGGACATATCCTTCCCTCCCAGACCACAGATAGAACTAATCCCACAGATACCTTGATTTTGGACTTCTAGCCTCCAGAACGGTAAGACAAAATATTTCTGTTGGTTAAGCTGCTCACTCTGTGACACTTCATTATGGCAACCCTAATAAATGAATACATTTATCATCTAAAAATTCTCACTATAAATCATGATCACTAACTTCAGTTATTCTTTAAAACAACCCAAAGTTACTTTCATTTGTCTTCATTTTTCAAATGAGGACTTTCAGGCTATAAAAGGTTAAAAAACTTGCTCAGATTATTAAGTTGCAGAGCCAAAATTTGACCTCTACTGCCTGACTCTGAAACCCCTGTTCCTTTCTACACCATCCATCACTGCCTCAGACAGAGGGGATGTCCTTATGAATAATGCTACCATATGTGCCAGGCTTGTGTGAACTTATGCCTGGCAATTTTACTGTGTGGACACGCTCAACTTACTATTGCCAACACAGTGGGCTTCCTGACATGTTACTCAGGATAGACAACACCTGGCAGCTCCCAGGTGACCACTGAGGAACAAGGGTGGCCAACAGGCCAGCAAGGGCTGACAGTTGAAGCCCAGTTGGCAAGAGGAGACCAGAGGGTGAGGGCAATATTCATAGACCTGACAGGCTCTGTCACAGTTCTACAGAGTGAGTGGCACAGGACACTAAGAGAAGCCCATGAGGATCCAGGGTAGGCAGGAAACAGATGGGCAGTTATGTGAAACTGAGCCTGGAGAGGAATAAGGACAAGACAGGGATAGAAATGCAGGATCTAAAACCCATAAAGACCAAGAAGGCTGCAATTCAAGGTCAAAGGGACCCCAGGGCTGGCCAGAAGGTGGGCTGGGGAGAGGCCACAGGAGCTCCTCAGGGAAGATTCTTCCCAAGATCAGAAGTAACTGGTCTCTGAGGCTGATTCTCGTGGGTCTGACTTTGGCGGGAACAAGGTAGAGAAGAGAAGAGGCTTCTTGCCCAACCACCAGGCAAATAACTACCTTCGTGCAAATTAAACGAATGGGAAGCATCTCGTGCAAGGCAGCTCACCCAGTTGTAAGCTTAGAGACATCCTGGATTTCATTTGGGGCTTCTTCTGCCCCTGTTGTGTCTAATTCTTCAAGGGTCATGAAGGCCTTTAACAGCTCTGGACAGAACATACCCTCCTCATTTCTCTTCTGATTCCAGGTCCTGACTTCCTACCAGATAGTGTACCAACCAGCCCAGCCACTTCCTGAGTACTTCCTAGCCACTATCAGCCAGCCACAATTGCCTCCCCAAGTGTCTGGGGTCTCAGATACGAGCTTATGGGCTCACCAGATGGGACCAAGGCTGGCCTTCAGGAAGGTGGTGGCAGGGCACTTGCTGCTCCTCTGCTCACCCATCTTTATACCATTCTAGGATTTTAAGTGTGTATACCTACCTTTGACGGGACATGGATAAGCATTTTAAATGTCATTGGTTATATATTCTAATCAAATACATACTTTGAAAGAACAAAACTTCAGAATCTCATTTTAGGTTGAGCCTATGGAAGGCAGGGAACATATGTTCTATTTAGTCCAATTCTGATTGATTAGTGGCTGCCTGGATTCTGTTTTGAGAATTCTGAAGAAGCATCTGGCACCAGCAAGAAAGAGTTCCATGATCAATCACTGGACAAAGATATGGATGCCACACATTTGTTAGTTCTGGCCTGTGGCTTCCCTAGTGTTTGTGACTACCCTCTGTACGCATGCCCTCATCCCCACGCTTGTCAGCACCATGGAGCTGGGAGCCGAGGTAGATACCTGAGCCAGTTCAGCCTCCTTAGCATCAGAATGCAGCACAGGGACTGGCACATAGCAGGCATACTTACGTGTTGATCTGTCAGGCTTTGTGAAGAGCTTCTCAACTGGCAGATTCTAGAAATGTGCATCCTAAGCTGGGGTTCCTTTCAACCTCCTCCACACACAGGCAAACATTATAAGTAACAACATAGTTCTTATAGCCCTTTGTGATAACAATTTAACAATGTCACAAGAGCCACAAAGAAATTCCTACCCTTTGACTCAGTAATAGCATCCTTGTGAAGTTGTGCTACAGAAACACTTAAAGAGATGGAGAACATCTCCATTCATGAACTTCATAAACGGGCTAAAGATGGGAGGGCTGCATAGAGGGGGGTCACTCTGCAGGCCTTCATATTCCATCCGGTTGGCATCTCCTTACTTCCCCACCCTCCCTCTCCCCTTCCCACCTCTCCACCTGAGGTGACCTCAGGCTCCACATGCTTCCCTTACTATGATAAGGAGAAGTTCAGCTCTCCACAACTCCCTCCCAACCCCACCCCCCAACCTGCCAGGTGCTACCCCAACACCCTCACTCCTTGCTCCATGGGAGGCAGTAAAAAATGGTCATTCTTAGCCTACTTTCATTATTCCCCTCTCATATACCACAGAATATTAGACAGCTAGAAAAACAGTGAGTTTGATCTGTACATCCTGATATGATCCAAGATGTTGGTGATTTATCAGCAAATGCAAAAAACAAACCAGTTGCAGGGCAATATATATAAAGTATGACATCCACACAAGGTTTAGCAGGCTACATGTCTAGCTGGTAGCAGTAACCTGTGGGGAGGAAACGGGATGTGTCGGAGGGTTGAGGGGTGGAAAAAGAGAGCATTCTCTTTGTTACTCCACATAACTGGAGTTGTTTGAACTTTACAACGAAATGTATTAATTATGTAAGTAAAAAGAAAAAAAGATGTAGGATTCCAGTATGGGAAAACCACGCCAAGCATTGCCAAGGGCCTACCTTCTTGGAGAAGCCAATTTTTACCCTCAGCGGGTTTGCTTGAGACCAGCTGCTCACTTATCTCCAACTGCTTCAAGAAGCTGAGACGTGGACCCCCTTGCTGGAAGCATTGCCTGCAGAGCTGGCTTAATGCTCTTCTATTACTGCTGGTTTAACAGTCCTTCTCTCTCCATTGTGCAGAGCAGACACTTCAGACCACTCACCTGCATGCAGGGCACCAAGGTAGTCTGGAGGGCCTGGAAGACCCCTCCTTGGATGGTTCTCCTTCCTTTGGCAAGAACTGTGCTAGAAACCTGGGTTCACCAGAACCACACGTTCCTCTTTGATGAGGAGTGGTGAGGGGGCCCTGAGTTGCTGGTGCCTTTCCTTACTTTTCTCGGCAGGATCGGTCAGTCTTAGCCAAAGCCAACCAACCAGTAGCCCTGAGTGAAAACAGGGACCTCCCAGCCTCACTTGTATCCTGTCTCCGTCAGCGCCTTCTTCTGTCCACCATGCTTCAACTCACAGGAAACAAAGAAGATGAGTCAACAGACTGTGGTTGTTAACCACTTCAATGGACCAGGGAGGCATGACCTTGAATGTCTTCCCAGGTCAGACAGGAGTTTCCCTCATGAGAGAAGAAAACACCTGGCAAGTTAGTGCTGGTTGTCGGCAGGAGGCCTCTGATCCCTGCCATGTGGACCTCTTCTTAGGGCTGCTTGAATGTCCTTATGTCATGGCAGCCAGCTTTCCTAGGGGCCAGGGATCGTAACACAATCAAGCTGCATCTTTTATGACCTGGTGTTAGAAGTCACACATTGCTTCTGCCACATTCTATTCATTAGGAGCAACTCAGTTGAGTCCAGAGTCAAAAGGAAGGGAATTGGGCTCCACTTTTTGAAGAGAAAGGTATCAAACAAGTTATGGGTACATTTTAAAACCACCACAGCTATTACCTATCAAGCCTTGTGTAGGTGTGAAAGACATAGAAATGAGACATACAAAATCCCTGCCCTCAAGAAGCTTTTCAGCTTAACAAAGGAGACTGACCTGTTATGTAAGCTGTGGGAACACAGAGGAGGAATCTTTCTACTGGGGGAAGGGAGCCAGTGGGAGAGGAGCCTCTGAGAGGAATAGCATTTGATGTGGGCCTTGGATTGTGAGTAAGAATGTGTTAGATAATGTGAACCCCCCATTCCAGACTCCTTCCTGTATTTCAGAAGCTGAAAAGATAAAACTACATTTCCCAGCAAGATACACAAAAGCAAGATTTGAAGGACAGAAGTCAGGCATGGACCAAGCTCCCATTGCTTCTGTCATTTCTGCTGACACATTTACCATGGACATGTTTGCCTTTTCTGAGACACCCATGGCCGTGGCCCCGGCATTCAGACACTGGCTCATGGATGCCCAGAGAAAAAGTGGGACATCCTTGTGCCAGTGAGATTGTGGCTGGTGTGGTGAGATTCTGGGGTAGTGGCTGTGTCAGTTGGTGGGTGGCTTCCTGAGGGTATAAAATGCTCAGGCCTCCCAGAGCCTCTTCTAGAGCTGGGATACAAGGACTCAGAGCACATGGAGAGCTTCCTCAGACTTACCTTCCAGCGCCTCCTCCTCCTCCTGGCCACCTCAATTTCAACTCTTTTCTGTCCTTAGACAAGTGAGGAGCCACCCCTTTGCAAGTGCTCGGAAGTGATCTTACTTCGGAAAGGGCCGGGATCTTGAAGCCTTCACTGAAGCCGAGAGGGAAGCTATTTCATTTTAATAGCCAATTACTCCAGGTTCAAATACATAAAATGCCAACAACAACAACAACAACAATTAATATGGCCCTCTCCAGACTTTTACTGTTTCCCTTACTGAAAGCATCCACATACCCACAGGCAAAGCTGTCAGCCATATGGAGGTGTCACTGGATTCATTTTTAAGAGATAAATATGGGAATTTGAGAACATTTATAAACTCAGCAGTACTGGGAAGCCAGCTTTGTTTCACCAATGTTTGCCTGTGGTTTCAGGGCTGAGATGTGCAGGTTGTGCAGAATCATCTGCTTCCAGCCCAGAGACACTGACTTGGGCAGGGCTTTAACTGCTTATCTTCAGTCTTTAATGCATCAACATCACATGGCAGCCTCTATGGTCTCTCACTAGCCCAGCACCACCCCCTACATACACATCAACCCAGACACTCTTTGGAGACTGACATCTCCACACTCACTAGGTAAATATTTATAGCTTAAAGAACAACAGGCTGAAAAGCACACAACAACCATGGATCCCACCCTCAGTAAGACTTGCCTGGTCAGTCTGGCTTGTAAACCTCTCTGAGTGAAGGGCAAGGCGTCCTGGAGAAGTGGCTATAAACACATATTGCTTGGCTGAGCCCCTAATGGACACCATCTTGACACCAGAAACCTATTGTAGATTTCCTGCGTAGCCCACAAGCTTTGGATCTCCATGGGGGCACACCCTCGATGGAAGACAAACATGAGGATGAGATGAATTTGATGTCTGAAAGATGACTTTTTTTTGAACAGCAATAAAAAAGGGGGGTCTGGAAAGAAGGAAGGAAGGAAGGGAGGAAGGAAGGGAGGGAGGAAGGAAGTGTTGATGAGGATGTGGAGAAATTAGAACATTTGTACAATGGTGCAGCTACTGTGGAAAACAATATGATGGTTTCTCCAAAAATTAAAAATATAATTCCCATAAGATCCAACAATTGCACTTCTGGGTATATACCCAAAAGAACTGAGAGCAAGGTTTCAAAGAGATATTTGTACACCCATGTTCATAGCAACATTACTCACAATAGCCAAAAAATGGAAGCAATCCAAATGTCTATTGATAGATGAATGGGTAAACAAAATGTAGCATATATGTACAATGAAATATTATTCAGCCTCAAAAAGGAAGGAAATTCAGACACATGCCACAACATGGATGAACCTTGAGGACATCATGCTAAGTGAAATAAACCAGTCAACAAAAGACAAATACTGCTTGGTTCCACTTACTTAGAGTAGTCAAATTCATAGAGACAGAAAGTAGAATGGTGGTTGCCAGGAGCTGGAGTAGGAAAGAGTGGCGATTGTAATGGGTGTAGAGTTTTAGTTTTGCAAGATGAAAAGAATTCTAAAGATTGGTTGCACAACAATGCAAATGTACTTTACTGTAGTGAAGATGATAGATATTGACGTTATATGTATGTTTCCACAATTAAAAATTTTACAAAAAAGACCTGAAGCCAAGACTACATGGTATATTAACTAACTTGAAAATAAATTTTTAAAAAATTTACAAAAAGAAAAGCATTGTATGTGAACTGCCTCCCATACAGTGTTTGAGCATTGCAATTTGGACCAGAAGGGGCCTATAGAATGTCTCCCTTGAGTCTGCAGAGCACTGTGTACTTTAATGTAGTGTGATAACAGCTACCATTTAGGGGGCAGGGGTGCCTGTAACTGTGAGAAGTGCTTTACTTGTGATCTCTTATTTAACCCACATGAAAACCCTAGGAAGTAGGTCTCATTATTAGAGATGAAACTCAGGCTTCACCAGAGTAAGTAACTTGCTTGAGGTCACAGAGCTAATACAGTATCGCCCTGGGGCCTGAACTCAGGACTAGTGGGCTCTGAGGCTTCATGCCCACCCATTATCCACTGCCTCCTCAGCACAAGTTGACTTTGCAACATCCACTTTGCTTCTCCTTCCTACCATGATTAGAATTCTGGTAAGGGTGTTTTCTGTCTTCTCCATTCCCACCAACCCTCTCCCCAAGAAATGTTAAGAAATGTACAAGGATAACTTCATACCTCTTCCTCACCCTCTTCCCCAAAAGGCTCACCTAGGCCCACACACAGGACGCAGTCATGAGTGTGGTAGGTGATGTGCTACCCCAGAAGGGAGACCATGAACTTTAGAGCCAGAGAGCTCTAGGTTGGAAGCCCAGTCCACCCCTTTGTAAATGTTTGGCACTGAGCATGTGACACTCTCTCTGAGCATCCTTCATCATCTATAAAATGGGTAAGGAATGCTCCCCTCTTGGGGAGGTTTTATATATATATATATATATATATATATATATATATATATATATATATATATTCAATATATACTTTGAATATATATATATATTCAATATATACTTTGAACTTCAAAGTGTATATATATGCTATATATATATATATACACTTTGAAATTCAAATCCATTGACTTGAATCTCATCTTAGCCTCTGCAAGGGACAAGATCCATTTAGAGACTTCTTCCTCCATAGATTAGAATTGTGTCATTTTTCTTAGAATGCAAAGTGGCTACAACTGGTTTTAAATATTATTTCCTTCTTGGGGCACCTGGTTGGTAGCTCAGTTGGTTAAGCATCCAACTCTTGGTTTCAGCTCAGGTCACGATCTCATGGTTCGTGGGTTCAAGACCCAAGTTGGGCTCCATGCTGACAATGTGGAGCCTGCTTAGAATTCTCTCTCTCTCCCTCCCTCCCTCCCTCTCTCTCTCTCTCTCTCTCTCTCTCACTGCCCTTCCCACATCTCTCTCCTCTCTCTCTCAAAATAAACTTTTTAAAAATATATTATTTTCTTCTTCTCTATTATATGTGGAAAGCTCCAAGAACTATGCCAGCTCCATTGTGGTCACTTTGAGGACCAAGAGGCCAATGGAGGGCTAGCAAGGAACAGTCTTCCTTATTAAAGCAGAGGCTTGACCCCTCCCAGTCTTCCTACAGAAGAGTTTTGTGAGGAGTTGATCCATTCTGAGGTGTTCTGATATCAGAAACCCAACCTACAGGTCTTAAACAACCAATGCAACTTACTGATTCAAGAAATATTAAGTTCAGAGGTAGTGTGGGCTTCTGGCATAGGTTGTTCAGAGAATCCCAATGTTTGGGGGGCTACAACTCTGCCTGTGAGTTTCTCACCTCCACCCACCCCCTGTCAATTTTTTTTAAACCGGCCTTTTCTGGAGGGGCTGCTGGCAGCTTCCAGGACTACATGCTAATTCATTCACATCTAATGGATCGATGTGGCTATATGTCTACTCTTAAAACAACCCCAAAAATCAAGAGCATCCCAAGGCGGTAGGGATTATGTTGATGATTAGGCTAATTAGAACCTATATGTGAAATCAAGAGTTGATTTGATCCTAGACTTAAACTACATTGTTGCTACACACAATGGGATGGCTACCATTTATCAGTATGGGTATGGGTGTGTTGTGTTGTGTGTGTCAGTGTATGAGTGAGGTGTCAGTGTGTGTGAGATGCGTATTTGTGTGTATGAGGGTGTGTTCTGTGTATGTAATGTGTCTGTGTGAGCATGTGTGTGAAATGTGTGTCTACAAGTGTGCGTGTGATTGTGTGTTTGTGTCAGAAATCCATGTGCCCAGAATAAGTATCCCTTCCATTTGGGGACTTTCACTCTGACCTCTACTGCTACCACCTTGCTGGCCCCTAGGGGGCACTGTGCTTACCTTTTGACCCCATGGTCAAAGTTTGTGCAAAATCCCTTTTTGCCTAAGCACCAATGATAGATTAAAAACTTTAAAAATATCTTCACTAACAAAAAAGGAGAACAGAAAGTAAATCAATTCAAAGAGCATAAGAAACATACAGTTATTTCTGACAATGTACATTGCTGAGCCAATAACTACCTCTTTCTTTCCCCAAAGTGCTATCTGCCTTTGAGCCTTCCCAGTTCCTGCCTCGCTGTAACTGACCAGCACAACGTTATTCCCTGCTTTGCAGAACAGTCTCCTGGAGACCTGTCCCCTTGTAGCCAAGGCCAAAAATCCCATCTGTACTCACCATTTCACTCAGGGCCCTTCCTCCTCCCCCATCACTGTTCCAGGACAACCTTTGGCCTTCCCAACAGCAAGGGGCCCACAGTATAACAGCTTCATTACACTTTATATAGTAAGAATCAGCACCATCTAAACACAAATGGGGCGGGAGGTGGAGAGACTGGGTGGCTCTGTTGGTTGAACCATCGACTCTTGATTTTGGCCCGTCATGATCCTAGGGTCATGGGACCTAGTCCTGGTCTGAGCCTCAGCATGGAGCCTGCTTGAGATTCTCTCTCTCCCTCTGCCCCTCTCCCCTGCTCAGACTCTCTCTCTCTAAAATAAAAAAATAAAATAAAATAATAATAACAAATAAATAAATAATAAACACAAATAGAAAGGTTGCCTCACACTCTCCATCAGTGCATTTTAGATTCCTACAAAGGCCTAGACGGTCCCTTCTCCCCAAACCCTAGTCCAATTCGGGTTCTGGCTGTGTGGCCTGCTGCACAGCCCCTCCCCTCACCACCACCCCACCACACCCACCCCACAATTAAGCAGAACCACAGGCCTCTGCTGCCCTCTGGTGGAACCTTGCTTACACAGCCCTGGGGTTCTGCAACAGGAACCAGGGGTCTTTTCCCCAAGTCTTTCAGACTTCACTTCAGACTTCAGACTCCAATCACTGGAACACAGCTAGTAATATTTTAACCCACCCATCACTAGCCAGATGCTCAATTATAAAATATAAGAATAAAAAAAGAGGTGGAAGGGATTTAAAACTCTCACCTCAAAGGCCTCAAGGGCCTCAAGGGCCACAGTGACTTATTCATTGACTCGTGAGTCAAATGTTTATTACACACCAACTATTTGCTAGACACTGTGCTGTCACTAAAGATACAAAAAGAAATAAAAAATGAAACTATCCCTTAAAGGAAATAAAAAGGTGCTGGAAGAGCATATAACAAGGGGAAGCTACTTGGATGAGGAAGAAGCAGCACACCAAGGACAGGATACATGGTCTGGGCCGGAGTGTCCCCAGCAGAGAGGCAAGAAGACCATTGAGAAGCCCAAAGAAGGTGACTGAGGTTGGAAGTAGCCAGAGCTGTAGTGCGGGTACAGGACACAGGCCAGGAAAAAGTCTGGACATCATTCTCAATGCAGTGGAAGTCATCTAAGAGTTGGGAAGTGGGTTTTGGAGTCCCCCCCACTCATCCAGCCATACCCCAGCTGCTCTGCAGTCTCTCTCTGGCCCCCTCTCATCCTCCCACCTCTAAATGCTAGTGTTCCTCAAGTTGATCCTACCTCTCTTGTCTCTTTCCACACTCTCTTCTCCCTCCATCACGTCACCCTCTTCTACAATTCTCAACAACATTCATACACAGGTTGGTGTCTCCACCTCGACCTCTCCTTCTGGCTCCAGATCCACCTATTGAATAGCCTCCTTGCTGTCTGCTTTAGATTCCTCAGACATCTGCCACCGAACATCTTAGCCCTGCACTCTTGATATAACCCCAGCCCAATTGCCTTTGCTCCCAAACCCATTTCCCCTCTACATATTCCCCATCTCAGCAAATGGCACCACTCGCTGGGACTCTATAATGTAAACAAGCCTGGATATATTTTACAGGTCCCTCACCTTCTTCCCAGTCATTGCTATTTTTCCATTTTAAAATGACAACATGCATAAGGTGGGTAAATTTGAAGGATCAGTTTTAGCTGCCTGGCCTGCTACCCAGACCCTCCCCTCACCACCCCCACACTCCCCAAGAAGCAGAACCACAGCCCTCTGCTCCCCTCTGCTGGCGCTTTTCTGTCACAGCCCTGGAGTCCAGACACGGGGACAAAGGCCCTCTTCCCCTTCCTCCAGGGCCCTTTTCAGAGTTCCCCTTTGGTCCAGAAAGGTACAAAATGAAAAGAAGGCCCCTGGGAATCAGCTATGATTCCTCCCTGTGACTTGTCTACACCCAAGCTATCAACAAACTTGTTGATTCTACTTCCTGAATGTGTCTCAGAGTTGCCCATTTGTCCCCATCTGCACTGTCTCTCTGTAGCCTGAGCACCACCATCTCTGGCCAAGAACACTGCAGCGACCCTCTAACTGACCTCCTCACTGCAGTTTTTGTTCTCCCCCCCTCTTCCCATCTCCGCATAACAGCCAGAGTGATGATGTTATACTCTGGGAAGTTGGAGCATGGCACCTTCCTCCTCCAAATCCATTTATGTCTTCCCTTTGGGTTCAGGACAAAACCAAGCTTTCCCCACAAAATCTGGCCTATCTTCCAACCCCGTCTCCCCTCTTTCTCTCCTGTGTTTACTGTGCTCACCACACTAGTCTTTTTTTAGTGCCTTTCAAAACCACCAAGCTGATTTCTGCCCATCAACCATTGGATACATAGCCTTTACCTGGAACGTTCCTGCCTCCATCTCCATGAGCTGATTATTTATTCTTCAAATGTCAGCCTGAAGGGGCACCTGGGTGGCTCAGTCAGTTAAGTGTCCAACTTCGGCTCAGGTCATCATCTCCTTGTTCGTGAGTTCGAGCCCCACGTCAGGCTCTGTACTGACAGCTCAGAACCTGGAGCCTCCTTCAGATTCTGTGTATCCCTCTCTCTCTGCCCCTCCCCCACTCATGCTCTGTCTCTCTCTCTCTCTCCTTCAAAAATAAATAAACATTAAAAAAAATTCAGCCTAAATATCACCTCTTAACAAAATCCTATCTGTCCACTCTGTCCAAAGCATGTCCACTTATAGGTCTCCCCAATAGCAAAACATCAATCAATAAAACAGTTTGATACAAGAGAAGAAATTAATGTAACCAAAGAAAAATCAAAATGAGACTGTAATGCACAGGGGAATTTAGTGTACTATAAAGGTGTAAAGGTGAGATTTCAAATCACTGGGGAAAAGAAAGATGAGTAAACAAATGATGATGTCATGATAGTCAATATTTACTGAGATAAGAACAAAGCAGGGTACCTATCCCACTCCTGCCCAAATCAATTTCAGATTGATCAAATATTTAATATCAAAATAAACATCTAAAAATGTGGATTACCTTAGCAGTGCTAATCTAAGAAAAGGGTTTTCTAAGAAGGCTATAAAATCTAGGAGCTATAAAGGGAATAGTTGATGAATTCATCTAAGTAGCAATCTAACTTTGGTATGAAAAAAGAATGGAAAAAAAAAAAAACCACCAAAAACTTAAATCAAAAGACTAAGTTCCAAAATAGGGAAAGTATATTTATAACATATTTGTCAAAGACCTCTTTTCCTTAGCTTAAATGGAATTGATATAAATGAATATTTAAAAAAACAAAAACAAAAATGGGGCGCCCGGGCGGCTCAATCGGTTGAGCGTCCAACTTCGGCTCAGGTCATGATCCTGCAGTTTGTGAGTTCGAGCCCCACATCAGGCTCTGTGCTGACAGTCGGAGCCTGGAGCCTGTTTCTGATTCTGTGTCTCCCTCTCTCTCTGCCCCTCCCTCACTTGTGCTCTCTCCCTCTCTTAAAAAGAAATAAACATTAAAAAATTAAAAAAAAAAAAAAGAACAGCTCAATAGAAAATTATGCAAAGGATAGAAATAGTTTGTAGAAAAAAAATTTCAAAAGACGATAAACATGTGGAAGGGTGCTCTACTTCATGTATAAATTTAAAAACGCAAATCTAAAGAGTAAGAAAACATTTTTTCTTCACTCGTCAGGCTGGTGCAAGGCTTCTCTGCTGCTGCCAGGACTGTGGGAATCAGTACCCTCGTCCACCTGTGATGGGAGGAGGTTATAAACCGATGAGGTCTTACTGCAGGTTAATGTGATAAATTCCAAAATTTTACAGGTGCATGTCCCTTCACATAGCAAAGAATTTACATATGATTGTATGTACAAAAATGCAAACATATATAGGTACAGGAATCTTTTTGGTGGACTTTTTAGAAAAGTAAAACCCAGGGGCACCTGGGTGCCTCAATCAGTTGAGCATCCAACTCTTGATTTTGGCTCACGTCATGGTCTCACGGTAAGATCAAGCCCTGTGTTGGGCTCTGCACTGACAGTGAGGAGCCTGCTTGGGATTCTCTCTCTCCCTCTCCCTCTCTCAAAATAAACAAACATTTTTTTTAAAAAAGTAAAGCCCAAAACGTCTATTAAAAGTAAATAAATTATATGTCATCCATATGACACAATACTTTGCTTGATTAAAAAGAAAAAGGAGATCTGGATATGTTAATGTACTAAGAAATTAATGTAACCAAAGAAAAATCAAAATGAGACCATAATGCACAAGGGAATTTAGTATACTATAAAGGTGTAAAGGTGAGATTTCAAATCACTGGGGAAAAGAAAGATGAGTAAACAAATGATGATGTCATGATAGTCAATATCTACGGAGATAAGAACAAAGCCAGGTTTGCTAATGGGGGGAGATTTTTAAGACATATTAAAAGAAAAAAGCATAGTGTAGAGGAAAATGATCCCTTTTGTATAAATTATAACATTGACACATATGTGAGTAAATGCATTGTTTTTTTTTCTAGAAGAAACCTAGTAAACTATGCTTTTTACTTTTAAGGAGATAAAATGGGACATAAAGGGAAAGAGTGAGGGGAACATGGGTAGCTCAGTACGTTGAGCGTCCGACTCTTGATTTCAGCTCAGGTCATGATCTAATGGTTCATGGGATCGAGTGCCACGTCAGGCTCTGTGCTGACAGAGTGGAGCCTACTTAGGATTCTCTTTCTCCCTTTCTCTTTGCCCCTCCCCTGCTTGAGCTTGCTCTCTCTCGCTCTCTCTCACAAATACATACATACATACATACATACATACATACATACATACATAAAGGGAAGGAGTGAGATTCTCTCTTTTCATTTTGTATCTTTCTGGAGTAAAGTTGAAGACCTTGGAAATTTTTACTTTGGATCTATATTATTAACAGTTTTTAAAAATTTGGCACTAAATTGTTATCAAATTATGGCCTCTCAGCTCTGATTGCACCTTTCAAAATATGTTCTGTGCTAAACAACAGGATTTTTTTTTTAATTTTATGTATTTATTTTGAGAGAGAGAGTGCAGGGGAGGAGCAGAGAGATAGGAAGGAAGAGAGAATCTCAAGCAGACTCTGCACTGTCAGTGCAGAGCTCGATGTGGGGCTCGAACTCATGAACCCTGAGATCATGGCTTGCAGTGAAGTCAGATGCTTAACCGACTGAGCCACCCAGTCGCCCCTTAACAATAGGATTCTTCAAGCATTTCTCCTTTAAAGTGAATAAGATGCAAACTTTCTCAGTTGAAGGCAATGGAGGGACATTTCTGGAGGAAGAGGCTGGCCTTCCCTTTTCCGGGGCAGAGGGGTGGATATGAGGATGCCTACTGAAGCTTACCCCAGCCATGGGCCCAGAGCACCATCCGTCTGTAACTCTGCAGTCTCAGCAGACAGACAACCTTTCCACAGCCCTCTCCACAAGCACTCAAGCCCCCATATGCTCCACATGTCCTAAAGGCCTCCTGCACGTGCCAGGGCCACAGATCACCCACACTACCCACACCACCCACACCACCTAGGTTGATAGCCTGCATCCCCTCCTGCAATCCAGAAGGTGGCCTACTGCTTATCCAGTGACTCCAGACCAGCTCCAGCTTGGCCAAATCACCCAACTTCTCTGCTATCAGATGGCTGACCCACATTGCTATGGACTGAATTGTGTCCCCCAAGATTTATAAATTAAACCCTAACCCCCATGGGATGATATCTGGAGGTGGGGCATTTGGAAGATAATTACATTTAGATGAGATCATGAGGGTGGGGCTCTCATGATGGAATTATTGCCTTAGAAGAAGAAACTCTAGAGAACACTGTCTCTCTCCCTTTCTCCCTCTTTTCCCTCTCTGTGAGGATGCAGCCAAAAGTCATTATCTGCAAACCAGGAAGGAAGCCCTCACTAGAGAACCTAATCAACTGGCACTTGGATCTTGGACTTCCAGCCTCCAGAATTGTGAGAAATAAATGCCTTTTGTTCAAGCCATCAAGTCTATGGTATTCTGTTATGGCGGCCTGAGCTAATACCCTCACCTTCTCTAATGAAGCTGAATCCCTTCCAAGTTTGCCCTTTTTTAAGTACACTCCTTCAGCTCTAAGGTACCAGATAGTTTTCTTACAGCTTATAGTTACTCTTTTACCACAGTTAATAATTCTTTATATTAAACTGCCCCCATTAAAGTTGCTGTGTAGTTTCTATCTCCTGACTGGACTCAAACTCCTTCCCCAGTATTTTCTATCTTTAACCTTTTTTCCTTTTTTGTTTTGTTTTGTTTTTAAGTTTCTTTATTTTGAGAGAGAGAATGCAAGCGAGGGAGGAGCAGAGAGAGAGGGGAAGAGAGAGAATCCCAAGCAGGCTCCATACTGTCAGCGCAGAGCCCAACTTGGGCCTTGAACTCATCAACCAGGAGATCACAACCTGAGCCAAAATCAGGAATCAGATGCTCAACCAACTGAGCCACCCAGGTGCCACACCTTTTTCTTTCATAACACGTATTCTCATTTGTAATTACTTTATTCTTTTGTTTACTTTTTGCCAATGTGTTTCCTGAAAAACTGTAGGACCACATCTCTCTTCTGCATCTTTTCACTGAGCATAATAGTTGCTCAGTAAAGCCTTATTGACTGAGTGGAAAGCAGTAAAGTATAGTGACTAAGAATTCAGATTCTGGAGCCATACTCTGTAGGCTGAAATCCCGATTTAGCCTCTTGATAACTATGTGACCTTGGCCAGGGTACTTGCCTGTGCCTCAGTTTCCCCATCTATAAAATGGGGTAATAATCATTCCTACCTCATAGGACTTTTGTGAGGATTTAATTAGTTTATATGCATAAAGCCCTAGGAATGATTCCAGACACACAGTATATGCCATGTAAACTATGTTATGTGAGGAAAGATCAGGGGGAATAAAGACAGTCTGAAGACTGGTGGAAAGATCATCGTCTTCAAATATCTGAAGGACTGTGATGGATAAGACCCTGTTAGACAAAACCACAACAGAAATGCAAAATTATAGGAAAGAAGGGTGGGCTCATTATCATGTGTTTGAAATGGTTTGAGTCATCCCGGAGAGACCCATTATTCCCATGCTGTCTGGGTTTCAAAACTGAAAGTCCCACCCAGGGAAACGGCTATGTCCCAGGCAAACCAGACAATTGGTCTCTATCCCCCAACAAGGCCTGCTTCCCGAAGTAGTGAGTGCGTCTCTGTGACGGTTTTGAGCAGAAGCCAAAGAACCATGGTTCAGGGATGTTAGAGAAGTCATTCCTGCATGAGGAAGGAGCTGGAAATAGAAGCCCTTTGGTCCAGATGAAAAAGCAGACTTTAGCAGAAGCCCAGGTTCAAACTATGGCTCTGCCACTTACTAGCTGTGTGATCGTGGATTACTTAATTAATGTCCTGAGCTTCAACTCCTTGATCTGTAAAATAGGGACAATCATTCCCAGCTTGTAAGGCTGCTGTGTGAGTCAGACAGACCATATGCAAAGTGACTTGCACAGTGCCTCCCACAATGTGAGCATTCAAGAAAGCAAAACTTTGTTTGTGGAGTTCTGAATCTAGGATTCTCTAATCCACGGCTTCCCGAACTGTGGTTCTCAAAGTGTGGCCCCTGGACCGAGGTCATCAGTACCACCTGAGAACTCATTGGAGAAGCAAATGCTCCACCCCACCCCCACTAAATCAGAAACGGATGGAGTCCAGAAATCTAAGTTTCAACTAACTCTCTAGGTGATGCTTGTTAACACTCAGAAGTTTAAAAAGCACCGATCCCAGGGACAGTCTTGTCTCCAAAATATGAAAATGGAAAATCTCTCCCAAACTTGAAACACTCTCCCTTTATTCCCCCACAAAATGAAGTTATTTTAAAATGAAAATAGTACTGAAATGTTGATCCTAATGTGCTTTTTTTTTTTTTTTTTTTTTTTTTTTTTTTACAATTGTCTTTGTAAACAGGCCTCACAAGAGAGAGTTATCTACTGTGGGTAAATATGTCAGTATGACCTGCCCTTCATGTCCTCAGCCAAAAGCACTGATAGATTGTCTAAGTTTGGTTATACTGTTTAAGCCACTACTTGATCATCATAAACTACACAGTCAAGTTGATTTTCCACACTCATAGAATGAGTTAAGTGGGTAAGATAGTTGGGAAAGAATTTCTTAAGTTGTAACATACTTGTTGAGGCAGAAAGTCACCACAGGGTTAAGTAAAAAGAATTTGCACTCTGGAGCACATTAATTTTTTCTTTGCCCTAACAAGTCCCAGAGCACAGTGATGTGTTTATAACATACATAAAGATAGACAAAGAATCAGGTAAAAGTATTTTTAAACAATTCTAAACTCATTTTATAAATAAAGACTGTTTAATATACAAAACCTAAGATAATTCAGTCAAAGTAATCCATCTTTTCTCGAATTTGTAATGCTTCTCGCAACTTTTAGGAATGAATGTGAAGCGCAATCTTCGCTTTTCAAGGTTCTGAAAATATCTTCAAAATATTTATTTAAACACTTAAGCAGAAAGCTTTGTCTACACAAAGCAGTAACATGCAAATTCCATGAGTACGTTTGCTTTGGGAAACAATATCCCTTGCTGTGCTTCTGAGACTTTTATAAAGCAGTTCCAAATCTATTTATGTTCTGAGCACCTTCTGGTTCCTTACACTAGGAAAAGGGAGCATTCCAAAAGTCTTCCAACCTTCAGGAAGGGCAAAGTCAGAGGGGAGAAAAGACTACATTTAAAAACTGTATTTAAATGAACTGTGATAGACACATGGCATATACCTTTCTTCCAGACTGAATGTAGTTCAATACCAAGCTGTTTCTGGAGACAATAGGAAGCAGAGGAAGGACAGTATCTTGAAGGATGTTAACGAGGAAGGCTTCCTGGAGGAGATGGGATACATGACGGATATCAAGGAATTATCAACGGTTTTGTTTTTTGTGGGTTGTTTTTTGGTTTGGTTTGGTTTGGTTTGGTTTGGTTTTGGTTTTTGGTTTTTGGCTTTTGGTTTCTTTTGTTTTGTTTCTGTTTTTTATTTTTAGGAATTATCAACTTTTAATGCCGTGATGTGTTCACTTGTCACTGGCCTTTAAAGTGTATTAATCCTGGGATGCCGGGGTGGCTCAGTTGGCTGAGCATTCAACTACAGCTCAGGTCATGATCTCGTGATTTGTGAGTTCGAGCCCTGCATTGGCTCTCTGCTGTCAGCACAGAGCCTACTTAAGATCCTCTATCCCCCTCTCTCTCTACCCCTCGCTGCTCATGCTCTCTCTCTCTCAAAAATGAATTTTTAAAAAAACATTAATTTTTTTTCTAAAAAGTATTATTCCTGCTGTTAAGATCTTGCTCAATATCCTTTCTGCTTGAAACATTCTTCCCACATTCAGCCTATTCAAATTCTTCCCATTTTTAAGGCCACCTCAAATTCTTTCCTTCCTTCAACAAGAATCAATAATAAAATCCTTACAACAAGAAGGGGTCTTGTGCTCCTTATCTTTAGGGACGACCAGAAAGAGGGGAAGAGAAGAGTTTGAGAGTCTGTGTCCTACTTGAAGTGAGAAAACCCAAGGGATAAAGCATATGGTCACAGTTTCCAAAGAAGAGTCACATCAGCATTGACCTATCCCATTACACCTCATCTTATTTCCACATGAATCCTAGGAGACAGATGCCACTCCTCATTGCTCCGCACCGTTGACAGATTACTGTACGCATGTCATAGGGTTGTTCCGAGGATTAAATGGGTTTCAGCATGCAGAGTGCTGACACAGTAAACATTCAATGCCTGTTTATTACTATGACTTAATTCATATCAATCAAAAAGATTAATTAAGTTGCTCAGGCATCCCAGAGATACCACACACTTAGGGATATTTCCTATATTAATTTCTTGCCTTGGGAATTCCCAGATCAAGTACGTAATATCAAACATCAAACCTACCTGACATACAGACCCATGGTTGCAAATTCTCACGTGAAACTCTCACACCCCTCTCCCAACCACCTCTGTCACACTACCACCACCATTTGCAACTTGTAAATCCAGACACCAGACTGTCATCTGTCTTGGTAGGACTTTTTTCTTTAGTTCCACCCTATCCACTGCCCCTTGTGCTGAGGGTGTAGTTTTTAAGGGCTTGCAGCATGGGCCCAAAGCCTCTAATTCTGTCTCTGTGAGCATTAAAACTCAAGTCCTGGAAGTAATGGAAAACAACATCCTTCTTGCATCCACCGCTCTCTGGGCAGTCTTAGTATAGGCTCAAATTCCTTTACTTTTCAAAATATTTTTTTAATGTTTATTTATTTTGAGAGAGGGAGGGAGAGAGAGAATCCTAAGCAGGCTCTGCTCTGTCAGCACAGAGATGAACTGGGGGCTTCATCTCACAAACCGTGAGATCATGACCTGAGCCCAAATCAAGAGTCCAACACGTAACCGACTGAGCCACCCAGGCACCCTTATAGGCTTAAATGCCTGTTATTCAGATCATTAGATCTCTCAGCTATGCATTTACAAGGACATTTACTATGTTGTTCTTGTTGGGTTTTTAATCCAGCATATCTAGGTGTTTTACGACTGGAGGATTTTCTGGTTATTCTAATTTTCCAGAACCAAGATTCCCATCACAGTTTTTCACTGACAATCAAATTAGGGCTGTTTACCTTTATGTTCTCAGCTCTTACCTAAGGGAGCATTTCATGTAGTTTTAAATTCCTAAAAATAAGCTCATGTTTTAGAGATGAATGTTTATTGAAAACCCAGAGGAAATTATGGTGTAGATTATAAAACAACTGCCCAGGGGCACCTGGGTGGCTCAGTAGGTTGTGTCCGACTTTGGCTCAGGTCATGATCTCACGGTTCATGAGTCTGAGCCCCCCGTCAGGCTCTGTGCTGATATCTCAGAGCCTGGAGTCTGCTTCAGATTCTGTGTCTCCCACTCTGCCCCTCCCATGCTTGCACTCTGTGTCTCTCTCGAAAATAAATAAACATTAAAAAAAAAAGCTTAAGAACTTTATAAATAACTAAATACAAGAGATCTGATTTAAGATGTCAAACATTCTTTAAGATCAACTATTCTTTATCTCTTTTTAATAATTAGCATATTGTATCAGCCTATAAAATAGCTCACTCTTTGGATTGCGTAAACATATGTATTTACCAACACTGCAACCAACCACAGTACCAACAACAGAAAACTAAAGACTCTTAGCTGTCTCTCTTGAGTATGTACTCAACAAAGTCCACACTGACCAAATACACTAATTGCTTTACCTTCATCTGGTGCAGTCAGGCCCAACGTGGTGAATGGCATTTCGTGAAGCAACACCGCACAATCACGCCAGTTGAAATAAAATCTCTGTACTCATTCCAAAATAGATCTATATAGTTTAAATAAATAAATAAACTAGATCTATATAGTTTAAAATGCCTATATCGTCCATATCTGCTAAGCTTAGGGAAAAATAAGAAGCTGCCTGTAAGTACCAGAGTAAAGAGTCGCAATTTCGGTCCCAATTGTTGTCAGGTGATTTTTCTCTCTATCCAGTATTCTGATCCCTGCAGACCCTCTTCCCCTCCATGCCCGCTATATGCTAGAATGCCTCGAGCTTGGTCCGGGCCTTCTCTTGTCATTCTACATCCTCTCCCTAGATTATCTTACACAATTCCATAGTTTTAAATTTCATTTATATGTCAGCAGCTCACAGACTTCTTTCTCTAGCCCAGAAACTGTCTTTTGAGCTCCAAATCTGTATATCCAACCTGTCCGATATCTGTCTCAGACATATCTCTGATACCCAAGTAGTGATGTAGTCTTGCCCTAATGTACTCCTCTATAATCATTTCTATCTTGGAAAATGACACTTCAATCACCCAGTAATTGATGGCAGAACTCTGGAAGTTCTTCCTGACACTACTTTTTCAATGACCTGTATATATAATGCATTAGCAAGACCTAGTGATTAAGATTGATTGATTGATTGATTGATTATAGTGGAGGTAGAGAGAAATGGAGATATACTATGTCCACTACCTTAAACCTATTCCTAGCTGTTTATCATGTGTTACCTGGCCAGTCACCAGGACTAGTTTCCTAAGTGGTCTGCCCACATCCTCTCAAACACTCTAATCTATTCTACACAATGTAACCAGAACAATCTTTTAAAATGACAAAATCAATTCTTTATCACAGGCACATGCTGATTGAAACATATACACATCACTTAAAACTTTCAGTTACATTGCACCTAAGATAAAATCCCAACTCCATAACATATCCTTTGCCAAAAGAAGTCTCAGAGACAAAAGCATTTAGAAAAAAAAAAAGATTTCTTAGAAAAACACTTGCAAAAGGTTACAATTGAGTTCAACTTTAGAAGGACTGGTTCACAAAACACGGTCCCCAAGGTTATATGGTTCATAATGGAAAAAGCAACTTTCTCATATGTTTGCCATACTCCCCCAAATTATTGCATATCATCAGACTTAGAAAAGTCAGCATTACAAAAGTCAGCAATTAAATTATTTTTGTTAGGGAATCAGTAACATGCGAGAAAGGCTAAAGGTTTTATTCACTTTGGAGACTATAGATAGTATGACACTGTCCTTTTTTGGCTTACCTCAGAGCACAAAGTGTTTTGTTTTTCTTAACTGTGGTATGTGACATACATACTTTCTCATATTGGAAGCAGGGAAAGGTGCTAATTTTGCTTTATGTGGATAAATCTGGGCATGATGTGGCTACTTCTTATGTCTTTGCCCTCAACTTATGTTATGCTTCCCATATCTATGTTCCAGCCACATGGCCTTCTTTCAGGTTCACCAACTCTTCCCCCAGCACACTGTTCCCTGTCTGGTACACACTCTCTTGTAGCCTTTATGGAGCCAAATCTTACTCATCTTCCCAGTTACAACTTAAGTATCACTTCCTCCAAATCCCAATCTAAATCTATTCTCCTATTATTCAATCAGTCATAATGTCTGCATTATCGGTTAGGATGCCTTTGGTTGTCAGTAACTCAACGACAAATTCAAACATATTGCTAGGGTCTTCAAGGCCAGGGAGGTTTTGAGCATGGAGAAGAACATTCACCAATATGTGTACTTTTGTACAAAGCTCACTTTATAAACATTAATATGTAGTAAGCAGTATTTCCTGGAAATGTTATCTTGTTTTGTCCCAAACAGTATTTTCTAAGCATATGTGGCTATTGAGCGCTGGAAATATGGCTAATGCAACTGAGGAATTGAATTTTTAATTTCATTTATTTTTAATTAACATTTAAAACTGATAATTGCTTCAGTTTTTGGAAAACTTAAGCATGCTTGGAAAAACTCAAATATGTGAATCTATTTTTGCAACTGCAAATTTTAAGAAATCTAAATTTTATGAAATCAATTTCCAATTGAAATTAAGCAATTAAGAATAAAGCATGTAAGTGTAAAGTACATAATGGATTTCTAAGATTTGTATAAAAATGTAAATTATCTCAGTTTTTATATTGATTACCTGTTGAAACTCTATTTTGGATATATTGGGTTAAATAAAATATGTCACTAAAATCAATTTCATCTACTTGCTTTTGCTTTTTAAGTGTGGCTAATAGAAAACTGTAAATCACCTAGCTTATTTAAAATTACATGACTAATTACAGAGTTAGCATTATGTTAGGACAGCACAGCCCTTAATGTTGAAATAGTTTACTCAACTAACCAAAACAAATTTAACAAAGTTTCCACATAAAAAGGCTTACAAAGTTTCCACTTAAAGTTTTTGAGGGAGTTAGGAGGAAATACAAATGTCGAGTTGGTGCTTTTAAAAGGTAAGTGTATAACATGCTGATGCTGGATTGGAATTTAGGGCTTTTAGGGGAAGTGGATGGAGTATTAGGTAAAACGGGAGACCACTGCAGTAATCCAGGCATCAAAATGATGATATTGGTTCCGGGCTAGAATGGAGGTAGTGAGATGAAGAGAAGATACACCTGAGAGGCATTTAGGAGGTAAAACTGACGTGGTTTAAAAACTTAGATTCTTATCTGATTGAATGAAAACATTGATTACAGACTATTAATCATATTCTACACTGAAAACAGTAATTAAAACGTATTTAATCGAATTCTATAATGCAATCAAAACAGATTACAGGTTTAATCACATTCTTCAACAACTTTATTAAAATCACAAATCCAGCAGATTCTCATATGCTTCCAAGAACCGAAAACACGCGCGCGCACACACACACACACACACACAACACACGCGCACACATAAAATACAGAACTGTCATAATGATTACAGAATTCACTGGAACATTTACATTTAAACTGATCACAAAGGTAGCACAGGTATGACTTGCACCTAATATCTGCTAAAGGAGGAGCCCCTGACAGGGCTGAGGAATGCATGATTGAATTATTCACGGCAATCTACAGAAGAAAAGATCGGCCAACTCCGGGGCACAGAGGCGGAGTCCGGCTCGGACACTATTGCCAGAATTGGCCGGAGGTCCCACGTCAGTCAGTGGCCAGGCCCCGAACTCGAGCCTCATTCGTCGTCCGCCCACCACGGGGCGGGTCGGCTACGCCTTCGGCGCTTTTATTCACGCCGCGCCAGTGCGGGTCTGATTCGGAAGCCGCAGACCCACCGAGGAGCTGGCACGCTAACGAAAACCTCGGCGCCGTCATTTCAGAGTCAAGGAAACATCGTCAAGGAAACATCAGAGACACAGGCTGAGCCTGCCGTCCGACAGGCCCTCCCGCGGGGAATGCTTCCGGGGCAGGGGGCGGGGCTGCCGGAAGTGGCCGGACGCCGTCTGCTGTTCGTTGTTTAAGCGGCTGACGGGAAGGAGAAGCCGAAGCCCCGGCGGCGCCGCGGGGCGGCAGTCACGACCTGATCCCGGGCGGCCGCTAGCCTCTGGACGAGCCAGAAGCCAGGAGTACCGGCTGCGGAGCGGAGGGGCGAGACGCCCGCTCGCCTTCTGATCTCATCATGTCGCGGGGCTCCATCGAGATTCCCCTCCGGGACACTGACGAGGTAAGTGTCGCGTATGGGGGAGGGTGGGGGCCGTGAACTTGGAGGATCTCTTCCTCTCCCCTTCTCTTCGACTTCGTCTCCTAAGCGAGAGCACCTTCTCCCCCAGGAGCCCAGGTCGAAATCCCCCGCCGAAATCCCAGCCACCTCCTTCCCCAGCTCCTGCACCTTCCCAGGCTGGGAACATCACGTCCCCGCAGCCTCGGAGCCACCCCGAGGAGTACTTGAAAGTTCCTTTCCTACCTGTTCGTCTGTTACAGTACTCTGCTCTCTTCCTAATTCACGGGCGCAGGGGTGTGAGAGTGCCGATAAATTGTAAGGCACCTCAGATAAAA
The DNA here is from genome assembly GCF_028749965.1 of Puma concolor. NCBI lineage: Eukaryota > Metazoa > Chordata > Mammalia > Carnivora > Felidae > Puma > Puma concolor. The sequence goes on along the minus strand of NC_141676.1, from coordinate 48,619,261 downwards.
GAGGTGGGCGCTGATGTCACCGTGGTCTCTCTGCTGCTCAAACTATCTTTCCCAGAGAGTACATAGGAGTCGCCCTTTATCCCTTAGAAACTCGCGTCTGTCATGGTGCACTGTGTCCTCCACACACGGCTCCATCAGCGAAATAGAGACCCAGAGATATAGCCTCCACTGTGCACAGATAGAATTTAACCCTGTCTCCCTTCCCACGCCTCATCATGGGTAGTCTGGGGCTTGTCTGAGTAAAGCTCTCAGCAGTGATGTTTATATCCAATATATATATATATCTCATACTTGTACTTTTGTTGGGTTGAGATAAGATACTGAGATATAATTCACTTAGCGTCAAATCCACTGGTTTTCAGTAGTATTTGCAAAGTTGTGTAACCATAACCACTATCTAATTCCAGAACATTCACCTACTGGTAATTTTTGTGCCCACTTTCAGGAGTGTCAGTGACACGCAAATGCTGTCTCCCTGATTAATGTGTACAGGGGCATTCAACTTTGCATTGCCTCTGGATTATGCCTCTCAAGTTGTCAGACCTATAGCATCAGAGTGTCTGGGGTGCTTTTCTGCACTCTACCTGCATTATGTGTTAACCAGGGTTTGGTTTTGTTATTTTTGAGCAAGCAAAGCTTTTGGAACATTTTATAGTTCTAGTGATTTGAAGACAACTAGCGGTATTTGTTGGCTTCTCTATGCTTTTATCTTAATATTACCATATGACCTATTTGACATGTGTGCCTTAAACATTTCTTAACATATATTTGCTCATCCCTATTGAAAGTGAACACAAACCCTCTGTGTATCCATGTTGATGTATATTCTGAAAAGCAGCAAAGAAGAAATGTGAATTTAAGGAAGAAATAAAAGTTAAAACCTACATTTTGTGTTTTAGGTCATTGAACTTGACTTCGATCAGTTACCGGAGGGAGACGAAGTTATCAGTATTCTGAAACAGGAACACACACAACTGCACATATGGATTGCTTTGGCGGTCAGTGTTCATGTAACAAATATTTTTTATATGTTGACTGGAAAAACCTATGATTTCTATTTCCAGATACAGTAATAGCCAGCTTGGGAGCATGATAAGTAAATTGTACCATGTGTGTGGAAGTTAATTGTATTACCATTTATAGAACAAGAAGACCAGTTTCCCAAGTGATGTGCTAGTCCACTGGTAAATTAGTATGGGTTGGTAAAGGCAAAATTCATTTACATTAAACGTTATTCTGTGCTGAGTATTTGATTATTTATTAATTACTCAGTGAAGACTGGCTTATGGTTTGTAGATAATCTGAGAAAAAACAAGATACCACCATGTAAACATTACTTAGTGTTGTTGTCCATAACAATAAAACATTTCCCATAAAATACTCTAGAAAGTGATTACATTCCGGGCTCGCTCACAAAAGCTCTTTGGGGTGAAGTTTATCTCAGTTTTGTTTTTTGTCCTCTTTGATCCCTTCCACAGCATAAACCCTCCTGGAGATTCTCAGGAGAATCACTTCAGAGAGCCTAAAATTCTAACATCCTTCACTCTCCCCAGAACTGACTGCCTAATGTTTCCTTTTTGTGAGAACATCCTAGTAGATTATTCTGGTAATATAATACAACATATACTGCATTCATTTTTGCAAAGCAAGTGTGCCACAGGTCACTTTCATGTAAAGATACATAGGAGGTACCTTATATTATCTTGAAAGGTAGAAGTAGATCTAGAATTGAACTTATATCCAGTGCTCAAACTTAACTGTAAAGAATTTCTTAGATATAGATTTACAGAGAAATGCTTTTAGTGACAATAGTGCCTTTCTGAAGTGTCGTTTTCCTAGTCTGTGGAGAACAAGCCATTAATGCTTGTCACATAGTTTTTAAAGCCAGAGGGAATTTAGATTTTCTGTACTGTAATGCCTTCTTTAACAGCACTTACAGAAAAAATGGAAGATTGAAGTATTAGCATGGTACCTGTGGTAAAATTGATGAAACATTGTGGGCTGTAGTATGGTACAAAGAAAAGAGTGTAGGCTTTGGGATCAGAGAGACCTTTGTTCAAATTCCTACTTGGCTGCTAACTAGCTGTGTGACCTTAGACAAACGATCTACCTTCTGAGCCTGTTTTCTCATCTATAATGTGATGTTAGTATTCACTTTAAGAGTGATTATAGTAGATTAGATTGTAGTAGATTGTGTAGATTAAAGATAAGTATGTAAAGCTCCTGGTGCAGTCTGTGGCTCATAGTAGTTAATAAATGATGAATATTCTTTTTAGTATTAGTAAATGAAACAAATGCCCAAGGAAGTTATTCAGCAGGCCCAAAGTCATGGATAATTTTGATTGATCTAGAACCAGAGCCTAAGTTTTCTGTTTAGAATTCTGTATCCCTGTCCCTCTCCTTATTGCTTTTTCTCTTGGGCTCTGATTTAGTTTGAAATCAACTACTGCTAGCTAAGTAGTAATTTGGAAACATTGATAGTGATTATCACTTTTTTAACAGCTTTATTAAGGCATAATTCACCTATAATAAACTGCACATATTTGACATGTACCATTTGAGATGTTTTACCATATTTCACCCCTGTGAAATCACCACCACAATCAAGAATAATATATCCATCACTCCCTAAAACCTTCTTCCAGACTCTTTCCCACCCCCCATGGTGCTTAGCCTACACCTGATCTGCTTTTGTTGCTAAAGATTGCATATTCTAGAGTTTTATACAAGTGGCATCATTTCAATATGTACTCATTTTGGTCTGTCTTCTCTCAGCATAATCATCTTGAGATTTATCCACATTGTAGTATGTATGAGTAGTTCTTTACTTTTTTCTACTGAGCAGCAGCCATTATACCACAAGCAGATTATCACTGCTTGTTTATCCATTCACCTGTTGATCAACAATCGAGTTGTTTCCAGTTTTTGGCTATTACAGACAGAGCTGCTGTAAATGTTTGTATGCATCTTTTTGTATGGACATATGCTTTAATAATCCTGATCTGATTCTTTACCTTTTAGCTGGAATATTACAAGCAAGGAAAAACAGAAGAGTTTGTAAAGTTGTTGGAAGCAGCACGTATAGATGGCAATTTGGACTATAGAGACCATGAGAAAGACCAGATGACCTGCTTGGATACATTGGCAGCCTATTATGTACAACAGGCTCGGAAGGAAAAGAATAAGGATAATAAGAAAGATCTTATTACACAGGCAACCCTGTTGTATACCATGGCCGATAAAATTATTATGTATGATCAGGTAAAATAAGATTTCTTTGAATTTATGAAAGGGAAAAAAAATACCACATGAAATAAAATGTGTGTGATAGGCAACAGATTTTTTTTTTGAAAGAATTTTTCTTAAAATAACGTGGTTGATAATAAATAGTCAAAAGAAGGAATTCCTTGTTAAAATGGAAATTTCTTTGGTTGTTGTACTGTTGAAGTAACGTGGGCAAATTTAGCATACATAAAACTTATCCACATGTTGAGTCAATAATTCTTTCATCTCCAGGTGAATTTCAGGCATATTTTAAGGAGTCTAACTTTTCTTTTCGTCATTGTTCCTGGCACAGATGACTTGCATTTCTGGATAATTTCTTGATTTGTAATTAAGAATTACCTATTGGTAGTTCAAACACATTATAGTCAATAGAAGAATTTGTGTGATACTCCACCTCCTTCCTATATAGTTTTCATTTTATTGTTGTATATTCATGGTAAATTATGGTTAGTCTTTGGTAAAGTCAAGTCTAAGATGATGTATTACTTTTTCAGAACCACTTGTTAGGAAGAGCCTGCTTCTGCCTACTGGAAGGTGACAAAATGGATCAGGCTGATGCACAGTTTCATTTTGTACTCAACCAGTCTCCAAATAATATTCCAGCCCTTCTTGGTAAGGTATTTTTGGCAGCCATTTTAGGAAACTGTTTTTCATCATATGCCTGGAATATATTTCTTTGGCCTAGACAGCAGCATAGAAGAGCTTTACCTTATAAAAACGATCTGCAGGGCACCTACGTGGCTCAGTCGGTTAAGCATCTGACTGCAGCTCAGGTCATGACCTCACGGTTAGTGGGTTACTGAGTTTGAGTCCCGCATCCAGTAAGCTCAAGCCCCACTTCCAGTGAACACGAGCCCTGCTTCGGGTTAAAAAAAAAAAAAAAAAAAGCAGTCCCCACTTTGGGCAAGCCCCACTTCTCTCTCTCTCTCTCTCTCTCTCTGTCTGTCTCCCTCTTTCCCTCTCTCCCTCTTTCCCTCTCTCCCTCTTTCCCTCTCTCCCTCTTTCCCTCTCTCCCTCTCTCCCTCCCTCCTCCCTCCCTCCCTCTTTCCCTCTCTCCTTCTCCCCCTCCATACCTTGTTCATTTGTGCCCTCCTTGTCACGTAAATAAATAAATACATAAATAAATAAGATCTACAGTGATCTATGATCATTGTTTCTTTTTAAGCTACATAAATAGAAGCTATACCAGTTAAGAATAATCTGTAATCCACTTCTAAAGAGTCAATAAGCAATTTCTATTTGGACAACGGTCAGCTCTTTTACTTATTGTTTTATAATATTTAATATGACTTTTATTTATAAGCATACATTAATATATTCTTATGGAAAACAGGTTTTGATATGAAATCATTTTTACTGTATTCAAGTATTTCTTATTCAGAGATGTATTTGATTTAGGTGAGTTCATGTAGAGTGTATGAGACTTGTGTTTTTTAAACAACTCATGTTTATCTTTAAAAATCATTTAGGGAAAGCTTGCATTTCATTCAACAAGAAGGATTACAGAGGAGCTCTTGCTTACTATAAGAAAGCATTGCGTACTAACCCAGGATGTCCAGGTAAGAGAAAAACTTTAAGTCTAAGCTGTGTATGATCCAAGTGAAAATATTGAGGATTTGACAGTTGCCTATGAAGTTAGTTGTGAAAAGATGCTATAGGGTTATTGAAAGAATTGAAATTTTTAAAAAATGTTATGTTTGATCCAAAAGCTGAATAGCAGATCATCTTATAATCTTTTTGTTCTTACACTATTTTTCTATTGAAAATCAGTGATTTAGGAAATCTTATTGAGAATCAACTATGTGCCAGGCATTGTTCTAGACCCAAGGAATGCAGCAATGAACCAAAGAGACAAAAATCCTTGCCCCCATGGAATTCATTTTCCAGTGGAGAAGATAAAACGAGTAAAATATAAACTATGCAAGATAGTGGTAAAAGGAAAGTAAAGCAGAAAAGGTATATGAGAAGAACTGGGGGTTTGCTTAGAAAAAATAAGGAAAATATGTCAGTGAAACAGTAACATTTGAGTAAAAACCTTAAAATAATAAGCATGTAGATTAAATGGGAGAAGATTATTCCCAGAGAGGGGTAATAGGAGGTACAAAGACTCTGAGGAAAGAGTGGGCCTAGCAGGTTTCAAGAACAGTGAGGAAGCTAGTGTGTCTGGAATCAAGAGGGAAAATGAGGAGGAAAAGTTGTAAGAACTGAGTCAAAGATATAACCAAGGACCAGTCATGTAAGGCATAATAGATTAGTATAAGGACTTTAGCTTTTACTCTGACAGACATAGGAAGCCATTGGAGGGCTTTGGGCAAAGGAGTAAGTAACATGATCTGACTCATATTGAAAGGATCATTTTGAGCTTCTGGGCTGAGACTAGAGTGGGGCAGGGGGGCAAAGATAGAAGTAGGGAGACCAGGCAGAAAGCTGTTGCGGTCATGTGGGTCAGAGATGATTGTGGCTTGCACTAGGGTGGCAGTAGTGGAGGTATAAGTGATCAGATTCTATGTATACTTTGAGGGACGAACTGACAGAGTAGATGTGATATATGAGCAACTGACAGAGTAGGTGTGATGTATGGGCCAAAGGAGGGATCAAAGGTAACTCCTTTGCATAAGCGACTGTAAGAGTAGAGTTACATTTTAGTATATCTGGAAAATAGTTCAAGAAGAATTATTTTTCAACATGAAAATTTTAAAATACCTTTTAGATGTACAACTGGAGAGGTCAGGAGGGCTGTAGTTCAGGAAAGAGGTCTGAGCTGAAGTAATTAATTTGGAAGTCGTCAACATATAGGTGATGTATAAAGCCATGAAACTATGAGGTCGCCAGGGGAGTGAGTGTAGGTAGAAAAGAGGCCCAAAGATGGAGTTCTAGGGAATTCTGCCATTGTAGAGGTTAGGGAAATGAGGAAGATGCAGCAAAGGAGCCTGAGAAGGAGCAGCCAGATGTAGGAGGAAAAGAGAGTAAGTGCAATGTCCTTGAAATCCAGTGTAAAATGTTTCCAGGACAAGACATCAGACAGTATCACATTCTATTGTTAGGTCAAGTAAAGTAGGGACTGAGAATCAATCATTGAATTCAGCAGCATACTAAGCATTAGTGACCTTGATAAAAGCAGTTTTACTGGAATGGTGGGGGTGAGATCCTTGTTGGAATGCATTTAAGAAGATAATGGAAAAGGAAAGTTATTAGAGGCAGCACACACCTGTAGATAGATATGTCAAGGAGTTTTGTTCTCAGGGGAAGAATAGGAGTGGGTTGACAATTGGAAAGGAAAATGGAATCAAGAGAAGATCTTTTTAAGATGGGAGAATGTATATGGATGAGAATGATCTGATATAGAAAATTTGATAATGCAGGAAAAAGAGGAGAGGGTTGCTGAAGCAGTGTCCTTAAATAAATGAGAAGGGGTGAGATCTCATGACCAACCAGTGGAGAGGTTGACCCTTCATGGGAACATGGTAGAGTTTTGGCATGGCCTTAAAATTGGGGAGCATGTGTAAGCATAGCTCTGAAGAGAATGACAGTATGTGCATGTAGTCAGGCACGATATTGAAGACCTTACTGAAGCTTTTTGCTCTCTGTTTAAAAATTTCTCTTCAAAAATTAAGACACTGAAGGTAGAGTGTAACCAGGAGTGCTGGAAGACAAGAGAAATACCAGTATTGTAGGTGTTCTGTTTATGATGAGAAAGGAGGAGAGCAGTATGGTATACTATCCACTGAAAGCAAGTTTGTGGTCTACCAGAAGATTTTGTAGTGTAAATATACTGAGGTTAATTTCAGGATTTTGAGGCTCAATGTTTAAGTATTTTGTTTAATTTGAACCCTAAAAATGTCCTAGTTTGACAGACTGAATGACTGGTTTTTTAGCGGAAGTTCGTTTAGGAATGGGCCATTGCTTTGTGAAACTTAACAAACTGGAAAAAGCTCGTCTGGCATTCAGCAGAGCCCTGGAACTCAACTCCAAATGTGTGGGAGCATTGGTTGGACTGGCTGTACTAGAACTCAACAATAAAGAGGTATGTGAGTGAAAAAAAAATTTCCTGACTGATTTGTCAGACTTACTGTTCCTTATCTAAAATTCTTGAGGCCAAAGTGTTTTAGAGGTCAAGACTGCAGGTAATAGGTTATTGGGATGCCTGGGTGGTTTAGTTGGTTAAGCATCTGATGCTTGGTTTTGGCTCAAGTCATGATCTCGCAGTTTGTGAGTTCAAGCTCTGCATTATTAGGCTTTGTGCTGACGGTGTGGAGCCTGCTTGGGATTCTCTGTCTCCTCTTTCTGTTCTTCCATCCCCCCTTTCTCTCTCAAATTAAGTAAATAAACATTTAATAAGAAGATTTCATGTAATAGAACTATAATATGATGCTGGACTGCGTAATATATAATACCCAGGTATTAGGACACCACCCCAAATGCAAACATGTATTTCTGTGTCAGAGTGAGTGACTGTTCACACTAATAGGGTAACCTCACAATTCAGGTAAAGTTTTGCCACCAAGTGAGCTTACTGCAAGATTACAAAACAGCTTGTGTTTTAAGAAGTTTTTGGATTTCAGAATTTCAGGTGAGGAGTTGGTAGGTTGTATATCAGTTTGGCATGCTTTCAATTGCAAGTAACAAAAAGCATACTACAGTGACTTAAACATGAGGGGTTTTATCATCCACTAAACCAGCTATCTAAGGTCTTGGATTTGGCACCTCAGTATCATTAAACCCAAAGTTTTACATCTTTCTGTCCTTAGTATGTGGATTTTCCTTCTCATGTCTGTCACCTCATAGTTGCAAGATAGCTGCTGCATCTCCAGGCATCTCATCATTTCATCAGCCTGATATGGAGGGAGGAAAGGGAAAGGATAAACGGCTTTCTGTTAGAGCAGTTCTGTCTCCATCATGCTTCCCCTTGTGTATAATTGTCTAGACAGGGTTATCAGGGTTTCTCAGCACTATTGACATATGGGGCTAGATAGTTTTTTGTCGTGGGAAATTATCCTACCCGTTGGTAGGCTGATCAGCAGAATCCCTGACTTCTGCCCACTACATGCCAGCACATCCGCCCTGTTGTGATAATGAAAAAAATGACATTACCCCCAGTTTAGAAGTGCCTGGGCCAATCCCCAGAGAAGGGAAATAGATTATCTTAACTGTTTTAGATCAGTCATCATTCATCCCCTGAGGTTTGTAAAGAGGAAAAGGGAACTTTCCTTCCTGAAATTAAAAAATCTCCACAGGCTGTAAAGTGTGGCCTCTGTTAACAGGGTAAGAAGGGTGTACAAGCTGTTGGGTAATCCACAAACATCTGCCACACCAAGAAGACAGCTAAAATCTATAAAACTAGAAGGGGGCTTTTTGTGAGGGAGGTTCTAACAATTTAACTCAGTATTTGAAATTTTTTTTATCCCTGCTGAATGTTAACTAAATAAGAGCTATGTTTGGTGTCTGAACTTAGATTTATATAACCTATTTTTCAGACTATAAAGAAAATTTTCAAAAAATGCTGATTAAACGAACCATGAGGTCCTGACCTGAGGCAGAGTCAGATACTTAACAACTGAGCCAGCCAGGTGCCCTGATCCCTCTGGTTTAAATGAAGGAATCCACCTCCAAAACACCTCGTCCTCAGCTTGCTCTCTTAAATTTCAGAGATGCTAGGAGTGCCTGGGTGGCTCAGTCAGTTGAGCGTCTGACTTTGGCTCAGGTCACGATCTCGAGGTCCTTGAGTTCGAGCACTGCGTTGGGCTCTGTGCTGACAGCTCAGAGCCTGGAGCCTGCTTCAGATTCTGTGTCTCCCTCTCTATCTGCCTCTCCCCAACTCATGCTCTATCTCTCTCTCTGTCAAAAATAAATAAACGTTAAAAAAATTTTAATTTCAAAAAAAAAAAAAAATGCTGATTAAATAATGGCCCTGTTGTCATCATTTTTCTTTTAGGCTGATTCCATCAAAAATGGTGTCCAGCTTCTTTCCAGAGCCTATACTATTGATCCTAGCAACCCCATGGTATTGAACCATTTAGCAAATCACTTTTTCTTCAAAAAGGTAAGAGAACTCAATTTATTAAAGTTGTTTGCTTTTAAATCCTGATTTGTTTTTCTGTTCTGCAGTTGATACTCTACTTTTTAACTTGGAAAAAAAAATTAAAAATCTCAGTAGGTTTTTTCAAATTAGAGTTTGTATTAGTTAATTGGGGGTGGGTATGTTAGTTCATTCATTCACTCATTTTATATTTATTGACCCTTTATACTATACCTAACACTGTGATAGGGATGTGGAGACCAATAAGATAGAGTTTCTGTACTCAGGAGTTCAGTTTCATAGAAAATGCAGACATGTAAACAAATGTAAATATAGAAATAAAGGTCTCTACCCTGCTGTGGTAGAAAAACGAAAGAGGAAGTGATCAAGTGGTTAAGGAGGTTTTCACCAAGAAGGAAAAGCCCTTGAACTAGGTTTTTAGGAGGAGATCTTTAGGTAGTTGAAAAGGGAAAGGTACAGATCTATGAAATATTCTCAGTAGTTTAGTAAAAGCATGGCATATGGTGGGCTCATGATAGACAATGCATTGGATCCAGATGGTGGGACACTGGTGTGATATAAGATGTTTGGACATACTTCTCTAGGCAACCAATGAGTCATTGAAGTTTTTGTTTGTTTTTGCATGTTGATCAAGATGTATTTTTTAAAGTTGCCACTAATTCTGTAGAAGCAATGGTATTTTAGATTTTTTTGAATGTTAAAATTCGGTATTTCATTGGCAAAGTTATTATACAGTAAGTATGAAAGTTTTATCTGCCATATGGAAACCAGGTACTAAACTGTACTAAGAACTTTAAACTAAATAGCAAGTTAGGTAAAAGTTCACTAAACTGTATTAATCCTTATTAATAATAGATACTATATCACCATGATTATTGCCACTAATATGCAAGTACTGTTATCTTTTTAAAATGTTTATTTATTTTGAGAGAGAGATTGAATCCCAAGTAGTGTCTACCCTGTCAGCACAGAGCCCAATATGGGGCTCAATGTTATGAACTGTGAGATCATGACCTGAGCCAAAATCAAGAATTAGACACTTAGCCAACTGAGCCATGCAGGTGCCCCCCAAGTACTATTAAATATGCATTCTGTGGGAGTACCTGGCTGGCTCAGTCAGAAGAACGTGTGACTCTTGATCTCAGGGTTGTGAGTGTGAGCCCCACGTGGGGTGTATAGATTACTTAAATAAGATTTTGCAAAAAATGCATTCCATGAATTTGTATAGTAGTCACAACATTCCTATGAGATAGTTAATATTATCCCCATTTTGTGGATGAATAATTGAGGCAGAGGTTATAGCCTAAGGTCATACAGCTATTAACCATAATGCTGTACTTCCTCTGGCTATAGAAAGCATACTTGCTGTTCATAATGAATTAATTATTTAAGCTTTATGCTGTAACTTTTATAGTATGAAAAGGCAATTATTTAGGGAGAAGATGGAAATGTATCTTATAAGTACTTAAAGTGTTACTGTTTCAGATAAAACAGTTACAGTAAGTTTGGTTTTTACTGAAAAAAACAAAGGACTGATAATCCTAAATATTTGAATATATATTTAATAGTCATTGCTCACAGCTGTTAGGACAGCATTCTTGAACCAAATGAAAAGGATTCCATTTTAAATTTGAGGGACACCTGGGTGGTTCATTCGGTTAAGTGTCTGACTTCAGCTCAAGTCATGATCTAGCAGTTCGTGAGTTCGAGCTCCCTCTGTCAGGCTCTGTGCTGACAGCTCAGAGCCTGGAGCCTGCTTTGGATTCTGTGTCTCCCTCTGTCTCTCTGCCCTCCCCCGCTCGCACTCTGTCTCTCTCTGTCTCTCAAAAATGAATAAACGTTAAAAAAAATTTTTTAAAAAGAAAGTTAAGTAAGACCACTTGCCAAAATTCACTCATCTAGCAAATAGTACAGTTGAGATGTAGTATTTCAATTCTCTGCCCACTACACTGCATTGCCTCCCCTGTAGAGGAATCATTTAACCAGATGGGGGGAAAGGTATTATTAATTAATATCCCAGACACTCAGTAATTAACTAGTAAAGTAGGTTTAGAAATGGGAGGAGCCATGGTGACTCCTGGAGCAATTACCACAGACCTCCAGAAAGAACTGAGAACTGAGCTTGGTTGTTTGATTGGAAAGAGAAGCAGCTAGAATGCAGAGTGGATTAAGGACAAAAATTGGGGCATGAGGGGAAATCAAAGAGATGTGAATGAGGACTTTAAATTGGAATGTAATCTTCAATACTTTTTATGTTGAATTTCAAAGTAGAATCATTTTATTCCCTAAGAGATATGTCATGAGTCAAGGAGTAACAAAAATAGAAAAAGTATATTCCAAACCCAACATTTGACCTTTACCCTCATCCCAGGGACCAATATATAAATTTAGCTAAAAGGCTGTGCAAAATAATTCAGAGTGTAGAGTTTGAATTATTTAGTTCAAATTCAGGTATCACCACTATATAGTTATGTTGCTTTGGGCAGATAATTTCCCTAAACTTAAATTTCCTTACTTGTAAAACAGTAATAAATACCTACTTTATAGGATTTGAGGAGTGGCATTTAGAATTAAATGTAATGTGCATATTAAATACTTATCTAATGGGAAAGAGTTACTGTTAAAACTACAATTACATTATTATTCCTAATATTAAAAAAAAAAAAAGTTGAAACTGTCCATTGACCAAACAGAGGCTCTCCAGACCAGACTTATAGCCAAATGGGTAAAACATGTCCTTATTAAAACCAGAAAGTTGTTTCCTATCCCTGATGTATAAACTCTGACTTTGAGATTCTCAGGAGATTAGCTCGGTAATCCAAATTAAGTCATGACCCATGGGAAAGTCATGACCCATGTATTCAAATAGAGCTGAATTCAAATCTGGTCACTTAAGCTTGCTACCCTCATGTGTTAGAACATTTCTTTGGTGTCGGGAAAAAAAAAATTGTATTCAGATTCTAGCTTTTCCACAATACACTTTATTTCTTTAAGCCTCCATTTCCCCATCAATAAAATGATAATAATGACAATCTTTGCAAGATTTTTGACTGAGCCTAGAACTAATGTAAATATCATACCACAGTGCTTGGTATATAATAGTTCTCAATAAATTGTAATTGTTCCCTTTACTAGTAATAAGGGACTTGACCTCTCAGGGTTTCTCATCACAAAAATACGGCGGATACCTCAAAGGATTGTTGCAGGATTAAATGAAGTAAGAGATATAATGGGTAGATATTAAGTTCTGGGTAAATAATGTTAGTTCCCATCTTCCCTGAAGTTATTAGCAAGGGGAATGAGAAAAATGATTTGTAATTCTAGGTATTGTGCTGTTATTGTTCATTCAGTGAACACATTTTAAAAATGAAATTTGAGGAAGCCTTATGATTGAGACTGTTTGAGTTGTTTGAATTTACTCATTTGGTTTCTGGATCTCCTTGTTCAGGATTATAGTAAAGTCCAGCACTTGGCTCTCCATGCATTCCATAATACAGAAGTGGAGGCTATGCAAGCAGAAAGTTGCTATCAGCTGGCTAGATCATTCCACGTTCAGGTAAGGTCATTTCCAACCTTCTCCAAATAGCTAATTCTTTTGTTTTATAGTTTTTCAAGTCTTTTCAAAACTTTTGTACATTAAAAAGAAGGCAGAGAATCTTTCGTACATACTGTTGGTCTTGTTTTATTTTCATTTTTTAGGAAGATTATGACCAAGCTTTCCAGTACTACTATCAAGCCACACAATTTGCCTCATCCTCTTTTGTGCTGCCATTTTTTGGCTTGGGACAAATGTATATATATCGAGGTGACAAAGAAAATGCATCTCAGTGCTTTGAGAAAGTTTTGAAAGCTTATCCTAATAATTATGAAACTATGAAAATTCTTGGCTCTCTATATGCTGCCTCAGAAGATCAAGAAAAACGAGATATCGCTAAGGTACATTTTAAAAAATCTTAGCTATTCTCCATTATCACTAGACTGTCATTCCTCATTCTTGTTATTGCTAGTAGAGATATGATGGAAGCAGTTTTGTTAGCCGAGCTTGTTCCAGTTGAAATAACGAACAGTTGACGTATTAAACAAGGTAGAGTAGCTACCACTTTTTACTTTGACAGCCTGTAGTTGCTTAATTAAGCCTGCTTTAGCTTAATGATCTCTTTTATCCCAGGGCCATTTGAAGAAGGTCACAGAACAGTATCCTGATGACGTTGAAGCTTGGATTGAATTGGCGCAAATCTTAGAACAGACTGATATACAGGTATTTTAGCAGTGCTTTTTGTCTCCTACATAATGTGTTTTTTGAAAGCGTGGTATAGTGTTTCTCCCTTTCGTTTTCACTTACACCGAATTCTCTCCACCATGAAAATACAGGGTGCCCTTTCAGCCTATGGAACAGCTACACGGATCCTTCAGGAGAAAGTGCAGGCCGATGTCCCTCCAGAGATTCTGAATAATGTGGGTGCCCTCCATTTTAGACTTGGAAATCTAGGGGAGGCAAAGGTAGGAAAATAGAAATATTCAGTTCTTACATACTGTCAGGTGGAACACACACCTTTTTAGATGTACCAACTAAGTCTTAACAATGTAATTTTCTTTTTTTTTCATAGAAATATTTTTTGGCATCATTGGATCGTGCAAAGGCAGAAGCTGAGCATGATGAACATTATTATAATGCCATTTCTGTTACAACATCGTACAATTTAGCCAGGCTGTATGAGGCAATGTGTGAATTCCACGAAGCTGAAAAACTATATAAAAACATCTTACGGGAACATCCTAATTATGTTGACTGTAAGAATTGTAAACTTTTTTTTATGAATTAAAATTCCCACAACAGCAGCAAAAATTTAGCCTGAAAAAAAAAATCTTTCTTAGAACCAATAGTAAAAAAATATGAAGGTTATCATGTCGCCTTTTCTTCAAGACAAATTGTGGCCTTAAAAAAATAAAAAAGATGCAGCTTCACTTAAATTTATGCTAGAAACTAAAAGAAACAACTAAAAATGGTTGAACCATATTTCATAAAGTAGGCGATCTTCAGTGTGCCAACTACCTTTATTAGACTTTGAACAATTCCTTGGCATGTTTGGTGCTAGATATACTTTTCTGATGCTCCTGCTCTAATTTCATATTCGCATTTTTGCAATGTTTATAATAGAAAAAGCACTGTTTTACCTCAAAATAATTATTACTAAAATGTCCTACTTTGAGTTTTTACATCCTAGATGTAAAATTCAGACAGTTTTTAATTAAAAATGATTTGCAATACTGTATTTCCCTTAAAAGTACTTAAAGCTATGATATTTTGACTCTGGTTAAATCAGGAGCTATTAACTTGGCCCCTGTCATGCTGCTATGGATACAAAAGTGATTTAAAATAAATCAGATTTAGTTCAATGCCAGGCTGAATTTGGTTTGATGGGTAGTAGTAAACCATTATTAGTTTCTGGAGAAAATAACAACTTACATTTGTGCGGCACCTTTCTACTGTTCTTTAAGTGGAAGCCCAAAATTAGAGCCCAGGTTTTCTAACTAGTAATCCCTAGTAGTCCATGCTTTCACTATTTTGCCTATGACAAGCAGCTTTTTAAGAAAAAGTGACAGTACTGTGCATCAGAGAGAAACTGGAAACAGAACAGCTCTGAGTTTTGAAATAACTTTGCTGGAGATAAAGGCTTGGACCAGGATGTGAACACTGGAATAGAGTGGAAGAAATAAATCCGAGATTTCAAACAGTGACTTGATGGGAACAGAATTGCTCTTTAACTTGTGAGATTATTAATTAGTTTTATTGGTGCTCAATTTTTTTTACCTATGGGATTTTTCTGTTCATTGTGTGAATGTATTAACAGAAATCAATCATTTCAAAAGTACGGCTTTAAAATTATGGTCTTTTATAGATATTTTAAACGTAAAAACTTTTAAATGTATATTTTTAGGCTATCTGCGCCTTGGAGCCATGGCTAGAGATAAAGGAAATTTTTATGAGGCTTCAGATTGGTTTAAGGAAGCTCTTCAGATTAATCAGGTTAGTCGTATTAACTCTTAGGTTTGAAAAACAATTATTTCACCTTTTCTCCCTAGATTTTCATTTTAATGGCTATCATTTCTCTAATATCTTGACATCACCCTATTTTATTTACTTGTTGAAGTTACTATAGTGTAGAAGTTATGTAAACTTTTTGATTGTTAGCCACAGAAATAGATTTTACATCATAGTTGAGTATACACACGTGTGTATGCAACAACTAAAATGAAGGTTTTGCAAATCTTTATGTACCGTTGCCATGTGCAGTACACTGGCATTATTCTATATTCCATTCTGTTACATTTCTTATGCTGATAACTACACGCTAAAGTGATTTTACAATTCATTAATCCATCCCCACTCTCAATTTGTAAACGTGGCTTGTAAACCTCTTTGGTAATCAGCTATTGTGGAAAGGTGATTAATA
This sequence comes from Puma concolor, assembly GCF_028749965.1. NCBI lineage: Eukaryota > Metazoa > Chordata > Mammalia > Carnivora > Felidae > Puma > Puma concolor. The sequence goes on along the minus strand of NC_141676.1, from coordinate 48,603,484 downwards.
TCTCTGAATCCAAATTACAGAGTTTGTTTCTTTTTATATGTGTGTTTCAGGACCATCCAGATGCTTGGTCTTTGATTGGCAATCTTCATTTAGCAAAACAAGAATGGGGTCCGGGACAGAAGAAATTTGAGAGAATATTAAAACAACCATCTACACAGAGTGACACTTACTCTATGCTGGCCCTTGGCAACGTCTGGCTCCAGACTTTGCATCAGCCCACCCGAGATCGAGAAAAGGTAATTTCTTTTTGTCCCTTATTTTTTTTTCTTTTTGTATCTTTAAAACAAAACAGACACTTGATTCCTGTTTGAATTTTGTTTTATAATGTATGTTTCTTTTTATAGGAAAAGCGTCACCAAGATCGTGCCCTGGCCATCTACAAACAAGTGCTCAGAAATGACGCGAAGAATCTGTATGCTGCTAATGGCATAGGTGATTATAAGACACAGGCATCTGTAGTGATTTGTGAAATGAATGCTTTCAGAGGAATGTTTGTAGATCATAATTTCTCCCTAAATGTAATAAATGAAGTTGTATTAAAATAGGGCTTTTAGTGGCTTTTCTGGCTACAATTAGAAAATTCTTTTTTTTTTAATTTAAAAAAAATTTGTTTTTTATTTATTTTTGAGAGAGAGTATGAATGGGAGAGGAACAGAGAGAGGGAGACACAGAATCCAAAGCAGGCTCCAGGCTCTGAGGTGTCAGCACAGAGCCCGACACAGGGCTGGAACCCATGAACCATGAGATCATGACCCAAGCCAAAGTTGGATGCTTAACTGACTGAGCCTCCCAGGCGCCCCTTAATTTTTTTTTAATGTTTATTTATTTTGGAGAGAGAGAAACAGAGTGTGAGTTGGGGAGGGACAGAGATAGACGGAGACACAGAACTAGAAGCAGGCTCCAGGTCTAAGCTGTCGGCACAGAGCCCGACATGGGGCTTAAACCCATGAACCGTGAGTTCATGACCTGAGCCGAAGTTGGATGATTAACTGACTGAGCCATGCAAGCGCCCTTACAGTTAAAAAATTCTTAAATGTGAACCTTTTTATAATTTTAGGAGCTGTTTTGGCCCACAAAGGATATTTTCGCGAAGCTCGTGATGTATTTGCCCAAGTAAGAGAAGCAACAGCAGATATCAGTGATGTGTGGTTGAACCTAGCACACATCTATGTGGAACAGAAGCAATATATCAGTGCCGTTCAGATGGTAATGTCTTATCGTTCAAGATATTTTTGTATTGTGTTCATTGTTTTTTTTTAAGTTTATTTACTTAGAACAAGCTGGGGAGGGGCAGAGAGAGAGAGAGAGAGAGAGAGAATCCCAAGCAGTCTCTACACTGCCAGTGCAGAGCCCAATGTGGGGCTCGAACTCATGAACCCTGAGGTCATGACCTGAGCTAAAATCTGGAGTCAGACATTCAACTGACTGAGCCACCCAGGCGCCCCTATTGTGTTCATTATTGAGCAGATGTTTTCTTAACCATTCTGGCCCTCTCATGGAGCTGCATGCTATTTCTTGTGATACTGTGTCTATTCACAGGCTTATCATCATATAATGTTAAGGCCAGTCTTTGGTGTCTAGACAGAGATACGAGTCCTGGTTCCACCCCTAATTGCATGCCTTGGGCTCTGAGCCAGTTTCCCATTTATGAAGTGGAGATCAGGTACCTCAAATTCACAGAATTGTGTAAACATCCAGTATGAAAAGTACTGGACACCATACTTGGCACTAACGTACTAGTATATCAGTAAATACCCAAAAAATAGGATTTAATATTTGTTTGCTTGTTTTACATTCTTCTTTCTCAGATGGGAAAACTGAGTTTCAGAAAAGTTAAATGATATTTTAAAAAGAAAAAACTCCATGGGGATTAGTTTTTATCACTATAGAATTTTGTTAGGCCTTTCATATTTATGGAGTGCTTGAACTTAAAGAGTCATATTTAGCATCTAGCGGTGCCTGGCTGGCTCAGTCGGTAAAGCATATGACCCTTGATCTCGAGGTGATGAGTTCAAGCCCTATGTTGGATGTGGAGGTTACTTAAAAATAAAATCTTAAAACAAATATTTAGCATCTATAGCATATTAAAAAGTAAAAACATCCTTAGGATCTATGGGAAATACTATGATGAAAAAAAAAAGGTTCTTATCAGAGGTAGATGACAAGGGCAGGCCAGGCTCCTTGCAGTGGTTAACCTTTTTTCTAAGGAGGGTGGTTATTATCAAATTCAGAATATTTGAAAGGTACTAGCCACAAGGATTTATAGGACCCAGACTGCATATGGTAGTCTCAGAGGTCGTGTTTTTGGAGGTGGGCCTTCCTGTTCTGCAGAATGATAAAGTTGCCTTTTAAAAATGCAAGTTAATTACTAGGGATATTCAGGGGGAAACTCTTTAACCATCTTCCATGAAAAAGAGCTTGCTTATGACAAGATATGATCCATGGTCAAAAAGTGAAGTGTTCATGACAAAATTGACACCAGTATTGCCATATATTGGTTTTATAAGAAAACTTTAACAACCAGAACTGTGAGACTTCTCATGCTCATTGCCAGTAGGTTCCATCAATCCTAAAGAAAGGTGGTAGAGAGTATAGCCCAAAGGAACCAGGTATGTAATTTTTAATAAGTTGTCAGTAAGCTTGTCCATAGATTTTATTGCCAGAGATATGAAAAAAGCCATCCAATCTATCCTTTCAGTATTGGTCCAAGTTTCAAATGGAAAAACGATTTTGAGTACCTAGTTGTTGTTTGTTTTTTTATCAGCTTTTTGTGTTGTGAAAACCTATCCTGGTGAATGTCAAAACTCATTCTCAAATTATTCTTTGAAATTAACCATTCAAAGGGTAAAACACCTTTTCACGCAGCTTTAAAATTGCTTGAAATCTGTTACACAATGACAATATCATTTAATCCTTGTTGTATTTTAATTAACTTTTTGTTTTGTTATAGTATGAAAACTGCCTCAGAAAGTTCTATAAGCACCAGAACACTGAAGTTGTACTGTATTTGGCTCGGGCACTCTTCAAGTGTGGCAAGTTACAGGAATGCAAACAGACTTTGCTAAAGGTGAAAAGGAGAACTCCTTATTCTCACTTAATTCTATGCTGCGTTACATACTTTTATTCTATTTTATGCATGTTTGTATACCTAACATTATATTTGAATAAACTTCTTTTCTTGTCATTAGATTATATGAAATATTTGCTTTGTTTTTTACCTACAGGCTAGACATGTGGCGCCCAGTGATACAGTACTTATGTTTAATGTGGCCTTGGTCCTGCAGAGACTAGCTACCTCTGTTCTGAAAGATGAAAAGAGTAATCTGAAGGAAGTACTTAATGCTGTGAAAGAACTGGAGCTTGCACATAGGTAAAGATTTTGTAGAAACAACTTTTGAAATGCTTTGTTTCTTTAAATTCGTTTGTCTCATACAGTACTGAAAATCACTTCCCTGAAGCGATCTCTACTAGAAGCATTCCAGTGGTTTTTAAGCCAAAGCAGGTGGCTGCCACCAGGTGGCGCCAAACTGTGACCAGGACCCTGCCAGATTTGGATGGTGTAGTGTCCCCTAGAACTGGCTGGCTAGTTTTGCAAGCTTGCCCTAAATTTTCATTAATCTGACAGTAGTATTACCCAGAATTTTGCACACTTGAAATTTTTAGACCCCACTTATGTTGGTTTTATTACTTATAATGCTGTGTCTTTTCATAGAATATTAATTTTCATTGAGCTAAGATTAAGGCCTATCCTCTTAAATATTGAATGGGTTTCTGCACTGAGCTCAAAATTTATGTACTTCTACGGGATTTATTTGTAATTCTGTGCGTGGTAAAATCAAAACTTGATATCTCTTCAGATTTTGTCTAACCTTATTTAAATTCTTATAAAAGCATTTCTCGCCTCACCTGGTAGACTAAGTGCCTTTATGGCATACACCTCCTAACCCACATGCGGACGTATTTAGTAGATACAGTGTTTAGTTACATATTGGCTGCATGAACTGATTTTGAGTTATTTGTGAATTTACTGATGATATTAAATATGACTACTTATCTTCATGAACTTGTTTTTTATTAAACATATTGAGTGCTACTTTGATGAGAGTCTTTTTAAGTAGGTCTCATATAATTTTCTTATTGAGATAGCCTTTCATGTATCAAATAGGTTCATGTAACTCAATCAATACATAAACCTTTTCTCAGACTATTTTTGTAGAGCAGATTAAAAATCTAAAGAGCCAGGGCACCTGGGTGGCTCAGTCGGTTGAACATCCAAAGTGATCTCGGCTCAGGTCATGATCCTTGTGGTTTGTGGGACTGAGTCCCACGTCAGGCTCTGTGCTGAGAGTGCAGAGCCTGCTTGGCATTTTCTGTCTCCCTCTCTCTCTCTCTGTCCCTCCCTTGCTCATGTGTTCTCTCTCCCCCCTCTCAAAATAAATAAACATTTAAAAAGTAACAACAAAATAAAAATCTAAAGGGCCTGTTTCATTATAATTTTTTTTCAGTGAAGTATTTTATTTTCTCATTCCATTTAGATACTTCAGTTACTTGAGTAAAGTGGGAGATAAAATGAGATTCGATTTGGCCCTTGCTGCTACAGAAGCCAGGTAATGTTACTACTTATGGAAGGTGACTTTGGGTGAAGCAGTGATGTCGATGTGCGCTGGGTGGCCTTCCAGGGGTCGGTCTTTCCCACTTGTCTGTGAGACTCCCCAGCCTGGACAAAGTCTTTTTTCCAAGGGTCCTTTCAGGAAATATGACAAAATCAATTTAGTACAAGTACTTAAATTGTGTGGGGAAAATACTTTCTATCTATTTTCACTCTTTGATTCACATGTGGAGATAATGTTGAAAATATATCTGTGATTGGAGAGGACACTTATAATTTAGAAAGTTACCAAAGTTGACAGTATTGACTTATGAGAAACTAAGTTAATTTTGCTAATTAAAATATCCCATAAATATCTGCTAATGAGCTGGCTCTCTGGCTTGTGTAAGGAAAACAGATCCTCTGAGTTTTTGAGCAAAAAATGTACTAGCTACATTCATGTTTCTCTAAATCTGGAATATTATAGGCAGTGCTCTGACTTACTGAGCCAGGCCCAGTACCATGTCGCCCGGGCACGTAAACAAGATGAAGAAGAAAGGGAGTTACGGGCCAAACAAGAGCAAGAAAAGGAACTGTTAAGGCAGAAACTTCTTAAAGAACAGGTATTTATTGTGTTTTCAGTTATACTAGAATTCAAGAATGGTGTGCACACACACATATGCCTTGCATGTTAAAGAAGTCCTTCTGCTGGTATTCGTGATATTTTTTCAACATTTTGATGCAGTTTCTTCCTACTCTTTTTTTCCTCATAGGAAGAGAAACGTCTCAGAGAAAAAGAAGAGCAAAAGAAACTTTTAGAACAGCGGGCCCAGTATGTTGAGAAGACCAAAAATATTCTTATGTTTACTGGAGAGACCGAAGCGACAAAAGAAAAGAAAAGAGGAGGTGGTGGTGGACGGGTAAGATGTGACTCCTGCTGGTACTGATGGCACCATCCTTGTCATTTGACTTTCAGAAGTGAATATAATTGGTTCTGTTTACTCAGTGCTTAGTCCTTAGCTTTGACCTCCTCCTTTGCTAAGAGGCAGTCTTCCAACACAGTGCTTTATATGGTATTATTTGGAAATGCATTCCAGTGTTAGCTCCGTACTTGGACCTGGTGGTGACCTAAGCCACTTGAGCCATTCACCCTAATTAGAAGTCTTCAAAATATGGGCCTCACCCACCACCCCTCCCATGCAACTTGATAAGAGATCCTTCGTTTGTCAAATGGCTGATAGGATCTGACCTCATTCCACCAGCCAGGCGAGAACTGATTATAGTCTTGTTTGGATTGCAGCGTTCTAAAAAGGGAGGAGAGTTTGATGAATTTGTCAACGACGATACCGACGATGACCTGCCTATATCCAAGAAGAAGAAGAGAAGAAAGGGCAGCGGTAGTGAACAAGAAGGGGAAGATGAGGAAGGGGGTGAAAGAAAGAAGAAAAAGAGGAGAAGGTATTATCAATGTGTTGTGAATGTATTTATTGGAAAACGTGTGCAGTTTAGAATGAGAAAACCTGTGGTGCCCACGCTATCCACGTGCAATCTTAGAAAAGTCACCAAGCCTCAGTTTCCTTTGTGTAAAATGTAATAGTGATGCCCACCTCAAGTTTTGCTAGATGTGTAATATGTGAATTAATGTGAAAGAAGGGCCTTTTATTTTTTTATTTTATTTTTGTTTTAAGTTTGTTTGTTTATTTGTTTGTTTTGAGAGAGAGTATGCATATGCATGCACGTGCAAGCAGGGAAGGTGCTGAGAGAGAGGAAAGAATCCCAAGCAGGCTCTGTGCTGTCTGTACAGAGCCCAACTTGGGGCTTGAACTCACAAACCACAGGATCATGATCTGAGCCAAAATTGGAAGTCAGACACTCAACCAACTAAGCCACCCAGGCGCCCCTGAGAGAAGGACCTTCTAATCTTCCTGGTGCCATTTGCTATTAAGATAAGTGGTGCCCCGCCCATCTCTCACCGGAGGTGCCCCTGAGCTGTTCTGTTCCTCACTTGTGGTGCTTCCCTGTCCAGGAACCTCCAGTTGGCTCTCTTAGCAAGGCCTGTTCTTCCCACCCCTGGCTGACTCTACTTGGGGAAGAACCTAATGAGTTCATTCCGACATGGACCTGTTAAATGGAAGCTATGATCGGACATCAGCAGGCCTGGAATGAGTAGCTGGCAAGGAAGGAAGAAGAGAGGAAAGATGTGAGATCAGGAGCCTGGGTCTTTTCTCCCATCCTCTGTCCCTCCACCAAGTACAAGATTCAGGCTTATCTTAGATGAATAAGAGGACTCAACAGAGACTAAATTATTTGGTGGACATTGCATAAATACATGGTTCTTGCAGACTCCTGAGCTGTGTGCAGCAGTTGTAAATTATGGCCTCTGCCCTTGACGAGTGTTCTGTATGGTTGAGGATAGCCCAATAGAGAATAGCATTCAGAATGAATAATATTTTGATGACAAAGTAGTCTTAGACTTTCTAGGCATGAGTGAACCTTGACAGACTTTCTCTTGTTGTTCACTCTTGAAGACCTCCAAAGGGAGAAGAAGGATCTGATGATGAGGAAACAGAAAATGGCCCCAAACCGAAAAAGCGACGTCCGCCAAAAGCAGAGAAGAAGAAGGCTGTAAGTTTATAATACTGTGTGGTTTTTATGCCCTGCTGTAGGCACAAAGGCTTGCCCTACACAAGCATGTATTCTTCGCCTGCAGTTTCTTCAAACACAAATGCTTCTTTTTGAAGTGTGTTGGTTGCTATTTGTTATCATCACACCGCAAACTAAGTTTAACAAGATGTCCTAACGTAATGCAACCTAGGAATCGTGATTAATCTGCTATGTCTGATCTTCTTTCTGTAGCCCAAGCCAGAGCGTCTGCCTCCTTCAATGAAGGGAAAAATAAAATCCAAAGCCATAATATCATCAAGCGATGATTCTTCAGATGAAGATAAACTTAAAATTGCTGATGAAGGGTATGAATTTTTCCCTTAGCACATTCTTTTTTTTTTTTTTTAATGTTTATTTATTTATTTTGAGAGAGAGAAAGAGGATGTAAGCGGGAGAGGGTGAGAGAGAGAGAGAATCCCAAGCAGGTTCAGCACTATCAGCACAGAGCCAGACGCAGAGCTTGAACTCCTGAACCAAACCGTGAGATCATGACCCAAGCCAAAACCAAGAGTCGGACGCTTAGCTGACTGAACCACCCAGGCACCCCTCCCTTAGTGCGTTCTTTTAATGAAAGATAAGAATGGTCACTGTGCCAAAATGTCTTCCCTCCAGCTTCTTAGAATCTCTGAGGTGGAAGAAACCTTAGCACACCTCTTAATCTAACCCTGTCATTTTGTCCTGTCACATGTTTTTCCCTCAGAGAAGAAAACCTATTTTGAAATCTCATTTCTCCATGGATATTAGGTGAAATTTCCTGGATGGTATCCTTCTAAATGAATTGTCTCACTTTCCTACACTTACCAAACTGGCTAAAACTGTTATGAGTAGCCTGATCCTGGTCATGTGGAAATGGGACTTTCTTGACCATTTCCTCCCTTGTAGGGCAGTGCTGACTCAGCTGTGCCTGCTCCATGAGGGACTTCTCCTAGACTGCTTGGCCACTACTCTCCTTTAGCTTATGGCACACCTGGAGAAGCAGTATTGATTTTACTTGTCCTAAACTTGTTCCTCAAGCTGGAGGTTCCCCAGCTTGGGATAATGCTATCCCATCCCATGTATTTCTCCTGATGGCTGTCATTTCATTCATTTGTTCAACAGTCATTTGAATGTCCATTAAGAATTCCATGAGATAGTGTGCTGAGTGCTTGGGGATGCAGAGGAAAAAGTCCTAGACTCTGGCTTCAGAGAATGTGTGCTTTAGAAGCAGTGAAGTGTAACATAAACAAAAAGCCACATTATATAGTGGGATATATCCCCCTATAGTGGGATAGGTATTGTCACTTATGGTTTTGTATATTGCTCTCCAGGGTCCATACCTAATCTGGAGTTGAGGGGAGGGTTGTAAGAGACTTGTTTTGTAAAAGAAAGGCTGTTTGAGTTGAATCTTTGAAGAAGAATGGAGTGCTGGTTAGTTAGAGGTGAGCAGTTAGCATGTTGAGAGAACTAAGGGTGACAGTGGGGGTGCTGAACGATCTCTAGAGAGGCATCTGTAAAGACTTGCAGTTCCTTTTTTCTCTGAAGACACTGGCTGACACACATTGGGGTTGCTTTACCCTTGCCCACAGTGTTACCCTGGTCAGTGGTAAAAGGCCAGCATGAGCAGAGCAGTGAAATGTATTGTTTTAGAATGAGCATTGTTAAAATGTGTAGGCAGAAAGGTCCATGTGAGAGGCTGAGCTGCTGTCAAACTATGAGGTCAAGGCCAAGTTGATTTGAGCCACTTGCATCAGTTAAACTTGATCCTGAGTGTCATGAAGTGTTTGCTTATTTGGCCAGGTGGAATGGTGGGAATTGGACCCAGGAGGCCCACTGGCCTTTAGTATATATAGGGAATGAATGTAGTGTCTTCTTCTTACTCACTCTTCATATCCACTCAGGGTGACCGGAGTTACATATTGTATGTGTAGGTTTCTTCTCTCAGATTTAAGCACCAAGAGCCTTCCTTCAGTCATGTGGAGATGGTTTCATTTCTGAACAGAAGAATGTATTATGTCTCCTTCGCCCTTTTTAGACTGAACCCTGTGCCATTTAGTATTCCTTTCCATGGAATCCAAAACTGAGGAATATGCCACAGGGGAAGTATGTTCTCCTGTCCAGAGCTCTGGGGGGTGAGCAGCTGTCACCACAGTTATGGGAATGTTCTTTCCTCCAGAGCCTCCAGGAAGCCAAGATTTCCTGGGTGCCACCACCATATCAAGCATAGGTACAAGTCCCATTCCCTTTAACCCATCAACTGATAAGTAGAGGGGAACTCAGGGCAAAAGTAAGTGAGCTACAGAAGCCTTTCAGCCCTGGCTTCTTATCTTGAGTAAGACTCAACCTGGTGGAGGGCACGAGTGCAGCAGCAAATCCTGGATAGAAATGGTGCCTTTGCTCTTCAGGTATCTGATAGGACGGGGAAGAGTCCCACTCATCCAGCCTTGGGAGATGGTTAATTCTTCAGAGTCCCTACAGCCAAGCAAAATCCTAGGTTTCACTTCTGCTATGAATTTGCTTATAAAGATAAATGTAGCCCTTCCTTTTCATAATTTTATGTATGAAGTTGAGAAGTGCTTCATTCTGCTGAAAGGTGCCTGATAGAACCCAGTGAGAGTCCTCCTTTACTGTTTAAATGCTGTGTCATAACTAAAGTGCCTTATTTTTTCTTTTTAATCCTTTTTGATTGTGAAATATATCAAATTTACAAAACAGAACACAAAACAAATATCACAAAGTGAACACCGGAGTTAACACCCTCCACGTCAAGAGATAGCATATTAAATGCCCTTATTTGTTTAGACAACATTCTCTGCTTGTCAAGGCTCCCATTAGCCCAAATCCTGGTGTCTAACCAGTGCTTGTCTTTGCCAGACATCACCGCAACAGCAACAGCAACAGCGACTCCGACGAGGGTGAACGGCGGAAGAAACATGCCTCTTCGGACAGCGATTCTGATGAGAACCAGAACAAGTCTGGCAGCGAGGCCGGCAGTCCCCGGAGGCCCCGAAGACAGCAGTCAGATGAGGATTCAGACAGTGACCAGCCAGCCAGAAAGAGAAGGCCCTCGGGTTCTGAACAGTCTGACAACGAATCTGTGCAGTCTGGGAGAAGCCGCTCTGGAGGTTCTGAGATGGACTCTCGCCCGGCTTCTCCAAGTGCCGAGTCAGACCACGATTCCGAGAGAGGATCTGATAACGAGGGCTCTGGCCAAGGCTCTGGAAATGAATCAGAACCAGAGGGATCCAACAATGAGGCCTCGGATCGGGGCTCAGAACATGGATCAGACGATAGCGACTAGGTTTTATTTCATAAATAAGCTTCATCTCTGGAGGAAACTTTTTTAATATATGAAAGCTGTGACAGAAACGCTTCAGATGTTTAGTCAAACAATTGTGAAATTTTTCCTAAGGCAGTTTTTTTTTCTACCCATTTGTATATTACTAAGCCCCAAGAGATATTTCCTGCGCTAAAGTCCAGTATCTGAGTCTCTTGAGCAAGTGAAGAATGTGACTGTTCCTCGTTGCGGTACAGTTCTACCTGTCATGTGTGAAAACCACAGGAAGAATAAACCCAGATGCTATATCATTCCTACAGAGGTTTGGCTGAAACTGGCAGAGACGTCTCCTCATCTTCGTACGTTAAGCAGCATACTGTTTCGGTTTTTATTGCAGTCTTTGACCAAGTGGTGCAGGCAACTTGGTGTTCATGTCTTTGTTCCATTTTAAGTTTAGATTGAGAATATTTTTATTTTCTGGAGGAGGAAGTATCTACTGTATAATCGCACCAAAGTACAAGTGAAAGGAAGGTTTTCTCCAATAGTGTAACACTGCAGCCGTGTAGATAAAAACCACAGATACGTAATTTGTTAGGTCGACTAAGATGTGGACAAATGCTTTTCTGTTAGTAGAATGCAAAGACCTACATATGTCACACAATAAAATTCTCTTACCAACTTTTATGGGACATCGTGTCATTTTTATTTGCTCAGTATGTTTGTGTATGAAAATTTAGCAGTAAATAAACTATGCAAATATTTGGAAGAACCTGAACTAGGCTGAAGGTTGTTTACTCAAAACTTCACAAATTTTTTTTAAAAGATTTTATTTTTAAGTAATCTCTCTACCCAACTTGGGGCTCGAACTCACAAGATCAAGAGTCTCATGCTCTACCGACTGAGCCAGCCAGGTGCCCCGAAACTTTTATAATTCTTTATAGATTGTGGAGTTTTTTTTTTAAGATGCCAGCAAACTAAGGTACTCATATGTATTTGTATTTTCAATAATTCAGTGATTAACAGTTTGAGTAACATTTTTTATGTTGCACTGTATAGTTTGTAGAAAAGCTGTAATTAGTAAGTATTAGGCATTGAGAATGCAGAGATAAACTGTCTTTCCTGCCAAAAGTCTAATGGAGATCAGTTCATTGTCCCTATGGTGTGAAAAGGGGAATGTTTGCACAGGTTGTGGGTGCAGAATGGAGGATGAAGTCAAGACAAGGTTTCCTGAAGGACAGGAGACCTGTGATGATGACTCAAGTGACTGGCCAAGTGAAGTATTAGAGTGTGTTCTAGGCCGTGAGGGGCACGTGTGCAGCTCCTGGAATTCGAATGTAAGACAGGCAATGAATTTCTGCCTTTGAAAGGTGAGGAGCCTGAGATTCAAAAGTTCATGCAGCTGGTAAAGGTGAGATTCGAACTAGAATCCAGGTCTTCACTTTCTCCTTTTTCCAATACGTCACGTATAAGTGAACTAGCCAATCCCCAAGTGACAAAAATCCATCTAAGTTAAAAAGCATTTCCCAACTGATAACTCGACATCAAGGAGTAACTAAACAAACGTATGTTGGTAGAAAGTCCTTTGGAAAGCAATTTTTGGAGGGATTTAACACAATGCTATCTCGCTATTTGAGGTTTTGGCTACAAAGGTGCTTTTTAGTATATGCCCTGATTTGTAATTTTGGGAACGCATTCCACCTCAATATGGGTATTTCTTCCAGGTGCGCCCTCAGATTAGGGCAGTGACATGCCCCCCTGACCATGGTACCCACACCAGAAGCCACTGTGAGGTTTCTTCTGGCAGAACTCCCCTCTGGCCATAATTCGGAGCCTGGAGGTGACTGAAATGACCAAGAAGTGGGGACTGCCCCCACTGAGGAAGGGGAAGGTCTTCCTGACAAAGGAAGCCTTTGCTCTGTGGCCGCTGCCTGTCCTGGGGCCTGCATGTCAGGATCAGCCTTCCATTTCTTTCTTTTTTTTTTTTTTCTTTTTTTTCCCCAGGCATGATTGACAACATTTTATGATTTTCAGATATACAACATAATGGTCTGGCATTTGTATGTATTGCAAAATAATTACATTAATGTAATCTAGTTAACATCCATCACCACACATAGTGACAAAAATGGAAAACAGTATGGAAGTTCCTCAAAAAATGAAAAATGGGAGCGCCTGGGTGGCTCAGTCGGTTGGGTGACCAACTTCGACTCAGGTCATGATCTCGCAGTTCGTGGGTTCGAGCCCCGCATCGGGCTCTGTGCCGAATGCTTGCTCAGAGCCTGGAGCCTGCTTCAGATTCTTTGTCCCCTTCTCTCTCTACCCCTCCCCAACTTGTGCTCTGTCTCACTCTGTCTCTCAAAAATACATAAATGTAAAAACAATGACAAAAAAAGAAAAGTGGAACTACCATATGATCCAGCAATCCCAGTTCTGTTTATTTATCAGAAGAAAATGGAAACACTAACTTGGAAAGGTATATGTACCCCCATGTTCACTGCAGCATTACTTACACTAGCCAAGATGTAGAAACAGATCATCTAAGTGTCCCTGGATAGATGAATGGATGAAGAAAATGTGAGATATCTTCCATTCCATACACACAATGGAATATTATTCGGCCATAAAAAAGACTGGAATCTTGCCATTGGTGACAACATGGATGGACCTTGAGTGCATTATGCTAAGTGAAATAAGCCAGAGAAAAAAAGATAAATATTGTATGATCTCACCTATCTGTGGAATCTAAAAAATGAAATGAGGCTCATAAATAAAGAGAACAGATTGGTGGTTGCTAGAGGTGAGAGGTTTGTGGGGAATGGGCTAAGGGGGGTCAAAAGGTACAGACTTGCAGTTACAAATCATGAAATCACGGGAATGCAATGTACAGCTTGGCAACTATAGTTAATCATACTGTGATGCATATTTAAAAGCTGCAAAGAGTACATCTTTTTTTTTTTTTTTTTTTAAGTAGACACCATGCAAGGCATGGAGCCCAGGGTGGGACTTGAACTCATGACCCTGAGATCAAGACCTGAGCTGAGATCAAGAGTCAGATGCATGGGGCACCTGGGTGCCTCAGTGGTTGAGCATCTGACTTCAGCTCAGGTCACGATCTCGCAGTTCAAGCCCCATATTGAGCTTGCCATTGTCAGCACAGAGCCCGCTTTGGATCCTCTGTCCCCCTCTTTCTGCCCCTCCCCTGCTTGTGCTCTCTCTCAAAGATAAACATTAAAAAAAGAAAAAACTATTAAAATTTAAAAAAGACGCTTAACTGACTGAGGCACCCAGGCACCCCTAAGACAGTACATCTTAAAAGTTATAATCACAAGAAAAAAAATGTAACTATGTACAGTGAAACCTATCATTCAACCCTCTGCCCTAGTTCTTGGTGGTCTCTCAAACCTTTATGATTGTCCAAGCAGCCTATTTTATTTCTCATAGCTCCCAGTAGTTGAGGGTATGCCAGGACCTGTCAGTGTCGTAAAGGACCTCAGACAACGCCTAGATCCAGGCTGATTGGAAACCAGACCCTCAGGCCCAATAGGTCCCTTTCACAGGAAGACTGAGTTCCTGTTGCTGTGACCCGAGGGTGGTGGCTATTTAATATATGGGACAGCTGGAGCAAGGCAGAGAGCACAGAGATTGCTTCCGCAGGCCTCCGTTCCTTGATTGCAGCTGTGTAGGCCCCAATTAGTGGGCAGGCCGAAGCTCCTCAACAAGCAAATAGGCCTCCTTCCCAGAAGGACTGGGGCTGTATTTCAGTGTGCTCTCTATACAGAGGCCAGAACATCTCTGATGATTACTGTCCCATGGGACCCAGGAATACAAGCCCCCAGGCGCTCAGAGCCAGGTGATCAAGGGGCATCCCCTGGGCTACAGCCACAAAAACTGGGTCTTGGCAAAACCAGGGCATCAGCTGCATATAGAAGCTCCTCTCCGGGAGAAACTGGAGCTGAGAAGCACGGCAGAGAGGGGCCTCAAAGATGGCACCCGCCAGGAGGGAGCAGAAAGATGGCGTCCATCGGTTTTTGTCCAGAGAGTATCCCAGCAGGCCCCTGCCCTCGAGTCCAACGCTTTAAAATTAGCAAATGACCTTCTGTCACATAAAGTCTGAGCACTTTTCAAAGGCTGCTTCTGCATTGGGCCAGAAGCCCGTGAGTTACACGGTGAGTAAGTCCACGTGTGAGTTCTTTCAGAGCTGTTTCTCAGTTTGCCGCAGCCCCACAGGTCTTTTGGGCTTGGGCCTGCTTGTTTTTCAAAGCTAGCTGTTTTGAGGGCTTGTCTTTCAGGAGCAGGTCTCAAAAGCTGGGGTGACTAATATGGGTACCAACTCCTCAGGGGAGAAGCTCTGGGTTTTGAGTCCCCTCCCAACTGTGGGTTGCTGCTGGGGGGTGGGGGGTTAAGGGTGCAGCGGTAGGGGGCAAGGAAGTGAGGGGGTAAAGAGTTGAGAGGGTGAGGGGTAGGGAGGTGAATGGGTAGGGGGTAAGAGGGTGGGGAGTTGGGTTAATGGTGAGGTTGTTTTTCAGCCTTTCCTACCTGCTTTGATGTGATTTTTTCCCTCTCATTTGCTGGATGTGAAGGGGTCATTCTGCTAGTTTTGGGGGTTTTTTCAGAGCAAATTTTTCCATGGGTAACTGTAGATTCAGTGTGTCCATGGGAGGAGGTGAGTTCAGGATCCTCCATGTCGCCATCTTGAACACGAACCTCAGCTTCCCTTTCTTAGTGAGGTCAACGTCAGCAGGAGAAGGCAGCAGGAAATAGTTCGTTATGAGCAGAGATACTGGAATCTAGGTGTCCTGGAATCAAATCTTGCTTTGTGATGCTGACAAGCCATGTGACCTTGAGCAAGTTACTTCCCTAGTTGAGCCCCTCTCCTAACTAGGAGCCATTTCTCCTACACTGTAAGTTTTGAGAGACTCTCATGGGTCTGTCACAATTAGAGAATGTGATTTACGTTGGCTTTCACGTTAATTCCAAACTAGTCCAAGTATCACAACTATTGGAGCTATTAAACTTTAAAATAAATTTTGCTTAAATTTAGGCAAGAAAACCCACGTTGTTAATCTGACTGAAACTCAATCACTTCCTCTACTGAAATTACTATTTCATAGCATGAGTTTTCTTAAGCAGGCGACTCTTCCATTATCGTGGAAGACTATACTTAATTCATACGATTGTTGTGAAGATTATGAAGGCAGGTTCGATGGTGAGCCTGTGATGAACTCCCAGTAAAGTCCTCCCTGTGACTGAATCGGCTCTGAATGTCTGGCACTATTGACCAAACTCAGCAATCCTTGTTTAGACTGAGTGGGGACCAGGGCATTACTCTTTCCTTTTAAAAAACTCTTGCTTCTGCCTAGTTCCTCTGGAGAAAAATATTTTTAATCTCCAGGAAATGTGGCCTTCCTGGAGCTTTCTAAGTATCCCTTGTTTTGATTCTACTAACAAACAATTTCTTCCCTGGGAGATTAAGTAGCCAATAGAATCAAGATAGACCTCTTAAAGGGGCACCTGGGTGGTTCAGTCAGTTGAGCATCCAGCTTCAGCTCAGGTCGTGATCTAGACGAACAGGGTTCGTCTGTTCAAGCCCCACGTTGGGCTCTCTGCCATCAGCACAGAGCCCACTTTCGATCCTCTGTCCCCCTCTCTCTTCCCCTGCCCTGCCTGCGCTCTCTCAAAAATAAATAAGCATTAAAATAAAGATAGACCTCGTATCAGCTCCCAAAACCAGAATTTGGAGCATGGGCCAGTACAGTTTTTTCCTAAAGATAGTTCCTGATGCTTTGATATTTGGGGAGTGTTAGCACTGCATATAATGCTTATCATGTAGCATCAGGAACACAGAAAAGGGTATATGCTACAGGCAAATCAAGTTCATCTAGACCTCTGTGTGCCCACTGATTTGGGAGGCTCAAATCAACAGACTGTAGCCTGTCATCAGGGCCTCACTTGGCATCAGGCCCTGGCTTCTAGCCCGACTCTGACACTCACATTGATGTGACGAAGCACTTTACTTTTCAGCCTCCGTATCCCTATCTATCAAATAAGGTGGTTTGACAGCCTTTCAAGTTAAACATTCCAGGGTCATTACAGAGAATTTTGAACAGACCATCTAGTCTACTTCAACAGCCTGAGTAACCTGAGGTCTTTCCGTTCCAAGCAATTGGAAATCATGTCTGCTATTTCAAGCTTAATTTTTCCACAGATTCAGATAAATGATAGGTTTTACATACAAAATATGTATATTCGCTCTTGATTTTTTTGTTTATTCCATTTACTAGAGCCAAAATGTTTTTGTAACATTTGTCATTCTGAAAATACTGAGTTTTAAATACCTCAACTTTTTTCTGCATTTTCCTTGACATGTTGATCTACTCTAGATTGCCACTGTTGCAGCACTCCAGGGGCAAATCTGTACTTGGTCATGTGGTCCACAGCTCAGTAGTGTAGAGAACACTTACCTGGTGCAAGACATCGGGGCTAGATTTTGAAGTGTCTTATGCAGAAGTCAGTAAATTAGTGAATTCACCTTCTTGTCCGTTCTGTCCCCTAAATCTCTAATCCAGTCTGTTTGCCGCACGTTTTCCCTGAAACACTAGTCCCAAAAGATACTCCTTAAAAAAGAATTCCATAACCAGATAAGCTAGAAAAACGCTGAATTCTAGAGTCCTTTGCAGGTAAGATGCTTTTGGTGATAAACCACAGAAAATGCTGTTTCAAACTGATTTAAAAATAAAATTATTGGGGCACTTGGGTGGCTCAGTCGGTTAAGTGTCCAACTCTTGATTTTGGCTCAGGTCATGATCTCATGGTTCATGAGATTGAGTCTGGCATCAGGCTCCACACAGACAGCACGGAGCCTGCTTGGGATTCTCTCTCTCCATTCCTCCCCGCCCCCTCAAATAAATAAGTAAACTTAAAGAAAAAATAAAGATTATTTTGTCCTGTGCGGGACATCTGGGGGGAGGGGGGAGGAAAGGACAGTTCAGTCATTCTGTTTATCATGCATACGCAGAAGAAGGTATAATGTAGTAAGTACGAACATAATTCAATACCTCGGCCCCTACCAGAGACTGCTTATATACCTGTTCTCAATGGCACCCCTCTCCATTCCCACATATGATTCTCCTCAGTGAAGTATTTAACCCTCTTTTGATGATCCAGGGTCATAATTCAAACAGTGGTTATTGTTGTGTGCTCCTACAGAAAGTGAGGTATGTCAGGCTCCCCACCTCTGACCTGAACGACCTCAGACTCTTGATTGAAATAATCTATTCCTATGTCCCCACCAGTGAGCGAACTCGAGGACAGGGATTCTGTCTTCTTCATCTATTTGCTAAGAGCCGAGCATAGGACTTGGCAAGACGTAGGTACTAATTTATATTTTGTTCTCACAACTGAATCTCTAATCTAAAAATGGATGCCGCCAGAAAGAATCGGACTCGGAGGTCTCTGGTAACTCCATTCTTCTCTCCTGCAAGAGTTTTAGCAAATTCATTTCGCCGGAGTCGTGTTTACATTTGACCTGTGAGTGGCAAACATTTGGTCAGAGTCCAAGTGCCCCATCAAGGACAGACAAGGTGACCACCCGCAAGTGCACTGCCACACTCTCCACGTGGCTGTAAAGGGTTAGGTGGTTGTTTGTTAGAAACCATTCTGATTGCTCAGCAGATTTTGTTCTCATTTTTATAATTGTGAAGGTACTGCGTATTGGGCAAACTACTGAAAGATCATTACTCTTGGGCCTGATCCTAATAAACAAACCCGGAAGTTGATCTCTAGACCCAGACGGGCTAGTTCATCTAAGCAGGGTGGAGTGTCTATGATAGCATCTTCTCCCTGAGAGGGATCAATGCCAAATCCTTTGTTCTCTCCTGGACTGTTTTGTTCTTTGGAACAATGCTGCTTTGATTTCTCTTTTGGGAGCTGGTGCTCCAAGTTCCTTAGCCGGGAAAGAAGTGGAGACTTCATTTCCTGCCTCGGCCCGCTGCTGGACTGTCCTGGCCCCAGCTTGTGTGTAGACGCGTTCTTCTGTCTCTCTCCTCCTGCTACTTCCAACTCAAAGTGGCAGCAGAAGCAATGTGAAGGAGCCCTCTTGGGCCAAGGAGGGGTGAGAAGGGAGCATCACCATATTCCTTGACCTATTAAGTGAGGGATGAATGCTGGAGTTTAGTTTTTATTATTTTTTTAACGTTTATTTTTGAGAGAGAGAGAGTGAGCACAAGCAAGGGATGAGCAGAGAGAGAGATCGACAGAGACAGACAGAATCCAAAGCAGGCTCCAGGCTGCGAGCTATAAACACAGAGCTCAACGTGGGGCTCAAACCCATGAGCCGTGAGATCATGACCTGAGCCAAAGCTGGACACTTAACTGACTGAGCCACCCAGGCGCCCTTGGTGTTGGTTTAAAGAACGTTCAAACCTTGCTTCAGCACCTGCAGCTGTCTTATCAGTCCACCCTGAACACTCTGGCCTCAGAATCATACACCTCCTTCCCGTCCATGGTTCACAGAAATCACAGAACTCAGGTTTCCACCCCTCTGATCCTCCAAGAAGACTCAGGGACTCTTCCTGCTGGAATCTCACACTGCAAACAGTTGGCTTCGTCAGAAACCTCTGTTCAAGGCAGATTCGAGGCTCTCAGTTGTCATATGATCTGGCATTGACTCCCAGTGACATTTGTGCTGTGGCCACTGGCCCCTATGCCCTATCACGAAGATGGCAAGTGCTTTACAGTTATTTGGCCCAAGGGAACAGGGTCCGAGAATGGGGAGAGGCTTTGGCCCCTTTGAAAAGAGCTGGGACTCCACCCATAGAAAAAGTTGGAAAATCAGTTGTTTGGATCGTAAGAAGACCTGGGGGCACAGACTTGCTTCTCCATGCAGTAGAAGCTGAGTCCCACTCCTGGAGACGTAGTATAATCCTTGGTGGTCAGCAGGGGAGCCTGTATTATGTTGTGCATCAGGGTTGTCAAACTTTTTTTTTTTAATTTTTTTTTCAACATTTATTTATTTTTGGGACAGAGAGAGACAGAGCATGAATGGGGGAGGGGCAGAGAGAGAGGGAGACACAGAATCGGAAACAGGCTCCAGGCTCTGAGCCATCAGCCCAGAGCCTGACGCGGGGCTCGAACTCACGGACCGCGAGATCGTGACCTGGCTGAAGTCGGACGCTTAACTGACTGCACCACCCAGGCGCCCCATGGGTTGTCAAACTTTAATGGGCTCAGAAATCACCTAAAGATTCTGATCCAGTAGGTCCGGAGTGAGTCCAAATATTTTACAATTCTAACAAACTCCCAGATGATACGAATCCAAAGACTACAATTTGAGTAGTGAGGTTGTACCTCATGACAAGTGTACCCCAGGGGCACCTGGGTGGCTCAGTCTGTTAAGCATTTGACTCTTGATTTTGGCTCAGGTCATGCTCTCTCAGTTCATGAGATCAAGCCCCATGTTGGGCTCTATGCTGACAGTACAGGGCCTGCTTGGTATTCTCTCTCTCCCCTCTCTCTCTGCTCCTTCCCTGCTCTCTGTGTCTCTCTCTCAAATAAATAAACATTTAAGAAAAAACAAACTGGGAACTGTGGGAACACCCACAGTTTTTTTTCATTGGGGCTAGAAGGCCCGGCTTCTAGCCCGGCTAGAAGGGGCTTGGTGTGGAGAGACAGGGAAGGGGGAGGAAAGGGTCAGAGAAGGCTTAGGGAAACAGGAGAAGATATGAAACCGTTATTTCAAAGAGCAGGAAAGTGGGCATACCTGAGAGGCAGTAAAGTCAGATGGTGTAAACTTCAAAGGGTCTGAGTCCTTGGAAGAAAAGAGGACAGAAGTGGTTGGAAAGTGCTGATGGGAAGTAAGGTGGTCAGGGGCCCATCCAAGGCCACTGGCACGAGAGGAAAGAGAGCAGGGGAAGTCACGGGCTCAGGCAACAGCCAGATTTCCTTCAGAGAAAGAAGATGACTGTAATGTTCAGAGCAAGATTGCATATATGGGGACATTTGCTGGTGACAGACTGGGGGACCTAGGGGACATGAAGAAAGGGTTTGAGAGAGCAGGGGTGGGGAATTGGGACAGAATAGCATATATACAGAAAAGTTCGGGGTGAGGGTCTAGGGTGGAGGACCAGGGGCCCTCGGGCTTCTGTTGGGGTGGGGAGGGAGTGAGGCATGATGGGAAAAAAGGTGCTTAGAGTGGGGGTACATTCTCCTACGACTCCAGTAACGCAGGGGTCCCTACTGAGGGAGGGGGCGGAGGGGAGGGCAGGGGCATAAGAACTACAGAACGGTGTCACTCCTGGCCCCGCAGGCTGGGTACCTCTTCCCCAGGGCCTGTTGCGTTGTGGCACTGGAGTAGGGAGGGATGTGGTTGTGACCTTGTCTTTCCGTGGCACGTTGTTACTGACGTGAGTTTTGTTAAAGCAGTGTGGTTAGGCAGTGCAGCGTCCACATTGCTCTGGTGACAGGACTCCCTGCTCAGCATTTCCAAAGATAAAACAGTAATTGTGTTTCGCGTCCCATGTACCATATATGCCCAAATGGAAGGTGGCCTTGAATTACAGTGTGATCCTTTTCCCGCGGTAAAGCGTCTCTCACTGCTCAAAAGGTGCTTGATTTAACTGAAGTTTATAGACTTTGGGATGCAGGCGAAATAGTTCAATGTCTATTAATCACAGGTATTAATTAATTTACAAACATACATTTAAAACCACATATAAAACAAAACATTGGTTAAGAACTAGTGTTTTTCTCCACATTTCATAAAATAATTTTACTCAAATTCATCATAAAATCTTTGACCAGGGCCTTGGTCTCCAGCCACGTTCCAAACTATGTGGCTTTTGAGAGGAGGTATCCTTCCCTCCCCGGGCATTGTTTGTGATCCAGGCCTGACAGTCTGTCTATGTTTGGCTGGAGACGCATCCTGAGCTACATGTGCTCATTCACATCACAGTAAGACTTTGGGCCTTTCCTTTTGTCTAGTAAGTGCATCTTGTGCGCCTCCATGGAGCATACTGATTTTTAAGTTGATCCTTAAAATGCTTATTTGTAATTTTTGCTAACTCTTTAGATTGTGTGATTACATCCCCAGGAATAACGATTAAATCTGTGTTAAATTTCTCTGTGCTTTTTTGGTCTGTTTTGGTCTTTTACACCGAGCCTGTCGGGGGAATATCTCCATACACATTGAAAACTAGCATTGATTGGGCCATTTCAGGTTCATGTTGATGGGGTTTTGGAGTGGTGGTGGGGGTTCAGAGCCGACAGCCAAGAAAGAATTCTAGAAACGTCTTTGGTGCAAAAAAAGGTGATTTTATTAAAGCGTCAGGACTGGACCCGCTGCCCTGGGGTTGTGAAGAGTGACTGCTTATATACTGTGGAGTTGGGGGAGGTAAAGTCAAGAAGAAGTTTTTTGTTTTTTAATGTTTATTCATCTTTGAGAGACAGAGACAGAGCGTGAGCAGGGGAGGAGAGGAGAGAGAGAGGGAGACATAGAATTCAAAGCAGGCTCCAGGTTCTGAGCTGTCAGCACAGAGCCTGATGCAGGGCTCAAACTCACAAACCGTGAGATCATGAAGTCAGATGCTTAACTGACTCAGCCACCCAGGCGCCTCTCAAGAGTAAATTTCTTAAAGGGATTGCCATATGCTAAAGAGGATTTAGAATTACTGGAGGCCCAGCTGTTGTCAAACTAAGGTTGTTTTTCCCTCTAGCAAAGCATTATCATTAAGATAGTAGGGAGTTGCTGGAGATTAGGTTATTGATAAGATCACCCTTTTCTTGTAATATTACTAAGATATTTGTAAACCGATGGAGACTCTATCACTTTAACCATTTGTTTTCTGTCCTTTGTTCTTGGGCAGCCAAGGTTGCCTGAGGAATACCACACTGATCCCACCCAGCCGGAGGGGGTGGGAAGGTGGGGTGGGGGGTTGTGCTAGCTTACCGCTTGGCCCTCAGCTTGCCTTATGGTCCCTCATGAGTGTGTCATCCCCAAATAATACATCCTTGTGCACAAAAAGTAATTGAGAGGGTCTCCTGTCACTTGAAACAAACTGTTAATGCTAAAATGTTGGGCCATTTGGGGATGGAAAACTGCAGGTATCTATGGTGTGGGTTGCCATATTTTAGTTTCCCCACCTTTGGAAACCAGCTCCAATGTTGACTGTGTCTAACAGAAAACATATAAGCTTTAGAGTTATTCATACTGTAAATCCTAGTTCTTCCAACAACAAACTATGTGACTTTGGACAGTGGCTTCATTTGAATGGTGGCTTCATGTCCCTCAGCCCTGATTTCCTATGGGTTCAATTGGGATAACAATGTCTGCACCCCAGTACTGTTCTGAGATTCCAATGCAATAATGTATGCCATGGGCCAGGCACATAGTTGGGGCTCCCAGAAGCCAGCCTTTTTCTTACTGATTTCTAAGAGCTTTTTGTGGCTTTTTTTTTTAAGTTTATTTATTTATTTAGAGAGAGACAGAGACAGCATGAGTGGGGGAGGGGGAGGGAGAGAGGGAGAATCCCAAGCAGGTTCCATACTGTTGGCACGGGGCCCAACGTGGGGCTCCAACTCACGAAACCATGAGATCATGACCTGAGCCAAACGTTTGACCAACTGAGCCACCCAGGTGCCCCTGTAGCCAACTCTTAATTGTAAATATGGCAAATATTTTTCTTTGTTTGTCCTTTGTTTATTTTGAGCCAAACAGGTTAATAGACAAATCCATCAGTATGTTCCTTTGTGGTTTCTGGATCTTGTTTGTTTGTTTCCACGCAGAGGTGGGTTTTCTGTGAAGTCGAAGAAGCTTATGCTTCAGGGTCCCCCACCTCCTTGGGCCCTGTACCTAATTTTGTATTTGTAATTTTGTATTATTTTTCCTAAAATGGCTCCTCAAATGAT
Source organism: Puma concolor (assembly GCF_028749965.1). NCBI lineage: Eukaryota > Metazoa > Chordata > Mammalia > Carnivora > Felidae > Puma > Puma concolor. The sequence continues at coordinate 48,580,079 of NC_141676.1, read as the reverse complement.
TTCATCTTTGGGCCTCACAAAATCTGGGGCTGTCACCAGTGATATGCTCTGAAAAGTCACCTTGCCCCAAATTATGAAACTCTTTAATATGATTAATTTTATATCTTTTCACTTATTTTTATTTTCTAAGTTTTCAGCGCTAACGGGGATTACTAGTGTGGTAATTTTTTTCAGAGTTGATTTTTCTCAGAACAAAATAGAGCTCTACCATCCATTCATTCATTCATCCAGGCTCTTCCCTCACCTTCTGCACCCAACTGGGTAGTGAGGTGGGTTCTGGGGAGGGGACAGGCAGGGGTGGCCTGGAAGGCTTCGTCATGGTGGCAGTGGGGATGCTAGTAGAGCAGGGGCAGGTGTGCTAGTTTCCGTTTCCTAGGGCTGAAATTGCCTCAGAACAACAGAAATGGACTCTCTCTAGTCCTGGATGCTGGAAGTCTGAAACTGAGACATTGGCAGGACACCTGAAGGCCGTAGGGAAGCATGTGGTCCATGCTGTTCTCTCAGCCTCTGGTGTTGCTGGCAATCCTCGGCATCCCTTGGCTTGTAGAAACCTCACTCCAGTCTCCACCTTTCTCATCATATGGCGTTCTCCCTGTGTGTGACTGTGTGTCTCTTTTTTCTCATACGGACACCATCCATATTGGATGAGGACCCATCCTTACGACCTCATCTTGATTACGTCTGCAAAGAGACGATTTCCAAATAAGGTTACAGTCACAGGTCCCTAGAGTTAGGACTTCCACATATCTTTTGGGTGAGACACAACTCAACTCATAACAGGTGGATGTGGAGGCTGAATGTTCCTCACCTCGGTCCTTTGGCCGGACCTTGAGAGGCGCCTGCACCATCAGGTGCTCACCCAGCTCTGATTGTACCCTCCCAGGAAGGAGGAGCTCACTGCCCCTGGGTGAGTCTCTTTCTTTCCTTTCCTTCTGTTCCCCCAACAGGTCTAGCAGAGATGAGTTGTGGCTCCTGAAATGCAGGGCAGGGTTTGAATGATGACCCCATGACAACGCTGTGTCCTAGTACATCAAAAACGCACACAAAAGGTGCCCATGACTTCTTGTTGAATAAATGAAAGACCCTGGGCAAGGTGCCAGTTTCCTTATCAATAAGATAAAGATAATAAAGTACTTGTCTCCAAGAGGTTGGGAAGATTAAATGGGATGATTAATGTGCCTAATCCAACCCCACATGTACGAAATGCTCAAGCAATGTTAGCTAGAATAAGCACGCTAATATGCCATAGCAAAGGGTGGATAATATTAATGAATAATTAATAGTATTAATAAATAATAATAGTAATCCTCCAAAGGCAGTCCGTTCCACTTAGAGAAAAAGCCACAGTCCTCATGATGTCCTGCTCTTTCACATGCCTCCTTGCCGCTCTCCAGCCGCAGGACCCTGCTCTCTGCTCAGCCACACTGGCTCCCTCATTGTTCCTCAGACGCCCCATGTGTGTTCCCATCTCAAGGCCTTTGGCTGTGCTTCCCCTGTGCCTGGAAAGTTCTTCCTCCAGACATTTGCATCATTCACTCCCTCACTTTATTTAGATCTTTGCTCCAGGGCCCCTTCCTCACGAAGCCTTCCCTGAACGCCCTATTTCAGCTAGCATCTGCATCACTCCCTGCTCTTCTGTTTTATTTTGCTATGTATAGCACTTTCCATCAGACACCAGCCACTTGTTTCTTCTCTCTCTCCTGTCAGCCAGAATGTGCGCTCCAAAAGAAGCCTTTGCCTCATTCACTGTTTCATCCCTAGCACTGGAACAGGGCCCAGCATGTAGCTGGTACTCAGTAAGTATTTCTAAGATGAAGGGACTTGTAGAGCAATCCCCACATCTGTCAAACACTGTTTCTCATTACCTGTCTATCCTGCTCCTTGCAATGACCCTAGGAGGTGGCCAAACCAAGGATTATTTCCATAGATAAGGATGGGCGCCTGGGTGGCTCAAGTTGGTTAAGCATCTGACTTCGGCTCAGGTCATGATCCATTGATAAGGCATATGAAGCCCAGAGAGGTGAAGCAGTTCGCCTAAGCCCTTGGAACTAATTACTTGGGAATTAGTAATTACTGGGATTCAGGCTCGTAGAACTAATTCCTTGGGAAGCTGGGATTCAGGCTCCAGTCTGTGACGCTGTGGGTCTCACGCAGACCTGGGTGGCCCTCGGGATTCACTGATAATCAGTCACACTGTTGACATCCACGGTTGACAGGGGGACCAGACCAAACCAAAGTAAATTCTCCCTCTCCCCTCCCCCCTTGATGAGCATGCCCAATAGGTTTGGTCCTCTTTCCCCTTGGGCTGTACCAGACGAGTTCCCTGGTGTCCTCCTCCCGAGAGGGGTGGGTGTCTTCTCCTCGGAGCCCAGCAGAGGGCGCGGTGGAGACAGTAAGCCTGACCTTGGCTCTATCCCATCCTTAGGGACTGACTCCAGGTGAGGTGGGCTGACAGGACAGTCTGTGGGTCTGGGTGGCATGTGGCTACAGGGTCCTGTGTATGCTCCGCTCTGCTGTGTGCTCAGGCGTCTTCTTGACCAGAGCCCGGGGTTTCCTTGGAGGACCCCCGTTGGAAGGCTGACTCTGAATCTAGTGAGGTATGAAGAAGGAGCTTTGTAAGTCCCTGTCCTCCTGGCCCTGCTGAGGAGCTGGTCCCTGAAGCTGCCCTGCACTGCCACCTCTGGCTGAAGATGAAAGATGTCCCCTCAATCAGAAGTGTTGGTGGAGCGCCTCTGGGGTGGAGGGGTGGGCGGGTAGATGGGGGCTCTGCGGAGCCAGGAGAAAGGTGAAGCCGGCTTCCCTACCACTGCCTAGAGAGCCCCCCCGCATCAAACGCTTGTCAGGAGAGTGATTCTTCCTTGAAGTCACAGCTTCTCCAGGGTGTTTCCTCCTCTTGGCTCGGGTGGCCTATCACCGGCCGTGGTTGCACCGTCAGCTCCCATCTACCTCCCCCGCTGTAGAGGAGGGGGCTCTTGCCTGGGAAGACATGGTGTCTCACTGCTGTCGTGTCGCAGCCCTAGCACAAGGCTGGCAGTGAGTGATGAGGCGCTCACCTTTGAATGTACGAATGAATAAATTAACGTGGGGAGCTGAACGTTTTGTAATTGGATTCGAAGCAGATCTGGTACAGATCAGGACAAGAATGATCATGCCGTCGGGTATCAAGTATAGTCACTCGCTCGGATTGCCAGGAAGTCAATGAGCTTGTTTCAAGGCCAGACTCTTACACAGGACTCTATCTGGACCCTGACCCCAAGTTTGTGTTCTTGAAGAGACACACGTTTTCCCTCATGCCCCAGTTATATAAAATTCGTGTTCCACAAAACCTCGATTCATTGTTGCATTCCATAGAATGCATTCCATTATTGGTCCTTAATATGTGTCTAGCCCTGTGCCAAGCCCTGGGAATAGAGCAATGAACGCGACACTCCCCGCCATCTGGGAGCTCTCAGCACAGTGGAAAGCCCGGGAGCAAGCAGGTGGTCAGAGCGCAGTGTGGTGAGTGCTAGAAGGGGAGTTGGAGTACAGAGAGGCCACCTAGCAGACAATTATGTTTTGGCTGTCTACCCAAGTTCCCTTCCAAAGTTCTTCTTTCCCTTTGCACTGTAAGTCTTTGCAGGCACCAGGGCCTGCTTGACACAGCAGGAGCCCTGAAGATACAGGCTCCGCAAGGGGAGAACACGTGATCCAAGCCTAGTCAGTTGTGGGCTTCTGCCTGGGGCTCTGAACCTGGACCCGATGTCACTGGGGGATTCAGATACCGGCACAGGAGGCTCTGGGGTGTGATGGGGGTGCTGGCAACATTGCTCTGGTCAGGCGGTTTCTGTGGTTCAGGCTACCCAGCTTCCCTTAGTCCCTCTTCATTTCTAAGTCTGGTCTCAGGGCTCCCTTGAAGGGAGTTCCGATAAAGTTCCTTTCTACTCAGTTTGTCCAGCGTAAGTTTCTCTTCTTTGCATCCAAGAGCTCTTGATTGGTACAAACTCCTCACCTAGTCTTGGCAGAGGAAGGCAAGTTTTCCAAATGTGGAACATTTATGCTCATCTCTGAAGGATGAGTGAGAATAAGCTAGATGAAGGGAGATGAAAAAGTGGGAATAGTAAGGAGAACAATGGTCCAGGCACAGGGAGCAGCCTGTGAGAGACCCAGAGATAGATGAAACAAAACAAAACCCCAAAACACTTAAAGGGGCAATCAGCAGGTAACTCCATTGCTCCATTGTTAAAAGAATTTGGATTTTCTTCTGAAGAAAACTTGGAGCCACTAAAGGGCAGAGTTTTAACACTCTGTGATGCAGAGAATGGACTGGAAAAAGAGCAAGATGAATGGGAACGGCGACTGTTCGGAAGTCAATTGCAGTGATTCAGGCGTGAGACAGTGGAGCCTGGTGCGGGGCAGTGCAGTGGAGATGGGAAGAAGGCAAGGGCTTCAGTAGCTATCACGGAAGGAAGATGGACAGAATGTGGTTGGGAAGGAAGCGAGGTCAAGGGTGACTCCTTTTGGGCTCAGATGGGAGTACCATTTAGAGCCAGAAAAGGAGGAAATGTTGGTTTGAGGGAGTTTAGTGATGGACACACTGAGTTTGAAGTGCTTGGGGCACATTCAGATAAAGCGTCCAGGAGCTGGTTGGATGTGCAATTTGATGCTCTTCCAAGACACAGACGCCTTCAGGATGTAGATGGTAATCGGAGCAATAGAAGTTGAGTGTTGAGCAAAGCGTAACAGTAACGTTTATAAGCCAGGCTAGAAAAGAGCTTTAAAAGGACACCGAGAAGCCTGAAGGCAAAGAGCTAAAAATTGCTGAATGCTTTTCATAGGTCAACTAAGACTGAGAAATGCCCATTGGATTGATCTGATTGGAAGCTCGGGATGGAAGCAGCTAAGGTAAAATGTGAATTCGCATACATCAAAGGCCTACTTCCGTAGGAGGCTCTGCTAGTGACATTCACATTACTTTTAGTTCTTGTGGCATTATTCCCATTTTCAAATCAGCTCAGAGGAACAAAGTACCTTGCCTAAGATCACACTGCTACTAAGTGGTAGGAATGAACCCTATCTTGTTACTCAAGTCCTTCCTTTCCACTTTTTCCTTTTAGGTCCAGATCCTGTCAGGTAGAGTAATTTTATTAATTTGTGATTTGGTTAAGTATTCTGTGTGCTAGGCTCTGGGGTTAGATACAGCCAAACAACAAAAAACTCCATCTCCTCACATTCTGGAGGGAGTTAGACCTAAATATGCAGTAATGGTGGTCATGGCACAATCTAAAAAGGAAGAGAATAAATTATGTGCGTTTTGTTTTTTGTTATTAAAGGAAGCTCTACACCCATGGCGCTATAACTCCAAACCCTGAAGTCAATAGTCACATGCTCTTCCCACTGAGCCAGCCAGGTAGCCCTGAGTTACATTTTTTAAATAGGGTAGACAGTGGGGTCCTAATTAACCCGGCATTTGAGCCACAACTTGGGGAGCCAAGTCATCTAGTTATGGGGGTGAGGGGAGAAATGGGAAAAAGCCTCTTATGCTTGGCATGTCCCAGGAAGTAGGAGGCCAGCGTGGCAGGAGAATGAATGAGGGCCAAGTTGCAGGAAATTAGAGAAATAGGGTGTTGGGAAAAGGACAGGACTGCAGACCAGATCAGATGTAGGGCTGTGCAGACCAAAGTACTATCTTGACTTAAAACCCACTATACTATGGAATGGTATTAAGATATACCACTGATACTACACCACGGTCATTATTTTTGTGTTGTCCGGCCATCCATGTACGGTTAGCTTCTCAAGTTACCATGTATTTCACAGGACAAAGAAATGTCACCAAGTTTGTTGCTATGCATTAGTAAGGGTTCTCTAAATTTGTGAGACTTCCCCTTGAATTTTCTCTCATCTGTCATTTTTTTTTTTTAAAGGTTTGAGAGAGCAACAGTGTGTGTACAGGAGCAGGGGAGGGTCAGAGAGAGAATCCCAAGCAAGCTCCCTGCTGTCAGCACAGAGCTGGACGTGGGCCTCCATATCACGACCCATGAGATCATCGTGAATCGAGAGGTGGACGCTTAATTCACTGAGCCACCCAGGTGCTCCTAAACCGTAATTCCTAAACCTGCCTGTAGTTGCTACTTAAGTCACACACAACTCTATCAAGTATCACAATGTTTATTGATAGATACAAGTATATAAAATCAGGGCATGAACATGACTTGATAAATTAAGTAGACTTAATTTCAATACTATAATAAGAGGGACCAATTCAAATTCTCACCATTTGTTTCACACCCACAAAACCACTTCAAGGGCATTAATGATCTCTCAAAACTGATCAGTTTTGTGCAAGTAAACCATGTTTCTTTTAAAAAGACTTGTGCACTTGCCCAGGCTCAAGGATATTAAAATCTAGCACATAAAGCCCATTACTAGAGGTAGAAATACAGGCAATATACTATTACGGCAACAACCATCAATTACAGTTAAGAATTTTTCTGTAACAACCAAATGGATAATCAAATATTGCAACAACTCAAGTATTACTGAGCAAAGTGCATTTCTACAGTATTCAGTGTTGCTATTCAGTTTTCTAACTTAAAACAGCCTATGATAACTGGCAGCAAAGAAGGTCCTTGCAATAGACTGCCTCTGCTTGAGAACTTATGATGTAATTATTGCATGCTGCTAATATACTATCTAAACATTAAAGATACTCCTAAAATATTTGATGGTAGACTATGATTAAGACATTACACTACAAAAAAACCTTATGCAGAAGGAAATCCTAACTGACGTGCTTCTGCTTTAAATATTGTGAAAACATTACAGCGGAATGAATTTTCGCAGTGGTTAGGTCAAATGCAGTTACGTCATAGCAACAGTATGTTTTGCACAATTTAAGGCTTTGGCTGGTTCTTTAGTCAGCTTCTTCCTCAGATTCTTCTTCTTCAGCAGTTTCTAGCCAGGTTAGCCACTGATTCACCTGTAAATTTGTAAGTTAACAGAATTAAGCTATACTTCTGAAAAAGAAACTCAAATCCATAGTTTTGACTTAGCTCCTTTAGTGGGTTTGCTAGCTTGATCCTAAGTTTTAGGTGGTACACCCTTTATAATAAAGAGAATTTATTCTTTATATGTGGGAAGCTGTTGACTTCTTGACACTACTTCCAATCACATCGTAGACTCATTTTAGTATGGGACAGGGGCTCCTCCCAAACCTGAATTATGTTAGCAATACTGGGGAGAGAGAGGAGAGAGATTCCTAAAAAGATTTCTAGCCCTATCCCAGAATTGCTAGCAGATTCCCCAAGGGCAGGGAGAATGATTAGCTCACAAAGCTCACCTGTGAACCTTAGGAAGAAAATACTGTAGAGACCAGTGCTTCTCAAAGCCTGATCCCCTACGAAATCAGCATGAGAATCGCCTGGACTGTGTTGTGTACCACAGACCCGCTAAATCTGATTCTCTGAAACTGGTTTTTCAACTACTCTGTAGGTGATTAATGTACTGTGATTTTAGAATCCCCAGAGATATAAACGTCTTCCCCTAGGACTAGAATTCTACTCACAGAAAATGAAGATGTGAGAAATGAGAAGCAATCTCTTCTTTACTAACATTTTTTTAAAAGCTTTAATCCAATCTTGTGCAATCACTCAACCATTCAACCTTTGGGAGTAGCTTTACTCCTAAAAAATGTTAGCCGCCAACATCTTACATATGTAATCACTAGGATAGAAGCCTTACACCACTTCACAGCTTTCCCTCACTGTACTATTTTTACCAAAGCTTGTAAACATGCAGAAAGAAACATACAGATAAAACTACAACTATTTTGCCTCCTGTACTTCACTAAATACTAAGTAAACTGAAAAAAGCAGACTAAATGCCTACAACAAAAGATTTACCTGGAACAAAGCCTTGCCTTTCCCAGGAAATTCTTGGGTTATATCTTCTTTCCAAGCCAAAAAAGCTTCTTCTTCAATAATTTCCATGTCATAAAAGTGAACAAAAAAGCGGAGCAACATGCCTAAAAGATAACACACAAACCCCGTGATCTAGTGTGATGTGGAAAAAACTGCCCCACGCTCGCCACCGTCGGGCTACTGTCCTCGGCCACTCACCTTTGGGGAAGTTGCTGTTGTAGCAGTGCACCTGCAGAGCATACAGGGCACTGACTTGCAGATCAACGTGATCATGAAGGAATTTCTGCATTACTGGCTTGAAAGAAAGCAGCAGTTGTTTTTCCTGCTCTAACTGTTCTTTGGAAGGAGCAGAGGAAGAATCTGTCTCATCACTGGGTGGGTTTACTTCACTAGAAATATACTGTAAGAAGCTGCACAGAAAGAGATCTTGTCAGAACCCCAAAGCAAAATTTTCTAGCCCAAGAAAGACCATCCTTAGTCCCTTGCCTTATATTTTCTAGTAAATAAGTGTTAATGTAACCATGGACTTTACCTTACCTAGTCATTAAGATGTTCACAAATCCTTTATCTACATGAAGTTTGGGGGAGATGTTATCTTTAATCCATTTATATATGGTTTGAGGGGATGGATCCAACTTTATTTGCTTCAACAATTCCTTCTCCAATTTGAGGAGTGGGAATAAGAAACTCAGTCCCTTTCCTTCCAAAATCTCCAACATGCGGTCCTTATTCTGATCAATTTCTGAAGAGACAAAACCATCTACACATCAGCAGGTAGTTCATTTTAGCCAGTTGGCCTGTCTAGAAAATGGCTTTACAAATGATTTCCCAAATGTACAAGATTTATAGTAACCCAGCAAAGCAAACACTTAGTATCTGGATCAAATGAGAGCAGTTAAATCATTATCACTTTTCATAAAGGTGAAATCTAACCTATGGTAATGCTTATCATTATCTGGACAAGATAATCCAGTCTGATTTGTATAGATCCACTCAAGATACTGAAGACTCTTCAGATTTTGTATTAAGAAAAAAAATCCCCAGGGGCGCCTGGGTGGCGCAGTCGTCAGTTAAGCGCCCGACTTCAGCCAGGTCACGATCTCGCGGTCCGTGAGTTCGAGCCCCACGTCAGGCTCTGGGCTGATGGCTCGGAGCCTGGAGCCTGTTTCCGATTCTGTGTCTCCCTCTCTCTCTGCCCCTCCCCCGTTCATGCTCTGTCTCTCTCTGTCCCAAAAATAAATAAAAAACGTTGAAAAAAAAAATTAAAAAAAAAAAAAAAAGAAAAAAAATCCCCAAAATTCTCTTACCTGGGAGCATTTTCTGCATATTGACCTTGCTTTGTTGAAAAAGTTCTGTTAACCATTCTCGATCTTGTAATTTAGCTAATTGCTGAAGACAAAGTAAGAAGAGAGGAAAATGGGTGCCACTTTCCAGTGGTTGAGCTAGTTCTGAAATGCTCACCAGCTCTGAAATGATGGCACGAGCTGCAAACTGTGCTAAATATGATTTCACCAAGGGGATGTCAACCTCCAGTTTGGGGCACTGGTCCAATACGTTCAGGAAAGCCTTAGAAGGAATACACAACACAATCAACTTAGCAGTTCTCAAACGTGAATGCAAAAAAGTTCCCCCAGAATCAGAGCAGTGTTCTCACCTGCATGAAGTTGTCACTGGTGGCTATCCCTTCCTGTTTGAGCAAACTGATCAAAGAACTTGCTTTTTCTTTATCTTCATCACTTCTATCTAGTGACAGGATAATTACTTTGCTTAACATCTCAGGAAGAAAGTGTTTAGGAGCCCTCATCTCTCTCACACCACTGACCGCTTCATTCGCGTTCCCACTATTCAGATATTCAGTCACAACAGTTTCCTGAAAAGAACACAATCCAAATCTCTTTAGTGTTTTCCTATCTCAAATAGACTCCATGAATCAGACTATGGGATTATTTGAAACTTACAGTTAGTTTAAGTAGTTCTTCCTTTGATGGTGGTGGCTTTTTACTAGTCTTGGCAGGCTTTTCCTGGATAAGTGGAGGATTAGTTTTGAGACCAAGCTGAGGTGTCTAAAAACAAACAAAAACACAGCAACATGACAAGTATGATTTAATTTTTTTAAAAGTGTGTGAAGTTATAGGAAAGACCCTAAAAAAAATCTTCAGACATCTTCATAAAATACCATAACCATAGAAAATACTATCCTACTACAGTCCATACCTGTCCCAGAGGTGGTGTTTGAGTGCGTGGTGGTTGTGCACTAGGAGGAATCATAGTTATCTGGGGCTGAAGCTTTGGCACTTGATTTTTATTCATTAAGAACGACTGAGCAGGCCTCAGGCTAATCTAGAATTGAAAACAAAACAAAGTTAACATGCAGTTGGTAAACATTAGATCCAACATCCTAAGATTAATTCAGTATATACAGACATCCTAGAATCTAGGGCGGAAGTTAGAGAATGGACCGCTGAAAAGTAAGCTCCATGTTAACGTAACTTCTGGCAAGAAAACTAAAGATCTGATCCACATGAAAATAATATACAGTTACAAAAATCTTGTATTTGTACTAGGACTCTCCTAGAATAAGCACCACTAAAATATTAACTAGAAAATGTCTTGTTTTATTCTTATAGTTAAGTCATTCTATACACAGAAAAACACCATTAAAATCCTGACAACCATTTTCTTTGCTTTAATTGAAGATTTTAAGAGACTTGCCCTCATATCTCATAATCTTCGCTCATAGGACGCTGGACATCCAAAGAAAGAAAAAGAAGTATAGAAAAGAAAGAATTAAAGAACTCCAGCATTAAGTCCTCTTAATAACGCGTCTTATTTATAATCATCGGGCAATAGATTTCTGAATTGACAAACTATGACATAGAAGTAACATAGGCAAATGTACCTCATCTGCATTAAGCTGTCCTTTCTTAGAAAACCGAGGTGGCATATCCTTCGACTGTCCTTGCAGCTGGGATAAGAGTCCCTGACTCTGGTTATGGTAGAGCTGGCTTAGCCCCTATTTTAGAAAGGGAGAAAGAAAGTCTAGATAAAAAGGGGTCCACAAATTATGGTAATGAAGTACCAAAGGGATGAGCCAAGCCATAAGGAAAGCTAAACTGAATTTGCCCAGAGAAAGTAAAGATGCAACAAGGGAAGAATAAAAATCTAGTCCTATCAAATAAAAACGCTGTGATTTTACTAATTTTAAGGATAAGCATCTTACCCAGTTTTAAGTAACTGGTCACACAGACGCTTTGGTTTAGAAAAACAAACATTACCCTAAAATATCACTTTTAAAAAAGCAAAAAATAAATCACATGTATTGGAGGATTTAAAATTTGTTGCCTAAGCATTCTTACGTTTCCTTACCTGGCTTTTCATAAACTTGCCTCCCATCTCTCCAAACTGCGATTGTGTGGGAGGCATGATGTGTCCCCCATGGCCATTGAAGAGTTGATTAGAACGATGACGCCCCATGGTGGGTGAAAATCTATCCTGGATAACTCCTGGACCAGTACCAATTCCGCTACCTTAAAATACATACAGGAACAACTCTTTACAACTCTGCTACTGTTAAAACATTTAAAGTTGATTTTTTATTTTAACAAAACCACGGTTTTGTTCAAAATCACCTGGCATTTGTCCAAACATATCAGCAAGTCCTCCAAGTGGGTCCCTATCCATTTTCATCCTGGGTGGCATGAACGGTCCCTCCAGAAAGAAGTCACTTCTCATCCCTTGAGCCATAGGAGCAGGAATAAAGACTCCTAGATCCTTTAGAAATAGCGAATAAACACCTGATTCTAGACACTATTTTACATAAATAATTCTCATTTGGGGGGAAAAAAAACCCTTTCAGGCTACTGGAGTGCTAATTATGCAATTTCTGTATATAATTTCTTCCCCAAATGGTAAACAAGAAACTAAAAACATTAATAAGCTCCATCGGTAAGAGGAGTCTCAAGTGTTAATAGGATCCTTGTGGTTCAATAAACTTAAAACCAACCGGATTAAAAAAACACCAGTATCTTACTTTTACTGCATCTTGACGGATTTGATTGATCGTCTTTGGTCCATTGTCAAGAAAAGCCTTGCGAGGAACCCAATGGTGTTCTCGCAACTCTACGGTATCCTTTAATTTAAAAATAGTTCCGGTAAGTTTTAATTTTAGTATTTCCAAAGAGAAGAAATCAGCTTATCAACACAGTTAAACCAGTTTTACCTGCAGCAGGAAACGAATCCTCGCTGGCAATTCCTTACTTAGCATCAAGGAACACATTCGGGCAAAGTACTGATCCATTAAGGACTAATAGAAGAGAAAAATACTTCACTAAAACATGTTATGACAAAAGTGTACTATTTAAGGCTTTTAAGACTTCTCACGTTATAATCAAAGTTGATGGGCTAATATGATAATCCCCTGTATCACAAAAACAAGTCCTTTGATTTGAAGAAAATTAACACAAGCTACTTAATAACATACCTTGGCTCGTTCATGGTCTAATCTAGGTCCCACTGTCCTCATTATCTGACAGAGGCACTCCAAATCCTCTCCCATATCTTTGAGTTGGACTCTCTTCTTCTTTTCCAAAAGCTACCAAAAAGAAATGCCAATGTGTTGACAAAGTCTTATTTAAGTTGTAACACTTTTCTACCTGTATTTTACAAAACACACTGCATACTTCACGTCACTATTTACAACATTTAACTAGCAGTTTTGCTGACCATTCTGAAATATTAAACTAACCTACCAACATTCTCAGATAGTACAAATTATAATTGACCCCTCTCCCACAAATAATCATGTAACCAGTGATAAATCTAAGCCTACATTCACATACTTACTGTTTTGATGCACTTATGAAGGATAGATTCATGAATAAGATCAAGCTTTCCAAGTTCTCCAATGAATTTGATGTTCCCCAACATCTTGATCTTAGCAATGGCTCTCTGTTCCTCCTCCTCGGGGAGGAGGGGATTTTCACGCTTATCATAGACTGAAAATACACAACAGAAAAAAGTCAACATTCAGAATGAAATTCAATATCCCCAGTAGTACTTAGGTATCAAACATAAACTCTCACCATCAACATTTCTGGTTCGGTTTTCAAATTCATCTTGTAATTTGGAAATTAGGAGGCGTCTGAATGTCTATTGGAAACAAAGACATTTGGCAGGTTTTGTTAAATGAAATCTTTCAAACCAACTTTGAAATAAGCAAGCAAACACTACCACTTACTGTGCTTTGCTTCTGTCCTGGTTGACCCTCTGCTGCTGGGCCATCAAAGTTTGGTGCATCTTCTGCCAATCGCAGACATAGCTGAGCATACAGTGAGCTATACTTTGGCTCTTCTAGGGCTTTGTCCACAATCTACAGAAAATGGCATTTTTCTTTTTTTTAAATAGGACAACCTTCTGAAAGTACCCTTCCTTTAACTTAATACTTCCTTATAAGCCTTAAGGATCTTAAACCTCCTAACTTTACTGACAAACTCTGCCTCGTTTACCTTATGCATATAATCTCTTACAAGTAAAGCCCCCCCACCCCCTCCAAGTTAAAAATATCTTGGATACTGAAACTATAAACAGACACTGAAATCTTATTATCAACTATCATACAATTCATTTCCAAGACCAAAATAGGTTTTCCACAGAAAGAAAAACACAAAAAATGTGAATAGCCTGTGCTTAGCCCATTTAACTCTCCAAGCATTGTATGAACAATTTACAAATTCACCTTTTAGGACAAAGGACAACCACACTTGGGGTAAGCACTGTGTAATGTATGAAATTAGCAAATCTCTGTTGTGTATGTGAAACTAGTATGAAATTGTATGTCACACTATACTTCAACACGAAAAGTAAAAACCCACCTCTTAAATCTGATGCCATTAAAAGTTGGTTATTTTTAAAATCACCATCACAATTCAATAAACACGTAGCTCATGCCTCCAAGTTTTAAGCAACAATGTAATGTACAGAAAACTTGGGTCTGTTAACTATTTTACTCTCCCTTTCAGCTAAGCCAATTTTTAACTTACCAGCAGTATGACCCCTTTAAGGATGAGTTTAGACTCTACACCCACATTGAGGAGCTCAAGGCATAGCTTGTCAAACTTTTCAGGAGTAAGCTTATTTAGTATGCTGGGGAGAAAGGAATCATACTAAGTGTCAGGCAACACACAAAAAATTAGAGTTGAAAAACAACTTTGAAATTAATTTTTTCTTCAAGACCCATCTTACCCGTATAACCAAAGGTATGTTAAAATAAAGCTGTTATTCAGGTAATATCTGTACCTGCTTCGGGGTCCCCAGCTGTTTGACAAATCTCACTACCTCAAAAGTCAGAGAGCAAGAATCTTGTTAAGGCTAAAATCCAGGAACTAAGACCAGTGTGTTCCATGCTTCTTCAGTGGGTTACACATCAGGCATGGGAAATATCAGGACTTCAAAAAGGCTTATGTATTTTAACTCAATGACCACAAGCAACCCTTAAGCCTCAAAATAGCCAACATGCTGCTCTTCAGTTTAAGATAAAACTGCCAACACTGGCATTCGTTAAAATACACACTTTGGACGTGAACATTGCCTTCTAAGTAATACAGCCTACACACGAGACAAACCCAGCCAACTCATTCTTTTTCCCTCGTTTTAGTGAAAGAACAAAGCAGATGTATAAACTTACCCTCTTACTTTCCTGAAGATTGCATCATGTCGTTCTTTTTCATTTGCGGAGTTGTTTGCTGCGGAGTTGTCATCTCGTCTAGTGCTTCGTGCAGGAATCCATTTCTGAGCGTTTTGCCCTGGGGTTTTCCCCAGGAACTCGCTAGTAAAAATTTATAAGATTCCTAATTAAGATGATTTAAAACCTAGCACGGTCACTTATCAAACGTCATCCCACTCGGGTATCTTTCTAAATAGAATAAGCAGTTTACATGTTTTCAGTTTCCCTTACAACTAAGCAACTCGCAATCAATGCTTCTCAAATTCAGAATCACCTGAAGGGCTCGTTAAAAGAGATTGCTGGGCCCACCCGCAGTTTCTGTTTTAGTGGGTCTGGGGTAAGACTAGATAATTTGCATTTTTAATAAACTCCCAGGTGATGCCAATCCTGGTGGTTCTAGGAGTCACACCTTGAAAACCAACATTTTCTAATGTTGTGTGACCATGTTCCTTGCATGCGTACAGCTCTACCACTAATTAGTACAGGTAACTGCTGATAATAGTAATTGTTGATTTCTGAATATTAATGAAAACAATCCAAAGAGCTAAGGATAAAGAGCAGTTCGAGGGCCCTAATTCAGGTAATTTAGCAAAAAGGATAATTAAGAGCTGATATTCTAAGATACGTAGCAGAAACCATGCCCAGTATGATTAAGATTCTCGATATCTATAACTACATCGTTATATGTGTGAAATACTATTAAACTAAATCTGTTCTATGGCAACTCATGGCTTCTACACACTTACTATACCTGTTGCCAGCAGTCTTGGGATAGTGCTGAGGTGCACCCCTACTTCCTCCTCCGCCCGAAGAAGCACTATTTAAAAGAAAAACTTCTTTAAAAATCCATATGCCACCTGTCTCACTTAAAAGGGCTAAAGGGTCTCTTTAAGTATTCTGTATTTCAGAAATTACACTACAGACGAAGAGGAAACTGGGCCTAAAGGAAAGTCAAATCACTGACAACTACTTTTCAGAGGACAAACAAAAAGATAATGAGAAGTGAAGAACTTAAAAAAAAAATGTACGTGGCACATTATACATTGAACTTGCAGCATATTAAGTCAGAATTACTTAGCGTGGGGATTCTTTTGATTTTGCGATTGGTCTCTTGGTAACAATTGCCAAAAATAAATCTCCACATACCTGAAACGAGAAGCACCCCCTTCTGCGATCGCACTCTCCACTTTGGCGGCTTGACAACGAAGAATCTTCAAAAGAATAATATTAATGGATGGGGTGGGGAGGGAAGAGGATGGGAGAAATGAAAAACCTAGAATGAGAAAGAGTACCAAAATTAGACACTGCTAACACACAAATCTATAAAGTTTCCTTCAATTAGAATTTATTTCAGATCCTGGCACTGCAGTTAACTGAACTTTGACTGCATTGCAGATCTCCTAAGACTAAAATAGAATGTACTCAAACACAAGTGGACAATTATTTTGCTTAGCCACCTGGAAATTCCCTTATGTTCAAAGATGCAAAGAACCTTCACAGAAATACAAGAGACAGCATTTCAACTGTGAACAACGAATCTTTGAAAAAGCCACATTCTACTTTCTTGAAAGCTGAGCACCGACATCAAGAACAGAAAACCTAACTTATCCGCACGGGCACATTATGTGGAAAATATCCTAAGTTTGCACTGCCTCGACGACGAGCCCAGCGGGCCGAATAAGACCTGACTAAAGGCTGTTTAGCAGTTTTCCTTCACTGTCCGTTCTTTTAACCCCTCCGCACACAGGGCATCCAGGAAGATGCGAGAGGGACATGGGTGTACGGTGGCTGGCACTCAGCAGGCGGAAGACACCGGCAACAACATGGCAGCAGGAACCTCCGCCCCATTTTTTCCCTTCTTGGGAACAAAAGAGCAGTGGATTCCTCCCACCCAGGCTGGAGTTAGGGAAGTGCTTCCGACAGCCTCCCCTCGAAGCCGCTGGGGGCAAGCCTCGGCGGGGAGGAGCGGAGGCCGCCCCCGCCGGCCCAGCGCCCGGCTCTTTGTTCTCCAGGCAGGAAGGCGGCCTCCTTCCCACCCGCCGCCTCCGAGCGGGCCCCCTCCCTCCGCATAAATCCCCGAGGGACTGACAGCCGCTTCTCCGTTCCCTTCCCTGCTGACAAAAAGACGGAAATCTAGTTTTCTCTACCCTCGCCGGTCCCAGGCGGGGCCCGCTCCCCGCCGGCACCGGGGCCTCACATACCGCCTCCCCGCCGGGAGGACGGACTCCGGGACTCCTACGCCTCGGCTGGTCCCGCGCCAACGGCCGGGCCCTCCCCGCCGGCCTGCACGTCGCTCCCCGCCGGGGCGCGCGCGGCCCCGCCACGCTCTCTCCCTCCGAGCACACCAGCGCCTCGGCCCGCCCTGACCCCGGCCACCGACAGCCACGATGACGGCCGGGGGACGCCACGGCTCCCGGTTTCCTTCTACTTCATCAGCAACGGGAAAGGAGAACAAAGGAGAAGAATTTCTAGGTGCCCGGAGCGCGGAAAACACGCTAACAAGGGCCGCCCCGCCCGGCTCCGCCTGCGGCCGCCATTTTGTACCGCTCGAGAAGAAGCGGCCAGGGGACGGCGGCCATTTTAGAGCGCTCTACTCGGCGGCGGCGGCTCCACTCACCTTCACCGAGAACTCAGCAGCTGCCGCCGCAGCTGCCTCCTCAGGATCCGGTCGTCGGGGACAGGGAAGGGAGGGGGAAGGGGAACGGAAAACAAAAAAGGGGGAGGGAAGGGGGAGGAAGGAGTCGGGAACGACTTGAAACTCTCAGCTCAGAGGAGTCGCTGCCGCAGCCACCACCCGGTACTCGCCGCCACCTCCATAGAGCTCCGACTCGCTGCTGGCGCTGAGGCGTGTCTGAAGCCGAACTTATCACTCTGGAGCAGCCGAACCCACCAGAGCCGCCCCGAATGGCTCCTTCGCCACCCAATCAGCAGTCTGGTTGCACTCTACCACCAATCCGCGTAGAGCGGTGGGGAGGAGTCACAGGGCCAAGCTCGGTTGTGGCGCAGCCCCGCCGCAGTGCGCAAAGCCATATTCGCGAAGGCTCTGAGACCAAGCCAGTGGCGTAAGGGGAGCTGAGTACCGTGGAGGTGCGGGCCACTTGCGTAAAGTCGGAGAGCCCTTCTGCGTCTGCGTTGGTGTGGCTGTCTCATCTTCCTCCTCTTTGTTCCCTGACTCTACCCTTGCTCGAGTTGTGTAGCCCTCTTCCCCTCTACCTCGTTTTGTCACCGGGAATATGGGGGTGGAACTCACTTCTCCCCTACCCTACCCGATTCCGGTCCGTGGCGAGTCAGAGCACTGATCTTTCCTGGCGCCCCCAAGGAGCCTTGATTTCCCCACCCCGCAGCCCCGGCTTCTCCGGGACCGGCCTATAGGGTTGAGGCCTGGCGCCCCCGGGGCGCAGTGCCTGGAATAACTATTGGTCTCCAGGTGCTCAGCTACGGCCTCCTTAGTTAGGTCGGGGAGGCGGGAGGATGGGTTCAGGAGACAAGAGGATGCACCCAGATGCGTAAAGAAGACTTCATTCAGCCTCTCTTTTATTCTACCCCCTGCAGAGTGAATGAGGGATAAAAAGAAGGGGTTTACTGTCTTTGTACCTCACACGAGAAGCAGCTTTTCCCGAAGGAATGTCCGGCCAGCGGTCACAGGAATACCCAGACTATACCAGACTTCTTTGGAAGAAGTATTTGCGGAGCGCGGGCGTTTGGAGGATTTTAATTGCTAGCTCCTGATTTTTGTTTTTTGGTTTTGTTTACTTGTTTTTAAGCACGTTGAAGATTGTCAGCCGTGTATTTCCATTTTATGTAAGGTTCACCATAACAAATAGGATTAGGCTTTTCAAAGCAGCAGGATGAACTATTTATACTTCTCAGGTAATATTTTTAAGGAGGGCTACCGGAAAATGAAGTGTTCCATCGTTTGCGACATTTCAGCTACAAAAAAAATGGAGTCCTGGCTATGCAAAAATGGAGTCATGTTTCCATGTACTTAGAAGAAATTTCCCCATCTTCATTTTGAACATGCAGTTCTCGATACAATGTATATCAAGAGCAAGAAACTGTGTTTTAATATGCATGTCTTTTAAAGAAAGTGTCCAATAAAGGACTGGATTTTCACAGACCAGACATGTTTGACAGGTCAAAACAGCTCTTGGTGTTGAAAGCACCTAGTCCATAATATAGTCTTCACGAAAGTTGCAGTTTGTCCTAGGACGTTTAAACCTGCTAATAGAAGGGTGTGGTGTGGCTCTGAAGATTTCTAACACAATTCCAGCATCTTTAGATCTTTGACATATATGAGGCTGATCATTATCCCTCATTCTTTTACTAGTTATTTGTTATTAAGTCAATTTCACTTGACCTTTATCTTTAACAATTGGAAAAGATCTCACTCTTGGAGTTAGTTACATGTGGAAAAAAAAACATTTTGGGAAAGGAGGAAAATTGTGTATCAAATACAAGAAATTGTGTTTCAAATACTTTGTAATTTCAGGACCCTGTAGCTTCAAAATAACACCAGAACAATATTTCTTTATAATATTGTTATAGGGCTTTATAGGTTTGCAAAAGGGCTTTTCATATTTGTGGTACTTTTTTACATAACTGGTTTACATTCTTCGTGACTGATAATTAATCTAAAGGAATATTGTTCAAAAACACTATTCTAGTCTAGATTTCAAAGAGAGTATTTCCTGAGCCCTAACACCCGGATGGTCTTTTGAGGAAACTGAAACTCAATAATTAAAAATAAAAAAAGGTTTTACTTAATCTTTGGTAATTGTGAACTCCTCTGCTATGGACTTGGCAGGTATGAATGTATGTGAGAAACTTGGCTGGGAGAAAGTAATGCAACTAAGGTGAAAATATGGATAAAACATGATCATAATTACCTTTCAATCAGTAGGAGAGATAGATTCACAATTTTGAAATGTTTCCATCACATCATGGATGTATGAAAATTCAAGTCATTATCTGGATTTTAACTTTTAGTTTATAGAAAATTGAATTTTAAATACACCCACTTCAATATGCTAGTTTTCACATTTCCATTTTATGTCAGTTTTCTATAAGATTGAAAAACAGAGTCCTGACTGACTTGTTAACTAATATATTTTTGCATTCTTTTAACTAGCCATGTCAAATGCTGGTTATTATTCTAACACATACAACTCCTGGAGCATCTGCTACCCTCTTTGTGCTTCCAGATTCCCTAATCATACATCTCTAGCTCAAATCTCTAACTTCAGTTCTGAATTTCCAACAGCCTATTATTAATCAGAGATGCAAACTTGCAGCCATATTGTATTTGGGCCACACAGTAATTTTAAACATTTGAATTAGTTGACATTTACATTTTTGAAGATTTTTACACAGAAATCTAGATTTCTATCTTCTTATGAAAAATCTTAAAACATGGCAATAGCTGAGTAGCCACTGCCTCATTTATGTTTTCTCTTCATTTCACTACAGTTAAATCTGATTTGATCTACTCATTTATATTTCTGCCTGGCCTCTATGCCAGTTTACTTTTTTGAGTTATTTGTTCAAACTCAAACAATTCAGTATGTAACTAACTGATCATTTTCCTATTATAAAGAAAAGGAGTCAGACCGGTTAGTTCAACTATCTTCTCTTACTGTGTAATGTTGGCCAAATTATTTAACTGCTCTCTTTTTTTTTAGTTTTTAAATCTGTAAAATGGGAATAATAGTAGTTATAGAGTTGTACAGATTAAATGGCATAATGTTTGTAAAGCACACAGCCTAGACCCTGACAATTTCTGTTACCATAGTATAATATTGATCAACCGTTTGACAACTGCTCTAGTTTTGCTAAGGATTCTACTAGAATTTATACTAGAAATTTGACTCTACATTTTCTCCTTCCTTTTGATCAGGTTTAATATTCAGTCAGTTACTAAGTCCTAGTGTTACTTCCCTCTAAATCATCTTTTTCCCTACAGTGTCATTGCATACATCCTAATCTAGGCCTTAGTATCTTTTTCTCCTAAATTATTGAAAAATTCCAGTTGGTCTCCTAGTCTTTTCCCTCTACTCTGTATACACATTAGTCCTCCTTAAAACACTTTTTTTCCCCCACAACATATTATCCATGCTCAAGAATATTAGTGCTTCATTGTTTTCTACATCAGGTGATCTCAACCTTGGCTGCACAGTAGAATCACCTGAGGACCTTTTATTTATTTTAAGGTTTTATTTTTAAGTAATCTCAATACCCAACGTGGGGTACGAACTCATGAACCTGAGATCAAGAGTCACACACTCTAGTGAGGCACCCCGCTGAGGACCAGGACTTTAAAACAATGTCCGGGCTGGATCCAGTTCTAGATAAATTTGGATCTCTTAGAGTCCAGGCATCAACCACTTTCAAAGCTCTCCGTGCGATTCCAATGTACAGTTAAGGTTTGAGAACTACTGCAGCAGGTCAGAGTATTACAGAAAATGATACATTTTACAGTTGGAGAAAACCCTAGGAAAAGGAAACTGCGTTCTAGAAAAGACAAAGGACTTTCCCCAAGTAGGGAAACAGGCGTTAGAAGTCAGGAATTCCAGTTCTTAACGCTTTTGTCTGGCTTTCAAGCCCTTCATGTTCTGGCCCTACCATACCTCTTCTGTTGGCCTTATTTTTCACCACTCCCAGACACCCAATCTTCCGTCATAGAGCCAGTTAAGCTGGTATTGCTACCTCAAAAAAATTCACTCCCAGTGATTCTCCATAGCTTCGAATTTTGAGGCCATCCTCATTTATTGCCTCCAATTCATTCCTGAAGCACAGTTATGAGTGTATAATTGCCTTGCTCAAAAACCTCAGTAAGGTCTACCACAGCAGAATAACATCTGATCTCCTTAGTTTGGCATAAAAGGCACTTTGCAATCTTGTTTTAGACTACTTCCCTGTTCCTAGGCACATCCCTCTTCTATTCCTAATTATCCATATTCTCGTTCTATAGTACTCAAATTTTACTTATTATTCCAGTGTTCTATACCATATGGCTAAAATTTGGAGGTCTTTGTCTACTTGGCAGAAAAAAATAAAGCCAGTGAGTTAATATACTAATGGCTAGACATGGGACTTCGGCTTAATCTCTGTTTTTAAGGAGCTCACAATCTAGACAAAAGATATGTAATCTAGCCAATTACATACAAGGGCAGGGAAGGGTAGAATCAATGCTAAACTGCGCTGCCAAGAAAAAGTGCTATAAGGTTTCATGAAGCTGTATCCATCCTTCCTTGAGTACCAAAATGATGATTTGGGATGGTCTAAATGGGCAAAGAAAGTTCTTGAGTTGATCGGAACGCTGATGACTTTTAGTTTAAAGCTAATCAGTTTTCATTGGTTAGAGTGCCGTTTTAGGGAAATTAACCTTGTGCTTGGAGTAGAATGGATTGAAAGGCAAACCTGAAGATAGGGAAATCAGTTAGAAGGCTATGTACTGTATTATTTTTATGGGGCTTATTTTTATTTCCCTTTCAAAATCATAAGGTCCTTGAGATGGAGAACATTTCTTTTGCATTTCCAGTAGAGTTCTTTGTACACAGCAGGAGCTGAGAAAATATTTATGCATATTATCTTGTTGACATTTATTCGTTCATTTTTCTCTTGGCTTCCATGACTTGACAGTTTCCAGGATTTCCTCCTACCTCATTGTCTCCATTACCAATTCAGCTGTCTTTACTGGCTTCTCCTCCTCTGCTTGACCTCTAAATATTAAAGTACCCAAGGATTTATTTTAGACCTTCTTCTCTTCCCTCTGACTACTTTCCCCCTAGGTAATTCACCTATCCTATGATTTTAAATACCATTTATATAATGATGATTTCTAAATTCATAACTCCATCTGATTCATCCCTTCCCCCATGCAAACTATAGATATATGTCAAATTGCCTACTGAAATTTCCCCTTGGGTATCTAATAGGCATTTCAAATTTAACATGTTCAGAATAGTTTTTTCCCCCATTGTTCATTATATGCTGGTTGCTAAAGCCAAAACCCTATGAATCACTCTTAATTCCTGTCTTTCTTCTCCCATATCCAATGCATCAAAGTTCTGCTGGCTCTATCTGCAAAGTATATCTTAAATCGGTCCATTTCTCTTGATCTACATCACTGTCACTTTAATCTAACCACCATTATCTCTAGCCTGGATTACTGCAATAGCCTCCTAACTGGTCTCTCAACTTCATCTCTTGCTCTCTAATACATTCTCTACCCAGAAGCCAGTCATCTTTTAAAAACGAAAATCAGATAACACCACTTCCATGTTTAAAACCCTTTTGATCATGGATATACGTTATATCCATAGTAAAATTCAAACTTCTCATTGTGGCCTACGTAACTTTCCATGATCCAGCCCTTGAATATCACTCTGGCTTCATCTCCTACCATGTTCCTCCTTGTCCTTGATAGTTCAGTCACACTGGTCTTTTTCTTTTCTTCAAACATTTTAAGTTCATGCACAGCTTTCTATTCCTCAAACATGCAAAGGCTGAGGCTGCTGCTTTTTCAAGTGCTACTGTCCAAAAAGCTTATTCCTGTTGTTGTTTTTTTATGTGGCTGGCTCTTTTTCATAATTTAGGACTCAGCTTTATCAACTTATGGTCACCTTTTTAGAAAAGTCGATCACCCTATGTAATATCTCCCTTCCAGCCACTCTATCTTATTAGTTGATTTAATTTTTTTTCATAGTCCTTATCACTATATGAAATGATTTTGCATTCTTTCTTGTATATTGTCTGCTTACTGCATTAGTATGTAAGCTCAATGACAGCATGGACTTTGTCATTTTCACTGTTATATCCCTAGATACAGTGCTTTTAGAAGAGTTTCTGGCATATAGAAAATATCAGTGAACATTTATTAAATATAAGAATATACATTCTCTCATTTGAGTGTCAGTACAAATCATGTGGATAAGTAGGGAAGGGTCATTTCCCCCATTTTATTTTATTTTATTTTATTTTTTCAACGTTTATTTTTGGGACAGAGAGAGACAGAGCATGAACGGGGGAGGGGCAGAGAGAGAGGGAGACACAGAATCGGAAACAGGCTCCAGGCTCCGAGCCATCGGCCCAGAGCCCGACGCGGGGCTCGAACTCACGGACCGTGAGATCGTGACCTGGCTGAAGTCGGACGCTTAACCGATTGCGCCACCCAGGCGCCCCTCCCCCATTTTAGAGATAGGGAAATTGAAAGGTGGCTTTTCTAATGTAATTCAGTTAGACTATAGCAGAATCTCATACTTTTCCAAGCGCACCAAGCTATTTTCTACAGCAACATGACTAACTACAATGGGGATATTCCTTTTTTTTTTTTTTTTCTTTTTGGTCACTTTTGCATGTGATGTGTAAGGTGCTTAGTTTCCTGTGGCTGCTATAACAATTTGTCCCAACGTGGGTGGTTTAAGACAACATAAATTAATTTTCTCACACTTCTGGAGGCCTAAAGTCCAAAATCAAGGTGTTGGTAGGGCTGTACTCCCTATAGAGGCTCTAGAGAACCCATCTCTTGCCTTTTCCAGCTTCTGGTGGCTGTTGGCTTCAGGTTGCATCTCTCTCTCTCCCGTCTTCACATTGTCTTCTCCTGTGTCACAAAAACTTTCTCTGACTTTCTCTCATGATACATATGATTGCACGCAGATAATTGAGAATAAACTCCTCTCAAGATCCTCAACTTAATCTTATCTTTTTGCCACTTAAGGTAATATTCATAAGTTTCAGTTTAGGATATGGACATATGTCTTGGCGGGGAGGTGTCACTATTCAGTCCATTAAATTGCTCATAGCATTTTATCCATAACTAACTTCTTAGAATTCTATTTAACTATGATAGTTAATTTGTGTGTCAACTTGCCAAAGCCTCAGTGCCCAAATACTTGGTCAAACATTCTGGATATTTCTGTCAAGGTGTTTTTTGGATGAAATTGACATTTCAATTGGTAGATTTTGAGTAAAGCAGATCACCATACATGATGTGGGTGGGCCTCATCCAATCAGTTGAAAGCCTTAATAGAAAAAGGAATAACTTCTTTCAAACAAGGAATTCTGCCAAAAGATGGTCTTTGGACTCAAACCGTAACTCTTTCCTGAGTTTCCAGCCTGCCAGCCTGCCCCATTAGATTTTGGACTCACCAAGCCTCAACAATCACATGAGCCAATTCCTTAAAATAAATCTCTCTATATATATAAATACAAATCCTGCTGGTTCTGTTTGTCTGGAGAACCCTGACTAATACAGCAGCTACTTGGAAAACTACTGTGGCCAGGTAGAGTTGTCTTTTTGGAGAAGTTGAAATTAATCTCATTTTCTTACTTTCTCTGGAAGGTTGATGGTTAACTTAAAACGCAGGTCATTTAAAAAGAGTACCTGGTCGTAGGTAATTTTTAAAGTACAGATATGCAAGACATTCAAACATGCAATTACTACGGGGTGAGTTTTAAATGCCAGAAGATGGGTTATTTATGCTTTTGCTTTAGGAACTAGTATATATATGTGCTGGAGTGGAATTCATCTACTAACTTGTTTGAAAACTTAATTTATATAATGAGAATTAGAGATATGCTATATGAATACATGTTTCTCTTTATAAATTTTTAAGTTTCTCTAATGAAAGAAGACCAATCATGATAAGTACTGAGCTTAAAGATGATGACAATAATCATAATAATACTTCAGAGCTGTGCAGCAGTATTTTTCTAAGTAGTCCAAAGCATTTTCTCATGTCACATCATGCTATCTTTTAGGGTGGATGGTAAGACGTAGGTAGTATTACAGTTCTATAATTCTACAGATGATGCAACTGAGGTACTCTACGATCTATATCTAAGGTCTTGCTCCTGAAGTTGCCCAAGGCAGGGTCTAGAAACCAGGATACCCAGTTCTGTGCCAAATATTCTTCCTTCTTTTTAAGTTGTTTGCCTCATTTGTTTCCTGGGCTGGGAATTCAGGATCCCTGACCCTTCTTCAGATTTAGGAGGTAAACTAGAGCTGTGTTTGTTGTGTGTTTAGATATCCTGTATTTCTAGTAATTTTGCCACAGACTGTGGTATAACCCTGAAGGACCACTTCAATGATGGAGAATTTCAAGGATTTGTGAATACTGTTGGGAATTCCAGCACATTTGGACTTGAGTACTCTAGTACTCATCATGGCTTGCAATTTTAGACTAAAAATATTAGTGAACATGGGAAAGATATGAGAAAATGAGAAATGGGAAAGTTTTGTGATACCAAGTAAAGGAGTTTCTTTTTCCTAGGTTTATTCATCCATTGAGAGAGAGAGAGAGAGCGAGCGAGCGAGCACAGGAGGGGCAGGGAGAAAAGGGAGAGAGTCCCAAGCAGGCTCCCCACTCTCAGCAAGGAGCCCTATGTGGGGTTCAAACTCACGAACTGTGAGATCATGACCTGAGCCAAAATCAAGAGTCAGATGTTCAACTGACTGAGCCACCCAGGCGCCCCAGGTGAAGGAGTTTTTACAGCACAACCAGCTATGTGCTTTTTTGAATCTTAAATTTTGGCAATGAAACTCAAATGTAGAAGAATGTTCATTTTTACCCATAAAATTATAAATTCATTACATGTGATTGCTCTGGTTCATGTAAATATTGCTCAAAGTGTAGTAGTCATTCTATCAATAATTTTGGTAGGATAATTTTTGTGCTCCTAAAAATAATAACATATTACTTATAATAACTAAAGAACTTACTGAAAATAACATACAACGATTGAATAATGTTTGCTCTATAGAAAAAAAATAGAGAGCCAATTATAAAAGGGAAAGAAATTTGAAAATAGTGTGGCAGACCTATGTGTAACAAAGTGAATTCTGGTTGCTAGTGCACCAAATACCTACCTTTCCTTGGCTATAAATACACTGTTCTCCGATTGACAGTTACATTTTATTGTGGTTGATTAAATAATAAGTGGAGAGAGAGAACATTTGTGAATCAAGGAACTAAAAACAGAAAGCAAAGTATCATAGTGAACCGATACTGATCCATAGTTATAAAAGTCTGTCTTAAAGACTTTACTTTTTCTCCCACAGCACTGCACATCTTCATTTTTATGTCCTGCAGCTCAACTCAGAGCCTGTCCATGACTCCTCCCCTCCCTTAAAAGAGACAGTACCTCTTGGGGTACACAAATCAACAAAAATCTTGGCTTGGGATGCAGAATGACAAACCAGAACAAAGGATTGTCCTTATTTTTAGTTAATTCACTGTATCCTGTTTCAGATCCTCTTTTCCCCCTCTCAACTATCATTTAACTTAGAACTTTATATTTTAGAAAGGATTTTTATTCTCTTCTGGACAGAACATTTTACACATTTGCCTGCTTTCTGCATTCATTCACTGTGATTACAAGGCAGAGACAAAATCCAGCTGTTCGGGGAAACAACTGGTGAGAAAGAAACTTAAATACATTTATTCAATGGTAAATTCACTCACACCTTTCTGATTCAGCTCACCTTTCCACATCTGACTGGAGCCAAAGGGCAAACACACATATACTGACAAACCACCAAATCAAAGTCAGAGGGGTAAAAAAAGGACCAGAGTCATTTCAAGTCCAAAGTAATGACTTTTGAGAACTTGGAGAGCTGATGATTTGGGAAAGAGAAAGTATTGTTTATTTTTAATTAAAGGAATTTAAAGGAAAGTCAGAAAAAAATGTAATTTTGACAATCCCTGGTAAGTTTAAGAAAGAAACAAGGGAGATCAAGATTTATGATTACAAGATGCACTTCTAAGCTCTCAAAGAAAACATAATATAATGTTAGAAGTCAAAGGGTAAACATTCTTTTTTTTTAATGTTTATTTATTTTTGAGAGAGAGACAGAGACAGAGACAGAGACAGAGTGTGAGCAGGGGAGGGGCAGAGAGAGGCGGAGACACAGAATCGGAAGCAGACTCCAGGCTCTGAGCTGTCAGCACAGAACCTGACGTGGGGCTTTAACTCGTGTACCACAAGATCATGATCTGAGCTGAGATTGGATGCTGAACCGACTGAGCAACCCAGGTGCCCCCAAGGGTAAACATTTTTTCTTTCATTTAAGAGTCAATGGGGAAAATCTTGAGAATCTACCTAAGTAAACAGCTACTTCTTTGCCTATAGACCAAATGCAGCTCATTGAAAAACAAATGCAGTATTAGCTTCTGCTTCATCTCTATGTTCTGCCTAGCACAGTGTCTGGCACATTGTGGTCATTCAATAAACATTTGCTGAATTGTTAGTGTGACTGAAGTAACATAGATCTTTCACCAATAACATCGTGGGTCAACTCATAATAATAATTAACAAACACTGTGCATACTATTTCCAAATATAGTTCTAAATATTTTATATGTGTACACCAACCCTAGTAGGTAGTTGATACTCTTCTTTCAAAGACAAGGAAGCTGAGGCACAGAGAAATGAGTATGTGACAGAACCAGAATTTGAGACTAGGTAGCATGGGTTCTAGATTCCAAAAGCTATACCCCACTTACACTGCCTTGGGTCAATCAAGAGAGCCCCACAGTAACTCCATGCTAAATTTAAGCAAAGCTGGATACCTGTCTGACCTAAGAACCAAGAAGACGAAGTGTGCCACTAGGCTGGGGAATTAGCATAGATATGAGGTGTTGGCTGATAGTAAGCCCTGGGAATCAGGAAGGGCCTCTGCTAGTTTATGGAGTGGGGCAAACACACTCACTCATACCCACAGTTTGGTTAGTGGAAAGTGAAACAGATTTCAATTCTTCAGCAGGTCTTTTAGACCACTTTTCTGGTCACCTTTATGTTGTACAGAAATTGGAAAAGGAGAGAGGTTAGGGGGTCAAGAGGGAGAGAGAAATAGGGATTAAAAGCCAAGAACAAAAACTGGCATGGGGAAAAGGGGAGATGGAGTCAGACAGCCAAGACTCAGAAGTTGATAAATCCATTATGGTGGTAGTATGATTGAATGGAGTTTCAAAAGTTTCCTCTTACCTCCACCCCTCAAATTCTGCTAAAAGGTCTTGTTCCTTTTGATCAGAGGAACAATATAAATACCAACAAGTAATAATGAACGTGGTTTTTAAAAAATCAATCTTACGAGAGAAAGACTAGAAGGGGAAGGGGTATATAAAATTTAGCTTGGAGTTTTTAATTTTCTGTGGCATAACATCTAAAGGACACTGTCAGAAATGGTCCTGGGTAGACAAGAATAGCATGTGATTTTTTTCCCCTCACAGACTGAAGAGGCCTGCAATCATCTTTGGTCCAAGTGCTACATGTAAATCCACAGAACATACAGGTGGATGCACAGATAAACTGCTGATAGGCACCAGGTGAAGAATAAGGACAACAGTTTATTAAAAAATGGCCTGAAATCCAATTCATATGCAATTTTCCCCAGGGCCTACATGTCTGAGACCTCAAGGAAAGAAGGGGACAAAGGACATGAGGGGCACCCTCAAGTAGGCTATTGAAAAGATCTCATGAGCCTGGTCACCAATTAACCTGTGTTAGAACAAAAGGCTATGCTTTCTAAATTGGAATTTTCCTTTTTGTAGTCTCTTTGCTGAACTTCCTTTTGGAATCCATTATGTTTTAACAAAACTCATTTTGGAAAAAAAAAAAAAAACAACCTTAAATGCACTAATAAGGAAATTACCTACTATATGCCAGGCATTGTGCTAAGGGTGCTAGGGATATGATAATGAAGAAGGCTTTGCCTTCATGCAGCTAAAAGTCTTAGCCTTCATGTAGCTAAAAGTCTTTTGGGGGAAGAAAGACACTGAAAAAGAAATTCAAATGTGATGTGTTGTTATGAAAGAGGAAGTACAAGTTGCTAAGGGCATTAGCGGAGAGAGCAATCAGACATAAGCAGAAGAGAAATTCTCAGTGGAAAGAAAAGCCAAGATAAAAACCAAGAACTCTCAAGAATAAGTGGGAATAGGTGGACATCCATGAAGTTAAGATTTTATTCATTTGACATCAAATGGGTTGAATAGTTCAATTAGGTAAGGACCCCCCCTGCTCTTTTTTTTTTTTTTCTTTTTCTTTTTGAGCCTTTGTCCAGAGAGTGGGAGCACTCTGAAAGATCTGGTCTGAATCCAGGCTCTCTCATTATTTTTATGGATTAATTAAAACTGTTATACACAACACGGCTACAGAATGTGGGAGATAGGGCTATTGTCCAGAAGAGCTGACAGCCTGGAGAGACGATGTATAAAAATGAAAGAAATAGAAGCAGTTTGTCAGGAGGTATAAATGAATAAAGCCTTATAAAAGGCAGAGGAAGAAATTGCTACGGGCAGGAATGATAAGACATGATGTCATGATGGAGATGTCCTATTTTAGAACTTACTGGTAAGTTATGATACCCCAAGACAGGGCTTAGTGTACAAACCTGGGTTTTAAAATTGACCAGGATTTATCAATCTCCATAACTATTGATATTTTGAGGCAGATAATTCTTTATTATTGGAGGCTGTAGTGTATTGGAGGATTTTTAGCAGCAATCCTGGCCTCTACCCATCACATCAGTAGCAACATTCCCCTCAGTTGTGACAACGAAAAATGTCTCCTAGCATTACCAAATGTCCCCTGGGAGGTAAATCACCCACCAGTTGAGAACCATTGCATTAGACCCTGATACCGTATTGAGCGTTGCTCAAAATGGCATACGGAAGGAGGTTCAGCAATACAGGAGAGTAGCCAAAGATGGGTTGATCTGTAGTTATGATGAGATAAATACTTGACATCAAGATTACACATTCTGGTATCTAGGAGGGGGGTCTTGGACTCCAGAAAGCCAGGCAAAAACTTCCCTTTCAGTATGAGACATTATGGGTTCAATTGTTATTGAGACTATCCAATGATCAGGACTAGACAGCTATTTCTGGGCCAAATGAACAGGGAAGATAATTCCATACTGTCTCTCTCACTCAAAGGGAAGATAAAAATCTACTCAAACAAGTATCTATTAGGGATCTACAGTACAATTATGTCAACATATAGGAGATGAGCAGGTTGAGCCATGAAGAGCTGGAACAGGTGGAAACAGATGTGAAACCACTTCCTTTAGGTTTGGGCTTACTCATGGGAGCTGAACTAGATACTCTTTCAACAAAGGGAAGACATTTTAATAATATTATATATTACTCATTAAGTGTCTACTATGTGCCAATACTTTAAAAACAGTATCTCACTTAGTCCTTAAAACAACTTAGTGAAGTATTACTATCCTCATACTTTAGCCAAGGTTTAGAGGAGTTAATAACTTGCTAGTTTATTAACAGCTAGTATGTAGATAACCCAAAATTCAAACCCAGATTTGTCTGACCCCCAAAACTTTGATCTTTCCAAGCACCATGCTGTCTTCCAAGGTGTAATAAGAAAGTGATGTGAAGGAAATTTTGGTTTCAGTAAGGGGTAGGTGTATGGGAAATGAATAGGCTCTGGCTGAAAGAGGAATTGTGTAAGGATGAGTGTTTACTCATACATACAGAGGTTCTTAGCAAATATTTAAAGACAGTTTGTAAAATAGTATCATGTTTAATTAAGGGATTATGTTTAAGGGAGGCACTGATGAATGCTGGATATCTAAAATATAATTTTATGCTTGTTCTTA
Organism: Puma concolor; assembly: GCF_028749965.1. Taxonomy (NCBI): domain Eukaryota; kingdom Metazoa; phylum Chordata; class Mammalia; order Carnivora; family Felidae; genus Puma; species Puma concolor. The sequence continues at coordinate 48,548,848 of NC_141676.1, read as the reverse complement.
AAGAATCCTCAATCTAATATAACACAACTAACAATTCTACAGTATAATAAAATAATACTTTATGTGAACAAAATTCCGTGGAAGCTGTGGGTTGATGCTCAACCTCTTTCTAATCCAAAAAAGCTGGAAAAGTAGTGACATTTCCCAGACTCCTTTTCATTAGGATTCTAAATGTGATTCAGTTCAATGGATCTTGTGAGAAATGAATTCAGAACTGAGCCATGGAAAGATACATGGAATCTAATTCACTTGTGTGGATTTGGCAGAGGTAATATATGTGATTCTGGAGCTAGCAGTTTCCCATAACATAGCAGCAGCAGCAGCAGCAGCAGCAGCAGCAGCAGCAGCAGCAGCAGCAAAAGTAATGCAGTTCTGTGGTGAACAACAATGGCAGCGGCTTCCTACAGCAATGATAGTGGGAATATTTCTAACCATGGTAGAAATGGATGGTGGTGAGGACTGAAGGTTATTCTGAAGAGTTGGGCCTAAAAGTTTCTCCTTTGGTACTTTCGAAGATTTTATAAGCACTCAATTTTTCATTTAAAAAGTTTGCCTAAACATGAACAAATAGATTGATGAGGACAGCACAAGCATCCTGGAACACTACTGTAATAGCCGTCCTCTGGGGATAAAGGTTGCCATGTGTTGCCATTCAAATGGGTTTTCTAATTTTAATGACAGTGAGAGATCCTGAGGTGGCAGAGGTCAGGTAGCAGAACATAACTGCTGTAGACACAGTGGGCACAATTACCAATATAAAGTAGTATTATAGTAGTAATTGAAAGGTTTGATCTACAGAGATCTTTGGTGGTGGTTAACTCTTCAGAGTTTCCAGTACTAAAATAGCTAAGGTCTTAAATATTTGTGTAATTGAACAAACCCTAGGTTGGGAAAACAGAGGCCTGACTAGAGATACCACCAAGAGTAATGTAATACCTTTCACCCATTTCCTAGTTCTGGAAAGTTCACAGACTCAGAACTACTTGAGTACAGAGTGTGCTAGGTACCTGTGAAAAAGGACCTTGTGATAATATCAAATGTATCATGTGTAAATCTTTCTCTCAGCCTTTCCCTAAAGGGACATACAGCTATATCCTAGGATAAAACTGTACACAGGTGGGGGGGAAGGGAGAGATATGGACAATGGTGTTAATCCCTGGTGACCCAGAATATTATGCACACAAGACTCACTGGTCTTATTGTATATCCTCACCATCCAGTAGCAGCGAGCCTTTAGAATTCTTCTTGAGTGGTCTTCTGAAGACTCAGTTCCAGTGTCGGCAGGGAGGGAACAATTTGCAAAGTTAGGGGTTGTCCTATTGCAGGGATTAGCAAATTATAGTCTGAGGGCTAAACCTGGCCCACATCCTGTTTTTGTACACTCTTTAAGATGGCTTTTACACTTTTTAAGGGTTGTAAACAAAAGCAAATATGTGACAGACAGCATATATGGTCCTTAAATCTTAGAATATTTACTATCCTTTATGGTCCTTTATAGGAAAAAGTTTGCTAACTCCTGTTCTATAGTATTATGTGTTGTGAACTAGCAACTAACATAGAGTACTGTTTTTCCCTTATCTACAGTACATAAGCTGGGGATCCAGGAGTGAGATAGACACCTCCCACTATCATACCTGTTGATCTATCCATAAAATGTTTTGCTTTCTATTCCCGTAACTTTGAGGTTTGCCATTTAAAGATCTTAGTATCCAAGGGAGGAATATGCTCTGTGAAAAACTCAACAATGGTTCCACTTAACTGGAAGTTTAAACTGATAGTTGACTATTTTGGGCTCTTCATGAGACTGGAACAATAGGGGGGAAAAACAAGTTACAGCATAGGCTGGGATAATTTATCTTTGAAATCAAGTGAAAATCCGATTGCTGTTACATAATAGGAGAAAGGATGAGAATGTCTTGAAACTCAGGAGGTACTCTGGGTTACCTCCTAGTATTGCTATGTACAGTGGAAAATAGAAAACTATAGCAATTGAATTCAAGCAGAAGCATTAAGATGCTTCATTCCTGAAGAATGAAGATTACCACATCATGTGAAAACCTAACTAGCTGTAGATGCTGGCAAAATAGATATAAAATACATGATGGATGAAAAAAACCTCAGACCAGTTATAAAATGAGGATGTAGTAGCTATCCATCTCCTGTGTTCTGTTTTATATACATCTATGTATGTTAATCCTACCCATTGACTTGTTTTCTTCCTACTTGATATAAGGTATATTTGTAGTTTAATTAATGGTATTATACTAATATTAATTTTTTAATTTGTGTATGATATGGTGATATAAGATGTTAACATTGTAAGAAGCTAGGTGAAGGGCATTTGTACTATGCAATTTTTCTGTAAATCTAAATTTATTTCAAAATAAAAAGTTAAAAGCACAATTATAAAAACAAAATATAATTTAGAAATACATATAATAAGGTGATGAAATTTTAGATGCAAGCTGGCAATAAAAAATGCACTTATATAAAGTTTGATCTTTTTTAAAAATACAAATGGCATTAAATATTTCTTCTAAATTACACTAGTCACACAATAATTTTTCTTCTATTATTTCTTCAGTGAATGCTGCCTTAAAATTCTCTCTCATCTCTTTTTTGGAACTATGAGAGAGATGTTGAAATCTCTGGATTTTTCTTACATATTAAACCACCTCTTCTCCAGTATCTTTGTTATTTTGGAATAATTTTTCAGCTTAGTCTTCCAGTTTTGTTTATTTGTTCATCATCAAAGTCCATTTGCTGCTTAGACCATGCTTTAATTTAAAAATGTTTAGGGGTGTCTGGGTGACTTAGTCGGTTAAGCATCTGACTTCAGCTCAGGTCATGATCTCTCAGTGCGTGAGTTTGAGCCCCGCGTCGGGCTCTATGCTGACATCTCAGAGCCTGAAGCCTGCTTCAGATTCTGTATCTCCCTCTCTCTCCGCCCCTCCCCTACTTGTGCTCTCTCTTTCTCAAAAATAAACATTTAAAATAAAATTTAAAAATAAATAAAAATAAAATTTTAACAAATTTTTTTAAAAAATAATTATTTATTTTGAGAGAGACAGAGAGGGAGGGAGGGAGGGAGGGAAGGAGAGAGAGAGGGAGAGAGAGAAAGAGAGAGAGAGACACCCAAGTAGGCTCCGCACTGTCAGCGCAGGGCTCCACTTATGTACTGTGAGATCATGACCTGAGCCAAAACCAAGAGTTAGATGCTTAACTGACCAACTGACCCACCCAGCCACCCCTAATTTTTAACAATCTTTAATCAGTTCTTTTTCACAAATTTAGATGCAGTATTCTCTCAGTCTCTCATATTCCTCTGGGGATATTCTGTATAAGGATTAAAATCTTAAAATACATGTAAGGTGCTTAGAACAATGCCTGACACCACACCCATTATACAGTAAATAATTGTCATTTCCAAGACCCTCCTCTGTTTACTCTAATCACTATTTGCTTGGGTGTTAGTTCTTTTGTTGATTGGTGTCAACCTTTCATAGTATTGGTTTTCCTTGGTATTTGGTGGTTCTTGATTTTGTATTCATTTTCCTTGGGTATTAGGCGGTTCTTCATCTTGGTATTCCTTATTCTCTGTGCATGATGCTGTTTCTGTTTACCATAGTTTGCTTTGATGATTGTGAGGGAGGGTATAGTAGCTAATATTCTGGGTGTGAAATGAGGCTTCCTTTCCTGGATATAGCCTCCTGGGGTATTGTCTGGCTTATCTGCCACAAGTTTCCAGAGTCATCGAGCTAGCCTAGGGGCAAATACCATTCCAGAGTACCCTAAGCTTTAAAGAATGAATGGAGGGAAAAACCAACTCAACCAGAGGTTTCAAATGCCATTCTTTTATGGTTGCTCTAGGACAATGTACCCTTCCCATTACCCCTCAACTCCCAGTTATCCATTGCCTCTGAGCTTGAAGCCTGATTTTTGCTCTGCAAATCTGATTTCATATGCCCTCTGACTTTCAGGGAGTCCTCAAAATTCCAAATCTGCTGGCAATCCTGGACTCCAAAAATCTTTAAAAATCTTGATCAGGTTTTTTGGTTTGTTTTTACAATTCTGTGCCTTTGTCACCTGGCAGAATCAGATTCATGCTTTAAGACTCAAAGTAATTTTTCTTCTTCAATTCATAATTCTTTAATCATATTTCTTCAGTGAACTTACATAGCTCCTTGTATACACCTTTATTGTTATTTACAAATGTCTGTATCCTTTCCCACTAAAACTGTGAATAATCAACAAATGAAAGATACGTTCTCTAAAGGTCTATGGGTGACACTGAGTGTCCACCAGATTCTTTTCTTTATGTGGTCTTGTTGAGAAGTAACTTACATTTTATGTGCTTCTGATGCTTCTGTGCTTATGAACCTTCTGATATTACTAAAATTTGAAATTTATGGTACCATGGACTGAGAATGAAAAAAGTTGAACTTGCCCTATCTATGAAGAAAATGATTAGGATGAACAATACTAGGAAAAACAATTAGGATGGAAATGGCTTACTCTTAGAGAACAGATTTTTAACACTTTAGAATGATTCATTTCTAGACAAGTTTATGCTAACCTTACGTTATTACTATGCATTCAATGGGAGAAGAGTAATAGAGGGAACACCGTGGCTTTGTCAGGCAGACGTAATTCGGAATCTCAGGTTTGCTACTTTATCAAGCAACTGGAACACTCTAAGCCTGCAGGAGGGCAATCTTCTAAAGTGGCTCACAGTGCTCTCTGCCTCCTGATATTCATGCCTTTGTGTAATATTCTCTCCTGTTTTTTGAGGGGACAGGGGGCTATATTCCCTATGCTCTCTTTTCATCCCTGTGACATAATATTTCATAATTAGAAGTTTGTATATCTTAATCCCCTTCACCTGTTTTTCCCATCCCTCCCCCCCCCCCCCAAGCCCCTCTTCTTGGGCAACCACCAGTTTGTTCTCTGTATTTATGAGTCCATTTCTATTGTAATACTCTCTCCTCTTGAATGTGGGCTGGATCTAGTAACTTGTTTTTGTTTTGTTTTTAAATAATCAATAGAAATTAAAAAACTTTTTTTTAATTTTAGAGACAGAGAGAGAGAGAGAGCGCGCGGGAGAGAGGGGCAGAGGGAGAGAGAGAATCTTTTTTTTTTTTTTTTTCAACGTTTATTTATCTTTGGGACAGAGAGAGACAGAGCATGAACGGGGGAGGGGCAGAGAGAGAGGGAGACACAGAATCGGAAACAGGCTCCAGGCTCTGAGCCATCAGCCCAGAGCCTGACGCGGGGCTCGAACTCACGGACCGCGAGATCGTGACCTGGCTGAAGTCGGACGCTTAACCGACTGCGCCACCCAGGCGCCCCATAGAGAGAATCTTAAGCAGGCTCTACACTCAGCACAGAGCCCAACCTGGAGATCAATCCCGCGACCTTGGGATCATGAACTGAGCTGAAATCAAGAGTAGGATGCTCAATCAACTAAGCCACCCGGGTGCCCATAGAAATTTATTTCTTACAGTTCTTCTGGAAGCTGGGAAATCCAAGATCAAGGTGCTAACAGGTTTGGTGTCTGGTGAGAGCCTGCATTTTTGGTCATGTAGTGGCTTGCTTTTAATGAAAAGATGACAAAGCGAACACTTCCAAAATTTAAAAACGTTAAAATGTAAAAGTTTATGACTTCTGTCTTACTGGCTGGCACTCTCTCACTTGCTCACTTTGATAAAGCCATCTGGCATATTGTAAGCAGCCCTATAGAAAGGTCTATGTGTTAAAGAGCTGAAGGCAGCCTCCCACTCAGTCCAACACCCTGTGAGAAACTGAACCCTGCCAACATAAGGGAGTTTGGAAGTGGATCCTTCCCGAAAAGAAACTTGACATGACTATAGCCCTGGCCAATACCTTCACTGCGGCCTATAGGAGACTCTGAAGCAGAGTCTGAACCTAAGCTGTACCTGGATTCATGACTTAATAGAAACTGTGAGGTAATGTTTTAATCCACTAAGTTAATTTGTTATGCAGCAGATAATGCAAAGCCTTAGCTTTCTCCTCTCTAAAACTGGGGTTGATAGCTTCACAGTTACAATAATTAAATGAAATAATGTATATAAAGCATTTGCCATTCAATATATACATTTTTTGAAAGGTACCCATTAACTCAAGTCCATAAAAGACCTCTACCAGGTATGTTTTATCAAAACACTTATGACATTAAAATAATGATTTTGAGGGCACTTGGGTGGCTCAGTCGGTTGAGCATCTGGATGACTTTGGCTCAGGACATGATCTCGCTTGTGGGTTCAAGCCCTGTGTCAGGCTCTGTGCTGACGGCTCAGAGCCTGGAGCCTGCTTCAGATTCTGTGTCTCCCTCTCTGCCCCTCCCCTGCTCACGCTCTCTCTTTCAAAATTAAAAAAAAAAAAAAATGTTTAATAAAAAAATGATTTTTAATGCTATACCATTTTTTATTTTTATAAGTTTATTTATTTTGAGAGAGAGAGAGCACGTGTATGCGCAAGCGGGGGAAGGGCAGAGACAGGAAAGACAGAATCCCAAGCAGGCTCTGCGCAGACAGTGCAGAGCCCTATGTGGGGCTAGAACTCACAAACTGTGAGATCATGACCCAAGCAGAAATCAAGAGTCAGACGCTTAACTGACTGAGCCACCCAGACATTCCTAAATAGTGCTGTAGCATTTTACAGTGATTTTACATACATTATCTTGTTTGATTCTCAGAGCAAGAACATGTGGCATAATAATATACATGGTTTTAATTCTGGGGTTCTGCTACAGAGTTCCCAACTCTTGGAATTTCCTGATAGGAATGTCTTTTGTCCCTCATTAGGGGTCCCTTTTGAGCACATCTGAGTTTATGCTAATGAGGTGACTTAGGTAGGGCCCCTAGATAGCCTTGGGATGGGGCTAGTTACCAGAAAGATCTAGTGGTCAGAGGCTTGGAACTTTCAGACCCACCCACTGACCTCCGGGAAGGAAAATATAGGGAAAGGCTAGATTATATAAAACCTACTGAACAACAAGTTGATGAGCTTCTGGATTGGTAAACTAGTGGAGATGTGAGGAGAATGGCTAGCCCAAGAGAGTGTGGAAGCTCCTCACCCCCTCCTATATACCTTGCCCTATGCATCTCTTCCATCTAGCTGTTCCTTAGTTATATCTTTTTATAATAAACTGGTAAAGGTATGTCAATGTTTCTCTGAGTTCTCTGAGTAGCTCTAGCAAATTAATTAAACAGGAGGAGGGGGTCATGGGAACCTTGAATCTTTAGCCAGCTGCTAGGGTGACAACCTGGACTTGCTATTGGTGTCTGAAGTGGGGCGGGGGGGGGGTGCGGTGCAGTCTTATAGTACTGAACTCCTAACTGTGGGATCTGACACTATCTCTATGTAGTGTCAAAACTGAATTAAATTATGGGAAATCTGGAGCGCCTGGCTGGCTCAGTCAGTAGAACATGTGACTCCTGATCTCAGGTCATGAGTTTGAGACACTCACTAGGTGTATAGATAACTTAAAAATAAAATCTTACACAAAAAATTGCAGGATACTGGTCAGTGTCTGCTGAAAATTGAAGAGTTGCTTGGTGTTGTTGAAAAAACCATGTATTGGAAAAAGAGAATAAAATACTATTCCTATTTTACAGATGAAGAAACTGAAGGTCAGAGAACTTAAGTGATTTGTCCAAGTTTTCACAAGTAGAAAGTGTCAGAGCTGAGATTCACACCTAGTCTTTTCTCTTCATTACCATGTTAACATCCAACACTTAGTGAACAATTATTAGGTGTCAATCATTATTCTAGGCCCTGAGAATACAGAAGCAGATAAGAAAATCAATGCCTATGTCCTCAAGGAGCTTCTATTTCTTTTTATACTATAAAATTGGAAAAAAAATAATTAACTTTTCATTCATTAAATCTTTTCTGTTTATTGTGGATTGATTTTCAATATTTTATGGCTTGGAAATGCAACGTTTACTTTACCATCAACTTTGTCCTAATGTGAGTAAATTTCACTAGGAATGATGTAATACAAAGCAGAACCACGGTGGTGTTTCTGTATTTGGCTAAATACTAGATAAATGCTCCACACATACATCAAACAATTTCTTCAGTGATTTTTTTTTTTTTAAGGTAGTCTTGATGCCTGTGTAGAGCTCAACACAGGGCTTGAACTCACAACCCTGGGATCAAGACCTGAGCTGAGATCAAGAGTCAGACGCTTAACTGAGCCACGCTGGAACCTCCTTCAGTGATTTTCATAATAGGGTTTATAAAAATAAATTTTGAACTTCAGGCCTTTGTTTCCTAAGTTTTACTCATCTCTTATATTGTGGCACAGAGTTTAGTTGATGAAGGTATGCTTTGAGCACAAAATTAAGTAGAATAGATACACAGATACAGTTTATTGGTGTTGCACTATTTAAGGAGTGCTAGACTTATTTGATGATGTTTGCAGGAACACTGAGAACTTACTGATAGTCAATTTATTGTGAAATTAGTAAGACTCACTTCAAGCTCACAACAGACTAGAGATTATCTATATTGTGTCTGACTTGACACTGAAGCCTTGAGAGTACCTTGTTTTCTAGAATAAGTACACAGTTTGTCAGAAGAAAACTTTCCCAAGCCTTCCTGAAAAGGGATGTTGGCTTGGTTCCTGATGCCAAGTGTCTGGTCAATCTATGGTGCTTTGATAGACCATATTTATATTTAAAAGCTGGTATGGGTATTTGAAAAGCGAATTGTTATTAAGGTAGATGTATTCTAGAGTGATTTTCACTGCTGCCTCCTGAAATAGGTGCTTGGTAGAGGAAAAAGATGGTGAATGAATGTTGCTGAGTGAATCTGGGAGCTTCTGAAAGTATTTGAGGCGTTGACAATATGTCATGACCTCCTACTTCTTATAAGACATGTCTAGCCTTTTCATTTATACATAAAGAATAATTAAAAATAACATTTTGCATTTTATTTTATTTATTTATTTTTTTATGTTTTTTTAAATTTATTTTTGGGACAGAGAGAGACAGAGCATGAACGGGGGAGGGGCAGAGAGAGAGGGAGACACAGAATCGGAAACAGGCTCCAGGCTCCGAGCCATCGGCCCAGAGCCTGACGCGGGGCTCGAACCCACGGACCGTGAGATCGTGACCTGGCTGAAGTTGGACGCTTAACCGACTGTGCCACCCAGGCGCCCCACATTTTGCATTTTAAATGCCCTTGTCTAAACCAAAAGTACTTCACGTTAGGCAATTAATTCTTCCATATCATGGTTATATAACCTACCACAGAATTGCCTAACACCTATGAAGTGCTTTGTAAATTGACATCAAGAGTGATTTTTAAATACTGTTTTTGGGGGTGTATGGCTGGCTCAGTCAAAGAGCATGTGACTCTTGACCTTGGGGTCGTGAGTTTGAGCCCCACATTGGGTGCAGAAATTACATAAATAAATAAAATGTAAAAAATTTTTTTAAAAATCTATTGTTTTTGTAGCATGGTGAAACAAAATTTTGGAACAAAAAATCTTATTCTGTCATCCCAGAATAAACCAAACCAGCACTATTATATTCAGACCAGAATTTACCTTACATATTTTGGGCAGGGAAGTAGGGGCTGCTTCTTTATAAGAAACCTTGAAATCATCTGGTAGAAGGAATTTAAAACTAAGTTAAAAAATAATTCCAACACTGAAATTCCTATGGGTGAGCCCCTTTTGCTCCTCTACCAAAAATTCTGGAATTCTCTTCCTTGAGGGACAGGGGAAAGGTGACAGCAAAAAGGACATGGTGGTAGCATGTAGAGTTACTAGAAGAGTATAGGTACTTCAAGAGTTACTAGATGAGGCTTGGAAACCCAACATCATCTTTTCACTCAATAAAAACATAATGAAGGCCAAATCTTTTATACATCATGGACCTTTGATTAATATACTGCATTTACTTATGATAAAGACAATCACCATTAAATTTTGAATGCTCCCAAATTTAGATAGTTGTCAAATTTGTGCCACAAAAAGTCTAGCATCAAGCTATATGGGATGAAAAGAAGTACAACATACGTTCCCTACTCTTAAGAATGGAGATGGAGGGGCGCCTGGGTGGCGCAGTCGGTTAAGCGTCCGACTTCAGCCAGGTCACGATCTCACGGTCCGTGAGTTCGAGCCCCGCGTCAGGCTCTGGGCTGATGGCTCGGAGCCTGGAGCCTGTTTCCGATTCTGTGTCTCCCTCTTTCTCTGCCCCTCCCTCGTTCATGCTCTGTCTCTCTCTGTCCCAATAAAAAAAAAAAAAAAAAAAAAAAACGTTGAAAAAAAAAAAAGAATGGAGATGGAGAATCTTTCAACTAATGTGTACATTTTCTAAAGGGGTCTCCACAGTTTTGGGTCTCCTCAGAAGTATATCAAGGGCCCAGTATCATCTTAATTTTGAGCTCTTCAAAGAAAGGATTCTATATGGTAGATATTATGTCTGTACTAATGGTTAGAATAGCTACAGTTAACAATAGCTCTTTCCTCAGTGCCTTCACACATTTTTACAAATAAGATACCCCCGGAGATGGTAACCTAACCCCAAACCCCTTTTCCTGTTTGAGAACCACAATGGCTTCTCATTGTACTTGAAAAAAAATCCAAAATCTGGTTCATTCCTGTACCTTTGGCAACTTCTATCATGCTCATAGAAGTTTATTCCATATATACTCATCTTTCTATTCTTTAAACACACCAAGCTCTTTCTGTATCAGGATGCTTGCATTTGCCTTCTCTCCATCTGGAATATTCTTTTCCCAATCTCATTTGAGTGGCTCCTTATCACTCAGGTTTCAGCTCAAATGTCACTTTCTTGAAGACCTTCTCAGATTATCTGTTAACACTCTGCTTCATTACTGTTTTATTTTCTTCACAGAACTTGTCTTTCCCACTAGAATGTAAATTCTTTGAGAGTAAATGACATGTTTATGCCCTTTTGTGTTACTATTCATTTAGTCTGAGTTTGACATTTCTTTCAGCAGGTCTATGGAATTTTAGGAAGGTAGAGTCAAAGGTAGGCACTTAGGTCACCACCTTAAGCCTGAAGTCTCACTTGTTTGGGGAAAGGTTTATTTTGCTCAAAGGGATTTGTTAAGAAAGCCATGCTAACCATGATGTGATGGATTTTACCCTGTCAATATCTAATTCTTCTGAGAAGTTAAAACAATCCTTTAGGGAACTTGTTTACAATTTCGACAGAAAGCAACTTTTAAGAAAGAGGACTACTCAAACTACTTCTGGCTGATTACTGTCCCAACAAGGCATATGAGTTATTAAATTAAAAAAAAAAATCACACCATATTTATCTAGGTCTTCAACAAATTAAAGGAAAAATAAGTTTGTTTTCAAGGTTAATTTCTAACTTGAATTTTATATGCCTGATTCACAGCTATCCCAGCCTAAGCTAATAAATAAAATACATTTATCAAGTTGTCCTACCAGGAGAAATAAATGGCACTTGATGATACCTAATAATACCAACATGCACTGATTTAGTTTCTGGTCTATAAAGTATTACCAGTGGCATAATTTTGAATGATAAAACTATGGTAGATGACTAAGTAAAGAGATCAGGCTATCTTAGTTTGGGATGGCACTCATCTCAACATTGAAACTAAGTTTACCAATAAATTTTACTTTATATTGCTTTCCCTTTGGACTATGTTATGAGGATTTTGCCAATGTAAACTATCTTTTTATTTAAAAATTTTTTTTAATGTTTATTCATTTTTTTTGAGAGAGAGACAGAGTGTGAGCAGGGGAGGGGCAGACAAAGAGGGAGAATACAGGATCCGAAGCAGGCTCCAGGCTCTGGGCTGTCAGCACAGAGCCGGACATGGGGCTAGAACTCACGAACTGCAAGATCATGACCTGAGCCGAAGTCGGACACTTAACCAACTGAACCACCCAGGCACCCCTCCAATGTAAACCATCTTAATAAAGGCATTTATTGGTCTAGGTAACAAACAAATTACAGGCAGGATAGTAATCAAGTGCTCTGATTCAGTCAGGGCTCTGATTTAATTTCTCACTAAGTTTCTGGCTCTGCCCTCCTCTATGTGTTGGCTTTATCCCCAGGCTAGAGAGATGCAGCAATTCCAGTTCTCCCAAGTACACAGGACCTTGATTTCTTCTTTAAAAAAAATTTTTTTTTTAAGTTTATTTTTGAGAGAGACAGAGTTCTAGCAGGAGACAGGCAGAAAGAGAGAGAGAGAGAGAGAGACAGACAGACAGACAGACAGACAGAATCTGAAGCAGACTCCAGGCTCTGAGCTGTCAGCACAGAGCCTGACAGGGGGCTCAAACTCCTAAACCACGAGATCATGACCTGAGACGGAGTTGGACACTTGACCGACTGAGCCACCCAGGTGCCCCAGGACCTTGATTTCTTTAAAGTGAGGAAACATCTTTTCTCAAAGCCCCTATAATAATCCACCCTTGCTTTTCTCTAGCCTACACTGGGTCACATGCTACTCTGGACAAATTCTTGTGGTCAGAGTAATACTATGCCTTAATAAACTTAGATCCAGGTTCCTGAACAATTGTTGTAAGTGCAATGGCATTGCACTCACCAGTATTTTTCAAATGGTGGATCATGACCCAAGAATGTATCATGAAATTAATCTTCAGGACCTAGTCTTCATTTAAAAAATTAAACAGATTTGAGATTGTGTTGCATATATGAAGTTAGTAGTATTTTATGAAACTTTGCTGCTTATGCATACACACACCTGGATTATAGTATAAAATCTGTTTCTTATTGTAAACTGAGGTCAAAAAGAGTTTGAAAACTACTATCGTATGCAAAGCAGTTTCACTCCCCAAACTGGAGTGGGGTCAGCTGTTGCTTAAGTACATGGATTATGTAAGGGAAAAATGGATCCCTGAAAGAAAATAGATACAATTTGGGAGAAGAAAATAGATGCTGGGGATAGTCAACAATTCCTACTGCAGCTTGCTGGACACTTTACTATTTAATCTATACTGGATTCCAATACAGTCATAACCAAGTGTTTTTAAATTTTTGCAATGTTCTCTCAAAGTATACCTCTCTTCCAAAGCATTTCTTTCCTTCCATCCAGTAAGTATCCATGATGGGGCAATTTATAAATTTCATCATTTGGTTGGTGGAAAGTATTATGGTAAAAGACTCATTGAAAAGCTTGGCTTCTAGGGAAAAAAACCCATATTTCAAATAACTGAGCACATCTTTATCATCATCCTAATCTTTAGGTTTAAATGTGGATCTTATTTGACAATAACTTTAGAGCTCATTTTAGTTTAACTAAGTCAAGAAACTAAGGCCTACAGAGGAGGATGAACTTATCTAAGGCAGTTAATTAGTTGTAGAACACAAGTCTCTTGACACCTGCTTCAGAATTCTTTCCACTGTACTAATTAACAGTACAGTTACACCAACTTTAAAAAAATGAAAGCAAGTAATGAACATGAGTAAATTCCAGATGAACCTAGTTTTACACTGCTGATGGATTCTTTTAAGAGGTGTAGGTAAATTATATTTGGGGGAGAAAAACTGCATTTTTTAAGGCAACATGGGAGCTTATTTACAAAATGCCACCTTTGAAGTCTTTGAGAGGCAAAAAAGTTAATACTTTATACGTTTAAGGCTAAGAATTTTAAAGCTAATTTTTATAATGTTACAGTATAAATTGTATTTCACTTTAATACTTCACCTTTTAAGGCAGGGAATTCAATTCACTGAGCTTTTTTTTAATGTGTATTTATTTTTGAGATAGTAGAGAGCATGCAAGTGTGTGCACAGGGGAGGGGCAAAGAGAGGGGGACAGAGGATCCAAAGCAGGGTCTGTGCTGACAGCAGAGAGCCCTATGCAGGGCTCAAACTCACGAACCATGAGATCATGACCTGAGCTGAAGCCGGATGCTTGACCAACTGAGCCACCCAGGTGCCCCTTTGTATGATTAGAAATTTACTAAGATCTATGAATGATCCTAAAGAAGTCCCAGATACTAGAAATTACAATGAGTATTTATGCATGTGTGGTACTAGGAAATAATCCTCATTAAGAAATAAAAGCAGTTTCAATTACTTATTTTTTATTACCATTTCTTTTTTTTTAATGTTCTTTTTTTTTTTTTAATTTTTTTTTTTCAACGTTTATTTATTTTTGGGACAGAGAGAGACAGAGCATGAACGGGGGAGGGGCAGAGAGAGAGGGAGACACAGAATCGGAAGCTGGCTCCAGGCTCTGAGCCATCAGCCCAGAGCCTGACGCGGGGCTCGAACTCACGGACCGCGAGATCGTGACCTGGCTGAAGTCGGACGCCCAACCGACTGCGCCACCCAGGCGCCCCTATGTTATTTTTTAATGTTTATTCATTTTTGAAAGACAGAGAGAGACACAGCACAAGCAGGGGTGGGGCACAGAGGGGGACACAGAATCCAAAGCAGGCTCCAGGATCTGAGCTGTCAGCACAGAGCCTGATATGGGGCACAAACCCATGAACCGTGAGATCATGACCTGAGCCAAAGTCAGATGTTTAACGGACTGAGCCACCCAGGTGCCCCTACCATTATTTCTTAAGTAAACTCTGTGCCCAACATGGAGCGCAAACTCATGGCTCGGAGATGAAGAGTTGCATGTTCTACCCACTAAGCCAGCCAGGCACTTCGCAATTTTAATTACTTTAAATATAGAGATGCACAGTGAAAAAGTCCTTTTGGGTTAGATACATCAAATTTTGTTTAATGCACAGGAAGAGTAACTATCATTTGAGGATGCCATAAGGACATTTTTTAGTTCCCAAATATCTCTTCCAGTATGAAGCATGCCACCCATTTCTTCCTTTAAGAGTTGTTTTCTCTTTTGTGTGAAAGGGTTTGGAGTACAATAGAAAGGGAGTCTGGCCGTGTTCAAGACTTTGTTTGCTTTGCTTTTATTTAAGAAAGGCAAAGTCTGAAGAGTATGTAGGGTTTAAACATCCAAGGAGGGGCGCCTGGGTGGCGCAGTTGGTTAAGCGTCCGACTTCAGCCAGGTCACGATCTCACGGTCCGCGAGTTCGAGCCCCGCGTCGGGCTCTGGCCTGATGGCTCAGAGCCTGGAGCCTGTTTCCGATTCTGTGTCTCCCTCTCTCTCTGCCCCTCCCCCGTTCATGCTCTGTCTCTCTCTGTCCCAAAAATAAATAAACGTTGGAAAAAAAAAAAAATTTTTTTAAAAAAAAACATCCAAGGAAAAAAACATCTTCTGTCTTAGGATTCAGCCATGGTACCTACAGTAGGTTAGGGTAACACAGAAGTTGCTGTCTGGAACTAGATTTGCCTATCATCCAGCAGGTCCCAGGCCCACCTTCAGGTGCTAACAGTCTACTCTCACTAGCCACACACACTATCCCTAGGTTAGTCCTGATACGTTACAGAACAGATAAGAAGTTGGCATCAAGAATCAAGTTGGGATAGTGGTAGCATTAAAGTGGTCTATTACGAGACAGCAGGGTCCCAGTCAAAGGACCTGGGTTTAATGCCAGAATCTAGACTCTCAGAGGAGGAAGTTACAGGTAAAGAAAGATATCTCAAAGGGTGCCTGGGTGGCTCAGTTGGTTAAGCATCCAACTCTTGATTTTGGTTCAGATCATGATTTCATGGGATCATGAGTTCGGGCCCCACAACAGGCTCTGCATGGACACTGCTGAGCCTGCTTGGGATACTCTCTCTCCCTCTTTCTCTCTCTTAAAATAAAGACTTAAAAAAAAAAAAAAAGAAAAAAAAAAAGGACTATCTCAAGAGAATGATACTCTGAACAAAGAACTTAATCAAGGGCTCAGGTTCAGTGATCACAAGAGTCCAGTTACAGACTTGAGGTATCAGCCAGACATGGACATTATGGCATTATATACACTTCTCAAATTAGCGTAGATTTAATTCTAGGATTAGTTGACAAAAAAACCTGCATATATGAGAAATTATGATGAATCTTTTTGGAAAATTAATTTTCCCTGATGGCAATTTACTCCCTATTTTTACATAGTTTTATATTAAGCAGTCATACATTGAAGTAGAAAGCTAATTTTTGATTAATCTAGAGAAGAAAACACAGGATTTTAAAGAATGTCCACATTTTAGTAGGGAGTTTTAGCTATACTCCCAAGTCACTGTTTGATGCTCTTAAGAAAAGTCTGAAAGGCAGTGGACCACAAAAAGTACCATCTATGGAAAAGACCTGCTATATTTTATTTGTTTTTTAAAGTAAGCTCTACACCCAATGTGGGGCTTGAACTTATGACTCCGAGATTGAGAGTCTCATGCTCTACTGACTTAGCCAACCAGGCACCCCAACCATCTGTTTAAATTACATCTTTATTGTGTAACCTTGGACAAATTAAAAACTCACTTAATCCCATAAGATTGCTGTAAAGATTGTTAACATACAAGCATCTAGTAAGATAAAATAGGTGCTTAATATTATCTGACAAAACCTGGGCTAGACATACTTAATCTTGCTGCCTTAGGTTAGGTAAGGTCCTACGGACTAGAAGGCTATTGAGTTGTCAGAGAATAAAAACCTAGACTAGAAGTGAGTGTGGAGGGGCGCCTGAGTGGCTCAGGTGGTTAAGTGTCTGACTCTTAATTTCAGCTCAGGTCATGATCTCACAATTCATGAGTTTGAGCCCCGCTTCATGATCTGTGCTGACAGCAAAGAGCCTACTTGGGATTCTGTCTCCCTCTCTCTCTCAAAAATAATCAAACATTTAAAAAAATAAATACAAGTGAGGGTGGAAGTGAAGTTTAAATGGGACATGGTTGGATATGACAGAGAACTAATATATGCTGTACACCTATTCCTATCATCTACTGTTAGGAATTTTAGATACATACTCATTTGATCTTATTAACAACCCTCAAATAAGGTGTACTTTTACACATGAGAAAACTGTGGTGTGGGAAGGCTCAAACTGCCCAATATTAAATAGCTAATTAAGCAGTGGAGCAAGTCCTCCAACCTAGTCATGCTACCACATTCTGCCTTAGTGAGGGGAGGTACTTCTACTCCCCAAAATGTGAACTCAGTTTGAGTAAGTGAGATTAAATAAAATAATGGCTACCCATATAACAGGAACACAAAATATTTAACACTGAGCTGGTGACCTGTACATGTGAGGTGATATGGGAAGAGAGCCTATGGAAAGTCAGAACTCTTTCAAAGAATTCTAAAAATAAATTGATAGGGTGTTTCAAGTCTAATCATTAGTAAGTGATTAGTAAAACCTCATTAGTCTACAGTATATGGAATTTACAATACTCTATATAGGAACCGAGAAACAATAAAAATATCTGAAAGCATTCCTCATTCTTCCTCCCCTCTCCAATATTTCAGCTTGGATAAAAGCTGTGACATCATTTAGTGACTTCTGCCTCATGAATTCTGGGTAACAGAATAATTAAGCCAAAAACACAAAGGGTAACTAACATTCAGTACACATGCAGATATACAAATATGAGCCACCATACCCTATTCCGTTTTTTGTTGATTCACCTTCACAACATTTTCCTTTACTGAGAATTTTACTTTAGTAAGGCCTTTTGCTGGGTAACAGAGACAGTGCTGAATAAGACCTTACAGGAGCTCAGTCCAGTAACAATGGGAATCACGAGGCCACCAAGTAGTTCCCAGTTGAGACAGACACAAAAACCAGGACCAAAAGAGAAAGATAACAGAGAATCAAAGTACCAAAGAGAAGTTAAGTCAAAGTATTGAAAAGCAAGTAAGAGTTTGTCAGGAAGCAAGGGGAAGGAATATTTTTTGAGACCTGAAAGCATGAAACAGTGTGATGTGTTTAGGGAACGGCAAGAAGTTCCATGTGACTGGAGGGCTGCATGGTAGGCAGGACCAGAAAGATTCCTAGTGATTAGATCCTAAAGAGATAAATTATGCTAAGAAACTGGGATTTTATCTTGTGGATCAACATCTTCCACAGTTAGGACCATGAAACTCTTTGAAATTACAATGTGAAGAAGAAATACCAACAATAAATACACACTGAAAGCTTCTGATTCTTTAGCTTTCCTAAAATCTAAAGTATAAAAAATATGAATCATTTTATTTAAAACCCCAAAATACCAGAGATGAAGTAAATCATCTTTTATTTTCATCTTATACTTGGTTATCAAGAGACATGCAAAACCCTCTAATTTTAATGAGAACAGTGTTTTTGTGTCTTTTTATCACATATCCGCTTAATATTAGGTGTAATGTTGCTAAGTCGAATACGCATATGAGGTGCGGCATCAAGTCTTTTCCTGTATTTCGTTTTTGTTGCAGCATAGTATGAAAATCCTGTTTCACACAGGTGCATTGTAGCAAAAGGAAGAAGTACACGAACTGCACGCCTTGCAATGCTTGGGTACTCTTGAATTAGGCTACTCCAAAAATCATTTAGTGAAAGTTCGCTGAAATTTTGTTTCACTTGAGAATCAGATGTTAAATCAATCAGGCTCTCATAGTCCCGTGCTACTAATGAAGCTGGTTTAACAGTTACT
This sequence comes from Puma concolor, assembly GCF_028749965.1. Taxonomy (NCBI): domain Eukaryota; kingdom Metazoa; phylum Chordata; class Mammalia; order Carnivora; family Felidae; genus Puma; species Puma concolor. The sequence goes on along the minus strand of NC_141676.1, from coordinate 48,530,318 downwards.
GTAAATGGATTTCTAACCCAAGTGTTACTGTCATTTGTTACAGGAAAATATTTTAACAGAGTAGAGCGCAAACCCCTTAGGTGCTGCACAATGGCACTACAAATATCTTTATCAACTGTAGAATTAATTTCGGTCAAAAAGTCACTGAGAGTAGGAAAACAATCAAAGTTTTCTTCTTCTACGGATGAAGCCCAAAATTCCAATTTTCTTAGCAATGATGACATTTTATCAAATACTGTAAAAACTGTCACATTTTTTCCTTGCATTGATAGATTTACCTCATTTAATTTAGTAAAAATATCTGCAAGATATGCAAGTCTTAGCAGCCAAGATGAATTTGTTAAACAATCAGACAGTCGAAAAGCAGAATCCATGAAAACCAATAGTTCACGACGGAGCTCAAAAAGTCTTACAAGAACTTTACCTCGGGAAAGCCACCTCACCTCTGTATTCAGAAGAAGTGCTGTGTGCTGGGCACCCATTTCCTCACATAAAATTTTTAGTAGCCTAGATTGATGTGGTCGAGCTTTAATGTAATTGATGATCTGTACTGCCTGATCTAGCACATTTTTCAGAGATGTAGGCATTATTTTAACTGCTAGTGCATGTCTATATAATAGGCAGTGACTACTGGTGCTTTCGGGAGCCACATATTTTATCAAGGTGACAGCCTCAGCAATTTTCCCGTCCATTGCCCTAGAGGCATCACTACAAACATCAACACATTTTTCCCATTCAATTTCATGTTTCTGCATAAAACTGTTGATGCAGTTGAAAATTTCTTCACCAGTAGCATTACTTTGCAAAGATTCACATAAGAGTAGGTCTTCCTCAATAGATTTATTAAACCTGTAACGAACAAAAACAAGCAGCACAGCAAGTCCTGAAACATCAGCTGATTCATCTAGTTGCAGTGAAAACCCATCACAAATTTTCAGTCTACAAACAAGCTCTTCTTCAATGTCAGCAGCAAGATCTTTAATTCGACGTGCAACAGTACTATTTGATAGTTGTACTGCATCTATTTTTTTACTATATTGTTCATCAAACATCCGCATCACGACATCTTTAGCACAAGGCTTGATGAGTAATTCTCCAATAGTATGAGCCTCTCCACTCAGGGCTATATGGTAACTTACATTGTATGATGCCTCTGTAGCACTTTCATTATCTGTATTGACAATTTTAGGTGTTGGGGGTTTATTATTTTCAGGTGAATCAAGATGTTGCTTGAAAAAGCTTATGTCTTTGTCTTTATATGCAGCGTGTTTAGTTTCCAAATGTCTTCGAAGCTTACTAGGGGCCAAAGAACTATTTGATAAAATTTTCTTACATAACACACACTGAGCATGAGGTGCATCTCTATTTCCAAAGTAAGTAAATCCAAAAGACAAGTAACTTTCATCATATTTTCTTCTTTTTGGTTTCTTACTAAATGTTGTTATTTTGTTGGAATTGGATATAAATTTGACCCTGGAAAGCTCACCTTCTGATTTTTTAGAAACTGAAGGCTGCAATTGTTCATCCTCACTTTGTAATATTCCAACCTTTTGATCATTTGATTCAGACACAATTTGATAACAAAAAGATTCTACTTCTTGTTTAAGACTTCCTTGTTTCAGCAAGAGATCCATAGGTAACGTGTTTGTGGCACAAAACATGGTTAATTTAGAATAAACATTGAGTATCACAAATATGTTGAAATTATATGACAGGATACATAGAAGATGAGCAATCATCAAAGAGATGATACAGAGCAATACATCAGTTAATTTGTAAATGCTGCCTATGCATCAACGCGCAGATGGAACATCACACGTTCGTGTATCAGGTGATCTCTCATGCGACTTCCTGGTGCTCTCAGGTTTGGCACACCTTTTCTTAAAGGTAGATTATCACATAAAAATAAAGCTATAGAAATGAGTTTAGTATTCTTAAACTTATATTTTAAAATAAACTATAAAGAAAAATTGTTAGCATTGATCTTTTTCTCAGAACACTTATTAACTTAGAGAATATTAATGTTCTATAAAATATAATGTGGGAACCAGTGGGCTGAGAAATAATGAAGAGCTGATAAGTGTGTTTTTAAGGAAGGGACCTTGAAGAATATGTCCCATGGCAGGGGTTGGCAAACTTTTTCTGTAAAGAGCAATCTAGTAAATATTTTTGACTTTACAGGTCATATAGTCTCTGTTTCAACTACTCAACTCTATAGTTGCAGCATGGCAGCAGACACAGACAATACTAACAGAACGGATATGGCTGCGTTCCAATAAACCTCTATTACAAAAACAGACAGCTTGGGCCATAATTTACCAACCCCTTCTCATGGCAAATAGTGTCTTGGAATCCCTTTTAACTTTCTGATGCCTACTGCCATTACATATTTTCACTGTTGGATACTATTATACATATGAAGCCTCCTTACCAGGGCTAGCAACAATTGTGATGAGCTGTATTAAAAATACACACAGTTCAAAGTTTTGCAAAACACAGAATTCTGTATCCTAAATACTGTGCTAACAATGAAAAATAAACTAATGACCAAAAGTTACCTACTATTTCTCTGGAATCAAAATCACATAAATATTTATATTATCCAAATTAAGACCCATTCAAAGTAATGTACATTTTACTGAGTACTCTGCATTCCATTATGCTATAGGTGAAGATTTAACCACGACCTAAACAAAACATAAACTCTGATTTTAATAGGTTTATTCCTCATATAATTTTTAAAAGCATAATTAGAAGGGAGAGTAATGCAAACTTTAAGACCTCTGAAGAAGACTACTAACTTTGCAAGTTAAGGAAAACATATTCAGTGTCTATCCAAATATATCTGCTTTTGATTTAAACTTCATGATTTGGCTACAGAGTAAGCTTTGAATTCTTATGTTACATCCTAAAGCAAAAATGGTTCTCCTATTAACAGCTAGATGGTAAGATACCTGAAATGAGTAGTACTCCCTTCTGCAATCACACTCTCCACCTTGGCAGCTTGAAATGCAGACTCTTCAAAAGAATAAAATTAAGGGATGGGGTGGAAAGGGAGTAACCAAAAGCCTAGAATGAGAAAAATTAAAATTAGACACTGCAAAAGCAGAACTAACTACAAACCTCTAAGATGACCGTTCATTACAATTTATTTTAGACCCAGGCAGTGCAAGAGATTCTTCACTGCAATGCAGTGAACTGAAATAGAAGATGGCTAGCATAGTAAAAATGCTAGTATCTTTGTTTCATTTAATGCCCTCGTTATTTCATCGTTTTGAGACAGTCTCCCAACCACTGACTTCATAGAAACACATGTAAAAAACTTTCAAAAACTAAACCTAACTTTTAAAAGTACAGCCACATTTTAATGTCTCTAAAACTAAACATGAAAAGTTATCTAAAATAGAATCATACAGGGAAGTGTTATTTGAAACATGCATTTTTGCTATAACCACTTTTGTCCCCTAACCAAGCTCCTAACTTAGGTTATTAACGTTTAGTGAGTGATCGTTTTTTATTATGCTTGAAACTGCTAGATCCCTCATACAGATTATTTAATCCTCAAAACAAACTTGAGAGTCAGGGACTATCAACAACCCCACTTTAGAGATGAACCAACAGACACAGAGAAGTTAAGTCATCTGCTAACTTAACACATCTTGCAAGTGAAGAACTAAGAGCAGAACCCAAAAGGTTGGGACTGCAGAGCTCATGAGCCTAACTATTCCTTGTGTGTACCTTGTATTCTAATTTCCCAAGCACTAACCGGCAACAGAGGGAAATGGATTACAATGGATTACGACTGCCAGAAAGTCGAGGGTCTCAAAGTGCAGCAACAGAAAACCCTACTCTTATCATTGGGAGCAAAAGAGCAATAGATTCTCGTTTCTACAATCCCGATTTGAAGTTAGCAACAGAGAACTTCGTGGAGCTGCTGGTTAGGATTAGGATCCCTCTCCCTTGGTACCAGAGGACACAACGGAGTAGGAAGCTTTGTTTTCCTAAGGCCTCAACCCCACCTCTTTTAGAGGTGCTTCCCGAATCTCTCGAGGACAAAGAGTCTGGACTCCCTAGAGAGTAAAGTTTCTATTCCATTCCCCGAAAAGGCTGGCAGGGCGGGGGCGGGTGAGAAACCCGGTTTTTTTGTCTCTTCTGAGTTAACTGACAGGTAATACCATCCATTCACCAACCAACCCCCCCTCCCCCGCCTCAGGCGGTTCCAGCTGTGAACAATACCCTCAGGGGCAGGAGGGCCAGGTTAAGAGCGCAGTCCACTCAGAAAGCCTGGGCAAAGGTGGGTGCGGTCACCCCTTCCTGCACCTACATGCTCCTTTAAGCGGCCACTTCGATGTGCTGCCCAGGCCAGCTATCCCTCCTTGTCACAGGTGCAGGCTGCCAGCAGACCGCCACATCTGGGGACTCGCCCACCCTCGCCTCCAGAACTCTTCTCTCGAGTCCCCGGGAAGTCTCCTCAGCACCCAACACTGTCTCTCTACGTCACCTCCATCAGTGATGGAGACCGGTCTTCGCTGCGGCTGGGCTGCAGAGCAGCGCCGCGGTCCCCAGCTGAGCCTGCGGCCGCCATTTTACACAGCTCAAGGCAGCGGCCATTTCAGAGCGCACCGCTCAGCCGCCGTGGCGGCTCTGGTCCTCACCTTCACCGAGGCCTGAACGGGGTCAAGAGCCAGTCGTCGCGGACTGGAAGGGGGAGGAAGGGAGGAAGGAATGAAAAACAAAACAGAGGGAAGGATTCGGGGACAGGGAGATGCTCTCAGCTCAGGGATATCGCCTATGCCACCTCCATAGAGATCCAGTTCGCGGCTGGCGCGGTCGCTCCTCTGAAGATAAATTTAGCACTCTGGAGCACCCGAACTTACAGTCTCCACGAGCGGCTCCGCCGCCGCCCAATCAGCTCCAGAGCTGCTCCCCGCCACCAATCTGCGCTGAGCAGCAGGGCGGGACCAAAGGAAAGGACCAAGCTCGGTTGAGGCGCAACCCAGCTGCTGCCGCCGCCGCGTTGGACCGGGGCGATGGGAAGCTTCGGCTGGTGCTAGACGTGAAACGATTGTTTTAAAACTTTCCTGGGCTCCAGATAGTCCGGGGGCTTGTTTAGAATGCAGGTTCCTGGGTGCTGCCTGACAAAGTCGGTGGTTCTGTGGGGCTGCACATGACTCTTGGAATCTGCATGCTCCCAAGCACTGGCGTGGTGCCCAGGCGGCGGTGATTTGTGTAGTTTCGCAGTTACCCCAAGGAGCGCGCAGAGCCTGGCTGCGGCTGCTTTCACGACTTCTTTGTTCCCCGAGCCGCACCCCAGGCTCAGGTTACGCAACCGCCTCCTCTTTCTCTTGTTTTCCCAAAGGAGTGGGGGCACAACACCCCTTCCTTTCCTCGCCCCTCCCGACGCTGCTGTGCCAGGGGCTCGTGGGGGCTCGTCCGGGAGCTGAGCCTCCCGCTAGAGGTCTCGAGTGACCCCAGACGCGGTGCGGGCCGCCGTGTAGGGATAGCGGCCTCTCCGCTGTGTCACAGGAAGAGTCCGCTCGCTCCGTCTTGGCACCTCTCACAAGTGGCACCCTCCCCGAGGGGAACACCCGGCCGCCTGCACCGGCAGGCCGGCCCTCTGGAATACTCCGTTGGCTAGCTGCCGCTTTCGGGTGCTTTAAGCGTGGTTCTCTCCCACGCCCCTCCCGCCTATTAAAAACAGCCCAGCAGAGGGTACCGGCTGGGTATTTCCCCTTTGGCGATCCGTCGCGGAGACCAGGAGTCGGTTTTTCCAAACTGTTTCCTTAAAATATATACACGTCTAGGGATAATTTGTTAAAGTACCAGTAGTACTAAACAGTAGGTCCCATTGTGTGTAATATTTCAGCCTTTCGAGGTCCCGTGGAAATAGCTAAATGTACGCTGGATAGTGTTTTCAGGCACTGCACCAATGACAAAATTCCCATCTTGTGGTCAAAAACAAGGGCAGCTTCTGTTTTTCTTAAAAATGCTTCCTACATATGTGAACAGATCTCTTAGGTGTAGAAAGAAGCCTACCCTGCCGGTAGCCAAGATATCCAACCAGCCTGATGGGGCAGGGCCCGGGTGGTGGACGGATTGGGACTGCATGGTGGCCCACTGACAGTGAAGCTTCTTGTACTCCTGCTTTTATGTAATGTGGCCTTAGCGTTGGTCAGGGCAGCTCCCCTACCAATGAAAGTACCTGGGGATTTGTCGGTTGGGGAATTGCTCCTGACAGACACCCCCCGCCCCCAGGAAAAGAACCACTGGGGAAAGAAAGAAGATTCCGCAGGGAAATTATGCAGCCCTACGTCCAGCTCTTGCCACTCTCCTCTACCTAAAGGAAGGATAGCTCCATATATTTCCCAGCCAAGGAGGGGGACAAATGGGTTCAAAGTCCCCACTCAGCAACAAAGGAATGTATCTATGGATACAAGTTACTCCAACCCCTAGGCCCACTTGGCCACCAGGAGGCATTCCAGATGATAACTGGACCTGGTGGGTTAAGGTACAGAATGGTTCATTAATTCCTAGGTATACATGTCTCTCTGGGAGCGCATAAGGCGTGGGTTCCCAGCGCCCTCTTGGCTCCCTCCCGGCACCCCAGACCAAAGTGAATACTTTTGTTCCTTGTACCGCAAATGGTTCAAAGGAACAATTAAGAAGTCATGTTCTTCTAAACATTCCACTTGAGGTGTTGAGAGCTAGATGACCTTGAAAGGGCAGGAGGGAATGTTACAAGAAAATAACTATGTTGTTCCTTAATGGGTGATTATACAAAGAAACATTTTTAGAATTAGGTAATGCTGAGAAACGTAGATAACACACGCTACAAGAAAATTGCTAACGAATATAATGCCACACTTGCCGCAATAAAGCGGCCAGTCTAACACAGTGCTGTTGTCTGTGCCCATTTTGTTGTTGTTGTTATTTTTTGCTGATGCCATTCATCCTTCGGGAACCCCTAGACCTGCTGGGGCTGGACCTTGGCACTACCCCTTGACACAATTTTCAGGAGGCCTGCATAGATGATTTCCTTGGAATGTTCATAGAAGACAACATTTGGTCCTAAATATTTTTAAGCTAATTCAACATCTTCAGATCTTTGCCCTATAGTAAGTAGGCTATCCATATGTCTTAATTATTTAAAACAAATTTTCCCTGTGAAATCAAATCATCAAAATTTTAGGTTTCATTTGAACTTTGACCACAAAGGTGGGAATCATTTTTGGGAAGGGGGCGATGCAGTTTTACTTGAAGAGCAAAGAATTTCCTTTCTTCATTGCAAGAGTTGTCTAGCTTGATAATAACATTGGAATGATATCCCATATTTTCATAGATTTTATATTTCACAATAAACTATTACATATAAGCTCCCAATTTACTCTTCACACATCTGGTTTGCATCTTTATGAATTGAGAAAATCTGAAACATTCGGTTAATGGGAGAAATAGTGTTTAAACAAGTTCAGCTGAAGTCTAGGACTTCACCTACATCTTAAACATCTGAAGAGTCTGATAATCAAGGACTTGAAACATAAGAACTTATACTGTAATTGCTTAGTCAATAAATTATTAGGTAATGTTGGCTGATGAGACAGATTAGAAAATATATAGACAATGTAGAATTCAGACCAATAATGACAATAGCTAACATTTATTGAGTATGTAGTAGAATCCAGGGGCTATTCTACACACTTTTTAAGGTGTTAACTCATTTATTCTTCACAACAACCCTATCAGATGATTGTTCCTATTTTAAAGATAAAGAAATTGAGCAGTTTGGTAATAACTGCCTAAGTTCCCAAAGCTAATTGGTGGCAGAGCTTAGGTTAGGTGCAATTCTGGTTGTGGGAATTACAAGCCAGGTGGGTCTAGATGGTGTATGTGTGTGTGCACATGCACTTGCAAACTCGTATTAGACAGATAACTATTGTAAATAAGATTATATTAATACATGGGGTATGTAGGTAGAGACTTATCATTAAAAAAGGAACTCTGTGTGTTACGGGGGCTCAAGTAAAATCATCACTGGAAGCAGTTACAAGAATTTCAACTGATCACCCAAATTTGCAGCCTCAGTTGCTGTAAGAGGTCTAAGATAGCAATTCTGTTCACATTGGTTGCATGAGTTAATTTGCATTGCAGTTAGGTTGGCCAGAAGCATGTGATGAGACAGGGAGCTCTGGAGCCAGTATTGTAGTTCAGAGTGTCCCCCCCGGTCCTCCTCTGTGCCAGGAGCTGATCCATCCAGCCTTCCTGATGGCACAGCCCGGGTGGTTGGTGGACCACCACACAGCGACCCTCCAAATGGGAAGCTACTGGTATCCCTTCTGTTACTCATCATGGCCATCCCCATGGTCCAATTGGCACTGATGATTCAAGATAAACCCATGGGGGCAAACCCGGGGATATTTTCTGGGGATGACCCCCAGGACAAAAAAGAAACCTTATATCCAGCAGGTGCCACCCCTGCCTGCCTGTCCTCTACCTAAAGGAAGGATAGCCCCATATATTTCCCAGCCAAGGAGGGGGACAAATGGGTTCAAAATCCCCTCTCTGGCAACAAAGGAATGTATCCATGGATACAAGTTACTCCAACCCCTAGGCCCACTTGGCCCCCAGGAGGCATTCCAGATGATAATTGGACCTGGTGGGTTAAGGTGTAGAATGGTTCATTAGTTCCTAGGTATACATTGTCTCTCTGGGAGCACATAAGGTGTGGGTTCCCAGGGCCCTCTTGGCTCCCTCCTGGCACCCCAGACCAAAGCGAATGCTTTTGTTCCTTGTACCGCAAATGGCTCAAAGGAACAATTAAGAAGTCATGTCCCTGTGAACATTTCACTTGAGGTGTTGAGAGCTAGATGACCTTTCATGAAAATAGCAACGCAAATACTTTATCAACTATAAGTAAGCGTAGATACATAATGAAAGTAGTATGAAGAAATTAATCAATAAGCAAAGGGCAGGAGGGAACGTTACAAAGAAATAACGATGATGTTCCTTAATGGGTGATTACACAAAGGAACATTTTTAGAATTAGGTAATGCCGAGAAACATAGATGACACGAGCTACAAGGAAATTGCCAACAAATATAATGCCACGTTTGCCCCAATAAAGCGGCCAGTCTAACACACTGTTGTTGTCTGTGTCCATTTGTTATTTTTGCCGATGCCATTCATCCTTTGGGAACCCCTGGACCTGCTGGAACTGGACTCTGGCACCTCTGTTTTTCAGTATACGTGGGCTGGCCTGGGAAGACTACAGCTGAGTCAGGCCCTGAGTGAGCTGACAGCTGGGGGGCCATTTGCTGATCTTGCACCTGCACCTTGAGCAAGTCCTTTCTTGAAAAAGGATCTGAGTGGCTCATCTCCATGTCTTGAAGAGCAGAGGTTATACACAGCATGTAACCTTTAACATAAATATGATAAATTAGTATAGTTGTCATTACTTTTGTGAAAGTTCACATTATCGTGGTGTTGTGTATTTTGTCAACTAAAAAAAATTTTTTTAATGTTTATTTATTTTTGAGAGAGAGAGAGGCAGAATGCGAGTGGGTTGGGGCAAAGAGAGATGGAGGCACAGAATCTGAAGCAGGCTTCAGGCTCCGAGCTGTCAGCACAGAGCCCGATGCAGGACTTGAACTCACGAGCCGTGAGATCGTGACCTGAGCTGAAGTTGGACGCTCAACCGACTGAGCTACCCAGGCACCCCTATATTTTGTCAACTTTTGAGATGTATGAAATACTTAAGTGTTTTGTGACCACGTGTATGAGATTGAATTATTGGTATTGGATTTACAAGAGTTACATAAGTGCTTATAAAGATTTCATTGGCTGAATGTTGGATATATTTCTTTTTTAAACTTTTTAAATTTGGGTTTTTTAAAAAAAGTTTATTTTATTTTGAGAGAGAGAGAGAGAGAGAGAGAGGGCATGTGCAAGTTAGGGAAGGACAGAGAGAGGGAGAGAGAGAGAATCCCAAGCGGGCTCTGCACTGTAAGGGTGGAGTCCCATGCAGGCTTGAACCCACGAACCATGAGATCATGACCTGAGCTGAAGCCAAGAGTTGGAAGCTCAACTGACTGAGCCACCCAGGAGCCCCCAAAAAATAGCTAAGAAAAGCTGACTATTTGAATATGCAAATTATGTTACATGTTTAGGAGGCATGGAGTCTGTTAAGCTTGTGAATTAATTAAATCATAGAGCATAAGTGAAAGTGATTGCCCATATTTTTATGCTAAGATTAGGAGATTATAGGCTAACAACATTTATAAATTGAGTTTAAAGGCTTAAGAAATATGAGTTTGCAATTTTAACATATTGTGCCTATTGATAAACTCATCATGCCAATTATCAATTTATTGGTTATTGCTTTTATTCACTCCTAGGACTTTCTGTATCCACTCCATGTTCAATGATTCTCAAAATATAACACTTACATAACTGACTTCCCACTTGAACCTCAGTTCCAGATTTTCAAGTCTGTAGACTTTCTCTTTGAATATATACCAACAGCTCAGATTAAGCATATTTAAAACTTTACAAATTCTCGCTAATAATACTTGTACTCATTTATGTTAAAGATTTTATTATTCTTTTAATATTCCAAGCAAACTTGGAGTCAATAGTCAGTCTTGACTAACCTTTATATTCCATATATAAAGGCATCAAGTTGTTACTTTTTTCAAATGTTGCTTAGGTCCATTCCCTTCCCTCTATGGTTCTTGTATGTTCTCTAGACCAGTCTCAAGAAATGTTCCTTCTAAATTATTGCTACAGTCTTGCTGGCTTCCAGTCTCTTTCCATTTAATTGGCTTTGTAAACCAATCTTCCATATTTTAATATCTCAGTGACTCACTAATTCTTTCATGTTATAGAATCATAAAACTTTAGAGCTAAAGAAAATCTTTAGAAAATATTATAATGCAATCAATCCCCCTTTCCCTTAGTTTTATAAAAGAGAAGAATCAATCCCAGACCTATCACATGATTTTGATGTCACATGCCCCACTGGTCTGGGGCATGTCTTAGAATTCCTTTTTATCTCCCATTGCATTAGACATAAACTGTTCATTTGGCAGATACACTGTTAAATATTGGTTGATATATAAATTTAGCCATTTTTATTCTCTGTTAAAAATTCTCTTTCTCTTGCAATGATAGATATCTAACCCATAAGCAAAAAAGTTAATTTTTTGGCTCACATTACTAAAAAGCCCATTGGTACAGGTATGGATGAGTTCAGTGGCCCAAATGATGTTTTTAGGGCTCTGTTTGAGTCTGTCTTTATAGGCCCTCTCTGAATGGTAGTGTAATTAATTGCCTTTGGCATCCCTAAACTTATGATGAAAGAGAGCATCTTCCCTAATAGCACAGGGAGAAAGGTTTCCAGAAAGATCTTTCCTTCTGTTTGTGTTATGCCCTTCCCTTCAAGGGAAGGAGCACTTAAATGGTCAACTTGGGACACATATCTCCTTGAATTTTGAGAACATAACTTTACTCTGATTCACCACCAGAATCTCAAGAAATGATTGAGAGGCAGTCTCTTGAAGGAAAAGATTCTGGAAAAGTAGATACTCACTAAATTTACTCTCTTTGCCCCTCATATCTGATCAGCTGCCAAGAAGTCCTCCACTGTTATATCTCTTGGTCCAAACTTTTCTCTCTAATTCTACTGCCATCAGTTTAGTCCAGGATCATATTATTAATCTCCTAACTAATCTCCTGGTTATCATCAATCTCTTATCAAATTTATCTTGCATGCAGGTAAGCACTTTACACACATTAAAATCATTCCCTTACTCAAAGCTATCCCCATTACTGGGGCAATAAACTCCTTGGCTTGGCATTCAAGATTCTCACAAAACTGATTTCAATTTTTCAACTTTTAAGAAATTTTACTGCTAGGTAGTAAGTGAGGCAAGTAAGGACTGGATTGTCTGGGGCTCCCTCTCTTCAGTCAGTGATCATATAATATGTAGGTTAGTTGTTCTGGCTTAAAGGCCCAAGTTTGAGTTATTCGTTTTGTTGTTTTATTTTTAATTTTTTTATTATTATTAAATTTTTTTAAATATTTTATTTTTTAGAGAGAGAGACAGAGACAGAGAGACAAAGCGTGAGCGGGGGAGGGGCAGGAAGAGAGGGAGGCACAGAATCCGAAGCAGGCTCCAGGCTCTGAGCTGTCATCACAGAGCCCCAACACAGGTCTCGAACTCATGGACCATGAGATCATGACCTGAGCCAAAGTCGGACACTTAACTGACTGAGTCACCCAGGTGTCCCTGTTTTATTTTCAATTTTAAGTTTTATCCCAAGCATAAAGTTTAAAAATTCAAATAGCACTGAAAGGATTATAAACAACAACAACAACAATTATTCCTTGGCTATTTTTTCTGATGCAACCATTTGTAACATTTTATGCCATACCTTTTCATATTTACCTCCATATTTCTTTTTTTTTTTTTTACAGTTTTATTTATTTATTTTGACAGAGAGAGCATGAGCAAGGGAGGGTCAGAGAGAGGGAGAGAGAGAATCCCAAGCAGGCTCTGTACTGTCAGCATGGAGCCCGCGCAGGGCTCGAGTTCATGAACCATGAGATCATGAGCTGAGCCGAAATCAAGATTCAGATGCTCAACTGACTAAGCCACCCAGGCACCCCTACCTCTATATTTCTTAATGAATATGTGCATTGCTCACATATGATCCATCATTATTCTGATTCTGAATCTACTTATCTAAAATCATTAAAGCCCTCAGTTCATTGGCTCAATCCTTCAGTGTTCCAGTCCCAAAATCCTGAGAGTGGAATCTGGTCCCAAGTTAATGTTTTTTCATCAAGCCACCTACCACTGGTCAGCCTTTGGGTGAGCTGCCTTTAAGTTGAGTCCCTACTGTTGCCAGGGGTGGAACAAGATGGGTGGGTGCTCTGGGCTGGCTCTAATAATTTGGCATTTGATTGTAGCAGGCATCACACATTGATGTCCTAAACTCAATTATGACTCCCTTCCAGCAAGTCTTAATGCTTGAGACTGGAAACCTAGAGACTGTATTTTCCAGAAGTCCTTACAGCTTGGACTGAAATCTAGTTTTTCCTAGACCATGAAACCTAGTTTCCATAAAACAGATATACTTTAGTGAGATATGCAAGTTAAAAGTGAACATTCTGAGGTGGAGGCTTTATTTCTGCCACTTCTGTTATTTCCACTGGCAGATGTTGGTTTTTCTGAGCCAGCTTTAGCAGAGGCCCCAATGTCCAGCCCCTAAATTTCATAGGTGATGAGAGACAGGGAGCAGGGTGTCCATTGTGCTGATTCAGATTATGTCAGTCAACAGCTGTGGAGATGGCTTCCTAATTTCCCAACTCTTTAAGTGTGTCAGAAGCATGGCACCGTGTTGGGCCAGTTTTGTAATCGTGTTCTGGAAGTTGTTCCTGAAAGCAGAGTTTCAAGTCTGTTCTGCCAGCCCTTCCAGTGATTTCATAAATCTCTAATTTCTCTTGGAAAATAATTTTCTGTTTAAATTAGCTGTAGTGATATCTGTGATTTACAATTGAATTCTAAGTGATGCACCTGTCAAAAGTATTCTTTAAATATTTGTTCAGTTCGATGAGGCAACCAGAAACTTCATTTTCAATTAAAATGATAAACACGTCCCTAAGCAGTGTCAGTATTTTGAAGCAATCTGGCAATATATTTCATGTTTTTTAATAGTTTCTATTCTCTTTTCACTTTTGCAATTTTTCTGAACCAGACACAATCTCTGAAGACATATTAAAAGGTTTGAAATTTGTATTCTAAAATTGATCACTGGTTCCTGGCCAACAGCACTATCCATGAACTATTTGGTTTCAGATTTAGTCTGCCTGATAAATTTAATTTAATTGTTCCTTCATAAATGCAAGACACAAAAGCACATGACAGACTTGGCTAGACTTGTCGATGCATAGTGATTACAGGTCCTAGAGGAAGACTGGTGTCTGTCTGCTACCTGCACAGTCTTGGGCACATCTCAATTTCCTCATCTGAGAAATAGGTTTACATATTAAGAAATAATTTTGTTTATTTTTTATATTTGAGAGAGAGAGACAGACAGACAGACAGAGAGTGAGTAGAGGAGGGGCAGAGAGAGACAGAATCTGAAGCAGGCTCCCGGCTCCAAGCCGTCAGCACAGGGCTGGAACTCATGAACCGTGAGATCGTGACCTGAGCCAAAGTCGGACGTTTAATCGACTGAACCACCCAGGTGCCCCTATATATTTTTTAAATGTTTATTTTTATTTTTGTGAGAGAGAGGGTGAGTGGGGGAGGGGCAGAGAGAGGGGGGTGGGTACAGAGCATCTGAAGCAGACTCTGTGCTAACAGCAGCAAGCCCCATGTGGGGCTTGAACTCACGAACTGTGAGATGACCTGAGACAGTGAGACACTCAACCGACTGAGCCACCCAGGCACGCTGAGAAATAAGTTTAAAAACAATAACATACAAACAACAAATATTTGGGTTGAAGTGGAATCATACATGTAAAGCACTTGATAATATGCCTGGTATGTAATAAGCATTCAATAAACGTTAGATAATACTACTGTTTTTAGTTTCTGCTACCCTGTATTTCAAGCAGGGGCAAATTTCTATTCCTTTACCTGTGCAAGAATTTGCCTGTGGAAACCTTTTTGTATCAGTAGTTACCAATTATTCTAGTGATTTTTCAGTGCCCCTTATAGAATAATGACTTGGGCCCAACCGTCCACCTTTTAGTCCAACTCTGGCTGTGTTTTGAGGAAGGATTGTGTGAGCGGCAGAAGCTGAAGAGGGAGGCAGTTCACTCAGAAAAGGAATATGGCAGATATTGCAGTGAACAACATCTCTAGTATAATCCAATTTAATTTACTTTAAAAGGCTTAAGTCACTTTGTCATTTTAAATTGTGACATACCTTACAAATAAATGCTACACTCTCCTTTTCTAGATAACTGCAGTGGAGACCTGTTGGTCTAGAAAGAACAGATTATTCAGCCCCGAATGGAGAGGATGGAATATGGCAAATCCAATGTCTTCTCATGTTCTGGAGTTGAAGGGAATGAGGCAGGAAATATATTGAGATCTCAGGTTTCATACATTAATAATTAACCTGGAACTTCATACCTGACAGAGCACCTTTACAATCTTTCTTCTTTGAGCATCAGGACAACCCATTTAGTTAAGCAGGAAGATACTCTTATTCCCATTTTACAGATGAGGAATCTGAGGTTTAGAGAAGTGGATGGAGTTGCACTTGGTCGTACCTATGGTTGTTGGCGGAGGCAGTGCCTGGATGTTTTCCTGACTCAGATCGGTGTATTTCATGCTTCCTTTTCTTTAGAAAAACTTTCTTTAGAAAGTTTTCAGAATTAGGATAATGCAGTTATAGAATACTCTTGCTAAGTTATTGATCTTAGGCTAAATAGTATGATCAGAGCTGTCATTTGGAAAAACACCATGTTCTTCTAGGATTGTCCTCTTATAGAAGGTGAAAACTAATCTTACTTTCTCCGGAAGGTTGATGTTAAATTGTTAAAAGCCATTCCTTTAAAAAGGATGCCAGACATGGGCAATTTTTAAAGCCAAAGTGAAGGTTTGCAAGTCATTTAAACACTCAATTACTTGGGGAGAGACTGAAATGCCAGGGGATAGGGTTATTTATGGTGCTGTGCTAAGAGCCAGTATATATATTTACTCGTACCAGAGTGGAATCCTGGCTCTGGATCATTTCCTGACTTGTTTGAAAATCTAGGCAAGTCATTTATTATGTCTGTATTTTGGAATTATAGCCTTGCTTCAAAGGTGTGCTCTGTGAATAAATGAGCCTCTATTTGTAAGTCTCGTTTAAATTTCTCTGACAAAGGCATATCAGTGTTGATAGTTGTGAAGGGTAAGGACATTGATAATAACGATGATATCAGTGTCTTGAATTTATGCAATACCAATGCTCTGAAAAGCTTTGAATGCTTCCCATCCAGCATGTATTTCTTAAAAAACTGTGATTACAAATACTTCACAAGAAATTATACCTTTTTTTTAAAAAAGATTTTTATTTTTAAGTGATCTCTACATCCAATGTGGGACTCACACTTTCGACCCCGAGATCAAGAGTCACCTGCTCCACGGACTGAGCCAGTCAGGCACCCCAAAATTACTATAATTTTTAAGTGCAGAATTAATAAAGAAAAATACAAGTATGATCTTATTTTATCTTCTCCCAGCCCTCCCCTTATTCCCCTCACTCACCACAGGTAATCACAATTAATAGTTCGTTGTCTACACAGATATATGTGTATACATACAGATGCATATGACTGATATACATTATTTTATAAATTACTCTGCAACATGTTTTGGTCTTGTCAATATGCCTTGAAGACATTTTCATGTCAGCATATATAACTCTATTTCTTTATTTTTTTTTTTTAAGGTTCGTTTATTTATTTTGAAAGAGACAGAGAGCACGAGCCGGGGAGGGACAAAGAGAGAAAGGGAATCCCAAGCAGGTTCTGCGCAGAGCCTGATGCAGGGCCCAAACCCATGAAACCGTGAGATCATGACCCCGTGGAAACCTCTAAGAGTTGGACGCTCAACTAACTGAACCACCCAGGCACCCCTTTATTTCTTTACTTTTAACAGCTGCAGAGTGTTCTACTTAATCTATTTAATTGTTCCCTTATGGGAAGATTTTTAAATTGTTTCTAATCCTTCAGCATTAGAAACAATGCTACGGTAAATTTCCTTGTTTATACATCTTTGTGCATCTATGTGTGTACTTCGTGGGTTAGATTCCTAACGTGGAATCATTGGCTTAAACTTTAAGCCTGAAAGCTACATGTTAAATTGTGCCACCAAAAGTCTGTACCAATTTATACTTCCATAAGTAGCACATGAGAGTACCTATTTCCATCCCTATGCGAGCTCTGTTTTATATATTATCAATCTTTCTAAACGTTGCCATTTTATAGATTAAAAACCTTGATTTTTAGTTCACTTTTACTTATTAATGAGGTTAAGCAGCTTTTCATAAGTTTATCCACCATATTTACTCTTCTGTGAACTGCTGTTCAGAAGCTTTCCCATTTTCCCTATTGGGTGGTTTTCTCTTTCTTACTGATATGGAAAATCTGTCGAAATATTATGATTATGAATCTGTATTAAGCAGGTTTTCCCCAGCTTACTGATTATCTTTTAAGACATTGTTAATGTTTTTTGCTGAAGAGAAGTTTTGAATTTTTATGAAATCAGGGTTTTCCTTGATGACTTCTGTGGTCTTGCCTAAAAAGGAAATTCTTCCACCACTTTGACCCAAGATTATAAAAAAAAATTCTATTATTTTTTTTTTCCAACGTTTATTTATTTTTGGGAGAGACAGAGCATGAACGGGGGAGGGGCAGAGAGCGAGGGAGACACAGAATCGGAAACAGGCTCCAGGCTCTGAGCCATCAGCCCAGAGTCTGACGCGGGGCTCGAACTCACGGACCGCGAGATCGTGACCTGGCTGAAGTCGGATGCTTAACCGACTGTGCCACCCAGGCGCCCCTCTATTATTTTTTTTTAAAGCACCACGTGTTGTTTAATTCCTGTGGAGTGTATTCTGAATAGCTGTGAGAAAGGGATTTACTTCAATGTTTTTCCAAATATTTAGCCAATTGTTTCAAGTCATAAGCTAGCTATTTCATTTTCATCCCAATGGACTGAGATGCCATCTTCTAGAACTATCAAACATTTACAGTTCTTGATTCTCTTTCTAGGTACAGCTATTTGTCAATTTCTATATCAATATTGTATTATTTTATTTTTATTATTTACACAGCTTTATAATCTATCTTAATATCTGGTATAGATATTTCCCCCACTCCCACATCATAGAGCTATATATTGTGCATTTTCTCTTTTTTCTTTTTTAAAATGTTTATTTATTTGTTTTGAGAGAGGGAGAGAGCATGTGTGTACACAGGGGAGGGGCAGAGAGAGAGGGAGGGAGAGAGAGAATCCCAAGCAGGCTCCACGTCCAGCACAGAGCCCAGTTCGGGGCTTGATCTGATGAACCATGAGATCACGACCTGAGCCAAAATCAAGAGTTGGAGGCTTAACTGATGGAGCCACCCAGGCACCCCATGCATTTTTTTTCAATAATAAGATTAGAATAAGCTTTTCAGATTTGATAAATAACAATGTTAGGATTCGGTTGGGATTAGACTTAATTTATAGGTTAAATGTAGGAGAGTTAGCATTTTTATATTATTGGGTCTTCACATTCTGGAGCATTTTGTGTTTTCCATTTATTTAGAACCATTATTTAGGCAGAAGATCTGCCTTCTGATGTTGTCAGAAGGTCAATAGTAGCCTATCGTTAAGTCATAATGCCTACATCCTTCACCTCGCTTCATCTCACCATGTAGGCATTTTATCACCTCACGTCATCATACAAAGAAGGGTGAGTAACAGAACAATAAGATATTTACAGGGAGAGAGATACAGAAAGAAACCATATTCACATTATTCTCGTTACAGTGTATTGTTATAATTGTCCTATTTTATTATTAGTTATTGTGTGTCTCTCCGAGCCTCATTTATAACTTAAAGTTTATCATAGGTATGTTGTATAGGGAAAAACAGTATATGTATGGTTGGGTACCATGGCATCTACTAGGGGTCTTGGAATGTATGTGGATGTCCTTGGCCTTGAATCAGATGTTCAGTTACTTGTCAATGGAAAACAGGATTCTGATCGTTTGTAACATGCAGTAGGATCATGATTAATTAAAGTATCACCTACAGTTATTTGGGAAGAAGT
Organism: Puma concolor; assembly: GCF_028749965.1. Classification (NCBI taxonomy): domain Eukaryota; kingdom Metazoa; phylum Chordata; class Mammalia; order Carnivora; family Felidae; genus Puma; species Puma concolor. The sequence continues at coordinate 48,511,499 of NC_141676.1, read as the reverse complement.
ACCTCTTGAAGTAGTTGCCTTCCAGATCAAGCAGATTGTTGCACTTAACCATTATGGTAGTAATGATGACACTGAGGACTATGGGGTGGGATGATACCTTATGACTGCACTAGAAAAATGACAGAAAAAGACAAAATCAAGGCTTTAAGGTTGCATTCACACAATCAGAGAACTTTTATGGCAATCCTAAAAAAGCCTATTTCTTATAACTGTAAGACCAACTATATTAAAAATGTGATCAGGTGGTTGCAGAATTTTAAAGGAAATTGAGTTCACTGAGCCACCAAATTGTTTATGTAACAATCAGAGCTTTGGGAACAAGTGGGATTCTCAGACTTGGATTGCACTTGGATGAAGTTAAATGCCCAGGTCTTTCTGAGCAAGCAGCTGCAGTCTCTCTTCTTATGACTGAGAACACTACCCTTTCCTTCTTGGACTCTAAAATCACCTTATTTGAGGCAGTTGCCTTGCAAGGAGATGCTTATTCTCCTCAAGGCCCATCCTCAACTGTCCATTATTCCTATTCTAGACCTAGACTAGAGTCAGATCTCAGAACGCTCAAGCAGAACAAATGAAGATTCTGATTTGGGAGGAAATTGCTTAGAGTACAAAATAAATGCAGGAGTTTGATAATTCATATTGGTAGAAACCCAAGAGATATGTGTGAGAATAGATTCTAAGGATGTTAAGCCAAAAGGAACAGAATATAGTTTTGTATCAGGATTAATATATTGATATAGGTACATTTACCAGATATTTATTCTAGGTTTAATGTGGGTTAGCTAAAGCTGGAAATGGCTCTAATAGTTTGCTTGGATAATTAAATTTTAGACTCTATGATGGTGCACATTCATTGAAATTTGACACCACATCTTCCCTAACATAATATATGGAAGGACTCCAAGTGCCCCAAAGAGTGATAAAGGTGTCTTGATATCTATAACAAATCCCTTTCAACCACACCTGAATTTATGTTAATGAGGTGACTTTTGGAAAGCACCTAAGGAAGGGGACTGGTTGCCAAGGGAATCAATGGCGTGATTAGAGGGTTGGGACGCTTGGTCCCACCCCTCTACTTCCAGGGAAGGGAGAAGGGCTGGAGAATGAGCTCAATCACCAACTGCCAATAATTTAATCAGCCATGCCTATGTAATAAAGCCTCCATAAAAATGCAAAAGGAACGGTTCTGAGAGCTTCTAGGTTGGCAAACACATCTATGTACTGTGAAGGTGATCTACAAGGACAGAAGCTCCTGTGCCCTGGACCCTCTCAGACCCTGCCCTATGTGCCTCTTCATCTGACTGTCCATCTGTATCCTTTATCATAAAGTGGTAAACATGTTTCCCTGAGTTCTGTAAGCTGTTCTAGTAAATAATTAAATCCAAGGGGGAGGAAACCATGGGAATGTATGATTTCTAGTCAAGTAGACAGAAGTTGTGGGTAACTTGGGGGACCTACTACTTATGATTGTCATCTGAAGTGGGGGACAGTCATGTGGGACTGAGCCCTTAACCTGTGGGATCTGATACTATATCCAAGTAGATAGTATGAGAATTGAGTTAAGCAGATAGTATTAGAATTGAGTTAAAGTGTAAGACACCCAGCTACTGTCACAGACTTGCTTGTTGTGGGAATAACCCCTCACATCTGGCATCAGAAGTGTTGTGAGGGTGGTAGTGGTGTAAGAGAGAAGGAGACACAGAAAAGTGAGTTTTTCCTACTCAGTTTGTGGCACCTTCCTCATATCTCCTGAAGTAGTCCCAGTTGGGATTTCCTCCCCTGAAGTATTAAGAAATACATTAGCAGGTGCAAGCCTGGATCAGTTGGTAAAGCATGTGACTCTTGATCTCAGGGTCATGAGTTTGAGTCCCATGTTGGGTGTAGAGATTACTTAAAAATAAAATCCTAAAAAAAAAAAAAAAAAGAAGAAGAGGAAAGAAATACATTAGTGAGGAAGATACTAGGATCTGTGACATGCTGTGTGGTGTGTCCCCAAAATGATAGTGGCAGGTATCAGCCCCAAAATGATAGTGGCAGTTATCAGCACTGAGATGGACATAATACCGCCCTTCATTCACCTTCTAATCATGTCCCTCTGCCTCTTTTTCTCTCTTAAACACATATGGAGTCTTACTTTGCTGGGATTACCATAGGAATTGAGAAGCATTTGCATTTCATATCTCTAATATTTTTTATCCCTGGCTGCTGTATAACTGATGAATCACTTTAAGGAGGTGGGAATTTCAAAGATTGCAGACCAGGGCCAGGGGTTCTCAAACCCTAACTCCTAGTTACCAAATATAAAAATGAGAAATGGGGAGAAATTGTGGAAGAAACTAAGATAGTGTGTTATCAGTGAGGGCCATTAGCCATTTTTCTAGTTTTCCTAGGACTTAACAACTCTATCAATAATGTGCTTTAAAAATTTTTTAATGTTGGGGCGCCTGGGTGGCTCAGTCGATTGAGCGTTGGACTTTGGCTCAGGTCATGATCTTGCAGTTTGTGAGTTTGAGCGCCCATTGGGCTCTGTGCTGATAGCTCAGAGCCTGGAGCCTGCTTCAGATTCTGTGTCTCCCTGTCTCTCTGCCCCTCCCATGCTCATGCTCTGTCTCTCAATAATAAATAAACGTTAAAAAAACAGAAAAGTTATTTTTTAATGTTTACTTATTTTAGGGTGGGGGAAGGGGCAGAAAGAGGGAGACAGAGGATGCCAAGTGGGCTCCAACTGATAGCAGAGAGCCAGATGTGGGGGCTTGAACTCACAACCGTGAGATCATGATCTGATCTGAAGTCGAACGCTTAATCAACTGAGCCACCCAGGAGCTTCTATCAATAATGTGCTTTTTAAAATTTCGAGTTCAGTCACCAGAATTGAAATGGAGAAAATAGTTAATTTTATCACACATCAAAGGAACTATGTTGGGTATTCAGTAAGTGAAGTCACTTCACTGAAAATTTTAGTAGAGTGACTTATGTGTTTTTGGAATTATTGAGCATTATTAACTTACTGAAATGCTTTACCTTATCACCGACCTAGTAATAATTTGTTCACTAGACTGTGAATAACAAGTCACTTCTAAAAGGAAAAGAAAATTTGCAGTAGATGAAGGACAGTGTATCTTGTAGCAGATCCATATATATCTAAACTTTTAAAAAATCCATACCAACCTTTTCCTGGTCCAAAATGCATGAAGTCTTGGTTAATACATTTAATTTTTGCTGAATAAATAGATGACTAAATGCTTAACCATAACTGTCTGTGAGAATCTGAGTGCTTGTACTGAGAGTTTGCCTATGCCTTCAAGTGTTTATTTATTGTTGAAAGAGAAAGTGAGCAAAAGAGGGGCAGAGAGAGAGGGGGACAGAGGATCTGAAGCTGGAAGGCAGACAGCCGGATGCGGGGCTCAAACCCATGAGCTGTGAAACCATGACCTGAGCTGGAGTCTGATGCTTAACTAACTGAGCGACCCAGGCACCCCTGCCTGTGCCTCCAAACCCTGCGTATCACCATACCTCATCTTTATAGCCAGGCCTGACCTTACAATTCCTAAAGGAAGGAAGTGACTGCCACACTATACAACCTCCTAGGATGTTTGCTTAAGGATGGAGAGTCATAAACTGATATTCAGGTGATTTTTTTTTTCCTTTTCTTTATAGGTTATTTATTTAATGCCCCTCCCTCCACCACTTTTTCTCAAATTTGTATGGAGCCAGGCCAGCAGTTCCACATATGAATAGATTGTATGGAAACCTTTCCGTTTCCCCAGGCCTACTCTCAAACTGCAACTTTTCCAGAATCTACTGATGGATCATTGAGTCTCTGTGTTCCTCAGGACTCTAGACTCATGAAAGATATGAGGAGATACAGTTAAGGAACATCACTGCTATGATGTGTCATCCTCCTTCTCACTTTCTTGGCAGCTAGGACATTATCAATGTTCAGTTTTCCACCTCTCCATCTTTTTTTTAACCCAGAAGGTAGAAATCGACGGCAGGCATGAGAGAGAACACAGCACTGATTCTCCAAGTTTGGTGTTGGGACCACTTTACACCTTTAAAAATGACTGAGGATCCCAAAGAGTGTTCGTTTGTAAGGGTTATATCTATTGATAGCTCCTATGTTAGAAATTAAAATTAGAGACATTTTTGAAATGTTTATTTTTAAGTAAAAATAATAAGTTTATTATATATATATTTTTAAGATTTTATTTTAAGTAATCTCTACACCCAACATTGGGTTTGAAGGCACAACCCTGTAATCAAGAGTCATACACTCTACTGACTGAGCCAGCCAGATGTCTCCAAGCTCATTATATGTGAATGTAAATAACATTTTATGAAAAATTATTCTGTTTCCAAAATAAAATTTTCAGAATAGTAGCATTGTTTTACATTTTAACAAATTTCTTTAACAGCTACTTAATAGAAGATAGTTGGATTTCCACATCAGCTTTTACAGTCAATCTATTAAAATATGTTGTTTTAGTTGAAGTATATAAAAAAATCATGTATAAATCACACAGATATGTAATTGGAAAAGGGAGGAGTATTTTAAGATATTTTTAGTTAAGGGGTGCCTCGGTGGCTCAGTTGGTTGAGCATCTGACTTCGGCCTAGGTCATGATCTTGTGATTTGTGAGTTCGAGCCCTGAGTCGGGCTCTGTGCTGACCGCTCAGAGCCTGAAGCCTGCTTCAGATTCTGTGTCTCCCTCTCTCTGCCCCTTCCCTGCTCATGCTTTGTCTCTCAAAAATAAGTAAATGTTAAAAAAAAAATTTAAAAAGATATTTTTAGATAAACGTGGACAATCTTATTTGATATTACCCCAGAATTCGACAAGTGCAAGTTTCTTAAAAGAATGGTTCAAATGTGGAATCTGGAACTGTAGCAGTGAATGTTTTGTATTCTATTACATTACAATCCAGAGGTCTGTTTTGTACCTTGAACTTTTTAATTACCCTTGCATAATTTTGTAACATTATACATTGGTCACTTGGAAAACATTGACTTGCTGAATTACGCAGATCTTTCACATGTTGATGCATTTAATTATAAAACATCAAAAAATAATTCAATACTATTACCACTGATCTCATCAAAAAGTCTTAAGTTATATGGGGATGATGTCAAGCTTATGGCATTGTATACAAGGTTTCCAAAATTCTAATGTTCTCTTGAAAGCTAGAATGTTATCACTGGCAACAAATACTGCCAGCTGTTTTCCTTGTATTGACAGACTCATTTCGTTCATTTCTGAGAAAATTTCTGCCAGACATCTAAGTCTGATTTACTATAGCTTGTCTGTTGTTTCAAGAAATAATGGAGTTCCACAAAAAAAGCAGCTAAGTCAGCTTGTGACTCCAATGATTGTACAAGTACTTTTTCTGGAGACAGCCATTATATTTTGGTATTCAACAGAGGTGTTTTATATATACCTCCCATTTTGTCACACAGAATATTAGACCCAAGGGTTGACATTTCCATAATATTAATAATTTTTTACTGCTTCATCGAAGGCATTGTATGAGATGGGCTTTATTTATTTATTTATTTTTATTTCCTGTGAGTGTCTGGTAATGAAGAACAAAATGGCTACTAGTAAGAGTTAGGTGCCTAAGGAATCAGCAGCTTACCCACAATTATTTTTGTTCCATCAGTACAAATGTCAACACAGTGAGAAAGGCAAACAACATCTTAGTGTTTTAATCTCACAGTCCTCACACAATGAGAACAGTGGGTCTACATGACCAGCATATGAGACACCGACAAAATTCTAAAATTTAAGTCTTTTAGTGTTATTATCTTGAGCTTTCTCCAGCCTACTCTTCTTCATGTCCTTGCTATGTTGACTTTTTCCCCATGATTCTTTTGGGGGAAATCTTCATTCCTGTCTTCTTCTGCCTCTGTTGGGTTGGGTGCTCAACTCTGACATTAATTGCCTTTTTATCAGTTTGATCAGTAAGTCAAATATTTATACATAGACATAATTTAAAAAACATATACCAAGTTGGGGTGCCTGGATGGCTCAGCTGCATAAGAATTCGACTCTTGGTTTTGGCTCAGGGCATGATCTTGCAATTCGTGGTTTTGAGCCCTGCGTAGGGCTCTGTGCTGACAGTGTGGGGCCTGCTTGGATTCTCTTTCTCCCTCTCCCACGATCTCTGTCTCTCTCTCTCTCTCTCAAAATAAACAAACATTACAAAAATATACACCGAGTTCTTGTACCCTATCTGCTTCATATCTTTCAGAAATTCATCAAGATTTCTTTGGTGGTGATTGCATTCCTCTCAATTTTTCTAGTACTGCTATTTGTTTTTCTTTTTATGTCTTTGTTATTTCAATGGTATTTTGGAAGGAGTGGAAAGAACTTTGATTTCATTTGTCAATATCTTAAACCCAGAAGTTTTCCTTGTGTTTGGAGATAATGGAAATTCTGACTTTTCACCAATTTAGATGGATCTTTCCCCCAATTAGATTGGCTTGCAGAGCGAGGTTTTGGATACTTTGTGCCTCGGAGGTGCACTCGTCACCTCATTGTTGACTTTCGCTGTGCTGCCTCCCTCCAGAGTTCATTTCAAGGGCAGGGAGGTTATACATGCCAGAGATATCATAGTGTATCAGCCTTTCTAGTTGGCTCAATCTCAGAGCAATGTTCTGTTCTTACTCCAAACAATTCTTCATTGAATTTGGCAACAGTCTTTGGGCCTGGCTCTTAAGATCCCATTTGAAAAATGTCTATCCTTTTCGGTATGTTTTCATGACTTCATATTTTCTGGCATGAAATTAAGATAAACATGTCTTTCCACCAAGATCTAAATCAAACAAATAGGATGAAAATCTTGTGGGAGAGTTGTTTATTAGAAGGGAGGTTATAGCATAAATGGAGGCTATGTATCCTCAATTGAACAATGCAGAATCCAGCATAATGTCATCATTCACCATTGACTTATTTCACATGTGAAAATATTAGCAGCATATCAAGGTCTTCAAGGCCAAGGAAGGTTAGGCTCTATATCTTATGTACACCGGATATTTTTTACTTGAGCAGAGATAGCGTTCATTAAGATTCCTTCAGAAACTTGAAGTTTTCCACAAGTCAAAAATTCAGATGTCAAAAGGATTTTTCTTTTAGGAAGATTTTCAAAAAAGGTATATTAATTCTGTTCTTATTGATAGTGTCAGATTCACTTTTAGTGCTTTGATATATCACATGGACATCTTAAAAAGTTCTCATTCAGTACTAGAAAAGAAATTGTGTTGAAGTAAAAGTTCTTCTTGAGGTGATAACGCCGCTCAGCTAAGAATAAAGTAGTAAGTCAACGCTTGTTGACTGAATCTGGGTAAAATTGCTTTGAAGAAGTTAATATTTCTATATGGCTTTTAGCAGTAACACATATAGCAAGAATATGAGTATTATTCATTCATAATACATCCAATGTGGTTAGTAAGAAGACATTATTGCTCATTATCCACAAGTAGTAATAACAACATAGTTTTAAATTAATTAATTAATTAATTAATTTTTAATTTACATCCAAGTTAGTTAGCATATAGTGCAACAATGATTTCAGGAGTAGATTCCTAAATGCCCCTTACCCATTTGGCCCATCTCCCCTCCCACAAACTCTCCAGCAACCCTCTGTTTGATCTCTATATTTAAGAGTCTCTTGTGTGCTGTCCCCCCTCCCTGTTTTTGTATTATTTTAACAGCACCTTTTTTTAAAGCTCTTCTCCAAAGGAGGCTGTGGAAGAGTAGATTGTTATTCAGTGAATTTTCGTTACCTCCCTCCCAACCCTTACGGTAGGGGCAAGTATTCTTCTATTTCTCATTGATGTCAGACTTGGCTGTATGGTTTGCTTGGGCTAAAGCAAAAGGTATATGGGCAGAAGTGATAACATACAACACGTGAGCCTAGGTCTTAAGAGGAATTGTGTGCATCCTTACATTGCTCTGGGAACTTTTGTCCTTTGCCATGAGAAGAAAATGCCCCCTGGTAGCTGTTGCTCCTTTAGCCAGACTATCCTGGTTATCTTGCAAATATACATCCTAATGTAGCCTGTCTCAGCCAATCTGAAGGCCTGTGAACATGAGAATAAATGCTTGTTGTTGCATGACAGTCTTGTGGTGGTTTGTCATGCAGCAAAAGCTGATTTATAGAGGGATTCATAGCATTGCCTCAACATCATACAACTGCTTCCTCTAGGATATTAAGGTAGTAAGTAGATACTATAATTACTGGGTTACTAGGTGAGACAGAATTTTCTAAATTTTGCCAGGAACTTCTTCTTTGACCCATTGAGTCTTAAAGCATATTTCATTTCCATGTATTTGTGAATTCTCCAGACTAGCTTCTGTTATTTACTTCTAGTTTCATTCCATGGTGGTTGAAGAAGATATTTTATGATTTAAATTCTTTTAAATTTATTGAGGCTTGTGGCCTAGCACAAATGGTGTATTCTGGAAAATGGTGTATCCTGGAAAATGTTCCATGTGTATTTGAGAACATGTGTTTTCTACTGTTATTGGGTGAAGTGTTCTACATATGTCTGTTAGGTCTAGTGGGTTTATGGTGTTCAAGTCCTCTATTTCCTTGTTGGTCTTCTAATTGTTCTATCCATTATTTAAAAAAAATTTTTTTTTATTATTTATTTTTGAGAGAGAGACAGAGACAGAGAGCAAACAGGGAAGGGGGCGAAAGAGAGGGAGACACAGAATCCAAAGCAGGTTCCAGGCTCTTAGCTGTCAGCACAGAGCCCAATGCGGGGCTTGAACTCACAAACTGTGAGATCGTGACCTGAGCCCAAGTCGGATGCTTAACCAACTGAGCCACACAGGTGCCCCTGTTCTATCCATTATTGAAAGTGGGGTGTGAAGTCTCCAACTATTATTGTAGAACTGTCTACTTCTCCCTTTAATTCTTTTGGTTTTGCTTCATAATGTTTTAGGATTCTGTTGGGTATGTATGGGTTTATATCTGTTATATCTTCTTGATGAATTGACTCCTTTATCAATATGTAATATCATTCTTTCTTTATGATCGGAGGCATTTTCTGATCTAGAGTGGTAAACTGGATATACAACCTACATCACTGCCCACTAACATCTGCTCTAAGCATAGTTGCATTATGCAATAAATCCTTAACATTTGCTGCACAAAAAGGTATGAATGAGATGGATATTTCAAGGATGGAAATAAGGTCAGTGTGGCTGACATATTAGTATCAAGTGGAATCTATAAGGAGTATAGAACTTTCTTAATGAAATGAAATTTTAGTGGAGGGTTTCAAGCATGGGAGTTACATTTTAAAAAGTTCACTTTGGCAGCTGATGAAGAATGGATCATAGACAGGCACAAGTAGAAGACAGGGAAAGTGGTGAGGCTTTCTCTAAAGTCCAGATGAGATGTCAATGGCTTGGACTAGTGGGGCAATAGTGATGGAGAAAAGAATAGACTTTGGAGGTGTATCTTAGACACAGAATGGATAGGGCTTGCTGATGGATTTATGTAGGGAATAGTAGAGAGGACCCAAAAATAGCTTACATTTTTTTGGGGGGGGGGCTTGAATATCTGTATAGTTTTTCCTGAGACAAAAGAAAGAGTAGTAGCAGGTCTTTTTTTGTTTGTTTTGTTGGCTGGTTATTTGCTTAGGGTGAAGAATAAATCAAGAGTATTCTGTTTGCTCTTGCTAGTTAGAGATACCCATTTTAGGTAGTTAGGTGGCTCAAATGCTGTGTTACATCAAATAAGATGAGGACCAAGAAGTGATCACTGGATTGGCAATGTGGGAATCATTGATAATTCTGAAAAAGCACAGTCTCTGGAAAGCGGTGGGGCCAGAAATGTGATTGGAGTGGATGACCAGAGATTGTGAGATGAAGGAGTGGAGACAGCATACAGAGACAACTCTATCAGGAAGTTTTTCTGTCGAGGATTTGAGAAGTAGTTGGTAATAGTTGGTGGAGGTTGTGAGGTTTAAAGGAGGTGTTTTTTTAAATAGTTATTTTATTTATTTTGAGAGAGAGAGAGAGAGAGAGAGCGAGCACGAGTGGGGGAGGGGCAGAGAGACAGGGAAAGAGAAAATCCCAAGAGGCTCATGTCCAGCAGTCCAACATGGAGCCCAACATGGGGCTTGATCTCACAAACCGTGAGATAACGACCTGAGCTGAAATCAAGAGCTGGCTGAGCCACCCAGGCACCCCCAACACCTGTATTTTTTTTTTTTAACCAGTATTCTATAGTCCTTGTCTTCCAGACATCATTAACATTCATTCATTACTTCAACTCCATTTTCTGAGAACTCTGTGCCTTTGGCAGGTTTTGAGTTAATCTGCTTATCCCAGTAGACACCACTCCACTTGCTTATCAACTTACTGTTGATGGCTTTCTAGGGCTTCCCTTATGGATCTACTTGTCATGTACTTAGTTCCCTTGCTATCTCCTTTAAACCCACATATTCTCTGAAGAGCTCCCAGTGTTGTGCGTATTTTCCCCTCCTCCTACTTCCATCAGCACAGGTGCCTTCCTCTTTCCAGGTATCAGCTTGCTCCCTCCTAAGGGAATCCCAATATTCATAAGATATCTTAGCATTTTACAACTTCTCAATTTTTTTTAGTGTTCAATTGAGAGTGAGAGAGAGAGAGAGAGAAAGAAAGAGAGACAGAGAGAGCAGGAGAGGGGCAGAGAGAGAGGGAGACACAGAATCTGAGGCAGGCTCTAGGCTCCAAGCTGTCAGTACAGAGCCCAACACAGAGCTCCAACTCCTAAACCATGAGATCATGATCTGAGCTAAAGTCAGATGCTTAACCGACTGAGCCACCCAGGTGCCCTTGTCTGTTTTCTTCTACTGCCATGATCTTTCCATAATACCCATAGGGCCCAAGTGTGGCTAAGGGATTCCACTAGCTAGAGCCTTTTGATTTCTTCTCTCTCTGGGCCCCAAACTCTTCATTTACTGGACTCCAGAGGCATTGAAACAAATCGATTCTTTAGATCCCCTTTCCCCCAGAGAGCTGATATCCAAGTGTCCTTATAGATGTAGAGAACTGTGACAGAATAGTATCACAAAGGAATTATTAGTGGGACTAGGAGAGGCACACAACTGGCTCAGGAGACCTGTCTTCCTGGAAAATGCATTTCCTGAACTCCAACAAAACAGCATCTGGGGTTTTATTGAGAAAACTGACCAGGAAAGCCAAATATCCTTCACATTTCAATAAATGTCAACTTGCCCATTGAAAAAACACAGTGGAGTCTCCATCAAAACATGGAGTTGGGGCATGAGGTAACTAACATCTGTACTAGTAGTCTTCTGGGTTGTGGTTAAGGACTGAGTTTCACTGGGGTAGTGGTCCATGGTTTTACCTGTAAGGCGACTCATCTATGGCAGAGCCAGTCTTTATAATGGGGGTTAACCAATATAAAAATAATTCCCTGCTAAGATATAGGGGTTTCATGGGTTGTCTGGTTACATGTTCATGTAAGCATTTACAGCTCTGTGATGAGGTTGCTACTGTCTCGCTTTATGCTTATCCTTCAACAGATACCATTTTTTTCAAAGTGGTTATGATTTTGGCCTTGTCACTTCTGTCACTAGGCAGCTTCCAAATTGCCCATTCTTGGCAATGTTTAATGCCTTGTCCCCTGTCCTGCTGTCAGGGGCAGCTCATTTAAGCTGCCAAGAGGACCTGCTTTATTGCTCAGCCAGCCAAGGCCTATGCTGTTTTATGACATTTCAAAATGAATCAATGATAGAAATTTCAATTTGTTTCAGAAGAGAGTTGTCAACAGGCCCAGAGCTCAGAAAATGAGTGGCCAGGTCTTTTGGAGGCATTGGTTTGAGTATATGTGGAAGAAAGGCATGCTTATTGCTATTTCGGCATGCATTTACTCTCTGAAACTCATCCTTATTTATATGTGGGCTCTGCTTCTGAAGAAACTGGGGTAGCCTTAACACTTACTAACGAGTAGAATTCCTTTTTATCCACTTTGCTAAAAGTGATCACAGGTTGTTCTTGCCTGTCCCTTTGGGGGACTACCCCTCCTCAGTCCCTGTGGTGTGAATGCAGCTGATTTCAGATCTTTGGTTCACAGGTAGGCATGTGACTCAGGCCTGTCCAACGAGAAACATGGATTTGATATACGGCTGGGCATGTTAGCTGTATTAGAGTCCTGGAAACAGATGAAACTCTCAAATTGGGTTATCAAATAAGCTTCCCACAGAGATGTGGGCAGAGTAAAGAAAACCCTAAGTGAAAGTGCAGTTCCTGGGGTTACTCATAGCGGGGCATTGTTACCACACATGGGTTGTAGAGGCAAGACTGAGAGCCATTACTCAAACTCAAAGAGAGAGAGAGAGATGAGTAGAGAGAATTGAGGCAGGACCCATGACTATTGACCATGAGACATAGCTAATTGACGCAGACTCTTGCCAAGGAACTGGGGGTAATGAATATCTCATCTCATTCTTTCCTCTTCCCCCAGTCTCCTGCTGTCTTCCTACTGACAATCCCCAAAGGAAAGAGGAGGGGAAAGAAGCTATTGATGCATCCACACAGGCCAGCCTCTCAGCTACAGAACAGGGAGAAAGGTGGAGAGTAGATTTGAAGGGCAAGATGAAATGCTCAGCACATGAGCCAACTCAGGCCAATTGACAGTCAGCCCTGGGACTTTTTGATGGAACAATTAGGAAATAGGTACTCTATTTCCAGTGGAATTTCTGTGGAAAAGAAGCTTGGAGCTACTGGTGGTCCTCTTGTCATCACTCTGGAGAGAGGAAAGCAGAGCAGAGAGATGGGGACAAATTCCCTATGACACCATTAAGTGATGCATCACTTTTTAAAAATGTGATGACACACTTGGATCCAGTTACACTTGATGACTACCCTTAGCATTTTCAGCTAGGGGCCAATACATTTTCCCTCTGCTTGAGCCAGTCAGATTTCCACACTTGCATCTGAAGGAGGCCTGATGAATACACGGTCATGCTCAGTGTACTGCAAAACTTAGCTCCTGGAACTATTGAGATGATCTCTCTCACCACACCCAGCAGTGGCTTCTAACCTATTCATTTCACTAAATCTGGTCTTCTTGACTGTGCAGGTGCCAGCCCCTGTCTTTCCATAACCCTCGCTAGCTGTAGCTTGTTCCTCGGTAGCCCTGAGATAGCCAGGGTATCCCTGACCCAGATGCAACATGGAACAACATCTGGAATTTTACAAATCCCCATGTGTTCATGACAGTATTCAGTATGTGAGAGACAGTATTTCAAAATATGAAGGAAAAATAATGCAGGTCTTCCTTGGTAGGGAAAAAAAAAGGCTAGAATGAATATAGACTGGGGTTAGATGATTTATTTTTTTTTATTTTTAATTTTTTAAAGATTTTATGTTTAAGCAATCTTCACACCCAACATGGGGCTTGAACTTGCAACCTCAAGATTAAGAGTTGTATGCTCTACCATCTGAGCCAGCCAGGCACCCCTGGGGTTAGATGATTTAATTGAGATATTAAAATGTGTGCAAAGTTTATAAATGCTGGGCCAGATCAAATAATTCCATGGGAGAATGATTTTAACATAAGGATAGGCCCCGCTTCGTGTGCTCAGGGTTCAGAAACACCTGTTCTGAGAGATACTTAGTCTCAAAAGATATTTGATAAGTCTGCATCTTTGATAGGTGGTCTGTTTACAGGAAACCCTCTCTTTGGAACAATGGGTGTGTCCTTTAATATTATACTTTTCATCAGCAAGAAAAGAACCGGAGATAGTTTGTGGGCAGAGTGCCAGGAGGATACAGTCCTCTTCAGAGCAGTCTGGCAGCGTGCAGTCCTCCTGCCTCCATCTCCAGCATTTTCTCCATCCATACAGTGCAGAGTCTGTAAATACAGGGCTGAGGGGTGGGGTGGGTGGAGGAAGGCTGGAGCACAGAGTGGCAGAGCAGAAAGAGCATAAACTTGGACCCAGATTCTTCCATTTGTTAGCTGTGCAAACTTGGCTTAATCTCCCTGAGTTCCCGTTTCCCCTTCTGTAAAATGGCAATAATAAGATCTTCCTCAGAGCATGGTTGCAAGGATTAAATGAGATTGAATGAACAAAACTTCTAATGTACTGCTTGGCAGTTGTCTTCATAAGCGGCCAAAACAACATCAGTGAGGAAAGTCTGGGCAGGTCGGATTGCAGCACATCAAAGATTCAGTTTGAAGCCAGCATGATGCCTGGCGTTTAACAGCAGACACTAATTCCTATCTCCTTCTTCCTGCTTTCCCCAGGAGTGTTCCATCCCTCCCATGCAATCCTCCACTAACTGAGTGGGCACGCATGAGATGATGGAAGCAATTCTAGTTTTAAATAGCCTCAGTCTGCCTCTTTGGCCCCACAACCCCCCATAACCCCATAATAATTCTGAGGATTAGCCTAAGAAACAATCTAAAAGAAAGAAAATGTACCTTGTGCCAAGATGTTTACTACAGAATTATTTATTTATTTAAATGGTTTTTAATTTAGTTTTGAGAGAGAGCACAAGTGGGGGAGGGGCAGCGAGAGGGAGACAGAAGATCTGAAGCCTGCTCTGTGCTGACAGTAGGGAGCCCCAAGCCAGGCTTGAACCCATGAACCGTGAGATCATGACCTGAGCCCAGGTTGATCGCTCAACTGACTGAGCCACCCAGGTATCCCTACTACAGGATTATTTTTAATAGTAAAAAAACTTGTCAATATGCAGTAATGAGGTCAGTTCAATTATGGTAATTAACTAACTGGGTTATTCTGCAGTCATGGAAATGATAACTTTAAAGACTATACAGTAACATTAATATATTATTTAATATAATTTATTAAATTCTAAGCCAGGTAAATCAAAGATACACACAGAATTGTGTTTATACTACGACACGGGCTTGTGTCTATATCAGGGTCCTACTGGAGTCTCTGTTCTCTAAGTGTTCATTTTCTTCATCTTTCCACACTGGGTTTGTATTCAGATGGGGAGATTCTCTAAAGTCTCTTTTTATTTTTATTTTTTTTATTAAAAAGAAAAATTTTTAACATTCATTCATTTCTGAGAGTGAGAGAGACAGAGCATGAGCAGGGGAGGAGTGGAGAGAGAGGGAGACACAGAATCTGAAGCAGGCTCCAAGCCTTCAGCATTGATGCAGGGCTTGAACTCATGGACCACGGAATCATGACCTGGGTCAAAGTTGGACACTTAACAGACTGAGACACCCAGGCACCCCCACTAAATTCTCTTTTTTTAAAACTTTGTTTATTTTTTGATCAGGTGTGAATATTTTTTATCCATAAAACTTACCAAGGCCAGTAAAGAGAGACTAAAAAACAGAAACAATTTGATTCTTTGGGGTAACAGGAATTGTGATGAGTTTGATAATGCATTTTAATTCCTCCTGATGGACACAATGTTTAATTAACAATATTTTAAATTAATATTAAATACAATGTATTTTATTACTATTAATAATGTTTAATTAACAATAATGTACATTAGAATTATGGAATAATCCTCCCATTCCTGTTTTACGGTGCTTAGGGAAAATGAATTATTGGATATTAAGTATTTAGAATAAGATCGGACATAGAGTGAACAATAAATAAGAGCTTGTAGCATCACCATTTATTACATAAGAGGTACTACTCTTCCGTGAATGGACTCCAATAATTCTCATGACAATGCAGTGAGGGAGAGGCTGTCAGTATTCCAGTTTTAAAGATGGGGAAACAGGCATAGAGAAGTTAAATTGCTTGTTTAGGGTCACATCACCAGTAAGGGGCAGAATCTTGCTCCTCACTGTCCCATCACAGTACATGCTCATAAAGGAATGCTGGCTTATAGAAAACGAAATGGCCGGCTGAGCTTTTGGTCTTTGGGTCGCTAGGCCTCTAGGGAAGGGAATGATGAGGGTCTGGAGAGGGGGAAAAGAGGAACAGGGGCTGGCTCTGGCTCTTGTCTCTGCATCTTCTGGAGTGGAGGGAATGGAGAGGTTGGGAGTAGGGCAACCCAGGATTCACACGTTTGTTGGTGGAGAACGTCCATGACAGACATGTTGCTCAATTCAGACCTGGAGTCTGACAAAGAAAAGGGTCTGAACCTATGGGGCCACTCTTAACTTCCAGGGACTTAGAACTGGATGCTTGTTTGAGATATCTGAAACAACACGCTCCCCCACACTACTTAGAGAGTAGGAAGCAAGCCTTGAGATGGCAAGTGCCTTGCCTTCTTGTGCCTCATTATGTTTCTCCTAAGTAACCCCAAATCTGTAGACAGAAATGCTCGCAGACAGGTGTGAGACTCTCTCCAGTCTCTGTGCCCTGTCAGGGCTCTGCCTGAGGCAGTGTTGCCCTCTTCTCTCAGACCTCCACTCTCTGAGAGGCCTGAGAACCTTCCCACTCTGACTGCAATGAGACAGTGGGGGGTGGGAGTGGGCCAGCATGAAATCAGAAACAGCCCGGGGCAGAGCTGTCCCAAGTGATGGAGGGATTCCAGGAATCGGGGCCCAGGGGATTGATCAGGGAACCCCCAGCTGCTGGAATTAGAGAGTAAAGTCAGGCTGAGGGTCAGAAGCAGGCAGGGACCATAGGGACAAATCCTCACCCTCTGCCTGTCCTGGGAATGATCCCGGCTGAAAGAGTACCCAGGGGCTGGGGCTGAATCATGGAGTCTTCACCTGAGACTAGGAAGGAAGCCAGCACTGCAGAGTCAGAAACATGTGAGAAGCTGTGGTCTAAAAAGGGAAGTCCAAAGGGTCACCAAAGTGAAGGGGCCAGAAGCAGCTATGGCAGCTGGGATATGGAGCCAGGAATCTGAGAACTGGGGAGGTGAGAGCAAAAATAGTAGGTCCAGGGTAAACAGGATTGGCCTGGAACAGGTGCAGCTTGTGGCTCACTCTGGTGGGCCAGCTGGGTATGGTGGGGTATGGGTCTGCTAAATTTAAAGGGCCAGGACTCAGCCTGGGAGCTTGTTATGATAGCCAGGGCTGAGTCTGAGACAGTCTGGGCACAGTTTGCCCCGGACCTGGGGCTAGTCGACCAGGCCAAGTCACAGGGAAAGGCAGTGTTGGAGATAAGGACAAAGCCTGATGGGCCCTCAGGTGGAGGAACAAGTCTGAGCACTGGGGCCTCAGCACGGCACCACTGGTGGGGGGTGGGGAGGGGCCTGCCTGCTCAGGCCTGTTTGAGAATGTAGGGCTGCGGGAGAGAGTGGCTGATGAGTCACAAGTCCCAGATGTGGAGCAGATGCTGTAGGCAGCTTTGGGCTTCTTGTCAGCAGATTTGACCACGCCTGGGCCAGCTGTCAGGCTCAGGCCACTGGCCCTGTTCCTAGCACAGAGAAATCCTAAGAACTTTCTTCTCTGTGAGCTTTCCCTCTTGGAAGTGTTTTGTAGCCCCACAGAACCACACTGGGTGAGCAAATGTGTTCTCAGAGCCAGGCTTTACAAGCTGATTTTATGACGCATCTAGGCAGAAGGTGAAACGCCCCAGTCATTAACTCACTTCCCCTGGTGGGTGAATTCTGCAATGAGTCGTTCATCTGAGCTGTGGAACCAGCTTCTCTAGCACACACAGACCTGTCTGTCAGTGTACATTTGGCTGCTCGGAGAAATCCCTGGCACCTCAGGGGCTGTCCCTGGTTCACCTCTGAGACCACGTGCTTTCTCTTGCAGGCGACTTCAGCTGCTTCCTGGAACGGGCCAGGACACAGGGATGATGTTCCACAGATAAGGCTGTGCTGTGCCAGGCGAGGCCCAGACGCACATCTGGATGCTTAAACCCCAGCATACAATGGCAGCCAGATGGCTTCATCTGTCCTTTGAACGTGTCTGTCCTTTTAAATTCCAGCTTAATGGCCACGTGTTTTAGGCCACTTTTATCATCCCAAAATAGCGCTCTGACCATGTCTGCAAAGAAGGGCCCCTGAAGCAAACGCAGTAGGCTGGCTGCCAAGGCTGGCAGAATGAGACACAGTACTTGAAATAAATGCAGGGTGTTTGCTTACAGATTCTTCTCCACCACATCATGGATGAATCAGATGACTTCTCACCCCAGATTCTGTTTTTACCCACTTTCCTACTCAGAGGCGGGGGTGGGAGGATTTTATAAAGCTGAAAATATATCCCCAAATTATATCTTTTTTTTTTTCTCCTGAGTTTTAATGTAGACTAGGAATTCTTTCATTCTTTGACACAGTCAGGAATTATTTTTTACTTTTCTAGTTTCATTCTGTTTTAATTCATACTTGTGGGAAGAACACTAAGTAGGGAGTCAAGAGACTGAGGGTCAAGTCTCTGCTCTGCTCCCAAGGAATGGATTTGGGTCAAGTCAGTTCGCCTCTCTGAGTTTCAGTTTCTTTGTTGGCAAATGGGGTGCCAGTTCCCTGAGAAAGCTGGGAGCGTCCATGGGGCAGGCTGGCTTCCCCCTCGGGAGCCCTGGCGTCTGAACCCCAACCCTCCGCTTCCCAGGCCTGTTATGACATTAAGTTAGATCACGTGTGGAAACGCTTTGAAAACTAAAGTGCTACATTTCTGAGAGAGGTCATTATTCCTGTATACCATGTCTCTCCCACCCCCCCAAGAAGTGTCTCTTCTCTCCAGTTTTCTTCACACTCAACCTTGTAGCGCCCCCCCCCCCACCTCCTGCCTTTTTTTTCTAAAGTGCTCCATAAGTGCTTTAGGGGTACAGTGTAGTGGCATTAAGTCCTTGTCAGCTGCTGCTACCATCCATCTCCAGAACTTTTTTCAGCGTTCCAAGCTTGTGTTTGGCTTGTTTCACTTAGCATCTCTTTCAAGGATCATCCACGTCTGCTTCTTTTCAGAGATACAATTCCCAGAAAGTTTTAAGCAATTGGGTTTTTTTTTTTTAAACCCAACAATTTTGCCAGAACTTATTATAAATTGGGGGGAGGGATTCTGAATGGATATATCCACTTCTTTGTGTTGTTGTAGCTGTACAAAGTTTGTAGATGCTGTTTATAACTGGAAAGTCATGTTTGTAAATAAGAAATAAAATACTCTGTGTATCTGTATCAATCTCAGTTGCCCAGCAGCTGAGCGAGTGTGCAATATTTGGTATGTGTTGTTGGGCAACACTCTTCTTCCCCGACTGTTTATTTGTAACTGATGACTTACCTGGGAACTGGAGGAGTCCTGAGGAAGAAGACTTAAACCCTGTCCACAAATGGGGGTCAAACATCAGTGTCACAGCTGATGGTCTGAGGGTTCTGACCAAAGCCAGTTTTAGGAAAGGGATTTGGACCCTTTGGGGAAAATTCACTGAAAGGGAACAGGTAGGCTGGCATGGTGAGCCACACCTAGCACCTGAGGGGAGCAGCATCGAGACCTCTGAGCACCCCAGGAGGAAAGTCCACATATAAAAATTAGAAAACCATTAAACTCTGTAATACTTTGGGGTCCAGTGCAAACCTGCCAAGGAAGTTATAGCAGGATGATGGGGGGCCATTCTCCTCTTCCGTATGACAGTGACTGGTGACTAGAGTAGCACCGTCACGAGCATCAGTGGCTCAGGAATCTGGTGTCGGGGAGAGGGTCTCCATCCAGCTCAGCAGAGTCAGCGCAGTGACAGTGGTGGGCGTTTTAGTCACTGAGATGATGTGAAGCAAGCAGGAATCCCAGATCTCAGGCTTGTTGATGTAGAGGGCACATCAACAGCTTGGTTTGTATGGATAGAGGCCAGCAGCATGGGGAAGCCTGAGCTGATTCACGTTCAGATGTCAAGTCCCTTGGAGACTCCTGTAAAGTCCTGGAGGAGAACTTTGTAAGAGGCTGTAATTCTTGACGCGCTGGATTAGAGGCCAGGCCAATGAGATTCAGCTATTAATATGACCGTGATGGTAGTCATACCTATTGGCTGGTGTGCGTCAGCAACCTGCGGGTTATATATGTTTTGATTTACTTATTTATTATTATTTTTAAAATGTCTATTTATTTGTGTGTGAGAGACAGACAGAGTGTGAGCAGGGGAGGGGAAGAGAGAGAAGGAGACAAAGAATCTGATGCAGGCTCCAGACCTCGAGCTGTCAGCACAGAGTCCAACACAGGGCTCGAACTCACAAACTGCGGGATCATGACCTGAGCTGAAGTTGGATGCTTAACCGACTGAGCCACCCAGGTGACCCTATATGTTTTGATTTATTAATGACAACTGTAATGTGGTTTATTCTGATTACTAATTTGTTAATGTCATTTCATTTAAAATGTTTCAAGCAGAACTTACAAATTGCCAATACATAGGGAAGGTACACCTCTTGCTTTTGGCTTGTTTATGAAACTCAGGGACTTTGAGAATAGATGAAATCATCATTATTATAGTCTGTTTTTTGGATTTAGTCACATTTTCAGAACACAAGAACACATTGAGAAAACAGGAGGCAAGCGAGCCGTGAAGCCTATGGGATATAACTTTTCTGCGACGATGTTTGCTAAACCAATCTCTGTTTCTGAGTGGCTGCACTATCAGCAATTTCTATTTCTTCCAATGCGTCATTTATCATTGTTCTGGAATGCTAGGATCTGAAGGGGTGTTTGCTCAGAAATGACAAGTTTTTGTTTTGTTTTGAGCCATTCTCTGTTAGTTTCCTGCAGGAACATGTTTGGGTATTTCTACATGTCATACAGGTGGGTATTAACTACTCTTTTTTTTAATATATTTTTTTAAACTTACATCCGAGTTAGTTAGCATATACTGCAATAATGATATCAAGAGTAGATTCTAGCGATTCATCCTCTGCATATAACACCCAATGCTCATCCCAACAAGTGTCCTCCTTAATGCCCCTTGCCCATTTAGTCCATCCCTCCACCCCAACAACCTCTCCAGCAACCCTCAGTTTGTTCTCCATAGTTAAGAGTCTGTTAGGTTTTGTCCCCCTCCCTGTTTTCATATTAGTTTTGCTTCCCTTCCCTTCTGTTCTGTATCCTAAATTCCTCATATGAGTGAAGTCATATGATATTTGTCTTTCTCTGACTAATTTCACTTAGAATACACTCTAGTTCCATCCATGTTGTTGCAAATGGCAAGATTTCAGTCTTTTTGATTGCTGAGTAATCCTCCACTGCATTTATATACCCTATCTTCTTTATTCATTCATCTGTCAATGGACATTTGGGCTCTTTCCATACTTTGGCTATTGTTGATAGTGCTGCTATAAACATTGGGGTGCGTGTGCCCCTTTGAAACACCTCACCTGTATCCTTTGGATAAATACCTACTGGTGCAATTGCTGGATCGCAGAATAGTTCTATTTTTAATTTTTTGAGGAACTTCCATACTGTTTTCCAGAGTGGCTGTACCAGTTAGCATTCCCACTAGCAATGTAAAAGGGTTCCTCCTTCTCTGCATCCTTGCCAACATTAACTACTCTTGTTGAAATGATTCCATTCAATCCTATTCAAGTACAGGCACTGGAGGCTAGGACCTATTCAGATCCCCATCTTCCCTTTGGTAGGGCTTATGGGTGTCCTGAACCGTTGTAAATAGGATTTTTCTCATTAGGTAGGTCTCTTGTGCTAAGAAAAATGTTGAGACATGGGTGGGCATTGTTGCTGTTGGACCATGCATGGCTACATGGGGGTAACTGGTGATGGGATGCCTTCACTTGGGGACAATGTCGGCAGCAGAAGGGGCTCATCAGCATAGACAAATATTGGCTAAATTCTGGGCATTGGCTGAGCTCCCACTGACAGTGCTCTCTTGGGCCCAGCTGAGGCAGTCTCTTGAGGCTGACTCTCATCTTCCAGTGGCCCCTTCAGTTCTGGAAGCTTTACTGACTTCCCTTCTCAGGCCCCTGCCCTCCCACCCATGGCAAGTACAATGTTAAGGGAATCTGGTGATCTTCATCTGTTCTCTTTTCAAGTTATTTTTAAGAACTGCTTATTACATAAATCTTCAAACATACAGAAGAGTTGAAAGAACAGAACTGTGACACTTGCATGCACTCTATCTTGAATTAAAGCAATTGTAACATTTGTCATATTTACTTATATAGAACATCTTATATATGAAATACTTCAAAGTAAATTGCAGACTTTTCCCTCCTAACACTTCAGTATTTAGTTTGCATCTCCTAAGAATAAGGATATTCTTCTACATAAAATACCATGATCACATCTAAGAAATTAATAATTTGCTAACATAATCTAATTTGAATTACATATTTAATTTTCCCCATTGTCCCCAATATGGATTTAAAAAAAAGTGTTTACTTATTTATTTTGAGAGAGAAAGCGTGAGCAGAGGTGGGGCAGAGAGAGAGAGAGGGAAAGAGAGAATCCCAAGCAGGCTCCATGCTGTCAGCACAGAGCCCGATGCAGGGCTTGAACCCATGAACCATGAGATCATGACCTGAGCTGAAGTTGAGTCAGACGCTTAACTGACTGAGCCACCTAGACACCCCTCCATTATGAATTTTTGAATTGATACTTTAGATCCAGGATCCAATCAGAGTTTGTGCATTGCATTTAGTTGTTATGGATTTTAATCTCTTATTCTAAAATAATCCTCCCCGTTTTTTAAAAATCACATTGACACTCGGGGAGCCAGGCCAGTTGTCATGTAGTATGTCTCACCTTCTGACTTACCTGATCACTTTCTTGTGGTGTCATTTAATTTCTTTTAACAGAGCTCTTACATTTTTCTGTAAACTGGAAATTAATTTTAAAGGCTTCATTGTATTTGGTTAACAATTTTGGTAGGGTGGCCAATTTTTTTTTTTTTTTTTTAACGGACAGGCATCGTGCCCTATTCTCTTGTAGGTTTGTCCTTTGAATTTCAGCCATTTCTCTTTCTCCCTTTTTCTGTCAAAAGGCTTAGCTTTGGCACAGTACTTTTTTTCATAGCTATTGCTACAGAAGTATTTTATCAACCCATTTTGGAGTCTTCTCTTTGTATTTAAGCTGTGACATTCCTAATCTTCCTGTGGCGATGCACAATTGCCACTAGGAAGAAATGGAGTACAAGACAATGCAAAATGGAAAAGCACCTTGATTATGTTTGAAGGCTTACTGCATCATGCCTTCAAAGAACATTGCCATCTGCTGTGAAGGATCATGTTCTGGAGGTTAGAAGTAAAGGGAAGTAGAGGTCATGCCCCCAAAAGTCTTGCTCCACAGAGCTGGAGGGACACATTCTGCAGAATCCAAGCCTCCACTCCTGATCTGTATCATGTGAAAATATGCAATTTGGGTCCTTTTCCAAAACCAGGTCCCAAGAATAAGACTTATTTTGCAGCTGCTCATATTTATTTAGCAGTGCCATCATCCTTAGCATTTTTCCTGTTGACTCAGGTCTTAGAGATTAGTAGAAGGATAAATTATCTAACTATGAAATTCATTTTGATTCTGAACAAAGTCTCATAATAATCTCTATCCTATGGCGTCTTCTCTAGTAGTCTCAGGAAATCAGTAGGGAATGGATCATTTGTTTCCATTTCGTGGAAAGAAAATCAATCTTAAACTTTCTTTCTTTCTTTCTTTCTTTCTTTCTTTCTTTCTTTCTTTCTTTCTTTCTTTCTTTCTTTCTTTCTTTCCTTCCTTCCTTCCTTCCTTCCTTCCTTCCTTCCTTCCTTCCTTCTTTCTTTCTTTCTTTCTTTCTTTCTTTCTTTCTTTCTTTCTTTCTTTCTCCTTTTCAGTTCAACAAATGCATATTGAACCTATATTGTGCACCAGGAGCTGTGCATCAGAGAGCACAAAGTTAGCTTGAGCCCACGTGTTGCTTACAGTGGGAAAGAAGACACATAAACAGATACTTTCACTATAAAATTGCAGAGATAAGAAGTAGGTGTCAAGAGGTCAAAAATGAAGGGCATATCTTAGTTTTCCAGGAGGAGCTGAGGCCTGAGCAAAGACTTGAAGGGTGAGCAAAAGCCGGATGCCAAACAGTGAGAGGAGCCCTCTCAGCTTGTGCAGTGTGGTTTTCCCACCATCTGGCACATGGGAAATGTGAGTTTATCAAAGAAATCTCGGGGTGCCTGGCTGGCTCAGTTGGTAGAGCACGTGACTCCTGATCTCAGGGTTGTGAGTTTGAGCCCTGTGTTGGGTATAGAGATTACTTTAAAAGAGAGAGAGAGGGGCGCCTGGGTGGCGCAGTGGGTTAAGCGTCCGACTTCAGCCAGGTCACGATCTCACACTCCGTGAGTTCGAGCCCCGCGTCGGGCTCTGGGCTGATGGCTCGGAGCCTGGAGCCTGTTTCCGATTCTGTGTCTCCCTCTCTCTCTGCCCCTCCCCCGTTCATGCTCTGTCTCTGTCTGTCCCATAAATAAATAAAAACGTTGAAAAAAAAATTTTAAAAAAAAGAGAGAGAGAGAGAGAGACAGCAAGCTCAGCAGAGGAAGTGGTCTAAGCACAAAAAAGGTGTGGGGAATATAAATAGTTCAGAATTACCAGAAGACTAATGCTTACCCTTTATGGGGTCACAGACTCCCTTGAAAAAACTAATGGAAGCCGTGACAGACATGTGGTGGGGCAAAAACACACTGTACAGTGGGAGACTCGGGGTAGACAAGCATCCCGTGGAATACTTCTGCTTTTGTTGCCCAGTCAGTTACCCCTTATTGATAGTAGTTTGCTAAAGGATCACTTACTTTTAGCAGATTCTCAGAGTGTTCTCTACTACGATTGAGTTTTCCTAAAAGCTCCCAATATCACAAGTTGGTTCTTTGAATGATTTTCTTCTTGGTGTTTCTGGCAGGCAGGAAGCAGTTATAGCCTGAGAGGTTCTTCTGTGCTCATAACTTTTATATTTTCTTTGGAATTTGGAGGTTTCTTCTACTCCCAAAGAACCTAAAAGTGAATTCAATGAATATGTCTTATTGTTTGAGAAAACTCTATTTACTCCTTTCTTATTGTCCTTATGAATTCCAAAACAACAGGGTGCTCAGTAAAAGGTGTTAAGTCAAAAGGCCATTGCCATATTGCAAAGCATTCTGGGTGTGGGCTGTGTATTGTGTGTCCATCTAGAAAATTCTATTCTTTATGCAAGAGGGAAAAAGAACTAATACTGTGGCTACTGCTCTGTGTTTCACTTGCTTGTATTCTTTATTGAATAATTTCTTAATTATAGCTCTAGCTGCTTTCTAGCATATTGGATCCACTTTCATGAAGGATTATACAAATATTCTCTGATATAGTTTCATAAAAAGAAGCCTCTACCCAGGTGCACAAGCTTAATACGAGTGCAGGAAGAAGTGTTCATTAACTGATGCGAGAGAGACCGTGCATCTGTCGAGCAGAGTGGTGAGTCGTATGGCACAGACTTGGAGCTCTTTGCTATTGTAAAAGTTATGGTTTGTTAACTGTGAAAATGAATCCACATTTTTCTATGGAGCTCTTGTCAAACACACACACACACACACACACACACACACAAGAAGGGATGATTATACAAATGTATGTTGCAGTTCACGTGCACAAATGCAGACTGGGGATTTGGGGAGGCTGCCAAGTAGAGCAAAGCTTCTCAAACTTCACTATGCACACAAACTACCTGGGTGCTATATACAGACTGAATGTTGAGGCCCCCCCGCCATTCCATATGTTGAAATTCTAACCTCCAACGTGATGGTATTAGGAAGTGGGGTCTGTGGTAGGTACATAGGCCATGAGGGTGGAGTCCTCATGAATGAGAGTGATGACCTTATCCAAAAGACCTCGCAGAACTCCATTAACTCTTTTTTGGCAGTGAGGACACTGAAAAGACTAGGAGCCAGGAAGCAGGCCCTTACCAAACACCTGATCTGCTGATGCCTTCATCCTGGATTCCCAAGCCTCCGGAATGGTGAGAAATAAATTTCTGTTGTTTTTAAGTTGCCTAGTCTATAATATTTTGTGATAGCAGCCTGAACAGATTAAGACCCTGCGCATCTCTTTAAAATGCAAATGCTGATTCTGTATATCTGAGATGGGGCCTAAGAAAGAGCATTTCCAAAAGGCCCCAGGTTGGAGGAGCAGTGACCTAGGGAACCTCTTGGAGGAAGTGCCTGGATACCTCACAGTCTGCTTCTCAGCTTTTTAAGCCCAAAGTAGTGCAATCTAAATCTATCATCTGCAATTTTGAAATCCAGAAGCTCTGAAAACCAAAAGCATTTTTATAGTTCCTTTTGAGGCAAAACCTGGTTTGAACTCATGAGAGGCTATTTATAATCCTTATTTCTTTTTTTTTTAAGAAATATATTTTTATTTATCGAGATGAGAGAGAGAGAGAGACAGAGAGATAGAGAGTGCACGTGGGGGCAGGGGAGGAGTAGAGAGGGAGTGAGAGAGAATCCCAAACAGGCTCCTCGCTGTCAGCACAGTTCCCGGCTCAGGCCTCGATCCCTCGCTATGAGATCACAACCTGAGCCGAAACCAAGAGTCGGACACTCGATCAACTGAGCCACCCAGGCGCCCCAATCCTTATTTCTTATTTTGTATGAATATTCATGTTTTCATTATAAAAATATTGATGCCCTTGATTATAGGAAGCTGCTTTTGACTCTGCAGGGGATGTGGTATGTGACGTACACAAACATATTCTAGAATGTAAAAAACTCTGAATCCTGAAACACTTCTGACTCTCTCAGAGTATGCAGACTGGTGGCAATTTGGGGGATGCTTGCCCCCTCCCTAATCTTCCTTCTCCTTCAGAAAATGGTTCTCAATTTCATGGAGCTGGGCATGATCCTGGCTTCCCGCTCCCAGCAGTCTCCCAATCCCCAACGAGAGTGAATTTGATCAGGGTGGATACCTGACCCAAACTGGGCAAACCATATTCTCCTTGTGGGAATTTAGAATTGGGGTTCACAGATGTGTGTCTCTCTTGGCTGCTGGCACTGAAGCAGGTGAGAAGTAGCCTACTTCAGCTGCATGGCTGAGAAGCAGAGATAGCTGATCTATATGCAGAGAGAGGAAAATGAGGCAGGTGTGAAGAGAGAAATAGAAATGAGCGTCCGTGCCGCCACAGAGTGTGAGAAGGAAGGGGAACAATCGTGGGAGTGTGAGATGTACGCCCAGGGCGAGGGCAGAAGCATCTGTCCTGATTGCTCTCTGGTCCTGGTCCTAACTGCCCTTTCTGTCCTTGAGTTCTGGGACACATCGTTACCAGCTTATAACAAATCCCCACAGTATGTTAATGCTAGGTAGAGTGGGTTTCACTGAATCGCAACCCAAAAGGCTTAACTAAGACACTAACATAACTTTAAGTGCAGTAAGATTTTTTAGACTCTGGAGGATGGACATGCAAATCAAAGTCCCAAGATAATGCTGATTGATTAAATTTCCATGCAGAGTAACTGCCAGTGGGACCGGAATACTCCCGCTTACAGGTCAGCCTGTTCTCTTCCAGTAGGAAAATCTACATGGGAAGCCAAATTATAATGAGAAGGCTGCCTGATGAGTGCAGACAGAACCAGATAATTAGGGGATCTGAGCAGACTGTCTCCACACTACGATGGCCAGAGGCACTTTTCTCCACTTTCAGGATATGCTACACCTTGCATGTGGTATACACACAAGCGTGGGCTCGGGTATGCTTGGAAAATAGGCCAACTCACTAAAACCAGTTCACCTGTAAGCCGAGTCAGCTAACGGGCCATTTACCTAAAATTAATATTTGTCAAACCATTTCATGTACGATGGAATGGTTTTCGCAGCTTTCTGAATATTTTTCCCCTAAGGTGACCAGCGACTGTTTTATGTTGTACAATTCTGTCCCCTCTCTTTTCTCTTTCTTCTCTCTCCCTCCCACACTCCCCACCCTCCCTCCTCCTCTCCTTCCTTCTTTCTCTTCTACCTTCATTTCAAAGATATTGTGCCCACTGGTCTAAGGTTGTCTACCTCCTCACACCTTCATCTCCTAGAGCCCAAGACTGGAGGCTAGGTCTTCAGACGTGAGCTAGTTAAGACCAGAAATAGTGCCCAATGGAGAAAGTGGGTAGAGTAAATCTAGAGTGACAGAGAGAAGGGATGTCGGAGGGAGAGCTGACGGCCAGGAGCCAGAAGGGTCCAGGCGATTAAAACACTAAGACCAAAGCAGCAGGAGCAGGGCTGCAATCAGACCAGGAGCCCAGAATGGGATGAGAGACTGGACTGAATGGGCTGAAAGCAAGTGATGATATAGTAATAGTTGCACTATATTTCCATTGCCCTGTGGCTATCTCTTACTTTGCTATTTCTTCAAAACTGTAGTATGCGCCTTTTGGAAAATTTTGTGCAATCTTGAATTTGCATAAGTCTGGAGTTGCTCAACTCAGGGGGTGTTTTCTTTATGATTCATCGGCTTTATCCCTTTTTTTTTTAAAGCTCCTCTTTCCTGCTGCTGGTTGTCTGCCTCTCAGATATTTGTGTACTAGGTTTCGTTATTGAGCAAATTACCCCAAATCCACTGTTTATTGCTCTATAGTGAGGCATTTCTGTGTTGACAGGGAGAATGAAGAGAGGAGACACATTCATCAGAAACATATTAAGCTTGATTGCTTTTAGATTTTGTGACATCTAAATGATGAACTCATACTGCACTACAAATATTAACCCACACATTATTTTTAAAGCTTCTTGTAACCAAATGAAGTTTGTTTCCACTGTAAAAATGGTAT
Source organism: Puma concolor (assembly GCF_028749965.1). NCBI lineage: Eukaryota > Metazoa > Chordata > Mammalia > Carnivora > Felidae > Puma > Puma concolor. Next base: position 48,482,913 of record NC_141676.1, on the reverse strand, counting down.
GGGGCACCTGGGTGGCTCAGTCCGTTAAACAACTCACTTCGGCTCAGGTCATGATCTCACGGTTCGTGAGTTCGAGCCCAGCATCGGGCTCTGTGCTGACAGCTGAGAGCCTAGAGCCTGCTTCCCATTCTGTTTCAGTCTCTCTCTGCCTCTCCCCTACTCACACTCTGTCTCTCTTTCTCAAAAATAAATAAGCATTAAAAAAAAGTATACATTTGTGTTCATTTCCTGTTGCTGCTGTAACTAACTGCTGCAACTCAAGACAACACAGATTTATTATCTTACAGTTCTGGAGATCAGAAGTCCTAAAATCAAGGTGTTAGCAGCTCTGTGTTTCTTCTGGAGACTCTAGGGGAAAATCAGTTTCCTTGCCTTTTCCAGGATCTAGAGGCTGCCTGCTTTCTCTGAGTCATGGCCGCTTCCTCCATCTTTGAATGCAGACTCTTCAAATCTCTGTGCCCACTACTGCTTCTGTCGTCACATTGCCTCCTTCCTCTGACCCTCCTGCCTTCCTCTTAGAGGGACCCTTGTGGGTACATTGGGCCAGATCATCCAGCATAATCCCCATGTCTTGAGATCTTTAATCACATCTGCAAAGTCCCTTTTATCATGCAAGATACATATTCGCAGGTTCTAGGGATTAGGACATGGACATCTTTGGAGAGTCTACAATACTCACACTATTCAGCCTAATAATACCCATTCATAAGGCATTAATAAATACAGGAAAACAGAACAGAGAAAAATACAACTCATGGTTTGCCTACTGGAAGGTAAACACAATGAACATTTCCTTCTATCTTTTTAAAAATGAACAGTTTCGGGGCGCCTGGGTGGCTCAGTCGGTTAAGTGGCCGACTTCAGCTCAGGTCATGATCTCACGGTTCGTGAGTTCGAGCCCCGCATCGGGCTCTGTGCTAACGGCTCGGAGCCTGGAGCCTGCTTCGGATTCTGTGTCTCCCTCTCTCTCTGCCCCTCCCCTGCTCGTGCTCTGTCTCTCTCTGTCTCAAAAATAAATAAAACGTTTAAAAATTAAAAATAAAAATAAAAAAAATTAAAATGAACAGTTTTTACAGTTCTAGCCCTACTGTGTATATAATTTGAAATTCTGTTTTTCACTAAACATTGTATCATAGCCTATTTTCCATGTTAGTGCATAGTCTGAGCAAATATTTTTATTGACTATATAATATTTTATTGAGCAAATATCTCATTTTACTTAAGCCTTGCCTTGTTTTTTGGAAACTAAGCCTTTTTAAAAAATTTATTTAAATATTACAAACAACTCTATGACAAGTATTTTTGTTCTTCCTTGGAATAGATTCCCAGATGTGGAATTACTTTGTCAGTCTTCTTACAGCAAATATTTTTCAAAGGGTTTACACAAATTTTCAGAACCATCAGATCAATGTGAGTAGCCATTTCACTACATTCTCACCACACCAAACAAAACAACAACCATGATACTATCTTTGCCAGTCAGATAGGTGGAATAGATAACTTACTTTTGTTTTAATTTTCATTCATTTGTTTACAAGAGAGAGTGAATAATTTTTCATGGGCTTAGTTACTGGTTATAATTCTTTGTTGATGGATGAATTATTGATTCAGGCCTTTTACTTTTGGGGTTCAAAGTATTTTTAACCCATTTATCTAATATCTATACATTTAAAACATTTATTTAATGTTTGTGATATTTGTTCTAAATATTTTCTCTTGTCTCTTATTTCTATACTTTATGTCCAGAGGTTTTAAATTTGTACATGGTCTAATCTATACATTCCTTTTTTCCTTCTTTGCTTTTTAAAAAATCCTCTCGTCTCAATGGTTAACTACATAGTACATTTAATATCCTTCTAGTTTTTCTTATAGTTTAAAGAGTATCTCTTTAATCCATCTGGAATTTATGTTGGTATGAAATCTATGGATAGGCTCTGACTACCTGTTTAAATTTTACCCAGAGGAAGGGCCTGATTTGCACTTCTGAATTCTCTGCACTGAACCACCTGCCTTTTTTTCCCTCTTCACTGAAAAAAAATAAAAGAGGTGACAGAAAGCTGTGAAATGCTATGTTGTTTCCCTAATCACAGGGAATAAGTTTCCCTTTTTCTGAATATAGCTAACTTTCTCCAAATAGTCTCACCTTCTCATTAGTATTTTAGCTTAAAATTGAGACAGAAGTAGCCTTACATAAATTTGCTTAAATACACTGAAGGTGCTCCAAATTGGGCAAATAGAAAAAAAAAAAAAGTCCAGCTTTTAAAAAAGTTTTGAAAACCACTCTGTCAGATGTCCAACATTGTACATTTGAAAAATATGAATTGTAGATGAATTGGTCTGGGTGAAATAAACAAGAGCTGACAATGTTTCCTCTGGACAATAAATTAGACTAGCACAGTCCAATGAAAATGAAATGTGAGCCACATACAGACTTTTAAGTTTTCTAGTAGCCACGTTAAAAAAATAAAAAGCAAGCAGGTGAAGCTAATCCAATAATCTGTTTTGTTTAACACAATATGTCTGAAATATTATTTCAACACAAAACCTATGTTAAAATTATTGAGAGAGTTTACATTCTTTTTTTCATACTGAGTCTTTGAAGTCCAGTGTTTATATTACACCTACAGTGCATCTCAATTTGGATTAACTTCACTCCAGATACTCAATAGCTACATGTGGCTATTGGATAGCCTGTCCTATTGGATAGAGCAGCTCTAGACACAGTGACACATTTTGGCTGCTTGACTTTTATTTTTCTGCACTCCATGCTGAACAACCTTTACAAAATGTCTTTTCTCAGGGCCCAATAGAGTTGATCAGCTTTTGGCATTGCTTGGTTACAATCATTTTAAACATAACTCTCCTCGGCAGAACTTGGGGTGTTTCCCAGGCTCCTCGGCCATGATTTACAACCTCCGTTGTGGATGGCTGATGAGTCTCTTGGTCCCTCTGTCTCTCGGACTCTTTCTGCCTCTACCTCTTACTTCTCACTTATCTCCCTCCAGTTTTAGAATAAACGGCTTCATTACCTTTTCTGATTACAAAAGTAATAGCGTATGTTTATTGTGAAAAAAAAAAAAAGAAAAGAAAAGAATCAGGCACTTGGAAAAAAAAGAAAGTGATAATCAACTGTAGCCTATTATAGAATGATAGTCATTAGTCACACTTAGCAGCTTGTTCAGTATTGCAAGTATATATATTTATGAAAACAGAAATACACTATATGCTATTTTACCCTGCTTTTTACAAATAATGCATCATGGATACATTTGTATTAAAAAATGTGGATTGACTTCATTGTTCTTCATGGCTGCACAGCAGTCCATATATGCACTTACCATGTTTTATATAACTAGCTTCCTATTGTAGGGCATTTATATCATTTCCAATTTTTTACCCCTGGAGTAACTAGTACATCAACGAACATCCCTTTAAAAAAAAAAAAAAAAAGGTTTATTTTTGAGAAAGAGAGAGAGAGAGAGCATGTGAGCAGGGGAGGGGCAGAGAGAGAGAGGGAGACAGAGAATCTAAAGCAGGTTCTACACTGACAGCAGAGAGCCCGACACAGGGCTCAAACCCACAAACTGTGATTTCATGACCTGAGCCGAAGTCAGATGCTTAACCGACTGAGCCACCCAGGTGCCCCCCTAAAAATCTATTTCTAACTCATGATCCATATCCAGTGCAGGTCAGCAGGGGAGTTTTGTTCATTATAGACACAAGGTGACTCAGGCTGACAGAGATACAATCTCAAAACTTGCTTTTAGAATCATCTCATCAGGTAGAAGGGGACCTAGCAAACCGTGGTTCTTAAGCTTCCATCTCAACAGATACAAGCCACTTCGGCTCATATTTCATTTTCCAAAGCAAATCAGAAGAACACACCCTGCTTTCAAGGGGATATGGGAGGGCAGCCTTACCATAAACTTGGCATGAGAACAGGACTGTGAGCTTCCCTAATGACTGGAAGACTTGGAGGAAAAAAACTCCTATTTTCATGCTCCTTGTGTTCTCAGTCAGCATATCAAACACATCACTGTGCATAGTCCTTAGTAGGCCCTTCCTGCTTTCCATGTGACAGACTGTCCAGAGTCAGTTCTCCTATTGCCACAACCGTCCCCCAAAAGTACCCACCATGAGGTGCTTCTCATAAGGCATACACTTTGGTCCATCGTTTGTAAATACAGCAGTATCATTGCTCTGGGAAGGTTTTCTTGCAAATATATCTATCTTTCAATTCAAAGGAGGCCCAAAGAACATTATTTTGGACAGCTGAGGTCTTGATAATTTATAGGCATCTTGTTTGCATGCATTTTGTTTCTTGACAATAATATTGGAAGGAAACTAAAATTTGTTGGGACCCCTCTGGCTGTCAGACATGGTGCTAAGCATTTTAATATATTTTTATCCTCATTTATTTTTCATAATGACACTCTGAGGGAGGAGTTATTATTTGGGAGTGTAATTATCCAGTCAAAGAGGATGATTAAAGTAAAAAAAAAAGAGAAGATTTCTGGTCTGAGATTTATGTATAGGAGTAATAAGACTTTCTTTATCATGGCTTCCCTTAATTACTCTCATGGGGTGTTTTTCAGCCTCTGTAGGAGATTTGTAATTTCTCCAAGGTGTGTTTGACCATCCTGCATCCCTGTGAGATTTAGAACTTGAGGGCATATCATTTAGGACTCTTTTGGATGCAATTAATAGAAAACTAAACCCAACCTGGCTTAAGTGAAAAGAAGGGGGGGGGTGCGATTTACTGATTTACGCAACTAAAAAGTATAAAGATAGAACTTCAGGTATAGTTTGATCCAGGAGTTCAATGTCAGTTCTAAATTTTACTCTATTTCTTGTTACTCATTTTTCCTATATTGGCTTCATCTTCAGGCTCTAAGTGGTGAAAAGAAGGCTCTGGCAGTATCGGCTTTTTGTCCTCCCAGATTTAAATACAGTGGAAAAGATCATGTGTTTTTCTCTCTTAGCAGCCCCACAAAAATCTAATTGCATTTCATAGGGTGTGACTAGGTTAAAGTCTGTCCCTTAGCAATCACTATGGTCTGGGGACTGTGATGCTGTAACTGATGGAGCCTGAGTTAATGCCCATCTCTGGAATTAGGGATATGTCACCATGCCCTTTGTACATGGACCTCATGAGAGTGAGGGTGGGGATGGTTCCAGAGAGGAAAATCAGGGTGTAGTTGCCAGAAGTTAAATGTATCCTGTGTAGTGAAAACAACTGGAACTCAGTACAAACAGCACTTCCAAATCATCCTCCCTCTTTTACCCCTTAGAATGGTTTACAGTATAAAAATATTTTCTTCGTGCTATAGAGGCTCAACTGACAAGGTCACTGCAAGTACAAAGAAAAGTGTTCTTTAGAAGATAAACATTTATCTAATAATTACCACGAAACATGAAAACTTTCCATTTCTTAACCATTAGCAAGCTTAAAGCTCTATTAGTATTCAATTATAAAGACTCTGTCTTCCCAAGTTCTCACTATTTATCTTTTTTTAAAATAGGAACTTTTTTTTTTTTTTTACTTAAAATGACAAGAAAAAAATACATATTCTGGCAGAAAAATTGGAGAATAAAGAAAAACCCAGAAATAATCTTGTCATCTTTTTTCCCTTGTATATATGCCATAAACCTCCCTCATGTGCAAAATTGGGATAATGCCATGCATTCTATGAAATCTTTTACATTTAACAATATGTAATAAACATTTTACCATAGATATAATTATACATGTTTTCTTAAGTTTTAATTTATTTAAGTAATCTCTACACCCCACATGGGGCTTGAACTCACAACCCCAAGATCAAGAATCTAATGATCTTTTGACTGAGCCAGCCAGGTGCCCCTACAAATCATTTTACATGGTCTTTAATGACTGCTTGGTATTCCTCCAATGGATGTACCATGATTTACTTATACACATTCCCTACCTTTTTTTCCCCTTTTGTATAAATATAGTGATGGACATCTCTGTATATAGCTTCAGTTAATTCCTTAGGATAACTTTTAGATTTGTTCGCCAAAAAGATGGTATTGCCACATGCAATTTTCTTTTCATAGCTGCTAGATGAGTGAAGGAAATGTCAGTAGTATATTGCTACTTTGCACAAGAACACAATGATTTTGCACCCTGTAGTTGGAATGACCCACTTGGTCTGAGTGGGTGAAGACAGAAGTCATTTGTCTGCAGCTCTTGGCCAAATCCTGAGAGTTCCATCAAGCTTCTTGGGTTACCTCCCCTGGGGAAGAAACTGGAGTGTTCCTCTGTTTGAGGAAGGCAGTCCCAATGTGCAAGCTTTCTCTATCCTTAGCAAGAGTAACTAAAGTACAAGTGAATATAATTTCTGGACACAGAGAAATTATTACAGAAACCTTAAACCCATTTCATGTTCCATTTGTTGTAAGAAGTACAGTCTTCTGGAAGGGTGCACACAGACTTGATGTGACTTAAACATAAGAATGAATCACAATTGTCTAATCTTATTGGTTTGCCATGAGAAGGAAGGAAATATCAACAGTACGGGAGTGTTGGGGCATTTGGGTGGCTAAGTAGGTTAACCAACTCTTGGTCTTGGCTCAGGTCATTATCTCGCAGTTTGTGAGATCAAGCCTGCATCAGGCTCTGTGCTGACAGCACGGAGCCTGCTTGGATTCTCTCTCTCCCTCTCTCTCTGTCCCTACCCCCTCTCAAAATAAATAAATAAACTTGAAAAAAAAAAAAACAGTATGTGAGTGTTAGGGGCTGTTAGGGTGCATTGAGCAGAACTTCTCCAGGGCTTTCCAGTCCTTCTGTGTCAGGTAAAGCCAGTAACTGAGGAAACACCAAATACTTTCACTTGAGTTGTAAGGGCTCCAGAAATATTGCTACTAGTGAGTCATTCAAGGGTGTAGCCAAAAAGCAATTCCAGACAGGTGGAAAGGAGAGGTTTTGGATGACTCCACTATTTGAGTTCCCCTGAGATAAAGATCTGGCATGGGATCAACAACAGTGACACTTGGCCCTGTGCTCTGTACTTCACGTGATCAAGATCTCAAGAGCCAACTTGACCCAACCCTAAGCTCCTGGCAAAGATGACCTCTGGAGGTAAAAGTGAACACACATGGGCCACAGGCTGAGCAATGTCCAAAAGAAGTCCTTGTTTGTCTTTGAAGTCCTCATCTAAGGGCAAGACTTCTGTGCTGTTTATTTTTGCTGCAGCACCTGCCCCCACCCCTCCACCCCCACACACAGTGGTTACCAACATCTGCTGGATAGATGAACAGATGGATGGATGAGGCTAGGCTAGGACCAGTTCCAGCTGCCTCCAGTTCTGCCTGCCTAGTCTTCATGCATGGGTGCACAATGCTGTACTTGAGCAATGAAAGACGATGTGACAGAGGCCACTGTAGAGCACAGAGGGTTCAAGCTTGGGATTTGGAGCCAGACACATCAGGGCACTCATCCTAGCTCTGCCACCTGTTAGTTGCATGACCTCAGACCAGTTATGTGATCTTGGAGCTTCCGTTTCCACACATATAAAAGGGGTATAATAAAATCTCCCTCATTTGGCTATCAGGAAAATAAGATAATGCCTGTAAAATGTTTAGCTAAACCCTTGGCACATAGTAAGTGTTCAACAAATGGGCTCAGCTGGGACTCTATGCATCTATAGATGTAAAGCAATAGACTCAGAGAGTTAGCTTGGGAGGAACAGTACAGATCACTGTTTCTAAAGGAGGTGGCATTGTGGATTCTGAACCCTGCTGTGTCAGCTGGGGATAGCACTCAGGATTATTCTGTCACGTATGGGGGCCATGAATCATGAGAGAGAGGCTGTGAGGTCACATGTGTGGGGATGAGGTCAGGGCTGAGCTTGTGGTAAAGTGACAGCGAGCCGGAGGCAGATCTGCTTGATTCTCAGAATGAGTGATGGCTGATTTCATAGAAGATGAGAGACAGAAGGGATCTTCAGCTGTGTCTAGTCTGGGTCTCAAATTGGACGGGGCTTCTTCATCAATCAAGGCATGTTTCTGCTCAGCAGGGTTAGACCCTCCCTGCCAAGTGCCTTTATGGAAACTTTGTGACCGTTAAATTTGATTCAGGCAAGATGCACCACTGGGCAAATTTTATTACAAGTTCTACATGCCAGGAACTCCTACAGTTTGTCATCTGAGAAAGCCCCAGAACATTGACACAGGAGCCAAGCGCTGCCCTAGAAGCCAGGTGGGTGAAGACTCCACGTGTGAAATTTTACTTGCTCAGAAATGACTGATGGGGCTGTGGGTAATTACTGAATTCCATCTTTGGTAATCAGTCATTCACTCAACAAACATTTATTTTTCTTCTTTGCTTTCCTCCTAGGAGAATCCGCAGTAATGAGAGGTCACGTATCTGGGCCCACAGTGTGCTGGCAGCTCGTCCTTCTATACAGGCTCTCTCCCGCTCTTTGCTTCCACACACAGAAGTGTCTCCACATATAACCCCAGGGAGTTTGGGGACTCAGATATTCCCCAGACCTGCCTTTTTTTTTTTTTTTTTTTTAAATTTTTTTTTTTCAACGTTTATTTATTTTTGGGACAGAGAGAGACAGAGCATGAACGGGCGAGGGGCAGAGAGAGAGGGAGACACAGAATCGGAAACAGGCTCCAGGCTCTGAGCCATCCGCCCAGAGCCCGACGCGGGGCTCGAACTCACGGACCGTGAGATCGTGACCTGGTTGAAGTCGGACGCTTAACCGACTGCGCCACCCAGGTGCCCCCAGACCTGCCTTTTAAGGCAGTGGGGTTACAGCACAGAGGCTGGATTCCAACAGCACGAGCACTTGAGAAGATGTATGTTACAATTGCTGTTTAGCATCTTTGTGCATGAATTAATCTCACTATCAGAAAATGGGAATTTAGGTAGCACTCACTGGAGGAGGTCAAAACTTTGAGCAACAGAATTGTTTTACATTTAAAACTTCTGAACAAGTCACACTCTTACCTGTAGTCTATAATCACAGCCACTCAGGGGAGCTCATGGGAGTCAACACACTTTGAGATCAAATCCCCGTGCCCCTGGTGATCCCAGAGTGGCTCTTTCTCCAAGGCATCAGCATGATGTGGAGAACCCTGGACTCTCAGCTGGAGGTTGGGATATTGGGGTTCAGAATTCTGGCTCTGCCGCTCATCTGCCAGGTGACTCCCTGAGGGCTGCTGCTTCCTTGTGCATAGAAGGAGGGCAGGTGGGCCAGCCACAGAATTGCTCCCCCTTCCAACATTCTAGGAGAATGAGCTAGCCTGGCAGGTCATTCAGAAATCTGGAAACAATGTCATGACTGTTCCAATTAGTATATCCTTGGGGCGCCTGTGTGGCTCAGTTGGGAAAGAGTCTGACTTCAGCTCAGGTCATGGTCTCACGGTTTGTGGGTTCGAGCCCTGCATCAGGCTCTGTGTGGACAGCTCAGAGCCTAGAGCCTGCTTCGGATTCTGTATCTCCCTTTCTCTGCCCCTCCCTGGCTCTCTCCTTCTCTCAAAACTAAACAGAATAAAAAAAATTAGTATGTCCTCGGTAACTCTGAGCAGGGGTCACAGACATCAGGCCCTGGGTAGTGACGTCCCAGAGCTATGGAATTCCACTCAGCCGCAAAGTCCCCAGAGCCATTCAGCGGCCACTCGTTTTGAACGTGAAATTCTTTCATGGGTAACTTTATTATGTTGGTAGATTATCACTTTTATTAAACTAATGCTCTTTTAGATCTATGGCAAACTGAAATCTCCTGTTATTTTTCCTTGTTAGTAATACCAAAAAGATAATAGCATCAACTATGTATTCAGTTCTTATTATGCAGTAAGCACTTTTTTTAATTTAACTTGTTTTATTTTTTATTTTTTAAAATTTACATCCAAATTAGTTAGCATATAGTGCAACAATGATTTCAGGAGTAGATTCCTTAGTGCCCCTTTACCCATTTAGCCCATCCCCCCTCCCACGACCCCTCCTGTAACCCTCAGTTTGTCCTCCATATTTAAGAGTTTCTTCTGTTTTGTCCCCCTCCCTGTTTTTATATTATTTTTGGGAATATATATATTCCCTTCCCTTATGTTCACCTGTTTTGTCTCTTAAAGTCCTCATATAAGTGAAGTCATGGTTTTTGTCTTTCTCTGACTAATTTCACTTAGCATAATACCCTCTAGTTCCATCCATGTAGTTGCAAATGGTAAGATTTCATTCTTTTTGATTGCCGAGTTATACTTCATTGTTTATAAATATACCACATCTTCTTTATCCATTGGACATCCATGGACATTTGGGCTCTTTCCATACTTTAGCTATTGTTGATAGTGCTGCTATAAACATGGGGGTGCATGCGTCCCTTCGAAATAGCACACCTGTATCCCATGGGTAAATGCCTAGTAGTGCAATTACCGGGTCGTAGGGTAGTTCTGTTTTTAGCTTTTGAGGAACCTCCATACTGTTTTCCAGAGTGGCTGCACCAGCTTGCATTCCCATGCAGTAAGCACTTTTTATGTTGCATTAAGCCTTACCTTATTAGACTCTCCCAATAACTCTTTTATTGCTCCCATTTTACAGATGAGGAAACTAAGGCTCAGAGAGGTTCAGAGGATTTTTCCAAGGTCACATCATTTGTCAATGGAAGCACTAGGATTCAAATCTGGCTCAGTCTGACTTCTGAGTCCATGCTCTTCTCTTATGGCCAGAAATGCTAGTGTTTTGTATCACATGTGACTAGTGTCATTATAATCCACACACACTGGCTAAGTGTCAGCTGTGAGCAGAAGGCTGAGGAGGAGAAATAGGATGTAGTCCTTGACTTTGAGATCCTCAAGTCTAGGAGATGGAGCATGCCTGTATGTGATACAGCAGTATAAAACAAGTTGATTGTTAGAACTGGAGGGGTTCAGAGGCAGGAAAAATCTCCGAGGATTCAGAAAAAGCTTTATTGACAACATGGGACTTCATTTGGATCCTACAGAATCTGAGGAAAGCAGAAAGAAGAAGAGAGATGCTGGAAGCAAGGGGAAGGGGAAGAGCAAAGACCTGGAGATGACCGTGTACTTGGCACGTTTTAAGAATGTTGGGTTGGCGTGGCTGCTTGACACTAGAAGTTTGGGGAGCAAAAGATTCATTTGGGGGGCACTCGGGGGTCTCAGTCAGTTGAGCATCCAACTTTTGGTTTCCACTTGGGTCATGATCTCACAGTTTGTGGGTTCTAACCCCGCATTGGGCTCTGTGCTGATGGTGCAGAGCCTGCTTGGGGTATTCTTTCTCCATCTCTCCCTACCCTCCCCCCCCAATAAATAAATAAACTTTCACACACACACACACACACACACACACACACACACACACACACACACAGAAAGATTCATTTGGGAAGGAGGCCTGGGCCTTGGTCACCAGCTAAGGACTCAGCATCCACTGTGAGGACAGTTCCCTGAAGCAGATACACATAGGCTGCACGGGTCTTCTTTGTAAAGCAAGAAATGAATGACTTCCATAGAGATATTAGATACTCTTACATTAAAAAAGTGACTAGAGAAGTTTTACCAATGCTAAAACTGCCACTTAGAGAACATTTATAAATCCCCTCAAGGACTCTAACATTGGGTTGGCCACACGAATGGAGCAAACTAATAGAGCGTCCATACGGCAAAGTGTTCATGCATTTACTGATAAGAATTGGCAGGAAACAAAAGCAACTAAAAAGCCACGTTAGGATGGATGTTTTGTTTTTTCCTCTTTAAAGTTGACTTTACTGTCTCTCTCAGAAATAAACATATATTAAAAAAATTAAAAAAATAAAGATAGATGCCTGGGTGGCTCAGTTGGTTAAGCATTTGACTTTGACTCAGGCCACGATCTCAGTTCATGAGTTCAAGCCCCTCGTTGGGCTCTGTGCTGACAGCTCAGAGCCTGGAGCCTGCTTCAGATTCTGTGTCTTCTTCTCTCTCTGCCCCTCCCCTACTCTCACTGTCTATTTGTCTGTCTGTCTCTCTCTCAAAAATAAACAAACGTTAAAAAATTTTAAGTTGACTTTAATATTACTGTTAAATACTAATTGGCATTTTTTTTAAGGAGCTCAATCATGTTGGGATCCTAAGGGAATTTCTGAATTAAATATTAAGTAAGTTATTTACAATTTGTAGTGAGTGACCAGAAATTATTTCAGATTTAAAAAATTTCATCAAAGAAAAATTTACACAAGTCAAAGGAGATTGCATACACCATTCCTTGGCTTGGACTGCCTTTGTTTCTGGTTATCAGGGGGGATCCTAATCATCCTTCAAACACCAAGCAGGCTTCATCTTCTCTTTGAAGCCTTCCGTTCTGTTTTGCCCACTTGTGCCCCACCCACAATGAGTTTACCCAAAGGTGACTGTTTACCCGTGTTAACTTTTTCAGTAGGAGGCAGTAATTCGGAGTCAATTTGGCAGTTTACTTCTCCTAGCTCCACTACTCCTTAGCTGTGTAGTTAACTGATCCTGATTCCTCCTCCATAAAATGAGGATAATAATAGCTTTTGAACAGATGAGGATTGAAATAAAATAAGATGCTTAGACCAGTTTACAACATTTAATATGTGCTCAATAAATGGCTCCTTCCATAATTATCCGTTTCAATGATTGCAATTTATGTGCTGCTTACTTGTTTTTCTCTCTCACCAGCCCTAAAGGGCAGAGGCAATGTTTTCTTATCTCTGATACCCAGGAGGTGGCAGATCTCAGGCTCTCAGTTAAGTGTTTATTGAAGAAAGGAACCAGGTGAACTGCTTGAAGGTTTTGGGGTACCTGCTCTAAGGGCTCTCCTCTTCCCCCACAGCTGGATCACTCCCTAGCCCAGCTCTGGGCCCCACCATCACCCTACGCCAGTTTGGAATCCCCCTGACAGCTTCTGCCCCTGGAGCAAAGATTCCAAGGCTGCAGGCAGGGAGGAGGCCAGGGCAGGAACAGTCATGAATTCAATGAACTTCTGAGCCTTTCAGTGAGTGCCTGCAGTGCTCCCGGGTGGGGGCGGAGGGACTCCAGGTCTGAGTCAGGAGCTGGGTGCACCCCTCCAGCCTCCAACCGTCAGAGAGGGGCCTGGCCAGGGCTAGCAGGAAATCCCCCCAACTCTGCAAGCCAGTTAGACCCCCGAGGACTGGGTGAGGCCGCAGGGAAAAGATGAGGGTGTTTAGGAACTGTTCTGCAGCTGGCGGGGTGGGAGCAGGAGGCCCCTCTGCCTCTCACTTGGGTGCCTTCCAGATGCCACCTGGCCCCTTCGGCTCCCCTCCAGGACTTGTGCAGTTTGTCTGAGGACAGCAGAAGGGGTGGGTGGGAGCCCCTGGCCTGGCGCAGTAATACTTTTTTTTTTTTTTTGGCCAACTGGAGGGAGCTGGGGAGGCAGAGTTGTGGGGAGAAGGTCCCCAGCAGGGCGGAGGAGGCAGCCCTGGGGAGCGGGGTGGGGCAGAGTTTGAGGTGTGAAGGCAGTAATGAGGACTCACAGGAGAAAGGGGCCAGGGGGACACAGGTCCAGAATGCTGGAGGGAAGGGCCCAGAGTCCCTGTGGACCTGGAGGCTCTGACGCAGAGAGGCAGGAGCCAGGGTGGCCAACCGACCTCTCGGGAGTGTGGGAGAGGCCAGGAAGGACATAGTGCCGAATTTGGGGGGAGGTTGCTGAAGGGAAGGGGAGAAGGAGGAGGGGAGATGGAAGAGGAAAGGAAGTAGGGGGAGGAGAGAGGAGCAGAGAGAAAGAGACAGTGAGAGAGACACACACAGATTGGCAGAAAGAGACAGAGACACCCCCAAACCACACAGATCAACAGAAAGAGCCAGAGAAGTGGAGAGAGACAAAGACAGACACACACAGAGGTCAGCAGAGAGGGGGAGGGGAGAGAGAGAGACAGAGAGAACAAGAGAGAAGGGAGGAAGGTGGGGAGGAAAGACAGAAGGAAGGAGTTGGGGTGGGGGCAGGCAGAGAACGGAGGGAGAGAAGGAAAGAGAAAGAAAAATCTAGAGAGAAGTGGGAAGGAGAAAAGGAGGCGAAGATAGAAAGAATACCGGGAGGGGAGCAGAAGAGAGGCCCTAAGAGAGCCGGAGCAGCTGCCTGGGAGAGGCTTGGCCAGAAGCCCCCAGGGGGAGGAGACTTTGAGGAGCCAGTCTGGCAGCTGAGAGAGAGCTCCTGCTCTGATATTACCAAATAGAAGGGTTCAACAGGGAAAGCACCTTCCTCACTTAGTCAACAAGGCGGGGCTGTGCTCAGAGGCTGCTGAATGCTTCCTGGAGGTGCCAGGACTGGAGGAGAGGGTGTCCCAGTCTCTGTTGTGCTCCCCCCGCCCCCCCACCTCCCCCCCCCCACAAAAAACAAAAACAAAACAAGAAGAGAAGGCAGTGGGGAGGACAGGAAGGAGAACAGAAGGAGAAGGCAGAATTGTTGCCTGATCACTGGCTGAGGGGCACAGATGGAAGGAGGTAGTGTTTGTTGACAGGTATTTACTAAGCGACTACGGTGTGCTGGGCATGACCCCAGGCTCTGGGGCCACCGAAACAGAACTTCAGCCTCATGTTATGAGACAAAACGCATATCCCAGTGGGGTGACCATGGGTAAGTTACTGAACTGTGCTGTGCCTCAGTTTCCTCATCTGTAAAATGGGGCTTATTAGGAGACCTACCCTATAGGATTGTTTTGAGGATTAAATGAAATGATCCATAGAAAGTAGTAATTTGGTGCCTGGCTCAAAATGATATACTCTAAAAGGGTCTATCAGTGCTTGAGCTGCTGGGTCTTGAAGGAGAAGGCATTTGCCAAGTGAGAGCGGAATGGGAAGAACCTTTCAGGCAGAGACCATAGGAGGGATGGCTAGGATGCTTGTAGGATTAATGAGCACAGTAGGTACGTGGATTCCCTGTAGTAACATCACCCAGAGGGAGGGACTTGCAAACTTCAGGTTCTTGGGCCCCTCAGACCTACTAGATCTGGGTCGCTGGGCGGGGCCTTGGAATCTGAATTTTAACTTGCACTCCCAGACATTTCTGCTGCACCCCTTCCCTTCACTCTAGACCAGGGCCCTGTCCTGGTTCAGGCCTTATGGTGTTCAGTTGACTAAACAGCTTTCTGGTGGATCCAGCCCTGCTTTAGCCTCTCCACCTGTAATCTGACCCTCTTTCAAAGGATATCCCCTCTGTGAAGCCTCCCCTGACTGTTCAGGGGGGAATTAATGGCCCACGTCTCCATTCCTGCTGCACTTCGAACATCCCTGTATTCCAGTACTCATGAAATGATCAGAGTTGTTGGTATACATGACTATGTCTCTCTTATGCCTGTCCTCTACAAAAAGATGAAATCTTGAGGATGGAGGCAGGGCCTGACGGATCTTTTATCCCCTGGTCTGACACCTGTGGGGCATGTCATGAAGACCTATTCACCAAGTGGCTGTCTAGCTCTCTGGAAGATGCCAGGGAGCGAGAATCCCCTTACATGCTCTTCTAGGGGTCTCTGGGTTTTTCTTCCCTCTGTTTTCTTTTGTTTTGGGGTGCCTTACTTAGTAGCAAGATAATTCCTGTAGAAATAAATTTCTGGGCAGAGTACACAGCAGATCTCAGGCAGATATGTCAAGTTGCCCTGGAATGAATCTTAAGTACCTTGTAGGGTAACGTGTCCTGGAGAGAATCCTACGCTTCTTTCCACTTTTCTGTATTTTAGATGAAGGTAATAATAGTTACTCTCTTCCCTTCTTTATAGATGAGGAACCTGGATCAGGGACATATAGCTTGGTAGTGACACTAAGGAGTGGGACAAGGGGCACGTGACCTGGAATCCTGTTTGTCTGTTCCAAAGGTCCTAGTTGGTAAAGTCTAGGCTGCCGATTTTCTGTGTTTTTTTTTTTTTTTTTTTTTTTTTCCAGCTATGAGTCAACTCATAGATTTACAGATTCAGGAGTCCCATCTGAGAAAGGTCTTCAGCTGGCATCAGTGGTGATGGTTCCAATGGGGATGCATTTAAACTGATAGTAAGGTGCTCATGCGAGGGCTGTGGCCAGGCTCTGGGTTAACTGTCTTCTCACACACTGTTCTCATAACAACCCTATACAGTAGGTAATATTCTTCTTCTTCATACAGAAGGGGTAAGAAACATACCCAAGATCACACAGCCAGTAAGTAGCAGAGCTGGATTTTGAACCCCTGCCTGGGTCACTCCAGAAATGGAGCTCTTAACCACATGGCTCTCCCAAATTCATTGCCTTTTCATTCCATTTCATTGCATGAACATTAGAGGGTCTGTTATTGACAATCATTGAAAAGAATGATTGCAGGAACCTTGAATGAGCATAGAAAATGTTGATGATCCAATTGCCATAGTAAAGAAAGGAAGGCTCACTGCATTGGTCTGAAAATATTTATCAAAAATTTTAAAAAATGTTTATTTTTTAGAGAGAAAGAGAGACAGAGTGTGAGTGGGGGAGGGGCAGAGAGAGGGAGACACAGAATCCAAAGCAGGCTCCAAATCCAAAGCACAGAACCCAATGTGGGGCTTGAACTCATTAGCTGTGAGATCTTGACCTGAGTCAAAGTCGGATGCTTACCCAACTGAGCCACCCAGGTACCCCTGGTAAGAAAATATTTAACAGTAGGAATAAAAATAATCCTGTTGGCATAATTGTGGGTGAACTTTAAGTCTCAAAAATATCTTTATCATTATTGCTTCGTAGTCTTTAACAAAATACCACCACATAAAGAACGAACCCTGGTTTGATGTGTCATACTGGGAATGGCCACATGATGTCCTCCCAGCTCAGTCTAAGACTTCCAGACTCTACATCCAGCAGTCTTTGCCTGGCTGAGTGGCAAGGGCTAGTTAGAGTGGAGAGGACCCTAAGCCATTGAATCAACTTCTAACTGCTGAGGCCCGAAGGGCACTATGGCCAGAGGGGACCGAGGACTATTTCTCAGGCTGGAGGCTAATGATTTATTTGCTTGCAAGGTTCTCCATGGACAGTTTTGATATCAAAGTTTCACTCTGAAGACGACTTTGGGATTGTCTGAAGGAAGACAACGGAAGGTTTTAGATTTACAGAGTAGGAGGGCCACTTCCTGAGGGTTGAACAATTTGAGAGGGAGCAGAAGGAGGCTGAAGTGGGGGCTGAGAAACAGGAAAGGACAGAGTGTCTGTAGGAGAGCTCACAGCAAGCAGAGTGTATCACACATCACTAAGGAAAATATAGGTGCCCTTTCTCCCAACATTTTGTTTAGTTTTCTTGCCAGTCTGGCTTTAAGCTCTGACATTTAACCTACATACTGGGCAGTTGTTAAGTTTTGATTTGATGGCCAAAATCCAACCTTTTTAGTAGCATTTGGAAAGCAACTATGCTTACCACTATACCACCAACGCTGCACATGCATTTGGAGTTCCTGGAGGGCGTGGTTTTCAAACTGGTATGGATCACTATCACTGGCAGCACTTGTTGCAACAGATAGCTGGGCCCCACCCCGTTTCTGATTCAGTAGGTCTAGGGGGGGGCCTAAGAAGGTGCATTTCTAAAAAGTTCTCAGATACTGATGCTGCTGGTCTGAGACCACAGTTTGAGAACCACCACTATAAAGGAATTACTTTCCTCACATGGTCTGCCATTGTACCCTCCATTTTATTTATTTATAGGTTTATTTATTGATTTTGAGAGAGAAACAGAGCACACAAGTGGGGGAGGGGCAGAGAGGAGAGGCAGAGAGAGAGGCAGAGAGAGAGAGAGAGAGAGAGAGAGAGAGAGAGAGAGAGAATCCCAAGCAGGCTCCACACTGTCAGCAGAGAGCCCGATACGGGGCTTGATCTCACAAACCACGAGATCGTGACATGACCAAAGTCAAGAGTCGGATGCTTAACTGACTGAGCCACCCAGGTGCCCTTGTACCCTCCATTTTTAAAGACAAAAGCCGAAGACTCCAAATCTTTCCACTGGGTGCCCAGGTATAGGCAGGGATGGGCTGTGACCTGAGCTTGGTCAATGGAACAGAGTTTTTCAGAGAGTCTGGAGCACATGTTTCAAGGCTAAGTTGGATCGGTGGGAGGTTTTTCGAGGCAATAGCAGCTTCCAGCTGATTGGGCCATAGCTATTGGTGGGTTGCCTGGATCTCCAGTGACTGGGTTACTTTGGGTTCTACTGGGTCCAGACCAAGCCAGGTATTCCAGCCTCCCTTGATTCTGATCCTTCCGTACCCTTACAGCAAACTTCCTTCTTACTTAAGGTAACCAGAGTCCCTTCTGTTGTTTACAGCCAACATCTCTGACTCAGCCTGTCCTTTGTGCTGTCTCCCACTGCAGCAGCATGGAGGGAACAGAGTGAACTCAGATCACACTCAAGTTCGCAGAGCCAAGAACTGGACTTCTGAGGGGCGCCTGGGTGGCGCAGTCGGTTAAGCGTCCGACTTCAGCCAGGTCACGATCTCACGGTCCGTGAGTTCGAGCCCCGCGTCAGGCTCTGGGCTGATGGCTCGGAGCCTGGAGCCTGTTTCCGAGTCTCCCTCTCTCTCTGCCCTCCCCCATTCATGCTCTGTCTCTGTCTGTCCCATAAATAAATAAAAACGTTGAAAAAAAAATTAAAAAAAAAAAAAAAAAAAAGAACTGGATTTCTGAGTTCCTGTCTCCTGGGCAGTGGGCTCTTCCCTCCACATACACAGCCCTGCTCAGAAAGGCATTTGCAGTGTATGTGTACTAAGTCTTCCTGAAATATGGTAGGACATCCAAATATAAATATAGCCAATCTCCAAATATAAATATAGGCAATCAGTAGGTACTCAAAGTCCACAGTACTAGAATGCTATCCTTGCATGAGTTATGTTTCTCTTAAAAACAACAACAAGATTCAGCCCTTTAAGCCCTTGTAGACAGGTTTAAAGATGGTAGAACTCACACTTTAGATATTGTTTGTCAGTGTTTTACTGTTTTAGGATATCAGACCTTGTTGCTGTGGACAGTGATCTGCTATAAAGATACAGGTGGCGGGAGGGCAGAGGATCCCAAAGGAAAATGCTGATTCCTGTTGGTCCCTCTACTCATCCCGGTCTGCCACCCTGCCATCCCTAGGAAGGGGGCTGTGGAGGGAGAGGAGGCAGTTCGATAGCAAGGACTGGCAGCGGTATAACCAGCCCACAGCCCTGGAGGGGTGCACACCCAAAGAGGAGCTGTCCCTTCTTTCTTTGGGCAGGGCTTTTGGGAGGAGAATGAGCTCTGGTCACAGCCCCTCCAGTATCAGCTGTGTGACTTTGGGTTTTACCTCTCTGGTCTTTCAGCAGTTTCCAATTATTCCTTAACAAAACACTACAAAGTCCATTGCTTAAAACAACGCAAGCTTATTATCTTACCGTTTTGGAGGTCAGAGCTCCGCGACGAGTCTTAGGGTGCTAAAATCAAAGGCTGTGAGGGGCACCTGGGTGGCTCAGTCGGTTAAGCATTCAATTCTTGATTATGGCTCAGGTCATCTCATGGTGAGACCGAGCCCCACGTCGTCCATCATCATCGTCGGTCTCTGCACTGAAAGCATGAAGTCTGTTTGGGACTTTGTCTCTCCATCTCTCCCTGCCCCTCCCCTGCTCATGCTCTCTCTCTCTTTCTCTCAAAATAAACAAATGAATATTAAAAAAAAAAAATCAAAGGCTGCATTCCTTCTAAGTTCTAGGGAAGAACTCACTCTTTGCCTTTTTCAGCTTTTAGAGACTGAGTGCATTCCTTGGCTCCTGGGACATCACCCTGATTTCTGCTTCCAACGTCACACCTCACCTACCTGACTCTGACCCTCATGAGTCTTTTATAAAGACTCTTGTGATTATATTGGGCCCACCTGCATAACCCAGGCTACTGTCCTCACCTGGATCCTTAATTACATCTGCAAAGTTTCCTTTATCCTGTAAGGTAATGTATTTATAGGTTCTGGGGATTAGGACATGGACATCTTTGGGGAGTCTACCATAATACTCATTTACACTGTTGGGCTCCCCATAATGCCAGGCCATGTCTTCGAGCAGCATGTTTTTGGAGCTGTGGGGGGTCCACAAGGGGAATGCACATCCTTTGGCATCTTCTGTTTTCAGCAGGAGGGATGGGTGGTAAGGGGATACAAACAGCCTCCCTGAGACATGCTCCCCTCCCATCTCTCAGGGTGGAGGAGGGACCCTAGTCAGTCTCTTGGGGCAGCAGTGAGATCGGTTGTTAATTAGTTGTTAATTAGCAGGTGAGCTATGGAGAGGGCAACTTTCCCTGGAACTACTGTTACCGGGACGAGGAAAACTTCCTTTGGCCTGGGCAAAGAGGCCTCCTGTTTTCTGATTTTCTTATTTCTAGACACGAAACTGTCTCGGGGGCTTCAAGTGCCATTGGCTGCATGGAATTTTAACTGTCAAATCAAGGGGTTTTTAGCCTGTCTCTGGATTCTGTCCTGCAGACAATCCTCACCTTACCCACAAGCCCTACACATTTTTACATAAGAGAGAGGGAATATATACATATTTAGTGCATATTGTGTGTCGGGCACTATGGTAACCGCTTACACTACTTACGTGTATTATCTCGCGGATTCCTCATCACAACAATCCTGGGAAGCAGGTACTATTATTTTCCCTTTCACAGACGAAGATGTAATGACTTAGTTTGGTTCCATAATTTGCCCAGCATTTCAAAGCCGATGAATGGCAGGGTCGGGATTCAAGTCCTGTCATCTGATTCCAGCTCTTCTCTGTCTACCCTGCTTTTTACCAACAGATGGGGTGTGATGAAGATTGGTTGGAGGTGGTGGGGCAGGAATGCCCTGTCTCTGGGTCCCGGAAGAACAGGTTGAATGGGTGCAGTGCCTGTCTCTGCCCTCCAGCCCTGCCTGGACCCAGCCCACTTGGCCCAGAGGCCCAGTGGGTGGGTTTGGAATCGCTACTCAGGGACCTGGTATTTCACATGGTTGGGGGAGTTCTGAGTCTCCAGAGCCACCAAGTCAAAGGATCTCTTCCCCCTGACACAGGACTTGCATTGAATTCTTCCCCCACAACCCTCATTCAATCAACATTCATCCCATTAAATTCTTTGCTGGGTGTGGACTTCCAGGCTGGGCTGGGAGCCCTGACCCCACATGTCTGTGTCCTGATTTTCTGCCTAGTCCTCTCAGTGCTCCTTCCTTAGAGTTTGGTCCTATGCTCTCCATTCCCAGCCCTGAGCAGTTCCTTCCTGAATGGGCTCATTGCTGACTGATGGATTTGATGTGGCTGCCCCAAAAGGACCCTGTGGCCTTTGGATGCCATTCTTGGATGCTTCTGCTGAACCCTTGCAGGCTTCTATGACTGTGTGTTGTTCCAGTCTCCATCCTGCAGGGTCACAGATTCTTTTCCTTCTGTAGGGAAAACTGTTTAGCTTTTATGCAGTTGCCAAACTGAAGCCAAGAGAGCACTTGCTGCTGAGTGTTTCTGCAGAGTGAACTAACCCAACTCGTCTGTGATTTAGACATTTCCCCCTGCATTTTGCTTTCACCCTGTGTAATTAAAAAAGTTTTTTAATGTTTATTTATTTTTCAGAGAGAGAGAGAGAGAGAGAGAGAGAGAGAGAGAGCAGGGGAGGGGCAGAGAGAAGAGGGAGACACAGAATCCAAAGAAGTCTCCAGAGCTGTCAGCACAGAACCCAATGCAGGGCTTGAACTCACGAACCTTGAGATCATGACCTGAGCCAAAGTCGGACACTTAACCAACTGTGACACCCAGGCGCCCTCTTGTATGACTTTTTTATATGTGTGGGAAGGGGTGTCTGCTGGGTCTCAGGATACCCTGTATGACTACAAAGCACTGGCTCCTGGGAAGAGAAGAGCAGTAGCTTCTTTATTATGTCAGTTTGGAATCTGCATATCAGAATACACACCGTCCCTAAGGGGGCTGCTTTAATAGCTTTAATGAGCCTTCCTGCAGGTCTCAAGGGATACCCACTAAATGGTGATATATTCATTGTGGAACTGATTTGGGTCAGATGTGCCCACTTTATAGTCACTGTCAGATCCTAGAAGTCTCTAGATTTTACAGATGAGGAAACCCAGCCCTGAGAGGAGAGTGAGGCTAGGTTTGTATTAAAGACCACAGCCTGACTATAGCTTCAGTACAAGTCCTTGGTTCAGGAAGCCATAAACCAGGGTAGGCTTTCAGCAGAGAACCCCCAGCCCTGCAGCCACAGGTGAGCCTGTGTATTATATTCTTGAAGGACCAGCAGTTAGGATATCCCTTCACCTTGCCTTCCAAATCCATGTAGGGTGACTAGACTGGGAAATACGTGCTTATCCTGTAAGGGAAAGAAGCTTAATAGTGAATCTACCCCAGTTCATTTCACTGGGGCCACTGTATTCATTTCATTTGAGAGCGCCAGACAAGAGGCAAGACCCCAGAGAAGACATGGCTGGGTTGTGTGTCTTCGTCCTAAGTTTCCCTTGGCCAGCTTGTCCTGGATATCACAAGGTCTGACACAGCTCCACAGTTGTGGAGGCCCCACATGGTGTAGGAGGAGCAGAATTAATTCCTAGGCACTGGAGAGTGGTATGGAAGTGGCTGGATGAGTTGAACCTGAACAGGGTGTTTAGTTGGGAATGACAGGTAACAAAAGAACATCTGAGGTTATATCGTTGTGGGTAGACAAAAACGAAAGACCAGATCACCGCCTCCACTCCAAAGCCCTGGTTCTCTATTCCTCTGGGAAAAGGAAAAAGGGCACCTCAGTGGAATGGGGCTTAAAAAGAAATTCAGTTATGGAAAAGGGAAGTCTTATTTCTTGTGTACTTGAACTGTGGCCTTAGATTCAGAGCCACCACACTCTAATAAAGCATGACTGCTCCCAGTAGGCTCCTTCCTTCCCTGTCCCACAACAGACACACAGTGAAATGACTAGGTCTTTGGGCCTCTTCCCCAAACACATTCCCTCCCTTGTGGGGTCCTGGAGACTCAGGTGAGCTTTTCTACCGCTTACATCCTCCTATCTCAACACAGTTACACCTTCTTACACCCAAGCCTTGACAGCTGCTGTTTTCCTATAGTTCCTTAGGCGTGGGCTAGCCCCATGTGACCCATAAACATCTCTCCTCCATGCTGATCTCACCTTTCTGGCCATCACCAGTGATGAACTGACCACTTTTGCATGGTTTCTGATGTTGTTGTCATTCCTCTTAACCTTCCACCATTGTTTCTCTGCTGGAATGATTATTGAGCTGGGGAAGTTTCCTTCTCCAACTATTTATTACTTTTCTACTATGCTCAAAAAAGAATGACTTTATTCTCATTTTGTAAAATAACATGGCTAACACTTCAACTTTTATTTTATTCTTTCTTCAGTATTAGTCTCAAGGGCTACTTCTTCCATGAAGCCTTTGCTGATTCTCTCCTCCCTTCCTCATGTAGAGCCTATCTCTCTATCACTTATTCATACCTCTGTGGTTTGCATATATTGTGTTGTATTAAAATGATCATTTTATGATCTTTTTCTCTCAGAGGGCCTCTGGAAGCAGGCACTGGATCTGATTAATTCCTATCCTCAGTTCCTAGCATCTACTTCCTATAGTAGGTGCTCAGTAAATGTTTGATGAACTAAGGTCTAGCCCATAGCTCTGTGATTCTGTTTAATTTCTGTTGTAGAGTAGTAGAGATTTCTCAACACTTAGAACCTAGGGGGGAGAAACAGCATTTTTTTTTTCCTGGAATTCTTGGCCTTGCTTAAAGGATTTGTGGAAATAAAGGGACTGGTTTAGGGGACTGGGTTTGACTCTCTAAGACCTATGAATCAGGATTATTTTATTTTATTTTTTTAATTTTCTTTTTTTTTTTTAACGTTTATTTATTTTTGGGACAGAGAGAGACAGAGCATGAACGGGGGAGGGGCAGAGAGAGAGGGAGACACAGAATCGGAAACAGGCTCCAGGCTCTGAGCCATCAGCCCAGAGCCTGACGCGGGGCTTGAACTCACGGACAGCGAGATCGTGACCTGGCTGGAGTCGGACGCTTAACCGACTGCACCACCCAGGCGCCCCGAATCAGGATTATTTTTGATGTATATGGAAGAGGATAACAATTCACATTTTTCATTAATAAATTAAGATGGAGTTTGCATCCATGTTTCATCTCCTGCATTAGCTCAGAAGTGTTGGTTCTTTAGTATAACGGGGAAAATTAGAAACTGGTCCAGCCTTCAAAGGGCCAAATAGGCAGGCCCTTCTGGTTCCACTTAAGTTCTGATTACAGTCATTAGCCACTGATGGTTTCCCGCCTCTGCCAGGCTCAGACTCAGGGGGCCTTTTCAGTGTGTTCCCTACTGCTCAGGCCTGAACTGGGCTCCTGCACAATGGTCTGGCTGCACTCAGAATGGGTATGGAGCAGCTTGGGACAACCCACCTGGGCATGCATAGCATTGGAGCTGTAGGCTGAGGCTAGAGTTGATGGCTTTGGTTTAGGACTGGGGTATTTCACAAGGACTCCCTTCCTGCTCTTGGAGGTCTTTGGTTCTGTGACATGATGGCCCCAGAGATGCTACTGGGTCTTCTTTTTTTCCCCCACTCCTCCAGCAATTACACTGGAGTGCTGATCATCCATAGGAAGATGATTATGGCTTTCTTCCCTCTCCGTCTCCTTCTCTTGTTCCCTGAGCCCACCCTTGCACTCCTAGGAGGTCCAGTAGTGATTCTGTTCTGGGAGTCAGGCCAATATGGCCCCATGTCAGCCTGGCTCCTTCTACCCAACTCCAGATCAGTGCATTGGCACCTACCCCTTGCCTGTCTGCAGTTCAGAAACACTCTCCGTGCCCTAGTCTGATCTGTGGCTCTTGGTTCAGCAGGCCCCCGCCTCATCTCCTTCCAACAGCCCCCTCCCCTGCTTCACTAATAGGCACCAACTGCCGACTGCAATCACCAATCCTAGATCTCATCTGTGGAACTGGATTCATCCCCTCCAAACACATGCTTATCTAAGGGGGCAGATGCCATTGTAGTTGTTGAAGAACCATTTCACATATGCTCACAAAGCAACCTCCAATTCCACGTAGGAAATGGGCTCCATGAAACCTTTGTTCATCCAATGTGCCAGACCAGAACAAAAGGACTTAGAATTAACCATGTTTGGAGCATCTAGTTCTTTGATTAAAGAGGGCAGAGATGCTGGTTGTGTGGGCAAAGAGGGTGGCTCTAAAATGGGCAGTGTTGTATTTCAAACAAACCACTTGTCAAGAAATGAGCATTGTCTGTATGGGGGGAGGTTGTAATGAGGTGGAGTAACCAGCCAGCCATGCTACCCTTGGTCTGCCTATTTGGGAATCTATTGCAAACTGAGGAGAAGGTTTAGGGATCACCGTGTGATAGTTGCCGTCACTTTGAAGTTAAATTTTGCAAGAGCCACTGGCTATTTCCTCCAGGAATTCATATGCCATCTGGGCACTTGCTGCAAGGTGAATTTACCTGGATTAGATAAGTTAGATATTTTTCCTGGATGTTTTAAGTCAGAGGGAACACGTGGGACATTGCTTACTGTAGTGGTACCCAGATTTTGCTATGTGTCAGAATAACAAGGGGAGTTAAGAAAATTCCCACACCTATGCTGTGCTCACATTAAATCAGACTCTTTGCGGGTGGGACCTATCCAGGCATCAGTATTTTTAAAAGCTTCCCAGGTGATTGATTCCCAGGTGGTCTAGTCACTTACACTTTCCTCGTCAAAATCTTATATTAAAATAATTGAATTGTTATTAAATATACATAAAATGATAATTCAGAATTAACATTTAAATAAATATAACTACCTAGGTATAATGTAGAAATTCTCTTGTGCCAGATTTCAGTTGCTATCAATGATTGCTCTCTATAATCCTGGTTTGTTTGTTTGTTTGTTTTTTATTCTGCTTTAAGGAAAGACCCTGAGCTTTCTTTAACTTGGACTCTCAGTGCTAAAAAGTCCTAGGTCATTTCTGAGAAACTGACAAAATGCTGAAAGCAGAAGAAAATTCTGCCTGTGGAGCAGAGGTCAAATTTGAAAAGCTCTCCCAGAATTTAAAGAAAATATTTTGAGCTGAAGGAGAAGGAAAAGGTGATAAAGGGTATGAAAGTCAAAGACTAAGAAGTGGCTCAGGAACGATTATGAAAAGTATTACCAAAAAACAATTTTGCTAATTTTCTAAAAATCCTGAAATTAGAGATTAACCATCTTTGGATCATTCAGTTCTTTGATGGTTTCATAGGGTTGAAGCAAAACTGATCTGCTTACACCAACACCAAAGTGTCAGCATTGAAATGCTGGTCTGGGCGTTAAAGCCCTGCCTTGAATGACAAGAACGCCTCTCACCCATGTGAAGTGGGCTACATCCTCAATTCCCACTGCCTATTACTTTTAAAAAATTTAACTTTTATTGAGGGGCGCCTGGGTGGCTCAGTTGGTTGAGCCTCCAACTTTGGCTCAGGTCATGATCTCACGGTTTGTGAGTTTGAACCCATATCAGGCTCTGTTTACCCTCTCTCTCTGCCCCTACCCCATTCTCTCTTTCTCTCCCCCTCTCTCTCTCTCTCTCTCTCTCTCTCTCTCTCAGAAATAAACATTAAAAAATTTTTAACTTTTATTGTAAAAAAGGATCACCAAATATAGAGTTTAAAAAGGCAAAGAGTAGTCTACAGATTTTAATAAAAAGCAATCGTTTTATGCCCCGCCCCCGTGCCCCCATACCTCGTTTCCACTCCCCAGAGGCACACTTAACTCTGGCTGTTTCCCCTGGTATTTATCTTCATGTTTCTAAAAACCACGCTTATACTGCTATTTCTTAAACTTTCAATTTTAGACTTTCCCTATCCACTTCCCATTATGGAAGATATCTTTTAGTCCTCTTCTCCCTCCTCCCTCAAACTTTTCTCCTTCATCATCTTCCCAATAAAGTTAGATCAACATTCAATATTTGCCTTCTTTATGACCATTTAATTATATCGCAGCTGGCTAAGAAGTAACCTATGAATACATTTCCTTCCTTTTAATACTTTCTCTTTCTTGGAGGTAATGATTGTCTAATTTTCTCCATTGCTAGGGATTTGTTTGTGAACTCATCCCCCGTTTTTCCCCAACTCTCTCTTTTTCCTTAATGTTTATTTATTTTTGAGAGAGAGAGTGAGACAGAGAGAAAGGGACAGAGGATCCAAAGCAGGCTTGACAGCAGTGAGCCTGAAGCAGGGCTTGAACTCATGAACCATGAGATCATGACCTAAGTAGAAGTCATACACTCAACTGCCTGAGCCACCCATGTGCCCCTCCCCAAACCCTTCCACAGAGCTGTAAAAGTCCTCTCAGTGAGGTCAGGCATGCACACCAGGGATCCAGCAGTTTTGTTCCTTTCCCTGGATACATCCCTCCCACGGACCTCCGTCCTCCTGCTCTGGTTTGTACTGGCTGTTCTTTTCTAGGCCTTAGGACTAGCTGAACCTTCACTGAACACCCTTTTCCTCACTCCCATACTGGGTCTTTGCTTTTAGAAAGAACTCAATATCTTCCCTTCTCTTGTTTTACTCTCTAGTTTGGGTGGAGTATATCCTCCAGTTTCTTTTTCAGAAAGGGTGCCTGTAGCTAAATTTCTTGAGTCTTTGCATGTCTGATAAGTGACTAATGAGGGGAGGGAGAAGCTGGGCAAGGCCAGGGCACCAGGGGGCTGGGGAGCTGGAGGCCCAGTACAATCCCAAGGAAGCAGAAAGGCAGTGGGAGATGGAACTGAGAATCCAAGCCCCCTGCTCAATGCCCTGTCAGAATTCACTTATAAAACACAAACTGGAAGATCAAATTGGTAAGAATTTCAGGATGGTGGGAGCAGAGCATTAAACCAGTCACATAGGGCCCTTCTGAGCATAAGGCCCTGGGCGATTGCATGTGTAACATACCTATGAAGCCAGCCCTGGTGGGAAAAGAATGGCTTCCATATTATATCATGCTTTTTAACTGACCCTATCCATCCAGGAGAAAATGAAGAGACCTTTAAGTCTCTCTACATTCCAGAATAAATTTCAGATGGATTAACGATTTAAATGGAAGAAATGGACAAAACAATACAAGAGCAAAATCTAGTAGAACACAGAAATAACCTGGTGGCTTGGGAGACCTTTAAACTAAGACAATAGACTTGAAGATGCTATACTGGAAAAGATAGCTTTATGTACTTGCATAAAGCTTAGAAAATTGCATGGCAAAATATTTCATAAATGAAGCCAAAAGACAAATGACAAACTAGGAAAAGTTGCAGCATATAAAGAGATAAAGGATTAACATTTAAAATATTGAAATACCTCTCCAAACTGATAAAGAAAGACAGCCCAGTAGGAAGATAGACAAAGGATATGAATAGACAATGCACCCAGGAGGAAATCAAACACCCTGTGCAAGATGCTATGCAATGAAATCAAAGGGATGAGGAGATAGCGGTGCTCACACATCATGCTGGGAGAAATTAAACAGAGGTAATGCCTAGTAGAGGTTTTTTGCTGGGGAAGGGGCACTCACGATACTGGTAGAAATGTGAATAGTTAGAGCATTTACACAAAGAAAAAAATGCTCATGATGCAACAATTTCATTTTTGGGGATTTCTCCTGTAGAAATTAAAGGACTGAAAAATAAGGTTATGTCTACAAATGTGTTCATTGCAGCGTTTTAGTTGTGTCAACAAACAAAAATAACAAAATGAAGCTACAAAAAAGGATAATAAATGGTAATTTAAATATCCATCAGTACAGAGACTGTTGAACAGATTGCAGTATATGGATAATTTGAATCATTATGAAGCCTAGAAAAAGTGAATTATATCTATACCAACCTAGATATAACCTAGAGGGACTGCCAGTTAGGTGAGCTAACTAAAAGCACTGTGTGGAGAAGTGCATATAATAGAATCGTATTTTCTTTGTGTGTGCAAAATAATGCCTAAATTCCCAAATTGTATATGTGTGTGTAATTTAGTTGCACGAATGCGTGTGTGTCATTTAATTGCCCAAATGTGTGTGTTGTATAAGAATGAGTGTCATTTAGGGGCACCTGGGTGGCGCAGTCGGTTAAGCGTCCGACTTCAGCCAGGTCACGATCTCGCGGTCCGTGAGTTCGAGCCCCGCATCAGGCTCTGGGCTGATGGCTGGAGCCTGGAGCCTGTTTCCGATTCTGTGTCTCTCTCTCTGCCCCTCCCCCGTTCATGCTCTGTCTCTCTCTGTCCCAAAAATAAATAAACATTGAAAAAAAATGTTTAAAAAAAAAAAAAGAATGTGTGTCATTTAACTGCACGAATGTGTGATAACAGAAAAAATGTTGAGGGCAACCACCAGTATTTTAACGTTGGTTTTGCTGGGAGATGGGGAGGAGGAGGGTAAGTGGAAGGGGGATGATGGAGGTTGTTTTGGTGAGGAGAGCTGGGTATGCACTCGGAATAGAACGTGGATGACTGCATTGGAGAGAAGGGTTTGGTCTCTGAAACCTTTTATGGAAGGTTTGGCTATTGCCTTGGCTCTTGATGTTTGGGTTCAGGATCAATAACAATTTCACTATAATTTAATTTTAAGGATGTAGGAGTCCTACAGGCAAATAAGCTGAAACCCTAAGGATGCTTTTGAGGAATCTGTTAGATTTCTTCTCTGGAACACTAAATTCCAGAAGTTAGCAGTAGAATATCTACAGAAATAGAAAACTTTTACCCAGTGTTGTGGACTGAATGTTTGGTTTCCTGACACACCCCCCCCCATTCATGTATTGAAACGTAATTCCCAATGTGATGATATTTGCAGGTGGAGCCTTTGGAAGGTGGTTAGTTCATGATAGTAGAGCCCTCATGAATGGGATTAGTGCCCTTATGAAGCGACCCCAGAGAGTCCCTCCCCCTTCCACTATGTGAGGTTATATGAACAGGAAGTAGACCCTCAGCAGACATGGACTCTGCCAGCACCTTGCCCTTGGACTTCTCAGTATTTAAAACTCTTGAGAAATAAATTTGTATAAGCTATCCAATCTATGGTATTTTGTTATATCATCCCAAATGAACTAAGACACCCAGCCACATTGTCAGCAATATATGACAGCATTCTCTGATCTCTAAAAGCTAAGAAAAGGTACCAGCCAAGTACTTTTTCTATAAGAATGACTCAAAAAATGTCTCCACGTTACATAAAAATGAATTACAACAAGAAGGTAAGATAGGGAATTTAGGATTTGAGAGAAGCAAACAGTAAAACCTGTTAAAGATATAAAAAGTTAAGAGAAAACCGCCAGAAGACTAGCAGAACGGAGTCTCCGGAGCCAAGCGCAGACGAGAGGCCCACGGAAGAGGGTAGGAAGGGCGGCGGGGCGGTGTGCGCTCCACGGACTGGCGGGAGGGAGCCGGGGCGGAGGGGCAGCCTGCCGGCCAAGCAGAGCCCCTGAGTATGGCTGGCAAAAGCGGAGGGGCCGGAGTGTGTTCCAACAGCAAGCGGGACTTAACATCTGGAAGGTTATAAGCTAACAGCTCTGCTCAGAGAACGGGAGGGCTGGAGGACAACGGAAGGGAGAGTTGCTGAGTCCCGGGACGACAGAGCTGTTTGACGGGGAACAAAGGCACTCGCCAGCGCCATCTCCCTCGCCCATCCCCCAGCCAAAATCCCAAAGGGAACCAGTTCTTGCCAGGGAACTTGCTTGCACTGTGCAAACACCCAAAGCTGTACTTCTGTGGATCCATCCCTCCGGCGGGTCTGACTCCCTCCCGCTGCCGCAGGGCCCCTCCCGAAGCGGATCTTCGAAGGAAAAGGGAGCTGAGACTGTCCCTCCTGCCCCTGTGCACCTTGCCGATCCACCCCAGCTAATACTCCAGATCCCCAGCACCACAAGCCTGGCAGTGTGCAAGTAGCCCAGACAGGCCACGCCACCCCACAGTGAATCCCGCCCCAGGGAGAGGGGAAGAGAAGGCACACACCAGTCTGACTGTGGCCCCAGCGGTGGGCTGGGGGCAGACATCAGGGCGGACTGTGGCCCCGCGCACCAGCGCAAGTTATTCAAGACAGCACAGGGGAAGTGCCCTGCAGGTCCGCACCACTCCAGGGACTATCCAAAATGACGAAACGGAAGAATTCCCCTCAGAAAAACGTCCAGGAAATAACAACAGCTAACGAACTGATCAAAAATGATTTAAACAATATAACAGAAAGTGAGTTTAGAATAATAGTCATAAAATTAATCGCTGGGCTTGAAAACAGTATAAAGGACAGCAGAGAATCTCTTGCTACAGAGATCAAGGGACTAAGGAACAGCCAGCAGGAGCTAAAAAATGCTATCAATGAACTGCAAAATAAAATGGAGACAACTACGGCTAGGATTGAAGAGGCAGAGGAGAGAATAGGTGAACTAGAAGATAAAATTATGGAAAAAGAAGAAGCTGAGAAAAAGAGAGATAAAAAAATCCAGGAGTATGAGGGGAAAATTAGAGAACTAAGTGATGCACTAAAGAGAAATAATATACGCATAATTGGTATTCCAGAGGAGGAAGAGAGAGGGAAAGGTGCTGAAGGTGTACTTGAAGAAATAATAGCTGAGAACTTCCTGGATCTGGGGAAGGAAAAAAGCATTGGAATCCAAGAGGCACAGAGAACTCCCTTCAGATGTAACTTGAATCGATCTTCTGCACGACATATCATAGTGAAACTGGCAAAATACAAGGATAAAGAGAAAATTCTGAAAGCAGCTACAGATAAACGTGCTCTAACATATAAAGGGAGACCTATAAGACTCGTGACAGATCTCTCTACTGAAACTTGGCAAGCCAGAAAGGAATGGCAGGAGATCTTCAATGTGATGAACAGAAAAAATATGCAGCCGAGAATCCTTTATCCAGCAAGTCTGTAATTTAGAATAGAGGGAGAGATAAAGGTCTTCCCAAACAAACAAAAACTGAAGGAATTCGTCACCACTAAACCAGCCCTACAAGAGATCCTAAGGGGGATCCTGTGAGACAAAGTACCAGAGACATCACTACAAGCATGAAACCTACGGACATCACAATGACTCTAAACCCATATCTTTCTATAATAACACTGAATGTAAATGGACTAAATGCACCAACCAAAACATAGGGTATCAGAATGGATAAAAAAATAAGACCCATCTATTTGCTGTCTACAAGAGACTCATTTTAGACTTGAGGACACTTTCAGATTGAGAGTGAGGGGATGGAGAACTATTTATCATGCCACTGGAAGTCAAAAGAAAGCTGGAGTAGCCATACTTATATCAGACAAATTAGACTTTAAATTAAAGGCTGTAACAAGAGATGAAGAAGGGCATTATATAATAATCACAGGGTCTATCCATCAGGAAGAGCTAACAATTATAAATGTCTATGTGCCAAATATGGGAGCCCCCAAATATATAAAACAATTACTCATAAACATAAGCAACCTTATTGATAAGAATGTGGTAATTGCAGGGGACTTTAACACTCCACTTACAGAAATGGATAGACCATCTAGACACACGGTCAATAAAGAAACAAGGGCCCTGAATGATACATTGGATCAGATGGACTTGACAGATCTATTTAGAACTCTGCATCCCAAAGCAACAGAATATACTTTCTTCTCAAGTGCACATGGAACATTCTCCAAGATAGATCACATACTGGGTCACAAAACAGCCCTTCATAAGTATACAAGAATTGAAATCATACCATGCATACTTTCAGACCACAATGCAATGAAGCTTGAAATCAACCACAGGAAAAAGTCTGGAAAACCTCCAAAAGCATGGAGGTTAAAGAACACCCTATTAAAGAATGAATGGGTCAACCAGGCAATTAGAGAGGAAATTAAAAAATATATGGAAACAAATGAAAATGAAAATACAACAATCCAAATGCTTTGGGATGCAGCGAAGGCATTCCTGAGAGGAAAATACATTGCAATCCAGGCCTATCTCAAGAAACAAGAAAAATCCCAAATACAAAATCTAACCGCATACCTAAAGGAACTAGAAGCAGAACAGCAAAGGCAGCCTAAACCCAGCAGAAGAAGAGAAATAATAAAGATCAGAGCAGAAATAAACAATATAGAATCTAAAAAAACTGTAGAGCAGATCAACGAAACCAAGAGTTGGTTTTTTGAAAAAATAAACAAAATTGACAAACCTCTAGCTAGGCTTCTCAAAAAGAAAAGGGAGATGACCCAAATAGATAAAATCATGAATGAAAATGGAATTATTACAACCAATCCCTCAGAGATAAAAGCAATTATCAGGGAATACTATGAAAAATTATATGCCAACAAACTGGACAACTTGGAAGAAATGGACAAATTCCTAAACACCCACAAGCTTCCAAAACTCAATCAGGAGGAAATAGAAAGCTTGAACAGACCCATAACCAGCGAAGAAATTGAATCAGTCATCAAAAATCTCCCAACAAATAAGAGTCCAGGACCAGATGGCTTCCCAGGGGAGTTCTACCAGACGTTTAAAGCAGAGATAATATCTATCCTTCTCAAGCTATTCCAAAAAATAGAACGGGAAGGAAAACTTCCAGACTCATTCTATGAAGCCAGTATTACTTTGATTCCTAAACCAGAGACCCAGAAAAAAATAGAACTACAGGCCAATATCCCTGATGAATATGGATGCAAAAATTCTCAATAAGATACTAGCAAACTGAATTCAACAGCATATAAAAAGAATTATTCACCATGATCAAGTGGGATTCATTCCTGGGATGCAGGGCTGGTTCAACATTCACAAATCAATCAACGTGATACATCACATTAATAAAAGAAAAGATAAGAACCATATGATCCTGTCAATTGATACAGAAAAGGCCTTTGATAAAATTCAGCAACCTTTCTTAATACAAAGCCTCGAGAAAGTGGGGATAGAAGGAACATACTTAAAGATCATAAAAGCCATTTATGAAAAGCCCACAGCTAACATCATCCTCAATGGGGAAAAACTGAGAGCTTTTTCCCTGAGATCAGGATCACGACAGGGATGTCCACTCTCAGTGCTGTTGTTTAACATAGTGTTGGAAGTTCTAGCATCAGCAATCAGACAACAAAAGGAAATCAAAGGCATCAAAATTAGCAAAGATGAAGTCAAGCTTTCACTTTTTGCAGAGGACATGATATTATACATGGAAAATCCGATAGACTCCACCAGAAGTCTGCTAGAACTGATACATGAATTTAGCAAAGTGGCAGGATACAAAATCAATGTACAGAAATCAGTTGCATTCTTATACACTAATGAAGCAACAGAAAGACAAATAAAGAAACTGATCCCATTCATAATTGCACCAAGAAATATAAAATACCTAGGAATAAATCTAACCAAAGATGTAAAAGATCTGTATGCTGAAAACTATAGAAAACTTATGAAGGAAATTGAAGAAGATATAAAGAAATGGAAAAACATTCCATGCTCATGGATTGGAAGAATAAATATTGTTAAAATGTCAGTACTACCTAAAGCTATCTACACATTCAATGCAATCCCAATCAAAATTGCACCAGCATTCTTCTCAAAACTAGAAAAAGCAATCCTAAAATTCATATGGAACCACAAAAGGCCCCGAATAGCCAAAGTAATTTTGAAGAAGAAGACCAAAGCAGGAGGCATCACAATCCCAGACGTTAGCCTCTACTACAAAGCTGTCATCATCAAGACAGCATGGTATTGGCACAAAAACAGACATATAGACCAATGGAATAGAATAGAAACCCCAGAACTAGACCCACAAACGTATGGCCAACTAATCTTTGACAAAGCAGGGAAGAACATCCAATGGAAAAAAGACAGTCTCTTTAACAAATGGTGCTGGGAGAACTGGACAGCAACATGCAGAAGGTTGAAACTAGACCACTTTCTCACACCATTCACAAAAATAAACTCAAAATGGATAAAGGACCTGAATGTGAGACAGGAAACCATCAAAACCCTAGAGGAGAAAGCAGGAAAAGACCTCTCTGACCTCAGCCGTAGCAATTTCTTACTTGACACATCTCCAAAGGCAAGGGAATTAAAAGCAAAAATGAACTACTGGGACCTTATGAAGATAAAAAGCTTCTGCACAGCACAGGAAACAACCAACAAAACTAAAAGGCAACCAACGGAATGGGAAAAGATATTTGCAAATGACATATCGGACAAAGGGTTAGTATCCAAAATCTATAAAGAGCTCACCAAACTCCACACCTGAAAAACAAATAACCCAGTGAAAAAATGGGCAGAAAACACGAATAGACACTTCTCTAAAGAAGACATCCGGATGGCCAACAGGCACATGAAAAGATGCTCAACGTCGCTCCTCATCAGGGAAATACAAATCAAAACCACACTCAGATATCACCTCACGCCAGTCAGAGTTGCCAAAATGAACAAATCAGGAGACTATAGATGCTGGCGAGGATGTGGAGAAACAGGAACCCTCTTGCACTGTTGGTGGGAATGCAAATTGGTGCAGCCACTCTGGAAAACAGTGTGGAGGTTCCTCAAAAAATTAGAAATAGACCTACTCTATGACCCAGAAATAGCACTGCTAGGAATTTACCCAAGGGATACAGGAGTACTGATGCATAGGGGCACTTGTACCCCAATGTTTATAGCAGCACTCTCAACAATAGCCAAATTATGGAAAGAGCCTAAATGCCCATCAACAGATGAATGGATAAAGAAATTGTGCTTTATATACACAGTGGAGTACTATGTGGCAATGAGAAAGAATGAAATATGGCCCTTTGTAGCAACATGGATGGAACTGGAGAGTGTGATGCTAAGTGAAATAAGCCATACAGAGAAAGACAGATACCATATGGTTTCACTCTTATGTGGATCCTGAGAAATTTAACAGAAACCCATGGGGGAGGGGAAGGGAAAAAAAAAGAGGTTAGATTGGGAGAGAGCCAAAGCATAAGAGACTCTTAAAACTGAGAACAAACTGAGGGTTGATGGGGGTGGGAGGGAGGGGGTGGGTGATGGGTATTGAGGAGGGCATCTTTTGGGATGAGCACTGGGTGTTGTATGGAAACCAATTTGACAATAAACTTCAGATATTGAAAAAAAGAAAAAAAAGATATAAAAAGTTAATAAAAACTTCTAACCACTAACAAGAGAAGGTTTGATACAGATAAATGTAAATAACTACTACCACAGAGACAAAAAGGACTGCAAAAACATACAACTTTATTTATTTGCCTATTTATTTGTAATAGCATTTTCAGGTTGTAAAAGAACACAAGCTCATTATAATTAATTTTAAAATGCAAAATAAAAAAAAACATAAAGAAGAAAATGGAACCCATAATCCCATCATCCAGAGGCAACTGTTAATGTTTTTGTGGTTTTTTTTCCTCTCTTTCTCTGTGTATCTCTCTGTATTTTAAAGAATGGTTTTTATTATATATAAAGTTTAATATTCTATTTGTTTTACTTTATATTATATTATGACTATTTGCTCAGCTCATTAAATATTGTTTGGAAAGTTGATGTTTAGGGGCTTCACAATATTTCATTGTAAGGAGTACACAGTTATGTAACAATTTCTCATTTGGTGACATTTAGGTGTTTCCAGTTTTTAGGTATATTTAAGAGAAAAATTCTGCTACAAATTGCCTTCAGGATTATTCTTAACTGCCTAGTTGGTAATTTTCTTCACATTGATTCCGAGAAGTGGCATTATTGGGTCAAGAAATAAAAACTTTTTTTTTTTTTTAAAGATTTCATTTTTAGGTAATCTCTACACCCATGCGGGGTTCAAACCCATAACCCTGAGATCCAGCATCACATGCTCTACCAACTGAGCCAGCCAGGCACCCCAAGAGATATAAACTTTTTAAAAGCCTCTTAATGCCTGTTGCCAAATAATTTTCCAGAAAGTTAATTCCAATTTATTCTCCCACTAGCAGAGCATGAGAAGGCTCATCTCACTGAACCCTTCGACATCAGAGTAAGAAATGAAAGTTTTGCCAATTTACAGGTACTGTTTCTTTCAAAAAATTTTCTTTTTGAAAGTTATGTACAATTTGTTCTTTCTTTTAAAATCAATATTGTAGAAAAATCAGAAAATACTGAAAAGCGCAGGGAAGAAAATCATAATCACATCATTACTTTCGAATATGCAGAACATTTTTACACCTTTTCCATTAAGTCCTCCAAACAACTTCATTAAGTATAGTTAGTGTTGCTCCCACTTGACGCTTATTCCCACCACAGGTCAGAGAGGTTAAGTGAGTTGCCCATATCACACAGCTAGTGACAGGGGATGCTGGTTACTAACTCAGGTCTTTTGACATTTGATCTCACATTTCCCCCCACTGTGCTGGTTGCCCCTGGAGGGGCTGGACTTGAGAGGACACTCATGCCCCAGCTATACGCTGGGGCACTCAGAGCAGCACATTCATTTTCAGGTCCTGGGAGACTTAGTGTGGAGTCTGGGAGCAATGGAAAGGGAACCTGAGACCAGGAGTCAGGAGCCCTGGCACCCATCCCAGCTTGCCCATGGATTTGGTGTGTGCCATGGAGGTCAGGTCCCCTTTCTGAATCTGTTTCATGATCTAATCAATAAGAGTTCTCACTGCATGGTCACACAGGCAGTGAGTCTAGGAGACAAAACCTGGGTTCTGAAGTCAGAGGCTGGAGAGAGGGGCACGGGACGCCAGGGTGTGTCTGCCTGCTGTTCTTGGACATTCAGCTCGGATGCGTGTGCCCCTGCCCTGGGACCCCAGTAGCAGGGTCTTCATTCTGCCCTCAGCGGGGACAGGCTGTTTCCCAGATCATATCCAAGGGGACCAGGCACTGGGCAGGACAGAGCTCATTTCCCCTCTGTGTCATGATCCTTAGCAGAGGTCAGGGAGCCCTGCTAATTAATAGGCTGCTCTGGGATCCTCTCAAATTTGCTTCCAAAATGAATATTTGGAAGGGCATGGGCTAGATCACAAGAAGTTGGCCCTGGTATGAGGCATAAGCTGCTCCCTCTATCTTCATAAAGCTCTTCTTATTTATGACAGAAGACCCAGGTTTGGGAGTCAGAATCTGGGCCTCCAAAGATGCCTATTTGGGAACAGCCTTGTAATCTGTGGGAATAGCTTCTCACACTTTCCAGATCACTTTGGAAACAACTCCACTGTTACCTGTATTGTGGTTCTTTGCTTGCTCCAAATACACAGCTTTGATTCTCTGGCCTCCCTTATAATTCTGGTTTCTTGACTCCAGGTGCTGGCAAGCTTTGGCTCTGGCCCTGGTTCTGCATCCTTTCCACACCTGGACAAGCTCTGTCCTTATGGTTTGGACATTCCTTCTCCCTCTCCCTCTAGATCCCCTGCTTAGGGCAGATCTACTGGGTTGGAGGGAGAAAAACACCTAAGGATAGCACACTGAGAATACCTCCTTCTGCCCCTGTCTTCCTGCTTACACCAGGTCTTGAGGATTTGGATTTCACTTTAGTTTTCCCGTTATGGTTATAACTTTAATTGTAAAGAAATATGTTTGGGAGATCTATCCACATAGTCCTGGCAATGAAATGACCACTTAGGATGGGCTTAGACATTACATTTGGGGTTTTACTTAGACTTGGCCTCCTACAAAGACCAGGCTCAGCAGCTGTGAGGGGTTTGTGTGTTATTAAGATGGATAAAGCTAGGGGTGCAGGAATTCTCATATCTCAGCATGTAGAGTTCCTAAGGGAACCTGTACACGCAAGACAACTCTCTGCAAACATTCATTCATCAAACAAATGTTTATTGAACACCTGTTACATGTCAAGCACGGTTCTAGGTGCTGGGATACAGTAGTGAACAAAAGGGATAAAAACTCTTGCCCCCATGGAGCTTACATGTGGTGGGAGTGGGGATAGGACACAGGGTGGTGGGCAGCCAGGGGACCAGGGAGGAAGGCGAGGTGCACAGTTTGTATAACCCCAGAGGCAGACCGCGCATTCCAGTCACACGGCTCAGCTGCAGTGTCATTTGGAACGTTGGCTTTTGTTTTCTCATCTGGGATTATTTATAATCACAGCAGCCAGCACTGAATATGTATTATATGCCAGGTAGTGTGCATTTTCTTGGGGGAGTATTATCACTCCCATTTTGCAGATGAAGAATCTGAGGCACAGCAAGGTTACATACTATTCCCAATGTTACACAGCTAGAACATCTATCTGACTCTAAAGATGTGCTCTGAAACACTGCCCACTGCTGCCTCCAGCAGTTTCTAAATGGGAGTGCTGGAGAAATGCCTACCCAGGAAAATAGAGGCAAAGCCAAGCAGAGGGGTGCATAAAACTGGTTTTACACAGCGTTCAGAGTCCTGTTTAACTTGTTCTTTTCTGTATCAAGGCTACCAGAAAAAGACTATAACACAACTAGAAGAAATCTCTTACAGAAGCAGCTGGTGACAGTAGCCAGTTGCTAGGTGTTGCTAGGGCAACTTAGCTGGGAGTCTGGTTGTGAAGTAATTAAGCAGGGCATATAAATTACCTTAGCTAGTTTCCCCCAGAATAGACAGTTTCCTGCATTAAAGGAGGCGACAAGTTCCCTTTTCTCCTAAAGACGAAATGTATAAGAAACCTTTTGAAGATGCATAGAGACATGTCATGGTAGGGGTGCTGAGATCCTTTTCGTGTCCCATAGACCAGCTGGAGCTGGTCAGGATGAGACAAGGGTGTGTGAAGGTGGACGTGGGCAGATACCAGCAAGGGCAGAGCATGACTGGGGCTAACAGTGGGTTGGAAGTCAGGGCAGGAGCCAGAAGCCAGGGCCAGAGCTGATGGAAACCAGGGAAGAATGGGCAAAATAGCAGGGAAAAAACAAAATCCCAAACCACCCACGCCAAGTATGAGGCATCGCTTGAATTTACAATGTGATGGAACGAACTAATTGCACAGGGTGAGAAAGGGATTCCAAGCTTGTGATATCAACCCTTCTACTCCTGGTCTGAACAGCATCATTTATTGAGTAAGGCACCAGGCCCTGTATCAAGAGGCTACAGAGATTCAATCTAATCCCATTTAAGGTAGACAATAGTATGCTCCCATTTGACAGAGGAGGAACTCAAGTTTTAGTTACTTATCTTATCCAAAGCCAATTAGCTGGTCAACAGTGGATTCTGGAATCAAACCTGTTTCTATCTACCTCCAAACTGAAGACCTCAACTGCTCTGCTAATTTGTAGTTACTCCACCCATGGGGGTTTCCATGTTCAGCTTGCTTTGAAAGCACTGAGGGACCTTGACACTGCCTGCTGTGGCCCGAGTTGGCTCAGGACCTGGTCTGGGCCAGGGTCTGCATCAGTGAGCACTAGTATGCCAGCGGCAGGCTTCTGGGGGGAAGACTGGTGTACAAGGAGTTAGGCAGGGCCAAGAGCATGCACACAGCTGATGAAAGAGGCTTCAGAATGCAGTGAGGTCTGTGAGAAGGTGACATCGCTTGGAGGCAGCATGGAGGAAAGAGGAAGTGAGTAATGAGTGGCCTGCGGTACGCTCTTGACATTTTCCTTCAATTTCTCTTTGTCCTTTTCCAGCAAGTTGTGCAGTTCCCAGAGAGCTGGCTGGCTTGTGGAAGGCCCGAGTAAGCTTCTTATCCCCTCCCTTCGCAGTGACTTTGGAGTTTTGCTGTGGCGGCTGTAGTAATTTTGGCCTTTGAAAATTAGGGAGAAGAGGTTTTTTTGTTTTTTGTTTTTTGTTTTTTTCCCGTAAATATGGTGGTAAGAGTCAACAGAAGTCATAGTGTGTACTAGTTATCTGTTGCTGTATGGATCACCCCGAATTTAGCAGCTTAAAACAACAAACATTAGGAGCACTGGGTGGCTCAGTTGGTTAAGCGTCTGACTTCGGCTCAGGTCATGACCTCACGGTTTGTGGGTTCGAGCCCCGCATTGGGCTCTATGCTGACAGCTCAGAACCTGGAGCCTGCCTTGGATTGTGTGCCTCCTTCTCTCTCCGCTCCTCCCAACTCACTCTCTCTCTCTCTCAAAAATGAATAAACATTTAAAAAATTAAAAAAAAAAAAACCAACAAACATTATATCATACAGTTTCTGAGAGTCAGGAATACAGGAGCTGCTTAGCTGGGCAGTTCTGGCTTAGGGTCTCTAATGAGGTTGCAGTCATGATGGTGGCTAGGCTATGGTCTCATCTGAAGGCTTGTCTGGGGGGCTGGGGATCCCCTTCCAAGATGGTTCATCCCCATAGCTCTTGGCAGGAGGCCTCAATTATTCTCTATGGGTCTATATGGCTGACCTCTTGCAATGGCAACTGGTTTTCTCCAGAGTGAGTGACTGGAGAGACAGAGAGAGAGAGAGAGAGAGAGAGAGAGATGCATTTTTTTACCTAGTCTCAGAAGTTATACACCATCAATTCTGCTATATTCTCTTGGAATTGAATCACTAAATAGAGAGAAAGGAGAATTCATCTACACCTGTTGAGTGAGAGTATAAAAAAAATGGGGACAAATTTTTGGAAACCACCACGCAGCATAAACAAAGACCTGGGTGAAAAAAGTTACATGGCCAAATATAGAGCCTGGGAGTGGACAAAGATCCTTCAGGGATGGCTGCTGGTGCTAAGCAACACACTTGTGTTCTGAACACAGGGGAGGGTGTGCTTGTGTTAGTCTCTGATGGCTGCTACCATCCAGATGACAATGATTCATTCCATTTTCTCTTTGTCTGGAGAAAAAATCTCATTCTATGCAAGCCAAGCTGTTTATGGATCTTTCTATCTATTCACCCATTCATATGGGACCCAGGGCATGATAACAGCTATTCAAACTGAGGAATGTTAATTAGATGGAAAAATGTACACATCAGCTATCTCCATTTCAACTGAGAAATCTGGCTGAGGTACATAATTTGCTTCAATGTCATCTGTGTCAGGATTTTGAAAGGGTGGCAATATATCACTGTGTTAGACAAAAGCGTGGGATAAAAGGAGAAGGAACTATTCATGGCAACATGGGTTTCAGGATATTAATAAGTACAAATATTTGCTTCTCTATGGGAGCATTAAACTTCCCTTCATATGTCTTGGTTCTCGTGCCCAAAGTTATTTGCTTTTTACTACTGATATTGAAGTAGAATATTAGCTCATCTTTTGGTTATGAAATGTAGTTTTTACAATGGGCAAGTGCAACAAACAATCTCAGGGCTGACTGGGTGCCTCCTCTGCAGGCTGTGATTCAGAAAATCTATAACAAGGAGTGATGGAAAGCCAAGTATGATATTAAACAGTTGGCAGAGGGAGAGTTCCTCATTATCTCCATTTTGAACCTACCTCTTTCCCTTTCTTCTTTCCTGTCTTCCTCAATGGTAGAGTAGATGGCCCTACTGAGACATGTGCTTGCTGACCCTTTATTCTTAGCATGGCGAGCCATTAGTTGTGCCCTCGTGCACCCTGATCCTAAGGCAGAGTCAGTGGTGACTTGGCATATAGCTGACACTTTTCACATGGAAAATGACATTGTCAAGAAGGTCAGAATTGTTTCCCAAGTAGAGGAGGTGATACAGGCTCTCTGTGGCTGGACAGGAGAGCTGTCCCCAAATTTCTGGTGACTTATGGTGAACAGGACTTGCTCAGGGAGGGCATATCTCATATGACCAAACTGTGCTATGTAGATTCTTCTCCACCCTTTAGGGAGGGGCAGAACTTTAATTACCTACTTCAACTACATTCTGTTTCCTTCAGGTTGCTCCCCTGCCCCTTGTACTTTTGGTCTCTGTCCGTCATGCTGGAAACTTCTCAGACGAGCCTGGTGATCCCTGCATATCTTTGCACCGAGGAGTGGGGTTCTAAAAAGCTGTCATTGGTGCTTGTCAACTGGGAACTCATCTGTAGGGTAATCTAGTGGTGCCACTTGTTGGGGAAAACTCCAATGTAACTTTTAAAAATCCTTCCCCTTGAACCAGCTAGATTCTTCTTATTGACTCTTTCACTCTCCTGCCTGGAAAAAAGGCCTGGATGCTATGTTCTGAGAGCCCAGTTCAGGAAGCAAGACGAGAACCTGAACATTCTGTCTGTTGTAGTCACTTCATTCAACATGGTACCCTGGCCTTCAACTGGTTCTGTTGTCCCTCAGTCCAGACACCATCTGTGTTGTCCTCTCTAAAGAATAAACCTCTAGTCCTCTCTGGACAGGGAGGGCAGTCACCTGGGAGCATAGAGTTGGGGGAAGGGAACTTAGGATCAAATCGCTTCTTAAATAATTTGCAACAAATCTAACTTTTACCCTCCTTTACCCTCAACCCCATTGGTATCATTGCTGCTAAATTTTGTGCCTTTTATTTTTGTGTTAATTCTCAGCTCTCTCCATGTCAGTTTTAGGATCCAGTCTCCTTGGCCTTGCTGGGTGAGTGACTTTTCCTCCAGTTGCTCACTGTTTCCCCAAGTTCTGTGTTGTGGTCTCTTCTCTTCTCTGTTTCCTGTCTTTGTGGTTCTTGTTTCTCACAAGGCCTCTGGCCCTGTGCCGTGGACCAGGCTCTCTCATGGCCACCTTCCCTCTTTTCACTGACTATGTTCTCCAGTGTCACCGCAATGAGGTCGGGGCCAGGCCAGACCACATTTAACTTCTCTGCATAGGAGATTTCGCTCCATCACAGCATGACTGTCCATAGAAGTGATCAAGAGCCCTTCTGGGTACAAAAGCCAGGTCAGAGATTAAACAGAGGAAGAGACAACTTCTGTCAGGGGATTGAGGGAGGCCACCTTGAAGGAGGTGGCATTTGACTCAGGTACTGAGCAGCTCATTCACACTTCAGCTCAACTGAATTCAAATTCACATGTTCTGTATATGAGCAGGCATTGGGTTAGGGTAGGAGGTTAGTGTAGCAGAGAGGGGGCCAGATGGCATCTGGATTTGAATCCTGGATCCTCAACTACTGACTGTAATCTACATAGATTCTATGATCTTCACCTTCCTCTTGTACATATTGGAGTTAATAATAGTATAGTTCTCTGAAGTTGCTGGGCGAATTAATTAAATGCAAATCTGCATAGAAAGTAATTAGGGACTCACAGTGCAGTATGAATAGGTAGGTAGTGGCTGGGTATCTAAAAGGCCTGGATTTGAGCTCTGGCTCTGCCACTTAGTAGCCGTGTGAACTTGGGTAAGTGATGTAGCTTTCCTGTGCCTCACTTTACTCATCTGTACGCTGGGGATTATGTATTGTGAGGATTAAATGACATAATGTGTATTAAAAATTTAACATAGCACCTGGGACATAGACAAGAGTAATATTTGGTATGAGGAGTGTAAAACATTAGGAACACAATCCCTGAACCAGACTGCTGGGTGCAGACCCATGTCTGCCCTCAGGGCCAGGTGTCCTTGGTGAAATCCCTTAACCGTCCTTTGCCTCAGTTTCCCCAACTGTAAAATA
This sequence comes from Puma concolor, assembly GCF_028749965.1. Lineage (NCBI taxonomy): Eukaryota > Metazoa > Chordata > Mammalia > Carnivora > Felidae > Puma > Puma concolor. The sequence continues at coordinate 48,438,585 of NC_141676.1, read as the reverse complement.
GACATAATAATAGCCCACTGTGTAGGATGGTTGTGAGGATAAAAACGGTTAAAGTATGTAATACAATTAGTACCTATAAATGCTGGCTTATTACCGCTGTACCGGATTCAGCTGTTTTCCATTCCTTTGCTTTTTCCCTAGTGCCTTCCACCCACGGAAGGTTCTGTCCCCAGTGTGCCTCATAGGGCACACGGCTAGGATATCCTGGGGACATGAACTGAACCCAGGCTTGCCTGGCTTCAAAGTCTCAGCCCCTTAACTTCTCACAGTCCAATCCATCCTCTGGTGGGAAAGCCCAGGAGGAGTGACTCCTGCAGCCTGCTTGGAGGAGGAGGCCGTTCAGCCAGGTGTCATTGCTTATACTCTGCTCTTCCTGCACTTGGATCAGGAGGAGGCCTTGGAGGCACCTGCTTCTGCCAGAGGCAGGGGCTGCCGGCCCTTCCCGAGGTGCTGGGAAGGGAAGCTGGGCTCTTCCATGGCTGTCGCCCAGCAGGTCCCGGCTGTGACAGGTGTGTAGCTCAGAGCCCAGACTGATGGCAGTGAGGACGGGAGGCTGCAGTCATCACTCAGTGGCCTGATAATTGGATATTTCTATAATGACAAATTACAGCTGTTTCTCTTGTCATCGGTGTAAAACATTTCCAAAGCAGTGATTTCCCAGGAGGGGCTGTGGTTGTTATCCAGTTAAGACTATGGAAACGCCTGGCGTAGGGGACGTGGAGCATGGCTGAGTGGAGCTGTGTTTCCGCACCGCCAGCCTCTGGGTGTTTGGCTCTGGCGATGTGTGCAGAGAGATCAGTCTTCTGTCATAATATTATCACTGTTAATTCCACGCAAGTGTCATGTTGAGATGGGCTTGGAGGCTTGCAATTTGTTATCTGGCTCCAACCTGTACTGTTTTTTAATTTCACCAAAGGATATTGTAAAACATGAACATTAATGAAAAGTTCAGTCTTTCTTAGCTTGAAAATGCTTATAGCATTCAAAGTGAAAATAATCTTGGAAATTTGTTCTCGGGCCACTGGCCTATTACCTGAGCCATGAGGTTCAGATAGGGTTAGAAGCCTCCAAAATGTCTGTTTTGGCCTCCAGAAAGTCAAATCTCTGCTGTTTCCCCAAACCTAATTCTCTGACAGAAGTTCTGCAAGATAGGCTGAAACCGTCCTTGTCCTGGGGCTTCTAGGTGCTCCACAAATGGAAGATAAGCCCGTGGGGAGAAAGAGTATTATGTCATTTAACTTTTCTGAGTCTTTAACTTTTTTTCCTCATGTGTAAAGTAGAGTTATCATGAGGATTTATGAATTAATGCATGCATAGCAGCTAGAACAGTGCTTGGCATACGGTATAGGCTACGTGTAAGTGTTAGCTACAAAGAGAGCTCTCAGACTTGGGGCTCTTTCTGGCCTGAGAAACATCATGGAGATAAAATTGCAAACCTCCCCAAAGGGCCAAATCATCCTCATCTTTTATTTTTTCCAGGGAAGATCTTTCTTCATTCTCTGTCCTGGCAGCCTCTGCCTTTCTTCTTTTATTCTTCCTTCCTTTTCCCCTCTCTCCCTTCCCTCCTTCCTTCCCTCCTCCCTCCCTTCCTTCCTTCCTTCCTTCTTTTCTTCCTTCCTTCCTTCCTTCCCTTCATCCAGCCCTGCCTTTCTTTTTTTTCTTCTTCCCTCCTTCCTTCCTACCTCCCTTCCCTCCTTCCTTCCTTCTTTCCTTCCCTCCCTCTTCCTCCCTCCCTCCCTCCCTTCCTTCCCTCCTTTCTTCTCCTCTCCTTCTCCTTATTTTATTTTTTTGTTAACCCTCTATAGCACCTACCAGGTGCCAGGCACTTCTCTAAGGCCTTTACATATATTAGTTCATTAATCTTAACAATCGCTCCATGAGGTACAATGATTAGCCCCATTTTACAGATGAGGAAACTGAGGCACAAAAGTTAAGAGACTTGTCTGAGCTTACACAGCTAGTAAATGGCCAAGTCAGGATTTGGGCCCAGGAAGTGTGGCTCCCAGTCTCTGCTTTTAGCCACTGTGATGTTTCTTGTTTGCATGCAGTACAGGGTCCCAGTCAGAGTCTTTCTCAGAACCCAAGGGCCCATGTAGAACTTCTTGGTCACTGATACCAGCCTGGACTGAACCTGAATACTCGGTGACCCCAGACTGAACACCGAGCTCCAGATTCCCGTTTTCCCATTCAGGGGTCTGTGCTCTAGTCAGGCTATGGCCCCAGCCATAGCCATGTACTTCCTTAGCTTCCTCCATCACCATCCTTAGTCCTTCCCATTGCTGAGACCCAGCACAACCTGCAGCTGGATGCCCCCTCAGGACACCCTTGGGACACCTTGTAGCCCCCCCAAACACCAGGACACTTGCCAGAGGCCACATAACCAATAACTAGTTAAGTTTGGATTCAAAACGACGTCCATCCACCATTCTCCATAGATCCCCGGCCCCAGTGGTCTACACTCAATCGTCAGAACTCCAAGATCAAGCAGAGCAGCTGCCTATTCTTCCTGGGCAATGCAAAGTAAGACCAGGACCCCCAGGCTGTGCTCCAGCCTCGCCTCCATCCTTGGGGCACCCCCCTTCTCCTGGCATGAAATGGAAGAGAAGCAGAGTGCACACTGGCTGTCCAGGTAAGCCCAGCTGTCTGAACTGCAGCTCATTAGACTTGGGCTAATTTGTTATTAATTCCTGAGGAGCACAGAACAATCCAACAAGAGGCAAAAATCAATGGTCAAGGAACAGATAAAGCAACCTTCTGAGCAGAATGTGAGTGAGGAGAGTGGTTTTAAAAAGGCCTCGACAAACTATTTGAGGCACAGCCTGTAAAGTAGAGAATAAATGACTTTTTTTTTTACATTGGTTCATATTTTTTGTTCCAAGTTGGAAAGAGGAGAGAGGTAATGGGCTAGGGTGAGGGGCCTAGCTGGCCTCACAATGCTGAGATAATTATTGCTCAGTTCAAGCCCAAGCGATTTTTTACTTTTCAGAGGCGCAGAGAGCAATTGGGGGCTGAAATGGGTTTCAAAGTGATGGAGTGAACAATAAAGTTCAATTAGCAGTAATGGCATTGGCTGGGAAAAGCATCAACCCAGAACACAGTCAGTGCCTTCCTCCTTTCTCCTTTGTGCCCAGCAAGGAGGAGATAGGCTGAGCCAGAGGAAGAGTGGGAGCCCTGCTGAGGGGTGGGATGGGGTAGGAGAGGCCCTGGGCACATGGCCTCTCTGTGGGAGGGCCACACTGCAAGCCTGACTCCAGACTGCCAAGTTCAATGCCAAGACACATGGAGCCATTCCTGAGATAGTGCCACAGCCCGCCTCTGACAGAACAGGCTGGGCTGGAATTGCTGTCCTGAAGTTCCTGCCAGGGACCCAAGTAAATTAAAAAGGGCTGCCTGGGAGCGTGGGGGCCTCAGAGCAAGTTTACAGAGAATTTATAGCAGCCTACCAGGCCTTCCTGACCTGCCTAGCCACCTCCTTCACCTCTTTGGCCTAATTTCTGTTGTTATTCCCTTCCTCACTCTGATGCAAGCATGCTGGCCTTCTCGCTGTTTCTCTAACATGATGGGCACCCTCTGTTTAGAGCCTTTGCTGTATTTCCTTTGTCCCAATTGTTCCTCACCCAGATCTCTCTATGGCTTGAAATCTTACCTCCCTAAAGTCTTTACCACTCAAAAACACCTCCTCACTGCAACCTGTTCTAATCTCCCTATTTAAAATGAAAACTAACCCCAGTCTACTTTTTCTTTTCTTTCAAAGCACCTAGCGCTTTCTAAAAATACATATAACTTATTTGCTTATCATGTATTTGTGCTCATTGCCCGGCTTCCCTCCACTACAACGTTAGCTCCATTAGGGCAGGGGTTATCTCTTTTTCTCAGTGACATATTCTGACCTTCCAGGAAAGTGACTGACACAAAAAAGGCACTTGATAAATGTTGGCTGAATGAATGAGGTGGACTCAACTTCAGAGGCCAAACATTTCAACCTGCTTCTTCACAGGTGGAAGACTGAGATCCAGGGTGAGGGTGTGGCTCACTCAAGGCCAGTCAGCAAATGAGCAGCAGAGCTGGGATGAGATGCATGTCTTTGAATCCCCAGCCAGTGTTCTTTGTTCTTTCTCTGATTTGGTGGAGGGCAGAGATAACCCCTTCCAGTGTCTACTGGGGGCCAAGCACACGGCGTATCTGGGCCTCATTCGATCTTTACCTGCATCCCAGCCCAGTGACCTGCCAGGCTACTTTCTTCTCCTCACTGTCCTCTTAGCCTTTCTTATTACTGCCTCTGGGACATTCTGCCTGACGTTCCAGACTAACCCTCCCCCCTTGCTTCTCCTAAAGCTCTCAGCACATCCCCATCCTTATACTCAGGAAACATACTGAAATCACCTGGCTTGTCTTCTCTGCTTGGATGGGTGCTGCTGCTTGAGGACAGATTGCATTGGGTTCGCTGCTGTTTCCCCAGGGTCTGGAATCATGGAAGGCATTAAAAACTATTTGATGCATGAACAATGAAGTTATTTTAGTTATCTGTGCCTCACTTACTTCACCAATAAAGGAGGGCCAGTAGCATTTACTTTGCGGGGCTGTTGACAGGACTCTATGTGGCATGTAATAGGTATTCAGTTACCAGTCTTGCATCAGTCCTGTGTGGTGGGTTGTTCTGTTCTTTTAGGTGATGATTGGTCAGGTATGGCTACAAGTGGGACACAGGAGAGGCACGAGAAAACAAAATTCACTACACGCACAGATCCTTGATAGGGGGTCACTGTGTGCCACATGGTCACAGGGCGAGTGCCAGCTTTGGGTCAGGTGGGGAAGATGGGGATGAGGAGAAAGCATTAGGCCAGAGCCTTTATTGGGGTTTCCATGGCAGAGACAAGTTGGGCAGAGAAAACAGTTTAGGACTGGTTAGTTTGAATCTTTTGGGCAGGCTCTAAGCTATAGGGTGGTCCCTAGTTGCCTGGCCCCTGGCCCTTGGATGGTTAAAGCAGAGGAATATTGCCTCCTGGGGTGTAAGGGCAGGCAAGATAGAGGAGCTGAGGCTGTCGGGATTGCTTAGTTTGCACGTCAAAGCTGTGCTCCCAGCTGAGTTCTTTGTTATCTCTAAGAATCAGATTGTCCTGAGGGGCAGTGTCTCCCTGGTCAGAAAAGTTTATGATGTCAGAACATCATACTATATAGAAAACAGGAACAACAACAACAAATGCACACTGTACAGATATTACTGTCCCTGTTTTACAGTGGGGAGCTAGGGTCTTTTCAAGGTCAAGTGACTTGTTTAAGGCCATATTCTTGGTAAGTGTCCATGTGATGCCCAAACTTGAGCTCCTCCTACGATGCCTCACCCCTGACAGGCAAGGGTGGCTTATCTGCTCCTTTGGCTTTAACACTATGCAGCAGCAATTTTCTGGTTAGTTTGGGATCAAATGCCTGCCACTGAGAAACCTAAAGAAAGTGTGTAGGCCTTGGCTTACACATGTAGTGAGCTCGGTTGCTTCCACCAGCCCCGCCCCATCCTGGAAGCTTCTCTGCCTCTCCTGCAGGCCTGGTCACCGCTTGGTCGCCACTTAGAGAATTCCCTCCAGAGCTCTTGCCTGCCCTCAGAATTCCTGGGAGAGCCTCCTATTTAATTCTGCATGTGCTTAAGTCTTGGGAGCCTGGCTGGCCTCCTGTGTCTATCCTCCTCGAAGCCTTTGGTGGAGAAATCAGGAGGGAGTCAGCCTGTGTTTGCTCCCATCGTCCATTAAAATGGTGAAGTACATTGATTAACTTTGTTGTTTTTTTTCTAAATTGTGGCAAAATATACATAACATAAAACTTGCCATTTTAATGATTTTTCAGTGTGCCATTCAGAGGGTCTGATGTACATTCACCATATTGGGTAACCATCATCACTATCTATTTCCAGAACTGTCTCATCATGCCAAATAGAGACTCTGCCCATTAAGCAGCAACTCCCTGTATCTCCCTACCCTCAGCTCAGCCCCTGTTAACCACTGTTCTCCCTCCTGTGTCTATAGATTTGCCCCGTTTACATACTTCATATAAGTGGAGCTATGGGATCTTTGTCCTTTTGTGACTGGCTTCTTTGACTTAGCATGGATCAGAATTTCATTTCTTTTTAGGGCTGAATAATATTCCATTGTATGGATATACCATATTCTGCTTTTCCATTCATCTGTGATGGACACTTGTGCTGTTTCCACTTCTTGGTTATTGTGAATAATGCTGCTGTAAACATTGGTGCACAAGTATCTGGATCCTTGCTTTCAGTTCTTTTGGGTATATGCCTAGAATATCCAGTCTGAATAGATAATTCTCCAAGGAAGACATACAGATGGCCAGTAAGTACATGAAAAGATGCTCAGCACCATTAGCCACTAGAGAAATGCAAATCGGAACCTCAGAGCAACATTACTTCACACCCATTCGGATGGCTATTATCCATAAAACAATAAATAACAAGTACGGGGAGGATGTGGAGAAGCTGGAGCCCTTATGTATCGCTGGTGGGAATATAACCTCCTGGTCTCTTGGGTGCAGTGTTGGGAATAGAACGAGGGTTCTGCTGTCTGTCTTCACCCTGCCTGGGGCCGCTGGGCCTGTGCAGACACTGGCCAAGGGGATGGGATTCGGGTTGATGTCTTCAGGGCTGGAGATGGAAGAGGCTACTGGGTGCCTTGGGCCTTCAGGTGAGCTAAGTCACGGTTCATAGGGGAAGAGTGAGGCTCTGGTGCCATCATCCTTGCCCAGAGGCAATATCTCTAGGGCTGGAATGGGGCTGGGGGTGAGGGTGGTGATAGGGGATGAAGTCAGAGAGGAGGCAGGTTTGTGAGAAGTAAGGTCGGTTATAGCATACAACCATTATGGGCTGGCAGAGCACTGGTGGGTAGTCTACTTGGGTGGGAGAGGGCCAGGTGTCTGCTATCCTGTAGCCAGGCTTCGTGCCCTCTGCACTCATGCCTCTGTATTTCCGGGAAACTGGGCCAATCCAATGGCTCTGTCCTCACATCTTCACCCCCCATTCCACATCGGGGTGCTGATGCTTAGTAGTGGGCAGGCTTGTGTGTGCACATGTGTGCAGACCTGAGACAGGAAACGGGGTCATTGGTGTTCCATTTTCACCAGATAGAAAGTTGGTGTTGTTTCCCGGCCCAGTCTCTGAGTTCTGCTTCTTCATGGCTCAGTGAAAGGGCACTGGACTAGGAGTCAAGACAGATGAGATCTCATCTTGGGTGTACCCTTTGCTAAGTGAAAAGGGGATTTAAAGGATAAGGAGAGGCTCATACTTGAGCAGGAAGAGGCTCTCCCTCTTTCCTCTGTCAGGGGAAGGAACAGGGATCTGCTTCCTAGGTTTGTTTCTGCTGAGCATCACGGTAGCTACTGCACACATCATAATTTAGTCAGTACCTTAAAGGTATCAGCAAGCACCCTTTGTTTAGGAATTTGTAAAGACAACAAACAGATGAGCTAAGAAGCAAGCCCATTGTATTTCGTTTCCTCCAACAGTTAACCTAATCACAGCTGTACCTACATCAGCCACATACGATATGATACAAGGCTCCGCTTCAGGGAGGGCTGTGTGCTGTCAACCTTGACTCCCCTGGGTGACATTGACCTCTTTAGACACAAGCGATTTAAGCACCATCCAGTTCCCCTGTCCCCTGCCTTGTCATGATTATGCATATTCTGCTAACCCATTTCTGCTTCCTGTGCCGGCTCATGATGTGCTCAGCTCCACGCTGATGATTTCCTTGTTCAGAGCAGATGCATCCCCAACCCAAAGCTCTCAGGTATGGCTGCTTTGTGGGGAGGCATCAAAGTTTAGCCTTCAGATTCCTGAGGTTTCATTACTAGGTTTCTGGGTTTCTAGGTATTTCTAATCCTATGTGCTACTGCAGATATTGATGTAATAGGGAAAGAGTGGAGGTTTGTTATTCTTTGGTGGGAGGGGATAATCAAATTCAGTATCAGCTCCGTGCTCACTTGGGCCCCAGAGCCAAGTACAGCAGAACAGGTGCCAGCACAGGCTGTGGCTTCAACACAGACCCCACTTCATCTTACTGTTTTGCCAGGATGATCCCCATTGCTCCGAGGGCCTGGGTGGACCACGTCAACTGGCTAGGGCTGGACAGGTGGATACTCTGAGACTAAGAGTGGGTGTTGGGTCCTCTGACATTAATTTAGCTTGGCCATTTTATTATTTTATTTCATATGGTGTTATTTTCTTTTATGTCATTCCATTTTATTTTACAGGCTGTGTTGTTTTTGCAAACGACCTCCCACCTGGCTCTCTGCAGTTATTCTTGAACAGCTGTAGTCCCGGGGAAGTCCCCTCTCCAGAGGTATCTGGCAGAAAGGGGAGCATATGTCAGGGGGCTGGGGAAGCTGGCAGAAACCTCTTTTGTTCAATATTTTATTAGAGTCCATGTAGCAATGTATATAAAGTAAGTCCCATGGTGGGAAAATTTGGAATAAATTACTGCCTGCAATTTCCTGTTTGGCATTGATTTTACAGATTGGAGACTCGAAATGGGAATGGCCTGGTATTATTATGCCAACATCAGTATTGAAGGTCCCACAAATCCCTTGCAAATCCTACACTGTCAGAGCCACATGGAGCCTAAGAGACCAGTCAGTCGAACCCCACATAATATGGATGAAGCTCAAAGAGCCAGGAAGGCTGGAGGCCACATGGGGAAGAAGGACATAATCTGAACGATGATATTAGTTCAGCTTTCACGTCCCGAGGCACAGATTTTAATAGGTGTGAAAGATTGTTTTAAGGCAGCCAAAGTCTGTTATTACTTACTGAGAGTCCCCATCAGAGCGGTTGGCCTGCATTTTCTCTCCATGTTGTTCCTTAATGCGTGTTTCCGGCCCTGTTTTGAGACACTTTGGATTCTTTGATTCCTCTGGCAGGCATAGGTAGCTTTAACAGAGAGCTGTTCTGGGAGGAAAAGCGCCCAGGGCCTGGACAAGCCCATTCCCCAGTGGGACACTCACTTTTGTCCTCTGTGATATGGGGTTGGCAATCCCTGACCTGCCTTTGTCACAGGTAACAGATAGATGTCACAGGTAAATGGAAAGGCCTCCTTTGTCACAACAAAGCCAGGACCTGGGCAGGTTTAGTCCCATCTAACACGGCCAGCTCACCTCTTGAAATTGTCTCCCGAAGTCTTACCATCCCCAGGCATGTCACCTCCGGCTCCTCAATGCCAGAACGTCAGCAGGAGAGGGAAGCTGCCTTTGTTATGCTTGCCAAGGGAATCTCATGCTGCCTGAGTGTCTGTGTGTTCTCCTGTGTCTGCCCACTTCCTTTCTACTCCACTGCCAGTGATTGTATTAGGTTCCCTTTTCCATACCCTATAGAGTTGTGTTTGTTTTCTACTGGTATGTAACAAGTTGCCTGAAAATGTAGTAGCTTAAAACAGCAATAATCATTTTTTTTTTTTTTTCTCTCTCTCTCATGATTTCTTTGGAGGCAGAAATTCTGGAGCGGTGTGGCTGGATGGTTCTGGCTCACGGCCTCTCATGAGGTCGTGGTCAGATGCAGCCAGGGCTGTATCCATCTGAAGGCCTCAGTGGACCTGGAAGGTCTCCTCCCAAGGCGGTCCATTCACATGGCGGGCAAGTCGGTGCTGCCGATTGGCAGGGTGTCTGTGCCCCTCCACAGGGCAGCATGAGTGTTCTCACATCATGGCAGCTGGTTTCCCTCAGAGCAAAAGGTCTGAGTCCAAGGGAGAAGTTGAGAGGCTTTAAGGCCTACCTGATTTTCTGGTCACTCTGGACCAACCCTGAGGCCGTGTAAGAAGGGACCACATGGGGGCACGAATACCCGTGGGGTCATCGGAGTTTGGCTACTTCAGTCTACCTGCTGGCTCCTGATGATTCCTATATTTCCCACATGAAAATACACTCACCTCTTTCCAAGGTCCCCACGTCTCATTATGCTGCAGCATCAACTTGAAGTCCTAGGCCTTGTCATCTAATCAGGTCCAGGTTCAGATGAGGCTCCCCGGATGAATTTCTCAAATACAGCTCTTCCTGTAGAGTTCCTCTTGATCTGTGGGCTTGTGAAATAAAGGAACACGTTACCTTCCCTCTACATAATATGCAACAGTAGGACAGGCATAGGATAACTATTGTAGGTCCTCTTATAAAAAAAAAAAATGAGAGGGGAAAATGGGAGATACACTGGGATCCTTAGCAAGTCAGAAATTCTACTGGGTGCATGGGTCTTTTCTGGATTAGAACTCAGCACGACTGCTTGGGGATGGTTCTCGATGGCTCCTGGCTCTACCCTCTGGGCTCAGAGGCAGCAGCCCTCCAAGCCAGGCTCTCTTTTCCATAAGAAATGGTAGTTGTTTGCAGCTAAGTCTTTTCCTCAGTCTGCTTTCTTACAGGAGGTTGGAGGGCCAAAGACCTATTATCATTTTGCACTGCCGCTCTACCTTTTAGTCTAAACAGGCAGTGTTTCAGACAATGTAGTCATTTTACAATCATTGTGAGCTTTCTGTGAATCTTATGGGCACTTACTCCTTAGATAAAAGTCACAACCACACATATCAATGAGACTAGCCTCTTTCTACCGTGAGTTTTCTGGAAGGCTGCTGTGGGACACCACACTTAAGATTACCAGAAGCCCTATTGTTTATTGGTAAGGATCTATGAGGGACTTTTTTTTTTTTCCAGTTTGAATCACCACCTTAAATATTTCCAAGTTCTTAATAAAGGGTTTTATATTGCTTCCCTCAGGTTCATCTTTATACCACATTTTCCTGATATTTTCCTAGATTTGATCCTTGCCTGGAGGCCACTTAAAATTTTAGTATCATTTCTGTCTGGAGAGCTTAGGAGTAAGACATTTTTATTTTCAAACCCAGCAAGTCCTGGCTCCTTTGTTCTGAATGGTTCTTTCTTTAACATGTCTTCTCTCTTTTCATGTTTTATTATAAGCAACCCGAAGTCAGATGGCATGTCTGACATTCTTCCTGGAAATTTTCTTTGCTGCATCTTCCAATTCATACAGTACACTTCATATTTTCCATTTTGTCACAGCAGACAGTGTTGCTACGATTTCCCTGGCTATATGTTATGGGCTGAATGGTTATGTCCCTCAAAGTTTATATATCGAAGCCCTAACCTCCGATGTGACCGCATTTGGAGACAGCGTTTGTGAGGAGGTGATAAAGGTAATGAGGTCATAAGAGTGGGGCCCTAATTTGTAGGGCTGGCTCTGTCTCTTTGCCATGTGAGGACACAGTGAGAAGGTGGCCATCTGCGAGCCAGGAGGAGAGCTCTCACCAGGAACTGAATTGGCTGGCCCCTTGATCTTGGACTTCCAGCCTTCAGCATTGTGAGAAATAAATTTTCATTGTGTAAACCACCCAGTCTGTGGTATTTTGTCCCGGCAGCCTGAGCAGAGTAACGCGCTATCTAACAAAGATCCCTTTCCCTCCATCTTGCAACATGATCTTCCTTACTTTCCTTTAAGCCCTCGTAGGTGGCCTCCTTGAAAAACATCAGATTCCACAGTTTCTTCCATACGCTTCCAACTTCTGTCCTCAAAGCCTCAAAGCTGCTGTGTTTTTAGTTTTTTGTTACAGCCATACCTCTCCCACCCCTCCCCACTTACAGGTACCGAAATCTGTATTAGTTATCGGTTGATGCTAACATAGATCCAACACTCCAAAACTTATTGGCTAAAGCAATAATAGTCACTTGTCATCTCTCATAGTTTCAGTAGCAGCTTGGTTGAGTGGTTCTGGCTCAGGTTCTCATGTGAAGTTGCAGTCAGATGGTGTCTGGGCATCTTAAAGGCTTCTGGACTCCTGTGTATATAAGTCCTAGGCAAAGAAGACTTAAACAGCTGGTGGGGGGGGGGGGGGGGGATGGGACAGCCAAGTCTCCTTGGGCATCTTTCTCTGTGTGGTCTCTCCTCATGATTTCTCCAGCATGGCACCGTCAGGGCAGCCAGACTTTTACATGGTGGCAATAAGTGCTCCCAAGACATGTGTTCCAAGAGAGAGCCAGGTGGAAGCTGATTGCTTTTTATGACCTAGTCTCTGAAGTCACATGGCATCATTTCCGCTGTGCTCCGCTGGGGAGAGTAGCCCTGAGTGCAGACCAGATTCAGTGGGACAGACATAGATCCCACCTCTTGGTGGGAGGAATGAAACTCACTTTGTAGCAAGAACATGTGGGATGAAACTCACTTTGTAGCAAGAACATGTGGGATGGATGGATGGATAGACAGATAGATAATAGTCATTTTTGGAAAATACAATCTAACATAATATAATCCAGTACACAGGGGGTCTTTTATGAATGCTTGTTGTTCATTTAGTCGTTTTTTTGATCTTGTGGCTACATCCTCCTCCTCCACCTCATAATGAGAATAGTAAAAGTAGTAACGGTAATAACAAATACAATGACCATTTATGAAGCACTTACTTCTCTGTGAAGCACCTCTTTCAAAATTTCCTTTTTGATTGAAGCATAATATTTATGCAGTAAAGTTTACAAAGCTTGAGTGTATAGCTCAGTGAATATTTATACATGTTTACAGACATGCACGCAAACCTGCAACCAGGTATGGAAGATTTCCAACACGCCACAAGCCTCCCTTACATCTTCCACAGTCAATGCCCCTGCTGCCCCCAGGTAAACACTCTTCTGATTCTTGTCACCATGGATTAGTGCCAGAGTCCAGCTCCAGCAGGTCCAGGGGTTCCCGAAGGATGAACGGCATCGGCGAAAGTAACAAATGGACCCAGACAACAGCAGTGTGTTAGACTGGCTGCTTTATTGTGGCAAGCATGGCATTATATTTGTTAGCAAATTCCTTATAGCGTGCATCATCTATGTTTTCTGGCTTTACCTAATTCTAAAAATGTTCCTTTGTGTAATCACCCATTAAGGAACAACATAGTTATTTTCTTGTAGCGTTCCCTCCTGCCCTTTCAAGGTCATCTAGCTCTCAACACTTCAAGTGGAACGTTTCCAGGGACATGACTTCTTAATTGTTCCTTTGAACCATTTGCGGTACAAGGAACAAAAGTATTCGCTTTGGTCTGGGGTGCTGGGAGGGAGCCAAGAGGGCCCTGGGAACCCACGCCTTATGCGCTCCCAGAGAGACAACGTATACCTACGAACTAATGAACTATTCTGTACCTTAACCCACCAGGCCTAGATGTGCTCTGGAATGCCTCCTGGGGGCCAAGTGGGCCTAGGGTTTGGAGTAACTTGTATCCATAGATACATTCCTTTGTTGCTGAGTGGGGATTTTGAACCCATTTGTCCCCCTCCTTGGCTGGGAAAATATATGGGGCTATGCTTCCTTTAGGTAGAGGAGTCTTTATAGGGAGTGGCAAGGGCTGGATGTAGGGCCGCATAATTTCCCTGCGGAATCTTCTTTCTTTCCCCAATGGTTCTTTTCCTGGGGGCGGGGGGGGGGTCTGTCGTGGGCAATTCCCCAACCGACAAATCCCCAGGTACTTTCATTGGTAGGGGAGCTGCCCTGACCAACGCTAAGGCCACATTACATAAAAGCAGGAGTACAAGAAGCTTCACTGTCAGCGGGCCACCATGCAGTCCCGATGCGTCCACCGCCTGGGCCCTGTCATCAGGCTGGTTGGATAGCTTGGCTTCCATCAGATTAGTTTAACCTATTCTTGAACTTCACATAAATCCTAGTGCATGGACTCTTTTTTTTTTTTTTTTTTTTGTCTAGCTTTTCTACAATGTGAAGCCCTCCATACACATCATTCACTTAATTCTCAGAACAATCTTAGGAGGTATTCAAGAATTCACATGCTGGTCATATGCTGGCCATGTGTGCTTTGTTTAGCATGCACTATCTTTTTAATATATTTTGAGTTTGACTACTTTTTAGCATTGGAAGTTTAATGTGAGCACGTGTTATTTTATACCCAGGACAAGTCATTTATTTTCCTTTCCTGGTACCTATAGGCATTGCGTTTGCAAACTCCAAGAAGAGCATTACTGTCTCCAGCTGCTTAGAAGCTAGTGGTTCCCCAAGGGGTTAAAAAACGTGTGTAAAATCTCACACCAAGTTGATGGCAGTAGTGGATTTGAAATCAGGCCTGTCTTCCTCCAGCATTCCCATGCTAGGATCAGGGAGGACAAGTTTGTCCCCAAATGCTATTGATTCTGATTCTGAAATGCCCTTGTCTGCAGTCTCACCATCTCTGCCTTAGCCCGTGGGCAGGGCTGGGCCATTGCGACCAGCCTCAGCCCGACCCCTGCCCTCTCTGATGCTCACCAAAAGGGTCTCCAAACTCATCCAGTCCTTTCAGTCCCAAGCACATCTGTGTTCCTTGCTTCCGCATCTTTGTCATGCTGGATCCTTCTGCCTGGAAGGATCACCCCTACTTGGTCATCCATCTGTCAAAGCTCAGCCAAAGATGCTACCTCCTCCTGGCTGCTTGAACCTCCCCTGGCCAATCAGATGCTGCTCCTCTTCTCAGTACACCAAGACTCAGTTTTTAAAATTGCAATGCAATTACCAAACGATGGGTCAGATTGACCTGGAGTAATTTTTAGAAACGTGATAAAAATATCAGTCCTATAAAAGGTTAAAAAGGAACCCAACTTCATTTATTTGATCTCTGCTAAACACATCACTAACTTTTTATTGATTCTTAAGAAAGGGAGATGAGAGGAGTCTGAGCTTACCCCCACTGGGTGCCAAATGAACTAGCGGTTGGAAGTTTATTACTTCCAGATATCCCACTTGCTTTCCAGATACCCCATTGGGTTTCAATTCCATTGCAGCAACACTTGCTGAGCAGCCCTGGGCTCGACCATACAGGCTGGGTGTCAGGGAGGGATGAAAAGGGAGGCTGCATACCTGGCTGGAATGAGTCAGGGGCCTGGCTGAGGGCTGCCCATGGAGACGACGGCAGGGTGAAGTGCATCTGGGTATATCACTAGAGTTCAGGGTCTCTGATCCAGCCCTATCGCTTCTCTTTGTGAGACCTTGGGCCAGTTATTAACTTCTCGGGGCTTTAGCTTCCTTACCTGAAAAATGCATATTTCATGTAACTTTATGAGTTTCTGGACCCGGGGCAAATATTATCGTCCTTAATGGGATTTTGCTTTTCCCCATGTTTTGAAGTTTGAGATGCAAAATTATATTTTCTTCTAGCACTGTCCAGGCAATAAAATAATGGAAGCTATCTTTTACTGGACACTTGCCATGTGCCAGTCAGGATGTAATGTGCTCGGTAGGCCTATCACACACATTACATCCTTTATTCCCACTCCAATCACAGCCATCTCCTTGGGACAGATGAGGACAGAAAAACTCAGAGAGGCAAAGTGACTTGCTTGGTATCACATGGTTGGTGAGTTACTGAAATTTGACTGAATACATTCTTGGTAAATTTAAGGGTTCACATCTAGTTCCTTCTTCTGCTTGGTATCTTCCCATCACCGTTTTGTCTTTTGATAGCATATTTGGCCTATTTGGCCAAGGATAAGGTTAGTCATGGTACCCCATGCCACTGGCCTCAGAATAGGTCAGAGAGGTTACATATGGTGTGGGCTTCCTGGGGTTTTCCAAATTGCAGCCTGAGGGATGGCTTTTTTCTTTCTTGGATCATGGCTTTGGAAGAGTGAGGACCTACAGGTAGGCATGTTCTATCTTGCAACTTGGGGGAAAAAGAGCAGAGGTAGAGAGAGAGAGAAAGACAGACAGACAGTGCTGATGGTAGCTGGGTCCTTGGTTCAGCACCTAGGCTGGACCCTATCATGTGCTGCCCACATTCTCCTTAAGGAATTGTATTAGTGAGTTCTATCTGCCATAACCCAATACTGCAGACTGGGTGGCTTAAACAACAGAAATTTATTTTCTCAGCGGTCTGGAGGCTGAAAAACCCAAGATCAAGGAGCCAGCATGGCCAGGTTCTGGTGAGAGCTCTCTCCTCAGCCTGCAGATGGCTGCTTTCTCACTGTGTCTTTATGTGGCAGATAGAGGGCTGTGGTGTCTCCTGCTCTCCATATTAGGGCACCAACCCCATTGGATTAGGCCCCACTCTTATAACCTCACTTAGCCTGAATTACCCCCTCACAGGCCCTATCTCCAAATAAAGTCACATTGGGGTTAGAGCTTTGACATATGAATTTGGGGGGACACACACTTCTAGTTCATAATGGGAACGAAGGACTGTTTTACCTCAAGCTGCTAGCAGAAGGCTCTGAGCGGTCTGTCTCCTGTGGGGATTGCCTCAGCTCACGAGGGTTGCCTTGCCTAAGGTCATGCCCCGCTTTCTGGTGGGTTACAAAGGCCTGGCCTTTGTCTCAACTCAGGAAAACCGGCAAACTATGCAAGGGTAAAGTCTCAGCCTCCTTGCTCCAGCACTGAAGGATCATCCCATCTTCAGAATTTCTCCGGGGTAGTCCAGGGCTTCTGTCAAGAATGGCAGGGACTCAAGTTCCCCGCATCCCCTCCAGTCCCATGCTTTCCCCACCAAACTTCCTCCATGCTAATATCCATCTAACAGTCCATCCACTTCCTAGGGATCCCAATCCACCGTGGCTCCCAAAGCTGCAATTCTGTGAGCTACTTCAGTAACATGTCCTTATTTTTTTTGGCTTAAAGGCTGGTCCAAATTTAATTTTTTTTTAACTTCTAACCTCATAAACAATTCTGAAAGATTCCCAACTAGTCCAGGGAGGAAACTGTTTCCTCCCTCAACCTAGAAGCCCCCGGCAGAGGGCTGGTGGGACCTAGAGCCAGGAGTGGAGGGTCAGAGAGGTCCAGGGCCATGAGTGGATGGCACACTGGCATGTGAGAGGCTGGTTAGTGCATGGGGTCCCGGTGGACAGTTTCCAGGAACATCACGTTGCACGCACCTCTGTGCAAGCCTAGAGTCCAACCTACTTCATGTTCTAATTCTCCATTCTCATGCCTCATCTCGCCCAATCTTGGCTTTGGGACACTGAATTCTCTTTGTGTTTCTTATTCTTCTGTTCCTTCTCAGTCACTATTCCTTTACTCTTGATTTACACATCAGTGTGCCCCGGGATCCTGTTTCAGACCTCTCTCTTCTTACTCTTTTCAGTCTTTCTGATTGAACTTTTCAGTGACGTCAGCAGCCACTTTTTGCTGATCCTTCCAACTCGGTATCTCTAGCCTAAATCATCTCTGAATTCCTAAGTGATCCATCCCACTGATTGCTGCTGGACACTCACCTGGAATAGGATAGTGCTGTGGGTTGAATTGTGTCCTCCTCAAAATGATCCTGAAATCCCCAACCCCCAGTACCTCAGAATGTGACTTTATTCAGGAATAGGATCTTTACAGAAGTAATCAAGTTAAAATGAGCTCATGAAGGCACTCTATCCAATATGTCGAGTATCCGAATAAAGAGAGGAAATTTGGACACAGAGACACATGCACCAGGAGACATCACGTGAAGATGAAAGCAGAAATTTGACTAACGCAGCAGAGGCCAAAGAACCCCAAAGATGGCCCGCATATCACCAGAAACTGGGAGGAAGGCATGGGACCGATTCTCCCACATGGCCCTCAGAAGGACCCAGCCCCGCCTATGACTTCATCTCAGACTTCTGGGCTCAAGAACTGTAAGACAACACATTTCTATTGCTTGAACCCGCCAGTTTGTGACACTTTATTATGACAGCCCTTGGAAATGGATACAGCATAAGCAAATATACAAGTCTGAGGGCACTATAGAAAACTGTTCCTTTTAATTTATTGTTTGTGGAGACGTGTTTAACCTGACAGGGGAAACATGATGTATACATGTGTAATACACAAATTTGTATTCATCTGGAAAACTACTTAAGGTATTACATGCAGGAAGGAACTGATACACAGAACTTGATGCTTAAAAAATATTTGAAAGGGTGGGAACAGTAAAGGTTGGGAAAACTGCCAATGGTCTCAGAAAATCCGGCAGATATAAGAATTACAAAAACTCCCACCACCAATGATCTCAGCTGCCTGAAGCACAGATGTGGGTGACTCACAGGGGGACGTATGGCAGCCACTGCGAGACCTCCTGCCTGCACCTGCCAAAGCTTGTCTGCCTGCTAAATGTCTGAGGAGCAGTAATGGCTTCTGTTTCTCTTCTACATTCCAAATCTCACGGGCATGTCTCCTATTGGTGGAATCAAAACTAGAACTCTGTTGGCACGGGGATCTGGGAAATGTAGTCTATTGGTTTCCAGGTTCTGGTGATATAGAAAGAGCTGAGGAGGGCTGGGGTAGTGCTGTGTGCTAATGGTCAGCACCCAGCACAAAAGGCATTTGGAAATTACAAAAAAAAAAAAAAAAAAAAAAAAAGACCCATGCAAACAGAAAAGCCCTGTAGGGTGTTAAGGAGGTAACATTTGTGAATTTCCTATGCTGAGTAAAATGTGCCACTCCAATATAAGATGTTCTATAGCTGGAGAGTGTTCAGCACATTCAATGAACCAATTCTTTTTTTTTTAATTAAAAAAAAATCCAGATAATTGGGGCATCTGGGTGGCTCAGTCGGTTAAGCATCCAACTTTAGCTCAGGTCATGATCTCACAGTTTGTGAGTTTGAGCCCTGCTTTGGGTGAGTTCAAGCCCCACTTCGAGCTCTGTGCTGACGGCGGGAGACTGCGTGGAACTCTCTCTCTCTCTCTCTCTCTCTCTCTCCCTCTCTCCGTCTCTCTCTGCCCTTCTCTCACTCATGCTCTCTCTCCCAAAAATAAACTTATTTTAAAAATCCAGAAATTATTTTTGCTTTAATTAACACGAAATTATTTTTGCTTTAATTTTCTGAATAATTCAAAACTCTATTCTCAGTGAGTGGATGAATTTCAGACAGTACCTGTTTGTTGTGTGATGTTTGTGTGTGCAAATTTATGTTTTCTCTGTATTTGTATGTGATTCTGTGAAAAAGCCTCTGTGTTGTGCCGTGTGTGTGTGTGTGTGTGTGTGTGTGTGTGTGTGTGTGTATTTCAAGTTGGAAGTGTCTCTGTATATATTACATGTATTTGTGAATTTCTGCTCATGTCTGTAGGACTCCACTCCAAATTTTAGTAAGGATGTGAGAACTGGCTTTTCTTAGCACACTGGATAAGCACCACGACTGAGCTTTTCTTTCCTTTCTGATGGCCACATTATCTGCTTTCTTGCCTCAGGAGAGGCTTTTTGGTACCAGGGAGCAAAGTGTCACACTTTGTTATTACAGGGAAAAATGGAAGAAGCTGGGGCTACAGAAAGGGTCTTTGACTTAGCTCTGCTGAGCTTTCCAAAAGACGGTCTCTTATAGCACAGTCATCTCAATAAGGGAAGTGGAGCTGGGTTCAGTGTCTGTGCGTGTTTGTGTGCATGTGGGCATGTGTGTGTGTGCACTTGCACGTGCATGTGTGTGTGCATGTGCAGGTGAACCTGGGCTCAGGCTGCACGGTGTGCAAATAAAGCCTATCGGAAAGTCTGTTCCAGCTATCCTTGTAGCACCTTCAGAATCCAGACTAGATCCCCTGTATCTCCCTCCTGATCTCTCTTGCTCTCTCTCCCCACTCCAGGTCTATATTCTAAATATCTCTTTGTCCATCTGGGATGACCTCCCCATCCCCACCACATACCCCAGGTCATTTTCTCTCTGGATGATGGCAAGGGCCTCTTCAGATCACTCCCTTTCTACCTTCAAACCTATTCTTCTACTTTGGAAAAAACCATGTTTTCTGCATGTAAGCTGACCTCCTATTTTCCTCCTCCACTGCTCACTGGGTGTAGAAATTAGTTCAGAAGTCAAATGGCTTCCACAAGGAACCCCATTATTGCATTATTGCAGTGAGCGGAAGCTTGCAATTCATGTCTTATAATTAGATAAGCTGCTAATTGAGGAGGGGCATGCCAACCTGATTTGAGTCCTGACACAGTGATTAGAGTCTTAATTATAAGGAGGAGAGGCATCAAGACTCCTCATCTGGGCTTATCCCTGTTCATACTCCTGGCTGCTGCTGCCCTGGAGGAGGCACTGAACATTCCAGACTGCAAGATGGCTCTTCAAAAGCTGGGGCTGAACCAGGCCCGGCTGGTGGGAGGACAGATACCCCCACGGGAGATTTTTTTTTTTTCTTCTTGGGGCTGATCTTGGTGTTTTCAACTTCACAAATGAATCTGCAGAGGACAGGAATTCATCCTCCCAGAGCTCTAAGAAGTCACCTTGTTTTCAAGGCAGCTTCTAAAATCATTCAGAAAAGCATTTGCCTCCCCCCATTTTGGCAAAGACCTTGCTTCTTCACTCCCTCCTACCCTGCTTTTGTAGCATTCACTTAATTATGAATTAGCTCCATGAGATTGGCCTGTCGACATGACCTTCACTGTACCTCCAGTGCCAAGAGCCTGGCAGAGAACTGACACTTAGTATTCTGTCACTGTATGAATGTGCCAGGTACTGTCCTGATGCTGTGATACAGAGACAGATCAGACATCCCTCCTGCTCATGAGGGGGACAGAGACAATGAAAGGAATGGTGAGAGCACAGTGAGGCAAGGACAACGTGAGAGGTGAGCACAATGCGACAAGGGAGGCTGGAGGAGAGGAATCTCACGCTCCCGCAGTCAGCAAATATTTTCTTGGAAGAGGAGAAGCCAAGCTGGGTCTTAAAAGTTGTGGGAGTTATCCAGGCAGAAGAACAGGGGAAAGGCATTCTAGGTAGAAGGAAGGGCTTTGGCAAAGACATGAAGGAAGCATGAAGTACCATGATGTGTTCAGGGAATTGTAAAATGTTTGGAGTGGCTGAAGCATGGGGGTGTCGAGGCTGGAGGGTCTGGCCCTGGGGGTAGGGACACCAGGTATGGCTGTGCAGGCTGCTGGCTTTACAAGCATGCCCTACCGAGGGGGTAAGGGGCTGAAATACAGCTCCAGCTCCATGTGGCAAGCACATGCTTGTAGTTGCAACCTCCCAGAGGAGGCTCGACTTCTAATTTACACAATGGCTCCTACGGGCCAGCAGCATCTCCGTGGAGGTCCTTGCAGATCTTGCTAAGGGTGTACCCCTATCTGGGGCAGTGGTTCTCAAACTCTGTGCATCAGAATTAGCAGCAGGGCTTGATAGAACGGAGATCAATGGGCCCTACCTTTAGGGTTTCTGATTCAGTAGGCCTGGGTAAGTCCCGCAAATTTGTATTTCTTATATGTTCTGAGTGATGTTGATGCTGCTGGCCCAGGAACCACACTCAAAGAATTAGTGATCTGGGAAACAGGAAGCCATTGGAAAGGGTTAGGTTGGAGAGGCAGAGACAGAGGCTCAGGTGAGAAGGATCTGTTTTCTGGGGTTAACGTTTCTGATATCCCTTATGAACCAATAAGGACAGTTGAGGATATCAAGGACAGTGGATACGTGACATTCCCCCTCTTGTCCTGTCAGGTGAAGTCCAATGATTATATTCACTCAAGTAGGAGTTAGGCCCAAGAGTCCTCCTGTTTAAGGAGGTTTTGCCCACAGATGATTTAAGGAGTGGCCACATCATTACAAGAAGCTCACCCCCAGAGCTTTTAAATAGTGAGCTCCCAAAAGATTTAAATATCTGTTTACACCTTTTAAACAATTCCCTGGAGAATCTGGGCACCAGAGAAACCTACAGCCACCACATGTAAGATGAGTCAAACCTGGTGAAAAAGCTTCTTCGAAAACTCTTGTATAAACTGTAAAACTGTGTGTGTGTGTGTGTGTGTGTGTGTGTGTGTGTGTGTGTGTTTGGAGAGGGGAGGGGAAAGAAGGATATGGAACTACAGAGTGTCAAGACCTCACACACATTAGTGAACGTTTGCTGGATGAAGATGTGATGAGTGGACTGAGCATGGTGATGGAGAATCCAGGGACAGTCTGAGTGAGGGAATGTGGGCTGACAGGAAGCTGTCAGGGGGCATCTGGCTCTGGGCTGGATGTGGAAACTTGACTTGGGAAGCTGGACCTTCCCAGAGCCAGGGTTCTCTTTTGTGGTCTTTGAGCATAGTAAAAAGATGTCCTTGTGTACAGAGGGAGAATGGCTGCACCCTTCCTCCCTTGGAGGCTCAGGCCCAGCCTGTCCTCTGGCTGGGACTGGAGCTGACAGGTGGTCAGGGGTAGAGGGAGTCCATCTCTATTCTCTGGTTGAAATATAATCTCCAGGACAAACTGGCTTTGGGATGGGGGTGGGGAGAGTGGGTGCTGGGAAGAACAACTGACCTGATTATCTATCTTCTGCCTATTTCCAACCTCAGCCCCAGCCTTTCCTCAGAGCCAGGGCAGAACCAGACGGCAAGATCTTTTTTATTCACTGATTTAGGTTTCCCATTAGGGAGCCTCACACTGGCTGAAAGGCCACCATCCCCAACTAGCTCAACTGTTTGCAAACCGAGCCTGTCAGCAGCAATGTTGGGAGAAGGAAAGCCTTGTTGAAGGCAGCCGGATTCTGCCCCTAGGCGTCAAGGAGAAAAGAAGAGGGGAGGAGAGTCCACTCAGAGGCTGCAATCAATATCAGGTTGTTCTTAATTAAGACAGCTCCAGGCAGCACATTTCCATAATTCCCCATTAAAGAGGTCCTGATGTATGAGCCATTGCAGGCTGTGATTCCCCGAGTCAGCACTGTTCAGTGTCTGAGGCCTCTCGAATCAAAAAACTAATCCATTTCAATCACCCCAGCTTTCTGAGCACCTGAGAGGAGCCAGACACTGTGCCTAGAGAATGACACAGCAGCGGCTATGACTGTAGTCCCTACCGCCCAGGGCAAAGCCTCACTAGACCCTCACCTGGGAGGAGGAGCGTGGATTCAAGAGCACTTGGGTGTGGGGCCGGTCCAGGTGGGCGCTGGTCCTTCCTGTGATGACAAGGAGCAAGCATGGGACTGAGGGAAGCTTGCTGGATTGGAGACAGAAGGTCTGAGTTTCATTCACTTAGCTAAACTCTGTTGTCCCACGGCAGCCTGTCACAACATAGGGAGTGTTCTGTGAGATAGAGAGGTGGATGGTAGACAGGCTTGTGACAGCTCCCCACAGGACCGCCTATCTCCCCATGTTCTCGGGAGGCTGACAGGGTGTTCTGTAAAGATATAGGTCAGACTGTGGAGAAGGCTCCCGTTTGCGCCCTGTGAAGAGGGGTGCAAGGTCGTCTTGCTGCCATGGCCAGCCTGCTTGTCCACATCATGTGTTTGCAAACTTGGCTGAAATAGATAGTTACCTAGGAAATGTATCATACTAAAAATGGCTCAGCAAGAATCAGGAAACTTGACTAGACCTATAACTATTAAATAAACTAGAATAATTAATAATGCAACTCAAAAGCTACTGGGCATAAGTTCCCCCCACCCCCACAGGAGAGTTCTAGAAAATCTTCAAAATTTAGAGAATCCTTTTAAAGCTAAGTCAGATAATACAAAAAGAGAGAGAGCTATCGCTTGTGAGCTATTTCACACACACACAAAAATAGACAAGGCTAACACGAGATATAGATCATACAGTTATCTCTCTTAATAACATAGATGCAAAAATCCTAGCTAAACCGGTTGTATTAAGAAAAATCATACAACTAAGTTCGGCTCATCCATGAAATTCAAAGACAGTTCAATATTAGAAAATATGTTGGTGTATTACACCTTGTTAACAAATTAAAAGATAAGTCATATGATTTTCTTAATGCAAAAAATTATTCTATATATTTATTTACCTACCCTTTATCATATATAATATATTTCAAACACATTATTTTATTTTTAAAATTATTAGAAAATCAGAGCCAGGAGAAATTGTCATGATCTGGCATAGAGTATCAGAACCCCAAAATGCACATGGGAGAGTGGATCTAAGATAAATTTGAAGAAGCAGGGTGCCTGGGTGGCTCAGTTGGTTAAGTGTCTGACCCTTGATTTTGGCTCAGGTTATGATCTCATGGTTTGTGGGATCAAGCCCTGCTTTGGGTTCTGCATTGATAGCATGGAGCCTGCCTGGGACTCTCTGTCTCTCTCTCTCTCTGCCCCTCCCTTGCTCACACTCACCTGCCCTCTTTCTCTTTCTCTCTCAAAATAAATAAATAAAACTTAAAAAGATAAATAACAAAATACATTAAAAAAATTTTTTTTGCATTTATTTATTTTTGATAGAAAGAGACAGAGAACAAGTGGGGGAGGGGCAGAGAGGGAGACACAGGATCCGAAGCAGGCTCCCAGCTGTCAGCACAGGGCCCAATGCGGGCCCGAACTTACAAACCAAGAGATCATGACCTGAGGTGAAGTTGGACGCTCAATCGACTGAGCCACCCAGGCGCCCCAATAACAAAATACATTTTAAAAAATTTGAAGGGGTGCCTGGGTGGCTCAGTCTGTTAAGCATCCAACTTTGGCTCAGGTCATGATCTCACCATTTGTGAGTTTGAGCCCTGCCCTGGGCTCTGTGCTGACAGCTCAGAGCCTGGAGCCTCTTTTGGATCCTGTGTCTCCCTCTCTCTCTGCCCCTCCCGCACTCGCACTCTGTTTGTCTGTCTGTCTGTCTCTCTCTCAAAAATAAATAAATATTAAAAAAAAATTTTTAATTAAAAAATTTTTTTGAAGAAACAGCAAATTTGGGAGAAGTGATAGGATACTTCTCCACCAGATAGCCAGGGAGGGAACCCAGCCAGCCTGCTGCAATCCCACAGAGAGGGATGGGGGTGGCGATAAATACCCTGATCCTACTTTCCTCCCCGCGCAAATTTCCTGTTAGTTCCCTTCATTGGCCACACACAGTAGGAAGCAGGAGGCAAGGGAGCCTGCTGATCAGTCCATATCATTCAGCTCCCTGGGATCCAGAGCAGGAAGGGAAATGGTGAAGAGTGGTATCTGGAAGGATAAACAGAAGATGATTAAACACACTTAGGCTCTTTGACCAGCTACTTGACTCCTAGGAACATACCCTAAAAAAATTCATATGCTTGTAGGCAAGAAGATGTATATAAAGTTGTTTATTACAGCACTGTTAAAAATAAGAAAAAGTGGAGGGGCGCCTGGGTGGCTCAGTCAGTTGGGTGTCCGACTTTGGCTCAGGTCATGACCTTGTAGTTCGTGGGTTTGAGCCCCGTGTCGGGCTCTGGGCTGACAGCTCGGAGCCTGGAGCCTGCTTCGGATTCTGTGTCGCCCTCTCTCTCTGCCCCTCCCCTGCTCATGCTCTGTGTCTCTCTGTTTCAAAAGTAAATAAAACATTTAAAAAAATTAAAAAAGAAAAAGAAAAAGTGGAAACAACCAAATTGTCCCTCATTAGGTTGTTACATAACGAGGTTATATAAACTGTGGTTTATTCATAAAATGAAATGCCATAATACAATTAAAGTGGATGAACTAGATAAACATGTATCAGTGTCTATAAATCTCAGAAAGATAATGCTGAGTGGGAAAACTGTCACCAAAAGATACAATATGATAGTACTTATGTAAAAATTATTCAAGCCTGTAGCAAAGTGTATAAGTTTGTAGTAACTGCAAAAATATGAATAGGAAGGAAGCACTCTAGCTTCAAGATGATGGTAGCCTCTGGGGATGGGGGTGAGGGAAGGGAAAGAGAAGGGGTACTTTAGCTGTATTTGTATTTTTTTCATTTTTAACTCAGGATGAAACAAATATGGCAAAATGTTAACATCTGCTTAATCTCAGTGGTAGTATGTGAGTGAGTTATTTACTATTTGGTCTAATTTTAAGTATGTTTGAAATATCTCATAATTAAAAATTTAAAAACAATAATGAAGGAAAGTATGAATGATTTGAGAGACATTTAGAACATAAAAAAAGAGCTAAATGTCACTTATCGAGAGCAGAGTTAGGCAAACGTTTTCTGTAAAGGGCAAGATAGTAGATATTTTAGGCTTTGTGATCTGTACAGTCTCTCACAACTACTCAATACTGCTGTTTTAGCTTAGAAGCTGCTATAGGCAATATACAAATGAATAGGTTGGCTATGTTCTAACAAAGCTTTATTTACAAAAACAAGTGGCCAGTGGGATTTGAGTCACGGGCCCTAGTTTGCTGATCCTTGATCTAGATGTTCTACTTATCAGGCATGCTTCTTTCCCCAAGAATGTGTGTGTGTGTGTGTGTGTGTGTTTTAATGTGTATTTATTTTTGAGAGACAGAGAGAGTGACAGAGAGCGACAGAAAAAGAGCTAGAGAGAGAGAGAGAGAGAGAGAGAGAGAGAACAGGGGAGGGGCAGAGAGAGAGAGGGAGACACAGTATCCAAAGCAGGCTCCAGGCTCTGAGCTGTCTGCACAGAGCCCAACATAGGGCTCGAACCCATGAACCACGAGATCATGACCTGAGCCGAAGTCAGATGCTTAACCAACTGAGCCACCCAGGTGCTCCAAGAATGTGTTTTAAATAAGGCTCTGTGGTATGACTATATTCCCAACCTGCAATACTACAGATTGATTGATAGCACTTTGGTTGACAGTCTGTTGTTCAGACTCTCTTCACCACCAATCAAAGTACAGTGGCTGAAGAATGGATC
The DNA here is from genome assembly GCF_028749965.1 of Puma concolor. Lineage (NCBI taxonomy): Eukaryota > Metazoa > Chordata > Mammalia > Carnivora > Felidae > Puma > Puma concolor. The sequence continues at coordinate 48,412,105 of NC_141676.1, read as the reverse complement.
CTCATCTGTCTTCATCTTTGTTTTGCTGTGAACATTAGCAGTCTTTCAAGGTTTCACTTTAGCTTGTTTGTAAGTATACTTTGAAAGCACTGGAAGTGTGGCAATCCTAGAGTAACCTCTTGCCTAAGCTAAGCAGAATGAACAAAACAATGAAGTATTAGCAGACATTTTGAAACATGCCGGCATCATTAGTAGGCTGTTGTGACTTGGAAGTCCAGCATATCATCAGAATTATCTAATTAGTTTCATTTTATGGGATTAAATGGAGAGGCAGCTTGTGCAGTGGTTAGGGACATGTACTCTGGGATTAATTATAGCACCTATCTCATTGGGAACCCACACCTGTTTCAGTCATCTATTGCAGCATGGTAAACCATTCCAGAACAATGGCTTAAAGACAGTAACAATCAGGAATGACATTAGCAGGATGTCAGCAGGTGGAATAGGTGGTCTCAGCCCTTGTCCTCCCTTAGAAACACTGATTTACCAAGAATCCATGGATAAAAATATCTTTATGAAAGTTCCAGAACCCAGGTGAGATGTTACAGCACTCCAGTGGCACAGAGAAATGAGAAAAGACACATTGAAAAAGGTAAGACAAAAGGTTCACTTTACTTCCCTAACTTGGCACAGTGCAGCTCTGAGAGAGATCCCCTTGAGTCACAGGTTTTCCTATGGGAGAAAGAGAGAACATGCCCACTTACAGATCCCATCAGCCTGTGGATATGTATAAAAAGCCCATAGCTGGGGCGCCTGGGTGGCTCAGTCGGTTGGGTGGCCGACTTCAGCTCAGGTCATGATCTCGCGGTCCGTGAGTTCGAGCCCCGCGTCAGGGCTCTGTGCTGACAGCTCAGAGCCTGGAGCCTGTTTCAGACTCTGTGTCTCCCTCTCGCTGACCCTCCCCTGTTCATGCTCTGTCTCTCTCTGTCTCAAAAATAAATAAAACGTTAAAAAAAAATTAAAAAAGCCCATAGCTAACATCATACTCAATGGTGAAAAACTAAAGCATTTCTTCTAAGATCTGGAACAATGCAAGAATGTCTACTCCCATCACTTATATTCAACACAGTACTAGAAGCCTTAGCCAGAGGGATTAGGCAAGAAAAAGAAATAAAAGGCATCAAAACCAGGAAGAAATAAGTAAAATTATCTCTGCATATGATATGCTTTTATATATAGAAAACTCTAAAGGCTATACACATGTGCATATGCAGACACACACACACACACACACACACACACACACACACACACCTTTTGGAACTAAAAATTAATTCATTAAAGTTGCAGGATACAAAATTAACACACAAAAATCAGTTGTGTTTTCATACACTGCCAGGAATTACCTGAAAAGGAAATTAAGAAAACAATCCCACTTACAACAGCATCAAAAAGAATAAAATACTTTGAATGAACTTAACCAAGGAGTTGAAAGACTTGTGTACTATAAACTATAAAACATTGATGAAATAAATTAGGGAAAATTAAATGAAAAGATATCCCTGGTTCATGGATTGGAAACATTAATATTGTTACAATGCCCATAGTACCCAAAGTGATCTACAGATTCAATGCAATCCCCATCAAAATCCCAATGACGTTTTTTACAGAAATAGAAAAAAACAACCCTAAAATTCATATGGAACCACAAAAGACCCTGAACTACCAAAGCAACAAAGTTGGAGACCTCATACTTCCTGATTTCAAAAATACATTACAAAACTACAGTAATTAAAATGGTATAAAAACACACATATAAATCAATGGAACAGAATAGACAGCAGAGAAGTAAACGCATGTATGTATATATGGTCAACTGATTTTTGATAAAAGTGCCAAGATTCACAAAGGGGAAAGGATAGTCTTCAATAAACAGTATTAGGAAAACTGCAAGAGAATGAAATTGGCACCTTTTTATACACCATACACAAAAATTAACTCAAAATGATTAAAAACTTAAACAGAAGAACTGAAACTATAAAACCCATAGAAAAATACATAGGGGAAAACTTCTTTATATTGGTCTTGGCAAGGATTTTTTGGATATGACCCCCAAAGCACAGGCAACAAAAGCCAAAATAGACAAGTGAGACTACATCAAACTAAAAAGCTTACGTGCAGAAAAGGAAATGATCAACAAAATGAAAAGTTAACCTACGGAATGGGGGAAAATATTTGCAAACTATATACCTGATAAAAGGTTAATATCCAAAATATATAGGGAACTCCTACAATTCAGTAGCACAAAACTAAATAACCCAATTAAAAAATGGGAGAACTGAATAGACATTTCTCCAGAGAAGACATACAAATGGCCAGCAGGTACATGAAAAGGTGCTCAACGTCGCTAATCATCAGGAAAAATGAAAATGAAAATCGTAATAATATATCACCTTACACTAGTCAGCATGGCTATCACAAAAAAAGAGTAAGTGTTGGCAAGGATGTGGAGAAAAGAAAACCCTTGTATACTGTTGGTGGGAATTGGTGCGGCTACCATGGAGAACATATGGAGGTTCTTCAAAAAATTAAAAATACGACTACCATATGACCCAACCATGGCACCTCTGGGTATATATCCAAAGTGTTTGAAATCAGGATCTTGAAAAGATATCTGCCCTTCCGTGTTCACTGAGGCATTGGTCTCAATAGCTAAGACAAGGAAGCAACCTAAATGTCTATTCACAGATGAATGAAAAAAAAATGGGGCATGTAACAGAATGTTATTATGCCTTAAAAAAGAAGGAAATCCTGCCATATGTAACAGCAGGGATAAACCTTGAGGACGTTATGCTAAGAGAATTAAGTCAGGCACAGAAGGATAAATATTACATGATACCATTTATATGAAGAATCTGAAACAGACCGACTCAGAAGCAGAGAGTAGAATGGTGGTTGCAGAGGCTGGGGATGGAGGGACATGTGAAGTATTAGGTGAAGAGTACACAATGTCAGTAATGTAAGATGAATAAGTCTTAGAGATCTACCATGCAGCAACAGAACCTACAGTTAGTAACAGTATTATATGCTTAAAAATCTGATAAGAAGGTAGATCTTATGTTCAAAATTCCTATCACACACATAATAACAATAATAATGATAATAATAATAATAACGGCAGGAGGAAACGTTTGGAGGTGACGGATAGGTTTATGGCATGGATTGTAGTGATGGTTTCACAGATGACTTATCTCCAAACTCTTCAAGTTGTATACGTGAAATACGTACGGCTGATTGTACGTCAATTATACCTCAATAAAGTGGTTTCAAAAGATAATTACAATCATTTATTTTGCTCTGGAATCTGGGAGTAGACGGGGTTCAGCTAGAAAGCCATTTCTGGGGCTGTCTCATGATGGTGGTGGTGGGACTAGGAACACTCAAGCAGTTGAATCTGAAACACTAGGGGCTCTTCAGGCATCACTGTCTCTGGTCTTTTCACCCTGGCCACCCTGGTGGCCTCAGGGTAGTTGAACGTCTTACTGGCTAAAGGCTTCCAAAGTGGCCCAAGGGAAACTTGCCAACCTGCATGACGTTGTCTCATGTAACCTCTGATGTCATGGAATACCATTCCTGCTGCGTCCACCTCAATTCTCTGTGACAGTCACAAAGGCTCTGAAAATGAATAGTTGATATACATAAAGTTCTTTAAGCCAGTTCTTGGCACAGAGAAAGTGCTACATGTGTTTATAAAACAGCATATACAAGAATTTTCTAGCTGGGGACTTTAAAGTCCCCAAATAGACACATGACCCACTAACTGGTCCATGGACAGGAAGCTTCCTGTCTCCTCTGACTTTATCTACTGCTGTTGTTCCTGTCCTTGTCACTGCCCCTTCCTTCTTCATTTCCACACAGATACACCAATAATCTATGCCTCCATAGCTACACCAAAGATCTGGGCCTTGAACCTTCCTATGAACTTGTTCTCTCATTTATTCAGAAATCACTGATGAGCAGGTCACTGTTAAAGGTGCTGGAGGTAGACAGTGAAGACAAGATCTGTGTTTTCCCCTGGGATCGTGTAACTGTGGCAGGTCAAACTGTTAGCTTGCAGGTAGGGAAGATCTGGGACTCATTATGGTTCTTGACATCATGCAGTGAGATATGTATTATTCTACAGGGAGCTACAAGGTGAATGTGTGTATGCATGTGGGGGGCGGGGGTTGACGTGGGCATAACGGGACTCAGAGGAAGGACAATGGATGTGTCACTAGGACGTGAATATATTTAATGAGGAGGCTGTCAGAGGAGTGACCATAGAAGAAATGACATTTGAGCTGCATCTTGAAAGGTGAGGAGGAGCTTTCCTGGCAGACTCTGTAGGGAAGGGCGTTGCTGGCAGAGGAATAGAATGTGCAAAGGGCCAGAGAATGTTTGCAGAACATGGGCAGTTCTAGAAGAGCAGATAAAATGGCAGCTTCGGGAATCCTGCCCAGAATTCCCAAGTGATCCCCATTTAGGTGGCCTTTGGCAACCTCACATGGTGCCCCAGAGCTTTAAAGTGCAACTGAGTTTGAATCTCACCCCTGGCACTTGGGTACTCTGTGACATAAGATAAGCTATTTAACCTCTCTGAACTATAATTTCTTTATCTGTAAAATGGGGATAATATCTTCCTCACGGAAGGAGATAGAGATGAAATGAAACGATGTATGAGAAAGCAATTGGCATTGTGCCCGGGCTGCTTGTGGGTACTTGAAGATAGTAATTATTACCCTCTTTATGGAGAGGCTTTGAGGTGCACCTAACAGGCACAGTATAGGGACTTATACCGGGCAGTATGTCCTTTCTTTTCTTACTGCCTAATACCCTTTTCTTGACACTGAAATGGCTTATGTCATAGGGAGTAATGGGAGGCAAATTAATGTCAAGACAAACCTGGGTCCCAACTATAACCCTGCCACTTACCATCTGTGATTTTGGCAAACGACATGTCTTCTCTGAACCTCCATTTCATTATCTGTAAAATGGGAGGTATTAAGACCTAACTCACAGGGTTGGTATGAGGGTTAAAAGGGGATAATAAATCTAAAGAGGCTGTCATATTTTGTAGGAGCTCAAAACTGTCATTGTGATGTGAAATTGCTTTGTACAGCACAAAGCACTGTACAGCATATTATTATTTTATTAAGGCAAAATTCATGGATCCAAAGTCTAATGGCTATTTCAAGCCAAGGTTTCATTTTTCTGCTGACTCTTGTTTTGCGGATGGAGCTGGGGAAAAAGAACACCTTTGTTTCCTCTACTATCTGGGGACTGACATTGTTCCTTACACTCTGCAGCAACCAAGACAAGTCACAAAGCAGCCCCCCCAACGTCAAAACAAAATGCCATAGGGTTGTGTCTTGACGTCCCATGGGAAGGAACATGTTCGTAATTGTGTGAAATGTGATAGAACACGAAACATGGACAGCATGATAAATAAGTCCAATTCACTGTGAAACATACATAATGATGCTTAAGACAGCTTAAAATTTGAAATTTGAAAATTTTCTATAGAAACCATAAAGAAAATTATGAGCGCCATCTTGTGGTGAGCTCTTTATTAAAACATCATTATTGAAGAACACTCCTTCCCCTACACAGAGCCTCTAAATTAAAGGCAGACAGCATCCATCCGTCCGTCCATCCATCCATCCATCCATCCATCCATTTACTCTCCCATGCATCTATCCATTCGTTCATGTAGAAATCCACTTAATAATTTGTTTATTTGTTTGAATGCTTTCTATGGTTTGGTCTGGGAGATGCCAGGACCTTGCTTGGAAGGAACCTACAGAGAGTGATGACAGATATCGGCAAACCAACAGTTCTGGGGAAACTTGATGGAGGGAACTTAATTCCGTTCTTGTTATTGTTGAGGTGGAAGATACAAGCAGGGGAGGCTTCTTGATGGCAGTGGCACCTAAACTGAGATCTGAAGGATGAGATTCTAGGTAAGAGGAGAGCCCTAGTGTCCTGGTTGGGGCTACTTTTTCTGGGCTGTCACATGCATGTGACATGTCACATTGCTGTCAGATGTCCACCTTAGTAGAATGACAAACTGGAGGGTATCCATCACACAGTGGTCAGTGTGGTGAGGAGACACTTGAAGGAACTAGGGAAGAGCCATGAAATGAAGTGCCTGCTAAGTGGACAGATTCTATAGCACAAGATTAATGCTTCCTATTAATGTTAGAAGGTATTAATAGCTGCCATTATGTTGGGTTTTTCACTTAATAGAATTCGTTATACTCATATCAGCAGAGTTGTGTTAGCATGGGCTGTTGGCCAAGATGTGGGAATGGCTTCATTATGTATGGCTGGATACATAATGGTGTTCTGTATCCAGAATCTACCTCTATTACCTGTTACAGGTTGTTAATTGATACATGTATTACAGAAAAAAGGCCCAGCAGCAAACTGGTTAAATTGGCCGGTGCTTGGCCGACATCTGAAGGATGGATGTCCCTTTAGCAATCATCCTCTGTTCCCTTTGCAGTCTCCCAGAATTAATGCTGCGCATATCTGACATTTGCCTAGCGGAGCATACAGTAGCTCCAGTGAGCCTGAGCAGGGCTTGTTGTCTTCAGGCAGAGCGAGTCCTCTCCAGTTCAGCACAGTCCCCACCACGCCCCATCGTCTCCTGATTTTCAAGTGTGTGTCTGTTATCTTTTGCATCACTTTGCAGGATTGTTCTCTTTATGATACAGAAGCATGTCTCTGTGTTCCTGTCTAGTAACAGTAATGAAATACAGACCAGAAAGGGGTTGTGTATTTCAATGAAAAATGGTGCAAAGCATATTTCTTTGTGGGATTAAAAAAATTCAGACACATTTAATATATAAACCAATTGTGTCTGTGTCTTAGACCTTGTCTATCTTCTTCATTCATATTATTTCCTTGGACTCTGTGAGTATTTGATTCAGGATGAGCAGGAGCAACCCTGGTCAGTGTCCCAGAGCAGGTGTTGTTGACCTCGACTGTCACTTCCCTTCAAAACAGTGCCTCCTCCTCAGATCCCAGCACTGTCCACGGGCAGGCTGGCCATATTTAAAAGATCCTGGATGGGACTTAAGGGCAAAACTTCAACATTTCAACAATTTCTTCTGATGGATCCTCACTTCTCTTCTTTAGTGTAACTCAAATCAGAAGGAATATGATGTTTTATTGGAACAGCCTTAGTGTTTCATTGTCTACAATTATGTCTAAAGTAATTTGTTTTCTCTGTGCCAGCGATCGATCTGTGAATTCACTAGTCTGGCTCCCCTTCCCAGTCCTCACCACTTCACAGCTGGGGTAAGTGGATTTTCAGCTTCAGGCTCTGCCCTCTTCATCCTCCTTCCTCTAGCCTCTGGAGCTCCTTTTGCCTCCGGTCGCGGGGGTTGGAGTAGATGAAGAAAGCATGGGGATGAGCATTAAGGCCGTCCTGCTGTTTGGATAAATTGAATTTTTACCCAGATCTGGTGTGGGGCTTCTGCTTTGTCCCTCTGACCAAATGCTAGCTCTCGAGGACCTTCCAGAACTTCCTGTTCCTGTTTAGAACAGTTAGTGTGGCCAGATGGTCAGTTTCCCCACTAGAGCTGATGGCCCTTTCAGCATTTTTCAGGGGAAAGGATTATGAACAAGGAGGTGGTAAAGAAAGTAAAGAAGTTAGTCTGACCAATTGAAAGTGTTAGCGACACCCACTGGCCAGTGTGGAACAAACCCCACTGCATTAGAGAAACTGATTAAATAATAGTGCTTACAGTGTAATAGTGAAAGTAATGGTGCTTCGAGCTTAAGTGATGTATGGACCCCTTTTGAGGGGAAAAAAAGCTGACAAATTATTACCTTAACTTCAAATGGGCAGATACTAACCTAAGTACAATCTCCTTAAAACCAAAACAAATGCACACATTCATTCATTCATTCATTCATTCATTTATTTATTTATTTATTTATTTATTTTTAAACGTTTATTTATTTTTGAGACAGAGAGAGACAGAGCATGAACAGGGAATGGTCAGACAGAGGGAGACACAGAATCTGAAACAGGCTCCAGGCTCTGAGCTGTCAGCACAGAGCCCGACGCGGGGCTCGAACTCACGGACCATGAGATCATGACCTGAGCCGAAGTCAGCCGCTTAACCGACTGAGCCACCCAGGCGCCCCCAAATGAATACATTTAAATATAAACAGCAAAAATATTCAGATAGACTTTTACAGATTTATAAAATGCAAACAGGTCCACAACACCAATACAACTCATCTATTCTAAATGTCCTTTGTTCTAAATATGCTGCCTTTGCTTCTGCAGGATGTAGTGAGGTTGTTTATTCTTCCCTTTGATCGGATCATTTGTGTTAAAGTTCATCCGGTTCATTTTTCATCAGCCTGAGACAGTTAAAGCAGTTCTCTGTGGCCCCTGTGCTGTCATAAGCACAAACCTAAATGTGGACACAGAAAATCTGTGGCCTGAGCTGGTCAGCCAGTTGATTCACAAGATACTTATATTGATTGTTTTTAGATTTTCATCAAAACAAACCCACAAAACTAAAAAACACTATCAAAAAGTTATGAACCCAGAGGAAAATGTCCAAAGGCTCTAGTTTGAGAAACACCAGTGTTAAAAGCCTGATGACCTGGCTGTCTCTGTGGTATGGGACAGGAAATGGAGCGAAGGAACAGGGCTTAAACTGTCAGCTTCTGTCTGCTTTAGTCTACATCTCCTCAGAGCTGGTCTGTTTCTCTGATTTACTGGGGAAACTGAGACAGCTCAGCTACTCACTTGAATTCTGGTCCTCAACTATCATTCTGTATCTGGCTTTGTGCTGCCATACCTCCCTGACAATCAGTGCTTGTGATCCCGCTTAGTGCTGGGCACAGGAATTGGTGGTTTCTGTAGCAGAATCCAGTCACTCATTGTCCAGAAACACAGATTGGAAACCTTAGTCTGAAAAAATTTTTATGCTATTGCTATGTTTGAATGTGAATGTTTATCATCAGGAGAATTTTAGATAATGGGCATTGGGAGGGCCCAAGAGAACTGCATAGATTCCAATTGTAAAGAATTGTTCAGAGTCAGGAAGAAACCCTGGATGCATTCAAACAACTACCAGGAACCTATGAGCTCAGTTGCCTTTTTCAAGATGGGCAGAGAAAAGAATATGTGTCACTCTGTGACTGGCAGTGGTTAATCCCTATGTCCAAAAAAGCATTCTGAGTTGATACTAAAACATATTATTTTCAGTCTCCAAGTACTGATTCATTGGGGAGAAACTGAGGCAGTGTAATGCTTGATCATCAGGGCCTGTCCCCAAAGTCCTACCGACAGGCTTGGTTCACGTGCAACTGCCCTCCATGGTCTGGCCAGTCTATCAGTGGTAATCAAAGCCAAGGATGGACTTTCTCTTGTTTCTTTCTGTGGAGCCAGTTGTCCACAGCCCTGTCTGCCCCAAGAGTTCAAGCACCAAACCTCAGGGAGTGATTCAAATCCCCTCCCAAGTGCTTCTGCCAACCTCATTCGAACCGACGATGTGCCTTTCAGTTGGACACTCCCACCCTATTTTCCCTAAAACTCAATGGTCTGAACTGAGTTGTACTGGTTCCACATTTGTGAAGTCATCTCAAATATATTTTAGAATGAAGTGGGATGTGAATGGATGAATTATGTACACACATATGGTAGGATATGTGTGGTGGTTAGAGATGGGTTCTGGACTCACACAGGCCTGAGTTTTAACTGTCCTGTCACTCAAGAGCTGCATTACCTTAGACAGATTCCTTGCTCTTTCTAGGACTTAGTTTCCTTCTTTGTAAAATAGGAGTCAAAATAATATTTATTGGGGCATCTGGGTGGCTCAGTCGGTTAAGCGACCAACTCTTGGTGTTGGCTCAGGTCATTATCTTGTGGTCATGAGATTGAGCCCCACGTTGGGCTCCATGCTGAGTGTGGAGCCTGCTTAAGATTCTCTCTCTCTCTTTCTCTCGCTCTCTCTCTCTCCCCCCTGCCCCTCCCCTGCTTGCATGTGCTCTCTCTCTCAAAATAATTAAACATTAAAAAATAATATGTATTTCATAATGTTGAGAGGACTAAATATTAATGTCTGAGATACCCAATGGGCACTCAGTCAGTTGTAATTTATTATCATTATTATTATTGCTGTTGCTATTGTTATTAGTTGAGCATATTATATATATGATACATATACACACATGGGCCTTTGGTTAGGCACAAGGGCTACCAAATTCTCCATCCTCAAATAGCTTCTAACGGTTCTGGGGTCTTCTCTGGAGCCACCCAGAGTTGGATCAACAGTCAAACTGGTTTGATGCCACACCAGCTGAATTTGGGGCCAGGATAAACAAAATCCACCGCCATCACCCAATCCTGATTAGGGTAGGATTCACTCTAGAGCCTGTGTTCCAGAATTAGATTGCACTGAGAAGGGGAGAGATGGGAGAATGGTAAGTCCAATCTTCACTACTTCATAGTTGAGGCTTCACTTAATTTGGGAGGTCTGCCTCTGCCCTCACTGGAAGATGACCCTGAAGACAGTGAATGAGCTGTGTCCTGCCAATGGCTATCGCACAATGAACTTGGGAGGAACCTCAGGCCATCTTTCCTTCGTAATGGCTGGAAACATATGTCTCAAGCAGAGTTTATAAAGATATCATTTCATTCTTTGTCTCCTCATTTCTGAGTCAGTACACAAATAGCTTGTTTTCTGGAGCTTCAGGGAAGCCCAGATTGACATGTTAGCCAGGAAGTAATGTGCCTTCTTTCTTCTTCTGTCCATAATGCATTCAAATCCAGATAAAAATATGTCGGAATTTGTTCAAAATCCATCAGTTGGGCCATTTTCTCAATGACAAACAGATGGCTCCTTTGAGTTATTCAGAGGGAAAACATTTTTCCTTTTTGTTCATCTCCGTTTTTATGGCTTAAAAGAATTAGTGTTTAATCCCAATTCCAAAATTGTTAATTAGTTTGTATTTGCTTCACTAAATCTGTTAAATAGATTTTTATCACTTCAGCTATATCTCCCTGACAGCATCTGGTGTCAAGTTTGCAGAAATAATGTTGGTTTTACAGCCAAAAATCAGAGGTTAAACCCCCAGGACTACAGATGTGACAGCATTAAAGGGAAATTCATCACCCCAAAGCCTTTCATTCCCATATATTTTAGAATCAGCCCAAACACCAACCCATGTTCTTGTTCCCCTTTCATTCTCTAGGAGCACTGTGGCTCAGTTCCTTTTTGATTTATTCGTGTGGTTATTGCTGATGAGAGCTCCCGGGGAGACCTCAGCCCACCCCTGCCATAGCCTTGGAAAATGAGCAAAAGCTCTTCTTGCTCAACTGCTTTCTGTTGCTTATAGAAGCTTCCATCCTGGACTAGGGCTATACAAGACTAACATAATTCATCAGTTAAGCTGATAAAAAAGACTGTGTAGGAAGTCTGTGCAGACACAGCTCTGTAATTTTACTTATAGGTAGGGGCATAATAGAGCAGAGCAGCACGAGTAAGGCAGTGTCTGTTGCAAATAAGCTGTTTTGAACTTGAATCATTGCACTTCAGGGAAAAATTAAGTGAAGTAAATCAAACAATCGGGATATTTGAGTCATAGTGGAAGGCTGCTGGACAATAATCCACCTGGGTATCTGTAGTAGGCTGAATAATGGTCCCGAAAGACGTCCGCATCCTAATCCTTAGAACCTGGGAAAGTTACTGTACGTGGCAAAGAGGACTTTGCAGATGTGATTAAGTTCAGGCTCTTGCAATGGGGAGAGTATCCTGGATTCTTTGGGTGAGCCCTAAATGTAATCACAGATGGCCTTAGAGGAGAGAAGCAGAGGGAGATTAGATAGAAGAGACGGGGAGGCGAGGATGGAAATACAGGTTCGAATGACCCCTTGAAAATGGAGCAAGAGCCACAAGCCAAGGAATTCAGGCAGGCAGTAGCAGCTGAAAAAGCAAGAAAATGGATTCTCTTCTCAGAGCCTCCAAAAGGAACCAGCACAGTCAACACCATGATTTTAGTCCAGTGAAGCTGATTCTGAACTTAACATTTGTTTATTTTTGAGAGACAGAGAGAGACAAAGTGTGAGCAGGGAAAGGGCAGAGGGAGAGGGCAACACAGAATCTGAGACAGATTCCAGGCTCTGAGCTGTCAGCACAGAGCCCAATGAGGGGCTCAAACTCATGAACCATGAGATCATGACCTGATTCTGGACTTCTGACTCCTAGAACCGTAAAAGAAGAAATTTGTATTGTTTTTTATTTTAATTTTTTTAATGTTTATTTATTTTGAAAGAGAGGGACAGAGCACAAGCAGTGGAGGGTCAGAGAGAGAGGGAGATAGAATCTGAAGCAGGCTCCAGGCTCTGAGCTGTCAGCACAGAGCCTGACGCACGGCTTGAACCCATGAACTGTGAGATCACGTCCTGAGCCAAAGTTGGATGCTCAATCCACTGAGCCACCCAGGTGCCCCAAAATCTGTATTGTTTTAAGCCACCACTTTCGTGGTATTGTTACAGTAACTGTAGGAAACTAATACAGGTATCTTTTCCTTGCCTGATGCTGAAGAGTTCTACTCTAGCAGACAGAAGTAACCTATACAGGCAAGGAGAGCCGGAGGGGACCAGCACAGTGCCTCCATGCTCTCAGGGAGTTCCTCTTTGGTATAGGTATGGGCAGCTGCGGCTGGAAGTAGAAATGGAAATAACAGCTAGCAAGCTCTGGCAGGTTGGGGAAGAACATTTCTGAGAATCATGGACAGTAGGCAATAGCACACAGAGAGACTGAGAGCTCTCGGCAACTGGATATTTACATACTTATTAGGAAAAGTCCAGTAAGCACAGACAGCAGAGGTCAGAGGAAGGTGGAGAACAGAGGTGAGCAAGGAAGAGTATCTGGACAGGAAAGAGCCGAGAGGCTTCACCCTAGCCACTTGAGAGGTCTGGCGGAGAGGGACTGGCAGTGAACAGCCAAGCCTCTCTGGTCTCACCCTTCACATGTTGCTATGGGGGGCGGGAGGGGATCTGAATGTCTGGATCTCTGGATCCACCAGCCCCATTCTGGATTAGTCTGAATTGGACAGATTGAGCCTCCAGTCGGGATTTCATTTCAGTAAATATCCTATTGTGCAAAAAGATTTCTTGGTAACTTAATTAAAAAAATTTGTCTTAATATTTATTTTTGAGAGTGAGAGAGACAGAGTGTGAGCAGGGGAAGGGCAGACAGAGGGAGACACAGAATCCAAAGCAGGCTCCGGGCTCTGAGCTGTTAGCATGGAGCCAGATGCAGGGCTCAAACCCATGAGCCTCAAGATCATGACCTGAGCTGAAGTTGGGTGCTTAACCGACTAAGCCACCCAGGTGCCCCGTTGGTAACTTAATTTTGATATCATTCTAAAGTACAGAAAATTGCAATAATACGAAGTCCTCCCATGTACACTTCAACCAGATTCACCAACACTTAGCATGTAGCCGCATTTGCATGATCATTTGTTCTCTCTAAATACAGATGTATCTGAACCGTTTGAGTAAGTAGGCATTATATCCCTTTACCCCTAAATATGTCAGTGTTTATAAGAACAAGTACATTTTGTAATTTGTTCTACAGTACGATTATCAAAATTGGGAAATTTAACATCAACAAAATGCTGTCATGCAATCCACAGTCCAAATTCAAATTTTGCCAAATACCTTTATAGGTATTTTTTCCTGGTCCAGGATCTGTTCCAGGTTCACACATTGCATTTGTCATGTCTCCCCAGTTTTCTTTAATTTGGAATTTTTCCTCAGCTTTCGTCTTTCATGGCCTTGACATTTTTGAAGAGTACAGGCCAGTTATTTGGTGAATTACCCCTCAGTTGCGGCTTGAATGGTATTTCCTCATGCTGGGACTCAGATCATGCAGTTTTAGCTTAAATACCACAAAAGTGATGCTGTGTTCTTTTCAGAACGTTGTACTGGGAAAGGGCATGATGTTGCCTTGTCCCATTGTTGGTGATGGTGACCTTGATCCCTTAGTCAAGAGGATGGTGGCACCTTCTAGGTCTCCACTGTAAGTTTTCATTTTCTCCTTTGTAATTAATTTGCAGAAAGATACCTCAATATTAGGTAAATCTGTTCCTTCTCAAAGAGCCACCCACTCATTGTAGCAGCCATTGATAATTCATATCTGACTCTATTATCACTATGATGATGGCCAAGTGGTGATTTTCTTACCTTCACCATTCCTTCTACATGCATTAGTTGGCATTATTGTATAAGAAAGCTCTTTTCTTTATTTCCCATTTACGTATTCATGTATTTAATTATGTCAGGTACACTCATAGATCTTATTTTATTCATGGGTTGTAAGTCATTGCTATCACTGTTCATCTTGATGCTCACATTAACCCAGATTTGGCCAATGGGAGCCCCATTAAGATGGCGCCTATGTTTTTTGATATGTTCCTATAATTTTTAAAGCACTTCTTCACTCTCTGTGACAAGACATTCTAGGTCCTTTTTGCTTCAGCCTTGGAAACAGCCATTTCTCCAAGGCAACCTGGTTCCTTATACTATTATAGGGGGAAATATTAAGAAGACCTGGGTGGTAGGTGTGTTCATTGCTACTAGTATAACATTGCTTCGAGGCCTTTTCAGCTTATGCATCTGGAACACACACATACACACACACACGCACACACGCACACAAACACACACATCTGTCTTTCTATCTATCCTATATCTCTAATTCCAATCCTACACCACAAAGTTCATCCCTAGCTTCTCCCATTCCATATTGATAACAGCTGTCTGTCACAGTGAGAAACTTGGCTCCCACCATTTCAATCTATTTATTCACGTGTTCAATCCTAGTTTTCACAGAAAGTGGTTTCAGAATTGCTGACCCATCCCACAGCAAGAACCAAGTAGAATTATCTATTAACACTTCTTGTATCTTTAGATTGCAGGTACATAGTCTCAGTACTGTGCTCAAAAGTTACTCGGGTTTGTTCTCTTGTTTTTTCCCTTTCGCGATGATTATGTTATTCTTTTAAATTCTAATTAGAGCTCTTTTTTTTTCTGTTTATAGTCCATTTCAGAGTGGTAAAACTGGTATCCATTTTGATTTGACTTAATTTAAAAAAAGTATTTAGGGGCACCTGGGTGGCTCGGTCAGTTAAGGGTCTGACTTCGGCTCAGGTCATGATCTTGTGTCCAGGCCGTGAGTTTGAGCCCCACATTGGGCTCTGTGCTGACGGCTCAGAGCCTGGAGCCTGCTTCAGATTGTGTCTCCTTCTCTCTGGCCCTCCCCCACTCACACTCTGTATCTCTCTGTCTCTGTCTCTCAAAAATAAATAAACATTTAACAAAAATTAAAAAAAAAAAGTATTTAAAACATTCATATGATCCCAAACTCCAAACATTTACTCTCACTGAAGTATCACTCCCTTACCCACCTGGTTCCCATCCACCCCTGTGGGTAACCATTCTCATTAGTTTCTGGTTTATTTTTTCTTGATTTCCTTTTGCATTTAAGAAAGCAGATACATGTGTCTTTCTCATTTCCTCTTTCCACACAAAAGGTAGAATGCTATATATATATATACCCCTTTTCAGTCTGCTTTTTCACACACAAAATATATCCTGGAAGTCACTCCCTGTTACTGCATACAGTCCATCTCTATTCTCTTTTACCACTGTGCAGCACCACATTGTACGGATATCATTTAGTTTATTCAACGCAACTCCTTACATACGAACACGGAGGTTGTTTTCAAGATTTTGAAATTATAAATCATGCTGCAATGAGTGCACTGGTGCATTTATTACTTTGTCTTGTTGCAGGTGTAGCTTCAGAGCAAATTCCTAGAAATGGCTTCCTGGAACAAAAGGTAAATGCATGTATAGTTTTGTTAAATACTGCCACATTCTGCTCCAGAAGGCTGTACCATTTTGCATTCCTATCAGCAATGTAGGAGAGTGCCTATTTCTCCCCAGCCTTGCCAACACAGTGTGGTGCCAAGTTTCTACATTTTTGCTAATTTGCTAGGTGATAAATGGTATTTCAGTGTGAGTTTAATTTGCATTTCTCTTTTTATGAGTTGAACAACTTCTCATAAGTTTAAGGAAAATTTTATGTCTTTTTTTGGGTAAATTGTTCACAAATTTTGCTCATTTTTCTATCAGGTATTTGGCTCTATTTGCTCACTTTTTTAGAAGAGTCCTTTATATATTATAGCTATTAGACTTCAACTATGATATATGTTGCAAATAATTTTTGTTTTGAAAAAATATTTAATACCATTACTTTATATGGTTAGAAACTAGCTATAAATATGGATGCTTGTGGGGTGCATGGGTGGCTCAGTCATTTAAGCCTCTGATTCCTGGTTTTGGCTCAGGTCATGATCTCAAGGTTTGTGGGAGTGAGCCCTGTGTCGGGCTCTGTTCTGATGCCCAGAGCCTGCTTGAGATTTTTTTGTCTGTCTGTCTCTCTCTCTCTCTGCCCCTCCCTCACTTGTATTCTCTCTCTCTCTCTCAAAATAAACATTAAAAAAAAAAATACTTGTTCTTGTGTTGACCATTAACAAACTCTATGTTGTTTACCCTTCTGTGTGTGTGTGTGTGTGTGTGTGTGTGTGTGTGTGTGTGTGTGTGTTTGAAATGATTATAAACCTTAAATATCCTTGATTCAGTCTAGATTAAAATTGAAGTTAAATAGCCTTGGGATCCTGGGGGCTCAGTTGAGTGAGCAAGGTCAGAACTCTTGATTTTGGCTCAGGTTATTCATGATCCCAGGTTCATGGGATAGAGCCCTGCATCGGCTCCGTGCTGAGTGTGGAGTCTGCCTAGGATTTTCCCTCTCTCTCTCTCTCTCTCTCTCCCTCTGCCCCTCTCCCCTGCTCTCTCTACAATAAAATTTAAAAAAAAGTTAAATGGCTTTTTTGAAGGAGGACTTTGCCTCCATTTTGACCTCAAGCTTTCTAATTGATTAAGTTCTTCTTTCCAGCTTATCTCTTAACTCAAGCAAAAGACCCTGCAAGCAAAGCAGCCCCTGATGGGAACCAAACTACCCCCTCAAGCATTAGGGACTGTCCTGAGCCAGAAAGACCTTGCATGATTGATCCCGAGAAAATGATCAACCTGACCTTCACTGCCCACCTGCCTATAGCCACTGATTTTTGCCCCACGTTTTCCTTATATGAACCTGTAAGTATTTTCAGCACTTTGGAGACAGTCTTTGAGACTCTAGTTCACTGTCTTCCTGGTACTGGCCTCACTGAAATAAATTCCTCTCTTGTTTCACTACCACTTGTTTCTCTGCCTTTGGGTTTTGTCAGCTATGAGTGGCCAAACCTGGTCTGTTTGGGACCCCTGTGCCACAGCTACATTTTCAACAAATGGTATTGGAGCAACTGAATATTCAGAGGCAACAACAAAAAGAACATTGACCTAAGTTTTGTACTTTATACAAATAGACTGAAATGAACAAACCTAACACTTTCAACTTATGGAAAAACACATAGGAGAAAATCTTTGGGATCAAAGGCTAGACAAAGAGTTCTCAGACTTGAAAACTAAAGCACAATATGAAAATGGATAAATTAGACCTTACCAAAATTAGAAACTTTTTGTCCATGAAAGTGCATGTAAGGAGGAGGAATAAACAAATGATAGACTGGGGAAAAAATTGCAAACCACATATCTGATAAAGGAGTAGTATCTATAATAAATAAAGAACTCTCAAAACTCAACAGTAGAAAACCCCAAACAATCCAATTAGAAAATAGGCAGAAGATACATAATGACAAAATAATGGTATAACCATTCTTAGAAACAGTTTGACAATTTCTTAAAAATAAAATGCAACTACCAAACAACTCAGCGATTGCATTCTTGAAAAATGAAGATTTATGTTCACACAAAAGTCAGTGCACAAATATTTATGGCAGCTGTATTTGTAACAGCCCCAAAATGGAATCAGCCCAGATGTCCTTCAACAGATGAATGGTTAAACATATTGTGGATCATACATATCGTGGATACTAGGTGGCAGTAAAAGGAACAGACTATTGATACATGCAACAACTTGAATGTATCTGCAAGGAATTTTGCTGAGCATAAAAGGCCAATTCCCAAAGGTTACATACTAAATGGTTCCATTTATATAACATTCCTGAAATGAGAACATTTTGGAAATGGGGGGACAGACTAACAGTGTCCAGAGGTTAGGGAGTGGGGTAAGGGTGGAGATGTGGGAGGCATATGAGTGTGGTTATAAAAGTGCTAAGGAGGGATCCTTATGTTGTTGGGACTATTCAATGTCTTGCTGCTGGTGGTAGATACATGATCTCATACAGGTGATAAAATTGTATGGAACTTAATACACACACACACACACACACACACACACACACACATCCACAAATGAATACAGGTAAAACTGGTGAAATCAGAATAAATGGGTGGATTGTATCAATGTCAATACCCTGGTTGCAATATTCAGCTGTACTTTTGCAAAACAAACCAAAAAGCTTTGTCATCCCTGAAGGAAACTGGGTATAGTATACAAAGGATCTCTCTGTATTTCTTTTCTTTTCTTTTTTTTCTTTTCTTTTTTCTTTTCTTTTCTTTTTTAAAGTTTATTTATTTTGAGAGGTAGGGGCAGAAAGAGAGAGAAGGAGAGGATCAATCCCAGGCAGGCTCTAGGCTGACAGCAGAGAGCCGGATGCAAGGCTCTCACTCACAAACCATGAGATTATGACTTGAGCAAACGCTTAACCAACTGAGTCACTCATGTGCCCCTAACTTTACTTTTTCAATTGAACTTTTTATTGAGATAATTGTAGAATCACATACAACTGTAAAAAACACAGGGGGTTGCCTCGGTGGCTCAGTCAGTTAAGAGTTTGCCTTGACTCAGGTCATGGTGTCATGGTTTGTGAGTTTGACCCCTGCATCGGGCTCTCTGCTGTCAGTGCAGAACCTACTTTGGTTCCTCTGCCCCGTTCTCTCTTTGCACCTCCCCCGCTTGTGCTCTGTCTCTCTCTCTCCAAAATAAATCAACATGAAAAAAAAAGTAAAGTTAAAGCCAAAGTGATAGGTTTTTAGCAAAAACATTGAGAGAAACTTTGAAGAGCCATCAATTCTCCTGCTTTGAGACTAGAGTCCTGGGTAACCATTTAGCCTTTGTTTAGACCAGTCATTTTCAATGGGAGCAGTATCACTTCCGAGGGGGTGAAAATTGGTTTTGGCCAGGGGAGGGGGGGAATCTCTAGATACTACAATGGTGGTTCTCCAAAGGATATAGTATGTAAACATATAGCAGTATAAGTACAGACACACACACACACATATATATAACTTCAAAAAGTTGGGGCTACTAGGGAAAGAAGGGCTGCTCCAGGGGATAATGAGAAAAAATGTTTGGAATCATTGGTTTAGACCAGTGATTCTCTTTTTTTTTTTTTTTTAATTTTTTTTTTTTCAATGTTTATTTATTTTTGGGACAGAGAGAGACAGAGCATGAACGGGGGAGGGGCAGAGAGAGAGGGAGACACAGAATCAGAAACAGGCTCCAGGCTCTGAGCCATCAGCCCAGAGCCCGACGCGGGGCTCGAACTCACGAACCGCGAGATCGTGACCTGGCTGAAGTCGGCCGCTTAACCGACTGCGCCACCCAGGCACCCCTAGACCAGTGATTCTCAATTGGAGTCAGGATTACTTTTTGGGATGTTTTTGAAAATGTGTGGGAGTGTTTTTGGTATCACACTGACTGTGGGATGTCATTGATATTTAATATACAGGCCCAAGAATGTTAACATGCTACAATGCATCGCCACAACGAGAATGTTCTTACCCCAAATGCCATTGATACCCTGATGAAAAATACTTGCTTAGCAACTATTCATATGCTCTGTACTCTAAAATTTACACGAAATCTATCTATTCTTACTCTGTATCTTGTCATCATAAAGTTGATTTTGTAAACTTGTCTATTAAGATGGACAAAGAGTTTTCCCTCAACATTAATATTTTTATTTAACTTCTAAGATTTTTAAGCTTGCTACTCTGAAGTTTTGTTATAGGAAACAAACACTTATTAGAATGTCTTTATTGTAATAAAGCATATTTGTTATGTGTTTTTTTGGGGTGTGTGTATGGAAAACTGTGTTTCTATCTTTTTTTCCCCCTGCCTACAATTTTAAACTATATTTGCCATAGAAGGTTGATTTTATTCACTTCACCTAACATCAGCCCTTGTGTGATGTTAACTATAATTTCACTGATATAGTGCTAATTAATTAGTAAAAAGGACAGTATAGATTATTTATAAAGAGAAACATAGCTATAAATATACCTTATTTTAAAATTTATTTTACAAGTCAAATATAGTGACTCTGATTACCTTGAAAATAGAAAATCTGTTTTATGCTATTTCTCAGTAAGGTTTCAGCTTCTTTCTCTCTCTTTCTTTCTTTCTTTCTTTCTTTCTTTCTTTCTTTCTTCTTCCTTCCTTCTTTCCTTCCCTCTTTATAAAGTATTGAGATAAACATTTCAGCTTTTTCTTTCGTCCTTGCTCCTTCAATCTCTCTCTCTCTCTCTCTCTCTCTCTCTCTCTCTCTCTCTTCTGTCTTTATAATGTCTTGAGATAAAGGAACCATTGCCAGAGGGAATAATTCAGATGGCTTTTGCAATCACCACCTTGGCATCTGAATCGAGCAGGAAGGCATGCCTTTTACAGTGGGTCACAAACGAAACTTCTGTTTGGTTACCCATTCTTTACCCAGACAAGCTGTGTGCAGAAACTCATGGTGACAGCACAGCCGGCTGTGCAGATATGGGCTGCCCAGGACAGGATCGTGGACAGGGAAGGCAGGCAGACGTGGGATGTATAGACCCACTGTAGAGACAAAAGTTGAGGAGACAAGGATTGAGCAGAAATTGGATTGTAGAGACATGGAGTTTACTGACAGGAGTTTCAAAAGCACAGTATGCAGTCTGGATTATTTATTATTATCTATTATTTATAGATGCAGTTGTAGTATAGACACTGGCCCTGAAGGCATCAGTCATGTAGACATAGCCTGTGACAAACTCTTCAGTCCTGGCCTTCGGGCAGGTTGTATGGCTCCGGCCCAGCAACAGCTACCCACTCATGTGCCAGGGAGAGACTTTGATGTCTGCAAGGTAGGAAAGCAGCTGTGAGTCACTCTTGCTCTGAGTACTGGCTTGGAGTTTTCCTTACAATGCCACTCCCACCCCCAAGGGACTTGGGAAGTCACTTCTTTCTGTCTTTTCACCGATGCTCAGAACAGAGAAAACTCTCTGAGGCTCTACTGCCAACAGGATCCACTCACTAACTCATTCACCAAGCATGTAGCAATGTGCACATGTCCTGCCAGCCATGACCCGGAGATAGCCCATGCCCTAGGGACCTCAGAGGCTGGCAGTGGAGACAGGTGTGCACACACGTTCTCTGATACCATGTGGGAAGAGCTGAGAGTTGTGATAAAAGCCCAGGTGGGACCCCAGAGGAGAGTACAATTCATCTTTGGGAGGGCAGGAATGGCTTTAGGAAGGAGAAGCATTTGAGTTTGGCCTTGAAAGAAAAAGAGGATTAGAAGAGGCAAGACAGAGAAAGGGAGTCTATGAAGAAAGGGCAGGATAAACCAAGGCCTAGAGGCTGGAAAGCGTCTGGCCAGCTGGGGAACAGAAGTGGGCGCATCAGCAACAACACAACATAGAGTATGGGCGTATAATGGAAATGAATCTGGAAAGGTTAGTGAGGACAACCTCATTTTGAACCTGACTAAGGTGCTCTAAAAATTACAGAATAAATTTTGGGGCTTCTGTCCTTAGTAAATTTGCATATTTGAGGGAGGCTTATTTTATACTCATTTTGATATCTCCCTATTTGCTCTCTCACATATTGGTACCGCAGTTGAAACTAAGGCAAGAAGAATCTCATTGTGATTATCCTATTACCCCCATATTTCTAAGGAATTGGGAGTTTCCTGGGAAAGAAGAAAGGGAGACACAGAGAGAAAGACATGTACACAGAGGTACACAGAAAGAGACAAAGACCAAAACTGAGGGTGGGGGGGGGGTGCAGAGAGAGGAAGAAAGAGAAAGAGAGAGAGAGAGAAGGAAGGAGGGAGGGAAGGGGAGAAAGAGAGACAGAGAGACAGACAGAGACATGGAGAAAGAGGAGGCAGATTCAGACAGGGAAGACTTGAGAGTGGATGCTGACAAGGCTGGCCTTCAGCTGGTCCTGGAGACCACCAGAGGTCAGTCTTGGGTCCTTCAAGAGGAAACCAAGAGGCATTTGCTAAGTATTGCTGCTCACCTGAGGACCATTCAGAGGAATTTATTCCACTTTAATATACTATGGAGTTAGCAGCTTTGAAATTCTTTACTGCCAAGGGGCCCTTAAAACCAACGAAGCAGGAGTCTCAGGAATGACCCATATGTCAGGCCTGCTTATTTATAACCCTCAGGACCACAATAAAAGGTGAATTTAATCACCTAGTGATTCCGGGCTTGTGGGGTCCAGATGTACGAACCCACTCCTCAGGCCCAGGAGTCTGCCTGAGCTTGGGAGTGAGTGAGTTTGGTGCTGGGCTCAGTTGAGAAAACGTCAGGCCTGGGCTAGTCCAGGGCTGGCTTGGTCTGGGGCTGGGCTTGAACTTGGCTGCCAGGTTATTGGTTCTCCTGTTATAGAAATCTGCTTCACAGACTGTGTCAAGAAAACATGGCACGAGAACAGGCCAGTCCAACTGTTTCTACAGGAAGCTCCCCGCTGCCCCCATCCCTCAAGCTCACTGAGATTGGTTTAAGCTAACCCCACATGGGACTCTAGAGCCTCTCAGCAGGGAGCAGGCTTTAGGCCTAGACTATTACTACACCGTTACAGAAAAGGTACTTGCGGTCTCTAGACAGAGGATTAGTAACTTGTACAAAGTTGCACAGCTAGGAAATGTCAGAGCCACGCAGCCTACACCCTGAGCCACAGCACAGATCAAGAAGACCCTTTCAGCCCGTGAAGACTTTACATCAGTGGAGCAAAAGCCACTAACGTGGACAAGAGTCACAAAGGGAGGCTCAGCAGCTGAGTGCGGAGGCCTGCGTAGGAATTGGCAAAGTAGGCAAGTGGGTGTTGTGGGGAGCACTTATTCCCCACTTCTGATGTTTCCTTCCACGTGGAGGGCAAGTTAGTACAACCCTCCTGGCTTCTTCCTTGACTTGTATGTTTGGGATGAGGAAATGGGCATGTGCCCCTTTCTCCTAAGGGAGGAATGAGGCAGAGCATTTTCCAGGGCAGGCCTCCGTGTGAGGGGTGTGTGGCCCTGCAGTGTGGCTATGACTGGGGCGACCAGTCCGTTCAGTTCTGGGCCTCAGAATGAGGAAGTCCTCTGTGGTGTACCTAAGCCACACACTCCTGTATTAGCCTTTTCTGTAATGAGTTTCCAGATTTGGTCTTACCACTCAGGAAGTCAAGATTTCAGTGAGGGGGATGGTGGTGGAGAACAGCATTGCCATTTTTGGGCCTCCCTCAGGCTATTTTAGACACAAAGTAAATCAGCAACAGCAAAGAAGCGGTGCCCTTAAGCCATCTAAGCCTTGTCCTGGAACCACCCCAACTGGCAGAAGAGGTATCGGGAATTTTAGTTTCTTCCCTTAGTATTCAAAATCCAGTTGGCCAGAAGCATTGCAGCTCTTCACCAGCTCCCTCCACGACCTCAAATGAGCCTTTTTTGGGGGAAAGGGGCCTTTCACTGAGATGGCTCACCTTCCTGCAGGGACCCTGGTGGGGCAGGAGGCAAGGAGGAGCTGCACATCCAGAAGCTGTCCCTTTGGCATAGACTGGGGGCCCGGGAAGGAATCCCTATAAAACCTCAGAGCCTCCTGGTCTTTTTCCTCACCCCTGTTTCATCATTAAGTGGAGACTGAGAATGGAGAGCTTCCAGAAAGAGAGCTCTCCTGCGACCTGCCTACGGAACAGTGTCGGGTAACCAGGGAAAGCTACTGGGACCAAAAAGCCGCGTTCTTAACTGAGGTCCCCTGTCCCTTCTGGGGCTTCTTGGAGACCACGGATACTTCCCCATTCTTGCTCTGAGGGGCCTCAAACTGCAGATAACCTTCATCAGGGGAACATTCAGAGGCACAGAGCCTCCATATCACTGACCATCTCAGAAGCAGCTTATTTTTTTTTTTTTTTAATTTTTTTTTTTTAACGTTTATTTATTTTTTTGGGGACAGAGAGAGACAGAGCATGAACGGGGGAGGGGCAGAGAGAGAGGGAGACACAGAATCGGAAACAGGCTCCAGGCTCTGAGCCATCAGCCCAGAGCCTGATGCGGGGCTCGAACTCACGGACCGCGAGATCGTGACCTGGCTGAAGTCGGACGCTTAACCGACTGCGCCACCCAGGCGCCCCAGAAGCAGCTTATTTTAACACTGATAGTAAAGACTGCGTTCAAATTGGTAATCAGTAATAAAGGCAAGCACACTACCACCAACTACTGGGAAGTTACTGTGTGCCAGGCACTGTTCCAAGCACTTCATGTGCTCATTTCATCTTTATAAGAATCCTATGAGATAAATACAGTATTATTCCCATCCTACAGAAGAGGTAACAGGTTTAAAGAACTCAAGTCTACTTGAAGGGGCGCCTGGGTGGCGCAGTCGGTTAAGCGTCCGACTTCAACCAGGTCACGATCTCACGGTCCGTGAGTTCGAGCCCCGCGTTGGGCTCTGGGCTGATGGCTCAGAGCCTGGAGCCTGTTTCCGATTCTGTGTCTCCCTCTCTCTCTGCCCCTCCCCCGTTCATGCTCTGTCTCTCTCTGTCCCAAAAATAAATAAACGTTGAAAAAAAAAAAAAAAAGAACTCAAGTAACTTGCCTAAGTTTATACAGCTAGTGAATGGCAGAGCTGGGGTACAATCTTGGGCACTCTGGCTCCATAGCCATGCTCACAATCCTCATAACGTAATACTATATAATATCACAGTCTGAAGCACCGTTGGAGAGCCTGTATGCTAACCATCTTGCTGTGGCAGATGAGGAAACGGAGGCCCAGAGAGTGTAAACGACTTGCTTAAGGTCACATAGTCAGTTAGTGGCAGAGTTTGAACACAGACTCAGGCCTTCTGGCTCCCAGCTTAGAGCCCTTGTGACAGTCCATGTGGTCACCATTGTTACCAAACCAAATCTCAAGCCATTTTAGCTAGAACTCAAACCTTGCGTTGACTAATTGGAATGGACTAGAATTATACTGCTGGCCTTTTGGGCTTCAGTATACTGTAACTTCGCTCAAGCACTATCAGCTTGCCAGAGAATATGAGTAACATGAAATAGCACCTCCAGCTACAGAGATGACCTCTGACTGGAACGGGGTCTAGGCCTGGGTCACCTCTTGCTTCCTGTGTCCATTTCTAGGCCAGGGAACATATCCTGGACAAGTGAGAAAACAGGGCATTATTTCCTACGTGGAAAAAAAATATACACAGTTTTTTCCTTCAGGCAAACGGGCTCCCTCTCAGATCACAAATTGTGACAGGTTTTTCATGGGAGGCACAGGCTCTGATGGGAACAGAGAGCTCTGGCGTAAACAACCCTCAGAGAAGGAGTAAATCATCTCTTGAAATGTTCTTGGCAGTTGTTCACTCACTAACAAAAATACCCTGCTTGGCATAGCTATGGTCAAGTCAAAACCCACTCAAGAGGCCTGGCAGTTTTTGAGGCGGGGCTCTGCTTTTGAGGAAGGCCTCCGTGGCTGATAGGAGAAGAGTCCCCTTCGGAGGGGCGACATGGGGTGGGGAGTGCCCGGAGGATCTCCGAGCTGAGCTGTGGCTGGAAAAGAGCAGCGTGGAGCTCCATAGTACCTTGTTAACTTGGCTCCCCAGCAGCCGGGGCTTGTGCCTAGCTCCGTGGGTGTTTGCTGAATGAGATTGAAAGCCGTAAAGGGAAAACCCTGAACTGAGGTTGCAAACAACAAACTGCTCAAGTGTAGGAAGAGGAGAGGGGGCTTAGCAGAGGCCAGGGTACAAAGCCCTGGGAGCTTTCGCTGAGTGAGCACTCATTAGGCGCCACCTCTATGCCCTGGCTGTCAGCGGGACTAATGAATCCACCTTAAGCTGTGCTATCATCAGCCTCGATTCCGCATCAAAGCGAGAGATAATCCCTGCAGGCTTTGCTTTGGTCAGCCCGTCAGGCCACATCTGAAAATCGGTGTCCACTTCTGGGACTCACATGTTTAAGGGGCGTGGGGGCAAATTGGAACATAATTCAGGGAAGGAAGATGCCAAGATTTGAAACCATGTCAGATTGCCTGAAGAGACTGGGGCTGTCAGGCTGCAGAGCATCAGTCTGGGAACAAGGCAGAAAGCGGAAGGGGGAGTCAAAGGTTGTTTTTGAAAATGTGAAGGGCTGTCGTAGGAAGAGAAAATTAGGTATTCTGACTTGGACAGGAGGCAGCTAAGAGTTGAAACAAGAGCATGAGCTTTAGAGCCAGAGAGACTTGGTTCACATGGCTGGTTCCTTCACGTTCTGCTGGGCCATAGGCAAGCCATGGGACCTCCTTGAGATTCAGTACTTGATCAGTAAAATGGGGACAGAAATGCTTCTTCAGCATTGTTGGGATGATATACCACTGAGAAGACAGAAGTCTTACAAAGAAGTATAATTGCAGAGGAAGAGTGTGAACCCAGGGCAAGGGCAAACTTTCTAACAACCACAGCTGGTTTTGAAAGCTGACTTGCTTTTTCTGTTGCTTTGTTTATGTTTATGTTTTTCTCCCAGAAGAATGCTTTCACTTTTATTCCCTTTCCTTGTGGCCTGCCTGCTTGCATTTCCTCATATAAATTATTCAGCTACTTTTCATCTTTCTTTAAAAGTGAGAAATAGAACACACACGTACAAGGCATCTAGTCCTAACGACTGCTTGTTTTCGGGGGCTGGCTGTCCCTTTGCTTAGCTCTGAAGAGGTCCTTTCACCTCTTACTATGGACTTCCCATTCTGGGGCTGGATGATCCACCAGCCCATCCTCGAAGCCTCTGTCCTGAGTCCTGCAAAGGATTAGAGGTCAATATCGCTGCCCTGACCTCCACCAAGAGAGTTAACCTGGATTGAAAGATAACTTGGGAGTTGTTGGAGCCATCTTAGTCCTCTGAAAATGTGTGAGTGGTAGTCCATTGTCCACCCCATTCTTGGCTTCTAATGAGCCAGGCCTCTGTTAGTCTACCCTGACGGGCAGGGTGTGGAGACTTCATGTCCGACTGCTTGGAATCTATGACTAATCTACCCTTGGAGGCCCATGACCAATACCCATCAGTGAAAGCAGGAGAGCTTGCACTCGGACATTCTCCGAGACCCTGAAAGATGGCTGGGCTTAAGTGGGTGGGTGTGTGGACTGTTTGGGTGGTACTATTGTGCCCAGCGAGCTGAGCAAGGATATACGAAGTCTGGAGACTGAGGGGCCAGCAGAATGCTGTTTACTCAAGGCAATGTGTGGCAGCTTGGTTGTTTGGAAAGGGTGGTGGGGTGGGGAGCCCAGGCACGTTAGAAGGCAGGTAGTATTGGGTGTCACCTCTGGAGGGACAGATGAAGTCAGAAACAGGAGAAAGAGCAATGAGGTTTAGAAGCAGGGGAGTGAAGGACAGGATGGAATAAAGGCTAAGGAGCAAGACACACAGTTCAGCATGGATGCCAGGAATAGTGGGGAAAGGCTAGAGGGTGTGGGAGGGGAGAGGGATGGTGCATTAAAGGGCCAGGGAACATGAATACCGGTGATGGCCCTCCTTTCAGGATGTCTCTCCAAAAAGTCTCCATTGATCTGCCAGGACAGGAGAGTCTGATCTCCGTTGGAACATGGACCATGGCCAAAGCAGAGTCCTATCTTTCATGGCAACCCTAACTGGGATCCACATAAAGTGCATTCACTGCAATTGCTTGATACATCTCTTAAGTTTTTTTTTTTTATCTTTAAGGTACCTTTTTTTTCCTGTTGTACTTTACTTGCTGAATGAGCTGAGCATTTTGACGTATAGAGTTTCTCACACGAATTTTGCTGCTTGTTTCCCTGTGGTGTCGTTTAACACATGCTTCTGTGTCTTTACTGTAACTTGGTAGATAGATCTAGAGATTTGGTTAGATTGGGGTTTGGATTTTGGCAGGACTACTCAAAGGCTGACCATCAGGAGGTATGTAATATCTAATGGTCTCTTAACTCTGTGATGTTACAACTATCGATAATTATTGACTGGAGTCCATTCATTCAATAATGGCTGCAAAATGGTGATATTCTACTTCTATTAGTTTTATTTATTTCTTTATTAATTTTTTTTAATGTTTATTTATTTTTGAGAGACAGAGGCAGGGAGACAGAGAGTGAGTGGGAGAGGGGTGCAGAGAGAGGGAGACACAGAACTCAAAGCAGGCTCCAGGCTCTGTGCTGTCAGCACAGAGCCCAACGCAGGGCTTGAACCCACAAACGGTGAGATTATGACCTGAGCCAAAGTCGGATGCTTAACTGACTGAGCCACTCAGGCACCCCTATTTCTTCTTTATTAAATTAGAATACTTCTGGGGCTCCTGGCTGGCTCAGTCAGTGGAGCATGCAACTCTTGATCTCAGGGTAATGAGTTCAAGCCCCATGTTGGTGTAGAGATTACTTAAAAATAAAATATTAGGTGTGCCTGGGTGGCTCAGTCTGTTAAGCGTCTGACTTGGTTTCGGCTCACGTCATGATCTCACAGTACGTGAGTTTGAGCCCTGTGTCAGGCTCTGTGCTGACAGTGCAGAGGCTGCTTGGGATTCTCTCTCTCTCCCTCCCTCTCTGCCCTACTCCATGTGCTCTCTAGCTCAAAATAAATAAATAAATATTTTAAAAAATTAAAAAAAATAAAATCTTAAAAAAAAGAGATAATTTAGAATACTTCCGTGGAGAGAATTTTCACATGATATACGGTCATACAGAAAAGGCAAGAACGTACTAGATTCTTTCCCTTTATTTACCAATTTGCAATTTGTCAACATATTTGATATATTTCAATCCACTGCAATGCTGGTTCGTGTTAGTGTTCACATCATCGCATCATTGGCTGACCACGAGGAACTTATTCAAGTGGCGTCTGAAGACCTTTTGATGCAAGCCTAGTAGTCTTTAGTAACTTCTTCCCTTTCCGGTGGGACAAAATATTCCAGGCTTATCTTGTACATTTCTTGTCCCCGTCTGGAATCCACCATTTCTCCCAAGAAGCTTTGCTTTTTTTTTTTTTTTTAAGTGGGAAATAGTTTTAATTGGCCACAATTTGAGTGCTTATGGTTTTCATTAACACTGTTTCTAATTATTGTTTCTAGGTCTTATAGTGTGATGGAGCGGGGGAAACTATGTATTTTTAAATATTAAATATACAATGAGGTTTTTTTTTTTAAATGGATACTTCTAATTCAAATGAAACATTATGGCTTAAAAAATCTAAATCTGTACCTCCTTTCATTACTGTCAAAAATACAGGCTCCCAATGACAACAATATAACTCTTGTTGCTTTATCCCATACCACATATAAACAGTCTCAGAGTAGCGATTTAAGATTATTAACACAATTTAAGATTGTTAACAACAATCGGTTTAAGATTATTTTCCTATTTCTTTTGTGCACTAGGCACTAGGCAAGTGCAGTTAAATTATGTTTATGTGCTTTAAAGTCACTTGGAATAGTTCTCTGTGTGGTTATGCCTCCAACATTATATGCATTTACATTTGTTTGTTTTATTTTACTTTCAGTTTTAGGGGTGACTTTTTGAATCTTAATTTTGCTTCATAATTATGGAAAATATTGAAGTATATCAGAAGTCGTCTAAAATGTAAGGTACATTCATAAAATCTACTTTCTACTATTCTCTCCCACTTATTCTCTCCTGTTCCTGGAAGTAATAATTTTTTTAAAAAATTATGGTTTATTATTTGCCTTAGTTTTTTTTTTTCCTCCCATGAAACAGCTCTGAGACAATGAGTGTGTGCAGGTAATTATGTTTTGGAGGTGACCCTACGGGACAGTAATGACAGAGAGAGAGGGAGAGAAAAACAGAGGGAAGAAGGTTAATCTA
The DNA here is from genome assembly GCF_028749965.1 of Puma concolor. Lineage (NCBI taxonomy): Eukaryota > Metazoa > Chordata > Mammalia > Carnivora > Felidae > Puma > Puma concolor. Next base: position 48,382,025 of record NC_141676.1, on the reverse strand, counting down.
AAATGTGTTATTAAGCTGAAAGCTACAACGGGCAACTGGGGTTCTAACCACAGAGGACCTTCTGAGGAACCACATAGACTGTGCCTCAGAACTGTCTGCTGAAGACACAGAAGGTGGGAGGATCCACGGCTCCTGTTCTCTTGTCCCCTGTTGGTCAAGGATTGTCTCAGGGGGTGTTAACTTCCTGGAGCTTCCACATGTGCTTATGAACCAAAGTGGGTGTCAGCAGTGGCCAACACATCTCAAAGGACAATGCCAGAGATGCGCAGTACAACTTGGGCAAGGGCGGTGGCAGCTTACAGCTGTGCACAGCTGGTTTCTGCAGCAATGGCTGCCTGGAGTTAAACATGGGCTTGTAAAGATGAAGGCGGGGTGTGAAGAGTCTAACATATCCTTGCACAGTGTGTGTGTGTGTGTGTGTGTGTGTGTGTGTGTGTGTGTGTGTGTCTGTGTGTGTGTGTGTGTGTGTCTGTGTGTATATTTAAACAAGAAGCAATGTACGTACGCACACACATACACTTTCTCTCTCTCCCTTAGACAAATAGTAAAATAATCGCATACACACCTTATTCCACCTTGCTTTTTTCACTTAATCTGCTATCTTAGAGATCACACCACAGCAGTAGATGGAGGTCTTCATTCCTTTTCATGGGTGCCCATACTCCTTTGTACAGATGGATGTACCATAGTTTATTTGACTGGTCCCCTCTTGATGTTTGAGTGGGTCCTAATCTTTTGCTTTTATAGATACTGCTGCAATGAATCGTCTCTTTCATCCATTGTTTTCCCTTTATATTTTACCAGTGTTCCTTTAGAATAGATTCCAAGAGATGGGATTACGGCTTAAAAGGTGAATAAATACGTACTTGTGCTAGATATTGCCAAATGTAACCTCCTGCATTTCCATCAGCGAAGTATAAGAATGTCTGCTTCCCCACAGACTCACCAACAGACGTTGTTGTCAAACTTTTGGATTTTGGCCAATTGGATAATGAGAAATATCTCAATATAATTTTAATGTTCATTTCTCTTATAGTAAGTGAGATTGCACAGTTTTTCACCACACTTTTTTTTTCTGGAAGCTACTACTACTCACCCCTCTAGCCCAGTGGTTTAAAACTTTAGTGTGCCTCGGGATCCCCTGGAGGGCCAGTTACAACAGATGCTACATGCTGGGTGTACTGGGAACTCTGGGTTCAATTTGTTTCAGTCTGCCACCTTGACTGCAGTGACACAACCACAACACAACAGCAACAATAACAACCACCCCCTGTTGCAAACACATACGACACTTACTTCACACCAGGCGCCATTCTACGGGTTTCAGTTATATTAACTAATTTAATCCTTTTAAGAATATATTCTTCTCATTAGAGATGAGATAGCTGAAGCACACAGCAAGAGCAACTCGCTCAAGGTAATAAGTTGAACCAAAGATCTGAACCTGGACAATCTGGGCTTTTAACCATGACTGCTTCTTGCCCAAATGGCAACTTTTCAGTAGAAAGTCATTCAGATGGACACTAAACAAATTTTTTTAATTCTCTCTGATGGCACTGTTTCTAGGTCCTATGGATGAGCTGTCTTTCACCTCTACATTGGTAGTAGACATGTGTAGATCAGTCAGAAAACAACAGGAAGACTTACAAACAGGGAGTTTCACAGGGGGAAGAGTTCTGGTCTTTCAGCATGGGGAGTCTGGCCAGGGGAGGACAGGGAAGGTGGTGTTAGGATCATGGAAGAGCCTGCCCACATCCTGCTGTTTTCCGATTCAACTATCAAGTACCTCGCAACAACTTGCCTCAAGAACCAGCCATGGTCCTGGTAGGACTCAGAGGCAAGGAACCCAATAACCCCCAAGTAATCCTCCCTTCTGCTCATTTTGCCTGAAATCCTGTAACAGAAGGTCTCTGTATCTTCCCTCTGCGTAGAGAAAACTTTGAATACATGTTCCTCTGGGAGGGAAACACATTGTTGTGGTTGATTTTCAGTCTCCGTCCATCTGATTTGATCCACTCCTGCCTTGAAAAGGCAGATGGGGGAGGTTAGAGAACAGAAGGGCCCTGGTCTGACTCGGGGAGGGTGGGGGCGGTCAGAGAGGAAGGGATGAAGTAAATGTTTAGGTAACACTTTATGGTTAACAAAGCACTTTTGTATCCATTCAGTCTTCACAGAAGCCTGACACTAGGGGTATCATCATCCCCATTTTTTTTTGAGAGAGAGGGTGCAAATGAGCGAGGGGCAGGGTGGGGGAGGAGAGAATCCCACGAGGGGCAGAGAGAGAGAGAGAGAGAGACAGGGCTCACCTGAAACAGGGCTCCCGTTTTTACCTGAGTGGGGTTTGTATTCACCCGAAGTGGGGCTCAAGCTCACAAACCGTGAGATCATGACCTGAGCCAAAGTCAGATGTTTAATAACTGAGCCATCCAGCCGCCCATCCCCATGTTTAAAAAAATTTTATTTATTTTGAGAGAGAGCATGAGTGGGGGATGGGCAGAGAGAATCCCAAGCAGACTCCGTGTGGTCAGCACAGAGCACGACGTGGGGCTCGAACTCACAAACCATGAGATCATGACCTGAGCTGAAATAAAGACTCAGATGCTTACTTGACTGAGCCACCCAGGTGCCCCTCATCCCCATTTTACAAGAAGAATCTAAAGCCTGAGAGGGGAGCAGGGTGAAGCTAGGACTTGACACTATGTATCTGGGAACGTCCTGGTCACTATGGCATGAGGAGAGGGAGCAGAAAAGAGGGGATGGGCCCACAATGACGTATGTGCTGTGGAGTTTCCACCCCTTCTCCCATGTGTATGAACAGAAGGCAAAAGAAGCCAGTGTTCCGTGTGGCTTCCCTGCGCCCCTGCCCTTGTGGGAAACCACAGCCTGAAAATTCTACGATGGCACCAAGCAACTCTTCCCAGGCCCCAGGCCGGTCTGAAGAGGGGTACCCCACACGTTTCTGAGCTTGCCACTCTGTGTCTTTATTTCTTTGGCTGAAATGAGCTCCCATTTCTTGGCTTTCCCTCTGAGCCTCCACTACATCCGGGCCTTTGCCTTGCAGGGTAAATTTGTGACTTGTTTTTGCCAGTGGAGTGATGGGGAGCACTGAGGGACACTCTTAAGCCTGTGCCCTCCACTTTGCCTCTCTGAGGCTTTAGAAGCCGGAGGTCAGCCCCAATCTGCCTGGGAACCAGTGAAAAACAATAATGAAAATAGGCTTTACATTTGTGAGTTGATAAAAACCTCAGATGAATTGTATTATTGTGTCTTCTCAATAGACCCACGAAGGGGATTCTTTTAACCTGTTTTACAAATGGGGAAACTGAGGCTGAGAGAGACCAAATGACTCATCCAAGGTCAAGTAGCTGGAGGATGGCAGAGCTGGGCCTCCCCTCCAGTTGGTTTGACTCCAAAGCCCTGGCTCTCACACCCCACCAGAGAGCATCAGAGTTTGACGGATGATTTGCCATTCAGACTGCCAAGTGGAATCTCTGCAAGATGGATAATGAGGAAATCATTTTTCAGGGGATCAATGTGGATGAAAGATTAATTGATGAAACCCTGCCAAAAGGGGGATGGTGTAGAGTCTGGATTATGTTTCAGGGTTCCGGGAAACAGAGAGCATTGGAAGGAGGGAGAACATTGTTCTTGAGGAGAGAGTTCATGGGAGAGGGTGGACAGCCTCTAGACATGCAGGGGCCTCAATCGCCTGGTGTCTGGTATTACTGTTGGGAGACAATGCTTACTGGATACCTGGTGCAGAGACTGGCCACCTACTGGCCTCTTGTGCCCAAGGTATCTTGGAGATTTGGTGTCTTTCTACCTCCTGCGTCCCACCCGACACCCTGGGCAGCTGCTTTTGTGGGAGGCCTGCCTGCACCATGCTGCTCCGGTATTTGCTTACCTCATTCCCACCAGCCCTGTCTCCTGTTTTCCCTGCCTTCCTCTTGGAGGTGTTTCCCAGGGAGGTCATGTCATGCTGTGGAAAAGGGGCAGAGCGGTGTTGAATCCAGACCCCATTACTTTCTGTGTTACCTTAGGCCGCTTACCCTCGCTGAAACTCCCTCCTCTCAAATGTAAACTAAAGACAATGGACCCACCATGAAAAGTTGGGGGGAGAAGGAGGGTCAGGTCAGGAAACCTCCCAGACCAAGGCTCAGTGAGAGGAGACCATTTGAATCTGGTGACTCCTCCTTGGCCCCATCCCTATCTTGTGTTCCTCTCCAACTTGACTCTCAGAGCAGGTTGGCTCTGATTTTGAACTCTTGGGCCCTGCTCACTCCTTTCCCTTCCTGGGGAATTACTGCTTGTGAGCGAACTGCCCTGTGCTGAGAAGAGGGAACTAGGTCTGAGGGAGGTGAGAAGGGCAGCTTCCTACACAAGTCCACCCTGGGTCTTGCTTTCTGCTCACTTTCTTTCCCGATATCTTCCCACTTTGCTTCCAGGCCCAGGGAAGTGGATACAGCTCAGTCCACACAACCTTTCAGTGCTAAAGCCCCCAGGCCATCTAGGCTGGTGCCCTGCAGACCTAGACTGCTGCCTGCCCTCAGCCCTTGGTAGAGCCTTGACCATTCTCTGCTGAACAGGAGAGGCTTAAATAGGCCTCAGGCCCTGGAACCAGGTGCTGGGGTGCAGTCTCAGAGCTCAAAGAAAGACCTGCCGCTCTCCCCAGAGTTCCAGTCCCTAAAAACACTTTAAGAGGGATGTTCCCTCCCGGCCTCTCCTCTAGCAGAGTACCTGGCTGACATGATTGACAGGTCAGTGGGAGGGCTCTGGAGGCACAGGAGGACCAAGCCTGTGGGCAGGAGAGGTGTCAGGGCTGATTAGGCCTACAGTTCGGCAGGACCATTAGGCTGCTCCTGTGGTGGCTTCCAGGTATCCAAATGAAATGTCCATGGGGTATAGGGCACTTAAGCCTGGCGTGGGCTGGTATCACCATACAGGGACCTAGGAGGAAGGGCAATAGGCATGCCGGGGAAATGGTGGGACCCAGAGAGGGTCAGAATGGACATGTGATGAGCCTCCCTTGTGTGTTGGCATAGCATCTAGTGTCAAACAGGTGGTACAGGAGGAGGATCCTGGGTCCCAGAGAACACACTGTCAAAAGCTAAGTCAGGAGCTATACAATAGTTCTGGAGGTTAGGGCTCTGGGTGCAGGCAGTTCCAACAGAGAAGTGGCATGCTGGGAGGGAACAGAGGTAGAAGCTTGGTCTTATGACCTGGGTCAACATGATAGGAGCTTGGGGAAGTCGATGAGTCTATGAGACTATGGAGGTCCAAAGCTCTTTTGGGCCCCACCTGCTAATGGAGCTGAGACTCCCAACCTTCTCCCCATCCTGGTTCAGGGAAACCTTAAGGACTGGCCAGGGCTGAAAGCATGGAAATTTGACTGAAGGAGGTGGAGAAAGCAAGGAGCTGGAGAAAGCAAGGAGCTGGAGAAAGCAAGGTCATGAACTTTCCTGCTGGCCATAACTCACCATTTGTATCTCTGTGCTTCTCGGGCTGGGATCTGGGCTTGGATTTTCCTTCTTCTTGCATTGCCGACCTCTTGACACTCACAGATTCCTCTAGTTAATGGCCAACAGAGCATCTTCTAATGATGATGATGCTCTTAAGTTTTAAAAGTTCTTATTTATTCCCATGTATGAAATACCTCAATCCCCTAATCATGTCTGCTATAGAGAAATGCTCAATTCCAAGAAGGGGCTGAGGTGGCAGAGGGGTGGGGGTCTCCTGAAGTCCAGAGAGAAAAGGGAAGAAGCATGTAGGCTTTATCCTCCAGGAAAAGAATTGAGTGTGAAAACATTAGACATGCAGATGGGGTGGGGATGGAAATGGGAGACAGACATGGGGAAATGCCTGCACAGAGCTCCAGGGCAATATGCGAGGAGATGAGGAAATGTGTACACATAGCATGGCAACTCCCTGCAAAAGACTATGCATAGTGATTCATTTGTCCAGCTGATTGTTCTCCCAGCCAAAACTGGGTACCTACTCTGAGTCAGGGCTGGGTCCTAGAGACACATAAATGAGTAAGACTCTATCCTTGCCTTCCAGGAATCCACAACCTAATTAGAGTCAGACCAATAAACAGACACTTTTCAAACAATGTGGAAACCATGGAGTGTTATGGGAGTGAAAAGGAGGGGCTTCTGCCCCAGTCCAGAGTGCAGAGTGATGGAGGATGGTGCAGAGAAAGGCTTCTAGGATATCAGATGGCTGAGATGCTTCTGAGAGGTTAAAGAAGCATCTGGTGAAGAGGAATGAGGAGGGCTGTCCAGACATGAGTGAAGAACTTCAGGCAACCACAAGACATTTGGTGTCTTAGAGACTACAGCAAGAAGCAAGGAGTGGCATGGTAGGGACGAGGATACTGGAGATATCCAAGGATAGGTCTCTGGCCTTGGCCAGGCTCATGGGAAGTAGGAGCCAAAAGGCCTAGAAGAGGTTGGGAGACTGGGCCAGGCACAGGGAAGAAGGGCTTTTTAGATGATGTAACTCAACATCAGGAAGAATCTGGCCTGTCAGGTCATGAGTTCATATCAGGGGCTGACAAACCATGGTCCACGGGCCAAATCTGGCCCATCGCCTGCTTGTATATAAAGTTTTATTGGAACACAGTCATATTCATTCATTTGCATGCTGTCTCTGGCTGCTTTCATGCTATGTCAGAGATGAATATTTGTGATAACAAAGAGTATATGGCCCACAAAGTCTATAATATTTACTATCAGGCCCATTACAGAGAAAGGTGTCTGATCTCAGGCTTAAAGTAAAGATCAGCTGCACAGTAGGAGTAGGAGGCTGGACAGGCAGGTCAGCACATGTGTCCTGAAGGTATGTTTACAAGATGGTCTCTGCTCAAGCCAGCATGGTTCAGGTTGGGCTTAGTTGAGCTGGCTTAGCTGGTCTGTTGATGTTGACTGGAGCTCCAGAAAGCCTTGCCCTAATGGCACTTGGATAATAGAAGGCTTTTAGCTGATGCTATATTTCTATCCAGGTAGCTGTGTCCTTAGAGGGACACAGGGCTCTCCTCAGGTGAGGTTTCCTCCTCTTTTGGGAGTTCTCAAGATGTCATTTGGGTCTGAAGAACGCAGGGATCTGACCTCAGGAGTTCTCCAGGATTGACCACTCAGGGTTGTCGCGGTCCCTAGGTGAAGACAGCAACCTGCAGCATGGGTCCTGACAGGCATCTTTTCCAAACAGGCACATTTTTCAAACTGGTTTCTTGCCAGCAGAATTAGTGCCACAAGTATTTGTAGTCATTTATTCTGGGTCAACCCCTCCTATGAAAGCTTTTAAATAATCTAAAGACCTTGCTCTATAACATTCCTTTCAAAAGACCATCATTCTTAAGTCTCCATTGGCTTCCCGAGCTTGCTATGGTCCTAGGCAAGTCATTCCGCCATGATGAAGCTCTAGGAAACAAACACACATCTCTCAGGCTATTTCAGCCATCACACAGGGATTAACAGAGACCATATCTCCCTCTTCTCTAAGCGCTCAGATTTCTCAAGGCAGCAGTCATGGTGACAAGTCTTCTCTCCAGGTTAGGTAGCTGCAACTCTTTCAGATTTCTCTGCTTTCCACCCTTTCTGGACACGCAGCTGCCTGCCAACCTTCCACTCAAGGTATCATAGGCCAAAGGTCCTACAACAATCCAGGGGTGGTCTGATTTGGATCCAGATATCACCAAAGGCCAGTAGACTTTCTCTGAGGTGCTACTTCCATCATTCATGACCTGCAGAGACTGACTCCTTTGGCCATCAGGTTAAGATCCAGTTTAGGTTCATGTCTGATGAAATATCCCAGAGGGAAGCATGGCTGGGGAAAGTGATAGGTGCTTCAGAGACTCTGGTGATGAAAGAATGTAAGAGAATCTCAGGGGATTGAAAAAGAGAATTAGACCATATTTGTGTATGACCAGATCACCTCCACAATATTTACTCCTTGGAGAGGGGCTTTGTGAGGCATGCAGCCTCTGCTAGCTGGCAAAGAAATTGATAGTCCACAGGTGTTCTGTCCACTCTGCACATCCTAAACAAAACTGACCCAAGGAACCAAGGCCTCACTTTATATTTGGCTATTGGGACAAGACCAGGTAGCCAGGAGATGCATTGTCTTATGCCATCAAGGACCTAGTGACCTTCTGGTGGGCACTGGAAAATGGCTGAGATGGGACATCTGCTGCTCCAAACTCCCATGCCAGACCTGCTTGCTTCTTTCCCTGAATCCTGTCTTTGAAGAGTTCATCTTTCCTGATAGGCCTGGTGCCATTAGACTGCCCTTGACTCCACTGTTAGCAGAGAGGAAATGCTGAGAGGGCAGGTCTGGCTCTGGCTCCCAGCAGTCTGGCTTTGAGCTTGGTTTAAAAAGCTGAGCAATGACTAAATTAAGGCAGTACTGGACATGGGGAAAGCACTTTTAAACTTTGATTATGAGGTAATTATAGATTCATATGCAAAGAAATAATAGAGATCCCCTCCACTCTAGCCATTGGCCTCCAGTGATAACATCTTCAAAACTCTAGTGCAACATCAAAATCAGGATGTCAATATTGATAGTCAAGGTATAGAACATTTCCATCCAGAACCACACATTGCCTTTTTATAGCCACAAGTCTATTCTTTCTTTCTTTCTTTCTTTTCTTTCTTTCTTTCTTTCTTTCTTTCTTTCTTTCTTTCTTTCTTTCTTTCTTTCTTTCTTTCTTTCTTTCTTTCTTTCTTCCTTCCTTCCTTCCTTCCTTCCTTCCTTCCTTCCTTCCTTCCCTATCCCCTCCTGAACCATGGCCAACATTCACCTCTTCTCCATTTCTATAATTTTGTCACTTTAAGGATGTTATGTAAATGGAATCATATAGTAGATAACCTTTTGGGACCTTTTTTTCAGTCAGCATAATTCAATGAAAATCCATCTAGTTGTTGGGTGTATCAATGGTTTATTCCTTTTCACCGCTGAGTAGTATTCCACAGTACAGATGTACCACAGATTATTTAATCTTTCACACACTGAAGGACAACCAAATTGTGTTCAGGTTTTGGCTGTTGGAAATAAAGCTGCTATAAATATTCATACACAGGTTTTTGTGTGAATAAAAGTCATCATTTCTCCAGGGCAAGTGTAGAGGACTGCAACTGCTGGGTTGTGTGGTAGTTGAATGGTGACTTTTTAAAGAAACTACTGAACCATTTTCCAGAGTGGCTGTACCATTTTACATTCCCACCAGCAATATCTGAGTGATTTAGTTCCTCAGCATCCTTGTCAGCATTTGGTATTGTCACTATTGTTTATTTTAGCCACTCAGATAGGTGTACAGTGATATTTTATTATGGTTTTTATTTGCATTTCCCTAGTGAGCAATGATGTTGATTGAACATGTTTTCATGTGCTTATTTACCATCTGTGTATTCTCTTTGGTAACATGTCTCTTCATTTCCTTTGCCCGTTTTCTAATTGGGTTGTTTGTTTTTCTACTGTTGAGGTTTGAGAGTTCTTTATATATTCTGAATATAGTCCTTTGTTGAATAAGTGGTTGGAAAACATTTTCTCCCAGTCTGTGGCTTATTTTTCCATCTGGGATTTTCACAGAGCAAAAGTTTTTAATTTTGATGAAGTCCAATTTATAAAGTTTTCCTTTTGTGTACTGTGCTTTTGGCATTGAGTTTAAAAACTCACTCTCTATCCCTAGGTGTCCAAGATTACTCCCTCTGTTTTCTTCTCAAAAGTTTTATAGTTTTGTTTTACATTCGTGTGCATGACCCATTTTGAGTTCGTTTTTGCAAAATGTGAGATTTCAGTCAAGATTCATTCTGTTTTTCTTTTTTTTTTTTTTTTTTGCCTGTGGATTTCCAATTCTCCTGCTCCATTTGTTGAGAAAGCAATTTTTCCTCCACTGAATTGATTTTGCACCTTGGTAAAAAATCAGCTGGGCATCTTCATGTGGGTCTGTTTCTGGGTTCTCTATTCTGTTCCATTGACCACTGTGCCTATCCTTCTGCTAATACCATAGGGTCTTGATTAGTGTAGCTAGATAATAAGACTTGAAATTAGATACACTGATTTCTTTTGCTTTTGTTTTCCTTTCAAAATTGATTTAACTATTCTGGTTTTCTTTATCTTTCCATGTAAATTTCAGAATAATCTTGTCAGGATATATATATATATATATATATATATATATATATAATATATATATATATATATATATATATATATATATATATATATATATATATATATAACCTCTCTGGGATCTTGGTAAGAGTTGCATTAGACCTGTATATCTATTCAGAGAGAATTGATGTTTTTACTATGCTGAGTTTCTTGAATATGAAATGTTTCTTCATTTATTTAATTCCTCTTTGGTTTTTCTCAGTAGCATTAAATAGTTTTCAGCATTTAAGTCCTGTACTTGTTTTGTTAGATTTACACGTAAATATTTCCTTTTTTTCTTATTTTTTAAGGTTATTTATCTATTTTGAGAGAGAGAGAGCAGGGGAGGGGCAGAGAGGGGGAGAGAGAGAATCCCAAGCAGGCTTCGCACTGTCAACACAGAGCCTGGCTCAGGGCTCAATCTCAAGAAATATGAGATCATGACCTGAAGCAAAATCAAGAGTCAGATGCTCAACCAACTGAGCCACCCAGGTGCCTCCTAAACATTTCAGTTTTTGAATGATGTTAAATGGTATTGTATTTTAAGTTTCTGTGTTCATGTGTTCACTGCTAGTACACAGAAATACGAGTTTTGAATGTTCATTTTGTATTCTATGACCTTGCTGAACTCACTTATTAGTTCTAGAAGCTATTTTGTAGATGCCTTGGATTTTTCATGTAGACAATCTTGTCATCTGCAAATGGGGACAGTTTTATTTCTTCTTTTCTGATCTGTATGCCTTATCTTTTCTTTTCTTGCCTTATTGCACTGACTAGAACTTCCAGCACCACCTTTCATATTCCTATGTTAAGTAAGATCAACAAGAATAGAGGTGATTGGGTGGCTCAGTTAGTTAAGCATCTGACTTTGGCTCAGGACATGATCTCACAGTTTGTGAGTTCAAGTCCCACCTTGGGCTCTGTGCTGACAGCTCAGAGCCTGGAGCTGCTTTGGATTCTGTGTCTCCCTCTCTCTCTGCCACTCCCCCACTTGCTCGCTCTTTCTTTCTTTCTTTCTTTCTTTCTTTCTTTCTTTCTTTCTTTCGACATTTTCATTCTTTTTTTTATATGAAATTTATTGTCAAATTGGTTTCCATACAACACCCAGTGCTCCTCCCAACAGGTGCCCTCCTCAGTGCACTTTAACTCTCTTTCTCTCAAAAACAAATAAACATTAAAAACAAATTAAAAAAAAAGAAGAACAGGGGCGCCTGGGTGGCGCAGTCGGTTAAGCGTCCGACTTCAGCCAGGTCACGATCTCGCGGTCCGTGAGTTCGAGCCCCGCATCAGGCTCTGGGCTGATGGCTCAGAGCCTGGAGCCTGTTTCCGATTCTGTGTCTCCCTCTCTCTCTGCCCCTCCCCCGTTCATGCTCTGTCTCTCTCTGTCCCAAAAATAAATAAACGTTGAAAAAAAAAAATTAAAAAAAAAAAAAAAAAAAGAACAATGAGAATAGACATCCTTGATTTGTTTCCAATCTTAGAGGGAAAGCATTCAGCTTTTCATTATTATAATGTCAGTTGTAGATTTGTTGTAGATGCCCTTTATCAAATCGAGGATGTTCTCTGTTTCCATTTTCCTGAGAGGTTTTTTTTAAAAAAAATTACTATTATTATTTTAAATGTTTATTTTATTTTTGAGAGAGACAGAGCATGAGTCGGGGAGGGGCAGAGAGACGAGACACAGGATCCAACGCAGGGTCCAGGCTCTGAGCTGTCAGCACAGAGCCTGATGTGGAGCTTGAACCCACAAACCGTGAGATCATGACCAGAGCCAAAGTTGGTGCTTAACTGACTGAGCCACCCAGGAGCCCTTAAAATTATTTTTAAAAAATCCTGAATGTGTAGTGAATTTTGCTTTATCTGCATTGATTAATACGACCATATGACTTTTCTACTTTTGACTGTTAATAGGGTAGATTACATTGATTGATTATTGAATCCTGAGCAAGCCTTGTGCCCCTAGAATAAACTCCCCTTGGTCACAGTGTATGGTTCTTTTTACATATTGTTGAATTCTATTCACTAATATTTTGTTAGGGATTTTTGTGTCCATATTCTTGAGGAATATTGGTCTGAAGTTTTCTTTTTTATTCTGTTTTTGTGTGGTTTTGGTATGAGAGTAATTTTAGCTTCATAAAATGAACTGGGATGTATTCCTTCCTCTCTTATTTCTTAGAAGAGATTGTGTAGAATTTGTGTTATTCTTTAAATCTATGGTAGAATTCTCCAGTGGTCACTGACAGTTTGAATGAGAAATTCACTGTCCTTTAATTTTTTTTTCATACCAGTGAGGTATTTCTCTCTACTTTCAAAACATTTTTTGTCTTTAGTTTTTAGAATTTTGATGAGATGTTTGGAATTTCTTTGGGTTTATCATGTTTGACTTTCAAGCTTCTTGAATCTGTAGGCTTATGTCTTTTGCCAAATTTAGGAAGTTTTCAGCCATTATTTCTTTGAATTCTTTTTCATACCTGCCCTCCTTTCCTTCTTCTGGGACTCCAACGACATGAGTATTAGATGTTTTATCACGGTGTCACAAGCCCCTGAGGCTTTGTCCTTTTTTCTGCAATCTATTTCTTTCTCTTTTTCAGGCTGAGTAATTTCTATTATTCCATCTTCCAGTTTGCTGATTTTTTCCCCCTATGCCCTCCATTCTGCTGTTGAGCCCATCCACTGAACTGTTTCTTTTGGTTATTGTATTTTTCAGTTATAAAATTCCTATTTGGTTCTCCTTTCTATCTTCTATATCTTTACTGAGGCTTTTCAATCTTTTCATTTGTTTCAAGCACGTCTGGAATTGCCCATTGAAGCTTTATTTTATTTTTTCTTAAAACATGGCTACTTTCAGGTCTTTGTCAATTAATTCTAACATTTCTTTCAACCTGGGGTTGGCATCTTTTGATTGTATTTTTTTTCATTCAGTCTGAGAGTTTTCTGGTTCATGATATGACAAGAGCTGTTTGCTTGAAACCTGGACATGTTTGCATTACATTACGAGACCCTGGATGTTGTCGAAACCTTCTATTTTAATTGGTTTTCTCTGACAAGCTCTGACGGGGAGGAGGGTTGATGCCTCATTACAGCCAGGTGGAAGGAGAAGTGCAGATTCCTCACTCAGCCTCTGCTGACACCCTAGGGGGTGGCCTTGTTATTGCTGGGAGGGGGTGAAGTCCTGACTCTCCACTAGACCTCCTCCCATTCCACTTTCAATGAGGAGTGGAAAGATGTCTCATTATTGCCAGGTGGGGATGAAAGCCAGGAATCTCATGTGGTCTCCATTGCTGTAGGAAGGGTGGTGGTTGGCCTCATACTGTCTGGTGGGGATATAAGTCTCAGTTCTCTATTTGTCCTTCTTTGACACTATTCTGACTGGGTTGTTAGGGTGCCTTGTTATGACGTTACAAAAGTGGAAGTCTAGGCTCCCCACTTGACCTTCATTGGCATGGATGGGGATGGGGCTACAGATTTTTTTTTTTTTTTTATGTGGTGTGTGACTGAAAAAGAGGAGTTATTGCCTAAAAGTTTTCTGTCTTCCTAGGCTGCTCCTTTTGGATTCTTTGGCTAGAGAGAGCAAGCTTTTTCCCCCCACCCTGTATCTCCTGGCATTTTCAGTTTGCTGGTTTCTTTAGCTCCATATGTCTAGGATAAATGAGGCAAAAATAAAAGTCAGGCAACTCATCACCATCTCATTCCTTGTTTCCATGGTCTCTAGTTGATCTGCCTACTTCTGTCCATCTTTCAGATGCTTCTCACATTTGCTTTCGAATATACTATCAAGGACTTTTTGGTTCTACTAGCAGGAGGAATTGGGGAAAAGTATGTTTGTTCCAGCTTCCCAGAAGTTAAAGTCTGTCTCTTTGCACAGAGAATTTTTGATTCATAAAACTTCAATGGAAGGTCCCAACTCAAGTGAATAGGTAAATGATCACTTCTGCCATGAAGCCCTCACTAAATACTGTCCTCTAGCTTCCAGTCATGGGACACTCCAATCACTCCTTGTATTTATGGTTCAGATATTAGCTTCTCTGTTCACTTTGGGGTTTAGCATCATATACTCTTTTATACATGGAAGGCAATTTTCAGGAGCAAGCACAGAACAATTTTCCAATGCTCAGCTCTTTTCTCCTGGGAGACCCATTCCTAGAGAATGTACACTCCCCATCCCTGGAAACATCCCATTAGAGGCTAAAAGTCCTGGATTGGGAAGAAGGAGGCACTACTTCTAAGGCCTTCATAAGATTGTGAAACTGTGAGTTCACTTGCTTTCATTTGGATGATCTCCCAGGGACAGAGGCCATGTGTAATTTCTCATTTGTTTGGCCTGGGTCCTCGTGCTGGGCTTTGCCCACAGAATGCAGTTTGTGTCACTAATGGCATGATGACTGAGTGGCTGAATTTCTGAGTAGTATGCGGTCTAGCAGGCATCTGTTCAAACGAGCCAGACTCAAATACATGGTGGGTGGGTGAGCAGAGTTGGCTGTTACTCAGATTATGCTGTGGACTTGGGGGAAGGATCTTGATGTCAGACTCACTCCTTCCATACCAGCCCTGTATACTACATAATATTTTGGCTCAGCTAGTCCAGCAAAGATGGGCTGACTTAAAACTCACAGCACAGCAAATATCCTTAGAGAATGTGTAAGCATTTACCTCGCCTTGCCATTTCATTCTTGGCTGAGGACAGTTGGTCTCTCTTGGATCAATTACAGCATAAGAGCCAGATACCCAGGGCTCAGATTTTCAGATTTAAAGATTTAGAAGTCCATTAGGTAGTGAAGAGAACCAGGTAGAAAGGGCTGGCTTAGCACTTTTCTTCTCCTGAGATATGCAGAGACATCAGCTAATGAAATAAACCCATTAGGAAAAGAACATGGGGAAATTCCTTTCAAGAGCATGGAGGTCCTCTGGAGGAAAGAGAGCTGTATGACCAGGAGAGGGATTCAAGGATCTGTGGGCGAAAGTGTCTTTTCACAATGGTTTCTTCAAAAGAAACAGAGGACCTACTGTATTCCAGGCACTTTCATCTAGGATATAGGTGATCTCAGCTAAGTCTCATGGCAAATGGACAAGTTAGCCATTGCCATGGCAGTTTTAAGATGAGGAAAAAGGCTTCAAGAAGTTAAGAAATTTTTCTGAGGTCACAAAGCTGGCAAGTGGCAGAGCTGTGACTTACACCCTGGTCTGTCTGACTCCAAAGCTCATGCTCGCATCAGACCACTATTCAGGTTCTGCTAGGAGGGGAGGGCCAAAGGGAGAATTTCTTGGAGATTTCCTTTGAAAGGACCAAGCTTAGGAAGATGAAAGGAGAAAATAAGTATGAACTTTTTAGATTTACCCCTATTTACCACTTTTTTTTTGGTTATCATTCCTTATTGTATCTCAGACCCTCTATCTGTGAGCACTGTTCTGAATAAGTATGTCCTTTAGTGAATACGTCAGTTAGTGTCCAATCAGGAGAGAGAAACCACACAGTAATTTGAACAGAGAAAATTTAATATAAAGAATTATTAATTATAATGGGGACTGGAGTGATAAGAGATTGGTTAATGAGTAGCAAAGACCACTTTAAAGAATATAGGAATAGCAGGGGTTCCTGGCTGGCTCAATTGGTTGGGCATCTGACTCTTGATCTGGCTCAGGTCATGATCTCATGTTAGATCAAGCCTAACATTGGGCTCTCCACTAATAGCACAGAGCCTGCTTGGGATTCTCTCTCTCTCTCTCTCTCTCTCTCAAAAATAAATCAGAATAAAACTTTAAGAAATAGATACAGAGGGCTTCCAGCCCTCCTAGGGCTGAGATAGAACACCTAGACCAAGCACCTCCAGAGTTGAGGTCCAGGCCTTGCTAGAGAGTGTGGCTGTGGCTCATTTAATGGTGGAAAAGTTGCTATGGGATTGCACTTATGGAACTTGCTGGAAATCTGTCCTCTAGGTTGTCAGGGAAAGCTGTTTATCAGGAGTTATTTCCAGAGTCCCTCCACTATGACACCAACTGAGGGAGTTTCTGGGGAAAGCTGCTGGTGCTGTCAGTTGCCAGGCCATGGAGGAGCCAGGTGCTGGAGAAGCTGGGATGAGAGGTCATGAACTAGAATGAGGAGGGAAAACTGTCTTGCAACATCCCTCCAGTGCTCTCCATTGACAAAGCCTAACATGATGCCAGCTGGCACAGGAAAAGTATTCATACAGCCCATCTCTACTTTTGCAGAGCAGAGGGCAAATTTGAAGCTGGGAGACAATAAATTGATAACTGGCACAATGAAGGTCTTCTGATGACATTTGTTTCAATTTTTGTCTGAAAACGTCACCCCCTTTCTTGATAGTCATTTTTGCTGGGTGTACAATTTATTTTTTCTCAGCACCTGAAGGTATCATTCCACTGTCTTTTGGCTTTCACCAAGGAGTCACCTGTGGGTTTGATTGGTTTTTGTCTTTTTCTTTTCTTTTCTTTCTTGCTTATTTTCAAGTTTCTGTCTTTGCCTTTGGGGTGTTGAGATATGTCTAGGAGTGGATTTTGTTTTAATTATTCTCCTTGGAATTTGCTGAATCCTAAGATTAATGTCCTTTAGTTTTGAAAAAGTTTCAGCCATCAGTTCTTCAAATAATGCTTCTCCCCTCACAGTTTACTGTTTCCTCTCCTCTGGCAACACTGGTTAGGTGTAAGTTACACCTTCTTGCTTTATCCTGCTCGTCTCCTAACCTCTCATGTATTATCTATTATATATAAATATATATATTTAACTTCTGTATATTATATATAACCTCTATATATTGTGTGTATGTATATATATGTGTATACACATATGTATATGTATGTATATATATGTGTATATATATATATGTGTGTGTGTATGTATATATATATATATATATATATATATATATATATATATATATATATATAGTTTCTATGCTGCATTTGGGATTTGCCTTAAAGTTGACAAAAACTCCATAGGTGTATCTAAGAATGTTATACCCATTTGTTGATTTTTTTTATTTCAGTTTATACTTTGTTTATAGATGGTGTATTTGATTCTTTTTCAGATCTGTTTGCTGATGCTTATAGCTCTCCATACTGTTATTTTAGTCTTTTTATTTATAAACATATCAAGCATCTTTTATATTTTGTGTCTGTTAATTCTGATATCTGAAGTTTGTATAAATGTGATGAGGCTTATGTTGTTTCTGTTGGTTTTTACTCATGGTGTCATGTTTCCCTGTGTGTTTTGTTTTGTTTTGTTTATATTTTTGAATATAACTGCATATTCCTTAGAAATTTATTCATAGGAATTATTTGAGGACAGGGTTGAAGATGAATTCCTCCAGAAAGGATTTGTTTCTCATGGACTCCTCCAGGAGCACTATTAAGCAAGGGCCCCTTTACATTTCATTCTCAATTTGAGGTTTTGTGGACAATCCAAGCAATAAAAATTTGAGCTTCAAATCCTGATGATGATCTGGTTTGTAGGTGCAATTCTTAGAAAATGTTGTCCTCTTCACCCAGAAGCCAAGGTCTGAGGGAGTCGATTTTCTATCCTGTCCCTGCTGGTGAGTGGTGGCCTGTTATTTGTACTTCACCCTTTAAGGTTGAAGCTCCTTGGGTTCCTACTTTATGCAGGGGGTAGTGTTTCTTCTACTGGACCTCCCACTTTGGAGGGGTCATAGCCTTTGTCTCTTGTTTCCTATAAGCTGCAAGGCAATGAATACTGAAGTTCAAGGTTATGTGGGTTTGCCAAATGCCTTTGAAGGAATATTGGTTTCAGTATTCTCTTAGGTTTCCACCTTTACCTACTTTTGGCTCTGAGAATTTCTAACTTTCTTCCTAACTCATTTATTTCCATACTTTATTTAACATAGTACGAGGGTATGGAAGAACCTCTAACCTGCTGTAGTAAGAAACGGTAGTGTGAGCTAGACTCAATATATAATGCTATATTTAGTCCTCACAATAACGTTGGGACTAGAAACTCAATTTTTTGTTGGCCCTAGAAACTGAGGCTTAAGGAGTTTACGCAGACATCAAGTGACAGAACCGGGCTGGGACCTAAAGCTACGTCTTCTGGCTACACTTCTTCTGTGTTCTCCCCAACACATTACTCTGGTTTTCTGGTTTTCTCTCTTCATTTGATGCAAATTCTAGAACTCTGCAGGATTTGGGCTATTCCTTTAGCCCAGAAATGCATGGAGAATTCTACAGCCATCTTATATTAATTCTCCTCTCCTTTGTTCAAACACAGTCCAGCTTCTTCTGAGGGGACCCTCTTTTATTATGGTAGGAGACCCAGTAAGAACTGTCCAAAGGGATGGAGTGAGGTATCATGGTTGCAGCCCATGTGTCCCTGAAGATCTGTGGAGAGCGAGGGAGAGCAATCTCCTTTGCAGGGTATTTCCTACTCCATATTGTTTGTAGAATGTATGCCTGGCCTTCCCTTTGTCTGACAAGGCCTCTCCTCTCCTCCTTACTTCCTTTCCTCTTTGTCTGCCTCTTCCACCCAGTTCTCCCTGTCTCTTGCCAGGGAATTCAGAATAAACTCCAGGGACTGAGTACTTGTGTCAAACTGACGTTAACAATGGAAACATCATAAGTACGCATTCTGCCTTCTTCCAGACTTGGAAAGAACTGAGGCCAATTAAAAGTGAACTTTTAAGAGAAATGAACATCTTGCATGCCAGGTTTCAGCTGAATGTCACTGCAATTGCCTAAATTATAACTATCAGAAAAAAATGCATTCTAATTATGGAAATGCCATTAGAAGGAGTTCCTTCTGCCTGGAACCAGCTTAAAGAATGACTACCACCCACCCTCTACTTCTACCCTATTGCTCAAAAAAATTTCTACAGTTTACAGGGGAAAAAGGCAGTGTGCTATGGTGAAAATAGAATTTGCACCATATAGAACCTAGGTTTGGCTCCTCATTTCCTCCCCAATTCAAATGTTGAAGCCCTTAACCCCCAATGCCACCATATCAGGGGACAGAATGGCAATTAAGATTGCATGAGGTCATGGGGAGTGGCGAATCCAATAGGATTGTGGTTTTACAGGAAGAGGACATGTGAGGACATAGCAAAAAGGTGACCATCTGCAAGGAAAGAAGACAGCTGTCACTAGGAACTGACCCTGCTGAGCCTTGACCTGGGCTTCCCAGTCTCCAGGACTGGGAGAAAAATTTCCCATTGGTTACACCACCTAGCCTATGGTATTTTGTTATTTTGTTATGGCAGCCTGAGATGTCATTGCTTTCCTTTTGCTTTTTTTCTCTCCCCACAATTTGAAAAATTCTGTCAATCCCAGTGGCTAAATAGTTCTCTGTTTACAGTGTTTATTTTTATAAAGTTAAATGTGACCCATGGTTTAAAGAGTCATATATTTCTACAAGTCCTTTACAAAAATACTGCAGTCCCCACCCCGCGTCACTCCACCTCCTCCAGTCCCCCCTCCTTTGGTGGTTATGTTAGTATTTACCTCCAGCTCTGAACTGTATACCCACACATGCTACTTCGGTCCTTCAGTGTTAGTCTCATCTGTTGACTCCCGTGTGGTGGTGAAAGTTTAGTTTTGTCATCCCTTATCTCCTTGTGTATACAAACCACATACTTCTACAGTTTCCCCATCCTCCCTTTATATTCATATGATCACTTCAGTTTGATCAAGATTCCGCATCTATAGGATTATGGCTGCAGACTGTTACTGCTTGTCCTTTCCTGTACAACCTTTTGTTCTCCATGGAATTGATATTTATCTGGCATTAAAATTTTCCCATAGTTTTCTTGTACTCATCAGTAATTTAGCCCCTAAGCCCTTTCCCAAATGTCTAATCTCCTCTCAATATACTCACCAGATAAGTGGTTTATCAACATCTTAAAGAAGTTGTTTGTGAAGCTCCTGACCAACTCTAGGAGGGACTGGTGACTTCTATGCTTGCTGCACAGAGCATACCCCATCATTCTTCACTGGCAGCCTGGGAGCCCCTTTGTCCCTCATTGTGTCAGGTTCCCTATTTCCTGACCTCATTATCTTTTCTTAATTTACTTCCTTATTTTGGTATAGTGTATCCTCCAGTAACTTTTTTTTTTAATTTTTATTTTAATGTTTATGTATTTTTTGAGACAGAGTTAGAGAGTGAGGGAGGGACAGAAGAGAGAGGGAGACACAGAATCTGAAGCAGGCTCCAGGCTCTGAGCTGTCAACACAGAGCCCAACCCTGGGCTTGAACTCATGAACTGTGAGATCATGACCTGAACCAAAGTCAGATGCTTAACCAATTGAGCCACCCGGGCTTCCCAACCTCCAGTAACTTTCTGAGAAAGAGTTTATAGGAGATATTCTTATTTTTTAACTTGGCAAATCTCTAAATGTTTTTATTCTTCCTTCACATTTATTTGATATTTTGAATTATACAGTATAGAATTCTGAGTTGAAAATTATTTTCCCTCAGTATTTTGATGGCATTGCTTCATTTTCTTCTTGATTTTTGAATTGTGGTTAAGAAGTTTCATGTCAATCATATTTTGACCCCTTAACTATAATCTTTTCTTCCCTCTCTCTGCAAGATTTTAGGGTATTTTGTTTGGCCCTAGGGTTCTGAAATTTTCCTTTTATGCCTTAAAGTGACTATTTTTATCCCTTGCGCTGGATTTTCGATGGGTCCTTTCATTATGGAAACTTATGTCTTTCAGTTCCAGGATATTGTCTTGGAAAAAAATTTTTTTTTAAATTTTTTTAATGTTTATTTTTGTGAGAGAGAGATAGAGTTGAGTCGGGGAGAGGCAGAGAGAAAAGGAGACACAGAATCTGAAGCAGGCTCCAGGCTCTGAGCTGTCAGTACAGAGCCCAACCTGGGGCTCATGAATGGTGAGATCATGACCTGAGCTGAAGTCGACGCTTAACTGACTTCGACATGCAGGCACCTCCCCACCCACCAACTTTTTTTAATGTTTCCCTTCCCACTGTTTTGTCTTCTTTAAATCTACAATTCCTATTTGTCAGCTACCAGATCTTCTGAGATGATCTGCTAATTTTTTCACCTTCTCTCTCTCATTTTCCATCTCCTTATCTTTTTGCTGTACTTTCTGGGTGATTTACTCAATTGTTATCTTCCAGAACTTGTGTTAAATATTTCACTTCCGCTCACAAGTTTCTGTGAACTTCTGAGAGCTCATACTTGTCTGTTTTCTGAATAGTGCTTCATAATAGCATCTGTTTCTAATTTAGTGGATTCAGAATCTTCACATACCTCTCTAGGGTTATTATCAATAGGCACCTGGATATTTTCTTTTTCCTGTATAGTCTCTGTCCCTCACATTAGTTTTTCCCATTTGTTTTAGTCTGTCTCCAGGGTGGGGACATTCCTCACACATTTGTGGATTCTTATCTGTCTGTTTTTATTCATAACTGGGACTTACCAACCCTGGGCGTCAACATAGGGTCGTTGTGCTGGATTATTTAGGTGGATCTAGTGATATCATAGGTTTGAGCCCTCCTTTTAGACTGGTCAGATTTCCTAGAGAATAGTCTTCCAGTTTCCTGCCTAGAGGGTATGAGCCTAACTTAATAGCAATCACTAGAATCCATGTGGAGAAAAAGGCTGGAAGTCTCAACAGCCAGTGTGTAAACACTTTTCTAATCTGTCTGTTTTTTAGTGTGGTGCCTCTGGTATTAAATGGACTTGGTGTCCCTTAACCCAGAGATCCAACAGTAGCCTCTGGCCACATTGGGCTATTGGCACTTAAAACGCGGCTAGTGTAATGGAGGAACTTAATTAAATTCAATTTTTAATTTTAACTTGTTCTTAAAACTGCACATTCTATTTGGTATTGGGAAACTGTTCCGTATTTTGGAAAACTTAGGTATGTGGATCTACTTTCTAAATTGTAGGTTTTATCAAATCTAAACATAGATCAAGTATTTTCAATGAAAATTAACTGTTCAAATTAACGTGTACCAGAGTAGTGGGGAAGACGGCTGAGTAGGAGGATCCTAAGCTCACCTTGTCCCACAGATACAATGAGATAATACTCACATCAGTGTAAATAGCCCAGAAAATGACCCAAAGTCTGGCAGAACAAACTCCACAACTAAAGGTAGAGAGAAGGCCACGCGTGGAAGAGGGTGGGAAGAACAGAGATGTAGTGCGGAGCTAAACTGACCAGAGTGGTCCCGGAGAGGTTGCTGCCGGCATGGAGAGGGGAGAAAAACAGACCTTAGTGCCAGGGAACCTGCATGGAGATGAATCCCCATATAATTTGGCTTTGAAAACCAGAGGCGCTGAATTTTAACGCACAGGACTTAAATCCCGGAACCTTAAAAATCATGAGGTTTGGCTCTGGGAGAGCCTGGAGGGTGAGAGGAAGCTGAGTCCACAGACATAGGACGACATAGTCCTTACAGACATAGCATGACAACCAACCCACAGAGACATGGCCTAGAAGCAGTAGTTTGGAAAATTAGAAGGATACCAGAGGGTTATTTATTCATCTCAGAGTGTGTCCTGGGGTGGGGGGGGCAGGGTTTGCCGGGAGACTCCTCCAGGAGCATAGGAGTTGGTAGGTGCCATTTCCCTCCCCCACCCTCAGCATGAACACACGGCCACTTGCAGGAACCAGCTCGGTGCTGGCCCTCACAACCTAACTTGCTTACACCAAGATCTGCACCGCAAACCCACCCCCCCCCCCAACTCCCAACCACACTTCCATGGATCCACCCTTCCCAGTCATGCTTGCCTCAGTCCCGGTGCTGCAGGTCCCCTCCCTGAGAAGACCACCCACAAACCTTGCAGAGACCATATCTCTCAACCTGCATGCTCTGTGGGGCCTCAACTGGAGGCACTGGCGGGTCACCTCCCCATGAAGGCTGGCACGCACCTTGTTACAATTGGTCCACTAACACAACACAGATCAAACACTAACCACAACAAAGAGAGTCTTTGCAGACCAATGGACTGAAGGAAAAAATGGCCAAGATACAACACCAAGGCATACATAACACACATAGGAGACATGCCTGAAGCACCGAGTTCTGGTAAACAGGGCACTGTAGGACCTCTTCTTCACAAGGCCATTACTTTCAAGAGCAGGAGACATAGCTGACCTTCCTAACACATCTAAACACAGAGACAAAAGGAAGAGACAGAAGAATATGTCCCAAATGAAAGAATAGGACAAAACGGGAGAGCCTGGGTGGCTCAGTTGGTTAAGTGTCTGACTTCAGCTTAGGTCATGATCTCACAGTTTGTGAGTTCAAGCCCCGCGTCAGGCTCTGTGCTGACAGCTTCCTCAGAGCCTGGAGGCTGCTCTGGATTCTGTCTTCCTTTCTCTCTGCCCCTTCCCCGCTCACACTCTGTCTCTGTCTCTCTCAAAAATAAATAAATATTAAAAACAAACAAACAGAATAGGACAAAACCACAGCACGAAAACTAAGCAAAACAGATAAGTAATATGCCTGATAGAGAATTTAAAGCAATAATAATAAAGATACTCGCTAGATGTGAGAAAAGAGTGGAGGATGTGAGACCCTTAACAAAGAGATAAAAAAGAACTAATCAGAGATGAAGAACACAATAAATGAAATTAAAAATACACTTGATGGAATAAACAGCAGGCTAGAGAATGCAGAAGAATGAATTAGCAACCAGGAGGACAGAGTATTGGAAAGTAATCAAATGGGAACAGGTGAGAGAAAAAGAAATTATGCAAGACAAGAATAGACTTAAGGAACTCAACGACTCCATCAAGCATAATAACATTCACATAGGAGTCCCAGAAAAAGAGAAAAGGGGGCAATTTATTTGAAGAAATCACATTTGAAAATTTCCTGACTCTGGAGAAGGAAACATATCCAGATTCAGGAGGCACAGAGATGGCCCAACAAAATCAACCCAAGAAGGTCCACAGCAAGACACAAAGTAATTAAGTGGCAAAAAATCATGACAAAAAGAGAATTTTATTATTTTTTTTTTTTTAATTTTTTTTTTCAACATTTATTTATTTTTGGGACAGAGAGAGACAGAGCATGAACAGGCGAGGGGCAGAGAGAGAGGGAGACACAGAATCGGAAACAGGCTCCAGGCTCTGAGCCATCAGCCCAGAGCCCGATGCGGGGCTCGAACTCACGGACCGCGAGATCGTGACCTGGCTGAAGTCGGACGCTTAACCGACTGCGCCACCCAGGCGCCCCAAAAAGAGAATTTTAAAAGCAGCAAGAGAAAAGAAGATCATTGCATACAAATGGGACTTATGGAAGCCCCATAAGGCTATCAGTGGATTTCTCAGCAGAAACTTTGCAGGCCACAAGGGAGTGGCAAGATATATTCACAGTGCTGAAAAGGGAAAATCTGCAGTTAAGAATACTCTATCCAGAGGCACCTGGGTGGCTCAGTTGGTTGAGCATCTGACTCTTGATTTCAGCTCAGGTCCTGATTCCAGGGTTGTGAGAGGAGCCCTGTGTTGGGCTCTGAGCTGAGCATGGAGACTTCTTGAGATTCTCTCTTTCTCTTTCTCTCTCTCTCTCTCTCTCTCTCTCTCTCTCTCCCCCTGCTCCTCTCCCCCACTCATGTGCTCGCTCACTCTCTCACTCTCTCAAATAAAAAAAATTAAAAAAGAATAAAAAAAGAATACTCTAACCAGTAAGGCTATCATTCAGAATAGAGGGAGAGCTAAAGAGTTTCCCAGACAAACAAAAGCTAAAGGAGTTCATGACCACTAAAGCAATCATACAAGAAATGTTAAAGGGGAATCTGAGTGGAAAGCAAAGACCATAAGTAAGAGTAAGAAAAGTAGGAAGCACGAAAGCAGTAAAAGGAAGTGTATCTGTTAAAGTCAGTCGAAGTACTCACAAAACAAAAGGATGTAAAGATGACACTATATATCTAAAATGTGAGGTTGGGGGAAAGGAGCAAAGAATGGGTTCAACTTAAGTGACCATCAACTTAATATAGACAGCTATACGCAGAAGATGTTATATACAAACCTAATGGTAACCACAAATCCAAAATCGGTAATAGATACACAAAGAATAAAGAAAACGGAGTCCAAGTATGTCAGTAAAGAAAGCCAGCAAACCATGAGAGAAGAGAACAAGAGAAAAACAATCAGAGAAGAGCTACAAAACAACCACCAAACAAATAACAAAATGGCAATAAATACATACCTATCAATAATTACTTTGAATGCAAATGGACTAAACACTCTAGTCAAAAAACATAGGGTGACAAGATGGATTAAAAAAACAAGACCCAGGGCGCCTGGGTGGCGCAGTCGGTTAAGCGTCCGACTTCAGCCAGGTCACGATCTCAAGGTCTGTGAGTTCGAGCCCCGCGTCAGGCTCTGGGCTGATGGCTCAGAGCCTGGAGCCTGTTTCCGATTCTGTGTCTCCCTCTCTCTGACCCTCCCCCGTTCATGCTCTATCTCTCTCTGTCCCAAAAATAAATAAATGTTGAAAAAAAAATTAAAAAAACAAAAACAAAAACAAAAAACAAGACCCATCTATATGCTACCTACAAGAGACTCATTTCATACCTACCGACACATGCAGATAGAAAATGAGGGGATAGAGAAACATTTATCATGCAAATGATTGCCAAAAGAAAGCTGAGGTAGCAATACTTCTATCAGAAAAAAAAGACTTTAAAACAAAGACTGTAACAAGAGACAAAGAAAGACATCATATAATAATAAAAGGGACAATCCAACAAGAAGATATAACAATTACAAAAATTTATGCAGCCAACATGGGAGCTCCCAAACACATAGAATAGTTAATAACAAACATAAAGGAACTAACTGATGGTAAACAATAATATTGGGAACTTTAACATTCCACTTAAATCAACGGACAGATCATCCAAACACAAAATCAGCAAGGAAACAGTGGCTTTGAATGACACACTGGACCACCTGGATTTAACAGATATTTTCAGAACATTCCATCCTAAAACAGCAGAATACACATTCTTTTCAAATGCAGATGGAACATTCTCCAGAATAGATCACATATTAGGCCACAAAACTAAACCTTGACAAATTCAAAAAGATCGAAGTCACACCATGCATCTGTTCTGACCACCACACTATGAAACTAGAAATCAACCATAAGAAAAAAATCTAGAAAAAAAACACAAATACATGGAGGTTAAATAACACAGTACGAAATAATGAATGGGTTAACTAAGAAATAAAAGGAGAAATCAAAACTTACATGGAGACAAATGAAAATGAAACACAACAGTCTGAAATCTTTGGGATGCAGCAAAAGCAATTCTAAGAGGGAGGTTTACAGCAATAGAGGACTACCTCAAGAATCAAGAAAAATCTCAAATAAACTACCTAACCTTACACCTAAAGGAGACAGAAAAAGAACAACAAACAAAACCCAAACCCACCAAAAGGAAGGAAATAATAAAGATTAAGCCGAAATATATGATATAGAGACTAAAAAGGAACAGATCAGTGAAACCAGGAGTTGGTATTTGAAAAGATCAACAAAATCAATTAACTTTTAGCTAGACTTATCAAAAAAAAGAGAAAGATGACACAAATAGATAAAATCACAAATGAAAGAGGAGAAATAACTGATACCACAGAAATACAAAGGACTGTAAGAAAATCTATATGCCAACAAACTGGACAAACTATAAGAAATGTATAAACTCCTAGAAACATATAACCTACCAAAACTGAAGCAGGAAGAAATAGAAAATTTGAGCAGACCAATTGACAGCAGTGAAATTGAATCAGTAATCAAAACTTCCCCCAATAAACAAAAGTCCAGGACCAGAAAGCTTCACAGATAAATTCTACCAAACATTTAAATAAGAGTTCATACCTACTCTCAAACTTTTCCAAAAAGTAGAAGAGGAAGGAAAACTTCCAAATTCATTCTATGAGGCCAGCATTACCCTGATACCAAAACCAGATAAAGAAAACACCACGAAAGAAGAGAACTACATCGCCAAATCTCTGATGAACATAGATACAAAAATCTTCAACAAAATATGAGCAAACCAAACCCAACAATACATTAAAAATATCATTCACCAAGATCAAGAGGGATTTATTTCTGGGATGCAAAGGTAGTTCAATATTCATAAATCAATCAATGTGATACATCACGTCAATAAGAGAAAGGATAAAAACCATACGATCAATTCAATAGAAGCTGAAAAAATATTGGACAAAGTACATCATCCATTCATGATAAAAACTCTCAACAAGGTAGGTTTAGAGGGAACATAGCTCAGTGTAATAAAGCCCATATGTGAAAAACCCATAGCAAACATCATACTAAATGAGGAAAAACTGAGAGTTTTTCCCCTAAGATCAGGAACAAGACAAGGATGTTCACTTTCACCACTTTTATTCAACATAGTAATGGAAGTCCTAGATACAGTAATCAGACAACAAAAATAAATAAAAGTTGGTAAGGAAGAAGTGAAACTTTCACTTTTGCAGATGACCTGATACCATACCCAGAAAAACTTAAAGACTCCACCAAAAACTACTAGAAGTGATAAATGAATTTAGTAAAGTTGCAGGATATAAAATCCATGTACAGAAATCCATTGCATTTCTATCCACTAATAATGAAGCAGCAGAAAGAGAAATAAAGAAAACAAGCCCATTTACAACTGCACCAAAAATAATAAGATACCTAGTAATAAACTTAACCAAAGACCTATACTCTGAAAACAATAAAACATTGATGAAAGAAACTGAAGACAACTCAATGAAATGGAAAGACATTCCATGCTCATGGATTTGTAGAACAAATATTGTTAAAATGTTTATACTACCCAAAGCAATCTACAGATTTAATGCAATCCCTATCAAAATACCAACAGCATTTTTCACAGAGCCAGAACAAACAATCCTGAAGTTTGTATGGAACCACAAAAGACCCTGAATAGCCAAAGCAATCTTGAAAAAGAAAAGCAAAGCTGGAGGCATCACAATTCTGACTTTAAGTTATATTATAAGGCTGTAGTAATCAAAACGGTATGGTATTAGCACAAAAATAGACACACAGATCAGTGGAACAAATAAATCCAAAATTATATGGTCAATTAATCTTCAACAAAGGAGGCCAAGAATATGCAATGGGAAAAAGACAGTCTCTTCAACAAAAGGTGTTGGGAAAACTGGATAGCAACATGCAAAAGAATGAAAGTGCACACAAAAAATAAACTATGGATTAAGGACCTAAATTTGAGACCTGGAATCATAGAAAACCCTACAAGAAAACAGGCAGTGATTTCTCTGACATCGGCTGTAGCAACATTTTTCTAGATGTCTCCTGAGGCAAGGGAAACAAAAGCAAAAATAAACTATTGGGACTACATCAAAATAAGAGCTTCTGCACAGCAAAGGAAACAACCAACAAAACTTAAAGACAAACTACTGAATGGGAGAAGATATTTACAAATGACATATCTGATAAAAGGTTATATTCAAAATATGTAAAGAACTTATGAAACTCCACACCCAAAAAACAAATAATTCAATTAAATAACAGCCAGAAGACATGAACACACATTTCTCCAAGGAAGGCATACAGATGGCCAACAGACACATGAAAAGATGCTCAACATCACTCATTGTCAGGGAAATGCAAATCAAAACTTCACTGAGATATCACCTGTCAGAATGGCTACAATAAAAAACTCAAGAAACAACAAGTGTTGGTGAGGATGTGGAGAAAAAGGAACCCTTGTGCACTGTTGGTGGGAATGGGAGCTGGTGCAGCCACTCTAGAAAACAGTATGGAGATTCCTCAAAAAATTAACAATAGAACTACCCTATGATCCAGTAATTACACTAGTATTTACCTTAAGAATAAGAAAACACTAATTTGAAGGGATATATGTACCCCTATGTTTATTGCAGCATTATTTATAATAGCCAAGTAATGGAAGCAGCCCAGGTATCCACTGATAGATGAAGAAAGATCTATATTTTCAGTAGAATAAAATTCAGCCATAAAAAGAATGAAATCTTGCCATTTGCATCAATGTGGATGGATCTAGAGGGTATAATGCTAAGAGAAATGAGAAATAACAAATACCATATGATTTCACTCACATGTGGAATTTAAGAAACAGAATAAAAAAGGGGGGAAAAAGGAGACAAACCAAAAACACAGACTCTTAACTACAGAGAACAGAGGTTTACCAGAGGGGAGCTGGGGGTGCGTATGGGGGAAATAGTTGCTGGGGATTAAGAGTAGACTTATCACGGTGAGCACAGAGTAACATATGGAAGCGCTGAATCACTACATTGTGCACCTGAAACTAATAGAACCCTGTATGTTAACTACAGTGGAATTAAAATGAAAAAACAAACAAACTGATGTCTATTCTTCAAGTGTCAAGTACACACTGTACTTTGAAAATTAAGAATGTAAAAGATCTCATCAATAATTTTCTTATAATGATAATATTTTGGAAATATTGGGTTAAATAAAACACATTATTAAAGTTAATTTGAGGGTCACCTGAGTGGCTCAGTAGGTTCAGTGTCTGACTTCGGCTCAGGTCATGATCTCGCAGCTCATGAGTTGGAGCCCGGCGTTGGGCTCTGTGCTGACAGCTCAGAACCTGGAGCCTTCTTCGGATTCTGTATCTCCCTCTCTCTCTCTCTTTCTGCCCCTCCCCACACATGCGCGCTCTCTCTCTCTCTCTCTCTGTTTCAAAAACAAATAAACGTTAAAAGTTTTTTTAAAGTGAAGTTAATTTGACCTGTTTCTTTTTCCTTTTTTTTTTTTTTTTTTAAATGAGGATACTAGAAAATGTAAAATTATGTACGTGGTTCACACTGTGTTTTTATGGGTAGTGCTGTCTGAGAGGCTAGGGATGATGCTTCAGGGGGCATGAGGGTTGTCATTCGGCTTGGGACTGAGTCTCCCTGCTCTGTAAAGGTACATGCAGTGAGTCTTCACATCTGAGCCCCTGGCAGAGGTCCCAGTGCCTCTGCCTATGGGGCTTCTGGGTGCAGATCAGGTGTGGTCTGGCTTTGCTCGTTGCCTGGGTGGAATCCAGTTTCATTGGATTTGCTCATCAATTACGGACTAGTTGTCTGCTTTCAGATTTCTAAAAGTTTATTGCTATTGACTTTTTATCTATTCCCTTTGCCTTGAGGATTTATACTTAAGAAATAATTTACTGTTGTTTCAGTGGGGTTTCAGAAGGGAACAGAGATAAAAATGCGTGTATCCAATCCACCATCTTAAACGGGAAATCCTAAGTATTTTTTGATTCTCTTTCTTAATCCATCCTACTTTGTGTCCTCACTTCTTAGGAGGAAGATCCATCAAATATCTATTGGCTGACCCGACTTCTAGCCTCTCCCCATGCAAAGCTCTTTTTCAGGTTCCAACACACAAACAAAAATACTCAAGTTCCTCAGCATGACGAAGAAGATTCCCCTAGAACTGACCCTTTAGTACCTCCCTGCCGTATTGCTGCTACTTTCCACTCCAAATCTCACTGTCCATCAGCTCCCACATACAACATATTCTTCAATGCCTCTGCTTCGCCCATTCTATTCCCTCTTCTCCTCCTCCATTTGGCCAACTACTCTATTCCTGATAACACAGCTCACCAAACCTTCCCCAAACCTTGCCTTTGGTGGTCATGGGTGAGGGGATGGGGGCCAGACTGGGTGTCCTGTCTATTATAACAACAACACTAATGGCCAGCCCACACAGCACGAAGCAGGCACTCTTCCAGACCCTTTACATACCTGAGCCCACTAATACTTTGCAGTATGGCCTCATTTTCTATATGAGGAAAAGGAGGCACAAAGGTTCAGTGACTTTCCCAACTGACTCAGAGTTAGAAATTGAACACCAGAGTGGCTGCCTGTGTGTGTCACAAGTGCCCTGTGCTTTCATCACAGCGGTAGCAGCTGACATACGGGTCTGTCACCCCCACCACACTAGGAACTGCCTGAGGCCAGGGACCAGGTCATTTTATATCGCTGTATCAGAAATGTCTGGCACAGCGCCTGGCATCCAGTAGGTGCCTAATAAGGGCCTGGCATCCAGTAGGTGCTTAAAATATATCTGTTGAACAGACCTGCCATCCTCTTGTCATCTTCTATGGCCTCTCCCCATTTCCCTTGTGTGCATGCCACAGTCCTTGGTCGAGGTTTTCTGGCTTAGTCCCTTTTCATGCTGCTTATTTGGAAAACCATGATTATCAGTCCCTGTCAGTGTTGGAAGAGAAGGACCCATCAGAAGACATCTTCAGCAGCTTCCCAGGCATTTGCTTAAACACATTTTGTGTGCTTTTAGAATGGCAGTCACATTACTATCATTATTTTATTTATTTTTTTTAAAATAAATCCACTGGTTTAAATCATTGCAGAGGTTTAAATGATGCGGAAAATTCTAACGATGTTCCTTTGATGAAAAGATTTTATTTTTTCTTATACTTAGCATAATCTCCCTTTGAATTATTCCAGAAAATCTTAAAACCATAGTTTTATTTTTTCTCACTGTAATTTCTTTTGGGATGCCATGCCAGTGAACCGTGAGAAGGAAGGAGCTCTTTGCGTGCGTAACGGAGATGGCTCCACAAGGGGCAGCGCGAGTGCAGAAAGTGCCGGAAGCCTGTGGGCTGGGAAGCGGTGGGGGGAGGGGAGGCAGAAGAGTCCCACTAGCCAGGGCACGAGGTCAAGCCAGGTGAAAGTTGTCCTGGCCGGGAGAGTGGTTCGAGGGAGGCCAGATGTTGGCGCCAGGAGGCCGTCTGGGTGGGCAGGTTCATCTGGGAGTGGTCTTAGCCTTAAGTAATGATGGTGGAATCAGAGTAGAGTGGTTCCAGAGTTCTCCTATTGGAAAGCTTTAAGGGGTGACAATTTGGCTGAAATAGGACTGAAAGTGCTTTCGCATAGCAATATATGCAGAACTAAGAAGAGTTCAATCGTCCATATGAAGGTATGGGGCACTGATGGACTTCCACTCTGATCACCCCATCTAAAGAGCACCCTCTATTACTCCCATCCCATGAGCTACGGCTGTTTTCTTCTTAGCCCTTTGAATAAGTTACAGAAGAGAT
This sequence comes from Puma concolor, assembly GCF_028749965.1. Classification (NCBI taxonomy): domain Eukaryota; kingdom Metazoa; phylum Chordata; class Mammalia; order Carnivora; family Felidae; genus Puma; species Puma concolor. Next base: position 48,349,828 of record NC_141676.1, on the reverse strand, counting down.
AAAGCCACCCACTACTCCTTCCACGACAGCATACTGGCCGGTGCCACCAGGCAGATGGCACTCCTGGAGGGGCAGGAAAGGGACTAGTGCTTGCAACCACGAGCTCTCGGGTCAGACAGGCCTCAGTTCAAGTCCTGATCCCGCCACATATCAGCTGTGACATATTTGTGTGACACTGAGGATTCTACTCTTGGCTTTTCAGTTTTCTCATCCATGCACTGTGGCCAACACCAACCTCTTAGGGTTGTTGGAAGGATTAAATGAGATTCTAGGGGTTGTTAGAAGGATTAAATGAGATTCTAGTTAAGCAACTGACTTTGGCTCAGGTCATGATCTCACGGTTCGTGAGTTTGAGTCCCCTGTCAGGTGACCGTGAGCCCTGCACTGGGTGAGCATAAGCCCCACTTCTTTCTCTCCCTCTCTCTCTCCTTCTGCTCCTTATGGGATTCCCTCTCTCTCCCCCTCTCTCTTACTGCCCTCACTCACTTGTGCCCGGTCTCTCTCTCAAAAATAAAATAATAAAATACAATAAAATAAAATAAAAATAAAATAAAATAAAAGCAAAATAAATAAAATAAAATAAAATAAATGAGATTCTAATGCATGTAAAGCATTTAGCAGGGTGCCTGGCATATGGTAAATATTGATATGATACTAGATGCTATTACTAGTACTATTAGTGTCTTTTTATTATTACCCACATGAAACGTCCATTCTCAGAGTTCAGGTAGTACCAGGGGGCCACGGGGAGCCTCAGGGACCAGAATCACTCCTGAGGTTGAGTGGCTGCAGGAACTTGGCAGGTGCTGAGGCTCAGGGTTGGCCTCAGGCCTGGGGGAAGACTGGCATACCTTGCAGGGAACAGGGCAGACTCCAGGGTGAGGGTTGGGAGATGCCCCTCGGGGACAATGGATGCAGGGGGCTGTGAACTGGGCTTGGAGAGCTCCTCCTCACGGCTCATCTGTCATATACACCTGAGGGCTGGGGCAAGACAGCTTACCTCCAGGCTGAGGATGGTGTAGCTACAGTTACTGATATCTGCTCTGGTAGGATGGGATGGGGCCGGGGCTTGTAGTTTGGCTGCACCCAGCAGGGCGGCGGCGGTGGGAAACAGGCTGAGACCCTAGGAGCCCCTCCTTGGTACTGCAGACTCTGGCTGTTGAGCTGCCCCTCACCCCTGCCCCGTCTGCTCTTCCAGGTGACGGTGGCCTCCAGGTACGTGTTGGGGGAGGGGCAGTGTGATCAGGATGTGTGGGGGGTTGGGCAGTGATCAGGTAGAGCTCAGCAACATCACTTCAGACACGCAGGCTGACATGGAGTCTGTGACCTCTGGGAAGCGGTGCACTATCAGAAGGAGAGCGACAGCTCAGGAAAGCCCCCCAAAGTGGCCACAAGGGCCAAGGTAGCAGGGCCCTGTGCAGGGGGGAGAGAGTAGGCCAGGCCTGCCCCTGAGTCTGATCCTCTGCCAGGCCGTCCCTCTAGGGGATGAGGCATCAGGCCTTCTGTCACCCTACCGTGACTCTATGCTCCCTGAGCCACCTGCTGGCAATTTGGCTGTTTCCAGGGACACAGAGTCAAATCAGGCCCACACCCAGGCCACTCAACTCTCGCTGCAAATTAACACAATGACCACCGGCTTAGAGCATTAGTCTGAATCGGCCTGAGTCTTTTTTGCTCTGGGACTGACAAAAATTCTGTTTCTAGGCCTATGATGAGGCTGAGGACCAGTCCCTGGACTGAGAGGTTTGCCAAAGTGGTAAGTGCTGTCTTGGGAGGCTGTTGGGGAACTACCGGCATGCTTGGCCCAGCGAAGCCCATCCTCACCCAGGCCTTTCCCTCAGACGGCTGCCTGTTTGTGCATGTCTGTATGCGGGCGAATGTGAGTGTGTGTATCCCCCCCCCACGCTGACGCCTTCAGAAGGTAGTGAAGGGCCAGTGCAGGATGGGCCACTGGAGCCTGTATTACTCCCTTTCCCCACACACCTCTCCCAACCCCCAGGGAATCACTATTTGTTAAAAGCCACATATGAGGTGTTAGCCTGGGAGTTAAAACTCTGAAAGTTAAGACGAACTATAATTCCCCATCTTTCTTATAACATCCTGGGTATTAGCTCGGGCAATGAAGTCAAAGAACCAAATGCTCCATTCCCTAACTCCGTGCTTTAGGACTAGCCTACCAGACCAGCATGCCTCAGTGTCCAGATCAGGATCATCATGCTGCCTTCACTCAGGTGACATGAGAATTAAATGAGATGATGTACGTGCGACCGTCTAGTATAGAACCACAACCAGGTACCCAGAAAGAGCAAGATAAATGGTAGCCTATATTGTTGGCTAAATTCTGAATGCGCTCCCTGCATGGATGTAGAAAAAGTTTAGCAGATCTTTTGTATTATTCTCCTGGCAGGACTTTAGGCTGGTAGCCCTGAAAAGATGCATGAAGGTGAATGCAGGCCTTGATTCTAAGATGTTGTCATTTGTAAGGTGCACCTCGTGTTTAGAATAGCTGTGTGTGTGTGTGTGTGTGTGTGTGTGTGTGTGTGTGTGTGTGTGACACAGAGAGAGAGAGAGAGAGAGAGAGAGAGAGAGAGAGAAATAATATACTGAATGTGAATATCTATTATAAGACATGTTCTGATTTCAGAAACATTAAGATACAGAAAATTGTGCATCTTAAATTAAGAAAATGCAATACTCCTCTTAATACCTTATCATGATTGAGGGCTTGCTATACAACAGGCACTGTGCTAAATTCTTTGCAGAAGTTACATCATCAAATCGTCATAGTGTCCCTACCTGAGTGGCACCATTAGGATCCTCCCTTGACCAAAACAACAACAACAACAACAACAACAATAACAACAACAACAACAACAAACAAATGAAGGCCAGAAAGTTTAAGTCACTTTTCCTAGACCATACAGCTGGCAAGTACTAGAAGCAGAACTTATAACCACTGGCTGATGCCAACGTATTTGTTCTTAATCCTTCTGTGCTGTTGCCTTCCAGTTTAGGACACCAGCGTCAGTGCTGAAATGGACATCCTTAGTCATATCCATTTCTCATGTTAGGGCACATATGGTTCCATTAATACATACATCACTTTTTATAAATTCTGGTTTAAATACAATATACTTTCTGGAAAGAACTTATTAACAATTCACACTTGAACGTGAATTCAAGTCTCTGAGTCTTATGATCTTACAGTGACGGGAGACCTTAAAATGCATCTAGCGTTGCTTCCCACCGAAGTCAGAATCCTCTGAACAGTGACTCTACCATGGCCACCTGACTGTCCTTTAACACCTCCCATGGCAGGGAGCTCACCATCTACTACTTCTCTATACTCACCAAGCACTAATTGCTAGATTATGTTGACCTGAAATCTGCCTCTCTGTAGCTCACCATCAGCAATCTTCACTCTTCTCTCTGGAGCGAGTATAAAATAAAGCTGCTTCCTCCATCCTGTGACAGCATTTCAGATATGCATGAACTCTCATATCCCTTCGCTTTTCTGTGCGGAATGCCCCGTTTTCTTGACATATTCCAATAGGACTAGGTTTGGTTTCTCTCACATCTCGGCCACCTGAGTGTCTGTACGTGCTCCAATTTAAAAAATATAGCACTGAACATATGTCACCAGGTAGGGTCCTTCTGCTGGGGCATTTGAAACTCAACCTTGACTTCTCCCTGCTGGAGTAGGGTTTGTAAAGAAATTTTAGAGACTGACTTCTAGTTGGGAGAGGTATTTATGAACCAAGTGCCATGTATGCATAACCACCCCATGACTCATTTTGTAGGAATTTTTAACCCGATGGGGAAAATCTACGTGTCACTCTGGTCCTCCTTGTTAGACCAAGTTTATCCAGGGTGGGCAACACGTCCAATCATCCCTGGGTTCCTCCTACATGCCTACTGCATCCATCTGCCCCCCTTTGCTGCCAATAAATGCAGTTGACTGATGGACTCACTGGGGCCTAAGAAGTCATTTTCCACTCTGTTGCATTTCAGAGTCCAGTTGTGTCCGCTGGAACCAGCTCTCCAGCTCACCCATTTCCTCCGTGAACATGGACTTAGACCCCATAGCTTGCTCATGCATCACAATAGAGTGAATTTCACTTTGGAGCATCACTCTCTTTTACCCCCCAACTGACAGGGAATCCAGAATCCTACGTGGAATTGCACATCCCAATCTGCAAAGAGCCCTGGGCACCAGCCCTCCCTGTCCTCCACGTTCCCCTTCTTGTATTTATCTGCTAAAGCGCCTGGTAATGAAAATCTCCCAGGCATAGGCATATTCCTAGGCTGAAGTGTGTGCAGAAGGGGGCAATGTATCAAACAGATGGTTCCAATTGCATCTTCATCAAGCCTCTTGCCACTGCTGTAGCTCCTGGCCCGTCCCTCTTCCCCCTCCTCCTCCCTGATGTTGCCTATAAATCAAGCATCTCTTTTTAAAATTGTAATCACCCAAATAAGGCGGTGATTTATAAGGAATTCTGAAATACCAAATAATCAGGCAAACACTTCAATTTAATGGCAGCAATAAGTCAAGTGCCTCCACGTTCATCTCGGGAGGAAGAAGCACATAGGTCCTGGTTGTTTCGAAATGACAAATGCTCTTTTGTGAGTTGTAACAAATCAATTATCCACATGTTGAAAACTGAGCAACTTCGTTTTAAGATATACTTTTATGGGTACATTAAAAGAAAGATGTCTTAGGGAAGGAGGGTACCAGAGCCCTTTAGTTATTTTTCTGGCAACAGAAAATTGGGGAGATAATAGCTCCAAGGAGAAAGCTGTCTGAAGTGACATCAATCAGAGATGCAGGCGCCCCGTGCCTACGGAAGGTGCACACAGAATGCGCAGGGTCTGGTTTCCAGCCAATCTAAGCAGGTAACAAGGAACCTGCTTCCACCTGCAGTGACATTTTCAATCGAACTAGCTGGCTCCCCAAAGAGCCCTGTGGGGGCATTCAATCCTCAAGCTCTCCTTGGGCACATTTGTCTGATTTGTATTTCTCATTTCAAGGAGAGTTTCTTCTCTTTCCGTTAAGAAAGAAGTCACGCCTCAGCAGCTGGCCCTGAGATTGGAAGCAGTGTTATCTCATTCTGTATGGCCCCATCTGTTGGGGCCGCCCAGAAAGGCTCGCGCCCTTTCCCACGTTCTATTTTCCTCTCCTCCCACCTAGCATTCATTTGCCACACAATGAAATACAAGAGCATCTGCTGTAAATAACCTCTCCTGTCAAAGCAGGCGGGCTCAAAGCCATCCCCGGCCCTCTCCCAGCTGGCAGGTTTATCAGTTTCAAAGGCCTTGAGAAGGTCATGCCATCACAGTTCCAAATGTCACGGTTGTCCCAGGGCATCGGGCTTTAGCCACGTCTGGTACAGTGGGTGCTGTTGTGGGAGACACCCTGCAAAGGAGATGTTGACAAACTGGAACCTGTCCTGGGGGTGGGTGAGCAGAGGATAACTGGTTTGGCCACTGGCCCAGGAAGAATGGATGCTTTGAGTTGGGAAGACTCATTGTGTGCAGGTCCATACATGACTAAGTCCGGAAGTGAGCACCCCACCCCGTCCGTTGCTGAGCGTGTTTATACACAGGGGCATTCTGTGGTAGGTAGCAGGTGACCAGGGTGGGCCCTTCAGGCTTTGCATCTCAGGCTGTATGACCCCATCCCTCTAAGTGGTGCCTTTGCTGGCAGGTGGCCTGCAATGTAGCAGCTGTTTTGGTATCAGACGTCCTGTGCCCCTGTGCAGGCCTGCTCTCTGCCACTTCCGCCCTAACCTAGCCCCTCTGCTTGGCTTCTCTTAGCAGACTGCCCTTCCACCTTCTTCCCTTCTTCCTTAAATCCTTCTTTGTCTCGACAACTTTCTTTCCTTTGTATTCCATCCCCACCCTTTTCCCAATTCTCAGCCTGCCTGGTTTGCGTGCTTTGTGGAAAACTGTATTACGATCCATTCATGGTTCACTCATTCAGCAATTATATTGAATGCTTTCTATGTGTTAAATAAACACATATATGTGATGGGCTATTTTATGCCAAGTTGACTGGGCCAAGGGTTGTCCAGATAGCTGGTAAAACATTATTTCTGGCTGTGTCTGTGAGGGAGTTTCTGGAAGAGATCAACGTTTGAATCAATAGACTGAGTAAAGAAGATAGCTCTCACCAGTGGGGGTGGGTATCATCCAATCTGCTGGGGGCCTGAACAGAATAAGAAGGCGGAAGAAGGATGAATTTGCTCTTTGCTGGAGCTGGGACGTCAATCTTTCCTGCCCTTGAACATCATTACTCCTGGTTCTCGGGCCTTCAGACTTGGACAGGTAAACCACTGCTCTCACCTGTCCACCCCCCATTCCTGGGGCTTTGCACTTGGACTGAATTATACCACCAGCTTTCCTGATTCTCTAGTTTGCAGAGAGCAGAGCATGGGACTTCTCAACCTCCATAATCCTGTGAACCAATTCCTATAATCAATCAATCACTCAATCTCTCTCTCTCTTTCTCTTACATATACATATATACATATATGCATGTATATATGTATTTGTACACACATGGATATATGTATGTATATGTACGTACATGATCTGGAGGACCCTGGCTAATACAACATACAAATAGTTCCCCTTTGTGAAGGCAAAAGCAAGTGTTATTAGAGAAAACCATGAGGAAGACCTGCCTTAGATTGGACAGGTGGGGAACACTTCTCTGAAGAAGGGATGTTTGGATTCAGACCTGAAAAATGAGGAGTCATCCAGATTAAGAGCGGGGGCCAGAGTGATCCAGTAAGGGAATAGAATGTACAAAGGCAGAAAATAACTTGGAGTGTTCCAGAAGCTGAAAGAAGAAACATTCGGTTTGTATTATTAATATTATTATTATAATCAGGGCACCTGGGTGGTTAAGCATCCAACTTTGGCTCAGGTCATGATCTCACAGTTCATGGGTTCAAGCCCTGCATCAGGCTCTGGGCTGACAGCTTGGAGCCTGGAGCCTGCTTCGGATTCTGTGTCTCCGTCTCTCTCTGCCCCTCCCCTGCTCACACTTTCTCTCTTAAAAATAAATAAACATTAAAAAAATTTTTTAATGAAAAAATATTATTATGATGTGTCACAGCATGAATGCACACCAGGACCCTTCCCACCTTGGGGTCTTTAAGCTGCTATTTTCTCTGCCTGGGAAGTTCTTGCTCAGAGGATCACATGCCTGGTTCCTCCCCATTGTTCTTATCTCTGCTTAGTTGTCCCCTCCTCCAAGAGACCTTCTCTCACCACACATTCACACCCATTCTCCCTTATCCAACCTCGTGTGTGTGTGTGTGTGTGTGTGCGCGTGTGTGTGTGTGTGTGTGCACTGAATAAAACTCTATTATTTATTTGATTACTTCCTGATAGATGATCTTCTTCCGTTAGAATGGAAACTCCACAAATGCAAATCCTATACTAATAAGCTGTCATATTCTTAGCACCAGGCAAACAACAGGCACTTAATAAATGTTTTGTGAATTAATGGATGATGAATGATAGGCTTGAGAAACAGAACATTTGTAAAGAAATGTGATTCCATTATAATCAAGCACCACAGAACAAATGCTGAAAGCAAGAGGGAGGATGTGTCAGGGACCCACGCCAGGACATTATTAAAGAGGTAGGAAGATGTGTAATGAACGTATTTATTATGTGAGCGTAAAGGCCAGTACTTAAGCTCCTTGCTCTTCAGTCAGCTAACACTTCTGCTGTTTGCATTATGAATTTGCTTAGCAACTCCTTTATGATAAATAAATACAGACACATTTCTGTAACAGGCATTCTTAATAATTAAGCTGCTGCCAAGCCCCCAGTGAGTGCAATGCTTGTCGCTGGTTACAACAAATGCTCTGCAGTGAAAGCCTCTGACCTACAAATGTGGGCACCCTTTCCACGGCTGTGCCCTTCCAAGGGATCATGTCTGGTTGTTTCATGTTTGCACAGCCATGAGGGGATGAAAAGGCAAGCCGACCTGCACTTAGGTTATTCACAGCTCTTTCTTGAGCCTTTAAGTAGCAGTCACTCGCGAATTCCTTTTCGCTTTTTCCACCATGATATTCCGGTGGCTGTTTATACAACACAGTCCCATTGTCAAATCCTAACACAGAACAGAACAACAACAAAAAGATCCAAGTACTTGGAGAATAAAACAGGTTGGAAGGCAGAATGGCTTGCTGGGTGAACGCTTAGATGTCGGGACTGAGGGAGAAACAGGAATCAGGATGATTCTTGATTTGCAGCATAGGTAAATCTGGTGGATGTTTGTATCAGTCAGATACAATCAGAAAAGCAGAACCACTAGGAGACTGATCTCTTTCTATCAATTGATCTATCATCTACCTACCGACACATATGCATAGAGATATAGGCATGCGTACAGATTTATTATAGGGGTTTGACACACAAGGTGGGAGCTGGGTCAACAGTTGTGTCCAGGAGTTACTTACTTTGGTGTCTGTAGGGCAAGCGGTCAGGAAAGGAAGATAGACGTGACATGGGAATGCAAGACAAAAGGGAATCTGCAGGCATGAGCTGGAACCCACAAGACTGGCTAGAACCTGTATCGCTCTGTCGCCGTCTTTAAGTGTTCATTGCAGGAGAAGCTGATTTCCTTCATCACAGAGCTCACACACACCTGGCCCAGCAGTGTGCGATGAAGGGAGCGTTCCAGCGGGAGCTGGAGGAGCTGTCTGCCTGGCTTTTGCTCACACGGGTGAGGAGGGCTAGTGGATAAGCGGTAACAGCACCTGCTACCCTGCAGCAGCTGAGAGTAAAACAAAAATTGTCTCTGCTTCCCTTCCGTCTTCCAAGGCTCACATAAAATGTCTTTTGTGGCTGATGTTAACCCAGGACTATGCAGGGAAGGGATATATGGAGAACAGAGGTTCAGCCTTGCCAAATGGACAAATCCCCTACAGTGGGGACTGACAAATCCCCACGCAAGGCAAGGGAAGTCACGGCCATGGATGAGATAAGTCAGGGATTGTGTCAAGCCAGAAAGTATCATTCTAGGGATAGGCACGGGGTAGGAACCTCCCGTGGAGAAGGAGGAGAAATCTGTGGGGTAGGGGAGAGCTGGTGGGAGGCAGGGCTGAATTTCTGGGTTAATGCTTGCATAATGAGAGTATGTGTCCATAAAAAATAACGGAGACCATGGGATGATGATAGCCAGGCATATGGTGAATTTAACAGTACCTATGGCACTGACCAATCAGACTGGGTGCTGGGCCGTGGGGAGTTCCAGGGACCCTGAAGGAAAGCCATCCCACCACCATGTGATGGTGATGGTGGTGGTGGTTGACACTGGGTGGCCAGGGACTTGGGGAAGCAGCTATTCACAATTCACTGTGGGTGACACTGCGGGTGTCAAAACATTCCTGTGTTTTGACAACTATTGTACCGTCTTGGTGTATATCCTCCGAATATCAGCTCTACTAGTACCGAGCATGAATCGAGTACCTATTATGTACCAGGTACTCAGCCAGGCACCATGAGTCTGTGCGATGGTGGTGTTACCTCTGAGTGCATTGCCCCTCCCTGACTGGCTCTGGGAGAAATCAGAGTCTGCGATCCCGGCAGACCAAATTGTCAGGCTTATTGTCACCAATCTCTGCTGCCATGGTGTGCACCACGTTTGCGGGAGGATGTATTTTGGGGAGGTTTTATAGGCCTTTTCCATGTGGGGGAGAACATTTAAACGCACAGCAGCTGCTAATGAGTGCCAGGCTGCTAATTAGAGCAGTCTGGAGGGGAGCAGCTGTCCTGCACAGTGGTGGTTTAGAATGACAAAGGGGGCTGCAGCTAGCTGTAGGAGTTCTGGGGGCTGCCTCTGTGGGGCAAATTCTGAACTAACAGAATCCAGGAAGACTCATGGAGCTTTAACCTCCGAAGTTCTCAGCTTGGATGATTTGATGTGATTGTCCACCCAGATCAAACATCAGAGGATTTCCACGGTGTTCTCTTGGTTGGTGGTTTATGGGTACAGTGTTGGAGACAACGCCTGAAAGGACTATACTCAAAGTAACCCAGAGGTTACTCACTTTCGCTTCATCCTCTCCCTGGCAGCATGAAAAGTATTCTTCTCCACCTGACTTCTGCCTTCTGAGAGTATCTCAAATGATCTGGGTATCTGTGTTAATACTACCAGATTGACCGAGGAACATATATCCCATTCCCAAGTTGTCTGTTTCCATTTAGCTCGGCATTAGTTGAGGCCAAGGTGAACAGGTTCAATTCAGATAGGAGCCAGGCAGCCCCAATTGGCCACAAACGTGTCTATAATGGTGGGCCACCCGCAGTGTGTGCCTTTGGTCTCTGAGGAGCTGGCAAAGAGGAGAGCAGTTCATTGGCCCTTTCACCTCAGCCACTAGGGGGCAGCACAAAACACAGGCTTTATTAACAGTGGGTCAGTGGGCGCCACTTTGATTTATGGAGCTTATCTTTTGGCTATACCTGCTCAGTCAATATGTCCTTCCTTGGATATTGTTTCCTACATAATGAAGAAAATCAACAAATGGTGGCAAATTGGATCTAGAGTTGGCAACTTTCAAAAAGTGTATTGATTATTTCAAAGACTTAAATTTGCTACATGCGTTCCTTACCAGTAAGTAGCAGTGTCCCCTTATTCATTTGTTATGAAATCCCAGGCTCTGGAGCTGGAAGTGACAAGGGAATCCCAGGCAGAGACAATGACACTCACAAAGGTATGGAAGCTGGAGTTTGGCAACAGCCATGGATAGGGTTAACTGGGGGCAGTGAAGTATAAGAAAAGCTCTCATTTTTATTTTAACAGCTTAAAAAAAAAGGGTGCCTCGGTGGCTCAGTCAATTAAGCATCTGACTCTTAATTTCAGCTCGGGTCATGATCTCACAGTTTGTGAGATCGAGGCCCGCCATGGGTTCTGTGCTGACAGCAAGGAGCTGCTTGGGATTCTGTCTCTCTCTGCCTCTCCCCTGTGTGTGCTCTCTCTCTCTCTCTCTCTCAAAATAAATACATAAACAAAAAAAGTAAGAAAAGAAAAGAAAAAGACTGATAGCTACTCTTTCAAACTCCAGACATTGTAAACTGGAGTTTTAGGTTCATCAACAATGGGGTTTAGGCAAAGAAAAGCAGAAAAAAAAAAAAATTTAATTCATTTCATGTTTAATTACATCTGAAGTTACTACTAATAATTACCCATTTCCCAACCTCAGTTGTGTTTATGACTTCCCATGATTATCTAAACTAGTTTCACAATTCTTGATGTTTGTACGTAAACATTAAAGGTTTGCAGTTCAGATGGGCAGAAACAGGCATGTCAAAACAATTTGAGAGAAAGATAGTCCTTATCTCTTTTTATAGAATGGCAGCTGAGAAATCAAGTGGGATATAATCTAGTTTAGTTTTACTGGGGACCTTGTCTCAATCTGATTTGTAAGCAAATAGATTCTTTAACTGCCTAGGTTGTAAATAATCTTTATCCTCCAGCTTCTTTTATCAGCCAAGAAAAGCAATTTACAGCATAATGCCTGGATAAACAAAAGCACTTCTAGGTCCAAGTGATTTTTGTCAGTTTCCCTTTAATTATAGCTGATTCCCTTCCTAAAAGGTGATTCATTTCTCATCTCAAATTTTTCTTTCTTGAAGAGGGGGACTTACATGATTCTGTTTTTGCGAGATTAGTATACTTCCTCAACATCCAAATGTGCAATGTTCTTCCATCACTTATAGGGTAAAGCTTACAAAGGTAAAACCTGAGAGGCCCTCCTCTGGTTTTGCCTCCTGCTGCTCCGTGCCCCCCTCCCCGCACCCCGTCCCCCCAGCCAGTCCGGTGCCTTCTGCATCCCTGCCCTGCTGAACTTCAAGCACCATATTCCTTCCCACCACTGAACTGGGGTACATGTGCTTTCCTCTGCCTGGAATATTCTTCTGTGCTACCTTCCTTCACCAGCTACTACCAGCCAATTTTTGTCCCAGATGACATATCCCCTCCTCGGGGAATTTGCTCTGACCACCTTCCCCATACATTCTAGTAGCCCATGCTTATATTGCAGTATTTTGCTCACTTGCAATCATCTAATTATCGATTCTAATTTATTTAAGTTTTGTCTTCTTTGCTAGACTGTAAGTTCCTTGGGGACAGGGGTCATATCTATTAGTTTACCACTATACCTTCCTCACATTGTATCCACAGTGATTGGATGCACTCAGTTAATAGGTGTTAGCTGATGGGCAAAAATACAACTCTTAAGTAAAACAGCTAAGTGCATTAAAGTAAAAGAATACACACTTTTAAATATTAACACTGTACATTTAAAAAAAATTTTAATGCTTATTTTTTATTGTTAGGGGCAGGGAGGGGCAGAGAGAGAGGGAGACACAGAACACGAAGCAGGCTCCAGGCTCTAAGCTGTCAGCACAGATCCTGACTCAGGGCTCCAATCCATGAACCGTGAGATCACGACCTGAGCCGAAGTCAGACACCTAACTGACTGAGCCACCCAGGTGCCCCTAACCTTGTACACTTAAAAAATATTGACAAAGCAAGATTTGATTCAATAAATTCTAGACACATTCTAGTATCCTTTTCATTGATCTTTAACTGCTACTCATCATGAAAACATTTCTTAGTGATTTATCCTGGAATCATTATCCTAAAGTCAGAAGCATCCTCAGGACAACATTTTCTCTGTGACTTCAGCTCAGTGATTTCAAGACAGTTTGACAACACATGCCCTTCCGTCTTAGACTGGTTGGTGGCATTTTCTGCCTCAGTCATAAGGAGTTTATTGCTTGCTCATGGATTGAAATCAGAGTGGCCCTCACTGCCTTCCTCACCTCCAGCTAGGAAAAACCTCCGCTATGAATAAATGACACCAACAAAGAGGTTCCTTGAGTCACAGGAAAGAGATTTTTTTTTCTTCCTCACAGTCAGCTTTTAGAAGCAGAGTGAAATGATTTTTCCTTGATTTTGCCATAGCTGAGTGATCCTTGCCTGCTCAAACCACAATTAACCTGTCACTTTCAACCTTCCATGCAATACAAGCATGGGCTGCTAGAATGTATGGGGAAGGTGGTCAGAGCAAATTCCCCGAGGAGGGGACATGTCATCTGGGACAAAAGTTTGGTGGCAGTAGCTGGTGAAGGAAGGTAGCACAGAAGAACTTACCATCTGGTTAGGCACAGAAAGGTAAAAAGCAACTCAAGGCAGGATATGCTCAGGGATGTATGAATATGTTAGGGACTAAGTCCTGGAATTTGGGGGTAGGGGTGATTTCTAAAAAGCTTATGTTGATCTCTAAGAAGGAGAAGACTTTGAAGCTTTTACCCCAATTTTCATGTAATTGATTTTCATTGCATTCATGTCTCAGACCCAAAGTTACCTCCCCAGAGCAGCCTTCCCTGACCACCCTGTTCCATTCTTTGTCCCTTTACCATGCTTTATTTTCCATATTCCCCACTACAACGTAAGTTCCTAGAGCTGAGGGTCTGTGTTTTGATCATCACTGGATCCCTAGCACCTAGAAGGGTCCTTAGCCCATAGTAGGCACTCATTAGTGTTTGTTGAATGGACGGAAGGGGGTGGGGGCTGAATGTACCTGGAAGATGGAAATCCAGGTGACAGAAATGGCATGAGCAAAGGAATGAGGCTGGCTGAAAGCAGGCCATACTGATGGGAGGGAGTGGTTCATGTGAGTGAACAATGAGAGAGTGAGTGGTTGTTTATGAGGTAGGATGGGGCTAGATCATCAAAAACTTTAAACAGCCAGCTGCAGAGTTGCTAGAATTGGAGTTGCTAGAATTGCAGGATGTGTGGGCTGGGCCTGGCCCAGGCTTGTGGCAGTGAGAATGAGAAGGTGAGGAGATGTTATATAGAAGCCATTGGCAGGCTGTGGTGAGTGACAGGATGGGGAAAAAGGGAGCATCCAAAGAAGGGGTCCAGCTGTGGAACCTCCAAGAATGTCGGTGCTTCTGACAGTATCAGCAAAGTCAGAGTAGAAACCGATTTTGGAGGCAGGCAGGTGGGCTCTGTGTGAGCTAGGTGCAGCTGAGGGAACGGCAGGACATCCCAGAGAGGCTCACCGCCCTAGGCGCTGCCACATGGATGCTCCCAGAAGAGGCGAGGGCCTGTTTCCAGCCTGCCCTGAGAGCTGACTCATGAAGCCGCTGGTTCCCACTACACTCTCTCAACAGCACCACAGGTACGGCAACCACGGGTTCACCTGGGCCTCGCCCCTGCCCCAACTACATTCTGTTTAAAGTCCTCTTGCTCAGTCCTCTTGCAAACCCTCCTCCCATCCCGATGAGGTACATTTCATGCCTAGCTAAGAGCTGATAGCCAGGCATACCAGGCCTTGACCCCATCCTTGTCATCAATCCAAGGTGTGACCAGCTGCTCACCACCCAGGTCTTGTCTTTCCCACAGTGCCGACCATCTAGGGAAATAACGTTTTGTGCCCTTACCTCGGTCTGGATAAATGCCAGTACTCATTTAGACGGACAGAGAATTCCCTTCAAGAACCAGATCAAAGTATAAGCACTGAAAAGTACAAGTTGTCAGGGCACCTGAGTGGCTTATGTCGGTAAAGTGTCCAACTCTTGATTTTGGCTCAGATCGTGATCTCATGGTTTGTGGGATCAAGCCCTGCGTAGGGCTCTGTGCTGACAGCATGGAGCCTGCTTAAGATGCTCTCTCTCCCTCTCTCTCTGCCCCTTCCCTACTCTTTTTTTTTTTTTTTTAACGTTTATTTATTATTTTTGGGACAGAGAGAGACAGAGCATGAACGGGGGAGGGGCAGAGAGAGAGGGAGACACAGAATCGGAAACAGGCTCCAGGCTCTGAGCCATCAGCCCAGAGCCCGACGCGGGGCTCGAACTCACGGACCGCGAGATCGTGACCTGGCTGAAGTCGGACGCTTAACCGACTGCGCCACCCAGGCGCCCCGTGCCCCTTCCCTACTCTTGCATGCTCTCTCAAGATAAACATTAAAACATTAAAAAAAAAAAAAAAAAAAAAAAAAAGGAAAGCACAAGGTGCCTTTAGACCCACTACCTTTATGCCAATGTCCTGTCTTGGTCATCATCTCCTTCCCTCTGTAGCAGCTCACCCAGGACTCGTCTCTAGGGTTTCCCCCCACTTACTCCCTTTTATAAAAGTCTCTGTTTAGAGAGTGATCCTATGGGCAAAGGATGGTTTTTAGAGGAAGACAGACTTGGATTATATCTAGGGTCTACTACCATCAATTGGGGGACCTTGGACAATGTACTTAATCTCTCTGAGCCTCATTTCCTTATCTGTCAAATGCAGAAAATACCATCTCAAAGGACTGGTACGAGCACTGACCAAGCCTCATTCAATGATCTTCATCACAGAGTGCTTAACACAGTGCCAGACACCCGTGGGGACGTTCCAGAAAAGTTCATTTCTCTTGTGTGTTTCCTTCTTCTGGGAAAGGATTTGGCTGAGTATGGTCTAATTCGTACTAAGGTGTTAATAGCTGAAAAAGCTGAACATTCTTGTACCCTAAGGAAGAGATCATGGTGAGATTTTAGGCACAATCAAGAATCTCTACAACTTGTAAGGGCTGGACAGCCCCTCAGACTCCTCTACAGTGGCACCAGCACACCTGGCCATTCCAGGGACACTTTTTTTTTTTCCCTTTTAGGCAAACTATGGACACATACCTCTCTTTTCTTTTTTCCCTGACAAAGCCATAAATGATCTGAGTGGTATTCTCATAGCATGGCCCTCTATTTTACCTGAGATGCTTTTTAAATGTACACATCATCAAGCTTCATCCAAAACCCACTGAATCTGGCTCTCTCTGAGGGTGGGATTTGGGAATCTGCTTTGTAAGTAATCTCCCCATTGATCCACTTATATCCTTGTGCCCGAGAACCACTGGTCTAGAACCTTAAAGGGGATAGTTTTATTGAGGTTCCAGAGCAAATCAAGCAAATAAATGAATGTAAAGTGAGTAAAAGTGACTGAGTTTAGGGCTTTGGCTGCCTTAGGGTTCTCAGCAGAGATACCTGCATGTCCAGATGGGGTCCATCTGGCTGGGAAGACCTTTCCTCCTCTCAGATCCTCAGCTGGATCTTCAGCTTTTTCCACCTTGATTCTAGGCACCTCTAAAACTCCAGTTTGGGCCGACCCTGTGGATCCTGTCCCAGATGGATTCCCCTGCTGGAGGCAGGAACCTCTCTATCTGGCCCCCAAAGATGTGGCCTACTTCATGGTCTCATGAGACTGGACCCAGGCCTCCACCTTGATGATGCGGCTTTTGGTCCATAATCTTTCCTTCTTCTAAGCACTTTGCATCTTTTCCTTCTCCCTCATTTCTCTATCTAGATCACAAATGTGCTAACATGTGCAACTGTGCATGCACATGTGCACATGTACACGCACGCACGCACACACACGCACCGATCCCATTATCCACAGGGTGCAAAGCCTCCGTAATTGAATGAGACCAATGCCTGGCATAAAGTAGGTGCCTAATAAATGCCAGTTCTCTTCCTCTGACCCCTCTCTCTCTTCCAGCTGTGGTAGACTGTCCGGAAAAATGGGAGGGAGTTCGAGAGGGGATATATTATGACTACATTCCAAAATCTGATCAGCGCGTGGGGCTGGCTGCTGGGTTTCCATGCCTGCATACCAATGAAGCTGCATCTGGAGCAGAATAGTTTGTGCCCATAAACCATGACCTTCATTATCCACAGAGGCGGCCAGCAGTGGCAGTCCCTGTAGAAATCGTTCCCATCCCAATTGCGAGGGTGGCAGAGGCGACAAGACTATGCCATTCGTCTCAGCAGCGCTAACAAATGTTTTCTATAGTGCTGTGCAAAATACACTCTTCCGCTATTCTTTCTGGCTGGGATGGGCTTTTTTTTCCAATTAAAAATTAAAATAGTTGCTGAATTTATATTCATTTCTTGGGTTTGCAATTCACGCTCCATTTCTCATAAGCAGACTGCATTATCATGGAGCTCATCTGCTTATATCACCTCTTGGAAACAACCTCTTAAATTTCTGCTTGGTTAAAGATGGTTCCCTTGTGACAGAGTACCAAAGGGCAGAGACACATGGAATCAAGTCAACAGAGAATGACACAAGGCCATGCAGCCTGACCCCTTCCCAGGAAAGAATTCCCCCCAGAGCCACCCCCATGGGTCATCTTGCCTCTTCCTCAACAGCTTTAGGGTTGGGAGTCACAAGGGTGGCAACTTGAACACTTTGAGAGTTCTTCCTTATAAGTAACTACAATTTGCATCCCCGTAATCTTCACTCCCTGTTCTTAGTTTTGCCCTTTGGGCCATATGAATAAAATCCTCTGCAAGAGAATTTTTGAACACATGAAGACAATTCTCTTGCCCTGTTATGGGCTGAATGGTGTCATCCAAAGAAAGGTATTGAAGTCTAATCCCCAGTATTCAGAATATGACCTTAATTGGAAATACAGTTGCCATGGATGTAATTAGTTAAAATGAGGTCCTACGAGAGTAGGGTGAACCTTAATCAAATATCACTGGTGTCCTTGTAAGACACACAGACACATAAGAGGAGAATACCACATGAACACGGAGGCAGAGATTGGGATGAGGCAGCCATAAGCTAGGGAATACTGGGTGTGGGGGCAGCACACCAGAAGCTGGAAAAGACAGAAAAGGCTCCTCCCTAGAGACTTCAGAGGGAGCATGGTGCTGTGAACACCTTGATTTTGGACTCTGGACTCTAAAACAGTGTGAGAATAGATTTCTGTTGGGTTAAGCCACCTAGTTTGTGGTATTTTGTTATGGCAGCCTTAGAGAACTCCTCTACCCTCTGAGACTGAACACACCCAGTTCCTTCCATTGTTTCTCATGTCATATGATCTCCATCCTTTCCCACACCTTGCTCCACTGATCATATTTCTTGTTCTAAGCCAATTACTCTCAAGGTGGTCTGAGTAGCCCATCTTGTACTGAGACCATGGCCTTCCACATTTCTGGATTCTGTGCCTCAGAGCACAGTGGCTTTCTTGGCACCTTTTTTTTTTTTTTTTAGCATTTCAAATTCCTGCTGAGTATATGGTCAACTAAGACCCAAGATTCTTCTCCAGGTGAACTGTTGCTAACTCTTGTCTCTCAACTGGTATGACAGTTTTGTTAAAATCTCTTATAATATTGATGATTGCTCTGTCTTCTTCAGATATTTTAAATCTTGAGTCAATTCACCGATGCATTCAATTCTTCCCAGCTCCATTCTTGTTTTATCTATTTCCCCCAGAAATCCCTTTGCGTTTTCACTCAATTATTAATCATATTAAGCTGAGGACAGAGAACTCTGACATTCCATCAGAGGCTTCTCTGCAGACTTGCTGTGAATCCATACGTTTGCTCACTCAGTAAATATTTACCGAGTTCCTAGTGCATGCCAGATATTATTCTAGGCACTGAGGATTTGGTGATGAAGAAGACAAATCTTAGTTTTCATGGAGTTTCAATTTCCATCCTTCTACTTTTAGGGATATATCTGACCATTCGTGGAATGTATTCATATCTGGGTTCCAGCAGATCCTCTTTTTAAAATGTCAGTTTCAAACCTCCTAAGCCAGGGTCCTGGAGAAATACTATTCCTGAATGGAGGATCAGAGGTAGTTCTTTCCAGCAAGCAAAAAATTTTTGCTTGTTCTTCTTTGTGACCAGGAGTTTCTGTCTCATTTTGCCACTTTTCTCTCCTTCAGACCTGCTAATGGGTAGAGCAGCATAGGGTTTGGATGGGAGGTATGGGGAAGGGCTGAGCTCCAAATAGGCAAGTGGAGACAGGAATTGGGAAAGAACCAAGTGCCCTGACTTTGGATCCTGAGGACAGGAAGCAAGATCAGCCAGAGATTTGTGCAATGGAGAAAATCGGAGTGGGGAGAGAAGGCAGAGTCAGGGTCAATGAGGAAGAGTAAAGGAAGGAGGTGGTATCTAGCTTGAAGAAGGGAAGACTTGGAGGATATGGGACCTGTATCCAGATATTATGCATTTCTTTCCCTAACATCTGACCAGTTGCAAAGCAAGAGAATAGGAGTGTGCTGGTTGTGTTGGTGGCAAGGAACCTAGATGTACTTAGCTGGGTTTATGCCCAGATGCCGGCGACTCTAAGACTTTAACAGCAACCTTACTGTAGACTGTCTGGCTCTCTAGTGGTGTCAGGGCTGCTGTTGCCTCTGGCATTGATCTCTTTTCCATAGCATCTGCACTTTGCTTTACACGTCATTCTCCTTTCTCTTCCTATTCCCAGCTGACTAATTATCTTTGCATTTTCCCCTTCAAATTCTGGAAGGAAAGCATCTGACAGTCCTAGTAAATTACCACCAATCCTATTGAACAGAGCTTTTCACACCCAGCTACTTTTTGGTAACTGAGCAGCCTCTGGATGGGCTCATCTTGGCCCAGGTGTCCACTCTGGTCCAGTTAGTTGCTGGTCTTTGCTAAAGGGCCAGTTAGCTGAGTTTCCCTTCCAAAGGGAGGGTGGGTGTGGTGGTCGTCATGGTTGCCACATAGTTTTTCATGTCCAGTGAATTGTATTTCCTAAACATCTCCATTCTGTTTCCACGTTTTGCCTATTTCACCATAATTTGGATGGGCCTGTCAAAGATCCCTTCTTTTTTACTTTTAAATGTTTATTTATTTTTTTGAGAGAGAGAAAGAGAGAGAGAGAGAGAGAGAGAGAGAGCTCTAGCTGGGGAGGGGCAGAGAGTGACACACAAATCTGAAGCAGGCTCCAGGCTCTGAGCTGTCAGCACAGAGACTGATGAGGGGCTCAAACCCATGAACCATGGGATCATGACCTGAGCTGAAGTTGGACACTTAACTGACTGAGCCACCCAAGCACCCCTCAAAGATGCTTTCTAACCTTAGTCTTGCTTCATTCCCCATATTGCTGTCACTATGATCTTTCTTTCTTTTTTTTAAAATATAATTTATTGTCAAATTGGTTTCCATACAAAACCTAGTACTCATCCCAACAAGTGCCCTCCTCAATGCCTATCACCCACTTTCCCCCTCCCTCCCACTCCCCATCAACCCTCCGTTTGCTCTCTGTATTTAAGAGTCCCTTATGGTTTGCCTCCCTCCTTCTCTGTTTGTAACTTTTTTCCCCTCCCCCCCCCATGGTCTTCTGTTAAGTTTCTCAAGAGCCACATATGAGTGAAAACATATGGTATCTGTCTTTCTCTGACTGACTTATTTCACTTAGCATAATACCCTCCAGCTCCATCCACATTGCTGCAACTGACAGGATTTCATTCTTTCTCATTGCCAAGTAGTATTCCATTGTATATATAAACCACATCTTCTTTATCCATTCATCAGTTGATGGACATTTAGGCTCTTTCCATAATTTGGCCATTGTTGAAAGTGCTGCTATAAACATTGGGGTACATGTGCCCCTATGCATCAGCACTCCTGTATCCCTTGGGTAAATTCCTAGCAGTGCTATTTCTGGGTCATAGAATCGTTCTATTTTTAATTTTTTGAGGAACCTCCACACTGTTTTCCAGAGCAGCTGTACCAGTTTGCATTCCCACCAACAGTGCAAGAGGGTTCCCGTTTCTCCACATCCTTTCCAGCATCTATAGTCTCCTGATTTGTTCATTTTAGCCACTCAGACTGGCATGAGGTGGTATCTCAGTGTGGCTTTGATTTGTATTTCCCTGGTGAGGAGTGACGTTGAGCTTGAGCATCATTTCATGTGTCTGCTGGCCATCTGGATGTCTTCTTTAGAGAAGTGTCTATTCATGTCTTCTGCCCATTTCTTCACTGGATTATTTGTTTTTCGGGTGTGGAGTTTGGTGAGTTCTTTATAGATTTTGGATACTGGCCCTTTATCTGATATGTCATTTGCAAATATCTTTTCCCATTCCATCGGTTGCCTTTTAGTTTTGTTGATTGTTTCCTTTGCAGTGCAGAAGCTTTTTATCTTCATGAGGTCCCAATAGTTCATTTTTGCTTTTAATTCCCTTGCCTTTAGAGATGTGTCAAGTAAGAAATTGCCGCAGCTGAGGCCAAAGAGGTTGTTGCCTGCTTTCTCCTCTAGGGTTTTGATGGTTTCCTGTCTCACATTCAGGTCCTTTTCCATTTTGAGTTTATTTTTGCGAATGGTGTAAGAAAGTGGTCTGTTTTCATTCTTCTGCATGTTGCTCTCCAGTTCTCCCAGCACCATTTGCTAAAGAGACTGTAATCTTTCTAAAATTTTTTTAAATGTTTATTTATTTTTGAGAGAGACAGAAACAGAGTGTGAGCGGGGGTGGGGCAGAGAGAGAGGGAGACACAGAATCCAAAGCAGGCTCCAAGTTCCGAGCTGCCAGCACGGAGCCTGATGTGGGGCTCGAACTCACAAGCTATGAGATCATGACCTGAGCTGAAGTCGGATGCTTAACCAACTGAACCACCCAGGCGCCCCTAGAGACTGTAATCTTTCTAAACACACAAGTTAATATCACTCCCCTGCCTAAAGTCTTTCAAAAACTTTCCATCATTTTGTAAGGAAAAAGGGAAACCTCCTTTGCTTACCAATTTCATCTCCGCATCCCATCTCAGCTCATCTCCCTGCCCTCTGTTTGTTCTTTATACTCCATCAAGGCCCAGCATGCGTTTTATTTCTCCAAGTCCCTGTGATGTTCCCTCCCTCCCTGAGTGTAAGGAAAACCCTTATTTATGTTCAAAACACATTGTAGACATCACCTTCTCTGGGAAGTCTGCTTTGGCAACCACCTCTGCTTCTGCCTCAGAGCTAATCACTTTCTCCTCTGTGCATTGTACACGACTCTATTGTTGTACTTATCATGCTGTATTAGAATTTCTTTTTAAACATTTCTTTCTCTCCTACAAATTTGCATGCACCCTCAGAACAGGAGCTATTTGTTATGCATATTTACATCTCCAGCATTTACCGCCAGTGCCTCAATAAATGTTGAATAAATGAATGAATGAGGAAATGATTGAGAGGAAGGTAAACTCACCTGGTATCTGCCAGGCACTGTGCTAAGTGTTTTACATGCACTATCTCATTTAATTCTCAAGGTGGGATGATCAGGAAAAGGAGGGCCTCAGGGAGATCCAGTGCCTTTTCCAAGGTCAAGGAGCTGATAAATGGTGGGACTGGGATTTGAGCCCAGGTTTGTCTGATTCCAAAGCCTTCACTGTTTTCACTGCATTAGCAGAGGAAGAAAGGTCTACAGAGACAGATTCTAGCTTAAAAAAAAAGAAACTTTTTTTTTTTTTTAAAGGATTGGAACCATCCAATGTGGAAATGGGCCAGCTCCACAGTTCCCATGTCAACAGAATGGGAACAGCTGACTCACAGGAGACAGGTCCCAGGATGTTGATAAAGTGTAATTTTCGAAAGGTTAAAAAACATCACTCTCGTACCAATATAAAATGAACATATGTCAAAGATTTTATTCTACTCATTAATTAATAAGGGAACCAGTCTAATTAACATTGGAACTGGCTTCAAGAGCATTAAGAAGGTAGATATTTGTAGGAAATGCTGAGGGAAGTTTGCTGGGCTGGATCCAAAACTGATTAGTGTCTAATAGGGTCATAAATGTAAACTTTGGGGGTATCTTTTTCACTGGATAGAAATTACTTACACCACTAGTGGTCAAAATCAACAAGTTAATATGTAACTTTACTAAATCTGAGATTTTAAATCAATAGTAAATAGCGAGTTGAACCAAATACAATCCCCTAGATATTTCCTGGGTGCCCTTGACCCCTCTGTGACTTTGAAAGGGCATGCCACCCACCCTTTGTCTCCAAGTTTTGGATAATTTTTCTGACAGCTGTACTGTTCAGCCCCAGGGCCTCACCCAAGGCAGGCTGCTTTGGGGCCCGGCTGGGGATGGGATGGGAGACGGTCAGTGTGCCAAGAGAATCCTGGGTCCTTTCTCATCACAAGGTGGGGATCTCTCCTCCCACCTTCGTGGGGAGCCAAAAGGAAGGAGATGAGGCCACGGCCAGAAGGGCTCCATGTGCTGCAGGCTGGGGTTGCTGCCATCAACCCCAGTTAGAGCACCTCCACTGGTGGGAGGTCTAAGTTACAGCCTCATCAAATTTTTAAGTTTTTATTTTGAAAATATCCCAACAGACACACACATGCAGTTGGATCTAACCCACGCCCTCATTTTCCTCAGGGTGGGGCAGATTAAAGCAAATCTGACATGTTATCACCCTCCTAAATTCCTTTACGTTGCACCTCCCCACATAAAAAATAAAAGGAAAAAAAAAAAAGGAGACGCATGTTCTTATGCCACATTGTCATTATCACATTTAACAAAATTAACAATTTCTTACTGTTATCTAATCCATAGTTAACATTCATATCTCTTTTACTGCCTAAAAAGCGCATTTTTATAGCCCTGACCACTAATATTTATTGGCTACCTCATCTGGACCAGGCTTTGTGCTAAGTGCCAGGCCCGCAGGGAAGGATGCTAGGGACAGGATCCCGCCCTGGTGGGGCTTGCATTCTCATGGTCCAGAGAGTGTGAAGGCTGAGCTCCTCATCTTGGAGCTGGGTCTGGCTCCGTGAACTTCCTTGGGTCTGGGTGACTCCCATGGTGGTTGAGCACTCCAAACCAAAACAAGCCTCGTTTGCTGGTTCAGTTTGGATGAGGAGGTAGCTGGAACAGGCTTGGGCTCTAGCTTCTAGGAGATGGATTGCAGAGGCCCTAGGCTGAGGACAATAGCATCCCTTAAGGAGAGGGAAGGGCTTTGGGCGTTGTGAGACAGTATTGGCTTGCTTCCGGAAGGCCAGGGGAGAAGAATGACCCACCAGAAGAGGTATGGAAAGAAGGGCACATACAGCATGTAGAGGAGCAGAGAGCTGAGCAGTATGGCATGAATGGGAGCAGTTATGGTCTAATTTGTTTTGACCTATGGTCGACACCCTTACATTTTTCTCTAATAAGGCCCATCTAGACATGT
Source organism: Puma concolor (assembly GCF_028749965.1). NCBI lineage: Eukaryota > Metazoa > Chordata > Mammalia > Carnivora > Felidae > Puma > Puma concolor. The sequence continues at coordinate 48,325,858 of NC_141676.1, read as the reverse complement.
TTGGCTTGGTGGTTCGGCCTGTGAAAATCACTCCGAATTTTGATCCTGCCAGCCCCCCTTCCCAGTTTCCCGACATCTGGTTATGTGATAATTGTGCCTTCTGTGTCCTCATTCAAGTCTGTGATGAAAATGTTGAAGAGGACAGGACAGAGAATAGAGCCCTGTGTCATCTCTTGGAGAAATTCCTCTTGGTTGACAGCAGACTTTTAATCTAGACATTACAAACGGACATTCTTTGGACCTGCAGATGTGTCTGGGGTCATATTGGAGCCACGGATGTGTCTTGTTGGTTATGCCCAGTGTTTGTTTTTTAACTGGAATGTGCTTGCAACATTTTAAAATGGCACATCCAGATTTTTACCTTCTTTGAAAAGCCAGGGCTCTGGCTCCAACTTGCTCGAGTCCCCTCATGGCCACAGGACACTACAGCGAGGTGATGGTGGCTTCTCCCTTTGGGCTGACTTCCTCTTTGCTGGAGTCCTCGCCACTCTCTCCACTCATGTATAGGCATCAGAGACCCTCTTCGCTTCATTAAATGATGTGTTTTGGTTATGTTGATCTACTAACCATGAACCAGCTTCACTCACTCATTCTTCAGCTTTCATCTCACCAGCTGGTCCACAGGGTCTTGTGAGACACCTAGTCAGCATCTTCTGGAAGTTCAGTTACACACTCTCTACTTGATTTCCCTGATCTGCAGATTTAATAACCCATGAAAAAGGGAAAGGATGTGAGTTGACATAGCCTGTTCTTGGTAAGCCTGCACTGGCTCCTGGCAGTCACTGCTTCATTTTTAAGTGTTTAATAATTGATTAGGAATTATTCCCAAGGAAGAATAGAAGGTGAGCTGCAGCTTGGGGGTTGGGGCTGCAGCAAACTACTCCCCCCAAAGATGATCATGCTGCTGAGAAAAAGGCAAGAGCTTTAGATCTAAAAAACAAGCCAACATTTGAGTTTGGTTCAGGCACCTATGAGATGTGTGTCTTCCTTCCTCTCTCTGGGCTTCAGTCTCATCCACAAACTGGAGCTGACTTGTTCAATGAGGCTTCAAGCCATGCAATGAAGGGAATGTTTCTCAGCTAAAAAGATACCCGGCTGGAGAGGGGTAGACACCCTGGGGATGAAACTAAACTGCCTGGAAGTGTCAGAGCTGGACCATCTGCTTTGTGGGTGTCTTGGATCAGCTATACCAGATGATGACGATGCCCCCATAAAATCTCAGAGCCTGCAGGTGGAGAAACTGAGGCTCAGGGAGGGGAAGTGACTTCTAAAATTTCAAAGTGAAAACTGGTGGCAGAATGGAGATTTTTTAACCCAGGTCACCCAGATTCCAATGAAAGATTCCATCCACTATACCAGTGTATTTCAAACTTTTCTGATTCTGGCTCAGACTAAGAAATACATTATAATTCCTGCCTGGAACATAGTCAAACACATATATGGTGTGTTTGGATAAAACATATTTGTAACAAAATATTCATAACACAGTACCTATTTCTACATGCAATAAGCTCTACATATTCTGTTTATTCTATTTCATCCCATCCTAGTTCATTTAAAAACAAAAGTTCTGGTTGACACTTGAATTTGTTTTTGCTTTGCTCATTGTAAAGTAGGGGTTGGCAATCTACAGTTTGTGGTCCAAATCCTACCTACCTGTTTTTGTGAATAAAGTTTTATTGGTACGTAGCCACATCCGTCATTTACTATTGTCTGTGGCTGCTTTTGCGCTACAAGAGAGGAAGTGAGTACTTGCAACTGAGTTGCTGTGAATCTCAAAGCCAACAATACTCATAATCTGGCCATTTACAGAAAGAGTTTGGGAACCCCTGTAGTAACCTCACTTTGAGCCAGGCTGAAGCTTTTCAAACCACTTTCGTGAATAAAGTGTGACAATGGGTGGAAAGGAGAGAGGAAAGGGAAGGAAGGGGAGGGAAAGGTCTGTGGGCCCTGAGCAACTTGTGTTTTCAGAGTTTCTGTTGACAGGACAGGAGAAGCCTAGGATTCTCCATGCCATTTGCTGGCCTGTCCGTAACCTGGAGGCTTCTACAGCCCCAGTTTTGGGTTCATGGCGCCTTGGGGAAGGGCCACCGAATACAGCTCTTCTTTATGCTGTGGGGCAGGGGGAAGGTGGAAGGAGCAGGACCGCACCTGGTTTCCAGGCCCAGATCTAGCAGCTGGGGCCCACAGAGAGGTCAGTAAGTCTCTGTTCAGCAGGTCTTGCTTTGGATGCTCCTGCCTCTAGAGTTCTTAGTGGAAACGCTACGGTTTTTAGCTTCATTGGCCCCCACTTTGACAGGTGCTGGGTTGTCACCAAGTCTTTGGGCAGCCAGTCCCCCTGGCCTGCTGCCGTGCTGATACATGACAAGTGGGAGCTGCCATTTTGTATGCAGTGCAGAGACCTGGAGCCCTTCCTTGGCACCATGGAGACGTGATGATGCCTTTCTCAAATGAAACATGACAAGTAGCACCTCAGGAACTGGGGTTAGGATTGGTTACTAAGAATAAGCGAGACAGATTTTTTTTGTTGTTGTTAATTAGGAACAAATGTTCATATGCCCCTTGTTCAGCTCATGGAGACAGTGGTGTTGAAACTTTTTGCGAGGTGACACAGTTCTGTTTCAGGATCATGTGTCTCTGTGCAGGACCACTTATGGAAATATATTCACTCTGTTCCTATTCTGCATATATTACCCAAACAGACTGCGTAGTTCAATAACGTGTATACTTAGTGCATATATCCATGTGTGCTTGCATTTACCTATACAAAGCGTAGGTCATACATACAGATCATTAATATTAGTGATCACTAATCACTAATACAGCACGGAAATACATTTGGCAAGTGATTGAAGTATGCTACCATTAGATGGCCAGTTGCCAAGGCTTTTTGCTCATTTATTTTTAATAACAATGATAATAACAGCAACCATTTATCGAGTACCCACCACGTGCCAGGCTCTATATTAGGTGCTACAATACATCCTCTTATTTAATTCCCCCAAGCAATACTTTCAAAATAGACCTATTCATCTCCATTTATCTCAGAGCCGTGACCAGAGTTGCCCAAGGTCACAAAGGCTACAACATGAACACGGTCTCTGTCCTCATGGAGTTTATATTCCAGGGGGAATGCATAATTATAAGGAGAAATAATGGTCAGGAAGAAAACATATAAGGCTCTATCCAAACATACACCAGGGCGTTATGCTATGGACCAGCACTATCCAATATAAATATAATGTGAGACACAAATACAAGCCACGTACATAACTTTTAAATTTCCTGGTAGCCACGTTAGCAAAGGTAAAAAAAAAAAAAAAAGTGAAATTGTACTATAATATTTTCCTTAACCCAATATATCTAAAATATGATTTAAACATGTAATCAGTATTAAAAATTATCAATAAGATATTTTACATTCCTGTTTTTGTCCCAAGTTTTCAAAAATTTGGCATGTATTTCACACTTATGGCGCATCTCAATTTGGACTAGCCATTTCTCGAGGGCTCGGTAGCCACAGGTGGCTAGTGGCCACTGTATCATCACAACTCCAGACCAGGGGGTCAAGAAAAGCCTCCCTAAGAGGGGGCTGGTTAGCTGAGAGTTGAAGGATGAGCAAGGGTTAGGGAGATAAAAGGGGTCACGTCACGAGAAGGGTTCACAGGAAGGGGCCAGTCCATGCCTGAAGGCAGGGTACATTTGAACTGAAAGATAGTCAGTGTGGTTGGTCTTTGTGAGTCGGGAAGAGCCTGGTAGTCCAAGTTTAAAAATATGGCTTTTTAGGGGTGCCTGGGTGGCTCTGTCAGGTAAGCATCTGACTTCACCTCAGGTCATGATCTCACAGTTCATGGGTTCAAGCCCCGTTTCAGGCTCTGTGCTGACAGCTCAGAGCCTGGAGCCTGCTTCGGATTCTGTGTCTCCCTCTCTCTGCCCCTCCCCTGCTTACTCTCTCTCTCTCAAAAATGAACAAACATTAAAAAAAATTTTTTTAATATGGCTGTTTATCTGAAGAATGGGAGACACTGAAGAATTTTAAGCTCAACATTTGATACATGGGAATGAGCCTCATGAATGCCTTGGGGACTCACGAGGAGTGTCACTTCCTTTTCCCTGGGTTGTTGCTGAGGCCATGGTCTTCCTGCAGGTTCCAAGCTGCTCTGACTCACAGAATGGTGAGAGGTAGAACTCTGCCCTGATGTATCATATCCAGCTAGGGCTGCTAGTGTGTGGCCCATAGACAGCTGTGTCCTGGGACAATGCTCCACAAATGAGCATTAGAGGCATACTTCTCTCTTCTGAGAGACAGTCTTGCAGTAAGGTCTCCTCTCATGCTGCAAGGACAGCCCTGGAACTGCTCTGGTTTGGAGGTGACAGAGCCATGCATTCTGGGAGAGGCCCATCCCGTGATGTCTCTGGACCCCTGCCAAAGCTTTCTCCTGTCGCATGAGGCTTGGGCTCCTGCTGCTCAGTTGTCCCACCTCTCTCGGCCTCTTTACTTCTGTCTGGCATCTTCCTGCTCCTGTTCTGTTGAAGGCAGGCCGGGGAAGAGGGAAGGTGGGCTGATAGAGGCATCCCTAGTGCTTGGGCTGTTCCCTTCCTCTCTGGGAAGTCTTCCTCACCATCCAGTCCTGAGCTGGGGCAAGGGACCAAGAGGGGAGCTGAAGGAAGGTTTTTGGTACAGGCTTCAAATATATGAAGAGATGCCTTAGAAATCAGGCAGTCAACCCATTCCAGGTCAAGGCAGAACCAAGACTGAGGTATATGAGTTGCAGAAAGACAGATTTGTTTTCATAAAAGGAAGTGCCACCCTATAATCTGAGCTGTTAGGTATGTGTGACTGCCAGGCAGTAAGGATGAGAAGATCTGAGGAGATTTCAGAGAGCATCTTGGACAGGGACAATCCCAGGCCCTAGGCTAGGGCTGATCCATGGTCAATTCCTACTGGTCTCTGGTGAAACAGAGAAAGTGTAGAAATTTTCCATAGAACTCAATTTTCTTTTTTTTTTTTTAATTTTTAAAAAAAAATTTTTTTTTTCAATGTTTATTTATTTTTGGGACAGAGAGAGACAGAGCATGAACGGGGGAGGGGCAGAGAGAGAGGGAGACACAGAATCGGAAACAGGCTCCAGGCTCTGAGCTGTCAGCCCAGAGCCTGACGCGGGGCTCGAACTCACGGACCGCAAGATCGTGACCTGGCTGAAGTCGGACGCTTAACCGACTGCGCCACCCAGGCGCCCCAGAACTCAATTTTCAAATGCTGAGATTATATTCTTTACTTTTTTGGTATTAAAAAACAGTCTCTTGTTACAGCCTCTCGATACAGATTATTGTTATTTTTTATTGTCTCTTATTTGGTTGCCAACATTATAAAGTCTCTAAAAGAGTATTTTTGAAACTGTAATAGCCCATGATATCCAAATGCCTGGAATCATTGATCTACTGTAACTGTCCTCTTCTTCCCAGAAAATCGAAACCATGAGAATGCCCTCCACATCATTCAGCCAGCACCATGTGCAAGGGAAGCCCCAACACTTCTCACCACTTGTGTCTTGGTCTTGAGCCTTGAACCCTAGCTGTGTGTCTTGTTGACCTGTGGTTGGATGGGGACATTGTCTAAGAAATGCCAAGCTCCTATTCCTAACTTTGGAGGGGCCTAGCTACTGAGCATACCAAGACCTCATCAACAGAGACCAAAGGAGGCTGACAGGTAGATAGCACTGGTGGGTTTGAGAACTGGAACATGGCCTGGCTGTGAGTCTGGTGGATATTCTATTGCCCAAAGGCCAAAGGTTTTCCATGCTTGTATATATACAATAGACATCCATGCCAGGGACATGGGGCTGGGCAAGTTGTTGGGCAAGGTAGTGGTCACCCAAGTGGTAGAGGTCATGAGAGTGGAGGGGCAATGCTATTCTCAGGAAACATTCCAGCTATAGGAGGCTCCCAGGAAGAAGCAGAACATCTGGATGTAGAGAACAGCCCCTGGGGAGGGAGTAGTGAGAGAAGCAAGGGTCAGGGTCCCACCAAGTGGGATAAGGTTGAGGACAGAGTTCAAGTCCAGCATAGAAATCAAGTGCGAGGCAAAGAAACTGGATAAGAGCCCGGATGTAAGGACTGAGCCCACCTGTGGTGAAGGGGAAGGTCAGAGGAAGAGAAAGAGTGGGTTATGGTCAGCAGGTGCCTGGGAGTCAGGGTGCTGCTGCTTTGCCCTCATGATCTTCTCGAGGACCTCTGTTGGGGAAGTTGAGGTCACTGAAGTCTTCCTGTGCTGCTCAGGTTGGCTGCAGAAGTGGGTTGGGCATAGTTCACAGGCAGAGGTCTAGCATCTGGAGCTTTGAAAGGAGGAGAAGACCAGAGTTTCTGCTGTAGAAAACAGTTCCCACAGTGTGTTCCCTATAATACTAGTGGGCAAAGAAATTTGGTCAAATCTGCATACTCTGTCCTCCTTTTGGAGATTCATAGCCTACACAAATGTATTCAGGGCCCTGAGGAATCCTGTGGGAAATAGCTAACTTTGCTAAATCCAGCATTCCCAAAATGATCAGAGCATAGAGCCATATGTTAGGCCCAAGCCTATTAACCTTCCTCAACACGAGTGTTGACAGAACACCTGGCAAGAGATGCTATTCCAGTTACTTTAGGTTGGACCTTGAGGCCAACCAAATCCCTCATGCTCTGAGGGCTGTGTGTGTGTGTGTGTGTGTGTGTGTGTATGTGTGTGTGTGCATGCATGAGTGTGTGTACATGCATACTAGAGAGACAGAGAGAGAGAGGGGGAATCTCCAAACCAACCATGGGAAAATTGTGCATTAACACCACCACCTTCTGCCTGAACTGGTCACCTTAATGGGCTCTGACAAGAACACTCAGTCTTTGCTTCAGGCCTCTTCATTTTATTCTCAGGGAGGCTCTGGTTGACTCACTTTGACAGCAAAAATATGAGAAATTTTGGGGACAGAAATCTATCATGGGACAGATTTCCCATGATAATGCCTTGACTCCTCCCCTGCCCTCCCAGTGTCAGGGCAGTTATATTTCAAATTGTTTTTTCACGGTATTTATTACCAGCAGGTGCACTTGGCTAAGCATGGCGACAGCCTCCATCTGCATGCAGAGGGGGTGAGCTGTGCCCAGGAAGGCCTTCAGTGTTAGAACAAAACCTTGAACTGCTCTCCACTCACAAGAAGAGTGTTTACCTTGCACGGGAGGTCTGACCAACCAGAAGTGACCTGGTTTCCTTGAGCCTCACTTTGGAGGAGACAGCATGGCCTAGTGGCTTAGAGTCTATGTGCTGGTGCCCAACTGCCTGCATTTGAATTGTGACTCCAACACCACCAGCTGTTTGACCTTGGGCAAGTGATTTAACCACTCTCAGCCCTACTTTCCTAATCTCGAGTAGCATCTACCTCCTCAGGCTGTCGTGAAGAGTAAATATATGTAAAACTCTTAAATCACAGATAAGGGTGCAATAAATGCTGGCTATTATCACTACTTCTTAGTAACATCTTCCTTTTAGTTTTGGATTCAGAAGTAGGGTTGGGGGGGTTAGCTGTTTGCCTTGAATGCTTGGCTCAGATATAGATATAAATTCCATCTTTGGTTTTAAAGAGTCTACTAAGGAAGGACAGCAGGGAAATAAACACTAAGACTACTGGCAGAAGCATCACAATCCAAAGCACACACACAACATTTACCTTCCTCCTCGAGACTTAATATGTGGATTAAACAAGATAGTGTATGCGTAGTGCTTAGCACAGTGCATTTGCAGAGTGATCTATTAACACGCTCCCAGTGCCACCAGTGGTGCGAGAGTCAGGGGAGGAATTTGCAGAGTGTTTCATGTATTTTCTAGTTTAATTCTCCCTGGAATAAGGCATTTTGATGGAGGATCAGGGGCTCCGGGTATGGTCAACGCCCATCTTCTCAATAGATCGACTTGTCTCATTAATGTATAATGTATCATGTATACACGGAGGAAGTCATGAGAAGTTTGGCTGTGGTCAGGGGCTGTAGGAAAGAATGGAGAAAAGGACCACAGAAGACATAACCTTTGTTCGCTGCCTGACCCTTCGAATGGTGCCTGAGTCCCTAAGGTTAGGAAGGTGAGGATCAGAAGCTAAAAGACCTAACCAACTTTTATGAGACACTTTGGAGAGCTGCAGGCACAAGCAGAAACACTTTGGAGTCCCAGGAAAAAGCCAAGCACAGATGTGGGAACTTGCCATTCTCTCCAACCCTGCATGGCACCCCGCACTGTCCTGGCTCCCCTGGGGCACTGAGAAATGACACCCTAGAAGCGCATAGTGGACACTGTGTGATGATGGGAGGAGATATTTTTTCAGGTCTCTGTGAGTCTACTTGAGTTCTACAAGTAACCAGGAGGGCAAGTTCTCTAGCAGAGGTAGCAAATCCACAACCATCCCTCTGCCACTCTTTTTCCTCTGTCCTCAGAGCCAGGGCAGACATCACTAATCCATCACAACCTTCTTCTGATAAGTTCAGATGCAGCCTCAGAATTTTTCTTGACTTAGTGTCAAGAACCCCAACCAAGCATTCAAATGTTGGAGAGATGAAAGGCTATGCAGTCTTTGGCCTGTGTCAAATCCGTGCTTCTGGGCAGAGCCTTCAAGGCCCATGACCTGGTGTCCAAGCCTCCTCTCCCAGCCACTTATCTCCTGAATACTCTGTGACTTTGACCACATTGTCCCACCTTACCCCCACTTCTTCTTCCTCCAATCAGAAATTCTCTCTACATCCTCTCAACCTACATATAGTCAATGCATCCTTCAAGATCCCTCCTCTGCAATGTTTTCTTGGGATCATCCCAGGGACTTCCACTAGCTTTGAAGACCTAAGCCACTCAGTCTTCACTGTTGGCAGGATTTGTGCCAAATACAACTGAAACAATGGAGGGAGGGGCGTAGCCCATTGCTATGGACTAAACTGTGTCCCCTGAAAATCCATAGGTTAAAGTCTTAACTCTCCACCCCCCAATGTGACTGTACTGGAGACAGGGCTTTTAAGGAGGGGATTAAGGGTAAATGAAGTCATAGAGTGGAGCCCTGATCTGATAGAACTGATTCTCTCATAAGAGAAAGAGACACCAGAGAGTTCACTCACTCCATCATGTAAGGACACAGTAAAAAAGTAGGTGTCTAGAAGTCAGGAAGACAATCTTCCCCACAAACTGAACCCTGCCAGATCTTAGAACTGTGTGAAAATAAATTTCTGTTATTTAAGCCACCCAGTCCATAGTATTTTGTTAAGGCAGCCCAAGCAGGCCAATACACTCATGTTCATTGCATCATTAACATGTAGGGCCCCGTGGTCTGCATGAGGAGTACACAAATAAGAAAGGCATAGTACCTGACTTCAAAGACCTCATTGTCTTTTCTAACAGGGGCAGGTAGAGACAAACGTGACCAGAGGCTAAGGGACACTTTGATAAATATTTTGGTAAAAGCAAGCAAAATGCGCTGCGGGGAATGGTAGCATATAGCATAGTGGTTGGGAGATCACACGGACCTTGGTTTGAAACCTGCCTTTACAGTATGACCTCAGTCAAGTTACTTATCCTCTTCGAACCTCAGCTTCCTCATTGTAAAATAGAGATAATAATTCTGAATCATAGCATGATTATGAGGATTGAATAAAGTTAAGCAGATAAGATACTTAGTAGAGACACATGGACAGAACTGACAGTTATTTAAAATATTACCACTAATAGCACATGTAAAAGGCATCCAAGTCATATTGCTGGAAAGATAGTCCAAAAATCTTCTCAGAGGAGATAATACTAGAATTGAGTTCTTTAGGATGAGTAGCAGTTAACCAGAAAAAAGATGTGAAAGACATTCTAGGTAAAAAGAACAGAATTACTGGGGACAGGAAATAGTAAGCTACATCTGAGGGACTTCCAATAGATTGATAGAACCTGATGAATTCTGTGCAGGGGGTGTGGTGGGAAAGCAGAGAGAGTGGCAGGGGATGCAGAGCAAGAAAGGTGGTCAGAATCTATGAAGGCAGAGTTTAAACTTTGTTCTGAAAACTCTGGGGAGCCATTGAAGAATGTTGAACAGTAGGGCTTGGAATCATTATTGGATTTATATTTTTGAAAGCTCACTCTGGCAATAATGTGGAATGAATTGGAGAGCAATTGATGGCAGAGAGATTGGCAGAGAGATTTATGTGGATATTTTAGTGATCAGAGGAGAAGGGACAAGGGTCTGAATGAAGACAACAGCATTGGAAATGGAGAGAAGTTGACAGGTCCAAGAGACTGGGAGATGAGGTGGGGAGAAGTGTGAGGAGTGGGCAGCCAGCAAGAAGAGAAAGAAGGAGAAAATGGACAGAACTGACTTCCAAGTTTCTCTCTTTGCCTCAGGATGGATGGCAGTCTCATTCTTTGAGATTGGAAAGGCTCAGAAGTGAGACCAGGAAAGATGCAGGTGGGACACAAGATTTTGGTGTCTCTGGGTCATCTGTATTGAAAGGTCCTTCAGTAAGAAGTTGAATATAGAATTCTGAAGAAAGGCAAAAAGGTCTGGCCTGGAGAAATAGATTTGGGTTTATCTTAATACTGGAAATTGAAGCCCAAGTTTGATGAGGTCCTTTAGGAAAGAAGTGTGTAAAGCAGAAGGCAAAAAAAAAAAAAAAAAAATGTGGTGAACAGAGACATTTCAGGGAAAGAGGACCAATCAGAGCCAGTGAAATGATGATAGAGTGATCAAAGTGTTGGGCAGAGGGACTGGTGCCACTCCATCGAATAGGAAAAAAAGCTTTAGGAAGGAGGACATGCCAGCTCTACAAATGCCACAGAGAGGCCAGACAAGGTGAGGTGTGTTGGATCTGACAATCAGTCACTGATGGCCTCAGGGGAATTGTTCAAAGCTGAGGAGCGAATGGGAATTGAAAAAGCCTGCCTGTTAAGTGAGGGCTAAGGAAAGGAGGTTACCTCAGGAAGTCTACAAGGCTATGACAGGCACTCCTTTCAAAAAAGGAAGAGACTTATGCACATTTATAATTTGTGGGGCAGGAACCCATGGAGAGGAAAGGTTGAAGTTAGGGGTAAGAGAAGGTGTGATCGATGGGACCACACTCCTACAGGGACCTGCCCTACCTGGGAAGGGTGTGCAGACCTGGGTTGCAAGTCTAACTTTAGACAGAAGGAGGGACACTCTTTCATTGCAGAAGTGGGGAAAGAAGAATGAGATACATGCAGAGGCAGGTAAGTTTGAAGGGGACCAGAAAGGGAGTTGTCTGCATGGCTTGGCTTCCTCCATAGGGTAAGAGGGGAGTCACCTGATGAGATGAGGATCTTGGAAAGATGAGGAGCAGTTTGGAACAGTGGCTGGAATTGGGGAGAAAGATGCCAGGGGTGTGTAGAAGATTTCTCAGCAGCCCAGAAGCCTTAACATATGTCATAGGATCAGGGTGCCTGGGTGGCTCAGTTGGTTGGGTGTCCGACTTTGACTCAGGCCCTGATCTCATGTTTTGCGGGATCGAGCCCTGTGTCGGGCTCTGTGCTGACAGCTCAGAGCCTGGAGCCTGCTTCAGATGCTGTGTCTCCCTCTGTCTCTGCCCCTCCCCTGCTCATGCTCTGTCTTTCTGTCAAAAATAAATAAACATTAAAAAAAAATTAAGAAAAAAAACATATGTCATAGGATCTATGCAGGGCAGGAGAGCTGAACACAATGAAGACCGAAAGATTAAGGTGCTGTTGATTAAGGAAAAAGAGAGGACTCTACAAGAGGACAGATGGATGGGCGATCATGGCTGGTCTCCATTAGATATGCACCAGGCATAAGAGAATGAGAGATTTAAAATGGTCAGGGAGGGGCGCCTGGGTGGCGCGGTCGGTTAAGCGTCCGACTTCAGCCAGGTCACGATCTCGCGGTCCGTGAGTTCGAGCCCCACGTCGGGCTCTGGGCTGGTGGCTCAGAGTCTGGAGCCTGCTTCCGATTCTGTGTCTCCCTCTCTCTCTGCCCCTCCCCCGTTCATGCTCTGTCTCTCTCTGTCCCAAAAATAAATAAACGTTGAAAAAAAATAAATAAATAAAATGGTCAGGGAGCAGGACAGGATGGAAATATTAGAGAGGTGGACGAATGCAAGTTTCCAGATGTGCTCATGGATGTCTGTAGTGGCTAATGTAAGTGACCAGGAGGTTTCTGGATTAAAAAGCGTGCCCTAGGTGTCTCAGTTGGTTGAGTGTCCAACTCTTGATTTGGGTTCAGGTCATCATCTCGTAGTTTGTGAGTTTGAGCCCCAGGTCAGGTTCTGCGCTCACAGCTTGGGATTCTCTCTCTCTCTCCCTTTCTCTCTGTCTCTCCCACATGTGTGCACACTCTCTCTTTCTCTCTCTCTAAATAAATAAATAAACATTAAAAAAAGGGGGCCAGGAATTGTGAGGGTCAGGGTCTTAGATGGGTCTTCTGTATCAGCGATTCTCAAATTTTAAGATGACGCCTGTAACTTACTAAGGGATTTTGTTAAAATGCAGATTCTGATTCAAGAAGTCTGGGTTGGGCCAGAGTTCTTCATCTCAATAAGCATCCCCAATGACGCCGATCCCCCTGGTCCACAGACCACACTTTGCAGCACAGTGTCGAAACGGACATTGGAATGGTCCAGGATGAAGAGAGGTCTAGGGGTGGAGAGGAAGTCCTTGCCTGTGGCCTTCCGATCAGGAATGCTCCCAAAACAGAAAAGAGGAGTAGAGCAGAGGAGTGTGAGGGGAGCCTGCTCTGCCTGGCATGTCCCACAGCAGCCTCCCTGCAATAAGAGAGAAGGCTGCTAATTGGCTAGAAACACTTGATATTAATTAACTCAATAGAATCGTTCCCTTGAAGCCTGTTTTGCATAATTAATGAATGCTTAGCTATAAGCTGATGAAAACACTGAAGCCAAAGTGTTACAATTTTCCGATCAGCTAAGCAGAAACACCGCAATCCATACGGTTTGTGGACACAGCGAAAAGCTTAACTCGTGCTAATTACTGAGATTGGCTAAAGAGCCCTTGGCTTTGCCACATCTTAATGGGGGAGGCAGGGCTAAACTAGGACACGTGGGCACCACAGGCAGGCCGATAATTTGATACCTCTTCAATGAAATATTCTTTAAATATTTGTTCAACATTTACTTAGAGGAGAAGCTGAGTGCAGCCTTGAGGGAAAGCAGAGTTGGAAAGTGCTGGGCCAGATGCAGTTTTTCCTTTGTTGTCTCCAGCAATTCAGCTCTGGCCCAAACTTTTATCACATTCTCAGCAAAATAAGACTGTAGTTATAGGCCCATCCTCCCTAGAAAGTAGGTTTGCTTTCACCTCTAAAGATTACTGGAAATGTTCATGGGGAGTTCTACCTTTCATGCCAAGTTGTTCATTAAAGGACTCTCTTTGAGAGGTCTTTCAATAATTTTTTTTTTTTTTTTTTGGTACTTTGTTACATTTCTGGAGAAGTTGAGCTTCACTTTTCAAATGGTACTGTGGGCAACTGCTCAGATGGCAGTGTCTTTGTTTGGCTCTTGGGGATGGTACTGGGATATGTCAGAATCCTTAGCATTCGACCAGAACAGAAGTCAGTGGGGAGAGCTGGCTCACTTCTACCACGTATGAAGAGTTACCTTGCTATGGGTAGGATACTTAACCTCTCTGAGCAATGTGGATCAGAATACTTAATACCGTTAAAATGGCAATATTCCAAAATTGGTCTACTGATTCCATACAATCCCTATAATCCCAACTTTCTTCTTTGCAGAAACTGCCAGGCTGATCCTAAAATGATTATGGAAATTTAAGGAGCCATGGATATCGAAAACAACCTTAAAAAGGAATGAAGTTGTAGGACTCACATTTCCCAATTTCAAAACTTACTACAAAGATATAGCATAGTATTGGCATAAAGATAGACATATAGATCAATGGAATAAAACTGGGAGTCCAGAAATGACCCCTGTTGTAATCAAACCCAGGTCCGATCTTTTCACTGCATGACAGGCCAATAAGTCGAGAGATAAGGCGTGGGGGCAAAGGAAAGTGACTTTGAAGCAGCAGGCTAACCATGAAGATGGTGGACTAATGTCCCCCCAAAATCATCCTGACATCTCAGTGCAGGCAGGTGTTTGTAATGGGGGAGAAATGGGAAGGTGGGGGAGGGTGTGTGGATAAGTAACAGGCTATAGCAATCAGTCAGATGTCTTCAGTCGACATTCAGGATATGCTGATTAGTTTACCTTGTGCAAGGTGTTCTGTATCTTAGTTCGCACTCCCACTAAAAGTCAACTAATTCCCCAATGGGCTTATAATGCACAAACAGGTCTAATGTAGAATAACAAAGGAGGAAGAAGTGCTCGAGGCAGAATGAATTCAAGATGGAGTTCGTCTATCTATGTCATGACAGTTATGATCAACAGATTTTTGACAGGGGTGCCAAAACAATTCAATGGGGGAGAGAACAGTCTTTTAACCAAATGGTGCTGGGACAACCAGATATCCAGATGCAAAAAAAAAAAAAAAAAAAAAAAAAAATTAGGTTGGGGCTCTACCTCATAATGGATCAAAGACCTAAATGTAAGAACTATAAACTCTTAGAAGAAAACATTCACCCCGATGTTTCATGACCATGGATTAGGCCGTGGATTCTTAGAAAGGACAGGCAACAAAAGAAAAAAGAAATAAACTGGGCTTCTCCAAAATTAAAACTTCTCTGCTTCAAAGACACCATCAATAAAGTAGGAGACAACCCACAAAATGCGGTAAAATATTTGCAGATCATATATCTGACAAGAGATTTGTATCTAGAATAAAGACCTCTTACAACTCAATAACACAAACACCTGATTAAAAAACAGACAAGGGATTTGAATAGATATTTTTCTAAAGGAGATACACAAATAGCCAATAAGCATGTGAAAAAATTCTTAACATCATCAGTCATCTTGAGAATGCAAGTCAAAACAAGACTGTATAGTACTTCACTCCCCCCACTGCCGAGGATGGCTGTAATAAAAAAGATAGTTCATAACCAATGTTGAGGAGGAGACAGAACCCTCACACACTCTGGTGGGAATATTGAAAGGTGCAGCCACTTTATAGAATAGTCTGTCAGTTCTTCAAAAGGTGAAGAAACATAGTGTTATACAACCCAGAAATGCCACTCTTAGGTTTACATCAAAAGCAATGAAAAGATATGTCCACAAAAACTTGTACACAAATGTTCATAGCAGCATTCCTCGTAACAGCAAAGAAGTGAAAGCAATTCAAATGTGCATCAACTGATGAGTGAATAAATAAACTGGTATATCTGTGCAATTCAACATTATTCAGCCATAAAAAGGAATGAAGTAGTGATATGGGGTACAACATGGATAAACCTTGAAAACATTGTAAGTCAAAGAAGCCAGACACAAATGGCCATATTATTCTATTTATATGAAATGTCAGAACAGGCAAATTCATAGAGACAGAGAGATTAGTGGTCACCAAGAGATAGGGGTTGGGAGGAACAGGAAGCAAGTGCTAATGGATATGGAGTTTCTTTCTGGGGTTATAAAAATATTCTAAAAGGGCACAAATCTGTGACCACACTAAAACCCATGGAGGGGCACCTGGGTGGCTCAGTCGGTTAAGCGTCTGACTCTTGATTTCAGCCCAGGTCATGATCTAGCGGTTGGTGAGTTCGAGCCCTGTGTAGGGCTCTGTGCTGACACTGTGGAACCAGCTTGGGATACTCTCTCTCTCTCTCTCTCTCTCTCTCTCTCTTCCTCAGCTCCTCCCCTGTTTGTGTTCTCTCTTTATATCAAAATAAATAAATAAACTTAAAAAATAAAAACCATGGAATTGTTCACCTTAAATGGGCAAATTTTATAGTATGTGAATTATATTTCAATAAAGCTCTTACACACACACACACACACACACACACATTATCTCACAGTTTTCTGTGTGTGAAGTGTTCAGGCACAACTTAGCTGAGCCTTTCCCTTAGGATCTCACAACATTGCAACCAAGATGTCATCTAGGGCTAGGTTTTCATCAGAGCTTTGACAAGGGAGGGAACCATTTCTAAGCTCCCTCAGGGTTTTGGCAGAATTCATTTCCTTGTGATTGCTGGATTCACTCAGCCTGCTTCTCCAAAGCCAGCAATGGACACGGAGACTCCAGCAAGATGGGTGCTATGTAATCATGTAAACAGAATTAGGTACATCTCATCTCTGCTACATTCTGTTGGTTAGAAGCAAGTCACAGTTTCCACCTTTCAAGGGGAAGAAAATTGTGCAAATGTGAATAGGAGGCAAGGATCAGGACCATCTTAAAGTGTGTCCATAACAGTAATATTCTCAGAGACAATTTTTATAATTAGGTAAAATAGTTTTCAGTGGCATTTCTGGTTCTAATTTTTGGTGGGGGGGTGATTTTTGACTGCTATTCTGGAATAATTTTCAAAATTTCTTATATATAATTATTAATATTAATTGCCATCACTGATTGAGTGTTTCCTTAGTGCCTGACACTATACTAGGCACTTTTGACATATTATTTTATTTCATACTTAAAAAAGGAAGTATTATTGTATAGCATTATATAGTATTGTAATAATATTGCATAGTATTATTATGCAAGGAAGTTATGATTCCTCAGTTTACAGATAAAGAAATAAAGGCTATTAGAGACTATTACTCCCGAGGTCACACAGCTAATAAATAAAGGAGGTGGGATTTGAACCCAGGCCTTTCTGAGTCCAAAGTCTACCATGCCTGTAGGCACTATCCTATACTGGTCAGGTGTGTGTGTGTGTGTGTGTGTGTGTGTGTGTGTGTGTGTGCATTTACGTGTATGTGTGTGGTGTATGTTTTAGGCACTAGCAATATTTTTATTAGAATTTCCATAGAGGTGGGTATGAGTATAACATTAGACACCTTGGTGCACAATACTGGCTTTTTAGTCATGTATGGTACACCTAGTATGCACCAGGCATTTTATTAGGCACTGGTGATATAAGGCAATCTAAACAGAAATAGTCTACTAACTCCTTCTGTGACAACAGATATGCTGGGCCTACTTTGCTTAATACATTTTGCAGCTGTTATTTGATGCATATGCATATAGAATTCTTACAGCTTCCTATTGGATAGACTCTTCTATCATTATGAAATCTCTATTTCTAGTAATGTTTATTGACTTAATGTCTACTTAGGTATAGCTACCCCAGTCTCCCTTTGACTAATATTTTCACGGTGTATCTTTTTCCACCCTTTTACTTTCATCCATTCTGTAACCTTCTATCTAGGATTGTAAACCCAAGGCCTGCAGGGTTGGCCACAATCCTTCCATCTTTGGAAGAAAGGATTAAGCAGAAATAGAGGAGTCCTCACAAGATGTGAAGCTCAACTCTGAATCATCTGATATCTTATTCTCATTAAGGTGATCTGCCAGAAGCAAAAATAAGTACTCTCTGCAGTAAAATACCAGAGCCACAAGTGATCTCTACAATTTGTCATACATAATGTACGGCATGCAACAGAAAATAATCAGGCATGCGAGAAGATCAAGTTTGTTCAAAAACACAAGGGGAGAAAAACAGACAAAAAATCGTATTCACTAAAGATCTTGACATTACAGTTATCCCACTCAGATTTTAACTAATTAATCATTTTAAAGATTAAATATCTAGATAGGAACATTTGGCAGAAAACTAGAAAGTATTGAATGGAAATTCTGGAACTGAAAACTTCTTCTCAGAAGAGTGTGAACTCTATTTTTTTTTTTTTGTCACGCTAGCTCTGGGATTTCTGAAAACCTCGCTCTATTTCTCAGTCTTTCCATCACTGCTCTTGCTTTTGGAATTGTACCTTGCCTGTAGGGAAACCCAAATGCTGGGCTAAACTCTCTTGTATAACCTCAGTAGCTTTCCTATGCTCAAACACATTTTCACAATATTTTGTTTAGATTGTATAACTGTTTTTAGAGAGAGACTTGGGTGGAAACAATCATTGCCAGAAGCAGAACCCACGACAGAGTTTCTCAGGATATTCTTCTGGGCTTAATTTATTGTGCAAAGGAAAGCTGCAGTCTCAGAATTTAAAGGAAGACTTTCTGTTTCCTCCAGAAGAAAGGAGGAAAGTGCTTAGCAACCAGAAGCTGGCTGACCACCACATCCTCGTTCTCTAGCCCTTGAAAATCACAGGCTTCCTTTCGTAAACAAATATAACATAAGATCATTTCTGACAATTGCCTTGTGGTCAGCAAGGGAGGAACTGGGCTTTGACCCTTAGGTAGGAAATGTCTATGATACTCATGGGAATTGAGGGGGGACTAGTGGGCCTACATTAGGGAATTTCAAGAAGGATTTGTAAGAGATGCTGATAATATAACACGCATTTTAGAGATGTCAGTCCTCGTGCTGAGGGTTTAACTTTCGTTGACTGACAATTTACATGTTACACATTCTCTCTCTGCAGGTACAGCGCTGATCTCTTCAGCCCTTGGTTCTAGCTCATACTGCTTCAGCTGAGGAAAGAGACTGGCAGGGTTGTACTTTCCATTATTTGGTAGAAAGAAGGCATTTACCACTTTACTTGAGTTGCCTTTCAAAAAGGACTGGATAGCTTCTAGAAGAGAGCTGGTCTCCTTACTGGGAAAGTCCCCTATCTAAACAATTGCTTTGGCTGGCATTTATGCTTTCCTTGGGGCTGCTGATAATTCCTAAGTCGTGTGCTAATGTGTGGAGAACTTCCAAAGTGGCTGTCACCTTGAGTGGTATAATTATAGGCAGTGTATGAACCCTTGATAAGAAAATGGAGAAGAAAAAAAATCAAGATTAAAAATAAAAAACACCTGAAGATAATGAAGGTGGTAATGAATTCATTTTCCAGGAATGAGGAAAAAAGGAATAGAAAAAGTTTCACGGTGAATCTAGGGGTAGTTTGTTATTTCCCTTGTGGCCCTAACAGTCAGGACAGCAATGGTTAGCATCACAAGAAGCTGCATGAAGAAGCCTGAGCTTTAGAGGAGAAAGAAGGAAGGTCACATTGCAGTTCTATCATTAGTTAAGCACATATTCTGAAAATAGTATTCACCTCTTTGAGCCTCATCTGGAAATTGGCAATGATCATTCTTGCTTCACTGGCATGGTGTGAGGATGAAATGTGGAAACCACTGTGAAAAGAATAGCACCATCAGATAGAAAAAAGAGAAAAGTCTGGTTTGGCAGTGTGCTTAAATATGTAGATTTTGGAGCCAGACAGGCCTGGGTTCAAATCCCACTTACTTACTTTCTTTCTTTCTTTCTTTCTTTCTTTCTTTCTTTCTTTCTTTCTTTCTTTTCTTCTTTCTTTTTTTCTTTCTTTCTTCTTTCTTTCTTTCTTTCTCTTTCTTTCTCTTTCTTTCTTTCTTTCCTTCCTTCCTTCATGTATGTTTATTTAGTTTTGAGAGAAAGAGAGTGGGGGCGGGGCAGAGAGAGAATGGGGGACAGAGGATCCCAGGCAGGCTCTGGGCTGACAGCAGAGAGCCTGATGCAGGGCTTGAGCTCACAAACCATGAGATCATGACCGAGCCAAAGTCAAGAGTCAGACACTCAACCAACTGAGCCACTCAGCTGCCCCTATGTGCAAGGAACGTTTAATGTGTTCAGCCCTAAACTAATCACCAGCAGTGGGAATGAGACCACGGATTTGTCTGAGACAATCAAGATTCACCTCCTGGATGTGGGAGTAGAGCCCTCCCCACCTAGAGCTGGTGGCTGCCTGGAGAAGAGGGGGGCATATGGACAAAATCAGGGTAAAGTTTGAAGGAAGGAAGGAAGGAAAATAGTATTGAAAATGCTTTTGATTTCTTCTTAAACTTAGGAGTTGTTTAAACTTGAAGAAACTTACATTTTAAAACGGTCACAGATTTTGCTTTGTTTCCACTTTAGTTCTGAACTGTGGATAATATGATTTTATGTTTTTACTTTTAAGAACTTTTCAGTTTTTTTTTGTATACTATATACAGAATGTTTGCGTTTTATGGCCACATGAAAAGAAAAAGTAGTTTTTGTTCTTAGGTTGATATTGTTAATCATGTCATTCAGCTTTTCTGTATCTTTATCTTTTATTACCTTGATCTTTTTCTAAACTATTTTGGAATAATTTTAGATTTACAGAAAAGTTTGTGAACATAGTACATATTGGTGCCAGATATCCTTCACCTGGCTTCTCTTAATGTTAGTTAATATAACTACAGTATGTTTATAAACACTAAGAAATTAACATTGGCACAATTCTATTATCTCAACTGCAGACTTTGTCCTGATTTTACCAGTTTTCCTACTAATGTTGAACTTGATTTTTAAAAACCAAGATGCATTAAAAAGCCCCACTGACTTCTTTCTCTTTGCTTTTCCAGCAACGTTTGGCTTCATTTATTTTAATTCTATGTGGTTTACCGTATATAGCTGCAAGGCAGTTTTATGTTAATGGGGATCTAACCCTTCATAACTATAATGTGATTTTTTAAATCCCATTTAATGCTTTCTTTGCATTCAGCATTTTTGAGGAAGACAAACCCTGATTTCTTTAAATTTGCCTCCTACTCTTTTCCCCATTCTTTTACTTTCAGCTTTATGAGTAAATTTATTTGGGTATGTATCAGTCAGGGTCCTAGAAGGAGAGTACCATGCTCAAACTGGGTAATTTGATGTAAATTTTATACAGGGACCATTTGCAGAGGCGTGAAAAGGTATGTGGAGAAACCACTAGGGACGGTGTGGTACCCTTGGACTTTATGATGCATTACCATCTCTGCATCAGTTACCAGAACCTAGAGAGAAGGGGCTGCCTGACAGGAGCTGTGCCTTTGGTGGTAGGAGGCAGCTAGCCATTAGTAAGTTTCCATGCGGGAACCAGGGAAATAAATGCCCTGACCCCACTCTCCTCCCTCTGTCAGAGGACCTGTTGCCACCTCCTAGGACCAAACCCCATTGGAAGCCAGAGAGCAAGGCAACGTAGTGATACGGTGGTGTTGCTTGGCCTCCGGGCTAACAAAGCAGTGGAGAATAGCAGAGAGAGGGTTCAGAGGGCAAATGAAAGATACCTAGCGTGAGAAGTGTTGTTTCTATACGGAATGGTTATAACTAGGTTTCGCTTATTGGACCAATCTGAGAATTCTTTTTATGCCTTAGGTTATTTTATTATTTTTTTTGCATTAACACTTATTGTCATAACAGATGTGTTTAGCTTTATTTCTGTCATCTAATTTCTATTTTCTACCTTGCAAATTCTTCCCAATTCCTAGTTTTCTATCATTTGCTATTGTTGTCAGTTTGTTCTTTTCTATTTTCCGTTTTGCTCCCTTGAAATGTATACAGCCTGGGGCGCCTGGGTGGCGCAGTCGGTTAAGCGTCCGACTTCAGCCAGGTCACGATCTCGCGGTCCGTGAGTTCGAGCCCCGCGTCAGGCTCTGGGCTGATGGCTCAGAGCCTGGAGCCTGTTTCCTATTCTGTGTCTCCCTCTCTCTCTGCCCCTCCCCCGTTCATGCTCTGTCTCTCTCTGTCCCAAAAATAAATAAACGTTGAAAAAAAAAAAAAAAAATTTAAAAAAAAGAAATGTATACAGCCTGTTTTCAGCTCTACTGCTCGTTAAGTCTGCAAGTGCACTTAAATACTACAGTTAAACACACTTTTAGTCTCTGATTATCAACTCCACAGATGAAGGAATAGCTACGGATAGCCCCACCTTCCATGAAAGGTAAGAAAATTAGTGTATGCACTCTCCTCACCCCTCCCCACTCCCCAGATTTTGTTGGTAGGGTCTGTGGTGTTTGTTCCAGTTTATGATATATTTTCTTTCCCTGATTTTTACCTTATTTTATTTTAAGAATTATAAATGTCACCTTCTGTTTTGTGATTGTGATTGCTTTAGTTACTGAGACCTAAAGGCTTACCTGTATTAATTGCTCTGGAGAATTGTGCTGATTTGGAGCCAGATTCCATCCCATGGCTGCTCTTCAGTCCATAGTTTGTTCTGTCTGCGTTGGGGTGAGCTGGCTGTGTTTATGTAAAATCCTAGAGGTTTCTGGCTTTGGATTCCCTTTTGTCAGTTATCCTTAGAAGTACATTCTCTTGTTTCTCTCCTACGCTGTGCTCAGGAAATTATCTGCATCCCAGAAAGGGAGCACTAGGTGTGGTATTCCATGGCATTCCCTTCTGGCCACTTTTATCCCCGATTTCCATTACTCCAAATTAGGTATGGAAAGGTGGATATTTCTATATAGATGTTAAAGAATGTTTTCTTTTTCTTTAAAATGTTTATTTTTGAGGGGGTGGGGGAGGGGCAGAGAGAGAGGGAGACAGAGGATCTGAAGCGAGTTCTGTTCTAACAGTAGAGATTTTGAAGCAGGGCTTGAACTCACAAACTGTGAGATCACACTCTGAGCCAAAGTGGGATGCTTAACCAACTGAGCCACCCAGGTGCCCCAGGAATATTTTTGTTTTAGTATCCATGTCTCTGTTTTGCACTCTGTGTGTCAATTCCTGGAGTTAAATACTTTTAATCTCAGTTTCAAGATGAGATTTTTTTTTTTTAATTTGTGGTGTGAGATTGGGATCGTTCTGTACTTTCACTCTTGGTGTATATTTGCTACTTCTTTTTGTTCATTTCTGTAGGTTTGGGAAAATAAAGTTTTATAAATCTGCTCATATACTTCATTTTTTTAAATAAAAACCATTCACATTTAAATCTTTAATTTCTCTTATACCTGTTTTTCTATATGGTATAAGGTAAAGACTTGACTTCATTTTGGCCCAACGGTTCGTGTTTTGTACCAAACAGTTTGGTATCATTCAATAGAAAGATTATATTTCTCACATCATTTGAAAAACTACCTTTACTATGAACTAAATTCTCATCTATACTTAGGTGTCATTTGAGGTTTCTATTCCACCGATCTTGTCTTACTATTTTGTCATTGCTTACTTACACCCCCTTCTGCCCACAACCCCAAACCCATTCACTGTGTTTTGGGTGTGACAGTCCTGGCCAATAGCCACCCTTGAATCCAATGCTTTCTTTATTTTCCCTGCTCCTTAAAAGCATGGTGTGTACTCTCCTTCCCTATATGGTTGCATCTGTCTCTTACTCCGAGATACTTCTGAGAGGTTCTCTCACCCAGTTTGTATCTCCATGGGGAGAGAGATGGCTTCTAGGACCTGAGAAATCTATAACCATCCACAGTCCTGGACTCAGTAGATGAAAGAGCTTTGCAGGGTGTGGATGTGCTGCCTTCTCCAGCCCATCCTTCCCCAGACTTCCACTATGGCCACGAGAAGACCTTTTGCCTTCAGGACAATCTCATCTCATCACCAGCAAGGGCTTTCATCTAGCAACCACTCTGTAGAGCTTTGCGACTGCATACCATTGAGCTTCTAAGCTATTTAATGAGTCTGTCTTTCCCCAAATCATGAATATAGAGACAATTCTGCAAGCCCCCCAGAAGAATAAAGAACTGAAGATGTATTTTGGTAAATGTCACTGTTCAGAATTGCACAACGACCCTCAGAGTCTTTAAACAATTGCAACTTTTCAGGAATTCTGGACCTACTAGAGGGGAGACATTGACAGGAATATCATTTTTCCTGTTTTGTTTAAAAAAGGCAATTTTAGGGAAAATTGAAATTTATGACACAGTTACTTTTTTAGCACTCTGTAAATCTAAAACCATCTTGATAGCTGCAGAACATAAAAATGTATTATGGATAACTTGGTTTGCTCATAAAAATGATCATATTTGGCATATTAAATGTCAAAGTATGGTTTATGGCAACAGCAATTATACATTTACTAATTGAATCGACATTCAAATACAACTTGATTGTAACAAACAGAATGACGACACGTGGAGTTCAAGAACAGAGCACCTCAGAGTGCCCACGAAAATAGCACATTTCTTCATGCTCCTTTAGGGGATTTCATAGTCGCTGAACCATGTTGGAGCCTGTCAAGAATTTCAGTCAGAACTTCCAGAACTGGTGCTCTTTTCTTCCTCTCTATCACGAAAGGCAGGGTTATACAGAGGTAAAGACCATGGACTCTAGAACCAGACTGCTGGGGTCTGAATCCCAGCTCTGTGCTTACTAGCTGAGTGACCTTGTTCAAGTCTCTTAATCTCTCTGTGCTTCAGTTTCCTCAACTATAAAAAAAAAATACGATGAGAGATTTCTTCATAATACTGTTGTAAGGATTAAATGTGTTTGAAAGATACATAAAATTAAAAGTAAAGAAGTGAGAAAATGGATTAAAGTGCGCTAAGATCCTTATATTGATTAGGAAGAGAGTAAAAAAATATCAATTAACATTACACTTTGATGATTCAAGAATGGATGCGTCTGACAATAGCCTCAGAGTCTGAGAAGTAAGGAGGGATGCCCGGGTCCAACTCCGTCCAGTTATCCTCTAAACAGGGCACTCCTTGTTTCTGGTCAGGAAATCTGATCACCATCAAGATGTCACTCGTCTCTAATTTAATTTATACATTCATTGTGATCCAAATGAAATACTAAGACAGTTTTTTGCCCCTGGAGGTAGACAAGTTGATATTCAAGTTCACGGAAAAATGAACATATAAGAATAACTAGGGAAAATACTGAAAAGCAAGAACTGAGATATAATTAGCCTTCCCAGTTATTAAAACATACTAAGAATGCTCTATAACCAAGATGCTGTGGTACTGGCACATGAATAGACAAAAAGATTATTGAACTGGAACACGAATTCAAGAAACAGATCCAAGTACATATGGGAATCATGCATATAACATCTCAAATCACTGGGACAAAGAATAACTTTTTCGTAAATCGTGTGGGAAAATGAGACATTTGTCAACAAAGGAAGTTATATTCTTCTTTTACACCATATGAGAATAAGCTTGAAATGGATCAGGTATCTAAATATGCAAGATTAAACTGTAAGTAGTGAAAGAAAACATGGGTGAAGTCCTCTACAACCTGAGTGTAGGGAAGGTTTTCAAGCTATGACTCAAACTCCAGACGCAATAAAGGAAAACATCAGTAAGTATGAGTGCAAAAAAAAAATTCAAAAACCCCACTTTATAATGGCAAAAAATGACATAAGTAAGTCAAAAGACAAATGACAAGTTGGGAGAAAATATTTGCAACATATATCACAGATGTGGGGTGATATCCCTAATATATAGAGAATTTTTTTTTTAACTGGGTCGGATGGGTGGGTAAGATCTCTAAAATCTCCAAAAGAATCCCTAAAACTACAAGAATTCCTAAAAACTACAAATAGGAGGGGCGCCTGGGTGGCTCAGTTGGTGAACATCAATTCCTGATTTTGGCTTAGGTCATGATCCCAGGGCTGTAGGATCTAGCCCTGATCTGATAGTAAAATGACAAAATCCATGAGCAACCAATTTGTAAGAATATATTAAGATGGCCCTGATATTTATGAAAATATGCTCAACTTCACTCACAAATAAAAGAAATGCAAATTTAGGGGCACCTGGGTGGCTCAATCAGGCTTAAGCATCTAACTCTTGATTTTGGCTCAGGTCATGATCTCAGGGTCATGAGATGGAGCCCAGGGATGGATCCATGCTGAGCATGGACACTGCTTAAGATTCTCTCCCTCTCTCTCTGCCCCTCCCCAGCTCATGTGCGCTCATGTTCTAAAATTAAAATAAAATAAAATCCAAAAAAATAAAAATAAAAGAGAAATGCAAGTCTAAACTAAAGTAAGGTATCACATTTCATCCATCAGATTGGTAAACATTCAAAAGCTTGAAAATATACCTAGTTGGTGAGGTTGGTACAATCTCCACGGAGGGGTATTTGGAAATATCTAACACAACTACATATTCACTAAGTCTTAGACCCAGCAATCCTATCTCTAGGAATTTACCCTGAAAATACCAATATGAACTGTAACGATATGCACAAGGCTTTTCACTGCTGCATTTTTAAATAATGGCACATATTGCAAAGTACTTAAATGCTCAAATATAGGAGATTGGTTAAAAAAAAACATGACACATATACACATTGGAGTACCATTGAACTATAAAAAAAAGAATGAAGATTATCTCTATGAACTGATAGGGAGTAATTTCCAGGATATATTGTTAAGTGACAAAAAGCAAATTGCAAAACAGTATGTACAGCATGCCATCTTTTGTGTAAGAAAGAAGGGGAAATAATGAAACATATGTATATCTGCTTACTTTTGCCAAAAGAGACAGAAATAAATTTGACTACTTACAAAGATGAGGGGGAATGGGATCAATAGGGCAAGGGAAAGACTGTCATTTCTTTGTACATGCCTTTTTGCCTGTTTTTGGCTTTTGGAAGCATGTTAACATTCTGCATACTCAGAAGAGCAAAATTAAATCATCAGGGATGGGGAAATTAACTACAACTGAATGCAAACAGAAATAAGTGAACCCAATTGTATTTTGAATTAATAACATAACCATATTAAAGGGAAAAGAATTAAGTAATCCAAAATAACTCTTTTTTAATGTTTATTTATGTTTGAGAGAGAGAGAGAGAGAGACACAGAGCATGAGTGGGGGAGGAGCAGAGAGACGGGGAGACACAGAAGCCAAAGCAGGCTCCAGGCTCTGACCTGTCAGCACAGAGCCTGACTGCGGGGTTTGAACCCACGAACCACAAGATCATGACCTGGGCGGAAGTCGGATGCTTAACCAACTGAGCCACCCAGGCACCCTTTCAAAACAACTTTTGAGCACAGCTCTGACTACTATATATCCTCCATCTAGGGGAATAAAGGAACTACAAATGTTTTTAACGGTATGGGTAAAACTATTTTGAAGCTAATTTAAGTACATTGTAGAAAATGAATCGTAACTAGGTTGATGTTTTTGGGAGCTAGGACTTTACAATGTGGAAGAGTGAAATCTCAGTGTTAAAGAAGGGAAAGTGAGGAGGAACTCTGTAGGGTTGGATTGGAATTGTAAATACCAATAGGAACTCATAATGTGTTATATGTGCATATTCCCCAGCTCTGTATATTGAAAGGATCTAGAAGCAATAATACTTCAATAGCACTGAGTATACCTACTGCCAAAGTCCTGGTTTCTAAATACCATTCCTCACTAAGAGGAAACCAGGTATCTTTTGAGAAACAGCTAATTCCAAGGCCGCATCAAGAAAGTACAAGATAGACCTGGAACATCTCTTTGTGCCAGAAAATGTAAAAAAGTGTTTAAAAAAATGAGGGGAACATGTCAACAAAGATATAGAAACCACCATGAAAGGGGACCCACTGGCCAAATTGATGATAATTTAAGTATCAAAACAAATAAGGGCATTAATGGATTGTAACCCATTGAACAGGGATCATGAGTTCACATAGTAGATGCATAGATACACATTAGATGGCTAGATGGATGAGACGAGAGGTCTAATAATAGAATACTAACTGGAAAATGTACGAAAGTATGGAGGTAAAAGTTATCATCTTAGAGTCATCAGAGTAGACAGCTTGTGTAAGCAGAAAGAGTTAGGGGTCCCCAGAGAAAGAAAGATGAGACAAAGTTTTTGTGGCAAAAGAGAAATCATTTTAGGGCCCCAGTTATTTTCCCTGATCTGTGCCCTCCTGGCTCTACTTGGCCTAGCACACTGCTTGCAGAACTTCCTGGGAGGATCAGAACTACGAAGAAATGCAAAAAACTCAATGGTTAAGGATTTTAAGGGGACGCAAAAACCAACAGTCTCTACCAGGCCAGGAAATAGCCTAACCATATCAGAGATGGTAATGTGGGACCCAAGGAATTTAACAAAAATCCCCTACCCCTGGACAAGCAGAGCAAGACTAACTCCATTTTGTGCTATACCCATCATCTCATGTATAACCCCCACATGACCTACTTATTGCTTAAGACACTCCCCCACCCTAGTCAAGCTGCTGAGCACACCCTTACTGGAAACCGGCTCAAATAGGAATGTGGAACCCCTAACCGCCAAAGAATGTAAACCCCGCCTTTTGCCCGCCAAACTTGGGCGCCAATTCTGACCAGAGTGATAAGCAAGTTCAAACAGTTACTATAGGGTAATTGTAATTCAATTGGCCACCTGCGTGTGGACTGACATGACTATGCAACTTTCTGTGTGTGTTACAATCTCATTGGCCACTGGCCCCCATGAAACTGCTACGACTCTTAACCTAGGGGTCCAAGTCCCTGCTCCGCTGTGTCGGGTATACTTGGGCCCAAGCTCGAGCTTGCAAATAAACCCTCGTGCGTTTGCATCGGTATCGGCTCCTTGGTGGTCTCTCGGATTCAAAATTGGGGGCATTACAGGTAAATCAATGGTAAAACTCCCAGAGCTATTTCAAAAGTAAAGATTGACCTAATGCACATTCCTGAGTTGTTTTTGTAGGATTGAAACCATGCCCCATAGGGTTAATGAGGTTGAAACTAGCAGAAAGTTTAAAGCCTGTTTTTCAGAGAACGGTTGCTCCCTAATCAGTTACTGTTTCTTTTCAGGCCACACTAACAAATCCACCAGCTGTCTCTGCAGAAGCCTGGACTCAGGGTCAGCTGATACAGCTCCAGCCTAAGAGTCAGCAAGGCCCTGTATTCCTCACCTGAGATAAGGAGTCCAAGACTCCATCCAGTTCATAGTGGCTCTCAGAGCCCTCCCCTGATTTCACAGTTACCTCTGCTTCATTATAATGTCACAGTCTTGGTGTCTGGAGGAACACAAGCTTCATTAACATAACCTAGCATGCGTATATAGGCATGTTTTCAAAGTACACCTGCATAACCTTGTACCGCCTCTATAGGGAACTAGAAAGATCCCCCTTCTGAATATTCGTCCTAAACTCTATATAAAAGCAACCTGCTCACCCCTGCTGGGGGTTCACAGCTTTACAAGTTATTCCCGTGATCTCCTTATTTGCTGCAAATAAAGTTTCCTTTGTATTACAACACAGCCTCCTCCTGTCACTCACCAAGGAGCAAACTCAACTCATATTCGTTCAGGTACAGTTGAATCAGGCACAAATCATCAACAGATATTAAATCAAAGACAGAAATTTGATAAGGAGCAGGATGTTTTGGTGGTCTCTGACGTGGGGGAACAAAGGCAGAAGAAAAAAATTAAATTTCCTTACAACTTACAGCCCATTGACAGACAAGCCCTTGAGACAGGCAGAGTGACATTCTTCTCTGAGCTCAGATGCCTCAATGTTGACACTTTGCTAAGGGCAAAAGGCAATCTTAGCCCAACCCCTCAAGATCCTGTAAGACTACTTTACCATATAAAAATTCCTTTGAAAACTTCTTTTATCTCTACCCCCCAAGGTATATGTTGGCAATCAGCCTCCAAGTGGGCAATAGCCCACTGATACACATATGAAGGGTCTCATGACTGAGTTTTTACTAAACATTAATAAATGACCTTTTCCTAATAGCAGTTGGCCCCTCAAGGTCCTGGAAACCTTGTTTCCAAAATTCCTTAGAGAGGTGTGCTATCCCTAACCCCTTCCCAACTTAAAGGTATATAATCAGTCACCTGTCACAACCTCAGGGCGGCTCTTTCTGGGTTCTGTCCCTGTGGTTTAATAAAACCACGTTTTTTGCACCGAAGATGTCTCAAGAATTCTTTCTTGGCCGTCGGCTCCGGACCCCAACACTTTAAACTACATCCGTCTCAAAATGTCTCCTCACAGATCTAGATAGAATGTCTAGACAGGGCGTTTTAGAACCCAAACTGTAATATCTGAAATTTAAATCTTAATGCATGGGCTTAATAGCAAATTGAACACAGCAAAAGAGAGATCATTAGACAATTTCAAACCTTGGCACAGAGAAAAATATTAAAACACAGAAAGTGTAGAAGTAAAAGAATGAAAAAAGATTTATCATCTAAACACTAACAAAAAAAACTTCCATAATTATATTAATATCAGGCAAAATAGACTTCAAAACAAAAAGCAATGTAAGAGAAAGAGGGACATTTCAGAATGATAAGACATTTAATTCAACTCTAAGATATAGCAATTAAAAATGTTAATTTTACTTTACATACCCTCCAAATGTATAAAGATTGACAAATCTACACTTGCATTGGAAAATTTTAACACACTGCTCTCAATAAGAAAGGCAAAAGAAACAAAAAACAGGTAAAGAAATAAATGTTTGAACAGTATAATTAGCAAACAACCTCATAAACATTTTGAAAATACTCCACCCAACAAATTAAGACTACACGCTTTTCAAGTATACATGGAATATTTATTTTAATTGATAAAAATTTAATAAAAAAAAGTCTCAACATATTTCAATGAATTGATATCACACAAATTCTGTCTGTAATGCAATTGAACCTGAAATCAATAACAAAGTAGTGATAAATTCTCCATATGTTAAAAAATTTAGAAATACATTTTAAAATAGCCCATGGGTCAAGTAAGAAGTCACAAAGGACATTAGGAATTTGTTTGAACTGAATGATATGAAATACCGAAAGTTTTGTGTGTAGGTAGGTAAAGAAGGTATCTTTATACTATGATAATACAAAGTAATAAATCAAGTATCTTTATCAAGAAGTTAGACGAAGAACAGCACATGAATAGCAAAGAAAGCAAAAGTAAGTGAATGATAAATATGAGCAGAAATTAATGAAACAACAGTAAAAAAAATACCATGGAGAACATCAACAAAACCCAAAGTTGGTCCTTGGAAAAGATTAATAACCTGATACACATCTGCTGAGTATATCAAGAAGAAAAGAGAGATGGCACATGTCCAACGCTAGGGATGAAAAAGGCAACATTGCTAGATTCTGCTGATACTAAAAATAAGATATTAATAGCCTATTATTAATAACATAGCCTAGGTTTAGATTAGATGGGCACTATTCTGGAACAATACAACTTGCAGAAGATCTTCATAAGCTTTGGTGTATGGAAAGATTTCTTAGGGTATAAAAAAGTGCTGACTATACAGGAAAATATTAGTGACGTTTACTACATTGAAATTCAGAACTTGTCTGTTCATCAGATAACTCCATTGGAAAGGTAAAAATTCAGCCAAGGGTAGGAGAAAATATTTGCTCTGCATATGATAGACAAAGAGCTGATACTAGGAATACAAAAAGAATTTGTGCAAATCGATAAGGAAAAGTCAAACAACCAAATAGGAAAACAGGCAGAAGACTTGAGTAGCCACTCCACAAATGAAGCTATCTAAATGACCAGCAAACACATGAAAAGATGTTGGAGCCCATTACTAATCAAGGAATGTAAATTAAAAACACGAGATACCATCACACTCCAACAGAATGAATACATTTAAAAACAATATTTATTTTGAGAGGGGGGAAGGGGCAGAGGGAGAGAGAAAAAGAGTCCCAAGTTGGCTCAGCCCGGAGCTCAGTGGAGCCCAATGGAGCCCAGTGGAGCCCAATGGAGCCCAATGAGATGCGGGGCTCGATCCCATGACCATGAGACTGATGAGGGAGCATAAGGCAAGATGAGGGCAAAGCACAAGCTAACAACACCCCACTCCCCCTCCCCCCAAGGTGGGATATATGTGACATTCCTCAGGCCTTCCTGGGTGCCCAAGAACAAAGGAGGGGGGGGGGAATAATGGTTACTGATAGAGATCACAGTCCTGCAGGATATGAGTCTCCATCAGTTTACAAATGTCTTAATAAATTACTAGAAAAGGCAATCTCAACAGCCTCAGTCCTCAGTCTCAATAGCCTAACCTCCAGAAACCTATACACTCAATAACCTGGAGCCCTAACACCACCTTCCCCTCCATAGTGATGTGGGGAACAAAGGCAAGAAGAAAGTGTAAATAACATTACATTTCTTTATAACCTGCAGCCCACTGACAAATATTTGAGACTGAGGCAGAGTAAAACATTCCTCCAATAAACTCCCAACTGCCTTGTCTTAATGTTAAAACCTTACTAGAGGGAAAACAGCCTTAGTTGTACAATAACAAGGCCTCCAGTATCTTATGAGCCCTCTTTAGCATATGAAAGTCCTTTTGGAAACCTCCCTTTGGACTTTACCTCCCCCAACTCCATGGATATAACCTCTCACTCTTCACAACCCCAGTGCAGCTCTTTCTACCCACGGGTCCTGTACCGTGCTTTAATAAAATCACCTTGTTGCACCAAAGACATCCCTAGAATTCTTTCTCAGCTGTTGGCTAGAGACCCCACCACCACTCCATGACCTGAGCTGACCATCAAGCCATGACCTAAGCTGAAATCAAGAGTTGGATACTTAACTGACTGAGCCACTCAGGCACCCCCAGAATGAATATATTTTAAGTCTGGTCCTACCAAGTGCTGGAGTGGATGCGGAACAGTTGGAACTCAGCACACATTGCTGGCAGAAGTGTAAATTCACCTGGTGCCGGATTGGCTCAGTTGGTTAAGTGTCTGACTCTTGATTTCAGCTCAGGTCATGAACTCTGGTTTGTGGGACTGAGTCCCATGTGTGTGTGTGTGGGAGGGCTGACAGCAAGGAGCCCGCTTGCGATTCTCTCTCTCTCTCTCTCTCTCTGCCCCTCCCCCACTGTGTCTCTCTCAAAATAAATAAACTTTTTTAAAAAGTGTAAATTCACACAACTGCGGTGGAAGAGTGATCATTACATTTTAAAGTTGAACATACACATACCCTATGAGCCAACAGTTCCATCCCCAGATTTATAGCCAACAGAAATTCACGTACATTTGTGATGTGGGGAACAAAGGCAGAAAGGAAATGTAGATAAAATTAGGTTTCCTTAGAGCCTGCAGCTCTTTGACAAATACTTGAGGCTGGCAGAGTAGTACTTTCCTACAGGAACTCCCAACTGTTTTAATGTTAATTAAATGGATGGAAAAACAACCTTAACCACAACAGCTATGGCCTCCAGTGGGAGTCTTCTTCATCATATGAAAGTCCTTTTGGAAACTTCTCTTGGTCTTTATTTCCCCCTCAACTCTGAGTTGGTCCTCAGCTGGTCCTCACAATCCCAGGGCAGCTCATTCTGCCCGTGGGTCTTGTCCCGAGCTTTAATAAAGTCACCTTTTTGTACTGAAGACGTCTCAAGAATTCTTTCTTGGCCGTCGGCTCCAAGCCCCAAAATTTTGTGTACTAAGAGGTTTATATAAGAACATGTCTTGCTGCATTATTCACCGTTTGTCTCTGGCATTAATTTTAGGAGGCTGTGCTAGAGTTTGGGAACAGGTGCCCTTTAAACAGTTTGTATTGTAAAAACGCCTTCCCCACCCCCTCCCTTTTTTCCCCTTCAGGCTCAGGTGATTGTGGGCTATGTTTACATCTCAAAGACAGGAGAAAAAAGTTTAACTTCAAGAGACCCAGAAAGAATGTAAGCTCCTCTAAGAAGGACTTCGGTTTCCTAAGGCCAATCATTTGCAAGCCTTTTGAGATAACTATGGAAAGTTTGGGGGTTGGTAAAGGAGTCAGTGAAGGTTGAATGGTCTCTAGAGCAGCAAGTCAAGTTTTGTTGAGATTGTAAGATAAGGAAAGCTGCTCTCAATTCTTCAAAGAATTGGGTTGGAACTTAAATGACATCATGGTTTCATATCTTCAATTTACTTCTTTCCCTCTGGGTACATAGTTTGAATTAGGGGAGAAGGCCTTAAAAAAATTGCCATCAGGCTCTGAATTATCAGCTTCCAGTTGGGCCAACTTTGACTATGGAGCTACTTCAAAAAACTTCTTGTCAGTTTCCAGCTGGGACAGAGAGTAAATATTTTTGGCGGTGTTAAATAACCATCCCTTGGGGTAAGATGGGTGGGTCCTCAAAGAAGGTGCGAAAGACACCTTCCCAAGGTGCAGGGTTACTCCGGGAGATATCCAAAAGAAAGAGGAACCACCTCTGTGTCCCAGGCAGACAAGTGAAAAAGACAAACAGGAAGACAATAGCTATTTCTTTTCAGCCCCCAGGGTCTCAAATGCCTGCTGCTCCAAACAGTCCAGATGCCACAGTGGCACATTTTGGGGAGGCTTGCTCCAAACTCTCTTGGTCTTGCCTTAGAAATTTTGAAGAAATTTCACAATCCAGAAGCTAAGTTCAATTTTTAGTGTGCTCTTTTGCTAAAGCTAGAGAGGAAGAGGGGGAGGGGGAGAAACTTCAGGGGAAGGGAAGGGAAGAGAAGGAGCAGGAAAAGGTTGAGAGGCTCAGGGGAAGGAAGGGCAGGTGGGGCAGGAGAGGCGGAGGAGGAGTTTGTGAAGCCTATTTCTCTGATTTTGAAAGCCTCAAAAAAGATCGGAAGTCGCTTTTGAAGGTTTTGAGTTAACTACTTGAAGGGTTGAATTTCTTTTGGAGGCCTCCAGATGCCAATTAAAATTAGCTTCCCACTCATTTTGTTCAGTTTTATAATCTTTTTTCCTCTCCCAACTGTGCAGGCAAGTAAACTAATTTTGGGATATCAAAAGTGGCCCATCTTAGCCAATGAGGTTTGTTTTCTTCCTTCCTTCCTTCCTTGAGTGTGTGAGTGGGGGAGGGGCAGAGGGAGCGAGAGAGTTTTAAACAGGCTCTTTGCTCATCTTGGAACCCAATGAGGGACTTGACCTCATGATCCTGAGATCATGACCTGAACTGAAATGGAGAGTCCCATGCTCAACTGACTGAGCCACCAGGTGCCCCAACCAATGAAGTTTTAAATTATTCCCGGTAATATGAGTCTAACGGAACAAAAACATATGGAGACCCATATATATAAATAAATAAATGTAAATATATATTTATTTACTTATTTTTGAGACAGAGAAAGAGCACACGTGGGGAGGGGCAGAGAGAGGAGACAGAATCCAAAGCAGGCTCCAGGCTCTGAGCTGCCAGCACAGACCCTAACGCGGGGTTCTAACCCACAAACCGTGAGATCATGACCGGAGCCGAAGTCGGACGCTTACCCAACTGAGCCACCCAGGCACCCCCCATATATTTTTTTAAACATAGATCCTGCTGGCGTTCCCGAAAGAGGTTGATGACTTAAGGCTATTCTAAAGGATATATTTCCCTATGCTTTGGAAAGGTTTTAGATTGAAAGAAAACTTGGCCACCTGAAAATAAGTTGAGCACCCACCAGTAAATATCCTTAAACACGAATCCGGACGCCTGGACAGCAAATTCCCTTAAACCTGAATCCAGAGGGCAAATTCCTCCCCTCCAACAGAGCAAGGACAGGACCAGTTATTTTGCCCAAATAAAGTCTGATCTGAACCTCGACTAAAAGAGATAGGAGGTTCGGATCCAGGAGAACTCACCGCCAGAACCCCGAGGCTCCTCACAGTGGGAACACTTTGGAGAACCGTGGGTCAGATTTGCCATCGGAGCGTCTGCTGCTGGGCCCTGTGGGGGCAGGTGTCGGTTGCTCTGATCCCGCAGGCTAGGCCAACAATTGTCAACCAAGAAAGAATTTACTGAAATTTTAAGCAAACAGGCATTTATCCAGGCAATTAGAATTACAGTTGAGGAGGCACAGGGTCAGGACTTGCGTTGGAAGGAGACAAAGAGGGGCAGAGTTAGAAAGGTGAAAGGTCATGAGTTCTCATTCCGGTCTTCCAGGCAAAACAGGGGTTGAAATCACGTTAGCTGGGACTGGTTGGGTAATTTGCAAATGAGGGATTGAAACTTGTCAAATTGAGTTGGCTCCTTTTGATGGATACAAATGGTTCCTGGGTTTTGGTGAGGAGTTAAGTCCAGGCTGAGGGCTTGCAGCTGGCAAAAGGTTCAGGGCGCCTCTGACAGGACATGCATAAATTCCTCCTCCCCATGGCCTCCCGGCCCTGTTTTAAAAGAGTCTCTCCTAGCTAGGCTTGCTGGCTCCCTTTTGAAAATCTGTTGTGATTGGAACAAAGTCAGACCTGCTTATTTAGTTTACTACTGTCCATGGCTGCTTTCACAGCACGGTAGCAGAATTAAGTAGTTGCTAAAGGGATCATCAGCTAAGTGAAATATTTACAATCTGGCTTTTTGTGGAAAATGTTTGCTGACCTCTGACCTAAAACACCTGAGAATTAATTTCACAGGTGTTCCTTTGTGACAAATCACTGCCCTCCATTTTTTTCTTTTTCTTTGCTGTGCATTTTTGTTTTATGAGGGGTTGGGTTTTTTGTGTTGTTTTGTTTTGTTTTTTTTTGGTATATATGTTCTATTTCACAATAAAATATTTTAAATCTATCCTTGAGTTCAAGCAGAGAACACCGGAGCTGTTCTGGAGATATACATACTGGGCGGTAGACCATCTTACATACAATTTGTTCCCCCATCTGAACAAATTTACACTTCATGGGTTTTCAGGGTTATACAACAAAGCCAAAACAGGAATGTCCCCTTTTTACAGATGGAGAAATTAAGGCTCAGAGATTGTTTTTCCGGGATCTCAAAGCTTGAGGGGGAAGATGGGATTTGTATCCATTCTGTCTCACCGTAACCCACGATCTTTCCATTATACCATGGAGGTTGTCTGCTGGTTATTGTTAGAAATGAAACCAATAGAGAAAGAAGGAGAAACATCCTGATCCTCAAGCATTTTAAAGTTTAGATCCAGCCCTTAAATTAAGCCAGTATGTATTTCTCTAGAACACAGAAAAAGAATGCTTAACTGAATAATGTTTTTAGTCTTTTAAATAAAGTGCTTTACCAAAAGACTATCCAGGAGGGGAAAAAGAACAGGGCTCTGGAAACTTCTAGTTCTGGTGACTTCCAACAGTTACACAGGGGAACCCATCTTCAAACACAGGGTTGGTTCCGAACCTCACAGAGACCTGCAGGTGACTGATGGCTTTAATCGTCAGCGCCCCTCCAAACATTTCTGCCAGCCAGCCATTAAAATGAAATGACAGGACTGTCCAACCACTCATTCCCTGTGGGCACGTTATGCTCTGTTTTCTCTGCAATACGCCCAGAGTCACAAATGAAACAGTCCCCTTTCCCCAGCAACAACAGTTAAAGCAGAGATAGATGCCTTCTTGACATCTGCTCTGCCTTTGCCAAACTTTGGAAGCCTCCCATCAACAGTTAACGAAGTATAAATAATGGGGCAGATTAACCTCCTATTATTACAATTGTTCATTCAACTCTTTACACTAAGAGCCATTACATGGATATTAGATGTGAGGGAAATGCTATTTATAGCTGCTGGTCCAGCACCCAGTGGATGTTCCTAGATTCATTTATGCATTTTGCTAATGGAAACCCTCAACATGTTAGGTTATTCTTTCAGGTTCTTTAATCTGGAAGTGACCTTAAATCATCCAGGTCATCACAGTGGCATTTTCTTTTCCATCATACTTGAGATCATTTATGTAACAGGCAGGGTTGTGCCCAACACTCTTGCTAGCCCTCAAGACACCAGGGGCACCGTGCTCTAACGTGCTTGATTTGGGCACCAGACAGACCTGGGTTCAAATCCTAGCTCTTCCTCTTGCTGGGGGGTGGGGGAGGGCAACATTATAAAAGTTGTTTAATCTCCCAAAATTTTGAGTTCTTTCTGTATAAAACGCACATTTGTCAGGATGCAGTGGGATGATAGATACAAAATATTGAACAGGTTATCGGGCCAGTAGGAGGTAAGGGCAGTCATCAGTACAGTTATTTAGTTCCTGGTATCCATTGTTATTGTCTAATGAAACCCTAATTTCATTTAAAGACTGGACAGACTGGAAGGGGGGCCAGGTGCAATGTTGGGGCAGGGGTTATGGAACCTATTGGAAATGGCAGGCATCAGGATGGACTGGGGCCATTTTATTATGGGATGGCTTGGGGAGAAGAAATCTGTCCCTGCTCAAAGTCTCTCCTCCAATTTAACATCTTTGCCTGTTAGCTTCAGGCCTGTCCCTACTTTTGGACCCAGTTTACCTGAATGTCTGGTGTCCATTCCACATTTCAGCTCCTGGCTAATAGCACATTTACTCTCTTGTGACCTGGCCCATGGGATCAACCATCTAATACAGGAGATGGTTAAAATGGGTTCCATTGCCAGATGATTTGTTTAAACCAATGTATCTAAACCAATTTAGACCGCTTTTAATAGTTTAAAAGTTTTATTTTTTTTTTCACTTTTTTGATCGTGGTAAAATATACATAATATAAAATTTAGCATTCTAACCATTTTGAAGTGTATAGTCCAGTGGCATAAAGAACATTCCTATTGTTGTGCAACCACCACCTCTGTCCCTCTTCAGCACATTTTTTATCTTCCCAAACTGAAATTCTGCACCTATGAAACACCACTCCCTAGTCCGCCCTTCCCCAGCCCCTGGCAACCACCATTATACTTTCTGTCTCCATGAATTTTAATATGAGGCACCCTAGATACCTCATATAAGTGGAATCATGCAGCATTAGTCGTTTTACGACTGGCTTGTTTTCCTCGGCATCGTGTCCTTGAGATTCATCCGTGTGATGTGTCAGAACAGAGCCCAACTTGACCTAGGCATCCTTGAGCAATTTCCTTAACTGCTGGAGTTTTCACGTCTGTAAAATGGGAGCTACAATAGATTTGTCGGCCCCTGGCTCGCAGCAAGTGCTCAGTACTTGCAGTCTACCTCTGTTGTGTTCCTCTCTGATCTGCTTTCCCGGGCTCTTTCTGAAGATCTTTCGCCCTGCTCAGCATGGTGCTCCTGGGCCATCATAGCACCTGACACGTGGTTGGCTCTCCATACACATCAGTGGCATGAGTATCTGAATGAAACTTATTCTCTCCCCAGGTCTGGTCCCAAAGGGTTGGATGAGGGACACACTCTCTAAGATATGTCAGGGAGAATAATAGGGATCTGTTGAGGACATAGTTCAGCTCCCAACAGTTTTCAATATGGTACCTAAACCCCAGGGGGAATGAGTTAGTGGGGATGAAATAGAAAGCAACATTGTCTACATCTTGAAGTTGACAGGCCCAGTGCAGAGTTTAAGATCTCATTTTGCTACTTGCTGGGAGTACAACCTGGACCACGAATTTCCTCCTGACAGCTCAGTTTCCTCATCTCTCGGTGAGGGCCACAATCCCCCCTTCCCAGGACCACCAAGAGAACTGGATGAGATCACTGTGGGAAGACCTGCTATACTCTATCCCCTCTGCACCAACCCCTTCCTTGAGGAGCGGGGAGCAGCCTTGCACAGAAGGGTCTCAGCTGCCAGGGGAGCGACACATTATTTGCAGTGTGGATTCAATTTCCTCCTGCCTCTTCTTTTTGTCACAAACATAATAAAAGTGAAAGAGACAGATGGCAAGACTTGATTCACTTTTACCAAATGTTTTTAGGGTGTGAATATAAAACTGAAATCGAGGGGAACGAGAGGGAGGTTTGGCCTCCAAGAGAAGGCAGAGCCAGGGGCTGAAGACCCGTGGATCAGACAGTGCCCTTCACGCTGACCACGCTGGGAACTCTAATGTTGGTGAGAAGAGATGGGGCGTGGAGGGGCTGATGCCTGCACACGGCACCTTCCCAAGGGACCCGAGAAGGCAGAACACAGATCACTTACTGGCCAATGGCTCTGGATCAGATGAAGTGATGCTGTTTTTTTCCCCAGAAGAGTGAGGGCAACGTTCTGCAGCCTGTTCAAGGGCAGTGCGGCGCCTGACCTGAGCCTGGGTTCCTTTTCTTCACTATGGGGTACTGTCCTGTACACTTGCCTCTATTTCTTGGCATCCCTGGCCTCTACCCATTACATGCTAGTGGTACCCTCCCTCCCTCCTCAACCATTAGGCCAAAGCTGTCTGCAGATGTAAGGGAGGACAAAACTGGGGCACAAAACTGCCCCCTGCCCAGAACCACTGGGTTAGGCCTGTCAGGGGAGCCTGCCCAGGCCTGCCCTTCTCCTGGGGTGGGTAAGTCAGGAGGTCACAGGCAGAGTTATCTGACAGTCCCATGCTGGATACCTTTGGTTCTGTCTCCGGCCTTCCCCACCCGAATCAAGGGGCTCCCCTGCCCTCTGGCTTCTGCTTGGCTTTGGCCCCTGGGGAATGAGGAAGGGATTGGAGGAACGGAGGAGCCTGGGGTTGGGGTTTCTGTTCCCTCACTCCTTCTCTGCAGGGTGTCACGGGCTGCCTGCCTCCCTTGCAAAAGGCCACAGCTGCCCCTCCAGGCCCCTCCAGGTTCTTGTCGCTTATTCACACTTAACCCCACCAGGCCAGGGGTGACAACAGCCCCGTCTCCCCTCTCCCCACAAAGGGGGCTTACAGGCACAAGGGGACTGTGACCTAGGGAGTCTGGCTTCCAAGGGATGAAGGTGCTGGATCTCTCCCAAAGATGTCATGTCATCAGGTGGCTCTTCAAAGATGTCCCTAGATCACAGCAGTGTGTTGTAGGAAGGGGCACAAAGCCTGTGTAGGCTCCTCTCTCACGCCTGGGGACTCTGTCCTGGAAGGACTGGGCTCTGCATCTTTCAGCCCAGAGCCTCCTTGCCACAGTTCCAGAACACATTCCCCCCGAGGCCTTCCACTCCTTGGCTGACTGATGCCATGAAGAAAGAGAACATTCCAGAGCAGAGAAGTCTTTCCCTGCAACAGTTGCCAAACAGGCTCCTGTCCAAGATGCCTCCCTGCTGCCTGCCAGCCAGCTGTATTTCAAAGGTCACAGTTTCCTCCCAGCGGTTTTCTGTAGAGCTGAAGTCTCTAGGACCCCGAGATAAATTAAAATATTGATTGATTCTTAATATTCTCTCAAATCTCTCAAAATCTCTGGGTCTCATATAAATCAGTGTGCCAGTTCCAGTGACTTATTCAATAATCTGTAAAGTATCCTGGTAATTACTTTTGGGTCCCCCACCATGGCAGGGGCAGGCCACCTTTCCATCATTTTTAGGGCCCTGGGTACAATAGCCTACCAGGGGACTCCCATTTCTTATTTTAATTACTGAGTCTCTTCGACACAGTGCCTGTACAGCAGAAGGGAGCTCACATATTGGAATGAATTTGTTGGGCAGACCCGGGTCCGGAACTCACAAACTCTGCGCCTCTTTGCTGTCTTGTCTGGCCCCACACTGCCTGCCCCCGCCCCCCTGCTCCACCCTCTGCCCTTAGCTTTTTGGCCATGTTCAGAAATTCATTTAATAGCACCTCATTCCCCCAGATTAAATAAAGAGCCTGTCTTATTAAGGACAAGCTGTCTGAAGGCCACCAGCACATGGGCACTTCCGATGCTGCCCGAGGGGGCCACCTGGGTTTGGGTGTGGAGGTGGGATGGGGAGGCGGAGCGGGGAGACGGGCCATCTGCCTCCCAGAACAGCGCTTGCTTCCTCTGCTGTAACAAAATGACTTCAGCTCATTAGGGACCAACGCGGCTGTCCAAGAGGGTGAGCTGCTCCTAACAAAGCTGGAGATGCTGCTTTGTGCCAAATCCTTCCCATCTGGCCCCAGCTACTTCGGAGCCTCGTATTCTGTCCCAACATCCTCCCAGGCTAACCTGCAGCCAGATGGACCACCAGCCATCCCTGCTATGCACTTTGCTCTTTCGCCGTTCCTCCCTCCGTGAAAATATTCTTCTGTCTGGGATGCTTTCCTCCTCTTTTCTCCACCAGACAAACTCCTGGTCATTCCTCAAAACCTAGTTCAGATGTGAACTCTGAGGGGAAGCCCTGTGCCCACACCACACCCTGCAGTTTTCCTCTGGAACTGGGGATCCAGTTAAGCCTCAGAGGTATTTTCAGACATGGCTGCAGGGCTGGCTTAGAATAAAGCTCTCACGGTGTCCTACAAGACACTAGGTTATCTGCCTCCCACTGCCTCTGAGCTCACATCCTACACTTTGCAGTGCTCACTGGGCTCCATCACACTGGCCGCCCTCCTGTGGTCCAGATGCCGGGCATGGTCCCCCCTCAGGGTCCTTGCATTTGCTGTTCCCTCTGCCTGGGATGCCCTTTGCCACCAGCCTGGAGATCACAGTCCCTCACTTCTTGCTAAGTCTCTGCTCAAATGTCATCTGTCCACAGAGTCCTTCCCTGGCCACTGTATTCAAAACAGCCCCTCTTTTGTCTCCTTAATCTTATATATTGCTCATCAAAACACCACACGGTGTTATACAATGCATCAACTTACTTATTGTCTATGTTTCAGACTAAATTGGCAGGCCCATGAAGGCAAGGATGTTTGTCTGTTTCTTCATTGCCATATCCTCCAGAACCTAAACAGTGCCTAACATGGTAAGAAAATCAGCATAGATGTTTACATTAGGAAGTGAATGAACGAACGGTGAAACTTCATTTGTGGGAGTTGATTTGCTAGCTGGCCCATCCCCTGGACAGGTATCCCAGCCCCCGGAGGGAGAGAGACTGCAGGCGCGCTCTGAAGGAGCTGTTCTGGCAGAGTGGTCATGGAGGTCACACGTGTTAGATCCCCAGCTGAGCGTGTGCAACAGTGTCAGGGAGCGGGGCCTTCTGCCTTGTTCTGCCTGGGACCCAGCAGTGCTCAGGCATGTGGCAAGCTTCAGGGCCACCGTGGGGGCACTCCAGGAGACCTGGCAGGAAGTGGAGAATGGGGAAGGCCACTTGGAACTCACAGGGGTGTCCGCTGGGGCCCCAGGGCTGCAGTCTTGTGTGGGCAGAAGGAAGTAATGAGACAGTGCAATCTGAGGTATTGCTTTTACTGGGACCCTATTCACACCCACAGGCTGGAAGAAGGGTTTATTGTTTTGTTGACCAGTTTGCCTCGGGTTACAAACTGAGATCTCATACCGAGACATGCATGTACCTGTTGGAAGTGGCTTCAGGCTTGGTCATCGTCATGGAAAAACACTCTCCAGCCAAACTCCTCAGGCCTTCTGGGAATTTGGATTTAACATTCAAGCTTATTTTCTTTCAACTGCTGAGCAGGGAATAAGTCTTTGGTGTGCCTGTACTAGCCCAGGTAGGTGGGGCTATTGAACCTTGACCACCGGTGGCCACTCATCTGTTTAATCCACGGGTGGGGTGCTGCCCAGTCATACGTGGTGAGTGATTATTCTTCTGCTCCCCAAAGGGGATATGAAGACCCTATAGAGAACATAAGTTTGTTTGCCCAACATCCTTTCCCTGGGTGAAGCGTCCTTCCCTGACTCAAGGTGGCTCAGTGGGCGCTGTGAGTCATGGTACCTTTCCCCACCCCAATGACCACACTATGATTTGAGGTACTTCATTACCCAGCGGGGTCGTTCGTCCAGCGGCGGGCACACTGTTTTCAGGATCCACCATCTCCCGTGAGCCAGCTCTGAGGACAATGACTTGAGTCTCCCAGCAGCCATTTTCCCACCAAGTGGAGCATGTCAGCTCACAGAATAAAGTCACTACCTAGATGGAAGCCAGGCTGAAAGAAAGAGGGAGAGGCAGAGCCTCGCCGATGCCATTTGAACTTGGTTCTGGCCAAGCCTAAGTCAGTTTCACCCTGGGCTTGTTCAGTAATATCCAATAAATCCCCTTGCGGTGTGGCTAATTTGAGCTAGATTTCTGTCATTTACAACCAAAATGTCCTGACCAATACAGGTCAGTTCTTCTCTTCTGAAAACCACATGACCTGAGAGCTGGAAGAGAAAACTGGGAAAATTCATGGGATCCTCTCCCCAGGACCCCCGCTGGCCCCTCGCCCTCTGCTGCTAAATGCACCTGTGCACTGGCAGTCACCACAGAGCAGTGGGGCAGGGGCTGGAGCTCCAGCCGGTAGCTCGGTGCACGGATATTTAGCACCAGCTTCCCTGCCCTTTCTTCAGCCGGCAATGTGGGTCTTTTTTTTCTGTCCTACAGATCCAAAGTCCCAAGAGATGGGATAGAGAGAGTCACCATAACCACATCCCTCACCCCCCAGGCGGGAACTTAGGGCTCAAGACAAAATGTCTAAATTCTGTGTCACTTGAAAGGATTGGGAGCCGGTCGGCATGTGGGTCTCTGCTCGGCTGCAGCCAGAGCACGGAATTTGTCAGGACAGTGGGTGTCTCAGGAAGGTGGAGCTTAGAGCCACACAGAAAGCCCAGGTCCAAGGGGAGGGGCTTAAGTGACTACTCTGAAGAGGATGGAAGAAATGTCAAAACCTGGGAGTAGGTGCAGAAATCTAGGAACCAGGGAGGTGAGAGCAGGCATCGTGGGCACAGAGGAAGTGAAGAGGCGGTGGGACAATCAACTGCAACATATACAGGTGCCTTTTGTGGATCCTCAAAAGTGCCATCAATGGGTGGGACCAACTTAATCCAGACGGTTAACTGCTATGGGAAGCAACCACTTCTTTCCTAGTCTTGCCTTTACATAATTGTATTAGGACAATCTTTGTTCTTCTTTCTCTAAGCTAGTGAGAAACAATTATTAGGAAAAAATTTTTTTTTTTTTTTCTCAAGGAAAGTCATATCTGAATTTGTCTGCCTTTTTCCATTTTCCCCTATGGCAACCACATTCCTCTTACTCTGCACTTCCTTTGAGGAGACCTTGTCAAGGACCTTCCTTTCACCCACCCTGGAGCATGCC
The DNA here is from genome assembly GCF_028749965.1 of Puma concolor. NCBI lineage: Eukaryota > Metazoa > Chordata > Mammalia > Carnivora > Felidae > Puma > Puma concolor. The sequence goes on along the minus strand of NC_141676.1, from coordinate 48,281,445 downwards.
TCGGCCCGGAGCAGAGACTTAGGAATGTGGAGTTCTAGCCCTTTGCCTCTCATGGACCAGTTGTGTGACTTTGACTGTGTCACCCACTATGGGTAGTTTAAGTCATTTTTAAGGACCTCCCAGCTCCGCTATTCTGGGATGCTGCATCTACCTCCTTTACCAATTAATCTCTAAACCACACCCCATCCAGAAATGCCATTCCAAATTCTCACTGGTAAGCAGGTGTCTGCCCACAGACCCCGCTCCCCAGATGCTACAGGCAATTTGGGAACTATATTTTTAAAATCGCCACAGATGGGAAGACTAAACCGAAATGAGACTTATTTGAAAATGCTGCTTTTAGCATTTTAGCCCCATCTCTTCATCCCTCATTGCATTCAGCTTTTTGGATGGCCGCCCCAAATAGCCCATGATCTTTCCGATTGCTCAACAAAGTCTCTTGGAGAAGAGCCTGCTGGCTCCATGGCCCCTCCTCCCTGCCACCCGACAATTCTCATTCTAGTCCATTGCAGGGCTATTAAGATCCTATATGATCAATGTTATGGCCCTTTAACAGTCTCTGTTAGCTGCATAAACATGGGCAGATTTGCTTTTTCATCGTGCCCTAGAGGTCTATAACAGCTTCTATTATTTTCCCTGCCATATCTGTCTGTAACTTTAATCTAGGTTCTTGGCTCTATGGGTTCATTTGCATATGCCATCTTTTTATCCACACAGTAATGCTCTTCCTGCCTCTGTATTGCATTTTCCTTTCCTGGAAACAATCTATCTTCAGGTAATATCCCCAGAATTGGGGCCACTTTCAACTCTAACAAGCTAGGACTTGTCCCAGGAGCTGGTCTTGTCCCTGGGGCAGTATGGCAGTAGGCAAGCCTCAGGTTGGCAGGATGGTGAGTTGAGAGCTGGGCCAGAAAGCAGGCACAGACCAGGATGAAGGTGTGGGCAGCTCAGGAGCCAGGGTGGATGGAATTAAGGCAGGAGGGGGCTTCCTGGGAATTGGGAGCCAGGAACTGAGAGGGGAAAGTCCGAGGTGAGGGTCTTGGGAGTTGGCTTGAATTCAGAAGCTGGAGACTTATAACCAGGTCAGCTAAGCCCGAAGCTTCATTGGGAGCCCAGGCAATGTGACAGCCCTGGACCCAAAGAGACTTCTGCTGGGGACCTTCATGAGACTCTGGAACCAGTCTACTTTGGCTTAAATTCTGGCTACCCCTTTACAGCTGAGTGACTTGTGACAAATTATGTAGTGTCTCCTCACCTCAGTTTCCCCATCTGTAAATTGGATGACTGTAATAGTATCTTCTTTATAAAGTTATTTAAATGAGTTAACATTTGGACAGTTCTTGGAAGTGGCACTTGGCCCATAGTGGCATTGGATTCAACAATTTTCTTGAAATGTTTAAAGAAATTAAAGAAACGAGTTTACTTTGCACATGGAGAATTCTGCCCCAAGGGTATGTACCTTCTGATGCTACTGTGGGGATATGTTTCCACCCAGGGAAGGCTTGGCTTTGGTGTGCCACTTGTAACTCCTGCTGTCTCCATGTGCTTATTGGTGGGATAATTAGACAAGTATCCATTTGTATTTCTAAGTTCCCCTGAAAACATAGAATATAAATATGGTCTAGTTCTGCAATAAGTGTGTGTTATGGCACTAGTCAGTCCTTGGTTCAAATCCCCAATCTTCTATTCAGTCATCATGTGACACCTGGCAAGTTTTAACCTTTTTTTTTTTTTTAAGTTTAGTTATTCATTTTAAGAGAGAGACAGAGAGAGGTGGGAGAGGGGCAGAGAGAGAGAGAGAGAGAGAGAGAGAGGGAGAGAGAGAATCCCAAGCAGACTTTTCACTGTCAGCACAGAGCCCAATGTGGGGCTTGAACTCACAAACTGTGAGACCATGACCTGAGCTGAAATCAAGAGCGGGACCCTTAACCGACTGAGCTACCCGGTGGCTCATTTACACAATGAGCCAATTGTTTCCGCATTGACACAACAGAGGGACCAATATCTACCTCACAGAATGAATTCAAAGTTCAAGAAAAAGGGTGTAAAGCATGTGTCTCAATGCTTTTTTCCTCCCAGAAAGCCCCTTGTCAGCCAGGGCTGCAGTCTCATCTCATGGCTCTAGTGGGGTGGGGCAGGGGATTGGCTTCCAAGCTGATTCCCATGCTGTTGGCAAGATCCAGTTCCCTATGGGCTGGTGGACTGAGGGTTATCAGCTGTCTGTTGGACAGAAGTCACTCTTACTTCCTTGCCACATGGGTCTGTCCATAGGACAGCTCACAACATGGCAGCTGGCTGTCTTCAGAGTGAGCAAGCAGGAGAGCAACAGAGAGAGTGAGATGGAAGCCAGACTCTTTTTATAACTAATATGAGAAGTGATACCCATCACTGCTCTTTAGCAACAACCCTCAGAGGTGGGGGCTGGAGTTATACAAGGGTGTGAATACCAGGAGGTGGGGATCACTGGATGTCTTGGTGGCTGCCTCCCACACTCTGAAACTGCTTCTCCCCACCCCCCAACAGACGTCCCTACACTTCCCCTCTCCAAAGGCACCATTAGCCACAACCTCTGAGTCATTTTTCACTTTACCCCTTCCCCACCCTCCACCAGAGCCCAATCCCACATGCACTGGAGACTTTCAGTCTCTAAGCAAGAGATTTAATGTAATGGAGGCTCTTAATATAGTAATTTCACTTTCTCACTTGAAGATTTCTCTTTTTTTCCCCCGGGATCCTTTTAAGGTTTCCATTTCTTTAAACAGAGACGGTGGCTTTCCCCCTCCACCCATCTCCAAGAAACTATAGTAGCTAAATTCTGTCTCAAACATGTGTTTTACTACAGGATACTAGAATTCTTCCTTTATCTTGAATTCAGAAAACTTCTAACTCTAGTACTGTTTAAACACTGCCTTTGGCATGGCTCAGATGGCAGGGAGTGTTGGCTTCTGTGGGGACGGATTAGCCCTGCCGTTCACTGCAAAGCTGAGACACATCTGCTTAGGGTTTGCTGATTTCTTCCACTAGGACTCATGTCGGGCTTCAGTAGCCGTCAGGCTGAAAAGGAAAGAGCAAAGACAGGCTGAGATGGTAAAGCTGATAGCAAAGTGGGAGCAGCCTTGAGAAGAGGCGAAGTGAAGGATGGAGGCAGATACAGGATGCCTGTAAGCAGTTAGTCTTGGGGCTCAGCCGGGAATCCCAGAGCTATCTGTGCCACAGCCCTAAAATCTAAGCCAGGGGCTAGAGTTCAAAAGAGGTCAGAAGCAGTAGTAAAAATCAGTAGCCGAAATAATCCTAGAGACTTAAAGTATTGCGAGGTAAGTACTAGAGTTAATGGGAGCTGGAGAGTCAGAGAGGTATAGCAGTTTGTTCAAGGTCACACAGCCTTGAAGTGCCATCATATCCCCCAACCCCCTTTCCCCAGGCTGGGCCCTGGCCCTGGAAGGGGGAACCAGGTGAGTCCAACCTCTTCACTGCCCATGTGTGAAAACAGACCCAGCGAGGAAAGAGACCTGCCTAAGGTCACGTAGCAAGGAAACGGCCCGGAGTTCTCTTCTGTATCCTACACTCTTTCTATTATGATGCCTAGATTTTCACTTTAACAGACTGAATCCAATCCAACAGCTTTTCTGGAGCTACCGCCCCTGCCCCTGGTGTTCTTATTTCGGTGCTCCCAGCCTTCATCACCATGGATGCCTCTCGTGTCATTTTCCCCTTCAGGCTGCATGCTTTGGAAAGTTTTATCTACCATACACTCTTCCCTTACAGATAATAATAAATTTGTTTTCACAGATTTATTCACCAAAACCATATGTGTCTGCCAATCAGAGCTTCTGATCCATAAGAGATCATCACAGTTGGTATAAATATTGAGTTGATATAAATTGAAGCTTGTAGCTTCATTTAGGTTGGAGAGGAGGTGACTGAGAAAAGCATGTGCAAATTGCATGAGGCGTTTTAGAATTTTTAAAATAGCACACAGAGCTCTGCGACGGCTACAAGTGTGGAGGTAGGACAGGGCCCTGAGACCCCAGTGGACAGTGGAGTTCCTGGATCCCTGTGCTAGAAGGTGCCTAAAGGCAAAAGGTCCTCCAGCCAGACACCGAGCCACCCATCCCTGGGTTCCAGGTGTCCGTGGGAGCACTGGGACAGGACCAGATGGCTTCTCATTTAAGGGGAAATGGGCAGGGCTCTCCATCCACGGCCCCTCTTAACGTTGCTTAACTTCCACCATTAGTGCTCTATTCTTTTGATTCTTGAAGCAGATACACTTGGGAAGGCAGGCAAGTGGGCACAATTTAAACTGCGATAAGCTGTTTACTCCAAGTTACCACCCAAGCCCTTTGTAGGCCTGACAGTTCACCAGATGATCAAGGGTCCCAACAATGCCTCTGAGGGCCTCTGGGAATGGTCCCCAGTTCTCCTGACCCGTCTCTGTGGGCATGACGTATCCGGGCCTAACAAAGGGCTAGACGACCAGGTCAGCTGCTGGCACCTCCACTCGGTACCCCATTCCTAGGCTGGACGTGCTAACATCACAGAGCAGCCTCAGCTGGAGGGTCAGGGCCTGATGTGAGATGGAGACACTGTGATTTCCAAACCACACCAGGTTATTCCCCATATGCTAGCCACAGGGCACACAGCTTCCAGACCTTGTGGCAGCCTAGGGGTTTATCCAGCTTGCCTCCAAGATGCTGTTGGCAGGAGTGTAGGCCTAGGGCTGGGCTCAAATAAGGGGCAGAAAACTGATCTCCATGGAGATGGGAGAGCTAGAGGTGCCAGGGAGCCCAACGCTGTCTCCACCGTAGCCCTGTGGCTAAGGCCCTTTTCCCGCCCGATCTTCTGTAGACTTTCTATTGCTCTCCCCACACCCTCCCGGGATCTTCATAGTGGATCTTGGGCATCATGAGGCGGTCAGACCCTCCAGGAAGGAGGACATAGCCCATGGAGCTAGGTGCGAATGAGATGAAATCGGCCATGACCCTGCCTCAAGGGACGCTCTGTGAGGGGCTGCACATTCTGAAGCTAGAAACCACATTATCTTTTTTTTTTTTCTGACAAAAAAGGTAAGATATGGCAGATAAATTTTGCCTTCTTAGGTAGATATATCTATTATATAAATGTACATTTAAAAATACATGTTTTAGTTAATCTTTTTTTTTTTTTTTTTTTGAGAGAGAGAGACAGAATGTGAGCAGGGGAGGGTCAGAGAGAGAGAGGGAGACACAGAATCCAAAGCAGGCTCCAGGCCCTGAGTTGTCAGCACAGAGCCCAACACAGGGCTTGAACTCACAAAATGTGAGATCATGACCTGAGCTGAAGTCAAATGCTTGACCAACTGAGCCACCCAGGCACCCCTTTTAGTCTTTATTAAGGGAATCATAAGGGAACGTATGATCCTTTAAAGTAAGATTTAAATTAAAACAATTTTTAAAAAATTTATTTTTTATTAAAAAAAAATTTTTTTTACATTTATTTATTTTTGAGAGACAGAGCACAAGTGGGAAAGGGGCGGAGAGAGAATGAGACACAGAATCTGAAGTAGGCTCCAGGCTGCAAGCTGTCAGCACAGACCCCAACACAAGGCTCAAACTCACAAACCATGAGAGCATGACCTGAGCCGAAGTTGGACGCCTAACTGACTGAGCCACCCAGGCGCCCCAAAAATTTATTTAAAAAAATATTTATTTTGGGAGAGAGAGAGAGAGAGAGAGAATGTGTGTGTGTGAGTGGGGGAGGGGCAGAGAGAGATAGGGAGAGAGAGAGAATCCCAAGCAGGCCTCATGCTGTCAGGAGCCCAGTGTGGGGCTCAATCTCATGAACTATACCGTGAGATCATGGCCTGAGCTGAAATCAAGAGTCGGATGTTTAACGGACTGAGTCACCAATGTGCCCCTAAATTAAAATACTTTAAAGGTTTTTATTTAATAGTAGTGACTGGGAAACTTAATTGAGGATTCAGGTTAAGGTGATGGAACAATTTTGAGACAAGTCATTGAAAATCCATAACAAGACGGAATAATGAGTAAAAAACAAAATCCTTGCCTTTTAACAAACACCATAGAAAAGCACCAGTTTATTTCTAGATAGTCTGGTCTGAGATTCTTAATTGTTTTTTAAAAGGTAGCATATTATAACAGGAAAACATAAATAACTAAAAAATAATGGTAATAAATACAACAAACCCTTATAGGAAAGAGCCTTGATCCAAACTGAATTGTCAGGGAGCCTTCAGACTGAGCTTATTACATGCATTTTTCCAGCAGTTTTAAATGAGGTCAGGCTCCAGTGGGCCTGGAGACCTGTTTTGAGGGATATATCAACACCTATCAAGCCGTGAATCCTGTGCCTTTACACCTCTAATTGTTTGGGTTTCTTCCAGTCCCAAAGGCAGTAATTCAAATGTCTTTGACTTCTTAAGCCACCCTGATTTCCAGATTTCCACTGCATCTCTTTTTATAAAGCCTAGAACCTGAAATTGCCTTCAACAGATTTTTCTTATCTTTAAACTCCTAAAAATACTGCTTCTGGGCAAGCAGTGAGACTGTGCCCTCCTTCAAACCAATCTGCAGGGCCAAGGTCAAGGTGGGTGATGCAGGAGGAATGGTCACCTTTGACATGCGGAGGACTACCATAAGAGCTGGCATTAGGGGACGGTGGGCAGGGATCAAAGACCCCATAGAATGGAGCCCCAGGTCTGTAGCTCTAAAGCTTCTGACAATTCAAGCTGCCCTATTAAAGTTTGTGTAAAGAGGTCAGAAAGGGCCTTTCTTCTCTTGAAACCTCAAGATTGCTTTCTAAACTTCTGTGTCACCTGGGAGGTGTCCTCAAGTGACTCCCACAAATAGCCCAGACCCATTCTTTCCTCAGTAACATTTTCCTCACTTTGAGTTGATTGACAGCAGTCTTGTTGCCCTGGACACAGCTGATTGGACAAGAGGGAAGCCACACCCCCAGATGTGCGCCATTAGCATGACTGTGCAATAGGAATCCTGTCTATTGGACAGTGATGAACCAACTCAATCAAACCTTCACTTATGGAAAGAGTATAAATGCAAGATACACACAAGGGAGTGGAGTTTGATTGAACTCAAGTTACATACTGGGTGACAATGAGCTGCAGTTCTGGCTGTCTACCAGAAGTGCCGGTCCCAGGTCCACGCAGGGTGAGGAAGGAGGACGTCCCATGATTCCAGGCTGTGTTAGTTTCCTGTTGCTGCTGTAACTAATTAGCACAAAATTAGTGGCTTAAAACAACACAAATATGGGTTTTGGGGGTTAGAAGTCTAAAATCAAAATGTCAACAGGGGTATGTTCTTTCTGGAGGCTTCAGTAGAGAATTTAGATCCTTACCTTTTTTAGCTGAGGCTATTTGCACTCTTCAGCTTGTGGCCCTTCCTTGAATCACTCCAATCTCTTGTTTCTGTGTCACATCTCCTCCTACTGTGTTTTCTACCCTTCTGACTCCCTTTTATAAAGACTCTTGTGATGCCATTTGGCCCACCTGGATAACCCAGCACGATCTTCCCATCTCAAGATTCTTAACTTCATCACATCTGCAAAGTCCCTTTTGCCATAGAAGGTAACATTCACAGGATTAGGACGTGGAGATCTTTGGGGGGCCATTGTTCAGCTACCATACCTGCTTTGTATATTCTTTCAATAAGTCTGAATTTCTTGTAATCATCTACACAACTCTATACATTTGGGCTTCAATATCCACCCTGCTCACAGTCCCTGGCAGGGATAATGCAAGTATTATGTGATTCCACCTTCCTTGGCAATAAATAGTTGGTGAATAGCTGATCTATTTTCTGGTTGGTGACCTATTGGGTAATGACCCATTGACTTACCGTTGCCAGCCAGTGACTCATTGACTTCTAGAGAATCTGGATGAGATTGCACAGGAACAGTGCCCAATTGAGAGAGGGCTGTTTAAACTAAAAGTCACCTAGAATCAGGATTGATGGCTGATTGATGCACACGGCAGTGGAGGGCAAGCACAGTGTGTGTAAGCAGAGGAAGATGGTTGATCAATAGAAGAATTGAATGGAAACAGAATTAGAGAGATCATATGACCTGACAGAGACTGAGATGTCCTCAGGCCTGGGTCCTGTGGGGGTCTGGCTGTGCTTTCTACCCTGTCTCTTTAGTCTAACGTCCCTCTGTGTCACTGCAATAAACTACATCTCTGTTCTTAAGCCACAGTGGCACTTGATTCTTTGCAATGAAAACAGCTCCAATAAGAAGACTCTTTTTTGCTTGACTTCTTAAAAAGGTGACTCACGCAACCCTTTAAACCAAAGACCCTGTGTTCAAGAGGGGTTGTCGAGAATTCAAGAAGAGCAATGAGGAGGTGGGGTATTGCCCCTGTGGCCTCCTTATATCCAAGGTACTTTAGCTCTATGCCCTGGTGGTCCTCACTTCCCCACAGCTAGAACTAGAGAAGCTCTGAGGGAAGACCGCGGTTCTCCCACCCTGAACAGGATGAGGGGTTACTTGACAATTTTTTCAGGGTTGGGTTGCTGAGGAAAACAAAACAAAACAAAACTATTCTCACATTCCTACCCTTACCATATTACCTCAGTCCACAGGTCTGGATTTGATTTCTGCCTCAGTTTCCCTGCACTGAACTTCATTTCCTCACCCTGAATTCTCCCCATCCTACTCTCTCCCTGGGTTGGCTGTCCCTTGCTTTACCCCCAGAAAGTGGTCGAGGCCAGGCTGTGACTGAGCCATTACTCAGAACCATATTACCGAAGCACCTTCTGCTGTCTGGACTCACACCCGTCGGGTACTGGCACCTGCTTCTGCCACGCCCAAGCCGGCCTGTCCTCTGGACATCACGTGTGCCTTCCAACCTCCCAGAACCCCGCTGCCTCTGTCCCTACCTCCCCAGGATATAGGGTACTTCAGAAAGCACCTGGAAATCCCAGAACCGTAGACTAATGAGATGATTTTTGTTCAGCGGCATGTGTTCTGTGCAACAAAGTATTAATAGGGTCTCTGCTGCCTCCATGGCTTTAGTTGTCAGGGAAAAATTGAAGACCAAAACTGCTGAGGAGCTGACTGGTGATTTAATTTTCTCTAATTTTTCTACCTCTAGGGAAACTGTCAACTTAATTAGAAGCCAGACCTCTCAACTCTGCTGCAAAGTGTGAGTGGTTGCCCTGGGTTTGCAGGCCTACTGGCTCAGCTGGGAGGTCTCAGACACTGGGTCCTGTGGGACAAAGCCACCGGGGGGAGGAGGTCCTGAGACAGTTGCCCCTGCTGCCCGGCACGTTGCAGGGAAATCCTGCTTTGACAGTCCTGCTAGGATCGAATCTGCTCTCAGGTCACCCTGTCAGAAGCTGTTCCTCCTGGGTCTGTTTCCCTCCCGCCAGCAGCTGTTTCTACTGTGGAGCTGGCATTGTTTCTCCTTAATTCTTGGGGTACCAGACAAGACCTGGGTGTACAGAGAGAACCCCAAGGTGCAATACATTGGTTTCCTAAGCCCTGGACATAGCGCTAAAAGGCTGGCAGTAGGCTCTGCAGCCCGAGACAGGGTTCAGTCTGCAGCATTTCCCAAGCTTATTTGGTCTTGCAACACTCCGGTTTTAGAGCACTGATTAACATCTCCCTCAAATAGTGTTCAGTGGAACACGTGTTAAGAAAATGTTACTCTATTATAAGATTTATCACACTGTATTGCAATGATTTATTTGCATGTCTCCCTTTTCCACCAGGCTACGATGTCCTAAAGGGCAAGAAACGTATCTTATTCATCTTCTTAGCTCCGGCACCTAGTAAAGTGCTCCTTCATGGAGTTGGTCCCCTACCCAGCTCATGTCAAGGTCACCAACAATCTTCACTGCATTCAAATCCCTGGTAACATTTGGCATCCCCTCCTTCTCGAAACACCCTGGTCTCTTAGCTCCTGTGACACCGTACCCTCCTGGTTTTCTTCCACAAGGCCAGCAACGCCTTTGCAGTCCCCCTACAGAATCCTTCTCCCTACCTGTTAAAAAATATTGCAGTGCCCAGGGCTCCATCCCTGAACAGTTCCTTTGCTCTGGCTACACTCTTTTCCTCGGTGACCCTGAGCAGATCCACAGCATGAAGCACTTTCTATAAGCCAGTGGTTATCATGCATATATCTCTCCATGTGATCTTTCTCTTGAGCTCTAGACTCCCATGTGACATCTGGTCTTAGATGTCAGTGTTTGACAAATCTCAAACAAAACTCTTGATTTTACCCAGCAAACCTGTTTATCTTCTGGTCCTCCCTACAGTAGTAAGTAGCATCACCAGCCACCAACTGCTCACATCTCTGAAATCTGAAAACCATCCCACTTCTTTACCTTCCTTTTCAGTCCCTCAGGACAATCCTACTAGTACTACCACTATAATCGTTCGGAATATTGTTATTATTATTATTGGATATTCACTCCCCTCCCCCTCTCTCCATAGAATATACTTCCCATACACCTCATTGATATTGGACTCCGGTAGGTGACTTGCTTTGGCCATTGGGATGTTAGCAACCGTGTCCAGAGCTGAGACCCTAACTGTATTTGAAAAAACATAGTTTGGTACTTACATCCTGTTGGTTATCAATATGTTACCTCTCAGTCCAAGTTCACCGTTCGTTGCCCGATCTATAGAAGTGGATAAGGGTCTTTTACATCTATTGCCTTTGCCAGCTGACATGATGTTAAGTTTTGTCACTAGAGGGAGCTGGAGGTGTCTGACTCCCTCTGCATACCTGCCGACCAGCCTGCAATGCCCTGCTCCCCAGAGGGGGTTCTGGCTTGCCTGACAACTTATGGAGCAGCTCTGGCTTAGCAGCCCAACAAACTTGTCTTCCATCACATTTCTCCTCAACTATCCCCATAGCCTCTGAACTCGTCTCTTTTCTTCCATTCTTGCTACCCTGCAACACATCGTGATTCCAGCTGATTAATGATGTTATCATACATGACGTTTTAATATATATCAGGTTCTGTTTAGACTCATTTATCCTATTCTAGCACATGCTCTATCACTTATTTGATTTAGAGCCCTTGCCACAATATTTTAATTATGATATCTTTATTAAATATCCTCCCACCTGGTAAGGCAGGCCCTCCTCACTGCTCTTCAACATTTTTTTTGTTCAACTACACTTCCTGTTCACTCTTCCAGATAAATTTTAGAAGAATCATTTTGTCATGTTCCCCCAAACCCTCCAATATTACAGATTCCTTTGGGAAAATGAACATCTTTATACTATTGAGTTTTTCTATCTAAGAGATTGACACATCTATATTTAGTTATCTTTTTTTCAATAAAGCTTCCTGAGGTTCATTCTGTTGGTCCTGCACTTTCTTTGTGAAGATTATTTGTGGGCATTTATTGCTTTTATTGCTATTACAAACAGGATTCTTTACTTTTCTATTATAGCCTTTAAATGATTACTGTTGTTATATAGAAAAGTTGTTGATTTTTGCATGTTTATTCTGCAATGAATTATTTTATTGAATTCTCCTTGCTAATTCCATGTGTTTTCAATAGATTCTCTTGAGTTCTTTGGGGTATGAAATCATACTGAGTGTAAATAATGTTTTTCCTCCTCCTTTCCAATAATTTACCTCATACTGATGTTTGGTATCTTACTATGCCAACCAGAACTTCTAGTTGTTACATGATACATGATATCATGATACAATGTTACATGATAATGGTATTCTGGAAAATGTTTGCATTCATATGTAAAACATGAACATTGACCCTTTTCTCACACATTCCTATAAAAGCTAACTCAAGATGAATCTTAGGCTCAAATATAGAGTTTTAGCTCTTAAGAAGAAAGCACAGGAAAAATAATATTCATGTCTTTGGGCTAGGCAATGATTTTTTAGGACACACAAAAAAGCATGAATCATAAAAGAAAAAGTGGCAAATTAGACTTCATCAAAATCAAAACTTTCGCTTTTTGCAAGACATTCTTCAGAAAATGAAAAGACAAGCCACCAAGGGGAGAAAATATTGCGAAACACAAATCTGATAGAGAATTTGTATCCAGAGTACATAAAAAACCCTCACAGCCCAATAATAATAAGATAAACAGCTGTAGAAAAAAATAACTAGATGAAGAGTTTGAACAGACCCTTCACCAAACAAAGATATTTTGGTGGCAAATAGACACATGAAAAGATGCTCAGCCTTATCTGTTATCAGAGAAATAAAAATTAAAACCAAACCAAGAGACTACATCTACTAGTCAGCTCAAATGAAAAGGCTGATCATATCGAGTGTTAGTGCAGAAGGGTACAGAGCACGGGACTCTCATGTGGTGTTGGTGGGAATGCAAAACAGGACGGCACTTTGGAAAACAGCTTGGTAGTTTCTCTGGAGTTCAATATTTACTAATTATGACCCAGCGTTCCTACTCCTAGATATTTACCCAATAAAAATAAACATATGTTCATACAAAAACCTTTACGCAAGTGCTCATAGAAGCTTCCTGCCTGATAGTCTGAAGCTGAAAACATCCCCATGTCTATCAACCGTTGGACTGTGAAACAACTTCTGGCACACGCATACAGTGGAATAGTGCTCGGGCAGCCACGTGGATGGATTGCAGAAGTCGAACGCTAAGTGAAAGGAGCAGGCCACCATATGATTTCGCCATATGACATTCTGGAAGAGGCCACCCTACAGACACAGATCAGAAAAATGGTTGCCAGGGTTGGGGTTAGGGAGAGAATTAACTCCAAATGAGCTTAAGGGAAGCTTTTGGGGTGATGGACATAGTTTATACATTGAATGTCGTGGTGCTTAAGTAACTATATAGATTTGCTAATAGTCATCAAATTGTAAATTTTAAAGAGGTACATTTTAGCATATGCAAACTAAATCTCAACAAATCTGACATTTATTTATTTATTTATTTATTTATTTATATTTTTGTTTTAGAGACAGAGAGAGCATGCATAGGGGGAAGAGCAGAGGGACAGAGAGAGAGAGGATCTCAAGCAGGCTCCGTGCTCAGCACAGAGCCCGATGCAAGACTTGATCCCGTGACTATGGAATCATAGAACTGAGCTGAAATCAAGAGTCAGGTGCTCAACTGACCAAGCCACCCAGGCGCCCCAACAAATCTGACTTTTAGAGAAGATATGGATGCATAGGCCAAAAAAAAAAAAAAAAAATGGTAGCATTAGCTACAATCTTTGTTTTACTCTTAGTTTTAATAGCGATGCCATTATGTATTATTTTGGCAACAAGTTTGAAAACGAGAGACATATTCTTTGTTAGGCTAAGGAACTAGCCTTCTGCATCACTAAGATTTCTTAGCTGTTCATAACAGAAACTGATGCTGGAGGATTTCAGTGAAGAAGAAATTTTGATGGGACCCTGGATAGCTCAGAGAATCACCACAAGGTCAAGAACGGATGGAACCTGGGCAGTGGTCACCATGGCCCAGATGCCCCAGAAGACAGGTGTGGCCATGGCCATCTTGGATGTGAGATGCCACAGCTTGAGATGCCACAGCACTGTTGGCCCCTGGAACCCAGATACAGCAACTGCACTGCTGTCCCTGCAAACCCATGTTACTGCTGTTACTGGAGCCATCATACAAAATCCTCTGCATTTAATGAAACCAAATTAAAAATAAAAAACTCTCTGCTGCCTCTTTTCTTTGCTCCATCATCTGAGTGTAGGCCGAGTGCCTCACTGTTGCTGCAGGGGTGGGGCCAGCGCCTGGAAGAGTGAGCGTCTGGCATTTTCTCCATTTTCATACTCGGAGATAGCTCTGTCTGTCACCCAAATCCAGAAAGTGAGAAATTTCCCAAACATAGGGAGAGGGTTCAGATGTGGAGTGCCAGCCCACTAACCACCTCCATCCCAACAAATGTCCACTTGTCCCATCTATTCCTGGTATTTTAGAGAATGTCCCCTTTGGGAATTGATGTTGAATTTTCATAAATGATTTTCCTGCTCCTAGTGAGATAATCATATGGTTTGTCTTATTTGACCCTTTGATGTGTTCTATAAACAGATTTACTAATATTGAAACAGGTTTGCATTCTTCGGGTAAACCCTACTTGGTTGTGCTAAATTATTCTTTTAATATACTGTTGAATTCAATTTGCTGGCATTTTGTCTAGAATTTTCACATCTATATTCATGAGTGAGATTGGTCCTGTTTTCTTTTATGCTGTCTCTTTGTCAGCTTCAATGACATTCTGGACTCTTCCTCTCAGGGATTTCATGCCCCCTGATTGGGATTTGAGCCCTGAAATCTTTTTCATAAACCGCAGGCTTTACGACAACTCACATGGCTCATCAAGGGTTAGGAAATTACGGGGATAGACACAGATATGATGGGAAGTCCAGATGCCTAAGGCATCCCTTAAATTACTCTGGGACATTTACTGAGGGCAGACCATGTGCCAGCTGCTGAATTATTTAACCTGACGCTTAAATAAGCTTCTCCTCTGTGGGTAGAATTCAGATGACATGTGAAAATCATCTGGAAATAAGAGCATGTGAGAAGAGATGCGAGGCCATCTCATCTACCTGTGTTTTTTTTTTTTTTTTTTTTTTTTTGGTGGGGGACATGAAGCTCAGAGAAGGAAAGAGTGTTGCCCAAGGTACAGACCCCAGTTTCCCTGACTCTGTCCTTTGTTCTTCCAAAGACTCTACTTCATAGACAGTGCAGCTAAAAAACAGGTCCAGACCCTGGTGAAAACATCGTCACCAGCAAGGGCCGGCAAACTGAAAGCCCTGGCCCAGCTGGTATTGATGGGCTCCATACACAGGCCCCTGCCATCCTGCCCACCCGAACCGGTCCTGTCCAAACATGAGGACAAGGAGCATCAAATATACTCCAAAGATTACATCAGGGGTTTGGAGCCAGGCTGCCTGGAGGCAAACACTGCTTCCACCTCGTCGCAGCTGTGAGACCTGGGATTCCGACGCCTCCGTTCTTCATCTGTGAAATGGGGTATGAGAGTGCTTACAGTCCAACCTGGCCCGGGCTCCGAGCAAGCCCTCGGGTTATTTCTATAAGGAGCCGGCTTCGTGCCACGCCTGTGCCCGCGAGTGAGGCTACGGAGAGAACTCGGACTCAAAACAATGTATTATTGCAATGCCAACACCTGCTCAAAATACGTGACTTTTGCTCACAGGGATGGCATCTTTAGAAAACCGTATCTTTGATTTTTCTCCTGAAGCTCCCGAAGTATTTAACAGGACAAAAAGGAGCTTTGAATAATGATCAGAAAATTTCCTCAGCCTCTTCTCCAGGTTCTTTGATTTTTGCAGAGACACTCTGGGGATTTCCCAACTGTGTCGCCGCTCCCGCTGCTCATGGCCCAGGGGATGTCTGGCAGCTGGTGGCCAGTGCCCAGAGGCTGAAGTCACAGGCTGGACGCCTACAAATGTCTCCTGGCCACTCAGATCCCTATTCCTGCTTTAGGAAGGGGGTGTTCTTGTCTGTGGTGTTCACCCCACTCCCGCACACTCATGCCATGCCTAGGAGCTTGGCTGTGCTCTCCAGGCCAGTGGCTACTCCTGTTTCACCGTAGAGGCGTCTGCACAGCTTTGCCTGGGGTCTGCGCCTTGCATCTATGTCCCCAGCTCTAGCGTCCCCATGGTCTAGCCCTTGTTACTTTTTAGAACACATAACAGACCAGGGACAGACGCTGTTCCACAGCAGAGTTCTGCAAACAGCCTGAGTTCATAACAGCCTTGGCCTAGAGTGGGCTGATGCCACGGGCGACAGAGGGTCCTCCGATGGCACTTCCGGATATGCTCTGAAGGCAGAGCTCTGCCTTCACCTTGACCATCACCCACTCTGGGTCTTGGTTTCCTCAGCTGGGCAATGAAAGCCCTTCCTATAGCACTGATCTCCCTGGTCTAGTGGGCTTTAAAACAGGGTAAGTGAAAGTCAGAGGTCTTTGGACAATAGAAAGCTGTCATGAGTAAGGCAGTCGTATGTGTTGAGGTGTTTAACTGACATCCAATATGAGAAGACATCTTTATCAACAATAGAATAGAAACAGTCTGAACCCCACTTAAAGGAGGGGCTACAGGGGTGTCCCCAGGCATGCCCCAGAGGAATTACAGCTGGGCTTTACAGGGACGAAATTCATCGGAGACTCCTCTCTATCTCTGTCTGGGGCCATGTGCCTCTGTCTGTTCCATTTTTGTCTCTGTAAACCAGTTCGTTCTCCAAGGCTCACAGGTGTACTCCCAAAATGCAGCTACAGAATTCAGCCCTGCCCCACATCAGGGCAGCATGAGGCCTGGCTTTTCCTAACCTACAGTTACAGTGCCCATCACCAGGTGGCTGATTCCATCCTCGTGGCCTAAGACGGACCTGGCGGGGTGTCCACCTTTAGCCCAATCAGGACTCTGTGTCCAGTAGGGCCCCCTGTTACCTAGAACTGACATCAGCGTGTGGCAGGTAGGTTCTCCGAGACCGAGGGAGAGGCTGGCACACCCTTGCTGGGGCTCAGACATCCATCTCTTTCATTTCACAAATGGGTAAAACAGGGGTGCTTGGGGGGCTCAGTTGTTTGAGTGTCCCACTCTCGATTTCGGCTCAGGTCATGATCTCAGGGTTCACAAGTTTGAGTCCCATGCTGGGCTCCACACTGATAGCACGCCAAGCCTTCTTGGGATTCTTTCTCTCTCCCTCTCTTTCTGCTCCTCTCCCGCTTGTGTTCTCTCTCTTTCTCCCTTTCTCTCTCAAAATAAATGAATAAACTTTAAAAAAAAAAAAAAAACCAAATGAGTAAAACAAATGAGGGAGTGAAAATGATTAGTGCACTATTACTCAGAGAAGGGCAATGTAGGCTTGCATTCAGGCCTCCCCACCCATAATACGGACTTTTTCCATGATATCCCTCCTGCCCTTTTCTGCTTCAGACTCAGACAAGTGTTTGTGTTAGGTGGCCTTGTTCTCTAATAAAGAAATGGAAATCAAAACAACACCCCTGTGAAGCCAGGCTGGCCATGTGGGCAAGTTAATGTTGGTGGGAAGGGCTGTCTTCTATGGCTAAGCCTCCGAAGCAGGGCTGTGGGCCTCACTCTGAATGAAGCCTGCGGGGTCCAGGCGAGGCACCAAATGGGGCCGATGTGGCGCCTCTGCTCACTCACTAGACCTGGGCAGACCACTCACAGACGTCAGCCCTAGAAGGCGTCCTGGGACACGCCTCCTGCCTCCCAGTCCCACTCCTTGTATGGTGACAGAGAGCCCAGATCACATCCCATACCCACCCTCTCCTGGATGCACCAGAGAAGGGAACGTTTATTTTGAGAAACGTTGGTGCTAGGTTCTTTGGGGATATATGGTGCTAGGCTCTTTGGGGATATAATGGTGAGCAATCAGGCCATGTCTCTGCCCTGAGGGGGCTTGTGGCCTGAGCACCTTGTGTACATGCTGTGAAAGGAAGGAAGGGGCAGGGACCACAGGAGCATGGGAAGGCTCTGGCCCTGGTGGGGTGTGGGGGCAGCAGGGGCCACCCGCCATAAAGAGGGACACCTGGGCTGAGGCCTGCAGGATGCATTAGGATGGTCACTAACATTTCCAAACACTCACAACGTGCCTGGTACTGTGGTCTACACACAGTGCCTCATGTACTCCTGCAGCATTGGAGTGCACCCATTTTACAGATAAGGAGACTGAGGTGTGGAGAGCTTTAGTAAGTTGCCCAAAGCTACACAGGTTTTAAAAAAAAAAAAAAGGTGCTGGAGCTGGAGATTGGAATCCTGAGGGTCTGACTACAGGTCCTGTGTGTGGAACCACTAACCACAGCAGACATTAGCAGGTGGGGGAAGAACAGGGGAGGTCCCTGGGGGAGACCCGGTAGAGAGGCCAGCTCTGGCTGCAGCACAGTGAGTGAGGCACAGCCCGGAGCAGGCTAAGACCCGAGGCCTTGTAGGGCCTTGGGAGCCATATTAGGAATTGTATTCTTATCTGGAACACAATAGGTCAGAAGACACTGAATAAACTGAAGGACAGAAAACACATGATCAGAACTGTATTTTTAAAGCATTTTTTTTTTAACGTTTATTCATTTTTGAGAGACAGAGTGTGAATGGGAGAGAGGCCGAGAGTGGGGGAGACACAGAATCTGAAGCAGGCTTCAGGCTCCATGCTGTCAGCACAGAGCCTGACCCGGGGCTCGAACTCATGAACTGCCAGATCATGACCTGAGCTGAAGTCAGACGCTCAACCAACTGAGCCACCCAGGTGCCCCAGAACTATATTTTTAAAAGACCATTCTACGTGGGGCACCCGGATTGCAACCCCGGTTGACAGTCTGACTTCAACTCAGGTCATGATCTTGCAGTTCGTGAGTCTAGCCCCACTTCAGGCTCTCTGCTGTCAGCACAGAGCTCACTTTGGATCCTCTGTCCCCCTCTCTTTGTGCCCCTCCCCTGCTCATGCTCTCTCTCTCAAAAATAAATAAGCATTAAAAAAAAAAGACTATTCCGTGTCCAGAATGGAGATCAGATTGAAGGGACAGGAGTACATATGAGGAGACAAAGTCAGGGGTCACCGCAGGGTCCCAGAGAAGGGGTGCTGGCAGCTTGAGGGAGGGGCCAGTGAAGAAAGAGGGAAGTGGGAAGGGGCCTGGGAAAGCTCTTGACAGTGGTTGGTGAAGAGGGGGCTGCAGAGGAGAGTGGTATCAAGGGGACGCCTCAGATTCTGGCTTGTACCACAAGATGGAGAGGGGCCTGCCACTGAGATGGAAGACACTGGAAGGATGTGTTTATTTTCTGCATTCGTCCACACTTTTGTGTAAGTATGGCGCTTAAATTCTAAGGCCAATTTTACTTGGAGGATATTTAAGAATAGCCGTGTGTAAGGCAGTGGTTTGATGCCTCTTGGGAAAAAACAAAATGGCAGCCTTGTCTTTCCTGCCACTCATGGACCCTGCAATGGCACAAGGAAAATGACATTGAGGATGGCGCCAGAGCCCACCCTCAGCGGAGTAAAGGGAATGGGTTCTCAGCAGCCTTTCTGGAGACAAAGTCTCATGCCTGGATTTCAAAGCTCACTTTGCAGGAAATTCATAGTGTGTCCTAGAATTCCACATTCCCCGGAACCCGGGTTTTCCCAGGGAAGCCTGAGTATGGGGGACACCCATGTAACCATTGCAAAGTAGCAGGTGCAGAGCAGTACCATGGAAAGTCCCGGGGAAGCGCTGCAAAGTTCCACCGCCTGCCCCTGGAGCTGGGAAGAGATTTGGAAGTGGAGGACAAGGAAGCAGTCACTAGAGACTGCTTCAAGCAATAGGGAGAGAGCAGCCCTTCAAGCAATAGGGAGAATCCCCCCCACTCCTACCAGCACACACAGCTCTGTCATCCCATCTAAAATCTCTTCCTCCGGCAGAGATGCTCTCCTCACAGGCAAGGCATTTAGTGAAGCAGGTTTACTGGCCATGGTGGGGCCTGTCCAGAGGTCCCTTTGGGACCCGGGCACTCGTTCCCCCAGGTGCCAGGAGTGAAGGTTGCTGATGGCTCACAGTCTAGACCCCCCTGAAACTGCCCTCCACCTCCTCACTGCTGCACGCAGGCCCTGTGCTCTTCTGGAGGCAGCCTTGCCTGATTCCAGACAACCCTGAAGGCCAGCCTGGACGCAGAGCTCCATGGGGAATGGGTCCCTGTTGTGACTGCCTCTCTGTTCAGCTTCTCCCTTGGCCCCATCCCGCTTTTCTTACTCAGAGAATATCCCTGAAAAACCTCAGCCTCCGGATTTCCACCTCCCTCTCAGAGTCTGTCTCCAGGGGAGTCTGACTTACCGCACCGATGGCTTTGTAACGTGGCATTTTGGCTTTGTTCATGTAAAAGAATTCCCTTGCTTGTGTGTTTCCTGTTGGGGTGTGTCACAAGGGAGATTCCCTTGAGATTTTGGAGGGTAAAAGGGAGGCAGAGCCTGGCTCTGTAGCTAATGTGCTGACTCAGCTCCTTGCATGAAGCAGCAGCTGGACCAGATGCGTGAGTTTAGCTAAGTGATGAGGAGCCCGGCCTCGACATGGTTTCCACTCCACCAAGGTCAGGGGCAACAAGAATGGACACAGCTTCCAGGCTGTCCTTGTGGGGTCCCTGCTTGTGCCTGTGGGGCTCCAGCCTGCTGGTGATCTTTGCTTCCTGACTTCCCTACGGCCTTCAAGCTCCAGTATCGGATGCACAGACATCTGTACAGGGGCCATTTTTAATCCATTCCCACGATGCATGGGTCAGCTCCCTGCAAGCCATTCCTTGATATCCCAATCTCTTTTTCTAGAGATCTACTTGTTTTGCTTCACAGGTCCAACCCTGACTGACACAGACACACGTTCTAATTAGGGGCAAGTTGAAGCTGCTGCATAGATTAGTGCAGAAGCAAATAGGGTCAGATTAGCTACAAAAATAGAAGCACGGCTGGCAATGTCTGCTCTTTGAAGAAAGACATGTGAGCAGTAGGTATGTCTACCCTGGTGCTGGGATAGGGAAGATGAGGCTGTCCCAGCCCAGAACGAACACGGAACAGATGGAGCAACAGACTCAGATAGTGTTGGAGGAGATCTTGCCCCAGCCTCCTGGTTTACGGCAGCACCAGTGTCTCACAGGGAGGGGCTGGTAGTGAAATCCTTACCTGGCACCTGCACAGGGTTATTGCCGGCACCATTTTTGGATGTGTGAACATATACAAACAACTCCGTTCATCCACTGTTTGCCTCACTTATTCTCAGCTCTTTTTCTTGTGGTCCATAAAAGGCCGAGTTTTAACGTCCCTGCTGACAGATGCAGTACACGGGTGTGGCTGACCAGGTGAGCCCCAACCTATACAGACTCCGGTCCAAGCTGAGTTCTTGTCCTGAGACATTTCACCTTATCTAAGGGCATCTGTTTTCAAGTCTTGTCTTTCCATCTTCTTTCAGGAAGCCGTTATTTTACTTTCCATCCTCCGAATGAGACTGGACGTTGCCCCTCGGAGTTTCCGTGGCTGCGAGTGATTTACCTGACATGGAAGGATGAATAAGAATGTAGGCATAAGCAAGCAGAGACAGAAAGTTACCAACTGAGTCATAAGAGGGGATAAAGAGTAAGAGCAACAAAAAGGAATTGGAAGGAGGAGGTTTATTAGCTAATACTTGAACACATGATGGCCCCAGAGCAGAATTCTTAACGGATACTATGATTTTCACACATATTTTATCTGCAAAGCTGGAAAAGGCCTGTGAGAAGGGAATGTAAGATTCCAGAGCAGTTTACCTTTCAATTCTTCTCCTTAGAAGACCTATCCTTGGGCTCTTTGGCTCTAGGGCCTTCACTAGGGTTCCTTGCTGCTTTCTTCCCAAACCTCCCCTTCCTCTGAGTGTGGCCTAAGTACTTTGGAGCTGGTTCTCCTGGAAGCTGCATTGTTTGGAGGGCGCGCAGGAGCGGAGACTCCCGAGGGCAGGGCCAGGGGCGGAGCCTTCAGAAGGCAGGGCCAGGGGCGGAGCCTCCCGAGGGCAGGGCCAGGGGCGGTGCCTCCCGAGGGCAGGGCCAGGGGCGGAGCCTTCCGAAGACAGGACCAGGGGCGGAGCCTTCAGAAGGCAGGGCCAGGGGCGGAGCCTCCCGGGGGCAGGGCCAGGGGCAGAGCCTCCCGGGGGCAGGGCCAGGAGGCCTTTCTTTTTCTGAGAACTCCAATTATTAGCATATTTGCCAACTTTGGTTAGCTAAAAAAACGATCCCCCCAAAGATATTCACGTCTCAATCTCCGGAACCTGTGAATGTTACCTTCTATGGCAAAAAGAGGGCCGTTGCAGAGGGGATTAAGTTAAGGATCTTCGGATGGGGCGGTTGCCCTGCGTTACCGGGTGGGCCCCGAGTGCAGTCACACGTATCCTTATGAGAGGGAAGCAGAGGGTGACTTGACACACACAGAGAAGACGATTTAAAATCGGAGCAGAGACTTGATGATGCTGGCCCCGGGGACTGGAGTGATGTGGCCACAGGCCAAGGAAGCTGCAGCCGCCAGAACATGGAAGAGGATTCTCCTTGGGCCTCTGAGAGAGACTACGCTCTGCCAACATCTTAATTCAGTGCCATGATACTGGTTTTTAAACTTGTGAACTCCAAACCTGTGAGAGAATAAGTTTCTCTTTTCTTAAGACACAAAGTTTGTGGCTAATTTTCCACAGCGGCTCTGTGAATGTTTGCTGTAAAATGTCTCCTCTGTTAACACTTGGGATGGGGGGGAGCCTCTAGAGAAATGGGGTGAGGATGGGCCATAGTGAGTGGGGGTCTGGGTCCCTGGGCAGGTGGGGCTGCTGGGAGGGAACGGCCCAGGATCACCAGGTGCAGTGATGCAGAATAGTCCGGAGGCTGTGGATTCAGACAAACTTAGGTTTATATCCTGGTTTTGCTTCTGATCTGTTATTCGATTTTTGGCACGTTATTTTAATGTCTTTGAGTTTCCTTCTCTGTCAAACAGAAAAAAATAATACGTACCCTACTGGCTATTGGAAGATTTAATGAGACAAGGCAAGTCAAAAATAGTGCGGAGCACCTAGGACATCTAAATGCTAAATAAGAGATAACTCATGTGTGGGATTCAGGCATGGTTCTGGCAATCCTTACCTCCAGGAGGATAAATCCCTCTGGTCAGGCAGGGTGGCAGGTGCTGCTGAAGTGCACCTAATTCTCCATGTAGCCTGGGCTGCAGCCATGTCAGGATATGTCCACATAGGGGCAGAAACAGGGCTCAGGGCACTGGCACAGGGGGGTGGGATCTGGCTTGGGGAAGGAAGGTGGCCAAAGCCAGGCAAATTTTAGACTCTAGCCCCAGAGGACCCCAAGGTCCTGGGCATCGGGGGTACCTCATTTGTAGGACTCAGTGCACGATGAAAACATTGGGGCCCTTGTTCAGACTATGATGAATTTCAAGACAGCAATGCGGAGCAAAAATGAAGCACGGGACCTTTCTGAGCACGGGGTCCTGGAGACTGCACACCTTGCATACCCATGAAAGCAGCTCTGCCAGCTTTGGGGTGGCGGGGAGTCAAAGATAAAACTCCGTCCTGTTACCTGGACCAGGCCAGGCAGGAAAGAGCAGCATTCTGCTGAGCCCCAAGGCAGTGCTTGCTGCTCATCTCTGCTGTGAATGGGAATCATGGGGGACCTGTTAACAGGCAGATTCTGATTCAGGGGAGCTGCAGAGGGGCGCCTGAGGGTCTGCAGTTCTCACTAGCTCCCTGGGATGCCTGATGCTGACAGTCCCCAGGCCACACTTTAAGTAGCAAGATCCCAAGAGACACCTTAGCGACAGCACACGTGGGCGATGGGAACCTGGGCGTCAGTTTTTCTTTTCTTCTGTTTCTCAAGCTACCGATCTTACGTTTAGGGACGTGACACTTCTGTTCTGACCCAATGGGAGGACACCTGAATGTTATTCCAGGAGTCAGGCTGGGTTTGAGTCCAACAAAGATAGGAAATTTAGATCCAATAAGAGGGTCTATCAATTCTATTACTGATAATAACAGCAACAATAAACTAACATTACTTAGTAGTTTCTATTTACTGAAAACAAACCATGTGCTAGAAACAGAACAAAGCACTTTAAAGGCATTGTCTTTTTTCACTGTTTATACCTGTATTTAGTTGTAAAGTATTAATAATAGCTAACACACAGGTGCAAGGCCCTAAGACAGGTGGTTGTGTTATATATTAACTTATTTAAAGTCCTAACAAAATTTTAACTATTGATTTTCATGCATTATCTGGCATGACTTCTAACATCCCTGTAGTAGGCACAGGTACTGTGCCCATTTTACAGATGTGGAAACTGAGAAACGTTCAGTTACTTGCCCATATTTGTCTGACTCCAAACTGCATGCTCTCAAACACTCTCAAGTAGTTTGTCCTGGTGGTAGATAAAGCGGAATAGGTGAGTGTTGGCCATCACTAAACAATGTACAATGTGTGCTCACAGGTGACAATTTAGTGGATCCTCACAGCCACCCTGTGAAGCAGTGCTGATAAAGAGATTGAGGCCTGGAGATGTCAGTGAACTGTCTATGTTCACAGCCAGTCAGTGGGAGGTGTGAGGCCGGGGGCACTCAGACTCTATGGCTACCTCAAGCTGCCATTTCTCCATTGGAGGGACAATGACGGGAAGAGCAGTGTTCCAGGAGGTAGGCTTCCAGCTCCAAGTCCGATGAGTTCAGGCAGTGGCTCCAAGGAAGGGAGACATCTAGGGACAGAGCTGGGAGTCTTAGGAGGCATGTGCTCCCAGGCATGGCCTTTCCACAGCGGGCGCTGGGCTTCTGCTGCCACGGGAGGGGGTCAGAAGTCACCTCTTCCTAAGGACTGTCCTCTGCCTTTCCCAGGGTTGGACAGGCAGCAGATCTAAGGGCTGAGGGTGAAGTCTCAGACTCTCAGGTCTGATCGAACCCCTCTCGCTGGCACATTGTCCTGTTTCAGACCAGTGGAATTGCTTATAGTGCCCCCTGACTGCTTAGCTGGAGGGATTATGTGAGTAATCCAGGGAGAGCTCTGAGAAGAGAGCCTGGCTCCTCCTCCTATTGGTAGGGGTCATCTCCCTGCACAGGGCTCTCACCTTGGGATCTCGGGACTAACAGCAAGTCCCCTTGAGCTGAGGGCTGGGGCTTCCTTTTCCGAGCAACTGGCAGCATTCGCCATGTTGGCTGGGCTCAATTCTGCTAACATCTTGGGAAGGAGCACATTGTTGGCACTCCTTCCCATCCGTATAAAGCGTATATAACCTTCAAAGAAAAGGACAGCAATTTTCTCTCCAAATGTTATGGAAAAAATAGCTCACGTCGCAGGAAGAAGGTCTTGGTTCTCATTTCAGCTTTGTTATTGGGTAGCCGAGTGGTTTTGGGAATTCCAGCAAAAGTCTCTGGGCCGTGGCCTCCCTGTCTAAAGAGTGGGGGAGTTGCATTGACAAAGAATACAAGGCCTCTCCCCTCAAGGAGCTCCATCCTGGAGTAGAGGAACACCCCGGTGGAGGCATGTATTACCTACTCGCTATTTGTGGCTCTGACATTCTAGAATTACCCCCTTCTCACCCCTGGATCCTACCCACAGTATTGTGCTGAACAGGAAAGAAATAAATATGTTTGTTGCTAGTCCTGCTCTTTTACCACGTACCTTCCTCTCCAGTTAAAGACAAATCCCACATGAAGGCCAAGCTTTGAACCACTGACTTAGTGTGGCATCTGTCCACAGCAAGGTCCTCTCACTGGTCAAAGTCCAGTGGCTTCCAAAGTTCGGATCCAACAATATTAGACATGACCTTGAGTTTCTTTGGGCTGGTGAAGACAAAGATGTTCTGAGGTTACCTCTCACATTCTCTCAGCTCACCTGTACCCTTTTCCAGGAGGCCTCTGGCTGGTACTTCAAATCAGCAGGCCTAGAGGCTTACGTCTCAGTAATTCAACAACTACAGCAGCTGGTTCTTTTCCCTTAAGATTTAATACTTGTCATTTATCTGTGTCAAAACTGCAAAGGAGCAAGTTTCCAAAGACAGATTTATTATGTGTGCCGAATGTCTCAGGTGCAGCAGTGCATAGAGATGGGCTGAATTCTGTATCTTGCCTCGGTTTTTGTTCTATAAAAATAGCCACTTTTACTTTGCATTCAGACAAGTGAGAAATATACAGTCTTGAGCTGTGAGTCACCACGGGGCACTCACAGAAAGTAACATTATTGTGGGACTGGGTTCTAGCTATTGCTTTCAGGGTCAGCTGCTAGGCTTGCACATGTGTTGGCTTATGCAAAGAGCAAGTTGTAACCAGAACTGGCTACATAATTTGTGAGCTCCATGCAAAATGAAAATGCAGGGCCTCAAGGTTAAAAAGCAGGGGAAAAAGTGCTGCTATAGATAAAGCTTTTTCCTTTCTCAGGCTGCCTCTCTCTCACTTGTCATGGTGTTTTGCATTTGCTATTTAATGTTATTCTAAGAAAAATTAAAGTTTTCACTTACTAGCATGAATTTTACTATTCATCTTTATGTTGTGCAATGCAAAATTAAATGCAAATATGAGAGCATATAAGTCTTGGGTGGAGTCACTGAAATGATACAATTCATACTTTGCAGCTCCTCCCCAGAGGGTGCCCGACCCGGCCAGAGGAGGCAAGTCCAAGCCAGGCTTAGGAAGGTAGAGGAAGGAAGAGAGGACCCCTTACCCATGGAGCTGGCTGAGGGGGAACTCCAGGCATGGGGACACTTGCAGGGGAGTGTGAACCTTCCTGGGTGTCTTGGGGCCCCTCCCCACAATACGGGGCCCATGCACACTCTTTCTGGCTTGAGGGCTGCCAGCTTCCCCTGCCTGGCTGCTCTGGGGAGCCTCTGGACTGAGGCTTCCTACAGCTGCTGGGAGTGGGGTCTGGAGAAATCACTCTCCCTCCCATGAGCTTACCACCCCAAAACACAGCAGATGGGTTCCCCAGAGTTCGAAATGTTGCTGGGACATCTTGGTAACTGGGTTGGGGGTAGGAGAGCAGCTCAGTGTGCTGGAGACATGGCCTCTGGCTGCCCAGTCCCACCCCAAGATGCTATATAGGGTGTGAGCTGGGCCCTGACTCCCCCTGTGCCCTGCCTGGGGTTGAGGGCAGCAGCAGTTGTGGGGGCCCCCTGGCTGAGCATTTTGAGGAGGTGGCAGGAGGCAGGACGAGGAGATCTGAGGCCCTAATCCATGGTGAGTGCTCCATTGCCCCATCAGAGTTCACATGAAAACTGACTCTGTGATAATAACTAAGATTATCATTATCGAGAATTAGCATTATCAAGAATTTCAAGATGGTGATCAATCAGAAAGCATTAAACCCCACCGCAGGGCCTTTCTGGGGAGCAGTCTGTATGATGGCACTGCCCATGAGGCCTGGGCTGTAACCCTAGATCCACATCATGGCTTGGGCGCTGTGCTCCCTGAAATCCCGTGGGCTCTGGCTTCTTCAGGGCCATCACCCAGCAGGCCCACCGGGGCATCAGGGCCATGTGGGAGAGAGGAATAAACGCCAGACTCAGGGGCAGAGAATTCTTTGTCTCTATCCTGCTTCGGACCCTGCCATCTGTGTGTCCTTAATAAAGTCACTTCACTTTCCTATACAGCAGATCCTTGAACAACACAGGTTTGAACTGCATGGATCTACTTAGATGCGGATTTTTTACAACGCAGTAAATGTATTTTCTCTTCCTTGTGATTTTCTTTACATCTCTAGCTTACTTTATTGTGAGACCACAGTGTATTATATATAAAACATACAACTTATGTGTTAATTGACTGTCTACATTGTGGGTAAGGCCTCTAGTCAACAGTAGGCTATTAGTAGTTAAGTTTTGGGGGACTCCAAAAGTTATATGCAGATTTTTGAGTATGTGGGGGTCAGTGCCTCTAATCCTCATGTTGTTTAAGAGCTGACTGACTGTGCTTGAACACATTTCTATCCATGTTGTATCCTAGGAGATAAGGTGCATACTCACTAGTTTGTGGTTAAATAGCAACCTCAAGGCAAAAAGCAACCTCCCTGGTAAATCAGTTCTGCACTAAGCTTCTGCAGGTGTAATTGATCCATGCCTTAACAATAGCAGTGGGAACAGTCTAGAAAATAATTGCAGGAGGTATGCGTGTGGTGATTGAGGGACAGGGAGCTTGATTTTCACAACTTCATAAAGCAAGGTCAATGATTCAAACCTTGTCGATCGCGACAAGGGAACCTTCTGACTGAGGCCTGCTAGTGATCTCTCACTTTATACAGTTGATTAAAATAAAGTCTTCAAGCTAAATAAAACACCTGAGCAGATTTCCTGTGCCCAGATATGCTCAAGGATGGCCTCAGTGGTCTGATTTTGGACTTTGAGTCTGTCATACTCTAGGCATGATTTTTTAGGCACATTGTTTATTTATCAATAAATATTTGTTGAAGTAATTAAATGACTCAGAACCTGGTACCATCCATTTTTGAGAGCATTCCCTTATTTCCACAATTATTAGATATTTCTTCTAAATTTATGCTGGTTGCCTTTTTCTTTTCTTCTTCTTCTTTTTTTTTTTTTTTAAGTAGGCATCCTGCCTATTGTGGACCCCAACACGGGGCTTGAACTCACGATTCTGAGATTAAGACCTGAGCTGAGATCCATCAGAACCTGAATTGAAATCAAGAGTCAGATGCTTACCCAACCGAGCTACCCAGGTGCCCCACCCTTTTGTTTTCTCATCAAAAGTTAAACTTGAATTTCTCAGGCTAGTGTTCTATACTTGGCACAGGTATGTTTTAGGCATAGTTATTCTACTACTGATTACTGTACTGTTTCTTGTGGGGAAAAATCTGTTAAGAATAATAGAAGATCATTGGTGGTTTTTGACATTTCTTTGGTCTTTGATATATGGGCAAGAGTTACTTGGCCTCAATACTGGTGCTGCTTATAGACCTACAACAAGGGTCTATAAGCTTTTTCCTTAGAAGGCCAGATTGAAAATATTTTAGGCTGTGTGGGTCATATAACGTGTACAGCCACTGTTCAACTCTGTCATTGTAGTATGGAAGCAATCATGGACACCACACAAACATAAGCATGGTCGTGGTCCAGTGAGATCTTATTTATGGACACTGAAATTTCAATTTCATATCATTTTTGGTACAAAATATTATTTTTCTGATTTTTTTCCCCAACTAGTCAAACGTGTAAAAGAAACTTCTTAGCTTGTAGGCCACACAAAAACAGGCTGCAGACGAGTTTTGGCCTGTGGGCTGTGGTCTGCCAACCCCTGATTTAGGGACTGCCTAATAAGAATACTCTTTTGATACATCAGATAGCATTTCCCAAAGAACTTAAGCAGGCATTTATTCTGGCCAGTCTTCTGTTTAATCAACATTGCTACTCCTCTTCAGTGATTTTGATATCAGGGTATTACCCCCTTGTTATGAAAAATTGAAAGGGGAAATTCACCTATTCATAGATACCATAGTTTTGTGTCATGAGCCAAGACTGACCTCAATAGACAACTTACCTACTATGGAATTAATGTTGCAAAGAAGGAACACAGATCAAATGCGTCTAAAAACAAAGTCATCATTTTTGGTAGACAGCCTCCAACATTAAATTGACTTATGGCCAATAACCCTAAGGAACAAGTTAACTAATTCAGTCACAGAGTCATATATTTTGCAAACAATTTAGCTTAGAGAGGGCACCAGGAAACTATATTTCTCAAGGTTAAATGTTCCATGGGTGTTTGCAGAGATGTTTTATGAACAAGATGGGTATTTGGTCCACCTGCTTTAAATTTTTTCCAAGCAGAAATTATTGCTGTTTGTGCCCAGGTGAAGAATTTTGGGGGCTTAGCTGCTCTTTTGCCTGTGCACTGGAGTGTATCTTGTGCCTTGTGAGGAGGATCTTGGTTCACCGAGGACTCCTTCCGCCTTCCCCGATGCCTCCTGTTCATGCACGTGTCCTGGCCAGGCTCCTCAGCTTCTGGAAGGGTGCACTGATCCTGATCCCACTAGCTGACTATTGAGACAGATTTGCCCCATGCTCAACTTAGCAAGATGGCAAGCTCTATCACATGCCAGGTGTTTGACAAGCAGTCTCTCTAGAAGCCCAACCGAGCAGTTGAGAGACTCTTGTATGGGTAGAGATTTGTTGAAAAGGTAGCCCAGGAATTCTCCTCCTTGGTTCCGGAACTTTGGGGGGGCTCAGAGCCACCAAGGGTAATCTGATGAAAACTATGGGCCCTCTCCTCAGGTTGGGGGGGGGGGAAGAAATTGCTTTAAATTTCAGGAGTCTTAGCATGTACATCTGTTCTACATACTCTAAAACCCATTCCAAGTTGAAGGCCGGCAGCAGAGACGCCTCGCCCCTCCCTGTGGATGTTTTTCCTAGATGGTGTTTTGGGATTATCACATCCAGGGCCATTTCCTTGTTTAATATGAGGATATTGTTGAGCACGCTGTTCACTGCATCATGCATATCCTGCAAAATGAAAATCTGTGGGAGAAACTGCTCCCTGTGACCTCAGAACCGTTTCTGTACTTCTTTCGAGAAGCTGCTTTTGTTTGGTTTATTATTTATTTTTCTTTCTACATGTCGTGAATAATGCAACTCAGCATCTCTCCACCGTAGCTGCACACTTTAGAAACACAAGGGAGGGGCGCCTGGGTGGCGCAGTCGGTTAAGCGTCCGACTTCAGCCAGGTCACGATCTCGCGGTCCGTGAGTTCGAGCCCCGCGTCGGGCTCTGGGCTGATGGCTCAGAGCCTGGAGCCTGTTTCCGATTCTGTGTCTCCCTCTCTCTCTGCCCCTCCCCCGTTCATGCTCTGTCTCTGTCCCAAAAATAAATAAACGTTGAAAAAAAAAAGAAACACAAGGGAACGTTCACATCCTAAAGATGCCAGCCTGGACCAATTAAATCATGGTCCCCAGGATGGGGCCCCGAGTACATTTCAGAAGCTCCCAGTGTCCCTACTGGGCAGCCTGGGTTGAGAACAGCTGCTACTTGAGGACTCACCTCTGCTGGCTGCTGGCAGCAAATGCCCAGGGTCTCACAGCCCCCACGGGTGTCCTCTCCTCTCTCCTGACATCATTCATACCAGCCTTCGGGTCTTGTTTTCCACTTGTCAGTACATTTTAAATGTGACATTATCTTCTTGCAACGTATTTTATTTTAGTTGGAGACTGCTGGTGGATAACTTAACCTGAGCTAGCTTAACCTAAAAAGAATAGAATGGGGTTGTAATATTGCAGGGTTATCTCATGGACACAGGGGAGGAGGTGCAATTGGGTCACAGGAGGCACAAAGACTGGGATTGAGAGAAATATCAGAAACCAAGGCATTCTGTCTCCTAGTCTCTCTCCTTCCTCTTCTCCAAACACCCCATTTCTTTTTTTTTTTTTTCCTAATGTTTATTCTTGAGAGAGAGAGAGGGACAGAGCACAAGCAGGGGAGGAGAAGAGAGAGAGAGAATCCGAAGCATGCTCCAGACTCAGAGCTATCAGCACAGAGCCTCATGCGGGGCTCCAACTCACAAACTGAGAGATCGTGACCTGAGCCGAAGTCAGACGCTCAACTGACTGAGCCAGCCAGGCACCCCTCCAAACGCCCCATTTCTATGCATCTGTTTCATTCTGTCTGCCTCTGTAGAGCAGCTTTCCTTTCTTCTCTGTGAAAAAGGTTAGGTGACATGGTCTCATTCAGCCAGTCGGTGGAAAGTGACTGCTGTCTTCAAGTACCGGTTTCAAAGTCATGGGAGACAAATTGCAGTTGGCCCTGCTTGAGTCAGTCATTTCCACCAGGTCTGTTCACCTGGAACCTCGTGGGTGGGGTAATGAAGTGCAAACATGGCTTCCAGACCCCCCACTATAACCGAGAGGGGGAGGTCATGGGGCAGGCAGATACCCTTACAGACGGCTCCAACAGCAGTGTTCATGTAAGCCACTCTGAGCCTTTGTGGAATAAGGAGGAGTGCAAACAAACACATGAGTAGGAATGCTCAACATGAATTATGTCAGGAGCTGCCTGAGAATTCGCCTTAGGATCCCTGTAACAGAGGCAGACAATACAAACATTTCACACAGAGGCCAAAGGGGACCAGTATGCTGAGGAGACAGGAAACAACAGACATCTTAGCATCTCGAATGCTCCTCAAACACACTGACCCCTGCAAACGTCCTGAGGGTAGCCATTTCTGAATCTCTCCTCGACAACACACCTGTACGTGAAATTCATTCTAGACGTGATTCTGGAAAACCTGAGTCATCGCCCTTTCATGGCTCTTGGCCTTACTTGCCAGCACTGCTTTAAAAAAATGTTGCAAGGGGAGAGCAATAATTCCATGTTAACAGACATTACTGTTCCCTGGGGTTTGGTTCACACATCTGATGATGCTCAACATTGCTGCACAAATTTTGACAAATTTCAAAGGCACCGCAGCAGAGTCAGGACTGGACGGAGTCTCATTTGTCAAGCTAACATCGAGCAAGGTAAAAATCAAGCTGGTAGTATTAGCTGTAGCAGATGTTCATCAGGAACTAATTTATATTATGTAGCAGTAATAAAAATAACTCATTTTTTGAGTAGCTATTATGTGCCAGGATCTGTGCTAGGAAGTTACTTTCCTTAGTCTTGGTCATAATGCTATAGAATATGAGGTAAGTTTTTATGAGCGTTATAGTGAAGCATAAAGCACTTTCCTGAGGAACTTACTATAAATGTTGAGGTCCATGAATTTTCACAAACTAAACACACATATAACAAGCACCGAAATCAAGAAACAACATGACCACTTTGTGGTCATTTCCAGGTAGTGTGCCCACCCAAGGGCAGCCATTGTCTTTGTGTCTAAAAGTATACATTAGTTTTGTCTGTTTCTGTACTCTATACAAATGGAATAATAAATAGATACTTATTTGTATCTGGCTTTTTCCACTCAATATTGTGTTTTCTGAATTTCATACACATTTTTACATGGATGTAGACCATTTATTATTCTCATTTCTGTGTAGTATTACATTATACATGAATATGTGTTGATTTATTAATTCAGCCTACTTTTTTTAAAGTTTATTTTTATTTTTGAGAGACAGAGAGAGAGAGAGCAGGGGAGGGGCAGAGAGAGGGAAACACAGAATCTGAAGCAGGCTCCAGGATCTGAGCTGTCAGTACAGAGCCCGACGTGGGGCTCAAACCCACCAACAGTGAGATTATGACTTGAGCCAAAGTCGGACGCTTAACTGCCACCCAGGCGCCCCTAATTCAGCCTACTTTTGATGGACATTTGGGTAATATCCAGTTTTTCCTTTTATGCACAGTGTTGCTGTGGTCATCTAGTACATATTGTTTGGTGACTCCATAAATGAATGCCTTCCTCCTGGGGATATAACTAGAAGTGAAACAGCTGGGTAGTAAGATAGGCATATGTTCAAGTTTTTATTAGACACTGACGAACAGTTTCCCCAAATCACTGTACCAATGTGCACTTGCATCAGCAGTGCCGGAAAGTTCACCTTGCTCCACATTCTCCCCAGCCTTAATTTGGAACTTTCCACCTTTTTCTTTTTAGCCATTCTGGTGGGTGTGTTGTGGTACACACTATGGCTTTAATTGGCATTTCCTGTATGGTTAATGAAGTTTAGTACCATTTCATATGGTTGGTGTGGGGTTCTTGGGTTTTTTTGTCATTTGGCTATTCTCTTTGTGAAGTGTCTGTTCAAGCCTTTTGTCCATTTTTCTGTTGGGTTGTCTTTTTCTAACTGATTTATAGGAGTTCGGTATATATTCTGGATACAGCTCCCTGGTTAGATGTATGTTTTGCAAATATCTTTTCCCACTCTGTGTATTACCTTTTTACTCTCTTAATGATGTCTTTTGAAAAACCAAAGTTCCTAAGTCTACCTTATCAATGTACAGTTGACCCCTGCACACTGTGGGGTGTAGGGGTGTGTAACTCTTGACTCCCCCAAAACTTAACTACTAATAGCCTACTGTTGACCGGAAGCCTTACCAGTAACATAAATGGTTGATTAACACATATTCTGTATGTTGTATGTATCATACACTGTATTCTTACAATCAAATAAGAAAATCATAAGGAAGAGAAAGTACATTTACAGTGCTGTATTTATCAAAAAAAAAAAAAAAAAAAGCCACATGTAAGTGGATCCGCATGGTGTAAACCCGTGTTGTTCAAGGGTCAAGTGTAATCGGTATTCTACTTGGTAGGAAGTCAGAGGGCAAACCTCTCCCTCAGTCAATGGAACAAAAGTTTAGTATCCAGCTGTATCAGAACTGGTCCTAGCAGGGTCTAATTGACTTGGAGACCAACGATTTAACAACAGGGAGTGTCTCCTACAGTTTTAGGGGGCACGAGATGGCAGACAGCAACAGAGTTCCCACGGTCAGATGTGTCCCCTGTACATAGAGGATTAGAATTCCCAGGAGAGCTAACTGCTGGGTCTTGGATTGCCAGGAGCGGGGGATGGAGTGGAGTAGAGACCCTTGAGTAGAACAGACAGCCTCTGGAGGAATAGGGTGTAACTTTTGGGACAAATGCAAAGAACTAGGACCCCAACCTCTCCTTAAGGCTAAGCTTTTCTCTAGCTACCACAGCGATAGTACTGCGTTTTGGCTGGCCACTGTAAAAAGAAATGAAAATTATAACAGATGTATAAGAAAAGGGAAAAATGAATATGATTATTTCAATCATGAGAGCGAATATAGAGGGTCAGAAGGAGATTAAAACAACAATAAAACAGCAATACACATTTTTAAGGGATTGTAAATCACAATAAAGATGAAAGGTTAGGAACTTAAAAATAACAATAGAATAGAATGGATGAGATTTAAAAGAAAATGTAAAAGGCAATAAACCAACAAAAGAAAAGGTTAAAGATATAAAAGTAAATGAGAGGAAAGATTAAGATAAAAGAGTAAAACCATAAGGTAAAAAGCATAAAAAGGAGTACAAGTAGATGGGATTTAAGGATTAAGAACTAAAATTAAAAATTAAGGGGGACCTGACTCACTTGGTTAAGCATCCAACTTCAGCTCAGGTCATGATCTCACAGTTTGTGGGTTTGAGCCCCGCATTGGGCCTTGTGCTGACAGCTCAGAGCCTGGAACCTGCTTAGGATTCTAGGTCTCCCTCTCTCTCTGTCCCTCTCCTGCTCCCACTCTTTCTCTCTCTCTCTCTCTCTATTTCAAAAATAAACATTGGAAAGTTTTAGAAAATTAAATTAAAAATTAAAACTGTAAAGGTAAAAATACATAAAATCCCAAGAATAAGATAGGAGAAATAGCTTTTTTTTTTTATTGAAGTGTAATTAACATACAGTGTCATAATAGTTTCAGGTGTACAATATGATTCAATAATTCTATACATTACTCAGTGCTTATCATAATAAGTCTACTCTAAGATTAGACAAATATCTTTTTTTTTAACTTTTTTTTTTAATTTTTATTTTAATAGGCTCCATACCCAGAGGGGGGCTTAAACTCATAACCCCGAGATCAATTCTCTACTAACTGAGCCAGCCAGGCACCTCTTGAGAAATATCTTTGGATAAAACAATTTTTAAATGTTTATAACTAAAGAGAGAAACAAAAAACCTCAGCAAGCAGGAAGCAACTAGAAGAAATAGGAAAAAGACTGGGGATGATCCAGCTGGTGGATCAAACCCTCTAGAGGAGGGAGCTAAAAAGGGAAAGGTGGTGTCTCACATTCGTCGTATCACCTTCAACATAGAAATTAGCACTGTAGGAAACCAGTCAAGTTCTTGGCTTTGCCTATAACAAGAGAAGGCATGAATCCCTTACACAAACAGCCCCAGTGTCAGGGTCAGCCAAGCCAGCCTTTTGGCAACTTTCCAGTAAGAATAATCATTTCAGGTGGGTATCAGCACCTCCCTGGACCGGGTAAATATAAGTGCTTCAAGTCAGACCAGCAGAGCTGAGAAATAAGATCAAAGTCCCATCTTCATTGTATAGCTTTGTCCATCCTAAAGCTTCCAAAGTCTAATCCCCAACTGCCAGACTCAGGAACTGCCCTGTTCAGTTAATGGTAACTATTGACCTCCAACTATTAGGAATCAAGTAATCAATTCACTTATTTTCCGTTCCACGATTTCCTGTCTTCTTCCTCTCATTGCTTAATTGTCAGAGTGTATGTATACCATTTATATTCTTTTATGTCACTTTTACCTCCACCCTTGTTTTCATTTGGGTCTGCAGTTAAATATATTTGATGCTTGCTGACATTCTTTTTGCTAATCCCCCCCCCCACTCCCCGCGCCCAATTATCTCTTGTTTGATTAGGGCTCATTCTCTGGTACTCAGGATTCTCCAGAGAACAGAACCAATGGGGTCTGTCTTCCTTGTTCTCTCCCTCCCTCCCTCCCTTCTTATGAGGAATTGACTCATGTAATTATGGCAGCGGAGAAATCCCCAATTCTGCAGTTGGCAAGCCGGAGACCCAGGAGAGCCGGTGGTGTAGTTCCAGTTCAGAAGCCAGCAGGCTTAAGACCCAAGAAGGGCTGATGTTTGAGTTCAAGTCCAAGGCAAGAAAAGACTGATGTCCCAGCTCATGTCATAGGGCAGGAGTTTTTTGTTTTTGTTTTTGTTTTTTTTTTAAATTAGGGGTGGGTCAGACATTTTGTTGTTTTCAAGTCTAAAACTGATCGGATGAGGCCCACCCATATTAAGGAGGACAAGCTGCTTTACTTAGTCTGATCCCAATGTTAATCCTGAGGTGCCTGGATGGCTCAGTTGGTTGAGTGTCCGACTCTCCATTTTGGCTCAGGCCATGATCCCAGGATCATGGGATCGAGGCCTGTGTTGGGTTTCATGCCAGTGTGGAGCCTGCTTAAGATTCTCTCTCTCACTCTCTCTCACTCTGCCCCTCTCCCCCACTCGTGTGCTCGCTCTCTTCCCACCCCCCCTCTTTCAAATAAACAAAACAAAACAAAACAAAGAAAAGTTAATCCCATCCAAAACACCCTCAGACACATCTACAATAATGTTTGACCACATATCTGGGCACCTCATGGCCCAGACAGGTTGACACATAAAATTCACCATCACTTTCTCCTATTTTTCTCATGAGAATAATATTCCCTGAATTTTTGCATGTTTAAACTGTTAGCCTTTAGGCTTAAAGACAGTTTTTCTAGACAATAAAATTCTTGCCTCTAATTCCTTTTCCTGGAATATCTTATAAGAATTGCTTCATGTATTGGAGTTGAATAGTACTGTGGGGAAGTGTAATGTTAACCTGATTTCTTTCCTTTATAAGTGATTTGATCATTGTGCTTGGCTGTTGAAAGAATCTGTTACCTTTAAACTCTGATAATTTCATTAGGCTATGTCTCAATTATGACCATCTGGAGTCAGTTTTCCCTCGTACACGATTTGTCCTTTCAATATATGCATTCATGTCTTCTTTTACACCAGGAAAGTGTTCTTGAATTATATTTTAAGTAATTATTCTGTCTCATAATTTTGTTTTTCTTCTTTGGAGACACCAATTATGCATATGTTGGATTTGGGGGGGCCTATCTTCTTTGTCATCTGCAGGCATCTTCTGTATTAGCTGTAGTGTCTTATCTTCATTGTCCTCCATCTAATTTATTCTTCTTTTCTGAAAACAATTTTTTAGGGGTCTCCTATTTAATTCCTGAATTCTGCCAACTCTCATCTCACTTCTTTCCTGACTTCTTGTATTTCTGATATTTTCATCATTTTTTTCATTGCTGCATGCATCAAGTTTTTGAATTTTATGATGGAATATTTGGTTATAATGTTTATGTGGGGAGTTTTCTTCATCTGTGGAATTTTTTTTTTTTTTTTTTTGTCTTTGAGAGTATTTCTCTTTTGTGAGTGTTTGAATGGGTCCTGTTCCCATTCAGTATTTATGTTGGATGACTTTCTGGACCAACTATCTATAGGAAATTGCTTTGTGCTTATGTTGGAGAGGGCTGTGAGATGAGGTGAGAAAAGAGAATATGGGGAATCTCTAAACTTTGTAGCTCAAGAGCTTCCTCTTCTGTTCATAAAGCAGCAGACCATTTCCTCCAAATGTGGCACCTCCATGCAGCCACACATGCTGTGTCTCTCTGTGTGTAGCCTGCCTCAGAAGGGCTTCCAACTTAACCTTGTTTTCTTGTTTGTTTCTTAAAAAAAAATCTTTTTTAAATGTTTATTTTTTGAGAGAGAGAGACAGAGTGCAAGCGGAGGATGGGCAGAGAGACAGGGAGATACAGACTCTGAAGCAGGCTCTGAGCTGTCAGCACCGAGCCCGCTGCAGGGCTTGAACCCGCGAACCGCGAGATTGTGACCTGAGCTGAAGTTGGCTGCTTAACCGACTGAGCCACCCAGGCACCCCTCCTGTTCATTTATTTATTGGCCATTGCCACAAAAGGACACAGCCCCTGCCTCCAAATGTATATGTTTGTGCTTTCTGAGGTATGCCATTCCTTGACCCACAGGGGACACTTTGGCACCTTCTCTCTGTCCCTCCTGCTCACAGAAGTCCCTCTAGGACATTTCGTATTCCTTTCGGGGAATGCATTTCTTGTCAAGGATCTGAGCCCTGCTAACTAGAGCCTTGTTCTTCCTGACTTCTCCCTTCTCTGACTCTTAGGAGGATTTCCACAGGATT
The DNA here is from genome assembly GCF_028749965.1 of Puma concolor. NCBI lineage: Eukaryota > Metazoa > Chordata > Mammalia > Carnivora > Felidae > Puma > Puma concolor. The sequence goes on along the minus strand of NC_141676.1, from coordinate 48,243,328 downwards.
CAGCTGGTCACACCTGCTTCAGTGATTATCTACATATAACTTCTCTATTTTTTAGTTTCTATTTAAAATGCACTTGTATTCCCCACCCCTTTCATTCTCCTTGTTGCTCTATATGGTTTCCAAAAGAGTAAAACTCTAAAATGAAATCAAACCACACAGTAGTTTAAAAAAATCTCCTAGTGATTTTAATGTCTGAAGGGGGAATGATGACTCTAAAGAAAAACAAGGGGAAGATAAACACAGAATTCAGCATAATGATTATCCCTGGATACAGGAAGTATGTGGGAGGCAGGAAAATGCAATTGGGGAAAGAAAGCTTTAGCAGTATTGGTAATTTTGTATTTCTTAAATTGAGTACCAGGTTCAGAAGTATTCGCATTATTGTTTTCCATAGATTATTATGTATGATTAAACTATTTTTTAAAGTCTATTTGGTTATTTTGAGAGAGAGAGAGAGAGAGAGAGAGAGAAAGAGAAAGAAAGAGCAAGCGTGAGTAGGGGAGGGGCAGAGAGAGAGGGAGGGAGAGAATCCCAAGCAGGCTGAGCACTGTCAGCACAGAGCCCAATGTGGGACTTGATCTCACAAACTGTGAAATCATGACCTGCGCTGATACTAGGAGTTGGATGCTTAACCAGCTGAGCCACCAAGTGCCCCATGATTAAAATATTTTGTAATAAAAATCAATAACATTCTTTAAACATGAAAAGAGAAAATTATACTTTAGTGTTTTGAAATCTAATTTATATTCATTTGACTATTGCTGATGATACAATTGGAATAGGTTATATTTAAGGACAACAGAAAGGTAGCTCTGTGTGAGGAGCCAGTAAGCCAACATTATTATTCCCTCATCCCCAGCCAGATGAAAAGACCTTCAGAAAGTCAGAAAGTCCACCAGGATTCAGTGTTCTTTTTATGCTATGCTGTCTTTAACTGGATTTTAAAACAAGAGAATATATCATATAATAAAATTCCCACACTGCATTAATCTTGTTTGGCTGGAGCCAGAAGACCCTAGAGTGGTAACCAGAGGTCTGGGCAATAATCCCCACGGTCCTTGACTCCACAGTCTTATCTAAAGCCACTGGGAGTCAAGATTCCCTTCTGCTTTGCAACCCTTTCTCCAAGAACTTAAGACATGCTCCCCAAGGATAGGATCAGAAGGCCAATGACAATAATAACAGTAATGAAAAAAAAACACCACTCTAATTTTATATATACTGGTGTGGAAAGTTATATTGTGAAGGGGAAAAAAAAAGCCATGTGGACCAACATCCATGACATGTCCTATTTTGTCAATAAATTAAAAGACATCTATCCATCTGGATATATTTAAGTATCTTTTGTCTGCAGGCAGAAAATGTCAGGAAGGATGGACAATGGTTATCATGCAAAGCAGGAGTTGGTGTTAGGATAGAGGAAAGGAGTTTCGCTTCCTATTTTAATAACTTTAAAAGGTGTGGGGTGATTTTATTCAAATGTTTTAAATATATTTTTCAAATATAGAAATAGAATGCCTCTCTTCTTGTGACAGCCAGAGTCCCAAGGGCAGATCAGCTAAAGTGTCACCTGCCTTTAGCTTCTAGCATGAAGGGAGCTGCGTGTTCCCTCCCCCAGGGACTGAGGCAGCCTTCCTGCCTCTCTTTTGCAGGGAATTCAAGGACTGGACAGTTATGGCCAAAGTTCCCAACCCCATTTTTCCAGGACACCCTGGTGGCCTTCCTTGATAATTCAAGGTTCCTACATTCAGCATGGGTTAGTCTCTCCTCCCCCACTTGGTTTTTGTTTTGAAAAATGACCAAGGAGATGTATTAAATTTAAACAGTTCAAAACAAAGAGGCTTTGAAGACACCTACTTTTCTCCCTCTCTGGAAAACCTGATTTGAGTTTCGATCTGGATCTGTAACCAGGGGTCCTGACTTGAGGTTGCCAATTCCAGCCTCCTGGGGATCCTCAGCTGAGCCAGCATCCATGTGGGTCCCTGGGAGAGGATAGAGACCAGTGTACCTTTCACCCCCCTTTGGCAGGAAGCCAAGGCTGTCCTGAAGCTAAGAGGCTTTGCTTTCTCCTGGCCATTGGACATGGCTGACAGGGATAGAAAATCTGAATCTGGAGGACAATGGTATGTGCTAGCCCAAATCAGAAATCCAAATATGACTGGCAGATGGCAGAATGTGTGGTTATGGTGGGGGTTTCCTACTGATTCATAGACGTTTCCCATAACTTCCAAAAAGTTTCTCCAAAATCTCACTTGCCATTTTATCAGGACAAAAAAAAAAAGGAATAGTTTTTTTCATTTATAGCAAAACTCCAGAGGCATCTCCTTGTCAGATGAGGCTATATTGCTCCTACAAATAGAGTTCATTATTTTGTCAAAGTGAATTAAAATAAAATGTCACTTACTGAATGTCACATTTCTGGATTTGACATTGTATATAAAAGGTCCTTCTTAAAAAAAAAAAAAAAAAAAAAAGGAGAGAAAATCTGAAAGCCTTGGTTGGAAATCCACTTGAAGAAGAAGAAATAGAGGCATTAAAAAATCCCATTTGGGTTTCATAAAATTCCTTTCAAATGTGACAGTCTGGTAGAAATCAAGTATTTTTCAGTTCCTAAAATACAATTTTGATTAAAAATTTATAAGCTATTTGCAGGAAAGATACTCCATAAACTGAGAATAAGTCTTATGGGTCCTTTAGAGGAAAGCTGGGAACTTTTGACACGAAAGTGGTAAACTGTATTGCCTCCTACAAACATATACCCCTTTCAGTGTTTGGAGTGAATCGCTCTCCATATTCCAGTTGTTTATGCCTGTGGTGGGTATGGATGACCAGGACACTTGAGGGTGATAGAGCCACGAGGACTGGGCTCTAACAGGAGGGCTGGGTGGCCCCTGCAGGCTACACTCCAGAACTCGGGGTCCATATCCTCACCTCAGATCATTTTCTCTAAAATTGAAAACCGTCACCTCCATTTTCTGGTAGCAGGTAGAAGTGGGCAGATAAAGTGAAGAATGTTTGGTCTTCTTTTCTGCCCACATAAATTCTTCCCATCGCACAGGACTCATTTGAGTCCTGAGTAAGCGTGAAGTAGAAACCATAGGCTCATTTCTACATGGTTGTACTGACTGCTCTCTCTCCTGTCCTTACCCCCCACCTTCTTTGCCTGATGAACTCTTACTCAAGTATTCCTTCTCCTGTCAAGATTCTTCCTCACTTCCAAGTAGGAATAATTAATTCTGGACTCTCCAAATACATTGTATATATCTCTACTATGGATCCTAAAACATTGTAATACAATTATGTATGTAAATGGCTAGCTAATCCCATTAGATTATAAATTCCTTAAGAGCAAGGATTTTCTCTAACTGAATTTTATATTCCTAACATATAGTATGATACTTAGCACATGATAGGCATTCAGGAAACATTTGTTGAATAATTAAGTGGCTTGATGAATGGATAAATTAATAAATGAATGAATGAATGATTAAATGAAACTACAAGTGAATAAATAAATTCAAGTAAGGAAAATTAAATAAATATGAATGAATGGACCAATGGACAAATCAAATGTCTATTCTCCATATATGGGTGTATGTATGTGTGTGTGCATATATGTTTACATAAATGTCACATGTTACCATATTGAATTTCCCCCACATTAAAATTCATTTCTGCATTCTCAGGAAGAGACCAGTAGGCTCTGAGATCATTCACTTGGAAGGAATCAGGAATCAGAGTAGCCTGGTCCTTTGTCGGAGGTTGCAAGAGGGAGGTTACTTCTTAAGGTTTTGCCATGATGGTTTTGTTGGTTGAGTCTTCCCATTCAAGAACCTGTTTCCCATTTTCTACTCTGAAGATTTCCTGGCTTATTGACTTCGAACCTCCTAAGATGACCACTGAATTCCAACAGGGTTGTTCAGAACATAACCATGACCATTAGTACCTGTACTTAGCTCCTGACACCTGTCCTCCCTCCGGGGAAAATGGGGCAAAGGGTCTAAGGCCTGAAGTCTGAAGACACTTCAGCTGGAATGAGACTCAAGCTTACAACCCAAAGTACTGTCATCCAGAGACATGCATGGGGTACACAGAGTTCAGCAAATCCTGTTCCAGATCCTGGCTTTGCTCTTCCCTTGCTACATGACTAGTGTAACCTCTGTGAGCCTCAGTTTACTCAGCTGTTGAGTGGGGGATAATATCTATGAAGAACACACACATGATAAGCACATAATAAGAGGCAGTTTCCTTCCTGCCTGATGGAACAATGTGAAAATAGTAGCAGTTGAAGGTGAGAAGCTGCTTCTTGATGCGAAGTTCTTGGCATTATCACCCAAGATGAGGCTCCAGAAGGGCACTGATTCCACTGAACCCCACCAATAGCCCCATTCATTCGCTTTCAGTGATGCTACGGGTCCTGGCTCATCTCCCAAGACAGCCTGCAAGCTCCCAGTGGTCACAAGGGGCTATACTGCTGAGCGATTAAGCAACTATACAGTGTCACATGGATAAAGACTCAAGATAAAGACATGGTGGACACCTTGGCTCTTATTGCAGGACAAAGCTTGTTCTTCCATCTTTGTCTACCAAAGATCAAGAATCTTGTTACAGCCTTGGGGAGAATGGTGGGTCCTCAGCATTGCTGACACTGCTGTCCTCTATTGTGTCAGTTGGAAAGAGATAGACGAGAAGGTGGGAATAATTTCTGCACAGGGAACCCAGTCATCAAGCCAGCATTGGCCTGGAGAAGCCCCTCAGTCACCTGGGGGTCCTTTTTCAGAACTAGGTTGTCAAAGCCTGGAAGGAGAGCTAAGAGAAAAGCATGTTTCAGAGAAAGAGGCGGGACCCTGGAATCATCTGGATCCGGATTCATGCCGAGCAGGTGTGGGCAGGTCACACTGCCAGGGACTGGAGCAAGGCAGCCGCCCCGAGAGGGGCGCCACCTTCAGTTCTGCACCCTGGTTGCCTGCCTCACTTGCCTCAACCTGGGATTGGGCCTGGGTCACAGAACCTTAGCTACCTCATCTGTACAGCAGGATGTTGACGATTTGTAATTATAACAGTTAATGCTATTGAGAATGCTTCTGTTCACTTTACCCACATTAACTGATTTAGCCCTCACAACCACGTTCCCCCGTCTAGTAGCTGGCAGAGCTGGGGATGTGAATCCTGGGGGCCTGGCCCCAGTGTCCAGCCTCATCCAGCTACAGTGCAGGGTGGGTGTGAGAAAGACCACATGGGGTGACATAGACCAGAAATCATTGCTGAGGGGAGAGACTTTCATTAATAAACTGAGAGGGTGCCCAGTCACCCAGACCTTAGCTCCCCCATACTTCTTTTTTTAAATATATATATATATATGTATGTATTGTCAAATTGGTTTCCCTGCAACACCCAGTGCTCATCCCAACAGGTGCCCTCCTCAATGCCCATCACCCCCTTTCCCCTACCCCCCCATCAACCCTCAGTTTGTGCTCAGTATTTAAGAGTCTCTTATGGTTTGCCTCCTCCCTCTCTGTAACTTTTTTCCCCCTCCCGCTCCCCCCGTCTTCTGTTAAGTTTCTCAGGATGCACATAAGAGTGAAAACATATGGTATCTGTTTTCCTCTGTATGACTTATTTCACTTAGCACAACACTCTCCAGCTCCATCCACGTTGCTACACAAGGCCATATTTCATTCTTTCTCATTGCCAAGTAGTATTCCCTTGTATATATAAACCACAACTTCTTTATCCATTCATCAGCTGAAGGACATTTAGGCTCTTTCCATAGTTTGGCTATTGTTGAAAGTGCTGCTACAAACATTGGGGTACAAGTGCCCCTCTGCATCAGCACTCCTGTATCCCTTCCCCCATACTTCTTGATGCCTAGCTGGGCAGGTCCGAGGTGACACGCATCCTGAAGACCAGCATGGGCAGTATGGCCTTGGAACACTCTTGCTCCGGCAGATTCTAGACCTGGGGTTTTTTGGAGCACACTCAAGACCCGGGTTCTGGGTGATTGACTTCTCTCCCAGGGCTACCACCTGACTTTGTTAATCTAGCCCCTGTGAGGCTGTCACAAGGTTCATTCACATGCATTTTGGATAATACCCATTAGTGATGCCCATTAATTAAGCAGAGCAATTTGTTTATAATTAACTTGAGAAATTTATGGCTTTAGAAAACAATTACAGGAGCTGATATAAACACATTAGGTAGTGATAGCAATGCCAAATTTAATTGCTTTCAAGAAGAACCACTGATGTTAATGCTACAGCCATCACTAGTCATGTTTGACAGCAGCTTGTAAATTCATCGGTTCATGTATGAGCCAACACCTCAGGTGATCTGGACTGGGAAGCTTCGGCCCTTGGAAACGGTTTATGATATAGTACTAAGTGAAAAAAGAGGTTTGAAAATTATACGTGGTGCATTCCCAATTTGGTAAAAACAGTTCTTTGTGTATATCTACGCCTTCCTCGTATGATATATATATATCCTATGTTTATGTGATACATGTATTTATGAATATGTATGTACACATATAAATACATTTATTTCTTTCTAGTGAAAGAAATACATAAAAATGAAAGCCATGCGCACGGAGTACATATAACAGAAACGCAGAAGCCCCGATGGTTTTCCCTGGGTGACGGGATTACGATTTTAATTTTTACTTTATGGCTTTTTGTATTTTTCACAAATTTTATCGGAAGAACGTACCCTTTTTATACCAAGAAAAATTTAACGGTTATTGAAAGGGTGGATATAGAAAAGAATAAAAAGAGAGAGAGAGATGTTCTTTTTCAAGGAAATTATTTTAAAAAGATAAGCAGATTCTTCTGTAAGAATTGTGCGTGCTACTTCGTTGGCATTTCAAGATTATTTTTATTTTTGCGTGAGAAAATGACAAAATAAACTCACCATATTCATGTTCATCCTTACGTGATCCTCATCGTTGGGTTATTCCTGTCCTGGTTCTACAATTGAGAAAGAAAAGCAGCGCCCTTCAACTTTTAAAAATATCAGCTCATGAAAACACCGCAAGGGGCTGTTGGCCTGATTCCCACACTGCGGGCGCCTGCAGATTCAGGATAAGACACATCAACCAGTCACTCTGGACAAGGACAGATTCTCAGAGGACTCACTGAATAAACCTCCTGCTGACAAGTGCACGCGCTTAGGAGCGGGGTGACGGTTCATCCTTGCCAAATGATTCATCTTCCCAAAATGTCACAAGAAAAGGGAAGAAAAGGAGCATTGGGCTAAAAGCTGTGAATGCCTTTGCAGAAGATGCACTCCCCAAATGGTAGAGGTTATCTGACCCCACCTGCTCCCTCCCAGCTGAGGGGAGCAGTGTGACCCTTAGGGCCACATGCAAGCCAGAGACGGTGCTCGTAACGAACACAGACTGGCTCCTGTTAACGTGTAATGAACACCGACTCTGTGTCAGGCAGTGGCCCCATCTTTCATATTGCAGCACGTTAATAATTACAATTTAGCTCTGCTGACTAAAGATTTTTAAGCCCATGATCTGGTGCTCCTCCAAGTATAGTCATTGGAGCTTTTGTGTGGCTAGGTTTTCCCTGGAAAAGGTTCTGTAGTCCAGAAAGTGTGGGAGACCCTGATTATTATTTCCCTTCCTGGAGATTCCTAAAGGCATCAGCTTACCAAAGTCTTGGAGGAGTCCCACGATAAAGAAGCTTATTCATTCTCGTTTAATAGGGTGTCTTCCAGACTTGTTGAGCACAGAATGCTCTTGATCTTATAACATCTCTTCACATCTGATGTTAGTGTTCCTGAAACCAGTGTTGGGGAAAAGTCACCGAGTTCAGCTAGGGGGAAGATGCAGAACGACTGAATTTAGGACTGCGCCAGCCGGCACGTTATTTCCCTCACGCCTCCCTGGGTTGCTGGGATATACCTGGCACACAGAGTAGATCCTTAAAAAGCAGCTGAATCTGAGGAAACTATGAAGATTCAACTTCAAGTTCATAATCCAGGCTCTGTTTTGTGTTTATGACACACGTGGAGAGACGTTCCAACACCAAATAGAATAGCAACGCCGTCTGTAGAGCCATGAGTACGTTCTCTTGCTTAGCTTGGAAGCAGAACTGTGGGCCTGGATGACCCAATACACCTCGTCACCGTAGAGGCACAGCTGACGTTCACAAAGCCGTGGTATTTGTCCGAGTCGCAGAACTAGTGAGGCGGTCCAGCAGCTCAAACCTCCTGACTCCAAGGCTGGGTGCTCCTCAGCTCCAACTCTCTGTCCATGCTTATTCCCCCAGCCCTGCCACCCTGAGGTGGCACAATGTGATGAGGTAAACAGGGTCTTCTAAATGAGGCAGATGTGGATCTAAACCCCGGTTCTCCAAACCAGAATCTGGGGGACGTTGGGCAAGTAGCCTGAATGCTTTGTGCCTCAGTTTCCTGATCTTTTAACTCACCTCACAGAACTCCTGAGAAGGCAGATAATGATATTAATAATAATGGTAATAATAATAAAGCCATTGTCATATCCTCCGTAGGTATGGTATAAATGGTATCCCCTTCTTTTTATCACTATTTTGAGGAGCTCTTGACTAATTTTGCTCCTCAGGATAGGAATTCAAGTTTCCTTTTCTCTGTGGCTCTCACTTTGGAATGGTCCTTCATATCTGAGTAACAAGAACCTTTTGTATCAATAGGAAAAAAATGGAACTAACAAATAAATTGCCTGTTAATAAAACAGTGATGTTGAATTCTAAGGGTGTGAAACTGAGAACAAGAGAGAGTATGATTTGGGGCGCCTGGGTGGCTCAATCGGTTAAGCGTCCAACTTCGGCTCAGGTCATGATCTCATGGATCATGAGTTTGAACCCCATGTCGGGTTCTGTGCTGACAGCTCAGAGCCTGGAGCCGGCTTCAGTTTCTGTGTCTTCCTCCCTCTCTGCCCCTTACCTGCTCACACTCTGACTTTCTCTCTCTCTCTCTCTCTCTCTCTCTCTCAAAAATAAATAAACATTAAGACAAATTTTAAAAAAGAGAGAGAGTGTGTGTAATTTATCACACCCTGGGCTCTGTCTTCCGGTAAGGCTTGTAGATATGGAAATCGGGTCACCTCAAACGGAAGGACTGAGAGCTGTGTTCTGATCACTGCCTCATCGTGAGCTCCAGCTGAGAGGGACAGTCTCACTGACTTGGGTCCTGATGCTGTCATAGGTCAGCACAAGGCAGACACCAGTACATTTCTCTAGGAGAGTCATTCACTTTGGGCTGGCAGAGGGCTTGCTTCCTCTGATTGTCAGGCAGGGCTTAGAGCATTTTGCAGGCAGCTGGGCCCCAAGAAGACCTTACCAAGCTCTTTGGCTGCATCACAAGAAGCATTTATTTATTCTGACTCCTTTGAGACAGACGGCTGGCTTTCAACATCTAGAGGGACATCCTTTCTCTCCATTGCTCTCCTTCATTCCGCCCCCTCCATGCCTTCACTCTAGGCCTCATCTCTTATTTGGTCCACTGTACTGGCCTCCTAACTGGCCTCCCAGCCTCCTTTCCAGCCCACTTTTCACTGATCCTCTGCAGCCACAACCGTTTTTCCAAACTGTTGACATCTGATGGCTTCCTATGGTTTCCAGAAAACAGCCCAGAGACCTTAGTCTGACATTTGGGATCCTCCAAACCTGGCTAGTCTGCCTTTAACCTTAGTTTATATTCTTCTCACGTGTGCCTTATTTGCCCCAATCATACTGAGCTTCTTGACATTTGTTTTTTTTCTGTTCACAGCCTGTTATTTTAAGTCTCTAAGTCATTGCAGTGGCTACTTCTTTTGGATGGCATTTTTTCCCTTCTGCTTCACTTTCCAAACTCAGCTCAAATGTCAGCTTTGTGAAGTCATCTTCCCATATTCTCTAGGATAATCATCTCCTCCCTTTGATTCTCACACTGCTCTCTTCATATTCCTCATAAACATTTGTAAAAATGTCCCTTTCCCCCACCAGATTATAAGTTATTTTAGTGTTGGGCTTGTGTTTATTCAGCTCAGTATGCCCAGTGCCCAGTTGTTTATGACATAGTATCTGCTTCATAAATGGATGTATTAATATTTGGATGGACAGATGATAGATAGATGATGGATGGGTGGGTGGGTGGGTGGGTGGATGGCTGGCTGGCTGGCTGGATGGATGGGCAGATAGCTGGATGGGCAAATAGATGGGTGGATGAATAGATGGATGGATGGAAGATGCATGGATGTATTAGCAGATGGAAGGAAGGGAAAAAGGTAGATAGGAAGGAAGGATGGATTAGTGAGTGACTGAGTAGATGAGATAGGGAAAATGTAACCCAAATAGATTTAAAAGCTTGAAGTCCATTTAAGTACAACTGTTTTGCCTGCAGTGGGGAGGTTGCAATTGATTTTGTGATAAAACCAAAGGAAGTTGTGATGTAAAATATAAAGGAAAACACTCAGAAGACAGAAAGTAAGGAAGGCTGGGAGAAAATCATTGTAGCAGAAAAGGTAAGCAAAAGTCCAAACAACGAAGAGGGATTTTGCTACTCATCTCTGAGTTGCCCAGAGCCCAGATCAGTGGATGGCACACAGTAGGTATTCAATAAATGCTTACTGAATGAGTGAGAAAGCCTATGCACAAAGCTCATATGGAACCCAAAGCAGATACATTCTCTCTCAGAAGCAATAAGTGATTTGGAAAAGTCCTTGTCTGTGAGCATCACTGAGAGAGAATTCTGTGATTCTTTTGGATGCCAAGTTATACCCAGGGGGCTTAGGTGACGTAGGCTGATTTTCTGTTATTCGTTTGGTGTGTGTGGTAGGATCATTCTCAAACACGGAGTGTTCACACATGTGCAGCTATGGGCTGCCAAGTGGATGGTCTTCCCCTCCTGAGTGTGGGAGCTTCAGCCAAGGAAGGAACCTGTTTTCCCTGACAGTGGGACCAGCAGAATCAGACAGAGTACCACAGCTATGTTTCACCTTTCCACAGGGAATATTAGGTGTTGACGCTCTGAAATGGAAGTACAGCTCCAAATATAAAACAAAAAGAAATGTGATGGGAGACAAAGAAATTTCCTTACAAAAGACTTCCTGGCTATTGAGAGAGGGATGTGCTTGCACTGGATGGAGTCAGTTGCTAAAAAATTCAGCTGGTTTAGATATTTGGGGTCTGGGAATGGAAAGATACCAACACAAAATTCACTTTCCCTATCCTTCAGATATGGGAGAAAAGGGACTGCCCTCTTTATTACAGGGCTATTTAGGTCAACAAAACATTTATGAAACATTTACTATTTGCCAAGAACTGAGTTCCAACTGGGGACACAGAGAAGGAGAAAGCCTGTTCCCTGCTCTCAAGGAGCCCTGTGGGGAGGAAGGCAAGACAATAATCAATGGCAGTTCCATATGTCCAGGGCTCAAATGGAGGCATGAATGTCAAGGTCTAGAGGTCCACAGGGGAAGGGGTTGCACTTCATCTTACATGAAGAAACCATGAAAGGCCTCTCAGAGGAAGAAGGCTTATGAGGAGGGAAATGGAGAAAAGAAATGGTGTTCCAGGCAGATGGGCTAAACGCTGGGGCAAGACCAGTGCAAAAAGACCTAAGTGGGTGTGAAAATAATTGAGATGTGAGATATTAAGGGGGGATGGGGAAAATGCAGAGTCGAGATGCACACAGGAGGTAGAGCTTCCTGGACAGGAGGAAAGCCTGGCCAGGAGGGACGGGGAAGGCGGAGTCAACGTGTCAGGCACCATTCACAGAGATGGGAAACAGATGGGAAGGAACAGACTTGAGGGTGATGCCCAGAGGGGCAGATTGGACTGTCCTCTCCCGCAGTGAGTCTGCTGTGTTGGAGGACCCTTGGGAGGAAACATCTGGATAAACGGATCTGGAGCTTAGGGCAAAGAACAGAATGGAGATACAGGTTTGAGAGTCCTCCAGGGAAGCAGATCAGGCCCTGGGGATGCCTTTCGAAGTTGACAACTGCGAGTGGGGAGGTTGTAACAAGGGCTGGCGCACAAAACCCTCACCCCTGTGGGTTCATCAGTCCAGCTGTGGGTTTTCTGGGCTACCCCTGTGGGTATCACTTCTGCCATCACTCACCTACCTGCCTGTTGGTCCTCTGGATTGTCCCTGCTCTGCATGGCTACTACATAATCGAAGCTGCAAGATTAAAAGGTGGTAAACACAGCTCAAGCGACCAGTGTCAAATTCCAAAAGCAATGCGAGGGAGCACAGGCATCAGGAAATGGGGGGACCATTTATGTCACAGGCTTCCTGGTTCAGGGGGCTGGAGGTGGCCTCCACCAACTGCTGTAGGGGGCTCTTCTGTGCTCAGGAAGAGCTTTAGCTTGACTAGATTCCTGAGTTAGAGAGTGAGCCCTTCATAATGTGGTCTGACAGCCGAGTGTGACTTTTCCCACATATTGTTTTAAAGGGAAGATAGCTGCACTGTGGGTTCACTTTGTTCTGGGGTTTCCACTGAACTCCCCACAGGAAGAGGCCCTGGGCTGCAAACCTTGGGGACTTCTGTGTGAGGAGTTATGGGACCAGAGAAAGGGGTGACCTTCTGGGTAGCCAGCATTAGCATTAAAGCCCAAGGGCCCCACCTCTTAAGATTTAAGATGCTCTTGGGATGCCTGGGTGGCTCAGTCGGTTAAGCCTTCAATTTTAGCTCAGGTCATGATCTCATGGTTCGTGAGTTCAAGCCCTGTGTCGGGCTCTGTGCTGACAGCTCAGAGCCTGGAGTCCGTTTTGGATTCTGTGTGTGTGTCTCTCTCTGCCCCTCCCTTGCTTGCACTTTCTCTCTCTCTCAAAAATAAATAAACATAAAAAAAATTTTTTTTTTTTTTTTAAGGATTCAAAAATGCTCTTATGTTCTGGTGCTCACCCATAGGGGGAGCACTACAGTCAGCTCTTCTGAGGCCCTACTTTCCAGCTCCTGCCTCTCCCAGAATGTAAGGATTTCTGGATGGAATTTGGGGCCTGGGTTACTCAGGCTGAGTCAGTTTCTGCCTCCAGCTTCAGATGTGTCACCTGTCCCTTCCTGGAAGGAATTGTCGGGTGGGAAGAAAAAAATCCCTTCAGTTAGAAACAAGTGCTGCTGAGATTCAAATATTCACCTCCACACTCCTACCACAACCCTAAAAGATACAATGTCCTAGGCTTGAACCTCCAGGGGCTGGACCTGGTGGTAGTGGCGGGGGGGGGGGGGGGGGGGTCATTGCTGGCTCTGACAATCACCAGCTGTGTGACTGGGGGCACCACCTTTCAGTCCCTTCTGCCTTAGTGTCCTTACCTGTCTGGGAAATGCCAGAAGCAGGAAGGGAGGGGCTGTTCATACCTAGTTTTGTTTAGGACAGGCATATTCAAAGAAACGGGGGTACAGCAGGTGGCTCTACTTCTTGTCCAGGCAAACTTCTGCCCACTTCTACACACAAGGGCATGCACACAGACAAGTGCACATACAGTCAGACGCTGCCCCTGTGGGACCTCCCGAAGGTGTGGGTCCCCAGAATGTTATACAGGTTATAATTTAAGATAAAGGAGGGGCAGGAAGTAGCTTTTACGGGGTCCCACCAGGGGGCAGACACTATGCTCTGCATTTTTTCCATGTCACCTTATTTAGCCCTCACAGAATTCTATGCAGGGATTCAGAGAAGCAAGCCACTTGCCCAAGGTCACTCAGTAAGTAAGTGGTACAGCCAGGACTTGAGCCTTGGGGAGGTCTGGCTCCCAATCCTAGGCTCGTTCTGTCCCACACTTCCTCTGACACAGGACCTCTCCTACTGTGCACCCTGTCCAAAATCCTCCAGTCTGGGCTGCAATCCAGCTCGTCCTATCTGACTTGCTAAGAGCTCCCTGGCACAGGCTTCTCAAGTCCCACTCTCCTTCCTGAAGTCTGTTTCTTTGATTCCCACCACCCTTCCTTTTCAACCCCGCCTAGGATGCAAGGTCTCACCAGCAAAATCTCCCTTCAGCCGACTGTCCAGTATCAGTTCTGATCCACTGGTGACTTCTCATACTTTTCAGACGTCTCAGACAATGCATTCACTTCCCCATTTCCAGCTGCAGTTCTCCCACTTAGTACAGGATCACACTGAGAGCTGTTCTCTCTGTCTTCAGCTGGAGGAAGCTGGTACTTCCAGCTCCCACGGGATGGCCCCTCCAACCCGGTGCAGATAGAGTCTGAGATGGTTGGCTGCCACATGGGTGAGTTCTCTATCACCTACAAGCCTGTGAAGCACCACTGGACCAGCTTTGGGGCCACCTGCTTCTCCTGCTTCATCCCTCTCAAGTAGCCTGCTTGGCCAGTAAGGGGACAGGCTTCTCTGAATGGGTGGATGGATGGATGGATGGATGATAAATGACCTTAGAACTATACCCTCATTCCCATCTCTGGGCCCTTGATTTTGCTTTTCCTGATTCCCTACATTTGTCTCTGACTTTGGGTGGGAGAGTAATACTTCTTCTGCTCTCAGTCCTTTCTAGAGACTTCCAAATGAGGACTCTGGCCACTAGTCCATGATTTTGTCTCTTAGGCCATGGAGAGAACTTGTCAATAAGTCAGTGATTGACACTCTCCCTGCATGCCTTCTGGTCTCTTTCTGCCCAGCCTGTGCAATTGCAGAGGACAGGGCTGTGAGGACGTAACCCAGGCCACTGATGCCCTGCCTATCTCCTCTTAGCATTCGCCACCTCACACTGATGGCTCCCTCTTCAATGTCTGCAATTCTCTGCCAGAGGGGGTGGCTGGACATACTGCAGAGCAGACACTCCTGGGAAGATCCCTGGGCCAATTAGGGATGGCAGTTGGAGGAGAGATACCCAGCTCTCTTGTCACTCAGATGGCACAGCTCGGAGACGTAGTCTACACTATCAGATGTCCCCTGTGAGATTACCCTCAATTCCCAGCTCATGCACCCACCTGAGTTGACGCTCTTCCTGTTCCTGTCTCACCCCTCACTCCCCTAAAAGTACTTCCTGTACAAATTGCTGGGACTCAAATCCTTCTTAGGGTCTGCTTCTTGGGTCACGCAACCTAAGACAGGGTCCTAAAGCTGAAGTACTTGGTGACTCTGGCTTCCACATAGCTCTTTCAAAGGGGTCACAGCCACCAAATTCCCACAAAAGTTTCATGACTGAGTCAGTGCATATGCCAAAGCTCCAGCAAGTACAGGAGTAAAAAAAAAATGTTTAACATAGTCATCTTTAATGGAAGCAAGTTATGGAGCTAATAATACTGATATTTTCAATGGACCGAATTAAATTATGCTTCCCATCTTGTATCTTAATTAAAGGAATAAAAACTGTTTCACATTTTAATTAGCAAGTATGTCTTGAAAAGACTTAAATTAATATGGGAGTCATCACCATAGGAAAGCAGCCCTCTGCCAAGATTCATGAGGCCAGAGAGAGCATGGAGAACAGAATGGGGTTCTCGTCGTGGATAAGCGCAGCCGCG
This sequence comes from Puma concolor, assembly GCF_028749965.1. Taxonomy (NCBI): domain Eukaryota; kingdom Metazoa; phylum Chordata; class Mammalia; order Carnivora; family Felidae; genus Puma; species Puma concolor. Next base: position 48,227,886 of record NC_141676.1, on the reverse strand, counting down.
GCTGGAACTCAGAAACCTTGGCTCTTTGAATTTTCTGAAGGGATAAAAGCAGGAGTCTGGCGTGTAGCTGGGAGGCATGACCATTTTCTTTTCTAGAAAGGGCCACCTTCCACATCTTTTCTAAGGCATTTGAACACTAGACCTAGAAAATGTGAGTGTAACAATGATCCTTTTTATAATGACTCTGCCTTGGCTGCCTTCTTGCTTGCGAGTTCTTAGAGGTTCTGGAAGCCTTGTTGGCAGAGACTGGGAACAACAGGGGCTCTACCCCTGGAGCTAGCCTGGCAAGTGCCTTGAATAAATGTCCTGTGCAGTTTGGGAGAGGAGTCAGGCTCCAATGGCTGTGTGTTTCCCCTGGTTTGGGGCAAAGCATGCTGTCTACCATCAGGTGTGTGAAGTCCTACAGCAGGCATGTCTGCACATTGGTTTCTTTTTTTAGTTTTACTTGAAAAAAAATTCACAAGTAATATAACTTGTTTAAAACATTGAGAATACATGAAGCAAAGAGGAAAATTCAACCCCAAAAGCATCATCCCAGCATCCGCATCCAGAGATAATCACTGATGACATTTTGATGTGGTTTCTCTGCCTGTTGGCACCTCCTGGCTAACGTTTCTGAGGCCACTGGGGAATGAGGGACGGGAGGATGGAGGACGGCGCTCTCCTTCTCCTTCTACACCCCTGCTCCAGTCCCCACAGTACCCTTCTCACCACCAGCCACCTCTCCTGTTAGTTGTTCCAGTGTTGGGTTGTCCTCACCTCATTCCTACCATGAGCTGCCTGGTTCCCCCTCCTCCATGTCCCTCAGGATGCTTAACCCAAGTCTACTGTATAACGACCTGGGTTAAAGGGTTTATGTAAAATGGGGTTTCAAGATGGAAAAGGTTAGATTAGATGTCATTACTCCTCCCTTGAGGACTCTTCACTGCCTCTCTCTGCTTGGTCCAAGGTCCTGCCAGCAGACTGCTTGGCCCCCTCTCTCCCAAATGCTTCTCCTATCTCCTCTCCTCTTGGTTGTCTCAGTTTCCCAAACAATTCCCTTACTTGAGTTGCCAAAGGACCAATCTGAAGCTTCTTTTTCTCTTTTCTTTTTTTAAGTTTATTTATTTCTGTTGAGAGAAAGAGAGAAAGCACTAATGGGGGAGGGACAGAGAGAGAATCCCAAGCAGGCTCCATACTGTGGGTGCAGAGCCCAACGTGGGGCTCGAGCTCAACAAACCGAGAGCCCACATCAAGAGTCGGCCACCCAACAGACTGGGCCACCCAGGAGCCCCACCCTCAAGTTTCTGCTACTTTGTTGTGCTAGGTTCTTTTGTTCCTATTTTGTTGCTATCTCTTCCATATAGACCAGCTCAAAGCCTTACCTTTCATAGACAAGAGACCACAGATTTTCTAAATCCAATAGCCAACTACTTTTGAGTTTTATTTTATTTTCTCCTTCTCCCGAAATAAACGTCTTTAATGTTGTTTGATTTTTTTTTTTTTTTAAACTAAATTGAGGGTGGGAGAGTGGCATGTGTGCACAGGCTTAACCATATCTTTAGACTTAATTCTTAGAAGTGAAAACCTTGCTCAGGAACCATGAAGAATGTCAAGGCTTTTGACACATTCTGCCGAACTGCCATGCCCAGAAGAGTGCCATCTACTATCCCTCCGGCACTCCCCTGTGAGGGTCCATTTTCTACTAGCCTGGCCAGCTTTGGATGATATAATTTGGAGGGGGGAAAGAATGAGCCGTTTTGATGGCTGGAAGTCATACCTGCGTGCTGATGGGATTTCCAAAGCAGTCTCTGAGCTGTGTGTGGGCAGAGCCCGGGAGGCAGGAGCCCCCCGTGGAAAGCCACATGTCACCTATTTGACATCAAACTTCCAAATGGCAAATGGAATCTTAAGTTCTGCACAGCCATTTATCAAAGAGTTTCCAAATGTCACTTTCCAATTTGCATCAGACCTTTTCTACATATTGATGTGATTCTGTAACTAATGTATGTATTTTTTGCTGCTCTACCTAAATTTGCATTTGAAACTCTAATGAGGCCAGAGAGTGAGCCAACTCCCTGGGGGAAAAGCGTGCGGATGCTTCCCCCTGTGGTCCGTGAGGATGTCCTCAAAGAAGTCACAGAAAAGTCAGAATCGACCCAGGCAGCCCACTTGCAGTCTCTGTGACCTCTGGTGCTCAGTTTGGGCTCTGGGCTGACTTTTGACCCACGTGTCCTCTTGCCTTGGGGGAGGCCTATTCTGGTTTGCTTGCTTGTTCACCATCTAAGACGATGAGCCTGTACCAGAAGAGTTGGGCCCCCTGCTTTGCCCAGGGGTTTTACCAGTGGGGGCTCCGGGGCCCAGAACTAAGTTAGAAGCTTCTGCAGCAGAGGGAACTCAGGGCAGGGAGAGTGAGATGGCCACTCCAAATCTGAATTCTTTGGGAAAACTTGTCCCAATGTCTGATACTTCTGCTGCATTGTCCAGGGGCCTGCAACTAGTACCTTTGGGCATCACGGCCCAGGGCAGGGCCTCAGCTCTGAGCCCACAGGGTTTGCACTCCAAAGAAGCTTGTGGAGGGTTTACTGCTACTCATTCTGTCACCCTCTGCTCTCTCCTCCCTTTCCCAGGCCTGAGCTTTGAAGACAAGATGTTATCTTGAAGGCTTGTTTGGAGGTTTTGGAGGGGAGCATCTGACCCTCTGTCAACTGAATCCCAGTGTGGAAGGCCTGACCTTTCTAGGTGAGCATGGGACTCCCTGGTTAGTGTCAGGTTACCTGAGGCCCTTTAAACCAGCCTCTGGTCTTCCCCGGGGCATGCACTGAGGTCCCACCATCCCTTCCTTGAAAGGGAGCCACAGCCCCCAGCACAACAGCAGCAAGGCAGGTACCTAAACTCTCCTTGCTCATCCTTGGCCTGCTTTCTCTCCAAACTCCATTTTGCTCCATTCTGAATCCTTGGCTTCACACCCACATTTCGATTCTGTGTCTTGAGACTTTGGACTTGGTGTCTATGCTTTGTCTTCCAGGTATCTGGATCTCAGCTTTCTCTGGGACTCATGCACCAGGCTCTCTGCTTTTCAGCCTCCAGGATGCTGCAGGTAGGTTCCTGTCTATGTTCAGCCCTGGCCCCTGACCTAGGCCCCTCAGCCAGGGCCCCTGTGGGTCGAGGGCAGGCTCTCTTCCCCTCAAGTGCAAGTAGTATGGGGAGGAGAAAATAAAGGGGACCCTTGAGCTCTGTATCAGAGAAGCCGAACCCAGCCCGGGACGGTGGGGTGACAGCTAGCCAGTCCCCTACATCCATTCTTTCAAATGTATGGTCAATTCATAAAGATGGGCCAGGTGAGTACATCTCTCCCTTCCCCGCACACACCTGTCAGACCACACTTCTGCTGCAGGGAGCCACATAAATCTTTGGAACTGCTGGACTTCAGGCCCTGGGCCTGTTTCTGCCTGCCCCAGCCCTGCTTAGCAGCGGGCACCAAACCACTTAACCAGGAACTTTTTTTTTTAAGTTTTTCTTTAAATTCCAGTTCGTTAACATACAGGGTAATATTAGTTTCAGGTGTACAATACAGTGATTTAACACTTCCGTACATCACCCCGTGCTCATCACAAGTGCACTCCTTAATCCCCATCACCTGTTTCACCCTTCACCGTCCCCCCCCTCCTCTCCTCTGGTGACCGTTAGTTTGTTCTCTATAGTTGAATCTGTTTCTTGGTTTGCCTCTCTCTCTCTCTTTCTTTTTTCCCCCTTGCTTGTTGGCTTTGTTTCCTAAATTCCACATATGAGTGAAGTCATGTGGTATTTCTTTCTCTGATTTATTTCACTTAGTATTATACTCTCTAGCTCCATCCACGTCATTGCAAATGGCAAGATTTCATTATATATATATTTTTAACATTTATTCATTGTTGAGAGACAGAATGCTAGTGGGGGAGGGGCAGGGAGCGAGGGAGACACAGAATCAGAAGCAGGCTCCAGGCTCTGAGCTGTCAGCACAGAACCCGACGCGGGGCTCAAACTCACCTACTGTGAGATCGTGACCTGAGCTGAAGTCGGATGCTTAACCTACTGAGCCACCCAGGCGCCCCAAGATTTCATTCTTTTTTAAGGCTGAGTAATTTTCTATTGTATGTATATACCACATCCTGTTTATCCATTCATCAGTCGATGGACACTTGGCCTTTCTCCATAGTTTGGCTATGGTAGATAATGCTGCTATAAACATTGGGGTGCATATATCCCTTTGAATTAGCATTTTTTGTGTTATTTGGGTAAATACATAGTAGTGCAATTACTGGATCATAGGTAGTTTTAAACTTTTTGAGGAACCTCCATACTGCTCTCCAGAGTGGCTGCACCGGTTTGCATTCCCACCAACAGGGCAAGAAAGTTCCCCTTTCTCCACATCCTCGCCAACAACTGTTGTTTCTCGTGTTAATTTTAGTCATTCTGACAGGCATCATGAAGAACTTCACTTGCATGGGGACCAGGAAGGCATGAAGCCCCAGCCACTCCCTCAAGTCAAGAGAGGAGTTTTGGGGCTTCTACGGTCAGCCTGTGCATGCTGGGGAGAGACTCTGCTCTCCTTCTCAGGCCCAGGCCCAGCCTCAGCGTGCAGTCACAGGACTGCGGGCATTTCCTGGTTTGTCCAGAGTCTTAGCAGGAACGAAGCCTGTAGTTTGCTAGGGCCGCTGTGACAAATTACTACAAACTGGCTGGCTTAAGACAACAGAAATAATTCTCTCACAGTCCTGAAGTCCAAAATCAAGACATTGGCAGAGCTGGTTCCTTCTGGAGGCTCTAAGGGACATGGATGTCTCTTGTCCTCACTTCTGGTAGCTGCTGGCAGTCCATGGTGCCCCGTGCCTTGTGAACAACAGTGCTTCAATCTCTGTCTCTGCCGTCACCTCACCTTCTGTGGGTCTCAGCTCCCCTTCTCGTGTAAGGACACTGGTCATTGGATTCAGGGTCCACCCTGGTAGTCTAGCCAACTATAGAACCCTACCCTGAACCCCAGCTGACATGACTGGATTCTATCCCTGTGCGGCTTCCCCAGAAACTAAGCTTTTTCCTGGGACCCTTGCTGATTCCCTGCTGTCACCCACGACCCTGTATCTGAGCTCCTCCAGCAGTGCTCTCCCAACTTGTTCACTGAATTCTTTGATCCACCCAGAATGTCAGAATTAAACCAGGGTTCCCCATACCCCATGAGACACAGAACAATGGATTCTGGACCATCCAAACCAGGACAAGGCAGTGGCTCAGGGGAAAGGGCGTGGGCTTTGGTGTGAGACGAAGCTTGGTTCTCGGCTCCAACACTCACTCCCGGTACAAGGAGCAGGGTGGTGGAGGGGGTATTTATACTCACTGCCGAGTTTAATTAACCTGGAGTCTACTTTGGATAATGAGTATCACACCAGGCAATATTCAGTCCCCCCTACTCCAAAGCGAAACTCAGGACTAAGAAATCTTACCATTTTTCTGCCAGTGGCGATATGGATCTCTGTGATGCGTGAGCTTGGTTTAAATACCTCACACTTGACAATGAATATGCAAACAGATGTTAATTAAGGCCTTTGCTCCTCTTCCTGCCTCACTTTGAATATTCAGCCACAGTTAGTGGTGTTGGTATATCGCTCAGTGCCCAACCCTGAGCACCGACTGGCCTGTCCCCAGGTTGCCCTCCCCAACCTCCCAGGATTGTTCAGGGCTTGAATCATGTAGACCTGACCTGAAGAAACCTTTCTCTACTAGCGAGCAAGCACCCGCTCACACAGCCCTCTGATTAATTAACCGAGTCGTGGTTGAGGGCCTTTTTGTGGATGGGTGGAGGAGAACATGTAGCCCTGTAAACATGCTTAATTAGGCTGGATGAATTACTGGACTCCTTAGCAACGGTCTGGGCCTCAAAGCCAGCCTTGTGGCATATTTGCACAATGTGCTCTGTGTTTGCATGTTTGAAACGGGATCGATCTATCTGGGGGATGCCTGTGTGTCTGGTATTCAACATTTTTTCTTGGCACAGTCAGATTAGGGGGGAGCTCAGAGGAACGTGGCCCTCCCCAGGACTCTCCTCAGAGACGAGCTATGATTCTACTATTCAGGGAGCATGGCCAGCTGCTGCCAAGCAGGAGAAACAAGATGTGCATGTAGTTGCAGTGTTAGTCAGAAGTGATATGTGAAATATTTAATAATAGGGGTAGCACAGGTTCCAACCAATCAGAGCCAACAGCAGCCCTGAATGACAGAGTTGTTCTAGTGTGTACTAGCTGAATACCAGCCGTGGAAAACGTTAGAGTTTACAAAGAGTTTCACGTATATTTACCCTGTTTGACTGTAGCCACGACCACGTGAGATGGGTTTGGATACTTTCCCAATTATAGCGATGGGGAAACTGAGGTTCAGAGAGGCTATGTGTCTTTCCTTAAAGCCACATAGCTAATGCCATAGCTAGAAGCCAAGCACCGTCCTTGTTTCTACTACCATATCATTTGGCTGTGCCTACACAGATTCTGGGGCTCCACCACGTCCAGGAAGATCTAGAGAAAGCCCCCGGCTGTGGCTGGGCTACCAAGTGGCAAGCCCGGGGCCAAGGTGAGAGTGAGGGCAGGAGAGGGGCCCACAGTGTTCTGGGATTTGTAGTCAATCAGGGTGGAGCCAAGAGGCAAGAATGGGCCTTTTTGTGTCCTCTGCTTGCAAAGCTCTATGACCCTAGGGAGGCTCCGAGGAAGAGAAGAGGGTACAGAGCAAACATAGAAGCATTCCTGGAAGGCAAGGGCACGCTATTTATCTGGAAAGTGATCCCTGGATGCCAGGAGGAAGTGGGGAAAGTTAGATACAGAAGGCAAAGAGCTAATTAACGAGTCACCATTGTGGGCATTCCCCTGGGCATTCCCCTAGGGTTGTGGGCCATGTGGCCCTTGCCTCAGAATTGTGCCAGTGGAGAACGAGGAGGTGGGGCACTTTTCTACCCTCTGCCACCCCCCAGCCCCTCGCATGAACTTCACTGCACTTCATGGTTGTGCCGGGCCACTAAGAGAAGTCAGACAGGCAGAGACAAGAGACCGGGCGCAGGGGGTGAGGCCTGAGGACTGTCTTCACAACTGCCAGTGAACTTGGGCTGCTGGAGGGATATGGGATGGGGCAGCCACAGATCCCATAGGGGGCCAGAAAACAGGCTTTTTCCCGTTGTGGGCTGGTTTTCTCCATGGGAGGCATGGAGGCCTGGATGTTTCAGTCCCATGCCCAGGACAACACCTGATCTTCTGGGAAACTCTGAAGAACGTGCCCCTCGATTCTCCAGCTGTGGAGTCTTACTGTCTGGACTTCCATCTCCCAATCCTCTGACTTATTTGAGAAGCTTCTGGAGCCTTCACAGTTTGGGGAGCCTTGCTTGTGGCTCTGGTGGGAAGTGCCACATGCCCCAAGGCTGACAGTTTCCCCTCCTCCACGTCCTTACCCTCACACCAATCTGTAGCTGGCATCTCTACCCTGCCAGAGGGCCTGCTGAGGACATGTGACAGATATAGAACGTTTTAATTTCGGATGCCATTGATCTAGAGCACGTTAATAAATGGCACCTGTCAGTCCAAATGTTGTTTGCCATTTGTCTTGTCTTATCTGAGCACTGACTGCATCTAGATAGGAGCCGTGGCGGTCTTTGGGGACCGATTGTCACACAGCTGCTCCCCCCACCCTCCTGCCCCAGCGTCAAGAAGACTTGTCCCTCCAGCCTATGAATAACAAGGGCAGTGCCTCTGAGGTTGGCTTAGGGGCCAAGGATAGGAGAAAGTATCAGCAAATTGCTTGGAGTGGCTAAGAGAAGAGTGTCTTCACCTCCACTATGAGGGCTAGTCTTCCATTTTGGCGGTGAGTTGAAGAGAGACTGGATTGTTACCTGCTTACGGACCTCCACAGGCAGCTTCATTTATGTAACAAGTACGGGCGGGGGTTCATTATGGGAGTTTGTAGCTTGGCCCTATCTAGCCATATGGACACAGGCATGTTGATTGCCCTCTCGTTTCTTTCATCACATCACCTAGGAAAGAAGCATGGAGGTCTCTACCTGGTGCCATTTCATTGGGCTGCTGACAGCACTAAGTCAGGACAGCACTAAGAAAAGTAGAAGGAACTGTGGAGGTGCACTTCATTTATATCAAGGTGGATGAGTCAAAGCCAAGAACACCTGTACCCATATGGGATGGGTGAGGCTGGGCATGGTGACTCACCGATAGCTTTGGGAGAGAATCAGTGATGTTAACCCATCTGGATAAAGACAGAATGTGCCAGCAGAAGGGAAGGGGTCCAACACAGAAAGTGGGCTTCAGAGAGGAGGGGTGGTAGTCTAGCCCCAGCTCTGTCCTAGAGACAGGTCTGTTTTGGGGTGAGGACAATTCGTGGATCTTAGTGGAAATAATTCTCTCTGCCTCCTAATATTCCTCTTGTCTTATTCAGACACAACAAGCAAGCCTCTGAAGAATGTTTTGGTCTCCTCAATGCTCTAAAAGAGTATCCTGGTATGGTGGGCGTCAGCTGGATTTTCCAAGGAGCATTGTGGCGCCCGTATCCTATTTCCCTCTTTTTCATCCACCAGCTCTTGGCATAAGGATGAAACGCCCCCAGATCCCCAGGTGATATAGCCTTCAGGCAATCAGAACATAATGTTCCTGTCCTGGCCACAAGGGATGAATTCAGTGATGGCTACATGACCTAATGAGAACCCAAGTGAGATGCTTACTGGGGCTTCCAGGAGAGAATCCTTATTCCTGCCAGCTAGACTGGAAGCTGAGAGGATGGGGTCCTGGAGGGTAGGAAGCTATCTTGCAACAATATGGAGCCTAAGATGGAAGTCCACGTGGTGCAAAACAGAACCCAAAAAAGGAAGAAATTGAGTCCCAGTGATACCATTTGAGCCCTGAATCCAGCAGGGCCTGAAGTTGGACCTACCTCTGGAACTTTCAGCCTTGAAAACAAATAAAGTTCTTTCGTGCTTAAGTCATTTTGAGTTAGAATTTCTATCTCTTGCAACCACAAAGGTATCAAGTGAAATACCTGGACGAGGGATAGTAGCATTCCAGTCGCCTTTATGAATAGTTAGGTTGCATTCTTTTTTTTTTTTTAATTTTTTTTTTCAATGTTTATTTATTTTTGGGACAGAGAGAGACAGAGCATGAACGGGGGAGGGGCAGAGAGAGAGGGAGACACAGAATCAGAAACAGGCTCCAGGCTCTGAGCCATCAGGCCAGAGCCCGACGCGGGGCTCGAACTCGCGGACCGCGAGATCGTGACCTGGCTGAAGTCGGACGCTTAACCAACTGCGCCACCCAGGCGCCCCAGTTAGGTTGCATTCTTACTTTGCATCAGTGTCTTTTAGCTGTGTTTACCCTGAAAGATTGATGATTTGGGGGTGCACTGAAGAAGTCTACATTCTGAACTTGGCTGGCTGATAACTTGGCCTGGGTATAGCCCACCTATGAAAGACACTGACCAAGTGACCATCTCTGTGGTCATTGTGGATGGCACCTTATTTGTTCACCAACATACCCTCATGGGCTTCCTTCCTTCACGAGGCTGACAAGGTCACAGATGCTAGGTTACATATCATTCATTGCTTTGCTTATTGAGATGTCCTTTAATTCATTCAACAAATAAGCAAACAAGGAAATGGTGAAAAATAAGGATAGTCTTGTTGACTGAGTCAGGAGTAATATTCAAAATACAGTAAAAACTTGGTTTGTGAGCATAGCCTATTCCAGAAACATGCTTGTAATCCAAAGCACTTGTATATCAAAGCGAATTTCCCCATAAGAAACAACAGAAAGTCAGATGATTTGCTCCACAACCCCAAAATATTCATATAAAAATGATTACAACACTGTAATATAATACAAAGTAATAAAGAAAATATAAAATATAAAGAAAAAGAAACAAATTAACCTGCACTTACCTTTGAAAACCTTCATGGCTGGTGTGAGGGAGACATGAGAGAAGAGGGTTATTGTGTAGGATGACTTTCACTATCACTAACAGAATCACTGCTAGCTATTGGCTCCATGGAATCTTTTTCTTTTCGTGTAACTTTAACAAGGAACCTATCCAATGACACTTGCTTTTGCCTCCTTTTGAGGATTTCATGGAAATGTGACATTGTATTGGTAATCCTCCACAATCCCGCAGAGAGAGAGAGAGAGAGAGAACCATTGGCTCAGCTGTGATCATGTGACATTCAGCATCACTGTACTACTCATATTGCAAGACATAGTTCATTTATCAAGTTGAAATTTATCAACTTGAAATAGGAATGTTTGCTCGTCTTATGGAACGCTCGCAAAACAAGTTACTTGCATCCAAGGTTGTACAGTATTGCATTTAATAACCAATATGGTCTACTATAGAAGCTGTGGTTCCTGCAAGTGTCCATGCAAGGGCACCTCTAGAGAATGCTGGGCCATGTCAGGGATCTCAACCCACCATATGCCTTCTGGGGGGGCCAGTGCCAGGTTGAAGAATCCTTATTCTACCTTGAAGACAATTGGGAGCTATTGGGGCTGTATAAGAAGGAGACTGACTTAACCAGATTTGTGACTTGGAAGCATGTTTCTAGTGACGGTGTAGAAGATGATTGGACGAAGCACCACAGACAGGTAACCTTGGCAGAAGGCTGGTGACGACAGTCCAAGAGAAAGATGGGGTTCTATGTTAGAATAATCTTTTCCCCTTTGGGGGCTACTGAACTGAGTGGCTTGGAAGGACTTGGCCTTGAGATAATGTGTGTTGAGGGGGGGTAGTTGAATCTCCATAAAATGTGACACTTTTTCTGATGGTGTGGGGCAAGAGTTGGCTGTTTTTTGGTTTTTCCTTTCCCGTTGTGTTTAGGAATTCCCGAACACTCCCAAGAAACCTGCCCTTGCAAGATCCTGTCCTCCATACCTCCCACCATCCCGGTGCTCCACAGGGAGTCTGAAAAGCTTCAATTCACTGATACACATCAGGGAGAAGCTGCTGCTCAGCTATTTAAGCTTTGACTATCTCTGCTTGAAAAGCTTGAGATAAAATTTTCTAAAGAATCCTCCTTCCTTCTTTGCTGGAGGGGGGCACTTAGGTGGCTTAGGCCCTTAACCAATCACACTCCACCAGCAACCCTGAGAAGATCCCTGAATGTTCTTAAGTGGAAATGAGTGGATCATCAACCTTGGGGAAATTCATTCATTAAGCATTTGCCAAGCCCCTACTGTCAATCAGGCGCTTCTGCTCCTTTCACACCTGCACACCACAAAACATGTCATCAGCCCACAAAAGGGGGTGGCCGAGGCAAATCCAAAGTGGTATTTTATTTCCCTCATTGGGCAAAGCTGGCTCAGCACCGGGGCAATATTAATGGCCAGTTCCATTTAGGAGCTCCAGAACTGCCCCTTTCTTGGTTCTTCCATTTCCCTAAGGTAATTCTTAGGCATCCAAAGATTATGGCTCTAATGGACAACAGGTCAAATCAAGCACCGGTTTGATAGGTCACCTCTGTTATTCCCCAGTATCAGAGAATAGCGCTCCCACAAAGATCCCCTTTACTGCACTGTGATGTCTTCTGCAGAACTTGGAAGCAGGAGCTATAATATAAGGGGCCAAGGCTGCCACTCAGCCCAGACCAGACTTTGGTCTTCGGGATGGTTTTGCAATTAAGTAGGTGATATGGTTTTCTGCTGATAATCCCTTTTCTGTGGCCAGGAAGTTGATTCAAAGCTGCTTCTCACTGGAACGCTTTCTTTTTCATTCAAAACTGGGCTCTTAAAGGAGACAACTCTTTTTGTACTGAGCATTCAAGCCACCATTGTGAAGGACACCTTTTTTTTTTTTTTAATGTTTATTTTTTTTTTTTGTATTTATTTTGAGGGGCGGGGCAGAGGGAGAGGGAGAGAGACAGAGACAGAGACAGAGACAGAGACAGAGACAATCCCAGGCAGGCTCCACGCTGTCAGGGTAGAGTCTGTCGCAGGGCTCCATCTCAGGAACCTAAACCAAAATCAAGAGTGGGACGCTTAACCAACTGAGCCACCCAGGCCTTTGAATTCAAAGAGAGTCTTTTCCTCACATAGACTCTTGGGGGAGCCTGTCCACTAGGTGTGGGTGTGGGGAAGGGGATTCATGGTGAGGAAATGTTGAGAGTAGAGGGGGAAATAGAGGGGGTCCAAGGATGGGAGAAAGCCAGACAAACTCAGGAAGAATGCCAGTTGTCTTGAGGGCCAGCCTTGTTGTGGGCACAGAGGTTGAGCAACTCCCCTGTGGGCACAGGGGGATGCTAAGTAATCTAATGGGAGGAATCTGCTGGAATCCTAGATCACAGTTAATGCTAATAACAGCTACTACTTGCACTATACTTACTATGTGCCAGGCACTATTCTTTGTATGTATTAACACATTTAATCCTCAAAACAAGATAAATGTCATTATTATTATTATCATTTTCCAGATGTGGAAATTGAGGCAGAGAGCAGTGGAGTAATTTGCCCAAGTCACAGGGCTGGTGAGTGGTGAGGCAGGATTCAGAGATGAGGAATCAGTTGCGGGTCTGTCTGAGATCTGCTGCCCCAGGATGGGGTCTGGAGAGGGGGCCCCACCCACACCAGCAGGAGGGTCTGGGTGAGTTCCTGGGACCCTCAAGTTTTCACCTACACAGTTGGGGGAAGGATGGATACCAGTGGGTCGTGGTGAAGAGAAAATGAGACAGTGAGAGGGAAGTGTGCTCTGGGGGCCGGAGGGGTCTGGGCACACCTTCAGTGAGGTTGGTTTGCTGCTAGGAAGAGGGGAGTTGGGAGGCTGAGAGATTGGCTTTTCCAAGGAGAACCCAGCTGGTGTCCCAGAGACTCTGAGATTCTAGGGGAGCCATTGAGCCTGGAGAGGAGATGAAGGAGGCAAGAGAGAAGGACTCCCAGGAAAGGAAGTGAGTTGGGCATCAACCCCCCTCAGGAGCCATCCAGACCCAGAGATGGAGCTGGAATTCTCACTTCATGCAAGGTCCCATCTGGGGAGCCGGCAGGGGCCTCTGGACATTCCACTGGAGCCCAGCAGAGTGTTCCTACTGCAAACCTCAGAGGTCTTGGGCAGCTCTCATCAGGGCCCCTCCTCTATCCCTCTTCCCTCTGCTCTAAACTCTGCTCATCTCTCAAGGCCCAGGCCAGATGCTGCCTCCCTCATGAAGCTTTCAGGTCATTTACAAGACCAAGGACCATTCAGCTTCCTGAATGACTCACCACTGTGCGTCCACTTTCTGCCTTTTGTCAGGCTTATTTGCATCTGTGTGAGCTCACCAAGTGTGGGGAACTTGGTTACTCCCTGAGCCCTTGACAAATGTTTATTTAGTTGAATTGAGGAATGGTTTGGGAGTAGCCACAGCCCTCCTTCTAGCTCTACTGTGTGACCGTGGGTTAGTCATGAAAACTCTCTGGGCTGTCTCGTCTGATGAGGAGAGGGTTGGGTGGGATGATTTGGAGGGCCCCTTCAGCTTTGACCTCCCAGTGTTCTAGGGATGGAATGTCACGAGGTGGGCAAGCAGAGGTCCACCTGTGTGTCTGAGAGGCTGGCCCCCCTCGGCTGTGGCCTCTGTGGAGCAGACTCTGTGCCCAGCACTTGTCTTTTATTATTATTATTTTTTTATTGTTTATTTTTGAAAACTCCTTTGGGAGTTCTTTGAGAGACAGAGACAGAGCACAAGCAGGGGAGGAGCAGAGAGAGGGGGAGACACAGAATCCTAAGCAGGCTCCACGCTCCGAGCTGTCAGCACAGAGCCTGATGCAGGGCTCAAACCCACAGACTGTGAGATCGTGACCTGAGCTGAGGTTGGACTCTTAACCAACTGAACCACCCAGGTGCCCCCTAGCGCTTGTCTTTAATGCCCTTTGATTCTCACTGGCGGCTCTAAGAAGTCATTTAGGACCCTGAGTGGGTAGAATGAACACCAGCTTTATTCGTCTGGCAACAAGAATTTGGTTGGGAATAAATTGCTTGGCCAATGAGAGCATAATCACTTCTCATCAGATGACCCCTTGCCAGGAGCTGTTCTGAAATCCTGTCTATGGCTGATCCAGCTCTCACTCCCAAGGAAAAAAACTAAAAGCAAATTAGATGCAAGGATGATGAATCTGATGAAGGACAAAGATACCCTGAGGTTCTGTCTCCTGTAGAAAGACTCAGGAAGTGGGGAGCAGGTCACAAGCAATCTTAAGAAGCTGCCAAAGAAGCCTGAGGTGGGAAGAACTGGCAGCCCCCCACCCCCACCCCCAATCTCACGCCTGCGATGTAGGAAAGCGGGCTTCAGGCCCAATTCCACTGCATGGTGGACAATTATTCACTCGCCAGGCAGGCAATAAGACAGTTCTTACAACCTGTTCTGTGAGTTCTGCGAAGTCCCCGCTCTCCATCCTATTACATCCAACCTCACCTTGTGCGAAAGGACAACGCAGACAGGACAAAATCCCATCCGGGGGATTCCATGATTCTGGTCGACATCACAAGGCGAGAAAGCCTCCTAAACCAATGACCAGAGCCAGAACTGTGCTTCAGGGGTGAAAGGCACGGGCCTCCTTGGATTCTTATGTCCTTGTCACACAAAGATGAGTATTGTCCCCAAACTACTTTCAGCCAGACCTCATATCTGAACCCCTTTCATTCCACCAATGCAAACTCATTTCTAAATTTTTTTTTTTTTCAACGTTTATTTATTTTTGGGACAGAGAGAGACAGAGCATGAATGGGGGAGGGGCAGAGAGAGAGGGAGACACAGAATCGGAAACAGGCTCCAGGCTCTGAGCCATCAGCCCAGAGCCTGACGCGGGGCTCGAACTCACGGACCGCGAGATCGTGACCTGGCTGAAGTCGGACGCTTAACCGACTGCGCCACCCAGGCGCCCCAATGCAAACTCATTTCTGATATTCATCTTGCTAGCCAATACGCTACCATTTTCTCCAATAAAACTCATTTCTGACATGCAACATGCTAATTTTCAGAGCCTTAGCTGTTGGTTGAAAAAAAAATAATAGAAGTGCTTACACCGGTCGCTTCTGACATATGGGCTTCATCCTGAGTGTGCATGTTAGCTCATGACCCCTGGTCTGTAGATTCTCAATTAGGGCAACATCTTGGAAAATTGAGTTCCTCTCTATGCTGAAGTATTTGGAAGTAAATTATGGACATCATAACAAGAAACCAGTAATGGGAGACCCTGTGACTCTGCAAATCATTGAGTTTGAAGAGAGAAAATAATTTACGAAACCTTATCTCATACACAGCTTCTCTCCCCAGCTGGAGATTCAGTCACTGACTGAGTTCAAATCCCTGATCCCCATCACCAGCTTCCCTCTGCTCCTGGCCACAGGTGGAGTCACCAAACTCTCCAGAGTCTGGACCGCAGACAACCTTAACAGAGGAGCCTGGTGCAGATCTTAGAACAGTGCGTGATTGTAAGTATTCAGGCCACTGGATGAGCCTTCAAGCTGAGTTCCCTCCGTAAATTTAGTTTGGTTTGAATTTTATGTCAGTGGCATTCCTGGGAGAGATGTGGATTTTCACCTCCTTACAATACAAACCACTAATTCAGGCCTCTGGGAGTTCTTTCGTGGGGGGCTTTCACTTCCTATAAATGTACTGCCTAGATTTTGGGCACATTTGGGGACTCAGAGTCAGTTTAGCATTTTAAAAAAGCTAAAGAATATGTAAAGCATCCTAATAAAAATATAGTTAGAGCCCAGGCGGGAGGAATAATCATTACGTTAATGCATGGGGCTCGTATTCCCAAAGGCACTTTTGTGCTTATATAAAATCCTTTCCCCCCTGGTTACTGGTCTCAGAGAATGGCACTGTATTTACTGTTTTGTTGTTGTTTTCTGAGACCATTGGCATTTCTGAGTCTGGTTTTTGAAGTTCCATCCATGTTTTTATTTATGAAGCAAGCATGATACAGACAGCCCTGTGAACAGGTCCTGAGTTTTGGAATCAGACACCTGGCATCCCCTTCACAGCTCTGCCACCCCCCAGCAGGATGAGCTTGGGCTCTTCTTAGCTTCAACCTGAGCCCCAGTGTCTGCATGTGTGAAATGGGGCTAATAAAATTTATTTGGGGTCATGGGATGACTAAACTCATCAGTATTTGTAAAGTACTTATCATTTAGGAAGTGCTCTGTTAAGGGTAGGTGCTTAGTCCAAGGCCAACCTGACAATGCCTGTGTATGGAAACAGCTTTAGAAATGTGTGCCCTCAGGCGCTGTGAGTGGTTCTGTTCTGAAGAATATTTGTGAGCTAGTGGATCTGAAGCCTGGCTGACAGTGGTGGGTGGGCCTCAGACCGGGGGTATAGTGCACTTACCATTTGGACCCCCAACTCTGGGCACTGCTTGGTAGACTTAGCAAGGCTCTAGAATCCAGACCTTCTCTGGAGTCCTGCCTGAAGTTGGTGGTGGCTTGTGCTGGTCCCAAGTGAGGAACGACCGTCAGTCACAGATCCCTGGTTGGGAGACACAGGGGGCACTGGCCTCCTCCTCTCCTCAGCACATCCCCTCACCACACCGCCGCCTCCTGAGGCTCAGCCCACCCACCGGCCACCCCAGGTCAGGAGGAGGTCCGGCTCGGCATCAGCAGCCTAGCACCGGGTCCTTCTGACCTTCTGCCACCTCTTCCCTAGCCAGTCCTCCCCTGTCCCTTGTAGCCAGGCTCCAACGATGGAGGTGCTGCTGCAGTTCCTGTCTGGTGTTTCAGAGGTTCTAGAACTAGAATTGAGCCTTGCTCCCCTTACCCCCCCCCCCTTTGCCAGGCCCCAAGAGTCATGCCCCTGGTTTCCAGGGTCTGTGACTGGGGTCCTGCTACCTTCTCGGAGGCACCCCTAACCCTGGGCTCCCCACTCAATGTCCACTGCCTAACCCATCACCCAGCATTTGACCGTGTGTGAGTCCATCTGGCCGTGGGCCTTGGCTACCCTTGGGCTGGTGTGTCCCACCCTGACTGAGCCCTGGGCCGGGCCCAGGAGGGCATAGCCGCTGCCAGCCCCAGCTGACATGGGCACAGTCAGCACAGAGGCCATCTGCTGGGTGTCCAGGGAGCCCACACACACTTGGCTGGGAGTCAGGAAGTCTCAACTGGGGAGCAGCATCCGCCCCTCACGGCCTCTGCTGGAGAGTTGTGGGAGGGTTCTGCAACCCCAGCTCCTTGCTCAAGCTGTCTCTGCAGGCTCTGAAGCAGCCTGTGTCAGGAATGTGGGAGGGGGTGCAGATCAAGGCGGGGGAGCTGCCGGCAGCTGTAGGGAGGGGCGGGGGTGGCAGCTGCTGCTGTGACCGCCCACTCTCCTGTCCCCTCCACAGTGTGGCATTTTGGGACCAAAGGAAGCCTCCACCCCAGATGCTTCTGGGCTGAATGTAGAGACATGGGCAGAATCAGGCCCTCAGTATGTCCTTGGTCAATAATTAACATGAACAAGACTCCAAAGCTGTTTTTCAATGCCCAGCCCCTTGTCCCCCACTTCTGCTAGTCAGCTTCTGACTAATTGATCTGAAGCAGAGTCTGGGCTAAGTATTTTTCAAAGCTCTCCAGGTGATTATGATGTGTAGCCAGTGCTGAGAACTTCGGCTCCAGAGCTTTGCTATTCAAAGTGTGGCCCATGGGCCAGCAAAACTGACATCACCGGGGAGCTTGTTATTAATGCAGGGGCGCCTGGCTGGCTCAGTCGGTCAAGCGTTCAACTCTTGCTTTCGGCTCAGGTCATGATCTCGTGATTTGTGAGGTGGAGTCCTGAGTCAGGCTCTGCACTGACAGTGTGGAACCAGCTTGGGATTCTCTCTCTCCCTCTCTCTCTGCCCCTCCCCAGCATGTGCGTGCTCACACACACACACACTCTCTCTCTCAAAATAAACAAACATTTAAAAATAAATAAATGCAGACTCTCAACCCCAGCTATGGAATCCGAATCTGCTTTGTAAGATCCCCAGGGGGTTCAGAGGCACATTAAATTTGGGAATCACTGTGGGAAATAAAATCGACCTTCACCCAAGGAGGGCTGTTTTAGGACACCTCTGGCTGCTGCTTAATGGCTGTGACTGTGCCCATGTCAGCTGGGGCTGGCAGCGGCTATGCCCTCCTGGGCCCGGCCCAGGGCTCAGTCAGGGTGGGACACACCAGCCCAAGGGTAGCCAAGGCCCACGGCCAGATGGACTCACACACGGTCAAATGCTGGGTGATGGGTTAGGCAGTGGACATTGAGTGGGGAGCCCAGGGTTAGGGGTGCCTCCGAGAAGGTAGCAGGACCCCAGTCACAGACCCTGGAAACCAGGGGCATGACTCTTGGGGCCTGGCAAAGGGGGGGGGGTAAGGGGAGCAAGGCTCAATTCTAGTTCTAGAACCTCTGAAACACCAGACAGGAACTGCAGCAGCACCTCCATCGTTGGAGCCTGGCTACAAGGGACAGGGGAGGACTGGCTAGGGAAGAGGTGGCAGAAGGTCAGAAGGACCCGGTGCTAGGCTGCTGATGCCGAGCCGGACCTCCTCCTGACCTGGGGTGGCCGGTGGGTGGGCTGAGCCTCAGGAGGCGGCGGTGTGGTGAGGGGATGTGCTGAGGAGAGGAGGAGGCCAGTGCCCCCTGTGTCTCCCAACCAGGGATCTGTGACTGACGGTCGTTCCTCACTTGGGACCAGCACAAGCCACCACCAACTTCAGGCAGGACTCCAGAGAAGGTCTGGATTCTAGAGCCTTGTAAGGAGCGGGTAACCAACCTTTGTATCGGTCCGTTTTCTCCAGAGAAACAGGTTTCTTTTCCAGGAAATCTGCTTTTGCTTGTGAGGCCTTCAGCTGATTGAATGAGGTCTAGCCACATTATGGAGGGTAATCGCCTTTACTTCAAGTCCGCTGATTGTAGAAGTTTACCCCGTCTACAAATACCTTCAGGGCCACGCCTAGATTAGTGTTTGATTGAACCACTGGGTGATGTAGCCCAGCCAAGCTGACACCTGAAAGTAATCATCACACCCTCCAATGTGTCCACTGGTGTGGTTTTGGGGTGCCGGTGCCTTTAGGGGAGCGAGCGTTTGCCCGCCTGTCTGTATGCAGGGCTGGATGCTGGTGTTCAGTAGGGATGGGACTGGATCCTCCCTGTCCTTCTCCACCCCTGCCTGGGCTCAGGTCCCCAGCACCCAAAGCTTAATCAGTGCCACAGTCTCCCAACCGTGGTTTCCAGCCTTTTCTCACACCACACCCAGCAAGACCTTCTTAAAAGCAAATCCAATCAGCTCACTCCCTGTCTCCCTAAACTATTTTGGTTGCCTTTCTCTTAGCA
Source organism: Puma concolor (assembly GCF_028749965.1). Classification (NCBI taxonomy): domain Eukaryota; kingdom Metazoa; phylum Chordata; class Mammalia; order Carnivora; family Felidae; genus Puma; species Puma concolor. Next base: position 48,208,598 of record NC_141676.1, on the reverse strand, counting down.
CAGCTGACTTCTTTCCAGCCAAGCCACTGCCTGCAGGAACTACCAATACGTCCTCAAAAATCCAGGCCGCCTCATATCTTTGGGTGTTTGCTCATGCCAAGAATGCAACTTCTTTACTTATGCACTCTATCCTGTCTCTCTTTTATCTGTCACCCACTGCCTATGTACACACACTCAGACACACATGCATGTACACACGTGTGAGCACACACTCAAGAATGCCTAGTCTAGTGGTGTATCTAGACCTCCTCTATGAAGTCTTTCCTTGCCTCTCCTCGCCACCTTAGGACTAACCACTCTGTCCTTTTTGTCCTCTCATCCACTCACCCCGTGCACTTGCCCACCCTGGGGTCAGTGTCTGTAAACGAACAGTGACGGAAGGAATGAGCAACTAAATGGATACATGCATGTGTGAATACCAAGCTTCCCCCAACCAGCTCATTTCTTTTTTTACCCTTTGAAGCATCCTGATACCTTCTCTTTTTTTTTTTAACTTAAAAAAAAAAATTGTATTTTGAGAAAGAGAGAATGTGAGCAGGGGAGGGGCAGAGAGAGAGAGAGGGAGAGAGAGAATCCAAAGCAGGCTCTGAACTGCCATCGTGGAGCCTGATGTGGGGCTCAGACTCATGAACCATAAGATCATGACCTGAGCCGAAACCAAGAGTTGGACGCTTAACCAACTGAGCCACCCAGGCACCCCAGAAGCTTTCTGATGCCTTCTAATTCCCACTGACAACCTGAGACTCAAAGAGGATGTTTGGATCCCATTAGGTCAGCCAGAATCTCACTCCTTCTCCCCACCGCTGGGCAGAGCAGAGGTGGGGGTAACAAATGCAATAGCTTGTGTGTGTCGAGCACTTACTATGTGCTGAGCTTTACATGGATTATTTTATTGAATACTTACAACTCTGAGGGCAAGTACTTGTATTTTCCCCACTGTGCAGATGAGAAAACTGAGACTCAGTGACACAGCTAGTAAGGGGCAGAGCCAGGGCTTGAACTTGGGCACCAAGCCTGATTCCAGGGTCCCCCCTCAACCACCACACTAGACTGTCTCCCAGAGGGACATACAGTTGCATTGAACAATTTGGTGGAAAGCACTTTATTTAAATACAACTCAGACCACAATTTGATTTAAAAAGTATATTTTCACTTTTATTATTTATAGGTAATGTTGATGCATGATGAAGTTTCTTCTAATGCACTTATTTTTTATTGAGATATAATTCACATATCATAAATTCATCCTTTTAAAGTGTACAATTTAGTGGTTTTAGTATATTCATAAAGTTGTACCATCACCAGCCAGTATCTGATTCCAGAACATTTTTATCACCCCCCAAAAGAAACTACATATACCCACTAGCAGTCACTTCCCATTGCCCCTCCCTCCAGCCCCTGGCAATCACTAATCTACTTTTGTCCCCATTAGTTTGTTTATGCTGGACATTTTATATAAATGGAATCAGATATTTTGGGGCCTTCTGTGTCACTTTTTCACTTAGCCTGATGTTTCCAGTTTCGTCCGTGTTGTAGCATGTATCAGTAAATCATTCCTTTCCGTGGCTGGATAATATTCTATTGTACAGTAGGCTGAGTAATGACTCCCAAAGACATCCGTGGCCCATCCCTGGAATGTGATCTTATATGGCAAAAGGCATTTTGCAGATGTGACTAATTGAGGATTTGAGATGGGAAGATTATCCTGGATTATGATAAGGATAAGGATAAAAGCAGGATTGCCGTGTTGCTCTTTGAAGATGGAGGGAGGGGCTTCAAGCCAAGGAATACCCAGTGGCCACTGGAAGCACCAAAGGCAAGGAAAGAGATTCCTCCTTCATAACCTCTAGAAGGCACAAGTCCTGCCTCTAGCCAGTGAAACCAGTTAAGGGCTTTCAGCCTCCAGAACAGTAAGATAATAAATTTGTATTGTTTTGGAAATTTCTGGTAATTTGTTACAGCAGTAATAGGAAACCAATATGATATGGATATAGCACATTTTGTTTATCCATTAATTAATAGACATTTGGGGTTTTCTTTTTTGCACTTTCTAGCCATTGTGAATAATGCTGCTATGAACATTCATGAACAAGTTTGTGTGTGGACATACTTTCAATTCTCTTGGGTCTATACCTGTGGTGGGGGGAATTGCTGGGTCATAGGGTAACTGTTTAACTTGATGAGCTTTGTTTTGCAGACTCTTGCACATCCTGAACGGCCAGCAAAGTTTCAAACCGGGCAGGCAAGCTGATGGCCGGGCAGACGGGGGAGATTAGCATACGGGAGCGCTGCGGAGGGCAGGCAGTCTGGAAGTTCCAAAGAGCTGCCATTTCATGCATATGCAGCACTTTCCCAGAGCCAAAGGCAATGGGACTGCAATCACTTTTTTCTGTGTATCTATTCGAAGGTAGAAGCAGGTATGCGGTTTCCTAAAGCTGCTGCCGAAACAGTGTAGATATGCCTAATTTGGTAAAAATAAACAGTAAGGATTTCAAAGGACGTTCACAACAGGCGTGATAAGGACAGTGTCTGTCAAGTGTCTTCAGACCCAGCAGTGGCACCTGAATACCTCCTGTGAGCCTCAGGCCAGGCCCTGGGATGGGCTCCCTCATATCAGTTTTTGGATTTAGTTCCCACAGAACCCCACGAGGAAGTATGGCGTTCCTCCATGTGTGACATTTGAGGATGACACAGAAGCTGAGCCAAGGGAAGCGTCTGCCCAGGTCACAAAACTGTTGTTTGAGGGAGTCCGAATTCAAACCAGATCTGTCTGCCTTAAATTACTTTTCTCTCCATAGGAAAGGAGGACGTTTCCTTCAAGGTACTTGTTTGGGTTTGTAAGTACACACTCTGAGACGGCTTCGGCAGTCACCTGATCTAAAACTTCTCTGGTTCACGTTAGAATGGGAAGTCCTTCTGAGGGAAATGACGTAGAGACAAAAGTCTTGGAGCTCCCCACAGGAACTGGGGAAGACAGAGGAATTAAAGCAGTCTGGGAGTGGTTTTTGTTTTGCTTTTTTTGTTTTGTGTTTTCGTTTCTTGAGCACCCATCCCAAGCCAGGCTTCCCCTACAGTTGTCTCAGCATCCTTTTGAGGTACTTATTATCAGTGCTTCACAGATGAGAGGAAGGGAATATGGAGAGGTTACGTCCCCCAAGTGACCCAGCTGGAAAATAGTAGAGGCAGGATCTGAATCCAGGTTTGCTGATTGGAAAGCCCTTGCTATTTTCCCCACATAATCTTAACCACTTCTTGGTTTGGAATCTGAGACTCAGAAGGGATTAGGATTCTTCTTTCTGGGAAGCATGGCGAGGGACGTGAGGGAACAGAGAGGTCCAAGCCAATGCCTCGGAAGCCTACGTTGACCTCTGAGTTGGTGTGAGTTTGGGAAGGAAGATGTAGACACACCAAGCTGGGAGGGACCAGAGAGACTCATCTGGTACAATATTGAAGCGTAGGCCCAGGAAAGGAGTACAACCTGGCAGGCCAGGATGCAGAAAGAGCGGGAGATTGGGGACCAAATCCTGCTCCACCTACTGGGTACATCTGGGCAAGAGATTTAATCGGGAGATGAGGAGGGCCCTGTGGCAATTAGAAAGAAGACACGTGACCGGGCAGCAGGTAGTCAGCATGCCTGGCCTTCCCAGGCAGCTGGGCTCTAACGGCTGAAGCAGAACAAAACGTCCTCGCCGGGCCTTCTTGGAGGCTCAGATGATGCCCATGAGCCCACCGGAGGCTGGAGCCTTCTCCTTCCTCCATCACTGACGAGAGACTGGGTTCCCAGTCAGGCTCGCCAGACCCGGATGTCACAGACAGCAGGGTCTCCGGTGGTCAGTACTTTTGGGCAAAGAGCTTTGCAGAGTCTGGAAATCCAGCTCAGCGTTTCCTCAGCCTGTAGCCCCATGAGACCTCAGGAACAAAGACACTGCAATCCCGCTGGCGGCTGCTTCCTTGTTGCTAAGCGACCACATATTTGATACTAAGTTCCTGTTGATGAAGCTAATTGCAAAGGTTAATTGTCCTCCCAGATGAAAAACGCTCCAGGAATGTATGTAGGAGTTGGTCTCTATGAACTTCTGAGAGAATGTGATTTTTGGGAAAAGCCTGTTTTTCAGACGGTGATGGCATCAGCACTTTGTTCTTCATGCTTTGTTCATTTCTCTGGGCCGAAGTTTTCAAACTTGGCAAAAGGGACTCTTACATGGAACCGCAACATATGTAAGAGGTCAAGGAGAGCTAAGGAGGTGGGTGGAGTCCCCAGAGCCCCGCCCACCACGAATCCACGCCCACTCGGAGCCCCGCCCACTCCCCCGCCTCCCTCCAACCCAGTGGCGTCCCTGTGGTGCTGGTTTCTGGCTTCTCCCTCTCCTTTCCTTTACTAAGCAGTGATACCCTTGAGAGGTAAAGCTGTGCTGTCTACCTCTGTGTTTGGAGTATCCAGCCTAGAGCCTGGTGCAGGGCAAGTGAACAGTGAATGCATCACTCATAAATGACACCCTCATGTGTCATGAACCAGGCTGGATCGCTAATGTGGATGCAACTAAAATACTTGATTCAAAGATCATGGAATGCAGTTTCAGCACTGTTCCAGTTGCTGGGTTACAGTCCCTGGGGAAGCAGGTCATGGGCATGAGAACAGAGGAAATAGTGGGTTTTCATTTCACCTCCAGTACTTACTGGTTATGTGACCTTGGGCAGATGGCTTCATCCTCCTGGAGGCTCAGTTTCCTCATCTGTAAATGGGGATGATAAAACCCACTTTGTCTCTCAGTGCTGTTCTAAGAACTGGTGTTGACTGTATAAAATATATGGCCCTGTGCCTGGCAGAGCCGGAGTTCAATAAATGGTAGCTATTTTTTTCGTGTGTTGTTGCTTTCCAACAAGAGGCTGGAGTGGTCACTGTGGGACAGCCTGCCTCAGGCAGGAGGGCGAATTCCGATTCAATTCATGCATGCTCTGAGAAAAGACACAGCACCAAAGCCAGGGGCAGGAGTAGTAAGCAAAAAGGAGTGGAGGTATGGCTCTCCAAAGCATCTCCAGTGGCATCTTTTGCATTTCGCAGTGAGGATTTAAGAGGGCTTTCCTTCCAAGAAGATGCTGAGCCTCTCGTTAGAGGGGCTGTGAGTGGTGCTGGGTTGATCACGTGGGGGCCTGCTGTCGGCCCTGGCTCAGGGTCACCTGTGAGGACCAATGCAGGTGACAGCATCACAGAGGGGCTTCCCAGGATCTAGGTGGAGCTCAGATCCTGACACTTCAGCTTCTGTCCTCCACACATTCAGCCCTCAGCACGTATTTAGGGAAGATGAGGGGGTCAGAGATGGAAGACGTGAGTCCTACTTCAAGGAGCTCATAGTCTAATTCAGGGGTTAGCAAACATTTTCTATAAAGGGCCAGCTAGTAAATATTTTCAGCTTTGTGGACCATATGGTCTTGTGCAGTTACTCAGCTCTGCCATTGTAGCATGAAAGCAACCATAGGCAATATGGAAATAAATGGGCACGACTGTGTTCCAATAAAACTTTACTTAAAAAACCAAGGTTACCCAAGGACTATAGTTTGCTAATGCCTTAGAGAAAGACAAAGTGGTAAACAGATCTTTACAGTAGGTGTCATCATGCAGATGTTACACAGGATATAGCAGGTATCCAGACAAGGAAAAGATATTTGCTCAAAAAACTTCCTGAATGGGGCGCCTGCGTGGCTCAGTAGGTTCAGTGTCCAACTTCAGCTCAGGTCATGATCTCACAGTTTGTGAGTTGGATCCCCACATTGGGCTTTCTGCTGTCAGTGTCTGCTTCAGATCCTCTGTCTCCCTCTCTCTGCCCACCCCCCCCCCCCATAAATACAACATTAAAAACAACAACAAAAAGAAACCTCTTGATGGGGTGCCCCGGTGGCTCAGTCAGTTGAGTGTCCAACTCTTGATATCAGCTCAGGTCATGATCTCATGGTTTGTGATTTTGAGCCCTGCATCGGGCTCTGGGCAGACAGTTTGGAGCCTGCTTGGGATTCTCTCTCTCACCCTCTCTCTGCCCCTCCCCCACTTTCTTTCTCTCTTAAAGTAAATAAATGAACTTAAAAAAAAAAAGTAAAAAAAAAAAAAAAAAAAAAGAAACCTCCTGAAGATATCAGCTGGGTGGCTTTGGAGAAGTCCCTCTCTATATCTTAGTTTCTTCAGTGGGATATTAATATTATAGAGATCATAGCATAAATGTGTTATACACCTAACATACTGTCTAGGTCATTGTTATATCCATAAGCTAACTCAATAAATGTCAGCAATAATAATAGCTAATGTTTTTGAGGGCCTTTCATATGCTAGCCACTCTTTCATGCACTCTCTCTATATTATCTTATTTAAATCTCATAACTATACTGTGAGAGATCTATAATCCCTCCAAGAAGATGCTGAGCCTCTCGTTAGAGGCTCTGTATGAGAGATGTATAATCATTCTTTCCATTTGACATATGATAAGACAAAGGCACAAGGAGATCAAATAAATCTGGTAAAGGCACAGCCAGGACTTAAAGGCAAATTCCTGAGCCAGAACTCTAGCTACTGCACTCACAATAACCACTGACAGTATATATTAGGACCCAGTCAAGCCAAGACGGACAATTGCTGGTCAGCAGGCATGTTTCTGTGGGCAGTGGGTCATGGGCTTCATTGCTTGCCCTCTGGCAGCAAAGCCTGAACCTAAGTCTCTGAGTGATGCCCACACCCTATTACCGTGACACCCAATGGGTCATTTCAACCACGTTTGCCTCAAGGACTCAAGGGCACAGATGTGTGGTGGTGTCTTCCAACCCTCTGTACCTGGCAGTACAGTGAGCTTATCATGTCAAGCTTCACTCCTTCCCTATACTTTCTCCCCTTATGTCTAATCACCAGCTACCCTCAAAAACAAGCAAACAAAATATATGGAGTCCTGTAAGGATGGGCAATGATATCCTCACTCACCATTTTGGACCCATTTCTTTAGAGTTAAAGTTTCATGGTGTGCCCACAGTGGGAGCAAATGAGCCAACTCTATCAAGAAATAGAGGCATAAACACTGTGGACTAAGGATGCCTTTGTCCACTTCTTGACTGATGGTCTCCCAGGGATCGGACCATCTCACTTGCAATCTATGCTTTTAGCAGCTAATTGCATTTCTTAACCATGCTGCTTCAGACAAAGTTACACAAGTACAATTCCTGGAAGTCTGACACAGCTTGTCAGAGTAGCAGGGCAGAGCTCATCTTACTGGAAATCCCCCTTGGTCTCTTGACGGGGGGGTTGAGGGGGGTGGGGTGCTCAGTATAGCAACATCAGGAGCCCCAGCCCCCTTAGCATTTACTGGGCTTCCAATTAGTGTAGGCCCTTGAAGTTGGGGTATGAGTCAGCCCAAGTCTGTAAGAGACAGCTTGTATCTGGCCCAAGGTCAAATTTCAGAGCACCAGACTCTAGGAAAGAGGCCCATCCATGTTTAAGGATTGGTGCCTGCACGCAGCTAGCTCACAATGATAATAACAACAATAGATACCATTGATTGAGTTCCTGTGGATCAAAAGCTCTTATGCAAACACTTTTCAGCATTGCCTTTCTCTTGTTGCAGTGGCCGGTTCTGCGTGGGCGTTGGTTGATTTCCCACAGGTACATCTTGATAGTTTCTCACCTCTGCTATGTGCATGTACCATGTGCCTCCTATGCTGGGAGTTCTCTGTTGATGCCCGTGTAAAGCCCCACTCTGCATCCCACAAGGGGAAATACCAAAGTGCAAGAGAGTCCCCCGTAAGACGAAATTTTGGCCAGTTGGAGATAGAAGTCACTAAATACATTCTTCCCTCATTCTCTCCCCTGAGAGATGGTTCCAAGACTCATCTTGTATTGCCCAAGGGCTTTCAGAGATGCCACTATGATTAAGCATTATGGGATTGCTTCTGCTAGTTATAGCCAGAATCTGGTAGCTATAGTGCGCTCAGGCTGGAGGATTTCTTGGCATGGGTGGAGTGGGGGGCTAGTCCCCAGAGCAGCGTCTTTCTAGGATAAGAGGCTCCTACCAAGTGTTAAAGGCATCAGTTTCAGTAGTGAAGATGAACTAGATTGGGCTAAGCAGGAATCAGGTAGAGGTAGATTGCTTTAATCTCAAAAAGCCTACGTATGTTCTTGACTTTCTGAGGATTTGGCTATTTACTGCCATAAATGCAGAGTAAATTGAAACCTACCTTTCTTCTCTAGGATATACTCCCTCTAGTTGCTCCCAAGTTTGGGCTAGGTAGCTTTCTGGACCAAGAGCTAATGGAATATCAGGTCTGAGGAGGCTATTTTTGGATGATCTTAGATTAGCACTTGAGCCAAAGCTCCCACATAGCCTTTGAAATTCCAGACAAAATATAATCGGGACAGACCTCAGGTATGATAACATGCCTCCTCACTATGACTTTGAGCCTGGAATTCATTATGTCGTGCACATTTGGAGCAGTGCTAACTAATCTAGGGTTTTTTTCTTCAGGTCCTTCTTCTGCTGGCTTTAACTAGCAATACTTTTGCCCAGTAGTCACAAATGGGGTGTGGCATAGACAATGCTAGCGTGGGGACTTAGGAATATCATATTTCACAATCTCCCCTGCAGTCTGCAACCTCAGACTGGGTTCTAACTTATGGGTTGTAGGCAAATATATGCCACTTTCAGTCCTGGCCTTAAAACTCTACGTATGTACATTTGCCCACACTTTCTCCCTTTTTTCCCCTCCACCTAGTTGGAAGCAAAGTTTTCCAGCTGGGTGGGGCCCATGATGAAAGGAATTCAATCCTCAACACTTGCTTGGAGGTGGAGGTATCCAGGAGAGTCACTTGTCACACATCAGGCTACGTTAAACCACTGAGATCTGGGATTGCTTGTTACTGGAGCTTAGCTCACACATACTAACAAAGCGGGGGACAGTGCCTTTCCAGCCCTCTTGCCCCCAAATCGCTCCAGGATGGTTGGGGAGCAGTTAGGTGTTCTCCCCTGGTCTTTGGCTCACCAGTCTTTGCCAGGCTGGATCAGGATGGAAGCGTGGGAAGGTTTTACTGAAGGGCCAGGTACATTTCAGAAGAGCAGTGTCCTGTGAGAGGAGGAGAGTTTGTAACTTACTGTGATCATTCCCTGTGCGTACAAGGGAAGCACTTCAGAGAAGCAGCCCGTACAGCTTCAGACCTCTGTCTTGGTTCCACCTGGGACCCTCTCAACTCCATTGGGGTTTGTCCTCATCCCTGGCTCTTCACAAGAAGATGACATTCTGCCCCTCAGATCCTTTAGGTTTTGTAAACCAGAGTGCTTTAGGCTTCCTTTCAGCTGATAATGGTGGTTCTGCTATCCCTGGGAGGAAGTGGTAAGGGTGTCTACGGGATGGTGTCACAGTCTCCTTCCCTCTCTCCCCTGCAAGGGGCTCTGGCTGCCTTTCTCACAGGCTCATCTGGGAAGCAAGTACCCCTCTCCATGGGTGTGCTACTTTTTTTGTCAGAGGCAACCTGGCACAGACTCATTTAAGGAAAGGACATTCTCTTGGTCAGAAGTTTTGACCTCGTCCCTTTATCAAACAGCGACCCCTTTCATTAATGCAAGGGGCCTTTGGTTCTTGTGGGGGCCTGGGTTAACTCATAAAGGTCACCAATTGGGCTACAAATAGCTCATTTTTGCCATTCAGAAGAGGTGACAGCCTCTCCTTTGGGATGGATGGTTCTCAAGTTACTCAACTCTGTTGGGGGGTTCCCAAGTTATTTTCATGCTTTCCCCAAATTGTATGCACATATATACACACATGCACATACACATGTGTATATACACACACACTCCCCTAGATGGTAGATAAGGTCATGCCAGAGCACAGCACACAGGGCACATTCCTGTCTCAGGGCCTTTGCACTTGCCTCTCCCTCTGCCTCAAACACCTGGTTTTCAGATTTCCATCTGGCTTGCTCCCTGCTCTCATCCAGGTTGTTGCTCAGATGTCATCTTCTCGGGGAGAAGATCATCCTATAAAATTGCATCCCTCATTCCCCAGCATCCTTATATCCTTTCCCTGCTTTGTATGAACTCCCAGCACTTATCACATTCTGACAGGGTATATATTTTACTTGTTTGTTAGTTTACTGTCTGTTTCCCCCAAAGAACATATGAACTCCAAGAAAATAAGAGTTTTCATCTGTGTTGTTTCCTCCTGTATCCCCTGATCTACAACAATGCCTGGAATATGGCAGGCGCTCAAAAGATACTTGTTAAATGAATTAATGATCCCCTTTTCCAGATAAAGAAGCAAAATCTCAGAGGGGTAGTTAGAGCTAGGGCGTGTCAAGAAAGATTTCAAACCCAGGAATTTCTGCCTCAAAGCGTTTTTATTTTCTGCTCTGACATCAGACTTCAGGCGTGCACGCTATGGCCAAGGGGCTGTGATGTGGGACGATGCAGCCACGAGGAGAATATTCTCTAACACCAGGTACCAGCGAGCTGTCTGCCCCAGTAGCTGTGCCTCGTTTGCAGGGTTTCTGTTCTGCCCACAGAAGCATTTACCTCGTCAGCAGCATCCGTGGTCTTTCAAATTGCTTCACCTCTCTGTGGCTCAAACACCTTCAGCTTCCTACCTGCAAATATTGCCTTTGAGGTTTTCGAGCCATGCTTCCATTCTGTCATGCTTGACAGGCTGGGGGTCAGGTGCCCTGGGGCCCCGTTGTCACCACACGCTTCTTATCGGTGTGTTGTCTGTGCCTTCTTTCCCAGGTGGCTCGCACTCCAGAAGAGGTGACTTGTGATTAGCTACTCACATTTGCTGATCAGGATTTCCATGGCCACATTCACCTTCCCTTCAAGCCATAAAGCTTTCCACGGAAGGGATCAAGCGTCACTTTAAATCAGTGGGGGCTTTAACTCATGCTGACGGCTGCGTCTACCCCCAGAGATTCTGATTCCATTGGTCTGGGCATCGGAATTGTAAAAATCTCCCCTGGTGATTCTCAATGTGCAGCCAGGGCTGGGAACACTGCTTCGATCGGCTGTTGAGCCTCTTTCTGAGAGGGGAGGAAGAGCGTACAATGTAGCTGAAAACACATACATTTCAGAAATAGTCACGTTTCATTCCCGAGTTCTCCTGTCCCTCCTCATCCGACATCCTGCTGGGGCCCGGAGACCGCGTCCTTCTCAGTTTCGTTGTGGAAATCTGATATTTCTATTTTCTAGATGCCTTTCTTACTACAAATAATGGCAAACTCTGGTGAGTATGAGGTTCTTTCTATTGGTCGTGTGTACCTCAGTTTTCTCACCAGGGAAATAGGCATAATAATAATAATGCTGACATGGTAGGTTTGTTGAGACTTCAAGGAGCTAATATATGTAAGCTAGGAGTTAAGTGCCTGGCATCAGCTACTATTTTTGTTGTTAGGCATCTTGCTTATCAAATACCTTCTCCAGAGTCCATTGTTATAGGAACTGATATTGGCTCTGAAGCAACCTTCCACCTAGATATTCCATGACTTTTTTTTTTTAATTTTTTAGGTTTATTTATTTATTTTGAGAGAGAAAGAGCGAGCAGAAGAGGGGCAGAGAGAGAGGGAGAGAGAGAATCCCAAGCAGGCTCTGCACGGTCCGCACAGAACCCGACGTGGGGCTCAAACTCAGAAAAAGTGAGATCGTGACCTGGGCCGAAACCAAGAGTTGGACACTTAACCGGCGGAGCCCTTGCATGACTCTTTAAGGGCTTTTGGCTTTGCCATGCCTCTGGCACACTCCAAATGTGTTACAAAGAAAGTCTCATCCTCTGTCTTTCAAAAGGTGAATGGCACTATTGTAAATCTTGGGACTTGCCTTGGGCAGGGGCCAGCCTCACCTGCCTCTGGACCAGTGTTCCGAGCCTGGCACCATAGTGGTGTCTATCCCCGGGGGTAGCTGTGACTACACCTCCCACAGGTCCAGAAGCAGGTATGGACAGATGCTGCCAAGACAGCGGAAGTGGCCACGGGGGTGGGTAGCAGAGAACTAAGTGGAGGAGCCCAGCATTGGAAGGGCCCATGTGCCGATAACCCAGGGATTGTGGGCCGGCATAGCCACAATGTTTGGTCCAATCACACATGCAAATATCTCCCGGAAGGGGGTGTCTGGGTGGCTCAGTTGGTTAAGCGTCTGACTCTCGATCGTGGCTCAGGTCCTGATCTCACAGTTCGGGGGCGTCAAGCTCCACGTGGGGCTCTGTGCTCACAGAGCAGAGCCTGCTTGGGATTCTCTCTGCCCCATCCCTGCACACACGCATGTACACATGTTCTCTCTCTCTCTGTGTCTCTCTCTCTCTGTCTCAAAATAAACAAATAAACATTAAAAAGAAAAAAAAAAAGGATCTCATGGATCTGGACTCAGAAAATTAATTGCGGAAGTCTGGTAAGCCGGACCCTGATCAGGGTGCAAGTATCTGTCTCTTCCTGTGGCCTGAAGTGGATGAAACAAGAGCACCCGCCCAGGGGAGAGACCACAACCAAAGGGAGGCAGAAAGTGCAATAGTTGTCCCCAATCTGGAGAGAATGATAGAGATAGAAGTGATACAGACACCACCTCCATCTCCTGAGACTGTTTTCCAGGGGTAGGGACAGACCAAATATTTGACAAGGGTAGTCATGTAGTGTGATGGGTTTCATGCCAGAGACATGTAAGTAGCTGTGGGCACAAGTCACAGGAGACCCGGGTTCACCCTGAGCTCCCAGTGGCAGCAGCTTCCCTCGACTGTGGCTGAAGGTTACCAGACCCACAAGCCTTTATTTCTTTACCTCTGTCTACATGTGTAGGAACTGAGAATGCCATGCTTGCCTTGTGTTGGCCGCATGCGGCTGTCCTAGCCCAGAACCTCTGAGAGAGGGGGAATCAGGTCCCCTTGTTCACCACCGTGTCTCGAGGGCACAGGAAAGCATGTGGCATTAGCAGATGCTCTGTAGTTATTCACTGAATACATGGATGGCTGCATGAACTAATGAATCCCAATGTAACACAATGATGGGGAACCCAGGGAAGTGGTGCCCAGAAGTCCACATGCCAGGTAGCCGGCAGGTAGCAGGGCACAGTGTGGTTAACAAGGTAAGACCCACTCAAAATCACTGGGGTGGGAGTTTGCAGCAGGGACCAAGATATGCACACAGAGCGGGCCTAAAGAGCCTCTGTGAATCATGGCCCCAGGACCTGGGCAGGTCTGGGCCTTTGGATGGGGATCAACACGCCCAGCAGCTGGGAACTGCTGACAATGGAGGAGGGCTGACACAGCAATGAAAAAGACATACGGTCCATTCAAGAGACAGCTAGTTAGTGAAGAAATTGCTCTGGAAGTAGAATATTTCTGAGATGGATGCAGAATCCGTAGGCTTTAACCATAGATCACATCATGTTTTCAAACACATTTCTCTGTGTCGACAATTTCACTTATTCTGCAGGTTGTGACGGATTCAAGTGCCATAATTCCTGCCAATGAGACCGGAGCCACATCATGTGGGTTCCCAAATTGGGTTTGTGTATTGCAGCTAAATGGCCATCTCTTCATTTAGAGGAGCTACAGTTTGAAGATGCACCAACAGTACAGCCATGATGACAGATGAGAAACCCCCAGTCTGGCAGGGCCTCCCGCCCAGTCAGAGCTGACTGCACACCCGGGAGGCCCTGTCTGCACCTGCTAGTAGTGTCATCTCATGTGTGGCCTTGCGCTTTGGGGATGGCAGGTGGGGCCTGAGGCAGCTGGTGTGCTGAAGGGGCAGATGGAACTCTGTCCAGAACTCAGTCCAGAACTCAAGGGTCATATCTAGTACCTAGGACAGCTGCTTCCAAGGTTCCTCAGGCTGCACTTCACAAGGACCAGCAAAGGGTAGAGACACCGGCACACCGTGAAACACGGGGTCCTTGGGTACCTGTTTGAGGCAAAGCACCTGCAGGGATGGGGAGGCTGATTGAGTCAGGTTTCATGAGGTCGCAAGAGCAGACACGCAAAAACATGCTGCAGTGATGCTTCCAATATAAAGATGTATGGATTGGGGTGCTTGGGTAGCTCAGTTGGTTAAGTATCCGACTTTGGCTCAGGTCATGATCTGGTGGTTCCTGAGTTTGAGCCCCGCATCGGGCTCTGTGATGACAGCTCAGAGCCTGGACCCTACTTCAGATTCTATGTCTCCTTCCCCCTCTGCCCCTCCCCTGCTTGCTCTCTCTCTCTCTCTCTCTCTCTCTCGCTCTCAAAAATAAATACACATTAAAAAAAATTTTTTTAAAAAGATGTATGGATTGAAAGTAAATGGATAGGCAAAGATATACCATGCTAACACTAACCAAAAGAAAGCAGGAGTTGCTGTACAAATTTCAGACAGAGCAGACTTCAGACCAAGAAAAGTTACCAGGGACAAAGAGGGGCATTACATAATAATAAAGATGTCAATTCTCTAAGAAGACATAACAAGCCTTAATATGTATGCTACTAACAACAGAGCATCAAAAGTATTGTCCTCTGGTTGTATACATTGTTTCTCTTATAATTTCTTTGACCCATACTCTTAACTACTGCCCACGCTATTATCCCTCTGAAAATGAAATGCAAGAGAACTTAGCTGCGCTCAGAGCTGTCCGCATTCTGAGACGCAACAGTTCAGTCAGGATTGAAACGAGGGGCTTATGCAAGGAATTCAGGGAATTCGGGGATGAAGTTTGGCTTTTCATAGAAGGAAGATTGCTTTATATCAGAGCAACATTCGGAGCTGAGAAAATCAACCAGAGCTGAGACTTGAATGCTCTTGCTGCTGGTTCAGGAGAGAATTGAGGAGAACAGGTAAAATCTGATTCAGATAAGCTGGAGCTCAAGTCTGTTTCTTTTGCCTCCTCCACGTGGTGCTGGGACCGGGTCTCAGGGATGAGCTAGGCGAGCGCTGGTTCCACTGGGAGAGAAGGAGTCAGTAAGAACGTCTCCTGCAAAGTCTTCTAACGTTGAAGCTGGCTTCATGACAGACAGCCTTTGCTCCCGTGCAGACCAGCATGGAAGATAAAAAATTATAAAAGTGTCAGCTCAAAGATGTTTAGTTCTTTCTCAAATGGCAATTCTCAGCATGCCACAGAGCTACTGGTTAACTCAGTAGCGTCACAGATGGGGCTTATGAGCTCAAAATTATGGTGAAAATTTTATGAGGCTCCATTAGCTTCATACGAGCAAACCACAGATGCTACTGGTGTACTTTGAGGAGTGATAAATAAATACTTACATACATACTTGTTTTCTTTAGTTGATTCATTCCTGAGGCAGAACCTGTATTTCATTTTCTCCCCCAGAGCTTGTGTTGAATGCTCGGGAATGATGTTTTAAAGACACTAAGCTTGTTTATTTGAGCTCTCGGGCCCCTCGGAGCAAAGCGGTCCTGACTGACCTTTCAGCATGGGTTGACTCAAAGTGACAGTTTCCTGTGATCTGTTACAGGAGAAACCATCTCTCTCTCCTTCCTGCGCTGAGCCATGTTAGCAGTCAGCCTGAAGAGTGAGCACAGGGTGAAGTCAGGGCTTCTGGCTTTTACTTCCAGCCTCCCCTGTTGTTCTCATCCCCTCGACACATGCCCGCCCCCCGCCTCCACAGAGCAGGCACCTGGTCTTACAGTGAGGCTGAACCAGGAGACAGTTCTGACTGGCAAACGCCAGGCTGTCCCCTGAATTGTCCCTTGTCCTGCTAAGCCTTTCTTACTGAATCTTACAAGCTTGGATTCCTCTTCCCTTAGGATTAGTTTTTTTCCAGGAAGCTCTTCAATTTTTTTAATATAATGTTTCGTTATTTTTGAGAAAGAGAGAGCGAGCGAGTAGGGGAGGTGCAGAGAGAGAGAGGGAGACACAGAATCCGAAGCAGGCTCCAGGCTCCGAGCTGTCAGCCCAAAGGGGCTCGAACTCACGAGCTGTGAGATCATGACCTGAGCCGAAGTCAGCTGCTCAACTGACTGAGCCACCCAGGCGCCCCTAGACTAGCATCCTTTAAAATTTTTTTAACGTTTATTTATTTTTGAGACAGAGAGAGACAGAGCATGAACGGGGGAGGGTCAGAGAGAGAGGGAGACACAGAATCTGAAACAGGCTCCAGGCTCTGAGCAGTCAGCACGGAGCCCGACACGGGGCTCGAACTCAAAGACCGTGAGATTGTGACCTGAGCCGAAGTCGGACACTTAACCGACTGAGCCACCCAGGCACCCCTAGACTAGCATCCTTTAAATGTGCTCAGAACACTGACACTGGCCTACATTTGGGCAAAACTCATCTCACACAAAGCCTATTTCACAATTAAGTGTTGAATATCTCATGCAGTTTACTGAATACTGTACCATGGAAATCAGAATGGGTGTGTGGGGACAGAACGGCTGTGTGTCAGTTGCTTACCCTTGTGATGGCGTGGCTGACGGGGTGCCGTGGCCTGCCACCACTACCCAGCATCACAGGAGAGGAGCGCGCCACATATCGCTAGTTCAGGAAACTAGCACAGTTCCAAATTTCCAGTATGGTTTCTACTTACGGGGCATTGCTTTTGCACCACGGTCAAGTTGAAAAATTGTAAGTGAAGCCATCGTCAGCCAGGGACTATCTGCACTTTCTATATTCTAGATACTGTGTTAAGTATTTTGTATACTGTAATTGATTCAGTTCTCAAAATAACCTTGTTAATCAAGATTCTTTTGATTACAAATGACAGAAACTTCAACTAAAACCGGCTTACACATACAAGGCAATTTCTTGACTTAAGTAACCAAAAGTCCAATATAAGCACATACCAAAATTAAACAAAGTAGTGATATGGTTCCCTCTGGGTGGATCTTGGGTAATTTCTCTTTCCCTTTTTATGTTCTACATTATGTATTTGCTTATACTAGACATTTGCTATGTTTAAAATCAGAGAAACTTTATTTGAACGCGGCTTATACGGCATTCGCCACATCGTTTCATATATTCTAATCAACTGGGACTCTTGTTCCCTGGGCTATGGTGTTCTCAAGGGCAAGGACTTCTACATGTGTCTTTGTAGGACCTTCCTTTTCTTTTCAATTTGTGCTCAAAGATATACATAAGGTGGATTGAATTCACACGTCTCACAAGGATGCTTTTTGCTCTTCCAATTCTTTCAGAAGACAGATGATAATAAGACAATAGTTTACACTTGATTCAATCCATGATTCCTCAGGACAAACCATGTAACCTCAAATGGAGGTAATAATCTCAGGTTATTGTGAAGCTCAAATGAATTAGAGCCCCGTGTGAGCTGTAAAATTCTGTACACCTGGCAGTCGGTAATGACTTGGGTTTATAGAGACTTCTCATTCCACAGCTTCTATCCTAGGTGAGTCATGTCTATTTCTAAATTTTCTAAGAACCATCATTATCTCTTGATGAAAAGATATGGGAGAGGAGAGAGGAGCTGGGAACATCAATTTAGGACACATTATTAATCCCCTGCCGTGTGCATGCTCCACACCCACACATCCTGCTGTCAGATTGTCAGATTCTTCTGACATCTCCTTCTGGAAAGCTTGAAGGGCTCTCAAGCCCAATAGGTTTGAGACTGAGTTCAGGATCTTGCTTCCAAAACTGGTCCTCTTGAAGCGTTCTTCATACCAGTGAATCTTTCCACCCTCAACTCTCTCTCTTCCTCAGACTCCATATTCAAGCCACTGCCGTGATCTGTCTACTTCACCTGTTATAGGTCTCTGGAATTTATTCTTCTTTTCATCTTCACTACCATGACTCTAGTCCAAGGTACCATCACTCCACCTCCTACTTGATCTCTCCATGGAAGAGCTTCCTTTCTTCCAATCAACTCCACTTAGTAGCCAAACACAACTCTGATCGTGTCACCTGCTCAAAACTCTTCAGTGACTTCCTCACTCTGAGGATACAGGTCCCATCTTTTTTTTTTTTTTTTTTAATTTTTTTTCAACGTTTATTTATTTTTGGGACAGAGAGAGACAGAGCATGAACGGGGGAGGGGCAGAGAGAGAGGGAGACACAGAATCGGAAACAGGCTCCAGGCTCTGAGCCATCAGCCCAGAGACCGACGCGGGGCTCGAACTCACGGACCGCGAGATCGTGACCTGGCTGAAGTCGGACGCTTAACCGACTGCGCCACCCAGGCGCCCCACAGGTCCCATCTTTAAGCAAACTCATGCAGGCCCTGCAGTGAGTAGGGTACCACCTGTCTTTTACCGTCTACCCTCATTTTCCACCCCTTCACTCTTTCGGCTCCTCCTGCGTGAGCTCCTTAGAGGCCCTTCTACCTGCCTCTTTATGGGCTGTTCTCCCAGAATGGAAGGACATTCCTCTATCCTCCGGTTAATCCTTCACAACATACATAACATCTCAAATGTCACGTCCTTGGCATCTTTTATTTCCCTGACTAGGTTGATCCGCCTTTTGTTCTGTCAGAATTCCGTATGTCCTCTTCTTAGCACTTGCTACAGTTGCAATTTTACATTGTTGGTTTAATTACTCGATTAATATTTGTTTAGTTACTCGATTAATATTTCCACCAGATTGTAAGGTCTATGAGGGTAGTGACTGTGTCTCTTTGTATTCCCTATCATATCCGTAGCATACGGATGGGGACAGATCCCAGGGGATGGGGACAGCAGGGGATGAGGATGGCACCCAGAAGATGATTGATACACATGTGTTGGACGGATGGATGAATGAATGAATGAATGAATACATGTGTACATATGAGGCACTGTGCTAGGAGCTAGTGATACAAAAAAATCAAGTACCCACAGTCAGGCTGGACATGGGCACAAGTCCACGGCCAATCACAGTGCAAGGGAGAGGGGCACTAGCCTGGTCCTGGAGGCTCGGGGACCACTCTCAGAGGAGACAGATTTTAAGATGAATCCCCAAGGACTAGCACGAATGCATTAGCTGGGTGAGCAAGGTGGCCCCAGATCTGCATTTTATAAACACCCTAGTAATTCAAATTGGGGTGGGGGTAGGGCTAGGGTGGATCACATGCTGAGAAGCATTAGTGTGGGAGGTTAGGGGGGGAGACAGGTAAGGGGGCTTCAGTGATAGTCGAGGTGTAGGGCATGGTCTTGTTTTAAATGCTGGACATTCCAGGGGCGCCCAGGTGGATCAGTCGGTTAAGTATCTGACTTCAGCTCAGGTCATGATCTCACAGTGGGTGAGTTAGAGCCCCCCGTCAGGCTCTGCGCTGACAGCTTGGAGCCTGGAGCCTGCTTCAGATTCTCTGCTTCAGATTCTGTGTCTCCCTCTCTCTCCTCCTCTCCCCCACTCATGCTCTATCTCTCAAGAATGAATAAACGTTTAAAAAAATTTTTAATGCTAGACATTCCAAGTGGGGACTCCATGCCATGTCTCTTTGCACAGACTGAAGAAGGAGATACCCTCCCAGGATGCAGACCTGAGGCCTAGAGGCCAAGGCTCTGAGCTGAGCTTTTCCCCGGAGAAGGGAGTTGGTTGTGGAGACCCTACAAAGGCCTAGCTTTTATATTTGTGTGTTTCCCCTGGACTACGAGAAAGTTTCGTAAAGCGTGCATAAATGGAAAACATGGCTTGCTCCTACATCAGCGATTCCCCTTTGCTCTAGCCAGGCAGAGAGGTCTGGTCCCCCTGACTGCCTTGGGCCGTGGAGGCATGGAGAATCACAAGAAGTCAGCCTGCTATTTCGTCTTTGCTGGAGGAGTGGGCTTTGTCCTAGAGGTTAGGGAGGTGAGAGCCAAGGGAAGACTTGAGGGCAGAGATGAGACAGATCGCTTCACTCCCAAGAGAGGCAGATGAAGGGCAGTCTCTCCTCTCTCTCTTACTCTTCAAATCCAGTCATTCTTCAGGATTGATCATTTTTCTCTCCTCCCTTTTCTTCTTTCTTGCTGACATGTCTTTCTCTTGCCTTTTCCAGAAAATTCCTACTCACCTAACAAACCCCAGATTATAAATCACCACCTCTTTTCTGTGGCGTTCTCTGACTGTCTCAGGCAGGCCACACACACGCGCGCGCGCACACACACACACACCCCATGTCTACATGAGAAACAATAGTAAAATTGGTCTTGGAGTCTGAAGAAGTAGATATGAATCTGAGCTATTTCATTCCCTCTTACTAGTTCTGGGACGTTGGGGAAGTTCTCGATCCTAGCTGAGCCACTACCTTTCCTCATCTGTAAAATGGGGACTTAATATTTACCTTGTGGGCTATTGTGAAACTTAAGATGGATGTCAAGATGGATATGTAGGCTATAAACGCGCATCAGAAAAATCCCATTGTTGGATTTCTTTTACTTCTGGTTACATTAAACTCTGATGGCCTAACACCCTACCTAAGACTTCCCTTCAGCTGGTGAGTGCCCCACAGGAGACACCTGGCCTCCTGCCCTTTCACTCTCTGCCTGTACCCAGGGATCTACAAAAGACAGCCTGCTGAATGCATGACTTTGCAATCCCTCGTCACCCCTGGGAAGGAGGTAAAGGCCTATTTGAGTTTGGCCCACTTGGTGAGGTTTAGACGGCCATACTGTTCTTATTCAGTGTCCTCGGTTTGGCCAGTCTGCCCGTTTATTTTTTTATTTTTATTTTTTTATAGTTTATTTATTTTGAGAGATGGAGTGAGTGGGGGAGGGGCAGAGAGAGAGAGAGAGAGAGAGAGAGAGAGAGAGAGAGAGAATCCAAAGCAGGCTTCACACTGTCAGCTCAGAGCCCGATGTGGGGCTTGAACCCATGAAACTGAGAGATCACGAACTGAGCCGAAATCAAGTGCTGGACGCTTAATGGACTGAGACAGGCGCCCCTGCCCAAGTTTAAAGTGGAGAAAGAAGTTTCTTCCCCTCCTATGCCCTTGTCCTTTGGTTTTCCTTGAACCATCAATCACCAAGATACAGTCAGCCTCCCTGGCCACACTTCTCATGTGTGGGCACTTGGGCTTCCACAACTACCGGTTCAGGGCTCTGAGCATCCTACCCACTGCTCTCCCTTCCCCCAGACTGCCTTTCCCTGCAGCCCCTCCTGCCTGTCTTGCTGTTGACATCGAAGGACAAATGCAGTCCTATATTTCAAAGTCATCGGGCAGATCTGATTAATTTTGGAAATGAACAACATGAAGATTCATCACAAACTTTCAGGTATGAGCAGCAATAAACAAAACCAGAGCATGGAGTGCTATTTATTTATTAAAACAGTAAATTGAAGGGAAATGGGCTATTTATTTTGCACGAT
This sequence comes from Puma concolor, assembly GCF_028749965.1. Classification (NCBI taxonomy): domain Eukaryota; kingdom Metazoa; phylum Chordata; class Mammalia; order Carnivora; family Felidae; genus Puma; species Puma concolor. The sequence continues at coordinate 48,187,398 of NC_141676.1, read as the reverse complement.
GTCTTCCACAGAAATAATTGGCTCATTAATCACACTCTTGCTGTGGTCACGTTCAGAAGGTCAGGCTCGCCAGGGAATTGAAACAGGGGGGCGGTCTGCACAGCCCTGGCAGCGTGTAGAGCCTGGGGGGATGCTGGCTGCTGGGGGCCTTGGCATGTCCTGTGGATTCTGTGTCACATGAAGGTAGCCAGGAGGCTGGAAGGCAGTGTGGCACAGTGGCTCGGGCAGCAGGGGGCCTGGGTTCAAATTCTGGCTACTGCCACTTCCTATCTGTATGACCTTGGGCAGGCTAGTTCACTCCTACGTCTTGATGTCTTCATCTGTAAAATGATGCTGGTAATGGGAACTAACTTGTAGGGCACCAAGAGTTTAAGTGAGTTGGCAAGGCACCAGCATGGGTCCGGGGCAGGTTTGGTGCTCTTATGGATGTTAGTTGTGTTTGTTCGTTTGGTCCAGGTAGAGCCTCAGGCTGGGACACCCTGGTGTCGTGGAAGCTTGGAGCATAAGGTTACTGCAGTGTTGCCAAAGGTGGCCAAAGGAGGCAGACAGCATAGTAGAGGCTAGGGGGTCAGGCTCTGCAGTCAGCCTCCTTGGGTTCAAATCCAACCTCTGTCTCTTACTAGTTATATGTCCTATGGAATGACTTGGCCTTTGTGTGCCTCAGTTTTCTTCACTGTAAACTGGGGGTGATCACAATAGCACTGCTTGGTGAGACTATAATGAACGTTAAATGAGAAAATAAATGGAAAGTACTTGCCTCGGTGGCGGGCGTTAGAAATAATCGACATTTGTTATGATCATTTTTAGGACCTTCCTGGCCTGGGCCTTTCCCCCAGACACCCGGCGTGGTCCAGGCATGGTGGAGGTGAGCAGACATGCTGAACTTTGGGCCCCTTCCCTGGCAGGGACGCAGAGGGTGCCAGAGCCCAAAAGGGGAAAGGCTGGGGAAGGCGTGCCTACAGCAAAGGCCAATGCCACAGCGCAGCTGGAGGGTCCACGTGGTTTGGGCAGGTGACAGCAACGAGCAGGGGTTTGGGTTGATGGGACAGAGCAGAGCCCCCATGAGTAGGTGGCCTCTGGTAGCAGCAGCCCAGCCAACAAGAGGCTGCAGAGCACCATCCCAGTGGGCCGAGGGTCACGGAGAGGCCCCGGCTGGGAATCAGACTTCTGGAGGAGCACAACGGAGGGGGTGGATGGGCAGGGCGGAAAGGCCAAATGCGGGGCACCCATGCATTCCTATCCTCTCCCCTGCTCACCCAGTCTGGTACCCTTGGAAGCCAGAGCCAGAGTCTTTCCCAACACATCACTCCAGGAAGCTGTGGCCAACCAAATACCCTCAAATGGATGGGATCTCTTTGCTAGTCCAGGGCTACAAGGTCAAAGCCCATCCTAGGCTCTTCTAGGGCAGTGAGGTCAGCTCCCTCACATGCTGGTCAGGAGGGGCTGAGGCTATTGAAGAAGACCTGAGTTTCTTTCTCTTTCTTTCTTTCTTTCTTTTTCTTAAGTTTATTTTGTTTTTTCTTTCTTTTAAAAAAAAATTTTTTTTAATGTTTTATTTATTTTTGAGACAGAGAGACACAGAGCATGAACGGGGGAGGGGCAGAGAGAGAGGGAGACACAGAATCAGAAGCAGGCTCCAGGCTCTGAGCTGTCAGCACAGAGCCCGACGCGGGGCTCGAACCCACGGACCGTGAGATCATGACCTAAGCCGAAGTCGGATGCTTAACTGACTGAGCCACCCAGGCACCCCTAAGTTTATTTATTTTGAAAGAGAAGGAGAGAGAAAGTGAGCATGAATAGGGGAGAGGTAGAGAGAGGGAGAGAGAGAATCCCAAGCAGTTTCTACAATGTCAGTGCAGAGCTCGATGCGGGGCTGGATCCCACAACCGTGAGATCATAAACGGAGCCGAAGTCAACAGTTGGACGCTTAATGGACTGAGCCACTCAGGTGACCCTGAAGGATGCCTGAGTTTCGATGACCCTAGAGGAAGTGGACAGGAGGAGGCAAGATCCTTGAGAGACTCCAGCTGTAGGTGGGAAGACCTCTCTCCCTTCTCTTTCACATCAGTGAAGGAATACTTAAGTGGGAAAGTACGAGGTGTGGTCAGTTTCAGGGCAGGAGGCATCCAGAGACTGGGGGAAGGGTGTGAGCTGGCGAGGAGAGAGGGCCAGTAGGCGGCCTGGGACATCCAGACCAGGGTGAGGCTGAGCGTGAGTGTGCTGGTTATTCTCCCTCTTGGCTCTTCCCTGGCCTGCTGTGTGGACCGCATCAGTGGTTCTTCTGCCCTCTGCCTCCAGTTGGGTTTGGCCAATGCGAGGCTCTGGTAGAATATCTGACAGCAGGGGGGCAATGGGGAAGAAGTGGAGGCATTTGCCCTAAGCCTTCCCCATGCCCCCCAAAGGCTCCCTCCCTGCTGGGCTGCGGGCTCTACAGTGGGGAGCCCTCAGGCTGTGGCTGTTCGTCCTGCTGGGCAACCCACTCCCATGGCAGCATCAGTGAGGGTTGGAAGCCCCCTGCTCTTAGTCCCTTTAGCTAGAAGAGTAGGAACAGCATCCACTTTTGCTGTCTGGGGGTGCTTCCCCCTACCCTGCCCACACCTCTGAAGACTGCGGTCATTCTCCTGAAACCCTCTTCAGTTAACCTCCGGGGGCATCATCTGAAGGGTCCTTTTGTCCGAGTAGGGAAATGGGTCAGATTATGCCAGGGGCATTTCTGTGGTCAGGAGCTGAAGACGGACCAGGCCTGTGGAAAAGTGTGAGTAGGACATCGAAGGGGAGCAGAAAGTTTTTGGGGAAAGTAACTTTCGCACCGCTCCTTGGTTTGGGGGTCATTTCCTTGGAATTCCTGTTGGCAGTTGGATCCCTCACAGAAATCCTGGCGAGCCTTACCACGGAACCCAGGGATGGGATCTGGGCCCACACTTCTGAGCACAAAGGGAGCACAGCACCCCCTAGGGGCTGATGTGAGAGTGGCAGCACCTCTAGAAGAGGAGCAGGGAGGGGCAGAGAGGGGCACAGGGCCCAGAGTCCTGGCTCAGGTGCCTCTCTCACCAGAAGCAGCTCCTTTTAGGAAAAGGTTCTGTGTCATGGGCTAGATTCTGGGTGTTTTCTTAAAAAAAAAAAAAAATGCTGTGTCACAGGCAGGATCTGCAGTATAATTTGCCAGGCCAGGTACAAAATAAAAGTACGGGGCTCCTTGTTCAGAAATTAGTAAGAATTTCAAGACACAAGAGCATGGAACTAAGCCGAGGTGGGGGCCCTGAGCTCGGAGCCTCATGCCACATGCCCATGAAGACTGCCTGGGCCACAGCTTGTGGAGACCACGGGGGGAGCCCCCACCCATAGGCCCAGCAAGGGAGGTAACAGAGACAGACATGACATGGTGACAGCCTTGAAAGTCTGGCTTCCGGGTGTGGCTCTGCTGTGTAATTTGAAAACATACACATAGTAGGGCTGATGCCTCCCTAGGCCCTTTCTGGCCAATCATGTGAGCCAGATACCAATGAAGGACAAAATTCCTGTCTGTGGGTGGGGAGAGATGGGCTGAGGCCAGAGGGCGGGGCAGCGGGACCTGAGGGTCTTGTGGGGTCAGGGGCTGGATGTGGGCCAATGCATCTACTACATTCCCCTCCCTCCTCTTTGGCTGAAGTCAGGAGAAAGAGGAAGGATACATTTTTGGGTGGCTCTGTCCATGTTTGCTTTCCTGGGCTATTTAGATGGCTGTCATCACGAGGAAAGCAAACAAACACAGACTCTTAAGGCCAGAGAGTCTCTCCATCTTGCCTCGGAACTACCTAGTATCTCTTACCTGGAATTAGGAAGAAATGGTGAGGACGGAAGAACTCGGATTTCCTCTGCTTCACAAGAACCATGTTAAATGGTGTTAAGTGACGGCAGCCCAAAAGATCTTTGGGGAGTGGGCAGAAATAGCTCTTCTCTTTGGAGTCAGTGTGTGCGTGTGTGTGTGTGTGTATGTCCACGCATGTATCTATGTGACCGCTGCATGTGAGTGCACACATGTGTGCACGTGAGGGGCTGTGTGAGCCTGGGCATGTATTTACATAGAAGGTGCAGATGATGTCCCTCTGCTGCACGTGTGCGCAGTAGTTGTAGGTATGCTGTGCGTGTTCACACGCGTGTGAGGGTCTGGGAATGAGCAGGTTCTGGTGTCCAAAATCTTTACGTCCTGCTCCGGTCAGTCTTGTTGGCTGTAAAGGGCAGGGACCCGCTCAGCCAACTCTGGGAAAAGGCGAATTGGCAGGATGTGGATGGGTGGGGTCTGGAATGAGGAGGAAATGCGGGCAGCTCTAAGGCTGTCTCTGGTCTTCGTCTGTGTCATGGCCACATGCTACGCCTTCCTCATGGTGGGTCTGCTGCCTCTGCTCATCAGCTCCTTTCTCTGCCCCGCTCAGCTGTGGTTTCCCCCTGGTGACCTCAGCATGCATGAGGCTGTGGCTTGGTCGGTCCTCCTGGGGCCCCAATCTACCCTATGGCATGTCTCTACGTATGGCCATGGCTTCTTCACTAACTGGTTGATTTTTTTTTAATATTTTTAAATGTTTATTTATTTTTGAGAGAGACAGACAGAACGCAAGTAGGTTAGGGGCAGGGAGAGAGGGAGACACAGAATCCCAAGCAGGCTCCAGATTCCGGGCTGTCAGCACAGAGCCTGACGTGGGGCTCGAACTCACGAGCTGTGAGATCATGACCTGAGCCGAAGTCGGACTTTCAATCAACTGAGCCACCCAGGCACCCCTGGTTGATTCTTTATGTGTGTCATAGTGCAAATGTGCAAGCAGAATTTGATTGACCCCGTTCATCTTTCTGTGTTAAGTCATTGATTACTGGCCAGCCTATGGACACTTCCCTTGGGTCAACTTGACTCCCCGTGGAGGAAGACAGCATGGTCATGGTACCGGGGGGGGGGGGGTCACAGCTAGGGCTGTGGCTGGGACAGTTTTCCTCAAAAGGGGTGTGGATACAGAGGACAACAATAAACTTCTCAGGTCTGCATGCACAAAACTCCCTGTCACCTGCTCAGTGCCCACTCTCTTCCCTGGGGACACCAGGACAACTGGGGTGCCCCCAACAGGCAGGACTTGCCAGGCAAGGTGGGTATGAGTGTAGGCAGTCCCCCGGAGCCTGGAGTATGCCCTTCACCACCCCTCTTCCGCTCCCTTTTATGGGCTGAGTTGTGTTTCCCCCCAAAATCCATATGTTGAAGTCCTGGAAGTCCCCTCAGAAGTGACCTTACTTGGAGATGGGGTCTTTACAGAAGCAGTGAAATTAAAATGAGGACATTAGGATGGGTCCTAATCCAATATGACTGGATGGGGCACCTGGCTGGCTTAGTCGGTTAAGCCTCCGACTTCAGCTCAGGTCATAATCTCACGGTTTGTGAGTTCGAGCCCCGCGTCGGGCTCTGTGCTGACAGCTCAGAGCCTGGAGCCTGCTTCAGATTCTGTGTCTCCCTCTCCCTCTTCCTTCCCCCTGCTCCCGCTCTGACTCTCTCTGTCTTTCAATAATAAATAAACGTTAAAAAAAAATTTGTTTTAAAAAAGAGGAAGAAATTTGGAAACCGAGTCATACACACAGGGAAGACAGTGCAAAGGCGGAGGGAAAAGATGGTTAATTGTAAGCCAAGGAGAGAGGCCTGGACACAGCCTTCCATCACAGCCCTCAGAGGAGTCAACCCTGCTGACAGCTTGATCTCGGACTTCTGGACTCCAGACTGAGAGACAACACGTTTCTGTTGTTTGAGCCACCCAGTGTGTGGCACTGTTACAGAAGTTCTGGAAAACTCATACTCACTCCAAGAAAAACCTCTTGAAAAAAAAGAAAGAAGATACAGGTCACCAACATCCCTAGAGGGTGGGTTAGGGCCACAGGCATCCAGAGCATGTGACAGCCAGGAAGCTAGGCCCTCTCACACCCACAGCCCACCCCTGACCTGGGCGTTTCCGAAACTCAGTTCCTGGACTCACTGAAGGAGGAAAGTCTGAGGCTGGCGCCCGAGCTACTCATTTACCATCTTCGGTGAGACCCAGGCGACAGTTTTAGGCCAGGGGAAAAACTGATGACATAGCATTTCAGGAAGATCACTATGACCGTTGCAGGGAGGAGGGCTGCTGAGGTGGTGTGGCGGGGCCCATGCGAGCGATGAAGCAAGATGTGAGCAGTGGGGGCGTGAGGGACGAGAGGAGGTCTCTGGCGTGAGCACCTGGTGGAGGTCACTAGAGCGGCCCTGGGAGAGGAGCAATGGGTTGGTTCTCTGCTTGTCACATCAGCATTGTCTGAGGGACACCCACCCAGACGCCCAGGGCCCATCAGCAGCCGGAGATTGGGCCTGGAGCTCAGGATATAGATGTGGATTTGGGCGTCCCGGTGTCTGGGTGGCCCTGTGTCACGGGCGTGAGACTGTGATGCAGGAGTGGCCGTGAGCAGCTTCTCCTGGAGCAGACCCAAAGACTGGCATATGGGAGGTGACTGGGTCACAGCAGGGAGGGAGCTGGAGGGCGGGGAGATAGGGAGGGAGGAATGCCAGTAAAGTGCGCATTAAGGTGGGTTACTGGGGCTCAGTCCTATGGGGGGACTGTGGGGGGGGGTGGTGAGGCCTCACATGTGTGTTCCTGAAGGGTGAGGAGGCCCATCCCTCATGGACGGGCTTGTTCCTGAGGCCCACCCCCCTCAGTACTTCGGTCTGTCCACACGCAGGCCCGAGCATGTGCCTGTGGCCACAGAAGGGCCTCAGACAGAGACACAGGAAGCTGCGGGAGCTGCAGGTCTGTGACCCCCTGGCAAGTGACCTTTGGGGCCAGCCAGGATATGGCCAGGTCGCTGGCTTCTGCCATTGTCTCTGCAAACAATTGTGTCCGCTTCCGGTCGGGAGTGAGGGGCCCATCTTCTCCCTTCACTTCTCGGAGCGGGTGGGAGCCTGGGTACTGGCAGGCGAGGGCTGGGGCTGAGCTGTGGAACCAGGCTACGGGGCTCGCTGTCCTGGAGGTCCTAGACACCTGCTAAAAGAGCCCTTGATGGTATCAGGGAAGACCATTTCCTGTTTCTACCAAGTCGTCGGATGTGCAAACCATTAAGAAAATAATGACCTCACTCCAGGGCGTTCAGAGAGCCCCCAGACAGCTGCTAGTTAGCTTGCACCAACATCAGGGAAAAGCAGCCAGCTGAGGCTGCATGTGGCCGAGTGCCCTTGGCCTCCTTCCTTTACATTCTCTCCTCCTGCCTCTGCCCCATGCTCACCAGCCCCTCTGCTTCGGAGACGTGTGACCTTGTGTGTCTCACTTTTATCCCTCTGAGACCCAAGTGAGCCTGGACTGGCCATGTGGCCCTCACTCTTCGGGGGCCAGGGCCCTCAGGGATTATCTCAGAGCCAATTCTCCCACCAGGGCCTGGGCATCTGGGCTCAGAGAGGAGCTGCCCCCTATCCCCCTGTTTTCACTGCCCCCGGATTAACTCAAAGGGGAGAGCTCTATTCTGGGGTTTGCTTCTTAGAGTGTAGATGTTGGGAGTGGCTGAAGGCAGGGTGCCTTTGATAGGACAGGGGTGTGCGGAGTTTGTAAAAGCGTGGGTTTGGGTGAGGGCAAGCGCCTCTAGGCAGGTGAGACTGACGGTGTAGATGCTGGCACAGGCTGGACGGGCCACGGAAGCCAACAGGCCTGGTGAAGTATGGGCGTCGACTGGTGTCAAGGTGTGGATATCCATGACGGCGGCTGGGTGTTAGGATGTCAGTGGATAAAATAACAGTAGTTATGACTTGATAGCACTTACCATGTACCTGTCGCTGTTCTTAGTGTTTTACATAAATTCCCACTCGTTTAATTTTCACAACAACCCCACAGAAGACATTCCTATTTTTTAAGGAGAGGAAACAGAGATGGAGAGGTTTAGTAGCTGCCTGAGACCATCCAGCCAATAGCTGGGGCTGACTCAGAGTCCCCACTCCTGGTTCCTCTGCCCTACAGCAGGGACGGGGCGCGGGCTGTGGAGGTGCGGGTGTGGGTAGACTCAGGGCGTCTGTGATTGTGGCTTCAAGTAGAGGCTGCCAGGTGTAGGGGAGCACGTGATGGATGTAGCTGGGGTGGGAGGCCTGGGAGAGAGCAGGAAGAAGGGCACAAGGGAAGTGGTCCTGGCCGGGACCGAGCAGGGGTCTCAGACTCCAGCAGGGAATCAGAATTCCTGGACCATTTGTTAAAACCCTGTTTCTGATTCAGGATTTCCAGATGGGGCTTGAGAACTGCCCTTCTAGTAAGTCCTCAGATGATGCCGATGCCGCTGGTCTGGGGACCAGACTTGGGGGCCACTGGCAGGCGAGTGTGTGGGGGTGATGATGAAGCACAGCAATTGGTGCTGAGAGGTGAAGCACCAGGTGGGTAGATGAGACTAGAATGGAGGGGACTTGGGAAGCGTGGCTGGGTTGCAGGGCTCGGAGGAGTTTGTCAGAATGAGGTAGAGGAGTAAGTGTGGGGGAAGCCATATTGAGGCCCTGGCTTCCGGAATATGGCAAAGGCAGTGCCTACAATTCCCTCTTGAGGGTCTTGCTTCCTGTGTCCACCTCCTGGGTGGGAGCCATCAGGTGGGAGCCGCCTGGCCAATGTCTGGGTATCCTCTCTGGTCTGTGGTGGGAAAGCAGTGTAACCCTAGGTGGGGGGGGGGGGGGCGGCTATGGTGGCAGCCTGGGAAGTCCTAGTGGCCCTCTAGGGTGAAGCCTGTGCATGCGGGTGTCTTGGTGTGCCAGATGGCCAAGACGAGAGGCTCCTCTTCCTTGGGGGTCCCTGAGGCACAGGGGTGTTTCTATGATCACCAGTGTTTCAGCTATAGATTATTGATCCCCAACAAGCGGGTGTTGGGACTGGAGGCCCCTGGGAAGGAGGTCCCAGAGAACTTGAGAGGGTGGGTGGGGCTGAAATCTGTCCAGGAAGGGTTTCCTCTCCTGCCTCGGTCCTACAGCCTGACACTCACTACTGCTCTGCTATGAGCGAGAGGGTTGGAGGTGGTGCTGGAGGTGGGGTTGGGGTGTCCTTCAAACTAAAAACAGGAGCCTTCAACCTGAGGAAGGCCTACTTTGGATTGGGACAAGAACCATTCAGCCGGAAGCTATTGGAGGGACAGAGGATTGAGTAAGAGGCTCCAAGAAGGATGGTTCTACTCTGAGGGCCACTGGTCTCCTGAGGCTGGGCCCAGAGGGGTGATGTGGAGCCATAACTGAAAGAGCCATGTGTTATGGGTTCAATTGTGTCCCTACCCCTCAGTACCTCAGAATGTGACCTTATTTGGAAATATAGTCTTCACAGAGGTAATCAAGTTAAAACGAGGTCACAATGGTGGGCCCTAATCCAATATCACTGGTGTCCTTGTAAAAATGAGAAATGTGGACCCTGAGGCAGACACACAGAGGGACACAGGAAGCACATGGCCACCTACAAGCTAAGGAATGTTTGAGGCTATCAGAAGCTAGAAGAGAGACCTGAAACAGATCCTCTCACAGCACTGGGAAGGACCCAACTCTGCCCATCTTTGATTTTGTACTCCCAGCCTCCAGAACTGGGACAGAATGAATTTCTGTTTAAGCCAGCCAGTCAGTGGCACTTTGTTATGACAGCCCCAGGAAACAAATACACCGTGACACATGGAAGGAGCCGAACCGTCTTAGCAACTGGAAGGAGGCATTTGCTGTAGGCCAGGGTTACTGCTGAGGGCCGGGGCAATGGACCGCCCTGGGAGGTGAGGAAGGTGATATCAAGATGGGGCAGTGTGGCCTAAAGCCTAAAGCTCAGCAGCTGACGCTCGGGGGCCAGCAGAAACCCTGCTTTCTTCAGGAATGCTGTCTCCAAAGGACGCATCTGCTGTGGGAGAGGCAGAAGGAGCCTTCTCTCTGGAGGTGACTGTGAGGTCACAGTGCCCCACTCGCCACCCTGGGCCTCACAAAGAAAGTGGGCTACAAGAACTCCAAGTTCAGAGGAACCAGGCAGGCAGCTCCACTGAGCACCAAATGACTGCAAAAGCCCTTTTCTTAATCAATAGTATTTTATTGTCAGTTATAAATATTTTCCATTTGTCCCCTATTTACAGTTGCAAAATAGTTTATGATATTATACCATCACCCACCATTCGGCACCTTTCTATAAACTCCATGAAAATTGAATAGGAAATAAAAAGCTCTTTTGGGGGGGTCCCGCTAACCTGGTTCCCCCAGACTCAAACAACCCCCCAGACAGCAGGCAGCATTGCAGCAGGTGCTACACAGTAGCAAAGGGACGGGCGGGGGCCGCTCCCAGCAGGGTCAGGACGCCAGGCTCCTCAGGACGTTGGTGATGCTCCAGTGCTGGCCTGAGCACCTCTGCAGCACCAGCTGGAAGCCAAACTCCGAGTCGCTGTTCTCCTGCAGCTCCAGACAGCGCTTGGACTTGCGGTTCTGGATGGGGCCTCCCTGGGAGCCGGGGCAGAGAGTGGAGTCAGAGGCTATAGACGAAACAGGGGAATCTGGGGGGACCTCGGGCCTAGAGTTATCGGTGGGTCCAGATGCCTGGGGTCCAGAGAGGCTACAGGAGGTGTGGGGGCCAGCATTCCCATGCAGCCTCAGGCTGCCCTTCTCTGATGTGTTGGTCTCCTCCCTGAGACCGAACATGTGCCTTGGTTTTCTTCACAGGGCCCTAGTCCTTCGTTAGGACGGAGACACCCTGCCCCAACTTCCATCCACTTGCTGGGGTGTGGCATGCTGGTGTGCTCCCATAGCTCCCACCCTGGGGGCCAGACCCTGGTCCCCATAGGCATGGGCTGGGGTCCTGCTCTGAAAAGTCTAGTTCCTTGGGACTCCCCTCCCCATGACTGGCCTGAATTTGACCACCACCAGAGGCCCAGGACCTCCTGCTTTTAGGGTCCATGTACCCAAGTGGACCTCTAGAGTCATCAGTGTTGGTCTCCACCAAAGTCAGGCTCCTGGATATGTCTCCTAGGCCACTGGGCTCCCTCAGCCCTGGGCATGCATGCTTTTCCCCCATGCTACTGATGTTCTAGAATGTTCTGTAGCCATGCACACTCAGTTTATGCCCAAAGCCTCTTGAAGGAAGAGAGGTGTTGCTCCCCAGAGCAGCCCCATGGCAGCAAAGAGAAGCCCAATCAGTTTTTATTTTAGTGAGGCCCTTGCAGAGCTCAGATACTCTGAGGCTGCTGGCTGTAAGTCTGAGCATCAGCCCGGACTATTTGAGTATCTTGGAGTTATACCAATTCTGCAGGCAGAATTGCTTGGGGTAGGTGGTGGTCCTTATAAGTGCACTCTTTGTAGCTTAATGGCACTTGAGTAGATGTTCAAACTCACCTTCTCCCCAGAATCTACTCCTCTTGTGTTTACCACCTCAGTTATAAATATTTTCCATAAATAATTTCCCCCAAAAGCAATAGCCAGGCATTCGTGTGGGAGACCTGGGCATTCTCACTGACACCTCTGCCTTCTCCCCAGCATCTGATTAGGCACCAAGTCCTGCCAATTCCACACCCCTCTTGCCTGGTGACTGTCCCCTTAGTGCTATCACATCACAACCCTGCCTGCGTTCAGGCCACCATCTTCTGTCCCCTGGACAACTGCATCAGCCTCCTAGTTGACCCCCCTCAGACCTCCAGAGGCAGGGAAGAGTGATGTCTCTGAAATGACGTTTGGTCTAGAGGACAGAGCCCAAGTTCCTTAGCACAGACCTTCATGGCCTCATCTCCTCCCTCAGCCCCCACACCTTTTGTGCAGCCACACCAAACTTCCTGCAGTTGTGTAAAGATTTCTGTATTATCAGGGTTCCTAGACATCAAGCAAGCCGTGTCCTGTGCTGGGGGTCCTTCTCCATGCTTCCGTAGCAGGCCAAGGCACAGTCACATTTCAAGGCTAAGCTCCTGCTCCATTTCTTCCAGAAGCCTCCTTATCTCTCACCTCAGCCCCTCCCACCTCTTCTCCTCCAGGCCACCCAGCTAGCGAGGTGCTATTCACCCGTGTTTTCACCGTGTTTTCTCTATTCGCCCAGCATGATTGAACAGTAGAGGAATTACTAGTTTACTTGTCTCCCCCCCACCCTCCCATACTGACAGCTCTATGTCTTATCAATTTCTGTGCCCTCAGCATCCAGCCAAAAGCCTGGTACATAACAGATGATCAGTAAATGTTGGCAGTCATGACCTGCATAGGTGAGGAGGGATGGGTCTCCAGACAGGGCTGCTGTGTTTCACAGGTGTTTCACTCTGGAGTGGCCCTGAGCAGGCCTGGCAGCAGGGGGAGGGGGGCCCCTGCCTCTTATGACTGCAGCCCACCCCCAGCTACATCCCATGCCCATTCCATTGAACAGCATGCTGGGAGAGGAGACCTCGAACTTCTTCTGAAAAGGGTCATCCCCAGTCAGCTACCACTATCCCCATGGTGATGGCTGACATCTCAGAGAACATGAAGACTCAGTTCTCACAGCGACCTAGGAAACTGGCAGTATTTACCGCGGTTGGACACACGCATCTCCGAGACCCAACACTCCCACACTAGGTCTGTACCTAGCACAAATGCGTGCACCAGAGACAAGCACCTGAGTGCTTTCTTCAACATGATTTGTAAAAGCTCCAATCTGGAAACAACCCAAGTGCCCATCGATAGTAGAATGGATAAATAACTTGTGGTTAGTCACATAACGGAATATTGTACAGCATCACAAATATACAAACTAGAGCTCCACTCAATATGAATACCTAACAAATATCATGTTAGCAGAAGAAGCCAGATAAAGAACACATATATAATTCCACTTATATACACCCCCCAAACAGGCAAAATAGGACCATGGTGTTAGAGCCAGGATGGGGGTTATCTTTAAGGAGGGGGAAGAGGAAAAATGATTGACAGGAGGCAAGAGAGGGGCTCCTGGGATGCTGATGGTATGCTATTTCCTGACCTGGCTGGTGGCAATACAGGTGTTTGCTTTGCTTTAAACCACTGAGTTGAACATTTACATTTTGTGCATGTTTCTGTATGTATGTGTGCTATTCTTCAATTAAATAATTAAGACCAAAAAAATGCAGCTCCCTCAGAAGTGACTTTGAACAGTGGGTGAAGGAGGCAGGTAGTGAGAGACTGGATGGCAAAGGGGATCGGGGGTCTGTGCATGTGTTGGGGAGGAGGAAGAGAATTCCCAATTTCCAGTGGGTGGAAGATGGCCCAGCAAATTTCTTCTGGAATATTCAAGGGAAGAAAGCAGGTCTCTGCTGCTGTGGGCCTGAGGAGAGCCGTGACTCACTGCACCCAAGAGCAGAGAGACACCAGAGCAAAGAGGAAACCCAAACAGCAAGCTCATCTCTCACCCAGAGAGACACCAGCTGACTCAGGCCCTGAGGGGGCAGAGGAACAAGTGGCAGTGAGACAAGGGCTCAGAAAGGACCCTGCAGTCCGAATGTGGAGTTCACTCTGAAGGCCAACCCTCTTGCTCTAATCAGCAACCTGGGTGACCTCTACTTCGGCCTGGGGCCTCCAGCTTTGCTGGGCCTCCTCCAGGGGTGACTCACGTAGCCTCCTGAACCAGCACTTTCTTTTCCATGCTGCTCAGCCCAGGAGCATTCAACTCAAATCCTTGTCATGGAGGCATCCAGCAACGGGCCCCAGACTGTCCCCCTGAGGTTCCCACATGTGGGTCTGCTCCTGCTTCTCCACCCTTTCCCTTCCAATAGAGGAAGGTAGGGCTCATGTCCCCCGAGTTCCGTGCCTTTCTAGTTTAAACTTCCACAAGGAACTGAGCAACAATTTTGTATAATTTTTCCAACCCGCCTGCTCTCCTTTGGACAAACTCCAGTTATTCTGTGTCACTCAGAACTGACTGCCAAGCAGAGGGCCACCACCTCATTTCTACTGGACAACAGACTCTTTCAACACAGCCAATGAATCAGTGCTTTCGGTGGCCACGCCATGCTCCTGGGCTGACGACAGGTTGATAGCTTCAAGTAGTCCACTTGGAAGCTGTGGGACCCCATTCTGTCCCTCAAAAGCTGGACTTGCAGACCCAGAGACATCCCTTGTGACACCTGCTCCAAGCAAGGCCAGCCCATGGCTCTGCCAGGCACAGGTTTCTGCCATTTCTGTTGCCGTGGCCTGAGCGCACCTGTCGCCCACATCCGGGTTGGGCTGTGTCACTGCTGCTTCTTTGGCAGATGTGTGGCCAGGCTCCCCTGACCCTCCAACACTCCATCAGCTGGCGGCGTGCCAGACCCATGTCACTAGGAGTGGAGCTCAGGCAGGGTGCGAATGAGACCAGCCCCACTCACTAATTCATGAGCTCTGCCGGCCTTTCTGGCAGTGAGATGGGAAGGGACGGTGCTGACCTACGATGCTTCCTTCCTGGTTCTTAGCTGGTGGCCCTGGGTGAGCTGCTCTCCACTCTGGTTCCATTGTGTCTAGGACCAGATGGTAATTTCTGTCCTGACTACTGGAGGATGAGAGAAGGAGGAACGGGAAACCCTTCTATCAGCTATAAAACAACCAACGAGTGTGTATCAGGATGAGGGCTCCGGAAAAATTGCACAACAGGCAGAAAAGGGACCAGAGCAAGTGCCCATTCACTCTGCTGAAGATGGGCTTCTCAGAATCTCCTCAGGGGCTGGCCCGGGCCTGTGTGCCAGTGGCTGGGCTGCTTCCGTCAACCCTGGATCACTAAACTGGGGAAACTTGTCCAAAACAGAGAAGGCGCAGTCTCTCCTTTCCTGCTACCACTCAGGCACATTCTAAGCCTTGCACAGGAGCGCCTTGCCAAGCCCAAGAGAGGGAGGAGTGTCTCTGAGAAGGAAAGCATTCCTTCAGAGACTCAAATGTGACATTTCCCAGACCCCATCCTGGCCCTCAGGACCCTGGAGACAGGAAGTGTCATGACCCTGGGGCAGAAGCAGCCAGTGTGGCCTCTGGGAAGGATGTGGAAGAAACAGACCGAGGCCAAGAGCAGTGCTGTGAAGGAGACACAACCTCAGTGAGAGCATCAGGGCCTGTCAGGGAGGGTGAAGCAGGCAGTCAAGGAGAACTTCCTCCCTAGAGGCTCCAAGAGGAGAATCTTCTAGAGCAGAAGAGTAAGGCCCGTGTGGAGGCCTCGCTGAGCAGCCCTGGTCAATGTCTTGGGAACATATCTGGGCTAGAGGAGGAGGAGGCAGGCCACTTTGGGTGAGGGAGCTAGCACTGGCCACCGGTGCTGCCTCCCTCCTGTCCTCCTTCGCAGACCCCAGCCGCTCTCAGTGAATAATCTCTAGGCTCTCACCCTCTCTGGACAGATTCCATCCACCACAGTTGCAAAGGAGCCTTCCTTTCCTGCGGTCCATCCTTCCCTGGTGAGCTCAGCACACCCTGGGGAGCAGTCTGGTGCTGTGACTCTCCGTACCCCTCCCTGCAGGCTCTGCACTGAGATGGAACTAACAGCGGTTGCCACTGATTTCCCAGGCTCCCAGCACTGTGTCAAATGCTCCACATGCCCAGTCGCACGTATTCCTCATGATAACCCTGAGGGGTGGAGATGGTAATTGTCCGCACTGTATAGAACTGGAGACTAGGGCTCAGAAAGGTTGGGACACGGGCCCAGGGTCACGTGGTCAGTAAACGGTAGAGACAGGCTGGGGGCCCCTGCCCCATTCACTGTTCCTCACTAGCATGTGTGACTAGGCCCACCACGTCATCTCTCCCACCCCATGCCTGTCTCGAGGCAGCGGACTAGACTGAGTTCTGCGGGTGCCTCGATGTCTGGGGCGGAGGAAGGTCACCTTCGTGGGCTTCAGGGGCTCTGCGGAGCCAGTTTGGGCTAGTTCTTTTGAGGGCTCGCTGCAGACTCATGATTCATCCATCTATTCATCCATCCATCAGATATTTAGTACCTACTGTGTGCCAGTTACTGTGTAACTCTAGGCCATGGAGAGTCAGGAGTGACTAAACAGGAACAGATCTTTTTCTGTAGACAAAGACTGAGACTATATTCCAGGAGGGGGAGCAAACAGTCAGTTCTGTGGTGTGTTAGAGAGTGATCAGTCTGTGCACAAAAACGGACTGAATGCGAGCCCTTAAAATTCATACTGAAATCCTAATCCCCACTGTGATGATATTTGGAGGTGGGGCCTCTGGGAGGTAATTAGGTCATGAGGGTGGAGCCCTCATGAATTGGATTAGTGCCCTTTTAAGAAGAGACGCAAGAGAGATGCCTGTCTCCCTCTGCCATGTGAGGACGCAGTGAGAAAGGGAACACCTGCAACCCAGGAAGAGGGTTCTCAGCAGACACTATCTGCTGGCACCTTGATCTTGGACCTCCCAGGCTTGAGAACTGTGAGAAATAAATGTTTGTTGTGTAAGCCATTCAGTCGATGGTCTTTGTGTTCTAGCCTGAACGGCCTCAGACAAACCAGGTAAGAGAGTGGGGCCGGCGGGAGGCAGGCAGAAGAAAGAGGTGGCCAGGATGATCGTCAACAAGAAGGGGAGAGTTGAGTGAAGACACAAAGGGGGAGAGAAGGTGGCCTAGGTGGGATCTGGGGGTAGTCCTATGCCCCAGAGCAAGGCTCTCGCACCAGCAGAGGCCTGGTGTGTTCAGAGAACAGCACAAAGACCAGCGTGGAGGCCGTTGGGCAGCGTGGGCGTGGGGTAGGAGTAGGAGTAGGAGTTAAGGCCCAAGAGGTTCTGTGAGGACTCAGTGAGGACTCACAGCCACTGAATGGACTTTGGCTTTTAATCTGGTAACAGGGCCATTGCAGGGTCGGACTGACATGCTAACCGGGCCACTCTGGCTGCTGTGTGAGGCATGGAGTGTTGGAGGAAGGAAGGAAGCAAGGATGCCTGTTTGCAGTCTCTTGTCCTCACAGCCCAGGCCCATCCAGCAGCCTCTGGGCCGGGCCCTGGGCTCTGAAGGGCTGGGGCTTGATGCAGATCCCCTGGCCAGCGCCACCGTCCATGGAGAGCACAGTTCCTTGGTTTACCAGTCCAGTCATCGAAATTATTTGTGTAATACATACACCAACAGGATCTGGAAACACACAATACTTTTAATTAAAGAATTTAAATAAGGGCAATTAAACCTGGCAGGAGAGATGCCGCAGCACACAGAGAGCTTAATTGGAATGGAAACGGAAGTAAATATGGAAAGAGCATTACAAAAAATCGAAAGCTCAATGTATAGAATTAAGGAGGCTAATAATAATTCCTGGAGGTGCGTTCCCAGCCCCCAGCCTAGCTCTGGCTCCTTCTGGGCCTCTCTGGAGTAGTCACTTGGAAGGGCAAGAGAGGCCGTGTGGGCAGAAGTAAAGGAAGAGGGGCTCTGCTCCTGGCCTTGCCTCTGGCTCTTCCCACCGGACCCTGGGTCAGCAGCTCAGCTGCCCTGGGCCTTAGGCTTCTCATTTGCAGAAGGCCGGAGAGCTGTGGGGCACTCAGATTTGTGTCTTGCCATGGGGCACTGATGATGTGTAGAGTGGGGCTTGTGGAGCCGTGGTCCACTGTGTAGCTGACCCCAGATCACGCAGCATGCGCTTCCCCTCTGCTTTAGTTTCCCCAACTATGTGCCTGTGGCAGCTAGAGGTTTCCTAACTAGCCCAGTTCCTCCTGAGGGTGTAGGCTGGGTAAACAGATTAGACAGAGTCCCTGGAGGGCTCGCTTATCACAGATCACTTCTGGGCCTGTGATGGGGCCCAGAAAATGCCTTGTTAGGTTCCCGGGGGCTGCTGCCTCCGGTGCTGCTGGCTGGCTACCACAAACAAGCTGTCACAGTCTCAAGGAAGGGCTGGGCCTGGCTTGTCGCTTGCACTTGTGACCTCTGGAGCCTCTGGGCTGAGCTCAGGCTGGTCTCATGTTTACCACCAAAGTGTTTAGAGGAGGTTGTGTGGAGTGACTCCTGTATTCCGAAGTCTTCTCTGCTTATTTCAAAGCTCTCGTTCCACTTTCCTTTCTAATTAATTTTCCACGGCCAAATGGCCCAGTGCATCTTGGGCTTTAAGCACAGTGGGCTTGGGAGTTTCCAGGTTAAATAGTTAATGATTAGTAATCAAATACTTCAAAGCATGGGTGGGATGTTAGCACTAGTTAAAGAAACTCTGAGATTAAGTCTTTTCATAGAGGAAAGCAGTCTTTATGTATTATGAATATTTAACACTAGATTTATTCAAGAAGTACTCTGGCATTTATCTTTTTTAAAGGAGACTCACTGGGGCGCCTGGGTGGCGCAGTCGGTTAAGCGTCCGACTTCAGCCAGGTCACGATCTTGCGGTCCGTGAGTTCGAGCCCCGCGTCAGGCTCTGGGCTGATGGCTCGGAGCCTGGAGCCTGTTTCCGATTCTGTGTCTCCCTCTCTCTCTGCCCCTCCCCTGTTCATGCTCTGTCTCTCTCTGTCCCAAAAATAAATAAACGTTGAAAAAAAAATTAAAAAAAAAAAAAAAATAAAGGAGACTCACCAGTGCCTGAGTGAGAGTCTGCCTGGGATTTGCTCTGAAGGTCCACTGGACCAAAGATGGGGTAATGGCAATCTCAAGTGCGAAAAAAAAAAAAAAAAAGGGTGAAAGTGGGTTGTGGAGATAGCAGGGTGGCTGCAAGGAGTTCGCTGAGGTGGCAGGAATCCAGCCAGTTCACACACGCCAGTGACTGGTTGGCAGGGAGACCCTAGCCCCAAACTCCCACTGCAGCCATTCACTGGTTTTCTAGAAGCAAGACAAAGAAAGGCGCCATGGTATGGTGGTTTAAAGCATAGATCCCAGAGGCAAAATTCCTAGATTTGTTCTTGGACAAATTAGTCTCTCTGTGCCTCAGTTTCCTCATCTGTAAAATGAGGATAATTAAAGTACCTACTAGCATTGTTGGGGGGAGTTAAGTAATATTTATAAGGCAGTTACAATACTATCTGGCACATAGGAATCACCATGTAAATTCGGTAAATAATTTTTAAAATCTTTGGTCTGAGTAGTGGGGATCTGAGCCATCACACCTGCTCCTGGCTCCTGATCTCTGTGGGATGAGCAGTGGGTGGGGGGGCATGCTGACTGCCATAAACTAAACATCACAAACTTCCAGGGCCTACGCAAGGCTTTGTTAATCCATCAAAACTGGACAGTTCTACATTTGCCCCTTCATACGACACGGGAATGAAAAGGTGTTTTATTCCAGAGCCATAATGAAATACCAGATTATAGTCTTTTCAGTACAAAAGGTTCCTGAAGTCGGACTTCCTGACAGCGACTGGGAATCGGAATGGGAGAAAGTCAAGGACTCCTCCTCCTTGAGTGTGGGGAAATTCTTTGGCAGAATTAGCCGTGCTCCCTGGGAAATGTGCTCTGCAAATAGGTTCTTTTTTGAGTGGGTTACTCATCTTGCATCAAATTATCAAATTATACCCCACAAATCAGAGCCAATTATCCTGGACAGGCAGACTTGGCTCTACACTCAGCTCTCTTCCAGGCAGTCTCCTCATACTGTCGAAAATTTCTTCTCCCCTGGCATTAATAGACATCTCTGTTGTTATCCGTGATGTCCCTCATGTGGAAAATGCATAAATGCTTTGCAGAGAACGAGGCAAGCATAGGGGCTCAGGTGTGGGGACAGCCTACCAGTGGGAACGCTGATCTATGTGTTCTTGGACCCCCAGATGGACCTTGCTAATGTTTCCATCAAAGGACTCAACAGCCAAGGAGAGTGACGGCAACCCCCACAGTATGAGAACAGCATGAGATATAGTCTGGATACCCTGACATTTCGTCAAAGCCTCCTGTTTTAAAAAATATTCATACAGGGGCTCCTGGGTGGCTCAGTCGGTCGGGCAACTGACTTCAGCTCAGGTCATGATCTCATGGTCTGTGGGTTCGAGCCCCGCGTTGGGCTCTGTGCTGACAGCTCAGAGCCTGGAGCCTGCTTCAGATTCTGTGTCTCCCTCTCTCTCTTCTCCTCCCCTGCTTGTGTTATATCAAAAATAAATACATACTAAAAAATTTAAAAAAATTCATACAAATTTGTGTTCACCCTGCTCTACCTAGTATGCATATTTGTTTTAGTATAAAGCATTTCCATCCCCTTCCTTCAAATCTGAAGTTATAGGAAGAAGTACATATTTACTGTATAATTTAGAGTACCCCACATAACACAGTTAGGATGCACCACCACCTAAAAGTGTTATTTGTAGGAACTAGGGATTTCTCCAGCTAAGCAGGGCCCTTTGACTATTATGCTGAAATGTCCTTTTGCAGTGTGCACGCATGTGTGTAAGGGGAGTCATCAGTGGTAAACTTTTGTTCGTCTTACAGTCTCCCACAGACCTAGCTCAAGACCTGGTGCACAGGAGGCCTCTGGTTAGTTTTTGTGAATTTCTGAAAAAAAAAAAAAAAACTGCTTCATTTGATTAACAGCACGTTGGGTGACTCCTCTGTCTCATTTTCCATGAGGTGCTAGAGATGTTGGAAGTGTAAGACAGTCGTGCCCTCCCGTGTATTGGTTGATGGATGAGAGGAGTGTGGAGTGACAGAATGGAAAAACAGTTGCACACAGTGGGATGAAGATGGCCGTTGTGCAAGGAGTTCGGCTCATTTTCAAACTTGTGGTGCTTTTTATTGAGGCAGGCCCAGGGAACCTTCCAGGTGGGGAAGCCCTCCTCAGGGCTTGCTGTCTAAATTTAGCTTAGAATTACAGAATTTTGGGTTTGGCAGGCCCTTCAAGCCATCCAGTGCAAATCCACTGAGAGCTGCAGAGCCTTAGATGGCCTGCTGCATGGTCCCCGGAGCCCCTGGATCTTCCCTGAACTGCCAACCTCATTTCTGGACAACTCGGACTAGGAGAAAGCTGCTCTATAAATCGTCCCGGACTCGCCAGTCTTCCCTCAGAACCAATAGGACAAGACTGCTTTCCTGTGGGTAGGGCAGCCCTTCAGCTTTGAGAAGGCAGAGCTAAGGTGCTTCTGGTCTCTCTGGTCCAACAGCCTGCAATTCCTTCAACCATGCGTTCAAATAGATAGGTAGAATTTAAGGAAGTTGGACCTTAGAAGACACACATCATGTGGCAAGAATCCCTGTAAGAATATTTTAAAGAAAGGGATGCAGCCTTTGTGTAACCATTCACAATAATGGTAATGGCGGAAGAATGGCATTTCATTACCATGGAGAGGCAGTCTATCGCGTCACTTGGCAGGTCTGGCCACAAAGTTCTCTGTAGCAACTTGATATTTGCCTACTCCCTCTCCTTCTATTGGCATGGGGCTCATTGACTAAATGCCTCTTTCACTAACCGTTCATCACCAAATCCCAGAATCCCCCCAAATCTCAGTATGTAGGGTACTCTCAGAAGACTGAAAGTCCTATAATTTATAGGTAACACTTTAGGAGAGTCTTTAAACCAGGAGGAGTCACAAGCTAGAGAATCACAGAAGGCAATGACTACTATTTCCCGTGTTCACAAAATTTCTTCATGTGCTGATGTGGGAAATGCTGGCTGTCTAGAGACAGGTTCGTCACTTGAGAGGGACAACTCTGGCTGCCCTGTTCTTCAGACAGAAACCCAGAGCCTAGAGTGGTCCTGGGTTAATAATACCCCTTCACAATTCCCTCCTTTTCATCCATCACTACTTCCAACAGACTGATGCAGTGTCTCTCAAAATCCACCCCCCCCCACCCTCCCGCCCAGCTGCCTGGACCCACGCCCTCATGGTGATTGAGTCTGCCCCATCTCTCATGGGAATGATGGAACAGCCCCCTAACTTGCTTCCATGTCTCTTTTTTTCTAATCCACCCTGAACTCTGCTACCAGAGGGGTTCAGACCCCATCGTGGCAATCCACTGCTTAAAACTTCCTCCGGTTCCTCCCTCTGCTTTTAAGGTGAAGTCCAACTTGTTGGCCTGGCTTTCACCGATCACCACTATCTGCACCCAAACTGACCCTTATGTCTGAGCTCTCTCATGCCTCTTTGGAGGTTCCAAATTCCACCCATAACAACACTGGATTTGCATTCTTCAGACATACTCTGTTTTTTCTTGCCTTTGCCCAGGCTGAGCCTCTACATGGGATGTTCTCCCTTTTTACACCTGGGAACTGTCCTACAACTTTCAAGATCCAGATCAAACAAGTCTCGAATGTGAAGCCATCCTTGAGCCCGTCACCCCAGGGTCCCAGAACATCATACATCCCTCATTTCTGGTCTCGTCATGCATTTTATTGCGTGTTTATATGCTCATGAGCTCCTCCAGGGCAGAGGCTGGCTCTGTTTCATATCTGCATCCCTCCTGCCCAACCCCCATGCTCAATAAATGTTTGATGAATAACTGAAGGAAAGAATGTTCATCATCAGAAAATTGCTCATCAGAGCCCTGTACATCAGTGTTGCCAAGAGATGTTTCATCAAATGTGGTTTCTCAGTGTCAGTATCTAATGCTGTCCTGATTCATCCTGAAGCATCAGAAATGCAGAAGTGCTTGCAGGGGATAGAAGAAAGGCATTTTATTTGTTAAACAGAAAATCAGGGTATGAGATGGAACACTAAGATATGCAAATGCCTATCTTCTTTGTAGGAGAACCTGAGAGAATCGTGCTGGATTATTTTGAAATTAATTCAGCCTGAGTGTCTGT
Source organism: Puma concolor (assembly GCF_028749965.1). Classification (NCBI taxonomy): domain Eukaryota; kingdom Metazoa; phylum Chordata; class Mammalia; order Carnivora; family Felidae; genus Puma; species Puma concolor. The sequence continues at coordinate 48,164,832 of NC_141676.1, read as the reverse complement.
GGAGTTTAAATGCAGCCCTCAGGAGAGTAAATAATGCAGAATGTGAAACCGGAAAGGAGATTGGAGATGCACCAGTAAAAGGTCCTTTCAGCCCAACTTCTGCACCAGATCATTCTAGTTGGTAGGATACCCATGTAATTTGCAAAGATTAAAACCTGTTGCAAGAAAAGTAGCCCAAGAACACGATTTAATCACGTAAGAGGCTTCCAGCTTCCTCTGGCCTTGTCAACAGTAGTTCCTAACCAGCGAGAGCTTGTGGACAGATTCCGGTTGCTTGATAAACATCAATCATTTTGCATTAAACAAAAAATTCACATATGTTAATCTTTAAATATCAGGCAAGAGTGGCTGCTCTGGGTTTGCAAATGAGGGATTTAAAAATATTATTTCCAAACAGTTCCCCTCGGTAGAAAGATCAAAGATGTGACTGCCAAACCACCCTGGGAGTTAATTAGATATATATGTAAGTGGCTGAAAATTGCCCAGGCTCCAGGATTCCACATTCCAATATGGCCTGCTTTGCCGGTCACTGTGTCCTTTCAAGTAGGAACCACATGGGGCTGCCTGTTCAAGGCCATGTGCTGAGATGAGAAAAGGAAAGAGCTAGATTTGGGGGTGTCTTTGCCTTGAGTATGTCCATTTTAGGGGGGGATGTTCCTTTCTCTGCCCCGGTCAGGGATGGACAGATGAGATGAAGGCCAGCCAGGGGCACCCAGGCATCTGGGACTGGAGATGGAGAGAGGAGTCACTTCAGCCTGAGACCTTGGGGGCATGTCTGTCTATGAGGGTTGGAAACAGGCGGAGGTGCCTGTGTGGGGGGCTGGGATATGAAGCAGCCTGTGTTTGGATGCAACCAGCCTGTTTGAACTCCGGCTCCATCCTTCAGGCCCTATGATCTTGGCCAGGTGACTTCATCTCGTTTTGTCCCAATTGGGATGGAGTTGCTATGTTTATGAACACTGCACTTCATGAGGTTGGACGCAGCGGAGCTGAGGAGCTCTGTGTCCCTGGTGGTTCTGGACCTTTTCGGAGGAGCAAGGCTTCCAAAGAGGCCAGGGAGCTCACTTCAGTTCAACAACACTCATATCCTGGTGACACCAAGTCTCCAGCGTGGCAGGTGAGTGGCTGGGCCATGACCTCCAGGGGCTATTCCGGGGCTGCCCGGGGCCGCTTTCCCTCCTCCCCGTGAGCTGAAGCAGCATGTTCAATTATTAGAGGACTCCCAGCCACACGTGTCAATCTGCCTGACCCACAACCACCAGAAGCTGGGCATCTCGGTTCAGCCTCAGACCTTGCCCTGAGAGGAGATCTCGGTGGCCAGACAGGGCCATAAGGACCCTGGGGCCACTCACAGAGGAGAGGGAGGAGGGAACAGCTAAATGTTCAGACTGCATCTGCCTCCTGCTGGCTCTTCTTCCCGCCTCTCTCCCCCTTCTAGAAGCTCCCCTTCCCATTCAGCCTCACAATCTCTGCCACAGGGGCATTCAAAAGCCCACACCTACACATGCCAGTCCCCTGCCGCACATCTTCCTGCCCACAGGCTCAAGTCCAGGCTCATGTGCAGCTACTCCCCGCCCCCCGTGCCATCCAGGCCCCACCACCCCTGACTATCCGCAGCTCTCTGAACACAGCCGGGGTTTGATGCTTCACGGCTTCTGCACATGCTGTTCCCTTTCCCTGGAATGCCCTTCACTATCTTCATGTGGAGCACACTCCTACACATTCTTCAAGGTTCAAGCTAAGTGCTGTCTCTTCTGAAAAGCCAGCAGCCCTGGTCTGGCTCCCTACCCGCCATCTTCCTGGACAGTTTCTTCAACATTCCCAGGAGGAAGCTGAGCTCATGGGCCCAGGAGGCTTGGCTGAAGGCAGCAGAGAATGGCCTGATGTGAGCCCCTGCCCAGCCTCCCTAGATGGTATGATGTCCACTTCACCCCAGCAAAGTCAGCCCCACGCATCTCCACAGGGATATGTGTCCATTTCCCTCTGTTGCCTCCAGTCTGCAGGCCGATTTTGCACCTAGCCTGAGCTGGGAAACACCAGCCAGCAAGCACACATCCAGCCTTCCTCCCTCACCACATGCCTCCAGCCCTCTCTCTGCCTGAGGAGAAATACAGCCCCATCCCGTGTCACTCAGAGTAGACACCTGGCAGGGGACAGTGACAAAGGCTACCGCTGGGCAGAGTGTGGGGTCAGAAAAAGTGCTTCAGTGAGAGAGAGGGAGGCGGGAGGAAGATGTGCCCCATATTCTCAAACCTCAGCCCTGACCCTGACCTTCTTCCCGGTGGCCACTACTAAGTAAAAAGGAGAACCTGAAATAGTTCGCGGATAGTACCCAACATGAACACGTTGGGCATGTTATTTACCGTCTTTGTGTCTCATTTTCTTCATGGTACCTACATGCAGCTGTTTGGAGGAATAAATAAGCGAATACACGCCCCGTGCTTAGAAGTTCTGGCACAGAGTAAGCACTGTATGAAGGCTGGCTGCCATTCTTACCGGGACAGACTATTACAGTTCACCACACAGGGAGGAGCACGGCAGGAGCCACCAGTCCTGGTGCACCATATTCCCTCTCATGGAGCCCCATACATTATGCAGGCCCAGCCGGGACTCGGAGCTGCCCCACACATCTCCCACCTGCCCTTGGAAGTGCTCCCATTTGGCTCCCTGTGCTGCTCCCCAGCCATCTGCTTTCCTGGGGGGTCACAAAGCCCTTGTCTGGACTCTGGCTCCTGCTTTCTGAGTAGCCCTTAAATCTATGGCCTTGTTTCGAACTCAGTATTGACCTTCCTCACTCATTCAGGACCCAACTCAGTCCTCTGGATGCACACGCCCAGATCACGGATCAAAGGTTCCCCTACCCATAGAATATGATGCAGCCGGGACCTGTCCTGCCCCCCCTCGCCCCCCCCCCCCCCCCACCACGGGGAGAGTAACTGCCAGTCCCTTCCAGTGCCCACCAGCTTCCTCCTCCCCAGGGTGGCAGCAGCTTGCTGGGAGGCTGAGTCAGGGTCTCTTCTACTCGGTCCCACGAATACACCTATTCCCTTTCTGACTTCCCTGGAAGCTTCTACCATATACAGTCCTCCGATGCCTTAGAAGCCTGTGCGCCCCCTCACTTCCTGTTCTGAACACTTCTGCTGCACTGCCTGGGAGGTGGGTGTCCCTACCTGTGGGGGAAAACTGGCCCTAACTTAGTGGAATCCTGGGGGCTGGGAGCCTCTGGGCTGAGGCCCAGGTCCTCTTCAAAGCTGAATCATGGTGGGCCATCCCAACTGGGCATCTTGATCCTTGGACATCATTTTGTAACTGGGCTAATGGAGAGCCGGAAGTCAAATATGGGCCTCAGAACTGATGGAGGCTTAATATGGGAATGCCTCCTGTTCACCATTGTACACACTGCCCTTTGAGGAAGCCTCCTCCCCTAGAGTGAGCCCATTCTGGGAGGAAGGCAGAGCAGGGCACAGACCAGAGGTGCCTCGGCACTGTCTATACCTGGGACACTGGGCTTCATCCCAGGAGATAGGGCGTGTGGAGAGGAAATGTGAGAGTTTAAAGACAGAGAGGCCTAAATCTAACTTCCAGCCCTGATCCTTACTGTGTGACTTTGGGCACATGACTTCCCTCTCTGAGCCTATCTCCATGTATCTACAAATTAAACAAAATGATATAAAACAACAATAACAACCACAACAATTCCCCTTTTAGCGCCAATATCAGGAGCCAATGAGCTAATGTACATAAAATGTCTGGCACATAGTCAGTGCCCAGTAAATCCCGGGAGTCCCAGCCTCCCTGTTGCCACCATGTCCCTTTCCTCCTTGTCTCCTCCCACATGCTCCCTGGCCCCTTAGACCTTCTCCCCGCTCTGCTTTCCTGCTGCCCTTTATGGGGGCTCTGGGGCTGTTACCTGAGAGAACTGCCAGTGAAGCTTCATTCTCTTGGCTTTGGCATAACTGCACTCGATGAGCCGTGGCCGACTGTTGACATCCACCAGGCACCGGTTGTCATCATCGTCGACCGTGGGGCTCAGGATGCCCACGTGGATCTGCTGACTGCTCGTGTAGTACACGTTCTGGGGGTGGGGGAAGAATGTGGTTAAAATGCAGTGGCCAGAGAGATGGGGGGCGGCCATTGGGGATTCTCCCTGGCAGCTAGTGAAGAGAGCACAGTCCAGCGGTCTTCAAGTTATTTTCTACTGCAACAGGCAAGAAGAGGAAACCCTTTAACATCACGATCCAGGATAGTATCTGGTCCACATGTGTAACTGAAACAAAATTTTCAGGAAATAAAACTTATTCTTACCATATGCAATGCAATCTGATATTTTCTATTCTATTCTTTCAGTGGAAAGCATTGGTCATAACCTTTCAAATAGATTCCACCACCCACAGTTTAAAAAGCATGGCTTGAATCCATTATTTGCAGGCTTGCTGACTTCCTCTCTCCATAAATATCTTGTGCAAGATACTGTGGTTGGCCAGTAGATAAAGAGAAAAGACCTGTGCCATGCCTTAGGGAGTTCAGAGTCCTATAAAACATAATTTCCATCTAGACTAAGACTGTGTAGACCAAGGATTGGCAAACTTTTTCTTAAAGGGCCAGGTGGCAAGTAATTTTGGCTTTGCAGTGTGTTGGGAGGTCCTGAAGACCACTCCCAGGTTTGAAGATTTGATAGGGCTTACAAGACTCAGCACATATTTGTACTCACAGCTGTGAATTATTTTAGCAAAAGGATACAAATCATATTGGCAAAGGGAAAAGGCACCTGGGGCAAAGCCTGGGGGAAACCAGGTGGAAGTTTCCAAAGGTACTCTCCTAGTGGTCACAAGGATACACTTAATTCCCCCAGCAAGGAGCTGAGACAACACGTGTGAGATGTTTTCTACCTGGAAAGTTCTTAGAGACTCAGCTGGGCTTTTTTATCAGAGCTGGTCACGTACACAGCCTCTGCCTGGCACATACCAAAATTCCAGATTCCCAGAAGGAAAGCATGTGTTAGCACAAACTGTACATTGCTTGTACAGTCTGGTTAGGCATAGTGAACCACTCTTATAGATCTGGGGATGGTGGGAACCTCCTGAAATCCAAGTTCCAAGCAGGCCCTTCAAAGGACAGCAGTCAGCCCCACTGTGTTAACTCTTTTCTGCACAGAAGGCCATACAGTCTGAAAACTCAACTCTGCCACTGTAGCATGAACACAGCCACAGACAATACGTGAATGAATGGCTGTTAGGAGAATGCTTCAATTACAAAAATAAGGGCTGTGCCATGGGCTGTAGTTTACTGGCTCTGGTCTAGAAGAAAGCCACAAGACCCTTGGCCTTCCAAGTTTCCAGTCTCTTCCCTCAACCTTCAGTCATGGTTCCAAAGAAAAGGGCTCTGAGGGAGAAGTCATAAGGTTCTGTGAGTTTTTCTCTTCATATTACTAAAGAAATGAACACCCCCACTTAAGATTAGGCCCCAGGGGCAAATTGAGATACTACATTTCTTTGCTTTAGGTCAGAGTTCAGGGTGAGCCCTCTTGTTATCTTCATATATTAAAACATTCTTACTGGTAAATATTTTTGATTAATTCCAAATGAGAATATAAAGCATTTCTTGTTTTAGTAGAAGAGGGACTTATATATATATATTATATATATTAATGTATTATATATGTATATTATGTATATATTTTAATGTTTATTTTTAAGAGCACAGGCGGGGGAAGGGCAGAGAGAGGGGGAGACACAGAATCTGAAGTAGCAGGGCTCGAACCTATGAACCATGAGATCATGACCTGAGCTGAAGTCGGACACTTAACTGACTGAGCCACCCAGGCACCCGACATCATTAGAAGAGGGACTTTTAAACATGAGTGTGGGACATAAAAGGGATTGTGGGGTGAGAAGGGCAGTGCAGGGAAGGTAGATAAGGAGTGGTCCTTGGGGGCATGTTCTTTCTGACCTTTGGAAGTCCAAGGAGGGCATGGAGAGGCAGGTAGGATCACCCTTCAGACATAAGAAGATCCTCAGGCCAGTGTATCAGTCAAGGCCCTAACTGGAAACAGATGGCACACTCAAGGTGGGGGAATCCAAAGAGGGTATAATAAAGGCACAAGTCTCAATGATGTGGGTAGGATGTAAGCAACCATAGGGATAGTATAGTTCCCTGAGAATAATAACATGGAGCTATTACCACTCCTAGACCCCAAGGGATGAGAGAAGACAGAAGTTACCAGAATCTGTAAAAGTCATCTAGAGAAGGTTGACTTGGAAGAAGGCTTCAGGGAGGGAGGGGTTTGATGAGTGGTGGTGAATAAATAACTCAACTTTACTCTCCCCCCTCCTCACTTGGTTCTTCTGCTGGATCAGCCCATTGGCAGAACCCTGCTGGAAGCCAAAGAACATGGGAGCCCACTGAAACATTCCATAAAGTCAGAGTCCTAGAGTAGAAGGAAAGGATGGAGAGTGGATCTGGAGAGACAAAGAGAAGACACTCATTACAGGAAGGATGCACTCTCTCAAATCATCTTACAAGTTATCAGATTTGGGAATCCATGGAAATAGGCATTTAACTACTGAGATGACTGATTCTTCCCATAATAGAGGCAACCAAAGTTCTGAGCAGAGGCCAAATGTAGAAGGCCTGGCTCCAGCGTGGACATGTGACCAGAACACAGGGGCAAGAGGGTCCTATTCAGAACCCATATTGAGTGAGAGACCCTCCAGTGGGTGGTCTGGATTTCCAGTTCACCACTAAGGAACGCCAATGACCTGCTGTGGCTTCCAGTTTATTGGAGGTGAGGGAGAATATGATGACTGGTCAGATTTACGAATTTAAATAGATGCTGGTAGACATCTCATTCCTCCATCCATCCACCATCCATCCATTCATCTGTCTGTCCAACAACAATCTCTAAGTTGAGATCTGAGGATAATAGAGATGAGAAAGCTATGGTCCCTGTCCTGGATGATCCAAGAGCCAAGGTGGGGAAACTAACATTTCAGGAAATAATGGCTCTAATCACACTAAAATGAGCATTGTCTGTGCTTCCTCCATTCACCTAACCCAACTCTCCCTCCTTTGAAAATAGAAATAAAAACACCACCTCCTGAAAGCCTTCCACGAATATGCAAAAGCATGGGGCCTCTCAGCCTGCCACCTGAGCCTCTCTCCAAAAAGTGCAGAGCTGCTCATGACGTTGGGTTGAATGCCCCACGCCCTCTCCTCAGGACAGAGTGTAGCTCTCAGTCACCCTGTTTACCGGGACCCAGATTTCCCGAGGCTCGGCAGTGTGGGCTGCCTGACAAGGACAGCTAGGAAGCTAGTGACTGCCATCCTTCTTTCATCGCGGTCACCAGGGCCTGACTCTGGTCTCCGGGGCAGGTTGTAGAGACACAAGCGGCTGTGCAGGTAATAGCTGAAATCAGTTTTATTCACTTAGCTGCTCTGAAGTGCTTGGGGGAGACGCTTGGAGAGGCACGCGTGTGGTTCCTATCTGGCACAGCTGTCACTGGGGCTGCTTATTGCTCCGGAGTCTGGGAGAATCATAACAGGGACAGACAGTTGTTATTTAAAAGCAAACACCAAAGTGCATCTTGAGTGGTGTCACCATGAAGCTTGCAGAACAGGGAGAGAGATTCGGCAGAGGACGCTCTCAAGTGGTCCCTTGGGCACCTCAGAAGTCCAGCCAGCAGTGGATTGAATCGGTAAACGGCCTGAACACAAAGAAGGGGCACCAGTTTCGTACAAGATGCCCCACTTTTGGTACCAGCAGGCCCAGGAAGCACCGCTACACTTTCTGAATAACGGGGAGCCCGGAAGCTTTAAGCAAGCAAGGACCTAGAACCGTGGTTCTCAGGGAGGGGTGATTTTGCCGACCAGGGCATATCTGGCGATGTCTGGGGACATCTGTGGTTGTCATGAGAACGGGGGAGGGACGCTGCTACTGGCATCCAGGCGGTAGAGGTCAGGGACACTTGCTGCTCGACATCCTACCCCGTACCCAACAGCCGCCCACAGCGAAGAATGACCCGACCCCGGATGCTCAAGAATGCTGCTGTTGAAAACCCCTGCCTTAGGTGGCTAATAACGAAAGCTGAGATGTTTGTAGCTCCTACTCTGTGCCAGACTCAAAGTCATTTGCATGCTTTATCCCACTGAATCCTAAAACAACTCTGAGGAGGGCGCCGCTGTCATCCCCATCTTGTAAATGAGGAAACTGAGGCACAGGAAATTAAGTAAAAGTTCCACAGGTGGAGAGCAGTAGCTGAGATTCAAACTGAAGCAGTATGACGCCGAGCCACACCTGTGACTTTTTACCTTGCTCGCCTACCTACCTCCCTTGGGTCAGGGCAGCTCTAGCAGCCGGCCCAAGGGGGAGAGGCCAGGAGGCTGGCTTGGGAAGCTTCCCCTGTGATCTACGTGAGCCTGCACTGAGGAAGCAGAGGAGGGCTGGTGGCACCTGTGGTACAAGAGGGTACAAAGCGCTTAGCCATTTTGGGATGAGCACTGGGTGTTGTATGGAAACTAATTTGACAATAAACTTCATATATTGAAAACAAAAACAAAAACAAAAACAAAGTGCTTACCCACATTCCTCCAGTAACTCCCCAGTCAGCAGCAGAGGGGGAGCTCATCCTGCCCGGGGATGTTTTACAAACCCCAGGGGCATAGAAACAATAGTCTGACCCCTTGGCTACTCCCCAGCTGCAAACTACTGACTCCGCTCATTCTTCAAGCAGCCCCATGAGGCCTGAGGCAGGCCTTCAAACCTGAGCCGGCACTTCCTTCTTTTTTTGTTTTTAATATGAAATTTATTGTCAAATTGGTTTTTCATACAACACCCAGTGCTCATCCCAACAGGTGCCCTCCTCAATGCCCATCACCCACTTTCCCCTCCCTCCCACCCCCCATCAACCCTCACTTTGTTCTCAGTATTTAAGAGTCTCTTATGGTTTGCCTCCCCCACCCTAACTTTTTTTTCCCCTTCCCCTCCCCCATGGTCTTCTGTTGAGTTTCTCAGGATCCACAGAAGAGTGAAAACATATGGCGTCTGTCTTTCTCTGTATGACTTATTTCACTTAGCATCACACTCTCCAGTTCCATCCACGTTGCTACAAAAGGCCATATTTCATTCTTTCCTATTGCCAAGTAGTATCCCATTGTATATATAAACCCAAACTTCTTTATCCGTTCATCAATTGGTGGACATTTAGCTCTTTCCAAAATTATGGAACGGGCACTTCCTTCTGATGCTTGGAAGGAAAAGGGAGAAAGCACATGCAGGGTGACAGAACAGACACATCCGTGTCTTGGGGCTCACACCAGTGGCATTTGCCTCTCTGTCAGGCCAGGGGCAGGAGTCATGACTAATAGCGAAGCAGGCCAGCCAGCCAGGGAGCCCATTGGGTGCACACTCCTGCCCTTGGGGCCACAGAGCCAAGGCCAGGCAAACACCCCCAGGGCTGGAGGTCCGTCTTGCTCTGTCACTATATCTCCTGGACAAGCAAGGGCTCCCACCCTGACCCCTGTCAGCTGTCCTTAGCATCCCTTCCCTACCAGGCAGGCATGGAGGTGGGACCTGCCTGTGCCAGAGACTGAGCTATGGCCTTTTATAAGATCTGCCCTCCACCCCTATTAAACGGCACCTCCCTGACAGAAACTACCACTGGCGGCCGAAACTTCTCCGGAAGGCAGGTGGGAGAAAAGAAGAAACATACTTTTGTGCACCTATATGCCTGGCCCTCTGCAGGGTACTTTCCGTATCTGCGGTCACTTTCCAGTTGTAAGGATAAGGAAACTGAGGCTAAGAGGCTGTAAACACTTTGCCAGAGGCAAAGGCAGGCAGGTGCTCTCTCCCCCCTGCCTGGGGGAGGCTCCTGAGGAAGGCAGAGACCTTGGCAATTCAGTGCCTTCACCCCACTCTCGGGTGGGCCACCCCAGATGGTCTCGTCTCCCCCAGCCCTCAGCAGGGCCTCCCCAGAGCAGAGGCCAAGACGGGCAGAGGGAGAGGGACGAGGGTCTTCCAGGCAAGTAAGGAACATGGAGCAAAACGGGGTTTGTTAAATGACTTAATAATATGGTTTCGAGGTGCAACAGAAGTCCCAGCTCCCTTCCAAACAAAGGCCAGGTGGATTTTGAGCAGCTTTATTTCCTTCATTAAGTGATGTTTCCTTGGCAACACTGCCGGGCCTACTGAGTGGCTGCCCTTGAAAAATAAGGTAAGGTAGAGACATTGAAAGACACGGGGCAGCAGTGGTGGTATTTGGCTGAAAACTCCCTCAGCCTAGAGGGTGGTGAGGGGATGGAAGGCAGAGAGTCATTGTGGGACACTCTTTACAAGAGGTTCTAGAACGTACCACAGGGAGAAAACTTTATTTGCAGGGTGCTTTCATGGGAAAAATGACCGAGGGTGAAGCAGGGTCCTTGTGGTCATTTCTTTGGATACTTGCAGGATATCTGTATGTACCCTGGAGGATTGTTGCTGCCCAACAAAGACTTAAGAGACCAGCTCTCTGTGGGGGTGGGGGGGACACACCAGGGGAGTGAAAGTCTCGGGGTGGAAAATTACAAACAATGGTGCAATTACAAAGAATCAAAATGGCAGGGGCGGGGAGGAGGGCTGTTGGTAAAGATCACTAAAGGGAGAGCCAATCTCTGGGGCTACTGCATGGTGGGCTTCTTAGAGGAGAGGATGGGTGCTGGGCTTTGGAAGAAGAGAAAGATCTGTGAGCAAATGAAATGGGGGAGGATAGAGGGATCAAAGCGACATACTCCTAAATGCAATCAAGCTAAGGCATTGCCCTCTACCTTGCACAGTAGAACCACCTGGGGAGCTTTGAAAAGTATAAATCCGGGGCGCCTGGGTGGCTCGGTTGGTTAAGTATTCGGCGCTTGGTTTCAGGTCAGGTCACGCTCTCACAGTTTGTGGGTTTGAGCTCTGCAAGCTCGGAGCCTGCTTGAAATTCTCTCCTTCTCTCTCTGCCCTTCCCTGCTCGTGTGTGAGTGCTCTCGCTTGTTCATGCTCTCTCTCTCAAAAAATACATAAAACTTAAAAAGTATAAATGCGGGGCGCCTGGGTGGCTCAGTGGTTAAGTATTTGACTCTTGGTTTCGGGTCAGGTCACAATCTCACAGTTTGTGGATTTGAGCTCTGCTCTGTAAGTAGGGAGCCTGCCTGAAATTCTCTTCCCTCTCTCTGCCCTTCCCTGCTGTTTTGAGCACTCTCTCTTGCTTGCTCTCAAAATACATAAAACTTAAAGTGTAAATCCAGGTGCCTGGGTGGCTCAGTTAAGTATTTGACTCTTGGTTTCAGCTCAGGTCATGATCTCCTAGTTTGTGGGTCTGAGCTCTGCTCTGTGAGCATGGAGCCTTCTTGAAATTCTCTCTCCCTCTCTCTCTGCCCTTCCCTGCTCATGTGTGTGTTCTCTCTCTCTCTCTCTCTCTCAAATTAAAAAAAATATATAAATATAAAACTTAAAAATTCAGGGGTGCTTGTGTGGCTCAGTCATTAAGTACTTGACTCTCAGTTTCAGCTCAGGTCATGATCTCACAGTTTGGCTTTGAGCTCTGCTCTGAAGGTGGAGCCTGCTTGGAATTCTATCTCCCTCTCTCTCTGCCCTTCCCTGCTAGTGTGTGAGTATGCACACATGCTCTGTCTCTCAAATATGAAACTTAAAAATATATACAAATTAGGGGCACCTGGGTATCTCAAATCTTAAGTATTTGACACTTGGTTTCAGATCAGCTTGTGATCTGAGTTTGGGTTTGAGCTCTGCTCTGTGAACATGAAGGGTACTTAAAATTCTCTCTGACCTTCCCTGTTCGTGTGCATACGTGCATGCTCGCGCTCTCTCTCTCAATAAGGAAAAGGATAAATCAGTTTTAGCAGGTGAGACCTAGGCATGCAGGGTGTTCCAGGTGATTCCAATGTGTAGCCAGGGTTGAAACTAGCTGTATGAAGGACATTTTGGGGCAGCCCAGGGAGGAAACATGGGGACAGCACTTATGACCGCCTGGATTCCAAGCCTCTCATTGTGGGACCAACGGGGATCCCCATCTTCAGGGGCACGGTTTCCAAGACTCTGATGTGGGTGGCCAAGGTGGTAGGAAGCACCACTGTTTAGGACCATAGTTCCCAAAGTGTGGTCCTAGCATCATCTGGGAACTTTATAGAAATGCACATTTTGAGCCCAACCCCAGACCTGCTGAATCAAACTCTGAGCGGGGCCCAGGAGTCTGTATTTTAACAAGCCCTCCACGTGAGTCTGTGTGTGAACATTTGAGAATGGCTTGGTCCAGGTGAAGGTGGTCACGTGGGAGAGTCAGGTGGACCCGCGTCTTCACTCAGCACCTCCACCCTCCCTTTGTAGCTGGGAAACCACTCTAAGCCTCAGTTTCCTGACCTGTAAAATGCGACTGTGAGGATTATGATACTGATGGCCCCCAGTCTGGCCACAGGGCCTGCGGGGCACAGAACAAGGCAGGAAGGATGGAGCTCGTCATAGGAGGAGACCCAGGGAAGGGACTGCTTCCAGCTGTCCTGCCCCAACCCCCTCCTCTCTGCCCCCCCACCCCCATCTTGAGCCTACCTGACCAGTGGATCTGTGGGTAAGAATTCATGGAAACAGCAGGCAGGGAGCAGGGGGAGGGGCAGAGAGGGAGTAGAGGCTTGCTTTATTAAATCTCAATTTAGAGTAGTGACTCTGACATCTGTAATGTGTGCTGGAAATGGGCTGTTTGTCCTCTTTACCGAGAATGAGCTGCTGGCCCCTCTGCAGATAGGGCAGGCTGATTTAAGGGTTTGGTTACTAGTCATTAACCCCTCGACACAGAGGTTAGTTACAGTGCTGAGGGCTGCGGGGCACTGATGCTAAATCAGCAGTGAAGGGGAGTCATTTCCAAAATGATCTCATGTTCACTAAGCACAGAACCAGGTGCATCAAGGGAATGAAAACCTGTATAAACATTCTGTTTGCCATAGCTGTGAAGGAGCACAAGTGTGGAAAGCAAGGTCCCTAGCTCAAGGCCTCCCCTCCCCCTCCTCGTAAGCCCATTTCCCTGGTGGAGGGGAACAGGTGGGGCTAAGCATGTGAGTCCCCCAGGTGTGTGTGGGGAGGTGTATAACCGGCACTCAGCACATCGATCCGGTTTAATTAGCAAACACGCCTTCGTGCCCACTAGCGTGTGGCCTGAGACGGGCAATGGGGAAACGGGAGAAAGATACATGCATCCTCCCTCGGGGAGCCTGGTGGGGAGACAGGCCTGCTGTGAAGGGAAGAGAATAGCCTCATGGCCAGGCTTAGAGCAGAGTAAGAGCAGGTCAAAGTGCCAGAGGGGCCAGAGCTGGAGTGATTTACTCCGTCTGGGGCTAGTTGGTGAGTGAGGAGTTTTGAGAAGAGCCGAGGAGAGAGTAGTTTTCCCAGACAGGTGACAGGGGTGAGGGACTGCTGTCAGAAGGGACAAGACAAGCCAAGTCAGAGGCTCGGTACTACCTTGCCATGTTGGGTGAAAGAGGGGTCCCTACGGGGGTGGGGAGAGAAGGCCAGACGAGCAGCTCAGGGCTGAAGAGTTCAGACAGCACATGTGAGCTCTGACTTCAGGTTAACTGTCCCTCCACTTGTGAGCGCCTATGAGGAATCCTCAGAGTGGTTTGGGTCAGAACCATCCAGGGTGCCCGGAAAGTGAGCTGGCGTAGAGGTGACACGGCCACCTCTGCAGGCTTGTTTGGAGGAGGTCGCTCATGAGGCCATGGGGAGAAAAGCGAGCTTTGGACTAGGGTGTTGTGTTGGAACATCAGACTGAGTAGAGACGACTAAGCAATGCCCGTTTTCTGCCCCCCACTGTGCACCTGAGCAGGACAGCCAGGCAAACAGCTGCTCAGCACGATTGCTGGGCTTGGAAAGTTTGACTTAGATTCACAGCTTGTGTGTCTCATTCTGGGCCTTGTACCCACAGGGGTGGGGAAGGGGCAGCCATCTCTCCACCACGGTCTATGAGGCTGTTTGCAGACCAGTCAACCCAGTCAGCAACCTGAACCCCTCACCTAGCTCTGCCTTCTCTTCCTGTGTCATTCTGAGCTCCTGGTGTCACCTGGCTTCAGTGTTTCCCCTGCCAGCCCCTCTGTCCCCGGGAGAGAGCCAGGCAGCAGGGGTCATCCTGGGCTTCCCACATGGAAACCTAGCAGGAACGGATTACCAGTGAGAGCAGAGACAAACCGGAGGAGGCCGCTGCAGGATTCTTGATGCTAGGAACTTTATCTGCTATCTTGCAACAGTATTTTGCCTCACTTGGACCATAATGGTAGGCCTATTTCAGTTGGCTGGTCAGGGTACTCCATTGCCCTGGTTCTAGAATGGACATGTTGATCAGTCTGGGCCAATAAAAGTCCTCCCTCAGATTTTCTATTTGTGGGATCATGCTGGAAGGCTCTAGGCCCCGAGCTACTGTTGCTTTCTTCCTCAGGTAAATCAGGGAAGTCCCTTCCCCTTGAAAATAGGAGAGACTAAGGTTACATATGAAGGGAACCATAGCCAGAATAGGAGGAGGGCAGGCAGGGGAGAGAGAGAGAAGAGGAGGAGGAGGAGAGGGGAAGGGAAGGGAAGAGTACAGCAAGCTTCATTCCTGCCCCTGGATCCAGCCCTGCCTGAGGTTGGAGACAGACGTGGACTTGTCCGTTAGAGGAGATAAAAACTTTTTTGCATTTGAGTGTTGGGTCTTTGTCATTTGCAACTAAGAGTCTTGATTAATCTAGAATACCCAGGAGACATTTCAAGAACCCCAAAGGGGATGAACCAAAAGGATCAAATCACAGTGGTCTTTAGCTACTGGGTGAATGTAAGTGGCATGTGTGTACATGTTTTATTCATTTATTATAAAGCAAGGCATGTGTTTTAATAATTACTGAAGTTCATGAATTTGTTTTTTTTTTTTTTTTTTTTTTTTTTTTAACAAGATAAAGATCCCCCTCATGTGCATGCCAGTATGCTTTCTTTAGTGGGTGAAAAGCTAGTGGGCCCGGAGGTTCACATAGCCTTAGTTAGCACCTAGGAGTAGGCTGAGCATCTGAATATTACCTATCATGTAAGTATAAGAGAAGCTGAGAATTTCAGAGGAAGCCCAAGTTATAGGAAAATAAGATTGGTGTGGCCCAGGATGAGACTAGGAACAGGTGCCCTGGACTGGGATCACTGCCTGAGCCATCTTTTTCTGCAGCCTCCTGTGTCTGGGGAGCAGTGCTTGCTAATTGCCCCGACCTGGGCCTTAGCTGCTCATCCGGGTCCTGCTGCTTCCCCTCCCTTGCTCCTCCCGCTCTCTGCCTGTGTATTTCACAACAAGGTGAGAGGGTGCAGGGCCAGGGACTGGGGCAGGCAGTTGTGAAGAGGTGGGAGGGGAGCGGGGGTCATCGCACTTGGCCTACAATGAGCTGGAGAGACACAGATGAGGCAGCTCTGTGGCTAAGACATGGATCCATAAACTCTTAACTGCTGAGGACCCTGGAGCTGTCCCCATTCCTGCCACCCCTACCCCGGTCAAACTTCCTTTTGAGTCTATGTAGTGAATTACCCAGGTTTTCTATAATTGCACCCACCTTCATTTTAAAAAATTTTTTTAACGTTTATTCATTTTTGAGACAGAGAGAGACAGAGCATGAATGGGGGAAGGTCAGAGAGAGAGGGAGACACAGAATCTGAAACAGGCTCCAGGCTCTGAGCTGTCAGCACAGAGCCCAACGTGGGGCTCGAACTCCCGGACCGCGAGATCATGACCTGAGCTGAAGTCGGACGCCCAACCGACTGAGCCACCCAGGCGCCCCCCACCCTTCATTTTTAACCAAAGCTGCCCACGTTTGTTTCAGTTGTTGCTGTTGATAATAACTCCCTCCCCTTGCATGAGCAAACAGCTCGTTTGTTCACTGGGACATTCGCTATCTTCAAGAAATTTCAAACACCTGCTGACTGTTGGGTCCCGTTTTGGTCCCTATTTTGGAAGGTACTGCTCAGAGTCCTTCATAGCTGTGTCTGCTTGTCTGATACAAGCTGTGTCTACCCACTGACAAACAGCTAAAATGCAGCATCTCATGTGCACTTACGAAAATGCCCTGGCATTCTTCATTTCCAAAACACAACCGTCTGCCAACTCGCTATCAGCTGGTGACAGTCAATGCATGCTCTTCAACCACTTGAACAGATTGACTCACTGCTCTGTCCTATGAAACTCCTCCTGTGTTCCCCTCCCGACAGAGCTATTACATGTCCCTGCATTGTTAGTGTCAGAATTGGCCACATGCCTTTAACGAATGGGAGTGGGAGAGACCTGCTCCATTTCCAATCAAAAGCTTTAAGAGCAATCGTGATCTACCACCTCTCTCTTCACTCTCTGCCATTGGACTGACAGCATCCCAGATGGGGGCTGCTGCTTCGGTCCCAGAAAAAGGAGAGGTGACACAGCTGGAGCTAAACCATGATGACCATAGAGCATGAGCAGGAAATAAGCATTTCTTGTAAGTCACTGAGATTTGGGGACCATCAGCCTAAGCTGAATGATAAATTGATACTATATGAGGGGTGCTACGAAACTCTAAAATATGGGACACTGACTTTGGGGCCAGAAAGTGGGCAGTGAGGAACCATCCCCGGAAGCTGGAAAGATGGCATCCTCTTTTATGCAGGGGTGAGACATCTGGTATAACTGTTGCCTGTAGTAACTTGGCGGACTGTGCTTTTGATGAAGAGCATGCCTGTGTTCCTATTGGCTGCTTTTGACAAGGCTGCAAAAGGGGAGATCAGGTCAGCAAAGACTTGGACATGTAGCACGACCGAGAAATGTTTGTTATTGTAAGCCACTAGGATTTTGAGGTCATGTGTTACTGGAGCATGACGAAGCCCGAACTGACCAACACGACGATTGTGCTATGCTCCCTCACCAAATAATCACACAAAAATAGAATCACAGAATGTGATGCAGGATCTTCAAACAACAAAGGACTTCAAAATAGATACCAAGAAAACTTGGGGCCGCCTAGGTGGCGCAGTCGGTTAAGCGTCCGACTTCAGCCAGGTCACGATCTCGAGGTCCATGAGTTCGAGCCCCGCGTCAGGCTCTGGGCTGATGGCTCAGAGCCTGGAGCCTGTTTCCGATTCTGTGTCTCCCTCTCTCTCTGCCCCTCCCCCGTTCATGCTCTGTCTCTCTCTGTCCCAAAAATAAACGTTGAAAAAAAAAAATTAAAAACTTGATCTAGTGGAGGGAGGGGAAGGAGTTGACTCAAGAAAGATTGACTCTGGATCGGAACTGCCTAATTTGAGTGCTCCCTCTCATTGTTCACTAGCTGTGTGACTACAGACCATGTATTTGGCCCATTCATTCTTTCAATTTACTCATCTGTAAAAGCAGGTGATAATAACGGTACCTGTCGCACAGAGTTGTTGGGGGAATTGTATGGACTGAGCACTGGTTAGTGTTAGCCATTAGTAATGTTTTGTAACCTCTCTCCCATTGGGTTACCAGTTTCCCGAGGGTAGGAACCATGCTGGTCTTGCTCATTATTGTATCTATTGTCCAAACTGCTGTTTGATATATGACCTATACTCAAAACATTAGCTGATTGAATGTGTTAATAAACTATTCCAGGGACCTTGAACTCCAGGTGAGAAATCATCCAGGCTTCCTCCCTAGTACCTGTTTCATGTCACTCAAAGACTCCTCTAAGCTCTCTGTTCCATTTTAGACCAGCACCTTGGACAACACCTTCCATATAACCTTGTGGATTAATAGTTTAGACAGAATGGGATTCTCTCTCTCTAGGACAAGATTCTCAATATTTGCTCCCAGGACACCATCTGTGCCACACCTAATTCTTACCTGGACCCATGAGCAGTGATGGGGGTGGAGGGGCAGAGAGCTCAATCATTTGATGGCACACCACAACTGTTATCCTGCACTGAATTAAGAAGAGTTTAGAATATTCCCAGGGAGGAGGGGTTGGGGGAAGAAGCGGGGAAGAGAGAGTGTATGTGTGTGTTTGACCGAGATTTTAACACATGAAGTCAATGATGGTCTGGACTCACCAGCAATCTCCGTGACCAGGAAGACGGGGGACAGAGCATGGAAACAAAACCTGCCCGTTAAGACCCAGTAGGGAGAAGTCTGCTCAGAGATATAGAGCTCATGTGGATGAAATCTTGGTGCCTGATTCTGATTTGCAAATGTAAATCTCTCTTGTGCCTGCTCCAACACTATCTGCATCTCTACCTCCCTCTGCCCTGAGAAGAGTATGACCTGTTTTACTGGGGAACAAAGGTCCAGCTCATGTCTTTACTGGATGTTACAGACCTCAGACAGCAGTGCCAGATAGATTGCACTATGATAAGGTATTAGGAAACTGAGGCCATTTGGGGGGAGATTTCTTTTCTCGCCACACCTCAAGACAGGTGCTCAATAAATATTTTTGGATAAATGAGTGAGCAAATGAATGAAATAACACAGTGAATTTGAAAAGCCATTGTTCTATATTAGAAGGATGGCCACAGTTTTCCCCATTCTTGCATGCAGATTCTGCCCTGTGAGGCTGGGCTTGGCCTTGTGACTTACTTTGGGCAATGACAAAATTTTCACAGCAAATGTGATGCAAGCAGAGACTTCTACAGGGATGCTTGCCCTTTCTTGGTGCTCTTAGAAACCCCTGTCACTGCCATCATGTGAAGCAGCCTGGATCATCCTTTTGGATGATGAAACACACACGCTGCAGACACTCCCTCCTTCCAGCTGACAGTCAGCCAACCTCTGGAGGCCGACTCAACTAGCTGACCAGCATTTGGCCACAGATGCCTGATTGAGCCCAGCTGAAACCATCAGAAGGCAGGGCCAGCCCACCCCACCCCACCCAACCCAGCTCAAATTGTTGACCTTCAGAGTCTTGAGCTAAATAGATGGATGTATCTTTTAGTTTAAATTTTTATTTTTTGAGCGTATGCATATGTGTGCCATGTACAAGCAGGAGAGGGGCGGAGGGAGAGAATCTTAAGCAAGCTCCATGCTTAGCACAGAGCCCGATGCAGGCTCCGTCTCATAATCATGGCCTGGGCTGGAATCAAGAGTTAGACATTCAACCGACTGAGCCAACCAGGTGCTCCTAAATGGATGTATCTTCAGCCACTAATTTTGGGGGGTAGTTTTCTAGGCAGCAAAAATGATACAGGTAGCTCCTTTCACAGGCATGTTTGTTAAATATATGGCACAGAGTGTAGGTACTCAGCAAACTGCTGTTACTTTTCCCTCCTGATTAATGAAAATAATTATACTAATGATATTATTTAATGACCTCTATGTCAGTGAAGCTAAATGCTTCACAGATACTTCTTCCATCCTCAAAATAACCCTGGATAAGTGGAATATTATCATCTCCTTTTTTAGGTGTGAAAACTGAATTAGACGGAGGTAAATGAATGCAGAGCAAGTAGCAAAGCTGGTAACTGGACTCCGGTCACCTGGCCCCCAAACTCAGCTCCCAAGCACTACAATACCCTGCTTCTTACTAAAGGAGGAAAGGAAGGTTCCATTCTACCCCTTCCCACCTGCGGCCCCCACTCCTGAAGTGTTCTTCCTGCTTTGCTTTTGTTTGTGCACATCCTACTCTTTGAGGTCCAGGTGCGGCTCCTCCTCCAGGAAGTCTTCCCTGACCTCTCCAAGTCACCATGGCTCCGCCCTTTTTCTCCTTGGCAGCTGGGACTCTGATCCCTTCCAGTGGCAGAGGGGAAAGCTCCAGGAAGCCCTGCTGATCCTGGGCTGATGTGACCGGGATGGGGTTCGTTCACCAGGAGAGCCTTAGGGGAGGGTACTTTGTGGGGCCCAAGGTGACTGCAGTAGCTGCATACAAGGAGATGGGGCTCCCCAATCTGATTCTGCCGTCCCTTTCCTTCCAGCCACCCTCTTAAACATCTGGTTTAACTTTTGGTGTCTTTGTGGGGCTTTCTCGTCCTCTCTCAACCCCTAATATGCTCTGTGCTTCTTTCTTGGCCAATCTTCCTTTGCTTCCCCCTGACTCTTAAACCTTCCCCAAATGCCTACAGAACACCCAGTATCTTTCAAGGACAGTCCTTTCCAGCCAAAAAGGACTTGTCCTTTCTCTACCCACACATGGCTTTTCCCGAAGGATAATGCTACTCTTGTGGGCTTTGACTCTGCTGCTTCTCCCATCAGGGACACGAGGCGGAGCTGACAGTCTCCTCTCCCTGCAGCAGCGCCCCTTCTCCACCCCAACCCTCCATCCCGTACAGAAACCTCCCCTCCTTAGGCCTCAGCCATCAGACCCCACTTAAGCGCTGCCCGCTTTGTGCTTCTCACCCAAGTGCTTCCCAGGCAGTCCTCTGCTACCCTCCCGCCACTGCCATCCCACTGGGCAGCTCCTCAGATGATGAATGGCCCCACCTGCACTGGGACCTCAGCCACGGGGAGGGCCACCTGTACTGCGCTTCAGTCACTCACACCCGGGGACCCTGGCTCTCAGTGCCTGGAACTGTTGTCCCCTGAGATCTTCCCCTCCTCTGCCCTACGTTCCCCCAACCACCTGTCATCTTGATTACTCATTCTCTCACTTCCCGAATGCCTGCTCATCAATCTGACACCTTTGGAACAAGAACCCCCTTTTTTTTTTTTTCCTTTCCTCCCCTACCTTCATTTCCCTCCCAGCCTCTCCACATTCCTGAAAGGCTGCACCCACATTCCTTCAACTATCCCCTTGCCAGCACCTTCCAGTCTTTCGTTCCTTATTCCTTCCGCCTTTGACACCCTGTGAGCCCCATCTCTGCAGCTGATTCGCCTTCTCCACACCCTCTCCCGGGATACTGGGCACACCCACGAAAAATCATGGCACGGGGCACATGAGACCCTCCACAGACTCATGGTTTTCAACCTCAGCTGGGCCCCTGCACACTGCCCTCCATGCTAGGCCTTCTGGTGTGCCTCTGAGCCACCCCCCTCCGCAGGGTTTCTATACCTTCTCTACTCTCGAATACAAGCAGAGCCCTCATGCTTGACTTGCAAGACAGTCTGCAAACTCATTCCTCTTGGACAAACCTCCATCCTACCCTTGAAGTCCAGGGCCAGCCCACTGGCCTTGGACCCCATCCTCTCCTGTCCTTGCTCTTTCCCCACCCAAGAGTGTTGCTTCATTCTCTCCCCATATGAGCCCTCTTTCTCTACGGACTTCCTCCTCTCAGCCTCAGACACGCTCCCATATTGCTTCCCTTAAAAAGCAAATCAGAATACACATGTTCTCTCAACATCTCACCCCTCTTGGTAGCCAGCTTCTTTTTCTTTCCATCCCTTCATAGCAAACTGAGGGGGAAAGGAGTTTACACTTGCTCCTGGTCCTCACTTGCCTCCCTGGATGAAGCCCTCTACCCACCATATCCTCCTGGACATATCATGACCACCTAGCTGTGAGGGCTGAAACGCTCCTATAGCATCAACCGTCCTCATTCTTCACAGGTAGGTACCAGCTCAAACCTTGCCACTCTAGAACCCCGCCTCTTCCCCCAGAGGAACCAAGAAGGTAAATCCCGGCTCAGTCCCCTTTATGATCATCACTTAAAAGGCTTTAACTTTCCATGGATTCAATCATTTCTTTATTTAATATATATTTGTTAAACACCTATAACGCCCCAGGCAAATATGACTGAGTGACTTCTGAGCAGCTCAGGATATTCTGAGGAGCTAAAGATACTGCAGAGACATAAATGTGTTCTGTAGCTCAGTTCTACAAGAATTAAGACCAGCAAGGCCTTTTTCCTGCAGAAAAAAAAATGTTATGAAATTTTCCTTTTAAGCGTGTCCTTCACCCAAGTCAACCTCCACTCCCACACGTGTTCCTGCATTTAATAGTGTATTTTTGAGCAAGAAAAAAAAAACTGTTCTGGTGATTGATTTAGAGGGCCCGGCTCTGCTGAAATTCCCAGTATATTAACACAGTGCTAACCTCAAGGACTCCACTAACGCTCTATGCTGGCAGACTAATGCACAGCGATGAACAGATTTCAGAAAAAGCAGCGGGGACAAAGGCTGTGTGGTGACAATGGAGTTAGTTGGAAAAAATCAAATAGAAGAACCCATTTATGCCCATAATACATTCTGAACACATCTCCTTAGGAAATTTCTTGAAATAGGCCAGCATGTCCACAAGCTGCCCTGATCTAAACACCACTCAGACGTCCCCACTCCATGCCACCAACCATATCCTAGTCCTGGAGCCTCGTTTCCTATGTTCCTTATCACATTCTCAGCCAGGGGTTGGTACCACCCTCCTCCAGGGCACGGGGAAATGCACGGAGGTGTTCGGGTCCACACTGATGCTACTGCTGGTTGATCAGAGTCCAGCGAGGCTGAATGTCCTGCACGGTCAATGGGAGAAAGCTCTCTCGCCTGAAGGTTGAGTCGAAAGGGAAGGCAGGCTGCCTCTGTGTGCCAGCAAGCATGGTGGCAGGGGAGGCCTTGATGGCCGGGCTCTCCTTCCCCACTCCTGCCCAACCTGCACCCACAACAACTGGACCTCATCAAGAAAAAGGCCCTGGATCTGGCTTCCATTTCAGTGGGGGTGCATATATCTCTCAAGCTCCTGTCTGTAGGTCCCCACAAAAAGATAGTGGGTCTAAAAAGCGATACTGAGCCTGCCAGATCTTGACTATTAATAACTTGTATTACTAACAAAAACAGCAACTGCTATATAGTGACTGCGGATTTAGTGTACCAGGCGTCGGGCTGAGAGCCTTATGTATTTCTCCACCTAATCCTCACAAAACCTCTATCAGATGGATGTCTGTAACTCCATTTTACAGAAGAATCAGGCTTCGGGTGAAGGCTGGTAAGTGGCAAAGCCAGTGCGGCTGGGCAGGCTGCTAGGAGGTCTTTGTTAGGAAGACTACCTTCAATTACCCAAAAATCCAACTTTATGAACCGAGTCATTTACTAAGTGGAGGCGCGCTGAGTGCCTGCTCTGTGCCAGGCAGTGTGCTAGGCTCAAGGGATTCACTAGAGGGACAAGCAAGTGCCTGCCCTCAAGGAGCTTGTGATCTAGTGGTAGAGCATAAGTCTGTTTTACAAGGAGACAAACTGACAACTAAGAGCCCACTGTGATTAGGATCACACGCGTCCAGATACTACAGGAGCTGTGAAGCAATCAGATGGTTGCCGAGATTTGAGAGTAACTAGTGAGAACACCTAGGATAGGGTGGTCTGGGGAAATGGACTTTGGCTGAGATCTGAAGGGTAAGAACGGGGGAGAAGTGGATTGACGCTTTGCTCCTGGAATGCTGAGACTAGATGTCTTCCAATGGGGAGGAAGGGGGAACCCCAAAGGCAGGAGGCACATGTAGGGAGTCCTCATGAGTCAAGAGAGGGCTATAACCCACCTGCATTCTGGGTCAGAGCCCAGGGTGGATGGGGAAGGGCAGTGCCAGCTGGCTAGTGTTTGCCAATCACCTTCAGCCTAGTCTCAGGAACCTGCCATAAGTCCCTTCAGGGAGGAAACTGCAAATCAGACTCCCTTTTCCTTTAGATCCTAAGAAGAAGAGCAGGCCTGGTGGTAGGTTAAAACCTCCCACCCCTATAGGGTCATGGCAGCCTTTATTCGTCCTGCAAGGACACTCTGAACTCCTCCAAGGGGCAGCACCAAACTGTGGCGGCTTCTTGTCCTGTCTGCCCAGAGAACTCCCTGAGAGCAGAGGCCACAGTTGATGAAAGTAGGGAAGCAGTCCTCAGGCATGGCTCTGGGCATCGGCTTGGCATCTGTGCCAATAAATGCCACCAGCTGGGAATCCCATGACCCTGAACAAGTTACATTACTGCCTGGAGGCTGGTTTTCTCCACTGTACAAATGGGGTAACAGCAGAACCTACTTCCCAGGGCTGCTGAGGGCGTTAGCTGAGATTATGCACACAGAACATTTAGAAAGATGCCGAGGAGCAGTAAACAAAGGTAAGCTGTTGTCAGTATTATCTCTAGGCAGACTAGCGAGTTCTCAAAAGTGTGGGGACACTGCCCTAATTAGAATAGGAAACCCACCTTACTGAGCAGGGTCCTGTGCCAGGCTTGGAGTGAGGCACATATGGGTGTGCTCCTTCATTTAAATTTGGCATCCGCCCCATTTGACGGATCAGGAAGCTGACTCAAGGGGTTGGGGGGCGGTGAAGGGATTTGTCAGCACAGAGCCAGGTCCAAGGTGGGATCTAAGTTCAGCGGCTCTGATGCTGGTTCAGCGACCTGTCCCCAAGCTAGAAGCCTAAGAAGCAAAGCTCTCCAAAGGCTGGAGAGTGGAGGGGGGGAGGTTCAGCCTCTCTCCGGGTGGTAAGCCAGTACTGTTTTCCTCTGTGTTGGCCCACCATGGTGCTGCTAATGACTGCTGCTTCCCGGCCTGTGGGAGCTTAATAAAGTCATGCAAAACTCGCTGTTTACCACTCTGTGGAGTCTGGACATGAAGTGAAGAACATATCACATGGAATGAATAACAAATCAAGCGGCTCCTTTTTTTGTTTGTTTTAGCACCGAAGCTTAGGAGCACTGCAGAGTTCACCATCCCTCTGTGTGGCGTCAACATCTGTGCGCGAACATCCCCGGCGGTGCCCCACTGTGTGCCCGCACCCCCACCCCCACCCCCACCCTGAGCTGATGCTTCGGGCTCTGAGTGCAACCGCCAAAAGGGAAACGGAGATGGGTGGTTTCCGAAAGCAGGTGCCAAACCGGCTGCGCTCCCCCACCCAGCGTGGGGACAAGCTCCAGGCTGATAGCCCCTGGACCCACCTAAGGTTATCTGTGACGGAGCCTTGTGATGGGTCTGTGCCCTGGGGAAGCATCTAGAGCCCAAGAGAGGCAGTACCAGGAAAGAAAGCAGCACCGGTGGTCAGCATGCCCTTCCCAGGTTCAAGCCTCTTCCTCTGCCCCAGGAGAGGTGTGATATAATTGCACCTACCATAGTGTTCTGGGCCCTAGGGGCCTGCATCTACCACTCACTGTGGTGGGGACTTGGGTACATCTTTATGTCTTTGAGCCAACATCTTTGAAGTGGGAATAAGGTGGCAATGGGGCTTTAAGATGAAATGACACCTGGAAGGTATCTAGGGAGACTAATACATAGCAATCACATATATATGACGTGTCTTTTATATAGAAATACATATATATAAATACAATGTGTATTAATCAAACTAGTAACATAACCTCCTATAGTTAAGTAGTTTTTACTGTGAACTAGGTTTCAAGTTAGATATTCCAGGTAAAGAGAAATTAAGTATCCTGTCCCAGGTGACACAACTTCTAAGTGCAGAGTCAGGATTCACGCTCAAGTAGCCCCCACACGGCCCAGGACCGGCTAGTTACTGTCCTTTAGTAGGGCTGTATGGAAGAAATGAGATCGCAGGCTGGATTGAAAACCATGCACTCACTCCTCACTGAGGAGCAGACAGAGTGCAGTGAGTTCTCGAGCCCCGGGACGCAGGAAGGATACATTAGACACCAGGTCTCCATGGATGCTTCTAGGGCTGTAAGGATGAAGGGAGCCACTCCAGCCCTGGGGGTTCGGGGTCGGGGTGGGGTGGCTGGGATGACTGCAGATGCCAGCCCTCCCCATCCCAGCCTTGAGTGTCCCACTTTTGCACACTTGGAGAGGCCACCCTCGGGTGTGATCTAGCACCTGCAGGCATGTTCTATGCACGGGGTCAGAAGCTGTCATGCACAGGCCATCAGAGTGTCACCAGTCATTCCGCCAGAAGTACCACTTACTCTGCCTCCTGTGGAAATGACGGCCCTAGAATATGAGATGCCACAGCTCAGGGGCCAATAAACCTCTGATGAGGCCCTGCATCATGCAGACCTGGAGGCGTCTGCCTAAGTTGCTAGGCTGGTTGAGGGTCCCCTCAAACTGGAACCTAGTTAGGGCACTGTGCCAACATTTGTCAGCTGGTACCTGGGCAGCAAAGCCACACACTGGGAGGTGCGCGGGGCGCACTTTGATCCTAGCGGAGCCAGGGGGTAAACTCAAGAAAGCTTTTCAAAACCTCACAGCCATTCAGTGCCAGCCATTCTGATGTACTGATAAATAAAAATCCTAGAGAAGTGGAGAAACCTTCCAAAGGTCACAGAGAAGCGGCTGGTGATTTAAATTCTTGCCGCGCGAAGTAAGACTCTTCAGTTGTCTCTGAGGTGTTACTTGGGAGATCTGGGGGATGTGTGCACAGTCCATGAGAGGCCTCTAATGTCCCCCAGGAGCGCCCGCCAGGGCGGGAGACCTGGCTCCGTTACAGCCCCACATGGGAGTGGCACGTGTATATGCACGTACAGCCAAGTTAGAACTTTAAAAAATGAAGAAGAAATTCCAAAAAAATCTAAAAACGCAAAGGCACCAAAGTCCATCTAGAATTCCACACTTTTCTTTTATGAAACCTACTACCTGATCTAACGTGAAAGCTGTCTCTGGGTAAAAATAGAATACTTCTTTAAACTCTAATCTTTATATTTCTGAGTCAAAAAGCACTTCCTGAAGCACAACGTGGCGGTGTAAGTATTTCCAAAGCTTTAGAGGGAGTTAAAGATCCTTTCATCTTTCGTCTACAGCCAGGAATTCACATTCCTGTAGGAAACGCACTGTTTTCCCTGGGCCTTTTGTAGCCTAGAAGATGGAGGCAGCAAAGAACAGGAGAAGCCCCCAGACCCTGTCCTGTGCTATCCATCCTTTGACGGGCTGATGAGAAGGTGATCAGGGGCGGCAGGCTGCATCGTATGAACTGTGACGATCCCAGTGCCTGGCTTCCTGTCCGCACTGGGACCCCTCCAGATGTGGGGCCTGGGCAAAGTGCCTTTGCCACTCCCAATTCGTGGCATAAAGTGTAATGCTCCGTGCATGTTTCTTGAATGAGCGAATGAATGAATGAGTGAGTGAAGGAGTGATTGATCGAATAAATATGGAGTCTGTGGGGAGACCCTATTGTTGTATTTTTCCCAGCAGAAGAAATTTTCCAGGCTGTTACACTAATTAGGGCTAATATTCTCAGTTATTTTGAGGATAGCTTGAAATTTGCTGCTAATTTAAATAAAATGGTTACGTTTACTCATTAACCAATTAGCATGCTTCCCAGCAGCTTCACCTCACTAATTTGATTAGTTACACTATGCTTTCTCCTACCCAGAGCTGAGAACATCACAACTATATCAGAGTAAACTTTTTAAAAAACACGGAAGCAGAATCTCTCACAGGGTTTAAACACGGATGTGAACCCAGTCCCTCTTTCCAGCTCACCCTGTCCCCACTAGAAGTTGCTCTATGTTACCGTTCCTATCACTAGACTAAATTGGTTTTTCAAGGAAAACAAAACTTTCCAAACTATGGGGACTTCCTGAAACACAACCTGTCTCCTATGTTTGAAGAACGAATGATCGAAGCTGGAGGAGAAACTGGAAGCCAAAATACAGGCCCCCTTCCTAGCCCTGTGTTTGTCAGTGACCTGCAGTACATATGGGCTCAGGCTAGCCTGCTCATATCATTTTCCTGTTTTCTTATTTGTCAGAGGTGGAAGTGATTTAGCAAATATCTAAGTTTCTGTGGCAGAGACCAGCTTCCTGGGCACGCAGAAAACCCTAGCTTCCCACACCCTTGGTAGTTAGCTGGCAGGGCTGTGTGACTGGCTCTGGTGAATCAGACATGAGAGGAAGTAAGGTGAGGCACTTTTCATCTGAGGCATGAAAATCAGAGTTCCAAGCACACTCTTCCCCTTTGAGGGGGGGTTGTGGGTGGAACTGTGTACCTCAAAAGTTCGTATGTTGAAGTCCTAATCCCCCACCCCCCAGTATCGCAGAATGGGACCTTCTTTGGAAATAGTCATTGCAGATGTAACTAGTTAAGTCAGGATGAGGACACACGGGAGTAGGGTGGCCCCTAATCCAGTATGGCTGGCATCCTTATGACAAGGGACAGAGACCTGGGAGAACACCACACGAAGGTGGTATGCTACCACAAATAGAGTTCTTGGTAGCCAAGAACTACCAGAAGCTAGGAGAGAGGCCCAAAACAGATCCTTTCCTGGTGCCTTCAGAGGGAGCACAGCTCTGCCAACACCTTGGTCTTGGACTTCTAGCTTCCAGAACTGTGAGACGATATACTTCTGTTGTTTAAGCCACCCAGGCCGTGGTCCACTGTGATGACTGCCTTAGGAAATAATCTAGGGGAAAGGCCACGTGGTCAGACAGCGCATCCACAAGGGATGTCACTAATGGCCTGAAGAGGCACTCTGCCTTTAGCCAGCTTTGTGAACAGAGTAAGAGAAATGTCTAAAACCTGGAAATAAGGCAAAACGGGAGAGGAAACGGTCTGTCCTTTCAATATCCTACTGGGGCATGAACAAGCCCACCCAAGGGTATGCAATTTTCCAGGAGAATGTACCTGTGTTTGACTTTGTTATTTACCTTTTGACTGGTACCCAAACACTAGGAAGTTAAATGGTAACTTCCAGATTTGTCTAGTAAAGATCACACTAAAGGCTACGATTTTATTTCCCTATAGGACATTGACTGCTTTTGTATCTAATCTAGCAATCTTATTCTAACCTTCTTTTTTAGAAAATGCCTAGAGATCCTGAGCTCCTCAAATGCTCTCCAGAATTGCTTAACCTTCTTACTGGCTCCCTGATTAAGGAATTAAATAAGTTTTTGTCACATGTTCATTTTGATTTTAAGAATCATGTTTTATTTTTTTGAATTGACAAAATAAACTTGTTTGATTAATGGCAATGAGGTTTGAGGATTGTTTATTACCTGACTGATACAGATTCTTTCTGGTTTTAAAACCCCAAATGGAATAAGTTAGAAATCTGAAAGAAGGAAATGAGAAAGGGAAATGACTCTCCGGATCAGCAGGATAAACTGGATCATCTTGCTGTCCTGCCTTCTTGACCTTTTTCTTCCTTCACCATTCTTGGCCGTGCTTGGCTGAAATCCAAGCCACACGGCTCAACTCTGGCCATATGTGTAATTCTTAGGAGAGAGAAGAGTTCAAGCCCCCTGGCTGTGGTGAAGACTCGAGGATTAAAAAATATAGAACAGTCTGTCTCCAGCCCTAGAATGGGGACTTAATGAGGGCAGTGACTTCCATCTGGCTCATGACTGTTTCCCAGGGCCAAGAACATGACCTGGTACATGTTGGACTCTCACTGATTTCAGAAGAAAAAAAATGTAATGAATTAAAAGGTCCTACAATTCTAGGGTGGCAGTGCCCTTAGGGATTTCTTAGCTTAAGCACCTACATGATATAGGAACCTTTCATAATGCCCCTGGAGTCCACCAGAGTTGACTTGGACACTTCTGATGATGGAGAGGTCACTGTATCATCAGAGCCAATGACTGGGAAGAGTTTCTGCATACTCAGCCAAAAATATGTGCCTTTTATAATTTTGGACATTTTCATGTCTCTCTTAGATCTGTTCCTCTCCAGGCTAAACCATTCCCGTTCTCAAGGACACAGTCTTGAGTTTCTTTACCAATCTTGTAATAATAAGAGCCAATATCTAGTAAGCAATGACCGTTTACCAGGTTTGTTGTCTCAGTGCTTTATGTGCACTGATTGATTTAATTCTTATAATAACCCTGAAGGTAGGTACTGCTATAATCCCTATTCTAAAGGTGAGAAAATTGAGGCATGAGGAAATTTTGACACCTATTGAAGGAACCCAATTGGTAAGTGGTCTGACTGGGATTCGAACCCAGACAGTCTGGTTCTTGACCACTATATATTGCCTCATCGTTTGCTTTTCAGCATTTTCAAGCTTCCTATCAAGGAAGGAACTCCTAGCAGAGTCTAGAAAGACTGTAACTTTGGGCTGGTCTCTACTCCCCAGACAACAATGTGAGGTGCCACATCCCTCCCCTGGAGTTGTGCAGTGTACCACCTGCACAGTTGTACGTGGCAGTCTCATCTGTGCATAAGTGAACTTCCCTGGTCTCTCTGTGGCCTCTGTGGCCATGGTAACAAGAGATTTTTCCAAGAGCTGTCAGTGTGTGTGTGTGGGGGGGAATGTTCCTGGAAATACATATCAAGGGTCTGATTTGGACCAAGTCTAAGAGAGTCAGGCTCTGTATTTGTCCACAGTCCCCTCATGAGGTGTACCCTGACCACATACTAAGGTGATAGCCCTAAGCCTCCCCTTTTCTCCTCCCCATCCAACCCGCCCTGCCCCACCCCCCAGGAGCCAGTGAAGTTTTTAAGGGCTAGTGGATACCTTTGGGAAGGCTTGCCAGTCAGAAGCCCTGCCTTATCACCCACTGCTTATCCTGTGCACCTGCTTCTATGTCTGGTGGATGGAGGAACTCTACCAAGGACACATAGCCCATCTCCAGGATGACCCCATCCTCTTGGGCCACAGGGCAGGCCAGACTCAACAAATCCCCGCCATGGCAGGTTACCTACCACCCTGTTCTGGGAAATGTTTGATCTGAGGTTAGTCTCCAGCCTCCTTATCTCTGGGCACTAACAACTGTGCACCTCCTCTGTGGGCCTGGCGGGAGAAGGCAACTGGGACCCTGTGCTCCCTGTACAGCCTAGTACAGGAATGGGGAGGGGGACCCAAGTCTTTAAGACTTGCTGTATATCTCCATGAAGGAGTTGATTCATAAAGCACCGAGGGAAGGCAGCTCCCAGCCTTCCTGGCAAGCCCAGCACAAACTCACAGCTTCTCAGGCCAACTAAATTTCAGAACGAAGGAATTGAAGGTAAGTAGATCTGGTAGAGCTGGGCCTACAGCTGGCCAGCACAGCTTCCTCATTTGCACAGAAGACAGGCCCAGATGAGACGAATCAGTGGTGCTAGGGATCAGAATCGCCATTACCTTTGGGTGTAGAGTATTGACCAAGAGGAGGAATGAGGAAAGCCCAGTGGGATGACAGGCTCAATCTGGATGCTGCCTACGTGGTTGCCTGAAAATATGGAAATTCACTGAACACTTCAGATATATGTACTTTAGTGTACAATCATGTCTCAATAAAAGGATAAAACAAAGGCTCAGAGAGGATTAAGGTGACATTACAAATGTGTGGCAAGACCAAGCCTAGAACTCCGGATTCCCGAAGCCCCCCTTTCCATTATTCCACTGTATTTTTGCTGCCACAGAAACTCAGTGATGCTCCATTAGTCTAGGGGTAGGCTTTTACCAGGGCAGGAATCCATAGCACATGGCCCATGAGGTCAAGGAAAGTCAGTCCAGTGTGGGCTGGAGTTAGAATCTTGAAGGTATTTATACTGAGCAAGGCTTAATAAGCAAAAGCAATAGTAATAGTATAGCACTATCGCAACATTAACATCTAATATTTATTGAGTGCTTACTATATACCATGCACTATTTAAAACATTTTTTTAATGTTTATTATCTTTGAGAGAGAGCGAGAGCGAGAGAGCAAGCAGGGAAGGGGCACAGAGAGAGGGAGACACAGAATCTGAAGCAGGCTCCAGGCTCTGAGCTCCCAGCACAGAGCCCGATGAGGTGCTCAAACTCACAGACCGTGAGATCATGACCTGAACTGTAGTCGGCCGCCCAACCGACTGAGCCATCCAGATGCCCCTACCAGACACTATTTTAAATACATGTATTAAATCTTTACAACAACCTTGATGGTATATACCACTATGAATCCATATTTTACAAAAATACAATAGGCCCACCTTTAAAAACGTGCCCATTTAAAAATGTGACAACTAGAGAGCATTGAAGCTGATATTTGATTCCACACGACCTGATTCCATAATCCATGCTCTTAGCCACAACACAGACTGCCCTATATTGAACCAGCAGCAGCTAGTAGACTGGCAGCCTTTGCCCAAACTGACATCTGCTATCCCACAGAGAAAACACTCAACATTTGTCCAATGATCCAGATAAGCAACAATCCTGCAGATTTCCATGTAGACTTGTTAAAAGCAAGTTCCTTCATTGTCTCCTGGACTGCATGTATTAAAAAGCAGACAAGGAATTGACAAAAAGACAAAAACTACTTGTGACCTGGCCATGTTGGCCCATACTCAAGAATAACCTGGGGGAATTTCTGAGCTGAAAACTCCAGTGTCCAACTGCATTAACGATCAGAGAAATGCAAATTAAAACCATGGTGTGATACTATACACCTGCCACAATGTCTATAATTTAAAAAGACAGGTAATACCAAGTGTTGGCAAGGATGTGGAACAACTAGATAACATGTGGTTGGCACGAGTGAAAATTGAACTAATTAATTTGGAAATCTGTTTGACAGTATATTGGGTTGGCTTGGGTTGCCACCACAAAGTATCACAGGCTGGGTGGCTAAAATAACAGAAAGTCATTTTCCCACAGTTTTGAAGGCTGGGAAGTCCAAGATCTAAGTGCTGGTGCCTTCAGGTTCCAGGGAGAGCTCTCTTGCTAGCTTGCTAACCACCTTCTTGCTGTGTTGTCACATGGCAGAGACAGAAAGATGAAGAGAGAGAGAGAGAGAAACTTTGTAGTGTCTCTTCTTACAAGGACACTAATTCTATAAGATCAGGGATCTACCTTTATAACCTTATTTAACCTTAATTGCTTCCTTGCTCCAAATACAGTCAGGGTTAGTGATTCAACATATGAATTTGGGGGTGACACAATTCAGTCCATAGCATTCTTCCCCTGCCCCCCCAAGTTCATTTCTTCTCCCAAGCACAATGCATTTGTTTCACCCCAACAGCCCCTAAATCTTAAGTCATTCGAGCATCAACTCTAGAGTCCAAATGTCATCAAAGTATCATCGAAATCAGATGGGCATGAGGCTCAAAGTGTGATTTATTCCAAGGCAAAACTTCTCTCCAGCTGAGAAACTGTGATATCAGAGAAGTTATGTGCTTCTAAAATATGGTGGCTGGGCAAACACCGGTTAGACAAGTGTGTTCCAGAAGGGGGAAATTGGAAGGAAGAGGTGATGGATCCCAAATGAGTCCAAAACCCAGCAAGGCTAATTCCATTTAATCTCAAGCCTTGAGAACGATCCTCTTTGTCTTGATGCTCTTCCCTCCAGGCTCACTGGGGTGGCATCACCCTATGGCTCTGTGGAGTTGCCTGACCCTTTGGCCCTCTGGGGTGGCCCTGCCCAAGCCACTCATTGCTTTGACCCTACCCCTGAGGTCCTGGGAAGGGTCATCCTGGACCACTGAAACCAGAGAGGTAGGCCTGCCCTTTGAGGTGACAGCCTTGCCCCTGGGTCTGTTGGTGGGTCTGGCCTTCAGCATCTTTCTTCTCTTGAGGAATAGTGCATGTTCACAGATGAACAGCTCTATGCTCCTGCCTTGCGAAATCTAAGAAACCCATCAGCCTGCTTTCATTCTGTCCTCTCTTCAGGGGAGGCTGCCAGTGTCTCTGCTGGTATAAGCTCATCTCTATTTATGGCTTCTGCTGCTGTGATAGCCGATTGAGTCCACGAGTCCTACCATGGTCTCTTAATCAAACAGTTGTTCAGTCACACTCAGGGTTCTCTTCAGAACATGCCATATGGACAGGATGAGAATTTTCCAAATCTTTGAGGTTAAATGGGGTCATAAGGGTCAAGCCCTGATCTAATGGGATTAGTGTCCCTTCAAGAAGAGACACCAGAGAGCTCTCTCATTCTTTCTCTTCCTGCTGTGTGAGGACACAGAGAAGGTAACCATCAGCAAGTCAGAAAGAGCCCTCACCAGAAACCACATCAGCCAGCACTTTGATCTTGAACTTCCCAGCCACCAGAACTGTGAGAAAATAAATTCCCGTGACATTTTGTTACAGCAGCCCCAGCCGACCAATGCAGACATTGTCTGCTAAAAGTAAACACACATCAACCCTATGATCCAGTGATTTGACTCAGGTATAAATCCAAAAGAAATGAGTCCAAATGTGCACCAAAAGACCTGAACAAGGATGTTCATAGCAGCAGTATTCATGATACTCTCAAACTGGCAATTGCCCAGGTGTCCATCAGCCATAAATATATAGGCAATACTGTATATTCATAAAATGGAAAATTACACAGTAATGAAAATTACAGCTACATGTAGCAGCATGGAGGAACTTTACAAATACGATGAGGAAAGACAGAAGCCAACATGAGAAAGCATACACCCTAGGATCCTATTTATATAAAATTCAGAATCAGGCAATAATGCTTTTTTTTTTTAATCTAGGGGCTGGTTATTTTGGTGCATTTGCTCTGAAAACTCACTAATCTGTACACTTACAATTGGCTACTTTCTGTACGTATGTTGCGTGTCAATAAAAAGTTTACATAAAAATAGTCATCTGTGAAAAATATCGCAGCATTGTAAGAATGAGGAATGAGCTGCTATACTGTGTGGTGTGGGGAGAGTGTGATCTGCTGACTTACAACTGACCAGTCAGTGATGTCACAGCAGCTTGGCCCCCATAAAGGACGAGCGGGTGGAGGTCACGGTGGACAGTTGCTGTAAGTCTCGGCACACACACATCGTGATAGCCTTCAGTTGTATGTTTAGGTGGGTAACCACTCTTTTAAACTCTGTTATAATTGTACAAATATACACATCTTCTATACCATCTTTTTAAAAAAAATCATCGTGCCCTTCTGGAGGTAAGATAAGTAAACTCTGAAAGCGTCAGAACAGGTCAGTCTGTGGCATCTGTGGAAAAATGGCTGTCTGTTGTACTCTATTGAATAAGCCATTTCTCTTGCTTCCTCTTGTTTCAGCATCCTCTTTGGATATCTGGAGCCTAGGCTATGACTGGCTAATTTTTCCTAGGATAAGTTATTTCCCTGGTAGCTTCCCCTCATTCTCCACCAGGAGAAGGTCCTAAGAGCTAGAAAAGTTCTCCTGGCTATAGATCTTGGCTTCAGCTGTGATCTACTAAAGGGCAGAGCCCAGAGGCCATGAAATGGCACTGTGAAGAGATTCTGAGATGTCAGGGAGCTTGGGGGGACCTTGGGTTCCCGCCTGCTAGGGAAGGGCATGGCTGCCAGAGCGAGGACTGAGATTTACCCATAGTTTCCCCAATAAGGCAAGCGTTCCTCTTTAGAAATTTATCCCTTTCCTTGCTCCCCACCCCAGGGGATCCAGGCATCCCAGCATCTGCTCCCCGCCCCCCACCTCCTTCCAGGCAAGGCAGGCATGACTCTCCTCTTCTACTCATGAGCATACTCTTACTGAAGAGCCCTGGAAGCCTCTGGGCCTACAGTAGCCACAACATGACTTTAGCTATCCTTCTCCACACTGGACATACATGTGTACACCCCCAACAGGAGCCTCTCTCAGGGAACTCACCTGCGGTGTCATCCCATGGCAGATGTACACAATGGGAACGTTCTCTGTGTCTGGACCCTGATCAAGACACAAATCGGTCTTCAGAGAGTTCTGCAGCTGGACACCAGAGGAAAGGTAGCCACACCAAGGAGAAAGGAACAGAGAAACAAATGCATTAAGTCAGGAGAAGCCAGCATTCCACTGAGACAAGTCCCATGTCCATAATCGCCCCACGGCCCCTTGAATACTCTGGAGAGCAATAACCACCAGCTTTTGCCTTGCATGAAGGTGCTGAGGGAAAACCAGCCTCCAGTGAAGGAGAAGCATTCTTCTTGTTGTTAAACTGTGACAGTCCAGGTAGAAATAAAAGATATTCACACATGCACAAGATGGTGCCAGGTTCTTTACCCTGTCTATTTCCATAGGGGTGGCACCACGGCTTTCAATAGTCCTTGGTTAGAAGTCTTTGCTCTGGAAGGTTGGGCAAAGTGGGCAATATGTTAGCTGCCTTCAGGCCTGAGATGTCCTCTGGGTCCTTTCTGCCTCCTGCAGATCCAACAGGGGCTGGCTTGGCCCCTGTGGTGCCCAGATGATGAATCTCCAGAGTGGAGGTCAGACAGGTGGATAAGGGGTCCAGGATGGGAGTAGGGGAAGAGAGAGGTATCTCTTATCCTCACCCACAGGCACATAGCAATCAATAGAACCAGTGCCTGGGTACCATGGACCAGTGTCTTACCATGTCTGGTAAGAAAGCCAATATTCAATGTTCCTTTCTGGCATATGTCTACTTCCAGTCCTGGAGAGGACAGGTTATGGTCCACATGGCCCTGCTCACCAGCTATAGCTAAGTAGACCATGGTGGGCACCAACATGCAGTTTAGAATGAGTTAATAATTCTATTTCTTTCTCTATTCTCCACCCTTCTCCTTCTGGAATGTAACCATCTCATCATCCTCTTTCTATGTCCTAGAACTCTAGATGAGAGAGTCAGTGTGGTCAATGGGTGGTGGCCACAAGAATTGTGAAGCCATTTAGATTGGGTATGGGGGATCTATCGGGCCATATGTAAGCTGAGAGGTCCAATGTGGCCAAGGAAGAAATGAAGCATGAGACAGGATTCTAGAAGTTCTGCCCCTGCTATGGCTTTAGTGGCTTCCAGGCTCGGGTGCCCATGTCCGGCTGCACTTTACTTCCTGTGCCCATTAGAGTTTGTGGTATCGTTAGCCACCTCAACTTGAGCTAGCTGATACATAGCTCTTGTTAGCAACCGAAGCACTCTGCTTAGAACAGAAGAGGGATGTTGGAATTCAGGGAAGACCAGGGCAATGAACCACACAGGTGGGGCATCTAGCCAAGGAGGCCAGAGACTGATGGCGGCTGAGCTTTCATGGTCTTGACAACTTGTGGCAGGAAGGCAATGGACCCAATTAGGGGTGCAAAATGCAACAACCAGAGGCACGTGTGTGCTCTGTGAATCCCCTGTTCTTGACAGGGGACAAGGAACAGAGTCAAATTCTTTTCTCTTGAGCTTCCTCTCCTCTACCAGGCAAAGGCATCTCAATCCCAAACTTGCAGTTTGGAAGTTCTGAAGAAATATAAATGTGTGCCAGCTCCCTAGGCAGAGGCTCCAGAAACATCTATGTAGCAAATCCTCGTTTATAAAAGAACTATTTGGCTTGCCTGTGTGAGGCAGCATACGTAAACACTCTCTGGACTTCTCCCACAGCCTACAGAGAGGTGGGTGTCACATCTAAAGCTGAGAACTGTAATCCATTAGTGAGACCCGCTAACAGCTGTCGCAAAGCAAAAGCAAAAGGTCCATGGAGCCCTGATGTCAGACTTGGCTTTCTGCTAGGTTCTCAAAGCCATCCCCTGGGTGAGGAGGTAGGTGGTGGCTTTTGATAAAGTGCCCCCAGCTCTGTGTCATTCCTCCCCCATTAAGCAGGTGGTCTGTTGATGCTGTTGGGAGAGACAGGCTGGGATGGAATCCTGGCTCCAGCTGTGTGGTCTTGGACAAAGAACATTTACTCCTTTTTGTCTGTTTTCTCCTCTCTAAAATAGGGATAATAATAGTGCCTACCTCACAGGGTTGTTATGAGGGTTAAATGAGACACTACCTATGAGTACATAGCATGGAGCCTGGTAAATAGCAAGTGTGCAATAATTGTTAGCTACTATTATTACGGCTATAACCTTCCTGAGAGCCATTCAGGGAAACTAGCTTTTATGGCTGCATCTATGTGCCAGCTACCATGTGAAGTGCTTTCCATGTGTTATCTCCCCTAATCCTCAGAGCAATGCAGCCAGGTAATATGATCTCTTTTAAGGGTGAGGAACAGTGGCATAGGAAGGTCTGCCTCACCTCGTCGTCTGTGATGCCATTTCCATTGCATGGGCCCTTCCCCATGTCACCTCTACTTTTGCCTTCATTTTGTCAGACGAAGTCCTCTTCTTCCTTCTGCTCTCAGCTTCTCTGTTGCTCTGGAAGTGTTTCCTGACCCACATCTGGGTGTAAGGTCATGGCCCCATGCTTCATCATCATCTCCATTTCTCTTACTGTAGCGCTTGGTGTGCTGTGTTCTTACTGCTTCTTCACGTGCCTTTCTCCCCTGTCTGAGCAGGCTGGGGCTATGTCTTTCTCATGGTCTGTGACACGGGCCAGTCCTGGCCCATAGCAGACAGTAAATCCATGTGGAATGAGTGAATGAGTGAAGAAAATGAACAAATGGATGGCATTCCCAAATGAACAACACTGGCAGGTGGACAAGTGTAAAGTTCTTTCCCTCATGCAGCTGGCGACAATCCTGAGACTGAAAACTGCCCCCTCAGATGGTGTAACTATAACTTTTAAGGTTTTATAACCTGCCAAGATCACACAGAGTAAGTGGCAAAGCTAACGTTCGGAAGCTGGGTGTGTCTGTTTCCAGATGCTGTTCCATCTTCGCTGTCCACACTAGAGCTGGGATGAATCCAAAGACCCCGCCTCTTGGACGTGGAGCTCCACCATCCGGGGGAAACCCGTTCCCACACAATGGGGCCCAGAGGCCCTTCTGCCTGTGGCAGTCATTAATGGGACCTGTGAGTGGATTAATGGGCTGGGTTATAGACTTGACCCAGGCCCCAGTGAGAGTTCCAGGAGGTTATTTGACCTGGGCAATGTAGTTTGGCGTAAGTTAGCACGGAAAAAGTAAGAAGAAGCTTTACCCCCAAGAAGACCTCTGGTCTCTGCGTTTCAGAATAAAAATAATCACCAGGAAGAATGATTCAGCCTCAGCAAATCCTCTTGTGGCTGCATCCTGCTTTGCCCATCTTCACCCTGTTGCCCCCATTAAGAGTTAATTATGCTCCTTGACAAGCCAGCGTGTCTCTACTCTGTCAGAGCCCAGGCTGTGGAGGAGCCAGAAGGGAGGGGAGGCTGGCTGGGCTCCCTGAGCAGGGGCTGGCAGATGAACATGTGGGGGTGGGGGTCAGAGACCTCTGCTAGCCCCAGGGATGGTTAGCACTGCTCAGTCCTTTTGGGATGATGAGAGAATGGCTTTTCAGCACACCAGAGTAAAAGCAGCTCTAAGGACTCAGATCCAGATCTCAACCCTGTATATGCCACTTACTATTTGATCCACGAAAGGTTTCTGGGTGTGGTGGTGAGGGCTACACGGTAAGTCTGCTGTACATTTCATTAAGATGAGACCCTTTTGCTTGGAAGACAAGAATGCTTTTGGTAAGGCCCAGTACTGCAATGGCCGTATACACAAACCTCCACTGTTGCTTTCCCACTGTAGTTAATACTGTTTGGCTGATACTGTTCAGCTATAGCTGACAGCTTGGTGAGAACATGAATCCAGAAGCTGGCCCTAGCTCACAGGGGTTTTGGGCCAATGGTTTCTCCAGAGCCACAGTAGCATAACCCTCCTTTTTGGATTGGGTCCAACCATGGCCAAGCATCATATACAACTTGCTATGGGCAGAGTGCAGGGGGACCAGTAACAGCTGTGTCCTCAATATGGCCCTAGGGAGATAGATGGGGTTGATAGGTACTTCATAGTCTGGTGTGTTTCCATGGGAACAAGAGGATGTGAAGCTTCAGGTGAGAAGTTTTCTGGCACCCAAATTACACCAGCCTGAGAAATGGAGACGCAAGGGGCCACTGAGTGATTTCCTCAGGACATGTCAACCATGCCATGGAAACTCTTATGGGAGGATCTGACTCCCTCCTATAGGTTGGTCTGCTGGACAACAAAAGTCTGATTGGGGGACAGGATTCCTGGGATCCTGGCTCTGTGTCTTATAGCATCCTAGGATGTCAGAGTTGGGAGGCCCACTGAGAACATGGAGGCCCATCCTCAGCAAGCATTTTCCTCTCACCCCAACCCAAGCAGATGCTATGCCCGTTATATTCCTGGCTGAGGCAGGCCTTCAACTCAGTTTTGACCACAGCTTATTGGAGGGGAGGTCACAGTTCTTCTGAGTTTCATCCTAGAATATCAAAAAGGTCTGCAGGGATTCTCTCCAAAGACAGGGAGCAGAGTGCTATCAGAAGCTGATGTTTTAGGGGGTGCCTGGGTGGCTCAGTCGGTTAAGCATCCGACTTCGGCTCAAGCCATGATCTCACCGTTTGTGAGTTCAAGCCCTGCTTTGGGCTCTGTGCTGACAGCTCAGGGCCTGGGGCCGGCGTTTGATTCTGTGTCTCCCCCTCTCTTGGCTCCTCCCCTGATCACACTCTGTCTCTGTCTCAAAATAAATAGAGATTAAAAAAAATTAAGAAAAAAAGATGATGTTTTAGACTCAGTTCTGTGTTAATGACCTATGTGAACATGGGAAGGTCACTTTGCCTTTTTGTCACCCCCCACCCTGGAACAAGGTGGTGAGAAATCTATGTAGTTTTGCGGGCTTGTAGCTGTCAGCAGAAAAGCTCTATGTGTTCAGGAATCAAAGACCAGATGAGATATCAAAAAAATCAATCAGGTATCATTGAAAACACTTTAAGAGTTGAATCGTCCTGGGAACATTGGGATAATGGTAGAATTTACCATATTAAAAGTATTTTAACCTTAGAAAATACAAATCGTCAGGATATATATTTATATAGCTGAGACATTTTTCTATTCTAGGAGTACAGCATTATTTTGCCCCATTTAACATAGGGAGAAACTGAGGCCCATAGATGTTAAGACACTTGACTGAGAAGCAGCTTGGTCAAGATTGGTTTGGATCCGAACCACATCTGTCTGCATCCAAACCCTGTGCTCTGCCCTCCATAAGGGTAACTGCTCTGTGCCAAACAACAGGGGGTTGGCACCTCCCCCCAAATACAGTGAACTCAAGAAGGTTGTGTTCCAGAACTCCTTTCCTAGAGGCTGTGCGTGTGAGTGGAAAGCATAAGCCCCTTCGGTGGGGGAGGCATACAGGCTGGTCACTAGAACCTCAGGCACCCGTTGCTTGGGGAACAGTGGGTGATTGGTACGTTACCTCGCAATCTTAACCTAACTGCAGGGTTTTGTTTTATTAAGTAGCACATGCAGGTTTGAGGCTAGAGCTAAATTGCTTGAGGCTCCAGAGGAGAGACTAAGCACCTCTCAAGGGAACAGAGAGGTTCTGTCTATGAAACCAAAAGCTGCCTTTTGCTCGCTGGTCTACCAGAGGTCCCGTGGAGTCAGGCTCTCCCCTGACTCTATACCTCTCTCTGGCCTTGCTCTCTGTGTCTGAGTGAACCCCAAGGGGCAGGTCCTTACCACTCCATAGGCAATGATGTCCGAGTACATCCTCATCTCCGGGTATACGCTGACCAGGTACCACCGGAAGGTCTTGCACTGCAGCTGTTTTCTCAGGGCCTTCCTTGCGGTGATGTCCCCAATGTCGATTCCAGAGTCCTGCGCGGGTGTGCAAATGCAGAGATACAGCCACCACCAGGACATGGCTTCTCCCCAGACCTCCCAGCCAACGTTCCTGGAGACTGCCTAGTGAAGGGAGGATGTGGGACCTTAACTCCTTCATTTCCCCACATGTCCTTAGCCCCATGACTGTCCCCATGTGGGCACTGAAACGTGAGGTCAGCACTGATGGGGACTGTCACCAAAAGCCTTTGAAAATAAATAGAACAAGGGGGGCCTGAGTGGTGCAGTCGGTTAAGTGTCTGACTTCAGCTCAGGTCATGATCTCACGGCTTGTGGGTTCGAGCCCCATGTCGGGCTCTGTGCTGACAGCTCAGAGCCTGGAGCCTGCTTCGGACTCTGTGTCTCCCTCTCTCTCTGCCCTTCCCCCGCTCATGCTCAGTCTCTCTCTCTGTCTGTCTCTCTCAAAAATAAATAAACATTAAAAAAAATAAATGGAACAAAAAAACCTGTGGTCTAGGTGTAGGTGGAAGGAGCTGGAGCACACAGTTGGAGTACAGGTTTTTCTACCTCATGCTAGAAGATGAGAAGTTCTGAGCTGTGGGGGGAAAGAGGGAGGGAGGGAGGGAAAAAGTGGAAGGTGGAATAGTACTAATTCAAATACTATTCCTAATAACTGCGGCAGAAAAGTCTTTGCAATGCTCGCAATGTGGTAGGTTCTGTCCTGCATGAAACCTGCACAGAAGTTTATATGCATGTATAGTGGCCCACTGAAACCTATAGGGTAGCACTGTTTTATAGATGAGTTGAGACAAAGAGAGGTTCAATGACCTCTTGCCCAAAGTCCTACAGCTGATAAATGGTGGAGCTGAGAGTTGCACCCAATCAACCCAGGTCAGGAGTTCGCATTTTTAACCTATGCTATGCATCTAGAAGAGCCTGCCCTCTGCCTCCTAAGACCAGGTCCTTGTGGGAGAAGCAGACCCTCTCTTAGCTTGGGGGTCTTCGTGTAGAGAGTAGTTGTGTCTCTCACTTCCCAGGTATATCAGAGTGGTGGCCTCTGAGCCATCAAGGTATAGCAGGCAAGAAGTGGTAATGGAGACATGGATGTGTCCTTGATTTAGAGAGAGGCCCACATATTCCTTGTGGTCTCAGAGCAAAGGGGAGAACACTGAGTCCCTGGGCCTGAACACCGGCCGTGGAACAGGGCACAGAATCAGCTGAGAAAGAGTTGATGTCACAGCAGAAGACGGTGAGGAGTCTCTCTAGCTGGGGATCAGGTGGAGACTCCGTGACATCTCAGAGGATGACACCACGGAGCCAGGGACCAGAGAGGGCACGTGGTATTTCATAAGCCCAGAGTAGGGAGA
Source organism: Puma concolor (assembly GCF_028749965.1). Lineage (NCBI taxonomy): Eukaryota > Metazoa > Chordata > Mammalia > Carnivora > Felidae > Puma > Puma concolor. The sequence goes on along the minus strand of NC_141676.1, from coordinate 48,122,378 downwards.
GAGGAAGACAGGGAAATAACAGCTCTCTCCCACTGGCACTGGCACTTGTGTGCTGGCTATGTGAACCTCCTGCTTCTAGCAACAGCTCTGGGGATCAAGTTACTGGGGTTGGGAAGATCATGAAATGAACAGAGTTTGAGTTTGAAATGTCTGAGAAAAATCACAAAGATGGCCGCTGCACGAATCTGCACGTGATCAGGAGAAGTATTTGGTATTCGACCATGGAGGCCTGAGTAACAAGAGAGTGTAGATACAGAAGAAATACATTTATTTTTCCCACCAGAATTTAGGTAACATAAAAATGTGAACCTACTGCAGCCTGAAGTTTAAGTTCTAGACTGCTAAGGGGCAATGTCTTCTGAGTACTTCTAGATGACCTCATCTATAATTTGCCTATTCCTCGGCTCCTGCCCAGAGAACTTTCCAGCAACTGCTACTTGGCCTTTCTCTGCTGGATCCAGGAAACATGTTGGACTAATCTCTGTGCCCCGGACCTACCGCTGAGCCTGGACTGTATTGATGAAAACTAGGTTGAGAAAATATTTATGAAGTATTACAGATAAAAGCTGGCAATAAATGTAACCTGCCACTCACCCCAGCCCCAGCCCCAGCCCCACCCCCACCCCCACCCCAAGGGATCTGTTAAGTATTAGCTCTTTAAACTTCTCTGCCCCTTATCCTGATATCACAAAGGTATTTGCTAGGACCCAGGCCTTCCCCTTCATGCTATCATCGCCTTTATCTGACAAATTAACACTGTGTCTCAGCATTTACAGGGGGCCACTGGAAGAATCTGTCTCTAGAAGGCCCCCGTGCTTTGCTAAAATTCTGGGTTCCCACAGGAAAACTTTCTTTTTACATTCAGGATCAAGGGAAAGTTGGTCTCTCTCCTTATCTAATCGAAGGTGGGAGAAATACCCATCAGAGGCTCATTTCTACTTCTAGAAGATCCAAGAATCAGAGCTTTGCTCTGCTTATATTTCTGGATATCATGCCCCATCCCCTTTCTGGATATCTGCCTTTCCATTTTAATGGTTCAGGACATCTGTACAGTGTATTTACTGTAAAATGCATCAAACTGTTTTCAGATTGGGGGAAGAAATTGAGAAATAAGCAAACTTTCTCAGAGAAGATCACCTTGACCCTTATTATTAGAAAACAATAAATGTATCACCCCCTTTGCCAAATACTTAGTGGATTGAATAGAGTCCCCTGTAAAACTCATGTCTACCCAGAACCTCCAAATGTGATCTTATTTGGCAATAGGATCATTGCAGACAGAATTCATTAGAGATCTGCAGATGAAATCATTCTGGATTTAGGGTAAGCTCTAAATGCAATGGCTAGTATCTTCATAAGAGATAGGAGGGGGGTGGCATTGAACACACAGAGTCATAGAGACAGAGGGAGAGACTGGAGTGGTGCATTTACGAGACGAGGAATATGCCAGGAGCCACCAAAAGCTGGAGAAGACGAAGTATCCTCCCCTAGAGCTTTTGGAGGGAGCACAGCACTGTCGTCACCTTGATTTGGGGCTTCTGGCCTCCAGAATTGTGAGAGAGTAATTTCTGTTGTTTAAAGCCACTCAATTTGTGGTAATTTGTGATGGTGGCCCTTGGAAACAAATACACCCAGCCCCACAAAAAGCTGGCCAGTATTCCCACCTGTGTGTGCAGCCACATACACAACATCTTGTAGCCAAACCTAGAGAAGGGACATCACTTGTGTGCCATGGTGAGTCATCCCTGGCACTCAACCTGTCTTTGGGCAAGAGAAGGTGGCGGGGCGGGGGGGTGGTGGGTGGGTGGGAGGTGGCTAGAGTTCCCTAACCTGGTGTAAGAGAATGTTGATGCTTTGCTGCAGGCTGACTTCCTGTATGTTGATAAACAAACTGACTTTCAATCAAAGTAGAAAGGATGCCAGAGCTGGCAGCTCCTCTGGCCATCCCAAAGCTTGGGACTGAACGTGGAAAGGAAGCAGGTCATAGAGCTGGCGGACCTGGCTGGTGCACGGCAGGGGGAGGACTTGGCATAGAAGGCGACCGGGCAGGATAAATGCCCTGCAAGGGCATTTGAAAGCTGGGGTGGGAATGCAGAAGGCAGAGGCAAGACCACCCACACCGAGAGGTAAGACTTATCTGGTGCTTTTTCTACTTGCCGAGCACCCATCAGAGCCTTTATGTACATGAACTTATTTAATTTTCAAGGCAGCCACTGGGCAGGGTTGTGGGGTCTGACTCTCTACCTGCAGCTGGGATGCTGGAGGCAAAAGGTTAAGTAAACAGGTAACAGATGTGCTGTGGTTGAGCAGAAGGTCTTGATACAGCACCACAGCAAGGGCAGCCGAGAAAACTCTTGGGGAAGGCACGCGGGGCATGTGGCATCCACACTTCCTCCCTCTTTCTTTTTCAGCTCATCTTAAAAAAATTTTTTTTAATGTTTATTTTTGACAGAAACAGAGCATGAGTGGGGGAGGGGCAGAGAGAGAGGGAGACACAGAATCCAAAGCAGGCTCCAGACTCTGAGCTGTCGGCACAGAGCCCGATGCGGGGCTCGAACTCCCAGACCGCGAGATCATGACCTGAGCTGAAGTTGGACGCTCAACCGACTGAGCCACCAAGGTACCCCTTCAGCTCATCTTTAGTACATGCCAGGTGCTGTCCTAAGCACTGTGCATCCAAAGAGGAAGAAGGCACAGACTGTGCTTGAAAGGAAGGCCCAGACAAGTAAACAGACTCTGTACACAGTGTGAAGCACAGAAGCAAACAGGGTGTTGAGGGAGAGCAGAAGAGGAAGGAGCCCTTAGTCCATCTCACTGTGTGGGGCAGCTAAGATGGTGGGGAGGGAAAGGCGAGCAATCAGAGAAGGCTTCCTGGAGGAGGTGACACTCAAGGTGAATTAAAGACTAGCAGGATTAGTTAATCTAGTATTACTCAAATCTGGCAGCCCCAAACCGGCACCCAGAGAGCTCTGAACAGGTTCTGGGACCACTACATAGCTACTCATCACAATCTCTGAGGATGAGACCCAGAATTAATCAGCTGGTCTGCAGATCTGCTTTTAGGAGCCACTGACTGAGGGAGAAAGGAATTACACACACTGCCAGCAGATCCATTTGTTAATAAGCATCGGCGAGGTTTCCCTGAGCTCTGATCATGTGCCCTGGCTTGCGCTAGGCATGGTGACACAAAAATGAAGGATACAATCTGTCCCCAGGAAGCCTGTGGTCTAATGCAGTGGCTCTCAGCCTGGATGGATATTAGAATCCCTGAAGAGCTTTCCAAAAAATGATCCCTGGTCCCCTTCCAAACCAATTAAGTCATAATCTCTGGGGCTGGAGCACAAGGGATTTTAATGTTCAGCCAGATTTGAGAGCCCCTGGGGGGGGGGGGTGGTAGAGAGAGAGAAAGAGAGAGAGAGAGACAGACTTTTACACAATAGAACATTCTTTCACAGGATAGTGATGCAATGACACAGGCATACATGCAAAGGGGGCACTTTCTGTAGCTGAGGCTGACTTTCTAGAGGAGGGGTCACTGGAACTGAGTCTACTAGGATGGAGGGAAATCGGTAAGGGTGGATGCTGGGGGAGAGGCAGAGGGTAGGGAGTTCCAAGCAGAGAGGACAAAATGAGCAAACATACAGAGAGAAGAAATAGCATGGAATAGATGGGCAACTCTGGAGCTCTCACTGTCCTGCAGCCTACGGAAACTATAATACAGAGTGGGGGCAGGGGGTTATGGGTGGGCAGAGGGGTTTATGCCTGATCTGGTGCACAGTGGAGAGTCCGTTCAAGATTTTAAGCAGGGCAATGATGTGGTCACTGTGAGTTTTTAAAAATTTTTTTTAATGTTTTATTATTTTTGAGCGAGATAGAGAGAGTATGAGTAGGGGAGGGGTAGAGAGAGGGAGACACAGAGTCCAAAGAAGGCTCCAGGCTCTGAGATGTCAGCACAGAGCCCGGCGCGGGGCTCCAACCCATGAACCGTGAGATAATGACCTGAACCGAAGTCGGACACCTAACTGACCGAGCGCCACCCAGGCGCCCCACTGTGTGTGTGTGTGTTTTTTATTTTTATTTTTTAAAGATAACTTTGGGTAGTGTGGAGGATAGATTTGAGGGGGTAAGCCTCGAGCCAGGGAAACCAGAGGCTCTTGTGCAGGAAAAGACAAGACCTGAACTCAGACGTGAGGTGGGTAGGAACGGACAGAAGAGTTCAGTGATGGATTGGGAATGGGGCTTAAGGGAAAGGAGGATCAGAGGAAGACGTGTTTTAAGCTCACAGATCTGGGAAGATGGTGGTATCCTCAACTGTAATGGGAGGGAGAACAGGAGCAGCTTTGGGGGGAAAAGATGTTCTCCATTTTTGGCAGATCCATTCTAAAGTGCCTGAGGGAGCACTCAGGAGATCGACGTGCAGCCACAGGTCTGAAGCTAAAGGCAGAAGTCAGGGCTAGAGGTATTAGTTAGGAAGTCGTCAATGGATAGATGGTAGGAGGACCCAGGAATAGATGGGACCACCAGGGAGTAAAATGAGAGTGGTTGGCCAAGGGTGGATGCCTGGGTGCACTTAAGCATCCAGGGGAGGTAAGCATTGCCCACAGGGAATTAGGAGCATTCAGAGAGAGGTGGGGATATCCTGGGGTGTGGAATCAAGGAGCCAAGCAAGTACAGAATTTCAAGGAAAAGGTGGGATCCTGGAGGTTAAAGACTTTAAAATGTCCATTAAGCAGTTAAGATGCTTTGTCAAAAGCAGTTTGGGGGCAATACTGGGATGTGACTTTAGAAGTGAATGGAGGGGGGAAAGTGTTGACTCTTTCCAGAAGTCTCAGAAGAGGCAGGAGATGGAGTCTGGACAAAGCAGGGAATAGTGGGGGTCAAGAGATAGACTTTTAGAAAACACACTGACCACCTTCTCCATCTGAGGCTTTATCCTGGACACTCCCACTGCTCATCTGCCTTCCCTTTTTTATTAAAAAAATTTTTAATGTTTATTTTTGAGAGCGAGCGAGAGAGAGAGAGAGAGAGAGAAAGGGAGACACAGAATTTGAAGTGGGCTCCAGGATCTGAGCTGTCAGCATAGAACCTGATGTGGGGCTCTAACTCATGAACTGTGAGATCATGATCTGAGCTGAAGTCGAATGCTTAACTGACTGAGCCACCTAGGAGCCCCTTATCTGCCTTTCTTGAGTTCACTTCCCTCTCATCCTACCCATTTGACCGGGTTTGAACTACCCTCTGAGAAGTCACAGACACACACTGAGTTTCATCATTTTCCAGTTACTTTTCTCTCTTGGTTCTCTGCCATTCATTGGACTTACTATCCACTTCAACATCTATCAGCCACTATGAGGGGAGAGGGCTAAAAGATTGCAGCTTTGGGGTACAGAGAGAAGGGGGCAGGAGTGTGGACAGGACTCTAAGAGACTACGGATCTATGATACTTCACTGCTAAGTTCCTGGGGGACTTTCCAAGTGTTCTTAACATTTTGCTATCAGAGGACACCCACAGTGGGGCTCAGCATGCTCCCAAGAATACTGTGATCCAACTCCCACAGCCACAGATGGGTCTAGAAGGCACTGCTGTTTCCCTAGAAACACTCCCACTGTCAGGGATGCAATCCTGGGGCTGGTTCATTAAGGTTGCTCACACTCTGGCTGGTACTTCTTGGCTCTTCTTCTCCCTACTGGTGAAATGTCACTGGTCGTGGGAGTACACATCCCAACCCCACCCCACCCCACCCCACCCCACCCCCATGATAGTGGAGGTGATGGGGGCTGCCTAAAAGCTCCTGCCCATGGTCCAGGTAACCTTCAATCACTCCGCCAGGGCAACATTAGCTGGGTGGAGAGATCAGGGAACAGGGCCTTCATATGGAAACGTTAGGCAAAAATCAACCATTTCTCTATTAGGAAGAGAGAACTGAAGCTTTTTAAAGAATTCCCAAGGGGAAAGAAGGAGGTCATGCAGTCAATGGCTATCTCACATAGTGCAACATAACCAATGATCTCCAGGCAGACAGGCTGGTAAGCAGGTTGGGATCCCGTGGCTGGCATCTGTTGGGGTTCTCCCAACTCAGTGGTCCAAGGTCATTTCCATGTGACACATGACAAGGCAGAACCATCTACTAGAGAAACATTGCTTTTTCTCTGGCATTTCTTAAATGTAGGTGATAAGAGGGATAGAGGACAGTGGCAGGCAATGATGAGATTCTGTGATGATTAGAAACCATCCAGAACAGGGGCGCCTGGGTGGCGCAGTCGGTTAAGCGTCCGACTTCAGCCAGGTCACGATCTCACGGTCCGTGAGTTCGAGCCCTGCGTCGGGCTCTGGGCTGATGGCTCAGAGCCTGGAGCCTGTTTCCGATTCTGTGTCTCCCTCTCTCTCTGCCCCTTCCCCGTTCATGCTCTGTCTCTCTCTGTCCCAAAAAAAAAAAAAAAAAAAAAAAAAAAAAAAAAAAAAAAAAGAAACCATCCAGAACAGTTCCCTTCTTCTTCTGAGGGTCCTGTGAGAGTGTATCCCCTCCTCATGCATGTGGTTCCAGAAATCCCAAAGGCATATGGACATTCCTATTGCTCTGGTCACAGGTTCGATGGAGAAGCCTAAATACAGTCTACAGGGAGATTAAAGGGCACTTTGGTGAATTTTGGTAATTGCTGGTATATTTGTATAGCAGAGAGGCTGAGGACCTAGACATGAGGTAAAGTTGGAGCCACCTGGTCCGATGTTCTCATTTAAAATGAGGATAACTGAGGTCAGGAGAGAAGAAGTCTTTCTTTAAGCATGCTGACCAGGGACAGGGGTGGGGATAAGACATGGCTTAGTGCCTCACAGTCCGCCTCTTTTCTCCCACATGTAGTATCTTTTGGGGCTGAGAGTCTACTCTACCATGGATAATAAGACTCTGCCTGATCTATAGGAAAAGGGGTTAGTCCCATATTTTTTGTGTTTTAATGTTTTTTCCGACCAACCCTCCCCAAAACCCCATCCCCACAGGGGCTTCCTACCTCTTGGGGTATGTTCCATGCCATGTAGACATGGCTTTTAAATTCATCCATCCAGACTTCAGCCACCCTGAGGGCATTCCTGCGGACATGGGCTGTGAGGTCCTCGGTGTAGGGCTTGTGGGCTCGCTCAATGTGGGCAATCCGAGAACAAGGCAGGACTTCCACGCTCCCGCCACACTGCCACACCTGTAGAAGACACAGAGTCACTCACCAGTGCCCAGACCTGACTCTGAGCCACTAAAGTAGGCCTTAGGTGACCATTCAATCTGAGCATGAACAACTCCAGCTCTCTTCATCTTGTCTCTCCAGACTACTGTCTACAGAGGGGGTGAGCTCTACCTTATTTCTACTCCTATAGCAGGAAGGTTATTGAGTCATTATTTTGTGTCTTGTTTCCTGTTGCTGTGGATTTACCAGCAAAGAATGCACCTTCTTTTTCCATCCCTTCCATTCCTGCAAAGAAGAGACTAGACATTGTGTGACCAATGATCTGGGTTCTCCTAGCCCCTGACAGAGAAGTTAACAAAAATCTTCATAATGGTCTCTGCAGCAATGCTTGACCTAGAGGAACCAGTAGAGACTCCCAGCAGAGGTATCATCCTAAAATGGACCACATGGGCCAGACAGAGATTAGTGATCACCAGAGGGAGTGAGCCTGTTGCCCTTCTCCTGGTCCGTCTTTTCCTGGGCCCTGAGTTCTAATAGAACCCAAGAGAGAGGGAGATACAAAGAAGGCAATCATGTGAAACTTCTCGCTGACATCAGTGACTAGGAGCTTGAATCAGATGCAGTTTGACTTCAAAAAATAAAGAAAAATGATCTTCTCTTCTGAGTGCCGAAGGACAGTGTCTTGGAGGTCTTGCCACAAATGTTGCAGCCACTCTGAACTTCCAATGTTCTGGGACGTGCACATCTTTTTGTCATTGTAGAATGCTCCTCCTTCTCCAGCTGAAAAAATGTAATCTCTCAAGATCCTGACCACATGACTTCTCTGTTGTAGAGTCTTTGCTCAATTTTGGGGGCAGAGCCAATTTCTCCCTCCTCTGGTCCCCAAGCTCCTGATATCGCAACTTCCTGCTTACCTGTCAGCCTCCTTCCCTCACTTCGTGTTCCTAGATGGAAAGAACTCCTGTCTCCTTCATTTCTCATCCCTAGCACTAACACAGGCTTGGTACATACAAGTACTTAGTAAGTACTTGTATGATGATATATACGGATGATGATACTTAATCACTCAATCACTATATGATGCTTAATAAATGTGGGATGAATCCGAAATACCTGGCCAGAGCTGATGAATGAGGCTTCTGAGGGAAAATAATCATTATTTCTTGGTGGATAGCAGTGATCACCTGTCAGATACTGTCAACCAGATAATTTGGTAAATAATGTTCACACTTATAACCTGTATCCATCAAGGATAGGTCTGCATCTAAGATAAGGTCAACTTTGTTTTTCCTTTTTTTTTTTTGAGTCTAGTTAACATACAGTGTTGTATTAGGTTCAGGTGTACAGTACAATGATTGGAAAATTCTATACATTTCTCATTGTTCATCAAGATAAGTGTTCTATAAGGTCAACTTTGGATTTCACTAAGTTACTGTGTGTGTGTGTCAGGAAGAGAATGCCTTCTGTTCCACCCGTCTGTTTCACAACAGTTGGTCCCTACAGACTGTCAGAGTTGGAAGGCAACTGATCGCCTTTCCACTCTCTGAACTTGTCTTGCCTTCAGTATATAATTTATGGCCAATGGAAAAGACACAAGCGTTCGCACTGAGGGTCCACCATGTACCAGGCACTGGACTGTGTATGTGGGTAGGTAGTATAGTGTGGTGGTTATGAGCAGAGGGTTTGGAACCAGACTGCTTGGGTTCAAATCCTGGCTCTGTTTCATGCTAGCTGCGTGACCTTGGGTACGTCACTCAATCTCATTGTGTTTCAGTTTCCTTCTCTCAAATAGGGATTAAAATAGTACCTCTTTCATGAGGTTCCCGAGGAGATTAAAGTGATTATATACAAAGTGCTTAGGAACGTGCCTGGCACATAATCATGTCATCAGCTCAGCTCTTACTAAACAAATTATATTCAGCAGGATCTTTAGAATAACCCTGTGTTACAGTGGTTATTGTCTCCAATTCCAAATGGGGAAACTGAGACCAAAGGCTGTCCCTTGTCCAAGGCCACACGGCTGGTACTGAAGAGAAAAGGATCTGTCTGACCTCCACTGAAGCTTAGGCAGGAGAGGAAGCCATGGAAGGCCTCAGGCTGTGCACCTTCATTTCCATGACCCGTACATTCTGGGGCTCGTGCTGATTTCCAATTCACTTTGCTGAGATTTGCAATGAAAGCCTATGAATACTGTGAACATGTTACTGACAACACAGAGAGTCAGGGTAATTATTCTTTTGCAACTGGAACGGAGGCTATTACTTGGCATATTTCAGCAACACAACACAGAACATGATTTGTAACAAAGCTCTTTTATTACAAGACCTGTTTCTCAAAGAGTTGCTTCACCATTTCGCCTTAGAGTGGGTGCCTCTGCTGTGGTTCTGATCACAAGGGTGGCAGCTGTACCTCCTATGCCCTCTAAGCGCACGGTAAGAGGAACGGTGTGAACTCACTGTTGGACTCTCGAATCTACTGTTTTCCTTTTCTTTGACCACGGCCCTTGTCTAGGCCACTGTCATGTCTCACTTGAACTCTGGAACAGCCTCCAAACAACCGATCTCCCTCCTGCCTTCCTCCTCCAGCCTCTTAGCCTCTCTGCGGCCAGAGTGATCCTTTTAAAGTGTAGGGTGGATCACATGCCCTGCACCACACATTTCCCAGTACGGCCCTGAGGCCGTGAGGCCTCCTGGGGCCCAGCCCTGCCCTGCCTGTCCCTCCAGCCTAGTGCTGGCTCCCCCATATGCTCTATGCCACAGCCACGCTGACATGTTCTACATCTCCCAGCATGCATGTTTGTCCTCCCATCTCTGGATTTCTGCACATACAATTATATACCCCACCCCTGCCAAAGCTCTCCTTTAGACACGTGCTAAATGGTGCCTGGACAGATCATGGGTTTCCAGCAGAGTTGGAGTGGCTGGGCCAGTGGGAGGACATAGTGTTTGAAAGCACAGCTTTGGAGCCAGCGAGAACTAAATTCAAACATTTTGCCTCTGCTACCTGCTGCAATTCCACCTTGGGCAGGTCACTTCTCCCAAGCCTCAATTTCGCCCAGGAGAAGAGGGGGATGTGCAAATTCATCGTGTTCACCCTGGTGCTTCAGTCTGAGCACTGCATGGATGGCAGTCAAGGAGGTAGGGGCAGGACATCTGGGCTCATTCTGTCCCCACTGCATGCCTGCTGACGGGTGACTGTGGGCCACTTAACCTCTTGTCTATGAAACACGTATAATAGGTTGTTCCTGCACAGGGCTGTGGGCTCAGGAAGCCCTGCAGTAAGCCCTCAACGTGCACACATTATTATTTTATAATAACCTTATCATCGCTGCTATTTGGCTCTTCCTGAACATCCACATTCGGGGGAAAAAATGACTGCAGAGGACTCCCATGTCTGGCTAAAGCCCAACAGAGAAGAGATAGGCTGACTTCCAGAGTGCCTGGCCCAGTGCAGTAAGGTGAATCAGGCTCCTCCTTAGAGACTAGGAGCAGTTGTTAATCTAGAAGTCACTCCCACTCTCCTACCTTCTCTGAAAGGAATTCATCTAGAGAGGGGGTGACGGCATCTGTCTTGAATGCAGCCTGTGGGTTCCTAGCAGTCTCTGGGCACTGGAGCAGAAGATGTGGATTTGGCATGTTTACCCTGCTGCTTCTGGACCCTGCCCAATGACAGTGAAATACACAAGAGGAAGCCCATGATCTCTGATCCCCAGGTGGTAAGTGGCTCTGCTGACCAATGACTTGACACAGAGAGACTCTCAAAGGTCTGACCCACAGCTGATCTTGGAGACCCTGTCATGGAGGGTAGACAAAGGATAGGAAGGAAAATCACTAGCATTTGGACCTTCTGGAAAATGATATCATAAAACTTCCATGGAAGCTTGGTGTGGGGGAAGGCAGGGGTGAGGAAATGAGGAAGGGGAGCTGCATCTGGGACATGTCACAGCTGGTGTGAAGTAGAAAGACCCAAACCAGATAGAAACTACAGACAGGAATGATTGTGCCAGAGAAGCAGGGCCACTGGATGGACGGTAAAGGTGTGGGACACAGTGATGGCTTAGCCTTGCAAGCTAAGAGGAGGGTGAGGGTGCCAAGAGGAGAGAGGGCAGGAGAGGTGGGTACCAAAGACATGGCTGAGAAGTGAAGGTCAAGGGTCAGTAACCAAGAAGGCAGATGAGGTCACAGGGCACAGGAAGCAACTACAAGATGGAGAGCTTGGTTTTTACATGGGGTGCATGTGACCCCAACTTGTTATCACAAGTAAGACACGTGCTCAGTCCCACAGCTTCTGGGGATACTTGACACATGTCAGCCCTGGATGTAGGCTAGATCTTGTGGCTTCTGGATGGGCCCTGGGAAATATAGTTCTTGACCACACCAAGTTTCTTCCTGTCTCTGTGCCTTCGCACCTGCTACTCCATCTTTCTGGGATAAATCCCCCCCCCCCCCCCCACCGCGTTACCCAGCTCAAATATTACCTTCTTTGACCTGCCCATTAGATCCCCTCAGAATACTTACAGTGCCCCACCCTTTTTCTTGGGAACACTTATTCATAATACTCCCACTTATGTGTTTATTCAAGTCTGTCCCCTGCTCCCTGCTCCCTGCTAGACTATAAGCTCCAGGAAGACAAGGATCATGTTGTATTCACCAGCACCAGGCATATGGTATACATTCAATAACGTAAACTGTTATTTCAATGAGTGATTCCAGCAATCTCCGAGTCCTGGGCTTTCACTAACTATGGAGAAGTGGTTTTAACTCGCTCAGCTGGATCCCCTAATAAAGGCCATAAACATAAAATGTGGCCAGATTTGACTGAACACAATGACTTCCTTCAGACCCAAGCAGTTTTTCAGCGACGCTCTGACATTTAAGTGCACACTGCTGTAACTGAAGAGAGTCACTTTGGCTGCAGAGCGTAAATGAACGTTGTAAAACCTGGCAAGGCATCAAATGAGTGTGGTGGAAAGCAGGCGGCTTCATCTTGTGGAACGACCAACTAGTGTGGAGAAAGCCCTCGGCCTGGCCAGTGTTTGCAAACACCCACAGAGGAGATGCTGGGCTTGCCCTCAGGTGGGACCAAGAACTGGAAGTAGATGGTAAACAACAGTTAAGCAGCATGAAGTCTCACTCACCACCAGCCCTTCCCAGAGAGCCCTAATCCTATTAGTGTTTCCGGAAAGATGGAGCATCTACCTGGGAACCATCTGGGAAGGTGGGTCTTGGGGGCTGATGGAAGAGGGTTTCCATCCTGCCTCTATTGCCCATTAGCCTTTGACCTGAACCTGTCTTTGGGTGTCAGTTGCCTTTTTCTTGGGGATAATGATACCCTGGCAGGTTTAAAAGAGATGCTGTATGAAAAGCTGCCACTAGCAAAGACAGGCATGTAGTGGGTTCTTAGGGAAAGGTCAGGTTCCCTTTCCCCTTCCAGGCTGGGAGCTGCTGCTAAAAGGTCAGGGTCAAAGGATTTGAGTTTATGTTCTGTTTGTCACTTCTATAAACAAGGCTGTTTCCCTCCCAGGCCTCAAGTTTCTCCTAGCTGCCAAATGGAGGAACGGAACTCAGTGATGTGATAGATCCCTTCTACTTGCATTTTGTGAGTCTACGTTTTCTTGCCAGTACCTCAAATGATGCCCAGTATTTTGAGACATGACTGGCAGAGTCGTAAATCCGAAGTTGTAAAATAGAGAGACACTGGAGGGAGGTGACAGGATACAGCTTGACCATTTCTCCCACTCAGACTCATGATCACTCTGCAGTCTATGTCAAGGAGAGCAAATAATACTTCCGTGATAAATGCATTTGCTTGTTAATGTCCTTCTGAAGCACCGTGTTGAGGATTCTGAGGCTCTGAATCCTTCTAAAAGGATTCCCCGGGCTCAACGGAAAAGTGTGCCACAGTTTATTAGTGATGCTTCCTGGAGGCAAGGGATTGGGGGTGGTGGCATCTCCGCCTTGTACTCCATAGACCTAGACCACAGGACCCCAAATCCTGTCCAGCTTTTATCTCCACATGACTTTTAATGAGCTCTTTGCTCTGGGCAAAATGTTCCCCCTATTCCTTTAGCATAAAAAGCCTCCTTCCTGCTCTCCATCCATCCAAAGCCAGCCTGGCCCAGTTCCTCCAAACTCCTGAAACACATGATTTGTACCACTCCTGTGGTCCGTATTTCTTGGCTCATGTTGTTAATTATCTTTTTTATGTGTAACTGTTTCTCCTAACTTGGCTGTGAAATGCAGTGACCAGAGTAGAAAGCCAAACCAGGCAGGCTCGGGGAAGAAAGACAAGGAGGATGGAGGTTGAGGCTGAGGCCTGAGAAGAGCTGGCAGAAGACGAGAAACTCATTTCCAGGGTGGTCATAGGGTCAGAAATGCAGGCAAACCAAGATGCTGACCAGGGCTGTGCAGGGCCCCTATTCCTCAGGCGTCTTTCCATTCTGCACCCTGGGCACTTGGCTCACCTTGGCCCTAGGCCTGGTCCTGCATGGGAGTAAGAAGGGAAGAGGGGTCAAGTCTGGGCAAAGCTAAGACAAACGCCAGAAGCCACCAGCAAACTGAGGTCAAGGGCGTGAGGCAGAAGAGGAGCCAGGATGGGGACAATGTAAAACATGGAGCCAACCCCCCTCCAAAATGCACCTCACTCCCATACTTGCAACTTTTAGTCTCCAGAGAAAAGACCATATTCCTTAACATGATTTGCAAGACCTCTGAGACCTGGTCCTTTCCGTTTGCTGCAGCTTCATGTTTCACGCTCTGCTCTCCTGTTACATCAACTTCTCTTAGTTCCTAGGATAGACCTAGGATTCCTAGTCTCGGATTCCTGCCCTGTACCCCACACCATTCCCTTTACTGGAATTTTCCTCCCCTCCCCCTGCCCGCAGCAATACATTTATTTGCCTAGTGATTCCTACCTACATTTCCTGGCTGTCCTAAATTTGCTTAAATACCTCTGCTACTCATTGCCGTATTACCTATACTTCCTCTTGCACAGCACTTACAATAGCTGTGTGCAAATGTACAGTTTAAAGACACATAATATAAGGAAAATCTATTTACCTAGCACCCTGCTTACAAAACAGTACATTAGCAGTAACTCAGAAAACTCTGTGTGCTCTTCCTTCCTCCCAAAGGTAACCCATTATCCTGAATTTTGTTAATTTCCTTGCCATCAACCTAAACTATCTATATTTGGTTTTATCTGTTTTTGAATGCTACATAAATGAAAGCATATCGTCTGCATTCTGCAACCTGCTTCTTGCTTCATTTATTTTCATCACCATGGTGTTCCACTGTATAAATATACAGCAGTTTACTTATGCATTCTCTTGTTGGTCGACAGTCTGGTTGTTTCCAGTATAATGAGGAGCGCTCCTTGGAACATTCTTATGCACGTCTCTTGGTGCCCAAGAGCAGGCGCCTCTCCACGTATTTACACTGCGGTGGAATTTCTGAGGCACAGGTTATATACACATTCGACTTTCCCCAGGAAGGTGAAAATCTTCCAAAGCGAGTACACCAAGCTCTGCTCCCACAGCGCAGATGAGCACTCCTGTTGCTTTGCAATCTCGCCAACATTTGGTTCTGTCCAACGTTTTAATTCTTGCCGATGGGTGTGGAATTCGCTCTCACTGGAGCTTCAGTTTGTAACTCCTTGACTTTCAGTGAGCTGGAGCCCTTCCTGTTTACAGATCTGCACTACCAGACTGTAAGAGAAGACCCAAGGCCACCTAGCTCTCATGAGGGAATCCCTTGGGCCTCCACGATAGGTGCTTGATAAATCGTTCCTGCATGAACGCAGGATCAAGAACTTGGCCTGACTTCTGAATTATCCCCAGTGCACTTTACTTGGTGCTCTTCCAGGATCACAAGGGTTGATATTGCATTATTTTAGAGTGTAAGAAAACATTTTTAAAGTCCATGCTTATTCTTCCACTGGACCCCATGGAAAAACACTCCCTGGGGATACAGTTTCCCCAAGCCCTCTTCTTGTCAAAACACTGCCACAGAGTCCTCTGGACAGAATTGATGCTTGGGGGAAAAAAATGATGCTTTTTCTTGGAAGGTGTCCCTGAAGGGGTCTGATTTTGGGTCAACCCTAAGAAGCACTTGAAGCACTTTCCCTGTGTGAAAGGGAGTCTTCATAACTATCAGAAAGCAGCAGGAGGATCCATCTGGCAGAATTCCAAAAAGAGACCAGCTGGGCTGGAATGTCTGGAAGCTTTTCATGAAGAAAAAGTTAAAAGGCTGTTTTGCAGGGTCTTGAGATTTGCTGAGATAGCTGCTTCCCTACAGGAAACCCGGGGGCCGCAATGGCCCCAAGCTCAGCAAACTAACCCATCATACACAGGGGACTCTGCTTTTCCTCAGACGCCACTGCTCTATTAAGATTGGGGCCATGGGAGTTCACTTCCTCATGGGAAATTTCACGAGGATTGCTTTGCAAATTGAGATCAGAAGGCATCTTTTAATGGTTCCAACCAAGTAGAGTTTATTCATGGTTACTTCAGGTCTCCTTCTAGCTAACAGGCCTGGTTAATATTGCCCACACTCAAGCTAAGTTGGATTCATGACAAAATGGAAGGCGCTGGGCCTGAACATACGGAGGCTGGCAAAGCTGAGACTGGAGTAGGGTGGTCTTCAAAGGTGTGGTAGACTCGTACTGCTCACTAATATGTCTGTGCTCCTTTACATCTCCCATCCTCCCTTGCTGTCAGGAGGGACCATGTGAATAGCTGTGCCCAATGAAATAAATAGCTGCCACTTCCTGGCCAAGGGCAGTAAGTATCCCATGTGGGAAGTCCATGAACACGTCTACCTCCCTCCCTCCCAATCTGCTGGATGTTTAAAGCAGGATGACCCTGAGGTTCAAAGATGGGTAACCCCCCAAAGGAAGCTACCTGAGTCACCACGTAGAGAATGGCTGCCCAGGACAGCCTCCCACCTCTCAGGAGACCGATGTGAGCAGCAAACAAACTCGTCCTGGGTTAAGCCTCTGTGGTTTGGGGGCTACTGGTGCAGCTTTTGATCACCTCCCTGATGAACACAAGCTGCCAAAGAGGCAAAGTGACCAGAGAGGCTCGGCTCCTGCAATACCGATAATCAGGGGTTCAGTCTACTGAGTGGGACTTCGTAGCAGAAAGTCCCAGGCATTGGGAGAGACTATTCAGAAGGCAACAACTTCCCAACTGCAGGTGATAAGTGCATTCCGAACATGACGCCACCAGAGGCCGAGGGTACAGACAGTAGGTCTAGTCCCAAGGAGTGGGAGAGGGAGCTAGCTACCACCGGCAGGCAGGGTGTCAGACCTTCGCATAACAGGCTGTAGGTGAGAGTCTGCTTCATGTTCAGAACAAGAGCAGAGGTCAAAAAGCTAAGAAGCCAGCAGGGTGGAAAAGGAAAAGGTTGGGGTTTGGCGGTCACACACAGTCCAGAGTTCCTCAGACCGCTAGACAGCAGCCCTGTGGTGGCTCCGCTAATTCTGGAGCCGGCCAGGTGAGTCTGGGGCCGGAGCTGCACCCCAGCCTTGGTCAGGCAACACCATCTTAACAGGGCTGACCCTTACAGCTTCCCAGGCATGGCAGACAAGCCAGGCTAATTCCAATCCAGGCATTTCTATAGAGCCCAAACTATAGAACCCCCCCAAGCTCTGAGAAAGAAGTATTGACTAAGTTCCAAATCAGGGTCCCATTGACACGTGTGCTGTCTACTCTAATCAAGTCTTTGTTTTGAGCTAAGATCTCTGGCCCCATTACCATCATGGATGCTTCCAGAGAATAATAATAAGCTTGAATGTCACGGGGACTCGGGGAGCAATTTTCTGAAATCCAAATAAAACTCTTCTCATTGCTAGTCTGAGAGTCATTTTTATCAGATAACTTGGCCCATCCATTTACTCCAGAGTGCTCAGTGCCCTCTCTGGTGCGTTAAGTCCCTTTGAATTGCTGTGAGCATCTTCTCCTTGTGGACATATTCAGAAAATCCCACTCTATCCAGCTGCTATTCAAAGCTGAGCCCCTGGACTATGTTTAATTTATACTTTGCTATATGAAGATGAGCCACTTACTCATTTAAAGTGTTTCCTTTTTTATGTCTTTAATCAGTGGCTGTTTCTTTCCTCTCTGAGAAGCTTAATCTAATCAGAAACAAATCCTACACATATGAATGGCTCATTAGCATGTCCCAATCAAATTCAAATTGACTGTCCATATCAGATGCCCCCTCAAAAGGGTGACACTGGCCCAAAGGACGACTCTTTGGACTAGTGTCTGAAGAATATAGCCCATGGTAAGTTAGGGGGGGTCCTTTCTGAAATGCAGGGTAACCAGGAACCACTGGAAGAAAGGATACACTGTGTCATCACTACCTCCCGATCCCCAGCATATTGGTGGGCATATGACTCAGTGACATATGAGATGGCATAGGTGGGAAAGTTTGGCAGACCCTGGGCACAGACCTTAGAGGAAGCTATGTGTCTGGCTCAAGCATCACCCTCACAGTTGGCT
Source organism: Puma concolor (assembly GCF_028749965.1). Lineage (NCBI taxonomy): Eukaryota > Metazoa > Chordata > Mammalia > Carnivora > Felidae > Puma > Puma concolor. Next base: position 48,104,698 of record NC_141676.1, on the reverse strand, counting down.
CAGTGGGACCCTTGAGGAATACTATTCAGATAATAAAAAGGAATCTGAGATGCTGAACATTCTCTCACTCAGAAATGGTATTTGTTCTAAGCAACCTTCCTCTTGCTCCATTGGAATTCAGATTTAAAAAGCTGGTGTGCTGGGTCTTTGCTTAAAGAGATTTGCCCTTTTCATGCGTGTCAAAATGAATTGTCAGCTTGGGCGTCATCTCTGAAAGGTACCTATGGCAAACTCACATTAAAAATGGGATTTACAAAGGAGATCGGCATTGCAGTATAGAACTGAAGGAGCCCATCATTTCCCAGGCGAGCAAAGTGAGGCTCAAGGTCACGTGATAACTTAGAAGCAGATTAGGAAATGTACCCAAGACCTAGGCCTCTTGAGAGACAGGAGGTCACTGTGGTTCAGAGGCCAGGCTCAGGGGTTAAACAGTGTTGGTGTCAAATCCCACACTTCTCATTTGCTGGACTGGCGACTTTAGGCAACTCATTTCACCTTCTAACATTCAATCTCCTTGTCTGTGAAATGGAGACAAAAATGACACACTGAAAACAGTTGTTGTGACAATCAAATGAGCTACGTCCCTCTGTGCTCGAGATTTATATATCCCGCTGCCTACACGTTACCTCCACTTGTGTATCTCTGAGGCGTCACAAGCTTGCCTTGTGCAAAACCAAGTTGTCGATTTCCTTCCCTGCCTCCCCGTCATCCCCTAGTCTTCCCCTCATCCAACTAATAGCCCAAGCCTAAACCCTACATCAATAATGACGTAATCCATCTGTAATCCCATCCTCTTTCTCCCTTCCACGACCAATAATACACCAGCAGTCAGTTCTACCTCCTAAGTATAGCTTAAGGTTAATCACACCTCTCAATCTGCAGAGTCAACAGCCTGGTCTAAGCCACTATTATCTTTGTGTAGACAACCCTATCAACAGCCTCCTAAAGTCTCTTTCCTTCAATCCTTGTTGCCCTGCAATCCTTCTACAACTATGAATCCGATCATGTCCCTTCTCTGCATTAGTTCAATTCAACAATCATTTATTGACTACCCACTCTGTGCCAGGCACTGTTGTACGAGATGGGCATTTTGTCACTGAAAAACACATACAAAATCCCTGACTTTGTGGAACTTACATTCTGTGTTTTTTTGCCATAGCACTTGCTAGGGACAGAATTGTGTCCCGCTCCACCAAATTCATATCCTGAAGCCCTAACTCCCCCATGTGACTATATTGGAATAGAGCCTTTTAAGGAGGTGATTAAGTTAAATGAGGTCATAAGGGTGGAACCCTATCAGACAGAACTGGTATCCTTATAAGAAGACAAAGAGACATTAGAACACTCTCTGTACCATGTAAGGACACAGTGAGAAGGTGGTCGTTTACAAGTCAGGAAGAGAAGTCTTACCAGAACCCGACCATGCAGGAGTCCTGATCTCAGACTCCTAGCTTCCAGAATAGCGAAAAAATAAATTTGCATTGTTGAAGCCACCTTGGTATTCTGTTATGGCAGCCCAAGTTGATTAATAGAATAGCACTTACTGAAATTTGTAACTGTATATTTATTCTGTGTTCTCTTTTATCAGCTGTCTGTGCTATTATGCCATTAGCTCTAAGAGGGAAGGGGCTGTGCTTATTTTCAAACACTGTATGTCCAATGTCAAACATTGTAGGCCCAATGACACCTACAACAGCCACCTAGCGACGTGAAAGGAGAGAACTGCATTAAATGCACACATCAAAGTATAAGTCGAGTGACCATATGTCCTGGTTTGCCCCTGATAATATTGGTTTTTACCTGTTGTTCCAGTGTAACTGCTGGTAGTACTTTCATTCTCAAAACTGTTCTGGTTGGGATAAATTGTAATTTACTTAGATATTTATTATTTATTTATATATGCTAAGCTCATAGGGCACGACTTGATTTCAGAAATGCTGAAATCCAAGAGAAGCAACTCTCTTGAAATCATGATTCATGTTTTCTCTCCGCTACTTCAGGATTTCTTTCCATCGCTACAATCCAGTGCAGAAAATTACACAAGTCACTGACGAGCAGCATCCGAAGCAGGCATAATGAATACAGTGGGGGCACAGCACATCCGCGGTTCCAGCACCTGCCGGGTCCTGCAGCAAGCAAGGACAGGGACCGGGGCTGGTCCCTTGAACTTTCCACAGCTAGACAGACAGCACACACTTAGAGTCAGGATCTCTGGGAGTAAATGTTGTTTCCTGGGGTAGTTTACACCAGGGGTTAACTCTGTCTTCAGGACTGACTTTATGTTCGGGAAGTTTTGCTTGATAGCAAAACTTGTGTGTAAGGGTAATTTCTGTAAAGAGTCACTCACAAGCACTGGATACTTATCTGTATCCTGCCTCTTGCATCGCTTTACAAAGTAAAGAGCATTTGTAATGGGAGTAGATGTCTCTGAATTCCCCTTCTGCAATTGCAGATTTATGAAGATCAGGTCTCATCAAAAGAACACAACAGTGTCTGGAAGAGGAGGACAAAGAGGAGGGGGAGCGGGAGGAGGGGGAGGAGCCCCGGCTCACTTGCTATCTGTCATTCTGAGGGACTGAGTTTGGTCTCAGCTGATGGTCCCTTCCTGGAAAAGTCGAGCTACAATGTAATGGTGGCAGCAAGGCTACCTTCCAGGGTCTGATACAAAATTGCACAGAGACTGGGCTAAAACAAAAACAAAAACAAAAACAAAAACAAAACACAGAAAAGAACAGGCGGGGGGTTGGGGGGGCAGGAACGAATGACTCTCCGGAGCTTTTACATTGCTGGCTCCCAGGGTTTTTTTTTTTTTTTTCTCTTTTATTTTTCTTCTTCCCCCATACCAGGAAATTAAACACTGATACATTACTATTTATCTAATCCACAACCTATAATAAAATTTCATTAATTATCCCAATAACGGCCTTTATAGCTCTTTTCCTCCTTGGTCCCAACTTTTTAAGAAGGTAAAAATTTCCTTCAGTTTAAATCTCAAAACCCTTTATCAATTGTTACCTTTTCTATACATCTTATGAATCTCACTCTTCTACAGCTCCCTCATCGAACGTGATTAAAAAAACGTAAGTGTGAAGTCCCTTCCAGAGTAAAATTGTCCGTGGGCGTTCTCCCTTTCTTGCTCCCCACCATTTCTAGCTAATTGCTTCATTATGTACTTTTTTAATTGCTTTGTTCTTTAGGGATTAATTTTGCACTTATCGTTACTAACCGTAAAACTTTTACAATGTACTGTTAAACTGCGTCTGTTCAGCGGCTGGTTTGTAATTGCAGAGTCACTCATGGCTGGTGTGCTAAAGATAACGTGCTATGGCAAAGACGCCTTCTTCTCTATATTTTCAGATGCCGTCTGGCCACTGGGCATGGCAAAGTCACTAGTTCTGGGCTGCACGGTGTACTAAGCTTCCCTCGTGTATGCACATTGCAAGCAAGGGAGACCCCAAATCCTGGGGTTTAGGCCTCATAGGCCCCAGGTTGCTCAGACCTCAAGGGCCCTGGACATTTCAGGCCCCATGGGTTCCAGGAGGCCACACCTGGTGGCACACATTCCAGCACAGCAGGGCTAGATATAGCCAACCGCCTAGAAGGAAACAAAAATTTCAACCACTCTCCTAAGGTCAAGTCCATACTGTCCCAGGGCGCTGGCACTTGGCTTCTGCCTACGTGCAAACACTAGGTTACCCTCTCCCTCCATTCATGGTCACATAAAATCTCTAGCCTCCCTGTCTCTTATCAGTTTCCATCCACTCCCTCCATAGCCCTTTGGAGTCTGTCTCCTATAGCCACCCTTGACTCCACCTGTCCCCTCAAAGGCCGCCTTCCAGCTGCATCCATATGCCCTTTCTCTGCTCACATTCTCTTAGTACAAGATGGGGGCTTAAAGGCATTGGCATCAGACAGAACCATGTTCAAATCCAAGCTCCACCACCCTTTCCCTGTGGGACCTAGGCAGGTGACTCAACCGCTCTAAGCTTCTGTGTTCTGTTCTGTAAAAGGAGGATAATAATTCTAGCCTCTCATGGTTCTCAGGAGGCGTAAATGACAGCACAAAATTCACTAGAATGGAGGTGCTATGGTGGTAAGGCCTAGGCTATCCCGCTCATCTCTGTGTACCTAGCACTTAGCACAGCACAGTGTCTAGTATTAAATAAGTGTACGAAGCACAAATGAAGTGTTCAAAAGACAGCAGCTATTGTCATTAGTATTCCTCTTAGCTTAGCTATGGCACTCCTGAAACACTGTCTTCCCCTGACATCTCTTATTTTCCACCAATCCAGCTTTTCTCTATCTGGCTGATTCCTCCCTGTAACTATGGGCACCACCCTGTCACCCACCCCCTACTCAATGCCCGTGGTCAATTCCAAAATCTCGTTTCAGTTCAGACTTCATCATCACTGGGCTCCTCCATCCTCTTGCCTTGAGTGGGCACACAGAGGGCACCTGAGCCCCATCTCCCCTCCAAGCCTTCTGTTTTACACAGTGCTGGCTTCCTGTTGAAGTCAGGATCCAGGCACTCCATTTTCCTGTACCCTACCACCAAGCACATAACACAAATGGCATAAGAAATGCTCACTGTATGAATGGATAGACACATGAATAACGCAAGCTTTTTGGTCGTTTCCTTTGTTATTTACAATATCAAACATGCCCCATTTTCCCCTTTAAACCAATTCTCTATCCGAAATGCCCCTTTCCTAGCAAATGGTACCCCCAAATCTCCCATCATCTTGGCTTCACAGCTCAATGCCATCTTTGTCAGACTTTTAATAACTCATTTATAAAGATCAGAAAAGGCTAGGTCTTGACCTCCAACTATCACTCAAACTATTATTAGCATCCAACACAGTGCTAAGGGAACATGTGGACAGTGCCTCAGCTAAAGCTTTGAGTCACTGGGAAAATTCCGTTAGGAAGTATAAAAGCCTGCAAAGTGGAAACCTGTGTTTGGTGTCTTTTGAAGTCCTTGGCCTCAGAAGACTGCACGGATGAATTCTTATTCCACTGACAACTGTCAGCCTCCTAAAGGTTTTACCCCATGACAGTGGCTGAAGGACAATGCCAAAGCAGATTCCAATTCATGACAAAATGATATAAAACAGTGGCAGGGCTCACTGCCTCACCCCAAGTGCATGCGCGTGCACACACACACACATGTGCACATGGATGTGTGATTCCAAGTTCTCAGATTATTCTGAACTCTAGCTCCAGCTGGCTTAGATCAGCCATAGTGTTTAGAAGTAACCAGAGAAAAATCCAATTTAAGGTGTTTCATTTTCTCGGTCTCCAGGGATGGGAGGTAAGAGAATCTATGCACAGCTTTTCTATGAGATGTTGCATCTGGCGGTTTCCTGAGACCTTCTCAGCTGAGCAGGGAATTCTGGTGCCCACACCCTTTCTCTTCCTTCTCAAGTCTCTCTGGCTGTGCTGGCAGATGAGTTGATTTACTTGAAACTGTGGGAGCCTGTGTTTTTTAATATGCTCCTTGTGGCTGGGTGAGAACAACCCTGATGTTAGCAGTGAGCTGAGATTACTGAGACCTCTGAGGCGTGGCCTCCGGGGAGAACCATATAGTCTGTCATATGCTTCAGCACAGTAGGCTTAGCAAGCACCCATTAGCCCACCCAGACCTCTGTCACTGGTAATTTTGGTGACGTCTGTAGCCCTTTAACCGAAGATCTATTTTGTAAAAGTCTCAAATAATGGTGATGCCTGTTCTAGGCAGTTGCTACAGACAGACCGTTCTTTGCTTTCTCTTCCTCCTCCGTGTCTCCGGCTTCCTGAACACAGATTTCTGACTTCCTGTCTGTTTTCTGGTTCCTCTCATTTGGCAGCTCCTCCATATACTCCTTTTCTGACTCTCTGGACTCTGGCTTTTGGCTCAGTTCTTGTCTCTGTCACCCCTCCAGTTTAGAAGTCTGCTGTGACCTCCAGTAAAGACATTGTGTAGTAGTACTTTCTGACCCAGGGCCCATCACCCATCAGGGATTTGGGCTATGTCATCAAGCCCTAGAACAGTACTGTGGTCATTTTCCAAAGCAGTACCATTTTCCAAAGCTGGCCAAATGCGGAAATTAAAATGTATGCCATGGCTGAATCCTGAAGGCAGAAGTGGATAAGCATCATGATACAATGAGAAGGTCTTGAAGCCACTCAGGCTAGTTCTAAGCTTGAGTGATTCGGGGAGATATTTTATCCTGTTTTATCCTCCAGGTTCCTAATTCACAGAATGGGGATAAGCATGCAGACCTCACGCGGCTCGTGCAAAAATTAATGAGATAATATATACAGAGTGATGAGCCAATCGCATATAATAAATGGAAGTTCTCATTATTAGTATTATCACCATCCTCCATATTGGTGGCAACTACTCCTACCAGCTGTGGAACATGGATCTGCTTTAGGAAATCATAACTTTCTCCTGTTGCCCAAGAGTTTATGTCACCAAACAAATCGTAGATGTTCCAGAACTAGAAGACGATGTTGGTAACCAAGGAAATGTTTGTGTGAAACCTCTCAGCCCCAGGTCGTCTGCCATAAGCACACTTTTTTCCTTTCACTTGAGTCACCAAGGAAAATGCTGGACATTTTGGATGGCCTTCTGGACTGCCAATAAATGACCAATTTTTCTCTCCATGTGATAGCTCTGTCTTCCCCGTCTCTGACTCTCCGTTTCGGCCCCATGCCTGGTTACAGACCCCTACTTCCCAGCCTGAGGGGTCAGCCGGGGTCATGTGTTTTCCCCGCTGTCACTGTACATGTCACCCCCATTCTTTGTAACACCCATAGTCCCCTTCCCTGCCTGAAAACGCACACCCTTTCTCTGGGGTCCCGCATAAATGCCTCCACTGCGAAGCCTCACCTAGCTCCCACAGGGAGAGGGGTCGCTCACTCCTGGGTGCTACTGTTACACATGCAAGATCTTTCATGCTTGCTGTTTTGATTCTGAGACAGGTGTGCCTTACTTAGTACTTTAATGCAGAGTATGTTCACCGTAATGAATTTTTATCCTAATGAATTTTTATCCAGAAGGTATTTTTTGGAATAAATGTCACTAAAGCAATTTAATCCTCTTGGTTAATTTTTGATATGATTAAAATATATTTCCTTTTATACTCATTTTCCAGTTTTATTTTTTCCAGAATTATTTTCATTGGGATTAATTTTTTTTGCATTGATTTAATAACTGACATATGAATATCAGTACTTTTTTTTTATTATACACATCACATTTTACGATCTGTCACAGGGTTTTCATTTGTCATCGTTATTTCAGCCAAGTTTGGTTTTCTTGAATCAAATTTTGCAGATATGAATTATGTTAATATTTATTTCTTCAATCCATTTTTTAGTTTTTAAATTTTTTACCATATTCAGTTTGTGTTGATTATCTTTGTGTTGATTAACTTTACTCATGGTTTGGCAAAAGAATAATAGTTTATATTTTTTGTTTAAAAAATAATTTTAGGATTATCACAAGACAGGGGCACCAGGGTAGCTCACTCAGTTAAGTGTCTGACTCTTGATTTCATTTCAGGTCATGATTTTGCAGTTGGAGCCCTGGATCAGGCTCCATGCTGGGTGTGGCACCTGCTTAAGATTCTCTCTCTCTCCCTCTCTCCCCAGCTCATGCATGCTCAGCGTTCTCTCTCTCTCTCTCTCTCTCTCTCTCAAAAAAAAAAAAAAGAATATCACAAGACAGAGTGATCAGGTTTTCTGGGTTGTATACTTACTATAGTTACCATTGGTGGATCAAAGAACACAGAAGTCCTTGGAGTCAAAATGGAGGAAGGAGTCAACTCATCCTGTTTAAGTTCATGACACTTCCTATAATTTTCTATAAGACTAGTACTTAGAAAATGGTAAGGTGGGTTTGTCTTTACTGCTAGACTGAGAGCCACTCAAAGGCAGGGTCTGTGCCATTCACCTCTAGTTTCCCAGCACCTGGCAAGTGGATGTATGAAGAGTGAATGCATGAATGAATAAAAAACAAAAAATTAACCTACAAGAAATTTGAGAGAAATTTTGTCAGATTTCTCACTGAAGGCTACTAGACAGTGCCTACCTACATAAGGCATAATGGCTGCTGAAGCCATTCTTCTTGGGTTCAAATCTGTTTTTCCATTTATCAGTCATGTAACCTAGGGCAAGTTACATCCCTGCTCTGTGCTTCAGTGTATCCACCTGTAAGTGGGGAGAATAGTAATATTTGCATCTCAAGGTTGCTGCAAGGATTAAAGGAGTTAATACACATAAATCACTTAAGACAATGGCTCACATATAGTTATTGCTGCATCACTATTAACACTAATATTATGGTCATAAATCGCATCTATCTTTACAGTGATACCAACAGGTGGTGATGTTCATGTCATATTATAAGGAGCTCATTATTCTATTAGGCATTGCTCCCCCCTTTTTTTAAGTGACTCTAATCCTGGTTTCTTATATTGAATTGATAATGTCCTTACAACTTCTACCCCACCTCAGAAGGTCATAGTTCTGACCTTTTCAGTTATATAGAATATATTCTCTTATATTTGTCTGTCCTTCAATTTCAAAACCTGTTCATTGAGCACATACTAGGTTCTAAGCATCAATATGAAAGTTAAGTAGCCATAAATCCTGATAGCGAGCATTTTATTTATTTTTTTTATTTAAAAAAAATTTTTTTTTCAACGTTTATTTATTTTTGGGACAGAGAGAGACAGAGCATGAACGGGGGAGGGGCAGAGAGAGAGGGAGACACAGAATCGGAAACAGGCTCCAGGCTCTGAGCCATCAGCCCAGAGCCCGACGCGGGGCTCGAACCCACGGACCGCGAGATCGTGACCTGGCTGAAGTCGGACGCTTAACCGACTGCGCCACCCAGGCGCCCCTAGCGAGCATTTTAAAGTCTGTTCAGGAAAGAAGGAATGATGACATTGTTTGTCTCTTAAGGATCTTCTCCTTTGAATCCAAGATCCCCATAACACACAGTTGGTAAGCCAGAATCCAACTCACAAACATAACTTAAAACATTTTTAAGGTTAGACTTACAGACATAATACAAAGTCTATATATAATTGAAACTCTGTGATATCAGTACATAAATATACCAATAAATCAATGGAAATAGAACATAAAATCCAGAAACAGATTCAAATATATGTGGCAACTGAATGTTTGATAAAGGTACTACTGCAAACCAGTGAGGAAAAGATGGCATTTTAAATAGAAGGTATTAGAATAACTGGTTGACCATGTTGAGAACTAAGACACTTGGGTCCATTCCTCACACCATACATCAATATCAGTTCTAAATGAATCATATTAAACCATTTGCAATGACATGGATGGAGCTAGAGTGTATCACGCTAAGCGAAGTAAGTCAATCAGGGAAAGACAAATACCATATGATTTCACTCATTTGTGGAATTTAAGAAACAAAACAGATGAACATATGACAAGTGGGGGGAAGAGAAGAAAGGGAAACAAACCACAAGAGACTCTTAATGACAGAGAACAAACTGAGGGTTGATGGGAGGGAGGCGGGTAGGAGATGGGCTAGATGGGTGATGGGGATTAAGGAGGGCACTTGTTGTGATGAGCACTGGGTATTGTATGTAAGTGAAGAATCTACTGAATTCTACTCCTGAAACATATTGTACTGTTAACTAACTAGGGTTTAAATAATTAAAAAAAAAAGAAATGAAAAATTTGTGAAAAATACAGTTACACAAATATTGGAAGAAAACATAGATGAATTTCCTTATGATCTGATAGTGGGTAAGTTTTCCTATGACTAAACTCTGAAAGCAAGAAGGAAAAAGATACGTTTGCTTACATTAAAAAAAAAAAGGAAAGAAAAGAAAGGAAAAAAAGCTTTGCATGGCAGCAACAACAACAAAACAAGCACACACACACACACACACACAAACAAAAACAAACAAAAACAAAACGCCAGAAGCAAAATCAAAAGACAAGTAACGAACAGGGAGAAATTATTGGCAATTTATATGATAGGCAGACTATTAACATCCCTAATGTGTAAAGAAGTTCTAAAAATAGAGAAAAGACTAACAATCCTATAGGAAAATAGGCCAAAGATATGAAAAGCTCACAGAAAAAAATGCAAATGGTTTTAATCATATGAAAAGCTGTTCAACTTAGCTCTTAATAAGAGAAATGCAAATTGAAACTACTCTGAAAGCCCTTTCTCATCTGGAAGATTGGCAAAAACCCAAATAGTTCACAACATACTTTGCTGGTTGACTCCAAGGAACTCTTCATTGTTTCTGGCGGAAAAAGTACTACCCCTCTGGAGGGATATTTGATGATAGCCTAGCAAAATTACATACACATTTGCCCTTTGACCTCACAATTATGCTTTCAGGAATCTGTTCACACAATAACCCAGTAAAATATGAAAAAAATGCATGCACAAGACTATGAATTATAGCACTATGCCCTCAAAAGGAAAGTGGCAGAAATGACTATGGAACATTGCGTGCATTGGAGTACTATGTAGCTATAAAAAAGCAATAAGGAATAATCTCTCTATTCTATTATAAAATGATCTTCAGAAAAAATATACATATATTTTTAAAAATACAGTACTGAAAAGTGTAGACAGTATACTACCATTTATCTAAGAATGAGGAGATGTGAATATATAAATGTGTTTCCTTAGGTGTTTTTGATGTGTAAAGTAAATGAACAAACAAAATGTTTATGTTAGAGGTAGTAAGAACACAAGATGGAGAGGACAGTGATAAAAGGTAGACTTTTCTGAATATACTTGATTTTTGTGGATTTGACTTTGAGATTATGTAAATATTTACATAATTATAAAAAATTAAATATGAACAACAATTCCTAAAAATCAAAAGTGAAATGAAAGAAATGAACCTGTTTATTAGGTTGGGAATAATAACACAGAGGGGAACTATTCTAGATGACTTCAAATCACAGTAATTTGACTGTAGATCTCTGGTGGAATATAAACAACAGAAAGAAAGGTCAAAAATTTAGACTGTTTCTAGCAATCATATTGAGGGTGATAGGGTTGTTATTAGTATTCTGAGACAGTTGTGTGCATACTGGGGAATAAAATAAATAAGTAATTGTGTTGGTGTCATTAAGAATAAGAATTTTTGACATGGGAGAAAGGAAATAAAGAGGAAAGATTGATAAGGTGAAGTAAAAACTCAGTAGTCCTACATTTGAATCAGAAAGATCATAATTAATGCCTAGAAAATTTTATCTCTACCAAAATAATAACTTCTAGCTCTGACTACTTAAAAGACCTAGAAACATGAACCAACCCAATAGCAATGAGCACCCCTAGTGCCCAGATCGTGATTTTAAGTACCATTTTTCATTAAAAGAAAGCTGGGCTCCTTAGGGAAATGGCTGGTTATAGGTCTGGAATAGGAAATGTATAGATGAACCTGGAACATCTTGATGGCAGGGAAGCCATTAAAGAAACAAAGGGACTCAGGAACCAATGTCAGAGGCTCTCAATGGCCAAAGGTGAAAATATGCAAATCAGTAGGGATATTAAATATAATAAATTAAAATACATCAAATATATTTAAATCCATAAGTTCATAATAATACTAAAAAGGAATAATTGGTTCCCTTTGGAAGATGGTACAGAATCAAATCATTATTTTGAAAGTTGTTATAAAATTATTTATTCTGATTTTTCCAAATGAACTTTATCATATTTCTAGGCAACCAAAAAGTGGATGATTATAAACGTCTCTTTATATAAATCACAAGAATAAAAGGCACAGCATAAGGAATACAGTCAATGATATTGTAACAGTGGTGTGTCAGGACAGACGGTAGCTATGCTGTGGTGAACACAACATAATGTGTAAATTTGTTGAATCACTATGTGGTATACCTGAAACCAATGTAGCATTGTATGTCAACTATACTCAAATACAATTACGTTATATATTTATATATAACTATGAATAACTATATATATATATAATAACTATATATAACTATATTATATATATATATATATATATATATATATATATATATATATATATATATATATATATATAGTTATTCCAGGTATTAAATGAGGAAGGAAAAAATAAAAATATCACCGTTTTGCAACCTCTAATGAATTATTGGATCCAGGCAACATTCAGCAAAGAGTGCTAACATCACAAATGGGGAGACCACTAGACGTTCTGTACCTCATGATGGAAGCACACACATACTGCCTATGACATATTTTTGCTACAAAACTGAACCTACATCCCCAGATCTAACTACCAATTTAGAAGAAATATACGGGGTGGAAGGACATGTTAAATGACACCAGGGGGATTCAATCGGGAAAATCTGGACTGTGGGAGTCTGTATAGGACAAATGACCTGATCTCTTTAAAAATAAACTACAAGGGGGAAAAAGATGGAGAGAGAAATTCAGTAGATTAATAGACACTTAAAGGACATATTAAACAACTGAATTTTAATTCATACAAATGATATTTTTTGAAAAACAAAAAATGATGAGACAATGAAGGAAATTTGAACACCAATAATACTTGATGGTATTAGGGAATTCTTTTCAACACCTTTAGGACTGAAAATAGTATTCTTTAAAAAGTCCTTATCTATTTTAGATGCACTGAAATATTTTTGATGATACAATCTCTTGGATTTGGTTGAAAATAACAAGTTGGGGGAGGTTGCACAAGAGTAGAGATTAAAACCAAATTATCTGTGCACTGACACCATTGAAACAGGGTGATGGCTGCATGGCAATTTATTATACCATTCTATTTTTGCATATGTTTGAAACTGTCCATAATAAAGGTGTTTTTGTTTTTGCTTTAGATCCCATTTCTGATAAACTATCTGTAACATGCAGCACAGTACCCTAGATATCAGAAGACTTGCTGTTGAGGACTTTTGAACTCAGGTTCTAAATTCCCTTGCTATATAAGGGACCACATCATATGTAGTTCTTGAGCCTAAGGAAGCTGAAAGGAGGCATATATGATCTGCCCCTGTCCTTGGAAGCATGAGCATATAATCTAGGTTTAGCCAACTGTATGATCTCACTAAGGACTTTGAATCTTGGTAAATGTCACCAAGACCCAAGCAATGGTGCCCAGTATCCAGTGGCAGGGCCACCTAGTCATGGCAGTAGAGTCAGTCCTAAATATACTATTCTTACCAGCTGGTTTTGGCTATGGTTCCTACTGTCTAGTCTCTCTTGGTTTTTTCTTGTTTTCTGAATCTGCATCTATAGAGTTCTTATTAATTCTTTGAGATATCCAATGACCCTCCAATAAATTCCATTTCTCTTTAAGTTAGCCTGATTCAATTTTCTTTGCTTAAGACCTAGATTCTTGAGTGTTATCCAAATAAATAGCTCAGTAGGACTATATAACATAAATTAAAGCATGTTTTTAAAAAATAAAGCACTAAATAAACTGTATGGTAGCATATTAATGTAACATATATATCTACATGTATAATGCAATTGTAAGTTTTGTATAGAGCCTTTTATAGTTTACAAAGTACTTAAATTGATTTTTTTTGCTATCTTTGTTAAATAATGATTATAATAAAGACATAGTATAAGAATTTACTTTTTTGACCAACATAAATATTTTCAATCTTATAACACTTTCACTTATTTTGAGAGAGAGAGAGCGCATGTGCATACAAGGTGGAGAAAGGCAAAAGGAGAGGGAGAGAGAAAATCTTAACAGGCTCCATGCTCAGCATGGAGGCTGACACGGGGCTTGATCGAATGACCATGAGATCATGACCTGAGCCGAAATCAAGAGAGAGACACTTAACCAACTGAGCCACCCAGGAGCCCCTAATCTTACAGCACTTGAAAAATATCATGTGGCTTGCCAATAACACTCAATTGCTGTGTTCAGTAAATAGGATAATTATAGGGAAAGAATTTTGAAAATACATAGCAAAGGCATTGCCATTGTTTCTTAGTTGATTGTAGAAGCCAGAGATGAACCTAGTCCAGGGACTAAGGAATTTTTGAAACCTGGTGACTATGCTGTGTCTATAACCTTCTTTGCTTGTGTTCATCCCACATGCCCTGTGGAATAGCCATTGGCATTTTCTTAGGGTATAGAGAGATACTAGATTCTTCTTGGCTAAGAAAGAAGGTTTAAAAGTGGGCATGAAAACTGATAGACAAGGGCAATAAAAAGATGTCACAGAAATAGAATAAAGGCACTGTCTGAAGTACTGAGAAATCTCCAATGCAAATTTCTGTTTTATTAAGCTATTAAATAAGGATACCCAGATAAGGAGGACCTTGATCGATTCCTTGGTGATCCCAAGGCCAACAAATGGAGTCAGTCCACTGGACCTCTTATTGTCCTAGATTTTGCTCAATTACACAGGGAGAAGAGGCAGAATAATTCATAGGGAGAGATGCTACACTCAGCTAGACCTTAAGATGAGGTTAAGCAAGAGTAGTTAAAAGAGGCAAGGCTGTCACGAGGGTTTGGGTAATCTGGCTCAGACGGAATAAAGGCAATGATCCCGGCTTTGGAGCAGGTGGTAAGAGGTCGGTTAGCCTAGAGGATGAAAAAGCTGTTCAACAGGCATTACAATAGTAGACCATATTTTAAAGAGAATGACAATAATGAATATTCTAAGATGAGAGTCTAAAATGCCAATAAGAAACCTGAAGTGAGGAAAGCTTAGACATCCAGATAAGGAGTTGGTGACTGGCAAGTATGTCTAAGTGGGTGTCCAACATAGTCCTATCTGGAAGACTCTCTTCTCTGTGCTACGTTCCAGGGAGCTCAATCCAGTACAGTCGTCTACAGCTAGGGCAAGATGGAGAGGAGAGCTCTCTTTCCTCAGATTGCCTCTGCCCTGGAGACTCAGAAGGGAATTGGCATAGTTGTGGTAGCATTATTTCTCTGCCTTTCCTACTTCTATGGTTTCCATCACAGAAAGGTGGAGATAGCTGTTACTTACATTGAAGAATTTAATTTCAGGGGCACCTGGGTGTCTCAGTCCATTAAACATTGGACTCCAGATTTCAGTTCAGGTCATGATCTCACAGTTCATGTTATTATGTCCCATGTCAGGCTCTGCGCTGACAGTGTGGAGCCTGCTTGAGATTCTCAATCCCTCTCTCTCTCATTCACACACTGTCTCTGTTTCTGTCTCTCAAAATAAATAAACATTTAAAAAAATTTAGTTTCAAAGAATAATAAACAGGCTAGGCTTCCAGATGTTTCCCTATGTCAATTTCACATAACTGAGGAACTGTCTCTTCCAATATTAGAAATTTAACTGGCTTTACATTTTCTAAAGAAATTTTTAAACATGTCTATGCTCTTTCTGTTGTATTGAACAGAGTGCCTGTTGTATTCTGAATACAATTTAGAATACAATTTAGGCTTTTCTTTATGACTCAGACCTGTTATTAAGCACCAGTAATTCTGTTGTACATTTTTGTGCTCTAAACCCAGGGATCTGCCTGGATGTTTGGCCCTAGAAGAGATCCAAGTCATTGTGCTTTTGGTCATTACAAAGACTCTTCTCTTTCCTCCATATCCTTGCCAACACTTGGTATCTCTTGTCGTTTTGATAATAGCCATTCTAACAGGTGTGAGGTGATATCTTATTGTGGTCTTGATTTACATTTCCCTGATGATTAGTGTTCTTGAGCATCTTTTCATGTACCTGTTGGTCATCTGTATATCTTCTTTAGAAAGATGTTTATTTAGATATTCTGCCTATTTTTAAACAGGATTGTTTGGGTTCTTTTGCTACCACATTGCATGGATTCTTTATATATCTTGGATATTAATCTCTTATCAGTTATATGATTGGCAAATATTTTCTCCCATTCAGTAGGTTGACTTCATTTTGTTGATGGGTTTCCTTTCCTGTGCTGACTCTTTTGAGTTTGGTATAGTTGCACTTGTTTATTTCTGCTTTTTATGCTTTTACTTTTCGTGTCAGATTAAAAAATCATCACCATGATTTATGTTAAGGAGCTTACTATCTACATTTTCTATGGGTTTTATGGTTTCAGGTCTAACATTCAAGTCTTTAAACCATTTTGAATTATTTTTTGTGTATGGTGTAAGAAAGTGGTCCAATTTTTGCATGTGGCTGCCCAGTTTTCCCAATACCATTTATTGAGGAGACTGTCCTATCCCTGTTGTGTATTCTTGGCTCCTTTGTTGTAAGTTAATTGACCATATATGTGTGAGTTTATTTCTGGGCTCTCCATTTTGTTCCATTGACTTATGTGTCTAATTTTATGCCAATACCATACTGTTGTAATTTACAACTTAAGTGCTGTTTTAGCTGTACTTAATATAATGTAAAATGTAGCATATTTGGTATACTCAGTTTAAAATATTCTCAAATTTCCAGTATAATTTCTTTTATGACCTATGCGTTTAGAAATGTTTCATCATTTCCAAAAATATGGCTTTTGTCTATACCTTTTAGTTGTGGGTTTCTAATTGAATTCCATTGTAGTCAGAGAACATGTTCTATATAATGTTAATCCTTGAAATTTGTTGAATCTTGTAATTGTTAGATGCAGTGTTCTCTATATGCCCATTAGATTCAAACTATTGTGTTGGTCTATCAGTTCCTTGGAGAAATGTATTACAATATTCCACTACATTACTGGAGCTGTCGATGTCTCCTTGTAATTCTGTCAACTTTTACTTTATATAAATCAAGGTTGTGAAATTAGGTACATAAAAGCTTATAATTGTTATATATTCTGATGAACTGCACATTGTAGAAACCTTTATTTGTACTAAAACATGTTGCGATAGTATTTTTTCTAATATTAATATAACTATAGCAACTTTCTTTTCATTGGCATTTGCCTGTCATGAATTTTTCTATCCATTTAGATTTAACCTTTCTATATTATTACATTTCAGACATGTTTCTTATAAATAGCCAACAGATAACTTAAAAAATCTAATTTTAAAATGTTTGTCATTTAACTTAGTCCATGTAAACTTACTGTATTTACTCATATATTTGTATGTATTTCTACCATCTATGTTTTCTCATCCTTTCTATTTCTCCCCTTCTTACCATTTTCATATTTCATTTGTCCCCTTTACTTCTTTGGAAGTTATACTTTCTTTATCTATGATTCTCATGGCTTCCCTAGAAATTTTAATGTGCTCACTTCATCAAAAGTGAAAGTCAACTAATATCCCTTCCACCCTCATTAACATATAGGCACTTGAGAACACTTTCATTACAATCACCCCCTCCCAATTTATTGGCAATTGTCATCACACATTGTAGTTTTAATAATCCCATAAAACATTACTATAGTGTTACTTACCATCAACGTGTCTTTATATTTCCTCATATATTTTCTACTTTTTGAGCTAAGTATTCTTCTTTCACCTCAAATTTCCTTCTGGGGTCATGTTCCTTATACTTGAAGTGTATCCTTTGTAAATTTATTTTAGTGAGGATCTATTAGTGGCAAACTCTTACAGTTTTTGTGTTTCATAAAATGACTTTCCTTTATATATATATATATAAAAGACACAATTATTTTCTTTCAGAATATTTAAGATATTATCTCATCGTCTTCTGGATTCCATTATTGCCACTGAAAAGTCAACTGTTACTCTAATTATCATTAATTTTTCAGTAGTATATCTTTTTCTCTGGCTGCTAACAGATCTCTTTGTTTCTGGCATTCACTATGATATGTCTAAGTGTGGATATATTTGTATTTATCTTACTTTGGACAGGCCGACTTCCTGAATCTGAGGGCTGGTGACTTTCACCAGCTTGGGTACATTTTTAGTCATTATCTCTTAAAATAATTGCTTTTGCCTAATCCTCACTTTTTATTTTCTCCTTCTGGAATTCTAAGATATTAGATCTTTCCCCTCAATTCTACCTGTCTTTCAATCTTTTTTTTTTTTTTTTCATATTTTCTTCTTTGTATTCCTGGGATGATTTTGAATAATCTTTTTAGGTATATTTCCCAGTTTACTATTTTTCCTTTAAATAATATCCATCTGCATGATTTAATCCACCCATTAAACTTTTAATTTCCATTTTTATATTTATGTTTAAAATTCTATTTTTATCCCAATATGATGAGTCTTGTTCATAGTCTCTTTCTTCTTATTTATATCTCCAATTTCCGATTTATTTAAAGCTAGTATACAACTTGTTTCATACCCTGAGTCTGATAGAGTCAATACTTGAAGATTTTATAGAACAAATTTGGCTGTCCAATGCTTTTGCTGGTGTTTGCTCTTGGCGCTCTCTTTTCCCCTTGTTCGTTTGTGGTTTTTTAAAAAAGATGAACTCCTATTCCTTGAAACTCTGGCTGTGGGAAGTTTTATGGCCTGGGTTAAAAGGGTCTTTCCCCAGAGAGGGTTTGTATACATTTTTGCAGATGCTTAAGAACTTCCAACAACTTTAAGTTAAATTTTACTCTTGAGATTTTTCTGGATCATGAAGTATTTTGATTTTATATTATAAATCCAAGGGAGAAACTCACAGAGGAGAATTCTTCCTCTCTTCCCAGCAGAAAATTGAGATAGGCAATTTTCACTCTATCACTGGGGGTGAGGATGGGAGTATTTCTAGCTCATCTTTATACTGAGTTAATAGGCCTTTGGAGTGACCAGTTTTATGGGAGGTGAGGTTGGGGCTGGGGGTTATTTTATTAGACTCTTCAAGCTGGGAAACCCTTAGGCTTTGTATAATGTCCTCTGTACTCTGTGAAATTGAGAAATCATAAACCTAAAGTCACCAGGTTCTTCAAATATAGTAGATGCAGACTTTCTCTAGGTTCCTACCTATTTTCACTCACACTTTAATTTCCTTGTGTTATAACAAAGCACAAGTTGGATCTCCTAAAACCACAGATTTATTCTCTCATAGCACTGGAGGCTAGAAGTCTGAAAATAAGCATTGACAGGGCCATACTCTCTCCAAAGCCTTAGGACAGGATCCTTCCTTGCCTCTTCCAGCTTCTGGTGGCCCCAGGAATTCCCTGACATTACTCCAATCCGTGCTTCCATCTTCACATGGTCATCCTCCCTCTGTGCCTATCTGTGTCCAAATATCCCTTCCAAAAACACCAGTCGTATTGGATTAAGGCCACCACAACCCAGTATGACCTCATGTTCAACTGATTACATTGGCAAAGACCTATTTCCAAATGAGATCATATTCACAGGTACAGAGGGTTAGAACTTCAACATATTTTTGAGGGGAGTCCATTGAATTTATAAGCGTCTCTAACAATTTCTTAATTCCTTACCACTTCTTGAATGCTTTCTACTTATACTTTAGCATCTTTATAGCCATCGCCTATACAATCTTTCTGCCTTTTATTCTGTGTCAGCTCTTATTGCTTGTTTTCATCTGCTTGCCCACAGTAACTCCCTTCTTTTTTTTCCCACTGAGTTGTGGAATTAGAAATCAGAAAAAAAGGGGGGGATTATTGGAAAAAAATACAAAAAAAGAAAAAGGCTTTACATTCAGTAGATATGACTGAATAGAGTAGAAGGAAATTACTGCATGGACACTGTAATACTTTTTGGGGTATGCTCAAAAGACTTTTATCCCTAGATCACTGTGGTATATCTTTTAAAAAAATTTATTTTGAGAGAGAGAGATCATGCATGGACGAGTGCGGAAGGGGCAGAGAGTGAGGGAGAGAGAGAATCTTAAGCAGGCTCCACACTCAGCTCAGCACAGAGCCTGACGTGGGGCTTGATCTTACGAATCATGAGATCATGACCTTAGCTGAAATCAAGAATTGGACGCTTAACCAGTTGAGCTACCCAGGCCTCCCTCACTATGGAATATCTATCTAGGCTTTCTAATCATAAAGATCTGGGGTTAAATCTTTTCTCTACCTCTTCTAAGCTATATGACTTTGAGAACACATGTAAACTCTTTAATTTCACAATTTTCTCATCTGAATAAAAGGGGTATTATAATAACAACTACTTTTTAGGGATATAGATGGATGGCATGGTTAGGTGCCAGAGCAGGTAGCGAATAATTGTGCAAACAACTCTTTCTGTGTTCCAAATGGGCAAGGACTTTGAATATGTTATCTTTAAATCAAAGAAATGAGAAAAGCAACATCTCTCCTTTTTACAAACACTCCTGTGGAGATCCCAGATGATGAAAGTGAGGCACTGGGATGCGAACTCCTAATACATGAAAGGAAAACACTAATAACCACACAAAACATTAAAATCTATTTTGGCGGTGGCAGGGGGTGGGTAACTGGAATTCAAATGAACTAGCCTCTCCTTCTGTTCTCAGCTCTGTCGGCCAACAGGCCGTTCAGTCCGTGCTTTTATTTTTTTATTTTCTTTTTATTATTTTTTTTAATGTTTCTTTAGTTTTGAGACAGAGAGAGACAGAGCATGAACAGAGAGAGGGAGACACAGAATCTGAAACAGGCTCCAGGCTCTGAGCTGTCAGCATAGAGCCCGACGCAGGGCTCGAACTCACAAACCGTGAGATCGTGACCCGACGTGAAGTCGGAAGCTTAACCGACTGAGCCACCCAGGCACCCCCAGTCCGTGCTTTTAAAAACACCACCTTTCCTTCAACTACAATGACATTTCGTCTCTGTCAAGAGGGAGGGAAGAGATGGAGAAGAAGAAAAGCCAGGCAATGTTTTACACCCTGAACACAAACCCCCATAATTTTAAACACTTTTTGAAAGCCTCACCCAAGCCCACACTCCAGAACAGCTTTATAATCTGGGCGAGGAAAAGCCAGAAGCCTCCCACCACCCCATGACTGTCCCACATATGTGTGAGCTCAGTCTCTGGGAAGACCTCACACATCTACTTCCTCTCTGAGTCCTCAAGCATCTCTACCCAGAGAGCACACATACTGGAGGGGGCCCCACCTGCTCCGCCAATTCCTGGCAGCAGCTCCTTGTGAAAAATAGTATGTTTGGGGACGACCATTTATTTAGGAGTGGTGCGGAACTGAGATGGTGAGGACACAAATGGTGAATAAACGACTGATGTAGGGAGAGCTGGAGGAGGGAAGGTGATAACGCAGGTGCTGTCCTCTATGAATATATTAGCTCCCTACGAAGCCCATGCATTTTGACTGCCTTCAAAGCAATCTCTCTGGATTTCAGTGAATTCAAGTGTCTAGAAGTGTTTTCTAAGCTCAGCTGCAGATAGGCTGCTCCTGCTGCCAGTCGTCAGAGCCTTAGGATTAAGGCTGGGCAGTAAGTCAAGCCCACACAGTGCTGGTCAGACCATTGTAGATGTTGTGAGATGCTCAGCAGAGATGCCTAGTCTCCCTTCAGGGCAGGGCAAGGTCTGTTCAGGGTCAGATGACTTGCCCAGTGGGGTGGGAGGACTAAGGAAGTTAGAGGTAAGAGGAGGGTATGTCCAAGCTGGAGTCCTGACTGAGAACTGGAAATACAGACACTGAAGCCACAAGGCCAAGAGTGGGTCATTAGTAGGAAAGAGCTGGATGCTGGGGTGGTTTGCATGGAGAGCTGGCAGTGATGAGGAATATCTTGGATGATGGCCATGAACTCCAGCAGATACAAGGTCCTCTCCAAGGGCTGTCCCACATGGATGTGTCAGGCTGCTTCAATTACAATGCCCATGGAGAGGACAATGGGGACCACTGTAGGGATAAGTCACAGCTTGAATATTGTTTTTCTTTTGTGAGGGTAGGACCACGGCCTAGACAGAAAGGTGGGCTTCCCTCTAGGATGAGATCCTTCATTGTCTCCATTATTAAATTCTTGCCAACCACTAGGGCACCGAATGTGTCCCTCAGACATGATGGGGGAGGTATCCTTTTGGAGTTATCTTTTCATGGGCCCAGGAAAAAGAGCCAGAGCCTAGGAAATATTCCCATGGGATGAGAAATTAAAATGATGCCTATTGTGCATTCACACCATGTGTCAATAGCTGCAAAAGACCCTCTATTTCGGGGAAGGATGGTGGCTACCTCTGAAGAGTGGTCTGAATAGGTCTGAGTGTCTGACCAGCACATGGTGACATCAGAAAATAGAATGGAGTGAGCCTGGCTGTGTTTTGCTCTTTATAGCCCACGAGTTTTATTTCCCTGGAGCTCTCTCTTGGTAAAGTCTTTAGGAAAGTTCTCTGGAATGCTGTGGAGGAGGCAGAGAATATGAGAGTGAGAAATTCCAAGGGGAGGTGACTCTAAGGGTCACTCTGGTACAGCCACCCCTCGATGCATGCAGGTCTCTTCCTGGAGCACACTTCTGCTCAGACCTGAGGAGCCTATGTTTGGTTTTAACAAAGAGGTTGTTCCCATAGTTGGGAGCTCTATTCTCCCATGTCCCCGGCCCTAGCTGAAGCAGTTTCTGAAGTCCTTTTCTTCCTGCAAATTCTATAGGTCCCCTCTTGTGTCTCTATCCCATCCTCAAGCAGCCCTGATCACACACACGAAGTAAGGCTAAGGACTAGACATTCAGCAACCTGGAGCCCCATTTCTCCACCTCCTAGGCCCATTCACCTTTTGGGGAGCTGAGCCAAGCCTCTGGGTGAGAAACCTTGCTTACCCTGATCCCCAGCTCGACATTCTCGCCTCCGTAGACCTCCATGCCCTCGTCCAGTAAGCCGATCTCCTGGAAGTACTGCCGGTCCACAATAAAGCAGCCAATGAGGGCAGGGCTCCTACAGGGGTGAGGAGAGATGGGCCAGCAGTTAGCAGAGGGGCTGCCAGAGGAGTCTGAGTGGTGGTGCCTTCCTACCAGAAGGATCTGTTCCTCTTCCTTCTTTTGCTGCTGAGCTGGAGTGGGCCTTGTTCTCTGCGGGCCCCTCCCATGCCCACCTTCAACAGAGGCTGTAGAGAGGCTGTTTCCTCAAGGTGGCCGTGGGTAGCTCCCCACCTCGGGGCCTGCCATCATTCCAGGTGGCACTTGCATGGTGTGTTAGCCCAGAGACCGAGTACTCAGTCTGCGGGCCCAGGCTGCATGTCTGCTTTTGTAGCTTCCCCGATGCCTGAGCTCTGAGCTGCACAACCAGTCTCTGTTTCTACCTGGGTACCCATGCTACCTCCCTCACCCTTCCCCAACTTGGGTCCTGCGTGTTAACCTTGGTTCACTTAGAAAGATTACCTGGGGCTTTGGACAGCACGGTAAATGATTTGCATTTTATCTGGAGGTAGAGGAGTGTCAGTGAGGAATTTTAATCCGACTTTGGTAGGAGCAGAAATAAGTCAGCCAGAGAAAGACAGATACCATATGATTTCACTCATACATGGAATTTAAGAAACAAAAGAACAAAGAAAAGAGAGCCCCCCCCCGAAAAAACAAAAACAAACAAAAAAACCCACCCCAGACTCTTAAATATGGAGAACAAACAGATCTGTGCTTTAAAAGGAATCCTGCAGCAGCTGTGGGGTGATTGGGTGAAAACTGAGGAATCCAGTTGGGAAGCTTGTTGCTATGTCCTGTGAGAAATGATGAGGCCCTTGACCAGCGTATCAGGAATGGACAGACAGTTTAAGGACACATGTTAATGTAAATCAACAGAACTTAGAAACAGGTGAACGGGTGTGTGAGAGAGAGAGAGAGAGGGTGGGAGGACTCTGGATGCCCGCTGGCTTTGTGGTTTGCATGATGGTGGAGTGGGGACCACCCATCGATGTGGGCCATGGAGAAGCTGGCTTCAGAAGGAAGAAGCATTCCCTACTGGGAAAACAGATCTGAAGGTGCCTGTGGGACACTGGAGGGAGATAACCAACAGGTAAGGTTTAGTACATGGCCTGGGTCTTAGGCCTGAGCAATTGGGTCTTAGGCCTGAGCCAATTGGTCCAGGAGCTGGAAGGTCTTTCCTTAGTGACAGTGTGGGCTCAGGGTTCACAGGCCGTGTAAAGGCACTCACTGAAGCACAGGACTTTGCTAGGAGTGATTTGTATTAGGAGAATCAGCATGAGCACATATGGACTGCCTCTCTGCTGAGAGCATTAGCTTACACAAATGACTTTGAATTGTTCCACTGCACACTGCTACCATTTCTAGCCCTTGTATATAGCATCTTATCAGCTGGTGGCTGAAGGATTTGGAGGGGAAGAGAAAGAAAAAGAGAAATGATGAATCCTCAGTGATGAGAAAACTGTCAGTCACATGCAAATGGACCCATCTTTGAAATTGGAAACTCATCAAGGTGGAGAAACCGCTATTTTGCAGGCCATTTCTTTAGACAGTGTTGATGCAGGAGGCTGCTCAGGCAGGGACTGGTGCCTTCGGGTCCCTGGCCCCCCTCCTTTTAAATCACAGCATTTTGTTCTGGATGGGCTCACCTTCCACAGACCACAGGAAGCCAGGGAGGACAATCTACTTCAATCCACTACTCCTAAAGCAGGCGGAGATCCTGCTGTAGTGGAGGACGCTTTGACCCTGGCCTTGGAGGTGCATATTATGGGAAAAATTCCCTCCTGGCTGTGTGTCACTGAGAAAAGTTCCCTAGCCTCTCTGAGCCTCTGATTCCATATCCATGAAATAGAATCAACTAGAACCTCATAAGGATTAAATTAAATAATGTAAAACCTTGAAAACTTGTGGGACAGAATTGTTAATTTAAAAATCATTTAAAAAGATGCACTTGCACAATGAAGAAGCCTGGAGAATCCCCTCCGTGAATTCCTGGTGATTTAAAAACATCAGTCCAGAAGAGTGAGCAGAGTGAGGTCTCGACTTTTTCCTTGACGTTCCTGAAATGTTGAGTATTTCCACATGGTGCACCAAGACCTGCAGGAAGGAGCCTTCCCCATTTGGCCAAACCCACTCAGGGAAACAGCAGAATCTAAAACAATTACTGTGGAATGAGCACAGGCCACCTCAGGCAGTCTATTACTTATTAACTAGCTAGGGTATGAAGTAGACCCAATCAGCCTGGAAGGGTTATTGATTTCTACCTTACCTCATTCCCAAGAAAGATCAGAAAGAGCTTACAAAAAAAAAATGTCCAATACATTGAAATACAAAATACATAAATGTCTGAAAAGACCAAGAGTTCACAACAAATTAGGAGCCAGTTAGGATGCATGTACAGTGTTAGGTCCTCCTTCACAGGTTTTAAAGTAGACCCACGGGGGCACCTGAGTGGCTCAGTTGGTTAAGTGTCCGACTCTTAGTTTTGGCTCAGGTCATGATCTCACGGTTTGTGGGTTCGAGCCCCACATCGGGTTCCGTGCTGGCAGCAGAGCCTGCTTGGGATTCTCTCCCTCTCTCTCTGACCCTCCCTCACTCACTCTTTCTGTCTCTCTCTCAAAAATAAATAAATAAAAAAATTAAAGTAGACCCACAAAACTGACACTGAGCTTCCTGGAAGCCAACGTGAAAATGAACAAACATGTCTTAGGAATAAGAAGTACTGCTCCCATGTGAAAATATCACACTAATTCCTTGAGGATAATAAGATTTTCTTTGACTAGCAGTCAGTTTGAAATAAATTTCTCATGTCAGTATTCTTAGAGGTCACTCTGGGACATAGTGAGCAACCATCTCAAAAATGTCACTTTAGAATGCGATAGAAGAGGGGCGCCTGGGTGGCTCAGTCGGTTAAGCGTCCGACTTCAGCCAGGTCATGATCTCGCGGTCCAGGAGTTCGAGCCCCGCGTCAGGCTCTGGGCTGATGGCTCGGAGCCTGCAGCCTGTTTCTGATTCTGTGTCTCCCTCTGTCTCTGCTCCTCCCCCGTTCATGCTCTGTCTCTGTCCCATAAATAAATAAAAACGTTGAAAAAAAAAATTAAAAAAAAAAAAAAGAATGCAATAGAAGATACCTCTGGGCTCTTTTGATAGCTTACGTCATATGGACAAAGCACTGATGTACAGCTCCAAGGAAATAGGAGCCAAAGTGGGCAAGGTATATTTGTATAACTCACAGTTTTCTATGAGGTTCTATTCATCTAGGATTAAGTCAGTATGGTTCTTCCAAAAACCTTCCATGAATATAATTTTCTCTCAGCCAAGTTTTTGACAAAAGTTAGGTAATGAAAACTTTGAGATCCTATTCTTTGTCAAGGACCTAGAATTAGGTTTACTATGACCAGGTTGACACATTTCAAGATGAGCAGAACAAAGCAGCGAATATCAGTGCAGTCTTCTGCAAGAACACTCCTTGTATGACAGTATACTTCCTTCCAGTAGCATTCAGCTCACCTAGGGGCAGAATTCAACCATGGCAGTTATGAGCTCAACAGTGGGAATCTATGTGGATGACAACTAGATGTGGAATCTAGCCAACCTAGGTTTGGATCCTGGCTCCACTGCCCACAGCCTGTGTGGCAGGGACATTCTCCTTTGTCCATCTTATGGGCTGTCCTCATCTTGTGAAACAGGGATGACCCAATGAGCTGTCAAAAGGTTATAATGAGGAGCAAATGAGACTGTGTGTGTAAGAGACCCTTGCACACAGTGACCTCCAAACATATATTTAACAACACAAAATTGTGGCAGGGGCTAACAGGTGGGTAACAGGGGTAACTGCAGGAAAGCTATGTGGTTCTCTTTCACCTTGTTATAAATAGGACTATGGTTTGTTTTCTGGCAAGAAAAGATGTGATCTCAGATATTAACCACCCACTTTCAATTAAATTTTTCATAATCTTTCTCCCTCATGTAATACAAAGCAACATCAGTTTCTAATCTCCTCTTTCATTCCAAGAATTGTCCCCTAGGCCACCTCTGGTGCCATCTGTGTGTTTAACGAGCAGGACTTTGCAGAGAGCATAAAGGCACCTGATCTGTGATTAACCAGACAGAAATAAGGGCTGGTGGGGTGGCTGTTTCAGGAGTCCTGACCCATGGCACAGAGGCTGCACAGTGGAGTCATTTGGGTGTCTGTGAAGGCAGTGGCAAAGGCAGAAAGAGTTCAGAATCTTTAAAATGCAGTTTGAAGCCACTTTTGACTGAGTCCTACGGGATTAACTCGAATATCAGCAAGGCATACAAGGCGCTGTGAGGTCTGGTCTTGCCTCTCTGCCCCTCCAGCCTCATTGCCTGAGGCTGCCTCCTCATGGTCCTCCTCCCAAAGGTCCCTTTAAACCTCCTCTGTGTCCACAAACTCACTCTGCTTCTTCACATACGAAGGTCCCTGCCCCAGCTGGCAATCTCCTCTATGCACTTAAAAACAAGTGCAAACGTTAGTCTCTGAAAAAGATTTTCCCCACTTTCCATGCAGTTTCCTCCAGCAACAATTTGTTCTTCCAATTATTTTGTCTGTCTTCACTAGACTTCAGGCTTTTGGGGGCAGGAACTGAGTCTTAATCCCTGTGGATCCCCAGCACCAGGCACCGCAGCTGGTACCCGGCGGGTGTCCCATCACCATGTGTGCAAATGAATAACTCTGAGCCTCTGAATGGATGCTGGTGCCATAGTTCTTTTGGAAGGGCTCATCTGTAATTCCCTTCCGGCCCCACCCCCCACCCCATCATCCCACAGTGGGGCTGGAGTTTGGGGAACAAGTTTGAGCTGGGAGGCGAGTCCCTGCCTGGAAGACAAGGCAGAGAGAGCTGCAGGGAAGGATGCTTTACCTGATTGGGGCGGTCGAATTCTCCAGCTTCCACCAGGCCTTGGGGGGGTTCAGGTAACGACACCACAGCTCCCAGTCAAAGCCCTGGGCGGCCAGCGGGTACTCTTCTATCTCAAAGTTGTCATATTTGATGTTGTCAAAGGAGGGGGAGATGATCCGCTTCCGGTTCTCCTTTATGCGGGTGAGCACAGGTTCAGCCCTGAGCGAGAGGAGGGGAAGGACGGTAACTGCTTCCAAGGTGTCCAGCTGGCGACCCCTAGAGCTCCTTCCTCCCCCCACCCCTGCAGGAAAATGAACAAAACGCCTGGCCATCTGCTCCAGGAGCACTGTTTTGCCCCCAGGGAAGGAGTCCCTATTTAACCTCCACCCCTCTCCCTAGACTTGTGGGTTGGCAAGAGGCCTGGGCACTCCTGCAGCTTGTCTGGGGCTGAGCTGAGAGATTCTTCGTGCCTTAGATATTTGTGTCTGCTTGCTTTCACTTTTTCTACTAGAAAAAAAAAAAATCAAGACCCAAGAAAGAAGAGAGGAGGAGATCTGAGGTTCTATGGGAAGCTTTCAACTCAGGCTTTGATTTTGCTAAAATTCAGTGTATCAACCAGGAGGAAAAGGCAGATGACAGTGGCAGAAGCATGGAGGTGAGAAGAAACTTACTTGATGCTGCTTCAGTCCTTCCACCCCATCCCACACGCCCTCCACTGCCCAAGGAGAGGCAGGGGGTAGGACTTCCAGGCAGCCAGGAGGCCCCCATGGGCACCAGGCACATAAAGTGTTTGCAGACAGGAATGATGAGCTTCTTATTAATAATGCATTTGTTGCGTAATTGTTTATTCAAATCAGCTTGAAATAGTAAGTGTCCCTCTCCTCTTCTGGCCATAAATCCAGTGAAAATGCTTTTTAAATAGTCACAAATGGCAAGCAGGGACTTCAACTATAAAAAACAGCTTCATTGCAGCCTTAATTTGGGCCTGTTATATAAAAGTATGCCCAAATCTAGTCATGCTGCGTGCATGCCCGGCAGCTCCTTCCTGCTAAAGGGCCGTCCTCACCCTGGGTCTCTACTAAGCCACACACAGTGGGCCAGCCACAGCACACCCCCGCTGGCCCTGCAGGGATGTCAATGTCCTATCCCTGATTGGCTGCAGCCACTGAGTCCATATGCCTTTTCTCTTGCCCCACACAGCACCTCAGCAGCCCTGACCAGAGAAAGAAAGGTTTTCTAAGACACAGTTTCACCAATAGGAAGAATCTGAGATTCTATGCTACGTCTGGGTTGGCATTTGGGGGAGCCCAGGCCACCCGTGATAACATCAAGCTACCTTAGCCCCTTCTCACCACTGTCTGCTTCATGTCTGGTCCAGCTGTCCCTTGCCCAGCAGTTGCAGCCCTGTCCTGAGCTGGGCTGGAATTCTAAGCCTTGCCCTTAGTATTTACCCTCTCCCAGATCCCATCTCCTAGAGGAAGACACTAGCCAGAGTCACACCTGATGTCACCATACCCTTTAGACACTGTGTATTGACCTGTTGGACCCTGACTCCCCCCACCCTGAAGGGCCAGCCTGGTGGCCTATGTCAGTCACACATCCAGACCTCATCTGTTTCAAGAATTCTCTCCTTTCCCGCACTAGGACTGAGATCCCAGCATGCTTTGCACTCATTTGCGCCAAAGCCCTGGACCACACTGGGACTTCTCCTCCTCTCCTGATGGGCACTTACCAGCCCACATTGAACTCCACATGGGCATCAAAGAGTGCCACTACGGGGGCGGTGGCCACTCTCCAGCCGCTGACTCTGGAGCGGATGAGGCCTTCCTGCTTGCTGTGGCGCACGACCTTGATGAAGCCCGGCTTCTGGCCATTCACCTTGTCTACGTACTCCGTCAGCTTCTCCTTCAGCTCCTCTGGAAGGGAGAAAATGCATCGTTAGCATGAGGTGGGGAGGGGCGATGAAAACATTCACCCTTTTAGGTGAGAGGCTGGAGGGTCCATTTCCCTCCCCAGGTCTCCTTAATGTTCCCCAGGATGGCCAGGGCCGCTCAGCTTTGAAGGGAAAAATAGAGGCGAAAACAATTTTTATTGAGCCCGGCAACTTGCACAGGGTCACATGCTTCACACATACTGTCTATTTAATCTTCACAACAAGCCCATGGGAAAATGGGGCTCAGAAGGGTTTCTCAATTTGTCCAATGCCTTGCAGCTTGCGAGTGGCACAGGCTGGTTTCAAGCCGGGTCTAATGACTTCAAAAGCCGTATTCTTCTCATCAGCTCAGTGGCCTCTTTCTTCCCCTGTGCCCTCCACTGGTTCTCCCCTAATGCCCAAAGAAAGCTTCCATCTGCGAAGATTACAGCCCGGGACCCGTTCCTGCCTGGATCTCCATCCTTCCGGGAAGTGGACGACCAGGCATTATGCCCTGTGAGCAGTTGGCATTGGTTTGCCGCCTGCTGGTGCCTGGCTAAGCATCTGATTCCCCTGCTACTTCGTAAATGTACATGGGTCCTGCGGTCCCCTCGCCCCTCAGCCAGAGACGGCACGGCAGCCACGCTCGTTGGGTTTTCCACAGCAGTTTAGGCAACAGCCTGTGACACTCCTTTTCCCAAAATGACCCTAGTGGGCTGCATTCTCCCACCTGCCATCGCTGCACCTCCCCAGCACTCGATTTCCACCCTTTGCCTGTGTTCTCCAGGACCGCCCTGGCAGGAGTCCTCCTCCTACCTGCACAGCCTGCCCACGCTGTGGGATAGACCCATTGGGCTGAGCCTCGTCCTCATCAGAGGACAGCAGGAGCTCCGTGTCCCTTGGTGCCCAGTCTGGGGTCCTGCCAGACAAGCAGCCTGCCGTGAGAAAAGGGCAGGAGGTGGCCAGCACAGTGCCTGGCACCTGGCAGGCGTGCCCCAGAGCAGCAGCCCTGTGTAGTGGAAAGAGGGTGGTATTTGGAGGCAGCAATGATGCAGTTTAAGTCTGCTTTCCAGGTAGGAGCGTTATGATCCTAGGCCTGTTCCTCAACGAGTTGTTGATGTCTCTGAGGATGTGGTGGATGGTGGTGGATGTATTTCACGTGTGGTAAGGACGCGGATTTTGGGGAACCACAGGGTGGACTGTTAGGGATCAGCAAAAAGATACGCTGAAGCCTAGCCTCTAGTACCTTAGAATATAACCTTATTTGGAAGCAGGGTCTTTGCAGATTTAACCGAGTCAAGATCATTAGTCCCATGACTGGTGTTCTTATAAAAGGAGGAAATTTGGACAGAGAGACAGGTGCAAAGAAGGAAGATAAGTAAGGAGACATAAAGAGAAGATGGTTACCTACAAGCCAAGGACCATCTGAGGGCACCAGAAGCTAGGAGAGAGGCCTGGAACAGATCCCTCTCTATCACCTTCAGAGGGGGCATGGCCCTGCTCGATTTGGACTTGGTTTTGGACTCCAGAACTGTGAGACAATAAATTTCTATTGTTCCAAGCCTCCCAGTTTGTGGTATTCATACAGCAGCTCTAGGAAACTAATATAGTTGTTATGAGGATTAAATGGGATTGACATGTGAGAAAAATGCACAGCATATTGTAGATGCTTAAAAAAAAAAAAAAGCTCCTTTTCCTCCTTCCTCGGGTCCATCACATTGGAAGTTTTAAGAGAAGAAGGAGCCGCAAATCCTTCTTCATGTGCTCTGGTCCAGGACCACCTCTTCCTGCTCTGCCCTGAATCTAGGTTAGAAGTCCATAAGCAGCAAAGCCCTGGCGGCCAAGCAGGAGATTGGAACACGTGCAGGGACCTCATGGTCAGGGCAGGCCTTGGGGCATGCCGGCTACTGCCAGAACTGGTGTGCCCTCCTATAGACATCGATTTCAGATCTTTTTACACATGATGGTGGCCAAACAAACAGGGCTGGCTGGATGGGTAGGATGTCATCCCTAGGCATCCCTGCTCGAGTGATCATCATGGAGGTGAGGAAACTGGGCATCAGAGGCAGAAATGCTTAAAGGGAGGCAGGAAACGCAGGTGCTACACAGCTATCAGCTTGCTCTGTGACCTTGGGCAAATCCCCATGAATCCCAAGACCTCAGAGTTAGTTGCACAGGATTTTAATGTTCCTTTTGAACCAATTACCCATCTAAGATTTGAATCGCCTCTGTCTATCCTGATGAATGATCATCCGGCCCCTGCAGTGACCAGAAACACAGAGTCCATTCCTTACTGGGCCATTCTAAATATCCAATGTTGTTCTTCTTCCTTTTGCCCCCCAAATTCCAGGGTGCTTCTACCTTTCACTCACTGGTTCAAGATTTACTTAGGGGCCAAAGGGGGAGAACCAAAGCCCTCTTCCACATGACAACCACTTGGAGTAAAAGGCCATCCTTAAGTCCTTGCTGAGGATTTCTCTAGGTCAAATGTCTTCAGTGCCTCTGTATACTTCCTCACGTCTGGTGAGTTCAGGTTCTTTTATCATGCTCAGCTTTCCTCTAAATCTGTTAGTTTTTCTTTAACACTTAAATTATGCACCTAGAAATTGGCCTAATACTTATGGAGTAAATTGGGCTATACAGAATAGAATGAACTAATCACCTCCTTTATTCTAGAATCTATACCCCTATTCATATAGTTGAAGGTCTCATTAATTTTGGCCTACTTTTGACTCAAATTGAGCTTCTTGGGAACAGACAATGACACATCCTTTTCACATGTTGCTGCTAAGTCAGGCTTCCTTCATCCCGTTTCTTCACAGATGCATACACATGTGGATGCATGCATGTGTGTGTGCGTGTGTGTGTGTGTGTGTATGCATGTTCTGAGCCAAACCATTAGGATCTTATGTTTAGTCTGCTTTTATTCCATCTTTTTAAAGATTTACACCGTTTCTCTGAAGTCAGAGTATGTTCTTCCCTGATTCTGTTATCCAATGGCTTTGTTATCAAGCCCTCCAGCTTTCCTGCTTCTGCAAGAGTGATTAGCACATGGCCTTTATTGTCATTCGACTCATCCTTTTACACAGAGTGACCCTTGTGTGGAGTTGGGGCCAATGAGGCTGGTCGGTCAGGTGTTCTCATTCCATCCTGGAGAAAACTCAGCTGACTTTCAGGCTGCCATTCACATGCAGTATCTCTCACTTCAGCTGATGTGAAAATGACCTCGAGATCTCCAACCACACAGCTGGCTGGGGAGGCCTGGGGATGCCGCCGTCTGCAAGTATCAGGAAGTCGGCCATAGAGCGGCATAGCTCAATGTGCCCCGTGCTTACAAGGTCTTCAAGCGTGGCTGCCAGGAGGCCTCTTGAAACACTGACTGTTCCATCTCTTCAAAGGTCCACCTCTCATATATCCTTTTTGAAATTTTTAAGTAGAACTCATAAAGCCTGGTATTTGGGCTTTTGATAATGGCAGTTAAGGGCTGAGTCCAGGAGCTTGGAGTGAGAACAGAGCTAGTACCAAATGACACCCTTCTCCACCCCCAGGGAGGACATACCTGTCCCCTTCTGTCCCTCCCCACCCCTTAGCTGAGAACCACTGCCTCCTGTTGTTGGGTTTACTGACGGGATAGGGCTGTGGATGACTGCCACCCTGTGATACTCCATGAATCCCCCCTTCCTGAATTCACGTCCTTGTGTAGCCATCTCACAGGCTGAATCCGGGCTGACCATAGGGCAAGAGGATGCAGGGGGGAGGGATGTGAGCTGGTGGCGGGCCTAAGCCTCTGGAGGCCTTGCAGCTTGAACTTTCATTGTTTTGTCTGGCTGCCTTAAGTAAGGAAGCCTGAGACAGCCTCCTTGAGCTTGAGAGGCCCAGTGAGCCCCCATTAATTTAGGCTACCCCACCAAGGCCCAGACAGTGAGTGAGGCCATCTCGGATCCTTCTGCTGATTGCAAACGCGGGGTTGGGGGGAACCCAGCTGACACCCCATAGAACAGAGACAAGCTGCCTTGTTGCAGAACTGAGAGCCAGTGAATGGTTGCTGTTTTAAGCCACTTACTTCTGGGATGGTTTGTTATACACAGAGGCTAACAAAACAGGCTCTGTTATTCTGGTGTGGTGCTGAGGTTCGGGTAAGATTGTGAACTCCTGATGCACAGGAAATGTGAAGAGCCAGACACACACAGAGAAGAGCCACTTAGAAGGTGGCAGCAAGAGACAAGAAGGCTTTGCTTCTTGTAGGAGCTGCTGGCCCCTTCGTGCCTCTGCGCCCTGTTAACGGAAGTAGGATAAAGGTTTCTGGTGGACTAGCTAGAGGGAAATTCTGTTCTCAGCCCGTTGCATCCCAAACATTGGCTACTGATTAGAAGAGAGCATTCCCTTAGTCCTGACCAAACAGCTGCTATCAAAAATCAAAACAGTCCTGAAATACTCCAGACAATATTGGCTCATAGTCTTTGCAAAGTGTCTTTACCTAATTAGGTATTCATGTTTTCCTTCAACTTTTACATTGCCAAAGAGAGAAAGAACTATGTCAAAAGCACTTCTGCGTTTGCTAGGAAACCATCGCCCAAGATACTGCCTATTATATATTATATGTAATATATAATATATATATGACAAATGCCTCTCAGAACTTAGTTCAAAAAATATATTTTCTTTATACCTACACACAAATACATAACCCCGCATAGTTACCTTTTTGCCAAGGCTGCCAGGAAGCTCAGAGAAAAAAATCTAATGCCTAATCACAGGGTTCAGCATTCTTGCTTCTCTACCTTTGCAAAAGATTTGATTTTCAACTTCTAAAGTCTGCATTATTTTACTTTTTCCCCCCCCCGTGTGAGCTACCTTTAACTATTTCTTGAAATATCTACAAATAACTTTTAACAAAGTGTCTTGGTAGAGCAGGGCAGGAGCATAATTATGGAAAGAAGGGGGAGGCTGTAGGTCACGTTTGTTTTAATGTGTTGGGCAAAGACGAGGTGGGGAGTCTGCTCTCTGCGACTTTGCCAGATTTAGAATCAATGGTGGAGTTGTCGATAGCCAGCGTGGACAGAGAAATACAATCTGCACCCTGCATGGGGCCAGGTGTCATCCCTCTTCTGTTGCTCCTCCAGCCCTCCCCTGCTGCCTGCAAATCCCTACTCTGTTGACATCTGAACGACCTCTGTGAGTCAGCACTCCCGGAAGCCATGCTTATCAAATGCCATCCCCTCTGGGGAGGGCACAGGCCACTCTCCACCATCCCCATGTGGTGCCTCCCCTCAGGGCCCTGCTGAGTGCAGCCTGCTTGCTTGCTCTCCCTCCTTCAGACTTGCAAGCCACATAAAAATGCGGACTTCACCAGCCTGGTCAAACAGAGCCCTTTCTTCCCTCCCTGTATATGCCCCCGTGCTGTTCCTGTAAAAAGCAATTAGCTTCACAGGGTCATCCCAAAAGAAACAAAATGCAGGCTGAGCAGAAGAAGTCTGGTACTAATGGCTGTTAATCTGATTTGAACACCTAATGAGATACTCTTTATCTCTGGCATAAAGGAAAATAAAGGATCAGGAAATTGATGCCCAACGGGCCTTTGCTCTTCAGAGGGCAGCTGCATAGGCATCTTTGCAAAACGGCCTGTCCAGCCTTGCCCAGGAGGAACGTGGTCCTCATTCTACCCTCGATGCTCAGATGACCACTTTCCATGTCTGTCCTAGGTTTGGGGGAAGTAGGAGTGACGGGAGAGCCACCCACCCATTCATTTGGCAAATACCGAGCTCTCACTAGCTGCTGTGGCAAGAGCTGTGAACCAGATAGTCCTTATGGAACTTCCATTCTGCTGGATGAAAAAGGCATGCAATCTACTTCATTGGGAGACAGAGAGTAGGGGGAGGAGGTAGAGACAGTGGGGGAGAGATGGAGAGAGAGAGGGATGGAGAGGGAGAAAGACAGAGGGAGGGAACAGGCAGAGAGAGAAGGAGGGAGAAAAAGGTTGAGATTTTTGAAAAAGAATCTCAGAAATGGATTCAGGGCTCACAGACACCAAAGCCTCTTAAAGGACAGGCCTCCTGGGCCTGAGAAGCAGTTCCTGGTGCAGTTGGTGGCAAGTCAGAGAGGCACGGGCTGAAGCTACAAGATCTCCCTGCTGTCACTTTCCTATAGCCCAGTGGTTCTCAACAGGGAGCGATTTTGTTACACTCCCACCCCCGTGAGGGGATATCTGGCAATGTCTGGAGACGGTTTTGAGTGTCCCAACTGGGAGGGTGCTCCTGGGCGTGGAACTGCTAAATATCCTACCGGGCTCAGGGCAGCCCTCTGCAAGAAAGAATTATCCAGTTCAAAATGTCAACGGTGCCAAGTCTGAGAAACCTCATGTGGCTCTCAATGATGGAGGAGGCCTCGCCGTGGAAATCTGAGCCCAGACTCCTGCAAAGTTTTCAAAACTGGAGTTCCCAGGGCTGCATCTGCTCAGAGACGTATTCCTTTGGCCTGCAAAGCACTCCTGCTGGGTGCTAATTGGAGTTGGGCTGGAACTCCCGCTTTAGAAGGGTGCTGTGACGGGTGTTGTCCACTGGCCACCTTCCGTGGGTGCCGTCTGAGTAGTCCTCACAGGGTGCACACTCAGAAGCGGCCTAATGCTCCCGACTATGGATGGTCTAATGCTCCTGCCCACATTTCCTTGGCACCCACCTTCCCAGACACACTGCTGGCCATCCTCTCTCTGCCTGAGGGCTTTCTCTGGCCACCTGTACTCAGCCTGTCTACAGACATAGCTCTCAATCCGTTAGGGGTAGGACTCAGGGGATGAATATCTGTTATGGGGTGAATTGCGTCCTCCCTCCGCCCCCATTCATATGTTGAAGTCCTACCCACCAATACCTTAGTATATGGCTTTATTTGGAAATAGGGCCATTGCAGAAGTAACTAGCTAAGATCTGGTTATACTGGACTAGGGGAGACCCGAATCCAATATGATGGGTGTCCTTACACAAAGATGGCCATATGAAGACAGAGACACACAGGGAGAATGCCATGTGATGACAAAGCCATAGATTGGAGTGATTCATCTCTGAGTCAGGGAGCACCAAAGACTGCCGGGAAACCCTAGAAGGTAAGGGAGAGACATGGAACAGATTTGCCATCATCACAGCCCTGTGGATGCCTTGATCTTGCACATCCAGCTTCCGGAACTGAGACAATTTCTGTTGTTTAGGCCACTGAGACTGCCGCTGCTTTGATACAGCAGCCTTAGGAAATGAGTCCCTCCCTGCTTCCTCACCCCCAGGTGAGACAAAGCTGAGGCAGGTTGTACAGTCTCTGGGTGGTTCCCAGTGGGATTGGGCCTGGGGCCATAGTGGTAGCTTGTTTGTGAAGTCCGCGGTGTTGACTTTTCTCTCTGCCCTCACACCACACTCTCTCCTCACGGTTTCCTGAGGTCATCTATATGACAAATGACTCGACCCCAATGCCTGTTTCAGCGTCTGCTTCTGTGGGAACCCAAACTAAGAAGCCATACATTCTTCATGACACTATGGTCCCCACCAGCATATGAATTTTCAACCCTTGCCCAATGTATATGATGTGGATGTATGTATATATGTACGATGACTTAAGTTCCTCTACCCCTGTATCTCTGCATTAACTGGCTAATGTTCAATAAAGGAAATAATAGTAATAATGATGTACCAGGCATTTGACATTTAGCATATATTATCTCATTTAAGCCTTTTGACAACCCTATGACGTGGTTACTATTAATGTTCTATTCTGAAGACAAAGAAATGAAGGCACAGTGTGACCCAGGCTGTACATGGTGAAGTCCGGCATTTCAGTCTGACCGAGCTGTACCCAGAGTTCATGCTCTTTACTCTCCATACTGCCTCTCTAGGATAAAAACTAGCCTGTGCAAGAATCAGCTTGGTAGAGGGGCGCCTGGGTGGCTCAGTCGGTTAAGCACCCGACTTCGGCTCAGGTCATGATCTCACGGTCTGTGAGTTCAAGCCCCCCATCAGGCTCTGTGCTGACAGCCTGCTGCCTTTCCAGATTATGTGTCTCCCTCTCCCTCTGCCCCTCCCCTGTTCATGCTGTCTCTCTCTGTCTCAAAAATAAACATTAAAAAAAAAATCAGCTTGGTAGAAACCCAGGCTCCAGGGTACCACACTACGCAGAGTCTGATTTGGTATATCAGGGACCAGAGACTGTGAATTTCATACAAGCTCCCAGTGAGATTCTGATGGGCAGCAGAGCCTGATAACAACCGAAATAAGACCGGTTTTGTTACAGGGGGGGGGAAAAGGAGCCTTCTCTGCAATGTGTGTGGCTCCAGGCCTTCACAGAAGGCTTCAGACTCTGTCTGAGAAAGGCTCCCCCAGTACCTGCCCAGATAATTCCCTCTTCATTTTTCCAAACCCCTGGGCTCCATGTTGGGACCTTCAGTGACAGGCCCTTCATTGCCCAGTTGGTTTTCATTTCTCTGTGTGTCCATCTTTCGATCTCATGCGTTGGACTGTCCCCTGAAGTTCCCCAGCTGCCCTTTGCAGAGGGCACTGCCTTTTGTCCCTCTTGCCCAGCCCCACAGGTTCACATGAGCCAGCCCTGCCTTCCTCCCTAGCTCAGTGCTGTCCCCGAAACCCAGCCTACATGGGAGTAGCTACCCCCACTCCAGTGCCTGGGAGGGGAGCATGCACACCCCCGCTGAGAAGTGCTAATAATTGCTAGTCTCCAATAGTGCTAATTTAAAGATTAAAAGCACAGCACATTTCTGTTTATTCTTCCAAGAGCGAACAGTAGCTGGTCTTCCTCAGATCAAGATTAAGCGACTTTCCTCTAAAGCCATTTAGGGCCATCGAAACACAAATGATATGTCAACACATTTTAAAAGAGAGATTATTCATTGGGATGCCATGGTTGTCCAACCTAGCTGATCATCTGCTTATCTAAAGAGCTAAAAAAGAAGTACAGATGCTGCCCCACCCCCATCCCCACCCCCACAAGGAATCCAGAGAGGCCTGCTGATGAATGATGGTGAGCTGGGCTTGGACAGCGGTGATCCTAAAATAGAGCCTAGCAGCCTTGCTTTATGCCTTCCTGTCTCTTTAAGATCCTTCGGACAAGCCTTCACATTCTGGGCAGTTTACAAATTCTTGCATGCATTTCTTCTTCCTCTGTCCACTACACTTAGCTGAATTTCTGTCCAGCTCCTTTAATTGCCGTACTTCTTCAAAGTCAATTGCTACTGAAGTAGATTTGGAATGGCCTTAAATGGTTCTCCTTACTCGGGACTTGGGGAAAGGCTCCACCTCGGAGACCCACATATGGCATTTAAAATACAGCTGGAGGGTCCAGCCTTAGTGTCACAATCTTCCTGGGAGGCTCCAAGCATTAATTCAGTCTTGGCAAGTTACAGAAATCCCCAGGATTACCACCCAAAAGACCCAACCATCTGTTTCTGGGTGTATTCTTTCATGTCATAGCCAGGCATTAGTAACCACCAAACCCACAAAAAATATGCATTCCTCACTTAGTGGGGTCTCCAAAGCCAGGCTTTCAACATCCACTAACACTTTCCTATCTGCTCCAAAATGACTTATTTTCCCAAAGATCCTGTGTGCTGCAGTAAAGTGGTCAGAACTGCTTTCTGAAGATGGCGGTGCCAGGTGTAAAAAATGGTCCCCTGGCCAGTCAAGAATGTGTTGGGTGCAAATCAATGCTGCCCCCCCCCAAGCTCCCCCACCCTCCCTTCATCTTTCTCTCTCTCTTTTTGTCTCAACAATAGCAAACAAAAACAGCACAGAGCCTGCTGGGGATTCCCTCTCTGCCCCTCCTGTCCTCATGTGTTTGCATACTCTTTCAAAATAAATAAACAAAAAATTTTAAATCCAACCCCCCCCCCAAAACTGGATTTGTAACATTTTCCAGCATCTGTGGTATAAACACCATAACTGATTTCAAGCTCTTAGCGATGCCATTGACCCTGAATTGGGGAGAGTTGTGCATGCAGCGTTGGGGAAGGGTGTACACGATCAGCTGGTGATAATCCAGGTCAGCCCCAGATCACTGGTTCAAATGCCCAGCCAGAAAGGCTGCAGTTCTGTGGGTGCATCTCCCAGTTTAATGTATGATGGGCTCAGTGCTTTATATCTACCCGTCCCAGTCTTCATTCTTTCACCCAGCAATTATATATTCAGCACGTATGAAGTACTGTACATTATTCAAGATACTCATCTAATTGAAATCTCACTACCACCCTACAAACAATGACATTTATAGCTAATGTTTATTTAGAGCTCACCACGTGCCAAGTACTGTTCCAAATCCACTTCGTATGTTTCCCATTCTGTACTCTCGACAACTATGATCCCTACTTGAGGTGTGACGTATTATACCCACAGTCCATGCATTAGACACTCTGAGCACACAGAGGTGGAGGGATTTGCTCAGTGTCCCAGGGCTGGAAGCCAGTGGGACGGGGATGCAAACCATGTTCTTAATCCCACACGTGATTATCTTCAAATGACACAAGAGAAAACTCAAGGAACAGACTTTCAGTGATGTGCCCCTAACGACACAGATGGTAGGGCATGAGCAGGGGAGTTCAAACTCCGATCAGTCTGCCTCTAATGACTGCTGTTTGCTACTCTGCCCCACAGCCAACCAAAGGAGCTACATGCCTCAGGCCTCCCTCAATAGCGTTCTGTGATCGCTGATTCAATTCGGAAAGAAAATATCCTCTTCTCACTACTGTGTATCCTTAGTGCCCAAGGGAAGGGATTAGACTGCCCAACTCAGCTTCCTTTTGACTGGAGAGTTGGTAGAGTATTCACACACAAATCCAATTTCTCTGGGATAAAAATCCCTGAGCAAGCAAGACCAACAAATGAGGGGAGAGGGCCTGGGTTTGACTTTCCTAGAGCACACCTTACTCACCTTTGGAATTCACAATCGGGCACTATTCAGGCACAGTTGTGCTGGGAAACACAGTAAAGGGCCAAGGACAGAAGGCTGCCTGAACCAATCTGGGTGTTCACCATGGGGTACTGGTCCATGCTGTAGCACCCTCCAGTTCCAAGGGGGGGTGCTTCTGAATGCTCGCACCCTCTTTGCTCCAGACACCCGCAGACTTGCCCAAGGTTGCACAGCTGGTAACAGCATGACCGGGAAAAGAATCCAGCTCTTTCTCCCCGCCTCCCCGCTGCCAGGGGCCTGAGCTACAGGCACTCTGTTCCACCAATTCTCTATTCATCCACCATGAGTAATTCAGAGGATGAAAACAAGAATAATGGACTAATAGAAATCAGTTGTCTTCACAGACTAAATGACCTTGGACAGGAGCCAGCTTGCCTGGGGCTGTGGAGATGGAAACTCACATAAAGTAAAGGTGGGGCAGTGGCCCAAATGCTATGGTATTACTTTCAGGGCATAAAATACTCCTGCTCCTAGGATGATTTTCAGCAGGAATCCCGGGACTTATTAAAAATGCCATGATGGGTGATTAATGTCAGCTGCACCCAGGCAGAGTAGATTGGCCACTGTGCCAGCTCCAGCACCCCCCACCCCACCCCACCCCACCCCACCCCACCCCACCCCACCCCACCCCACTGCTCAGGAGCACTGGGCAGGGCCCTTGATGTGAACTTCAGAGGAGGGAACCACCAAGACCTCAAAGCCCCAGGAAATGCTGGCATCCAGCCTGTGACAGCAGGTTAAATCTGAGCCGGGAACAGGCCCTGCTGGTGTCCCAGCACACAAAGGAGATTCCAGAGGGGCCAGGTCCAGCGTGGGCATTTGGGAACGTCCGGTTGCCGTTGGCAGTTAAGCCAGAGGCCAACTGGAATTCTGGTACTAAATTCTCCTTTTGTGCAAGACTTGAAGATTTCTGAGTGCTGCCCAACTCAGAAACCTGATCCAAAATCTCATGACGGAGAGCACAAGAGCTTGTGAGGAGTCCCAAATTTCAAGAGTCTGAGATCTCTAAAGTCTGTGATTCTTGGATACTGACACCCATGATCCTGAGACCTTGGAAGTCTAAGCTTCTATAAATGCCAGAGGAACAGCCTCCCCCCAGGCCCCTACTCCAGCCCCATCGCTGTTGGCCTGCAGGGTTGAATGAAGGTCCTGGTTCCCACTTGCTTAGCCTCCATAAGGCTCTATACTCAAGTCACATTCCCAAACACGCCAAACTCAGTGGGGCCACAGTACCTTTGCATTAACTGCTTCCTCTCCCTGGAACATTCCTCCTGCCCCATCTGGCCCAGCTGAGACTCTTTTGGAAGTCTTCCTTGATCTGCAGCTCTCCAACTAGAGGAAAGGCTAGGGGAAAGGAGGGATTTTTTTTCTCCTTGGAACACAGACACAGGGCGCTGAAAACACTGATGTGTTCCAGGACACCAGTGAGGGCCAAAGACAGGCCTTGAGGTCCAAGTCCTGCAGCACAGCCCTGAGTGTCCTCCAGGGGGAGAGCTAAGGCTCCCAAAGGTTGTAAGTCAGCTCTGCACTTCTGCAAATCACCGTTGCTTAGGCTGTGTGACCAGCAGCCTCAGCCTGGCTGATTCATGACCCAGGAGACCCAGTGGGCTTTGCACGCATATTTACACCCTATCCACTGTCGGTGCTTGTCAGATCAGGAAGCTGGGTGTTATTTTCCTCAGCTCACTGAACATCTTTGGGCAATCTTTTCTCAAAGGGAAGAATCCCATGAAGGGGTGCATGACAAGGCAGACCCCAAGTGCTCTGCTCTCAGCCCTTGGGTTTTTGTTTCTTTATAAAAAGATGTCACAGGAAGCACAAAGAGCAGGGACTCAGAAGAGAGAGAAACTACAATTTAATTCCCAGTTGTGGCCATCTATCAGCTGTGTGACTTTGGGCATGGGACTTAACCTCTCTGAGCCTCAATTTCCTCATCTTTGAGATGGGAAGGATGTTATCTACTTCTTGCAGTGGCTGGAGGGTTCTGTGAGACAATGCCTGA
This sequence comes from Puma concolor, assembly GCF_028749965.1. Classification (NCBI taxonomy): domain Eukaryota; kingdom Metazoa; phylum Chordata; class Mammalia; order Carnivora; family Felidae; genus Puma; species Puma concolor. The sequence goes on along the minus strand of NC_141676.1, from coordinate 48,062,300 downwards.
CATGCTGTAAGCACTTAATGAGTGGTGTTCTTGTATGCTCATTAGTCTGAACTCCTTTGTCCCCATCCTTTTTTTTTTTTTAATGTTTATTTGTTTTGAGAGAGAGAGCACGTGCAAGTGAGCATGAGCAGGGAAGAGGCAGAGAGAGAATCCCAAGCAGGCTCCATGCTGTCAGCACAGAGCCCGATGGGGGGCTTGATCTCATGAAATGTGAGTTCACGACTCTGAGCCCAAATCAAGAGTTGGACACTTAACTAACCGAGCCCCTCAGGGGTCCCTCCCTTCCTCCTTTTCAAAGGAAGGTGCCTGGCCTAGAAGCAGGCCCCCCTCCATTATTTGGGAAAGCCCAGCCTACAGCAAATTGTCCTGAGGCTTCCCCAGGTCCAGGGCACTGCTGCTTCTCCTCAGGGGCCACTTCATATTGGATCTTCAACCCCCTTCCTATCCTAGCCTGTCATCCACTAACTGAACAGCCCCTTATGAGGACATTCCTGTGTGCCAGGACTCCTAAGAGCTTTATGTGTATTAAGTCACTTAACCCTCAGAGAAACTCTATTAGGTAAGTACTACTGGTAACCCAATGTATGGATGAAAAACTGAGGCATAAACAGGGTGATCTGTCCAAGTTCAAATGGTTAGCAAGTGGTAGAGCCAACATGGCGGGTTCGGCAGTCTAGCCCTAGAGTCCACGTTCTTAACACATTTCTCGCCTTCGGGAGTAACGGTGGGAGGGTGTATTGAACAAGCACCTGATGGCTCTATGCTGGCCCTTCAGTCTCACTTTGCAATTTAAAGCAGACGAAAACCTAAAGGAAGCCTCTCCCATCTCTGCTCTCATTCACAGCACCCCTGGGAGGCAGGGACCTTTTCTGCTCTTAGGCCCATTTTATTTATTTATTTTTTCAACGTTTATTTATTTTTGGGACAGAGAGAGACAGAGCATGAACGGGGGAGGGGCAGAGAGAGAGGGAGACACAGAATCGGAAACAGACTCCAGGTTCTGAGCCATCAGCCCAGAGCCTGACGCGGGGCTCGAACTCACGGACCGCGAGATCGTGACCTGGCTGAAGTCGGACGCTTAACCGACTGCGCCACCCAGGCGCCCCTAGGCCCATTTTAAAAATGAACATAGCGAAGCTAGGAAGAAGAGGCCCGGGTATTCATATACCAACTCCCAGCAGGCACTGTTGAGGGCTGCTCTGGGGGCGCATTAGTTCCCAGCCCACCCAGCCTGCTCTGTGCATGGCAGAGAAACCTTCCCTGGCTTTGGAGAAAGCCCCCAGGTGAAGAGCTGCAGGTGCGGGCAATGGGAAGGCAGCTGTGCACTCCCAAGTGGTTAGGCCAGAGCTGTGGCCGCGCCCGCTGCTCTGCTACATGGTCCTGGCTTTGGGCACTCACCGTGCCTGGCACATGGTAGGCATACTTTGGTGTTCGTTTGTTTTGTTTTGTTTTAATGTTCATTTATTTATTTTGAGAGAGAGAGAGAGCAGGGGAGGGGCAGGGAGGGAGGGAGAGAGAGAATCCCAAGCAGGCTCCACTGTCTGTGCAGAGCCCGACACGGGGCTCGATCTCACAAACTGTGAGATCGTGACCTGAGCCTAAATCAACTGTCGGATGCTTAACCGACTGAGCCACCCGGGCGCCCCTGTTTTGTTTTAATAAATATGTTTACAAGAATGAATGAATGAATAAATGCTGTCCTGGCTCAATGCTTTCTAATGACCAAGATTTAAACCTCTCCAGGAAGACTTTGGGACTCTTTCTCTTCAATTCTCTCAGCCCTTTGGCCCTGTCTCCTTTATGGTGCTAATGTACTGAATGTCCCACCTGGCTATGAGCTCCTTGAGGAAGGAGATAGGGTCTTCCTCATCCTTGTATCCAGAGTCCAGCCAGAGCCTGGCCATTAGGGGAGGGTTGTTGGTTGGCTGAATAGCACCTGGAACAGAAGACCTTAGACTAAGGTTTGAGGATCCTTCTGGAAAATACCCAGAAAAACCCCGTGGTGCTGCTGTTAGACCTCACAATCACATAGGAATTAAAAAGTCACTCTTTGTCTAGAACCTACTTTCTGAAGTTTCAGCATGTGGTTCCTGATGCACGGTGGACACGTGGGTTCACTGGGCTTGTTTCACGTGCATTGTCCCACTCAATCCTCATGGGAGCCCGCACGTTAAGTAGTAGTGTGGCCATTGTTAACATAAGGAAATGGAGGCTGAGGACACTAAGACTCTTTCCTGAAGTCATAGAGCTCATGAATGGCAGGGCCAGACTCAACCCCACAGGCCTGGGGCAGGTCGGAAGACAGGCTTTGTCAGCTCCCCTCCTCAAGTTCACTTCTGACCTTCCTGAGAACCTCTGAAGGCCCAGTTCCCAAGAGGGTAAGTGAAGTAACAATGGGAAACATGTCACCCTTTCCCTAAGTGGCCTTCTTGCTGCATACCAGGCTTCCTTACAAGCATCTGCTGCTTCCTTGGGGTCAGCGAAAGCCACGTGGGCCATACTCCGTCAGCCCACCCCCATCTTGGCCATGGTGTCTGGAAACATTTTTAGAGCTCAGATTTCTTGGGTGTTATACATATGCCCCAGGCACCATATTAAGCCCTTTCTGCAACTGACCACACTAAGTCCCCACGCCCATGACCTAGGAGGAGAGAACCATTATGGACCTCACTTTATAGCTGAGCCCAATATCACACTGCTAGTGGTAAAGCCTGGATCCAAACCACTGCTGTCTGACTCAGGTACTGTAGGACATGGACCTTTCACAGGACATGGTGAACTCTGGCTCAAGGGAGACACATCATGTTGCCTGGGCACTCACCTATTCAAATACTACTGAATGTCTCTCTGTGCCAATCACTGCTCAGAGAGTAAAACCAAGCTCCCTTCCCTCAAGGAGCTCAAAGACCAGTAAGGCGATACATAGATACATAAATGGGTGTATACTATGATGTCAGACATTGAGTTTGTGCTATGTGGAAAAAGCAAGCAGAGTGAGGCACGCACAAGGACGGGAGAGGGGACCTAGCAGCTATGGTCCCTAAGCAAGGGTAACATTAACCACAGAGGGGCAGTGATGTCATCTATCCAATACAGAGGGGGAGGCTGCTGGCATTTGGGAAGCCAGAGACACAGTTGTGGATCTCAGGAGGAATGTGGGCAAAGTATTAGGCCTATGGGTGGGCCTAAGCAAGGGGCTGGGGTTTAGGAAAAGGTCCTGGCCTGAGAAGCAAAGTGAGGCAGAGCACATCCCTTAGCAGGGTACGTCCAGACACACACTGAGCAGACAGCCCCTCTGGAAGATAGGGCTAGTCCCCACACATCCCTCCCATGCCCTCTTAGCCTGGGGATGCCCAGCTTCAACCATGAAACTAAGCAGAGATGGGAGCAGAAAAGGGGAGGCCAGCACTGACCCCTCCAAGTCAAAAACCTCTTATATCCATGCTTTAGGTTCTAGAGGGGCTGGGAGAAGCCGGGGTTGAGGGAGACTCAAATCCAGGCATGGGCTCTGGGTGGATCATGGCTCATGCTCCTGGGTGCGAAGGTGTCGGATAAAACTCACTAAATGCTTTAGTCTGTGGAGGCCTGCGGTGGATCCCAAGTGTAGATAAAAAGAAACAACTGCTGGAAGCATCAATGATTATTTTTTTTAAATTTAGAGCCTAAGACTAAGGAGAGCCCCGTGCCAGCATCATCTCAACATGGACTGATAACATCGGCCAGGTCTTGGGCTCCAGCCCAGGCTACGTCAACTTCCCTGACCACCCTGCATGGGCTTTCCTCTTCCCTTAAAGCTTCCAAAGGTGGAGCCGTGGGGCCTGGAGATGCTATCACAATGTAGGACGCAGATAAGCACAGGTATTCCAACCGCTGGTGGGAGACTCCAGGACAGGGGTCAATCATCTCACCGAGGAGCCGTCCTTTGAAGTCTGCACCCTGCCCAGCTAGCAAGCCCGCTGGCATATTTTTTGGCCAGACCTTTTGGGATTATTGATTTTTTTCAGAACCCCTCTATTTTAGCAACATATATCATCATGCTTCTTTAGTGAGACCTCAGAAAACCCAAGAAATATTACCTCCCTGATCGACATGCCCTCGAGATTGAAAACATTGCTCTTCCGCACTCCGTGTCCCCATTTGTGCTTCCTTCATTCATGTGTTCGACTGGCAGATTTTCCCTGAGAACTCAGCATGTGGCAGGCCCGGTGCTCCGAGCTGGGCATATGGAAGTAAGTCAGGGTTCCGTCCTGAAGACTCTCACAATGGAGTGGGAGGAAATAATTAAGCAGATCATTTTAGTGCATTGAAATATGTTCTAAATGGTGCTGTGATAATATAGTACAGGATGGCATAAGCTTTACAGGAGGATATTTGAGTTGGTCTCAAATGGATGGATGAGGGGGCTCTGCTAGGAAGGTAAAGGAGACAGAAAAAAGCGTCCCAGGTAGAAAAACACAGCATGCATAAAGGCCGAGAGGCATGAACACTCATGACGTGTCTGGGAAATGGCAGGCCTGCCGAGAGTGGGCTACGCAGAGTGTGGGGTGCAGACTGAATGAGGGGGGAGGATGCTGGATATGTGTGTAGTGGGAAGATTGCAAGGGCCGAAAAGTATTAGGAAGTCATAAGGAAGCTTTATTTGGAGTCCTCCCCACTAGAAGTCTCTGAAAGATGAGCTGAAATGTCAGGAAGTGCCTTTCATCCATTTGTTAATTAAAAAATGTGGGGCGCCTGGGTGGCTCAGTCAGTTGAGCATCTGGCTCTTGATTTTGGCTCAGGTGGTGATCTCATGGTTGTGGGATTGAGCCCCGTGTTGCCCCCCACCCCCCCAACTGGGACTGGAGTTGGCATAGGATTCTCTCGAATCCTCTCTCTCTGCCGGGAGGGGCAAAAAAAACAAAAAAACGAAAAACAAAAAACAAACAAAAAAAAACCCTCAAAAACAAACAAAAAAAAAAAACTTAAAAAATGTACTGTAGTAGCAAAAAGAATTGCCCCATTCTAGAAACCCAAGTAAGTGAGGTTTTGATTTTGCTTTCCCCCCCATAAAGGTTATGTGTTCTTCATCTGGCTCCAAGCCTCAATCAGGCCTGTCTTAGGGCTCTAACAGGGGCCAGCACCATTGCTTGAGCCAGGAGGACACAGATAGCCATTACTAGGGAAGGTGCAGAGACTGGGTCTGATTCTCTGCCAGGATCACTCAAGCCTGTCCTGACCACTCCCTGACTATGCCTGGCATGTAATAGGTTCCTCAGTCTCCCAGATAATTCAGAGTTAAAGCAGCCAGACCTGATCTTCACCATGGAAACAACTCATGGGTCACCCAGGTGCATGGCCAGCCTGGCCCCCAAGCAGGACCTGACATGGTACCCAGTCTTCTGGAGAGAACACAGCACATTAAATCAGCCCTATAGCAACAGCCTGTGTTAGTCTCAGAATCTGGGCTTTTTGTCATCTTTTTTGAATCATTCATTGACTCATTCAACAAAACCATGGAGGACACAATACCAGATACCCATCCTCAGATAAGATTCAGTCCCTGCCAATGTGGGTCTGGCAAGGTCCCACAGGAAGAACCCTGGGTACAGATGGGGTTTCTGTGCCTCTGTGATTGGCTCACAGTGCCGCCTGGCCGAGAGAGCTACAGAGGAAAGCCTGGGCAGAGTGAAGTGAGCGTGTCTACCATAAATGGGGGAGATGGCTCCAGGGGAAGCAGAAAGAAGGGATTTAGCCTGTCTGAGCACCTACTACGGGCTGGGCACTTCATCTACACTATCTCATTTATCTCATTTAACCTTCACAATGATCCCATGAGATGGGCAGACTGGGACCCAGTGACTAGCAGAAAGGCAAGGAGGCACCTTGAGGAACCTCAGAGCTTTGAGTCTTCCTGCCTGAAGCAACACCCAGCTGGATGCATGGCAAGTGTAAGTGGTCACTACACTTGGGGGGAAGGGGAAGGAATCTAAAAATCAGCTTCTGAGCAGGTATCCCCCTATAGAGTAGAGACAATGACATAAAGAAAAGGAGAAGAAAGGAAGGATGGAGAGAGTACAAGCTGATCTGAACAGAGGGAACCAAACTCTGAGCGAAGAAACAAGCCATGTGGGGGGGAAAAGAAGTTCCAGAACTCTGGGTAAATGTGATGGGAAAGCCAGCTCTATAAGCATAGTATGTTGACCTTAATCCCGATTCAAATGTCGACTGACTACAAATTCCAGAGCACTAGTGGGTACAAGGAGGACATCGCTGCTTACTGCTGTGAGGACACAGCCTGGCGAGAGAGGTGTCACTTTCCTGGGGTGCATCTGAGTCTCACCCAGCTGTGGCCACTTCCCTCTGCTGTTAACCACCTGGGGCTGAACAACCCCACATAGAAAGAGAGGCACATCTTTAAAGTCTGGAGGGACACTGAGGAGGTCAGATGGCTGAGTGGTACTTTTATTGCTTTTTTCCCACTGACTTCGAAAGAGCAAAGAACTGGCAGGATATCAGCTGGATCCGCCAATGGTGTTCACAAGCGGTGTCTGGCTTTCTTGATACTGGCCTGGAATCCACAAAAGCTGAATCAAGCAGGCGACATTTTGTGAAGAGGGTAGGGAAGAGGGAGTTTGCTTAGGGATTAGGCACAGCAGAGAAGAAATCCATCTGTGAACCAGTTGCTATGGAGAACAGTGCGGATGGTGGAGAGAGAAAGCACGTGTGGGAGGGAGCATGAGTCAGATGAGGAAACTGTGGATCTGGGAGCTGAAGACAGAACTTCACTCCTCAGAAGTCTAGGCAGCAGTCTTGACAGCAGGAGCTACAAGCAAAGCTGACTCCAGGCTGGAAGCCAGGCACAGGGTGATCCCATGGGTATCACGAAGATTCGCGGGTGACTTGAGTTTGCATGAACAGCGCTGCTGGGGCAGGAAGGGTTAACTCCTGCCTGACACCCCCTCATCCAAGGGTGGAAGCACTTGGTGAGGCTAAGGGGGAGAAGAATGGAGGTGAGAGCTGGATCTCTAATCTGCCATTGGTGCTCTGACCCAATGGATCAAGAGGGAGGCTCTTTCTGGCCCAGAGGGCAGGATTGGTAGGGAGGTAAACTGCATAGAGAGGGTCCTGGCTGTCCAGATGCCAAAGGGAAGGCTTCCACTCCAGTCAAAGCAGGATGCTTGGCGACTTGTGGAGCTAACAGTTCCCTCCCCTGATGGCTGGAAGGAAGGTTGCCATGGTCATTACCCTTTGTACAGCTCAGAGATCTCAGAGAGTCTAATGAAACCTACAGGTCTTTTCCCCTAAAAAAAATGCATTCACACACACACACACACACACACACATGCACACATGCAAACACACAGACACCCTTTGCCCAGGTCCCCAATAGCCATTCATGGTTCTTGTAGGATTCCACGGGCTCTGACTAAAATACACTTTTTCCTCAGCCCTTGGGCCTTTGCAATTGTACTTCCCACCTCAAAGATCTCCTAATCTTTGCAGGACTCACTCTCTCGGATCAGTTTCTGTTAACTATCACAACCTCAGATAAGGCTCTCCCTGACCATCTCATCCACTCCTCCAATCCACTCCCTTCCATCCCTACATGTTCTATCACCTACCTGTCTTATTTTTTCTGCAAGGATTTTTAAGTGTCTAAAAATCATATTAATCCTTATTTGGTTCTCTTGAAGTCTGTATCTGCAGCTAAAATATATTATCTATATAGGCATGGGCCTTTTCTCTCTACTGATTTCTAGTGCTGTGACAGGGCTTGATACATGGTGGGGGAGCTATAGTTAAAAAAAGACCCTTTGCTATTCTGGGCTTATCAGTTCCCATCAACCATGAAGAACTGGTGAAATGCAGGAATCTTGGGGAAAATGTCCATATGGTCTCACAGGGCCTGTTAGAGAAAGACAGGCCAGGTATACCCAAAGCCCAGGCTTTAGTAGACAGATTTCGAAAAGTGGATGGGAAAGAAAACCGTAATTTCATGGATTACAGGCTTTAGAAGGAGGCCCTCAGAACCAAAATTCTGCTTGTGTAACCAGCAATGGTCCCAAACAGGAGTAACATGGGAGAAAACCCAGAAAAATCAGACCCTGGGGAATTCTCAAGGAGGCTCATATTTTTAAAAGGTCATGTAGAGAAAATAGAAAGGAGATTCAAAATTGCAGCTGACTGGGTCCTGTAAGAACGGAATTAAGAAGATGAGTAAGAAGGGGCCCGTGATGGGGGCCAAAGGCACATTGTAGGAAATGCCGAAGAGAAAGCACAGCTCCTTGGCTTCCATTCTGCAATTGCCCCTATGCCCGCGAGAGTAATGCTCGATTTGAAGGGAAGAAAAAGGAAATTAACATTTATTAAATAACTGCTATGTTCCTGCACTCAAGTGCTCCACGCATTACAGGCATTATTTAATCTTCAAAACAATCCTGAGAGGAGCTATTGGTATTTGCGTTTTATAGATGAGAAAACTGAGGTGTTAAACGACAGGTCCAAGACTGCATACTTAATCAGGAGCAGAGGCTGGATTGAAATCTCTATATGTCTTTCTGCAAAGTGAGTTCCTTCCATATCCACTGCCTTCTCTCTAAATCTTAGAGGATCATGGGATCTCAGAGGACTGACCTCTGACCTGGGCATCCCCATCCTGGTGCTAGTTGTGCCTGAGCTCACTGGGCAGCTGGCTAAAGTGGAGGAAGGGGGTATGATAATCACTACAAGAAACACTGACTGTAGGCCAGTAAACACTTCCTAAACACTTTCCACACCTAATTCGTTTACTCCTCACCATAAGCTTACAGGAAAGCTTATTTTATTTTTTTTAATGTTTATTTTTTATTTTTGAGAGAGAGATACAGAGCACACATGGGAGATGGTTAGAGAAAGAGGGAGACACAGAATCCAAAGCAGGCTCCCAGCTCTGAGCTGTCAGTATGGAGCCAGATGTGGGGCTCAAACTCACAAACTGTGGGCTCATGACCTGAGCTGAAGTTGGATGCCCAACTTACTTACTGAGCCACCCAGGTGCCCCAGGAAAGTTTCTTTTAAATTATTCCTCTTATTTTAATTTTTTTTAACGTTTATTTATTTTTGATACAGAGAGAGACAGAGCATGAACGGGGGAGGGGCAGAGAGAGAGGGAGACACAGAATCTGAAACAGGCTCCAGGCTCTGAGCTGTCAGCATAGAGCCCGATGCGGGGCTCGAACTCACGGACCGTGAGATCATGACCTGAGCCGAAGTCAGACGCTTAACCGACCAAGCCACCCAGGCGCACATATTCCTCCTATTTTAAAGATAAGAAAACTAAAGTACAGAGGTATCAGGATAAGTTACCTGCTTATAAAAGCCGAAGTCAGACGCTTAACCGACCAAGCCACTCAGGCGCCCATATTCCTCCTATTTTAAAGATAAGAAAACTAAAGTACAGAGGTATCAGGATAAGTTACCTGCTTATAAATGGCAGAACAAAGATGGAACCCAGGCAGTCAGACCTCAGTGCTGGGCATTTAACTACTCTGCTAAAAATGGATGTGAAGAGAGTGCCCAATTGTCACTAGTCAGTCCAGCCTGTGGTTGAGAAAACCATGACTCAGGGCACTGAGATCCACTGGACATTGTATCACTGAACTAATATGAAGAAAGGGGCTGGAAAACCACTATCAACTCAAGAAAAGGAACAGGATTATTCATAGTACAGGCAATAGGATTTAATACCAAGCACAGGCACAATTTCTTTTTTAAGAGAGGAAGAAAGATATACCAGGCACATAAGCCTAACATGGGCAAATATGTTGAAAATGGAAAGAGTATGGTGCTTAAGATTAGCTGAAGCCCCTGCAGCCAGGGTGGAGGGCACAGGGTGGGAAGGAGTAAGATGGAGTGAGAGAGAGGGAGGGGCAAGCCCTGAAGAAGGGGCTCTGTAAGTCATGTTTAAGATGTTCATCTTTATCCAAAGAGCAAGGAGCAAGATTGGAAAGGGGTGGGTTTTGAGTACCTACAGCATGAAATGGTGAGGCCTGGGGCTCAACAAAGATTTTATTAGAACAAATCAGTAAATGGATCACACTTCTTTCCTTAACAGGCTTATTAGTGCTGTAGGTCAGGGAAACATGTAAGTAGTGATGATGATGATGATGATGACAATAATAACAATAACAATACTATGCCAATAATAACTATAAACAGTAACAATACAGAGTTTTGAAATTTAGTGTAGTATAACAGTTAAATGAACACTAGTAGGATTTGAATCCCATGTCCTCGTTCACTAGTGTGTGAACTTGGGTTATTTGTTTTACCTCACTGTGCATGTGCTCTAAGATGTAAAATGAGAATAATAATAATAATAATAATGTAATATACAGTTGTTGTGAGTTTAAGAGGTAATGCACATAAAGCTTTTAGAAGAATGTCTGGTAGGTACCAAATACTCAGGGTTACCTATTATTACTATTATTTTAAGTAACAGTTATTGAGCACTTATTAGGCATTAAGTACATAGCGTTAGAAGTTTTATATGCATTACCTAATGTAATGATTGTTGATGGTTTCAAAATGAACTGTGTGTTGTATATAAGTGATGAATCACTAAATTCTACTCCTGAAATCATTATTAAACTCTATGTTAACTAACTTGGATTTAAAGAAAATTTAAAAATTAAAAAAAAAATTTTAAAGTCTTAATACAAACTGCCAAAAAAAAAAAAAAAAGCATTCACAAGGGCTTTGATATTACTCTTCATGAAATGGAGCTCAATTCCTTTCCTCCTGAATGTGGGCTGTACTTAGCGACCTGCTCCCAGTGAACAGAATAAGGCAGAAGTAGAAGTGTGTCACTTCTGTAACTAGGTCATAAGAAACATTACAGCTTGGTCATTCTCTCTTGGATCACTTACTCTGAGGGAAACTAGCTGCCATGCCATCAAAAAAGATCCATGTAGGTCCTCCACCCTAGTCAAGCCTTCAAATGATGGCAGCCCCAGCCAACATCTTGACTACAGTCTCATGATCCAGAACCATCCAGCCAAGACACTCCTGGATTCTTGACCCTCAAAGATTGTGTGCAATAATAAATGTTTGTTGTTTTAGTCTGATAAGTATGGGGTGATTTGTTAGACAGTAATAGATAACTAATACAATGACTGTTACACAAAGTCCCCCTTGGTATCCTTTAGGAAGGTTGTAAACTCAAAACATAAATGAGTAAAGTAATCAGGAACTATATCAAACCAGACAGCACGTGCCTCTGTAACAAAGACAGCTGCCATTCCATTTCAGCTGATTGTTATTAAGTACTTTTTCCAGAAATATAGATATTTTGGTGAGAAACCTCCTGAAGTTAAACATGAGTTTACATTTTTTTTTTCCAACGTTTATTTATTTTTGGGACAGAGAGAGACAGAGCATGAACGGGGGAGGGGCAGAGAGAGAGGGAGACACAGAATTGGAAACAGGCTCCAGGCTCTGAGCCATCAGCCCAGAGCCTGACGCGGGGCTCGAACTCACGGACCGCGAGATCGTGACCTGGCTGAAGTCGGACGCTCAACCGACTGCGCCACCCAGGCGCCCCTGAGTTTACATTTTAAAAAATAATGTGTAGACCAAACAAAACATTGCCAGAAAGCCACCATTTTGAAACATTTGGACTGGATGCTTAAAATATTTGAACTAGATGCTTATATAATCAAGAAAAATAGTTACTTACTGAATGACTGTGTCCAAAGGGATTGCTTTATGGCTCAGCATCAACATCAAAGGGGTTTCTAGCAGCCAGCAAAAAGCTCTTCCTTTAGTTCCATTCTACATATATTTTTTCTTGATAGCTTAGATAGAGAAGGTCTCAAAATTTGTGACTGATAAGATGGTAGGGGGAGAGTGGTAACACATCCAAAAACACTTTAACAAGAGGCAATGATAGCTCAAATCCAACAACATGGAATTTGACAGACACGAAATTGGAAGCTGTGTACCTGTCCCCCAAATGCCAAGTGCACCAAGACAGGAAGTGGGAGGCAAAATGTATGTGTTGGTCATGAGGCAGCTCGTATGGGAAGGGACAGCAGTTGAGGTGAGATATGCCCACTAGCCTCAGATAAGTGGGTGGGGAAAGTCCTAGGAGCAGAGAGGAAGAAGATGGACCAGGCACATGTAGCCTTAGGGGAGCCTGGCAGCCAGTGAAGGACTGAAGGTCCCGGCCAGTGGTCAGCATCAGGGAGGCACAGCTAAGGTTGCAGGTGGTACCTAAGGTGGGTATGGCATGGATCCCATCCTGGAAGGTTGACAGCCAGCCATCAGCTGAAAATGCAAACAGAAGACTGTCCAGCAGGGGGCATGGCCTATCTACCTGGACTGGGGGCCAGGGGCTCGGTCACATGGAAAACTCAGTCACAAAGGCCAACATCCAACACACAAGTTGGAATCACTTGCTGCTGTCATGCTCCAACTCATCCCAGAGTCCTTGCTTCATTAAGGTGAAATGGGAAAGGGAGGAAGGGAAGGACTCAAGCTCATAATGATGGCTCCCTGGAAGCAGACTGAGGACTCACTATATTCAGTACCTGGGGAGAGTTCTCAGTCTTCAGCCTGGGATCCCATTTCCATTCCTTAATATGCTTCTCACTCCTGGCTTTGAGGTCACCTGGAAAATCTGTGCTGTCACCAGACTAATCCTTACTTGACACTGGCTGGATAGTCATGGAATAGGTATCCAGCTCTTGTTCTATTTCGTACTAGTTCCTGTCTGTTGGATCTTTGTTGTGAGTATATGCCACCAAGTTACTGGTAAAGAGCTTTCAACAACTTTCCCAAACTGGGAACAGAACTGGCTTCAGTGCCTGAGTGGGGCTAAGTGCCCCTCTCTTTAATGGCTGAAGGTAGGCTGGGGCAGGAATGCAGGTAGTTCTTGGATACAGGACACAGGAGGGCAGTAGTGAGCTGAGGCCAGGCCACCTGGCTTTAGGCTGTCAAGTAATAGGGGAGATAGGAAACAGTTTTCAACAGGGGCATAATGTGATCAGAGCTTTCCTTTGGCAAGATCCTTCCAGCAATGGGGTGTATTCTGGGAGATGGGAAGACACACAGACTGGAAGTGGGTGGCTGCACTTGTCTTACAGATGACTAGTAAAGTCCCAGAATTCCCACAGACCAAAGCTTTCAGGCCGTTTAAAGTTTTCCCAGTAAGCTTAAACTCCTTCTTCACATTTTGCTTGTATGACTCCTAATTTCAGGTCTCAGAAAGTCCTTTCCTGTTCTGAGTCCCAAAGACTAAGTTAGATAACCTTCCCCTGGAGCCGCAGTGTGTCCTAGTCTATCTCCCCACTAGATACTAAGCTCTTTGAGGGCCGTGCCCACAGCCTGTTCAGCTATGGCTACAGTGCCTAGCACTGAACTTAGCATAGAGAACTTGACCTGGAAAGGCTTTTTGAAAAGAACAAATGGTTCACTCCTATCTCTAGGAGGGACTGCCTGACGCTCACCCATATCAGACGAATTTTTTCTATGGCTTCTATCAACACACTCAAGAGATCATTTCCAGGATTAGAGAGCTGTCCACATTCCTCCATGGAGCCAGTTTAATACACACCCACACGTGCATGTGCGCACGCATGCACACACACACACACACACACACACACACACACACACACACTCTTAGATTGCTGAAATTAAGTTCATGGGAAGTAAAGAGCAGGCAGACTAGTCTGGCTTTCTAAAAGCATCTCAATCTGATGCACTACAGGTCTCCGAACCTCTCACAATCAGGAAAAAGGGTGTTTCCAGAGCCTGCGCAAGCCAGAAGAGAATCAAGACATTGTGATGTGTTTGGCCTCAGAAACTCCAGGCCTGGCAACTTGGAGTACAGAAAACTTATCTCCTTTCCCAAAGAGAAATGAACAAATAAACAAATTCAGATCAGCCTCCTGAATGTGGCAAACACATGGGATCCTTTATGTTTTTGCAAGGGAGCAAAGAGAGGATTTGGGCTATTGTGTGACTTTAGCTCTGATGAGGTCCCTGCAGAATTTGGTGCTGGGTGGCATGGTTGAGCTGGCCTGAGCCCACGCTCTGTCCTAAAGCCTTAGGCCCCAGTCCCAGCTGTGCTGCCTTTTGTCATTCGGGAGGACGTCAAAGGGGATCCACTCCAGGCTCCCCTTAAATATTCTGGTTAAAACGCACCTAGGAATAAGAATTCCAGGCTCCCTCAACTAGAGAATAGCCCTTTCTGTTCTTCTGATCAAATGTTTCACTTTTACAAGTCTAAAATTACCATTTAAAGTAGTAAACGAGGGGTGCCCGGGTGGCTCAGTTGGTTGAGTGTCCAACTTCGGATCAGGTCGTGATCTTACAGTTTGTGAGTTAGAGCCTTGCATCAGGCTCTGTGCTGACAGCTTGGAGCCTAGAGCCTGCTTCTGATTCTGTGTCTCCCTCTCTCTCTGCTCCTCCACCACTCATGCTCTGTCTCTCTCTCAAAAATAAATAAACATTAAAAAAAATTATAAAAAAAATAAAGTAGTAAAAAAAGGGGCACCTGGATGGCTCAGTCAGTTAAGCATCTGACTTTAGTCAGGTCATGATCTCACGGCTCGTGGGTTCGAGCCCCATGTAGGGCTCTGTGGTGACAGCTCAGAGCCTGGAACCTGCTTCAGATTCTGTGTGTCCCTCTCTCTTTGTCCCTTCCCCACGTGTGTGTATGTGCGCGCTCTCTCTCAATAATGAATAAACATTTAAAAAATTAAAAAAAAAATAAAGTAGTAAACGATAGGGGCCAGTCTGCATTGCATACAGTAGATAAAACACTAAGCAAAGTCTGAGAATGTACTGTGGCCAGGCACTATCCTAAGAACTGAAGAGACATAGCCCTTGGTCTCAAGGAGTTTCCAGCCCACTGGGACACAGATATGGTAACAGACAAGTAGACTCCATTCTAAATGGTGAGTGCTATCCCAGAGGCAAGTGAAAATAGCTCAGGGACTTCCAACAACTACTCTTAGAGTAAGGAGGGTTTTTACAGAAGATGTGGCATCTCAGTGGGCTTTAAGGGATGAACAGAAGTTTGCCAGGTTGATAAAGGTGAGAATATCCTTCTAGTGAGAGGAATAGTCAGAGGAAGGTATGGAATGGGCTTATACGTTGAGTAAATTAGAAGTTTTCATAGGTGGCTGGCACAGAATTTTCCATGTAAAGAAGAATTAGGCTTGAAAGGCTGGAAATTAAATGTAAGGCAACAGAAGAATCATGCAATCATGGTTTATTTTATATCACCTTGGGAACACTACCCTTCAGTGTGTTTATAGAATGTAGATTGCCCTTTAAGTGATCCAGCCCAGTGGAATTAGATTTCTTTCCCCATCATCTCTGAAATGTAAGCAACACGTTCAATATTCTCAGAAAAAATAACTATTGTCATTGGGGGCGTAGACATGTTTTAATCCGTGATGACAGTTTGTCTTGAATCATACACCGCTTGTATCTCATTGAACCAGGCTTTGATGGTAGGCGGCTTCCTCTGATCCGCTGCCTCACTGAGCGGAACTCTGCAGCAGCGGAAAGCAAAATAATGAGCTCCTTTTGTCAAGGTGCCTCTGCTTGGTGCGTGGAGTCTTGGGAGATTGAGGACATCAGCCCCAGCTCTCACTGAGAAGGATTTCACATGGCCTTATCTCAGGGCCTAAGTCCTCCTTTTCAAGGATAGTGCCAATACCCCAAAAACTCTTTGGGGGAACTAAGTCTCAATTCTTTTCCAAGCCTGAAATGTGGCATGCTGACCTACCTGTCCTGCAGCTACAGGCAGGAACAGAGGTGGTGGGAGGGAAATGGGAAGATATGAAGGCCTCCTGTAGTGCCATTGGCATCTGACAAGAAGCCTTGTAGTGCCTTTTGGGGTAGTGTGATGCTTGTTTCTCTTTGGAGTGAGCACAGCTCTGGGAGGTGGGTGCTTCTCTCTTCTCTGCCCCAGGCATTCCCCTGAGGAAAGTGATCCTCAGAACCAGGAAAGAAAGGTGGTCATTTAGAATGAATCATATTCTCTGTAGGGCAGAAGGGATGCTAATGCTCAAACATGGTATGGAGGAGATGATAGGACAGAGGGCAAAAAGCAGGGGCCTGGACCGTAGACAGGTATGCAGAAAGCCAAGTATTGTATATAGTCAAGCACGTGACCTTGCACTTGAGACCTCCTTCTCAGAGCATCCCACAGGAAAGCCTTTGACAGTCAGCTGATGGAATTCTTCACCACTGCCAGACTCCTGGACGTCACATTTCTGATATGTTGTTTCTGCTCAGCTAGACCATGTCCTGTCATGGGAAACTCAATACCTTCCCAGACAGCTCATTCTCCCATTGAATGGCTCTGGCTGAGAGAAACTGCTTCCTCAAGTAGGGAAGAAGCCTATCCTGCTATAACTTGTAGCCACTGGTCCCGAGTTTTGCTGTGGAGAGCTCTGCTACAAGCCAGCCCTTTTGGTCCATGAAGCTGCTTTGAATATTCTGGGTCTTCCCTTCTGGAAGCTGAATATTACTGAGTATTTCAACCACCCTCATGTGCAAGCCCTGGTCCCTGAGAAGTCAGGTCACATCTTCTTCCCTCTGGAAGTCCCTACCTGAGGTCTTAATCCAGGTTTATACCTCCTCCTCCCCCACCCTCTGCGCAAGTAGAGACAGGCTTTGATTCCAGCCAGTGCCACCACCTGAGGCAGGCCCCTCACCCAGCCGACAGCAGTCTCATCTCACTGTGAGTGGTGTCTGTGTTAATGTCTCAGTGGCGTGTGGTCTCTGTTGATGGCTGTGCCGACTGTCACCCCAGCCAGGCGCAGGAAAGAGTACTGATGGCCTGTGGTCTGGTGGGCACAAGGCTCGCAGGCTGCTGTAGAGGGTGAGGCTGTTCATCATCTTTCTGCCCAGTTGCCGAGGGTGCTGGGAGTATTGTGCAATGAGCAGGATCCAGGAAATGACATTTGGAGTTACTTCTGGGCAGCCTGGCTATTCCAAGGTATCTGTGCCCAGAGGCACCAGGCAAATGATTAGCTAGTGCCCTGCCACTTGCCTGGCAGCAGGAGGAGAGCGCTCCCATTTCTCATGGGCTCCCCACGAGATGGGTTTTTTTTCTTCTGGAAAGGAGTGAGTGTCAAGAAGAGTGCACACATGCACAACACGGAGCCAATTATCCCTGCTCCGGGAATTGGGGATGTCCTCGATCACGGGATCCCCCAAGGGAACCCTGCACTTCAGTGCCCATGCCTCTACCCACACCATCCATCTGCACATGGGCAGGAGAAGTGGCTGTATTAGCTGGATTCAACTCAGCTGCTTTTATTCTTGGGTCCTCCCTGGGGAAATAGCTAATACCCATGAAATATAGGAGGGTAGGAGGGACAAGAGCAGGAGCTGAAACACTCAGAGCTTGGCACGAGCCTTGGGCCCTGAAGGAGTTAAGGGTCAAAGAGCACCCAGGGGAGCAGTGTTAGAGAATTGAGGAGAGTCTGACCCTGTAGAACCATCTTTTCCACTAAACCTAACCTAGTTCTTCTCAAACTCTGCTGCCCACAGCCCTATTCTCAATCAAGTATGACTGCCTTATCTCAACTCTAAACTCAATCCAACTCTGACTTCACCTTGACCTTGATCTCCTCTGGTCCCCGGCTATTCCCCCAAACTCCTACCCTGACCACACCTTGGCAACTCCACCAGACATGACTGCACCACCACTCTGGCCTCAACTTGCACACAATAGGAAAAAAAACACAGTAGAATATGCCCCAGGCACACCTCACCTAACCCAGCCCTTGGCCAGACCCTGACTCTCCTCTCAGCCCTCAGCTTGTTTCAGAGGCAGAGGGTGGAAGGGTCTCACCAGTAGCTGGGGAACAGACTCTAAGCCACAGAACTGCTTTGCCATGTTGTGTTTGTCCTTCCTACCTCACCCTCCCCACACCAGTACACTTCAAGTGGCTCAGACATTGTCTTGTTCCTTAGACAAGTTTTAATGGGAAACATCCTGACTTGGTTACTTGTTGCTTTTGTGTCCTCAGTCAGGGGACTTGGCTGAAGGCACTGGCCATCACTCTATTTCCTGCCTGCTCTGTGCTGGGTCAAGGGAGGAGGGTTAGGGCAAGGTGGATATAAGGGACTATCTTTTTTTCCCCCATCCCTTCCTTTGTCTTCGTTTTCTAGGCTATGAAGGAGACACAGAGGAAATAGCTGCATCATTGTTTAAAAATCATCTGGTTTTGGGGCGCCTGGGTGGCGCAGTCGGTTAAGCGTCCAACTTCAGCCAGGTCACGATCTCGCTGTCCGTGAGTTTGAGCCCCGCGTCGGGCTCTGGGCTGATGGCTCAGAGCCTGGAGCCTGTTTCCGATTCTGTGTCTCCCTCTCTCTCTGCCCCTCCCCCGTTCATGATCTGTCTCTCTCTGTCCCAAAAATAAATAAACGTTGAAAAAAAAATGTTTAAAAAATCATCTGGTTTTGTTCCAGTCGTATTCAAATGTTCTCAGGACAAAACTAAGACTATGGCTATCTCCTAAGCAGAGACCAGTCAAATCTTCAAAGTGAATTTGAAATGACTGGACTTTGGGAGGAATGAGGTAAACAAGAAGAGGGTCAAAGAGGTTTTCACTGACAGGGGTTGGGTGGGGTCTCTTGGTTTAGGGTTTCTTCCTCCTCTAGACACATACCATGACTTTTTAGGATTTAGAGCAGCAAGAGCCACATGGAAGTAAGAGGGCTCTTTGTTAGGGGTCAAGCCTCCATCGTCTCAGAACAGGAAAGGATATTTTTTCCTTAGGAAAATAAGAGGGAAGCAATGAATGGAGAGTATAAGTGGAAGCCCTATGAGGGCTCCTTTGACCCAATCTATGAGCTGGAAAATCTCTTTTAAATGCCTAGAAGCTACTAGAACGGGGAGAGAAAGTTAACATTTCCCAAGAGTGAAAAAAGTCAGTATTAAGTAGTGATGGATAAGAGTTCTGTTTGGCAAGGAAGAAATATGACTTTTATCTAACTGGGTGTGTGTCTCTTTCATCCTATGGCTTGGACTCCTGCTTATCTGTCTTTCTCTGTCCAAGCAGCTTTATGGATGCACTAGTCCTAACCTGATTTTGAGCTCCTTTGATGTGGTCTTTACAATGAGCAGGGCATCAACAGTCCTGCCAGACCAGAAGCCTAGTATCTCATCCCATAGAGATTTCCATTAGAGAGATATGAAAGTCCCAATGGCCATGAGTGGGTAAATGTTTCCCCATAGTATAGCTGACTTTCTTATTGTGGATAACTATGTAACTTATGCTATCATTTTAACAAAAATCACATCAATTAAAGAAATGAATAGGTCATTCATTCTTAAAATAATAGCCACTACTGACTGAGTACCTACAATGGCCATGCATCCAGGCTGGATTAGCAGCTGCTGGGTGTGCGGTAAAGACCCCTCCTTCATTAAGTAGGAGAGTAATTGTCGTGATGTCTGCAGCTCCCACAGTGTGTCTATCGTAACAACTGGAATCAGTGATTTTTTTTTTTTTTGGTATTTTTCTCTCATTTATTTATTTACTTATTTATTTATTTATTAAAATGTTTTAAATATGAAATTTATTGTCAAATTGGTTTCCACACAACACCCAGTGCTCACCCAACATGTGCCCTCCTCAATGCCCATCACCCACTTTTCCCTCCCTCCCACCCCCTGGAATCAGTGATTTATTATGCCATTTCTGATTTTTCCATGCTGGAATCTTGGGACAATACCAAATTGCAGGTAAACGTTGAAATATTCTGTCTCCATAGGGCTAATTTTTTTATACCAAGTACACTTATGGCTGATACATCACAAAACATTGGTATTTCCAGCCCGATCTCTACCTCCAAAGCTACTTACAGAAATGGCTCAATATCTATATGCTGTTTCAACCTGGTTGAGAGGTGGGGATGGTTCCAGGTGTTGCTGTGGTACAATAAAGGTGAAACTGAATGTAAGGTGACCATAGGCTTATAAAATAATAAAAGTTGGGTCAGGATTCCAAAATAATTTCAGAACATGGCCAAAGTCATACTCTAGTATGATAACCACCAAAACAAATATGAAAATTAGAGCTCATGGTAGTAGGTGCCCAAGATAAAAGCCAACAGAAGAGAAAGGACATGAGAGTTGTCAAACATAGGTCACAGTCATCTCCTTGGCCAGTGGTGTTCCCGTCACTCCCTTTTGCAAAGCCAAGGGCCTCGTCCCCATGGGTGTGGGTCTTCAGGTCCTTCCCTGGAGGGTGAACCCAAGAGTACTATTATCCATGGGGGATTTGTACTGAAGGGAGGGTCCTAGGTTCAGGTTGGACTAGGAGGGGACTGGCCCAGGACAGCCTCCAACAGCATCACTATAGGAAGAACCTAATCAGAAGGAAGCTCAGTGCCGACGAGCTGCAACTACATGGGTGTGAGCCAACAGACTCCCAACACAGGAACTGGAGCAGGTTGGGATGCTATACACTCAGTGGGCCGAGGCAGGATGTCCAGGCCCAGGCTCTAAAGGGAAGAAGCGCCAGAGGATGGCAATGTTTGGGGCTGGCTGTGGAGGACAGGGAATGGCTTTAAGGGCTAGCATCCAGCCAGCAACCATCCCTACTTTGTACTTGTGTGGCTTTCTGAGAGACCAAGCAAAGGGCTGGAGCTGAATAGCTGAAAGCATCCTCCACTCAAATCAGCAAATTGTCCCTTGAGAAAATAGACCAGGCAACTTGTACAATGAAGAGGCAATTAGGGAAGCTGCCTTCCCCCGAGAGAGTCACCACCCCGGAGACATAACCTACACCCCTTCCGCACATACATCTCCGCTCTGCAGAACCAGAGATAAATAGCAAAGGCCACTGGGCTTCAGCTCCATTTATTATTATTCAGAAATAGCACTGCGGAGCTTTCTCAAAGTCAGCTGCGTGATGTAGGCAGCCAGTGCTGCAAGATGATTTATGGGACCTGAGAGGAGATATTTCCGGTGACCGCTATTATCCAGACACAGTCAGAGAACACTACGGGACAAGGGAAGCACGTAGCTTTATTTGGCCACGAACTTAATAAACCTAGGAGGAGGGCAGAGTGGAAGAAAGAACACGTCCAAACAAAGGTTTAGTAGGCTAAAGGAAAAGGGACCAAATCCCCCAGGGAATGTGAGCAGCATGAGCGAAAATCTGGAAGCCAAAGCTGGCTCCAGAGGAGAGAGAGAAGGAGGCGGGGCAGGAAGTGCCAATTGTCCTTTAGGTGTATTAGGCGGAGGCCCACCCTCAGCCATTCACGACTCGAGCAAATACACCCACGGCCCTCCCCCTAAGGGGTTTATCATCTAGCTGGTCAGAGAAAATGTGCAAAAATACACGGAGAACCAGGCAAAGAACTTGAAAGTATCTATCTATCATGTGTCCTAGAGGATTGTTCGCCTCAATGGACAGATCATATTGCACCCAAGACCTATGTGGAGAAGGTTCCAGAAGGAGGTGATCCAGATGGAAACAGCCATAGGAACACCGAGTAAGATTCTCTTTCTGAGAGTCATCACTTCTTTGGGGTCACCCATTGTGATTCCTAACTCTCCCGGTTAAACAAAACTATCTTGAAAAAATGAAGACAGTCTGTCCCCCCACACCCTGTGTAGGTGGCTGGTGAGACACCCATGCCCACGTCCTAGGCACAAGGGAGGAAAGCCTAATTTTGCTATGTTCTAGCACTGCTCTGATGTGCGAACAGTCCCTAATGGGCCCAAAGTGGTTTATATGGTGTCTCAAACCCCTATCTTCACTCGGTGACCATGAGCTCCTTGAGGACCAGGGCTAGGCACAGGTAATGAAGAAAGTGGCACAGGGCCTGGCTTATAGTAGTGCTCTAAGAGGGAACAACCTGATTTTGGTCAATTACAGGCTGGATTCCTAGACTGTTCTCAGGGCAGACACACAAACCTAGATGGTCAGGTCTAGGTCAGCAATGTCCCACAAACAAATTTATATTCTAATCATCAAGCCTGCCATTTTTGGCCTCATGGTGCAGCACTGAGGAACCAATACAGATTTTTAGGGAAAAAGATGTCTCTAACTTAAAATAGCCCTGGTACCACAGGATGAAAGCAAAACCATCATCCCCCCCCCCCCCACTACCAACAAACCTCACTCCATTGCTGAGGCATGGGCAGCAAGGCTGGAAGCTCTCTGGCTCCAGCTTGCCCCCTCCCAGCTGTTGGCTCAGGGAGGTGAAGCCAGAATGCTCTTCTCCCAAGCTCCCAGGGTCAGCAGCTTTGCCTCCTTGGAACAGAGCTTCATCAGTCTCTAGGTTCCAGGAGCTTGGTTTCCTCAAACGCCATCTATAACCCCTGCCTTCTCCAGGGCAAGCTTAGCAGGTTGCAGGACCAGAGCAGCTGGTCTAGCTACAGGGCGAGGCCTAGAAAAAGCTCAGACACCACCTAGCCACAGTCCTGGGCCCTATCAGCTCTCCATCTCTACCTTGGCCTGGCCTTTGTGTGCCTGACAAGGCCCTCTGGGGGACCCCAGCACCCCCCAGAGTGAGACTCCTATTACCTCTGCACGCCCCCTCCCCACGCCGCCCCAGCTCTGCTTTCTCCCTGCCCCCAAAGGCGGCTCCATGCAGGACTCTCAGTTTACAGCCAGTCACCTCACCATGCCTGGAATTTTATTCAACACTGCCATGGGTTCTAGCTTTGTCCCTAAATCACTGTGTGACCCTGCACAAGGCACTTGCCCTCTCCGGGCCTCAGTTCCTCATCTGAAACATAAGGGCTCTTGACTAGGTCCTGGTGTCCTCCTGCTCTGTGAATCTCTGGTGCTGACATCTGATGAGCATTCGCTCTCTTTCCTTGCCTGGCGTCACCTGGATCCCTCCTACAAACAAGGACTAACACCTGCTGACAAGTACACCATGAACCCTTAAATTCCACCAGAGCAAGAAGTTAAACCAAACCACCTGCATCATGAGGACCCTGTCCTGAAGCACTGTTAGCTAGTGCACTATGTGGCGTGCTGGGCACCATCCACCCGTGCCCCACCTTTCTTTACCCTGTCTGTGCCCCAGGAGGCTGACCTGTGGGGAAGACATCCAGCCACAACCTTTATCCTGACAGTGGGAGATCAGGGGGAAGGGGTTTAGCCCCCCAGCACCTCCCTGTGGGGTCGGTCCCCCCAGGAACCAAAAGGTCAGCTCCTTTCAGGGACCCTTCAGCGCCATCTGGTTCCAGTCGCCTGTGTTTTCGGCCCTTCTGGGCTGGGGTGGGAGGGATCCCTGCTGTTTCCAGCCCTGTGGGCCTTGCTCTATCCCCACGGTTTCCCCACACTCTGATACCACCTCTGTAAATTGTCTCTATTATTAAACTCTCCTCCAATTATCTAGTTTGATAGTGCCACCTGCTTCCCGCCAGGGCCCTGCCATCTGAGCTTGCAGTCTGGAGACTGAAGATCTGTATGGAAAACACAGGATGGAGGAGGGGGCTCAGAGGTGAACCTACGAAAGCCCTAACTCACACGTCTACCTCCATTATACCCAAATAATAAAGCCTGCAAATGAAAGAAAGAGAGCATCCGTGGTGTTTTTTTACGTATCTTATTAAATGAGGACTCACCGGCCCTGTGTCATTAATTTCCATTTACCAAACTTAGTTTGCGAAAACTTTTTTTCAGATCGCTCTCCTTGGCAGTTTTCAATGACACACACACACAGTTTGCTCTGCTTTTTTGCAGACAACGTGCACACCGAGAGGCGTTTGCCCCTGTGTCTGGAGTTCCAGTCAAGTATCACTGTCCATCCAATCCCAGGGCTGGTGGCTCCTGCGCCTGTCTTGCCACTGCTCCAAGAATGCAGCAGCACTGGAGGCTTTACATGAAAAGGCCCCAGTGACCCTTATTTAGCCGAGAGGGTCTCTGTCACGCCCTCCCCAGGATACACAGGAGCCAGGCAGCCCACACTCTCCTCGGCAGCTTCCGGCCAAGACATGTTGGAAATGGCATTCTTCCTGTCTATTCCTCCAAAAAAAGCCTGCCTGTAGTGGAGAGCTTGGGCTTTTTTTTTTTTTTTTGTCGTCTCAATATCCTTCATCTCTCCCAAGGTCACGTTGCCAAAACCTCTTCACCCATTCTGTCTTTTGCCTTATTCCCTTTTCTTTGTCCCAACTTCCGGTTCCTTTTTCTGCCCCCTCCCCCCGACCCCCCGGGTATCTACCCACAGGGAGTGACTCGAATATACTAGAAGT
This sequence comes from Puma concolor, assembly GCF_028749965.1. NCBI lineage: Eukaryota > Metazoa > Chordata > Mammalia > Carnivora > Felidae > Puma > Puma concolor. The sequence continues at coordinate 48,038,086 of NC_141676.1, read as the reverse complement.
AAAATCCTTGCAACAGAGGGAAAGGCTTCTAGAAATAAACCCTTGCTTAGTTGAATTTCACGGAAGTCACATTTTTTTTTCTTTTTAGTCCCTGCTGAATCAAGCACAGCTCTGGGCTCACACGGGGAAGGAACTCAATCCATTCTAACTGAGACACTGATTGAGAGGGCGATCTACCATCCTGGTTTGCTCAGAGGGATCCCAGTTTAGTGTGGGAAATCCTACAGTCCCAGGCACCCTGGGAGTGCTGTTCACCCTTCTCTAGCCAACTTCTTACCCACTCAGCCTGCTACTGCTACCACATCTCACACATTGGCAGTCGTAGGTCAGGTTCTCTGAGAGCTCAGCCTGCGATGGGGGTTCTTGAGGAAATGGCTTAACTGAGGCCGAGCTCTCCTTGTAGGGGAGGAGAGAAGCAGGGCAGGGAAGGGAGCAGGGCAACGATATGAGTTCAGCTGACCTCTAGGCTCAGTCTGCTCCACAGGGAGCGTGAATGGCACCTCAGGCTTATCCCATCTTGGGGCAAGCGGTGGGGTTTGAAACACCCATCTCGATCTGGCATTAGTTCTGGCCCATCCCCGCAGGAGGGGCACAATGTCCCAGGCATTTCTGGGTGAGGCAGCTCTCACCAGAGAGGGCAATTCCACTGAGGAGGGTACAGCTCTGAGCTTCTGGACACCAACACAAATGGCACCTGGGGGACAGATGGACTGGCCTGTGACAGTCCATCCTTGGCGGGGGACCAACAGTGTCCACAACACTAAGGCTCCAGCCTGATATCTGGGATGCTGAGGGAATGCCCTCAATGCCTGCTGCCAGTCAAGCTGTGGCCTCCTTCCCACTTCCCTGACACAGCCCCAGACCTCACAAGTGTGGCTGTACCTCAGTTTTCTGTGTCTCCTTCTCAGCACTGACCTGACACCCTTCTTGGCTAAGGCCTGGCCCCCCTAGAATATACCAGTCTTTCCCAGAGACTGCATCTTGCCCTGATTCTACCATCCCTGGCTGGATTGTGCTTTAAACCTGCTGAAGCTGTGGGCCTCTGACCCCCCCTAGCCTGAGTGAGTCTCTATAACCCTAAGTCTGGCAGGTGCTCTGTCTGTCAGAAGGACCCACTAGACAGAGACACAGAGAACATGTGGCCCCAGGTCTTGAGGCACTGAGGGCTCTGCCTGTGGGCTGCAGATGGACTTCATGGGGCAGGAGAGGTTCTAACCCTGGTTTTTCTTGACCTGGAGGGATAGTCTCACCCTGCTGCAGATGCTCCAGCATGCCTTACAACTTGGCCTGCAGAGATTTGGACAGAGTCAGTACCGTAGCTTTTTGGAAATGCAGTTTTTACAAGTATCTAAAACATGTGCCTCGTGAACCTTGGATGCTTCACCCATTTCGTTGGCGCCTCACCCTTTCTCAGTGCCCCTCTCTCCACCACCACACTTAACTCCCAGAACATCTGCCCAAGGGCTTTGCTTAGAGCCACAGAAGTCCGCTCTGCCCCAGCACACGTCAGTCTGAAGTGCTCGGAATTAACGTCCCTTGAGAGCAGCACTGAACCAATGACTGAAGGGAGCTGGTATACAAATACCCCGGCTCCCTCACCTCTCGGGGATGATAGTCCTGAGGCATGTATTTTACCCCCTTTCCCAGGATTTCCCCCTGGGTTTAAGCGCTGCCTGCCTGCAGTGGTGCCTGTCCTGCTAGCATACTCTTACTGCTGCTTCCCTCACCTCGTCTTAACTCCCCACCCTACCCGTATATCTTTCTCAATAAACTACATGCTCTTGAATCCATGTTTCTGGATCTGTTTCTGGGGGAAGAGCCCCTCCAAGGCAAAGCTGGAGCAGCCAGAGCCAGATCTGCCACACACGGTGCAGGTCCCCCGTAGGGTGTGGCTACATACCTGAGCCCAAAGGTCAGGATCCCTGCGGGAACTCTTTCCACACCAGACCCTTCTGCACTGAGGAGCCCTGGGGAAGGAGGTGGCAAGCCTGGCCAAACGTCTTACCAGAGTGCCGACACCCCATTAGGATTCAGAGGCGCTCTCTGCTTTCTCTAGAGGCCAGCTGATCTCAGGAGGTGATTCTAATCAGGGATTTGATCATCCTAGAGATGATTCCTTGAGCATGCTCATTCTTCCCAGGCTCCCTCAGGCCCCTTAACAACATTAGACTGCAATTTCAAGTTTATATAATTTGGTGCTTAATGCACCTTACTACTAGCCCAGAACAACTGAAGTAACTTGCTGAGATGTCAGCTTCATGTTGGAGCTACTCAGCATGTGAGCAGGGGGTGGGGGAGTCTAGGAAGGAAGACTACACCAGAAGTCCAGTTCCCTGGTCTTCAAAGCCTTGTTATGCAGACCCAAGTATTCTGCCTTTCTTCAACGAAATGATCAGGGAGCTGCCACCAAGCCAAGCTGCCTGGTCCTGACCCCTCCTTGGGCCTGGGCATCACCCCTGCTCAGCAGGGCCTATCTGTCCAAACAGCTGCTTGACATCTTCTCTTAGACATCTCACAAGCATCTCACATTCATCACATCTAAAACTTCACTCTGGTCTTACTCCCTAAACCTGTTCTTCCCCCAAGCTTGTGCCTCCTGTCTCAGTAAATGGCATGGTCACTCACCCCATTACTCAAGCTGGGAACCCAAGTTTCATCTCCAATTCTTTCCTTTCCCCTACATCCAATCACCAGCAGATCCAAATGTATCTCAAATCCAGCTGCTTCTCCCTCCCGCCAGCTGCCATAGTCCAGACCACCATCATCTCTTGAGTGAAGTATTCCAATAGTCTCCCAAATGACTTCCCTGCTTCTACTTTTACCCATATGGAAACTACTCACTCCAGACCAGCCAGACAGATGCTCCAGAAAGGACGGTCAGACCATACCTCTCCGCATCTAAAATTCCCCAATGTTGCCTACTGTACTGAGAATTCTCTTCCACAGGGTACTATGTGATGAAGCCCCTGCCCGATTCCTCAACATTATCTCAAGCCCTCTTCTTCCTTCCTTGCCACGTTCCAGACACACTGGCCTTCTTCTGACTCTGAGAATATGTCAGGCTCTCTCCCACCTCAGGGCCTTTGCACGTGTTGTTCCCTCTGCCTAGAACACTTTTCCATGGCTCTTCAGGTTGGCTAACTTCTTTTCATTCATTAGTGCTCAGGCCAGAGGCCTCTCTAACATCTCACCTTGGAGCAAAGCCCTTCCACCTCGGATTTATTTCACATCATCCTGTTTATATATTTTATGGCATTTATCACACTGTAATCATTTGATGTGTTTCTCATCTATCTCTCACACCAGACTGTGAGCCCTGTGAGGGCAGGGGCCATGCCAGTCTCATATTCCCAGCAATTAGCACAGTGGCCAACATACTGTAGGTGACTACTTTAGTAGTCTGTTGCTGCGTAACAAACAGCGTGAATTTAGCAGCTTAGGACAACACAAATTTATTATCTCACAGTTTCTGGAGGTTATAAACTCAGGCATGACAAGGCTGGATTCTCTACTCAGGGTGTCACTGGGCTGAAATCAAGATGTCAGCCAGGACTGTAGCTCATACCTGGGACCCAGGGTCCTCTTCTAGCTTTACTAATTGTTGGCACAATTCATTTCCTGGAGTTGTAGGAGCGAAGTCCCGGTCTTCCTGCTAGCTGTCAGCTGGGGCCACTCTCGGCAAGCAGAGGCCACCTGCAGTTCCCCGCCTTGTGGCCCCCACCGGCAGTTCACAGCATGGATGTTTGCTTTTTTTCAGACCTTGACAGCATATGTCTGCGGCTCACCTTTCTGCATCCGGCCAGAAGAAACTCTGCTTTTAAAAAGCTCATGTGATTAGGTCAGGCCCAAGTGATTGGGAACCTTTACTACATCAGCAAAGACCCTTCATAGTGGTAGGCAGGTTAGTGTTTGAATAACTAGAAGAAGTAAGTATATACCGGGGGCCAGGAGTCTTGGGGCTCCATCTTGGAAGTCTGCCAACACAGTGATCAGTACATATTTGCTGAATGGAAAAAAAAAAATGGACCTCTTTCTGACCATCTATTTGTGTAAGCAGCCTATATGACTGGTCCAGGCCTATGTGACTCCATCTTTAGATATAAGGCAGGCAGTTAAAAAAAAAAAAAAAAAAAAAAAAAAAAGACCTAGTGGACAATACAGACAAAGGAAAAGACAGACACATTCAAGCTGGGAAACATGGGTTCAAGCCCCAGCTTTGCCACCATCTTGCAGTGAGAAATTTTGGGAACTTGGGTGATTCACTACTGCTTCTCTCAATTCCTTCATCTTTCAAATGGACATAAAATACCTATGTCATGGAATGGAAAAGATTGAACCCATCTATCCATCCATCCATCCACCCATTCATCCATCTACCCACCTACCTATCCATACCTCTTCCTGTCTTTCCCTCTCTGTCTCTCCCTCCTTCCTCCCCTCCCTCTCCCATTGATACACCTGGCATAACATAGGAGCCCCGGTGGAAAGTGGAAGGATAGGACTGGATTTTCCAGCCATGCAACATTGAGGAGTTGGGTGAACAGGCATATCACCCACCGCTGGGCTGACGTATTGTAGGACTACAGAGTGTGCAGGTCTAGAGGAGAGCAGTTGAGTACCTAAGACTATGGAAACTCACTCCAGAAAGATTAAACAACCTTGAATATTCTTTTCAGAGAAAATACAATCACTTTAGGTAATACCTCAGCCTCATGCCTGAGCAGCCCTGGTCAGGAACACTCAGCAAACAACTCTGTTTTCTTTGATTCTCTGCATTAGTTCTCATGTTTAAACCAAATGGAATTTGACAACACAGACAAGCTTGCAGACACACCCCGTCCACTGGACTTAGCTAGAAACCTCCTTCAATGTAGGGGAAAATATTCCTTTCTTCAATGTCTAAGCACCTCAGGGAAGATATGGGGGAGTCAATGTGGCCACTGGGCGGCCTGGCATTAAAATCTGCCTCGCATTGGTGGTATTTTCTGTCACATCAGTTGAGTGTCAACTGGTGACAAGTTAATTCCTTCCCCGTATCTGGGTAGAGAACCCTCTCTCCACCTCCTGATCTCGTCAACAGGATCCTTCCATCAATTCCCCCGAGACCCAGGTCGGAACACTCTGCCAAGTCATATATGCAGGAAGCCTTGCCTTCACCATTAACTCTGCTGGAGATACTCTTTTTAATTTCCATTTGGCTTGGAACCCATGTAAATGCTGAGCCCTGATCTAATTTCTAATTCATTTCTGTCACCCCATCAAATTTACTGGGTGAGAAAGGGTTTAAAGAGTTGGGCTCATGAAGTTCCAATTCACCTTTCTTTCCCCAGATGAGAGAAACATGAGGCCTAGGATTTTTTTCCCCCTGGGTCTTATTTGGCTTTGAAATGATGTGGTTATTCACTCCTAGATGGCAGCGACCCCATTTTCAACCACAAGCACCACAAACACACTCTGGGACCATCCCTCAGCGTTGTGGGTCACAGGCAGTGCAGGAAATGGGGAGAGAATTAGGCCAGCCAGGGTGAGTCCCGGTGAGCTGTGGTATGTCCAAGTCATAGGCACCTGCAGGCTGAGTCAGCCCATGTGAAGGCCTGAGCTCCTGCTGTCCTCCCCTCCCCCTCCCCGACCTCCTGCCCCTGAGAGATGTCCTGCTGAGGGACATGTGGCTGCTCTAAGTGACTCTCAAACTATCTGCCTCCTCTGCAGCTTTCCTGGCCACTGGCCCCTCCCCTCCCCCACTACTGGCCCGGTCCAGGGTGCCTGATGCAAGTTGCAAGGTCTCAAGACTCAGGGATGTCTCAAGGACAGCCTCCAAGTCCACCACCCAGGCACACAAAATCCATACCTCAACCGCCTGACTGTGTGCTTTTTTGAAAGGCCGATCAGCCCAGAAGGGCCCCCCTGAATCAGTGGGACTAAAAGTGCACGCATGGCCTGTGCCTTGTCGAGTTCTCCAACTGCCCATGATGAAGGGAAGCTGCACGGAGGAGTGGCTCATTCAGCCTGTGTGGACTGGCTGCTTTCTGAGATGTGGGAAAGCAGCCAGCATGAGAGGGGGAGGGGACAAGAGGGAGAAGTTTCCACCAAGGCTGTGTGAGATACACAGCTTCTCCAGAGAAGCTTCTACGTCTTACACTGGGAGCCAGCACGACATAGGCTGTGCTTAGAAAGCCCAGGACTGTATCTGGCCTGCCCACGTGGCTCGTTCGGCCCACCAGATGTAAAAGTGTGATCTCCAGCTTGAAACAAGCCGGCCGGTCTTGCAGGCTAGGAAGAGGTGGGGTCCCTTCTGGCTGAGCGGGGACTCCTTCTCTTGTTCACCGCAGACCCACCAGTCCTCATTGCCTCACCTCTACCTTTCACCTTATCTATCTAGCCTCGGTAGGTAACTGAGTCTAGGACCCCTGAATATCACAAGGTTAAGGGCTCAGGCTCTGCAGCCAGATCCAACTTGGGCCCAAATGCTGTTTCTTCCATTCCTAGCTATGCAACTGGTAACTTTTCTGAGCCTCCGTGTTCTTGTCTGTGAAATGGGCTTGATAATAATAATACCCAGCTCACATGGTTGGTCGTAGGGTTAAATGAAGTAACACATCAAAGATGCTTGGAAAAAGGGAAAGTTCTTGTTAGTATTCACTTAGGCTAAGATTATATCAGCCTGGGGGTGGGTATAAATTAAATGCATGGGAAGACATTTACTCTGATGACAGAAATCCTAAATAGCTGTGTGCTCAGCCACACTCTGTCCAAGGAAGGGGGAAGATGCCTTCCCTATGACTTTGCAAAGTCACTATTCCCATCTCTTTGTGCCCATTTTCGTTCAATCATCACATTCATTGTGGGGCACAAGGCACTGGGGGAGGCCTCCTGGGGAAGAGAGAAGAAGGAATCAAAGAAGAAGCCTCCATTCAGGGCTAAGTTACTTCCGAGTCTGCTTCCTCATCTGTAAGATGAAGAGAGATACCAGAAAAATTAAGACAGTGTGTAAAAGTGTGCAGCACAGTGCCTGGAACACAGTAGGTGCCCAATACATGATCGTTCTGACTCCTTCCCTAAAGTCTATTAGAAAGACACAAAAACAGAGGCAAGTTCTGTCTTTTTCTCCACTCTCAAATCCATTATCCAAATCCCATTCAACCTCCAAGGCCCAGCTCAAATGCTAGCTCTTCCAGGAAGTCCTCCCAGAATGACCTTGACCTCTCCCTGGGGCTCCTCAGCACTCTCTCCTGTCACCTGTGGCTGGTGGCACTTACCACCACATTGTGTGTAACGGCTATTTGTTTACGGTGTATCATCTGCACTGGGCTGTGAGCTCTCTGGAAACAGAAACTGTTTCGACCCATTGTTGCATCACTGGTGCTGAGTGTGATGCCTGACACACGAGAACACACTCTGTGCATGTTTGCTGGATGAATGAGTGCAGACAGCAAAGCACTGGAGCAGGGTTGCTCTCTAGCTGTGTGCCACTGGGAAACTCACATACCCCCTCTGGATCTTTTGTCCCTCTAGTAAAGTGAGGGGCTTGCACTACATTTTAGGGTTGCCTGCTTCAAGTTGCCCAATGCCCCACTAGAGAAGCCCATCTAGCAAGGAGAGCAACCCACAAAGTGAGCTAGGTCACCCACCCTGTTCCTAGGTCGGGTGCTGAGTGGAGAACTACCTCCGGCAGGGCGGCAGGGCGGCAGGGGAAGGAATGGAAGTCACAGTATGGGGACCAGGGACGGGAAAACAAAGGGAGCCACATGTCTCGTTTGCCGGGCCCTGCCCTCTCTGGTTAGACTAAAATCAACGCCCTGCTTCAGCAGCACAGAATGAGTCAAGAGTCAGCCTTGGGGCTGTCTAGTAAACGTAGCCTTCCATTAGTGGTGGTTTGAACGAAACCTTCCTGCTCACTGATCTGACAAACCTGGGGTTGTTTTCTATTCCAGAGCTTTCCTCCCTACAATTCTACTTACATCTTGAACTCCCAAGGCATATGCGTCTAAAAACAAGTAGAAATGAGGCATCACTACATCTCTACATCTCATCTCTGCATCTGTGCCAAAGGGGGGCTGTAGAGTCTGTCTACTTGACTAAAGCTTGTCAGAGGCAAGAGCCACACCTGGTTCACCCCTGCCTCCCCAGCAAAAAGCATGGAACCTGCTTCTCCATTTGTTGAATGAATGCATGTCAATGGCTGCAGAAACTCCAAAGGCACAAGTCCCTGTGGACCTGAGCAGATACGTGAGGCAGTCCCTGAAAAAAAAAAAAAAAAAAAAAAAAGAACTCGTTCCCAATTTAGGGCCCTTAGGTGTAGAGTAGAGCCCTGGTTAAAAAAAAAAAAAAAAAAAAAAAAAAAAAATTCTCTTCCCCCAATCACAATAAGAGCAGATTTCTAGTGATGTGCAGTGTAGGCAGGTCCACACCTGCTGTTGTCATCTGCACTGGCTTCTACTGCACCCCCCCCCCCATGGTGTCTCCCGTAGAACCTTCCACCATGACATCAAACCGTAGCAGCACCAGCCTCCTGGGGGCTCTGAAGTACCACACAGGACATATCTGGACCGCAGCTGGGGTGGCCACAAAGCTCTAACTCTTGTCCACACGCTCCCTTTTCTTTCCTGGTGTTGCTGGAGGACACCTGGGTTGCTGTGTGGTCTGGGGCTGCCTTTCAGAAAATCAGTCTCACTGGGAGGCATTCCGGACTCCGAAGACTTAATATCAGCAGCGGTTTTAAGTGTTTGGGAAAGCAGAGGGATGATCTCAGCTTGGCCGTAGTGCCTGCATTCACGGTACCTACCCCGTCAGTACCGGTCTGTCTTTACAAGCTGCTGAGCGAGATAGGCTGGACAAGGAGACATCTCCTGTGGGCCGCACTACGGGCTGGGGTAGTATGACCCTGGCCTTTCCCAGAGACAGCTGGACTCCCAGCTGCGGCAGCAGGGCCCCTCACCCGGGGGCAGAAGAGACCGCTCCTGATCTCCTCCCATACTCGCTCAGTGCTCCAACTCCAGGAAATTCTCCCTCAACAGATGGTCATACGGCTGACCGCTTGAAGAAGGCTTTCCTGTATTTGGTTCCTGCTGGCTCTGTTAATCAAATGCTGGTCATCTTGTCTCGCCTGTAAAGCAAAATGGTCCAAAGTCCCCCTGCTACAGACTGCTTACAGGGAGCTCCTGAGCTAAGGAGGGCATGTTCTTTGCCCTCCTGGGGGCTCTTCTTGGGAGGCAGGGAAATATGTTGGGGAGTTTCTGATTCCCTAAGTCAGCTTCCTTTATCAGCAAAGGGGCCCAGGACGAGTGATGTGCTACCCACACTACTGCGAGACTCAGGTAGACTTGGCAGAGTGGCATGCTGGGACCCTGGCAGAGTGGCTGGTGAGGACAGAGAAGAAGATGGCAACAGGCAGAACCGGAGCTGGAGAAATTGACTGAGCTCTGGGGCTTGTCCAGGAGGCGGTGTCAGCAGGGGCTCGGCACATCCAGGCATCACTAAGGATGCTCAGCCCCCAGGTTAGGGGAAGACAGGTGGATCAGACTAGTGGAGCAGGGTCCCAGCCAGGGGGTACCAAGAGCAGGGGCAAGCCTCTCAAATAGGAGGGTTGGCCAGGCTAGATGGGAGCCAGAGCCCAGCTCAGGGGGTAAGGGCTCCATCCTAGGAGGGAACGGCAGACTGGTAGAGCACAGAGGCAGAAGGTCCAGTGTAGGACCAACTCAGAGGAAGTTAAGGAAGGCTGGGGTGTGGAGGGCAGCAGGTGTGGGGGACACCCCCAGGCTGCAGCAGCTCTGTTACGGCCATGCTGTCCACCATGGGAAGAAGACACTGCTGTTATTCTCCACAGAGTCAGCACTGGCTGGGCTATTAGCACATGGCCCTTTGATGTGCATCACAGAAAAGTATTCCCCCTCAGACTCCCAGTTTGAAAAGGCATTTCTGACACAGACTCATATCAGGATGCATGGCTTAGCGAACGGAGATCACGGGCTAGATTTAAACCCCCCACTTGCCCCTTGTCTGGGTGCCCTGGTCAAGGGCACAGCCCGCAAAACCACATGTGGTGGCTCTACAAGGATCATTCAGAAACAGACACAACTGAAATGGCCAGAAATATTTACCCGATTCCTTTCCACCACCATGGCCACTGGCCGAAGCACGTCCCAGTCCTAGGATCAGGGTTTGAGTCCGGCAGGGAGGGGTGGGCATTGATCAGGGCTTGAGTCGGGCAGGGAGGGGTGGGCATTCGCTACCCAGAGCAGCCAGGAGCTCACAAGTCATACGATTTCCGTGGGAGAGGGCTGGACAATGCCTGAGCACAGGAATCCGTATAGTCTGGCCAAGAGTAAGCCTCAGTCTGGGGGCGAATAGTGTGGCAGGCAGAGCAGCCCCAGGCAGCACGGGGTAAATGTGAGAGCCTCCAGGACCACTGCAGAATTCAGTATGAGGCCGCCTCCATCTTGAGGTTCCTGGGTGCCTGCTGCCAGTCTTATGGGTGGGCTATTCTAGTCACACCAGTCAGAGGCATGGGGGTGGTGGTGACAAGAAGCCTTCAGCTGAGTGGGCCGACAGCCCATGTGCCTGGCTGTATAAACACCTTTAAGCTGCCTGAGCCTTGGTTGTAATTAGATTAGCTATATGGGATTCTTTAAGCTCCATAAAGCACAATACTGTCAGACCATTCTTTTCCTCTGCTTTTTTTTTTATTTTTGCAATTATTCCAGCTGCATGCAAAGCTGTTGGTATTTTTACAGCTTGGAATGAGTATCTCTTGTGTAGGACAGCATCTTTGAAACATTAAACAATGATTAGGCAGCCTCTGGGCCAAGGGATGATGGGGTCTCCGCAGGGGGTGGAGGGGGACCCAGCAGCTGGTGACAAGCAATCTGGGAGTTCTGATTCTACTTCGTCACTACTCTGTGATTTTCTTACCACCGATTAAAAATAACAGTGACTCACAGTTGTGCAATGACTTGTCACTCATCACGACCGTGAAGGTGGCTCCAGGTAGTGGTGGAAGTGGCTCAGCCACTATCTGTGGGTCTTGTCCCTCCCCCCGACCGCCACTGCTCACAGAAGCCCAGTGTGATGGACCGAATCTGCACACCCCCCAGATCCATACAGTCAAGTCCTAATCCCCAACATTATAGTATTTGGAGGTGGGGCCTTTGCGAGGTAATCAAGGTTAGATAAGGTCATGAGTGTAGAGCCGCATGATGGGATTAGTGCCCCCTTATAAGAAAAGACGCCAGTACTTGCATTCTGTCCACACACAGGCAGCAGGGAAAGGCCATTTGAGGACAAGCCAGAAGGCAGCCATCTATAAGCCAGGAAGCAGGCTTTCCTCAGACACTGAATCTGCCAGCACCTTGAACTTGAACTTCCAGCCTCCAGAACATGGGAAACAAATGTCGCCCAGTCTATGGTATTTTGGTACAAAACACGGTACATGGTGTAAAAGCCACCCAAATGGAGTAAGACACCAGGTGCACCCATGCGTGCACACATTGCTCACACACGTTCACACCGCATCAGCGCACGTTCACCTGGTCACAGCCACTCACTCATACACGTGCGCACATAGACACGCCAGGTTCTCTCCGTTTCAAATGAAATAGGAAGCTGCCCCTCTCACGAGATGACCTGAGCACGGCTCTTCAGTTTCCTCTCAGTCCCGACACAAGCCTAGCCGCCTCCATGAAACACGTCTCCTTCCTACTGAACCCGGGCAAAGCTCCTGCTGAGGAGACAGCCACTCCCTTCTCTTAAGTTCCTTCTTCGCCTCTTTTGCTGGCCCTGTTGCCCAATGCCATTCTCTCTCCAGAGAATGAGGCCAAAATTCCATTAATTCTTTTGGAGTCTGAGATCCACAGTGCATGAGAGGCAGCCTGTTTAATGGTCGAGGGAGTCAACTCAGAAGCCAGACAGCCTGGGTTCAAATCCTATGTCTGTGTGACTTTGGACAAGTTCCTTAGCTCCTCTGTGCCTATTTCCTTATTATATAGAATGATATCGTAATGGTTCTTACCATTATCATACAGCACTGATTAATTTATAAAAAAAATCCTTAGAAAAGGCCCTGGCACATGTTAAGTGCTCACTGTGCTGGTGCTGCCTGATTCGTACTTCATCTACCCAGAAGCACTGGGAGTCACTCTGGTCAGAGGCCCAGGCCTGGAGAAGTGAGGGTCAAAGCCCAGCCCTGGGCAGAGGCAGCCCACTGAGCGGTGGTCTAGCCGGGGGCATGGAACACAGCCTGAGGAACCACTCATGTCCACACCTGCCAGCTGCCCTTCACTGAGGTAGATCCAGGACCTGTACCTGGGAGGGGTCTGGGGGAGGCTAATCCATGCGAGACTCTGGGACACAGGTCTACCATTTTATTTAGCGTGGGGGCTAGGGGGTCATCCTGGATTTGATCTACCCTCCGCAAGAAGTAATGGGGTGGGCTGCTGTCAGGGGAAAATCAGACACGAAGGAACCTATGTCCACATAGCTGAGCACAAGACCAGCTCCTGGTGCCAGTTCTCATGCTGTTCCCGCCCCACATGGGGGCCTTACCTCCATGATGGTCTTTCTCTCCAAGAGTGGACTCATAGGCTCCCTTCTGATTAGGAGGCTGCCCAAAGCTTATTTCTAAATTAAATAGTCTCACTCCTCCAAAAAATAAAAGAAAAGCCCCCGGCCTCCTAGCAGTGTGACGAGTAGAGAGACACGGGTTCCAGGACCAGGGGATCTGGGTTTGAATCCCCATCTAACCATGGCTTGGCTATGACCTTGGGCCGTGGTCACTTTTTATTTTCATCTGAGACTTAGCTTCCTCCTCTACAGAAACAGAGATGGTAACCACACCTACTTCCCTAAGGGATTGTGAATGTCCTTTTGTAACCAGTTTTATTGAGTGACTACTATGTGCTGAGCACTGGGCTAGTTGGTGGGACACTGAGATGAGTGGCACCCTGTCTAACACTGGTCACCCTGGCTAACCTGTGCTAAATTTCTCACTCTAATTTCGTGAGTAAATAGCCAGTACAAATAGTATGTGAGGGAGGCAGTCAGAGGCTGTGTGAGTGCTAAGGTGAACTTCCTGATCCAGCTGGCAGGCAGAGTGCAGAGTGATGGAGGGCTTTCTGGAAGCGCTACCACCTGAACGGTCCCTGAAGCTTGATTTGGGTGAAGGGGGTGGGCTGTGGGAGGACAGTCATTCTCAGAAGAGGGCTAAGCAGGGCAAATGGCCCGGAGCACCATAACAAAACCAAACCTGCCTGGCCTTGGCTGGGCTTCCACAGCCATATAGAGTGCAGACAGCAGGAAGACTGAACATGGGGCCACGTAGGGACACAGCATGGGGTTGAGGAGAGAGCCCTCATGAGAGTCAGAGGACCCAAGGTCCTACCTCAGCTCTGTCACCCACATACTATAGGGCCCTGGCAAGTCTCTGTCCTACACAGGTCCTCAGTTTCCTCCCAAGAGCCAGGTGGGGTTTGCCTGGTCTTCTGTCTGTCTCTCCAACAGCATGGTGGGGGAGGGACAGCCCCATTTACCCTGTCTGTGGAGGCTGCCTGGTTCTATGACTCATGCTGCCAACATTTGTTGAAGATTTCGAGCAAACGTGACCAGTGAGAAGGCTGCATCCATGAGCGAAAGGTATGCATCACCCAGGAGAGAGACCATCCAGCTTCAAGGGTGTGAGGTTCTGGCAACTGGCCATTCTGTTGTTGGAGGGCAGAAGAGGACACACATCAGGCTGGGTGAGGTTGGCCAAGTCACTGCCAACCAAGAGCAGACTGAGACCTCCAGGGAATGGTATTCTTTTTTTTTTTTTTTTTTAATATTTATTTTGAGAGAGAGAGAGAGAGAGAGAGAGAGCGCCAGCATGAATGGGGAAGGGGCAGAGAGAGACAGAGACACAGAATCTGAAGCCGGCTGGCTCCCGGCTCCGAGCTGTCAGCATACAGCCCAATGCAGGGCTCAAACCCACAAACCATGAGATCATGACCTGAGCCGAAGTCGGATGTTTAGCTGACTGAGCCACCCCGGCACCTCAGGGAATGGTATTCTTAAAAGAATATTTGATATTGCCATTGCTTTGATATGCTTTTAGTCACAACAGTCAGATTCATTTTAAAATTTCAAATAGCATGAAAAGAAGGGTGTATGATTTTTAAGTTTATCAAAAGAGGACACGAGTTAAAAAAGGAAATACAGAAAGTGCAGAAAAGGAAATGGTTTTGGAAGTGGACGTGGCTGGATTGTGGAATACGGTGACTCTGGGACAACCGGTGAGGGGACCTGAAAAGGCTCATGTTCATTGAGCACCTGTCCTGTGCCAGGCACTGGAATACCTGTGTCACATGAATGAGCTCACAATGGGGGAGAGGCAAATGCTTAGCTGTGTGCTAAAGTACTAGCACAAAGTAGTGGCCATCAAAAACCTGTTGGGGGAATGAATGAATGAATGAATGAATGAGTGAATGAATGAAGTGAACGAACAAACAGGTGAATGCCAAGAATCAAAGGCAGGGATGATTCTATCAGTTGCAAATGCTGGTGCTTCCCTCCCTCTGGAGATCCATAAAGGTTAAATCATTCAGTCCCAGATAAAGACATTGGCCTATTGGGATTCACTAAGAGCATGGTAATTAAAACCAGGAGGCTCACAGCCGTGTTCCCACCATTTCTTGAGATAACAGGATGAGGAGCCAGGGTGGGGAGACATTGTCTCAGAGCTACAGGGCAGGTAGGGCATGGCCTACCCTGGCAGGAATGCCTGCAGACATTGGGTAACATTGAAGGGAGGAGGCTTGGGGTCAGCCATCTGACTCTGTGCATAGGACCTGAGTTCAGGCCACGTTGGGGGTAACAGCAAGAGAAGCTCTGCATCCTGCCCGCCATTCACGTCATCTCCCTGGGATGCAGCAGGGAGGTCCCAAAGGCCCCACCGGGGGAAGAAACACTCCACCCAGCAGTGCCTGCTGCCTGAGGCTTGCTCTGGGGGAGCTTAAATGCCTGTCGTCCCAAGGTCCTCAGCTGCAGTACAGATGAGGGACAACAGTTAGAACAGTGATTCCCAGACAATGTCCCACTGCATGAGAATGCTCTGGAAAGTTTACTAAAATGCAGATTCCGAGCCCTGCCCCAGACCTACAGAATCAAAATGCACTGATTCATTCAATCACTATCTAGTACATCCCTACAACTACCAGGCACTACTCTGGGCACTGGAGACAGAGCAATGAACAAACCCCAAGTCCCTGTCTTCATGGAACTTACAGACGGGTGGAGTGAAAATGTACAAATAAATAAAGGAAGGTAACCAAGTGAGTACAGTATAACAGATGTAGTAATAGGTGCTGTGGAAGAAAAGAAGTGAGGAAGGGATGAGGAGTGACAGGGGTAAGGGCTGCCACTTTAACCAGGGTGCTATTTTAAAGATTTGAGCAAAGTCCTAAAGAGGCAAAAGAAGAAGCTGTGGGGCAGTAAAGGCCTTCCAAGTGAAGGGAGCTGCAAGTGCAAATGTCCTGAGGCAAGAATGCGCCTGGCACGAATCTCTGTATTTTTCATCAAGCTCAAACGCTCAAGTCTGAGACGACATTAGTAGAATGACCACATCCTACACAGGAGCTGCCCCCTGAAAGAGTGGAGCTTGTTTGGGATATTGCTAAGGAGGCAGAAAAACAGGGACTCAGACTCTCATACAAGGACCATCTGCAGAGCCTCCAGCCCTTGGCTTCTGAGGGAGAGAGCTAAAGATCTAGAGAGGCTTGGATGAAGAAGGCGGTCACTGACGGTCCCTTTCCTGTGTCTGTGGAAACACAAGCCTGACCCCAAACAAAAATGCCTTCAGACTCTCAACTATAGAGAACAAACTGAGGGTTGCTGGAGGGGAGGTGGGGGGCGGGGGGCTGGGCTAGACAGGTGATGGGCATTAAGGAGGGCACCTGTTGGGATGAGCCCTGGGTGGTATATGTAAGCGATGAATCACTAAATTCTACTCTTGAAACCAATTTTTAAAAAAAGGCAAAAGAAATGCCTGTGGAGGAGGGGCTTGGGGGACACGAGGTACCAGCACACACACAACGCGTGACACTGTCTGGGGAGATGTCCGGAAGGCTCTATACTCCCGCTTCATTTAGAGTTGCAAACACAGATGCCCCTTCCATCATGCCTTATCGCATTCAAGCCTCTGAACAACTCCTGAGGTAGGAATTCCACGTCCCAGTTTTACAGATAAGAAAAATAGGGTTCACAGAGGTCAAGAGCACGTAGCCAGGAAGAAGCTAGAAAGAGCTGGAACTGAAAAGCTGGCCGAAGGCCCATTTCTGCGTTCTTCCCACCAGAGCATACTGTTTCAGGAGGGAGAGAAAAGCAAGAGTTGCCTTTAAGTAGTGGTTACACATCAGCTGTTATTATTACTGTTGTTGCAGTTGTTGTTATTGTCATTTAGACTCACCCTGGGGGCACCCTTCACACCTTGCAGCTTACATGGCCCTTTCACTGCCATTACTTCACTGTCACTCACTTCCATTGTCATTATCCTTGGTGACTATGGGGCAGGTAGGGCAGGGCCTGAAATCCCCACAGGGCACATAAAACCAAGGCAAGGACCCACGGCCAGGAAGTGGCAGACCTGAGACCAGAAACAGGAATCCTATTAGGTTTCATATCCTTTTATTTATTTGCAGGACTCTCTGATGTCAGGGGCTAGATTCCCGTCATGCTCTTGGCCCAGGCTGGGTGCCCCATAAACATCTGTGGAACTGTACTGACTTGGCCTGACATGAAATAAACATCTCGCTCTGTGCTGAGCGAGATGATGCCCAAGAGAAGCAGGCCCCAAATGGAGCCTGAGCAGGAGGATATCGTCCTAGCCACCTTCCCCCAAGTCGGGCTGGTCTGGTCTGAAGGGTCCTCAAGCCCTTTGCTAAGCATGATGGCTCACCTCTTTCAAGGGCCACAGTCTCCAGGGTTTTTTCTGCCCTTCTTGAGAGCTCAGCTCAGACTGGTCTTGAGGAGACCCATTCCGGATCGCCTCCCTGCCCCATTCCACACAGGGCAACCCCAGCTGCCACCAGTCCCCTTCCCAACATGCCCCCACCCACCCAAGGTCTTGTAAAAGCTGTAGGATACTGAGACTGAGCACTATTACTCTGCCAGCCTCCTGGCACCCCTTCTTGTACCCCTCATTGCCTCCAGCTATCTCCCTGTTCACCCATCTGCTTCTCCTGAGTGGTACAGAGATGGGCCCTTTCTTCCCAGAGGCAGCCCTCACTTCTGTGCCCGGGATCCCCTCCTCTCCTCCCCCTTCAGAGGCCTTGGCCTCAAAGGCCACAGGCAACCCCCCCTCCCCAGACCAATGGAATTACCAGAGCCAAGAGATGGCCACCCAGATTGTGTAAAAGCTCCCCGAGCAATTCTAATGTGCAGTCAGGGTCTTGAGAACAACCTGCCTTTCAAAAAAAGAAATACAATACAATACAATACAATACAATACAATACAATACAATACAATACAATACAATACAATACAATACAATACAATACAATACCATACCATACAATATAGTGCAATACAACTGAATAACATAAACCAGACTATAATAGAAAATATCACCGTGCTTCACACATTAGAAGGCTAACTATTGTTTCTTAAAAGTTTTGTTTCAATAGCGTGTGCTATTGTATGAGTGTGAGTACGTGTGTCATCCTGGGTCATGATGTGCACGTATTTCTTACTACAGATTATGGTTAAAATTTGTGTAAGCGTGTGTAAGTGTGTGTGAGTGAGAAACATTGCTCCAGAATCATTAGGATCTGATTCTCTCTTGCAGCCAAAATCCCTGACAGAGAAAAGCTACCTCCCTGTCTGCTCTTCATCTTTAAATGGCTTCCATAGCCCCCATCCCCAATACTTTCCTAAAGCTTCCTGCTGCACCTTCCAAATACGGAGGCTTCTTCCCAGACTCTGCGTGCTCCCACCGTCTGTGGGTTCATTCAAATAAATGACTCTCACTTCTGGAATTCTCTCTGTCCAAGGAATCCGTCATCCTCCAGATTTCTCCTGCCCTTTCCCGTTCCGTCTCTCACCAGCTAACCCTCTTCCTCCTGACTCTTTAATGTCTCATGCTCAGTATTCTCTCAAGCTTCTATTTTTATTCTTCCCTCTTTTCTTTGCCACCATCTCCTCCCAGGCAGTGGCTTCAATTATTCTGTGCATAAGACTCCAAATTCACGTTCCCACGGTTCCCTCTCTGGAGCTCCAGCTGTGTAGTTGGCGAGCTATGTGGCAGTCTCCTGGGAATGCGGGGGCGGGGTGGGTAGGGGTAAACACTGATGGCCTTCAATTTGGTCATTCGCTTGACTGTGTCAGGCAGGTGAAGCAAACGGGGACGATTATTATTCCTATTTTACAAAGGAAGAAATGAAGATTCTGAGACATCATGGTCACTCATCCAATGGTGGAGAGGACCCTACAGCCCATGTCTCGAGACTTCAGAGTTCTTTCCCTTCACATCATGGACTGGAACTCATGTGTACAAGAGCAAAGCTACATCTTACCCATTAAACCAGAGGTTCTCAACCAGAGCTATGCAACACAGCCATTAAGAATGCTTTTTACTTTTTTATTTTTATTTTAAATGTTTATTTACTTAGAGACAGAGCGTGTGTGCACATAGCAGGGGAGGGGCAGAGAGAGAGACAGAGAGAGAATCCCAAGCAGGCTCTGCTCTGTCAGCACAAAGCCAGACTCGGGGCTTGAACTCATGAACTATATCATGATCTGAACTGAACCCAAGAGTCAGATGCTTAACTGAGCCACCCAGGCATCCCAAGAATGCTTTTCAAAACAGAGATGGCCAGATTCCACCTCAAACTTACTGAATTAGAATCTTCTGAGAGAGATGTTTGTTTCAGCCTTTATATTTTGAAGTAATTACAGATAACACAGGAAAGTACACAGAAATGTACAGGGAGGTTCCACACACCTTCACCCGGCCTCCTGCAACGTTAATATCTTACACAACTACAGTCCAATATCACACTGTGATATGATGTTGCCCCCATCCGCGGAGCTTTTCAGATCTCTCCAGTAAGATGTGTACCCATTTGGGCGTGGGTATGTAGTTCTGTGCAATTTTGTCACATGTAGCTTTGGGTAACTACCACCATAGTCATGATTCTTAACTTTCCCATCAGCATAATACTCCCTAGAGCTCAGGGTTTGAAAGCTTCCATCCTTGAAGAACCCCACCGCTCCTCCTCTTCCCTCTCCTGGGAAGGCACCATCATCCTCAGAGCCACCCTGGCTTGAAACTGAGCCATAATTCGCTAGCCCTCCTTTGGTTCATCTGCCCATAGCCTATTAGTCAAGAGATCCGGAAGATGCTTCCTTCATAATATCTCTCTGGCCAGTATCTTGCCTTTGATCCTCATACCCACCTCTATAGCACAACAGAGCCTCAGGATGCCTCGTGACTGGGGGATGTCCTCACCCTTGAAAGGATGGCTCATTCATCCCTTACCTTCTCACATGTAAGAGGAGAGGGGCCAGCAGGCCTGGGTGCGGCAAGGTAGGGTGCACGGGTGGGCTAGTCAAGCTGTTCTCCCCTTGCTCAGGCATCCATTCCATGGACACAGGCCAGATAATAGCAAGTAGCCGTGAGAAGCAGAGGCTGGGCCCCTTCCTGTCTCCTGCATTAACAATCACCTTTAAAACTATGCTGCCTGTTTGCTACCACTCTCTGATGTCTTTTCCTCCCTTTACAACCACGGAACAATTAGAGTCAAGTGATCCATAAGCACTGCCCTTCAGAAAGCTCTAAAATCCGCTTCACAGCGCTGCTCTACACTTCTTACTACATGGTGATAAAATGAAAAAGAAAATTTGCTTATTGAGATTAAATATATTTCAATTATCTGATACGTTTCAGCTTTAATTGATAACAAAACACAAATTGCCCATCTGAATTTCTCATTATAGCAACGATTCACTGGAAAATTTACTACCTGACACCAGAGAAAGCACTAAAGATAACACAGGCTCAGTGACTCTCTGATCCCGTGCCCTAGCAGCCTAGTATTTAGTATCGTGCATTATCCAAAGCACATCCATATTAATCATCCTATCAAGAGCACTGGTTTTAAAACCATCTCAGTACCTGGTCTCTAAGTTTGGAAAATGTTATGGGGTGGTTGGTATATGTAGGTATCAGAGGCCCCAGAATGTGCCCCAAGGGAAAGAGGTAGCTGGTAGCATGGCTGGAGAAGGGGAGAGAGAAGGGGTAAGGGCTTCAACAAGTGTTTGTGGGCCACCCGAGGCTTTGCGGAGGCCGGATGGAACAGGGAGCAGGGCATCCAGCAAAGAGGACAGACTTTTTACAGCTCTGTTGCTGCCACCGTGTTACACGCCCACTACCAGCCCCACCATCGAGACCCCTGCAAACCAGCGCCACACCCAGCACCATCAACACCTCTGCTATCATCAGCACCACTGCTGAGACAACACCAACAATCTTCCAGGAAGAGGCCAAGGGATACCACAAACTGAAATGATGCTTCACAGAAAAGAGTCGCTGTGCACGTGGTGCAATGTTCACCGTGCATGTGGTGGGGGTGGGGGTCAGGGCTCTTTATCCTACACTGCACTAGAATGTTAGAGGAGAGAGTGGACAGCCAATGAGGAAAAGCTTAGGGACCAGGCCCCTTCAAGATGCAGAGAGGGTACACCTATGGAGTGAACCTTCCAGAGCCGTGACCATCAAGAATCTCTCATCTCTGAAGCAACATCTCATTGAAGGAGCAGTCGTAGAGAGCCTTAAAAAATGAGAACTGCCCCCCCAACAGAGGCTCAACCCTCTGCTGAGATGTCAGGCACAGAGCAGGGTACAGGGCTCAAGGGAGTTTAGGCACTCACCGTTGCTGCTGTTGTCATCCACCAGGATGATCTCCTTGAGCAGGTGTGGAGGTGTGCGTTCAATGGCTGAGTGGATGGAGCGCAGTAGCACTGAGAGTGCTTCGTTGACGAAGATGAACACGATGCTCACCTCTGGCAGGCTATCGGGGAAGGAGAGGTTGCGGCACCTACAAAGAAGAAAAGCCAGGCTCTTGGATCTGTCCGTGACTCAGATGCGGGGCACCCCAGGTACTGACCCACCCCATGTCTTGGCTCCAGCTTTGCTGGAGGGCTCAGGAGTCCAGATTCTTCCCAGGGCCTCTTCTTTGATACTTAAGACAAGCCCTAAATATATAACAGACTCACAACCATTAAAATGGATTTGTACCACAACAGAGTCTGGATTTGTCAATAATCATCCCAGCTGAATAGTTGTGCCGTAAACACCCAGTGTAGTACCTGGAACACAGCAGGTAGTCACCGAGTGTTTGTTAGAAGAATGGCTCAATCTTTCTAAACCCAATAGGATAGAAAATGCAACCAACGGAAAGTCTTTGTTTTTTCAAAATGGCAGCCAACATCTAGGTAAGAGCAGACCTTAGATGATCTTCTTTGGGAGAAAAAGATGTGCCCTTCCAGTGACTTCTGCCAGAATCCACTCTGTCTCACTGCAGAAGGCATACTGCCTGGGCCTCTCCTACCTCTCATTCATCACCAGGAACCAGACTCCAGACCAGGTTGAAGCTACAGTCAGAGTCTCTACACAAATGAGGGACAGAATGACAGGTCTCGTCTCATTTCACAGAGGAGGTCACTAAGGCTCAGAGAGATTGAGTCCCCACTGTGAATCAGCTGCCAAGATAGAATCACACTATGGTCTTCTGACATCTATACCTGGTTTTTCCCTCAGGGAAAGATGGTTGCTGGAGAGACTACCTCTAACTGTCTCATTTCCCCCCCTAGTTGTCCTGAAACCCTGAAGTCATTTGGAGGTCTCTTTCCCAAACGACTTGGAGCATAATCTTAAAAGTCTACATGCTATTCCCAGTAGGGAGAGGAACACACAAGTACTGTAAGCATCACCTTTATGGGCAAGAAACCATGATGGGTGCCATGCTCGGGCTGAAACGAAACATTATTCCAGAAGGCATGGACTCCTGTCTTCAGGACAGTTGAACAAAAGGAAAGAGCAGCAATTATAGGCCCTGGGCTCAGAGAGGAGGCTGTCTACTCCCACCACCTGCCACTGGAGGCTCCAGGAGTTCAGGGCTGGTGACCATGGTGTATGGCTCCAAAGTGGGAGGTGCAACCAGGTTAGAACATGCAATAACGAGCATAATGGTACAGAGCTTCTGCTTGTTGGCAATTAAAGTGCTGCAGGATAGGAATGGGCCTGTTCTTCCTTAATGAGGAAGGCTGCAGGATAACCAGGGCTGAGCAATTTGGAGAAATCACCGTGGGGCCCCAGCCTGCTTAAGAGCAGGAGATTAATAAACTAAAATCACCGTCTCTATGGTTACCAGAAATTTACAGAAACTTCTCCATTCTATTTCCAGCTCTCCTTCTCTCTCACCAAAGAGAAGTGGGGGAAGGAAAAGAGTTGAGCCTCTTCCCAAATCTGTTTCATACTTACAATTTATTTTATTTTATTTTATTTTATCTTATTTTATTTTATTTATTTTTTAATTTACATACAAGTTAGTTAGCATATAGTGCAATAATGATTTCAGGAGTAGATTCCAGCGAGTCATCCCCCATGTATAACACCCAGTGCCCAACCCAACAAGTGTCTTCCTTGATGCCCTTTAACCCATTTGGACCCTCCCCCTCCCCCACCCCCCTCCAGCAACCCTCAGTGTGTTCTCTGTATTTAAGAGGCTCTTATGTTTTGTCCCCATCTTTGTGTCTATGTTATTTTCATACTTAAAATGTTAATAAAACCACCAGGTTGACAGACTTGCATCGTAGAAGGCATTCATTCTTGTATTTAATGGAATAAATATTTATTGAGCTTCTTCCATGAAGCAGGTACTCTTGTAGGCAATAAGGGCACAGCAGGACAAGGACAAAGTACCTGTCCTCACGGCACTTACACTTTGACAGGGGAAACAGGTCAACATGGAAGCAAACAAATGATATAATTTCATGTAAGTACTGAGATGAAAAGTAAAGCAGGGTAAGAGGACAGCGTGATGCCTTGGCAGCTGTTCCAGAAGGAGTCGTCAGAAGAGGGCTCTGGGAGGAGGACAGATTTAGTTACACTCTTAAATGGTATGAAAAAGCAAGTCGTGCAAAGGCCTGGTGGGGCTGAGGGAATAGTGCTGTGACCAGAGAAAAGCAACTGGCTCATGGAAGTGCAGTGAAGGGATGAAGGGGGTGGGGAGGTAGAGGGAGGGACTTTAATGAAGGACAAAGACTGGAAGGCCTCCTTAAGCTCATCAAGACCCTTTCCAAAAAAATTTTTTCTTGTTGTGAAAATGATTTTTCGAACAGCCATCAGAAAGTTTGTGGCCAAAAGTCCATTCCTCTAGCTAGTGTTCTTTTTTTTTTTTTCAGTGTTTATTTATTTACTTTGAGAGAGAGAGAAGGAGGGTACATGCATGCGTGTGGGGGAGGGGCAGAGAAAGAGGGAGAGAGAGGATCCAAAGCAGGCTCCATACCCAGCACAGAGTCCAACGCAGCGCTCGATCTCACAACCGGGAGATCATGACCAGAGCTGAAACCAAGAGTTGGATGCTCAACTGACTGAGCCACCCAGGCGTCCCTGGCTAGAGCCTATTTATATCTATCAAGACCAGCAGCTGACCTTTCCGTAGGCATGAAAACTCACAAAAGCATCAAGATACAACCCACTCACTGACTGCATTTAAAAAATAATACAATACATGGCCAAACTGCTGGCACGTGACTTTGTATCATTGGTTTTTTATGAAGTGCAGTGCACAGCTCCCAGTAAGGTGGGTACGGTGGTACATGTTGGCAATCCTTCCCACTAACCCCACCAGCCGTGCAGACTGTGACCCTGTGTCTGGTAGCACTTCTCCAGAGGGTTCCTCAGAGCCCCACTAACCAGAGATCCAGGTGGTTCGTAGGGGTTTTCCTGAGCCGCGGGTTAACAACCCTCTACTCCCTTCCCTTCTTCCCTTCCCCATTTACCCCCTCCCAAGGAGACCAAGTTGAATTTCTCCCAGTATCGGCCAGGCCCACTAGACGGTTTGAACCCCCAGGGCTATGGGTCAACTCCTGATGGCCTTTCCGTAAGCAGAATGGAAATGTTTTCTTTTACAAGCTAAACTCTGATCACCATTTCCACGTGAAAGACTCCTTTGAACATAAGGGTTTTCTACGCAGGCCCTTCTGAATGGAACACCTAGTGCAATACATCATAATGGTGTGTGTTTATTGTCTGCCTCCCCCACTATAACCAAGCCCCCCAAGAACCAGGGCTGTATTTTGCTGCTGAGCTATCTTCTATCCTTAAACCAGAGTCTGCCCACACAGTAGGTTTTTGGAATTAAACAGAGCTAACAGGGCTGTTTATTTTATAGAAAGCAGACATTTTATATGCATGCCACTGACCCCGGTGGGTTCCTTTTTTTCTGCAAACCTCCTCCCTGGGTCAGAGAGTCAGGGCCTCTCTCCACCAGCGGGGTCCTTCCTCCCCCGAACTTATGGCCCCAGTTCCTCACATTCTGTCTCCAGCAGTTCTAAGTTTCTTTGTACTGTAATTAAGTGATCCCTCCAGGCCAAACGTCCTGACCTCCTTAAATCCTTCCTCCTTTTCTCTCTTGGGAGCCACTCAGGGTCCCTCCAGCAACAGCTGCCTTGCCCTGGCCTCTCTCTCTACACCTGGAGGCAAGCTCCCTTACACTTCAGTTTATTTGAACCTAACCCCAAATATGGATGTGGCTGAGCAGAGAGGGGGGAAGGCTGGGCAGGATAAGAAACACAAGGTGAGGGGCACCTGGGTGGCTCAGTCAGTGAAACATCCAGCTTCAGCTCAGGTCATGATCTCACAGTCCGTGAGTTCGAGCCCCGCGTCGGGCTCTGTGCTGACAGCTCAGAGCCTGGAGCCTGTTTCAGATTCTGTGTCTCCCTCTTTCTCTGCCCTTCACCCACTCCTGCTCTGTCTCTGTCTCTGTCTCTGTCTCTGTCTGTCTGTCTGTCTCAAAAATAAATAAAAAGTGTTAAAAAATTTAAAAAAAGAAAAGAAAAGAAAGACAAGATGGGCCCGTTTTTAGGGAAAGAGTGTTAGAGGGTGGATGAAGCCACCCAGGCCGAGCTCCGCCCCAAGCTGCCACGTGACCATGGGTGGGCCACTTCACTTCTCTGTATGTCCCATCCTAGAATGAGGGTGGCAGAAGAAATGATCACCTAGGTGTCTTTCTCTATAAAATTCGGCATCTTCTACCTCCCATGTGGTGAAAAGAAGACACCTCGTTGAGGAAAGAGTTTGCAAACCTCCCCGCCCTCCCATCCAGCACCTGGATTTGGCCACCACTAAATGCCACAAGAAACATCCTCTTACTGCTATCTTGATTACACAAGGTGGCCAAATGTCCCGGTTTGCCCAGGATTTTCCCAGTTTCAGCCCTGAAAGTCCCAAGCAAGGCGGGACAGGAGGTTGCCCAATGAGTAGACGACAGTGTCCCTAACCTTCTTGGGGGCAGGAACAGAGCTTGCTCACTCACGACTGCGCTCCCACTGCCCAGCACAGTGCCTGGCCCGCAGCAAGCACTCAGTCAGCATCCGCCGAATACACTGACGCTGCCCTTTCAAAGTGCCCAACACACAGACACCAGCACACAGTCATGGTTCCTATTGTCATCTCGACGCTGAAGCACAACTCGCATTGCTGGAGAAGGAGGCATAAAGAAGGAGGCAGAAGAGCACGCTAGGCAAGAGGTCCACATACCTGCCGGTCACACTCACCATCATCACTGCCGAACACAGGACAGAAGCCTGCCTGCCCAGGGCAGCCCAAGGCTTTCAAAAGGAACACACATTCAAGAACTGCTGTGGAAGAGAATTGTTCCAGACCCCAGCCCAGCACTTCTATCCTCCAGGGTCTGGCCCTCACACCCTCTGCTCCCCAGAGCCTGCTCCCCACCCGCTCACCTCCCCAGAGAAGGACCAGAGGACATGAGAGTCAGAGGAGCCACACAGGCCTAACCGGCCTTTCTCTCCTGATGCTTCTGGAGAAAGCCTGACTGTACGAGACCTGCTCCTTACTCATTTTGAGAAGAGGCATATTCTCCATAAAATTAAGCCATAAAAGTTCCCTTTTTACTTTTATTCTTGTTCAAAGTCGAGCCATTTTCCACTAGAGATAAAAACAAGGCATTTCTGAGAGCGAGTACTAGGGCTGTCTAATAAGCCGGAATTGATGGTCATGATAAACTCAACTTTATCGATCTCTGCACACAGAAGGCGATGCGGGGTGGGAACAGCTAAGTAAGGGCCTCTCGGCCGAGCTCCCTGAGACTGCTGTGAGCTGCTCATAAGGCACATTTATACCAAGAGCTTCAGTGCCACTGTTGCCTGTGAGGGACAGTGGCCAAGTAAGCAGGGCCAACCTAGGCTCCTGGAGGCCGGGCGCTGCCCAGGACAGCAGCCAGATGCCTGTATGTGGCATCAGTGGATTTCCTGCCTACATGTGGCATCAGTAGATTCTCCCCTCCCTATGACCTCGGCAAACCTTCAAGCTCCCAGTCCATCTGGTGATAATTCAAAGAGGCTGCTTGACCGAGGGTGAGAGAGTGGGTAGACTTCTTCCAGAATAAAGGTCAAAGTCAAATGTTTGCTGATGCTGCTGCCAGTGCAAGGGGTAACCAGGTCCACCATGCTAGGGTTCTGGGAGTGGGGAAGGGACCTTCTTGGACCAAGCAGTGAGAAGATGACACACCTAGGTACCCAAGGGTCCCCAGCCCCTCTTCCTTCCCAGGGTTCTCCCAAGCAGCCCTCCCTGCAGCCATGGTCAGCACATGAGGGTTCAGAGATACCATTAACCACCTAGAACATTAACCTTGGGACACTGCCTTCTTGGCCCTTTGAGGCCGTCAGTGTCCTCGCCCCAGCTTCCCCCCTCCCACCTGCACCCACAGGAATTGCTTGATCCTCCTCTGGCCTTACTTGGGTACACTGTTGGCATCTTCTAGACCTTTCCAGATTAGATAGTCTCCCAGGCTTGCCAGCGTCCAGTCTCCTGGACTTAATGAAACCTAAAGATAGGTCAATGTAGGGATTCTCACTGAGCATGAGGACAGTCAAGACTTTTACTCTCTCTGGCATCTATATCTCCATGACCTCTGTAGCTAAGAGACTGCATGGAGCTTGCCACCCCCACTGCCCATGGACCCCATGTAGAATATTTGGAAATTATAATAGTAATAATTTCCATTTTCTGAGTGCTCATGATTTGTCATAAACCATGCTAAGAGATGTAGGGATATTTTTACTCTCCCCCTGCCCGCCCCCATTTATTCCTTCTTACAATCCAATATGGTAAACATATCTATCCCCAATTTATAGATGAGGGAACTAGGGCTAAGACAGTAAGTTATTTTCCAGGGCTTAAACCTGGCCTCATTTGTCTCCAAAGCCTGTACTCATAATCCCTGTTAAACTAGGGTCTGTATCTTCCTTCTCACTCTCACCCAGAGATGCATCTGGCAAAACAATGGTGTTGTGATGACCCAGATACTTGATTGGGGGTGGGGGCACAAAACATAAGTTACTCCAGGCTGCCAGCTCTGATGAAAGATGGAACGGGTGTAGTATGTCTAGTAGGATGATGGGGGCAAATATAAACACTGCTGGGCACCCGAAGCCTAAATTCTTCCTGTTGCATTGTTCCCATTGGGATAAACAATCCCAGTGACTCCTTGTATAAGGGTGTCTGGGTCTTCTGTCCTGTGGCTTCATCAGTTGGCTCATAACTGATGGGACCAGAGACCTATTCCTGAGCCCCAAGTAGCTACCAACAGCCTGGCTGTCAGCATACAGGGCAGCCTCACTCAAGACTCTGTGTAGCCAGATCTGGCAATCCTGAAGAAGGACCAGCAACCCTATCAAGCTCTTTCTCATGGGGAGGTTGAACGTGAGATACCCCAAGAAGGCAGAAGGCAGGAGTCTGGGGCAGTGGGAATGATGGAGTTGGAATAGGACACTGTCAGTGAGCTGGAGACACAGACAGTCACCACTAGAGACACAGAACTCTAACAATGAGCCAGGAGGATGCAGACTTGAGCTCGTCCATGATGTCTTCAACTATACTGCCCTCTTCCATACCTGAACACATGGCTTCGAATTGTATGATTACGTGACTATGTGTGAACATCAACCCACAAAGAATCCCACCCCTCTGTGGTTGCTGAGTGAGTTCAGTTCCTTGCTCTGAGAGAGCATACAAGACCTAGTAAAGAGAGAACAAGTATGACTCCTGGGCTGGAATTGGATGTCCCATGATTCTCCCAGCATCCTTCGCTTTTCTTGCATGCCACTTATTTGCTATTGCAATGTGTTTTTCTGTGATTGTTTAACAAACAGCAGTGTCTCTGCTAGACTATAAACCATATGAGGTCAGGGCACCTGGATGGCTCACTTGGTTGAATTCCTGACTCTTGATTTTGGCTCAGGTCATGATCCTAAGGTCATGGGATTGAGTACCATGTCAGGCTCTGTGCTGAGTGTGCAGCCTGCTTAAGGTTCAGTCTCTCTCTCTCTTTCTCTCCCATACACACACAGCCCCTCTTCCCTGCTCATGCTCTCTCTCTAAAATTAAGAGAAAATTAAAAAAAAAATTAAACAGCATCAGTGTAAGGCCACACCTGCTTTACTCACCAGGTATCCCTACTGCCTCACACCATGGTCAGCACAGAGAAGAAACTATTGAGCGTCTGGCTCAATGAACAAATAAATAAATAAATATTTGAATGATGAAGAGTAGAATTAATTCAGACCCATGAAAGCCCTGTGGGTGGGAATGATACCATGAGCTGACAGAATAGGAGTCACTGAGTCAAACATTCACTCCCTGACTGTATGAGTTTCCTAACACTAACAGAGCTGCTGTAAAAAATCATTGTAAACTTGGGGCCTTAAAACAACACAAACGTGTTCTTTTACAAGGATGGCACAGAGAGGCTGGTAACTTGCTGGAGGTCAACCAGTTTGTAAACGAGAGACCTGGCCTTGGAACCCAAGTTTCAAACATCACTCTATAACCTAAGCAGAAACTTCATCCGTTTGTTACCTCGTTTCTCTCATCCTCCAAAAAGCCAAAGGGGTAAATGGAGGCAGGCAGGGTGGGGATACCCAGAGGCTTCTGGGACCTGGCAAGATACCACATCTGGCCCAGCTGTGGAAGAGACAGCAGACACCTGAGAACTGAGAGCTTTACCAGTCTGCAAGGCAAGAGAAATAGACCCATATGGTCAGGGTGCAGATTTTGGCACAGAAACCACGGACAGGTCAACTACCAAGGAGATGTGATCATCAGAGTGTCCAGCTTTAGTCCAGAGGGAGAACTTCTACAAATGTTTTTCAGGTGATTATACAATTTCGAGAAAGGATCTGCTAATATCAAATGTTGATTGTAAGTAGGACAAGAGGGAAAAGAGTCATTTGAAATGTAAACACCTGTAAAGGAAGCAGGAAACCATTTGTTCCTAAAAACATCTTACTGGAAACCCAGGGAAAATAGACTCCTGGGGGCTACATGGACAGCTGCCCAGAGAACAAGCAGGCTGGCTCTGGTGGAGAAGACCGAGCGTCTCCATGTGGTGAGTCTGTTGGTAAACAGGTCAGGCCTATGGCAAGGAGAACGTGGGGTAGGGGAAGGTGAGCCCCTTAAGTCAGGAAAAGGAAGATGGGGCATCTCTGCTCTCCAGCAAAGCTGGCCCTGGGCCTCTGATACCCAGAACTCTGGAGCTGGGGTGAAATCCCTCTATGTGATCTGCCTGGCCCTCCTCTCATCTAGTGCTGGGGCTGATGGCCTGGTCCACGTGGCTCCTTGTCCACACGGCAGGACTCCAGGTAGTTAAAGTCACGGTCATGTCCCCCAAGCCATCTCTTTTACAGATCAAAGACCCAGATGATACAAGGAACAAAAAATTAAATAGCAGCGACTATGGGTCAGGCAGTGTTCTGAGAGCTCTCCATTCAACCTCTGTATTACTATCTCTAGCTTGCATATAGGAAACTCAGGCATAGAGAGGCTGGAGAACTTGCTGGAGGTCAACCAGCTCATAACAGCACTCTATAATCTAAGCAGAAACTGCATCTGTTTGTCATGTTACCCACTTCCCCTCTTGGCTTGTTCTCCTCTGAACATCCTCTTCTTTCTCTATATCCCTTAAAATCCAGTTATGCAGTTGTGATCTGAGTGGCAAAACAGACAAAACTATCACCTCCCCTTTTTAAGACAGTATATTTCTATTAATATAGCTCAAGATTATATTATCTTTAAGAATAGCCCACAGGATACTGTTGGCCCATAAGGAGCCTAACACGAAGAATTGGAACTGTTTTCGCCGAGTGCGTTAGTAAAAGAGTATTTTCCCCCCAACTGTGTGTGCTTAACATCTCCAGGGTGCTAGCAGAATCATTACTAAGGGTGTTCCCTCCTTGTCCTGAGGCAGCCCTCACGGAGGATCTCTGGGTCACCTCCATAGAGCTAAGATCCCAAACTAGAAAAACTCACTGGGGCAGAGGAGGGCCAGGGTGCTGAGGCAGTGTCCTACAGACACAAGACCCAGGTAAAAATACTGGTTCTGCCGCATACCACCCATGGGAACTTCAATACGTTTCTTACCTTTGCAAATACTCCGTATTCTCCTAAATAAAATAGAAATAATAGTAATTACCTCCTAGAGATGTAAGGGTCAAGTTAAATTAGAACATGCATGTTAAGCAGTTTGCACAGCACCTGGCACCCAGGAAGGGGGCAAGTGGTGCTCTTGGTGAAAATCAGCAGCCCCTGGGTAGCAACTCACACATGGTGTAGCAAATATGATCCCAGCTGCTCCCCCTAGAGCCCTCCCCCTTGTCCCCCAGGACCAGCTACATAATATGGGGGGCCCAGTGAAGAAAGAAAAGCTGGTGGTATTCAGAAGTTATTCAGAATTTTAACACAGTAACGGTAGAGCATTAAACCAAGCACAGAGCCTTTCCAGCCTTCTTGGGATCCTGTGCAGAGGCTGCACACACAGGAGTTTCCTAAATGCGAATATTGCTGCTGGAAGAAAGCACTACAGATGTGGTGGCTTAGAACAACACGCATTTATTATCTTATAGTTCTGGAGGTCAGAAGTCTGATGCGGGTCTCACAGGGCTAACATCACAGTGTTGACAGGACTGCGTTCCTTTCTTGAGGCTCACAGCGATAATCTGTTTTCCTGCCTTTCCAGTATCTAAAGGCTGCCTGCATGCCTTGGCTTATGGCTCTTTTCCATCTTCAAGGGCAGCAACAGCTGGTGGAGTCCTTGTCATGCTGCCATCCCCCTGGCTCTGACTCTTCTGCCTCTCTCTTCCACTTTTGAGTGCCCTGTGATTACACTGGGCCCATCCAGATAAGCCAAGATAATCTCTTTATTTTAAAATCAGCTGAGAACAACCTTAATTCCATCTGCAACCTTAATTCTCCATTGCCATGTGCCACACTATAGTCAATGGTTCCAGGGATTAGGACATGGGTGTCTTTGGGAGACCATTATTCTGTTTACTTCACACACCCATGAAGCCAGGCCTGCTGGCCCCCAAAGTCCAGAGATCTCAGATGTGTATCTAGAGTTTGCTCCATGAGAACCCTACAGCCCTCCGATCCATACATGCAAACCTGTGGCCACACCCCAGTGACAGCAGCAACACCCACAGCCACCTTGCTAACTGTTCCTAGGTGGACTGAGCCCCCTGGCTCCATGCTGCATTCTCTCTCTGTTATAATCCCATCCTGATCCTTTCTACTTGGATGTTCATACAGGATCTCTCCAGGTCAGGACTAGGGCTGTGTGTGTGTGTGTGTGTGTGTGTGTATGCACCCATGCACCTATCTGTCCCAGTTGTTCCCTCCTGGGGTTGCAGAAAATAGTCTTAACTCCCTTTAATCATCCCTTCATGCCTTGGCCTCAAGCTTGAGCCCACCAGTCAACCCAAAAGTCAGTCCACACTATTCCTGGGAGGGAGGGACTAAGACCTAGGGGGACACTGGAGAGAAGGGTGACATCATCACTGACAGACTCAGGAGTCTCTGACGATCAACCAGCAAGAGACCAGAAGCAGTACCTGCCAGAGGCTCTGCCTTGAACTACCTTGGAGGTAGGCCATAGGGTTGCCATGGCAACTTCAAGCCTTGAAGCTTGACACCCAGAGCTCCCCCTCTCTTGCCCACATCCACATGCCCCCCAGATCAGGTACTCATCCCTTACACTTTCCTGGCTCCTGTTCAGAAATAACAACCACTGCCTGCATAAAAGGATGAGATGTGCCCCTATCGTTTTGGAACTATGGGCTCCCATATGCCACCTGCTCGACCCGCTGTCACTGGGGTGGGGGCCCGCCCTTACTTTCCTGCCCTGAGCTGGCGAGTGGCTCCAACCCCCATGATCCTCCTTCCCCACAATCACAACCCATCTTCTCAGTGGCTCCCCAAAGATGCCACCTCCATCCCCTCCAACCCTCAGGCAAAGATTTCCCTGATCTCTTTCTTATACCCTCATTTTCCAAAAAATTGATACTTCATCTACATGCAGCAAAATTCACAGATCTTAAGTGAACTTGATGAGTTTTGACAAATGCATATTCCTATGTAGTCCACACTCCAATAAGACTTGTTTTTTCCCTTCTCTCTTTTTGCCCCTCATAGGTTATTTTGGAGCCTACAGACAAGGAGGAGGAGGGTGAGCACTGTGGGGCAGGAGCATACAGAGAAAGCCAGAGGAACGTTTGGAGCTTGCCCCTGGGGATGTAAGGGATGGGGCAAAGTCCAGCCTGGGTGGGATGCAGCCTTTCTTCCCTTCAATCCTGAGGCCTGGGTGTCTCTCCAACCCAGAAAGCAAGAAGGCATAGCCCTGCCCAGATCCAGCAAAGGACCCTCACGGGGTGAGGTCTAGGAGGACCACCAGAGGAGGATGCCAAGGCCCTGTCTCTCCTGAGTCTTCTTACCTGGATGGCCAAGGGCCTACTCTGCTCTTGTTACAACAATGAAGACAGAATGAATGGCATTTCGATTTCCCTCAAAGCCAACTGTCCTGGAGCCCAGAGGAAAATCGTCCTTCCTCTGCCCAGATGAGACTAACAAAATTGCCACACTTCCGGTTCCCATGTCCTTCCTTTTCCAGGGGAGGGCCGTCACAGATCCTAAAGGGAAGCTCCTTGCAGATGCTTCTCTGGGTCCTGCCTCCCTGCTACACAGAAGAACAGGGCTTCCGTGGGCCATCAAGTCCAGCCCCTGACTTACTACAAACATGTAAGAATGACTCCTCTTCAGAGAGGCCAGGAGATGGTCAGCAAGCTTTCTGATCACCTGTCCTGCTCTCCTACCACCTTCCATCTGGATTCCCGCTACAGTGTTAGCTCCTTGAAGTTTCTGTCTGACGCTTTACTGGGTACCTGGCACACACTTGGAGCTCAGTAAACGTTCGTTGGATGAATACATTAATAAAGCCTAGCAACACGCTGGCTGGACTTTGTTCCTCCTGCTGTGTATAAGGCACTGAGTATAGTATGGTCCTTTTAGCCAGATGGAAAAATGGGTCAGATTACCTCTTGTAGCACCAAGAAAGGAGACAAAATAAGGCACCAGCCAGAGATGATGGAAGAGTGGGTGGGGCAGGATTCGGAACACCCACTTTCTGGTCCAGGAATGAAGCCAAGCATAACGTCAGGGTTAGGACTTAGAAGAGCAAACCCAAGAGGAAGGACAAAGAGCAGAGTGTGAAATCCAAGCACACCTCCAGGGGCAGAAGTCCCCACGGGCAAACAGGAGGAGGGGACAAAGGCACTGAGAATGAAGCAACACCCACCTGGCCTGATTCTTCTGGAGACTATCCCTAGTATGGTGCTTCCTCTCCAGATGCTGCCGCTGCCCCACCCACCCTACCTCCAATCCCAACATTACCTGTAACAACGGCATCGTTCTCTACCTTGATGATGGATTGTATGCTCACCAAAACAGATTTTCCAACACTTAGAGAAGACTTTCCTGACTCAGACGAACTGATCAGCCCAGTGCCACATACTTTAAAGCAGTCCTCACTCCCAAGAGAATGTCACAGGTTGACACCTCAAGGCAGTAAGTCTGGTGGCAGTTACAAACACAAACCCTGGGTTCGGTCCCCAGCCCTGCCACTAGTGACCACAAGCAGATTTTATCTCTTCATGCCTCAGTTTCCTCTTCGATAAAATGGAAACTAATAATAATACTGTCAAATAATAAGAAATATATATATTGGTCTCTACCCCTGGTTTTTGCTGATATTTGGTCTTTGAGCCCAGTTCCTGACATGGAGATCCTAAACACTTTGTCATTTCCTGACTGAAAGTAGTATCTGACAGAGCTCCTAAATCCCTTGGAGTTTCCTGGGTGATAAGAGCATCTTTTTTTTTTTTTTTTTTTAAACATAATTTATTGTCAAATTGGCTAACATACAATCTGTAAAGTGTGCTCTTGGTTTTTGGGGTACATTCCCGTGGTTCATCACTTACATACAACACCCAGTGCTCATCCCAACAAGTGCCCTCCTCAATGCCCGTCACCCATTTTCCCCTCATCCCCACCGTCCCCCCCATCAACCCTCAGTTTGTTCCCTGTATTTAAGAGTCTCTTACGGTTTGTCAATAGGAGCATCTTTTGATCTAATGAGGTGACTCTTGATGGGCCCCGGATGAGGTCTGGTCACCAGAAAGACTAAACCATAATTAGAAGTTTGAAACTTTCAGTCTAACCTCCCCACACAATCCTCTGAAGAGAGAAGATGTGCTGGAAAATGAGTTAATAATCGATCATGCCTGCATGATGAAGCCTCATAAAGTATGGGTTTCAGAGAGCTTCCAGGTTGGTGAACACACCCACATTCCAGGAGGATGATGCACCCCAAGCCCACAGGGACAGAAGCTCCTATGCCGGGGACCCTCCCAGGCCCCACTCTATGTACCTCCTCATCAGACAGTTCATCCATATCCTGTATTATATGCTTCACAATCAACCATTACATGTAAGTATTTCCCTGAGTTCTGTGTAATTGCAGGCAAGTTCCTGAATTCAAGGATGGGTCATGGGAAACTCACTTTATAGCCAGTCATTCAGAGACACAGGTGATAACCTGACACTTGTGATTGGCTTCCGAAGTGAGGGCAGCGTCATGGGACTGAGCCCATAACCTGTAGGACTGACTACCAGAGGTAGAGAGTGCCAGAACGGGATGGAATTGTAGGGCCTCCAGCTGGTGTCACAGAATCAGCTGGTGTGGAAAAACCCGACACATCTGGTGTCAGAAGTATTGTGAGCAGGAGAGCAAAGAACACCGTGTGCTTCCTAGACAAGTACCTACTCCAGAAGGTTACTGCGAGGAGCCAAACAGTTAACATAAATAAAAGTGCCAGACGCATCCCTGCAAACATGGCTCAAGCTATATAAATGTTTGCCAATGTAATTTGAAATAGGATGATAGTAAAGACAGTGAAACAAATGTTTCCAAACGGAGTTAAACAGGATAAGCTAAGCGATGACCTTGTTACAAGGCAGGAATGGTTTTAGGGAAGTTAACAAAGAGGGGCACTTTTACCTAAGCACACCCTTGTTTTGAGTGGTCCCCCAACAGCTCTTGGGTCTCTGGCGTGTGTCTGGCACAGGCTCTGATAGAGTCCCTCCAAGCAGACGCATAAAGAGGAACTGCATTCTTAAAGCCACTGCAGAGAGGACTGCTGGGGGCGCACTCAGAAGGCTCAGCGCTACCTTTTATCAGGGATTCCATTTTTCCTCTATAAAGAGTCACCGTGCCCAACAGGGGAGGTGTGGAAACTCCATAAACTGTAGCTTTGTGCAGAGGGAAGGTCTTTCTATTGGGACTATTGCTCCTTTCCAATGGCTCAGAATTCTGCCCACCTGGAGTCCTTCAAAGATCCTTTCTCAGCAAAGTCTGGAAATCCAGGCTGGACTGGCCCCCAAAACGTGCCTCTTCCAGAGCATGCTTGCAAGGGATGGCCATGTGGCCTCTGTCCATCCCCCCCCCCCCCCCACCTTCCTGTTTCTCTCCCATGGAAATAGGAAGGAACAGCAACAGGGCACCTCTCTCAATGAAGGGTTAGGGGCTCCGGCATCGGTTGGCTCTTAACAAGACAGCTGCAGGCTACCATCAAAGACCAGGATTAGGCATCTGGATACACAGTTTTGGCTCAACTACTTATCCAACTGTGTGACCTCAGACATAACACTCATTACACTTTCTGTTCCTCAGTTTCCTCAACCCTGAATGCGAAGAATATGCCAGTTCCTTCCCTACCTCCATCCACTTCAGGTTGGCGTGGTCCAACAGGGAAGGGCATTCTCAACAAGTCGAGCCCTATGTAATTACCGTTAATTGTTATGGTCATGTTGCAGTCTGTAAGATCTACCCTTTCCTTCCTTAGCTTCCTTCTGATTTCCTTTTTAACGTGGAACAAACGTGCATTGAGCTAGGCCTGAGTTTTGCATCAGAGTTGGCTGCAAAAAGTCTGTAGCTCCTGTGCCGCCAAGATCAAGGCCAAGGCCCCTGCAGAAGTCCTGGGGCCCCAATTCCTCTTGAGGACTCTTCTTCCAGAGCGTCTAGGTTCTGCCCACATCAGACCTACTTCTCTGCAGCCCCAGGCACGGTGCCTGCAGCACTCCCGGAGGGCTGAGACCTTGTGGCGCGGAGATAAAATCACCTTCAGGATATTCCCAGAATCCAACCCCATCCCAACACCTGCCCACTGCCATCATGGTCCAAGCCACCATCGCGTCTCACCTGGCTATGCAGAAGCCTCCTAACTGGACTCCCTGCTTTCTCCCTGGCCCTTTCAGTCTGTTCTCAGCACAGCAGCCACAGGGGCCTTTAAAAATGACAATCAGAACATATTACTAGTCTGCTCAAGCCCTTGGATCCCCATCTCACAGAGTGAAAGGTACACCCCTTGCAGCAGCCTGCAAAGCCCTTCCCTGGCAATTCTCAGCCTGGGCTGTATACTGGAATCACATGAAAGTTCTAAGCAATACAGATAGAGTGTCACTTCTGGAAACTCTTTAACTGGTCTAGGGTGTGGCCCTGGCATCAAGATTGATTATTTATTTATTTATTTTAACGTTTATTTATTATTGAGAGTCAGAGAGAGAGACAGAGCATGAGCATGGGAGGGGCAGAAAGAGGGGGAGACACAGAATCCGAAGCAGGCTCCAGGCTCTGAGCTGTCAGCACAGAGCCTGACGCAGGGCTCAAACTCACAAACTACAAGATCATGACCTGAGCCGAAGTCAGATGCTTAACCAACTGAGCCACCCAGGTGCCCTATCAAGATTATTTTAAAGCTCCCTATGAGTTGAATATGTAGCCAAGTTTGAGAACCACTAACCTACTTGATCTGCTTCCTGTTGCCCCTCTGCCCTCATCTCCAATTACTGCCTTCATGCTTGCTCTGGTCCAGCCACATGGGCCTCTTTTTTCTTTTTCAAACATGCCAAGCACACTTCTCCTACCTCAGGACCTTTGCACTTGCTCTACATAGAAAGTTTTTGCCCAGGTATCCGCATGGCTTGCTTCCTCATCTCTTCTGGATGTTTGCTCACATGTCACCTTGTTAGTGAAGTCTTTCTCTCCACCTCACTAAAAACTCAACACCTCCTTCTATTCCAGGAAATCCCTATCTCTGTCTTCAACTTTCTATTTCTTCATGACATTTGCTACCATCTAACATGGTACATATTTTACTTTTAAAAAATTTATTTTATTTTATTTTATTTTATTTTATTTTATTTGAGAGAGAGAGAGAGAGAGAGAGAGAGAGAGAGAGAGAGAGAGAGAGAGAACAAACAGGGGAGAGGGGCAGAGGTAGAGACTCTCAAGTAGGATCCATGCTGGGGCTCAATCCCACAACCATGAGATCATGACCTGAGCCAAAATCAAGACTTGGATGCTCAACCCACAGAGCCACCCAGGCACCCCTGTTTTATTATGTGTCCCTGCCCCTCTAGAAATGCAAGCTCTGTGAGGGCAAGGATTCCTGTCTGTTTTGTTCACTGTACTATCCCTGGGCCTAGACTATGCTGATACATAAGAAGTGCTCAGTAACTATCCTTTATGTGAATATATACTCTTCTAGCCCCTTGTAGATCCTCAGCTGCTCTTTCAGCCCTAGAACCCAATCAGGTTCTCCTTGGGCCAGGGAAAAACCATACTCAATTATACAGTACACAGTAGGTGCTCAATAAATGTCTGTGGAACTGAACTGAACTTTCCTCCCTAGAAAAACATAGCCTCCAAACCCAGCAGCAAGATTTTTCCTAAAAACCCCAGATACAAGCTCACTGTGGTTTGCAACTTTAAGAAAATTTTAAAAATAAGGAGAAAGAGGGGAAAAGAAGGCATGGGGGGGGGGAGCTCACAAAAGTTAATGAGATTTTCTCAGCTGTGGTACGTGCCCACACTTTTAATAATTAGGAGTAATAAAAACTCTAACTGAACCTTAAAGGAACGTCTTCTGTGACAAAGAGAGAAGTCGAGACAGACTTCTGCGTCGGGCATAATGACTTGTTAGCCCTGGAAGATGGATAGACTTTAAAATACTAATTTATAGGAAAAAAATAATTGTTCATAAAAATGCAACTAATTGGGTTAAAATGACTTATTAACAAGAATACTGGATGATTCTAAAGCCCATAGGGAGTAAATTAGGTTATTAATCCTCAACGCCTCATGAAAGAAGCTTCCCCTGCTTAGCAGATGGAGAAACTGAGGCTGAGGGAGGGGGAGAGTGAGTTGCCAATGGAGGCTGAGGGCACAGACCCTGCGGGAGAGGGACCCAGGAGCCCCAAGGCCCTGTCCTGACTCTATCCCCAGAACTGTGGTGACCCCGTCTCCCCACAGGCAGGTCGAAAGGGCCCAGCCACTGACTCTGCTCACCCACTGGGTCTGAGGTCAGGCAGAGGCCGGTCGAGGGGCAGACGGTCACTGAGGTAGGCGTTGTAGCCGTAGTACTGGAACTGCTTCAGGGCCATGCGCCGGCCTTCAGGGCTGAGCTCCTGGCCCCAGTGTGCAAACAGAGAGGAGTCTGTGAAGGGCTCAGCCTCTGCCTCCTCGGGCTTGGCGGGAGCCTCTGGAGAAAGAAGGGACAAGGAGACAGTGGGTCAGAGTGCACCCCTGCAAATGCCATGACAACCCCTTTCCCTTCCTCACCATCACCTTGCATACAACAATCTTATCCCCGTATTTGGGAGCTGTGGGGAGGACAGACTGCAATCGTCATGCTTCTCCAAACTCATTTATCCACCCATTCATCCATTCATTCATCCAACAACCACTAGGCACAAGGGATACAGAAATACATCCTACAGGGTCTACCGAGAAGCTGAGGGATGTGATCCAGATGCCCCATGGCTTCAAGTGAGAACTCCCTCCTTTCCAGTCGGCCTCCCCACCAGAGATTCTAGCCTTAGCCCTCAAAGTGGGTTTCCACTTCTCTTTCCCAAGATTGCACCCCCACTCCCTGCCGGTCCTGGGCTGGCCCCACACCCAGGCCCTCCAGCTGAGGTTCTGCTCCCCTTTCCAGCTCTTGCCAGCCCACCTCCCTGTCCGCTGTCTGGTCTGATATGAGTTGCCTGGCCCCACCAAGCCCCATTCATGTGGCTCCAAGGACCTCCAGCCAGACTGCCTCCTGCTGCTTCCAGCCTGTGCCTACCAAATAGGGAATCACTGGCACAGAGGACAGCCCAAAAAATCCCCAGTCACCCATGCATTGTTGGCACTGCTCATTGGACCCCTGGTAGACTTTGTAGGGGCAGCCCCCACACTAGGATAAGGAGAGCTCATGGTTTCCCTGGAACTTTCTAAGAAAATGAAGAGGACATTATTACCTATAAGAGCAGAAGCTTTGGATTCATACAGATATGGATTCAAAGAAATTCCCGCTGCACCATTCACTGGCTACATGGCCTCAAGCAAACACTCAATGTCTCTGTACCTCGACTGCCCCATTTGTAATGCAGGCATACTAATATCTACCCATGTCCGCCCCCACAGGATCTGAGAGGATTACATACAATAATGTATATACAGCACTTCGGCTAGCATATGTCTCAGAAAAAGTACACAATAATTGGTAACCAGCGTAACACATAGCAAGGGGAGCCTGGCAGGGCATTTAAATCTTTCTTTTATGGGGGCAAAAGGTAGGTCTTTCCACGACATAGGCTGGTGGGTCAAGACTTGGGAATTTATTCTAAGGGTCATTTAGTCAAGGTCAGATATCAGAGCAATTGGACAGAGATGCCAAGCCCACTGGATGATGCCCTCCGTGCTCATAAACATGATATAAGTGAGAGATGGTGCTGGGAGTCTGGAAATGAGACAGAGACCAGAAGGAAGCAGAAGTAGGTTGGGGACAGAAGAGGCAGGCTTGGGATACTTACTAATGACCCCTCAGCCATCCAGGCAGGCTTGGGACTTTTGCCA
Organism: Puma concolor; assembly: GCF_028749965.1. Lineage (NCBI taxonomy): Eukaryota > Metazoa > Chordata > Mammalia > Carnivora > Felidae > Puma > Puma concolor. The sequence goes on along the minus strand of NC_141676.1, from coordinate 47,997,538 downwards.
ATGCCCCCTCAGCCATCTGTATGAAGCCAGTAGGTGTATGAAACACCTATGTCAGATAACTTAAAGGCACAGGCTGGGCACAGGTGAAGGTCTAAGAATGCAGAGTCTTTGAGGTTGAGGAGCTCAGAGCTGCAGACCACAGTTCTTACTATCACCACCTCTTGGGGGGAACGCGCAGACATACCCCAAACCGGAGGTACATGAATCTCCTGGGATAACCATCATGGCTAGTCCCCACTGAGTGCTTTCCATGAGTCAGGCTCTGCTGTGAACGTTTTTGCCACATCAACTCATCGCGCCCTGCGTGGTGGGAACTATTATTGTTTCGACTTCACAGGTAATGAAAGTGAGGCCTGGGGAGGATGAGAAACTTGCCCTGATTCACTCACAAGGAGGCAAAGTAGTGGAGGGTCAGTCCTGAGAAGTCTGTCTCTCTAGGCAGTGGTCCTAACTGCTACACCATACACCTTCTACGTGGCAATGGGCCGGGACACACATGCGTTCCAAAGACAAATGAGGCACGCCAATTTTCCTTCAAGACATGGAAGGAAACTCAGGTACCCAAAGCGGATTAGGATCTAATAAGGAGTAAAATGCGAACTGCATGTGCATTTCTGTGACAGAGCAAGCGTTTTTAGTACTTGCGGTGGCCACTGCAAGTTCCGTGCCAGAACTCAGGGCCCACTTGCTCTCCCCTACGAGGCATAAGTGAAGGGAAGCACAGGGTTTACATGATCGATCGTCAAGGTCCTCACCATCCCTAAAAAGATGTAAGACTCGTTCGTGTGGAATGTTGGGGTAGTAAAAACCTAAACCAGTGAGCCAACTGAATCATATGATATTTAAAAGAAATGGAGTTTTACTGCTCTCACATACCTAAATGGATATTACCAAGTAAAATGAGATCAGTTAATGAAAAAATTATGATTCACAATTAGACCTGCATTGCATAAAAATGTATTATAAACATATTAAAGTCCTCGGTTCCACCACACGCCCCTGTCTTTTTGCTCGGCATGGGTATAAACCACAACGAACTGGAGAGCAGTGGGTCTCGAATGATAAGCCGGCGGGGGCGGGGGGGGGGGGGGCACGGCAGCAGCAAGAAGTCCTCTTCGTTGAATTCCTGCCCAGAGCCAAGCACCATGCTGGTCCATGTCTTTACCCAAGGTGATCTCTGTCTTGCTCATGGGTGTGCCCTCCACGAGGGCAGGCTGACATCTGTCTTATTCCCTGCTGCGCCCCCAGCATGGTACACAGCTCTTGTGAGGGGCTCAATATACCATTTTAAAATAAGTTAGTTGAGGTGCCTGACTGGCTCAGTCGGTTAAGCATCTGACTCTTGGTTTCAGCTAGGGTCATGATCTGATGGTTTGTGCATTCAAGCCCTGCATCGGGCTCTGAGCTGACAGTGCAGAGTCTGCTTGGGAGTCTCTCCGCCTACCCCCACCCCCCCGCCCCACCCCCTGCCCTTCCACCACTCTCTCTCAAAATATAAATAAATGAAACTTTTTAAATATTTTTTTTAACGTTTATTTATTTTTGAGACAGAGAGAGACAGAGCATGAATGGGGGAGGGTCAGAGAGAGGGAGACACAGAATCTGAAACAGGCTCCAGGCTCTGAGCTGTCAGCACAGAGCCTGACACGGGGCTTGAACTCACAGACCGTGAGATCATGACCTGAGCCAAAGTCAGCCGCTTAACCGACTGAGCCACCCAGGCGCCCCAAAACTTTTTAAAAGATAGAATAAGTTTGTTGAACAGTAGCCTGTAGGGTTAGTTATTCGTTCGACATGAGGAAACCAAAGATGAAAAGGTGAAATGACCAATCCAAGGTCATCCAGTTGGTCAGGGGCATTGAAGAAGGTCTGGCTCCCTCCAAACCTCACTTTCTTCCCTCTATATCACGAATGACAAACTACAGTCTGAGGGCCAGAGCTGACACACCACCTATTCTGTAAATAATGCTTTGTTGGAACACAGTCTCATCCATGTGCTTACATATTTTTTTTTAATTTTTTTTTCAACGTTTATTTATTTTTGGGACAGAGAGAGACAGAGCATGAACGGGGGAGGGGCAGAGAGAGAGGGAGACACAGAATCGGAAACAGGCTCCAGGCTCTGAGCCATCAGCCCAGAGCCCGACGCGGGGCTCGAACTCACGGACCGCGAGATCGTGACCTGGCTGAAGTCAGACGCTTAACCGACTGCACCACCCAGGCACCCCCATGTGCTTACATATTATCTACGGCTGCTTTAGAGCTACAAGGGCAGAGTTGAGTACATGCAACAGAGCCCATGTGGCCTAAAAAGTCGAAAATTCTCAACTATCTTGTCCCTCAAGAAAATGTGTGCTCTACATCTTATACCAGACATCCAAAGACTGGTTAAGGGTACTGGTTGCTGGGTGGCTCAGTTGGTTGAATGTCTGACTCTTGATTTCAGCTCAGGTCATGATCCCAGGATCGTAAGATCGAGCCTCTAAAAATTGGGCTCCATGCTGAGTGTGGAGCCTATTTAAGATTCTCTCTCTCTCTCTCTCTCTCTCTCTCTCTCTCTCTCTCTCCCTCTCTCTCTGTCTTTCTCTCTGTTTCTCTGTCTCTCTCCCCCCCCACCACCTGTCTCCCCCACTTATGCCCACTCTCGCTCTCAAATTAAAAAAAAAAAAAAAAAAGAGTAGTGTCAGAATCCTGGGGACACTCCAGATCTACCATTTACCAGTTAGACTAGCTTACCTGCACCTTAGTTTCCTCATCCAGAAAGTGTCATTGATCATAACAGTGACCTTTTCATAGGACACGTGTGCATACTCAATGAGATGTTCCATGTAAGGAGCTTAGCACAGTGCCTGGCACATGATAAATGTTAGCTCCATAAAGGTTAGCTACTAAGGAACCACAAAGCCCCATGGCCCCACTAGGGTACTTTTCTGGCAACACCTCGAGTTCAGATGGGGGAGATAAATGGCCCTGCCCTGAGGTCCCCAGCTCTGAAAGATGTAGTTACTGTCTAGGCCCCAGGTGAAGCGTTTCCATGTCCACTGACAAGTGGCCTGCCCTTAACTGGTCCTAGACCCAACTCCTTTATCTTTCCAGTAAGAAAACAGTCCTACATGGTCCTCAGCAAAGGAGGACCATCTTTGACATGGTGTTGTGATGGGCAAGGAGGCTTCAGGGAGGTGCCCAGGTTAGGACCAGGGTCCAGGGGCATCTGGACACATCTGGTGATAGGCCAGACCAAGGGCTGTCTGTCAGCCCGGAATGCCCCTCTTAGGAGCAGACTTGGGCTATACTGGGGTATAACATTTCCTACTGGGGTCTAGACCTCCTTGGGCACACCTGACCAACTGAGGGATGACTCAGAAGAAGTATATATCCAGAAAGCTAAGAGCTCCCCAAGGGGAGCTCATTCAAGGTAGAGACTCAGTGGGGCACAGTGAACTCAGCCTGGTGGCAGAGCCAGAGTTTAGAGGGTTCTGAGTACAGCACAAACTCTGTAATGCCAGTTCATTCCTCGCCCAGTGCTGGTGCTTCTCTGGGTCCTAGGGAGAGGGGGTCGACAGGGAACACATAGGCCATTTCCTCAGACAGCCACACATAGGACCCGATAGGCACCCGTGTAACTCAGAGGCAGGGAGACATTCTCCCACCTTCCTGCACTATGAGCTCTGTGGCATGGGCAGGAGGGGAGCCCCCTACAGGGCATGAGCAGACCCACAGGCTGGGGGAAACACTACCATGCTATACGCCCTCTCTGCACAGTACCCTCCAATGGCCAACTATCTCCTCGGCATGAAAGACTGAGTCCCAACTAACACTAACAAGGCCCTACAAGGCTCCGTGGGATCAAAACCTGAAAGCCTCCAGAGCTCACCCCCTACCACTGCTCCCCTGTCTTCTCTAGTCCAGCCACACCAGCCCCTTGGCCCCTTGCAAGACTCACTCAGCATATCTCACCTCAGGGCCTTTGCTCTTGCACTCCCTTCTATACCCTTACGACTAACCCCCCCTCACTTCCTTTCCGTCTTTACTCAGAAGTCATTTTCTCAGCAAAGCCTTTTCTAAACATTCAATCTCAGTGTTTCCTCCACACCCACTACAGGACTTTTTCTATTTGTCTTGCTAGTTGTTTGTCTTTCCTGACTCAAATGTGAGCTCCACGAAGTCAGGGACTTGCTCCATTCTCTGAGGAGCCCCCAGTGCTTAGAACAGTGCCTGTTCTAACAGGTACTCAATGAATATCAGGAAAATGAATGAATGGGGCAGTAGCAATAGGTCAGAAGAGGAGTCAGTAAGCCCCCTATCCACCAGGGACTCCCCAAATCCTCAGAGGGGATTGAAAGGGGACTGGAGTCTTGTGTCAGCAAGCAGGAGTGTGACGTCAGTAAAGGGCAAGCAAATTCTACTTGCGTGCAGTTAATTTCCTACCTAGCTCACTTATGCAAAGCCATTTGAGATTATGCTCTTAGCAGCCTCTTGGGGAGTTCCAAGGAATGTGGTCATTGGTAGACAGACCTCACCCTTTGTCCCAGGACTCTGGTAAATCTCTTATATCAGGGAATTACCTGACAGACCGTGCACAGAGGAATTGCCCCCAAAAACATGGGGAGTAGAGAAATAAGGAAGGAGGGAGGGAAAGCTGTGTCGGTTTCTTCCCTCTTCCTCTTTCTGCTCTCACCTGGAAGAGCTCAGAATTGGAAAGACCACATGAAGACTCCAAAGTCACAGAAACCCTGGTGCAGAGGACAACGAGGTGGTAAGACGGAGTCTTCAGGAAACTAACCTAAGATGCCTTCGGGGAGTGTCTGACCCAAACCGCAAGAGCTTCAGAGAGCCTGAGCTCTCTGAGTCAGGTATCCCCAACCTTCCCCAAAGTTCCTGTAGACGTGTGGCTGTCAGCCTTCCTCCTGACCTCATCCCCGGCTCAGTCTCTAAGGTGCTTGCTACAGAAATCCCTGCCACCAAACTCAAGGTCACTAATCCCTGCACCTTTTGAAGAGAAAAGGCACATTTGATGGGTCTGTGTAAAGCATGACATTTTTGACACTGAGGAAAAGGGCTGACTTACTCCCCCTTGACATCTCTTAGAGGAACCTGCCTTTCCCTTTGTAGGCCCCCCACCCCCCACCTTGGGGCCCAGGGAACAACCAATCCTGCTCATTCCAAGAATGCTCTCCTTGGCCAGCATCTGGGAACTGCTGTCAGTCAGCTTGATCCCAAGGGGATAAAGGCTGCACCTCTTTCATTGCCGGGCCTTGGGAGTCACTGTCAGCTCTGCCCTAGAGGGCGTCAACTCTTCTTATCAGATAATCAACAAATATTGAAGCAAGTTTATGCTGTGCCAGGCCTATTGCTGGGCATTGGAAATATAAAGACTTCTCAGACTTGGTGCCTATCCCCATGCAGCAGCCAGTCTAGGGAAAAGCCAGACGTATAGAGAATGTGATCAGTGCTCAGCCACTGGGTCACTGAAGACGGAAGGGGGGTGTGCAAGGAAGGCTTCCTAGAGGAGGCGATGCTTGAGTTAGACATGAAGAACAAGTGAGATTCACAAGCTCTCTCTGGGGAAGGGAACCCCAAGGGCAGGACCAACAGGAACAAGGATGCAGAAGCGGGAGAGAGCACAGTGTGGGGCTCAAGGCCTCTGGACAGATGGCTACCCACAGCTGAAACTGGAGAAGAAGCAGCCAAGCTGCTGGGGGCCTCAGTAGGCCTGGGACAGCAGGATGTATGGAAGAACCATAAAGGAAACTGCAAGTCTTACAGGCCAGGATTGGCCACACATAACATTTGGAAATCGCTTATAAACCTACCAGCATGTATGCCAAAGCCCAACATACTAACCATCACCAAAGGTACTGTGCCGAGGGGCAAAGTGCATTATGTGAGGTCCAATGAAGAGGGAACCGCATGCCAATCTAGGGTGTCTACTGCAAACCCTTTGCCCCTGTACACCTTACCCCAGTTCCACTGTCCTGCCCCTGCCAGGTGGTGAGGCCAGGCCATCACAGAGGCTGTGTGATGTAGGGCCTACCCTCCCCATCATAGATAAGAGGAAACTGCAGCCCAGAGACGTATCCCCAGCCTACCTCCATGTTGGGAGCGAGACACAATGGCTTGAAGATTGTAGAAACTTCAGGCCCCGGGAGACTTTCAGTTGGTCTGCTCGGGTCCACTGCAGCATTAAACTACTGAAATACTTCCACAGAGCTGGTAAAAAGCTGCTGCCCAGAGTCCCTCCAGGTGGCCTTGCTACCCCTGCCACCCTGGCTCTTTTCTTGGAATATTCCAGGTCTCTCCACCAGCCAGCAACCACAGGTGTATGCCTGGTCTGGCCAGCAGTCCTAGGACCTTGCTCCACACTGTGGCCAGCATTCATGCAAAATGGCTAGTGCCTGTGCCCTAGCTGGTTGAGTATGTTTTGACTATCACTTGCTCCAAACCCTTCCTAGGGGGCCCCTGTGAATATGAATTATGGGTTTCCAGAGACCTTTCACTCAGCTCATCTGTTTCTCCATGTGAATGCCCATTTCTCGTTGTGCATGACCTGGTTTCCAGAAAGTTCTACCAGTGATCACCTGGGGCATCGGGAAATGCCACCTTATGGTCTCAGATATGCCCCATGTGCAGCCCACTAATGAGAACGGAGAATTACAGATACATGTCCTGACAGCCTCTATGCTAATCCACAGAGACAGGAAGGAAGTGGGGCAGGAAAGCAGCTTGCGAGGCTTTGAGCAATTAAAGCAACAAAAGCCGCAGCTCTGAGGGTCGTGCACGGGTGCACACCCGCCAGGCACGAGGGCACATCTGGAGACTCTGCCAAGGCTCTCGTGGCTCGTGCAGCCCCTGATGCTGGAAACAGGAAGGATACCTGCGCAAGAGCGGCTGCTTCGGTGAGCAGCCCAAATGAGGACCTGCCCGGCTGCTTTTGCTCCGCACAATGGAGCGGCAAGAAAATGGGTTTGGGCATGAAATAAACATTGTAATGCTGCCCAGCCCATCCGCTTCTGACTGCCTGTCCTCTCCAGGCCCCCATTCCTGGCCACCCCCGTCTTCTGAAGCGGAGCCATTTAGCTGCCTCCCGCTGTGCACGTTAGTGAGGGGCCGCTAGCAATTTGGAGAAGCTGCAGGAGAGGCTCTGGCCCAGACGTCCCCTGAGCAGGAACTCAAGACCATCTCGGCTCTCGGATTTTCGGATGAATCCTAAACTAGCAATCGAAGGGGACGCACTGCACAGTTTCCGCTGGAGGACAAAGTGATTTGGGGCTCCCACCTCAGGACTGGGCGGCAGTACAGGTCAAGCTCTGCCGAGCGGACAGAGAGAGGCACCCGGGACTCAGCTCCCATCACTTAGCACCCCTGGCCCGTGGCCCATGTTCAGCCATGTGCTCTTTGGAAGGGGCAGCTTTGCCTCTGGTGCCTCAGTTTGGGCACCTCTAGGAAAGCAGGGGAGCCTTCTTGTTTCTTGTGGGTTTACTCACTTTACTATACATTCATTCCTATTTCAGGCCGAGTTCAGAAGGCTTTGAGGGTGTGTAAGGAGGGGGCCTTTGCTTCTGCCCTGCAGCCAGTCCTATAGCCACTGCTATTTCTGTTTCCGCCCTCAGGCCAGGCTCAAAGCCAAAGCTTGGGGTGTTTGGTGATACGATCCAGAATGTAGTGATGAGGAGGCAGCGGGAAGTGGGACAGACAGGCAAGCCCGGGTCCCAGGTGACTGCCTGCGGTGGGCACCAGAACCTGTGTATAAGGTCTCTCCAGGGGACAGACCCAGATGGACCTGTCTCCTGGTCCTCCTCCCGGTATGTTCTGGGGCCCCCTTCTCCCCAGTCCTGGGGTTGTTATTCACTCTCTCGGACAAGACCATCAGCCTGGCCCCTCGAGCCCCATCCCCTTCTCCTGTGAAATGGGGACAGCCTGTCAAGCTGCTATGTAGAATCACAGTGAAGTCAGCTTTTAGAAGCATGAAGGCTAAGTATTAAATAACGGAGGGGGCATTGCTCACTATCCCAGATAAGAATTCTTAAAGGATATTTCCTCTTCTTCCACTCCATTGACTCATTTTTTTCACATCTTTACTGGGGGGTAATTTATAGAACACAAAATTCACACACCTCAAATGTACAATTCAATGATTTTTAGAAATATTTTCTTTTACTCTTGAGATGCTTTGCTGCATGTTTTATTTGGGGCTAAAAAGAAAAGGGTAACTGGATATCCAGAAATGTGCACTTCCCTTGTCGGCTTTCAGGAAACTCCTGCCTGTTGGCTTCCCGCTGGTGAGAAGTCACCATTATTCCTACTAAAGAGCCTCGCGCTTGGGCCTCGCCAGAGCAGCTCAGGCTGTTTCCATCAAGGCCCGCCATCCAGGTACTACTGCTGAGGTCAGATTCGCTTCACCACACAGGGAGGGATTTAACCCTGAACTGACACCCTGTGCTGTCTCCACAGCCCGGGATACGTGTCTCCCCTCCCTCCCCTTCCAACACCCAGCTCTGAGGTTCAAAGCCAGCCTCTGTGCCCAGTCCCAGCCACAGGGAAGCACAGAGAGCTTCTGGGAAGTAGAGGCAGGAGGCCTCAGCCGACCCTTAACTCCCACACTGGACAAATCTGCTACACTGTGGGTCCCCTTTCTCTACTGTAAGATGGACCCAGTGTTTGGGTTTTATTTGGGAGAAAAAGGAGAACTTTAAGCCCATCATCGTGGTGCTTTTCTTATCCTCGAAATGTTAAGACAGTGTGCCTCTTCTTGGGCTCCCAAGGGAAAATTCTCAGACTTTTTAAAACACCTTTTGATATACTAAGAGTCCTAATAATAAGGAAATAAAGTATTCTGCATAAGGTATTTCCCCTCTTCCGTGCTTCTGGAGGTGCATTAGAACATGAGCTAAAGGTCTTTTGCCAGCAGCCCTCACAATTAGGCTTTCTCTCCCAGGGATCCTCAGAACTGCTAAAAGAAAGAAGTGGAATCTGACAAGAAAAAGCTTGGAGCTAATCAAAAGAAAGGAGCCCTGACAGTCTCAAGTCTGACACCATTAAATCCTTTGCGCAATGACTTTATTCATCGTGGCAAAGGCAAATCTGGGAGAGCTTCCTCTGACACCCAACGGGTGTTGTGGGGAAAGAGACAGACTTCTACAGAATGCCTCACTACAAGGCAGGGCCAAGGCCTGTCTGCAAGGGTGGCTTCCTGTAGGGGCTCTGGACTCAGCTCTGCCCTTGACTATCTGGGTGACCTCCATCCAGCTCTTGAACCTTTCTGAGCCTGAGCTTGCTCATCTGTCTAATGGGGATAATGTTATCTACCTCTAGCTCACTGTAAAGATTAAGTGTGGCGGTGAAGGTCAGTAAAGTGTTTAGCAAACCTTCAGATGCCTGGTAAGCAGATTCATTTCCTGTTGTCAGGATGGCTGAGTGGTCTAAGGAACTGCATTCCGGATTAGTTTGCTAGTGCTGCTACAACAAATGATCACAAATTTTTCTCTAAGATAAAATCAGGGTGTTGACAAGGCTGCTTTCCTTTCTGAATGTTCTAAAGGAGAATCCATTTCCCTGGATCCTTGAATCTTTGAATCCTTTCCAGCTTCTAGTGGCTGCCTGTATTCCTTGGCCCAAGGCCCTCTTACTTGATGGCCATTGCCAACATGAGTGGCTTTAGTCCTTTTCACATGGCGTCACCCTGACTTTCTCTTCCGATCCCCTTTCCACTTCTAAGGACTCTGAGATGACACTGGACCCACTTGGATAATCTAGAATGCTCTCCCTATTTTGAAGTCAGCTTATTAAGAACCTCAATTCCATCTGCAACCTCAATTCCCCACTGCCATGTAAGGTAACAGATTCCAGAGATTGTCACGTGCACACCTTTTGGGGGGGGGGGATGGTCGTTATTCTGCTTACCCCAATAAGAGCTCCATCATTGTGGGTTTTGCCATCAATAGAAAGGAGATTCTGATACTTTGCCCTCAGGGTTGTAGGGAGGCAAAGAAATGACAACTAACATTTGTTGAGCACCAACCATGTGCTAGCGCTGACCTCAGCACAGCGCTCTCTCACCCCTGACATTCCAGTGAGACTGCATGCAGGGATATGACAGGTGCTATCAGGGCAGGACTGACAGCCAGGTTCTCCAAAGGAGCAGGTGCACATGAGGGTAGCCGGTGGCCATGAACTGTGCAGGGGCGTCATCCCTGACCTTGAAGCCAGCATGGCCCTGCCTCCCTCATACACCAGCTAATGAACAACAAAGGACAGCCCCAGACAGCACAAGGCAGGTACTGAGGCAATCACTGTTCTGCCTCTGTCTCTTCTCCGCTGGCTCTGATTGAACTATCCTGGTTTCCAACTGGCTCCTGATCACTGGTCTTGCCTCCCACTGCTGTGCTTTGGACTAGGAATTGGCATTTGGCTACCCCCAAATTCTGCCTTTCAAAACCCCCTAAAGTTGCAGGTCTATTGTGTTTGTGTGTGTGTGGAGGGGGGTGGTTCTCATCTGAGAATCTGATGAAGACTGTGACCACTCCCCAGAAAATACACACTGACACATGCACAGAATAATCTGCTTTCAATTTCATGGGAGTCCTGGATGGCAATATGATGTAAAGCAGGGGTTGACAAACTTTCTTCTGTAAAGGACCAGCAATAAATAGTTTAGGCTTGCAGGTCAGGTGGTCTCAGTCTCCACCACTCAACTCTGCTGTTGCAGGGAGAAAGCAGCACTGGGCACCACGTAAATGAGTGGATGTAGCTGTGTTCCAAGATAACTGTTTATAAAAGCAGGCAGCAGGTCAGATTTGGCCTGTGGACTGCAGTTTGCCAAACCCTGGGGTAGTGGTAGCAAAGCCACCATGGCTCCTGGCTGCCCCATCTACTGGATGGATGGGTCTTAACTGCTCTGAGCCTCTGTTTCCTCACTTGGAAATGAGGATAACAATACTGCTTCACACGGTTGTAGTGAGGAAAGTAGGAATAAATCTGTGTCAAGCACTCAGAACAGTGCCTAGCACCTAGTAAGCTGGGTGGTGTCAGCTAGGCTCTGTCTGCTGGCCAAGAGCTTCTGCCTCCAGGAAGCTGGCTTTGATACACCTCTCTAGCTCCTCTGAGCCCCTGGTATCTGCCTCATGGGTCACAACCCTCGCCCACCTGGCTGGGGCTGAGTGAGGCCTAATTCAGCCCCAGCTGGGAAAGACAGAAGGCAGTTATGGTCTGGGATGTTCAAGTCCCTGCAAACTGGACGCTGGGCAAAGCTGGGGATAGAGAAATCAGACCCCATGTGTTGGGAGGGGCTGGCAATGGCTGGAGAAGGCAGCCCAGACAAGTGGGCTAGGATTCAGGAAGATGGCAAGTCCTAGCAAAGAACTACAGAATGATCTGGGGGCGGTCTAGGGAGAAGCACCATTATTTCTCTCTGGTCTGATGTGTCATGCAAGGAACGGGAATTCGTCTGACTCTGGGAGGCCATTCCAGATACTGTATGATGGCCTCCCACAGCCAGACAGATCCCACACCTTCTCTAGTGCCCTGTCCTGCCCGTCCTGCACAGGCTGGGGTCTGGGCCTAGGTGTGGCTGAGCTCACCGCTGAGAGGGCCGGGCAGGTAGGGGCAGCCAGAGCTCAGCGTGTGTGCACACACTCATGGAAATGGAAGTGGACATAATTAGAAATTATGCAGAATGAAAGCTTCCATTAAAGGTCCGAGTCTTTATGCTCCAAGCCAACCATATAAAGCACATGTGAAAAACTCACTTTAAGGAGTGACAAATGTGTGTATCTTAGGAACCAGGATTTATAGGTGCCATTATGTGCTACTTTAAAACAACCCTTTAAACCTAGGATTCTGCCTAGGAGATATAATGAACTCTGAAGCACATACCATCATTTTTTTTTTTCCCTGAGAGTTGACAGCCTGGAGCCGAGCACCCGGACTTCTAAATATACACCTCACTGTTCACACATAAAACACAGTGTTTCCACACATCAATTTCTTGGAATGAACTAGCTGGCTGACCCTGATGATGTTAAAGTGGCATGCTTCTCCTATAGCGATGGGAATAGCTGGGCTCGGCAGGGAGGAAATGGGGCTCTTTGTGCCAGGACAGCCTGGATCAGCCCAACCAGCCAGATGCCTGGATAGCTGTGCCTCCTAGGTTCTGGGATGGGTCGCACAGAGGTCCTTGCCTTGGGGAACCTGCAGTGGGAAGGAAGCCAGGAAGAGTGCACATACCTTCCTCCATAATATTACTCTACTCTTTTCTCTCCAGTCTCAGGCTCTCCACAGAAGCCTGCAGGCTTGCAGTCTTTCTTCTGGTCTTAGACCAGCAGGCCACGTGCTGGAATGCAGTGGCTTGCAAATCAGACACATCCACAGGGCTTGTTAAACCACAAGATCATCACGGGGCCCCCACCCTAGGACTTTCTAAAGCAGCAGGTTTGTGTGGGGTAGAACCTGAAAATGTACGTTTCTAACAGATTCCCAGGGGATGCTGAGGCTGCTGGTTGGGGGGGATGGGGCACGGTTCTCTAAGAACCGGGCTGTAGAGGTGACTGGAGTCCCAGGCTTTCTTATGGTCTGGCTCTGTGGCTCATGCCCTCCGTGAATGGGCAAGCCCCGCCCCCTTCTCTTTAGACCTCAGCTTTCTCCTGGGCAAATGCGAGGGGGGTGGGACAAGATGATCTCGAGTCTTAAAATTCTAGGGTGCTTCAGGTGGCAGATTCTAGCTCACACAGGGACTGGAAGCTTTTACTTAGAATGGTCAAGGGAACACTTCTACCTCTAGTTCAACTCTTTTGTCTTATAAATCAAGTCCAGAGAGGTTAAATGACTTGCCCGAGGTCACAATGAGAGGCAGCAGCTGATTCTTAGACTGGAAAAGGAGGCAAAACCCCTGAATGCCCTCATTCCCTGCTCAGTGCTCCCTCTAACACCTATGAGGATTCTGCCAAATAGCTCCGGGAAAAGGCAACTTGCTGGACAACCAAATATTTCCAGCACCTTGAAGGCAGCCAAGGCCTACAGCCTGAGGCTTGGGCAAACCAGTGAACCCCCCCTACAGAGACCCCTCACCAACGCTGGTGCCTGGATCCAGATCTACAGAAGCACCTGTCTTCTGTATGTCATATGTCGCCCATATGTCAGGCGAGCAAAAAGCTAAGAGGTGCTCTGCAGGTGTGGAGGGAGAGGATATTAATCACAAGATCCAGGGATAATTAAACCAGGCTCCCAGAGGAGGACAGTGTTCCTGGTTTGCTCAGTTATCACTGGCAGTATCCTCACATGTGGGCACACACACAGCTATACACACACACACACACACACACACACACACACACACACACACACACACACACACACAGTCACAGAAGGTCACAGCAGCCCACAAGGCCTATCCTGAAAACAGATTCCTCTAGTCCTAAGGGGCCGCTCACCACATATAGCAAGACCATTGAAAATATGTCATTTCAAAGACAAGAGAACACTTGTAAAAACAAACTTTCCAGAAGAAATATTATGGGGCTCCACTCTGGTTAAATAGCCTCCATCTGAATCCTTAATTGCAATTTACAGTGGAGAGGGATCTGAGACGCTAGGGCGTTGTGGGGCTGGGTCTGCTCACAGGCTCCTGGGTGCCCGGGCTTCGGAGGTCCCCGGGCTGTGTGCCCCATCACTCCTAGCAGCTGTTGGCTCGTCGGACATCTTTTTGTTACCATCCTCAGCCATAAATCTGCCAGCCCTGGCGGCTGTGCCTGTATTTCAATGAAGAGAAGTGGATTTGTCCTTCGAAAAAGTTAACATGTCAGCCCTCCCAAACCCCAGCTCCTGCAGGACCCAGAAAGGCTTTGAATCCATGTCAAAGAAGCCATCAAAGGAAATAGGCCATTTTCAAACAAAATCCATTTCTCGAGCATGACGGTAAAAATATTTATCACATGAAAGATGTGAAACCTTTATGATGTCTCAATGCTCTGTATTATGAATGCAGCATGTGTCCAGTGGAATGTGTGCAAAAAAAAAAAAAAAAACAGTCAGTCTATGATTCTAATAGCGGGAAAAATTAGTCCTTTCCATCTGGCAAATTCTTAATTTATCAACCCAGTTGTGCCGTATGGGCGCAAGACGCAAAGGAAAGAGGTGAGCTCGGCATTCAGCCAGACCAAATAAGCAAAGACTCTGGACAAAGAAACTCAACATGTTCAGGGCACAGGGAATAGGGGTCCCATGCTTATTTGGTTCTGTCATCCATGGCTTTGGATAGCATCCACACTCACACCTCATGCACAAGGTCAGACAGGGCCACTTCAGTGGGTCTCAGGATGACCCATAGGGTCTGAAATCTCTTCAGGGCACTTCATAATCAGGAGTGTTTGCCCTACTGAGGGATTTTCAAAATGCAAGATAAAGCTCATTCCTATGCCCCAGAAAGGATCATGAGGGGGCAAGCCAGCCTTCCTGGAAGACCCAAGTCTCCCAGGCTCAGATCTGAGGATGAGAATTCTGCTCAGAGACTGTATGGCCCTGAAGTTCCACCTCAGTGCCATGCCTCGAGGTTGGTGGGTGACCAGAGAGGGCACTCAGATGCACAGCCTCTCATGGGCTCATGAGTATGTCCTTCTCTTCAGAAAAGAAATGCTTTTAGTTCTAATGCCCTTTCTTCTGGGTGGGTGGCTCAAACAGAAGCTCCCTGGCAGGTACTAACACACTGGAAAAGATACATTAGCTTACCCTCCTTTTCTGAGTACCCACAGAGAGGCGAAAATTAAACTATGCATTTGGAGTTATGAATGAAAGCTAATTCACTTATTCAACTAATTATGTATCAAGATGCAGCTGTGCAGAGAGACAACCAACCTAGCTAGGTGAAGTATAAGAATCCTGAGCCACACTGCCAGAGTCTGGAACGTAGTTTCCCCACTTACGAGCTGTGTGACCTCATGCAAATCACTTAACCTCTCTGCACCTCAGCTGCCTAATGTAGAAAATCAGGGACAATCATAATATCTGCCTCTTTGTGGGGCTATTATGAGGACTGAGTAAATTAATAACAAAATCTCCTGCATTCTATGTGCTACATAATCATTGGCAATTGCTACTATTGTTACGGGTCAGATACTCTGATGAGTGTTAGGGATAAAATTGTAAACAGAAGTAGTTGTGTGGGGGGGAGTTGTTGAGGTGGCTGCTTATCATTTCTGTGTCTTCCCCACCAGTGTCTGCTTCACAGGGTAACTGAGAACACAAGGCTCCTATATCCTCCCTAAAAAGAAGGAGGGGACCCAGAGCCCCCCAGGACCCTAGGATGAAGGGCTTTGGGATCCCCAAGAAATGTCTGTCTCTGCTCCTGGCTTTCTACCCCAGTCCTGCTAAGGTCAGGGGAGGAAGAAAAATCAGGAAAGTCACATTGCATAGTGCAGCTTAGTGCCATAATGTGAGGGCCTCTGCATACAGACAGATCACCCCTTGGCTGGGGAGTTGGGTAAACAGGTAGCAACTTCTCCTGCCAGGCTGGTCACACCGTGAAAACCAGGTCAAGGAAATAAAGATTCCCACCCTACAGGGAAGTTAGTCTGTAGGGAAACACCAAAGATTCCTACAGCTTGGAGTCTGACCCTCCAGGCTGCCCTCTACTCCTGAGAGTCATAACCCAGTGGCCATGACATGTTGGCAATCACAGAAACCAAGGCATCCTAGAGCATGAGACTGAGCAGGGAGTAATCAAGGGGAGGCCTCTAGACCCCCTCACATACCCATGTCTCTCTCCTTGTACAAGATATACCATGGTTAGGTCCCTGGACCATGGACTTGGGCAAGGTCAGTCCCATGTTATCTCCTCACCTCTGCCAGGGCCCGGTAGGAGGAATGTTACGGCTGCCGTGTGCCTGGTGCTGGTCTCTCCCAGGGGGAGGGGTGCGCCCTGCCCAGCAGCCCTGCCTTCCTGAGCCCTCATCTCCCTGCATGGTCACCAGCTCACCACAGAGCCCAGTGGTCAGAAGGTTCCCAAATAGATGTGAGGTCAAGTCAGAGGCTGAAAGAACCGCAGAGCACATCCATCCAGACCAGCTCTTGGTCTCTCACGATCCTAACTCACAGTGAGAACCATTCGTCACGTCACGCTAGGACACACAGGCAGATATACATAAGGGAAACCACAGTTCATAAAACTGTCTGTAGCCTTACCATGTGTGACTAGTTCTGCCATGTTCTATTTTATTCTATGATATTCTATCAAGAAGGAATGCTGGTCATGACCTACGAAATTGATTCCATGACCTACTAATGGGTTGGGACCCACATTGTGAAAAACACTGATCTAGGTCAATGGATTGCAACCTTTTATAAATCAATGCCCCCTTTTCATAAGCATTAAAATCCCAACCCTCCTTTCATACTACTTGAAATTTGAAATAAAATAATTAAATATCCAAACTGAAAACAAATAAAAGCAATGGGCATTTGAAATATACTTTTTCAAAGTATAAATGCCATCTAACCCAACTGTCCCAAGATCTTGATATAGACGCCCCCCACAGAAGGAGAAAAGGTGCTCACCACTGAAAATAGGTAGGACAATGGCTTTTGTGGGACCCCTAGGGGAGGGTGGACCATGATTGGGGGTGTGGGAGGCCTGAAGTCCCCCTCTCCCCCTTTCCCACAGCAGCTATGATTTAGTCCATTTATATACTAGATATAGTATATAAACCCTTTAAAGGAAGGGTCAGTGGCTCAATAAAAAATGATTTAAACCCCACAAGCTGGTGAGTTCATCTATGTCATCTCCCAGGGGACAGAATGAGGCCAAGTCATTCATTCCATCAGGAAGGTTCAGAGACTTACTGAAGATGACACAGAAAGACAAAATTGGGGCAGAAGTGAGAGTGAGAGGGACACAGGACAGGAGGTAAGACCTGGGTAGTATTCCCCAGCCTTAAAACTATTCCCAAAAGGCCCAGCAATAAGGATACATACAGATCAATGAAGGGGCCCAATTTCTTGATTATGGGTTAGATTTCTAGAAGACTCGGGGTGGAAAAAGTCTCCTCTACTGAAAGTCAGAAGCCTTGCTTAACAGCTACATGTGTCTTTGATTAATAAAAGATAGGAAATAAATTGATCATCTCTGAACAGGAACTGTGTATTTGGAGAAGAGCATCTTCCTAACCTGGGGCCCAGGAGGCAAAAAGCTCTTGATGGAGAGAAGACAGGTATCCCTGTGTGTGCCCACCAGCCATGTATGCTACCTGTATCCATGGTGGGGAAGAGAGGAGGGCTCTGTTGGCTATTTCACTGATACGCAGAAGCCAATGCTGAGTGTCAAGTTTGTGGCTCTGTAGCACCTGCCACATTAAGTGCTGCTGCCCTAAAGGAGATCACCTACCACTTGATAATCAGGGCCGGTCCCAGAACTTCTGGTTCTGGCCATAGCTGCTGCCTTCTGCTCCTTCAGACAGGATTTTCTGACCCAGAGCCAGACAGCAGAGGCCACAGTATTCTTGGGGCTCTCAGGAAACTTCTCCCTACACAGCAGAGGCTGCCATGCCAATCTGATGTCCAGACAGAGGCATTTGAAGGGAACCACTCCATGTCCTGGACTGATCCCAGGTACCAGCTGACCATAAATGTCTCCAAGGGTTGGAGTCAGCCCAAGAGATACACCTGCACATGCTCTTACATGCTTACACATGTAGGGCACAGACAGGCACCGTCGCTGAGGCTATGGCTTACCCCAAGCTCCCAGCCCTCATGGCACATTAAAGCCATCTGGGAACAAAAAAACAATGAGCCTACTGATGCCTACGCTCTACCCTAGACTGATAAACTCAGAATATCTGGAGATAGCAACCAGGTTTTAGTTTGTTTGTTTTTTGGGTTTGTTTTTTGTATTTTGTTGTTGTTGTTCTTTATTGCCTTCTTTATCTCCCCAAGTGATTCCAGTGTGCATCCAAGATTTAGAATCACTAGGTTGGGGAAATAATTTACAAAATTCAATGTATACACAAGAATCCATCTGGAAAGTCTGGTAAAACACAGATGCACCCCAAGATGGCCCATCCCCAGAGATTCTGGAGCAGAAGTTCTGAGATAGGCATAAGAAATTAGCTACCCATTAATCAACAAGGACTTTATGTCAATCCAAACCATTGCAAACCTCAAATAACAAGCAACCCTTAAGTTTTATCCCCTGAACCAATAGCATAATCCCTTTGTATACCATCAATGTTTTATTGGACAAGCACTATGCCTTCTCTCAGATGTAGTAGTATATTATCATAACCTCCTTCAAATAGCGTTTTAGAAGTTTCATAACTGATGACTACAGGTCTATTTGGGCATTCATGATATCTCATTTTCCCAATGTGAGTATCACAAGGTCCCTTCTCCCCAAGGCAAATGATGGAAGGCTCTTTGATATACTCATAGAGAAGAAAAGAAAGTCTGTCAAGGACCTGGGCTGAGGTGGTCCTCAACCCCTGGCTGATGGGCCCAATTCTCCTTCCTGCCTACCATGCAGTTTTAGAAATGGCCAAGTCTCGTTTTAAGATTCTGAGTCTTTCCTCTATGCCACAAAGTCTTTGGGTGTTTCTGACACAGCATTCCCCAGAACACACTTTGGGAAACAGGGCAGTGAGGCTAGGCTATAGGGAGGTTGCTGCAGAATAAAAGCAAGGTTAGAGGATGGAGGGCCTCACAGGCTTTTCATCGAGTTCCACTTCCTGAGTCACCCGTAGGCAGGATTCTCAGGACTGGGGGCTTAGGATCCCCAGAAATCAAAGAGCCCTTCTCCACTTCAAGAATCCCTGGCTTAGTGAGCAGCTATTACTGATGGCATGTGGCAGATTCCACGGGTGTTGTGATGGGGAAAGTCTCCGAACTACTACTGCAGGAGGGATAACCAAGATGAAGCCAACAGGCTCCCTGCCTTCAGCGACCTCACGCTACTATGAGATAGACAGGTAGACAGGTGTATTGACAGTGTATCACCATTCTACACTGGGCTGCCTGGCAGGCTGGCAGCACAGATGAATGATCCTACAGCTGAAGCCAGGGTTTGGGAGGGAGCGTGTCAGGCACAACGGCCGCCTCTTGAGACAGGCCAGCAGAACTAAGCACTTTTTACGTCACTGTGAATAAACCAGCTCTGAGGATTTTATTTTTTGGATCTGAGGAGCCAGGAAAAGCAGTCAGAGTTGCTATGAACACAAAGGAATCCATCTGCTTTCTTGCCTTTGTGAATATCTCAGACAGTGCAGAGCTAATGAAGGCCCCAAACCATGGTCCCAGACTGTTCCTAGGGACTTCACAGAGGCAGCAGATGAAAGGCATCAGGACAGCTCTGAAAACCTGTCCCTCATTATCAGCGGTTCAATGCCTCAAGGCAACATGCAGGCTACACCTCTTCCCTCTGCAGCTTCCCCTTCACCAGTGGCCCAGACTGTTCCTGGGGGCCGGAGAGGACAGGCAGTACTTCCCCACCAGCCCCTGAGAGATCCGGTTCCACACACCACTCAGCCATCAGCAACAGGCACTTGGTCTGGGAGCACAGCAAAGTGATCAGGAGCATGGACTCTGGATTTAACAGACTAGGGCTCCACAACTACAACCTGTGGACTTTGAGCAAGTTCCTGAATCTCTCGTAGCTCCCAGCTTACTTGGCTGTAAAATGGGGAGAAAAAGAGTCCCTACTTCCTAAGAGCTGGGAAGAGTACACGAAATATTTCATGTAAAGCGCTGTCAGTGCCTGAGACATGGTAAGCATCCAATCAATGTTATATAGTAGTGGTACAACTAAGGTCACTGTGGCTATGTGGAACAACGGCAGCACAAAACACAGAAAGACTCGGGCTGAGAAGCCAATTCCCAAGCACAAGTGCCTGGTCTGCCCTCTACGAGCTGCATGACCTTGCACTCCTAACCTCTCTGAGCCTTGGCCTCCTCACCTCTGAGATGGACGTGATAATTACATTTACCCTCTGCCACAAAGGGTTTGCATATGTGTTGAACGCTGCGTTTGCTCCAGTTTTATTATCAGCACATCTAGAATGTGCTGGAGTGGCAGGTGTGACCCTTCAGCCTAGCTAGTGGGACAGCAGCCCACTGCAACAGTGAGCGTCCCTTCCCCAACAACACCTGAGGGATCTGGTTCTACAGACAACCAGGGAACTCAAAGATCCATTCACAGCTCATCTAAAAGCTCAGTTTAGTTAACCAGCAGGACTAGGAGGAATGCCCCAGAGGAAAGCCTACTGAATGTGTTGTCTCGATCATATCTTTTGCAGGGACCAATTCCAATCTCTAAGGCAGGCACAGGGAACAGGGTCGATCAAGGTCCAGATCTTGTCCTTTGGGGAGCATTCCTTCATTCCCAACAACTCGCTTTCTCCTTTAAACTCTGCTGCACACTGGGTCTGTGTCTTGGTGGCTAGCTTCTGACTCATGTTTCTGTCCTGGACCATCAGTGGGAACTTTCAGCTTCTCAGAAAATGGGAAGACACCTGTCATTAGGATGTGAGGAAAGCACTGTCCTCCACACAGTTGGCTGGCTTAAGTGACCACCCGATAGACCCCACCATTCCTCTGCTCTAGGCTCAGGAACAGTGACAGGATGAGTATTCATTGGCAAAACTTTGACCTTTTGATTTTTATATGATTCCTTGGCTGCCTGAGATATTGGCACTCACAGGCAATTGGCTGAAAGACCCCTTCAGACCCTGTTAGCTAGGTCCCTTGGCAGATTCTCAGACCCTTTCCTTCCTCTAGAGAACTTCTTCCTGCCACTGTGAGCCCTACGCTTGGCACACAGCAGCATGCCCACAAGACCTGTCCCCACACCTGAAGGGCAGGCAGGAATGACCTGCAGCTGCTATGGAGGGCCTGTGGCACATCCTTGGCCTCCAACCACCTGTGGCCCCAGGACACAACTTCTGTGCTCTGTGGGGTTCTTTCTTCTTCTGTGTTCCCATCCTAAAAATCTTTGCCTGGGAGTCAAATGTCCCTCCAAATGACTTCCTGATTCCTCTTCATCTGCACCCAAGAGCCCCTGCACATGGGACATCATCCTCCTGCCTGTATCTTCATCCTCCTTACATCATCCATGTGATGATGTGACCCCTGTGTCCATCTAATACAACCTTACCTGGGTTCCCCTCGTCCTATCCCCCCATTTCTCCCCTTTCTTCCATTCCAGTCTTCTTGTAATAGAAGTCTACACTGTCTGCCTTCTCCATATCCATCCCTACCGTTGGCTCTCTACCCCTCTCATGGTTCCAATGGTTCACTGAGGGCAGGGCTGTGCCCTCAAAGGCATGTCTGCATCCCCAAAACACAGCATGGGGCTTAGACATGATAAAAGCACACCAGATTCTTGATGAATAAATGAATGAATGTAAGAATGAATGAAAGAGCAAATCAACAGTACTCATATAAGTCACATCCCACTTTGGGTCTCATTTTCTCATCTGTCAAGCAGTGAGGCAGGTAGGACTGGCCCAATTCTGACATGGCATCATTCTGGGACTGTCTTCTTCATGCCATCATGATAGGAAGATGGTGACTGGCTGCTTATCATGGTGCCGGTGACAAGGGTGGCAACATTAATCCCAGGCAAGCTTTTTCTTGCTGTGACTCCCTGTCCCTCTCTCAGATCCCCCTTTCCTTTTACTCTCTGATGGCTCTGCCATCATATTTTGAGCCGAAGTGAAATGATGTTTATAACATCCATAGCACAGGGCTTGACCCATAAAAGGAGAGCCCTTGTAGAACCATAATGAATAAGGAAACTGAGGCTTGAGGAATAAGGCTACTGAGTCAGTAGCCTGCTTGGGGATACCAAGCAAGAAAATAAATAAGCAGAAGCCAAACTCTGGGATACTTTTCTTATGGCTCTGCTTGACACATGGCCCATTGGCCTCTTGAGGTCCTGCACTGCTCTGGCCCTGACGGGATGGCCGTTTGACAAATAAAATAGCTTTGCAGCCTGACTCCCTCCATTAGCAACACAGTTGTCCAGGAATCATGAAGGGCCTAGCTAAGAGTGCCCAGAAAGTGCAGGGGCGATGGCTAAGCAATAAGAACAACAGTGGTCTCAGCAGAAACCCACTGAAGGAAGCAATCTATGCTTTATTTGAGGTTTGCTTGCAAGACAAGTAGGCTGCTTTGGCATGTGCAGCAGGGAAAGGATGGGTGATCTATCCTACATTAGGAGCAGCTGATAGCATCTGGATCTGATGGGAGGACAGGGCTCTGCTGTCTGGATATGGGCCATGTTTCCCACTGCTCTGCACCGCCTGGCTGGAGCAGAGAGAAGGATCCATGGGGCCCCATGCCAAAGCCCAGCTGTCAGGCTCTGGCTCAGGGCAGGCCCCCGGTAGAAGGGAAGAGGGTTTGCATAGGAGTGGGGGTGCTTTAGGGGCAATCTCCCCCTTTTTCTCTCTCTGGGCTGATGTATTTCTTGGGGCTGCCCTTCTCTGTCCCCAGTAAATCCAACTGAAGTCAGTTCAAGGTGGGCCTATTCAGAAAAGGGAGAGGCACTAAAATACTAGAAGTTATTCCTGGGTTGCTCATTTGATGATGATTATCAGTTCTATAATGAGAAAACAATAACAGATTACACTTTAAGTACTTACTGAGCTCCTACTGAATGCACAGAGTAGAGCGCAGATATATATTCTTATAACTGAGTCTGGTTGGAGGGATGAAACTAATAAAGATGTATAGTTAAATTGAATTCAGCTATGCTATGTATATAAAAACCCCAATTATGTGCCAGACAGTGTGCTAAGTATTTTCATGTTCATTATATCATCTTCAGAATAACCCCAAGGAGGTAAGAGTTTCTATCCCGTTTCATAGATGAAGAAACAAAAGTGATACAGTAAGCAGGGGGCAGGCTGCCGACCATGTCACCTACCTGCTCACCTTCCCCTATTTGGGGCCTCTTCTCCTGTTACAAGCCCAAAACCCAGTTGGCCCCAAACAAGGCACTCTCAACCCATCTCTGGGACACACAGAACCAGAAAATGCCTGGAACCACACAGAACATTATGGAATAAAATTAAGTGGAATTCAATAGGGCTACTGTCACTTATTTAACTATCTCAGTGCAAAATAGTCTGAGGCAAGAGGTTGGATGAGTAAAAATGTATTTATTGAGCAATCACATGAAAGCGCTCTGGGCCCAGATTATGCTCTTGTATATAACTTACTTTATAAATACAAACCCAGTCTTATTCAGAGGGTTGGAATGAAAGATTTGCTTTTCAATGGAGAAATCTGCATTTCAATATAAAGGTGTCTCACTCACCAGAGATGTAAGATCCGATTAATTCTTTATATTTAGCATTTAGAAAGCCTGAGGACTTCAGGCCTGAAGGTGGCAGCTTGCAGAGTGAAATATGTGAGCCTCACTTCCCGCATCCTGAGCACCATCTCTGAAGTCTCCAGGGACAACAGCATCAGGGCTGTCTTTCCACACAGCCAAAGTGTGTGTGTGTGTGTGTGTGTGTGTGTGTGTGTGTGTGTGTGTGTGTCTGGGGGAAGAGGGGAATGAGTTCACTACCAAGCCATTCACTTGGTTATGCCAGGTGCCCAGTGCTGAGGCTGAAACTGAACTTGCTAGACAAGAGTGCCTATGCAGCCTATGTTCTATTGATGGAGACAGACATGAAGTAAAATAATCCAACAAAGCAGGTCCCTGCAGACTATGGCAACCGTTGCAAAGGGAATAAACTTAGCAGTCTAGTAAAGAGAAAACTATCGGGGTGGTCATCCCTACTTCAGATAGCTAGCGCAGTCAGCACTGGTCATTCTGAGAACACATTTGAGCTGGTATCAGAAAGATGAGAATATGCCAGCCACAGGGCAAAGAGGACAGCAAGCATGAAACTCTTGTGGCCAGAAAGCACTCAGAGGGTCCAAAGAACTAAAACAAGACCAGTGGGATTGGAAGTGAGGGATGGATCCCACAGGCACCCCGGAAGCTGTCATAAGGAGTGGGGGTAATGTTCTAACATCAAGGGAAGAACTGAAGGGCTTGAGCAGAGGAGCACCATGTTCGGATTAGTACATTAAAAAGTCTGTTCTGCTCCAACAATGGATGCGAGGAGGCCAGTGAAGAGCTATTGAGTAGTTCAGGCAAGAAGTGGCTTGGATGAGGCTGGTAGGTGAAGACAGAAAAGGGTAGCTGGATTTCAGATACATGTTGAAGTACAAACACCTGGCTTCAAAGTGAAGTAAGGACGGATTCATTCATTCACAACAAACACTGAAGATCAGGAAATGGGAGGCTCCCAACCACAGAAAGAGTTGCTGAATAGGAACAAGGCTTCAGGGTGGAGACCTTAAATGCACTCTGTGTGTGTGTGTGTGTGTGTGTGTGTGTGTGTGTGTGTGTGTGATCCCCCTTCCAGGGAAAAGATGTTGCACTCATTCACCAAACAATATAAAGGGACTACTAAATAGCATGTAGATTTCAACTTTCTCCCATTCCATTTTTTATCACAACAAACAGAATAACCAAACAAGATCTCCGTTTTCTTTTTTCTTATAATTCTACTTTGTGTCATTTCTCTGGGTGCTTTCTACCTGCATAATACATCTCGTTATCATATTGTAGTCACTGCATCTCACATAGTTGATAATTATCATATTTCTAGAGCCTGTTAACATCCACTTTCCACCGTGATATCTTTTTAAATCTCCACGTGAGCCATTTATTTCATTTTTTTCATGAAGATCACAGGTAGGTGCTCGGTGGAAAAACAATCATTAACGTCATTAAAACAGCAGGGTGAGAAGCTGAGAGCATGGCTTCTGACATCCTAAGAGTTTAGAGTTTCAACTCCCGAGACCCCAAATTGAGTTTTGTGCCTTTTAGTCATAATGAATGTTAAAATCAAAAAGCATACTTTAAAACAAAGTCTTCAAAACTTGGCCAGAAGCTACCCGATCCTGTGCTTATGCTCTCAGCAGGACACTTAACAATACTGCTAGCCAGACTGAGAGGAACCATGCAGACTGTTGTTGTACCTGCCCAACATTTATTTATTGTATTTCAGAAGATGCTGAGTCTTGGGCAGAGTTACATTAGGACACTGGAAAAGTGCCAGTCTGAATCTCCCAGCCCCAACTGCCCTTCTGTAGGGCACATCAAGTGAAATCCTGAATGGCATTCTGGATCCACATTAACCTGACACATGGGCATCTCAATTCCATACAACTCCAAACTATGCAGACCCTGAGTCCACTGTCTATGCAAGGGAAAACAACAAGCATCGAATCCAGGAACAGAGTTGAGGAGCCATGGTATTCATGGCCCATCTCATTCTCTAAGCTCAGGAATTTCTTTCCTGTACAGGGAGATGGCCCATAATGATAGAAATATGGACTGGAGAACCTGAAAGCGACTTCTCTGTTCAGCCTTCCCTTCTTGTCCTCCAGAGACTGTCATCTCTCAACACATAGTTCAAGAATCATATGTTTGCTTCATATCTGCCAGCCAGCTCCGTGAAAATCAGAAATCAATTAGCTCACTGCTTCAGATTCTGTATCTCCCTCTCCCCTTCTTGCTCTCTCTCTCTCTCAAAAATAAACACTAAAAAATAATAATAAAATCAATTAACTCAGTCCTCCCTCCATATCAGCTGATAACTCTAGCTCAGTGCCAACGTTCTCATGAGTAGCAGTGGAATTAGAGTCATCTAAACATCAATAGCAGCATGGAGAGGTGGCCCTCAGAGTCATGTTCTCCTGGGATTCCAGACCCTTGCCCTTGTAATAGCTGACTTAATAGGACCTGCAACTGTTCAGGGATATATATTTCTGTTCTCTTTCTTTGTTTTCTTCTGTGGTTATTGAGTAATACTCAAAACCAGGGAATGTGATTCCTCTTGGGTGAACAGAGCTAATTGGACACATTCAGAAGGGAGAAATTTCTCCCATAGCCTATAAAATTAAAGACAATAAATAAGCAAATAAAACGTGTTTCCTATGACTCTGGATGTGCTGTGGCATCCTCCTTTATAGGCTCGTAAACATCACCCAGCACTCTTGCTCTACTATCGACAGCTCCAGTGACAAGGCTGTGCTATCAGCTCACTAATTGGAATGTCCTTTTTTCAGGAAACTCTCTGAAGGAATTAAATTTCCAGCCTCCCACTGCCTTTTTCTTCAGAGGTATCTAGATATTCAAGATGGCTATTTCATAACAACTTTGGCACAGTGTGACACAGGTACAAGGGGAAGGCCGACTCTTAAAGATGCCCATGTAACAAGAATGCTAAGCTGGGAATTTTCACCAGGCACCAAGATGCGATGGATACCTGATGCATACAGTGAGTTCTCAGACCGGGAAATGAAACTTTAAAGAGGGTAATTGGAAATTGATTAGCAATTCACCCAGATTGAGAGGATAAAGGACTGGTTTATTAAAGACTTTAAGGAGAGGATTTGTGAAGATGATTTCTGAGCTGGGGACTCCCCTGAGAGGAGAGGTTGGATGACCTATCTCCCACTCCAAGCTTAATGGCAGAAGCATCAGTGGAAGCCACCTACAGAATTGATATGTGTTCCCCAAAGCCGGGGTACACAGGAGTCTGACTTATGGCTGAGAAAGCTAAAGCAGCCACTAAAGCCCCCTGCAATGGCAGGACAATGGTACACAGACATGGAATCCTAGGTGGAAATGTTAGCGTGCCATCATTTTAATAGACCTCCTGCGGCAGTTTACCAGGACAAGGGATCCTTCAAAGTGCTGTGGGGGTCAGAAACTGTGGAAGGATTGGGAGTAGCCAGTTAAAGCTGAGGCCCTGCTTCTGTCAAGGTAGTTGTAGTACCTGTCCCAGCAGGGAAGCCTCCAGAAAACTCACAAAAATTCTAATAGAGAGTCACCCTCCATGTCTGCCAGACCCACAAGGCACAAAGCCATCTTAGGGCAGGATCAGCCAAGTAAGAGCCATCCCCATGCCTTTCCCCTCTCCTACTTGCTAGAATGGTGAGAAAACACAGCTAGCAAATGGGAAATGAGAAGAAAGGAAAGTATAAAGCAGGGCCACACTCCCCTCCATGGATGGTAGAGCCTTTGGAGGAGAATTAACATCAAATAGAGTTTGAAATTTTACTGATTATACAGCAGCAGGCCCTCTTAATAACTGAACTGAGACTGTGTTTTGGTTTAAATTAATCATACAACTTATTCTTGCCCATTAATGAAAAAGAAAATCCTGGTCTTGTTTGAATTTTCACTCCCTGGCAGGGAAAGACTCATCCCCATTGAGTACATTTAAAAGGACAGTGATACCAAAATAAAGATACTCCTATAATTACACCTCAGGGGTCCAAAGTACTTATCCAAAGTACCAGATATACCAAGTCAGAGCAGCAGGATAGGACTCATTTGATCATCTATGGTTGATGGCTAATTCTGCCAGAAAGTCCTACAATTAGGAACTGATCCCTTGGGGACATTGTGCTCTATCTAAGCTGAAAGCTTCAATCCCATTTGGTCTTGATATTTTCCTCACTGTGGAGGGGGTAGCTTTATGTCCTTAGCAAAACAAATCTATATTTGGGGTTGTTTGTCTCAATCTGCAAGGAAAATCTGGGGATACCTAGAAGATCCTAAAAGCATCCAAAGAGAAAAAACAGGTCATATGTAAAAAAGCAAAAACTTGGGATTGCACCAGATCTCAAAAACAACACTGGCAGTTACAACTCAATGAATCAGCACCATCAAAAATCCCAAGGAAAAATTGTTTTCAAGCTAGAGTTCTAAAGCCAGCTAACCTGTCAATCAAATGTGAGTACAATATAAAGACATTTTCAGACATGCATAAGTAAAATATTTATTTCCCATGGCCTCATTCTTGGGAAGCTACTGGAAGACACACTCCACAAACAGGGAGCAAACCAAGGAAGAGGAAGCCGTGGGGTTAACACAGGGGATTCAGCTCAGGACGGAGGATGAGGGACTCCCTGACATGAAGATGCCCTGAAGCCTCAGGTGGCAGCACTGAGGTAGGCCATAAGCAAACAGCCCTGGCTGGAATAGAAGGATCAAGCACTCCAGGAAACAAAATGAAACTGATGGATTATGTGATATATTCAAACATTTGGAAAGTAATATTAACGGTGTGAAACAGATGTGATAGAGCACAAAGAAAAAAAATCAATGCTAAATACTTACATAATTATTTTTTATAAAAAGAGCACCTTAGTGTGTCTGGTATTTGCCTTTTTGCCATCCATTCCTTGCTCTCCTCTGACCTGTTCTGTAGCATGGGAGTTAGGAAGGACACTGGGGGGCTGATGCCTTCAAGCTGCACTTCTCACTTGGCTTCTGTCTGCATGTGGCCAATGGTAGGCAGTGAAGGGAGATGGAGAAACCAGGGTATTTCTCTCCCTCTCTCTCTCTCTGCTTCGTGTGGCATCTCCCACTGAGGTGCACCTCTTCCATGGCTTTGATCCCATCTGGATAGGCCCACCACAGTTCTACCTTTTGCCCCGTGACCCTTGTATTCTGGGCTCCAGAAAGATTGCCCACACCCTCACCCTTACACATGGCAGCAGCTTCTGGCTATTGCAAATTTCTCATTGCACCAACTTCCCCTGTTTGGCTTCCCAGCTCTTCCATTACCTGTGTAACCAATTCCTTAAATTCATTCTCTTCTGCTTAAAATGCTTAGTGATTTGTGTTCCTAACTGGCTGCTGATTCAACTAGGAAAAACAAAAGTTTCCATCGTGGAAGTCCACTTAACACTGACACATATTTTCACAGTACATAATGTAAACACTATTGTTTTTACCCAAAGTGTGAGGATTAGGAGAGACGACATGTATGTTTGGAAGAGGTGGAGAGTAGAAGGAATAATGGGAAATCATTATATATTGGCTAATATTGATGAATCAGGACATAGTGATATAAGCATGTCATTGAGTAATATGGTGGCAGTTTTGAGAAGAAACAGCTAAAAATGTTAAATGGAACTCCTTTGGAGGTCAAGGGTGGGAAGATGACTGATGAAGTACAGAACTATTTTATTTTATTATAAGTACTACTTGAGGTTTTTAACTATGTATAAAACTACTTTGATAGAATTCAAAATAATTTTAAAAATACTGATTCAGGGGCGCCTGGGTGGCTTGGTCAGTTAAGCGTCCGACTTCGGCTCAGGTCATGATCTCACGGTCTGTGAGTTCAAGCCCCGCGTCGGGCTCTGTGCTGACAGCTCAGAGCCTGGAGCCTGTTTCAGATTCTGTGTCTCCCTCTCTCTCTGCTCCTCCCCTGTTCATGCTCTGTCTCTCTCTGTCTCAAAAATAAATAAACGTTAAAAAAAATTAAAAAAAAATACTGATTCATTCTAGTGGTTTCTGAGGACAACATTAAGCTCACTAACCCATAGTTTGCAAAGCTGACCTTCTGCCCAGTGTGAAAATTTTAGGACATTTATTTATCTGTGGTTTTCGGCCCCAGTCCAACTCCCCACCACACCCTAAAGCTCATGCCTGGAGGACTCATGTCCTCTTTTGAAAATTCACCTTCTGTGAAGCCTCATCTAGTGGGACCCAGGCCAGAAACCTGAACTCGTTTAAAACAGTTGTGTCTCCTATCACTGTTTCTAAACTCCAGTTGCCCTGCGGATAGGTAAGTTACCTAGATGCTCACCTCCCTGGCCCAGGAGGGGGCAAGAAGACAGGAGAAGGTGAGGAGAAAGGAGCAAAGCCACTGCCCCAGTAGGAGGCTGGAGAAGACAGATGGGAGATAGCAAAGCCACCTCTTGGGTTTTCAGATCCAGGCAAGGAAATACAGTTCTTTGTTACCTTAACTATCTTGAGCTTCAACTTTCTTTTATTCAATAACCTTCAGTCTGAAACATAACTTCCCAGAATACGTCAGGATGATGGCCACATATAAGTGAAGAGAAGAGCTCTCTCTCTTTTGGTCATACTCCATAGCTCAGGCTCAGCCTCTGTTATTGGTTCTTTTTGCTTATCTCATTCCAGGTTTTACCCCTCTGATAATGGTCCAGGATATTCTTGTCTGTTCATTGTTAGTTGCTTATCCATCTTCCATCGGCCTAAGAGTCTGAATTAGTTCCAGCTAGTGGCCTCTCCCCTCTCTCATGCTGCCTTCTAAGCTACAACTGTCTATGAAGCACATTATGAATGTATTGGATACTCTGCTTCTAGTTTCTGGCAGAGAGAGGCTGTGGGTAGTTTTTGGTCACCACATGGCATTGTGATCTGATTGTGGAATGCAGTGGCCACTATTGCTGCTGGGGCTCACTGACATCAGGAGACTAACATTGGCAGACTAGCTTTGGCCCTCCAGAATCTTTCCTGACTATCCAGATGTATCCTCTCATCTTGTATCAGCACTTCCCACAGCATGCTCTGCAGAACCTTCATTCTGTGCAGAGTGATTAAGTGCTGTGAAATAGAGATCCATGGTCAAATAACTATGGGAAATGCTGGTTAGTCCCAGTTAAGTGAAAAAGACTCCTGACTTAGGACTTCTCAGGTCTCTGATATACACTGGGAACCTCCAAGAGCAAAGCATAATTATAGCACTGGGCAAACTCACATGATGGGGGAGCCCTCCTTTGAAGGACACAACCCAGGTAATATTCCACCGCTCCTCAGCACTGTTCTCCCAATCTAATGGAATTTGTTCAAATTGCTTCCAGAGGGATATTCCAAAGGGATCACAGTGGCAGGCTCTCCATGGGTCTGGGCAGCTACATATACGAGCTAGGTGAGCAAGCTCAGGACCAAGAGAGTAGTTGGATCTCCCAAAGCAGCCCCCTTCCTCAAGTTCCCTTGAGAGGAGCTAGTCTTTGCCACTCCCTCGTCCCAGCTACAGCATAGTACAAAGTTCTCTAAGTGCTCCCACACCTCTGTGCTTCGCTCATGCTATTGTTCCTTCCAAACATAGACCCCTTCTTCTCCACTGCCTTAGTTTAGGTTCTCCCAAGAGCCAACTCTGGGACAAGCATTTACATGTGAGTTGAAGGTGAGGAAAATCCTAGTAAGGGAGAAAAGTGAGACAAGGATGGGAAGGCAGCCAATAAAGAATGCTTTATCCCACCAGTACTGCACTGACTAGGGCTGAATCCTGCTAGGGAATCTTCATATAGCACACACACTTCCGACTTAGCTTCCCCATGAGGAGAGAGAACCGGGATATTTATATACCATCTCCTGTCAGTCATTGGTTGAAGGCTGCTGTGGAAGCCAAACTTCCACTTGCCATTTGTGCATAGTCATAGGAAATGAGGAATAAAACCTTCCCAGGTCATACACACAGAGCCCATCCTGCCTGCCATGGGTATTCAAAGTGTGCTATTCAAAGTGTGGACCAGCAGCATGAGCATCATCTAGAAGCTTGTTAGAAATTCAGACTCTATAAGCATAATCTGCATTTTTAACAACCCCCCATGGGTTTCACATGCACAGTGGCTCAGAGTTCTCTTCTTTGAACCATGAGTGGCTTATAGGTTTGCCAGCCCCAAATCCTGGCTACTTCCCCATCCATCCAATCTGATGCCCACCGTTGTGCCTGAGAGGCTTGTTTCCTTGCCTTTGCTCTTGCTACTCCCTTTGCCCACAGTGCCCTCCTTTTCCCAGCCCCATTCTTGGTTTGGCTAAATTATCCTCTAAAATTCAACTTCCAGGAAGCTGCCCTGACCCCCCCAGGCTGTAAGAAACCACCCTCTGGTTTCCCATAGACTCTGCCCTCAGTCCTAGCAGGACCTTCGTCAAACTGTGCAGGTTGTTGACTTTTTCTGTCTCTCCCATCACACTTGGAGCTGTGTGGCCACCTTTATATAACCAACTGCTCACAAAAACACTTAAAACATCTTGGTTGAAGAAAACACAATGTCCACTGGACATTTTTCTGAGTGTAAAATTGCCTGCTCATTCTGGAGAAGACTGAGAATGTGCCCCTAGCCTTCTCCTGGCCTGTCACACAGAGCTCCTGGGAGTGAAGGCCTGTAGAGGGTTTGGGAAAGATCAGAGTACCAACCCCATACGGCCATTCTGAAACATATACACTTTCCCTCTCAATTGAGGCAAGACTCTAAAAGGCAAAAGGCACTAAAGCCAGTCCTTGGTGATGCTAATGAGTTGCAGGAGGGCAAGTGGATCAGGGTCGTGACTTCAAGATATACCAAAGTTTCTTCAATAAATAATGAGCACAATAACTGTAGGCAAGTTTGTATTTAGGCTCTCTCCCCTGTGTTTTTGGAGGGATGATTAATCTAGCTCTAAAAGAGAAGATGTGAACTATGTGTGGGCGGATGCCGTTTGAAATGAAGGCCCAGAGCAAAGCAGCCATCATTGGACAGGTTGGGTCCAGTGTGTAACCCTCACCCCAAGGAAACCGTATCTACTCTGTGCCAGGAACTCTCCACACATTTTCTTATTTTTAAAAATAAGCAACATGCAATGTTACATTGGTTTCAGGTGTACAATATATTGATTCAACAATTCTGTACATTACTTAATGCTCACCAGGGTAAGAGTAGTCACTATCTGTCACTATACTATGTTATTACAGGATTAGGACTATATTCCTTACACTGTACTTTTCATTTTATTTATTTTATAACTGCAAGTTTGTACCTCTTAGTCCCCCTTCATCTGTTTTGCCCATTCCCCCACCACCTCCCCTCTGGCAACCACCAGTTTGTTCTCTGTATTTAAGAGTCTATTTATTTTGTTTGTTTGCTCATTTGTTTAGTTTTTTTAGATTCTACATATAAGTGAAGTCATACAGTATTTGCCTTTGTCTGACTTATTTCCCTTAGCATAATGCCCTGTAGGTCTATCCATGTTGTTGCAAAAGGCAAGATTTCATTCTTTTTTTCTATGGCTCAATAATATTCCACTATATATATGTATTATATACCTCCATTATACATGTCTATATATATTAAATATATCCATTAAATATATATAATCCATCACACACACACACACACACACACACACACACATTCATCCATTCATCTATCTTCTTCCATTCATCTATCAGTGGACACTTGGGTTGCTTCCATGTCCTGGTTATTGTAAATAATGCTACAATAAACATAGGGAGGCATATATCTTTTCATATTAGTTTTTTTTTGTATTCTTTGAGTAAATATCCAGTAGTGGAATTATTGGATCATGTAGAATATCTATTTTTAATTTTTGTGGAACCTCCAGACTATTTTCTACAGTGGCTGTACAAATTTACATTCCCACCAACAGTGTACAAGGGGTTCCCTTTCTCCAGATCCTTGCCAATGCTTGTTATTTCTTGTCTTTTTTATATGAGCCATCCTTACTGGGGTAAGGTGATATCTCATTATGGTTTTGATTTGCATTTCCCTGATGATTAGTGATATTGTGCATTTTTTTCATGTGTTTGTTGGCTACCTGTATGTCTTCCTTAGAAAAATGTCTATTCAGGTCCTCTACCCATTTTTTAATCAAATTATTTGTATTTTTTTTTTTTTTTGGTTTTGAGTTGTGTAAGTTCTTTATATATGTAGATATTAACCCCTTATCAAATATATCATTGGCAAATATCTTGTCACATTCACCAGGTTGTCTTTTTGTTTTATTGATGGTTTCTTTTAGTGGGAAAAAGCTTTTTATTTTGGTGTATTCTCAAGAGTTTATTTTTGCTTTGGTTTCCCTTGCCTCAAGAGACATATCTATAAATATGTTGCTAAGGCTGATGTTTAAGAGATTACTGCCTATGTTTTCTTTGAGGAGTTTTATGGTTTCAGGTTTCACATGTAGGTCTTTAATCCATTTTGAGGGGTGTGTGTGTGTGTGTGTGTGTGTGTGTGTGTGTGTATGGTGTAAGAAAGTGGTCCAGTTTCAGTCTTTTGCATATAGCTTTCCAGTTTTCCAAATGCCATTTATACAAAAGACTGTCTTTTCCTCATTGTATATTCTTGCCTTATTTGCTGTAGATTAATTGACTATATAAGCAGGAGTTTATTTCTGGGTTTTCTATCCCATTTCATTGGTTTACGTATCTATTTTTGTGCCAATACCATACTGTTTTGATTATTACAGCTTTGAAATATATCTTGAAATCTGGGATTGTGATACCCCCAGCTTTGTTTTTTTCTCAAGATTGTTTGGCTATTTGAGGTCATTTGTGATTGCATACAAATTTTAGAATTATTTGTTGTAGTTCTGTGGAAAATGCTATTGGTATTTTGATAGGGATTACAATCTGTAGATTACTTTGAGTAGTATAGATATTTTAATGACATCAATTCCTCCAATCCATGAGCATGGTATATCTTTCCATTTGTTTGTGTCATCTTCAATTTCTTTCATCAGTGTCTTATAGTTTTCAGAGTACAGGTCTTTCATCTTCTTGGTTAAATTAATTCCTAGGTATTTTATTCTCTTTGGTGAAACTGTAAATGGGGCCATTTTCTTAATTTGTCTGTTACTTTGTTATTAGTGTATAGAAATACAACATATTTCTGTATATTAATTTTGTATCCTGCAATTTCATTGAACTCATTTATCAGTTCTAATGGTTTTTTGGTAGGAGCTTTAAGTTTTTTTATACACATTTTCTCACTTAATCTTCCCAAGAGTTCAGTGAGCTAACTATTATTATTGGCTTTTCACAAATAAGGAATCAGAAGCTCAGAGTGTTTTAAAAAAATTGTTCAAAGTCAGAGAGCAGCTAAATGCTGGAGTCAAGATGACCATCTGAGCCTGCCATCTCTAAGGACATTTTGCAGAGCTCCTGCAAAATGCAACAGACTTTCTGCTGACCACTGGGAATCCAGGCTAATTCTGAGCAATTTGCTTCACTTCAAAAATAACTAAGTGAAATATTAATAAAGCACCCCAGCATCTCTCTGCTGCCTTCAAATAATGGAATGGGCACAAGACAAAGTATGTTTAATGTCATGCAACTCACAAGAACAAGAATCCAAGGGATTAGGACAGGCCCTTAGCAACTGTGGCAAAGGGGAGAGGGGCTGGGACCGTGAGGGGTGAGGAGAAACTGAGCAGCTATGCAGGGCCCTTGGGAACACCACTCAAAATAAGACCTTGGCATCAGTAACATGTGACCGTTATGCTAATCTCAAGGCGAGCCTGTCATAAGACACCATAGCATTAACAAATGTTTACTATGTTAGGGCCAACAGCAGAATTCCTAGAGAGGAAGTCTTAGAAAACCAATCTGAGGAGTGCTGGGTGGAATGTGAAAGATTAGCACCTACAGTCTCCCCTGAAGACCAGGGTACCAGCTGTGACCCAGGTGTCAGAGGAGAGAAGGAGCTGGACTTCAGAGACCAGGGTTAAGAACTGGGAGTTTGCTCCTGAAAAGGAAAATAAAAGGGAGGACAGTAAGTACCAGGCCAACAAGATGATGTGAGCCTGGGATGAAAGGTGGGTGATGAAACCCTGTGAGGTAGAATGGCCAGCACATGTTTTAAGGCTTCTAGGTGTTCTAGGTTTCTGAAGCCAATTAAAGCTGCTGTCCTACTAAATCTGTTTAGAGAAGGCCTACTGTGCACCTGAGCCTTTTATAAATTCTCTTTGTAAAACACACTGACTATGAGCACAGTGAGCACATCTCATAGGTAGCCCATGGAAAGTTGGGAACCCAGGATGCAGGGGCAGACTTAACTCACGGGAATGAGCAGGAATCTACACAGAGGACTGTACTTCCAGGGGCTGTGAAATTATCTGGAATGATGGGAGAGTTGAGTGAGTCCCAGCTAACACCTGACCACATTTGTCAGATGCTTTGACTATCCCAGGTGTCGTGCACCTCCCCCTGCCCTTCTTGCCTTCCTTTTCTCCTCTATTCATTTCCTGAAAATTCTCTGCCTGTCACAAGGCCCTCTGAAGGTCACAAACCTATTCCCCATCAAATCTGTCCTCATCACCAGAAAGAAAACAAGAAGAATATCAGGATGTTTTTTTAAGAGATGAAGTGTGTGCAAACGCCAAGGCCCTTGGGTACCACAGGACACTGATGGTCCTGTCAAGAAGGGACAGAGCTGAGGAACTGATCTGAAAGTTAAATAACTCCAAGTGGGGTTTCTTCATCGTCTTCTCTTTTTAAAAAAATAATTCATAGTATCAGACAGGTTGACAACTTATTGAAAATGGTTCCTCACCTGGAAAGTGCTTATTACTTACAGTGTACCATCTTTATTACATCGATACTGACATTTAACACTCAATAAATCTCCACTCCCTCCATGGAGATATGTCTGACAGCCAACAGGAGTCCCTGCCTTTTCTCTGAATTTCAGCATGGTTTTGGTTCCAGGGACTGTGCTCTGATATCAGGTTCCTCAAATCCAACTGAGTGGGAAACAATAGTCCTGAGATGCCTTTGTTCAAGCTGATGGCCCCATCCTAACCCAGCCAAGACCCCCTATCTGCAAAAAAATGGTGGATACCAATATGTAAAGGTAGTTGAATAAGTAAATGAAGGGAAGAAGGAATGGTCCTGCCACACCCTACCACAAGACCTGCTATAACAGCCAAGGCCCCTCCTAATCCATCCTCATCCTACCACTACAGTCCTACCCAGGGAATGACCAGCCATCACCCCCCAATAAGCCAATGTACCCCCAACCTCTGGGCCTTTCCTCATGTGGTTCCCTCTGTACTGAATGCATGATTCCTCCTAAAGTCTAAGTCAAATGCCTCCTCCTCTATGCATAGGCTCCCTGTGGAAGAACCCAGTGTTTTCTAGTCTGTACCCTAAAGAACCACGGAAGACTGCCCACAGTTCCACTCGGCACAACTGTCTGTTACTCCATGAGCTTCTCCAGGGCAGGAGCTTGTCTTTACTAATTTCAGTATCTGACTACCAAAGGCCAAAACATAATGAACAAATGAGTGAATAAATGAATGAGCATATCACTTTCTTCTCTACCTTCTTCTCCTTCTTCCCACTCTGTCTTTACTACCTCTATCTGGAGATTCCACGGGCTCTGACCTCCTTGGTTTCACTAAGTCTCTGAAATGATAGATTAAGGTAGGCAATATTTGGGACTCTGAAATGGGACAAATCTGTGTGTGTCAGACACACACACACATATACATACACACCCCATTAGGTGGTTGGAAGGATCAGATAACATAATACATGTGAAGTGCTTGCATATCCTCTGCTGTCCTAGAATACAGGAGCTTTCTTGTGTGCCACTCCTTGCTCTGAGAGGACAGTAGAGTCCCCCATCCTGCCTGGCTCAGGTGGTATGATTCTAGGCAGCCCTGATGGCCCAATGGCCTGAGGTAGAGGAACACCCAGGGCAAAGCCAGTCTAAGCTGGCAGGAAGCCAGAGCAGTAGCCTGTTTGTAGAGAAATGCAAGAGTATTCCTTCCAAGGACATGCAATCAAATGAATGTGGGGAGTGTTGTGCTAGTCTCCAATGTGTAATTAGAGTATCACACAGATGAGTTCTGCTCCAAAGCCTACAAACATTTCTTCTCTACAGGGTTTCAAGTTTCTCCTTGCTGCTAGGAGTAGCTTATACTGATCACTGGCTTGGCAAATGTCACAGACCTCTTGGGCTGGGCAGGGACAACAGAGAGCCCAGCCTCTGGGGATCTCACACCAGCCCTTCTGCTGCTCCAGAAATGTGCACATCCCCTGGGCCACAGAGGGATGGGGAGGGCAGACTTTCAGGGAATGAAAATTCCCCAAGCTGTGCCCCTGCAGGAGTTCACTGGTGACTGGGCAGCTGTCCTAGGGCAGGATGCCCTTCTGAGGTACACAGTTTCTGCTCTGAACCAAGTTACTTAGGGTCTGCCATTGACATTGACAGGGCCCCAAAGGCCTCAGGAGCATGGAGGAAACATCCTTGAATAAAGACCCTTGCCTACTCTAGACTTTTGAAAGAATACTGCTGTGTTTTCTCAAGGCCAGACAGAATAGCCAGAAAAGTACAAACAAAACGGGGAAAATGTGATTACTACACAAAAATCCACTAACACGCTCACAGTTCTTTACACATCAGAAGAACTCTGAGTGTGACCTGGTCTATCCTGATCTCAAAGCAGCAACCCCACAAAGGCCTTGTGAAGAAGGTTTTGGCCTCTATTTCTGCTTACCTACTACTTATGATGGGGTGTTCCTGCCTCTCTTCTTTAGTCATGGTCATTGATTAGAAGCTCTTTCTTTCAACAAGGTCAAATTGCCTCCCTAGCATATTATGCCATAGGTTCCACTTCTACCCATGAGGCCAGCCCCATCTGATACAAATAGAATGCAAGCCACATGTGTAATTTTAAATGTTCTAGTATCCCCATTAAAAATAGCAAAAAAGCAATATGTAATTTTATTTTATTTTATAAGATAATTTTAATAAGTATTTTATTTAAACCAACATACCTAAAATATCATTTCACTATACAATCAACCTAAAAATGATGAATGAGTTATTTTTAAATTATTGTTTCCATTTGAAATCTTTGACTTGGTTGTATATTTCATGCTTAGAGCACATCTCAATTTGGATTTTACGTATCAAGTGTTCGACAACCACACATAGCTACTGGCCACAAGGACGGGACAGCGCTACTGGGGGCACCTTGCTGGCAGCTGCCTTGGCCCTCCTCATACCTGTCTGCCCACCCCAGCTCACACATCCCCACTTCTTTCCATTCTTCTTCAACCTTCTTGTCTTTTGCTCCCTTAAGCTACTCTCTGTTGTGCTTTTATTCACAGTAAATAGTCAATAAATGCTCTTTATCTTCTCTACCCCCTATTTAAAAACCACTCCACATCCTTCCTCCTGTGAAAGATTCTCTTCACAGCATTATTGTAAAAAGAATTTTATATCACATGAATATTATTTGGCTTCAGGAAATGCTAATACACATTATATCTAGTAAGTATGTAAAGGTTCGATCCATTGGAAATACTCATTTATCCTTCCAACCATTTTGGGTACAAATCAAAATTATTTTTCCTCTCCCCTCATGTGAGCCCCCACATAGTGTTACATCAGTGGCTAAGCTTGAAGGTGTCCACACACTGATTGCTAACAAGGGCAGAGCAAACCCAGATCCTTGTCCAGAAACTCTATCACACAAATACAAGAGGTGCAGCCGGGACTGGAGCGGGCCAGGCCATCCAGCACCTCTGCAAGCCAGGCCTCCATCCTCCTTTCTACCGTACATAAAGCTCATGTTTCCAAAGCAAAGAGATAGAGAAGCAGCCAAGAGTTGAATCCCAATTTCCATGGCCACCCTCTGCCCCCAGTGCAAATTCCTGAAAGAAAAGTGCACAAAGATGATAAAAATGATCATGCTCTATATGATATCTGGGGTCAGGCAGCAGGATAATATGGTGGTGATAAGCCCAGGCTCTGAAATCAAATATCTGGCCATAGGTCCTAGCCCTAAGCCTTACTATCTGTGACAATGCACAAGTTTACCCTTTCTAAACTTCAGGACCCTCATCTATAAAAGAGAGATAATAATTA
Source organism: Puma concolor (assembly GCF_028749965.1). Taxonomy (NCBI): domain Eukaryota; kingdom Metazoa; phylum Chordata; class Mammalia; order Carnivora; family Felidae; genus Puma; species Puma concolor. Next base: position 47,958,070 of record NC_141676.1, on the reverse strand, counting down.
TACCATTATATAGGGTACATTAGTTTCTTATTGCTGCTGGAACAAATTACCACAAATTTAGTGATGTCAAATGACACTAATTTATTGTCTTACTATACTGGAGGTCAAAAATCTGAAATGGGTCTCACTGGGCTAAACAGGTGTCAGCAGAGCCATGATCCTCCTGGAGGCTCTAGAGAGAATCCATTTTCTTGCTTTTTTCCAGCTTCTATAAGCTGTGCCCATTCCTTGACTCATGGTTCTCTTCCTCCATCCTTAGAGTCAGAAAGGGTGAGTTGAGTACTTCTTACATTGAAAAACTCTATTGTGCCTCTCCCTTTCACTTATAAAGACCTGTGTTTACATTGAGCCCACCCAGGTAATCCAGGACAGTCTCCCCATCTCAAGGTAAATTGATTAGCAAAATGAACTCCCTCATGCTATGTAATAGACCATATTTACAGATTCTGAGGATTAGGATGTGAATATCTCTGGGCACCATCATTCTTCCTCCCACAAAGGATTATGTGGAAGATCCAGGAAGCAATACCTGGCATATCATAAATCCTCAATAAATCTTGGAAATTTTTGTATTTGGTCCCAAATCCTATGTGAACTCCTGGCCCTGGGCTGCACAGTAGAGCTAGTCTGGTCCATTTAGTCCAGGCATCCCTTCTCTTGGACCCAACTGGCATCCTTCTTAGGGTGAGAGGGTCACTTCCAAGTGGGAGACAACTCTGGGTCCAGACCATCAGTGGATTCCTAAAAAGCCATGCTCCCCAGAAAGAAGCTGCAGAGTAAAAACCAAAGACAGCCCACCCTAAGAGGTAAGAGCTTTAACTTCTTTGCTCTTCACAAAGGATGCTCCATTGCAGGCCCCAAAGCCCAAACATGCCCTCACCCTTGACCCACATTGGTGCTTCTCCTTGGGGATACAAAGAAGGGAAAGAAGAGAGGATCGGTTTGCCCTAGAAGTGGGGAAAAATAAGAACCCACTGCTATGTTATGTAGGCAAAGTGAAATATGCCCCAAACTTGGAAAGAAGAAGACTTGGCAATAATAACAATAGTAGCAGTAGCTAACATTTAGTGAGCACTCACTACATGCCGTGCCCTGAGTTTTATGGTATTTATCTTATTTGATCCCCCAGCCAAATAAATGTGGGAGCATTGTTAATGAAAATGAAATGAGCAGGTATTTGCACATGGGTGGAAAGAGGCCACTGTTAGCAAATAGGTGAGCAAGAGATGTAGGACCCCTGAAGTTCCATCCTTTGACTTGGGGTGGGGGCATGTCTCAAGGATATGGTGCTAGAAGGAGATTCAAATGCAGAAAGTTGAAACCTATTCATCTCAGCTGAACCTCACTTAGATAAACAGCGTGGGCAAGAGATGTAGACAAGAGTATTTCATGAGGAGACAAATGTCCACTTGTCTCCCCCACTGTCCACAGAACCCACATGAATATGGAATTCCCGTGGCAGGTCTCTCCCTAGAGAGAAGATGCAACCAATTCCATCCAGGGCTGGTTTTAATGCTGGAACTTCCATGTAAACACTGGTGACTTAAGGAATGTTCTTAATTTCTCTGTACTTCAGACTTTTCATTTGTAAGATGATGATAACAATAATAATAGCGAACACTCGTATAGGAATTAACTAAGTGCCAGGCCCTGTTCAACAAGCATTATATGTGTTAACACTTATTCTTTATAACAACTCTATGAAATAGGTATTATCCTATTATATAGATAGGAAACTGAGGCATAGAAAGGTTGTATTAAGCAACATGCCCAAGGTCACAGAGCTGATGGTGAGCAGAACTGGGATTTGAATACACATGGTCTGGTTCTAGCCCCAGGGGTCCCAGCCACTACTCAATATTGCCTCACAATGTGGCTCACCTCATAGGGATGCTAGTAATTAAATATCTACGTAATATGTATTTTAATGCTCATATGTAACATATACCTGCTATAATAAATATTAAACATCTGAACAAGTTAACCAATGGATGGGGGCTCAGTGATGGAGCATTTCAGCACAGTCCAGGGACCTGCATGCATAGGTACTGCTGTTTCCAGAATGGTTGATCATGTGGCCAGAGTTATGAGGGAATGCAAGCCCTCTGTAGGATCATCTCTGACTTGTGTGTCAGGGGCAGTCCTGCCCTGAAGGTCCTTCGCAGCAGACACACCAAGAAGTTTTATAAGGCCTTTGACTTATTGTCTTTCCAAATCATGCTGTATTGTACTAGTTCTCAAGGAAACTGAGACAGCTCAACATGGGCTGCCGGAGGGTCTATCTGGTGTATCCAAAATTGGATAAGGCATCCAAATAGCATTATCATTCTGGCAGAGCCATGTTCACTGGACCTCAATACCCAACCCCTAAAGGTGGGCTCTGGCAGATACTGGGGACATGGGTAACAAGGGGGCATAGGTAGAGTTTCCACTGAGTCAGGGAGGAGCACCCACAGAGGCAAGATGTGGGAGCCTAGCAAATGTCCAGAGAGAGGTTGTCCACCTTGCTTATTTCTTTGGTTCTCATAGGGCCATTATCACCAGGCAGGTCAGAAGGCAGGCCTGTGATGCCAGGTGGCTCTCCATCAGATGTTCTGGCCATACAAGGGCACCTCAGCTCTTTGTCATCCCAGGAGCTCTGTGGCAGCTGTTCAGATATAAGATATATCCTAGAAATCATTTGCAAGAGTCAGATGGCAGAAAAGACTCACTATCATCAAACAGCCATGAGCAATGACATTTATAGGCACGAACACCTTCCAGGCCTCCTTCCCAGGCTCAGGGCACCGATCTATTCACTGAACGCAAAGAACAATTAGTCCTGCCAGATGGGGGATGTATCAAAAACCCTCTCCCTGGGCATAACCAATTAAAGCCTGGGTTTTAAAAAGCCGATTGATTCACTCAAAGGAGCAAACAGCAGGCTGCAGGAGCCCTTCCTGCTGAGCCATTTCTCTGCGTTTCCCAAAGCAGATCTAAAACCTCCCGATGGATTTGGTTTTCATATGGCTATGTGCAGTGTCCGCTGATAATCTCTATGATTCAAAGCACTTGCTGGGTATCTTCTGATGCATATTCATTTAATCATTCAACACAATTTCACTTCCCCCTCTCACCCCGGAATCTGTGCCCTGGGAAGGCTGACAGCAGAGTGCCGGGGCAGCAGAGTGGATGGCCCCAGCATGTCAGCTGGAGCCTCTACACTACAGCCACACAAGCAAATGAAGAAGGGACCTTCCGAGGCCCCCCCTCCCCTCCACAAGCAAGACAGACTCTCTGGGCATCCACAGCCACGCTGAGTCCAAGGAACAAATCCTGCCCGTTACAGGCAATTCAAATAGATGGAATCGGTAATGAAACGCTCATTTCTCACAGAAGGAAAGAATACCTATGATCCATTTAGCATTGACTCAAAATTTGATTTTTAAAATCTAAAATGAATATTGTATGATGAGTTTTATTGGCTCAACCAGAATTAATGAGTTAATGGAGGGGGGCGGAATAGTCCTTCATAGCAAGAGACAATCACTCCAAATTGTATCCCGGTGCTCTAGTAACACCAGGCATCATCTGGGTGTCAGGACCAAGCATTTAATCCAACGTATCTGCACGGATGTCCTGCCAGCTTAGTGTCTGGCTGTAGGGCACACAGAAAGGAGTGGACACCGGATGCCACCTTCTGGGTCACTTGTTGATTCACCTCACAGTCTCACAGGTGTAGTTGCCCCTTTAGAACCAACAACTGCACCACAAAAGCCAAGAGACCTGAGAACAGAGGGAAGAACTGCCTCAAGCCAGCAACAGACAAAAGCACACAGCAGTAATGAATCTGCTTTCTAAATCTCCCGAGGTGACGAGGTGATACCTCGTTCCCCTGACTTTCAAGCCTCTTGGGCCTCAACAGGGTGGCTTTTCCTCATCTGGATGGATCTTTTATTTGGTTTCTCTTCACAGCCTAAGTCCAGAGACCACTCAAGAAACAGTAACTCCTCATTCATTAAAAACTCATGGTTGTGTACATAGCTCAACACTACTGCATATACTCGGCAAAAAGCTTAATCTCTGGAAGCCTCAACTCTCTCATCTGTAAAAGCAGATAATATTAGCCCTCTTGAAAAATTGTTAGAAGAATCAGGGATAATGTTGAAGGTTTCTAGGTCAGTTTCTAGCACACAGTGGTGTTCAGTAAATGGCTGTTGTTTACAAAATGGAAATGATGACGTCTATACCTCAAGGTTTATTTCAAAGACAGCACATGAGGAACACCCACCCCTGGGTCTCCCAATTGTAACCGAAAGGTAAGTAGGAATTTCTTGCTTTCCTTCTCCAACCTGCTCCCATCCAGCATGTGGCAGCAGACCAGAAGCCATATCCTAAGGGTTCAGAGCCCAGCTCTAGTAGAAGACTGCCTAGGTTCAGATCGCGGGTGTCAAGTCACTTACCCTCCCTGTGCCTCTATTTTCTCATCAATAAAATGGGGTTAATATAAATATCTTCAAGGGCTGCTGTGAGAACCTGGCAGAGTACCTGGCATACAGGAAATGCTTGACAAATGTTTATAATGAATGTGTTTTTTTCCACACTACCAACCAATTCTCTGATACCAGCTGGGTGTCCTACAACTCAACAGAATTCTGACACTACCTACTTGGAGATAGCATCAGATCATGTAAGTTAAGGGCTCCATCCTACATGACTGCCCCCAACTTCAGACACCAACCATAAGTCCATGTCGTCACCTGTGCTTCTGATGGACCAGCTATAAATAGATTAGAGGTTCCAACAAACTCCTCCCTGGGTTCAATTAATTTGCTAGAGCAGGTCACAGAACTCAGAGACACATTTCCTTACTAGATTACCAATCTATTATAAACGCAGGAACAGCTAGGAACAGATGCTTAGGGGGAGGCATGGGGAGGGGGCTCAGAGGATCCATGCTCTCTGAGAATGTCACTCTCCCCAAACCTTCACATGTTACCCAACCCAGAAGCTCTCTGGACCTTGTCCTATTGGGTTATTTTGGAAGCTTCATTACATAGGCATTATGGATTAAATCATTGGCAACTGGTGACTGAACTCAATCTCCAGGCCGTCTCTCCTCCATGGAGGTCTGGGGTGGGTGGGGCTGAAAGTTCCAACTCTATTATCACTTGGTTGGCTTCTCTGATGACAACTCCCTATCCCTAGTTGACCTAGGGGCTTTCCAAAAGTCATTTTATTAACATAATAAAAGACCTTTATATTTCACATCACTTAGGAAACTCCAAGAGTTTTAGGAGCTCTGTACCACGAGGGTGGGGGACTGTTAAAACCAAATATGTATTTCTTATTGTAAATCACAGTATCATAATACTACTATCAAATACCACCATTATCATCTCCGTCATCATCACCATCATCAGGAATAAGAGGAAACAAAAGAATAAAGTAACAGGAGTAGAATCTAAATGCAGGAAGATGAAAGTCAAGTTCCCAGCAGAACTTACCATATTAAGAGGAAGCATAAGCCAGACGCTTGAGCCTAGGAACTCAGTCCCTTCTTAAGCACCTCCAGTGTAGGATCCCATGTGGCCTTAACAATCTGTTTCCCGCAGTCTGTATTTGTCACTAGCTACCTTGTCTGAGAAGGATGACTGACTCCAAGGGACCATGCATGCCCAGGGTCACCACATCCAAGATAACTGGAATCATCTTTGTTCCCTACAAAGTTCAGCTACAACTCACCATCTTCCCGACAGCACCAACCACCAACCAGACCCAACTCGGCCACATGAGACGAGGCACCTTTAGGCTGAGATAGATGCAGAGTCATGCCTCATACAATTTGCCAGTTTCCTTTCTTCCCTCTGGCATCTACCACACACACATTCCCAGTTTCTATATAGCTTCAGTCTTTCTTGTTTTTAACTCTGTAGGGGATCAGGGTAAAATTTAACAGCAGTTCTTCTTCCGTTCTGTCAGTATCCACACTCCGCATCTTGGGGCATTTCCACTGTGGCCAAGTCAGAGAGATGAATCCAGTCTATGGTGCCACTATTCAAAGCTGATGTGAGACTAATGTGCTCAGGGGAGGGAAAGTATTTTAATTTTACAACCCTAACCCTGATCATCTGGGAATGTCACAAATCAGATGCCTAATTCCACCAAAGGAAAATGCAGTAATGTGGAGTTATAAGCCAATCTTACACTCTGTGGTTTGAGTATATGAACAGAGAAGTCCAACATGAATCTTCCAGAGCCCCTTGGTTTTGCCAAGGGAAGGAGGTTGAGGAGTGTGTCAATAAACCCTGAAATTACATCTTAATTAAAAAATCTGATCCAGCCCAAGAGACATGAATAGAAAGGTATAAGAAATCAGGTCAGCAATTTTGTTAGCAACTTGAAGTTCTGAGCTGAGCACTTAGAGTTGGGATTTGGAAGCTTAGATTTCCAACTTTGATTCCTAAGGTCACCCAACAAAATAAAATGAAGAGCAGTGTTTTCCAAAGTGTGAATAGGAATGGAGGGTTAAATAAAATTAAATATGTTTCCTTACTGATGTACTTCTCGGAGACTGGACTATGCTACTGATGAATGTGAATCTCCAACAGGGGATTTGCTATACAAACTTCCCTCAAATGAATTTAACCTTTGGAGAGGGTATGTCTCGTGGGACTGGCCACACATCAAGAGTCATCAACTCAAGGAATGAAGGAACCTGCAAAAACAGGGCTCTAGGCCTTCCAGAGGAAACTGGAGCTCTAGTCTTAAGCAGCCATATTCATTTACTCATTACGAGCAAAGGCACATAAGCAGAAGCTGAGAATGAAGTGTAGTCATGATAGGCGAATGGATAAAGAAGATGTGGTTAATATATACAATGGAATACTACTTGGCAATGAGAAAGAATGAAATCTGGCCATTTGCAGCAATGTGGATGGAACTGGAGGGTATTATGCTAAGTGAAATAAGTCAGTCAGAGAAAGACAGATACCGTATGTTTTCTTTCACTCATAGGTAGATATTGAGAAACTTAACAGAAGACCATGGGGGAGGGGAAGGGGGAAAAAAAGTTACCAAGAGGGAGAAAGGCAAACCATAAGAGACTCTTAGGGACTGAGAACAAACTGAGGTTTGATGGGGGGTAGGGGAGAGGGGAAAGTGAGTGATGGGCATGGAGGAGGGCACCTGTTGGGATGAGCACTGGGTGTTATATGGAAACCAACTTGACAATAATTTATATTTAAAAAAAAGAAAGAAAGAAATTCAGGCACAACAGCTTCCCTCAAAGTGGAAAACCTCAGAGACCAAGCTAGGTACAAAGGTACTAGGTACAAAAGACTAGTGTTCCAAAGGTGTAAAACAAAGGATAAGTAGAAAAATGTGAAGACGTACCAGGAAGGGGCCTTAAAGTCCTTGTGAATCCCTGAGTTAGGGCAATCATGGTTATATAAGATGTAGTAGAGGCTCCTAGAGGTCCCTTAATACTGGAAACTTCTGCTACAAATATTCCAGGACAGAAAGAGTGTCATCAGTAAAGGCTTTAACCAAGAAACGGGCATGTGCTTCTCCCAAGCCAGCCCTCCTTCACCTTCTCTAAGATCCCCAACTTGAATATGTGCCAGACACTTTGCAAAGTGCATCACATCCATTCTTTCATTACATTTTCATAATCTTAAGAGGTATGTGTTATCAGCATCCTTGTTTCACAGCTGAGGCTCAGGAAAGTCAAGTCTAAGGACAAAACTTATCTAAGGACACAAAGCAAGGAATTAGAGCTGTGAGCTCATTATAAGTTTGCTGAATGAATGAATGAATGAATGAATGAATGAATAGGGAGAAAGGGTCTTTGCAAACATTTTCCACCTATTTCAAAGAGTTGGTAGAAAACAGAAATAGAATTGTGATTACCTACTGACATTGTCTTATTACTAGAAAGTCATCTTTCACTTGGAAAATGGGAGGCCCCTCCCCTGTGATTCATCCATCACTAAGAAGTCTGGGATCTCCCCATCCATCAGCAACACTCCAGATGGCACAATACTGCAAACTGGATCCAATTACAGGAAGAGTCAACTCTTGCCTGATTCACAGGAGCCCAATCAGCAGTTCCTGGGTTTAGCCACCAGCCCAAATTTACCCAGCAGTACATTATCAACTTCAATAATGGGCCTGCCAGGAAAACAAAATAGGAGACCGTTCTTACGTAGGAAGAGCTTTCCTCTTTATCAATTACACTTTTCTAAAGAACAGGCAGCCTACTATCTCTTTGTGGGTTCTGATAGACACTGCAGAGGAGTAGATGAAAGGTTATTATAACGAGGGTGGGAAGAAGGAAAGACTGTACCTGGGGGGAGGGAGGGCCCTGTGGAGTGGCCTGGAGAAGACACTGAGCTTTCTTGTGCAGATCCCATATTATTCTGACTCTGTCTACCTCTCTGACTCTGTTGTTCTCACTGTGATGGTCTACACTCTATTTCTGTCCTGGATCTCTGTAATGGCCTCCTAGCTAGTTTAACCAGTCCCATACCAGTCCCCTTGCACCCAGCAATCCATCAGCCACAGTAGCCACAGTGAACTTTTAAAAACATAAATCAGATCACATCACTCCCACACTTAAAACTCAACAATAGGTTCCCTTATCACTTGGTATAATATTCAAATTATTCACTCTGGTCTGTAGGGACTTCACTGCTACTGTTCATCCCACCCTTCCTCTCACTCACCATGTTCCAGAAGCACTGGGCTTCCTTCTTGAGGGCTCATTCTCACCTCAGGGTCTTTGCACTTCCTGCTTCCTCAGTCAAGAATGCTGAGACCCCAGGACCACACTCTTCGTGTCATTCAAGTCCCAGCTCATTTGTTGCCTGCCACAGAGAGGTCCTCCTTGATCACCCCTAACTGTTCCCTCGCCAGCCACTCTTATCATAACTTTGTGTTTTGTTTCCTTTATAGTACTTATTACATAAAATTATCTTGTTTATTATTCATGTTCTGCGTCTCCTTCTCCAACACATACACACAAGCTCCATGAGAGCAGACACCTGGCCTTTCTGCACCTATACCTCCAGCACCTGGGACAGTGTTCAGCACAAAACAGCAGCTTAATAAATTTTTGCTGGATTAAAGAATACCCCCTAAGGGTTCTTGTATGAATTAAATGAGACAGTTATATATTTAGAGTTTTTCAGAAGGTTTGGCACATCAAAACACAATATTTCAAGTTATGACTCTCTTATCTGGTATTATCAGGATGAGCCAATCTGTTAATCCAAAAAATCTGAATGAAATAGGGATCACTAATATTGTACATATATACTATACAAACTTCAGACACTATTTCAACTTGAAACATTTCTGGCTAGTCTATTGATGTAGAGCTAAGGCCTCTACTTGAGACAGGTCTCCAGGTTGGAGTTCGAAATCTATGTGTTCCTTTTTTTGAGAGCTCATACCTTTTATATATCATCTGTGGTTCCCAGATTTGGCTTTAGAATGGAGAAGGAACTTAACCTCACATACAAAACAATCTGAGTGCAAAATTCTTATAGAATTATGTACAAATTTTTCCTAACTTTTATCAGTTGCCCTGCCCACAACTAAGCTAACAGCCTACATCGACTGACTCTTATCAAACCATTCAATGCTTGCAGCTTGGTTTCCTTAACAAATGACTCTCTTTTCACCCATATTTCACTGGTTCACTTAATCTCAAATTATGTTCTTATAATAACACATTCAGCCAGCATAAGAAGGACTGGGTGAAAATGGAGCTCTTTGACTCTTAGTAAGCATTTACCAAAATGGTGGGGGCAATGTTCATAGGAATAGTATGGGTCCCTGTGTGCTGTGAATGTCCAGCAGGTCGTGGCCCTCAGTCAGTGAGTATTACAGAAGGAAGACAATGGAGGACATTGGTGAATTTTTGAGTTGGTTAAGTAGAGATGGGTTAAAAGAGATTGCATTATAGTATAAGAACTTGTCAATAGCAATGATTATAGTTGTCGTCAAGGAAGATTAAATGGAAATATGCCAAAATGTTTTCTCTGGTAGGTTGTTAATATTCCTCTTAACAATTTCCCATATCTTTCAAGTTTTGACACCATCATAAATAATACTTCACAGAAGCAGAGAGTAAATTGTGATCCTGGCGGAGTCAAAGGATAGTGCTGACAGTTACCGTTTCTAGTGCTCCTGTTCTATGCCAGCAACTTACATGGTACCTCTTGCCCTCATGTTCGCTCTGCAAGGCAGGTGCGAAGGTGCCCACCTTTATGACTGTGTGATCGTGTTCCCCTAAGTTTAGCCCCAGGTCCCTGTCCCAATACTACATTCCTTCCTCTGGCCCACAAAGTCACCCAATGCAGTCAGCATCTCCATGAGCTGGCAGGGTGTCAAGTCCATGAGCTTTCAACAGGACCAAATCTTCATTTATGTCACTGTCCGGCTCTCTGCTTTGCAAGTTAATTAGAAATAAAGCCTTTCCTCATCAGTCTGGCCTCCCCCACTGCTCTCTCGCTCCTGGCTGCAGGCTGCAATCCTATCTCCTTCACCTCTGGGCTCAGGACCCCATCCTGGAACAGATGCAGCCTCATCAGCATATCTCTTCTGTGGTGATGGCTACATCACTCACCTCCGTCCTGGAGGCTGTCTTCCCTGGATTGTGGTCTTCTTACTCTGCCCTCTGCTGCCTATGTTCCCTCTGCCAGCCCTTATCCACCTGGGTTTCTGCACCATTCCAGCCCTGACCTCCAAGAAGCACAGCCCACCACATGGCCTATCCTGTGTCCATCCTTGTCTGCATGGTTCCCACAGCCACGCCTTATAGCCTTGTGACCCAATGTCTGATCTGACCCAGAGTCCCCATTGTGATACCCAGAGAGACACAGACCTCTACTGCCCCAATTTAGTACTCACACAGCACATGAAATTGTTGGGAGGGAGGGTTTACAGGGAGTGGGGAATGTATATGGGAAGAGGGTACTCCAACACCAGGTACTGGTAAAGTCCTGGTGGCAGCTTCAGACAGATGGAACCCTTCCAGTGATGGCAGCAGTTAGCTCTCAACAGCCCCCAAACCGAAAGGACTCCACCACTCCAAGTTATCAGAGAGATTAAGACTCTGACCTAGAGAGACAGAGACAGAAAAGGGATCAGGAGAAAGGACACAAAAGCCAAAAGAAAGGCTGAGCATTGTCAAAACTTGACATATTCACCACATTTGTTCTCGTCTTATTCTCTTCTACAAAAAGACTTAATTGGCAACTGCAAGTAGGATCTCAAAGCCAGGATGAGGATGCCGCGGGTCTACAGGAAGAAAAGTCACAGTTCAGGGTCCTAGAAAAGTAGAAATCTGGACAGAGGTACCCACTACAAAGAACTTGCAAAAGGCTGGCCTCCCAGGATCTCTGACACTGGTGGGCAGACGTGGGTTTCAAATCCCCTTTGTATGGCTTTAGGTACGTGTCTTAACCTCTCCAAGGCTTCATTTCCTCACGTATAGAATGATGCTAGTAACACCTGCCTTGTGGACTGTTGAGGCTTATATGAGCTAATACAGGCCTGGTACCTAAACCAGTGGCAATGTCTGGACACAACTTTGGTTGTCACATGTGGTGGGGACGGAGGGAGGCATACTACCAGCACCAGTGGGTAAAAGCCAGAAGCCAGGGATGTTAGTAAAACTAGTAATCATCCAACAACGATCAGAGCAGCCCCCATGACAAAGAATGATTCAGCCCAAATGCCAGCATCAAGAAACTTTTCCAAAGCCCAGTACAGAGCGGGGATCAGCAAACATTCATTCCCCACCTCTTCCTCTCTCCACTCCTCTTTCTGGACAGTGCATAGCATCAGGGAAGGGCCAGGATCTCCTTCCCTTGCATCTCCCATAGAGATGGAGAAGGAAAAGTGCCAAGCAAAGTGCCTGGCACCTCCTATCTCTCTGCTCTTCCCGCAGAGCTGTGTCTAGCTGGAAGCCAGGCACACAGCAGGGATGTACAAAGGACAGATTTGTTAGCTGACTGGAGCAGAGGCCTCTGTGCAACACCGACCTCAGCTTGGAAACTGGACAGAAAAGCAGCTCTAAGGAAGCTGAGCTCAGACAGGAAGGCTGGGCATGGGTAATGCCATGAGAGGGACCTATAAGCAGGGACCAAAAAAAAAAATGACCATCCAATTGGGCCCAGGGTGCACCGTTTCTCCAAGACTTGACAGCAATCTCATATGCAGAAGGTAAAAGTCAGAATTCATTCCTTCAGTCAATTATTCACCACGTACTGGGCTACGACTCTGGTGTGCGCAGCACTCTAATGGTCTACATTAAAAAAAAAAATTCAATGTTATTATTTTTCCGGCCCTGTAACTATTCAACCAAGACATCGATGAGAATGAAAAAGTAAGCAAGAGAAACAGATGTTTAAATCTCATAGAATCTTGAATCTGACCAGCCTCATTTTAAATGGTGAAAATACCCACTTGATAAAGTGGGAAAAGCTAATATTATTCTATTATTCACTCTCTCTTTATTAAGGCTTCAGAGATGATTCATTGAGTTTCCGAAGCACAGCACTTTTTTTGTATGTTACTCTTTCATGAACAAACTATTCCAAGACACAATCTGCCTATATTATATAATGCATCTTCCACAGAGACAGCCCAAAGTGAAGCTACTTATTTCTTATTCCTGTATTTGGTAAGGCCTGTTTATACCTTGCCTGAGTGTGTGAGAGAACACAGGGGAAAATGCTTTGAGAGCTGGAAGCCCTGGGACAAACCTTTGCCCCTATTGTCAGTATTAGCCATCATAATTTCCAAATTCCACAGGGCAGAACAGATGAGGTTTTGCTTTGTGTTTCTGGATCCCGGACTCCCGAGTTGCTAAGATGCCTGTCCTTTTCTCAACTTACAGACTCTCTAGTCCGGGGAAGGTAGGAGCAAATGCACACCAAGAAGGCCCCAGATCTCGCTCCCAAGATCTTGCTCCCTTGCCCGCTGCCTCACTTTCCCCCATATGCTGCAGATCCTTGCCAGATCCTCTGTGGGAGCCGCAAACCAGGAGGCTCTCAGCTGCAAAGAGCCAAGAGGAGTCTTTCCAAATGCCTTTTGAGCCCAAAGCAGGAAGTTCTGCAAAAACACACCCACTGTTCTGAGTGGAGAGCCTGTCTGAGGATAAAGTACCCTCCCCTGAGCTCAGCTTAGCACCTCATAAAGCCAGACTCAGACCGTATAAATAAGATGTCTCTCTAAGGCAAGGTGAGGCTTACATGATTTATGTGCTCCTGGGGTCCCCTGCAAACAAGCTTAAACCAACAGTACCTGACTCTCCTTTCTTCTGTGGACTGACTTGGCTCCACAAGGTGGGGTAAAAGGCCCCTGTGTCTGCCTGGAGTGTTCCCGGGCCATCCCACTGGCTGAATGGGCAGGCGGGAGCATGTGTGGCCTTTGAGAAGCCTTGGTCCCTGAGCCCCTCCGGAAAAGGACTGCTTGGGAGCACAGACGGGGAGGCCTGTGACATGCTCTGCTGGCTTCTGTGTAAAGGAAAACAGGTAGAGGGAGCCAGGAAGGGAGCAAAGAAAGGAAAGTCATTTATAGGAACAGCCTGAGCAGAGAAACCAGATGTGAGCTGGTGTCAGCAGCAGGGACAGCCTGCTGCATAATTCATCCATTGTGGTTCTGTTTATGTGTCTGTTTTTAAGGTTAATCATTTGTTTGTTTGATCGAGGCTTACTCTTCTGAACGCTTCTGTTAGCACATGAACAGGATGCTTGGTATGAAACGCAAACATCCTTATTTGGCAGACACAGAGCTTGCTAAATTATCCTTCCAGCTGCAAATAAGTTGTGACATTTGTAATAAGTTGCCAGTCATAAGGGGCGCAGCATAGTCTCAGAGAAATTCACAAGCTGAATTTCTCCCCAGCTTCAGTCCCTCTCTCTGAAGGAAGCAGATATTTCAGCCCAAGAGGCACATTTAAGACAGAAGCAGAGTCACTCAGTCTTGGGTGTCGGGTCTAACCCACGAGCACCCTGTTGGTCTAGACTCCAGTCCCCATCAAAATGTTTGCAATGCATGGGCCAGGAAAACACCTCATGAAAAGGAGGTCCTGGCCCCCACCCACTGACAGCCTCACTTCCACCTTTGTGCAGAAGAAATCAGGTTTCTCTTCTCAACACCACCTCTAAGGAAGCAGGCAGACTCTAGAACTGTAGAAGGCCAGGATTGGGACTAGACTTTGAAGGTATCAGACGTAATGTGCTATATGAGAAAGCAGGAGACTCTGGAGCTGCATGGCTTTGGATAAATCATTTCTTCTTCAAGCCTCTGTTTCCTCCAGGTTAAGGGGGACTGGTAGGAAGCCTGGGGAGGACACACGTAAATGACCTGACACACTGTAGTTTCTTAAGAAGAGCTGCTGCTCTCATCATCCTGAAGCAAATCCATCAGGGTGCCCATCTCACTGCAATTTCCGGTCAGACTTCTTGAAGCCTTGCAGAGAAGCTAGCAGCTGCAGGCATTCACCCATCCCATCATTTCACAAAGACACAGTTTTGGCCTACTCAGCCCAGGCCCTGTGCAGGGCACCATGGGTACAGCAGCCAATAAACTCAATCTCCAGTCCCCTGAAAAGCTGAGTTCATCTGTGAGTGATTTCGGTAGAAAGGATTTCCTAATTTTGAGTCAAAACTATTTTGAGAAAACCTCACTACTTTCTGCAACACTTCCAACTTAATTTCCAGGCATCATCTTTTGCCCTCTTTTGGTTGATGTCTGATGCCCATACAGAAGTGCACCTCACAGAGGAGTGCCTCCTGATGAATTGTCACAAGCTGAGCACCTCCAGATAACCATCGCCCAGAGCAAGATCATCACCAGCGCTCCAGATATCCTGCTCCCCCTTCCCACCGCTACAGCCCAGGGTAGCTGGGTTGCTGAATTTTAGCAGCATACATTCATTTTGCTTGTTTTACTACTTTGGCATTATCTTTAAAGAAAATTATTTGTACTGGGTTCTTCACTCTCCTGTCCTGCTTTCACATAGGTCAAGCATATGAAAGGCAAACAATGAAAAGGTTTCCTTTTCTATCATGAAGCCTTGCCTCGACATAGTTTTATTTTTCCAATGAGCCCCTGAGGGTCAGGGCATGTGCCTCTAGGGCTTGTGCACAGTAAGTACTCAGTAAGTATGTGTTGAGTCAATGAATGATGACATCAGATCCATCAATAATCAACACATCTCAGCAAATGGAGAACCATATTCAACAGGGTCAGGGCAGGGAGAATGGTGATGTGGTTTTAGAAGGAAGGTTAGAGCAGATGCCTCTTTCCTGGGTCATTCTGTTCATCTGGATGGGACAGCCTTGGGCCCAATCCTGATTCACTGAAGTTCTGTCAAGTACCAGGCATTCTTGTTCTGCCTTCAAACATATTCACATTTTCCTTATTAAAAAGAAAATGAAAACCAACCACAAATAAATGACGTCATCAAACATTTAATGAAAGCCTACACTCTAATTCTAGGCAAGGGAGTGATTTACTGAGTGCCAATTATGTACTGGGCACTCTGCTTGCCTTTGATGACTCAGAATTTAATCAGGTACCACTTCTGCCCACAAGTAGCTTCTAGGCTGAAGGAAGATATAGGCACATAAACAACTGAAATACTAAAGTGTTGTAAGTGCTATAATTCAGATATATAACAAGTACCTTGGGAACATAGAAAAAGGATCAAAGTTTATTGGAAATACTACATGGAGGAGATGACATTTGAAGAGGGCTTGAAGAATGAGTGGGGTTCAGGAGATCAACACGAGGAAAGCATTCTGCAGGTTGAGTAAACAACACGAATAACAACAGAGCTGATACTTGGTGGTATGCATGAGCATGGGCAACTGGTCATTTCCAGCCAGTGTCTGCTGGGATTAGTCATGGGCTTGTTGTGAGAGATCATGAACATCCACCCTGAATAAAAGCAGGAAGACAAAAGAAGGGCAGGCCATGTTCAGGGAATAGTGGTGAGGTACAACTCCTACAACATCTAACCTCTGCTAAGGATGGTACATATGTGTCATGCAGGTCAACACTGACCGCTCCTATGCCCACAACAGATATTAGAAATCAATCATAGCACTCCTCCTAGATTCACCCAGAAACAACCTCACGATCCTGCTCCACAAAGAACTCGAGGCAATCACTACTAGCAATAGGATTTGGCATCATCCTGGGTTACCCACGACAGCTTCCACTGCCTCACAAATGCCATACAGTCTGGCTTCAGACATTCCACTGAAA
The DNA here is from genome assembly GCF_028749965.1 of Puma concolor. Lineage (NCBI taxonomy): Eukaryota > Metazoa > Chordata > Mammalia > Carnivora > Felidae > Puma > Puma concolor. Next base: position 47,941,801 of record NC_141676.1, on the reverse strand, counting down.
CTGTTCTCTCTAAGCTTTCCATTACCTTCCTCCTCACCAGATTCCACAGTCCTCATTCTGATTAAATACCACACTCCCTCCCTCCTGGAAACTCTTGCCTCCTCCTTCACGAATCTAGAGTATCATCTCTCTTTCCTTCTTCTAATGTCTTTAAGTTCTATCTACATTTCCTTCCCACTGTGTCAGATCTGGCTCTTGTCCATGGCAGACACTCTAGGCCAGGCCTTACTGATGTAACTCAGAGTCAGAGAAGTCAGCCATCCAACCTCACATACCCCAAAAGGGAGTCATCCCGCTGCAGCCTTTCTTATCAGTGCAAGTTGGCAGCGTTTAAAGCTGGCTCAGCTTTTGGGGACAAAATTATGGATTATTGAAGCCTCCTCCACTCATCCTGCAGCAACTTGTAATGCCCAGAACCATCTGGCTGATTTAGTCCTTGGAAGCTTCAGTGATGGAAGACTCAGCTGAGTGAGAAGATAGAAGCTACCAGCTGAAATAAAGTTTAGGGTTTATCTATTGATTTCAAATGATCTGTGTCCCAGAGCTCCAGCACGCAGCAGTTCTAGCAAGTGAATATAAAAAATGTACAAGCAACACACACACACACACACCCTATAAAACCCCACATGGATTTGCTATTGACCCCTGGTCTATATCATTCATGCATTTTGTGAAAGAAAAGCTGCCACAACAAAATATCTAATGTGGGTTCAGTACATATGTGGGATATTTTTCCTACAGTGAGATGACTTTAGACTCAGGATGATCAGGCATGGATGCTGAACCCTCTGTCTAAACCTTGTCCGGATGACTATTTCCCCAAATAGCTCCAAGGAGACACCAAGAAAGCAATGACGATCATTGGCCAATTAGTGGTTCAGGCATTTGGAGTAGGATGTGACTCCCAGAAAGCTTACAGGAAGAGAATGGCTGTCTCAGGCTCAGGCTTCCTGGAGCAGGGCTGACCATGCATCAGCCAGCACTATTGATTCCTGTCATTGCTATTTTCTGGTAGAAAGAGGGACATTTGTCTTAGATTAATTAAAAATGAACTAGGAGAAAGAACTGTGTTATAAAAATGAAGATATATGAAGAAACTCTCAAGACCGTGCTGTTTCCAGATACCAAGTGGATGAAGCATCTGGTCAGTGGGCAAGAAAATGCTCAGAAGACCCAAGGCAGACCAGGCTAGAATGCTGGCAGGTATACCCTGGTGTCTTTGGAGGTTTCTGGCTGCAGAGGAAGATGGAGAGCCGGTCATATCAAATGGCCTGCTGGTCCTCATTCAGACAGTCAGACTACCCTGCGTGGTCCCTTCCTAGACCATGCTTTTGCTTCTACATCTTCCACACTAGGTGTCTCGGGCAAGGAGACATATGGGACACAACCTGTCAGGGATGCTTCCAAAGGAAAGCGCACCTTTGAGAAAGCCTCTCCTTCTCAGAGGCTGTTCCCCATACACTGGGGAACTGAAAATGTAAACAAACAGGAGTAAAAATGGCCTGTGGTCCAAGGCTGGCTGCCTTGGCATTGTTATTCAGGACCATATGGACACTCGTATTTGATGGACAATGATGTGTAGATGGATGAATTTTTCCATCACTCAGAATTTCTACATTTTCAAGTCTCTCATATATTCAAAACAATAGAAGTCATTGAAATAAACATGTATTAAAGACTTACTTTATACCAGAATATTTAATTCTCACAAAAGCCCACCAACGAAGATATAGTTCTCCCACCTTATCAGTCAGGAAGCTGAGTTTCAAAGAAAAAGCCTGAACTGAGTCCGTCTTCCAACCACTAGCCTCAATGTTCTTTCCTTTTTTTTTTCTTCTTCTTTTTCTTCTTCCTCATGCTTCTCTTCCTCTTATTCCTCTTCTGCTTCAACTGCTCCCCCCAAAACATTCAGTTTCTCCTATTCATGCACAAAGATTGAAGGGTGAACTGCTTCTACAAACCTCATAGGAAGTCGCCTTCCTGGGGGGAGTATCCTTGTTCCACACCCAGCTCCCAACATCTCCTACTCCCCTAAGTTGAACTGTGTTCAACTCCCCCAGCCTTCTCTCCAAGCATGTACTGCCTGTCTCTCTATAACATGCTTATGTTACTTCTTCCTTTTTTTTCTTCAGTTTGAAGCATGGTCTATTGACTTTCCCTAATAGAAGATAAAGGTATAACTCTCACAAACATACTCCACCTCCTCTCCCGCCCATCTTCAGATGCACATTTATGCAAATAACTTTATTCCACAGCCAGACTTAATAGTTTAGGTGGGTATAGAGTTCCAAGTTGGAAAAGCATTTTCCCTCAAAATGTTAAAGGTATTGCTCTATTTTCTTCTAGTTTCCAACACTGCTTTTGAGGAATCTTAGGCCACTGAGATTCTTACTCTTTTTTTCTGTATGATAGCTTACAAGAGCCTCACTTTGTCCACAGTGTTCTGAAAATTCACTTTCATATGCCTTGATGTGGGTTTATTTTCATTCATGATGAGAAGCACTCAGTGGGCCCTTTCTGTCCTGATAAGTACTTCAGGAAAATTACAGAAAATTGTCTTGAGTTATTTCTTTGATGATTTTCTCCCTTACTGTCTGTCTCTGCTTTCTATCTGGAACACCTATTATTTGGATATTGGGCCTCTAGAACTGATGCTCTAATAGACTTGCATTTTCTCTTACTTTCCATATCTTTTTTATTTTCTCTCTACTTTCTAAAAGACAACCTCAATTTTACCTGCCAACAAATTCACCAAGTGTTTCATTTTTGCTAACACCTTGTTAATTCCTAAGGGCTCTGATTGTGACCTTTCTTTCTTAGAAAGGATCTTCTTCCTGAATGAAATTTCTACTCTTATCTCTCTGAGGATATCTAACAATTTTTAAAACTTCTTTTCCCTGGATTTTCTGTTTCCATGAGATTGGTTTTTTTCTCATTTGTTTTATGTCTCTGTCTTCCATATTGTTTCTCTGCCAATCATCTTGGATGTCTGGTGATCTTTGACCATCTCTTATATTAGGGGGTGGCAATAAAAGGTTCACTGGAGACTCTGTGTAGGGGGTTTTGTGACTATGGCCTCACAGTAATTTGGCTGGGCCATTTTTAGTAAAAACACCGATTACTGATCTTTAGAATTTTTCAAAGGCTGATCAGGTTCCCCAAAGAAGAATCTTATCACCTCACTAGAGTATAAAAATATGGCTGTCACTGTTCTAGGAACCAAGAAGAAGACAATGGCTGGAGAAGTCTCCACATTCAGTGTGACACAGGCTTTCAATTAACCCTGTTGTTTTTAGTACGGTAGCTCACTCTGTGTCAGATGTCCATCAGCACACAACATCTGTTTTACTCTGCTAAAAGAATAAATTTCCAGTCTCCTGTCAAAATTTTTTTTGGGGGGGGGGTGCAGCATTGATTTACCTGAACCCATAGAGTAAAAGAGGAGACTGGAGAGCCTAACTATTTCTTAAATTAACTTTCAACCAATCCTCCTGCTTCCAGCTCTGATCATATCCACACTTTTAGCAGTAGCTACTAGTAATGCAGAGATGAAGGAAGTAGAGATTACAGAGATATTTCTAGAGTAGTGTCAGTTGGGAAGGGGGTAGAAACGAGATCATAATGGAACTGATGGGTGAGAGAAGAACAAAGGTGTGTTTGGGGACCTTATGTTCCAAGGAAAAGTTCAGTGTTTATTGCCTACTGAGAGATTTGGATAACAAGAACATTGTAATCCAGGAGAGCAGATTTGGGAGTTTAAATATTGTACATGGATTAGGACCAAATGACGAGGAGTTTCCAATAAGAGGTGACAGAGAGGAATCTCTTCATGTACGACTACCCCCTGACCTTCTCCTCTCCTTTGCTCTCAGGTCACATATGGACAGAACCCCCTGAGGATAATTAATAATGGCCAGAATGGTTAAAAAGCAAAAATGCAGAATTCACAAAGTGCAAACTCAGCTGTTGTGCAGGGCAGAATTCTGATCTTTCCCCCAGCAGACTAAGCCAATTCCCATTCCTTAACACTTCCAGATTGTACACCCGGACCCCCATCCCTGTTTATGACCTGTAAGTATCAAGTAGATAACCACTTGTAGGACTGTCCCCAAATGTGTCCTCTATCTTCTATAACTGCCTAAACATCCTTTAATGAAAGCCCTTCCTGTCTTATTTAGCGATCAACAGTACAAATGCCAAGTTTCCCAGCAAGGGTGAACATATTGGGATCACCAAAACTTGAAAACAGCACAGGCTTTACAGTCAGACTGGTAAGGTTTAAAACCTGGTTCCGCATTTGCCTCCAGCTATGTGTTTGTGGCAAATTACTTACCTTCTTTGAGCCTCAGTCTCTATACTTATAAAACATAAATGAACACCATTCACTTCATAGGATTTTTCTGAGAATTACATACATAATTGTAAAGTACCTAATACAGTATCTGGCATGTAACGGATAGTCAGTAGTAGTAAAAGTAGAAATAACCAACAGTAGTAGTAATAGTAAGTAATAATGCTGTTGCGTGCATGCACACTATGTGGGCAAAAGAACACTGTGTCCTACACAGAAGCTACACTTATCCCCTGGTGTCAACTATGGGTGTGACATATATTAATTGCAATTTCTCTAAAAATATTCTTTGGTTTTAAATAAGTGTATTAATTGAATTTTAGCACAGAATTAATTAAGGTAAATTACTGATATATTGTCTAGATCCTGAAGCATCAGAGAATTTTTAAGTTGATACTAGTGACACCTACTGGTAAAAGTATGACATGGCAGCCTAGCTCTCTTAGACACTGTGAGAGGGGACAACTTCCAGGAACAATGTACCAAAACTGTAAGTCAATGGGAGTGGTAGTTTACAGACCTTCAACATGTCAGAATATATTATCAGCAAGAGTAAAGTAAAGAAAACACTAAGGGAAGCAAGGCAGGTAATCAAGAAAATATCTACAGGGTCCAGAAAACACTCCACAAATGCTTTGGAATGCCATACAGTAGCAACACATGTGAAATATTTCCCTTAAAAAACATTTTTACCTCAACATATTGGAGATGATTCTCAATTTTTTCAATGGAAATCAATAAAAAAATAGGATCAACTACCAAGATTCACTTTGCAGTCATCTTATAGCACACATCTTATTCTGCAAGGGATATGTACATTTGGTCAAGGGTAGCTTTGCTACATGTAAAGTTAACTTCATACCAATTTGGGATCACAGTCCTGAGAGCATACATTGTCCTATATTGCTACATGAGGAGTTGCTGTTGCTTTGTTTTAAGGTTTTCATTTGAAAAATTTATAACCTTAGAAAACTTGAAAGAGTGGAAAAATGAACATTTATAAAGTCTCCTCCTAGATTCATCAATTGTTAATATCTTACCACATTTTGGCTTGCTCTCTCTCTCTTTCTCTCTCTTTTTCTAGCTCTCATTCTCATCACTCCACCTCTAAATGCATCATCAGTTATCACTTAAGTATCAGGCATTCTTATATATTAATATTATAGTAATACACCATTATCATACCCAAGAAATTTAACATTGATAGAACAAACCATTATCTAAAATACATTCTATATTCAAATTTTCCCAATTATCCCAATAATGTCCTCTATAGCTCTTTTTTCATTTTCCCAATTCATGATCCAATCAGAGATCTAGCATTTCCTTTCATTGTCCTATCTTTTTGGTCTCCTTTAGTCTAGAACAGTCCTTCTGTACATACACACCCTTTTTTTCTTTCAAAACGTTGATAGTCTTAGAGTCTATGCAATTTTATTTGAAGGATATCCTACAGTGTGAATGTGTCTGATTAATTTCTCTTTATTATATTCAGGTCAAAGATTTTTGGCAAGAATACTACATAAGTGATGTTATGTCCTTTCCACTGTACTCCATCAAAAGCCACATTTGTCCCATTATCGGTAATGCTGAGTGTGATCACTTGATTAAAGTGATGTCTGCCATATTCATTGTAAAATTACTTTGTTCCTTTGTAATTAATAAGTAATGTGCAGGGTGTTACTTTGAGGCTGTGTGAATATCTGCTTCTCCAAATCGTTGTTGTTTTTTAATCACTGCAATTATTGTGATCCCTGCCTAACAGAATTGAGCAGTAATGGGAGGACAGAGGCATGGTCTTCATTCACTTCACTATCTCTGTAAATCCCATTTGGCACTGGTTAATGATAATGAAGCCTTTGGCACTTTTTTCCTATAGATGCACTTACAGGATAGAACCCCATTTAAAAAATGCATTACACCAAAGCACAGTGAAAGCAATTACCAATACTCAATTACTCTGGCATCACTTCATCACTGTAGATACTCTTAAATGCAATGCAAGGGTGGTTTTGAATATCCTGAAGGTGAAAATGAGTCTACAACAGCAGAGGCTCAGAAACCTGCAGAGGCTCCCAAGAACTACTCAAACCAATCCAAACTCCTTATTCTGACACTTGAGGTCCTATAAGATCTGGCCACACCTTTTATCCTATCTCCCATAACTCTCTCTCATGTCCCCACCAAATTGAGCTTCCCTCTTCTTCTTATATATACCCCCATGTTTCTCCTTTGCTTATTCTGATTCCTTTGTCTTGAGAGAATTTACAAACCTTACTTAGCTTCAAGGCAAAAAGTGAATTCTTGCTCTTCCATAAGCATTTGTTGAAAAAATAACTTTCCCTTTGTCTGAGTTCTCCTAGTCTGTGACAATTTGGGCACTTGGTACATATTATTGTTCTGTGTGTCTTATCTCCCCATAAGGCTGAAATCAGGCATGTGATTTCTGAATAATACTCTGAGCATGTGTTCAGAACACCAACAAAGTTTGGATACCAAATTAGTTTTGAAAGTATTTGATATCAAAACAAAATTTTTTAAGCATTTAAGTTGTTATCATGTGAAAAATTAGAACTGGCTGGTATTCCTTATAAATATTTATAATATAATATATTTTTATTTTGAATTACTTATGGTGGAAGGGGGAAGGGAACACTGGTATTCTTAGCACCCCATATATCTTAATCTAGTCCTGACTGAAAACTCTAAGAAAAGAATTCATGTTGTTTCTTTCCTAGCCTCAGGCCCAGCACAATGTGTTAGGCATGTTAACTGCTCAATAAGTCATTACTGCATGACTGAGAGAAAACTGGGAGTTAGACCAATTGTTTTTGATCCTTTGAAGATGGAATGACTTTACCCAATTCTGTTATTCCCCTTACCTTAGGAACATCTCATGAGAAGAGGCCTAGGCCCTCAGTGACTAACCATGCCAGAGAGCAAAGATTTGCCATTGACCTTTGGCCAGAGGCTTGCATATTTGAATTCAAGACTTTCATTGGCCTGTGGTCAGCATAAGGGCTGCCCCATCCTCTGTAACAAATGGAATATCCTGTTCTTGATAACAATTAAGGGCCAACCTCATTTTTTTTGCCTATGCTTGGGCCCACCCCAGTACCACTCAGTAGGTATATTCATTTAAGACATAGCCCAGGGGCATATGTCTTCTGGGAAGCCTCCTGAGGGCAGAACCTACTAGTACACACTTTGGATTCTTGGTTATAGCACCTGAACCCTCCAGATGTCTCGCTGTGGCCCTGTCAATACCAACCAGTGCCCATCCTATGCTAGCCATGGCATGGGATACTCAACACAAGGGCAGACCCAGCTCCTGCTTCAAAGGAACATTACCATCAAGTCACAGAGACAATACTGTTGTGTCTAAAGTGCCCAAGAATAAACAAGGCAATGTGGGATGAGGGGCTTTAAAAATTCCCATGCTGGAAAAATCAAGTTTAAGTGCAGCCAGCCTTTTGCCCCCCACTAAAGCACACAAAGCACTTTAACACATATTGTCTGAGCATGCTCTCCCAGAGGCCCTGTGAGATGGGTAGGTAAGAAGTGTTAAATATGAAACAGAGTAGTAAAAGCTGTCTACTCTGTGTCTCATCTATGAAGAAGTCTCCCCATATTTCTACCTCTACTCAGGTCACTCTACAAGACTTCTTGGAGTACAACTAATCACCAGGCACTAGGGACACAGAAAGTCCCTTCAAGCACGAACTATGTGCATTTAGTGATGCATTTTCTGGGTCTGACTCTGGGCTCAGTACAGGAGGAAATACAGAGATAAAAGTGCTTGCCCATGAAGAATTCTCTGGCTACTGTCCACTTTTCATTCCACCTGGTAGGACCTGTTGGCCCAACTGTCTTTTCATCTGGGCTGTGATATTTTTCAGAAAAGGGGTATCTCTGTAGCCTCAGAGGAAATCTCAGGGCTGAGCACTTTGCAACATCATTTTATTTAATTTTTTTAATTTGTTAATGTTTATTTTTGAAAGAGAGAGAGAGAGAGCACGAGCAGGGGAGGGGAAGAGAGAGAGGGAGACACAAAATCTGAAGCAGGCTCGAGGCTCTGAGCTGTCTGCAAGGAGCCCAACACGGGGCTCAAACCCACAAACCAATGAGATCATGACCTGAGCTGAAGTCAGACGCTTAACCGACTGAGCCACCCAGGCACCCCATGACATCATTTTAAAGACATGGTGATGTGATGGTGAACAGTCACAGAAAAACTGTCCGCAGCTTTCAAACACCCTCCCATAGCTCTATCAGTGAGGATGGTGCCCAAGAAGCCCTACTCAGTGTAGTTCCTATAGAGAGAGCCAGCACTCTTTCTTTTTGGGTGGGTGTGCTGCTGGCATCGCCTTCCACTTGACCCCTGCCAAAGACACAGGGTTTGAATGCAGAGGAAAGACAGGCTGTAGCAGAGGGCCTTCTGTCATGGGAATTCTGAAAACAGGCTGCCCTCCTTTGGTCTGAAGTATCCAAAGACCACATTCAGGGTCCATATCCCAAAATCCTAGCTATGGAATCTGCTGAAGACTGGAGGGACCAATTGTCCAGTTTGACACAGGGAGGGCTCTTGGAGCTACCATTGCCACCAGGCCCTCATCTCAAACCTTACAAACTGCACAAGCTTCCATCCTGAGGTTGCTCTGTCTGCCACAGACACCACTGATATACAGCTGAGCTAGTCCCCTGTACTGTGCAGAGCAGAACCGCACACATGTGATCCCCAGAGAAGGTCCTCCTATTCCTGGGGAGACTCTGTTCGGCCTCTGGTTATGTTAATGCAAAGGTTCTTCTCTTCTGGGTTATACGCTCCTTGGAAAAATCTGAGGAAAGGGTTGGGCCATGTCTCCAGAAAATGCATGCATACACACACACACACACATACACACACACACACACACACACACACACACACACACACACACCCCTACATATGAATATACATATGCATACATGCACATACATATACACATGTTTGCATATATATACACAGAGAGTTATTCCCATAATTTTTGCATGTCACAGATTCCCTAAAGTCCATCCATGAAATCCAGGTTAAGAATCCTTGTTTTTAAATCTTCTCAGGAACCTAGCAACCCTGGGTTCTTAGCAACCTTCCTCATTAAGTCACCAAGGAAGAAGTGAATTTTTCTATCCGAAACCCTCTGCTCCCGTGGGGTCAGGGCTGGGCCCCATCTCCCAAGCAGGAAGAAAGTGTTAATCCAGCCCGAGGTCCAAGTGTGGAGAACTGACTGTCTCGTGGCTGGGCACTCTTGACCCCCATCTCACAGCTGTCAGATTCTGCCTGACCCAGATCTGCCAGCAGGACAGATTTTTCTTTGTGGGAGTAGCTCATGGTACTTTGTCATTCACAGGCATTCTCTCTGGGTTTCACTTAGAGATGGAGGGAAGCATCCCTGTGTTGTGGAAATTCATCATTCCAAGTAGGAACAGGAATCTGGGACAAGAAATGTGGAGCAGGGGTCAGTGGCTGTCTGTGTAAACACACACACAGACACATGTGAGTTCCTTCTGAACCCAGTGCAGTGACAGCAAATTAGCCATTTCTTTAGGACAGCTCAGCCCAGCTCAGACCTTATCCACATAATTTAAGTGACAGATTCTTCATCCCAATTGGCAGTTTGTGCAGGGACTGTGTCTGGAAGGTGCTGTAGAGGGTTGGGCATCCCCTGAGGTCAGGACTCATTATGTGCCTTAAGCCAGTGGTATTTTCCATGCATGGCTACTCTCTCAACCCATCTATAAACAGCAGAACACAAGGGTGCTAGCTAGAAAAAGGATACATCTAGAAAAAGTCCCAGAATGAAGGAAACTCCTCTCATCAATCAGGTGACCCCTGTGTGTAGATGTGTGTATGTGTGTGTATATGCATGTGCGAGTGTGTGTTTATACATACCAGGTATGAAAACAGGAAAGGCAAACCCAGTAATCATGGATGGGACTTCATGTAGATTTCCCAGCAGACAGACCCCGGACAGTAGGCACCCCTCCCCTCTGGACCACAGAGATACACTAGAGAAGAAAAAGGTAGCTTGATGGGGGAGGAGAGCGTGCTCTTTGGAATCACAGATAACTGGACCCAGGTTCAAGTTCAGACTGAAGAGCTCACTCCCTCGGTGATCTTAGAAAAGGTACTTCATGTCTCTGATCCTTGGTTTCCTCTTCTGAATATGGGAATCAGAACCTCTGTCATAGGATCGGGAGCAATAAGTATGAGGATTGAAGAAAAGAAGCCAGCACCATGCTTGGCAGGTAGATGGTCGTTGATGCCAACCAATTGTGTTGTCTCTTGTTCCATTCTAGTAACTCCCGAAGGAATCATCCAAGCCAAAAGTACGACTCTAGCTTTTTTTTTTTCAATTTTTTTAATGTTTATTTATTTTTGAGAGACAGAGACACACTCAGTGGGAGTGGGGGAGGGGCAGAGAGGGAGACACAGAATCCAAAGCAGGCTCTAGGCTCTGAGATGTCAGCACAGAGCCCCATGCAGGGCTCACACTCACAAACCACAAGATCATGATCTGAGCCAAAGTCAGACGATTAACCGACTGAGCCACCCAGGTGCCCCCCAACTCTGGCTTTTAAAATCCTCCATTCGCCAAAATATCTACCTCTTTCAAAGACATGGGTGGTGCCCCCCCATCTCAGGAGAGGCCAGTGACTGGCACATCTCAGAGACGCCTGGGTGCTGAAACAAACATTGTGCCTCCACAATGCAAAGCTGCCTCCCACACCTGCATCACCAGCCAAGCCTGGTCTCCCCTGCCAAGCCTCAAGCTCCTGCTTCTCAAACAATCTAATCTGTTTTATTCAAGACAAGGAACAAGAGGGTTTTACCGAATGGGAAGTCAGTTTATTTCCTGGGACGTTTACATAGGTCACAGTAAAACAGTTTATGTCTCCAATGACATTTCTTCTGGGACTGCTCATAAGGAACATAATTTATTTTTTGAAGAGCTTTAAAGGTTGTTGTTCTTTTGTTGTAAGTGGGACTGATAATGTGTTTCTAGGCAGTTACAGGTCCCATTTGACTGATTCTGATGGGATGTCTTGAAAGAAAGCACCAGGCTTGAATGGGTCACGGATGGAAAACAGAGCCAACAGCCAGTGGGCAGCTCAGAGCCTGAGCGAGCACTAGATCCACGGTGGGCGGAGGGGAGCCACTGAGAGTGAAGGCGGCCCTCTCCCTGTGGGATCCTTGTGATCACAGAGACGGGGATTAGAACAGGAAAGGGAGTTTTCTGAAACATCCTCCCTTAAAGAGAATCTTGGACCCCAGCCCACCCAGTAATTCCCACATTACAGATGATGAAACTGAGGCTCAGAGACATGAAGTCACTCATCTAAGTTTTTGCAGGGAGTCAGTGTTGGAGTCTGGGTTTGAACCAAGGTTAGGTTTCTAGAACTCCAGGGCTCACACCTGTAGCTGTCTGTCCCAGGCTGACCCTTCAGGGAAATTGCCTCTGGCTTGCAGAGCCTCAGTCCTTTACACAGCAGCATCCTAAAACCATCCCCTAGGAATGGGCTTCCCTGAACACTGTTTTTGCAGTGACAAGGGTGGCAGGCTTCCCTAGTGGCCCAAGGGTCACCAATGCTGGCATTTATGAGCATGGGCAAGGAGAAGAAAATTCATACAGAGAATCTATTTTCAACATGTGAAGGTTCACATTTTCCATGGCTTGTCACTAATCTGGTAGTGGTCCCAAGCCGCTGGTGCTATGTCCCTCTCCTACTCTTGCCCTGTAAATGGAAAATTCAAGGAAGCTGTCAGAAGTTCACTCTGATCTGTCTTCCAGTTGCTCCCATCCTGGCTGCCAGCAGGAGGACTGGAGGACAAAGGAGAGATGGACACACCATGACAGCTAGGATTGACTGAGTGGCCGCAGAGGCAGGAGCAAATGGACCAGGGAAGGCTGCAGCTAGAGTCCAAGAGGACCCCAAGAGTGAGAGCAACCCAAAGGTCATACCAGGAGACAAAGGAGGCCTGGTGGTTCATAGGATGGCTGAGAGACAGAAATAGCAAAGAGGGGTTGAACCTAGAGAAGAATATTAAGAAGACTAGTTACCATTTATTGAGGACCTCTTTTGTACCAAACACATTGTCTAATGAGAGGCATTATAGAGTAGGAAGTGTTGTATCTAGATCTCAATACTGGGTTTAAGTTCCTAATCTGCCACTTGCTATCAAGGGCACTTAGGGGTTTGGGCAGGTCACTTTACCATTCTGTGGCTCAGATATCCCATCTGTAAACTAAAAGTAGTAATAATTCCCCTCCTAGGACATCACAAAGATAAAGTGAGGTCATCCTTGCAAAATGCTTGGTACAGGGCACAGAACATGATGAGCATTCATTAAACATAAGTTATTATTATGAATTCTCACAACATCCCAATAAGTCAGAATTAATACACCCATTTTTCAGACAAACAAACTGGGATTCAAAGGAGTTGAGATACACTCAAGGTCATACACATGTATGTAGAAGAAGCAGATTTGGAACCCCAGTCTTTGCCTCCAAGTCACCTGCTTTTTCCATAGGCAACCTATTTCTCAGACTCAGTGAATAAAACCAACACAGTCCCTGTCCTCACAGAGTTGATGTTCTAGCAAGTGGAGAGACAAACACATAAACAAACAGAAAACGTCTCAGATGGTGGTAAGTACGACTTAGACAAATGAAGTCAGGGGCCAATGGGGTACATTAGATACGATCAAGATGGTCAGGGAAGGCCTCTTCGACAAGATGAAACCTGAGCAAATACCTGAAGGGAGGGAGGGAGGCACGTGGCTATGGGGAAGGAAGAGCATTCCAGATAGGAGGAACAGCAGGCACAGAGACCCTGGAGAATCCGAGTGACAGGAGAACAGTGGAAGGCCCAATGACGGGGCACAGGAATGAGGGCAGGAGTGGGAGCACAGATGGCTCCCTCAGGTGGGGGAGGAGGACCATCACGGGGGAAGTGCCCCAACAGAGCCAGAAGGCTGAAGTTCCTTTCCAAGTCCAAATCCCCAACCAAGTGTGTTGGTACCAGTACAGAGACACAGAAGGGCCGTGGCTTCTGGGAGGAACAGGAACAGCAGACAGGAGCTTAGGGACTCAGGAACTAGGGCCACAGTCACCAAGAAGGTAAAGACAAGGCAAGGTCTCCAAAGAACTGGGCAGGCCAGGGAATCGGTCCAGGTAGATGGGGCTGGGGACAAGTCTGAGGGATGGTGGTAGAATGGACCCTGGCCATAGCCTCCTTCTAGCCCCCACTGAGCCCCAGGAGGGCCACAGAGCTGCTAAGTGGACCCAGCTGCAAGGGAAGAAAGAGTAGGAACAGGTTGAAAACCAAATGTCTTATACTCTGAAAAATCAATCAGAATTGCCCCCCAAGTGGCCACATCCCTAGACTGGCAGCATGAAGGAGGTTTGGGCTTAAATTCTTGGCTCTGCACTAAGTGGCATTAGAAAAGTCACCTGACCCCTCCTAGTCTCCATTTTCTATCAGTAATGAGACCACCCTGCAGGGGTGCTATGGGGGCTAGACATGACTGAATGCCCACAAAGGAGGCCCTCAGAAAACACTAGCTGGCCCAGCTACCTTTGCAGTATTTGAACGTGCTAAAGCCAAAACAGACATCAAGGCCATGGCCGATGCTGGCTGACTGAGCTCCAGCATATCCAGACAAGGTCAGCTCTGTAAAACAAGCTGCCTGGAGGTCACTGTGGTACAGGGCAACCAGATAGCCCAAGTAAGACCCAAGATTTAGCCTCCATCCACCCAAGACAACTGGGATTCTCCCAGATACATTAGCACTGATGTATCTTTCCACTGCTGTGTGAGAACACTTTTTCCTACCCTGGAAGAAATAAAGAAGAAAAAAAAGAGGGGGGGGGTAGGAATACATACACCCATATATATGCACATACAGACTTATTTTAATAAATTAAAATAAATATTTGTGGTGTTTTAGTGATCCCCAGGTAACCACTGGCCAAGCAGACCCTAACATACAGCTCTGGCATCCCTGGTCTGGGGCTGCACAGATCTGGCCTGCCCTAAACAGTATTTAAAAACAGGCAGTTACTCTCTTCTATCCCCATGTGAGTCTGGCTACTTGGATGAAAGGGAGAAAAACAGAGTTCCTGCTGCAGCCCTTTGTCCCAGTGGCCTGCCCCCACCAAGCCACCCAGAGTCCCCTCTTTTTACCCCTAGGATTCCTGCCCCAGCACTTGAGCTTCAAAACCTACTCAGCAGAAGGGTTGACACTATTTTAACCGAAGTGAGAACACTGATGACCATCTAAAATGAGCCTTGTAAGAAGAGGAAATCTGCAGTTTCCCATTATTACCAGTTTCAGCTAAAGCAGTGACATAACAATGGAGGGGTATAAGGCATCTGCTCTAAAGACTGTCTCCATCCACCAATCCCCAAGGTGGCAGAGCCCCAAAGTTACCAGCAGAAGGGTGCCATCTTCAGACACAAAGCCAGGCTATGGATACCTTCTCAGGAGCTGTGGGAATCCAGTTGATTTGGGGCTTGGCTGCGCAAGACCCAACCTATCTCCAAAGTGGGATCCCCTCTCATCAACCAGCCAAAAGCCCTTTCTCCACTGTTAGCCCAGTACAGACACCAACTTCATTTCATGGCTGAAAAGCCAGTGGCGGGATAAGTAGTGTTTGTTATCTAACTAAATTGTAGTTTGTTATCTAACTAAATGATGCGTGGATGAGAAAATTCTAACACAACTGTGGATCACTTCTGACAGCTTCGATTATGGTTTTGTTTAGTTAAGCACTTGTGCATTCTAATGAACTGTCTTATGGAATTATTAATTGGATCTGGGATTTCCAGGGCTTTTCCACTGCTCTGAATTCTTCCCAGTAGAGACAATGTGTCTGTGGTGTCTTGATTACAAAAGTTATTTTCCACTCAAAAATCCTGGGCCTAAGGCCTGGAACAAACCAGATCCCAGCATCTAAAGGTAGAGAGAGTAGTTCTTGGTCTTCCCACAAAGTTGAACACACAGAGGAGCTACTTCTTGAAAACACAAGGACACAGAATAAGATTGATTTGGGGGCATGATGGTCTGTGGCTTTTCATTAGGAAAAAAACTCCAGTCAAGAAGCCAGAACATGTAGATCAATTACTTGGGAGCTGCGTGTTAGTCATTTGGGATAAGGAGGGAGCGCTGGACCCATCAGCTTCTCTAAACACAGACCAGGAAAAGCACTGTAGGGCTTCTTCTGTCCTGCTTCTTCTCTAAGGCCATTGCCATAGCAGCTAAAAGGTTCTTCCAGCTTCCTTGATGAAACCAAACCCAGATCTGCTACTGGCAACAGAGGGTACACTCCACATAGAGAACAAAGAAGTTCCCTGGAGCTCACCCAGCACTGTCTCATGCAGTTGTAAGCTGTGGACACCTGGGGAAGTGAGGGGCGCTGCAATCCAGCTCACACCCCACATGTTCAGCCGAGGGCCCATGGGGCCCATGTCAGCCCCCAGAGTGTGTATCAGTCAGGGCTCCAGCAGAAGACTAGCCAAGAGAGTTTAATGAGGATATTTACAAAGGTAGGCAAGGTTGAGGGAAGTCGACAAGGGACAGAGGCAGCCTGGGCTAGCAAGAAGGGGGGCCGTTACCATCACAGGCCTGACGGGGTTAGCAGAGGGTGTCCTCAGAGGGAGCAGCAGGAGTTGCAGCTATGGGGTGAGTAGAAGAGCACAGACCTTGGACTCCCCGCGGGGACAAGGCTTGCAGACCAAATGGCCCAGCCTCTCACCCTCCATTCTATTGGGGCTGCCCACTGATCACCCCCGATCACCTCCTCCCTGGGAACCTGGGGCATGCAAGCCTGCATGGTGCAATCCACAGAGATCAGCCTCTTGGGACCCAGAGCAGCATGGAGACAGATGGGCAGTGAATGTGGAGAGGCAAAGGGGACTCATTCTCTGACTCTCACAATGGTCCCTATGGGCCTGATTGGTGCCAGGTTTTCAATCCCCACCTTCTTCTGGAGTGTGTGTGCGGGGGGCGAGGGTGGAAGTCTCTCATGGCTGGTCCCACTGCCACCACCACACTGCATGCCCTCTCCCCTTTCTGTGTGTCTCAGTCCCATCCCTCCTGGTCTGCAGGAGAAACCAGAGGAAGGAGGGGTGGTAACTCATCCATCAAAGTGCAATCAGGAAAATCTGGAAGCCCCTCTCCCTGGGACCATCTGCAGCCTAGGAACCCGCTCACCTCTGCCCACCTCACCCCCTAGAGGCACATAGAGTTTGTGGATAAGGATGGGTCCTGCCCTCTGTGCAAGGTAGACGGCAACTGTGCCCTGTGCGAGCCACGGGTAAACTTTAATATCCAAGGAAGGAATCTGGGGCATGTCTCCCAGAAAAGTACTTGACAGGAGGCACCAAAGGTCACATCCAAAAGCAAGAGCCAGCAAGAACTGTGAGAAACATACCGTCCTGTATTTCCTTGCTCTGCTGGCAGGCCCCCTGGAGAGAGGCCCTGGGCCTCTTGGGTGATATTTCAACAAACACTCCTATATTGCTTATTATGTGCCCAACAGGCACTGTATGTTCTAAAAGGTTCACAAAGATTTCCCCCACTTAATCCTTCCCCCTTCTGGAGGTGTGCATCCTAAGAGCTCTCCTTCATGCACTTCCTGCATGCCTACTTACTTCCATCTTGGTGGTCACCTGCCAGGGACCCAACCTGTGGCTCCTTCTTCAAAGTCAGAGAGGCCCTGAGTCATCTCTGAGATGACTAGGCTTGCTCAGATAACAGCAGAGAGGGCTCTTCAGAGATGCCTTACACAGGTCAGGGAGGAGTGGGAAGCAGGCCGCCATCTGGATGGCAGTTAGTGTGCATGGCTGGCAGGGGTGGGAGTGAGTATCCTCCCCTGAGCTCAGCAGCTAAAAGAGCAAATCTAGCTGGCTTGCCTGAGTTGGACTCTTATTCTACCACTTGTTCCCTGTGTGATCGGAGGCAGATCTGTACCTCGGTTTTCTCATCTATCAAATGGAGAAGATAATTGTACATCCCTCGTAGTGTTTTTGTCCAGTCTGCCTTCTAGACTATTTTGCCACTGGCATACTTTATAAACATGAGAAAGTCATTTAGCCTCCTTGTGAATTACAATAGCCTTGTGAATTACAATAATCATAATAGATCCTGAACTCCTTTCATGTGTATATCTCCCTTAATACAAAAACTCTAGGAGGCAGGTCTTACTCTAACCCTCACGTTATAGATTAGGGAACTGACGCACACAGAAGTTAAGTAACTTGTCCCAAGTACAGAGGTAGCGGGAAGCTGGAGATCTGGTTTCAAAGCTGACCCTCTTAACTACTTTATACAATACTTCCCTGGGAAGGTTGGCAGGTGAGCCAGGATGCATGGCTGTGAACAACAGCACTGGCTCACAGAAGCAGAAAAGGAATTAATAAAAAGACATTGGGTGGTTCATGGAATTGCCAGGAGAGGTAGACGAGCAGGGTCTCAGTTATGTCACTAAGTACATCATCACAAGTCTTGTTTCAGCCCCCAGACCTGCCAACACCACTGATACTGGGCACTGCTACCTGTACTGCAGCCACCAGGACCCCAAGAACTTGCAGCTCTTTGACTCAAAGCCTGAGAATGTACACCCTAATGACGTAAGCCAAGCCATGGACTAGGGCCTATATACAAGGGGGGCAAATCACTTCTCTTGTGCGAGGCCATTCTGATCAGTTTTAATTCCCACCAAGACTCAAAAGTAGAGAATTCCCCAAACATAAGTGGATTCAGATGCTGGATGGTCCAGAATGGCAAATATTCAACCAATGAGGAAACTGGACAGTGGGTTCTTTAAGGCTCTTTTCAGCAGCATGAGTCCATTCATTTTAACAAGCACACTGCAGTGGGGTGTATTGTAATTCCCATTTATAACCCCATCTTGTCTATAAAAATATTAGGTGTTGTTATCCATTGCCATTGCCTTGCCATGCCCGCTCCATCCTATGGGAAAATACTTTTCCATTGTCATTGGACTTGAGCATGTACCTGGATTTGACCAATAGGATATGATGTAAACTATGCCCTGGCTGAAGTTTTGAGAGACATTACATGGCTTTGGAGGACTCTCACTTCTTTTTTCTTCCAGGAAAATGGCATGTTCCACATGGGGGTTGTTCCTTCAGCCAGTGCCTCAGGGTGGGAAGACACACGGAACAGAACCTAGCAGAGCTCTGTAGCAACCACAACAGACTCACACAGCCTAACATTAATAGAGTAAGAAAAAAATGTTTCTTGTTCTAAGTCACTGATGTGGGGAGGCTGCTTGTTACAAAACTGTCTGATACATGTATACTGCAAATCACTCCACACCACTGACTACTAAACAAAGGGAATACATAAATAAATAGGACCCAGTCTCTGCCTTTGTGACACTCTCCAGTCAGAACTGGCACAGAGAGTAGAAATGTTTCAAGGGAGGCATAAACACAAGCCCTAGGGAGCACCAGGAGAGGAGACAGAGATTCTGCCTGGTGCTTCCAAGAAAGCTTCCCAGAGGATATGAAACTTGAACTGGATCTTGAAGGTTAAGGCAGTGTGATCTATCAGAGAAGGTTGAAGAGGAGAGGGGAGGGGATTTCATGCAGAAGAAAATATATGAAAATTCAGAGGCATAAGAAAAGAAAAACCATACATTTATACATACAAGAATATATTCTGGAGTTGCCGGAGTTCAGGCAAGTGAGGAGGAGAAGTGGAAGGAAAAACAGCCAAATGGAGAAGCTGATTTCAAATGGCCCAGAATGCCACTCCAGCAGGTTTCAACATCATACTCAAGACTACCCGGAATCACTGAAAGTTTCTAGATCTCGATTTTAGAAAAAGCATCATAAATGCAAAAATTCTCAATAAGATACTAGCAAATCGAATTCAACAGCATATAAAAAGAATTATTTACCATGATCATGTGGGATTCATTCCTGGGATGCAGGGCTGGTTCAACATTCGTAAATCAATCAATGTGATACATCACATTAATAAAGGAAAAGATAAGAACCATATGATCCTGGATCATATGATCATATTGATCATATGATCGATGCAGAAAAAGCATTTGACAAAATTCAGCACCTTCCTTAATAAAAACCCTCGAGAAAGTCGGGATAGAAGGAACATACTTAAACATCATAAAAGCCATTTATGAAAAGCCCACAGCTAACATCATCCTCAATGGGGAAAAACTGAGAGCTTTTTCCCTGAGATCAGGAACAACGACAGGGATGTCCACTCTCACCACTGCTTTTTATTTTTTTATTTTTTTTTATTTTTTTTTTTTTAAATTTTTTTTTTCAACGTTTTTTATTTATTTTTGGGACAGAGAGAGACAGAGCATGAACGGGGGAGGGGCAGAGAGAGAGGGAGACACAGAATCGGAAACAGGCTCCAGGCTCTGAGCCATCAGCCCAGAGCCCGACGCGGGGCTCGAACTCAGGGACCGCGAGATCGTGACCTGGCTGAAGTCGGACGCTTAACCGACTGCGCCACCCAGGCGCCCCTCACCACTGCTTTTTAACATAGTGTTGGAAGTTCTAGCATCAGCAATCAGACAACAACAGGAAATCAAAGGCATCACTTTGATCACATGAAGTTAAGCGTTCACTTTTTGCAGATGACATGATATTATACATGGAGATCCGACAGACTCCACCAAAAGTCTGCTAGAACTGATACATGAATTCAGCAAAGTTGCAGGATACAAAATCAATGTACAGAAATCAGTTGCATTCTTATACACTAACAATGAAGCAACAGAAAGACAAATAAAGAAACTGATCCCATTCACAATTGCACCAAGAAGCATAAAATACCTAGGATTAAATCTAACCAAAGATGTAAAAGATCTGTATACTGAAAACTATAGAAAGCTTATGAAGGAAATTGAAGAAGATATAAAGAAATGGAAAAACACTCCGTGCTCATGGGTTGGAAGAATAAAATATTGTCAAAATGTCAGTACTATCCAAAGCTATCTACACATTCAGTGCAATCCCAATCAAAATTGCACCAGCATTCTTCTCGAAGCTAGAACAAGCAATCCTAAAATTCATATGGAACCACAAAAGCCCCTGAATAGCCAAAGTAATTTTGAAGAAGACCAAAGCAGGAGGCATCACAATCCCAGACTTTAGCCTCTACTTCAAAGCTGTAATCATCAAGACAGCATGGTATTGGCACAAAAACAGACACATAGACCAATGGAATAGAATAGAAACCCCAGAACTAGACCCACAAAAGTATGGCCAACTAATCTTTGACAAAACAGGAAAGAACATCCAATGGAAAAAAGTCTCTTTAACAAATGGTGCTGGGAGAACTGGACAGCAACATGCAGAAGGTTGAAACTAGACCACTTTCTCACACCATTCACAAAAATAAACTCAAAATGGATAAAGGACCTGAATGTGAGACCATCAAAACCCTAGAGGAGAAAGCAGGAAAAGACCTCTCTGACCTCAGCCGCAGCAATTTCTTACTTGACACATCCCCAAAGGCAAGGGAATTAATAGCAAAAATGAACTATTGGGACCTCATGAAAATAAAAAGCTTCTGCACAGCAAAGGAAACAATCAACAAAACTAAAAGGCAACCAACGGAATGGGAAAAGATATTTGCAAATGACATATCAGACAAAGGGCTAGTATCCAAAATCTATAAAGAGCTCACCAAACTCCACACCCGAAAACAAATAACCCAGTGAAGAAATGGGAAGAAAACATGAATAGATACTTCTCTAAAGAAGACATCCGGATGGCCAACAGGCACATGAAAAGATGCTCAACGCCACTCCTCATCAGGGAAATACAAATCAAAACCACACTCAGATATCACCTCACGCCAGTCAGAGTGGCCAAAATGAACAAATCAGGAGACTATAGATGCTGGAGAGGATGTGGAGAAACAGGAACCCTCTTGCACTGTTGGTGGGAATGCAAACTGATGCAGCCGCTCTGGAAAACAGTGTGGAGGTTCCTCAAAAAATTAAAAATAGACCTAGCCTATGGCCCAGCAATAGCACTGCTAGGAATTTACCCAAAGGATACAGGAGTACTGATGCATAGGGGCACTTGTACCCCAATGTTTATAGCAGCACTCTCAACAATAGCTAAATTATGGAAAGAGCCTAAATGTCCATCAACTGATGAATGGATAAAGAAATTGTGGTTTATATACACAATGGAGTACTACGTGGCAATGAGAAAGAATGAAATATGGCCCTGTAGCAACGTGGATGGAACTGGAGAGTGTGATGCTAAGTGAAATTAGCCATACAGAGAAAGACAGGTACCATATGTTTTCACTCTTATGTGGATCCTGAGAAATTTAACAGAAACCCATGGGGGAGGGGAAGGAAAAAAAAAAAAAAAGAGGTTAGAGTGGGAGAGAGCCAAAGCATAAGAGACTCTTAAAACCTGAGAACAAACTGAGGGTTGATGGGGGGTGGGAGGGAGGGGAGGGTGGGTGGTGGGTATTGAAGAGGGCATCTTTTGGGATGAGCGCTGGGTGTTGTATGGAAACCAATTTGACAATAAATTTCATATATTAAAAAAATAAAATAAAATAAATAAAGTAGGATTCTGAGGGAAAAAAATAAAAAGAAATAAAAAGAAAAAAAAGAGGAAAAAAAGAAAAAAAAAAAGAAAAAGCACCATAAAAGTAACAGAGTGGAGGATGAGTAAGAAGCAGAGAACACAGTGAATAAGCAGGTTGTTAGATTAAAACTAGTCCCAAATAGGGGCCCCTGGGTGGCTCAATCGGTTAAGCATCTGACTTTGTCTCAGGTCATGATCTCGTGGTTCGTGGGTTTGAACCCTACGTTGGGCTCTGTGCTGACAGCTTAGAGCCTCAAGCCTGCTTCAGATTCTCTGTCTCCTTCTCTCTCTGCCACTCCTCCACCCACATTCCCTCTCTCTCTTCCTCTTTCTCTTAAAAATAAACATTTTTTGGGGCGCCTGGGTGGCGCAGTCGGTTAAGCGTCCGACTTCAGCCAGGTCACGATCTCGCGGTCCGTGAGTTCAAGCCCCGCGTCGGGCTCTGGGCTGATGGCTCAGAGCCTGGAGCCTGTTTCCGATTCTGTGTCTCCCTCTCTCTCTGCCCCTCCCCCGTTCATGCTCTGTCTCTCTCTGTCCCAAAAAATAAATAAACGTTGAAAAAAAAATTAAAAATAAACATTTTTTTAAAAATTTAAATAAAATACAATACGAAAAAAATAAAACCAGTGCCAGATAATAAGATCCTAAACTGAAAATGTTCACAAAACATTTCAGAGGTGAAATCAGTAAGACTTGGTTGGATAAGAGATGAGAATGAAAAAATGAGAGATGACACAAAATGTTACCTTATAGATTTAATCACTAAATGAGTGGTGGAATTGTTCGTGGATATGGGGGAAGCAGACAACAGGGACAGGCTTGGGAACAGCTGATACTTTTGTGTTGAACATATCACATTTGAGCTGTCCTGGAGACAAACCTATGGAAGTGTCCAGTTGGCACTTGAAAGATATGGAAGAAATTCCCAACTGCCTGGAGTTGGAGAAGTGTTTGGGCAAAGTCCTGGAATCAATGTTGGCACTTGCACTGAGACCACAAGGTGTTCACTGAAGGAACAGGATGTTGAAAGAGGGAAAAAAGAGAAGGCTGGCATTCTAGGCAGAGGATCAAGCCTGTATAAAGGCACAAAGCTATGATGTAATCAGAGAAAAGCAAGTAATTGAATGTGGTTGATGGAAGGGAAGACGATATATTGTGGCTTCCCTACATGACATTTTCCCACAATCCGTGGCACTGGTCATAGACCGATAATTTCTATGGGTAAAGGAGTGTTTGTATGGAAGTGACATAGTGTTACTTTGTGAATAAATCAGCAAATTCTTTTTTTTTTTTCAACGTTTATTTATTTTTGGGACAGAGAGAGACAGAGCATGAACGGGGGAGGGGCAGAGAGAGAGGGAGACACAGAATCGGAAACAGGCTCCAGGCTCTGAGCCATCAGCCCAGAGCCCGACGCGGGGCTCGAACACACGGACCTCGAGATCGTGACCTGGCTGAAGTCGGACGCTTAACCGACTGCGCCACCCAGGAGCCCCAATCAGCAAATTCTTAAAAGTAGACTCTTGGGATCCTTGATGTTCCTTTATGAACTCAACTGTTGGTCCATTTCTGGCATTAATGGATACTTCCTTCTCTTATGGTCCTTCTGCTATAAAAGTCAGAATATGTCTAGTTAATCACAGAAGTAAGAAAGGCCGTATCATTCTTCCTTTTAAAAATATAGTGGGGGGGCGCCTGGGTGGCGCAGTCGGTTAAGCGTCCGACTTCAGCCAGGTCACGATCTCGCGGTCCGTGAGTTCGAGCCCCGCATCAGGCTCTGGGCTGATGGCTCAGAGCCTGGAGCCTGTTTCCGATTCTGTATCTCCCTCTCTCTCTGCCCCTCCCCCGTTCATGCTCTGTCTCTCTCTGTCCCCAAAATGAATAAACGTTGAAAAAAAAAAAAAATAAAAATAAAAAAATAAAAATATAGTGGGGGTGCCTGGGTGGCTCAGTTGGTTAAGCGTCTGACTTTAGCTCAGGTCATGATCTCCCAGTCCGTGAGTTCAAGCCCCGCATCAGGCCCTGTGCTAACAGCTCACAGTCTGGAGCCTGCTTCAGATTCTGTCTCCCTATCTCTCTGCCCCTCCCCTGCTCATGCTCTGTCTCTCTCACTCTCAAAATGAATAAGTGTCAAAAATTTTTAAAAAAAATAAAAATATAGTGTATTTGTCAGTACAGACTGGGTTAGATTGCAGGAACAAAAACGCCCAAAATATCAGTGGCTTATACAACAAAGGTGTATTTTTCACCCATGCTACGCATCCACCAAGGGTCAACCAGGAGCCCTGCTCCTGTGTTGTCACTGCCATCCTTATACTGGGATCCAGGCTGATGGGGCACCTGTACCATTGATCCTTGTGCCCATGGCACAGAGGAAAAGAGAACAAGGTGAAGCATACACTGGCCCTTAAGGCTTCCACCTGGAAATGACATATGTCACTTCTGCTCACATTTTCTTGGCCAAAGTAAGTTGCACAGCCAAGCCTGGCATCCAGAGGCAGTGGGAAAGTATAACCCTCCCCCAGGCACATTCCAGATCTCACTGAACAGCAACACAGTCTATGACATACCACACTCATCTGGCTAGCTTCTTCAAAGTCTCTGATAGTGTTTCACCTAGACTACAACAATTCTCCTTTTATGTAGACACCTCCTTCAGGAAAGGAAATAACAGAGATTATATTTTCATATATGCATCTCTTTAGACCTTGGCATCAGATTACCAGTGACCTTCACATTCCCAGACAAGAACATCCCAAGTTTATGCCTGTCCTCCCTGCACTGTGGTCTTTCCAAAAGTCGTAATTATCTTGGAGATGCCCCCAACCCTGGACTAAGAATGGAGCCAAGAATCATCTGCTTCTGCTTCTACTCTGGCTTTTGTCTGCATAAAGAAAAAAGAAAACCTGGCACAGACCCTGTATTCACTATCGGAGGCATTTTTAGAACAAATGTCACCTATTGGTCTGCTGCTGGGTTGGGGATTTCTTGCTATGACTGCAGATAACTTGTTTGCCTTTCAAGTGTCTAGTCTGATGCAGTCAACTCATCCTGGTACCAAGCAGGAACAATAATTATTATTCCTATGCAGCTCTGCAATTAACCGGCTTTTCCTGAGTGAATGTCCGCAGGAGCTTCATTGAACAGAACTGTAAACAGATGCCACAGAGTCCTGCCTCCACCACCCCAGTTCACCAGTGAGAGGAGCGATAGGCTATGAGACATTCAAATGCCTCAAAGATTGATTGATTGATTGATTGATTGATTATTTATTTATTTATTTATAAACATTAGGTCTAACATTATTTAGAAAACCAAATTTTATTGTCTCCGTTCTGCTTCCTGGAACAGAGTTTTCTAGGTAACAAATTCCTGCCCCTTAATCGTACACAACCCCACCAAGCCAGGCATCTGCAATGGGCTATTTTCCTGTTTACTGACTAGTAGACATGAATTACTCTCTATTTGCTTTAACTGTAAGTGGTAAGAGCCTGTCAAACTCAGGTACCCTGGCGAAGACAGACAGCAGAGTCCCCGTTGTTACCCCTGCCCAAATCTCTGACCTCTCAAGATACCAGGCAGGCAGGTGGCTGGCTATTTACCGGGCACTTCCTATATGCCAGACATTGTGTGAAGCACTTTGCATGGGTTATCTCATTTAACCCTCAAGGCAACCCCATTGGGAGGTCCTATGATTACCCTATTTTACAGAGGAGAAAAGCGAGATTTAGAAAATGTTAAAGAAAAACTCTAAAGAGTAGGTGGCATATGCACTGAGTCTTAGAGGATAATTAGAAACTAGCCAGAGGTTTAAAGAGAGGAAGGCCACCCAAGCAAACTGAGCAGCACAGAAAAAGACATGAAATGAGGGGGGCGCCTGGGTGGCTCAGTTGCTTGGGCATCCAACTTTAGCTCAGGTCATGATCTCACAGTCTGTGGGTTCGAGCCCTGCATTGGGCTCTGTGCTGACAGCTCAGAGCCTGGAGCCTGCTTCGGATTCTGTGTCTCCCTCTCTCTGTCCCTTCTCCTCTCATGCCTCTGTCTCTCTGTCTCTCTCTCTCTCTCAAAAGTAAATGAACATTAAACAAAAATTAAAAAAAGACATGAAATGAGGAAGAATACTGTGTTTTCAGGGAAGAGTACAAACCAGAATGACTGGAACACAAGGTGCTTGGGTAGAATTGTCTATAAATACAGAGAAGGTTATCCAGGGCCAAATTATGAAAGGACTCAAAGGTTATGCTGAAGAATGCTCAAACGCCTTTACTTTAGGGACTGGTCAAGCAACAGAGGAGGGAATTGGGCTAGTATAAAATGGTAAAGAGTGGTAAGGACTGTGGCAAACTGGAAGCCATACACCTTTCAGATGGAAAGGCATTAAAATTCTTTCTTGTTTTTAAGTGTGAGTTGAATTTGGCCCTTGGGGCATGAGCTTGCAAACTCTAGTAGGCAGTGAGAAACTCACAAAGGGATTCATCCGGGAATGACACAGTTGGATCTCTTATCTTGAGGAGCTCCCTCTGACAAGAGTGTGGGTGACAGGCTCTGTGGGGGGCAAGACTGAGAAGAAGAGAAAAGGTGCAGAAGAGCAGCAGGAGATGATGGTAGGTGAGCCCTGGGGGGTGGCAGTAGGTAGAAAAAGGTAAAGGATCCAAGACGGAAATATTAAGGAGGAAGAAACTTGGCAGCACTTGAAGGCAAACAGGATGTGAGGGAGGAAACGCATGGGGCTTTCAAAGATAACCATGTTTCTGGTGCAGCACAGGGGACAAAGACTGGTGATAAACCCAGGGGGTGGGGGAGTAGAAGATAATGAGAGTCATTTCAGACAAGCTGACGGGCAAAGCTTTGATGTCTCTGCCACCAAGAGGCTCACAGGGTTGGTAGGGGTCTTGGCCAAGACTCCTTGCTATGTCCATGGCTGGATGGCTGATGGGCCTACCCATACCATGCTCATCAGTCCCTGCAGGGATAGCTTCTCCTGGATTGTAGGGGCACCCACAGTTCCAGGAGGCCCTAAGACTGCTGCCTGCCCCACTGCTGCACCAGGATACCTACAGGCGGACACATGCGCTCGTCAGATACCAGGTGTGATGGTGAATTTTACGTATCAAGTTGATTAGACCATGGTACCCAGATATCTGCTCAAACATTATTCTGGATGTGTCTGTGAGGATGGTTTTGAACGGTAGACGAGCAAGACAGATTGCCCTCCCCATTGTGGGTGGCCGTCATCCAGTGAGTTGAACAAAAAGGCCGACTCTCCCACAGGTTACAGGGAACTCCTCCCACTTGACTGTTCTAGCTGGAACATCAGTCTCTCCTGGCTTTGGACTGGAACTGAAACGTTGACTCTTCCTGGCCCTCAAGCCTGCTGGGATTTGGACTGGAACTACGTCACCAGCTCTCCTGGGTCTCCAGCTTGCTGACTGGATCTGGAGATTTCTTAGCCTCCGTAATCATGCGAGCCAACTCCTTATAAAAAAATCTTTCTTTCCATATATGTGTGTGTGTGTGTGTGTGTGTGTGTGTGTGTGTGTGTGTGTATATCCTGTTGGTTCTGTTTCTCTGGAGAACCCTGACAAATACACCAGGTCAAAAATACACCAGCATAGCTCCATGAACAGACTACTGTGTCTGGTTCTCTGAATGGGTCTGGTTCTCTCACGCACATGGAAAATGTCCTCAGCAGGATAATGTAAAGCAAGGTCAGGAGAGGGAGTTCCCCACAGTGCTGGTGGCTTTTCACAGCAAATTTATTTAAACCTCACAAGAGGCTAAAGAGACAGTCATGAATATCCTTGCTTTATTGGCAAGAAAACAGGCCCACGCTTTGACCTGGGTCACACAGCTAGCCCAGATGGAAATGTAAATCAATCCTCCTGTGTCTCAGTGCCCCCTACTCTGCCTGCCTGTCTAAGTCCCTCCTCTAAGGACAGGAGAAGAGTCATTGGTGCAGAGAGGATGGACCTAATCATACCCTGAAAACTCTGGTGAGTGTAGTCCAGTCCCAACGTCCACAGGTGTTGACCCTTGAGGAGAAGTGAGCAGCTGAGTGTGGGCTCACTGAGGGATGAGATCTGACGTGTAGAACGTTCCTCCAACACAGGCACTACTGAGCCACACCAGCCTGGGATTCCTCCCAGAACTAGCCTCTCTGGAAGGAGCCCAGCCTGCCCTTAGGCTTGGTATCTCTGTCATCCTAGAGGCCCTGGTTCCAAAACACGTGCCTCCTGTCCCAGAACTGGCTGGGCAGCCAGGGCACAGAGTTGTCAGCTTTGCCCCCCGTTTGTGCTGAGCAAATCAATCTAAGTCATCCAGGAAACCTCCTGTCCCAGAACTGGCTGGGCAACCAGGGCACAGAGTTGTCAGCTTTGCCCCCCGTTTGTGCTGAGCAAATCAATCTAAGTCATCCAGGAAGGGATTTAGCTGTGGGCTAAACTTACGGATGAGGGCGGCAATCTCCTCTAACAGCTTGACCTGTTCTGACTAAACATGATCCGCATGTGTCTCTGTGTGAGAGAGAGTATGTGTGTGTGAGAGTACGTGTGTATGTGAGAGGGCATATGTATGAAAGACTGCGTGTGTGTGAGAGACTGTATACAGGTGTGCATCTGTATATGAGTGTGTATGTATGTGTAAGTGTGAGTGTGTTTGCTATGTGTCTAATCATGTATCTGTGAGAGCATGTATGTGAGAGAATGCGTATATATGAGAGTGTATGTGTGTGTCTGTGTGAGTGTATGTGAGTGTGTATGCGGGAGAGTGTGTGTTTGAGAGCATGTTTGTGTGTGTCTGTGTGTGAGAGTGTCTTCTATGTGTCTAAATGCGTGTGTGACTGCACATGGGTGTGTGCTTGTGTATGAGCATGTGTGTAACTCTTCTTGGTTTTCACACCCAATGTGGATTCTTCTACAGAAACGTTCCTGCACCTTCCAGAAGATCTTCTGAGTCCAGCCCTTGGCATTACGGGACTCTTGGGCAGGGCAGCTGGGAAATGGCTCAGGTGCCCAGCTCTACTAAATCCCACTGGCGTGGCTTTTCCTGGAGCCGAGGCCATCATCACTCTCCAGGCTGGTGGGCCGGGCCTGCACCACCCCTCCTGGCACAGACTCATTCCCATGCACAGGCTTACAATGCCCCTCAGAGCAAGGCAGGGCAGCCAGAGAGGAGAAGGCTGGAGAGATCAAATTCCAG
Organism: Puma concolor; assembly: GCF_028749965.1. Taxonomy (NCBI): domain Eukaryota; kingdom Metazoa; phylum Chordata; class Mammalia; order Carnivora; family Felidae; genus Puma; species Puma concolor. The sequence continues at coordinate 47,912,586 of NC_141676.1, read as the reverse complement.
TCCTAACATGGGCAGGGAGGGGAATTAGCTCCCTGTCATCTTTAACACACACTCCATAACTTAAGGCAAGTTTTAAATGAAGTAGACAAATGCCTTCCCTCCACTGTAAACAGGAAGGCAGTTTTCTTCCCTGGCTGCTGACAGGGCCTTATCTCCACCTCCCGGAGAGGCCTCAAGGGGTGGGCTGTCTCAGCAATATCTGGGCAATGTGAACTGAACCCACATCCAAACACCACTCTGAGCACACGCACTCAACATGCTAATGGGCAACACAGGCCCATTAGCTTTGCTATCCAGAGTGCCTTTTGCAGTTAACCCTTCTGGAAGCCAACCCGATAAAAAACAGGTGTGCTGCAGGCACCCTACTGAGGAAAAGGAGAGGCAGACGATGGACCAGTGGTGGAGATGTCCCAGGCCACACAGAGCTGGGTTTGAGACAGAGCCGCTGACCACCATTCTGTGCTGCCTACCACCTGCACTAAACCGCCTGTGGGAACCGTTCGCAACCCAGGGCCACGCTGGTCAGCTGTGCCAGCCCATGGAGAGCACGAGAGCTCTTGTCAACCAATACTACAGGTTGAGGGTCCACTGGATGCTGGCTGGAAGCTCAGCCTGGCGCTGCCAGCTCCAAGTTCCCAGCAAAAGCCCCGGTGGGACCAATGATGTGGAAGGGGGCAGAGCCAGGGAGGTGAGGCCAAGTGGCAGAGAGGTTAAGAGCGCTTCTGGGGCCTTGGGAAGTGAGGGCAGGGACAACGCACTCACTGAGGACAGCATCATGATGTCCATATCCACCCCCCAGCTGCACATACTCTGAGAACATGTCTGGGCTTCCTCTCATACATAGGCCCTTGCCCGAGGCTTCCCACTGTACCTCTCACACCTCCTGAGCACCTGCTAGGGCAGAAAGAGGAAAACAGTACACAGGTATTTGTCTCAAGTATCTATAAACCTAAAGACCAGGGAGGCTGCAAGCCAATCACAGATGCTCATGAGTAACTGAGGCAGCACCGTGCATGTGCTTTGAGCAAACCCTGCAGGAAGCCCCACCTAAAGGGCTCTGAGAGTCCTGCTCGGCATCATGACCATGTGGGAGAGGCTTGGAAATCATGCTGGCTGCGCCACCACTGCCCAACCCCCCTCGTCCCGCCCCAGCCCTGAGTGCCCTTGCAGGAAGAAGCTCCCACCAGCCTGTGCACACCTGCACAGGGGTGTGTGTAAATGCAATCATAACGCTGCTGCCTCCTTTGCTCACCCAAAATTTGCACTCCCTCCCAAGATCCTGCTCTCCACCCTTGTCTGCCAGGCTCTGTGCCCAGGCAGGAGGCCCCTGCCTGTGGCATCATTCAGCCTCCCTTGGTAGAGCTTAGCCAATGGGAGGCATCAGCATGTCAGAGAGTAGAAGGAGAGTGGTCAGATTTCTTCCCCTCCTGAAGTACTTCAGGGCCACCTCTCTGACTACAGCTCCTACAAGGCAGCATCACTTCCAAGGCCCTGGTCACACTACTTCTCCTCCTGTCCCATCAGCCTTAGGTACAGAAGAGCTTCCTCTCATCATGAGTGTCAACGTGTCACCATGCCCTGCTCGCACTTTAAACTCTGTCCTTACCTCCTCATTAAGGCCTCTGCATGTGAACCACTGGGGTAAGTCCTGCTTTGCGTCAGGTCCCTTCTGATAGGCATGAATGTGTGTGTGTCTACATGTATGCATGCACATGGAGGGGGGTACAGGCAGGGTATATACACATCCAGCTGTGTGTGCACATCCTGACATACACACATGACACAGCTTTCCTCTGAACTTCCACGATTGATGGAAGGAAGCCATCTTTGGGCATCCATGTCTGCATCCCAGAATACTTACTCCCATCCTGACCCCATTTTGAAACGTTTAGTCTGGGTCTCTGCCTGACCCCACAGCTTGATGGTAAATTCCTTGAAGGCAAGGCAAGAAGGGGGTTGTTGGAGAAAGTAGGAAGGAGGAAGGGAGGGGATAGGAACAGAAAAAAAAAAGATGACTATCATTCAATGAGTACCTGAGATGGAACCATTTCTCTATTCTAAAAACCATGTAGATAATCAGTCTCATTTTACAGGTGGGAAACCCTGGCTCAGAGGCTCTGGGTAACAATTCCAAAGGCACACAGTTAATGAGCAGTGGAGAGGCACTCAACCACAGGTAAGTCGGGGTCCTGGCCCCTTCCAGTCCACCCTGCTGTTCCTTTGTCTCCCCCACCAGGAGCACACTGATAGCCACATAGTAGGGGCTCAAATGATGCTTGTAAAGTGGAACTGAAGCTGAGAAGGAAATCCAATGGCAAGCTTTCATCCAAAGAGAAAGCTCACCAGTCATGAAGAGAGCCAAAGTGCTCAAGGCCTTTGAGCTCAGATCATCCCGAACAACACAACAGGTAGTGTGTGAAGCTGTAACCCTACAGAAAGCATGGAGGGCTTCCCACAGAGCTTCTTGGCTCCAGTCCAAGACTGGGTCTTGGTCAAAGCCGGGGGTGTCATTAGGTTGCTGGATAAGGGCTTTCTGATGGTTGGACACATAATTGAGAACCAAAGCATCAGGAAGGCTGAATTGCTAACATATCCCTCAGCCTACCCTCTCAGCAAGGCCAGGGCAGGAACCCAACAGCGGACAATCTGCAGTCTGCATCACTGATGGAAACTGAAATGCCAGGTGACTAAGTGGACAGCAACGAGGGTGTTTAACAATTATATTAATAATAATAATAATAATAATAGTAATAACAATAACAACTAGATTCATCTTTTGGAAGGTCATACGGCTCAAAGTCTGGGGTCTGTTCAAGGGCCAAAGCTGGGCCTAGACATACCTGCCCCATCATAGTGACCAGCACATCACCCTTGTCCCCTGTCTACAGGGCTACTCCCCAGACTTTAGGTAATCGACAGGCCCCTGAAAATACTGCAGCCATCTGGCCCTGAAAATTCCTGCCTATCTTGCCAAAGCTGGCAAGAACTCCCGTTGAGCTGTTCCCAGGAATGAGCTCTGCCTTCACAGTGACACTATTAGTGATGTGACGCTACCTGCAGTGTACAGAGTAGAAACTCACATAGCTGGCACGCGATGGCGCGGGATTCAAACCCAGATCTGCCCTGTTGCAAATCCTGCCACCTTCGGCATACCCAATGGCGTCGACGCCCTCCAACGCCATTTAAATGCCACGGTTCACCATACCCTCCAAGCCGCGCCATGCAGGTCTCCCTGAAGAGCTGCCAGGAGTGAGAGGACGGTCACTCAGAGGCAGACATGTGTCACATCTCCAGATCGCCAAAGCCAGGCCTCTGTGGCACTGAGTCAGGCCTCACAGCGGCCACCCTGATCTCTCTACATTGCCTGTTCTCCAAAACAGCTATTTATAAACCTCATTTACACAAAGAGAACAGCACATTCTGGCTTTTTTCCTGCACTTTAAAGAACCAAGTTATGGATGAAGGAAATACGATGGAAATGTTAGCCAATCACGGGTTTGCCCTGGTGCACATCTGTGTATCCATCGTTTCTCCCGGTGCCATTTTAACAGACGCCTCTCCTCTCTGCCTCATTATCTCCTGCTCTCCTCTGTGCTCCTAAACAAAGACAACGTGGGCATACATCCAGGGCTTGCTTACCTCCCACCTAGCAGAGGGAGCAGGAAGGGACAAGTCACCCTCCCTGGCCCCTTAGGAAATGACAGTACAAAGACCTAACATGGATTGAACCCTTAGGAAATGCCAGCACTGTTTACACTATCTTATCTTACTCTGTCCTCACCATTCTTCATGTTACTACCCCTATCTTACAGATCAGGAAACTGAGGCTTGGAGAGGTCAGGCAGCTTATCCAAGGTCCCACAGCTGAAAAGGGATGAAGCCAAGACTTGAATTATGGATGGCAATGTGAGCCTGGTATCTGGGCCTTTGACTGTGGCCAGTTGGTCCTGGACCTTGACCATAGCTATTCAATACTAAAAAAGTCCAGTGGTGATCCCCATTACCAAGGTGATGGCTCCCAAGGGAAGATGGTATTCTAAGAGGCAGAGGATGACCATGCATGAGATTTCCTAAGGAGCTCTGCAGGCCAGGCATGGAGGCATGTGAGCCCATGCTAGGTGTCATATAAAAGGGGGGGGGGGTGGGGACAGCTACTGAGCAGCCATTTGATCTCACCATTACCTTGAATCATGGCTTTCATTTAACAGTCATCATGAATCAGTCATTCATTTAACAAATATTTGTGAAATACTTACTCTAGGTCAGACCCTTTGCTGTGTGCTAATGCAAAGGTAAATATGACAGTGTTGTCCTCAAGATGTTTAGCCAGTCAGTGAGACAGACGAGCCAAAGCCACCGACACACCCACTAAGGGGTGGCACTATCCTGGCCCAAGACACGGGCTCTCCATGTCTGCATGACTTGAAAACTTCCATCTTTCCCCAGGCCATCTTCTTTTCCACTAGCATTTCCCTTGTTTTACTTAGCAGGCAAATTTAGAACGTGTGCAATAGAACCTGTGCATTCCTTGCTGGCTTCTTGATGTATTCTTCATGCTGTGTTTACAAATGCAACTGCAGACACAAATTACTCCTGCCACCTGTCCTGTGAGACATGCTGGTGGCCTTTCATTGTTTGATGCTGTTGATGTTCCTTATGCAGCAGTGGTACATAAGGAGTCTGCTCCTGCCTTCTCCAGTGTGACAGGAAAAGTGTCCGACGCAGTGGAGACAATGCGAGACGGGGAGCCAGCAGTCCTGGTTCGGGCCCTGGCTTTGCCACCGTCTTCTGAGTGACCCAGGCAAGGCTGTTAACTGCTCTGAAATTGAATTTCCTTATCTTTAAACTAAGGAGACTGAACAAGGAGCCCCATTAGGTCCCTACTAAAGTCCCATGGAGCATCTAGACTCCTGTCCAAAAACACACATGGTAATTCATGGGTTGGTACAAACAAGCTGGTCTTTCAATCTATGTTCTCTCTCCAACCATTCCTGCCTATACTTTTAAGGATCCTATATAGGGAAAGACCTGAATTATCAAGACTGTGGGCTAGTCTGGGCACACGGTAAAGTTCACTGAGCACGAAAGTGCTGAGCATTTATGAGCCCACCAATTTATCCACACAACCTTGTTGAACTTCATCCAGCAACTCAGTAATAGAGGTACTATTATTATCTCTATTTTACAGAGGAGGACTAGACTGGCTAGCAAAGTTCCCAAGATCACACAGCTCATAGATACCAGGCCAGGCTTCCTGGCCATGTCTGTCTGCTCCAAGGCTCAAGTGTTAAGGCACGTTGCTCTCCTGCTTCCCAAGGAAGGCCAGGCAGGCTCTGGGGTGGCAGAGGTAGGTGACAGGAATGAGAATGGGGCTCCCCTTCCCTTTCTTTCATCATCACTGGACATTGCTGTTCTTGCTCCTGCTAATGTCTCCCTTCGTTACATCAGGTCCCGCCTTTGTGGCTCTTCAGCTGAGGAAACCAGCCAAGACCTTCAGTAACTCCATGTCTTGGAAATGAAAACTGAGACAAAGAAAAAAGGCCCCTGGTGCCCGCATGCCACTTCGCTAGATCACAGGTAGGGTGACTCTCGAAAGAGAAGGCCTCACAGAGTGCACTAATGGGATTTAGCGAAATGATGTTCAGCTTCCTATGTAGTGGTCACAGATATGACTTCTCCCACCGTTACCATGGCATATGTGTCCCTTCTTTGGAAAAACAATGACTGGAAATCACACTGGTGCTTCAAGGCAGAACTGTGTGTCAGGAAAGAACAAGGCTTGGCCAAAGCCAGTCAGCACCATTATCTAGTTTCTTATTTGATTTTCTCAACGGTATGCAATGCTCATGCCCCCTGGATTTGTTTGGGCTGTCTCACGCAGTTACATTTTACTCTCTATAAAGAAGGCTCGCTATGAATCAGGCATTATTGTAAATGCTTTATCAGTTTTAACTCAGCCAATCCTCAAAACAGCACTATGGGATAGGTGCTGTTAGCCCTCTTCCAAAGATGAGAAAATAAAGCACAGAGAAGTTATATCACTTGCCCAAGGTCACACGCTAATAAGGGGAAAGACCTGACTCAAACCCAGGCAGTCCATTGCCACAGTCTGTATTTTTTTTTTCAACGTTTTTTTTTTTTTTTTTTTTTTTTTTTTATTTATTTTTTGGGACAGAGAGAGACAGAGCATGAACGGGGGAGGGGCAGAGAGAGAGGGAGACACAGAATCGGAAACAGGCTCCAGGCTCTGAGCCATCAGCCCAGAGCCCGACGCGGGGCTCGAACTCACGGACCGCGAGATCGTGACCTGGCTGAAGTCGGACGCTTAACCGACTGCGCCACCCAGGCGCCCCGCCACAGTCTGTATTTTTAACCACTGTGCTACCCAGTGTACATTTGCTAGGAATCCATTCAAGATACAAATAAAAACAAATACATTGTATCTTTGTAACACTTCTAAGATAGATTCCCAACTCAGAAAAAAAAAGAAAAAAAAAAAAAAAAAACCTTTAACCGTGTTTCTTAGGAGAGAGCTTAGAAAATGTGGTCTCCAGGAGACAGGTGATTTTGTAGGTCTGCATGGTGTCTAGACAGGCAGCCAAGGAGAAAGGATCTGTCCGTATGTCTCCAGGGCTGCCCAAGGAAAGGGAGCCCGCCGTGAGATGATAGCTCCCTGTGATTAGACAGAAATAGCCCAGCCATGGAGGAGAGCCAGCCACCAGGCTGGCCAGGGCTGGAAGAAACAGCTTATAAAAGCAGTGCTGCCCAAAACTAGTTCTTGGACTTCCTGTAATAGAACCATCTCGGGATTTTATTAAAAATACAGATTCAGGACCTTACCCCAGACCCATGAATAGAAATCTCCAGAGGGAGAGGAGGGAATGGGATAGTAGTATAACCTTAAAACCTGAATCTTTCACAAGCTCCCTGAGTGTTCCGATGACAGGAAGTTTGGAGTCCTCTGCCATAAAACCTGATGGCTCTATTTGCCATAAGTCTCTGCGCACTGCGCATCCTCAGGAAATACGATGCAGTCACTGGAATGACTTACTGCCCAGCCCCAGCCCCGTGACTGAGTTTAATCTGATACTAACATGCTATAATAACAAGAATGAGAGCTACTGATTATTGAGCATCTCCTATGGGCCAGACACTGTGCTGAGTGCTTTAACAACCTTATTTATGCTCATCCTCATCACAGTCCATGCTTTACTTAGGATCAACCTCATTTTACCGATGGTAAAATTAAGGCTTGGGGAGTCTGGGTGACTACCTCAAGGCTACAGAAAAAGCAAGCAGCGGAGACAGAATTCAGACCCAGTCTGTCACCTTGATCACTCTGAGCCCAAGGTCAGTGCTACAAACAGTCCACCTGCTGCCATCGTCCTTCAGGCCACAGCTGGGGCTGGGAAGGCCCCTCAGTAAGGAAAACAGCATCCTTTGCACAGCACCCGCTGGACCATAGCTGCTCTTCTGCCTGCACAACCATTTCGGTGGATCCCCCGGGGGCACCGCTCCCCCCTGTTCTGACACCAGCCAATGTGCTAGGTTGACACCAGCAGCATTTGGCCTGAGCCTGTACAGTGGGAGAAACTGGGGCATCACCAGTACCTCCCAGTATCAGCAACTGAGGTGAAAACCTGGTTGCTGGGAACAACGACCCGGGGGCTCCTCTCAGGAGCTCATACAGCTCCCCTTCTGCAGATGGAAGGAACGGTGTCCATCCAGCTGACCTGAGGGCGAGTCCTTGCTTCGGAGATGTATGCCTTCGGCAGGCCGCTCACCCTGAGAGTGAATCTACCAATGGTGATATGAACGAGGACCTCACTGGGCCTCTGGATGGCTTAAAGGAAACACTATCTGGAAAGCATCTGGTCCTGGCCACGCACATTGTAAATGCTCAGATCTCACCTCTTTACTCCCGCCGTTGTCTTCTTTAATTTATTGGGTATCGTCCCCAGCTGGACAACACTGCCAGTCTTCCTACTCAGGCCTCCAGTAAACACGGGGTGCTCTTTTGCCGGCAGGGGTACCCCCACCCCCCACTCTCCCACTGTTGGAGCTCCAGGGGGCCCTAGGCTCCCCTATTTACTCAGCTCCAGGATGCAGGCTTCCCAAAAGAAGAGCCTTAACTGTCCTGTTCTCTGTTACCTCCTCGGGCTAGCAGCATGCCCGGCAGGGAGCGGGCACTCAGTACTCGCCAAACGAATAATTCAGTCACTCGACAAATGGGAACTGAGCCCTTGCTCTATGCAGGGCCCAGTGCTGTGGATGAACCCATCCGGAGCATGTGGTTCTGCCCTCGGATCTCACGGTGAGTCTCCCTCTCAAGGGCTCCTCTTGCCCTCAAGTGTGGCTAAGTCAGCAGGGGAGCCCCACACTCCTGGCATCCCTGCTCCTGCACTCATTTTTGTCCTGGGACAAGCCTCCTAGAGAGAGATATCAGACCACCCCCTTCTTCTGGAACTTTCCATGTAATCCCAAAGCCAGAGTGAAGCCCAGATGCCTCTCCTGAGCAGCAAGCAGGTAGCCAACCCTCGGCCTGGCTGCCACTCCAAAGAAATGTCCTGACACACTGTCACTGCTCACAGCCTCCTGCAGAAAAATCCACAGGCAAGAGAACCCTACGGCCTCCCCTGAGAAGGGCCCCCGGAGGACCCAGCCTCAACAGTGAAAGCACCAACCAGCCAAGACACCGGATTGCTGGAAACACAGAAGGAAGCTGGCCCCAGGGGAGGCTTCAGAAAGTTCCAGACCTCCCTGCCCCCACCAATGGACTAATGGATCCATCTCAATTACTTAAGTTTATTTACCGATCGTTATAGACTTCGCCCGAAGGCTGGAAGAAAAGCTATGTCTGGGTCTTAGGAAACAAAACAAAGCAAAACAAAACCTTAGCACCAAAGCGTTGGAAGGGGCTGCCAAAAGAAGATTGATCAGAAATAATCTCTTAGACTCTAAAGGATGTCAACAGCGGATCAGAAGTTGCTGTGTGCAAATGTGATGCATGGCTGTGACAACGGCACCTGGCAGAGGCGAAGGGCAACTGCATTCCAGTACCAACTACGGGAGGGAGAGTGGAAAAGGGCCCTGGGGCCAGGGATCCAAAGGCCAGCGTGTCACCTGCAGTTCCGCCCCTCCCCAACTAGGCAACCTTGGACAAGGGGCTTAACCTTTCTGGGTCTGTTTCCTTCTCTGAAAACTGAAAGGATGGGATCAGATCATCCTAAACATATTTTTGGTTCTAAAAACTCTTTTGCACCTCCATGTCAATATTTCAGAGACAGAGATAGTTCTGGCTCCTGAGCATGCTTTCTTCTCCACGGCTAAGGCAGTGTCCCCATAACCTTGGCAAAGGGCCCTAGAAGGTGCAGGATAATTGTTTCTCTGCCTCGTTGCTATGGAAACTTGCAACTCCTGCATCGCCAGCGCTAGGACAATGACGTGCCTAGAGCTCCTGGGGGGTTTGAGTTTGTTTTGTCCACGTGCAGTGTATGAATGTCGAAGTGCTCACAAAGCGGAAGGCGATGGCTTGCTGATATGAGTCACTGCTACTTCCCCTTTAATCACAAAGCTTCATTAGAAAGCTTGGGATTGTGGCGAGTGATCACATTAGCCATTCTGAGACTCCACTGAGGGGCTCCCACGATAAGAGCATCCCTTGGCCCTGATCTTGCCTTCTGTGGGCTTCTGCTGGCTGGCTCGGCGACTGCACCGTGACGCTTTACGACTTTCTTGCTACTTCTGATGTTGCCCTTCCCAGGATGCCCTCAGCAAGTACTGAACGACAGCATAGCACCTGTTTGTGACTCTATCTTGCAAACACATTAACTCAGCAGAAACATATGTCAGAAACCAGGTCTTTGAGGGCCTGAACAACACGTGTAATTGGCAAAAAGGCCGAAGGTGGTGGTGCTGTCTGCTTAGACTTTGAGTTGTCAGAGGGGGAGAGTGGGTTTGGAAATCTTCCCAGTCCATATTAACCCCAGCAAACACATCAGATTGGCTAAAAGATCGGTGCCGTCTTTCGATTCTCTTTTCAACAGTGGTAGGCGCTTCAGAAAACTGAAATGTGACCACTTAAGAGTCACTACCTTGCTTCTGACAAAACAGGGACAAACAACAGGCCTCCTTGCTTGTCCCACATCCAGTCCTAAGACCACAGCCTCCCCCTCCCCCCGGCTGAGATTAATGGGGGACACCGTGACTGCTGAGGTTTCTCGCCATCATACCCCACACCGACAAGCTCTTCTTCTCGCCAAGCAGGGGCCTCTGCCTACACTTTCATGCACACCCATCACCAGCTCCTCCATTGCTCCCACACATGTGGGCACCACATCTTCTCTGAACCCCACCTCCACTGCCTCCCTCACTTAGAGAGTGAGCTCTGCCCAATCAGTGACCGGCTACCGTGTTTCCAGGGTCTCCATCCCAGGAGTTGTTGGCCCCAGCCTTGCGGATCTGTGACAGGTGTGGGTCCCAGCTGCAGAGCCCGCTGCAGGGGTCTGAGGGAAAATGGGATCTGTGACCGAGACGTGCACTGTCGCAGCTTTACCGCTCACAGCAGGAATGGTCCAATTGGACCTCCTTGCCGTACCCTCCCCCCCCCCCCGCCCGTCCTGTGCCCACCACCCTAGCTGGCTGAAGTGACAGCGGTGTGGTGTGGGATAAAGAGGGCTTGGTGGGGACTCTGGACAACCCCCTGCAGTCATGCCTTTAGTTTCAGGTCAGGATGTCCGTTTTCTGCTGCTGTCTTAGTATGTTCGGGCTGCTATAACAAAACACTACGGACTGGGAGGTTTATAAACAACAGAAATGTATTTCTTACAGTTATGGAGGCAGGAAGTCCAGGACTGAGACGCCAGCATGGTGGTGCTCTGGTCAGGGCTGTGCTTCATAGCCAGCACCTCTTTCTGTGTCACACAAGGTGGGAGAGGCTAGGGAGCTCTCTGGGGCCTCTTTCATGAGGGCTCCACCCCACGACCTAATCACCTCCCAAAGCCCCATCTACTGATACCATCATCTAGGGTGTTAGGATTTCAACACATGAATTTGGGGGCATTCAAACATTCGGACTCCAGCAGCTACCTTGTCCCCACTGTCCCACACCGAAGGCCCGTCTCTGCACAGGGTGGTCACTCATAAGTGTTACTGAAGCCTTTCCCACCCTGGGGGAACTGATTGCAGCAGGCCAAGGCCAGAGGTGTGGGAAACAACGCAGTGCAGTGCAGCATGGGGAAAGGGGTGGCTTCAGCGTTCGGCACACAAGGGTCCAAGCCTCATCTCCTCTCCACGTGCCCACTGACCTGGCACAAATCCCATCCCTCCCTAGGGCCCTGTTCATCTGTAAAGTGAGGGTCTCGAGTTAGATCATGGATTCTTCCATCCTGTGGCTTGAAGATGTGACCCGGGTCTTCAGTGTGTCTCAGTGGGGCAAGTACAGCACTGTCCCCATTTTCTTCCCCTGGTGCTCCAGGCTCTGACAGCTTCTGGAAACACCTGTTCTTCCCGAGACAGGAAAAGCCTTTTCTAAATCATTTTCCCTCTCTCCAGGTCCAAGCCAAGAAGCTTGTAACAATAAAACGCCAGCCTAGTCTTCTGTCATGATTGTCTACAAACCTCATAAAAATTTGCTGCCTTGGACCCAGGAACGGTGAGTACAATTCTTTCTTGTCAGCCTGGAGGGTGCTCAGGCTTCAGGACTGCCCCCCCCCCACCAAAGGCAAGAAGCAGATAGCAAAGGGGCCAACCAGGACACCAAGACCCCCACAGATGTGGGAGGCCCACTCTCCTCTGATCAGGAGGGTCTACATTAGGCCTGGCTCACAACTGTCAGCCTCCGTGAAACCAGGGCACATGGTGGAAACTGAGGGAATCCAATCTTCAGTACATGCAGGGAGGGGGCCAATGTGATCTGTGAGCAAGGAGTGCTGGGTCCTGCTGATTTATTTTTAGAGACACACGTTCCCTTGTTATTAATAACGAAACGCTTGGATACCTAAGATCTTATTCTATGTCAAGCATGACACTAAGGGCTTTGGCTGCATTAAGTCATATCATCATTTATTCATTCAACCAAAACTTCAGTGAGCCCTTCGCATGTGCCAGAAGCTGTGCTCGGCACTGAGGCACAGTGTGAAGCCAAAGGGCCATGGCTCCTGCCCTCAGGAAGCAAACAGTCTAGGATTATGCTTCTCGGACTTAGGCATGCATTCAAGGAGACTTATCTGGTATGTTAACTCTGGGCCACATCCCCAAATAGGAATCTTAGCTTTTCTCAAGTACCTCATCCTTAATTCACAGTTTGTGAAACACTGGTCTAGTGCTATGGGAGAAGTCCATTACTATGCTCATGTTACAGATGAAGAAACTGAGGCAGAGAGGCTGAATAACTTGCACCGGAACACACAGCCCATAAGGGGCAAAGCTGACATAGGAACCCTGCTCTATTTCAGAGGCAATGTTGTTAATTATTATGCTATCTATCCTGTCTTCCCAAACCTTACCTAAAGAATTATAATTGTATTTACAGAGAAGCAAATCATTTCATTGTGTGTAATCTTTATGACAACCTAACCTTATGGGGTGGGAGTACTATCATTCCCATTTTGTAGATATAAAACTGAGGCTCAGAGGGTGAAGCAGCTTGCTCAAGGTCACATGACCAGCCGGCCCCAGAGCTAAGACTCAAAGTCAGGTCTGTGCCACTGCAAGGCTTATGCTCTTTCCAAGAACACATTCTACTTCTTCTGAAAATCCTTTTATAAAGGTGAAGAGGAATCAGACGGAAAGGCAACAACTAAAACCAGCTGTGGACAAAAGGCAAGGACAAAAATGCAAAATACTCGGCTAGCAGGTCAGGACCCAGGGGAGAGGGGCTCCTTCCTCCACGGCGTCTGGGGGTACTGACAGGCGCCGAACTCCCGAATCACCTGTGCCCCACAGAGCATAACCCACGGACTGGGAATTGCCAACCTGTGTGTATTTGCACTGCCGTGTGGCTCTGTGCTTACCGTCGTACATGTAGCGTGTGCACAGACCACAAGCGGACATTCACATGCACGCAGGACCCATGCCACACTCCTTACAATCCCAGCTCCTCGGGAACGCCCTTTTGAAAAAGTCACCTCGTGGCAGGTGGTCCTCCACTGCCCCAACTGGCAGTCACCACCGGATTAAACGGCCTCTGCTGAAAAGTCTTTTCCAGTCAAAAGAGGTTTTAGCAGCTAGAGTGCATGTGTAAAGGTCAGTTCCCCACCCGGGGGATGGCCAAGCCAGGGGAAGGGACAGGAGGCCAGGGAGGGCTGCCTGGGGGATGACATTTGAAATTAGGCATCTCTCTAAGCTGCCTGCAGAGCTGCAGGGCCCAAGGGAAGGCCTGGATCCCAGGGAACTCCGACTTTTTGCCTTTACATGACAAGCCCGTCTATGTAAAGCATCCACTAATCTGCAAGAAAAGGAGGATGAACATCACGGCACTCCAGGAAGGCACAGACCTAACTTCTCCAGGAGCCAAGACATCCTGGGGAAGATCCCAGCTTCTGGGGTTCCCTCTCCCCAGCTTCGCTGCCAGACTGCTAGTGTGGACTCCCTTTCCAGGCATCTTTGACTCACACTGAGCCCTGACATCCCTGAGAGCTCAAAGGGAGCCCGCTGCCTGGCTATCCCTGGACCACAGCATATTTGAAAGATGGGGTGCACAGGCGGGGTGCCCCAAGTGACAGAGTCCTTAACCAGACTTCAGTCAGGCTACTCCAAATCCTCCTTCCAACTACACCTCAACTTTCGGGCTTCTACATTCATCTCGGCATTGTCCACTTTTAGCAAGAATCCTGCTAAATCAGTTTAGCCAGATTTTCCCCGCAACTCAATATCTGATCGGGTTCCTCATCGCCCGTCGTCCCCCATGTAAGTCTGGTCACGCTGGCACGCCTTCAGCAAGAATCCTGGCAGGTCGATTTAGCCAGAATCCCCTTACCCCTGATGCTTCCTCAGTGACTTCCCATCCACTGACCCCACCCTGCTCCTTGGCTATAAATCCCCACCTGTCTTGTATTGGAATTGAGGCTGGTTCTACAGAGAGGTCTCTTTTCCCCTATCACCACGATCCTGAATCAAATCTGCTTTTCCTACTTTAACTTCTGTCCAGCTCCGGGGTTTTGTGTGTGTGTATACACAGCCACACCCAGCCCCCTCCCCCAGGCCCTGTGGCACTATCTCTTGCCCGAACCTCTAACAAGGATCTCTTGGCCTCCATCATCACAGCACCTGCACCTTCTCTGTAGCTGTCCAACAGAAAGCAAGTCCCGCCACCATGATGCTTTAAAAGGGAAGATGGCTCCTACCACCCACTGGATAAACCCTAAACCCTGACTTGGCCCTTCACAACCCAGGACCAGCCCACCTGCCTCCATTCCCTACTGCCCAGCCTCCCCCAGTACCCTGACCTCTAGCCATATAAACACATCTGTTCCCCAAAGAGCCCAGTAGATTCCCTGCAGGTTCCTGATTTCTTCCTGGGCCTTCATCCCTCCAGCTTATAAATTCCTGGAGGGCCTGGCACAGAGCAAGCACTGAAACTTCAGATCAGATAGGTGGTGAGTGGCTGGCTGGCTGGCTGGCTGGATTCGAGAAGTCCTTTTTTGGCTCCTGTCATCTTCATCTGATGTCTCCCCGGGAGGCAAATAGCCTGACCAGACATTTTCAAACACACTAGTAGCTTGGTCTCCACTTTTAAACTGAATAATGTGAAAGATGAGGATAATAGCACCTTCACTGTAGTGCTTTTGTGAGGCTTCAATGAGAAAATGTATACAGCAAGTAGTGAGCCCTGTCCTGACACATAGCAGGTGCACGACAAACTACAGCCGCTGCTCTTGGAACAAAGTGCTGTATGGAGCCTCCTGCCTTCCCATGGGCAGGGCCGAGGTCTTCCAGCCTCTCCCAGTTCTGGGGAAGATGGGTCTTTCCTGGAGGCTGGAGTGAAGGGTGGGGGCAGCCACAGAGGAGCCGTGGCCTACTTTGCGCAATTTTAGGCTCAGGCAAGGCCCCAGACAGTAAGTGACGTAAAGAGCACTCGAAGCCGGCTGCAGATAATGAGGCCCCGGGGGACAGGGTACTCAGGGTGGTGCTCCCCAGCAGCCTCTGGCGGTGCCCACAGCTCAGGCCTCTACGAAGTTGCCAGGCATTCCTCCCCCTCCACAAACAAAGGGAGGCAATCCCTGTCACCCCAGGCTTCAGGGAAGCTTCTCTCCAGCACCCATTTGTAAAGGCAGGAAGAGTTAAGACAAAGCTGCTCTACAGAACACAAAAGCCTGCCTGTGCAAGCCAGCCCTCGAACCCCTGCTACCAGGATCATTCTGGTCCTCACAGGTCTGCCAGCATCCATACACAGGCTTCTAGCTCAAATTCCTTCCATGCTGCAACCAGGGTGGGCAGTACTGATATAGGTCTCATTCAGTCCTTCCCCAGCCTACAGTCCATTCACTAGAGGCTCCCTATTGCCCTCCAGAGAAACTCCAAACTCTTTGGGGCAGCATTCAAGGCCTTTCCTAGCCCTTCCAGCCTCTGATCCTGCCCCACATACTCCATCTGCCATTCCTGGGGTACACCAGGTTTGCTCACACTTGCAGGCATCTGCGTGTGCACTTCCCTCGGCCTGAAACACCCCAAAGTCACTCAGTGAGAAAGTGACTGAGCCAGGACCCCAGGCCCTTTGATTCTGAGTTCCACACTCCTTGAGTGGGAAGGACCAGGGGATTCCAGAACATCCCAGCCCCATGGTGTTAGGATCCCAGGACAGACCTTTTCCATGTCTCACATCCCAGATTCTCTGAATTTGCCCTCGCTACAACTCTCTGGGTGTCACTGTAAGCACCCAGTCTTTGGCTTCCCAAATCAAGCCAGCACAGACTACCATCTGCATCCCCAAGGGTTTGAAGGCTCAGATGTAAAAGAGAACACAAGCTGACATTCCCAATTAACCTTGTTCTCACACTCAGTCACCGTGCACTGTGCGGCACACCCCCATGGGACTGCAGGAGACAGGAGTCCAGGGAGCGGAGGCTGGCCCTGGCCCCCGGGCCACAGGGAAGCACCTCTCCAACACCCGTTTGGGAAGGCCCTGAAATGTAAGACAAACTGCTCCATCCAACACAAAGACTCTTGTCCCAGCTCATTCTCGTGTCCCTGCCACTCGGCTCACAGGAACCTCTCTGCAGCCTCCACTCCCGCTGACATCCACACCTCCTGGGGGCCCTGGGCCAGGGACCTCTCCATCTGTCAGGAGGGGGGCCTCTGAGGGCCTTGTGGCCATGTGCACAAAACCATCACCGCCCTTCATCAATGGCCCTGCACATCCTAACAAGTTTGAATCACAAGGGTCAGGCACACAAGAGCGAACACCCATGCAACTTCCCTTTTTCCCAGCAACAAACTCTACTTTGACATGCTAAAAGTCTCCTAAGCAACGCAGTACCTGTAAACTCAATAAACAGATCTCTGTGCTGTGAGCAGAAGATTTAACGCACATACAAAATCTTTACTGCTGATCACGACAGGAATTTTCCTGGTAGACAATGGAGGCTTCATCCATACTCTCACTCATACTAATGCACTTGATTAGTTAGAACACCCAAGTTATGGCTGGGCACGTGACTACACAGAAGAAAGACTACATTTCCCAGTTTTCCTTAAAGTTAGGTGTGGTCATGTGACCATATTCTGGACAACAGGACATAGGAGGCCATGGTATGTATGACTTCCAGGAATTGTCCTTGGAGGGGAAAAATGTTCCCTTCTCCTCCTTCCTTTTTCCTGCTGTCTAGAATACACACATAATGATTGGAGCTGGAGCAGCCCTTGGTACCACAAGTT
Organism: Puma concolor; assembly: GCF_028749965.1. Lineage (NCBI taxonomy): Eukaryota > Metazoa > Chordata > Mammalia > Carnivora > Felidae > Puma > Puma concolor. Next base: position 47,895,711 of record NC_141676.1, on the reverse strand, counting down.
GGAAGGCTCATGTTAAAGATGACAGCAACAAACTACAAACAGCCCCCGGCCCCTGACACTGGGATAGCCAGACCAGCCCCAGACTGCTTAACTCCATACTTCTTCAATGTGGAAGAGACACTTCCATCCTGCTTTAAGCCACTATTATACTGGGTTTTCTGTCAGCTTGCTGCTGAACCTAAATCTAATGGGTATGGCAGATGAGCTGAAAAGGCTTGGTTTGCTTTTCTAAGCATCTTCCTCTGCATCAGTGTCAAACACTGCATGTGGGGCCTCTATGTCCCACATATTTGGGCATCTTGAGGGAGCTGCTTGTATTCAAATGGAATATGTGATTTCAGTCCTCAGAATTTGGCCCTTAAGATTTCTTCTCCACTCTTCGATCTGCACTTGACCTTCCTGTTTGATAGCCACTAGCCAATTTTTCTGGCCTACAATTCTTTCCCGTTATTCCCAGTTTTCTCCTCCACATTGCACACAGGTAGTGTTTATGTGGTCTGCTGGTTTCTAGGTTACTAGCCTCTTTGAACCGTTCTGGCTACAAACCTAGTAACTGGGCTGGGACCCCAAGCACTGACCTTCCTTTGCCCTCACCCTCTAGGAGAGTCTAGCCATGCGAATATCCTTATAGACTCACCTCAGTCTACCCCCAAAGCATGGTGGGGAATCAAAGTCAAGAGCCTATCCTGCCTGATTTGCCTTCTTAAAAAACCAAACTGCCAGCCGGTCCTGATGTGGTCATAGAAGTTAGCCAGGGAGGAGGAAGGCTCACATAATACAGAGGCAAATGCCATTGAAAAGGCAGGTTTTCCTGACAGGATATGACTCTGGTGGCAGCCCTGGGGAGCAGGGAATTGACTGGCATTACAAGGTTACAAATCGTTGCATCCCGTAGCAAAGACACAGAAACAGTGAGTGCTCAGCTCTCAGCCCCTGGGAGAAGTAGCACAGATGATCCCAGCCCAGGTGCAAACACAGAGAGCGCCATCTAGACCACATGACAGTCCCTAGACTCCTGGATTAGCAGGTTGATGGCACCTGGTCCCCAGGACCTATGTGCCAAGGACCTCTCAGAGGAAGATGCAGGGGACCTGAAGGCAGTCCTATTCTCACAGCTTTGCAAATGACATGTTGATTTTTGGCACCTGCCCTTGCGGTTCCTTGACCAACCCTTGTGCCATGTGAGCACAGACTTAAGCAATCTACAAGCCATCCTCCTGTCACAGCCCCACATGGCTCTCCTGAAAGCCCTCCTGCCTTTTCCTTCTCCTTCCTTTTCTTTCCTTGCCACCTGCCTGCCATTCTCTCCATCTCTCCCTCTCTCTCGTGCACGCCGTAATTTAGAAATAAGGTGTTCCTCAAGTTTTACTAGATTCTCATATTCTAGGTGCATAGGATACTTGGTGACTCACGACAGAGTACGTATGTCCATGGGAGTGAATGGTCTAGAACAGTGCTGTTCAGTAGAACATTCCATGACAAAAACTCTCTATACTTGCACTGTGCAAGAGAGTTGCCACCTGCCACGTGTGGCTTTTGAGCAGTTCAAATGTAGGTAGTGTAACTGAGGAGGTAAAATGTTAATTTTATTTAATTTCATGTCATTTAAATTTAAAAAGCCACATGTGGCTACTGGCTGCCATGTTAAACACTGGAGGTCTCAAGGGGTCAGACAAATAAGCAAATAGCTGTCCTGATACAGATTGATACAGATTCAATAGTTATGAGTTACAATAAACACCATGGTGGGAGCAAACAGTGTATGGTGAGTATGTATAATGGGGGGAATGTAACCTTTCCTGGGATGAGAAAACATTTCTCTAAAGCAGTCACATGTTAATGGATGACCCAACTATAGACATAAAAACAAAACTCTGTAACAAGGAAAAAAAAAAAAAGCCTGAAAGGAGTTACACCAAAAATCTTTTTCAAATGCCTTATAATGAGTTCGTTTTATTTATATAAACTTTTTTTTAAGTGGGTCAGCTCAACATTATCTATTTCTTTCTGAGGAAATGTAAACTAAATAAAGTTGCTGTCTATTTATATGTGGGCCAAACTTGATTTTTTTTTTCCTTATGCAACAGAGATCTGTCAAAGACCGGAATGTTCCCCACCCCAGCCTGGAGAAATGGGGGACAAGATGACTTCAGGACCCCTGAAGCCTGGTCTTTTCAAACGCCACACCTTGCCTTCCACCTTTACAGCTGCTAGAGCCCGAGGTCATCACTGAGGCCAGCGAGGACACAGATTCCCAAAGCCCAGAAATTTCCAAAACCTTTAACTCTTTAGATTTCCTTAGAGTTAAAGGCTATAGTGGCCTTTCCTGGGAGGCCATTATAGCTCATCCCCCTGGTGAGGACAGAGGAAGCTGAAGGCTTTGGAAAAGTTGGTATATACAGTTGCCATGAGAGCCACCCAAGTGACTGCTCCTTTCCTAGACGGGAATAACACCTTATAAAAAGGAAAATGACGTCTTTACAAATGCATTCACTAAAAAGAAGGAAAAGGAGAAAGCAGCCAGCAGGGCCTCTAGAGGCCCAGGTCTTCCCTCCAGGGGCAGGTAATGGGGCCTCTGCCCTGTGCTCCGGGGTTTCCGGGCAGTGAGCTGTGTCATGTGAGAAGTATAGCCACTCGTCTGACTTACCTACCAGGGCCAGACTGTGGCAAGGAGCCCAAGACCCTGAGAAAGTTAGTCATCTCCCCTCTGTCCCCCATAACTCTTCATTCAGATGTTCACAGTAGCGGTCGACATGTTGTATTCTTGTTGTTCATGCTTCTGTCACCTCAGAGAGGCCAGAAGCTTCTTGACGGCAGGTGCTAGTTCCATCCATCCCAGCATCCTCACGCCCAGCTCAGGGCCTGGCAGAGAGTAGATGTGAGTAAATGCTGAATGAACAAAAACAGCATATGGACAGCACAGAGTTCAAATCCCAGCCCAGCCTCCCAGTACCTGTGAGAGCTGGGACAAGCCACTTAACCTCAGGGAGCCTCATAGTAGGAATTAAATACGAGGAAGCATTTTGGGACACCTGGGTGGCTCAGTCGGTTGAGCATCCAACTTCAGCTCGGGTCATGATCTCACGGTTCGTGGGTTCGAGGCCCATGTCAGGCTCTGTGCTGACACCTCAGAGCCTAGAGCCTGCTTCGGATTCTGTGTCTCTCTCCCTCTGTCCCTCCTCCACTCATGCTGTCTCTCTCTCAAAACAAATAACATTATAGATAAGCATTTATAAAAAAAATTATGAAGGAGCATTTTAAGCCCAGCCTGGAGCATTTGAAGGTTCAATAGGCAGGAGCTTATTGTGGACCAAGCTGGAGGGGGAGAGACCCCCTTAAACACAGGGTGATTCCTATAGACCCCTCTCCCTGACTTAGAGAACTTGCCTTCGTCCAGCAGATGGATCCAATAGCTTAGCTTCCATGTTGGTTTTTCTTTTGACTTTTCTCAGGGAAAGATAGAACCATCTTGATTAAATAACCAAGTGCCACCCTCACCTGTCTCCAGGCCCCTGCCCCATTCCCAGTTACTAATGCTTCACCTGCATTCCTGAGCCATTTCAGGCTGTGATCAGCAGTTTTCTAGGAACCAGCTTTGGCCGATGGGCCTTCAGGGCAGACAGCCTGCCGTGTGCATCATTAGTGACCCCAAAGCCCAGGGCAACTGCAGGTACTGGGTAACACAGCTTTGTGCTTCACCCACTTGTAACTGTTTAGTCTAGGCCAGTAGGTTCTCAAGCTGTTGACCCAGGATCGACAGTATCAGCAGCATCTGGGAACCTGCTAGACAGGCAAACTATGGGGCCCCACCCTACTGCAAACCTACTGAACCACAAACTCGGGAAGTGGTAGCCCAGAAATGTGCATTTCACAAGCCCTCCAGAGGATTCTGATGGATTCTCAAGTTTGAGAGGTACCCTGAAGTTCTGCCTGGTTCCCCTTCTTTGATCACACTTCTTCCTGTCCCCAGATTGGCGTGTTCTTCCTAGGTTCCATCCAGGGTGGGCCCTGAGAACCTGAACAGACCTACCTGCCAGCTGCCAGGCTAACCCCATCTCTGTATACATTGCCTTCCTGACCCAGTATCCCAGGACAACCACTCTTAGAATCAAGATGCAACCATGCCAAGGCATACCTGCATGGCCCCCAAGCCAGAGGGCAACAGCAGGGAAGGGGGGAAAGCTCCAGGATGGGAAAGGCCTTGGAAACTCGCTGGAAGAAGAGAGAGAGTCATGGAGGCCCTTAGCAGAAGGGAGAAATGTGGAAAGGACTAGGACACAGCAAGCTGCCCCCCCCCATCCCCAGGCTCCTGCCCGACGGGAGGCCCTGCTAACCAGCTGCCCCCTCCCGAGCCCTTCTAAGCAGCCCTCCTTTTAAGTTTTACTTTCTGCTGAGCTGCAATCGCTCACTGCTGGGTGCCAAGGTTGCCTGCCACGTCCCTGATTGCAAGTCCGCAAATGTGGCCGAGAAATCCATTTAACTCCTAGAAAATGCATGGGCACATCCCTAAGGGAACACAGGGGAATTTGCCGCACAAGGCACAGCCGCTTCCCGGTTCTGCCTGCCTGAGACTTGTGTAATTATACATTGATTACTGCTTGCTCTCTGCACTGCTGGCCCCTGCTCAGCACTTCATAACTACAAAAGGATCTGCTGGTTAGGGGCCAGTGGATCCATCTCTGGTGAGTGGGCTCCTCTGGATCACCATGCTTCCACTGACACTGACACTGCTTCCCCCAATTACAGTTCAATTCTCCATCCTCAGCAGGACTCCCGCGGGAGCAGCCATGCACTCACTGTGACAGCAATTTGTCTAGAGTTGCGGCCCGCAGCCACCCCAGAAATTCCCATCCCTGCCTGAAGTATCTCCCCAGTAGGCTTGCCCCCTGTCCCAACCCACCCCAAAATGCCATCCTGACTGCCCCCTCTGCCCTGTCTCTTTTCTAAGGGCATCTGGGTTTGGGGAGGCACAATCACTGTGATGAGAGGGGGCCACAGAGATGTGGGGATCTGTGGTGAGTGGCAGGCATAGGTAGTCTCAGAGGGGACATGATCTGAAATATCTCAGGAAGCACCTATAATCTGTATCTCTAGTATTTCCCCATGTACCTTCTATGAAGGACATAATCTGGCCGGTAGCAGGTATTATGTGGGGGGAAGAGAGGGGGGCTTGAGGTAGAGACTTCTGTGGCCAAATACATGTGGAACACCCTAGAAGTAAATCAGGCTTTCTTACTATAAGGTGTCATAGAACTCTGTATTTAGGTCATTCCCAAAGAAAGATCTCCACAGAAATCTGTGTATTTCTCCACAGAACCCTATTCCATAGAGTGCACACAGAACTAGTGTTCCATGGAACCCACTTTGGGAACTAGAACTCTCTCAGCAGCTATGTTGTGAGAAGTGTGCTGGCTTCCTTACAGGGCTTATACACATCCACCTCTCCCCCAGATGCTCAATATATAGGAAGTGTTAATGGAGAGGCAAGAACAGCCAGATTTGAAGCCTGAAGGGCCCTGCTGCAGACAGTGCTTGCCTGAGCCTATGCCCCTCCCCGCCCCTCCAGGGTGAGGAGCCTGGAAGGAGTGGGAAGAGAGGGATAGGCAACTGGGGTTGTTCCTAAGAAGCCTGCTGGTCAGGAAATCCAGAATCCTTGACCCTACTCTTGTAGGCACCTTCCCAGGCACTTGGAATTCATGGTCACATTAAATCCTACCAATAACCCAGTAGAGTATGTCATTATTATCATTTTACAGATGTAGAAACTGAGATCCAAAGTCGCTAAGAAACCAGCAGGATTTGAAACAAGATGCTGAATGATGAGCCCTACTAAGGACCCTGACGGGAGCCCTGGCTGTCTGGGGAAGGGCAAAGGGCAGAGCTGACTGACCATATCCACCTACCACCACCATCCATGACAATCAAGATGCCAAGGACCTGGCCCCTCTCTGGCAGCCGGCAGGCTGCTGGGGCCTCTTTTATCAGATTGAACTTGTGAGCACTTTCTTGACATGGTGTAAACATTTTCCAGGAACAGGGTTCTTATCTTCCCAAACCCCTGCTTAATCCCAGTGCTGGTGCTTAGGGGCATCAGACTTCGATAGCACCGCCCAGGAGTGGGCACATGTCACCATGTGAAAACATGGGTTTAAGTGCATGTCCCCTATGATAAAAGTCGCCCAGGCCCTGGTTTCTGACTTGAACCTGCTCTGTTTGTTTTGGGAAATCTAATTATTCTATGCAAAGTAATTCCCTGCACCCCATAATTTCCAACAGAGTAATCGCAAACCTGGCGAAGACACTCAGCGGCAGTGTTTGCATCTCCAAACACACTCAGGCAGACCTTTCCCAACTTCCCAGAGGCCAGGAAGTCCTACAGGGAAGCGAGGGAGCAGGGGAGAAACACTTTTGGTGCCAAAGAAATGACAGAGCTCACACTCCCTCTGGATAGCCAGACCAGCGGCAGACCGGTGAGCAGCTCCAAACACAAGTGGCCACTTCCTGCATTTGCCCTATCCATCCAGATTTTTATTCAGCACTCACTATGTGCCAAGAAAGGATTGCAGAACCTTCCCTGGTCAACAAAAAGTGACTGTCTCATGGGGTCTTTATTTATACATATATATTTTTTAACGTTTATTCATTTTTGAGAGACAGAGAGAGACAAAGTATGATCAGGGGAGGAGCAGAGAGAGAGGGAGACACAGAATCTGAAACAGGTTCCAGGCTCCGAGCTGTCAGCACAGAGCCCAACGTGGGGCTCGAACCCATGAACCACAAGATCAAGACCTGAGCTGAAGTCAGACACTTAAACTGACTGAGCCACCCAGGCACCCCTTGGGGTCTTTATTTATAAAGTGAGTGGAATTGAACTGATATCTGTGAGCATCAGCTATGTGACAGTTTTAATTCACTGAATCTTCATTACAGTGCTATGAGGTATGCAATAGTATCCCCAGTTTCTAAAGGGAAGACTGAAGCTCAAGGAAGGTACATTACAAGGAAGCTACAGGTCACACAGCCATGCTGACCTGTTATCAGGACTCAACCTCTTTCCTCCTTACCATCCAGTCCTAGGCTTGAAAAGCTTGGCTTAAAAGCACCAGCCTCAGTCTAGGATAACTCCTGTTGACACAGTCATGTGCAGAACAGAATCTGCCTTAGCACCAGCTAACAATGGTGGATTCTGGAAAAGAGTGGAGATCCTAGCTGGCTGTCAGGCAGCCAGGCCTCCTCATGGTATGGATACAGGTTTGGCTACCCCACAGCTGTGCCTGGATCTGGGACCCACTGGATTGTAAAACCCCTAGTCCAGACTTGAATCTGCTGATAAGCATTGAATAATCACACACAACGGGAAGATTTCTCTCCCTTCCCTATCTAAAACACGAGCTTCCCCTACCTTCCATGATGCTTTCTTTTTCACAGGGCTTAGCATGGCCTGACTCTTCATTACATATCTATATGTCTACTTCTTTACTGTCTAAGACTACCATGGAAACAACAGTTTGAAATTCACTCTAGTTCACACAGTTATCTACAGGGCTAGCACATGCCAGGAACACAGAAGACTCTCAATACCTATTTGTTGGACGAATAAATGAACAGAAGCCCCAGGTGGTCAAACAAGATGCAGGAAAGCACTTGGCTACCTAAACAAGGCACATTTCTTGCATTGGATGACTTCAGGGCACTGCAAGAACTTGCCAGTGAATTACCATACTCATTTGAATGGTCTCTGATGAGTTCTAGAGAATAGGAGAAAGGAGGTTGGCACTAAGGATCCTGCAGTTCCAGTTTCTAAAGAGAATAAAGAAGTAGATTCTAGTCTACAGACCTCTGGTGGCACCCATTAGAGATTCCAGGAGAATTACACCAGGAATGATCTGAGCATTAGGATCCCAGATGGCCTGCTCTACTGGGATGAATAATGCCTGCCCGCCCCCCAAATTCAGGTCCATCTAGAACGTCAGAATGTGATGTTATTTGGAATTAGGGTCTTTGTAGATATAATAAGTTAAGATGAGGTCATAGTGGATTAGAGTGGACCCTAAGCCAATGACTCATGTCTTTATAAGAATAGAAAACAGAGATGCGGAGACACGTAGGAAAGCATACCATGTAAAGACAGAGGAGAGATTGAAGTGATGCATTTACAAGCCAAAGAGCACTAAAACTTGCTGACAACCACTAGGACCTAGGAAAAAGCAAGGAGGGATTCTTCCCTAAAGCCCCCAGAGGGAGCATAGCCCTATCAAACACCCTATCGGGAGGCTTTGGACTTCAAGCCTCCAGAACTATGAGACAATACCTTTATGTTGTTTTAAGCCATTCACTCAGCAGTACATTGTTACAACCACCAAGGGCACATCCTGTCAGATTGACCTCATATCCTTAACAGACTTACCAGAGCAGCAAGGCACTAGCGAAGGCTTCCTGCAAGGGTATGCCTCCCTTGGCCAGAAGGCTAGGCCCCACGGTCAGACGGAACACCCTGGATAGGAGAGACCTCTATTGGACCAGGTGGACTCTTTCTCGAAGAGACAAACTCTTCTCCAAAGAATTTCAGCATGTAACAGGAAAGGCAAAGGTTTGGGGGAAGGCAGGATGCCCTGGACGTTAATCTGGTTTGCTTTCTTTCATTTCCTTGCAGTCCTACAACTTAGATCAAATATAAGTCAACGCCAGACATCAGCAGACCATTATTTGCCAAGCAGATCGATCACATGAAGTTGACAGGACCTCAAAGGTCACTTTGTGTAAAAACTATAGGGCTTAAAGGAGAAACCTGGGGCTCAGGGAAAGGAATGGCATTAGATGCCCAAGGACATACAAGGAGGTAGATGCAGAGATAAACCCAGGATTCTTGCTGTCTTGCAGTTGGGTAAATGTAAGGAGCAAAGGTGAAACTCCATTGTGTGCTTAAGAAGTCAACTATCAAGGCCATGCAGGTTGTATGCGCAGGTGGTAAAAACTAGGAGACACCATTCACGTTGCTGTTTGTCCCTAGAACTGTGCAGGATGCACCCTGCACCCCATACGTGGCAGCCCCCACTGTCACCTGAATTGCCATCTATAGGAATTGCAAAATTGTCACTGGAGTACATCGGCAATATGGCACCAGTTAATTCAGGTTTCTGTGGGTAATTATGGAATAGACATGATTGACGGAAAGTGAGTCTGTCTCACTTTTGTGCATGATATGCCGTTGAGTAAAAAATACACTGAATATCAAGTTTTTAAAAATTTATTATTGGGGTACCTGGGTGGCTCAGTCGGTTAAGTGTTCGACTTCAGCTCAGGTCATGATCTCTCAGTCTGTGAGGTCAAGCCCCGCATCAGGCCCTGTGCTGACAGCTCGGAGCCTGGAGCCTGCTTCGGATTCTGTGTCTCCCTCTCTCTCTGCCCCTCCCCTGCTCATGCTCTGTCTCTCTCACTCTCAAAAATGAATAAATGTTAAAAAAAATCTTTTTTTAATTTATTATTTATACAAGTTCTAACCTGCCACCTCTGTTGAGTATTTTTGTGATCTGCATGTTTGAAGTTGTGCCATGAACTGTGTCACCAGCCTTGCACAATGCCAGCTGCCAGTAGCTTGCATTCAGTACCAGTAGTCAACTGCAATTCCAAACAGTATAAGCAGAACACAGTACTGTTTGTAGGAAACTAATGCTTGGTGATGGGTCAATGTAAGCTACCATTATCTTCAGCAAGTATTAGTGACAAACACTATCTGGTTACGGGTGACAGGAAAATGTACACTAAACTATAGTCCGAAATAAGTTCACATGTTGTGTTCAGTGCATGTTATAGCCTAAAGAACATAAAGAAAAAGGTGTACAGCTTTTATTACTAGAAAATCCATTTCTCCTTGGTCCCAATCAATGAACACTGAAGAAATATTTCAAGAATGTTAGATAGAAGAGGTGCCACATCATTAGCCTGCCCAGGGGGCCAACAGATCTCAGTGAGGCCCTCGTACCAAACCTTGTGTCTTTCCCCGACAATCCCAGGACATTGGTGTTGGATGGCCTTTGGGGACTGTCCCGTCTAGCCATTTTCACACTGTTTCAAGAAGCTCCAGGATGCCACCGAGGTGCCTCTACAAACTGGAGAGCCTCTAAGCCTTACTCCCATCCAATAAGAAAGACTACCACTTTACCAATTTTATTTTTGGAGCTCTAAGTTAGATTTCATTTGGAAAAGGGTTGTGCTGGCTTTTCAAAATACAATAATTATTGCTCTACCCTGGTTCCCTCATGGTTAATAGGATGGAGCTTTAACTGGAGAACTTGGATTCAACTCATCTCTGCCACTTACTAACTGTGTGACATTGGGGAAATCATGTAACTGCTGTGCCTCCATTTCCTCATCTGAAAAGTGGAGGTAATAACAGTGTCTACCTCACAGAGTTATTGTGAGGATTAAGGGGACTAGTACTTAAAAGATATGTAGAATAATGAATGGCATAGGGATGCCTGGGTGGCTCAGTCGGTTAAGAATAATGGATGGCACATACCAAGCACTTAGTACCTGGTAGCTTCTATTATTATTGTTTTGCATCCTCCCTATACAGAAGGGGAATCTGGGACCCCAGAGAGCAAAGCAACACACCCGAGGTTGCCCAGATTAGAGCCCTGGTCCCTCAGCCCTGAGGGCAAGGTGCTCTCACACCAGACTCGGCTCCAATTACCACCCAACCCTCCCCCCCACCCCCTCCAAGAAGACACACCAAGGCTACTGGTGATCACAGCTGGTCCTTGTCCACCTACCAAGTTTCACACTTCTTAGCTTGGAGTGGGAGCTGATTATCTGTCAAACTCAACTGAAGAATGAACTCAGCTGTGAGTGTTCTTGAGCTACTTGAATTGTCGTCCCCAAAGTGGGCCTGGATGGTTGCAGCTGAATGCAGCAGAGGCGGGGCTGGATGGATGTGGACCTCACCACCCTTCCCTGGCCAGTGCCAGCCAGTGCCACTACCCACCTTGTTGGGCAAGCTCCCCATGCAGGTGTCCTCACTCAGCCACGAAATGTTTAGAAAATACCATATTGCCCAGAATCTAAGATGCCCATTTCTTTTTTATGGCTTCAATATCTCTGAAATGATGACAAATCTTACAATCAATATGTACTTTTGATGTGGTAGTGTTTCTTCTTTTTCCTCTGAAAAACTATTATTAAATCAATGATGGGTCTTAAAATTGGTGGCATGCTAAAATAGAGAAAAGACCTTGTAACAAATGCTGTGAGATCCTCAATAGGAAAAGACAAGTAAGGAAAGAATGGCTAAGTCCTACTGCTGAGTGCTTGCAAATGCCCCAGCTAGCTGTTTTAGGTAGGTCCAAGGTGCCAGGGAGGGTGAGGCTGGGCTCTGGGTGGGGGTAGCACTTGTCTCTGTGGGTGAAGTCTGGTTGTGCCCCAGGCTGGAGACTAACTAAGGGCCGGAATGGCTGTGCATCCTGGAGCCATGAGGCATTTCCCAACCTTCTCCACAAACAGTGGTGATGGAAAGCCCAGCCCAGGCTCAGAGTTTCCTGGCTCAGCAACTGCTGCTGGACTTACCCAGAGTCCCTGGCAGGAAAGTACCCTGGAGGTGGAGGAAACGTGGCAACAGTTCCTGCTGTTCCACTGTGACAAAGAGGGTGGAGAGCTTGGCTCGAGGAGACTGACTTCATGGAGAAAATTATACCTGCACTCTAGGAGGGGCAGTTGCCAGAGCCCCTGCTTACTGTCCCCGGGATAGAGGACAGCACCGGTTCTACCTCCGTGTTTGGAATGCCCTCCCTGTGTTGCCAGAAGAGCCATGATGATTAAGGCCACAGCCTGTCTGGGTTTGAACCCCAGCACTACTGCTTACTAAACTGTATCCGTGTGTGCATCTATTTCCTTGTTTGGAGGAAAACAGAGATGATGAGAGAGCACCTCCCTCACCAGCTGTTATGGGGAGCAAATGAGTTATAATAGGTAAAATGCAGCCCAGTACTTAGCAAGTTCTATTTAAGCACTGATTTAGAGATTTGCTGTTGGCCTGGTAAATTCCTATTCACTCTTGGAAAATTCAACCCAACAATCACCTTCAAGAAGCCTTCCCTGACAACCTCCCACCCTCGCTTTCTCCTCCAACTGCCTCTGGTCTTTGGTTATATATGGTGAGGTGACTTTGCTGGGGGGATGAAGGAGGGGTTAGCCTCTCCATCTGTGGTCTGCATCACACTAGAATTGTTTGTTTATTTCTCCTGTTAGAGAGGGAGTTTCATGAAGGCAGGACTGAATCTTGGTCATCTCTGTGCCCCAGTACTTGGAATAGAACCTGGAACTGAGAATACCTTCATGACTATTTAAAGCATGGAAAGGACTGGGTGGAGTGAAATGCACAGCATGGCATGGGACGGGATGGGATGGGATGGAATGCAATGGAATGGAATGGAACAGAATAGTTATGGCACTATCTTTTCAAATCACAGCAGAGACACTTCCTCAAGGCAGATTCAGGAAGAAAAATAACCTTACACTGGTAGGCAGTTCACCACTTGGTGCCAGTGTCTTTGAGGTCTGGAACAAACAGGTCTCCCTGGGGACACCAGACCAGCACAAGCACTCTGGACCCTGCCTATGAGAGAAGCTTCCTATAAAAGCCAGCAAGAAGCTCAGCTGGAAGAGGCTCTGCCCTAAAACCCAGCTCCTCTTCTTCTTATTTTTCTTTTAATTTATTTTTGAGGGAGACACAAAATCCGAAGCAGGCTCTAGGCTCTGAGCTGTTAGCACAGAGCCCAATGCAGGGCTTGAACTCATGAACTGTGAGATCATGACCCGAGCCGGAGTAGGACACTCAACCGACTGAGCCACCCAGGCGCCCCCTAAAACCCAGCTCCCGACCCTCCCTTAAGGCTCCACCTCTGGTGTGGTGGTCCAGGAAATGGAGTCCAGCTCACCACACAGGACACTGACCCCAGTCAAGCCACCACTGGCAGTTCTGCTTGCCTGGCCACCTTGCAAGTACTGCCAGGGACCATTTTCTTGGGTCCTCACACCTGATCAGGTCTCCGGGGAGCGGAACCACTGCCATTCCTGCCAGGCCTTTCTTGGGGAACCCCTCTTCCAGCCTTTCTGCTGGAGAAAGGTGTTGTTGGCCCAAGATGCCACTGCTCTGCCACTGGAGAGCTGGAAGAGCTTATAGCTCAGCCGCCCCAGGGTCTTGTCCTGCAGAGGCCCCTTGGTTGGCACTTCTGCCACAGAAAACTCATTTTATTTAACCTTTCTTCCCATGATGGCATTTTAACGAAAAAGTCACTTAAGACCTGCAGTGAAAAATACATTTAACTAGAACAACGCATAACCCAAATGCCATTTGCCTTTTCTTATCAATTCTTAGTTCATTCATCATCTTTATTAAAAATCCATGAAGAAATAGCAGCCTCAAAAACTGCTGGGTGCCTTTTTCAGGGAGATGAGGGAAGGGAAAGAAAAGGGAAAGGAAATTGGGACTCTGTATGAGCATAATCACCTTTTCTTGACAGCAGGCCCTTTCTCTATCCTCCATGGGCAACCCCATCCAGGCAACTCCATATCCTGAGACCAAAAATCAAAACTTCTTCTGCAAATGAAGCCCCATGTTGTAGGGAAAGGAATCATGCAGGTCTAGATTCAAATTCCTGCACTGCCATTTATAAGCCAATTGACCTGGGGCAAGTTACTGAAGCTTTCTGACACTCAGTTTCCCAGTCTGCAAAATGGGTACAATAATGCCTATTTCAGAGGACTGTGGTAAGGATTAAATGAGAAAGCCAATGTGGAAACATCTAGCAGAGTCAGACAAAACACAAATGTCCAGTAAAAGTCAGTTCCTTCATCAATTCATCCCAAAAGCATACAGCTGAGGGAAACCCTTCTGGTCCAGCTTGGCAATGGGGGTGGGGAGTTGATAAATTTGAGTACAGAACTATGTCCAAGAATCTTCCTGAAAGCCTTCCAATGGTCACAGGTGTGGTTTTTCCAGGGAAACAAGGCACTACCTCCAGAAATCCTGGGATTCCAAGCAGGAGAGGAGTAGATGGCTGCTGGGCAGAGCCAATAAGGGGCAGCCATCTTGTGGAAAAGGGGAAGTCAGAACAGAAGAGGGGAGTGGGGTAATAACAACAGTTACCACCCACCATCGGATTTCACCTCACCACAAATCTGCAGAGATGCAGGTATTATTACCTCCATGGCTTGACAAGGAAACTGTGGCTCACAGAGATGAAGGGACCTACCCATGGTCACACAGCGAGTAAGTGCAGGGCAGGGCTCTGGCCAGGCCATCTGAACGCCTCCATAGACCATACTCTTAACCCCTCCTCTTTAAACAAACATGTGGGGGCCACTCCCATAGACGCTGAGTCTTCTAGGAGGCAGAAATGGGGCCTTGGGAGTTGTTCTGGAAACACCTACCACCACCATCATCCCTGCCAAGCTGGCCTTCATCCCCCATCAACCCCATGTCACCCAGCATGATTTTAAGTTCTGTGCACGGCCCCGCACAGACTTCTGCAAATAGCAAAATAAATCAGTAAATGAGCAAATGATGCGTTCTTTATTATGAAATTCTGTGGGGAAGAAGAATCAATCACATATTAAGTTCAGCCAAACACTAAGTTCTGGGGGCACCTGGTGGCTCAGCCAGTTAAGCATCTGACTCTTGATTTCAGCTCAGGTCATGATCTTACGGTTCATGGGTTCAAGCCCCGTGTCAGGCTCCGTGCTGGTGGCACGGCCCACTCATGCTCTCTCTCAAAATAAATAAACTTAAAAAAAAACACTAAGTGCTGTGCCTTCAATCCCCATTTTAATGATGGACACCTTGAGGCTGAGGGAGGCAATTTAGCCTGGGTCATGTGGAAGAAAGTGACGAAACAAACTTGCTCTCAGGTCTGCCTCGCCTGGGAGCCTAGACCTTCTCTCCACATCACGCTGGCTGAGGCTTCATCAGGTCCCCTGCGGTCCCCTGCAGTCTTCACATTCACAGATGGAGGTGCAGGAAAGGCCTGTGTCTCCCATGTGCTGCTTCTCTCCCTGCTGTCTACAGTTTGTGTCCTTCTGATGTTTCCTGCTTCAGCCTCCTCCCTGTAAACAAGACCTCCCAAGCCCAGGAGCTGCCTCCCTGACCCCCACCCCACCTGGCACAGGTGCCCTCCGGGAGTCCCTCTGTTCACAGGAACATGTACAAATTGGTCTTCCTCAAGTCAGTGTGTGGCTGTTGGTCTCCCGCCTTCCTAGTCTTAGGGCTTAGTTTTTCCTGACTTTCAGCTCAGCCTGCAGCCTGTTCCTTCTGGAAGCTTGGTTCCAGTGGTCTAAATAGGGCCTCTTGGTAGAGGGACACAGTCAAGGGCTGGGAAGACAGGATCTGCTGCCTTGAATAGCACAGCTGAAGAAGGCCTCTGGACAGCTTCCAGCTGGGAGCCCCACCATGAAGGGCCCCAAGTAGCTTCCAACTTGTGAGTCTGAACATTTAAGCTG
Source organism: Puma concolor (assembly GCF_028749965.1). NCBI lineage: Eukaryota > Metazoa > Chordata > Mammalia > Carnivora > Felidae > Puma > Puma concolor. Next base: position 47,880,219 of record NC_141676.1, on the reverse strand, counting down.
AAAAAGGATTTAAATGCTCAGATTCTACTGACACTTACAGAGTGTCTTCTACATGCCGGCAGTGGGCTGGCTTTATCTCATTTGACTCTCACTCCGTCTCCATTACACAATGGAGGAAACTGAGGCTCAGAATATTTACATAGCTTACGGCTGGGAATGGGAGTCAGGGTGGGGGGTGGGGGTCACACAGCCAGTAAGTGGGATTCAAACCCAGGCCTTCCGATGCGACATCCAACATTCTCTCTGCATAGCCCTGCCTCCCCAACACCACACTTTTGTGGAAACTATTCTGAAAAATCAAAGCAACTCTTTTCTATCCAGAACTATAAATACCCAGAGACAGGGAGATGAGATGAGTTGAGAAAACAGACATCCTTTCCCAGGATTTGGGAGCAAATTCTTGCAAAGCTCCCAAAAGCATTTTGAGTTCTGAAAGCAAGAAACTGTCAGTGCAAAAAAAAAAAATTTTTTTTAAATAAAGGAAAAGAAAAAGAAAGAGTGAGCAGAGCAGAGTGCAAAAGATAAAGGGCTATGCTGATCTGACATTGGAAATACCATGGCTTTACCAACACCCTAAACCAGCAAGGACCTACCAGACGCAGCCCGTGAGTGAGGCATACGCTTGCTTAACCCTGACAGCAGCCCCATGGGTTAGGTACCGATATTAACCCCATTTTACAGTTGTTGAAATCTGAGCACAGAAAGGTGAAGTACTTGCTCAAGGTCACAGAGCTTGTAGCTTTTAACCCCAGGATGTGCAGCTCCAAAGCCCACGTTTATGACCGCCATGCCATCCTGCCTCCAGCTGAACAGCCCAGCCTAAGGGCAACATGCCTGAGTCTACTGGGGCCCCACTCTAGGTCCTAAGAGGACAGGCATATTCTTGGGAGTCTATACTCTGTTGTCAGCTTCCGCCAGGAACCCAAACCCAGCCTTGCATTCCCAAATCCCCAGAAGGATCGCAGGCAAGCACTCGGAGGAACACAACTAAATATATAACAGTTCCATCACTCGGGTCCTGTGAGGCTTCTCTTTCACGTCTCCCTCTTTTCCTCCCCATGACCCCATGCATTCCCTTTGTTTGAGGGTTGGAAGATTCACTTGCCTCGAATGCAAACCTGAAAACAGTCACGTCTCATCAGAGTGGCGGCACTGCAGCTGGTCCCCTGGTCCAGAACAAATTGGGTGCTAATACAGTGGTTTGGCATTTAAAGCTAATTTTTCTATGAAAACCATGCTAACCTAGCTAGCCATACATGTGCTCAGAATGTACCTGGACAACATTCATTCCAGTCTGTACTGTCTGGCACAGTAAGCGCTAGCCACATGTGGTTATTTTAATTTAAACATATTAATTAAAAGTAAATAAGTCACACTAGCCACATTTCAAGTCTTTGTAAGTGACATGTGGCTACTGGACACAGTATTGAACAGAGCAGATCTAGAACATTTCCATCATCCCAGAAAGTTCATACAGACTGACCTGATCTAGACCCTAGTCCCAAATTCTAACAATGCCTAGGATAACAGATTCCTTCTAAGATTAAACTTGGAGTGCCAGGAACACCCCCCTCCTAGAGGAAAACCATGATAAACTTCGGGAGAAAAGGGGGGGGGCTTTGGAATCACTGTCATTTCAGTCCTTGTATTGGAATGATCTAAGGCTACTTTGAGAACAGCAGCTATGAGGGTAAGTACCCCCAATCACAGGCACTAGGAGGGGAAGGACAGGAGGAAGAGAGGAACAGAAATCCCATGAGGTGGACTGGGAGTAAGAGAGAAGCACTTGAGCCATTTTGGAATCTATTCATTCATTCCATTGACAATTCCTGAGCATGTTAGACTTTATATTAAGCACCAAGGAGACATAGTTAAGTAAGACTTGGTCCCTGCCCTCAAGACCCCCCTCACATTAGGGGGTAAGACCAACAGAAAATGAATCAATGCTCTAGTGTGGTCAGTGTTCTGATATTAGAAAATCCAGTGGGTCTCAGGAGCTTAGACAACCAGATGGTGGATAAAGGGGTCTTAGGAATGAGAAGGGAGAAAGGTCTGGGGGGCTTCCAATAGGTGGTGCTTGCACTAAACCTTTACAGAGGGTCGAGAGGCATCCCAGGCAAAGGAAACTGCAGGAACAAAGATATATGGGACATGCGTACTTCATGTCATTACATCAGGCAGTGCTAAGGAGCCTGGGGCATCCAGGGAAGTAATGGGAGCAAAGGATGGAGGGAGCTGGTCGTGAAGTCTTAGGGTGTCAGGCCTTGGATCTGTCCCAGACACTTTCTCATTCCACAACACGCCCGTTTTACTGTGGCTGAGAAGAGCAAAAAGGACGAGCCAAACTGTACAGTCACATTCAAAACTTCTGTTCAGACTTGGCCTACTTCATGTCTGCTCACATTCCAACAGGGAGCCTTTGTCATTGTGCATAAAGAGTGTTCATAAATTAGGGATTATTTACACATTGAAAAAAATTAAAAACGTATGCAGGGTATGAGCCTTGTTTGGATCCTGGATTGCACGCATACTAATAGATGGGTTTGCACGCTTTTTCTTAAAGGGTCAGGTAGTAAAATATTTGAGGCTCGGTAGGACAAAGAGTCTCGCTCCCAACTACTCAGCTGTGCAGCTGGAGCAGGAAAACAGCCATAAACAATACGTAAATGACTGAGTGTGGCTGTGTTCCAAAAAAACTTTATTTATGACAACAGGCAGCAGGCCGGATTTGGTCCCTATAGCCAAATCCTGCTATAAAGAACATCTTTGGGCCCAGCAGGGAAATATGCATAACGATTGTAGATAATACTATTGTACTGATGTTAATTTTTCTGAGTGTGACAAGTATATCGTGGTTCTGCAGGAGGATGTCTTTGTTCTTAGGAGATACACGCTGAAGTATTCAGAGGGCATAAAGGCTATATAACTAATTCTCAGGTGGTTCAGGGAGATAATCAGTATAGGGAGAAAGAAAAATAAAAGCAAATGTGTTAGAAAAATCAGGCCAGATACCCAGGTAAAAGGTATATGGGTCTTCCTTGCACTGATCTTGCAACTTCTTTAGAAGTTTGAAATCTTTCCAAATAAAAGGTTTGGTGGAAAAAGAAACTCGAGCCACTTCAGACAAAAGGTCTTCGTGAGCAGATGGCTCTGAACTCCCTCATCCCGCAGCACTCTCTGACCTTCCTTAGCACAGGCTCATCTGTCTGCAGAGCACAGGCAAGTACACTTGATCATGTGTGTGCCATCTCTTGCAACACCAGAGGAGGTCATGTGAATGCAAAAATGGGTGTAGGTTCCTGGCTCCTTCTCAGGCTCCTTTTGTCTGAATTCTTGTTCTCTTCACCCAACAGCCTGGAGAACAGTGTCCTTTGGACACTGGGCTTCGGAGGCTGCAGCAGCACTAAGAGCCATGAGTGCTCCCCACCGTGGGATTTCCTGCAGGGGAGGGACTGGAGAGCAACCACAGAGGAAAGGAGGTCTCTAGCGGTTTCTATCTGATCAAAGGCCACCTGGCACCTGCAGGTGCTTGGTGTGACACTTTCTGCTGAGCCAGGAGCTGCTGACACTGTTAAAAAGGTTGGCAGCAGCACTTTCCCATGGAACCCAGATCTGAATCTCCAGTGGTCCTGCTGCAGAGGGATTTCCTAATTCTTGACATATGAGTAATCAATACGATGAAAAATACTAACACCTCCATTAAAGTGGGCATTCATTGATTTCCATTGGGAAGGGGGGGTTGTTTGGAGGCCCTGGATCTCAAAAAGCTCCAGTTTTGATTTTTCATCTGTCAAAACAACAGAAAGTACAAAGCGTACACTTCCTGAAGGGGGCGAGGCCCTCCCTCCCATTCCTTAGAGCAACATCCGTCAGTGGTACTCCTTGAGCCTTTCTGGACACCAATCCCGCCCAGCCCACCAGGGGATGCCTATCACTGCCTAAACCAGTCCAGGCCCATATCCTCCTTGGGGAAAGAAAAGGAGAAACAGGAATCCTCCACAAGGAATACATGCCATTGCTTGGGATCCAGGGGTCTGAGAGACTAGACAGAGACTTTCTTGACGTCTTTAAGAGCTAGGATCCAGAGACCTTAAAAAGTCTTCCTCTCTCCAAAGCCCGAGTCCTACTGAGGTAAGTACTCTGTAGGCCTTCCGCCAGTCCCAGCCACATACCCTCTGCGTTAGACTCCATTCACTTGCAGTTACTCCCTACCATCAGCCACGGCTGTAAGACAATTATACGACCGCCTTCCCCTTGCCCTGTGACTTACAAAGTGCCTACCCCACTGTCAGGATCCGCCATGTGACTTGTTTCAGCCAATGGAATGTGAGCAGACATGAATTAGGCCAAATATGAGCAGAAGTTTCAAATGTCACTGTACAATCTGTCTCGGCCTCTTGCTCTTCTCAGCCACAATAAAACGGGCATGTCGCAGAATGAGAAAATATATGGAGCAGAACCACAGCCAACGCACAGCCCACGTGCAACACAAGGAAGAAATAAACCTTTGTTTTGTAAGCCACTGAGATTTGGGGGCTGTTTGTTACGTGGCCAAACTTGGCAACAGTTGACTAACACCCTCCAATACAGGAGTAGCAAGTAGGCTACTGGGAGTTGGCCTGCTCTTTACACCCATATCCTATGGCTCCTGTCCACCACCTAACAAAGCCCAGACCTGGTTCTATCTTCTCTGTGACTCATTTTCCACCTATTTATACCTGAGGCTCCCTAAGGAGTCAGGCTTCCCAGCAGTGCCCTTAGGTCATGATTCATTTCTGCCAGTGATTCTAGTTGGGAGAAAGAATAGCAGGCCTAATTATTCAGCAACACCACTGATGATCTCAGAGTGAATATTCCCCCATTTTCCTCTCCTGGAGAGGCTTCGCACCAAGACCAATGGATACTCACTGTTTAAGACAGGAAGCTCAATGTACAGGAGAGAGCACTGAGCTAGAAGTCCAGAATGCCGGACTCTAGTTCAGATCAAGTCACTGGGCCAGGATGACCCTTAAACCATGAGTCTCCAAGGGCCTGTGTGATTTGGGCAAGTAACTCTCCCTCTCTGGGCTGATCAGTGGTTTTCAAACCCAGCCCTGTGTTATTCAGAGAGGTCTCAGCTGACAACTGAGATGGAAGAAGCCAGTGGCCAGTAGGGCCCTCATCCCCTGCTTTGGCCAGACCAACTCTGCTTTGATCTGTTGAACTTACTAGGTCTCCAGATAAGATTTGGTTGGGCCAGAAATCCTATGACAAATGTATCTCAAAGACACTGATCAGGTGACCTCTGAGCACACTTCCAGCTCTGGTGCACTGTTTGTGCATTCTGTGGTCACACACTTCCTTGTCACCACAGTCAAGTTTTTACTAACACCCAGAGGGCAGTCAATGATGACTGACTGATGAGCAAGAATATAATGAGGTAGATTTGAAACAACTCAACCAAGAATTATAAAACAGATTACTCTAGTTCTGCAAGGTGATGGGACTTTAGAAGGCCAAAGAAAGGGACACCAGTTGAGAGCTGCCACTGTGAAAGTGAAGGTGTTACCTATCTACTTGAGGTCCATCTTCTGCTTAGAGTGTAGGGTATCACCCTACCTGCCCCGACCCCAACATCCCAACTGGAAAAGGGTGCTTCAGACTGAGAGTCATACTTTTAGACCATAGTATATGGCCAACTATTTAAAAAGTATTTTTCTCTCTAAAGACCAGGCCCTATTAAGATAGGCACTCTGTAGGTATTCCACCAACCCCAACCACAAACCAGTTATGGCAGACTCCATTCTATTAGAGACTATGGAAACTATTTCAGGGTGTGGAACTTTGTTGGGGCATTTGTTGATCAGAATTCTCTGATTCTCATTCTCTACCACTCCCCTGCCCTGTCCTTTCTGTCTCACTCACATTGTCTCTGAATTAGTTTAAGAAACTCTGGGGTCAGGGAGCTTGTAAGATATAGGGCCTCTACCCAGGGGACAGAGACTCGCCTGGCTTCCCAAAGCTCCTGTGGGTGAACTCACATCCTGAGCCCAGGGGAAGGGGCCATGTCCCAGTAGTCAGGCCTTCACTACACCAGAGGCCACGTCCCATCTGCCATGGGACAAGGAGTGGTCTGGACACCATGGCAGAACCAGGGTGACTGTGACCTACATTCAAGTTGCTGGTAAGTAGGCAAGCAGGGCAGAGATGGGAAGTGGGGACCACAAAACAGGGCATGAGGTTGCTGGAGCAGCCAGAGATTAATTGAAACAGAGAGAAGCTGGCCCATGGAGACAGGAAATGCTCAGGAAATAAGAAACTCTGGTTCAGGGAGATTTATATAAGAGGGACATGAGCAAAACAGGCCGCTCAGGAAGTAGGGGCTCGCTTGATGGGAAAGGCAGCTTGGACTTTTCCTGGCTATAAAAACACAGGGAAAGGCCTAGATTCCTCTGTGAGCAGCAATGAGAGTGAGCTCAGGCGGGATGAGAGTCAAAGTAAGGGTGAGTTCCAGACTGTGACTGGAAGGCAGGATCTCACCTCACAGATCAGAATTTGTCCCAAAGGCTCCACAATGGGCTGAGTACACAGTATGAAATTTAACATGTTTGACAGAGTCTACCATGAACCACCCTGCAGCCATCTAATTTGTCTCCCTGCTTGCCTTCTTGCCCCCACTCCTCTATTCTCCATACTACAGCCAGAGCAAACTTTTAACACTGCTGATCTGGATGTCCCCTCCCTCTTACATGCCCTGGTTGCCTGGCATTGCCCACATCTGCTCACCTCTCCTTGCAACTCAGCCCACAAGCCCTTGCCCACTGCTCCAGCCTCATCTGGCCTCCTTCCCCTGACTCCCTAGGTTTCTTGACCACACCAAGTTCTCCTCCTCCTTGGGGACTCGGCCCTCTGCTGAGAAAGCTTTTTTTCCCCATGATTCACCTAACCAGCCACTTCTTTTCCTGCAGATCTCAGCTTAACAATCCCAAAGCTCTCACTGACCACCCAAGCTCAAGAAGGATCTCCCATCAACACCTCGTTCCTCTCACCTAATTTTGTTTTTCCCCTGATCACACTTCTCGCAGTATGTGCTGATCCATTTAATATCAGGCTCCAGACTGAGATAACACCACGAGAAAGGGATTATTTCAGTTCTCTGGTACATCCTCAGTGCCAGCACGGTGCTTGGTGCATTCGGGCTCAAGAAGTCGTTGCTGAACAACTGAGTGAATGCAGTTTACTTGCCTGTAAATAGCCTCCAAATTGCTCCCCACGTCTTCCCTCTAACCATATTAAAACCATGCCACTCTACAGAAGACAGGAGGGAACAGTGACCATGAACATTCATTGAGTGCTGCGCATGTGACTTGGCCTTCCCTGGCTCATCTCACTTAACCTTCACAGCAACCTTAATGAGGTGAGTCTTCCTATTTCCACTTTACAGATGAGAAAATCGAGGCTAAACCAAATTTAGTGGCTTCCCCAAGAGCATCAGAGTCAGGGTTTAAACTCTGGCAGACTGATCCTAGGCCCATGTGGTTAGCCACCACCGATATGGCAGCTTTGGGACGTAAAAGGAAAAGGTCCCAAGGACACGCGTTTGGAGAATCAACTCCTGACTCTGTGATAGAAGAAGGAAACCAACAAGTCTGCAATGCATTTCCTCGGCATGCTGGGAAACGCGGCTATCCAGCTATCCAGAAACTAGCTCTTCAATTAGTGCCAGCCTCTGAGTCTGGGCTCCTGTGTGTCCAGAAGCCATCCCCCACCAAGGTTTCAGTCCTCTCAATGACTAGGGGCAATCAAAGTCAGAGGAAGGCTAGGTGAATGATGTGCCCCTCTGCTGAGAGGTGCCTTTCCCCAGACAGTGGAAGTGCACTGTGGAGGGTGGGGTACTGTGCAGTTTTAGATGAGCTGAGTCCCCAGGGGCCCCTTTGCAATGGGCCTCATTGGCTTTGGTGACCTCTTGTCAATTAGCTGTGTCCAGGCCAAACATAATATCTTGACAAAGAGTGACTCAATTCAGTTCAAATAGACTTCCTCCACAAAGCCCATAATACCTAATGAGGTTATTTAATCTAGAAAGAAATCCAATGACCTGGAAAAAAAATGGTGTGTGTTAAAGAGACCCTTTTCTTCACCTGCATCTCCACACACTCCTCCTTAACCCGCAGACGGCACTATCTGCCTGGGCTGCCAGGCTATGAGGGTGTTTGTCGCATCTGGGGTCCCTGCCCTGTTCCCCTGCTCCGGGATGACACTGTGCTGGGTGTCCAGTGATGGAGGATGAGACCCCACACCAACTGGGAATTCTTTGGGAGGCACTTGACAAAGAGATTTCCGGGCTCTGCCTCTGGAGACTCTGATTCAGCAAGTCTGAGATAGGGCCCAGGAATCTGTGTTTTCCCATGCATGCACGCCTGTGGGGTAGCATTTGGACACTACCGAGTGGTGGTGTCAACGCTTCTGTCATGCCGTGTCTTGCATAGATGTAGGCTCAGTCACTCCTTCCTGTGGGGTCCCTGACCATGTAGTATCTCAGCTCAATTTACTTATCTTGTCTAGAAAAGGAGTACACGTAGGGGCCTGCTTGCCCCTTGGGAGGTGGATAGGGGTCATAGAGAGGATACAAGTAAAATAATAAGAGAGCTAACATTTATTGACTATTGACCATGTGCCGGGCACCAGATGAAGCACTTTGCTTACATAACTCTGTCTTCATAAAAACCATATGAGAGAGTTACTATTGTTGCTTCTGTTTTAAAGATGAGTACACTAAGGCACAAAGAGGTTAGGCGGCTTGTCCAAAGTTGCTAAGTGAGGGATGTGAGCTTGGCCATGAGACAGGTTCAGGCTCCTCCCCAGTCTTACCTGTGAAACCTGGCAAGGGCTGCACATGTGTGACAAAGCCATTCTGCATTCGGCTTTCCTGCCCCATCCTCCACTGATGGCATCAGGATATGAGGTCTGAACATGGGGACAGGATCAGAGGAGCCCTGAATGTTAAACATGCTCGGCCAGTGCCCTTCTGCAGGAGGACAAGAAACAGATGGCCCTCGTGTGACCTTACCTCCCTGCCAGCTGTCAGGGGTGTGGAAGCTTGCACCAGTTTCCACTGATGGGAAAGAAGGAAAATGCAGTGACAACAACAACACCAACTGGGACACAGGTTGCCATTTTGAATTGCCAAGGCCAGTAACCAAAAATATTGAGAATTTTTTTTTTGAGAGAAAATGTTAGTGTAGGAGGGGGCAAAGGGAGAGAGAGAGAGTCTTAAGCAGACTCCACACCCAGTATGGAGCCCAATGTGGGGCTCGATCCAAGGACGCTGAGATCATGACCTGAGCCGAAATCAAGAGTTGGGCACTCAACTGACTGAGCCACCCAGGTGACCCAAGAAGAATTCTTAAAACAGCCCCTTATATTTGTACATATGACAAAGAGGAGCAGATGATACCATTTATTGAACACCAACTCTATGCAAAACCCTACTGAATTCTCATTTTCTTGAACCCTCAAAGTTGCCCCATGAAGCGGGTCTTTTTATTAGCCCATTCTAAAGGTGACAAACCTGAGTATAAGGGACACTAATTAAAGTGGATCTGATTCAGATAGTCCCAGCTCCAAAACCCTGCCCTTCCTGGGCCACAGCGCCCCCCACAGGGCACTTCATGTCCTTTATGGTGGGAAGCTTTGACAAGGTCGATGCTGTGAGCGGAGGCTCATACCTCACATCTGTGTCCTGGAAATTCCCTACACACAGCTTTAGATACTGAAGAAAAATCTCCCTATCCCACAGCATCCTGGAGCATATGGGAAGGCTGACAGGACTGAGTTAAAGGGGTTTCAGCCTTATGCCGAAATAGGTGTGCCCACCTCAAGTATTGGTTAGGCCAAGATGAAGAGTCACAATTAAGCAAGCACTACTGAGAACCAAGAACTTACTCATAGATGATATCATTATTTTTTAATTAATTAATTAATTAATTAATTAATTAATTAATTAATTTTGAGAGAGAGCAGCAGAGAGGCAGAGAGAGAATCCCAAGCAGGCTCCACACTCTTGGCGCAGAGCCCGACATGGGGCTTGATCCCACGAACAATGAGATCAGGACCTGAGCCAAAACCAAGAGTCGGACGCTCAATGAACTGACCCACCCAGGTGCCTTTCAGAGATGGTATTATTACAGTTTCACAACCACCGGGCCAGATTGGGTTCTATTATCCTGTTTACAGATGCAGAATCTGAAGCTCAGCAAAGGGGAAAAGGCAAGAGGGAGGTAGGGATGCTATTTGGTCTGCCATTTCCCCAGAAACCTCACCTGCCTGGGAATACATGCTCTGCTGGGTCAGCAAAAGGCTGATGGAGAACACATCTTTTGTCTCCAAGGGGAAAATGTGAGATGGCATGAGGACAGATTTTCTCTCCACCAAGGGCTTTGTGTGACTGAAGGGGATGTCCTACTTTCTATCGTGCATCTTCCTCATTGTCTCAGTAAACTCATTTGGAAGACCGACTTCATGAAGCTCACCTTGATCCTTTATGCTCCAGGAGGCTGGTACATTGACCCCACTGTGTTTGAGGTGTCACCCTGGGACTCTCTGTACACCATTTCATTTGGTGCTCATGACAATATTAAAGGTCGGCTTGTTCTATCAAGATTCTCATTTTAGAAAAAAGACCTCAGGGAAATAGGCTGGCTCCCCAAATCTCCCAGGTGGATTTGGTATTCCAACCCAACTCGTCAGTCTGAGCCCACCACGTGACATCAGAAGGTCTTTCAATAGCAGATAAGCATCTAACAGATCCATTACTGTGGGTATGGCTCCCCACCCCCCATGAGAGAGAAAGGGAGATCACGTATCTATCACATGACAAGTTCTGTCAGCTCCAGTGACAGGGAGGCCACCTTTCCCAATGGTTGTCTGTGGCATCATCTGGGAAAATGGTCTCCAGATAGGACAATTGCCAGCTACGTCAGACTAAAAACAAAAGCAAAAACAAAACTGGACCCTCATTTTACAGAAGGGCCAGAGAAGGCAAATGGCTTCGGAAGCCTACAAATGAACCTCTGGCCCTGCCGAGATGAGCAAGCTGTTCATATCTGCTCCCTCCAGCTGGGAGAGTAGAGGGAGCCTGAAGGCTAGGCACACAGAGAGTGAGCCTTCCCTTTGGTCTGGACTTAACAACCCGATTTGGATAGACAGCCCTGAACTTTTGTACGATCATGCATTGCTTTGAAAGGATCAAAATACATGGTCCTCCCTCAATTCCTAACCACATCTCTAAACTCTAACCCTGCTGCATGATATGAACTCCTCTAGGAGGAAGCATCAGACCTACCTTCTGGCTTGGCCCTTCATCCACTTAAAGGAACCCACAGCACCATGGCTGCCAGGATGTCTCATGAGGAAATAAACCTCACCAAGGTAATCTAAAGTCTGTTTCACATCGGGAAAAGTCCACCTACAAGCACCCATCACTTCCCAAGATGGCTAAAAGGAAGCCAGACACCCTGAGTACAGGCAGGAGCTGATGACAAAAGGGAATCCCTTCTGCAGGACGACTGGAAGAGCCACACAAAACAGATGGAGCCAATTCAATATCTCCCCCAGCGAAGGAGTCATGTTAGAAAACCAAGGACAAGCAGAAGCATTAGTATAAATTACTCTGAGTGTTCATAAAGGCTTGCTGCTCAACACTCCTGGGATACTAAAGAATTGTTTGCTCCAGCCTAGCAGACCCAAAGCATGCAAATTAATAGCCATGATTTATCATGAGGGGTTTTCCTCCGGCATTGTTGGGACAAGGTTTCTTTAAGTATTTGGGTTCATCTATCTAGCATGTGCCCAGTCAAGTTACTGCTCATAACACATCATAAATTCAACATCTAAGAGAGGTTTATTTAAGCCAGCCTGGTGTCCAGGGTCTAAGCTCATTACCATGAATACAATTAATTCCTGGCAGGGCACTGGAGGGTGGGAACCAATTCACCACATCTGTGAAGCACTAGGTGGTCACTCATGGTCTCTGCAGGGGCAGTGGGGGTACTCCCACCCCTCACCAAGGTGTCTCTTGCTCACTCCAGAACCACTTGCCATCGCTTGATCAGCGTCTGCTTTTTAGCTGCCACACCTTTGCTCAAGCCATTCCTTCTTCCTGGCAAACACTGCCTACCCCACACCTTTGCCTTCCAGAATTCTAAACAATCTTCAAGGCCCAGTTCAAGGGTTTGCTCCACTAAAGCTTTTCCTCATCATCTAAGGCAAGACCCTCCTTCTTACCTCTCCAACCTACACAGGGCTAGGTGAAGAGGCTAAATATGAGCTGGCAGACCCTGGGTCCACACCATTCTCCCTCCAGAGCCTCTATTTCCTCATGTGGATAGGATGACCTCAAAGTTCCTTTTAGGCAAAAATTGACTCCAGTTCTCCTGCCCTGGAACTCATGTCCTATTATCTTCTACATGAGGACATGAGTTCCTCAAGGGTGTAAAGTGCTTCGTCCAGCCTCACGTTCTCCCTGACATCCAGCACAGCACGTCTGACAAACAGCAGATGCTATGAAACAATGGAAGGGAGGAAAGAGAAGCACAAGGCAGAGGAGAAGACAGGGAAGGAAGGAAAGATGAGTCACTCAGCTAAGCAAGGGACTCCATTCATAAGCCGTCAACTACTCTAGGGAAAACAAATTATCACTGCGGTCACCCCTTTGAGAAGAAAAAGTGATACCGGGCTCAAATACTGAAGATAATAACTGAAGATAATACTTCAGTTATATTCAAAAGATAAATACTGAAGATAATAACCATCTTTGAAAACTTACAATGTGACTGTCATGACAACAGTAGGAGGGGGTGATCTGAACCCCGCTTCACAGAAGAAGAAACTGTGGTTCAGAGAGGTGCAGCAACTAACCCAGGGTCACTCAGAAAGACAGAGCCAGGGTTTCAAGCTCTTCTGTTGAATCACCTGGCTATCTACTTGCCATTTTTTTTCCCAGAAGGCATGTATTAAAGCTTGGCCAGGAGATAGTACATGCTGTGTCTCTATGGCCAGCGGGCTTCTCCTGGTGTCACTGCAACTGATTAGGTTCCAGGGCCCTGATTCTGGGAAGGGGTCTTTGGTCAGGTCCCCCATCCCTACTGACCAGGCTGGGCTTCCGTGTGGGTGCTCATCCTGGCATCATGACCTGAGTTCAGAATAATTAAGGGAAAAAAATCTAAATGACAGAACATAATATCATTCCAATTAATTTTCCCCAAGGAGATCAACCACAAGGTGTTGTTGAAAAGAGAGGAAAGTGGGATTGCGGTGGGGATGGCAGGGGGAGTGGTTGAAGGGGGGGGCTATTAACATTTGTTGAAATGTTCTGCACTTCATGCAGGCACATGTGCCATGGCATACCAGGCACTCTATATACGTGACCTTCATCAGGTCTCACAACGATCACAGGAGGAGATTATGATCCCATTTTACAGATTAAGAAATCAAAGCTCCAAGTGGTTAAATAGTTTGCCTAGTGAACACAGCCAGAAGGAGGTGGAGCTATGATTCAAGCACAGGCCTGCCCAACTCTGAAGCTCAAGCTGAGGTCTGGGCCTTAGCACAGGGAACTAATGAGGTCAGGCCTCTGGGTGTGGAGCCCATCATAGTATCTGAGAATAAGAATGTGATAAGAATGTGTTCTGTAGCTGAAACCCAAACTATCATTTAAAAAGCTTTTTTTTTTTTTTTTCTGCTTTTGCTTTTGCACAGAGCAAATTTCTCTCCTTGGGCCATGGCCCGAGCCCCAGCTTTCCCAGTGTGAATGCACACCATTAGTTCCAGAGATGGAACCACGTGGGGCCGCTGGCTGAGGGCAGGCCTTCACTGCTCATTCCAGGAAAGCCCCTGGCCCAGGACCACCGGGGGCTGGATATTAGAGTGGGCCTTCTATAGACAGAGAGACCAAAACTCAAACCTCAGCCATTGTCTATCTTTGCTGACCTTCAGACTGTCCGACTGTCACCTGGAGGTAAACCACATATCCACAGCGCTGACTGGTTGTGCGACTGGAAATCCATTTCTTCATCTAAAATGGGGATAATGAGGGGCGCCTGGGTGGCTCAGGGTTGAGCGTCCGACTTCAGCTCAGGTCATGATCTCGCAGTTCGTGAGTTCGAGCTCTGTGTCAGGCTCTGTGCTAACAAACAGCTCGGAGCCTGGAGCCTGCTTCCAACCTTGTATCTCTCTCTCTCTTTCCCCATCCCCTGCCCATGCTCTGCCTCTCTCTGTCTCTCAAAAATAAATAAATGTTAAAAAAATTATTATTTTAAATGGGGATAATGATACTTACTTCACAGCTGGTGGTGGGAATTGAATGGAAGAATGTCTGAGCTGCACTCAGCAAGTGCCCACCCATACCAAGGGCTCAGTAATGTTAGCCATCATTCTGATTATCATCCTCACTTTCAGGCCCTTGTGAAGAGCACTGTGGGAATTACTGATTCACGCATTGCCCTAGGCCACAGAATGGAGCCTGTCTCCAGCAGGGGCAGCCCTGCTCACCCAGCCCTGCTCCTGGGTCAGCCCCGTCTGAACTTCCCTGCCCACTCTCTGGAAACTGCCTAGAATATTGGGATTTGTGTGATCACTGAATGACAGAAAAGGAAGCCATTCACACACTCCCAAAGTGCAAACATGCTGCCCCTTCGGGTTCTGTTTCATTAGAGACAGTGTCAATAGTGAGAGGTCCATGCCCACTCTCTCCCCTCCAATCTAGGGGGCCTAAGTGAGCCCACAAAATCCTGGGCTCCACACCCAGAAGCCAGCAGAGCTAGATGATTCAGAGACAGACCCTAGGAAAGATGGATCCTTCAATCTTAGTGGAATGGGGAGGCAGATAAGTTCTCAGCAGCCTACCTGAGGGAGAGAGTGTGTTTGTCAGGAAGATTCTTGGTTTGGGAAGTGCTTCGACAGAAGCAAGAAGACAGGGCCTGGGTGAGGATGGTGTGACCAAGGCTTCCAAGAAGCAGGAAACCACCCTATATGACGAGAGGAAAGACTATGGCAGTTTGAGAGAAGAAGCAAGCAAGACCTGTACCTCGAGATGTGACCTTCCCCATGGCCCTTCCCACGTTCCCTAAAGAGAAGGTGCTGTGAATGCCTATGAGGCTGCCTGAAGGAGTGGTTTTCTTTCCAGCATTGACTTCGAGCAAAGAAGAGACCACAGGTGCACGGGCCACAGCCAGACCTAGAGGCGACTCTGAGAAGAACCCCAGAATATGCTCAAATGCTGTGGCAGCTGACAATGTCCCTGGGGCCACAGACTCAGGGCCCGGGGAAGGTGTGAGGCAATCGAATCCCAGCAATCATCGGGTTTGGACAAGGATCCAGGACAGACCCTCCTTCCGGTCACTGGTTAGGAAAAGACAGACACCCATAAGGAGGAACCAAAAAGAACAAGAAGGGAAAAAATCAAAGTCCACCAGCCAAATGATCTCCTCGGTTTCTCCTTGTCACTGCTCCCCCAAGCAGCCTTTTCAAGTGAGAGCACACTGGCCCAACATTCAGCTCTCTTGTAGATAGAAGGAACTTTAATTAAAAAGTAAATTACAGCTTGAGTACACCTGGTAATGTGTGCAATGGCCTTGAGCCAATTAAGAAGAGGTTTCCCTTTCATCCTTTCCTTTGCCAGATGGATTTATTGCTTGGCTTTTAAAGACAGAAGACATAGAAAAAGCAACAAGGCATCTCAGGAAGAGACCCCAGGTCCTGGAGCCAGGAGGTGAGGGTGAGTCAGGGCTGCATGTCACAGGAGATCAGGGCCTCCCAGGTGCAGCACAAACGGGCAGCGCGGTGTCCTTCCCAGCTGCCACCTTCCTCTGGGACTCCTGCTGCAGAAGTGAAGGCAGTGATGGGGAGAAAAGAGAAAGGCACAATCCCAACCATCCTTTCCTCACCAGCCATTTCCTAAAATTGGACTTCTGATGCTTTGTGTCTGCTTAGAAATTGAAAGGGCTCTGCCAACAACTAAGAACTTGAGGCTTGGACCAACTGACTCCCTGGAGATCCAAAAGAGATGGGTGGCCTCTCTCTGCCCTTGGCTTCAGGAAGGAAGGAGGTGAGGCCAGCACTGCTGGACAGCTGGGGAAGGGCCACGTCACCTCCGGAGCTGTACCCAGACAGGAGGGGGCAGCTCAAGTTTCCCGGCCAGCAGCATCCCAGCAGACATGTAAGGTGGCTAGGAACTGGCTAAGGACAGATAATCCCAGTGTGGGGAAAACGTGAGTCTGGGCATTTGTTTGGCCAAGTGGTGGTGACGACAGAGGAAGCATCCTGCTCTGGTGCCATGGCATGGGGCCACCTCTCAGGAGCCTGCTGGGCCCCCTGGTCAGCCTGCAGCTGGCACTAGTGAGGGCTGAGTTCAGGCCCAGCTGCCACCATCTCTCCAGGCTTAAGCAGGGCTTGGAGGCAACAGACAGCAGGCTACTTGGCCTGGCTGTATGGCTTGCTCATTCCAAACAATGATTTCCAAACTTGTGTTAGTGGGTCCTGTGTATCCAAATAAATTCCTATGTGAAGGGAAACAGAAATAAGAAGGGGACAAAACATAAGAGACTCTTAAAAATGGAGAACAAACAGAGGGTTACTGGAGGGGGTGTGGGAAGGGGAATGGGCTAAGTTGGTAAGGGGCACTAAGGAATCTACTCCTGAAATCATTGTTGCACTACATGCTAACTAATTTGGATGTAAATTTAAAAAAAAAATTAAAAATTAAAAAAAAAATTCCTATGTGAATCCCAATGTCTTAAACTGATAGGACAGAGCTACTCTGGTGGACATAAGGGTGGAGGTGGGGGTCTCTGTCCTCACCCCTACCCATCAGGCCCACAGCCCCTGGGCCACTGTCAAAGTACCCTATGGGCCTAAGTTCTGGTACCCCATAACTGCAATGTGGGGAAAGGCAGGGAAAGAGCATGTGTGATTAGGACTAATAGATAATTTGTCCCTTTCTAAAGAAATGATTAAGCCCATTCCATTGTGCTCTGAGGCCATGCCAACAGACAATTTCATACATCAGTGTGCTCAGCCCTGCAACACTCAAGAACAAATTTCCACATTTTAGCCTGTTTCAGTTAGGAGAGAGGCCCAGGAGCACTGGGAGAGGGGGGTTGTCAGGAGGCAGTTTTAACACACTGGGTCTGCACGCAGCCCACAGCTGAGCTGTGGTTCAGGAAGTGTACCTGGACAAGGGCTTCCTGAGACCCACGGACTCAACAAAAGACGCTCCCCAAACCTCAGCACAACAGATTTCCTACGGTAATGAAAGAAAGGTCAGAATGGAGGGAATTTGAATGATGAAAAGTTCTGTATCACTCAACTTTGGACAAGAAAGTGAAAGGGAAATTAAGTGGACTAGAGAGACAAGGAGAGAGAAGATGATTGAGAGATACAGAGATGGATGGATGGATGGATGGATGGATGGATGGATGGATGGATAGACAGATAGGTAGACAGACATTTGGATAGATAAGAGATATCTCTGGGAAACTGAGGCCTCTATTCAACAATCAGATTAACCACTAACTCACTGTGTGACCTTCAGTGTGTCTCATTCTGTGTTCGGGTCTAGGTTTTCTAGTCTGTTCCCAAGATGCAAACCCCTTTGTGAAAACACCTGGCAGGCCCAGGGCAAATGTCATCTGTTAATTGATCCTAAAGACTGACTGAGAAAGGTGCCATCCTGTTCTTTCTCCACCTTGAGGCCTTCCTCCGGGTTCTCCGTTCCAAAGGCTTTCATAAAATGATCCCCAAGATGAGAACCCCTGAATCTTCCAGGCTTTCTCATGTCTCTGGCTGTTCCCTTAACTTGGAATCCCTCCCTTCACCTTGCTGCTACTTAACTCTTACTCACTTTTCAAGTTCAAATGCTCCCAGTTCCATGGCCAGGCAGTTCAGCCACTGGAGGTTATAGATTGATGAGACCTCCACACAGGAATAATATGCAAACTACTTGATACTGGAATAGGATGGCCACTGCTCAAGCAGAACACCCAACCAACCCAAAAAGATACTTGTCAAGATGGCCTACACGGCCACACAATATGTTCCAGTGACCATCGGCCCTGCCCCCACCTATCATCACCCCACATTAGGACGGTCTCCCCTCCTGGCCGAATGGGGACCTAATTCATTCCTGGGCTCAGCAAGAATGAAAACAGAGGGTGAGTGACTCCTACCTGCTGATAACATCTCCAAGAACAGGTCTAATAGCCACAGGATCATGGGTTATTTCCACGCTACCCTGGCAATTGCACAGGGGCGTCTATGAACTTTATCCTCCTCCAGCCTGAGGATATTCTAGTGAAAGGACACTACGGATTGTGTCCTCCTTCATGGTGCCACCCTGAATCCTGCTCTGCCATTCCCTCATCCTTGGGAGAGAGGGAGACAGTATGTCTTGTCTTGTACTGACAAGAAAAATGTACATGCTGGGTGGGTTTTGTCTATCTGCTGGTGTCCAGAGAGGAGCGGGCCTGCTGAGACCCAGCTGTGGCAACTCTAAAGACCTCATCTTCCTAAGTTGCTCAGAAATCAGGACAGAAGTACTCCAAGGTCTGAGGAATGGAGCAGAGCTGGGGCAGGGGTGGGCGGACACAGTGTATACTGGTGTGGGGTTGACTTGGCACAGGGCAAAGAGAGAGGCCAGGGCAAGAGACAGGACCCAGGCAAGCCTGGCTTTCTGGCTGTTACCTGGATTCACAGACTCGCTGAGTCCCACTGGCTCTGACTCATGTGACAAATTCATTTTTTGTGCAGCCACAAATGGGCCCTAAACAAAGCCAGGTCCTGGTCATGTGTAATTCCTGCCTTCCAGGGATGCCTGCCAGGATTTTCTGCTTTTCTCGCCCACCTGGAATTCACGGCCGGCCTCCTGGCTACTTTGGATCTGAACACTGATCCAAGCAGAAAGAGGCAGCTGAGACTCCAGCTGACCTCCCACCCACCCAGCTGTCCCCTCCCTGTTCATTCTCAACCCGACCACAAGCCCAGGTCATCTGTCGCCGTCGCCCACAGCAGGGCTGTGGAAGGTCGTGGTTGCCCACAGCAGGGCTGTGGAAGGGTGCAGCAACTTGGTAATTCAACAGGGGCTGCCGACTGGTGCTTCCTAACACCTGGCTCTACCACCCTTCCTAGCCAGGCTTGCAGATGAAGGGGAAAGACTTCATTTAGGGGCCTAAAAAGAATGCACGTGTCTGTTTCATGCTCAGCAGGACAGAAACATCTAGGCTGGTTAGAGGCTTGTGCTTATTCCCAAAGAGGCTGCTACCCCCCTCTGCTGGGAGCCTCTCTGCTTTGGGACTGACCTGATTGTCCTACAGGTGACCAAAGACTCATCCAACATGTATTTGCTAAAAGCCCATCAAGTGTCAGGCATCCAGGTACACGAGATGCCAAGGAAGAGGGCCAAGCCCCTGCCCCACGACAGTTCCAAAATATAGGGGAGGAGAAAGATGACCAATAAGCAGATATATCAAGGAATCTCCAGTGGCTATATGCGTACAAAGGAAAACAAAGCAGAGGCAATGGGAAAGAACAGTTGTCAAAGCAAGCCTCTCTGGGAAGTGAGATCTAAGCACAGGGCTGTATGAAGTGACGGGAAGCCATGCAGAGAGCAGCCCTTCTGGGCAGGGGCACCGAGGCAGGAGCATAGCTGGGATGTCTCAGAAGCAGCACAGGCTGTGGGCCAACAGCAAAGAGAGAACTGAGAGAGTGACAGGAATGGACGGCAGGCCAGAGGGCAAAGGGCCTCCAGGAAGATGCGTTACGGTTCTCAAGTATTCGCTATCCTCCTGTAAGAGAGTGACACAGGTCTATCCATTGCCCTGGGACTTGAAGTACTACCCAATGGGGATGATGTGTCCAGCCCCACAGTGAGAGGTGATCTCATGGCTTCGGCCAGTAGAACATGAGCAAAAGTGATATTCTTTGAGGGAACGAGTTAAGAGCCATTACAATACTCAGCCATTGCTGCCCCCTTAGCCCAGATCCCGGAATGAAGAAGTCATGTGAAGAAAGCCTGATATCCACTGTGAACAAGAAATACACCTTTGAAAGCACTGGAGGTGTTACTACAGCATAAGGTAGCAGAAACTCACAAAAACAGTCTTGCAAGACCCATTCAAGGAGGTGGAATTTCTTCTTCTTCTTTTTTTTTTTTTTTTGAGGAGAGAGAGGAAATGTGTGCATGTGCAAGTGGGGTAGGGGCAGAGGGAGAGAGAGAATCCCAAGCAGGCTCCACACTCAGCACAGAGCCCAGTGTGGAGCTCAATCCCATGACCTTGGGATCACGACCTGAGCTGAAATCAAGAGTCAGACGTTCAACCGACCGAGCCACCCAGGCACTCCGGATTTAGTCTTTATAGGATGAATAACCATTACAGGTCTTTAAGAAGAGTACTCTCATATGACTGTACTTTTATTTATTTATTTTTTGACTGCACTTTTTAAAAGACCACCCTTGAGACTGAATGAGGAACAGACCCCCTATCAGCCTTATCTCTCACTCACAGTACCCTAGTCATACACACTGCCACACACACCCCTGAAGATATAACCACCATGGGCCAATGGGAGGAAGAGTCCAAGATACCCCTGTGCCATCTTATCCCCCATGTTTATTGTCTATCCCAACTGAAAGGCACTGGCCCCTCTCCAAGTCCTGTCCACACACCTCAGGAAGGATGTTCATGTACTCTTCTGCAGAAGCTGTGAGGACCAGCAGAGACTGGTACTTTCCAGCTCTTTACTGAGAAGTTGCATTCAATTTGTCACTATGTGAAGGGATTTTTCCAAATATCACAGATCTAGGCTCGAGATATTGGTCTCCTGCTCATTTCCTTTAAGAAAAAGAAAGCCAATTCCACCCCTGTTCTTCCATTCTTTGAGGATAATCTCTTGGGTTCTCTCTCCTGGCACCTGTTCCTCCTGGATGCTCATTCTCTGTGTGCACATCTCATTACCCCAGTAGACCATGACCATCAGGTAATGCCTCTGTATCCTCCAGAGGATCTCACACAGTGCCTGGCATATAGCATGTTTTATATAGCATATATAAAACAAATAATATGTTTCAGGGTTAGCAGGTTTAGCAGACATATGCCATTCTGGTTATTAAAATGCTAAAAATATTGAATAGTGAAAGTCTTACCATTTTGTAAAAAGTCACTGTCCCCCACCACTTGGCAGATGCCTCACTACCACCTGCCATCCTGGTCCCTCCCCCAGCACTCCAATGCCCCCCCAGACCCAGGAACTAAGCAATTACTGTCTGGCACAGCAGGGGTTCTCCAGCACGCTGCTCTAGCACTATAGCCATGATCTGCTCTGACCAGAAACTGCCAAATGCCACATCAGTTACTCATATATTTGAGTATCAACCTTCATTGGCTCACTCCCTCAAGGATGATGAGGGCAACTTGAGATTTGGATGAAACAATATTCCAGAGGGGTGAACACTGGCTGGAAACACCATGATGCCCAAGTCATTATGTCATATAGACTGATCCCATATATAGTTTTATAGCGTGTTTAGCATATTTTGAATGAATGAATAAATGCATAATATCAGAATCCATGGTGAAAATAAAATCCAGAGGGTAAAAAGGTTGCTAGCTCTGTTTCTAGCTGTAAAGTACATGAAAGCTGAGTTTAATCAATAAATAAGAACGACTGTAGCTACTAAATTCTTTTCCACGTGGTACTAGCAAAGGACACACTTACATCTCATTCCCCAAAGACAGAATATCAAAAGACCAGAGGTCCTATGAGATGTCACTCGTTCAAAGGCAGACCTTGGGAATGGAGCACATCAAGACATCTCCAATGCCTTGACCACATATATGGCCAGGAAAATGTTGCCAAACTGGCCATTTCCACTCTACCAGCCAGCAGTGGCTGAATCTTCACAATGTGTCAGGCATTAACTGGACCCAGGAGGGAGAGACGAAGGCATCACCCAATCTGCAGGAGCATATGATCGCAACACCAACAGAGGATCTAGATAAGTGAATTTCAGTCTTGGGCAAGTCAGTAGCTCTCCACAAAGTGAGAGCACACAGTCACACTCAATGAACAGAGATGAACCAAATTCTCGTGAGGGCACAAGAATTCAGAAAGGAAACGCATCATGAGCTGGCTAGCTACAGACGGTTTAAGCTTTGAAGAGTGTGGCCAAGCAGATAGAAGAGGACACTTAGAGAGGAGCCAAAAGAGGAAGCAGGAAAAAAAGGGGGGTCCCTGAATTCCAGGGACTTGGTTCCAAAAGGCCGACAAGTAGCCAGAGGCAATAAAATGGAAGCAAACTGTCCTGCCAACAGTTGGGGATAGGAAACTAAAGGACTGACATGATACTGTGCCAGGAAAAAAAAAAAAAAAAGCCCATACAAACACAAGGGGACAGCTTGTATTTTACAGTCTTAGAAAAGTAAATCAAAGTAAACAGGAACCTTAGAGACATCAGATTACTAACGGATGGAAAGCCGATGGTCAACATCATGAAAGACTCTGGTCCCTGTTCTCAGGGCATTTCAACTGGCCACATTCTCACCAGTGAATGAGGTGGGCAGAGCTCAGCAGAGCATATTGGAACATTTAAGGACAGAAAGGAAAGCCTTTGGTGAAATACTCAGAGGGCCGTTTGCTCCTGGAGATTCCTGCGGAGCCTGGAGTGCAAACAAGCAAAACCAATGAGCCACAGTGTAAATTATTCCTATTTATTCAGCAATATCTATAAGCATAAACACACACAAACCATCCCTACTGCAGACTAAAATATGATGGTATTCTTCAGAAAAAGTGCTTGTATGATTGTTTGAGTTGCAAACTGAACTAGCCATTTTTTTCATAGAACGCTGTTTTTACTTGGAAGAACACTAACAGATAGAATTGAATGATTATTCAAAGTTGGGAACCTTTTAAAAATTAAAGAAGGGAGTTAGTCAATTCAAGGAAACTAACGAATTTTTCCCAATGATAAATTCAAGCTCTTAAGCAAAAATTACAGTTTTGGAAAAGTTGCACCCACCATCATGGGCTTGATAGCTTCCCAACATTCATGGGCTTCTGATGATATCAGTGGTAATATTAATGAAAGTAATTTGTGTTACTGTAGAATAAAAGATATCAACATTTGGAAGATCTGCTTAATCAATGAAGCTATCTTTTCCAACAAACAGTGTGAAGTGTTACAAAATCAGTCCTGGGTAAAAGATACAAGCATAAAAGTACAAGAAAAGTACAGTGGATTCTAATGTAATAGAGTACAAAAATTTTTTTATTTATATGATTTCAGATTCCACATTGCAACTAGCCTCTGAAAACCTACCACTTGTCCAGTTTGGGTACAGTATCACAGAAGAATAGCCACAATTATCTGAAATGGTACTAAAATACACCTCCCCTTTCTATCTATATATCCATGTAAAGAATGGTTTTCATACACTTCACCCAAAACAACAGCTTGCAACAGCCTGAATGAACAAGCAGATATGAGAATCTAGCTTTCTTTCCGGACATGAGATTTCTTAAAATGTAAAACAGTGTCACTCTTCCCAAAAAAGTAGCTTTTGTTTTGAAAATTATAGTTCTTTTTCATTAAAAAATGTCATTTATATTGATGTGTAATTGTGTTCATTGTTGTCATTTGTAAATAAACTAATACGTTTATTAACTTAAAAATTAGGTGATTATTTTGAAATGTTCTCAGTTTAAATTTCCAATGTGGTAGATATTGATAGATGTAACCCACATGAGAAAAAGCTCTTTGGGATCCTCAATAATTTTTAAAAGCATAAAGGAGTCCTATACTCAAAACACTTCAGAACAACAGGTTTAAACTAATGCTAGACAATGGGATATTCTACTTGTTCAGGGCCCAGCATCCCTAAGACCCAAGCTTGTACCCCTCCATATCCCAATAAAATCTGCCTTATTGACAAGCAGAAGAAAACAGGGACATTTTTCCTTGGGCTGGAAATAGGGCAAGGTTGGTAAAATATAATGTGTGAAGGCTTGATATTTAGCAGATGTACACCATACTGGTTATTAAAATGCTAAAAATATTGAATAGTAAAAGTCTTACATTTTGTAAAAAGTCACTGTCCCCCACTGCTTTGACAGATGCCTCACTACCACCTGCCATCCTGGTCCCTCCCCCAGCACTCCAATGCCTCCCCAAACCCAGGAACTAAACAATTACTGTCTGGCACAGCAGGGGTTCTCCAGCACCCTGTTCTAGCACTATAGCCATGATCTGCTCTGACCAGAAACTGCCAAATGCCACATCAGTTACTCATATATTTGAGTATCAACCTTCATTGGCTCACTCCCTCAAGGATGATGAGGGCAACTTGAGATTTGGATGAAACAATATTCCAGAGGGGTGAACACTGGCTGGAAACACCATGAATGCCCAAGTCACTATGTCATATAGACTGACATGGTCAGTCAAGCAGATTTGCCTCTGAAGAATCAGTTACACACCAAATCAATGAGAGATGCAAGAGCGGGCTGTGGATTCCCAGTTTTTGTGAGATGGGAATGAGCAGCAGCCACATCTAAGACCATATCTAGGAAGGAGCTCCCTTTAGCTCAAGGCAGTCTTTGAATGGGAGCTCTAGACTCAGCCTTGCTGGATCACCCACAGTTGCACAGGGGAAATCCCCTAAAGTAGGAAAAGCTGAGATTGGTGCTTAACATCTAATGTCCTCACAAATTCCATTTCAGAAGTTATATCCTAGTGGAGTAAGACCAGGCATCAACATCAAAGCCAACCTATAACAAGGAAAATTAACGTCCCCTGGCAGGTGCTCAAAGTGAAAGAGGCGAGAAAAGTCCATGCTGGTGAAGGCAAGATGAAGCCCCACACCCACTCCAGCTTCCCACGCCCCCATTTCAAAGATTAAGCAAGAAGACTTCTTCATCATCTGTAAGATTAATATAAACCCAAATGCAGAAATCTGAGGTGAAAGAGAGAAAAACAAAGAGACAGAAAGCCTTTCCTCTGATTCACTGAGTGGCATGTTTCTACTGATTAGGCATTTCACAAATCTACATTTTCTTTTCTAACTTCCACATCTTTATACACATAGGTCTTTCTTCCTTCCTTCCTTTCCCCAACCTTTTGCAGTTAAAATCCAACCCATCTTTCGGTGATCAGTTCAGATATCTCTTTCTCTGTGAACACTTCCCCAAACCTATGCACATCTTCTCAGCTGGAAATGGGTCCACCCTCTGCTGACCTTCTCTCACACATTATTGTTGGTCTCTTTCTTATGGCACTTCTCACATGCCATGTTGGGTATGTATTACCTCTGTCCATGTCTTCACCCCCATATTGGCCTATGAACTTGTAGGCAGGGACTACATCTTCCCCTTTGTATCCTTCTGGGCAACTAGATAGAATATGGCATTGTCTGTTGACTAAATCAATGGATGCATGCATGAATGGATAGATGGAAGGAAAGAAGGAACAATGATGTAATACCTTGATTCCTATCACGTAAATCAATTCTTACCTCTGCCAACTGGTTATAAATTCTCTCCTTGGATCAGGCAGATGCTAGGCTCAGTAATATCCTCTTTTCCTAATCATTCAGCATCCTGACCAACCCAACTTCATCTTCCAATTCTGGTGGATGAAAACTCAGGGACGCCATGAAGCAAGAAGAGATTTGTCTGGGTCAGCTCCAGGCTCGGGAAATTTTAGTTCTACTTTCTCTATCCAAAGGGGAATACTGCCAACACTCTATGCACACACCTAGGCAGGCTCCACTCAAAATCTCAAACCCCAGCTTCCAGGATTTATTGAGAGTGACTTATGATTTGTACTTTGTCATTCTCCCATTTGATGAGAACAGATGTTATTTGTTTCTAACACCCAGACACCTGGAACTAGGAAAACTCCTAGTGCCCACTTCATTACCATAAAACAAGCAGTGCCCATAAGAACTCTTTAACTACCATACCTATTTCTGCTCAGGGCTGAGGCAGCAGAATCAGTTACACCAGTAGGCACTGTGACTGCGGTCAAAACTGACACAGTACACCAAGACTTCATCTTGGGAAGGACTGCATGCATGGAATCCCCACGCATGGAATCACCTTCCCAAATGGCAGGAGAAAATGAAGTGACCCTGAATCCCTGAATAAAGGGATGAAGTGTTTGGACCTTGCTGTTTAGCTGTGTGTCCCTCCTCTGAGAGTCCCCATAGGACCGGAGGGAGAGAGGGCCTGCAGTCACTCTGCAACTTGGGCCATGGGCCAGTGAGGAAGTGGGTGACAAGGTATTCAAACCAGCCTTTTTTCCAGGAAAGAAGCACATAGATGAAGCCAATAGATCTTTCTTATGCCTCAGAATAAACAAGACCTGGAGCTCTAAAACAGAGCAAGCAATGCCCTTTGCCAAAGAAAGTGAATATCCACATTCCATGAGATCTTCACATTTGGCCACATTGCTAAAAACAACTCCCAAATATGAAAACACTATACCATGGCTCCCCTTTTCCTTTTCAACAGCACGGAAAACTGTTAGCTCCAACTCATAGGAGCTTCAACCAAGAGAGGCATTCAGTAGTTTGTGTTTTTTTTCAATGTTTATTTATTTTTGGGACAGAGAGAGACAGAGCATGAACGGGGGAGGGGCAGAGAGAGAGGGAGACACAGAATCGGAAACAGGCTCCAGGCTCTGAGCTGTCAGGCCAGAGCCTGACGCGGGGCTCGAACTCACGGACCGCAAGATCGTGACCTGGCTGAAGTCGGACGCTTAACCGACTGCGCCACCCAGGCGCCCCTAGTTTGTGTTTTTTTAAGCCTTAAACAGCTGATTTGTACAAGACTCACAGCCTTACTGAATGCTAATGACAGTCTGAGCCTGGCTGGAAAAAGTGACACAGTTTGTCCATCACTCCTAGCATAGCCACTGAGCAGCACACAAGCCAGGAGCTTCAAAGGCCTGACCCTGGGTCTGCTCACAAAAATTCCCAACAACCCACTCTCAGATCCACAGCCCAAATAGTCCATGGCAAGGTACAGGGAGGGCATCCACAAGAGTCATAGAACTATATGGCCTAGGAAGGCAGGCACCACAGGGTCACGTGGAACACTCCCTGCATCCAGAGCCACAGAACTTGATCTGGCCATTGGAAGAGAATCTGGGGTTACACAAACCTGGGTCCCACTCCTGGCTCCGTCACTTACTGACTTTGTGACATAATTTAAGGTGAGACTCAAATATATAACAACCAATAGAGCATGATAATGTGGCACACCGCCAAATGTTCACTAAAACTCATTTCCTTTTCTTCCTGGGCTACCAGACTACATTTCCCAGCTTCCCCTGCAGTAAGGGAACACTACATGACTGAGTTCCTGCCAATAAAATATGGCAGAAATCATGTGCTCCTCTTTGAGTCCTGGCCCATGAAAGCCTTCCCTGAGGTTCTCCATGTTCCCTCCTGTTTCTGCTGGCTCCATGCAGAGGGTCCATAGCAGAAGACTACAAGGCCCAAGCCTATATCCTTGGGTACAAGGAAGACTGTCGGCTCACCAGAGACTTCTACACTGATCACTGGGTAAGTGAGGAATACATTTTTACTGGTTAAAAACCACTGAGGTTTGGAAGCTAGTACTGCAGTTAACTTCCTTTCTTCTAAATAAAAGAGGTACAAATCGAACAGAAGGACCCTGGCTATTATGCTGTACCAATACACTAGGAATATATGAGTGAAATGCCACCCCCTGATTTGTTTCTGAAACCTCCATTTCTTCATTGGTGAAACAGGAATGTTCTGTATGCTGACCAAGGTTATTATGAGGATTGACTGAGATCACATATATAAAGCATGTAGCACACTATTTAGCCTATGGTTGACTGAACTAAATGAACTTCATGGAGTTCTTTATCATCTGTGTCTCTCAGGTTCCTCATTTGTAACTGAAGATTGTCCCAAACACTCCCTTTCTATTTTATAGGCCAGAGTGGGGGAGGCCTTGACAGCCTGAACTTTCTCTTCCTCCCTTATATCTTCAACCAGTCATTCTGTCCACAAGGAAAGCAGCCACCCGCCCCCCCCCCCCCACCCAGGACATACTGCTGTCATTTTTAAACAACTTCATGTAAATGCTTGCTTCTGAGTGGGTATTGGGGGAGTGATGGTTAAAGGAGGCTGTTAGTGATGGAAGTACATCTTCTTTCGTGCTAGATAGAAATACAATCAGCCCAGTCATACAAATGGTCTCGCATACTCTTTGAAGGGACCAAAACACACCAGCTACAAGGTTTGAGGACCTGAGAACACATCTCTAATTCTGAAAGCTGTGATTAGACACCACAAGGACTTAAATGTTCTGATTTTGACATAATACAGTTTTGATAGGTTCAGACTCTGCTGTCAGACCACATGGAGTCAATTTTTTCCCTATTACCAGTAACTATGTAACCATGGGTATATTATTCAATGTTCCTGTGCCTCAATTTTAATATCAGAAAAGGGGGATAATAAAAGTACCTATCTCAGACTGTTGCTATGAAGGTAAAGTGATATAATTCATATATAGTACCTGGTACATAATAAATACTCAGTAAACATTAGCTATTCGTGTCTATTCAGCACAGATCGGAACAAACTTTCTAACCAGTTAAAGAGACTCCTATTCTCTTAGTGAGTCCCTAGAAACACCGTCAATCTGTCTCCAGCAGACATTTTTCTATTTAATGATTCTAAAGAGACAGAAAAACTTTAATCAATTCCCGGAAGCAAAATGCTAAGAAATTATATGCACAGTTACGAAAAAAAAAATCAAAGATGTTTCCCACACATTGTTCAGCAGAGAAAAACATATTGACATGCTGTTCCTACAAGGAAATGGACTGAGTTTTCTAGATAATCCTGAGCCAGTCAGCCTTCTCACTACTGTCTTCCACTTTCCAGGGCCAAAACAAGGGGCTTCCTCCCCAAAGTTTCTTTCATGATTCCCTGGAGAAACCATGCTCCCTCACCTGTGGGCACACAACACACTTCCGGACCCTGGCATAAGCTCAAAACATTAAATTCAAAAAAAGATATATACAAATTCCTTCTTAGGAAACTAGAGACAGTGAAAAACATAGGAACATATTTCACGTAAAAATTCTACCATTGGGAGTCCCAACTCTGTGAATTTTTATGTATTTATTTGTAAAACAAGTATAATTAACATGCAGTGTTATATTAGTTTCAGGTGTACAATACAGTGATTCAATAATTCTATATATTATTCAGTACTCATCATAATAAGTGTACTCTTAATCTCCTTCACATACTGCATTGATCCACCCACCCACCTCCTCTCTGGCCACCATCAGTTTGTTCTCTGTATTTGAGTCTGTTTGTCTCTTTTTTTTCTTTATTCATTTGTTTTCTTTCCTAAATTTCACATATGAGTGAAATCATATGGTATTTGTCTTTCTCTGACTTATTTCACTTAGCATTATACCCTCTAGATCCATTCATGTTGTTGCAAATGGCAAGATTTCATTCTTTTTTACAGCTGAGTAATGTTCCAATGTGTGTGTGTGTGTGTGTGTGTGTGTGTGTGTGTGTGTGTGTACCACATCTTATCTATCTATTCATTTATGGATGGACAATTGGAATGCTTCCATATCTTTTTTTAAGATTTTTTAACAATTTTTATTTAGTTTTGAGAGAAAGAGAGAGAGTGAGCAGGGGATGCAGAGAGAGAGGGAGACAGATGATCCAAAGTGGGTTCTGCACTAATAGTGGAGAGCTCGAACTCACGAGCCACAAGATCATGACCTGAGTCAAAGTCAGATGCCCAACTGACTGAGCCACCCAGGTGCCCTAGATTGCTTCCGTATCTTGGCTACTGTAAATAATTCTGCAATAAACATAGGGGTGCATATATCTTTTTGAATTTGTGTTTTCATTTTCTTTGGGTAAATATCAAGTAGTGGATCATATGGTAATTCTCTTTTAAATTTTTTGAGGATCTTCCATACTGTTTTCCACAGTAGATGCACCAGCTTACATTCCCACCAACAATGGTTCCTTTTTCTCCACATCCTCACCAAAACTTCTTATTTTTTTATTATTTTATTTTAGCCATTCTGACAGTTGTGAGATGATATACCTTTGTCATTTGGATTTTCATTTCCCTGATGGTTAGTGATGTTGAGCATCTTTTCATGTGTCTGGGTCCCCTGTATATCTTCTTTGAAAAAATGTCTATTCACGCCTTCTGCCCATTTTTAATTGGATTTGTTTTTTTGGTGTTGAGCTGTGTAAGTTCTTCATATGTTTCAGATATTAACACCTTATCAGATATACCATTTGCACATATCTTCTCCCATTTGGTAAGCTTTTTGTTTTGTTGATGGTTTCCTTCACTGTGCAAAAGCGTTTTATTTTGGTGTAGTCCCAATAGTTTAATTTTGCTTTTGTTTCCCTTGCCAAAGGAGACATATCTAGAAAAATGTTTCTACAGCTGATGTCAGAGAGAATACTACCTATGTTTTCTTCTAGGATTTTATGGTTTCAGGTCTCACATTGAGGTATTTTATCCATTTTGATTTTATTTTTGTGTATGATATAAGACAGCAGTGCATTTTCATTCTATTGCATGTAGATGTCCAGTTTTCCCAACACTATTTGTTAAAAACTGTCTTTTTCCCATTATGTATTCTTGCCTTCTTTGTCATAGATTAGTATGTTCATAGTACCCAAAGCAATCTATAGACTTAATGCAATCCTTATCAAAATACCAACAGCATTTTTCACAGGACTAGAACAAATCCTAAAATTTGTATGGAACCACAAAAGACCCTCGGTAGCAAAAGCAATCCTGAAAAAGAAGAACAAAACTAAAGGTAACATGATCCCAGATTTCAAGATCACTACAAAGCTGTAGTAATCAAAACAGTATAGTCCTGGCACAAAAACAAGCACGTAGATCAATGGAACAAAATAGAGAGCCTAGAAAAAAAACCATGATTTTAAGGGAATCCCAACTCTTTCAAATGCCAAAGGCAGAACAGGAGCTTATTTTCAAGGGAGTCTGGGGCCCATCCTGGAAATATTTTTCCTTTTTAAGTTTATTTATTTATTTTGAGAAAGAGAACATGAGCAGGGGAGGGGCAGAGAGGGAAGAAGAGAGACAATCCCAAGCAGGCTCTGCTCTGTTAGTGCAGAGCCTGGCACAGGGCTCAATCTCACGAACCACGAGATCATGACCTAAGCCACAATCAAGAGTTGGAAGCTTAACTGGCTCAAGCACCCAGATGCCCTCATCCTGGAAATCTTTTAACATAGCTCTAAAGTATAAACAGAAGGTACAGTACTCTGAACTTAAACAAGTCATTTCCTTCTCAAGGCCTCTGATCACCTTTCTTGTAGATAAAATGTCAGGAGTCAGACTAGAACAGGCGTGACTCAAGCTTTTTTTTTTTTTTTTTTTTTTCCAATCTGACCACTACAGCCCCCTCTAGGCAAGACATACAATGTCCACTTCTCTGTAGTCCCAACTGTTCCTTGTTATATTACAACAAGCCCTTATCAGCTACTTAAGTTACCTGCCTGCCATTTGGATTTGCAGCCCTGGGACTAGAGGGTCTCCAGGGATCCTTCCACCTTGTCTGTTCATGAGTCTAAAATATCTCTGACCTGAAAAGTCTATCCCAAATCCCTTCCTCAGCTTTCCAAATTTCTGAAAGTCACCATGAAGCTTGACCTTCCTTCTCCAGAAACAGATTGGTACTAACAAAAGAGTTGTCAGGTGTATAAGGGCTTTTGTTCCCTTTTCTCCACATGCCACATCTCAAATACCAGTGGGAAATTTATGGAACTGGACCACACCTGATTTGTTTCAACAGTCTCCAGAGGCTACTATAAGTGATTTCACCATCTAAAAATTTCCAGGCTTTCTCAACTGCACTCTCAAGTTCCGTGGATAAGATTTCAAAGATGAGCTCCATGATCACTGGAACATTGTTTCCCTGTGCTGTGTGTGGCTCTTCAAAGAATCGGTCCTCATGTTTGTACAATGAGGAGTGGTAGAATTTTAAATGAAGGATGCTTTGAATTGCTTCTCAGCTCCTCTCTTCTTTGCTAGGAGACAAACATAGTAAATACCTCTTTTAGGAATTGAAAGTAGATTTTAGTCTGCACCAGACTCTATGTGTGTATGGAGAGAGAGGAGAAAGCACAGTCCTTTAAGGTCTAGATGGCCACAGTACATTGATATTTGCAGTTCCTTTCTGGATAGACCTCATTCCAGAATGTCTTCAATGCAGAAAGGCTCTCTTCCATCCACCAAAGTTAGAAACTCACTAGCTTAAGTTAGTTCTTAAAATTAATAACCCCATGGAATTTTTAAACAGTTTTGTTGATATATAATTCTCATACCATTCCACTGGTCCACTTAAAGGGTATCTATCAATGGTTTTTAGTATATCCACAGAGCCATGTGCTTCCATCACCACAACCTAATCTCAGTACATTTTCATCACTCCCCAAAGAAGCCCTGTACCCAATAGCAGTCACTCTCCATTTCCCATTCCCACTCCCACATCCAACCCTAGGCAAATACTAATATACTTTCTGTCTCTACAGATTTACCTATTCATATAAATGAAATGATACAATATGTAATCTTTTGCATCTAGCTTCTTTCACTTAGCATAATGTTTTCATTTTTTTAACGTTTATTTATTTTTGAGACACAGAGAGACAGAGCATGAATGGGGGAGGGTCAGAGAGAGAGGGAGACACAGAATCTGAAACAGGCTCCAGGCTCTGAGCAGTCAGCACAGAGCCCGACACGGGGCTCGAACTCACGGACCATGAGATCATGACCTGAGCCGAAGTCGGCCGCTTAACCAACTGAGCCACCCAGGCGCCCCTTAGCATAATGTTTTCAAGGCTCATCTATGCTGTGGTATGTATGGCTGAATAATATTCTATTACACAGATATACTATTTTGTTTATCCATCACTTTTTTAAAAAATATAATTTATTGTCAAGGTGGCTACCATACAGTGTACAGTGTGCTCTTGATTTTGGGGGTAGATTCCTGTGATTCATCGCTTCCATACAACACCCAGTGCTCAGCCCAACAAGTGCCCTCTTCAATACCCATCACCCGTTTTCCCCCTCTCCCCCCGCCATCAACCCTCCTCCCGCCGTCAACCCTGTATTTAAGAGTCTCTTATGGGTTGTCTCCCTCTCTGTTTGAAACTATATTTCCCCTCCCCTTCCCCTCCATGGTCTTCTGTTAAGTTTCTCAAGTTTCAAATATGAGTGAAAACATATGATATCTGTCTTTCTCTGACTGACTTATTTCACTTAGCATAATACCCTCCAGTTCCATCCACATTGTTGCAAATGGGAGGATTTAATTCTTTCTCATTGCCAAGTAGTATTCCATTGTATATATAAACCACATCTTCTTTATCCATTCATCAGTTGATGGACATTTGGATTATTTCCATTTCTCCTTAAAAACTCTCACATACAAGTTTCCGTGTGGACGTATTTTCAATTGCCTTGGGTATATACCTAAGTGAAATTACTAGGCCATTTGGTGACTCTACGTTTAAAATTTTGAGAAATTCCCAAATTGTTTCCAAAGTGATTGCACCATTTTGCCCCCAGCAATTTATGAGAATTCCAACTTCTCTACATTCTCACCAACACTCAGTATTATTTGTCTTTTTGACTAAAGCCATCCTAGTAAGTGTAGAGTCATACCTCATTGTGCTTTTGATTTGCATTTCCTGAATAGCTAACGATGTGGAGCATCTTTTCATGTGCTTATTAAACATTTGTATATCTTCTTTGAAGAAATGTCTATTCAGACACATTGCCTCTTTTTTAATTGGGCTATTTATTTATTAGTGGATTACAGTTCTTATATATTCTAAATATCAGTCCCTTAATAGGGACATAATTTCCAAGTATTTTCTCCAATTCTGTGGTTTATCATTTCATTCAAAAAATATCCTTTGACGCATAAAAGCTTTTAATTTTTATAAAGTTCAATTTATCCATTTTTTTCTTTTGTCACTTGTGATTTTGATGTCATATCTAAGGAGCCTTTGCCCCACCCAAGATCACAAAGATTTATGACTGTTTTCTTATAAGAATGTTCTAGTTTTAACTCTAGTAATCAGGTCTATGGTCATTTTGAGCTAATTATTGTGTATGGAGTGAGGTGGGGCTACAACTTCTAACTTCCCTTTTGATTTCTTCTTTGGTCCATTATTTAGGAGTGTATTGTTTAATTTCCACATACTTGTGAATTCCTGAGATTTCCTTCTCTTATTGATTCCTCATTCCATGTGGTCAGAGAATGTACTTGTATGAGTTCAATCCTTATAAATTTCTCAAGGCTTATTTTATGGCCTAACATATTATGGACTGTGGAGAATGTTCCACATGTGCTTAAGAAAGATATGTATTCTGCCTTTGTCGAGCAAAGTGTTTCATAGATACCTTGTACTTCTGCCTAATTGTGCCATTCATGATTTAAAGGAGGTATTATCTCCAACTATTTTTGTTGAATAGTCTATTTCTCCTTTAAATTATTTCTGTTTTTATTTCATATATTTTGGGGCTCTGTTCTTAAGTGCACATATGTTTATAATCGCTAATATATTCTTGATGGATTGAAGCTTTTATTGTTATAAAATGTCCCTCTTTATCTCTAGCAACATATTTTTGTTTTAAAGTCTATTTTGTCTGATATTAATATAGCCACACCAGCTTTCTTATAGTTGCATCTTTATCCATCTTTTCCCTTCAAACAATTTATATATGAATCAAAAGTATATCTCCTATAGACAGTATATGGTTGCATCTGTGTTTTTATCTAGTCTGACAATCTCTACATTTTGACTGAATAGTTTAATCCATTCA
The DNA here is from genome assembly GCF_028749965.1 of Puma concolor. Classification (NCBI taxonomy): domain Eukaryota; kingdom Metazoa; phylum Chordata; class Mammalia; order Carnivora; family Felidae; genus Puma; species Puma concolor. The sequence goes on along the minus strand of NC_141676.1, from coordinate 47,845,284 downwards.
CATTTAATATTATTATTGATATAGTTGGATTTACATTTGCAATTTTACTTTTTGTTTTCTCTATGGCTCATCAATTTTTTTGTTCCTCTATTCCTCCTAACTGCTTTCTTGTGAATTACATGAATATTTTCTTGTAGAACATTTCAATTTCTTTAATGATTTTTTAACTGCATTTATTGGATTATTTTCTTAGTGGCTGATCTAGAGTTTACAATATACATCTTAATCCATCCAAGCCTCTTAATTCTAATGAAATATAGAAACTTTACTCCTTATGTAGCTTTAGTCTCTCCTCTCCATTTTTGTGCCTTTGTGTTATTATTGTCAAATACATTACATTTCTATATGTTATATGCCAGCAATACCATTATATGATATATATTGCTTTATGCAATTCCTCTTAAAATCTGTTAAGAGAAGAAATGAGAAATATGGAACTATACTTTTATAATTGCTTGTAATGTACATTTCCTGGTACTCTCTATTTTTTTGTGTGTAAATTTGAATTCCTGTCTGGTGCCACTTGCATTCAGCCTGAAGAATATCCTTCAGTATTTCTTATAAGGTAGAGCTGATAGCAACAAATTCTCCCAGTTTTGTTTATCTGGAGATGTCTTTATTTTGCCTTTGTTTTTGAAGGATAGTTTTGCTGTATATAAGATTCTCAGCCTCCATTGTTTCTGATGAGAAATATACTATTAACCTTATTGCAGGTGATGGGGAGTTTTGTTCTCTGCTTTCAAGGTTTTCTCATTGTCTCTTAGCAGACATGCCACTGGTACACTTTATGGCGTCCTCCATTTCTCCAAGGCTCAGCTCACTTTTCTTCATTTGTTTTTCCTCTCTCTTCAGATTTCATAAATTCTGTTGATCTACCTTTAAATGTGCTGTCAACTCAAATCTCATTTTAAATGCCTCTAGTGAATTTTTTCATTTTTTTCATACTTTTCAGGTCCAGAATTTCAACTGTGTTCTTTATTTATCTTTATTGATATTCCCTATTGGTAAGATATTGTCATCCTACTTCCCTCTATTCTTCCATCAAAGTTTCCTTTAGTTCTTTAAACAAATTTAGAATAACTATTTTTGAAGTCCGTCTGGTAAGTCCAACATCCAGGTCCCCTCAAAGACAGTTTCTGTTATCTGCTTTCCCCCCGTTATGTTCCCCTGTCTTTGATGTCTCTTAAGTATTTGTTGAAAACCAGACATTTGAGATAATTTATTTTAGCCACTCTGGATATGATCACTCAGGACATGTGGGTGTTGTTTGCTTAGTTGTTTAGTGATTTAGATAGTCTAGTTCTGTGAATCCTTTACCCCACAAAGTGTGTAGTCTCTAATGTCAATCCCCAGAGACTGTATCTTTGGCCACGTGCACAATGTTCCTGACCCCCTATCCAGGCCCCTAGGGTGACAATGGTTTAGCAGGGCCCTTTGGCTTGTTTGTTTTTTGTTTGTTTTATTTTGTTTTGTTTTACTATCACTTTCACTTATCTCCCTGTGAAGCTTCTGGCTGGACTGCCCTATTGGAATCACATCTAGCTGTTAGCCTCCACTAATTGCTACCTGACTGCTCTATTGCTTTCTTCTTTTTCTTTTTAAATAATTTATCATCAAGTTAGCTAACATACAGTGTATACAGTGTAGTATTGGCCTCTGGAGTAGAATCCCGTGATTCATCACTTAAATACAACATCCAGTGTTCATCCTAACAAGTGCCCTCCTCAATGCCCATCACCCATTTTCCCCATCCTCCCAACCCCCCCACCCCCATCAATCCTCAGTTCGTTCTCTGTTAAGAGTCTTTTATAGTTTGCTTCCCTCTCTGTTTGTAATTTATTTCTCCTTCCTTTCCCCTATGGTCTTCTGTTAAGTTTCTCAAATTCCACATATGAGTGAAAACATATGATGTCTGTCTTTCTCTGACTGACTTATTTCACTTAGCATAATACCCTCCAGTTATACCCACATTGTTGCAAATGGCAAGATTTTATTCTTTTTCATAGTTGAGTAGTATTCCATCACATCTGTGTGTGTGTGTGTGTGTGTGTGTGTGTGTGTGTACACACACCACATCTTCTTTATCCATTCATCAACTGATTTTCAATAGTGACTTTAGGTATAAATTTCTCCACAGTCTGAAACACTTAAATTCAGGCTCCTTTGCAGGCTTCTTTGTCTTTGAAGTCAATCTTTGAGGCTTGTTTTAACCCCACAGGACAGTTCTTCTCAGATGTCTCTTTCTCTGGGTCTCTCTGTTAAACTTCTAGCTGGTCTAGCTGACCTACTGCAGCTCTTGTTGCTATTAAGGAGCTACCAGCCTCCTCTTAAATGCTTTCAAGCTTGAAATTCCTCACAGTTTGTTCCAAATGAAGTCAGTTCCTTCAGGGAGAGCGATAGAACTCTGTTCTTCTAGCCTGCCTCTTCTCCTAGGCAGAATCTCTGTACCACTGCTCTGGAGCTAGGGGTGGTGGGAACCACAGCCTGATTCTCTCAGAGTGACATGCCTGCTCTATGTGTGTGGTGCTGGGTGGAGATAGTAGCCACTGGTCTTCTTGAACAGCCACTCCTGGCATGGAAACTTCACTTTATGTGTGAGCTGGGGTGGTGGTGATTACAACCCAGTATTCTTGGCCTGGGGTAGAGTTTCTACCCTACAAGAGGGAGTTGCGTGGCAGAAAGCAGCCCCAGACTTAGCCATGCTTGCATGTAATAAAGCTTCTGCAACACAGAGCTGGAAGAGATGAGAAATGCAGTGGCCTGTGCCTCCTGAAGAGAAATTATAGCCCTAGAATAGGAGCTAGGAGGAAAAGGAAACCCAATCTTCTCCACATCTACCCAGAGAACAGCTTCTGTCTGTGAACTGGAGTTCAAAGGGGGAGCAGGATCATGTCTCAAAAGCCACAGTGTTGCTGTTCTAACTGAGGTTTAGTAGATTTTCTTGAATAAGTATTTCTCCATTTCATGTATGCACACAGAACAACTTTCAGAGACTTTAAATGGCTGGGGTTCTTTAAATAATTTTCAAAACAGATGAACATAGAGGAAGGGAAGGAAAAATAAGATAAAAACAGAGAGGAAGGCAAACCATAAGAGACTTTTAAAGACAGAGAACAAACTGAGGGTTACTGGGGGGGGTGGGCTAAATGGGTGTTGGGCATTAAGAAGGGCACTTGTTGGGGTGAGCACTGGGTGTTAAATTAAGTAATGAATCACTCAATTCTATTCCTGAAACCATTATTATACTATACGTTAGCTAACTTGGATTTAAATTTTTAAAAAAAGAAAAGAAAAAGAAAAAAATAATAAAATCATTTTCACCAGTTATGTTTGTATCACTGGGGAAAGGATCCACAGAGCTCCTCATACTGCCATCCCTAAAGTGCTTCTCCTAACCCCACATGATTTGCACTGAAAAAAAGACTGATTGAGGAAACAGCTGGCTCCATTTACCAGTGCTCTGTTTACTTCACTGTAGCCGTATTTTCTAAATTAAAAATAAGGGACATGTGCTCTGGCAAGGGCTTTGTACAGCTTCCAGGTACGGGAACCAGAAGGGCAGTAAATGTTGGAAATACTAGAATTTACAATTCATTTATACGGTTTCTGGGGACAACAGATCAGAATATGTGAAAATGTGTTGCCCCAGAAAATCTGGGGATATATAATTGCTAAAACTCTGGTTCTCCTGGACAGCTAGAAGGGATTCCTGGCTAATACAAAGTCTCCTTTGAAAGGGGACAGTTCTAAGCCATGTCTTCCCATCAACCATCTCAACTTGCATTTGGTGCTTCTCCAAAGACAATCAATTAATTCTTTTTTTTTTTTCAACGTTTTATTTATTTTTGGGACAGAGAGAGACAGAGCATGAACGGGGGAGGGGCAGAGAGAGAGGGAGACACAGAATCGGAAACAGGCTCCAGGCTCTGAGCCATCAGCCCAGAGCCCGACGCGGGGCTCGAACTCACGGACCGCGAGATCGTGACCTGGCTGAAGTCGGACGCCTAACCGACTGCGCCACCCAGGCGCCCCAACAATCAATTAATTCTAATAGGGATTTAACATGGAGGGACTGGGCTCTAAAGAAAAAACACCAGCAGCCAAGACTAAGTCTTGCCATGGAACACCCATCCTCCAAGGCTGGAAATGGGCTGCTTTGTTTCAACTCTGAATCAGCCATCACCTATGCATTCAGAATCTACTTTTCTCTCTTGGGCAACTTGGGAATTTCTCAGCTAAAGCCTAGATCTATGAATGTAGGCAAGGGGAATGCAGCCTGGCAAAGTTGGGGAAAGTTAATAGGGCTGTCTCTGACACTTCATTCCCAAATGTTCTTAAAATCAGACTCTGAAGTCACCAGGGAAATCTGGTTTTGAAATGATAGACAGCCCCAATCCCCTCAGCCATCAGGATAACACACCCTCCCTGGAAATATGCATCTGTCTAATTGCTCAAGATTGTGTACAAACTGAATATTCATGATCTTCACATTGACACAAAGGCTATATTTTTAAATGCTGCTACCCAATATTTAAAATCCTTTTTCTGTCCTTAAAAAGACTCATAGATTTTATTGGATCCACTGCAATTTGAGGCACCTGGCTAGCTGGGGACTACATGGACTACGAGCCACAGATCTCCAGAATGGGGGAAGAGGGCAGAAAGTACTCGAGTCAGAGCTACTGCAAAGCATAGTGAGTTTAGTATCTATAGATTGAATAAATATGTCTTAGTCATATATGTGTGACCAGTTTTCAAGGAAGTGCATTGGTGTGTTTAATAAGTTAAAACTCCATTTAAAAGGATTATTGAATTTCTGATTGTCTGTCATCATGTGTGGTCTCCACTGGTGACACCATCCTGACCATGCCATGTACCTGGCTGGGTCTCAGTTTTAGGATCAGTAAAGTGAGGCAGGCTTACTACTCAGGTGACCTGTCCCACATTACCGGGGAGTGGGGAGGGAAGGGGTGGACATGCAATCTGTTCATGGTCCTAGACACTCTGGACGGCCTCTGGCAACATCATACCAATGAGTGGCACACCAGAATTTGAACCAAGTTTATCTGACTAAAACTCAGCACCTCATCTGAGCTGGTAGAGGTAAGGCTGCTGTGTATCAGAAGGGCATGTTTAGAACCAGAACCCAGAGCACCATTTCAGAGCTTCCAGAAGCTTCCTGAACGTTGTTCCTGTCCTCTCAAGCTGGCAAAAACCAAAAGGCCTCCACTCCCAAGGCAAAGAGAAAGAGATAAGGAATTTGGGAAGCTTTTCTGCCCCAGGGAAGAATCAGCCTCAATGACAGTTTGGTATTAACTAGCTCAGCCATGCAGGGAGGCATAATTAGTTTCCCAGCCCAGAGTTTCATTCCACCGGTCCCCCACACCCCAAGGGCTACACAATCTGTTTGAAATGAAAAGAAAAATAAAATCACTGCTCTCCTCGGCTGACCCATCAGGCTATTGCTCCTGGCCGTGGGCAAAAGGTGAGGCAGCCATCTGCCTGCTGAGGTAACAAAGAATGGAATAGTCATTTTTAAATGACATTTTCCATTTTTCCCCTATGTCTACTACGCGCTGTTCTACCCTACTGTTTAAATGATTCTTTTCAAATTGAAAATATCAGGGAATAATAGGAAAAGAAAAATCACAGTACTCTGTGGTTCCTGCTAATGGGCTGCTCTGTCCCAGTGGGCCAAGTCAGAGAAGAACCTTCTTCCTGAGCGGGCCTGCTGACGGCAGCAGGTGGGTGAAGGTGCGTGGGGCCACTGTGAAGGGCTTACGGGTCCCAACCCAAACTGACACCCATGGGGGGTGTTATTCCACAGGTGGCCACCAGGGAACCAAGAGGATCAGCCTGCCCAATTTCTAGTTCCGCTACCGCGCCAACTTCCAGCCTCGGTGCCCAAGGACTTGCGACAGCGCAGGTAGAGAAAACGCCCTCCTGAGTCCAGAGTGGCCCCCTCTGAGAATTCTTCCTCCTCTAGGCAGACAGTTGCTGCCACCTCCCTCCTGGGTGTGGGAAGGAAGAGCTGGTCCCAACTTACTACCATCACCCAAAAGCCACCTCAAGATGGTGGGATCCATTGCGAGGTTCTCACAGGCCTCGGCATGGACAGGAGCCCAAGCTGCTGCCACTTGGACTGGGAAGCCAAAGGCCAACTTTCCCTTAGCTCCTAGGGCCCCGAGGAATTCTCGATCCTTTCTTAGAAATTAAGCTATGCTTTCAACTTCTTATGGGCTCTCTAGGTGTCCATTTAAGTGACCCCAACTCTGTCCCTCCTTTTGAAGCAGAGCTTCCCTGTTCAGCTACATCTTTTCTGGCATTTTTCTCCACTTTTTGGTGCAGGTTTGTTTTTCCCCTTCTGTACCTACAAGATTGCTTTCATTTGAAAGTGACCACAAGTGACAGCTTTATTAAAATAAAGATATCGAGGGTCCCCTGAAGGCTTCACACTCCTCTCACCAGCTGATTCCTGGGGGATCTCGGTGCAGGAAAGCACATTTTGCGCGCGCGTACACACACACACACACATACACACACACATACACACACTCTACTGAGCTGCTGCTTCCCTTTGATTAAACCTTGCTAGGGCAGTATGAGCTGTGAGGTGCCTTGAAAGAGACCCCAGAAATGCGTGTTTTCCTGTCCCTGACCCAGAAGGAGGACACAGCCTGAGACAGCCTCGTGCAAGCCACCCCTAAGCCTGGAGGGATGAGAATCAGTTCTTCAGTCCCCTGGCCTCCCTTCCAGACAGCTTTGAAGCCAGATACCTGGCTATGAATGTTCTTACTAAGTGGTTTCAGGCAGGCCTGCTTATTTATTCATTCAGTCACTCAACAAATTCCTACTTAGCCCCAACTACATGCCTGCCACTGTGTCAAACAGGAAATTGGAAAAATTAGGACTCTGTCCACCCTCAAGGAACCCAGAGTGTAATGAGAAAAGCAGATTAATCGTTACAGTATGGTACAACTTTCTCATCTATAAAATGGGGCTAATGATTTCACAGGCTTATTTTAAAGCTTATATAAGATGAAGTGAATTAAACCGTGCCAAACATCTAGTCAGTGACCGATAAGTGTCAATTTTCTCTCATTTCCTCTTCCTGATGTAAAATCTCTGCCCCTCCTTCATGGGCACCACCACTGGGATCTGGAAAGCTGGGAAGAAGTCTGCTCCCAGTATAGAGGTCGCATCTCCAGGAGCTGCCACGTACTGCTGGGAACCGAAGTCAGGTCCTGCTAACAGCCGTGTCCTCAATCCTTAAGATGATCCCAGGCAGTAGAGTGCCAGCCCCAGGCACTCAGGCCACAGAGAGGGGACTAAGGGATCCCCTCAGACCCCATCTAAGGAAATCTATCCGTCCCTTGTCCCTTAAGCATCTGGCTTCATCTGAGAATATATAACCAAGGGTTTATTTTCCCACTGCAGAAACTTCTTCTGAGGTTGAAAGAAGTAAAAGGATGTAGAGGGAAACTTTCTAGACTTGATTCAGACCTCTCCATCCCCATCCCAAAGTCTCCAGGGCCCAGGGGAGGGCCACCAGTACAGTCACCAAATTGTACTGGGGCTTGGATCCCTCAGCAAACAGGTTGAGGGTGTGGGTGCTGTTACTTCTGGGCTCTAGCATGCTCTGATTCTAAGTAAAGATCTTTCTAGATCTTTACCAGGCTAGAGCATTCCCAACTGAGATACAACTTGAGAAATCTCAGTCTTCTTTGCTAATAGATGAGGGAAGAGGGAAGGGCTGCACTGAGCTGTACAACAATACCATACATTCCTAATATGGACCAGTGTGAAATAAGACATTTAATTCTCAATTTATAAATATCAAGGCAACTTTCTGTACTTTGAAAGTAATTACAGACTCAAAAATCCTTATGCCTGTGTTGCTAAAAACAACTGGATGTTGTTGAAAAACACTTAAGATTCACAACTGTACAGTTTTAGGTAAATACAATAATTATTTTTCTGTGACCCAAACACTCCCTGCTAATCAAGAAATGGCAATCGCCCAGGAGGTTTCATAGTTATTTATTACAATTCTCTCTAGTAAGAAAGCAAAACCATCCCTCAGTTTTCTGCTGTCACTAGAATCTTTTTCACAAGCACTTTAAATAGTTAAGTACTAAAAGAAAAAAAAAATGTAGAGTGGAGCTTCCTGATGTGAAACTACATCTATCCTGAGTTGTAAAGAACGTATATTAAAATTATATCACACAACAAAATACACATTTTGCAGAGGGGGTAGAAAGAAAAGATTAAATTGAGTCTCCCTGACAATTGTCTTAAATCACACCTTCCTGCCTGCAATCGAAATTATAAGTCACGTTGCTTGGAATTAAATCAAATTCACCCTGGCGGGAAGATAGGCTGACGTGACTGCAATTCTGTCAGCAGGTCAAAACACACACACACAAAAACCCAAGTCTCTCCTTAAGGAGACTCTCTTTCCGTCATCGGGGAGAGTCCTTCCCATCCATCACTGGGGAAATGAGACTCTGACCAGGTAACTGGGCACCTTGCATAATTCTCCCACCAGCCAAGCTTCCTACAAACATAGCACATTCCTGACATGGTCTGCTGCCCACTGCAATGCCAAGTGGGTTTTACAAAACAAATATTTCTCTACAAACAGGAGCAGGTCCCCAGGCTGGCAGGCTTAGAATTTCAGAGAAGTAGGCAAGTCAGACGGAGACACTTGAGTATTAGCATTAGTTCGGGCTCCCCTCTCATCTCACTTCTGACCTTCTCAGGCTAGATGTAACTGGGGAAGTCTTAGCATACACATCATGTCTAATGGCACTGAAATGGGCTTCAAATCTGCTATTCTAGGCATTACAACCAGAAAATACATTCCTGATCGTGTTTTCTATGTGAGCTCCAAGAAGGAAAGATAGTGGAAATGAAGGAAAGAGGGAAAGAAGGAAGCCTGAAGAAAAGAATGTGCTTCCTGCTCCTATGCCTGCTCCATGACAGGCAGGGTGGGGGTGCTTTCCCGCATGGCATCTCATTTCATCAGCACAATGATCCCACAGTGTTTAGGGAGCAACCGCCCTCCTTTCTACAGCTGGGGAAACTGAGGCACAGGACAGCGAAGAGACTTGCCCAAGGTCACCCACCCTGAAAACAGCAGCACCGATTCCAGCCACTGACTGCCTGCATGCTTTTCCCCACATTAAATGAGAGGCGCAGGTAACTGCTGGTTAAGATCTGAGCTTACCCTCTCCAGATCGTCCCTGCTCCACTCCTCTTAATCCTCCTCATTCTTCCGAGATGTGTCATAAGCCCCAGTTCCTCCAGGAAGTCCGTTCTGATGATGCACTCTTCTAGAATTCAATTTTAACCCTCATTACACTAGTTAGCTTGCAAAAGATCTTCAACGGTTTCTTGTATTGTCTTCTAGGCCTGATTATGAGCTTCTTAAAGGAAAGAACCATGTCATATATATTTTTTCATCTCCTGACATGCCTGGCACAGAGTCAAGCCCTTGCAGAGTGCTCAGGGAGTAGCCACAGAACAGCCTGGATTGATGCCTTTAAAAGCTGGGCTTCTCTGCTAACCCCTGCCCATAGCTCCCCATTTCTCCCACAGTGGCCTACAAGGCCTGCACAATCTGCTCTCCAACCAGCACTTCTCTGGCCTCATCCCCCACCCCTTTCTTCCATAATCACTCTGCTCTGGCCACACTAGCTAACCCACGGTTCCTCAAACACACCAGGCACATTCCTACCCCAGGGCCTTTACACTGTTCCCTCCACCTCGAAATCTCTTCCCCCAGACAGAGTTCACACCTAACTTTCTTCAAGTCCTTGCTGACAGGACAGCTCCTGATCATCTCATTTTAATTACAACTCCTTTATATTTTTGTCTTTGTTCCACTGATGTACCCTCAGCACTTGCTAGGCACTCAATAAATGCTGGTTGGATGACGGAAGGGAAGGATCTGAGCATGTGACCAACAGAAAGCAGGAGTACGTATCAGGTCACTGTCAAATTCCCAATCATATTGGGGAAGAATAGGAACTTGGAAGCAGGTCTGCAGTTTCTCCCAACCATCTCATGCCCCACCCCCAACTGCTGGCACCCTGCCAGGATCCAAACTAATGCCAGCCTTGGAGTCCACCTCCTATATCTGCCCACAGAGCTAGGGGCCCACCATTATATCCACTTTACCTGAACATTCCATTTCCTCAATTAAATGGGAAGTTCCTGGCAAACTCGGACATGTCTGCTGTTTCTTTTGTGTGCACCAGTCCCCTCCATGGTCCCCCACCCGATCCCATGCCCTGAGCCTGGAGGACCCCCAAAAACCTTAGGTCTGAGTGAGTGGTGGAGATGGGCTTGCTCACACTAAGTCCTCTCCTGAAAAAAAATGATACTGTTGGCTTCAAAGGGCCATGCCCTGGAACCTCTTTCAGCTTTCCTGAGTGTTCAGTCCCGGCCAGCTCCTGGCACAGGCATCCTCTTGTGTCTCCAGGGAAGGATACCAGCAAAACAGCCACTTGGTAACCCATCTCAAGGCCTCGCTTCTGTCATGAATCTTTCTTCCAGTCTCATCGGCAACCTTTCTGCTGTAAGTAAGGGATAAGCTTTTTTTCTCTTGATCAGCATCGCTACAGCAGAAAAACAAGAGGATCCCTGACCTATTACTAAGGGGCTTAGCAAAGTAATGGGGTTTTACCTCTTAGTAAGCACATAATCTTGGACAAGTTAACTACAGTTGCTGAGCCTGGATTTCCTCATCTGTAAAATGGCACTAACAGCATCCCACAAGGTTCCTTACAAGGCTAAAGTGATGTAACACATGCAAAGCATTTAGCACGCAAGAGATGCTCAACAAACATTAATTCTCTTCTTCCTCCCATCTCTTCTCCAGACAACTTCAGGCCTATTTCTACAACACTTCCTCACTGGTTTCTTTTTCCAACTTCTGAATCTTTGATAAAAGTCTCTTGTATCCACTTCCCACTACATTTCCCCTCGAATATAAATCTCCAGATTCTAGTAAAATATTTTTTTAAAAACCTGGCCCAGGCACCTGGGTGGCTCAGTCGGTTAAGCATCTGACTTTGGCTCAGGTCATGATCTCACAGTTTGTGGGTTCGAGCCCCACATTGGGCTCTGTGCTGACAGCTCAGAGCCTGGAGCCTACTTTGGATTCTCTCTCTCTCTCTCTCTCTCTCTCTCTCTAAGATAAATAAACATTAAATTTTTTTTTTAAAAAAGCCTAGCCCAATTATAGACTTGGAGGGTCTACATCATAATCCCTACAATGTATACTTTCCTCCAAACAGTCTTTTAGAAAATAAAGCAAATCAGAGGATCAGTTTATTATTAAGCTGAGATTTAGATGTGGAAGAAACCAAAATGTTAAAAGACTCACTGTTCCAAGCCCTTGAACTGAGAGGCAGGTCTAAAGCCTCTCCCACACATATATCACCAACCGCCCCCCCTTTCCTCTGTGGCTCCTTCTGTCCCATCAGGGAAATATTATGATGATTAATTAGACAACGCCTGTCCCGTTGGTCAAGATCCTTTGAGGTGGGAACCACATAAACACCAAGCATCATAACTGCAATAAAAAGAAACCAGAAAACCCCTCAGCTCTGGGACCCTAACCAAGGCAGAGCTAAATAAATCTGGAGCAGAATATCAGGAAGGATCTTCCACATGGATAATAGAAAATGTCACCAGCATAAACAGGAAGAGAGATTAGTTCAATAAAGGAATAAAGGCACATTTGCGGGTCTCAAGTAAGATTTTTGCTTACTTTTAACTTCCCAGCATATAACTCACAAGGTTATTAATACAGACTCCTACTGTTTTGGGCAAATAAACAGCTGCTGATGTTTTGTGCCCAAACCACTTTATTAGAGCTTTCCTTTACAGCAATTGTTTTTTCCTTTCCAAATCCTAAGAGGCTCAGACAGTTAAAAAACAGAGTGCCAAGGCAGGAGGAATAACAAAGGAGAGAGGAGGCAGCCTGTGTGGGCAGAGAGAATGGGGCAGGGGCTGCTGGGACCCTCACTGTCCTCTTTACTACTCTTGGACAAAGTCAACATTCAAGAGCAGAGACCAGAAGACACAGATAGGGTGCAATCACAAGGGCTATTTTTGCCCTGATGCTAGGAGCTGTCATTAAACAGAATTTAACAGTGTGAGAAGATAAGGATGACCAACCATCCAGGTTTGCCCGGGTTCGAGGGGCTTCCTTGGAGCCAGGAACTACAGTTTTAAAATAGGGAAAGTCCTGGGGCACCTGGGTGGCTCAGTCTCTTAAGCGTTTGACTCTTGATGCGAGCTCAGGTCATGATCTCACTGTTTGTGAGTTCGAGCCCTGCATTCAGGCTCTACACTGACAGAGGAGTCTGCTTGGGATTCTCTTTATCTCTCTTTACCTCTCTCTCTCTCTCTCTCTCTCTCTCTCTCTCTCTCTCTCTCTCTCCCTGCCCCTCCCCCACTCACACGCACTCATGCTCTCTCGCTCTCAAAATAAATAAATTAATTAAAAAACAAAACAATGCCCAGGGAAAGTCCTGGGCAAACGGGACAAGTTGATCACCCCAGAAGACACACGACTCTGTCAATGGACAGGAAAGCACTCAGCATAGCGCCTGGCACACAGTGAGCGCTCTCTAGTCCCACGTGGAATTGGAATGAGCTCTAGCTTGCCTCGGGCACCTTCTGCTTCTCCTGCAGGACAAGTTCCTGGGGGTTTATGATGTTCCTAGTAGATCCACAATGATCCAAGAGAGAGGGCTCTCCACAGCTTCTGGAGCAGCACCTTGCTCACCCTTCCAGAGCGAGGCCTCTGCCTCTGGCACCCAACCTTGAGGCTCCTCACCTACATAAGGACAGACCAAGCCACCTGCCTGGCACACCACCCCCACCAGTCCCCCACTTGCCCTGAGGCCTCTGAGCTTACACTTGAACACAGTCTCCAACAGAATGATCTCCTGGTCCTCTCTCTGTGATTTTCACCTTTTTCTTTTTCTTGTGTAGGGAGCATATATGTTAGAAAGTTCCCTTCTTGTCTCCACCACGTACCAGTGTGTGACCTTGGGCAAACTCTCTAAGTGTCTATGTCTAACTGTCCTCACCTCTAAAACTCTCCGTCCACGTTGCAAAGGTAAAAAGCAACCTCGCATGGACAGCATCTAGTCCAGTCCTTGCCACACAGGAGTTCTCTTTCTCCGTGCCTCCTGATATAATCAATCTTCAATACTTGATATGCCTGTTGCTTTTAAAATAAGCCAAGGGTTTGGCTAGGATTCTCATTTGTCACTTCTGAAGCTTCAAATCCCCTCTTAGCTTTCTTACTCTTATATTCATTGGCTCAAGCAATTTTGGTCCTGTTCTCCTAAAGTTCCAGAGGCTATTAGCCTGACACTTATGGGTCCAGGATTCAAATCCTGTCCTGCCCAGGTCCCTGAATTACCTTCCCATTTCTCTGGGATCTCAATGGCCTTTAAAGGTCCATCCCAGGGGCGCCGGGGTGGCTCCGTCAGTTAAGCGTCCGGCTTCAGTTCAGGTCATGATCTCGCGGTCCGTGAGTTCGAGCCCCGCGTCGGGCTCTGTGCTGACAGCTCAGAGCCTGGAGCCTGTTTCAGATTCTGTATCTCCCTCTCTCTGACCCTCCCCTGTTCATGCTCTGTCTCTCCCTGTCTCAAAAATAAATTAAAAAAATACGTTAAAAATTAAAAAAAAAAAAAAAAAAGGTCCATCCCAGGACACAGAGATGGATGGGCAAAGCAAACAAGTCACCAGGGCTTAAAATGCAATACTCAGCAATCTTAAACAGGGCTGCACCTCTGTCTTAAACTCTGGACAATGGCTATTCTAAAGAGGTGGCCCTAAGCCTCCTCTTCAGACATCATTTTTCATTGTTCTCATCTGTCCCAAGGAGAGGGGTGCAGATACCACTCTTCTGGATCTTCCCAAACACAGTACTTTGTGAACTCCTGAAGAGAGGCAGTAACAAAACGTAGCCCAGAGAACCATCTGCTGGCTCTAACACCATTTCACCAGTGGCCTCATACGGAGAGCCTGTCACAGTCTCATTGGGACTGCACACTTAGGACTTTCACAAAGCTTCATTAAGGGCAGTTTCATCTCTGAAAAGCAAGCCTTCACAAAACTGATGGTGAATGATGGGCAGTGAAACAGCTACATCAGAACCCCATACCCACTGGGACGATTTGTCCTAGCAATATATTTTAGTCCATAATCCTGTAGTCGGCGGGAGGTGGGGGGAGGGGGGAGGAGGAGCCCCTGGGTGGCTCAGTCGGTTAAGCACCTGCCTTCGGCTCAGGTCATGATCTCACGGTTTGTGAGTTCGAGCCCCACGTGCTCTGTGCTGAGAGCTCAGAGCCTGGAGCCTACTTCATATTCTGTCTCTCTCTCTCTCTCTCTCTCTCTCTCTCTCCCTCCCTCCCTGACTCGCATTCCATCTCTCTCTCAAAAATACACAAACATTACAAAAAATTTTTTTAAAAGAAAAGACATAATCGTGTAGCCAGCAAAACTACCCAAGCATTAGTGTTCATATAATCAGGAATCCTCTTGCTTAAAGTTCCAGTTGGCTGCACTCAGCTGGGTCCATAAAAAGTACACAGCCCCACAAATAGGACTCCAGGACAGCAGTTGTTCCCGATTACTACCACAACAAATTTTAGATTGGAACAGTTGTACGGTGATTGGTCGTTAACAATAACTAAAATACCAAAACATACGAATGATTAAGTTTAACTAGTAAGTTGAAGGGATTTCAAGGTTATCACATTCTCTTGCATACTAATCCGCTTCTTGAGTGGGAGGAAAAAGGACAGAGTGAGAATGCGTGCACCGTGTAGGGACATGCTCCATCCTGGCCCCACCCTGGGGCGTGTGCCCTGCATGTGAAGGCATGCGTGTGAGGAGAAGGAAAACATTCAGCGCTTCCATACTCACACACTGTATTGTGGAACGGAGCTGCTCCACCCCCAAAGGCAGACTGAGATTTGATAAGCTGGTAATTGTAGGCACCATGGAATAATCAAATCTCTACCCAACTCAAGGACCCCCAGCGCCAGAGAGACATTCAAGGCCAGCATGAAAAGTGAGGGCAAGCAACACTCATATCATCTGGATCATGAACCAGCAGACCTAGCCCCCTCCACCCCTTGCACTCTGTTGCGGTTGCCCATCTCACATTTATGGGCTTCTGCCCCTCCATCTTTATGTGTGATCCTCTTTCTTCCCAAATCCCATCTTACTGCCTTCTGGCCACATTCATCACTCATTCAGCCTGGTGCTTCCCACAAAGAACCTTCTGCGCAGCATCACCTCTTACTAGACTGCCTTCCTATATGCTTCTCCACAGGGCAGCCATCTCTCCTAGACTCCTGGACAGGACCCAAGTAATGAAAAAGGGCAACAATCCTAAAGAGACCCTCAAGCCTCCAAAAGGCAATGGCCCCAAGGCATTTGGCTTCCCAAGTGAAGTGAAGTCAGAAATTCTACAGGATGGTAATGAAGATGGTCCAGTAACCTTGTGTGTGGCTCTGAATCCTATAAATACCTTTGGAAAAACACAGACCAGCATAGCCCAAGTGACTGCAGCTGACCTTCAAGGCCCTCAGACCAGGAAACCAGACTGTGGTTCTCCCACATTTCATTCTGAATTCTCCTTGAGATTCTACATCAACCTACTTATCAAGGGCAAATAACAATTTATGTCGAGTGAGTGGGAAAGAATGTGGAATTCATTTATTTTACAGCCTACACACTTGTGGATAAAAATGAGAATTCTTTGGCCATGGGAAAAAAGTTGTATTCTTTGGCAAGGTTTCCCGACTCCATGAAGATGCGGTCTGGGGCTATTAATAAAGGTAATTGGGCCCAACTTCTAAATCCTGCTCTTGCACTCTCAAAATATCAATCACTGTTACTAATATAATTTCACACGCCATAGTTCATTCCGAAGGAAAAATAGCTTTACTATTTAAATGACACCCTTTCCTCAACTAAACCCCACAAGCACTCAGAAAACATCATATCCTCTTCTTCACAACCATGCCAAGTCAGGGATCAGATGAGAAGGACACCAGCCAATTCTAGGTGACATCCAAAGCTACAAGGGACAAAAAAAAAAAATCTCCCCACATCCAGACCTAGGATATTTTCTGACTTTTAGGGGCCACAAATGGTTTGTAATCAGAGCAAGCAACCTGTTTTTAGTGACATAATATACATTAATATGCATATAATACGCCTAACAAACTTTTAGGAAACAAAAAGCAGTTAATAATCCATTTCTCCCATTGTTGGGATGATCTTGACTCACTGAAGTAAGATAATGGATTTAGAAATTAGTCATATAATGTAATACATTATTAATCACGGTATTCAGAAGGGTAAATAGATATTATAAAAACACTACCCAGGAATTCAATTTCCTTTCAGATGTGTTTACTCTCTTGAATTCTTTATGCTACCATCATCCCTCACAAAAATATAATAGTCAGGCCTTTTTCTCCCAAAACAGTGATTTTCAACCTTTTCTTTAAAAAAAAAAAGCACAGCCTTTTAAAAAGTAAAACATTCTATAGAACACCAAATATAAGGCATGTGAAGGAGGAGATACACTGGCTGCAAGGAGGAGAGCATGTGGGTGCAGGAGGGGTCCAGGAGACTTCAGTTGACCCTTTTATTTGTCAGGTCCCAGATCCAACCTTCCAGAAGCTTGGGGCTGCTTGGGGCCACAGTATGAAAATTACTGCCCTAAGTCATCTATGTAAAGCAAAAAATATGTACATAATATAGAATACAGGCCGTATGTGTGTGTGTGTGTGTGTGTGTGTGTGTGTATAACTAGTGATCTATGTAAATATACCATACATATATATAATATACAAATCACAAAACCTGACATCCCAAGAGAAAAACTGGCAAAAGACACTAATACAAGGTGAAAGTAACAGGGGGAGGTGGGGGGGGGACAGTTATTAAGTTCTACAGTAATCAAAGAAGTACAAATCAAAAGAACACTTAACAGTGATTACCTTTGCCCAGAAAAAGTTAAATGATACCACCAATGCTGGCCAGGTTCCATGAAACTGGTACAAGAATACATTGCAAGTGGCTGTGTAGCAAGATTTTAACAACAATCGTTCATTAAACTATTCCTACTCTTGGAGTCCGTAGTAATCCCACATCTGGAAATAGATCCTTAAAGATAGTTGAAAAGAAGAAAAATGAGGTGGATATGTTCATTTCTGCATTAATTGTAGTGGAAAAGCCAATGTTCTGTAATGGGGAAGTGGTTAAATCAATAATGGTTATACTGATGGTGGAATATTATGCAGTCATTAAAAATACAGTACAAGTTCTCTTTAAGAACCCTCTGCTTTGTCACCTCTCCTAATGAAGCATGCTTTCAATCCCCCTGGGAAACCAGCCCCAGGATGCCTTTGTCCTTCTGTGTCAGCTTTTCTCTCCCGCCCCCACTCACATCTCCAGCTCAGGGCTGAGTTGTTTGGCTACCAACAGTCCTCTGGGTTTGTTCCCAAATATGTTTTTACCTTTGGTACTTGTCATTGTAACAGAATAATTTAATTTAATTACATATTCTGGAAACCAATGGAATATGACTGCTAAAAAGATGAGAGCTGTTGTTTCTAAGAAAATTAATTTAACTGCTTTGCAAAGACTTTATCAAGCTAGTCACTGAAATAGCACTCAAATTGCATGTGAGCAAAATCACTGCGAAGGATGAGGCAAAAGTCGTAGAAATTCAGGCTACTACACAGAGGCTGCTTCATAAGCATCTTCAAGTTCTCAATGAATTTTAAAGGAAACAGAAGTAGAGATCAGTCTTTGTAAAATAGCACATTATGTAAGTGGCTTATGCAAGGAAGAAGATCAGAAAGGCCCCCGCCGCCCCGCCCAATGACAGCCTTGGCCTTAACATCAAAAGGCTTGCAAATGAATGTACAAAATATTCAAAAATAAAATGAAAATAAAATACTTAATGCAGATATGCACTATTTTGTTTTATTCTCTTCTTTACTCAGTTTTTCAATTAACTACCTTAAAGCCCAACTGTATTGAGTAAGAGGGAATCTATTGTTCTTTAAAAACAAGTCCACAGTGGCAGGGTCCGGGAGTGTCTTGATTTACTGTCATATCCAATGTCACCTCTCCACTGTGCTACCTGGCACATATTAGATCTCCAATAAATAAAGACTGAATCAATATACTATGTAGCAAACATGAAAAAATACTTCTAACAAAAAACAAGCTGAAAAAAGGTGAAATATGAAATTACATGCAAACCATGACTACACCTTTTTTTTTAAATACGGAGGCAGATGGGAAAAGTTAGAAGGGAAGGCTCAAATGCAAAATAGATGTGTTAAAGTAAAATGAATTAAAGGCAATTTTATACATTTTTAATTATTTTCTTTAATATTGGCACATTCTTTTACAGATTCAAAAAGATACTAATCAAGAAAAGGAGGGGCGCCTGGGTGGCTCAGTCGATTAAGCATCTGACGTCGGCTCAGGTCATGAACTCACAGTTCATGAGTTTGAGACCCACGTCAGGCTCTAAGCTGACAGCACAGAGCCTGGAGCCTGCTTCGAATTCTGTGTCCCTCTCTCTCTGCCCCTCCCCCACTCACACTCTGTCTCTCTCTCTCAAAAGTAAATAAACATTAAAAAAAAGAAGGAAGGAAGGAAGGAAGGAAGGAAGGAAGGAAGGAAGGAAGGAAGGAAGCAAGGAAAAAGATGAGGAGAAAGCTGTTTCAGTTTCTACGGGACTTCCAAAATAAGACAGGAACCAACACTGAGTAGGTTCCAAGCTCTCCAAAACACAAGCTGCCTTCAACACACCCTCTGCTTCATCCGCCTCACCACGTCCAGCAATCCCATCTTTCTCCTCCGAAGAGTGAACCTGTACGAACACTTATCTCCAGCCCAACAGGATGCTATTTTTGAAATCTGGAGCTATCCACCCTCTCGCTTACCAACTATTTGAAAAAAAATTTTTTTTTCAAAACTGCAATTTACATTCCCAAGAGATTCCCAAACACCATCTAATTAAATCATTCAATCAGAAAACAAATTAAAATGAAATATCACTGCAACCCCCAAGAGGAAAATAAACTTTTCAGTCATGACTAGAACAGACCTCTAGGGTGATGCTCCAAAGCCTCTTCTAATTGCAAGGCCTATGACACATTCTGCAGAACATTTTGTGACATTTGCAGTTTCCGGGACAACTTTCCTTCCAAAGCAAAAAGAAGCCTCAGCAAGGCTCCAAAGCAAAACATTCGTTTGAGAATGGAAACGCTTTCATAAATGACTAACCGGTGCACTGGGTATCCACATTATACACTCATTCACTCATCCATTCATCTATCCAACACCTACACTCTACAGGATGTGCCAGGAACTGTCCTGGGTATTCCACCAACACTTTTTAAGTGAACATAACCTCTGCCTCTCAACATAAAATAAAACAAAACCCAGAGCTTTCTGAGTTTACCTATGGAAGAGTCTCAACGTGGGCAGGTTCTGACTTCATCATTCCTTGGGCATCTTCTGAGGTCTCTAACTCTGACACCCTCTTCCATCATCAAGTAACTCCAGGGGATCGCTGTTTCCCCTGTGAGCTGCTGGCCCTCTAAGGAGACAGTACAGTATGTGGTGAAGAACACAGACCCTGAAGCCAGATGGGCTGGGTTCAAATCCCTGAACTCCCATGTATCAGTAATGTGACCCAGGCAAGTCTTTATCTCTGTCTGTAAAATGGAGTTAATACTACCTATTTTACAGGGTTGTGATGATTAAATTAGTCAATATACATAAAGCCCTTGGAATAGTGCCTGGCACATAATGGGCGCTATATAATTTTCAGCCATTATCATTACCCCTTATTCTCCTCTCCCTCAACTCAGCACAGTAAGCTGGATTGCTCAAAAGGCTGTACTAACTGGAGGAAACTTAACCGTGGAATACACATGAACGGTCTATATCATTGAGTACCAGAGTCTGACTGTCCTTCCCTACCCTCTGCCTCCAAAGAGTTGCACTTGGCCAGTCCCAAACTTTGCAGGCCTCTTAAACATAGATCTCTAAATTCACTTAATCCCCTGAATCCTAGCTCTGGATGGCTCTGGGGCCACTGGGAGGGCTGTCACTGGTCACACTACCCTATCACGGCGCAGCCAACCAAGTCACCTCCACTCTCTGTCTCCCATCTAGCCTTCCCCAAGTCACTGACACTTCCCCACCCTCTAGAGCCTGTGGCTTCCGCCTTTCTGTCCTGAGAACCTGGTCATTTCTGAATATCCACAGGAGTCCTAATATACAGTCAGGGCACATACCCAAGAGAACCGGACCAACGTATGTTTTAAGAATCCTGTTCTCTCTTTGCTTCCCATCTCTCCCAATTTTTTCAGGTATATATTTAAAAGTTCCGAACAATGTGTAGTTATAAGGTTTCCTGGGAACAAAATCACAAAGGCTCCTTTCAGCTTTAAAACTGCACTCACTTTCATGTAGAGCCTTATAAATCATGTGACATGGTCCACATTCAATATGATAGGGGCTACTCTGTGATGAGCTCATGGGTTAACAATGTCTCCTCACTGCTTCCCAAAGCAGTACCTTGCTCACCTCCTCCCTGAGCAGACTGGAAAGCACAAGAGAATCATTTTTCAGGAATATATATACACACACTCACGCAGAATCTGTGAATGAAAATCTCTCAAAACCTGTGGGCAAACTGGAAACGTCAAAGTAAGGTATGGCCTTGTGTCTCCCTGGGAACAGTCTGAAACACCCTGGGGCAAGCACTGTACTTCTATTGCTGATTAATTTTCAGTCCAAACCTACAGGATGGAAAAGGTAAGAAACAGCAGCAACAGGGGCCATCAGATAGATAAATCGGTCTGCTAAGCCCAGTTCCAGTTTGAAAGGCAGAGGTAGGTATGAAGGAGAAGCTGTCAACAGTCTCCTTTCGAGGGAAGTGTCCCTAAGCCATGAGCTTGCTTTGAAGTCATTAGTTAGAAAGCACAAGGGATATGTACACCTCTCCTGCACTCACCTGGACCTCCCCTGGGAAGGAACTATTCTGGACATGTGGGGTTACAGTGGGAAATGTGGACGCAGCGCCTATCTCTACCCTGGCAGGGGCAGCAGGTGCAGACGCCCACGAGTAAACAAATGAAAGTGCTCCTGGGGGAGAAAGCCTTCCATCAGCTAGATATTTGCCAAGATCTGCTAGGTAGTGGACCCAGAGTCTGCCTGGCCCGCCAGGTTTATAGGTGAACAAGGTTCCCTGCCCTTCAGAAGCTCACACGCTGGTAGAAAGCAGGGGAAGTGGGGGAGGTGACGAAAAGAGAAGTGTGAACGGGTGAGACGCGCGCGTGTGTGCACACCCAGTACCAGTGCCCCGCGGAGCTCGGACAAGGTTGCATCGGGAGGGCTCCCATACGCCATCCTCCCCTTGACCCCAGCCCTGGCCTAGATGGAGGGCAACCACCTCGTGCAGCCTTAGACTCAAGAACCACTCCGCGAGAGTCTGTCTGCTCCGCCCCAACCGCTCCCTGGGCCTGGGAATGCCCTGGGCCTGGGAGTGGAGCTACCAGAGGCAACGGCTTTCGCCCGGCCCCGCGGGGAAGGTGCAGCCCAGGGGGGATTCTCTCGGTCCTGGGCGGAGGCGCCACCGCAGTGGACAGAGCTCCAGGCTCCCGTGCTTCTTCCACGTGTCGACACCTGCTCCTGGAGAGGGTCCTGGACCCGCTGGTTGTGGTGGGGGTGGGCACCGCTATAGGTTTAAGCGGCACCCCTAGCCACAGATTTCCCCTACAGGTCCAACGGACCTGTGCGCCTACGGACGGCGCACAGCAGGGCTGGGGCTGGGTCTACGCAATCTTCCTAGTCCAGGCTTGTCCCGCAGCCTATGGGTTCTAAATGCCAAAGGCTGGGGCCGCGCGAGCATCTCGCCGTGGGCCCTTACAAGGGACCAAATGAGCTCGACTGTCCGCGCCCGCTCTCTCTTGTACACACACAAACATGCACGTACACACTCTGAGCCGGACCTGTGTGCGATCCCGAGAGCCGGCGAGCAACCAGCCCGGAGTCTCGGGCACATTTGGACACGTGCGCAGCGCGCCCCCACACCGCCAGTGAGCTGCACACACCCGCGCGTGGAGCCCCGCGCACACACGTGTGCCCTGGAGAAGCGCGCACGGCCGCAGACAGCGAGGGTCCCCCATGCAGGCAAGAGCGCACACCCAGCCCCCCAAGCTTCTGCGGCCTCAGACCCCGCAGCTGCCGGCTACATGCGCACCCGCCCCAGCGCACCCGGCGCCTCGCTGGGCACTCCGGGGCCTGGTGAGCGGCCCAAGTTTCCCGGGGCGCCCGTACCTTGGATATGCTGCTTGATGACATTCTCCAGGTGGTCTAGCCGTTCAATAATCTTCAGGGTGTCCCCTTTGTCTTCCTCCAGCTTCTTGTCAGGCGCCGGCTCCTGCCCCCGCACATACACGCTGGCGATGTAGTTGGTGACCCAGCCCACGTAGAGCAGACATATGATGTTGGTCATGCCGCTCAGGATCACGCAAGTGGACACCAAAGTTTTGGTCTTCCTGGTGCACACCATTCTGGGCTCCTTCCTCCATATAGAGCTCCCGGGGGACCCTCCTCGCCGCGCGCCGGCACTCCCCCGCGCGCGCACACCCCCTCGCCCGCCCCGGGGCGCTGGGCGCCCGAGCACCTGAGTCCCAAGGTCCTCCAACAGCCGGAGCTGCTTGCGGTAGAGCCGCCGTGCCCAAGTTTGGAGCTCCCGCCGCTGGCCACCCGGAGAGAGAGCTTGACAAAGGAAACGAGGTGGATTTTTTCCAAATTAAAAATCTCCTAGCCCTTCTGGAAGCGGTCACGGGTGGCCGGCAGCCGCGCGCCCGGATACGCGCGTCGGGGAAACTTTGCCACAACCTGGGTCCACGGCCGCGCCGTTTCCCATCGCCAGCGCGGGTTGCCTGGGCGGTCCGACCGGCCCGCGCTGCTGGAAGGACGGCGACGGCGGCGACGGCGACGGCGGCGGCGGCGGCGGCGGCGGCGGCAGCAGCGGCGGCGGGGAAAGCAGCGGCGCAGAGCGGCCCGGCCCCCTCCGAGCGACAAGCGCTGCCACCAATCGCGCTCCGGCTCGGGAGAGGGGCCGGTGCTGCGCTGCCGCGGACCAACAGGGAGGGCGCGCGGGGCGGAGTCCGGCCCCCGGGCCCCACCTGCTGGCCGCCCCTGGCTCCCGCCCTCCAGGGACGCGCCTGAGCTTCCACCAGCGCCCGCGCGGGCTGCCCCAGCCTCGAGGCTCCCGGAGAGGCGCGCCGCCAGCCTCAGCCCCTAGGTCGGCAGATTCCACCTCTAGGGGAATGCTAGGGGAATTCTTGCTCTTGCGCCGGGACCTCTGGTCTTTGCAGGGTCGCGCGGCTCAACGCCCCTCGGCGGGGCTTCTCGCTCTGGTCTCCCCGGCCGGCCGACTCCTTGTCCCTCTTTTGAGCCGCCAGGAAGCAGAGAGGCCGGGGAATCATGGGCCAGAATAGTCTGACTAGCCTTGCCCTTGGTCAGGCCCCGTGGGCATCCACTTCTTCCATAGCCTCACTCCAACCTCCGCCTGTCCGACGCCCTCTGTCCTCTGGCCTCCTGCATGGCTCCAGGCTTGGCAACTGCCAAAGGGGCTAAGCCTCCCAGGAATCTCCTAGAAGATTTTGGACCACCACCACCATCACCACCAACCCCCTGGAAGATTTTTGCCCCATCTAGATTTTTTTTTTTTTAATGTCTGCACAGCTCCCAGGACAAAACTGTGTCCTGTAACCCAGTTGTCATCCGTGTGGGACTAGGCTCATCTCGGTGAATAGGGAAATTCTGCACAGAAAGGGGAGAGGCGATGCAGGGGCATTGGGGGCAGACTATGCTCTCTGTGAACTGTAAAGTCCTTATGCATGCTGTTTGTAATTGATGTTAGAGAGGACAGAACTGTGACTGACAGCAAAGGGACATGGCTGGGCTCTAATGGCTGAGACTATTTTATTTGTTATAAGAGCAAATACACTTATTCATATTATCCCCTTCTGCTGAAGTCACTTCTTTTCAGCATCTGAATAGAATTCCTCTAAACAAAGGCTCTTTAAACACAGATTTATAACCTCTTCTCCATCTGTGGGTGCATTTCCTTGGCCTGCAGAGTCAGGGAGCATCCTGCTGCATAGCCACCTTGTACATCGGCACCCCAATGGGCCATGGTAGTAGTACCCACAGTGGCTCTCTCAAGTGATATTTTCTGGATTCAAGGAACTGGCCCCACAGAGGAGGGAGGGCACAAAACCAAAGAAGGGGCACTTTATGGTCATCAGCCAGTGCTTTGCTTACAAACCCCCCAAAATACGCTGTGATACCAACTGGAAGATTTCTCTTTCACACAGCTGGAAGCAGGTTGGGAAGAGAGAAGAGGAGAACAGGATATATGTGTCAATATGTATGAGAGGAGAGGACACACACACACACACACACACACACACACACACTCATCTTTTTCTGGGAAAAAAAAAAATCAAGGTAAAGAAATCTACAACCAAGAGGGAATAAAACCTGCCTCTCCCTTTCTCCTCCTCTGGAAGTATAATCAGCTCACAAATGAAGGGTCTGGACTTTCTTCCGGTTTGATGAATTTACAAGCAATGGCCTTGGATACAGTTAGTGGCAAAGGTCTAATTCTTTCCTTCTGTCATGCACCTTCTCCCAGGAGGAGCTCCAGAAGTTCATCTCTTCCCAGGATCTTCCTAAACCTCCACAGGGCTAGACAGAGAGGAGGCAATACTCGTTTTTCACATTCTTACTGGGTGGGGGAGGGTGGGGGGGGAAGCCCCAATTTACAAGGTTTAAGGCAAAAACAAAGTGGATTGTGTGACCTCAAATTTTTGTCCAGCCGATCTCCTAAGATAATTTGTAACTGTGGAGGGGAAGAATGCAACAAAAGAATGAAGAACAGGCTCTCCTCTCTGAAAGGTCACAGGGTCAAGTTGACCAGTTCAAAGAATATTCACTGGAGGGGCAGCCCAACTCCAGGACTCTAATCTCAGATCTACCACTTATTAGTTCTGTGAGGTAGGACAAATTTTAAAACATTGCTGGGGCTCAATATTCCCATCTGTCAAAGGAGTTGTTGTGGAGGAGTTGTTGTGGAGATTAAAATGAGAGAATGCACCAGAAAGGGCTTTAATTAGTGCAGGACACATAGTGGGTGCTCAGGACATGGTGAGTTTCCCACAGAGGATATTGTCTTTCCCCTGCTGGGCCAGAACTTACCTCCATGAACTCCATCCCACTGTTTAGCAATACAGCTGACCCTTAAACAACATGAGTTTGAACTGTGCCATCCACTTACATGCGGAGTTTTTCAAATAAATACATTACAGTACTACAAATGCATTTTCTCTTCCTTATGGTTTCCTTAATAACATTTTCTTTTCTTTAATTCACTTTACTAAAGGATACAGCATACAATACATATAACATACAGAGTATGTGTTAATTGACTGCTTATGTTATTGGTAAGGCTAAGGTCAATGGTAGGCTATCAGCAGTTCAGTTTGGGGGGAGTCAAAAGTTCTACTTGGATTTCAGCTGTGCAGGGGGTCAGCTCCCCAACCCCCCTGCATTGTTCAAGGGTCACCTGTACTTGGTTTCTCCACTGACCAGTATCAGTGCTCTCTCCCCTGATGGAAGCTAACAGGAAGTAAAGCTATAGGCAGCAAGGTGCTATCTTGTCTAGCTGGGTTCCAGCACATTGGCCATCTATTCATAATGTCTATTTTCACCATCAGTAGTATAGTGATATGCATTGGTTGATAGGATGTTCCATATGGGAAGCTGGTTTCAGGGACTGTTGCCTGCCATACCCTCAAATTTCCACTTAAGACTGCCAACTCCTTGGGTTATAAACAAGTGAACTGGAAGGAAGCACAAAGACTTTACCCACAAAGGTTTTGTAGTCACAAGGCCAGAAAAGAGCCTCCATGTAAACCCTCCTGTAAACAATACATGGGCTGTATTTTTAGTCCCCAGTTCAACTACATTAAATCCAGCAAGTAACTATTGAGCCCTTGAGGGTCTGTCTGAATGACCAGTTGCTCTGGGCCTTGCCTAAGTTTACCCCAGACATGTAGATACAATTGGAGTCTCACAGTCTCAATATGGGCCTCTTCTGAGCCTGGGAAGCTGCTAAAAATCATCCTTGAACTGGAAGAATGTTTCAGATTCTCAAGTTAGGTCATTTATCTAACTCCTACGTGTTTCCTCACCTTTATTTCAAATAAATCTTACTTCAGGGGAGTACTGTGAACTTAATCAGATAATGGATGTGAGCAAGCCTAGCAGAGACTCCAGGACAGCGTATTTCCCTAAACTTATGCCCAGCATTTGGACCTGGGGTTTCCTTCCACTCTTGCTCCAAGAGAAAGTGAGTACCTTGAAGAATCTATAAAAAAGGCTGGAGATCCTTGATAGAGTCTCCCTGGCACAATCTTTGGATTTCAGCCATCTTTTATATTGTGTAGGCAGCTGCCCTCTTCATGTGATTTCAGGGGGAGCTAAGTAGGACTTCTTACCCACCAGTCCAGCCATGCTATCATCCCACCAATTAGCAAGCCTTCATTGAGAATATCCTTAATGCCAAGGTTGGAAAAGCCAGTAATTAATGGAGTTTAACTACTGGGTGATTAAGTTCTAAGTGGGATACCCTGCCTGGGGATTAAAAGGAACAGTGGACCAATCCTGGCCAATGGCAAGGAGTCCACTCACCACTCATTGGAGAGAGATGTCAGTGGTCATCTGTACCCACCAGATGGCAGCACCATGCAAAGCCTTGGGGCCAGAGGTGTCCATTGGGATTTGGGGACTCCAAAGGGAAAGTGGGCCCTAAAGGTAGAATGACTCAATCCTTGGTCTGGCTTCATGGCAAGTGGGGTTTCCAGAGCCCTAGGAAAAAAGAGATTGTTGGGGCTTCCAGCAGGGATGGATGCAAAGTTCAGAGACAAAGGCTGTGGAGGAATAATAGGAACAAGATTGGATTCTTCCAAGCCACAGGACTGAGATGTCACTGAAGGAAGGCACACTTCTGGGAGTGGGGGGAAGTGGAAAGGTGAACAAAGAGAAGAATGTTTGTTTAGTACCTACGCTGTGTCAAGTCTAGTGTTTTTCATGTTATCTCTTGAACACAGACTAGGGAGCCAAATAGCTAGGCTCATAGTCCACGTCTGCCATTTACTTACTATGTTCTTGGGCAGGTTACTTAACCAGTCTGTGCCTCAGTTTTTTTACCTGAGAAAATGGGGAGAAAACTGTTGTTTTGAGAATTAGATGAATTCATGTATATAAAGCACATTAAATGCACTCTATAAGTATTAGTTCTATAAAGTGTTAATACTATCTCTGATCAACAAAGTATCTGAAAGGCAAATGAAAGGAGAGAAGACAAGCCACCAGAGGGAATTTTCCTCTAACTAGGAGCAAAGGGTCCTAGAAATAGACATTTGGCTCTTATTTTTTTTTTCAAGTTTATTTATTTATTGGGGAGGAGGGGAGGGGCAGAGACAGAATCCCAAGCAGGCTCCCCACCATCAGTTTGGAGCCCCATGTGGGGCTCGAACTCACGAACCATGAGATCATGACCTCAGCCAAAATCAAGAGTCACATGCTTAACCAACTGAACAATCCGGTGCCCCGGCTCTTCTTTCTTTACCTTATTGAAGAACCCAGAGCAACTCCTCGCTGAAATGCAGAGCAGATCCTGACAGGAATCCTGCAACCAGACCCATTTAAGCATCTGTCCACTTATTCACCCACTACGTATCTCTGAGTACCTGCTCTGGGTTAGACCCAATGTTAGGTACAGGTAATTCAGAGATGACTCACAGAACTGCACCCCTGCTATCAAGGAGATCACTGTTT
The DNA here is from genome assembly GCF_028749965.1 of Puma concolor. Taxonomy (NCBI): domain Eukaryota; kingdom Metazoa; phylum Chordata; class Mammalia; order Carnivora; family Felidae; genus Puma; species Puma concolor. Next base: position 47,817,279 of record NC_141676.1, on the reverse strand, counting down.
AGTGGAGGAGGCCCATAAATAAACAAGTGTAATATAGTCTGATAAGCTCTATCCGACATACCATACCAGTATCAAAGAGAAGGGCACCAGCAGGTGATGAAGGCACCAAATTCCTCCCCAACAAGTAGTAATGTAATTTCTGAATGGCTCCACTTCCATTCAATCACTAGACAGCTTTGCTGGGCGGGAATTTGTCCTTTAGACCTAGAGGAAAATATTTGCAAGATATTTAATTGACTAAGGACTGGTATCCAGAATATATAAAGAATTCATATAAACCCATAAAATAGGCAAGAAAATACACAAAAGGAAAAATGGGCCAAAAATACAAGCAAGCAATTAACTAGAGAGAAAGTACAAATATCCGAAAAATACAAGAAAGGATGCTTAAACATGTAAAAATCGGGAAATACAAATACAGACACCATATCTCACCTATCAGATTGACAAATTGAATGTGATAATTAGCAAGTATTAGAGAGAAGACAAGGAAAATAAGTACTCACATATCATGCTGGTGAAATCATAGTTGGTACAATCATTTTGGAATGTAATTTGGCAGTAATGATGGAATTAAAAATGCACATACTCTATGACCTTGTACTCAAAATATGGTCCATGGGCCAGAAGCATTAGCTTCACCTGGGAACTAATTATCAGGCTCATCCCACATCTACTGATTCGAAATCTTCATTTTAACAAAATCCCCAGATGAGTCATATATACAATAAAATCTAAGATGCAATACACATGAAACTGTTAACCATAACCTTTCTTTGGGAGAAGAACCACAATTAAGGAATGTGGCCAACTTCTGAACTTGTTACCAGGCTCATCTATAATGTCTGATTTTTTACTATGAGTATTTCTTAATGTAATACTTCTGAAATTCAAGTTATTATGTTTATAATTTAAGAAGTAATTCCTTTGGTTGTGCTGAAATCTGCTTCATATTGGTTGCTGCCCCACTTTGTGACCTGAGGTATACACACACACACACACACACACACACACACACACACATAATTCTTGACCACCTCATGCTATGTATTGCATGCATTATGTATGTTGTATGTATTCCTTATTGAAAAAGTAAAAGGAATCATCAAGGTACATAACCACAATCACTATTTAGTGAGAGCAGGAATGTTACAATTACCACCTCCTTCTTTTGCACATTCAGAGCCATTTCTGAGTTTTGTGTATTTTACATAAAAGACATTTTTATAATGTTGTCTACTAGGGAGACAGTAAAAGATTTTATAAAAGTTTTGACTTACTGTTTCTTAAAAGAATGCCCAGTAGGAGGTATGTTGATTAGGAAAGCAGTAGAACATAGTGGTTACACACATGTAACCAGACAGACTTGGGTTTGAATTCTGGATCTACCATTTACTAATTCTATGAATCTGGGCAAGTTACTTAAGTTCTTGTATCTCAATTTCCTCATCTATAAAACCTAATATCTACTTCATAAGGTTGTTGTGAAGATTAAGTGAAATAATATCTGTAAAGCTTGCTACTCAGTCTGTGGTAAGCACAGAACAAAGGTTAATTTCAATAGTACTCAACACTTTTATTTAAATAATAAATCATGGTATCTCATTTCCAATCCATAATTATACATATCATGTAGCACATATTCAGGAGCATAACCCTTTTGTAGCCCAAGGACTAAGTGTATATTTTTAATGTTGCTGTCACTTAAAGAGAGGAGTATCAGTATCTAAGTAGAATCAAGTAGAACTACACAGAACAGTGATGTGTCTTGTTAGACCACCTATATCTCTAGGGCAAGTGGGGAATACTAGTACTTTCAATCATGGAACACTGTTCACACATTTCTTGATCTTCACAACAACCCCATAAGGTGAGGTATTATTATGCCCATTTTACAGATGAGAAAACTGTATCTAAGGGCAAACACTAAAACATGGTAGAGGGCTTCTAATTTCAAATCCAGTACTCTTTCCATATACCACAACCCTCCTAGGGATCTCTTAAGGGGTATCTATATTCAACAAAGGAATTACTGGCTGAGTAAGACTCAAAAGTAAGAGACTTCCTGGGAAGACTTTTCATCTGCAAGGAGGATTACTGAAAACAGAAGCACCTTCAAAACCTAGTTGTATGTTGTCCCCAAGCAAGAAAAAGAGCTGCTAATTTTTTTCCTTTCTGAATGAGTGAATCTGGTTGGCAAAGATGAAGAAAGGGAGTCACATTTATTGAGCACTTACTGATAGCAGAAGTAGAGTCACAGATTTCCTCATGCCCATGGGAGAACTCTTGTGTGGGCTTTAGGAAGGCAGGAAGAAGAGGGGGTGGGATTGCAAAATGCCCCCCTCGCTTAGGAAAATGCATACAGACTATCCCAATATTGGGATACAGAAATATTGGGAGGCAGAAATCTCCTTCAGCTGCTTCACAGCACAGAGCTCTCCTTCTAAAGCCTCCACAGAATAGCACAGGACCCATGTGAAGGCTTGATGGTGCCAGCCAGGCATGAGGAGAAGCGAGTGACCTTTTCAGGGTTGGTGTATGGTGGTCTGGGGCATTATTGGCCCTATGTAGGTTCTGTACTTTGCTGCCAGCCAGATGGTAAATAAAATATTCAACAGACACACAACCTTCTCACAACAGTGATGTGACTGGCTTATTCAGAACAGAATGAGTTCTGTAGAAAGCACAAATTGCAAGTGGCAAGAAGCAGCTGGGAGATAGTCAACAATCTGCTTCCTGTGACAGAGCCAGAGACCAGAGATGGGGACAGCTTGCATTTGCAGCAGGGCCAGAGTCCCTCTTCAGAGAACTGTGGAATTTGTCATCAAAGAACTTCTATATACTTAGTTCCAAAACAAATGCAGATGCACAAAAGTACAAAGTACTCAGACGGATGATTCCAGATAAAATAGCCTCAGCAGGTGCCAATGGATAGGCTGATGTGGCAGAATGTATTCACAGATACCCATATGATCGCTCTCCTGACAGAGCGCAAACCCAAATAGTGTCTAGGTATTTGCTAGTGATTCTCCAGTCTGCCTGGGCTCCTTAATCCGGGCATTTGCAAGCATGATGAGTGAGCCGACAGACTCCCGAACAGAGTGCTTAGGACCCCATGCCCTCGTGTAGTTTGACAAAATGGCAAACTCCTTTCCATCCCACGCTAATTTCACTGCAGGGTCTCCAACGACTGTTGAATGGGTAGGCCCAGCATTTTACGGTTGTGCTCATTTATAAAGCTTATTTCTGTAAGCCTTAATAGTTAACATTCTTATTTGTGATGTTGCTTTCTGAAACCAGAACACAACAATGCAGATTCATTTACTTTCCAATAAATTATTTTAAAAATCCCACTTCGCACTCACTCTTCAACATTATAATCATCTCCAAGATAACTCTCGATAGTGTTTCCAGTGATTACTATGTGGTTAAATCCAATGGAATTTCTCAGTCCTCATCTTACTTAACCATTCAATAGGTTTTGACATTGCTAACTTTCCCTCCTTTCTTAAAACATTCAATTTCCTTAGCTTTTAGGACAAGATGATCTCCTGGATTTCCCCTTGCCTCATCCCATTGCCAACCTATTCTTTGTTACTTGGCCATTAAATATTGTAACTCCCCAAGATTTCATTCAAGCCTCTCTCCTCTTCTTCCTCTGTTCTCTCCGGCCCTAGCCAATTTCATCTACACCCAAACCATCAATTACTCTTTATAGACATATGATTCCAGCCAGGTGTCTCCTCCAAGGTCCAGACCACTATATCTACATCCCTCCTTATGACTCAAAAGTATCGCCATCAAAATGACAAAACCAAACTCATGAGCATCCCCTCCTGTCTGCCTTCCCCAATCTGGTCCTCTTCCATTCTTCCCCATTGCAAGGTAGGATGACATCCATTCATTTGCATAAGCTGGAATCCCAGAAGTTATCCTTTACAATTCCCTCTCCTCTGCTCCTCATGCCCAATTCATGACCAGCTGGTATTGGTTTAAATTACTAATTGTGTCACAAATCCTTCCATATCTCCCCATGTCTTCTCTATGACCTTAAGTAAACTGCCTTCATCTCTTACCTGGACAATTAACTGGTAAACCACCTTAGTCTATTGGCTCCCGGAGGGCAGAGATGAGTCTCTGAGTTTTACTCACCATAGTAGCCTCAAAGCCTATCATTGTACACATAAATATTTAATAAGTTAATGAATAATATTTTTTACTTAAATTATGTATTATCTGATAGTGTCAGAGAACAATAAATCTGACCTATAAGAATCTCCAGACAATTGAAACTCGATTTCTTTGTTTTTTTTTTTTTATTTCAATCCATTTGAATGGGAATCTTTCTAAAATATACAAATGTGTATTCCTTTTTTTCTTCTAAAATGATAAAATTAAACTGCTGTTACTCTCTAATGGCGCTTATGTATAGATAGAACTCCAAATAAATGCCAATTTATTATAATTAATAAGTTACTTTAACAAGTTGCTAGATTTATGATCAATAAACACAAATCAATTGCTTTTCTACACTCCAAAGAATAATTTGAAAACAATGAAAAAAATTACATTTATCATAGCAACAAAAAAATACACCTAAAACTCCAGCAAAGGTGGTGCAAGAGACATCATAGTTCCAACTGACTTACTTCTGATGGCCATGGTTTCTAGCCAGAATGGCTTAACTGAGTAAAAAGTTGAGGTCCAGAGCTGCCTTCTCAGAAATGCCCAACTTTCTGCTACCAAAGCTTTTTCTCCTAATGAGCCTCTCAAATGGAATCTGAATGTCTCAGGCAACTCTTGTGCAGGTTTCAGACCGTTTATTAAATTAACAATAACAACAAAATAAGTTACCTGAAATAAGAGAAGTTCTTCAGGAGTCTTTCATCGACTTGGCTTCCTGGCAGTACATCTCACCACCCAAGCAAAACCAAAAGGTCAAGTACGAGTCTCAGGGATGATGGAGGGTTCCTGACCACCTTAGCCTGAGGGCCCTGGAGGGCTTCAGTCTCAGACCAGAGAATAGCCAATCCAAGTCTCCACAGCCAAGGCACCTCTCACACTCAATACAGGCTAAGGCCCACTGTTGCTGACTGAGGGGCCAGTGAGGGGCCCAGCGAGGGACTCAGTGATGGGCACAGTGAGGGGCCAGTGAGGAACCCAGTGAGGGACTCAGTGAAGGGCATAGTGAGGGGTCTAGTGAGGGGGCATGTGAGGGACTCAGTGAGGGGTCCAGTGAAGGGCCCAGTGAGGAGCCCAGTGAGGGACTCAATGAGGGGCCCAGTGAGGGGCTCAGTGAGGGGCCAGTGAAGGGCCCAGTGAGGGACCCAGTGAGGGGCCAGTGAGGGGGCCAGTGAGAGACCCAGTGAGTGGCTCGAGTCATGCCCATGCTGGTGAAATTACTGAGGGACTATTTATACCCTGTGCTTCTCTGAGGAGGTTCCCTAGCATCCTTGAGAGACCTTTCTAGGTCCTTCAAAGACTGCAACAGCCAAGCTTCTGAAAAAGAACCGTGCCTATCATGACTGCTTTGTTATTTTGCCCCAGCTCATGTGCCAGGTGTACTAATGAGAGGTCAGAGGGTTTGACCAAGCCCCAGCCCCTCTACTCTAGCGACTTCAGGATGGCCACCATCACAGAGGGAAACCCAGAGCTGGCCTTGGACTCCAGGGTTCAAGATGATGCCATTTTGGGATTAGTCCAGTGGCAACTCAACAAGTCACAAGCACTGCTGGGAATGTAGAATTGCCCTTTTTTTTCCCCTGACTTTTTAAAGAGACGTTAATATCACATTTTGTTGTTTATTCAATTTAATCTCCCAAGTTACCAAATGCAAGGCTGAAATAAGCAGATGTGGTTGGGGTAGGGCTGTTTGCCTTTCCATTGAACAATCCAACCTGCTGAGCAATTTAGATTTATGTTAATACTTAGCAGGTATGTCTTTCCTTAGATTCAAGCTGCCACTTTTCAGTTGCCAGTGTTAATTTCCCACTACATTCTTGAATTCTTTCTTAAGTTCCTATTCATAATCTGCTACAAATTGGGGGAAACAAACAGCTGAATTATTAGAATTGGATGTAAGTGGGGAAAAAAAAAGGCTTTGAGCCTGGGACTGAGGGACTCTCCTATGAATAAACCATTCAAGGGTTTGACACATTTATTGGTTCACTTATTTCCTGTTTCTCAACATCCTCACTATTCCAGCAGCTTGCACTCCTGGCCCCACCAATCAATTCCCTGTAAAGCAGCCAGAGTGATCTCCTAAAAATGCAAAATTGATCCTGTCACACACACACACACACACACACACACACACACACACACACACACACACTCCATCCCTCCCCTCTTAGAACCCTCCAGGGACTTCCCACTGCTCTCAGGATAAAGTCCAGCCTCCCTAACAGGCTTTCAAAGCCCTGGCCTCTCATACCTTCCCCCTTCACCACTAGGCCACTCTTAACCTCACCACATCTGCACCTCATCTTACAGATTTCATCTTGACTCTTTCTTCCAGAAAGCCTCCCTGACCCCCTGAACAAACTCACGTGTCAACACTGGTCCATGGCCCCATCCACTTCCCCAGGTAAACATTTAGCCAAAATCACAACTGCATAATAGCATTATAGATTTGTGGCTCCACCATTTAGTAGCTGGGTTGCACTGGGTATATTACTTAACCTCTCTAAGCCTTGGTTTCTTTACCTGTAAAATGGAGATAATTATTTCACCTTCCCCTTAATCTCTCAGTATGGATTGAGATGATGCATACAGAACACTTAGCACAATGAATGTGCTTACAATTTTTTATCTGTCTTCCTTTCTAGAAGGTAAGTTCCGTGGGGTCAGGAATCATGCCTGTCTTGTGCTCACTGTGGCCTGCACATCCCTGAGCCGAAGTACCTGGAACACAGCTATTCGATTCTATGCTGATAATCTACAGCATGAATAAATGAATGAATGTCAATTTCCTGCCAAAGAATCCGCAGGGGCTCCCATGCCAAGCTTGAACACATCTCCATTCTCCCTGCTGCATCACCGCCAACCTCTTCAGCTTCCCTCTGCTGCCCCTTCACAGCCTGTCTGATGAAGTTCCCTTTTCCTCCTCTCCCTTCACCAAACCCTCCCTTCCAGGCCTGGGTCCTGCCTCCTCCAGAAAGCTTTCCTGGGCTCACTGCTCAGGTCTTCTTGGAACTCCTCCTCAGCACTGCTCATTTCGTTCTCAACCATTCCCCAACTCCTTTCAGGCCTAGCCTCTCCTCCAGCTAAGAGGCAGTGGCCTTGAAGGCAAGCTCTGCTCTACTTCTCCTTTTGTGCCCTCTCCCTGCCGCAGTCCCTGGCCATCAGCTCTCTGTCTCCTGCTTCTGCCCCAAAGCCATTCCTTTTGGTGATATTTTCTCAAAAATTACATCCTCACAGTGTTTACCTCCAAGTTCCTGAGTTTCACCACGCCTCACTTAAGGTATTGACTTTTCAATTCGTGATAAATTATTCAGCAGCTCATTTTCAGCCAAACTCCTCTTTTCTTCAGGGCCTGCTCTCCTTCAGCTACCATCTCGGGGCTGCCTTTAAGTCTAATGACGTGTTTACAATTCATGCTCTGCCAGACATTAAAGCAAGGCAGCGCACTCAGGGATGATAAAGTGCTACTCCGAGGAAGGGTCCAACAAGAGTGCTGCTCTGTTGTTTACGGAGAACAAAGATCTCTGTCTCTACTACAAAGGATCTGTGTGCAGACACAGGCAAGGTTTTCCTGGATCTTTCCAGGCCTCCCTGAAAAGCAGCCCAGAAGCCGATGGGCACAGACAAATCTGATTCCAGTCAACCCTAAACTTGAAGATTTTCAAGCTCTGTGCCATCAGGTTGATGTTGGGGATAAGGTGGGGAGGGGAAAGACAAGAAAAGGAAAGAAAAAGAGAAACCATAAATCTTGCCTGATCAAAGCTATCTGAGAAACGAAGCAAACAAGAAGGAATACACAATGCTCACCCTCAGGATTGGGTTTTTAAGGTGGAGTCTTTTCATACTGCTCAAAGATACTGTTAGCCATCCCAGCCCTTCCTGCCTAATGGTCTTGTAGCCCAGCATGAGCTCCCTTCCTTCTGGATGTTTCTGCCCCTGGCATAGAGGAGCTCCTCTCTCCTTCACATTAACCCCAGACCTTCCTGGCTCTGGGTTGGAGACCCTGTTCCAAACACAGCCTCCTAACCAGACTGTGCCTGAGACCACAGGTCATTACTGCAGGTTTAGTACTATCAAACACATTAAGGTATAATCTACATGGTCAATAATGGGGGAAGAAAGGTGTGGGGACTCTACCACTGGGGGTCATAGGAAGGGAACGAGACTCCCATTGCCTTAGATGTTGCTGAAATCTACAACGTCATTTTCTTCCTAATTATGTGATCAGTTAGGCTCCAGTCTGAGCATTGACTACCTTCGAGGGTATGACCTGAGAAGAACAGAATTAAGGGGAGTGCATGATGAGGCAAGTGACAGGACTTCCCCGGATCCCATTGAAACTAAGCTGATGGTCCTGGTGGCACCACAGAAGAGGTTAAAAACAACAAAAGCAATATCAAAACAGATGAAAAACAAGGAAGGCAGCATGTGCAAGAGCCAGAGGAAGAAAATAAAATTAGTTGATATGACGGCACGTTTGCTCTGTCACAAAATCTTATCTTTCCTTCCTGTTCCTCTCTCTTTCACTGAATATGGAAAGGCTACAAAACCTGAGAGGACAGGACATTGTATCAGAAGCATCCACACTTTCTTCCTGGAAAAAACCTCAACCTTGGCAGGCGCGTTCTGCCACCCTACCTCTTCCACCACCCTCAGGCCCACTTCTGCCAAAGCTAATTGAAAAGAGGTTAGCCCAATCAGATTCTCCCTCCCAGGAATCTGTGATTGAAACACAAAAGCCTAAGCCTGTTAGCAGTAGGGAGTGAGGGAGCACGTGGTGCAGTCAGGAGATGAAACCACCATTTTAGGGCAGCCATGATGGCTCATGTACAAGTAGATGAGCACACAAAGAAGCCAGCTGAACAGAGAGGAATGAAGGAGAAATGCTTAGGGAAGGCAGAACAGAAACTGAGAGAGAGAGAGAGAGAGAGAGAGAGAGAGAGAGAGAGAGAGAGAGAGAGAGAACAAACTTATAGGAGCCACCAAATGGGTGTCCTTGCCAACCAAAGATCCCTGACACACAGACCTTGAATCCCCACCTCCAAATTACTAAGAAAACATTCACCCAGCAATTCAAGGTGAAATAACATTTAATGAGCACCCAAGAAGTGCCAGAAATATGGTAAGCTATTGATTAAAGCAAACTAGCTCTAATCTAAATAAATCCAACAAGATTGGAGCACCTGGGTGGCTCTGTCCGTTATGCATCCAACTTCGACTCAGGTCACGAGCTCACAGTTCATGAGTTCAAAACCCATGTTGGGCTCTGGTCTGATAGCTCTGAGCCTGGAGCCTGCTTTGGATTCTGTCTCTCTCTGTCTGTCTCTGTCTGTCTCTGTCTCTGTCTCTGTCTCTCTCTCTCTCTCTCTTCCCCTCCCCCACTTGTGCCTTCTCTCTCTCTCTCTCTCTCTCTCTCTCTCTCTCTCTCTCAAAAATGAATAAACATTTTAAAAAATCCAACAAGATTGATAGATTTACAATCACTCTACAAAGCTTAGGTAACCAGTACAAGTTCTGCAACTAGAAAGTAGCAGGACCTGGATGTGAACCCACTGGTGCTGACTCCCCCAGTTTCCACACTCCTCTCTAGTGTGAAAGAATGTGTGGTCCTTTCCTCTGGCACCATCAAGAAACTAGCAGGTTCATACTGATGAAGTTCCCAAATAAATGAAGTATGCCTTTCAAGGGAAAAAAAAAGTTTTTCTTTTTCAAAAACGGTAGTTGGGAATCTTGAAACATACATGACATTTTTCTGCCTATTACTCACTGAGCACAATTTAACATTTTCCTGATTAAATTAAGTCCATCCATTCAAAAATAGGTGGAGGACCTCCCATTTGCCAGGCACTATGCAAATAACTAAGAATACAAAGTTGCTTTAAGTAAGCGTCTACCTCAAAACAGATGAACATAAGGGAAGGGAAGCAAAAATAATATAAAAACGGGAGGGGGACAAAACATAAGAGGCTCTTAAATATGGAGAACAAACAGAAGGTTACTAGAGGGGTTGTGGGAGGAGGGATGGGCTAAATGGGAAAGGGGCATTAAGGAATCTACTCCTGAAATCATTGTTGCACTATATGCTAACTAATTTGGATGGAAATTTTAAAAAATAAAAAATAAAATTAGAAATAAAAATAAATAAATAAATAAATAAATAAATAAATAAATAAATAAATAAGCGTCTACCTTCAAGGAGCTCATAGTCTGGTAGGGGAAATATCAAGATAGGATTCATAATCATAACTATGATGGTAGTAGCTAGCATCTATGTTTAGCCTGTACTTGCACTATCTTAATCCTCAGAATAAGTCTATTCAGGATTATAATTATTGTTATTACTCTCATTTACAGAAGACAATGAGATTCAGAGTCCAATTTACAGGTGCTAAATATTGAAGCAGGGCAAATCATATAATGTATCCAGAACCTGAGCTATTAGCACTAGGCTATACAGTTTCTTCTGACCATTCAGACAAAGAAAGAGAAAAGCACTTGCAAAAGCTCAGCAACGGGAAAGAGCATTAGGCACTAAGAGAACTGCAAGCAGTTTTGTGTGTTTGGAGCATAAGTAGGAGAAAATGAAGGACAAGGAAGAAAGTGGAGAGAAACGAGGGTGGAAATACAGTCAGGGGACAGAGGTGGGGTAGCCTCATATTACACCTACCAAGGCAATGAAGGAGTTAGGTGGAGAGAGGATGGGATGATATTTGTATTTTTAGGAAGATAAGAGAGATTATTCTGGCCACAGTGTGGAGGGTGAGAATGAAGGGTCAGTAGTTGGGAAGGGGGAGGGGCAGGAAAGAGGGGAAGCCGCTCCCACCCCAGGGACATATGGAAATGGTGTATATGTGTTTGGGGGGTGGTCACAATGCAGCACTGAGTCTAGAAATATTCCATGTCCTGTTGCATTCAGTATAGACCTGCCCAATGTGTTGTCCTGTCCCAAATGCCCAGTGAGAAACACTAGACAAAGAGAAACTTGGGAGCCATTCTAGATGTGCTTTTCCTTCACCAGCCCCACTACCCAACCCACACACATATTAATCATCTGAGAGTCCTGTATCTTCCACTACTTCCATACCTTCAAGTACACATCTCACTATTTCTTCTTTTGACTGTGTGCTATTTGTCATTGGATCCCTGGCACTGAACCCTGTGCTTCGAACAAAGTAGGTGGTTGCTAATGTTTGTTGAACCCAATGGAACTGCCTAATCCTGTGGGATAAATGTTCCCTGTGCAATGCCCTTGGCTTGAATCAAATCAATTGATGCCCTCCTCACTTGTGATCTTGACATGAGTATTTCTCCCATGTCTCAGCAAAGTTGGTGATTTCTGCTTGGCTTCCTCGCCGCATTAGAAATACCACGTTTCATCATCATTGCTTTCTCTTCGAAAACTCTTTATATTGCCCAGCATCCCCTGGGTAATCAGAGCAAATATAATGTCTTTACTGCATCTATTTGTCACTTGGAATGCATGGCAAGGCTTCACGGAAAATTTCCTCAAGTTCACATTTCCTTTCAGAATGAGTCTTTATCTACATTTAACTCTTGAGTTACCTTTCTCTGTGTGTGTCCCTGTCTCTCTGTCTCTCTGTCTCTCTCTCTCTCTCTCTCTCTCTCACACACACACACACACACACACACACACACACACACACACACAAACACCATGTTCTGAATTAAAATGAGAAGAGCCATGGATTAAGAACCAAGAGAGCTCCACTCTGGCCCAGATTTTGATATTTGACCTTAACTAAGCAACTTGACCTCAGTTTCATTTATAAAATAGGGGAACTGACTCAAATAGTTTTCAAGGAGTCTAGGAGTTCCTTAGAGGTATCTAGGGAGAACACTGGGAGCAAGGAACAGCTCATACACACATACACGTGCATACACACACACACACACACACACACACACACACACACACACACGCTCACTGCGGTACTCAATGGTTGTGTCCACCCAACATTTTTACTAGGAAATACCTTCTGGGCACATGGTGGGATTGTACTTCTTGGCCCCTTTGTGATGGGGTAGGGCTGTGTGACTGTTTTTGACCCATGGCATCTGAGTAGAAGTGCTGTGTGCCACTTTTAAATCAGAGCATTTAATTAACAAGGCAATACTCTTCAGAGTTGATTCTTTTCTTCTGCCATGGCAACTGGCAATGCTCAGAATGGTGGCTGCTTCATACACTTGGGTTCTAGAGTGAAGCAGTGAGCTGATCCCAAGCCCACCTATGATGGACATTTAACATGAACAAGAAAAACTTCTGTTATAACAGCTGAAATATCCCGAGGGTTTTTTACTGCCCATAACTTAGCTTATTCTGACTAATACACACACATACACACACTCACCCTTTAACCAGAGCTTCTCTATACTTACCTGTTTTACATATCAGATTTCTGCATAAGCTTTTATTTGACAAATGAGTCCAACCGCTAAAAAGAAACTTGAAAACCACTAGTCCACTTGATTTCTGAGGACGCTTCCTACAAAAATCTATGTTATGCAGATTCTTCCAATAATCCAGCTCTTTTCCCTACTCTACATATTTTGACTTTACTTAATTTCCACAAGCTCCTCTTAATTTGAAAGTTACCTCCCATAGAGATTTACTCTCACATAAAATTTTTTGTCAACTTTTGGATCTCAAAATGGTGACCCACTTTTTCTTCACCATACATACCTTCACTTGCCACAGTCATCGAAACAAACTTAGCTGCCAGAGTTGACAGTTCCACTCTGACAAGGTGAGACTTGTTGCAAGCTTCCCCCACACTGTCTCTTTTCTATGAGACACAAATGAAAATGTGTGTCTTCGCTTTAGAGTCACGGCTAGTCTGAGTGTTTTAGTCAACTAGTATCCCCCACTATGGCTGGTCAGAGTTCTATACAAAGAAGGTATCCAGTAAACTTATTGATGGTTTCTTTGAAAATAGTGGATACATGTAATATCACTATTTCTTTGATAATCCAGTGACTTCTGGAATCTCCCTTTTTCAAGACTTAGGAGTGTCCTTTGACTACGATGGATGGCTGAAGTGAGATACCAACTGGAATCTGGGATATTAAATCAGTTACTGAATTTTGTTGTGCTTAATCATCAATCTAATAATCTCCCCCAATTCACTTTGTCTGGAGTGATGGCTTGGAATCCATATTTTTACTATGGTGACTTTGGGGCAGGTAGTTACAGAACCCCAATTTGAGAAATTTTACCCTTGAACTTTAATCTTTTTTTTTTTAACCTTAGGATTCTGTGGAGGTATCTTGGTATAAGTTCCCAAATACACAAGAGATTCAAAACATTCAGTTAAATGTACCAGGGGAAAATCACTGGTCATTTCTATATATTTCCTCTTTGGCAGTGGAGCTAAGGCATGAGAATGAAGGAGCTATTATTTGTCCTAGTAAGAGTTGTATAAGGGACTAGAGGAAGTGTCTCTTACCTAATTCACCAATGATGCCAAAGCAGAGCCCAGAGCTGGTGAGGAGCTATGGTGGAGAACCCAAGAATGCACAAGGGATCCAAGAATCCTTTGCCAAACAAAGGTGAGGAAGAGGTCCAAAGCAGGTTCTGAAAGTAAAACATAAGGTCAGAGAAATGAGAAGGTGACATACAAGTGTCAGATCCAGGCAGTTAACTGGAAAGATCTGAGTGAGTCCTAGGGATAGACACAGTAGCCTGGATGTCAAGGTACCCCTTATAGGGGACTAAGGCAAGCCAACAGGGATGAGTCAGGCAGAGTGGTTGCTGGAGTAAGGATAAAGGGTTTCTGGAGACTAAATCCAATAAAAACTGGGTTGGACTTTAATCCAAAGTGGCCAGGAATAAAGTCAGAGGATGAATGTAATCCACGACCCAGGGAGAACTAAGAGTTGAACCAAATAAATCTAGTTAAGTTAAAGGATGGACTTAATGGAGCTAGAAATAGGAGACTAGGGGCATCTGGGTGGCTCAGTAAGTTGAGCCTCCAACTCTTGATTTTGGCTCAGGTCATGATCCCAGGGCTGTGGGATCTAGCCCCACATCAGGCTCTGTGCTGAGCATGAAGTCTGCTTAAGATTCTCTATCTCTCTCTCTCTCTCTCATTCTGCCCCTCTACCCTGATTGAGTGCTCTCTCTCTCTCTCTCTCTCTCTCTCTCTCTCTAAAAACAAAACAAAACAAAGCAAAAATAAGAGACTAAAAATTTGGTTTCTGGTAGAAACAATAATAAAATCAAGAATAAAACATCAGAGCAGAAATTAATAAAGAGGTCAAAGGCAATTGCCCTGCTTGCAGTTGTGAGGCTGATCTCTGACTTTCATTGGCTCCATGTGGTGTGGGGTGGGTGGCCTGGTCTAAAGACAAATAAGGCAGATGCTTACCTGGATCACTGGATCCAGAGAAGATGGAACCATTGTACCCAAGACCTCCTTTTTCAGACAGAACTCAGCTGAGGTCAATTCAAACAGTTTGGCAATGCAACATAGCTGAGATATCAGCTACCAAATGCAATACTGAGGAATTAGGGTAGATAGTTGGAATTGCTTGGGCTATGCAACTTACTAGGCTCATGTTTGGCAAACAAACACAGCTTAATTGGGAGACAAAAGATTTTGAGAACAAGTAAGAACAGCATTCTCTCCCTCTTCATCTTCTTTTTCCTCCCGTTATAAAATGCCTTTGCTGAAACAATGGGCCATGGCCCAGTAATTCCACTGAGGCTGTGATAATTGTTTCTCATCACAAATTTGGGCACATCCTTCCCCAATTAAAAATTCTTTGTGCTCCAGAAGAAAATAATTTAGGACTCATTACAGCTTTGTTTTCAAATCAGTTAATAAAATGTGGTAGATAATGGAGGGAGAAGGCAGAGAACTGGGCTGGAAGACGGGAAAATTGATTCTTATTCCCAGTTCTGACATTTACTAGCCATGTGACCATAGGCAAATCATTTCATCTCTTTGGGCTTTTGTTTCCTTCTTTGTAAAAAGAAAGTTATTGAACATGATGGTTTCTAATGTCCTTCCAACTCAGACATTCTCAGATGTCCATGATTCAATAAGCCTGGGTCTTCCTACCTAACAAGAAAGCTTTGGAAAATGGAATTGTACACCTTGTAAAAATGGGTACTTAATTGTTGGATGATGAATGGATGGAGGGATTAATGAATGAGAGCCATCCGATGACACATATTTTGGGGCATTTCCAATGAAAGGGCTGCCAAACCAAGGTGAGGAAGAGACCTAAAGCACATGATGAAAGTAAAGCATAAAATCAGGGAAATGGCAAGGTGAACTTAATTGGTGGATCCAGATCCACTTCTGACCTCTATTTATCTAAGTCCTACAATAATGAATACAGACTCTCAGAACTCAAAGGCTTACCATGCCAAATTAACCCATTTCACAGGTGGGGAAACTAAGACTAGGAAACATGACTTGCCTACAGTTTTGGGGTTAGCTAGCAACAGAGAGATAGAAAGAGCTTTTTTGCCTCTCCTCACTGTGCTTGTCTTCTGTACTGTGCTGCCTCACATTTCCCAAATGAGCAACTAAAAATGAAGCTAAAGCTCTAGGCAAAGGCCCAGAGTTGATGACCCAATGTGACCTGAATAGTAATCTAATACTGGAACAAAAAGACTCCCAAAATGTTCCGAGAGAAGCTCTATTCCCTTTAACTCAACCTCTGCTCCAGAACCACCCTCCACCATCACCACTACCACCAACTGCAACTGAAAAGGGGCATGAGCAATGGGCTCTGAAAAATGCACATTCCATAAGAGAAGATGATCAGGAGCAAAGACAGAAAGAGATAATTTTAGGAATTTTTCTGGAAATAATTCCAGAGATTTTGATTTACTGAGAAAATTTATGGGCGGTGGCAAAAGTTGCAGCTTCTTTCTCTCCCTAGAACCATGAAAACCCCCCTTTCCATCTGGCCAGGAGTTTCGCCAACTTTCTCATAAGGCATTCAAACTCCCTAGACCTCAGCTTTCTTCTTTAAAATAGAGAAGGACAAAGTCAGCAATAATCAAATGAGGCCCATGGATATACCAGAACCAGATTCATACACTCAAAATGCTGTCTTCATCCGGTTACCTCTGCCTGAGACTCTCTTGTGTTCATTCTTACCCCTGAGACATTGCTTATTTGCTTCCCAGCCTAATATGAAGAGTTCTTTGATCACTCCAACCCAGAATAAGGCTTTCCTCATATATTTATGGCCTATGAAAGTCATTTGATGCTTGCATGCACGATGCCTGGAATTAACAACATTATTGTTTTTCCAGGTTAAGATCTCTTACTATCTGTAGTAGATCCCCAAAGATATCTATATCCTAACCTTCAGAACCTATGAATGTGTTATGTTACATGAAATGGAGAATTAAGATTGTAGATGGAATTAAGGTGGTTAATCAGCTGGCCTTAATTATCTTTGATTATCCAGGTACGCCCAAAGTAATCACAAGTTTCCTTAAATAAGGAAGGCAGAAGAGCCAGAACTTGAGAGATGGCATTGTGAGAATGCCTCAGCCAGTCATTGCTAGATTTGAAGATGGACAAGACCATGAACTCAGAAATGTAGGCCATAGGAGCTGGGAAAAGGAAAGAAATGGATTCTTCCCTGGAGCCTCCAGAAGGAACACAGCCTTCCCAACACGTTGGTCTTAGCCCAGTGAAACTCATTTCAAAATTCTGACCTCCAGAACTGTAAGATAAAAAAAACTGGGAGTGTTTCAGGCCACTGTGTTTATGGTAATTTGCTAAACTAGCAATAGGAAATTTATATACTGCCTATTATATCCTATACTTTATGCTGAACTTGTATATCATGGTCTAGTCAGTATTTTTCTCTGGCTACCAAATATCACTAAACACAAAGTAAGCAACTAATATGTATTTTTTAAAGTAAATGAATGAATGAATGTACTAATTAGTGTGATAACAATTTGGAAACCCATCAATCAATCCAATGATAGACTCAGATTATAAAAACCCTTGAAAGCAGACTCAGGAGTCTGGCTATAACATAATATGATTTCATGGAGATTTCTTTTTTTGTTGTTTTTGTTTTTTAGAAATTGGCATGTTCTCTTTCTTTTTTTTTTTTTTTTCAACGTTTTTATTTATTTTTGGGACAGAGAGAGACAGAGCATGAACGGGGGAGGGGCAGAGAGAGAGGGAGACACAGAATCGGAAACAGGCTCCAGGCTCCGAGCCATCAGCCCAGAGCCTGACGCGGGGCTCGAACTCACGGACCGCGAGATCGTGACCTGGCTGAAGTCGGACGCTTAACCGACTGCGCCACCCAGGCGCCCCTGTTCTCTTTCTTTTTTAAAAACATTATTTATTTATTTTTGAGAGAGAGAGAGATAAAGAGCACAAGCAGGGGAGGGGCAGAGAGAGAGAGAGAGGGAGACACAGAATCAGTAGCAAGACTCCAGGCTCTGAGATGTCAGCACAGAACCCCATGTGGGCCTTAAACCCGCAAACTGAGATTATGACCTGAGTCAAAGTCGGATGCTTAAGTGATGAGCCCCCCAGGTACCCCTCATGGATATTTCTTATCATGGACATTTCTCAGTACTCCCACATCCAGTGTTGCTATTATTTTTCCAAGACCATACCATACATTGAAATTAGTTCCAGATTTGAAGTCAAAAGTCCTGGGACAGAGTCCTGCTGCTGACATAGATTAGCTGTCTGACCTTGCACAAACTGTGTGACTAACCTAGGCCTCAGTTAACTCGTCTAGGAAAGAAAGACACTATTCACTATTCTAAGAACTTCCCAGGACTGCAGTAAGGAACAGACAAGTCAATGCCCAGAAAAGAGTTGTGAAAAGTGGTAAAACTCTATGTGAATGGGAGGAGCTGTTATTTACCGCCTTCCTCTTTGGACTAATTTTTAGCTAATAGGCATTTTCTTAGTGCCTCTACTGTACTCACATTACTATATGAGGCCTTGCAGGAGGAATGTAAGAAATAAACATTTGGAAGAGCTTGTAGTCCAAGGGAGGTACTAGGGTGAAATGAGACAAGTCATTCAGTTCCTACTCTAGTCTGGGAGCCCAGAGCCACCTGCTGCTGGCTTGGCCCCAAGCACTGAGAAACCAGCTACTGCTGACAATGGGAAGGAGCCTTCTGCTACAGATCCAGTTCAATGAGCTAAGGCCCAGAGCCCATGATTAACCAACTAAAGAGAGGGGTCTTTCATTTGATGGAAGCCTTGTGCAGGTAGCTGGTCCCACCCCAGACACAGAGCACTGGTGGAACAGCTCCTACCTGCTGGGTAGTGTTTGCAGGCTCCTTCTTCATTCTCCACAGACTCATGATCCATTGGGGCTGGGATTTGGGAAAAGTAGGGGCCTTGGGCATATGCAATCCCAATCCCTAGAAAACATCTGGCCTTCAGAGCTAATGCCCTGGGTTTTCCAATGGAGATTTCATTTCCTTAGGAAGTTAAGTCTTCTAGGTTGCCAACAGGGCCTGCCTTAGGCAAAGAACTGATGTTGAAGAAGCTACTGAGTATAGCTCCTTACTTCACAAATAAAAGTGCTGTAGATTCACCCCAAGTCCAAGATATTCACAGTTCTGTCACTTTACAAATAAACTCATTTTTAAAAAGATGAAAACACATGACACAAAGCTCTTAATCTCCCTTCCCATCGGCCTTGAATTCTCTCTACAGCTCTCCTTAGCTTCAGAAATATGGGATAAAGCATCCCCCTAATTATTTAAATCTAATTTCTTGTGCTTTTGATCCTATACTAATCCATAAATGCAAAAGGAGAAAAAAATGCTACAGGCACAAAGAAGTGCTCATTATAGGAATATCAATAAAAATTACATAAGCTAAAATTCTGGTTAGAGACGGTAGTTTGTTACCATGTGTTTATTTCTTCTTCATTCTGTGCTCCCACTAATATGATAAAAAGAATAATTCTTTAAAACCACATGGAGCATGGGAAAAGGGGTATCAGCAAATAAGCTTTTACTTTTTTATTGTTCATTTATTTATTTTGAGAGACACAGCGAGGGAAGGAGGGAGCCAGAGAGAGAGAGCACAAGTGGGGTAGGGGCAGAAAGAGAGGGAGAGAGAATTCCAAGCAGCCTTCACCTTCATGTATACCCGATGTGGGGCTCGAACTCATGAACTGTGAGATCATGACCTGAGCTGAGATGGAGTCAGATGCTTAACTGACTGAGCCACCCAGGTACTCCAGCATATAAGATTTTAATGAATTTTTAGAAGACTAAAACTTGAAGGAATAGCTACTGACTTAGCAGTGTGAAGGAAGCCAGAGGAGGGACAAGAAAAGGAAGTAATCTCCATAAAACCCTGAAAAGGCTAAGAATTCAGTGAAGCCAGAACACCTAGATCAAGGTCTCTGGTACGCAGCCTATTTACTTCTTTCCTAGGCATAAGATCTGAGTTTTCTTCTTTGGCAAAATTAGCAGGAGAAACTCAGGATTCAGAGATACCTCAGAGGTGGAGGGCAGGAATAATGACAAAGAGATAAATTGCAAGCCTGTAAAATGAAGTGATAGGACCAAGTCCTCCTTTGTTGCCACCATTCAGACCCCTACAGGCAGAATGCTTGTAGTTGGTCACTTCCCTTGTGGCCTTTGGAAGTCTCTTTCCTGGCATTTGGGAAGCACCAATAAAATGACCAACTAACTGTCCAAGTATCTGAAAGTGAAGCCCATCAGTTAAAAATCACCATCACCATCCACACCCATATACATTTATACATTCTTTCTTGAACACACACACTCACGTTTCCATGTCTTACTCTTAAACAAACAAGGCTCACTAAACTGAGGAAAATCTCCAACATGAAAGTGAGAAATTAAACAAACAAACAAAAAACACCTTATCTAACAGAGATCCAAGACAGAAGAAAACATTTTCCCCAAATCATTATCCTCAGTTACATAGGAGAAAACACATATATTAAACAGTAGGAAACAGAAAACACTCAGTGACTAAGAAAGAGTTCTTGTAAGTTAGCATATACTATTGCCAAAATTAAAAACTTGAATAAAATGCTTGGAAATAAAGTGCAAAAAATCTGAAGGAAAATAGAATGAAAGACAAAGAGACCAATGAAAAGGAAAAAAAATCTAAGAGAAGATAAATCCAAGAATTCTATCCTACAAATTATAGGAGCTATGGAAAGAAAAAGCAGAGAAAATTAGGGAGAGGGAGTAAAAGAAGGGTATTATTACATTCTCAAAGACGTCTCTAGATTGGAAGAACCCACAGGCTATCTAAATAAATGGAAAAAAAAAACACATTAAAAGTTCATGAACATGAAATTTCAGGGACCAGGGGTAAAGAAAAAATTATAAGATACTCTAAAATGGAAAAAAAATTACAAAGAGGAAATCAGAATTATAATGGCTTCAGACTTTTCCTTAACAATACTGGATGACAGAAGACTATGGACCAAGCCTTCAAAATTCTATTGAAAACTTTTAACTTAAAATTTTGCACACAAACTAGCCATCAGAATTAACAGTGGAACAAAGTTATTTCAGGCATTTCTTGATCCCAAATTATCTCTATTTATGAGGAAGATACAAAAGGATATACTCTAACCAAAAAGAGAGTAAACCAAGAAGGATGATGACATAGAAAACAGGAAGCAATAGATACATTTAGGAAAATGAGGTTGGGAGACCCCAGGGCAACAAATGTGCAACTTCCCAGCATCACAGAAGACCCCAGGAGGGTCACTTCTAATGAAAAGGGTGAAGGGACTTGATATAATATCTTTAAAAATAGAGCATTTGGAAAAGGTTAAGAAAAAATGACAAAATATGCCAAGGGATACAGGAGTGCTGATGCATAGGGGCACTTGTACCCCAATGTTCATAGCAGCACTCTCAAAAATAGCCAAATTATGGAAAGAGCCTAAATGTCCATCAACTGATGAATGAATAAAGAAATTGTGGTTTATGGGGCACCTGGGTGGCTCAGTCGGTTCAGCGTCCGACATCGGCTCAGGTCATAATCTCGCAGTTCGTGAGTTCGAGCCCCACATCAGGCTCTGTGCTGATGACTCAGAGCCTGGAGCCTGTTTCAGCTTCTGTGTCTCCCTCTCTCTCTGACCCTCTCCCGTTCATGCTCTGTCTCTCTCTGTCTCAAAAATAAATAAGTGTTAAAAAAAATTAAAAAAAAAATTGTGGTTTATATACACAATGGAATACTACGTGGCAATGAGAAAGAATAAAATATGGCCTTTTGTAGCAACGTGGATGGAACTGGAGAGTGTTATGCTAAGTGAAATAAGTCATACAGAGAAAGACAGATAACCATATGTTTTCACTCTTATGTGGATCCTGATAAACTTAACAGAAGACCATGGGGTGGGGAAGGAAAAAACAAGTTAGAGAGGGAGAGAGCCAAACCATAAGAGACTCTTAAAAACTGAGAATAAACTGAGGGTTGATGAGGGGTAGGAGGGAGGGGAGGGTGGGTGATGGGCATTGAGGAGAGCACATATTGGGATGAGCACTGGGTGTTGCATGGAAACCAATTTGACAATAAATTTCATATTTAAAAAAAATAAGTAAGTAAAATTAAATTAAGCAATTATAAATTTGGAGAATGATTTTAAAACTGATACAGAAATAAAATGGAATTATAGTACTATGTTCAGTTCTGAAATAAGCAACTTACAAAGTCATAATGGTATAACACTGATTACTTATGTAAAAATTATGATACAATTTAATTGGGAAGATGGAAGGTGGGAAATTGAGAGATGGTATAAAAAAGCTAAAGCCTGTCCTGCTATAACAGGAAGTTAATATACAATGTAAGAAATAAATGAGAAACAGGTAGATGCATACTGTTTATAAATATGGGTTTAGCTATAAAGAGAAAAGCTAATTAATTAAAGAAGAAGTTATCTCTACATAGTGGGACTGAGGTAGGAAGGCATGAAACAGGAAAATGATGTCTGTTATTATAAGTCTTTTATATATATCTTATGCTTTAAAACATATACATATAATACTTACTTGACAGTATTTTTGAATTAAAAAGTAATGATATAGGACGTTCAATTTCAAACATAATGGAGTACCAGGGGTTAGATTTACCATCTCACCTCAATAAAATCAGAAGAAAATCAGACAAAATATATGAAACTTTTTTAGTCATTGAACAAAAGGCAGAACAGACCATAATCTTTGTGAGAAGAGAAACAAATGTGGTGAGCCTTATAATTGCCCTATAATACTGTCTGAAGGCAATTTCCAGGCTGCAATACAAGGACAAAGGTTCCAAAAATCCTGATGATCTTGATGATCTAAGAAGACAGAAATAAGTTCAGAAGGGCTGCTGTCACTAGAATTTGCAGAAAAAAGGATCAGAGAGAAAGGAGCTGCTCAGAGAGAACTCCAAAGATCTTCAAAGGGGATCCTTTAAGTTTCTGTGAGTACTAATCTACAGGTGCATAAGATAAAACTGCCTGACACTAGTGAAATAATCTTCAGAAAGTAGCAGCCTGAACAACTTTCAAAGTTTACTAAGGGCTGACAATAGCTTAGGTTGCCACAAGCCGAAGTACAAAGATCTCATAATATAAATTTTTTTAAATGTTTATTTATTTTTGAGAGAGACAAAGTATGAACAGGGAAGGGGCAGAGAGAGAGGGAGACACAGAATCTGAAGCAGGCTCCAAGCTCTGAGCTGTTAGCACAGAGCCCAACATGGGGCTTGAACCCATGAACGATGAGATCATGACCTGAGCAGAAGTCAGACACTCAACCGACTGAGCCACCCAGGTGCCCCTAAAGATCTCATAATATAAATGACATCGGCTAGAGTCATCTGAAGGGCATTGCCTAAATAAACCTGATCCAAAGGCTGCCTTGGATCTACTCTAACAAAGCTTAATATCAAATTTGAAAAAGATCTAACTAATACCAAGAAATGTAACTGCATGCCAGAAAAAAAGTAAACCTGATACTATTTTTTCAAAAAATACAGTGAAAACGAGTATCCAACAACATAAGATCAACAATGTCTGGCATCAAATAAAAAATTACCAGACATGCAAAGAGTACAAATTTTCAGTTATAAGATAAATAAATTCTGGGGATCTAATCTACAGCATGGTGATTATAGTTAATAGTACTGTATTGTATTCTATCCTTGAAATTTGCTAAGAGTAAGTGTTCTTACCATACACAAAAAGGTCAACTATGTGAGGTTATGGATATGTTAATTAACTTCTTTGTGCTAATCATTTTACAATATACATATATTAAATTACCACATTGTACATCTTTTAAAAACCATATTGTACAACCTAAGTATTTATAAATTTTGTCAATTATAAATCAATAAAACTAGAAAAAGTTTTTAAAAAATAAACAGGGTTTTTTAAATAATAAAACACTACTATAGTAATAAAATCAGAAATTTTGAAAAAAAATCACCAAATGTAAAGAGAAGCAGGAAAATACAACCCATTTCCAGAAAACAATCAACATCAACAGACCTAGAAATGAGTGATAGGATAAAAATAGCAAGTGAGGATATTAAAATAACTATTAAAAACTGCTTCATAGGTTCAAGAGGGTAAATGAAAACATGACCACAACAGAAAGAGAATGAGAAGATATAAAACATCCAAATGAAACTTCTGACAATGGAAAAATACAAAATCTTAAATGGCAAAAAGAAAATGCATTGGATGAGATTAATAGTAAATTAGTGCTGAAGTAAAAGACATAGCAATAGAAACTATCCAAAATGAAGCACAGAGAGTAAAAAGATTGAAAAACATGAGCAATGTCTCAGTGGTCCATAGGAGCATATCAAACAGTTTAACGAATGTATAATTCGAATCCTGCAAAGAGGGAGGGGTACAGAAAAATATTTAAAGACATAATGACTGAAAACTTTCCAAATATGATTAAATATATATCCCCACAGATCCAAAAAGCTCAATGTCTCCAAGGAAAATAAAAATGTTTTTAATGCAACAGGGCATTTAGACTATAATAAGAGTTAGGAAGATGGTGGTGTAGGAAGACGCTGGGCTTACCGCGTCCTGCTGATCACTTAGAGTCCACTCACATCTGCCTAAACAACCCAGAACTGCCAGAAGACTAGCAGAACAGATTCTCCGGAGCCAAGCATAGACGAGAGGCCCACAGAAGAGGGTAGGAAGGGTGGAGAGGGTGCACACTACACGGACTAGCAGGAGGGAGCCAGGGGGAGGGGCAGCCTGCTGGCAAAGCACAGCCCTTGAGTCTGGCTTGCAAAAGCGGAGGGGCCAGACGGAGTGTGTTCTGACAGCAAGCAGGACTTAACATCTGGAAGGTTATAAGTCAACATTTGGACAACGGGAGGGAGTGTTGTTGAGCCCCGGACAACAGAGCTCAGCTTGGCAGGGAACAAAGGCACTCACCAGCGCCATCTCCCTCGCCCATTCCCCAGCCAAAATCCGAAAGGGAACCAGTTCCTGTCAGGGAACTTGCTTCCACCCCGCAAACACCCAACACTGTGCTTCTGCGGATCCATCCCTCCGGCGGGTCTGATTCCCTCCCGGTGCCGGTGCTGCAGAGCCCCTCCCGAAGCGGATCTCCGAAGGAAAAGCGAGCTGAGACTGCCCCTCCCACCCCTGTGCACCTTGCCGATCCACCCCAGCTAATACGCCAGATCCCCAGCACCACAAGCCTGGCAATGTGCAAGTAGCCCAGATGGGCCACACCACCCCACAGTGAATCCTGCCCTTAGGAGAGGGGAAGAGAAGGTACACACCAGTCTGACTGTGGCCCCAGCGGTGGGATGGGGGCAGACATCAGGTCTGACTGCAGCCCCGCCCACCAACGCAAGTTATTCAAGACAGCACAAGGGAAGTGCCCTGCAGTTCTGCACCACTCCAGGGACTATCCAAAATGACGAAACGGAAGAATTCCCCTCAAAATAATCTCCAGGAAATAGCGACAGCTAACGAACTGATCAAAAACGATTTAAACAATATAACAGAAAGTGAATTAGGATAATAGTCATAAAATTAATCGCTGGGCTTGAAAACAGTATAGAGGACAGCAGAGAATCTATTGCTACAGAGATCAAGGGACTAAGGAACAGCCAGGAGGAGCTAAAAAATGCTATAAATGAGCTGCAAAATAAAATGGAGATGACCACAGCTCAGATTGAAGAGGCAGAGGAGAGAATAGGTGAACTAGAAGATAAAATTATGGAAAAAGAGGAAGCTGATAAAAAGAGATATAAAAAAACCCAGGAGTATGAGGGGAAAATTAGAGAACTAAGTGATGCACTAAAGAGAAATAATCTACACATAATTGGTATTCCAGAGAAGGAAGAGAGAGGGAAAGGTGCTGAAGGTATACTTGAAGAAATAATAGCTGAGAACTTCCCTGATCTGGGGAAGGAACAAGGCATTGAAATCCAAGAGGCACAGAGAACTCCCTTCAGACGTAACCTGAATCAATCTTCTGCACGACATATAGTGAAACTGGCAAAATACAAGGATAAAGAGAATATTCTGAAAGCAGCTAGGGATGAACGTGCTCTAACATATAAAGGGAGACTGATAAGACTCATGACGGATCTCTCTACTGAAACTTGGCAGGCCAGAAAGGAATGGCAGGAAATTTTCAATGTGACGAACAGAAAAAATATGCAGCCAAGAATCCTTTATCCAGCAAATGTGTCATTTAGAATAGAAGGAGAGATAAAGGTCTTCTCAAACAAACAAAAACTGAAGGAATTCATCACCACTAAACCACCCCTACAAGAGATCCTAAGGGGGATCCTGTGAGAAAAGTACCAGAGACATCACTACAAGCATGAAACCTATAGACATCACAATGACTCTAAACCCATACCTTTCTATAATAACACTGAATGTAAATGGACTAAATGCGCCAACCAAAAGACATAGGGTATCAGAATGGATAAAAAAACAAGACCCATCTATATGCTGTCTACAAGAGACTCATTTTAGACCTGAGGACACCTTCAGATTGAAAGTGAGGGGATGGAGAACTATTTATCATGCTACTGGAAGTCAAAAGAGAGCTGGAGTAGCCATACTTATATCAGACAAACTAGACTTTAAAGGTTGTAACAACAGATGAAGAAGGGCATTATATAATAATTACAGGGTCTAGGGGCGCCTGGGTGGCTCAGTCGGTTGAGCGTCCGACTTCGGCTCAGGTCACGATCTCGCGGTATGTGGGTTCGAGCCCCGCGTCAGGCTCTGTGCTGACTGCTCAGAGCCTGGAGCCTGTTTCAGATTCTGTGTCTCCCTCTCTCTCTGACCCTCCCCCGTTCATGCTCTGTCTCTCTCTGTCTCAAAAATAAACATTAAAAAAAATTTTTTTTTAAATAAAAAAATAATTACAGGGTCTATCCATCAGGAAGAGCTAACAATTATAAATGTCTATGCGCCTAATACGGGAGCCCCCAAATATATAAAACAATTACTCACAAACATAAGCAACCTCATTGATAAAAATGTGGTAATTGCAGGGGACTTTAACACCCCACTTACAACAATGGATAGATCATCTAGACACACGGTCAAAAAAGAAACAAGGGCCCTGAATGATACATTGGGTCAGATGGACTTGACAGATCTATTTAGAACTCTGCATCCCAAAGCAACAGAATATACTTTCTTCTCGAGTGCACATGGAACATTCTCCAAGATAGATCACATACTGGGTCACAAAACAGTCCTTCATAAGTATACAAGAATTGAGATCATACCATGCATACTTTCAGACCACAATGCTATGAAGCTTGAAATCAACCACAGGAAAAAGTCTGGAAAACCTCCAAAAGCATGGAGGTAAAAGAACACCCTACTAAAGAACGAATGGGTCAACCAGGCCATTAGAGAAGAAATTTAAAAATATATAGAAACAAACAAAAATGAAAATACAACAATCCAAACGCTTTGGGATGCAGCGAAGGCAGTCCTGAGGGGAAAATACATTGCAATCCACACCTATCTCAAGAAACAAGAAAAATCCCCAATACAAAATCTAACAGAACACCTCAAGGAAATAGAAGCAGAACAGCAAAGACACCCTAAACCCAGCAGAAGAAGAGAAATAATAAAGATTAGAGCAGAAATAAACAATGTAGAATCTAAAAAAACTGTAGAGCAGATCAATGAAACCAAGAGTTGGTTTTTTGAAAAAATAAAATTGATAAACCTCTAGCCAGGATTCTCAAAAGAAAAGGGACATGACCCAAATAGATAAAGTCATGAATGAAAATGGAATTATTACAAACACTCTCAGAAATACAAGCAATTATCAGGGAATACTATGAAAAACTATATGCCAACAAACTGGACAACCTGGAAGAAATGGACAAATCCCTAAACACCCACACACTTCCAAAACTCAATCCGGAGGAAATAGAAAGCTTGAACAGACCCATAACCAGAGAAGAAATTGAATCAGTTATCAAAAATCTCCCAAAAAATAAGAGTCCAGGACCAGATGGCTTCCCAGGGGAGTTCTACCAGACATTTGAAGCAGAGATAATACCTATCCTTCTCAAGCTATTCCAAAAAATAGAACGGGAAGGAAAACTTCCAGACTCATTCTATGAAGCCAGTATTACTCTGATTCCTAAACCAGACAGAGACCAAGTAAAAAAAGAGAACTACAGGCCAATATCCCTGATGAATATGGATGCAAAAATTCTCAATAAGATACTAGCAAATCGAATTCAACAGCATATAAAAAGAATTATTCACCATGATCAAGTGGGATTCATTCCTGGGATGCAGGGCTGGTTCAACATTCGCAAATCAATCAACGTGATACATCACATTAATAAAAGAAAAGATAAGAACCATATGATCCTGTCAATCAATGCAGAAAAAGCATTTGACAAAATTCAGCACATTTCTTAATAAAAACCCTCGAGAAAGTCGGGATAGAAGGAACATACTTAAACATCATAAAAGCCAGTTATGAAAAGCCCACAGCTAACATCATCCTCAATGGGGAAAAACTGAGAGCTTTTTCCCTGAGATCAGGAACACGACAGGGATGTCCACTCTCACCACTGCTGTTTAACATAGTGTTGGAAGTTCTAGCATCAGCAATCAGACAACAACAGGAAATCAAAGGCATCAAAATTGGCAAAGATGAAGTTAAGCGTTCACTTTTTGCAGATGACATGATATTATACATGGAAAATCCGACAGACTCCACCAGAAGTCTGCTAGAACTGATACATGAATTCAGCAAAGTTGCAGGATACAAAATCAATGTACAGAAATCAGTTGCATTCTTATACACTAACAATGAAGCAACAGAAAGACAAATAAAGAAACTGATCCCATTCACAATTGCACCAAGAAGCATAAAATACCCAGGAATAAATCTAACCAAAGATGTAAAAGATCTGTATGCTGAAAACTATAGAAAGCTTACGAAGGAAATTGAAGAAGATATAAAGAAATGGAAAAACATTCCGTGCTCATGGGTTGGAAGAATAAATATTGTCAAAATGTCAATACTACCCAAAGCTATCTATACATTCAATGCAATCTCAATCAAAATTGCACCAGCATTCTTCTTGAAGCTAGAACAAGCAATCCTAAAATTCATATGGAACCACAAAAGCCCCTGAATAGCCAAAGTAATTTTGAAGAAGAAGACCAAAGCAGGAGGCATCACAATCCCAGACTTTAGCCTCTACTACAAAGCTGTCATCATCAAGACAGCATGGTATTGGCACAAAAACAGACACATAGACCAATGGAACAGGAATAGAAACCCCAGAACTAGACCCACAAAATATGGCCAACTAATCTTTGACAAAACAGGAAAGAATATCCAATGGAAAAAAAAGACAGTTTCTTTAACAAATGGTGCTGGGAGAACTGGGCAGCAACATGCAGAAGGTTGAAACTAGACCACTTTCTCACACCATTCACAAAAATAAACTCAAAATGGATGAAGGACCTGAATGTGAGACAGGAAAGCATCAAACCCTAGAGAAGAAAACAGGAGAAGACCTCTCTGACCTCAGCCGCAGCAATTTCTTACTTGACACATCCCCAAAGGCAAGGGAATTAATAGCAAAAATGAACTATTGGGACCTCATGAAGATAAAAAGCTTCTGCACGCAAAGGAAACAACCAACAAAATTAAAAGGCAACCAACGGAATGGGAAAAGGTATTTGCAAATGACATATCGGACAAAGGGCTAGTATCCAAAATCTATAAAGAGCTCACCAAACTCCACACCTGAAAAACAAATAATCCAGTGAAGAAATGGGCAGAAAACATGAAGAGACACTTCTCTAAAGAAGACATCTGGATGGCCAACAGGCACATGAAAAGATGCTCAACGTAGCTCCTCATCAGGGAAATACAAATCAAAACCACACTCTGATATTACCTCACACCAGTCAGAGTGGCCAAAATGAACAAATCAGGAGACTATAGATGCTGGAGAGGATGTGGAGAAACGGGAACCCTCTTGCACTGTTGGTGGGAATGCAAACTGGTGAAGCTGCTGTGGAAAACAGTGTGGAGGTTCCTGAAAAAATTAAAAATAGACCTACCCTATGACCCAGCAGTAGCACTGCTAGGAATTTACCCAAGGGATACAGGAGTACTGATGCATAGGGGCACTTGTACCCCAATGTTTATAGCAGCACTCTCAACAATAGCCAAATTATGGAAAGAGCCTAAATGTCCATCAACTGAAAAATGGATAAAGAAATTGTGGCTTATATACAGAGTACTACGTGGCAATGAGAAAGAATGAAATACGGCCTTTTGTAGCAAAGTGGATGGAACTGGAGAGTGTTATGTTAAGTGAAATAAGCCATACAGAGAAAGACAGATACCATATGTTTTCACTCTTATGTGGATCCTGAGAAACTTAACAGGAACCCATGAGGGAGGGGAAGGAAAAAAAAAAAAGAGGTTAAAGTAGGAGAGAGCCAAAGCATAAGAGACTCTTAAAAACTGAGAACAAACTGAGGGCTGATGGGGGGTGGGAGGGAGGGGAGGGTGGGTGATGGGTATTGAAGAGGGCATCTTTTGGGATGAGCACTGGGTATTGTATGGAAACCAATTTGACAATAAATTTCATATATTAAAAATATAAATAAATAAATAAATAAATAAATAAATAAATAAAATAATAAGAAAAAAAAACAGGGCATTTAACAAGCAAATTGCTGAAAATTGCTGATAAAAGAAAATTCTTAAAAGTAGCCAGAAGAGAAAAAAAAAGACCCATGTACAGAGAAACAAAATAAGAATGATAGAGGATTTCATGTTAGAAACTATGCAAACCAGAAGAAAATAAATCTGTCAACTATATTTTTATGCCCAAAAAAGTATCTTGCAAAGATGAAGTGAAATGAACGCTTTTTCGGACAAACAACATCTGAGAAAATTCATTAACAGTAGAGCTGTATTATAAGAAATTCTAAAGGAAATTCTTCAAGCAGACAGAACATAATACTATGTGGAAATGTGGATCTACACGAAGGAATCAAGAGTGTCTGTAATGAGAATAGGTGGAATAAAGTAAAATACAGTGTCCCACTGTTTAATCTCTTTAAAATAAAATTGTCTATTGAAAACAAAAATAATACCAGTATACCTTGGGATTTACAACATATATAGAAGTAGAACATGACGATGATAGTACAAAACATGACAGAAATTATTTACCCCATACATGAGCAGTATAATGTCATCTGAAGGTAGGTAGACTGTGGTAAGTTAAGAATGTATAATATAAACTTAAGAGTTGCCAATAGCAAAACAAAGTGTAGGTATATATAATAAGCCAACAAAAAGATCTAATGGAGTCATTAAAAGAATGTAGGAAAAGAAGGGAAGAAAGAATGAAAATAGAGGAAAATAGAAAACAAACAGCAATGTCATAGATTTAAACCCAGCCATATCAATAATTACATTAAATGTAAACAATCTAAACAATTCAACTAAAAGCAGAGATTGTGAGACAGGATAAAAAAGTAAGAACCAATTTTGTGCTACCTATAAAAAACTTACTTTAAAAATATAGGCACAGGTAAATTAAAAGTAAAAGGATGCAAAAAAGATAGATCATGAAAGCGTTAATCAAAAGAAAGTTGGAGTGGTTACATTAACACAGAGAAAAGACTTCAGGATAAGAAATATTTCAAATAAAGAGGTCTATTTCTAGTAATAAATCAATTAATCCATCAAGAGAACGTAACAGACCTAAATGTGTGTACACTTAATATCAGAGCCTCAAAACAATGAGGTGAAAACTGATAGAAATGAAACAAGAATTAGACAAACCCACAATTGTACCTGAATACTTCAACAGCTTTTCAGTAATTGAACAGCTCAGTGAAGATCACTAAGGATATGCAATACATGAACAAATTGAATCTGGCACACAAAGAGCATTCTGATGAACAACAGCAAAATACACATTCCTTTCAAGAACACACATAACATTAAGTAAAAATGACTATATTCTGAGTCAGAAAAATTCCTATAAGTTAAAAGGGTTGAAATTCCATAAACTATGTTTTCTAGTCACAATGGAATTAAACTAGAGATCACTAACATAAGAATATCTGGAAACAACCAAATATTTGGAAATTAACAACATGCTTATAAATAGCTCCTTTGACAAAGAAGAAACCAAAAGGGAAATTAGAGAATATTTTGAAGAAAATAAAAATGAAAACACAAAGTACCAAAATTTCTGGAATAGCTGTAGAGCTTGGGTGTGTTTAGAACAAATTTCATAGATTAAAAGAACAGTGGTACACACCAAAGGTAAAATGCAATACTACTTCAAGTCAAAAGCCGAAGGGATATTTGGCAAAAGCAGTGGATGCTCACCACACCTTCCCTCTGTTTTACCATGTCATCAGGCTTCCATTCTATCTCTTTCCTTCTCTCCATGAAATGTTTCCAAAGCCTGGATACAATAAGCTGTCTCTATCAACATAAGTCATCCATCCTTTCCTACTCATTGTAATTGTACTGCTAGAAAAGAAACATTTCATAAAGTCTGCTCCACCCATAGCTTTACACATACATACCCTTCTATCCAACCCCTCACCGCCCCACATTCACACACGCAGAGGTAGGGCTAAACGGAACTAGTGGTGACCAACATGTTAGTTAGCTAGAAATCTGACTGTGTGTGACTTTGCATTAGCTGATGAATGGGGCTGAAGAGATTCTATCTTGAGAACTTAACGTAAGACACAAGATTGCTGACACTTGGTGGTGGGAAGGTACAGTAAATTGAAAGTAACGGCAACCATTTGCAAGTCGATGAGTAAAAAGGGGAAGCTCTTCTGCAGAGAAAGGAAAATGGAGCTGACAAGAAGCAGAGAGGAGAGAAGAGCCTGTGGCCCAAGAGAGGGAAATTGAGGTAGTAGCCAGCTGCTTCTGTTCCTCTCAATCTCCCCTGATGCTTAGCTGCACTTGATTTCATGTCATTTGATTCTGTGAGAGCTCTACATCCTTGCAATAAACACTCTTCTTTACTTGAGTAACTTTGAATGAGTTTTCTTTTCTTGTAACCAAAGGAGCCATAACATGAACAGTTTCATGTGTCTTTTTAATTGTCTCCTAGTATTGCATAGTAACTTCTTTAAGGCTAAGCAGTGTATTTTATTTCATCTGTATAATGCAGCTCATGGCAACATGACTGAATTATATAAGCGTTGTTAAGGTTAATAATGAATGAATTCATTAATCTGGTTACTGACACTTCTACCACTACCAGAATAATCAATCACTTGTTTTGTCTGCCCTACATCAATTCCTTTGTGAAACAATTTTTTCTCTACTCCCTGTGGCTCTGGTGAGATCAAGAATCTCAGGCTCCAACCCAACCCAACCCACCCACCCATGAAGTAAAGGAGGCATACAGTCCACAACAAAGGTGAGTCAAGTTCTCCCACTCAGGATTTTGAGTCTAAGTCATTGGACAGTAGCCCCCTAAAGAAATATTGATCAGTTTCTGCAGTTGGGTACCCTGGACCTCCCCTAGTTCCTGGCCTTTCAAGGGTCTGATTAGTCCCCTTTTCCTTCAATCCTAGGGCCACTCCCCTGCCAATAACTCCCCACCCTTTTCTCATTTAAGTCATCAGATTTCATCTATTTCTGTTGTTTTCAGTCTAAGAATCCTCTCTGATATAGTTCGGTTCCCAGGGAGGCCAGTTTCTCCCCTGGTTCATTTAGAATAACTGGAAGAAATACTTCCTTTTGGAAAGAGTATCTGTCTTTGAAACATACCATCTTTGAAACAAATGAAATATTTCTTTATTGATCAGTTGCTCTACTGCTGGTTTCATGCAGTAGTCTCTGATCCAACCTTCTGGGTTGCCTTTTATGCAAGAGGCATCATTGGTTCTGCCTCAGTTGTTTATATTCAATCTCATCCTCACCTTTGAGGCTGTCTGTGAGTGAAAAAATAATGAGTCTTTAAAGGAATCATATGTATTTGGGAGCCCAAGCAACAGAGGCCAACTCCATTTAACCAAGTGAACACTTTTTCTACAGCAATGTAAAATAGACTCCATGACTTAGGTATGAGGGGTCTATACTTAGCTTAACAAGGCATGTCTCAGGCTTGAGCCTTGTGCCCCAGTTTCTGATGATGAACACTTCCTAGTCCTTTGCATTAGGATCCCTTCTTACAGTGAAGCCATGCTTAGCCCTGATTCTCCCAAAACCTCAAGTTCCAAGGAGGTCTTTCTCCTCTCAACACTCTGAAACATTATTCTGTTTTACTGAAGCACTTAGAATGAGAGCTTTTGGGAAGTGCTCTGTGCAATTAGATAAATGAATAGGCAGTTATTTAAAATGTTTTCAGATTTCCTAGAAAGAAATCTTATATTCTTTCCCTTACACTAATTTCTTGATGTGAGTAACAGTTCTGGGGGACATCCCTGCCCAATCCAGGGACCTGGATTTCCAAGGCAATCTAAAGTCCAGTCAAGAGATATTCATTCATTTTTCAAATCACTATTGAGTACCCATTGCATACCAGGCACTGTACTGTGATCTGGGTATACAGTGGTGAGAAAACAGGCATAGTCTTGCCTTCAAGGACACAGTCTAGTGGAGGAAAGAAAAAGAAATAAGCAAATAAACTAAAAAATAATCATAAATCAGTGATTAGTGCTATGAAACAATTAACTAGCAATGGATAATGATAAGAAGAAGTATTTTTAGATGGGAGAGGGCAGAAGGGTTTCTCTGAGTACTAAAGGATAAGGAGTGAGGGGTACAGCAACCAAATAAAATAGCATAGATGGAGGTGAGAAAGAAATGGAACCAGCCAAAGGTAGAGTGAGACAAGTTGAGACAGGAAGAGAGTTGGGGCCAGGTAAGGAGTTTGTACTTAAAATATGGCCATATGGTCACTTTGAAAAATAGTTTGGCAATTACTGAGTATCTACCCAAGATAAATGAAAACACCTACACAAAAACTTGAATGTTCACAGCAGCATTATTCATAATGGTCTAAGATCTGAAACAATTCAACTGCCTGTTAATAAGAGCATGGATAAATAAATTGTATGTCCATAGGATGGGATACTGCTAGGCAAGCAAAAAAGAGCCAACTACTCATACAAGATCAAACTTGTTTTTGTTGGTGGTCACTGTGTCATCAATAGCTATGAGAAAACTCAGTGAATGGACCATGTAAGATTGCACATTTTACTGTATGTAAATTATAGCTCAATATTTTAAAATGTAATGGAAAGATGCAGAAGGGTTTCTAAAGGAAGAGAAAAAATGTGACTTGATTTGTTCTTTTTTTAAAATTTATTCTGAGAGAGATTGAGAGAGTGTGTGTGTGCACGCATAGGAGGGGCAGAAAGAGAGAGGGAGAAAGAGAATCCCAAGAAGTCTCTACTGTCAGCACTGAGCCCAATACAAGGCTTGATCTCACGAACTGTGAGGTGATGACTTGAGCTGAAATCAAGAGTTGGACGCTTTACTGACTGAGCCACCCAGGCACCCCTGATTTGTTCTTAACAAATTCCTCTGATCACTGTGTAAAAATCAACTTGAAGGGAGCTGAAGAACAGGTAGAGTGACCATTAAAGGGGTTATTGCAGCAATCCAAGAGTAAGATGCTAAAGGCTTTGACTAGTGAGGAATAAGGGAAGCTGGTATACAGACTTGAGATGGAAAAGGAGGTGGAAATGACAGAGTTTGTTTATTTTTAAAAGATGAAAAAATAAAGGACAACACTTACATTTTTGTCTTGAGCCAATGGGTGGATAATCTTGCCATTTACTGAAATGGATGAGCAGACTATGAAAGGAACAGATTTGGTTGAGGGCACAGGGGAGAATCAAGAGCTCTGTTTCGGGCATATTTAGGCAGAGATGCATATGACACATCCAAGTAGAACACTCAAGCTGAGTATGTATTCAGTTGAATGTGTATGTCTGAAGCTCAAATGACAGATTGAGATGGAAATACAAAGTTGAATGCCATGAGCATGTAGATGATATGTAGGTCATGAAAATAAATCATTTAGGATGAGAGTGTAGAGAGAGAACAGTGTTATGAAACACCAACATGTAAACATTGGTAGAGGAAGAGGGCCTGTGATAGAAACTGAAAAGAAATTGTAGAGATATCAGAGGTGAAGAGAAGGCCAACAGTGTAATATCAAATAAAGGAGTTGTCATTTGGGTCTAATGCACTGAGGGGCTAAGATGAGGACACAAATTGTCCACTGGACTTGACAACATGAAGATTATTGGCAACCTTGAGATGAGAACTTTTATTGAAATGGTAAGGGAAGAGACCCAATTTGAAGTAGTAATCAAAGGTGAAACAATGGAGATAATTATGTAAATAACTATTTTGAGATATTAAGCTGTGAAGGGTTGTGGAGAGATGGGCAGTAGTTGGAAAGGGATGAGGGAAACAAAGAATGACTTTTAGAGATAAAGAAGAGCCAATCATGTTTGTGAGCTGAAGAGAATAGTCTCATAGGAAATGGGAGGATTGATCATTTAGGAGGGACAGGAAATAACTGGGGGAGTAAAACCTTGAGAACAGGAGAGAGAATGGGACCCAGAGCCCATAGGGGTTCCAGGTCCAGGAAGAGCTGAGTTATGACAGAAACAGCACCCTTTCTCCTTTGTGCCAGGAGGACAGAAGGGGAAGATGCAGATGAACACAGATATAGACTGTGGGAGTTTTTGTCTGATGGTTCTAATTTCTCAATTAGATACAACCGACTCAGGATAATCAGATCAGAGTAAGTGGTTAGGAATGAAGTAGGAGTTTTGAGAAGAGAGGTGAAGGTAGGAAATAGCATCCTAAAGGTTGAAATATCAAGTTTATTAGATATGCATAAAATGAGATTGAGTGGGCAGTGGACTGAGAAGGTGAGCTTAAAGGGAAGCTTCTCAGTTGACTGTGATTTTCTCCAGTGATATTCAGTTGCTCAAATTCATGTAGGTGGCTGGCTGAGTTCATCCAAGCTTGGAGTTTTGCCCAGTGAGTATGACAGCTGCCTCTCCCATTACTAGCTCTAAGGGAAAAGATATTTGTAACCTGATTAGTGAGGACCCAGACAATTGATGTGCCATATTTAAGTAATGTACTTAGGAGTCCAGGTGCTTGCCTAGTTTTTTGTTTTTTGGTTTTTGGGTTTTTTTGATACCTCCCTTGGTTAAGGGTCTAGTAGGAAGAAGGGTCAGTATCAAGACATTCCTGTGTCCCTGTGGCCATAGTGTCATCATAATGGAATTCAAATCTCACTTTGACCCCCTAAGCCATCCAACAATCTACTAGGGTTTCTGATTAATGTTCATCCTAAATGTTCCATTAATTAGTCCCACCCACTTAATTAAACCCCCAAACCTTCAACTGACACCCTTTGCAACGTTACTGTTATTGCATACCCCCAAAAGATATGGTGAAATACTAACCCCAGTACCTCAGAATGTGAGTTTCTTTGAAACAGGGTCACTGCAGATGTAATTAGTTAAGATGAAGTCATACTGGAGTAGGGTGATCCCTTAGGTCCAATATGACTGATGTCCTTATCAGTAAAAAAGAGAAGAGACATAGAGACAGAGACACATGAAGAAACAAAGTCACATGATGAGAGAGGCAGGGATTGAAGTGCTGTAACTTCAAGCCACAGGAACATAAAAGATTGCTGGCAAATCACCAGAAGCTAGAAAGAGGCAAGGAAAGATTGTCTCCTTCAGGTTTCAGAGGGAGGATGGCCCTGCCAACACATCAGTTTTGGACCTCTAGCCTCCAAAACTATGAGACAATACATTTCCATTGTTTGAAGCCAACCAGGTTGTGTATTTTGTTACAGTAGCTCTAGAGACAAATATAATTACTATCGCCCCTGTGGTCCTCACGGAATTTCCTGCCAGACTGAAGCTTTCCTAAACCACAGAAGCTGAGTCGGCCTAGAGTTCCTGCTCCCTTCTTGGTAGGTGGGATTCATCCAAGTCCTAGGTCTCCCCTGTCTTGCTCTAGGAAATCAGGAAGCTCTCAGCTCCTTGCTAAGTCAGCCAGCCAAACACAAATATGCTTTGATTTTACGGAGGGTACACATAACCCAGCCTCAGCTCCAGGAGGGTATGTTTGACATGGTGGCCATGGCAACAAACCTGCTGAGGAAACACTGAGTCCTCCAGCTAGCCCAGGAGGAAAATGCCTCTTTCCATACCAGTAATGCAATAAAAAGTTCTAAAAGGGACCCAGAAGGATTCACAGCGAGCACAATGACCCGGGGAAGATATGGCCCTTATGTGCCATGGTGTTAGCATGCAGCTAATAGTGGGCATAGAATAAGGAAAGCAGAGATCAGCCAGTGCATGAGGAAGAGTAAGTGATGTCAAACTGGGTGGAGGCAGAGGAAGGGACTGTACCAGGCAAAGTGCTCATGGAGTTCAAATATGGTCCATAGTAAAGCAAGCGACAGAAAGGGGTCTATAGGGATCACTATCTAATCTAACATGCAAAATAAAGAAGAACCCCATATAGCAGGAAGCTATACTATATAATGTGCAGTGCTATGTCACCATGCCATAGATCTATCTGTTCAGGTTGGATCCAAGCAATGTTGAGAGGAACACAATTCAGGGTCTGATCTCCCAGGAAGAGGGCTGTAAGGGCTAAGCAGAGGGTCAAGACTCCAGCCAAGTGATCTGGGATTTGGGAAAGTCCCCTAATCTGAAAGAAAGTGTATGATAAGAGGAAGGGAGCCACAAGAGGACCCAAATTGTGGATGGAGTCCACACAGTGAGAAGCAGCAATGCAGGGAAGTCTTCAACTTGGGTGGCACAGATACCCAAGGCTTGCCTGGGTTCATCACATCCTGGGTCTGGTTCATTCAACAAATATTTATTGAACTTTGACTGTGTTCAAGTCCGATTCATGCTAGGAGTACACAGAGAACATGATGCAGATTCTTCCCTAGAGAAGACTGGTCTAGCTGGGAAAACAGACCAAGCAGCAAATAACTACCATGTAGAGTGATAAACGGTAAATTGAGATACGAACAAAGTGCTGTGGGAATGCAGAAGGAAGGGACACAACTCTGCCTGGGGTACTCAGGATGGCAGAAAATATATTTCGTTAGTTTTATGGTGATCTAGATAAATTAAGAAATAAAAGGAAAAGTGGAATTCTATTACACCCTCATGCTCTGCATTCTCAACCCCATAGTCCAGACCTCATTTCATTCTTGCTGTTTCCTGTCTCCTTTGAAATGCTGAGTACAAATTAAGGATAATCATATATTGGAATTATTTGTCACTGTGTCATGAAAACGGTAATGCTTGATCAGTGTATTTCTAGATCTAAAACCTCCACACCCTCAACAGTTTGGTAGTCTCTGTCCCATGTAGTCAGATGACAGACCTGGGTGGTAACTGGATGCCACATGAAGTTGTCACAAATGACTCATATCTTAGGATAACACAGAGCACTTGATGAATCCTCTACCTCCTTTCTTCAAAATACCAGGAAAAAACACAATAAAGTGTTGGAAACCGTAGTGGTTATGTTCCCTTTCCCTGAACTGCTGACACCACTCCCAGAGAGACTTTTCAGTGGCCTCTAATGACTGGGCAGTGGACTTGTGGTTCCACACCCTGACAAGTGCTGATTGGTCCAAATTGGCCAATGTGATTCTTTCTTTCCAGACTTTAAAACTGCAACACAGGAGCTCTCTGTGCACTTCAACTGGGGAGGTGTGTATAACTGGTCCTAAGGCAGCCATGTTTGCATCATGTTTAAATGGGATAGAGAAAGGCGCTCTGCAAAAATGGGGGAATGGAGCATTTCCACAGAGGGTAGCTGGGGGAGAGTAGCGGAGGGCAAGGGAAGAGGACTGCCTTTGTACTGATGACACTGACTTCCTGGTTCAGGCTCTCTTGGAATGCCCCATTAATCCTTTCCTTTGGTGAAGAAGAAGGAGTTCATGTTCACCCTGGTCTGCTATTGAAGACCTCTCTTATTTATATAGATGCAAGGCAGGCAGCCCCAGCCATGGGGAAAAGACACAAGGGACCCTTTTACTTGTTTATGGTGTGCATAGTTCTGGGAAGAAAGTGAGAAAATTTGCATAACAGACACAGAATTTCTTCAAGGGAAGAAACCCTTGCCTCCAACCCATTCCCTCTAAGACCTAGGGGTAGGATTATCTATGGGGTCAACTTAGATGCTCCTAATCACAATCCAGCACCAGTGATAGGCACAGGAGCCCCAAAGATAAGTTGCCATAAGAATGAAGACAGGTAGAAATTATGGGGTAGTCCTGGCACCCTACGAAGAAAGGGAACAGAAACTGTGGATCAGCAGGCACTACAACCAGTTTGCATCCAGCCTTTCAGTCACTGCCATAAGCCCTATTTTGGCATCATGAATCTGACTGAAAAAGCCAATTATTGAATGCTCTAACATATAGGCTTAAAACATGGAGCCTTCCAACTAAAACTCCATAGCAGTTGAAAAAATTTCCACATCAGCATTTCTAGTAGAGATCTGAGGGAGGGTATAACTCAAAGATCATTATGCTCCATGAATTATCTCCCACAGCAGAAAGCAGGGCTTTGCTGCCTTTTACTAACAACACATAGGCTGGGGGATGTTGGAGCCTGTATTGACAGGGTCACCCAAGGTACAGCCTCCACACATTGTGGGAGAGACTGGGTGACATGGTCAATTTACTAGGGAGCCCTTTCACTGGGCAGTAGGCTCACAACTTCTCAAAATGTGCTATAGGTGGGTCAAGATGGAGCCCTAGCACCTTGCCACAGCCACTGGGCTTCAGACCCAACCCAGTGAGGCCAGCTTTCACTCAGCGGCCAACATCCTTCCACCACACTCTGCATCGCAGTAGAATGAACGGGGTTCCCAAGGTGAAAGTATAAGCATTGTATATATAAAGGGGGAGGTGTTTGTGGGCCTTGTAAGGGTTAACTGGATTTCCCATCTTCCTACTGCTACCAGCTTGGGGAGCAGGAGCGTTTACTCTGACACTTGGCTGAGGCATGCTAATCACATCCTACACTATAAATCAAAGCATTTTGGCTTCCTGATCCCTCATGGGATTAACTTCATTTCCCACCCTTGGGTTTTTGAGAAGTTCTTGTGCCCTTCCAATTAATTCTACTTTCTCCTTAAATTAGCTTGCATGGTTCTGTCATCTGCAAGTAAATAATCCCTGAATAAGGCAGAAACTAAGGTTAAGAGAAGATGATTGCCAGAATCAAGGTGGAAATTTCTCTCACTTCAGGGCTAATTTACAAAGCAAACTTTTGGTATGTCCCTGTTAAGGGTGGATTGAAATACACAGATAATGACTAAATAGACTGCCCTCTGAACCCCAGGCAGAGAACAGGGGGAAAGACAGCAAAAGCCTTTATATGCCCCTCATGCCCCACCACCTTCCCTTGGCTTGGGCATGCCAGTATCTACTAAAGCAAGAGAAATACCAACCTTATTGTTCAATATTTATGTTCTGAGGCAGCCAAATTCATGCTAATTTATTTGCTCTCTTCTCCTCCCCTGGCCCTATTTTCTTGAACTGTTCAGAAATGAAAACTTCAGGAATACAAGAGTATTGGGGGTAGAAGGTACAGGATCCCAGAAAACCACAAGTGGGGACAGGGACAGAGCCCTGGAAGCTCAGTACTCAGCAGCTTAGGGCTCTCCATGTGTTACACACACACAAAGGGGACTGGACTGAGGCTCACACTTAGGCAGAGAACAGGGGCCCCAGAACAGGAGCACAGTCCTCTGCCCAAAGGCAGATACCTGAAAAACTGCTATGCTCCTGAGCTGGTTGAGAGGCCTTGCTCTTCAGATCACCCAGCAGCTCAGGCTATGGGAAGGGGAGATGCCAGGACCATAGATGAAGTAGGGCAAAAATGAAAGAAAGTCTAGTTTAATTTCTTTTCACAAATGAACAAACAACCAAAACGCACAATATGAAGTGCAACAGAGAAATGAATAAAATTACGTCTTCCAAAAATTATTTACCACAAGAGACAGAAGAAACCTTTAGAAACATGCTTAATGTTTCGATACCATGAAAGAAGATCTGGTCTCTATAAGGTACACCAAAAGACCCACAAATGGAAACCGGGTTAAGAGAAAACCTGGGATGCACAGGAACTAGATAAAATTTTCAAAGTCACAACAGAATGCAAAATAAAATAGAAAAAGATTTTGAATTCCCCTAAATAGCAGTGATCAGCAAGATGGACTCACCATAAAAAATAAACAATTAAAAGCTGTGATATAGAGAACACACTGGGGAAAATCTCCAAGATTAGAGAAGAGGAGGGAGGGGAAAAGAATGATGAAAGGGAGGTGATAACACGGAAACAGATTGAACATCAGATCACAAGATGGTTGGTACCCAGAGCAAGAAGCTTATCTTGGTCTAGCACCTATGGGACCATTCTAATGTACGAGACCACTCTTAGGCAAGAAGGGTCCCTGCTCTGGCCCCTCACTTTGGAGAGCCCTGCTGTGACTCTCCACTGGCCATGACCCTCTTCCTAAAGCAAAGAGTCCAGTGTCTAGAGGATGAGCCCGCTCTCAGCTTGACCACACCCTGCACTCGGGATAGCACCTCGGTATCCTGAATTAAATTCTTCACCCAGGCAGCCTGAGTCGGCTTCCCAGATTTGAGCAGCCCTCTTCCCTGGACCCATTCTCCAAAAGTCAGACCACTCCTACGGTGTGGTCCCAGGCTTGAACTGCTTGCAGGGCTTACAGACAGAGCTTAGATGTGCACGTTGGGATACCCACTGTGTGCATGCAGTGACCCTTGCAGCGTGAGTCAGAGCCAGGAATGGGAAGGGAAAGAGAGGCAGTCTGGAGGCTGGGGGTCCTTGTTGGCTTTCCCGGAAATACCATATTCTCAGAACTCAGAGGAGGCTGAGAATTCCTATTTCAGTCCAGGCTTCTAGGTGCCTATGAAGGTATATTTGTGCAGGGTGGAGGAAGAACATATTTTATTTAAGAGTATATTAGCATGATTTATAACTTTTAAATATTTAAGCACATGATATGTGGTCCTTCATTTGTGCTCTTACCCTGGCCTCAGAGTTATAAGAAAGGCAGGGCTTGCCAGTTGTATTACTGTTCCTGATGATCAGCTCCCCAGGTCGCCTATATTAAGAAATGTAACCTTTAGCACTTCTTGTCCAGAGAGCTGCAGTCAGCTTCTTTTATGGAAAAGGAAGAGAAAGCTTTCTGGTAGGGCACCTGGCTACAGCTAGAACCAGGAGCTGGGACATCAAGACTCAGTAGCTCTCTCTCTTTCCCTTTGAGGTTTGGCCTAGAAAGGCAGGAAGACCCGAGAGCCAAATCCCATGCCATGAACTGCTGTCTGAGGTGACAGCCAGAGCAGAGGATTCCACCTCCACTGCCACGCTCTGGACATCGCCTTCAGGGTAGCTGACCTGCTTGTGCTTTCCGCTGGCGAGACTCAGTTGCTTAATTCCTAAATGTTGTGGTGCCCAGTCAGTGGCATTTTGCTTCTGGTTGCACAGGTCTGCTACAGCAAAATCCACCTCCTCATGCCGGGAGCATGTTAACAATTTTAACCCACAGGGCCCTGATCAGTTCTGCTGAGTACCTTCCCCTGAGCATAATGTTGGGGAGAGCTCTTGCTGCTCTGTATGGTGACGCCTGTGTGTGGCCAATACAGGAACTTCTGTGTGAGGCCACCCCTGATACATCACCAGGGGCAGTGGAAGGGTATGGACTGGGCTTCTGGACTTGCCACTATTACTCACAGATGGGTACTGGTGAAGGTTAACTTTACGTGTCAGCTTGGCTAGGCTATGGTGCCCAGTTGTTTGGTCAAACACCAGCCTGGATGTTGCTGTGAAAGTATTTTTCAGTTGTGATTAACATTTTTTTAAATTTTTTTAAATTTACATCCAAATTAGTTAATGCACACAACAATAATGCAACAATCATAACGCAACAATGATTTTAGGAGTAGATTCCTTAGTGCCCCTTAACCATTTAGACCATCTCCTACTCCCACAACCCCTCCAGTAACCCTCAGTTTGTTCTCCATATTTATGAGTCTCTTCTGTTTTGTCCCCCTCCCTGTTTTTATATGATTTTTGTTTCCCTTCCCTTATGTTGATCTGTTTTGTCTCTTAAAGTCCTCATATGAGTGAAGTCATATGATTTTTGTCTTTCTC
This sequence comes from Puma concolor, assembly GCF_028749965.1. Classification (NCBI taxonomy): domain Eukaryota; kingdom Metazoa; phylum Chordata; class Mammalia; order Carnivora; family Felidae; genus Puma; species Puma concolor. The sequence goes on along the minus strand of NC_141676.1, from coordinate 47,773,350 downwards.
TGACTAATTTCACTTAGCATAATACCCTCCAGTTCCATCCATGTAGTTGCAAATGGCACGGTTTCATTCTTTTTGATTGCCAAGTAATACTCCATTGTAATATATATACCACCAGATGTGATTAACATTTAAATCACTTGACTCTGAGCAAAGTAGACTACCCTCCATGATGTGGGTGGACTTCATTCAATGAGCTGAAGACTGACCAGAGACTGAGAATTCCCTAAGAAGAAGGTATTATCCTCAAGAATGCAACATAGTATATAGATACAGTATATATATATATATATATATATATATATATATATATATATAGTGTATATATGTATGTGTATATATATATATGTATGTATATGTACTGTATATGTACTATATATATGTATGTGTGCATGTCCTATTGGTCTATTTCTCTATGAAACTCTAATACAGTACTCAAGCATTACATTCTGGCAGTGGGCTGGGGGTACTGTTTGTAGCCCAACCTGTACAGCAGGGCACCTTGCTTGACCAAAACTCTTTCGAATCAGATCAAAGCCCCAGACCAAAGGCTGACAGTCAAGACCATTCTCCATGCTCAGTAAGCCCTAGAAATGTAGGAACTGGATTTCACATTGGTGTCCTGGCATAAGGCCAGGCAAGCAGAAGGGATCCAGAAGGGAAGCTGCTACCACTTCCTGTTCGGCTCACTTCTAGACAACCTGGTCACAGGGCATGGGACAACAGGCCAGCTCTAGGAGTCACCCTTTGATGAGGAGGGAATTTCCACTGTGCCGGGCCGGGCTTCCGCTGGCCATGGGCCTTGGCAGGGCTGAGCCTCATGGTAGCTGGTTATGAAAGCTGGCAGCTAGGGAGGGCTGGAGACAAGGAGCCAGCAGAGCTGGACTGGGGGCTTGGTGAGGTTCCCAGTGGCATCCACGGAGGATGGGCCGAGTCCAGGTCAGCTTAACCCAGACTCGCTACTATGTGGGTGGGAGAAGAGCTGCAGCCAGAATAATAATGTGGCATCTGACTTGGTTTCCTGAGACTTGGTTTCCTCATCAGGAAAGTGGGACTAATAATATCTCAAGGCAGAGCAATGAGAACTTAAAAGGGTGACATTTACTCTCTCTCTTTAAAAATAAATATGGGGCGCCTAGGTGGCTCAGTCGGTTGAGCGTCCGACTTTGGCTCAGGTCATGATCTTGCGGTTCATGGGTTTGAGCTGCACGTCAGGCTCTGTGCTGACAGCTTAGAGCCCGGAGCCTGCTTCAGATTCTGTGTCTCCCTCTCTCTCTGTCCCTCCCCTGCTCATGTTCTTTCTGTCTCTTGTCTCTCAACAATAAATAAGTGTTAAGAAAAAATTTTTTAATAAATAAACTTAAAAAGTGATTTTTAAAAAGGGGGTGCCTGGGTGGCTCAGTTAAGTGACTGACTCTTGGTTTCAGCTCAGGTCGTGATCTCAGGGTTCGTGAATTCAAGCCCCACGTCAGGCTCTGTGCTGACAGTGCAGAAAGAATTTGAAAGGGTGACATTTGTGTGGAAGTGCCAGGCACACTGCTTGTGTCCAAAAAATGTCAGTGTCCTTCCTTCTCCCAGGAAGGATGGGACATCCACCATGAGGGGTGAAGTGAGCAGGCTCTGGAGTGCTTTGTGAACCTGCACCTGCATCTTCCTCTGTAAGGTGAGATCTCTCCCCACAGAATTATCACAAGGACCCATGTAGAGTACTTTGCAGAGTATGCCTTCAGTAAATGCTGGAAAAAGAAACCTGTGTGACCCCCGCTCTTCAGGATGACACAGAAACAACCGATATAGGTTTAATTTTCTCTTGTGACATTGCAGGAGGGAAGAGAAGCAAATAGCAGTGGTATGATTTGCAAGGTGGTGCCAGCCCTGCTCTGGAGAACTGCATCTGGTCAGCATTGAGTGCTGGCCTCCGGCTGAAACCTTCAGCCTATAATACTGCACTTTGCCACCTGCCGCCCATGCTTATTAGTCTGAGGCAGTGAGAGGACATGCCTAATGACACACATAGCCCTGTGTGCAGACCAGGAGGGCCTGAGGCTTATTCCAAAACCACTGTCTATCCAGAGGATGGAGCCAGCCTGGCCAGTTCATTCTCCAGGCTGGAAAGGGAGGCCTGTGGCTGTGGACAGATGGCTCTGACCTCTTTTGTCTTGCTCAGCCTAGGAGGATGTGTCTTCCTACACACAGAACTATTCTTTTGCTCTTCTTCAATCAACAGTTTTAGAAATCCTCCTGATTCTGAATATGTATTGGGGCAGGGGGGAAACTTATTTTTTTTTATTTATTTTTTAATATTTATTTATTTTTCAGAGAGAGACAGAGTGTGAGCTGGGGAGGAGCAGAGAGAGAGGGAAACACGTAATCCAAAGCAGGCTCCAGGCTCTGAGCTGTCGGCACAGAGCCAGATGCAGGGCTCCAACCCACGAACCATGAGATCATGACCTGAGCCAAAGGCACACACTTAACCAACTGAGCCACCCAGGTGCCCCAGGGAGGAGGGCAATTTAGAAGCATATCTCCCCTGAGGAGGGTGCATCCTGTTCAAGGACACTCCCTTCCAAATATACAAGACTGGCCAGGAGTTCAATTGGAAAGGAGGCACTAGCCACTGGGGAAGCAAAGAGGAGAAAGAAAGAGTGAGAAGCAGTGCTCCCAGCTGAGGAAAGAGCTGAGAAATATTTGAGGGACAGGAACATCTAGGATCTATAAGTTATGTACCTTTTTTTAATGTATCCAAAATCATCAGTGAGGTCTGCGAGATGCATAGTTCCATATGTGAGTTCATGTGTGTGTAAGTTTAGAAAAGCAATGAGTTCCACACCTGATAAACATGGTGTGGACACAAGTCCACACGGGATTACAGAAATCAATCATGGAATGGGGATTCACATCCATATTCCCCAGAGCTTAAGAGACCAGGAGATCCCAGCTGACATGAAATATGAACCAGGTTTAGTCGGATGCTCACCTCACAGAGCCCAGGTCTTGCAAATCTGCTCAATCTTGTATTGGGGTAAAGCTTTAAGCAGCCGCTCCCTTGCTCAGCTTTGCCTTATTCTGATCTTGCTCTCCAAGGTGAACAGCCATGTCTACAAATGAAGCCAGTTGTCGTGAATGCCAGGATCCCTATCTCGACAGATGGAAATCAGACTTGTCCCTTGAAATGCTCCCAGGATTCCAAGGACAGCAGGCCTGGAGCTGTTCGAAAGAGGCCTCCTGTACCAGCTGGCTGCCTTCTTTCTTGCAACAAAGAGCTTTATTTGGAACTATCTAGACTCCCATTGTCTTACAAAGTAACTAGCAACCCAGAATGTTCTTGAATTATCCCTTTGCCTCTCCATCCAATCTCCGACAAACACCCAATACTCCTAGGCCTGCTACGGTGTAGAAAGCTGAGCACTTTCTCAGGGGCTGCTCATTTCTTCCTATTTTCAAATTAACCACACTACAAAAAGTCCCCACAGCTATAGAGTTGATAACAACAGTGAACAGATATTTGACAGACACTCTGCTGGGCCTTTTGAACAGACTGTCCCATTTCATGCTTACAGTGCCCCTATGCAGAGGTGCAATTATTGTACCTGTATTGAAAATTATTCCCATTTTCACAGACAAGAAACTGATGAAATTCAAGTTCTACTGACATACCTCCATCACTTACTTGGCATCAGACTACATGCCTTCACTTTAATCATCAATTCTTTTTAAAAAATAATAATAATTTCTTGAACACCTACCATGTGAGTCAATACTGTTATTCTTATGTTAAATACTGTTATTCTTATGATAAACCAAGCTGGAAGTAGTGAATTGAAATCATCCAGGGTTACTTGGTACATGGGAGATTTTCATGATTGTGCCTGAGGAGTGGATCTATGCGAAATCTTGAGTTACAAGTGGTCAATAATGGTCCATTTTAATCAGGATTTCAACAAAAGACAAGATTTCTGGAATGTCACACAAACAACATTGGCAAGAAAAGAGAGGTAGAAATAGACCAGGCAGCCAGAAAGCCAGTGGCTTCCCAAGTCCAAGGTATTCAGTTTGAGAGAATAAAGGAATCATTCCATTTCAAGGTGTAATTGAGTTTCTTTTTTTAGAGGATCATTATGTACCAAACCCCAGGCCAGATTTCACTCTTCCTGTGAAAGCCCAGTCTGTGTTTGCATTTGTAATCTTTTCCCGTGACAGAGGATCCAGGGCCCAATGGAGTTGGTACAACACTTATGCAGCCCTTGGCAGTTGGGAGAGGAGGTACCAACCACACAGAACTAGGGATCCCACTCTGTCACTGAGGCTGGCCCAAAAGATGTAGCAGAATGAGCTAGAACAGTGTCTCAAAAACTACAGCTCTTTGAGGCTCTGCAGTACTTTCCAGTTGCAAGAGGCAACCATTTCTAGGGCAATGCATGGCCAACAATTTGACCCATCACAAATTGGTGGGGGGGTTATGACAGGATCAGCCCTCTGTCTCCATTTCTGATGGGGAGAGACAGCTACTCCCTCACTCGCTTCAGGGCCACTTCAAGGCATTGAAGGATTCATGATGGTATAAAACCAGATGCTGTAAGGCTGATGATTTCACTACAGTCTTCCTCCTATGTGTGTCAGTCAATAGCTCCCTGACCTCAAAAGTCCTAAAAACAGTGCCTGATGACTGAGAGCCGCCCCCTCTGCCCCCGTGTCTCTCCCTCCTTCTCTCTCTCTCTCTCTCTCTCATCAGCCGGCAGTTTCTAGATCATTAACATTCTGGATTACATTAGATTAGAAAGGCATTTCAGACAATTCGAAGTCAAAGCCATGGGCCTGATGGGCCTAGCCCCAGGATGAATGAACCACACTTCCTCATCACATCTTGGGTGATTAGTTCTCTAAATGACATAATTAAGGTTTGTGACACTGGAGACTACACTCCAAGAGGGTCTGTCTCTACTTGCAACCATGCTGAGCTATATGTTACAGTGAAGTCTGTTGGAGACCCTGGTTTGTGGGGGTTAAGAACATGGAGTCGCGAGTCATCTAGAACGAGGTTTTCATCCAAACTCTATTAGTTGTGAGACTTTAAACAAGTTACTTAATTTTTCTACATCTGTTTCTTCATCTGTGTGATGGCAATGGAAAAAGATAGTATAGGAAAGTGAGAAACTAGGAAGGGTCTGGGATTTTGCACTAACAAGTTAGCCTGCTTTTCATTTTGTAAATGTTTATTTACTTATTTAGAGAGAGCAGGGGAGGGGCAGAGAGAGAGGGAGAAAGAATCACAAGGAGGCTCTGCACTGCCAGCAGGGAGCCCAACTTGGGGCTTGAACTCACGAACCGTGAGATCATGACCTGAGCTGAAACCAAGAGCCAGATGCTTAACCAACTGAGCCAGCCAGGCACCCCTAGCCTGCCTTGCATTTTACTTAAAGAAAAATCCAAACTCCCCAGGGTTGCCCACAGACCTCTGCATGATCAACTTAGCTCTACTCTTCAAGCCACCCTGGCACCCCTTCTATTCTAGAATACATCGATTTTTTTTTTCCCGCCTCAAAACCTTTTCTCAATATTGTTATCTGCCTGGACTAATCCAGATTTTGGGCATGAAAGTCACATCCTCAAAGAGCCTTTATTGGCCACCCTTATCTAAAAGGCCTCATCCCCTCCCTCACCCTACTGGCCATTATTGGCTATCTTTATTTCCTTTCAAACATTTTGGGGGTCAATGAAGTGGTCAGCTCTCAGGGACCTGCAGAGCCTAGGGAAGGCACAAGATTAAATACTGCACTTTGAGGGTGGAATGAACAGGGGGTACCTATTTTTAAAATGCAAACACCCCTGGGGCTCCTGGGTGGCTCAGTCAGTTAGGCATCCGACTTTAGCTCAGGTCATGATCTCACGGTTTGCGGGTTCAAGCCCTGTGTCGGGCTCTGTGCTGACAGCTCAGAACTTGGAGCCTGCTTCAGATTCTGTGTCTCCTCTCTCTCTGCCCCTCCCATGCTCATACTCTGTCTCTCAATAATAAATAAATGTAAAATAAAATAAAATAAAATAAAATAAAATTAAATTAAATTAAATTAAATTTTAAAAATGCAAAAACCCCTGAGAAGGCACAAATTGATAAGCTCAACAAGTTCCTCTCATGCCCATAGGAGAAGCTTCTGGCCTTAAGTGCCCTGAGCATGGATGGAAGGGGATGGAAGAGTATGAAGGAGTGGTAGCAAAACGCTGCCTCCCTAAAATAATGAATTTGAATTTCTGACATAAACCCCCACTCCTACCCACCCCTGAGGCACTGAACTGCAAACATGGAGCCCAAGCATTTTTAAGTGGTGCTGGACTTTAACCTGCAAATGCATATTGGTGATATCCATATATTCATTTTCTTGTGGCTGCTGTAACAAAGTATCATAAACTTGTGTGGTGTTTAGGAGGCATTTAAAGCCCCACTGCCTGGCTTTAAAGCCCAGAAATTTATTCTCCTATGGTTCTGGGGTTTAGAAGTTCAAAATCAGTATCACTGGGCCAAAATCAAAAGGTTAGCAGGGCCGTGCTTACTGTAGAGTCTAGGAGAGAATTTGTTCCTTGCCTTTTCCAGTTTCTGGCGGCTGCCGGTAGCCACATGCCTCCAATCTCTGAGGTCAGCATCCTCAAATCTATTTTATTATCACATCACCTTCTCTTCTCAGCCTTTGACACCAGATGGTATCAAATATCTCTCTGCCCATCTCTCATAAAGATACGTGTGACTGTGTTTAGTGCCCACCCAGATAATCCAGGATAATCTCCCCCTCTCAAAGTCCTTAATGCAATCACATCTCTTGTGACACATAAGGTAACATTCACAGGTTCCAGGGATTAGGACACGGATACCTCTCAGGGAGCCATATTTCAGCCAACCGCACTCGAACAGGTGGAAAACAAAAAAGAAGCAAAGACCCTTTTGCTACCTAGGTTATGGCAGAGAGGGAAGGAAGGGGGGAAGTGAAATTGGGAAGCAAAAGTGTGCTGGAAGTAAAGCTGGACTCCAGACCTGTGAACTGGAAAGCAGGAGAGGTCCGTGCACAGGGAGGTAGAGGACCCATACCTTCACAGGACGTTCCCCCCTAGGCCTGGCCTCTCATAGCCCATGTGGGATCCCAGAGGTAGCTTTGGCAGGGAGTTTGGAGTCTTGGGGCTAGAGAAGCTTGGGAAGAGCCCTTATGGAGAGGAGAGTCATCTCATGTGATGGGCGTGGGACACAAATGGGCCTTTTCCAGAGGTCAGAAAATGGATCCAATAGAGGCAGGTTACCTTGGGCCTAGAGGGAAGACAGACATGGAAAAATTATATTTGGCTCTCCACACATTTGACACTGATTGTCCTCTTTCTTGAAGCTCTCCCTTCTGGTTCTCCTCTTGCCTCTGTAACTGTTCCCTCAGGGTCCCTTTCTCTGGCCCCAGGTGTCCATAGTAGTAACCTGCTCCTAATGATCCCATATGGTCTCTTTCCCTACCTTTGATTCACTTTCTGCAAAATAAATAGAGTGAGATAATCGGTGTTAAAAGCACTGTGTCTGAGCCCCACTGCCTGGCTTTCAATTCTGGCTGTACCACCTCCTATGTGTGGTCTCAGACAAGTGCCTTACAGGCTGTATCGCTGAGTTCAGAATCTCCTTGCAGGAAATGGGGACAATCAGGCTGTCTGAGGAACTGAGATAAAGCACACAATTAGCTGGCAGCTGGTGAACAACGTTAGCCATTGTTGGTATTTGTTGCAGTTGTTGCCTTGTTCAGCTCTCTACTTGTCTTCTGTTGTGTGTCTGAACCCAGGAGGGGTGGGAGGGGGTGCCAAGTGACCACGGTCATCAGGCAGAGGGGCAGAGCTGGAAGGGAGTGGGAGGGGAGAAAAGATGGGCACCAAGGCTGTCCCCTCATGGAAAAAACATTTTTCTGAGGGTGACAGCAGCAAGGAGAGAAGCTGAGGCTGTACCCCCCGAGACCCAGGAGCAATAGAGCATGGTGTGTCCCCCAACACCTGCTGCCCTTCTCCTCGTCCCTCAGCCAGCCATAGCCCCTAAGACTTGGCTGACCCCTGGTCTTCCTAATTTCCTGCTGGAGAAGATGGAGGGGCTCTGAACAATGCTGCACAGAGTGGAAACACTGGGCCTATGGAGAAAGGTGAAAGGGGCAGGAATTATTTAGTTAGACAGGAAGCAGCCAAGGAGAGATTTAATAACAGTCTTTGAAGATCTGAAGGGTTATTATATAGAAATTGGTGACCAGCTGGCCCTTCTTCGCTCAGAGCACAGGGCCAAAGGAAATGAGTTTATGCTCTGGAAGAAGAGATATTCAGGTTAGGTAAAGATAGATAGATAGACAGAAAGATGATAGATAGGTAGGTAGGTAGGTAGGTAGATAGATAGATAGATAGATAGATAGATAATGATCTTCCTGTGTGGGTGGAATGGGCCATTAATGGACCTACAGTGGACACACATGGTGCAGCATGATGCTTGGAGGACAGGCCTCCAGAGTACTCAGGGACACCTCTATACAAGCAGTGATCTGAGGAGCAGACACCAATTGACTGGGATGGCAGTGTCTTTCCCAGTTGATATAGTGATGGGCCCTCTCCCCAACTCCCAGCCCCCATCCCATCTCCTACCCCCCGGAACAAAATCCTTGGAATTGTGTGGAGAAAAATAGGTCATCCTATTGGGAGTGGGATGGTGGTGAACCATGCAGGGGGGCACTTTTCTCATAATAAAAAGAAGAATGCTCCCCAAACACCACACAAATGCACCAGAATCTCATGAATTGCCCCTATGCCTTTTCTTGGAGATGAGCTTTCTCTGTTTAGGTGAAAATGGCCTTTCTGTTCTGGGCTACCGGTGGCTGAAGCGGGTCCCTTGGCTCATTCATTTAACAGACATTCATGGAGTGCCTGGGCCATGCTTGAAGGTAACAGGACTGGCAGCTTCATGAAACAGAGCAGTTATGTTTAGTGGTGAAAATCAAAAAGAACACAGATTCTCATTCGGCTCGGGGTCCTCTCTTCTCACAAATGGAGGATGCTGGCAGGAAAGAACCAGACTGTGTGTCTTTCTCAGAGCTATGGTCACCCACACTTCCTAATATTTAGCCCTTGCTCTCTGCCAGGCCCAGTACTCAAATGCATAGTATCTCATTGAATCATCATGAGACCACATTGAGGTTCTGTTATTAACTCCCTGGCAAAACACTAGTATCAACCTCATGAGGTTGTTGCAGTTACACAAGTTAAAATAGTAAGGCACACCTCTGCCGTATAAGCACACGCTATTATCATTGCTGCTGCTGATGTTGTTAAAGAGACCAAATGTTCCATCCAAGTTCACTCAGCTTGTAAGGCAGAGCCAGGCCTATCTGACACCAAAGTCTATGCCCTTTCTTTCTGTCCACTCACCACACATGGAGGCACCATGCACTGCAGTCAAAAGTATAGGCTCTAGGAGTTAGAAAAACAGACTGCCATTTGAATTCCAGCTCTGCTGGTTTCCAACTAGGTGATCTTGGGCAAGCCACTTTGTCCCTCTGAACTTTAGTTTATGAATCTATAAATGGGGATAATAATAGGACCGGCCTCCAAGTTAATTTTGAAGATTAAGTGCTATAGGACATGAAAACTCTAAATAAGTACTTAATGCACATCATTATTATTACTCTCATCAGCCATTGAAAGGGCAAAGACTAATTCACCAAAAAAAACCCCAGAATTCTAAGCTGGCAAAGAAGAGATACACTACTTTGGGCTTCAGGTCATCTGGAGACCCCCTCCTAACACATTCCTGATAATACTGTCAAGAGGTGGCTTTTTGGTAGTTGAAGATTTCACCAGAGTGTCTGTTTCATTGTCCTTAAATCCATAAAAACTGGCCAGAAAATCCCTGAGTATCCTTGACACTTTAAGAACACTGGATAGATCAACAATAGTTTCGGAGGCTTCAGGTCTAATGTGACAGAGAAGCCCACCCAGGCCAGCAGTGGGGCGGTTTCTATTCTGAAGGTCAAAGGTGGGCTTTAATGCTGCAACCTGTCAGGGGCTACTGAGAGCCCCATGCACCTAACATGTGCTTGACACAAGCTTGCATCTAGAAACAAGGAGACAGAGACAAGATCAATGGTCAGGAATACACAGGGGTACGTTCAAAGACTTCTGCTGCTGTTGCAGGAAATAAACTGGCTTCCGTTGTCTTTCACCTGAGTTGCTCTGTTGAGACTCTTCTAAGTCACATTTTAAGTTTTAATTCTATATTCGTCTTAGGGAGTAAATACCAATGACCCACCACTTGAGTCCTTTGTAATAAATACCATTTTATTGTAAATGGCAGATCCCTTGCTCAAAGCACAGGTGAGAACCAAAACATAAAGCAGAATCCCCTCTGGAGCGGGACGGGGCGGTGCTTGGCCCCAGCCAGAAACCCAATGACCATCCAGGGTCTTGTAAAAGCAAACACTAACATAAGCACTTACCATAGTCCTGGCACTATTTGAAGTGCTCTGCATATATTAACTCATTTAATCCACACAGCAACCCTATGAAGTTGGAAATATTATCATCTTCATTCTATATATGGGGAAACTGAGGCACAGAGAGGCTAATACCTAGCCCAAGATCAAACAGCTAGTAATCTGCTGAACGACAATTTGAATTTCTGTTCTTTACTTAGGAGCTATATTCAGGCCTCTCCTGTGCAGGAGCATGGACATATAGGACTGAGACCTCAGAGCCCCTAAAGAAATACGAAGCGGCACTTGGGGGTGGGAGCGTGCAAGACGATGAGTATGGGCATTACATTAGGAACTGAGTGCTAGAATCTTCTTTTTTCTTTTCATGTTCTTTTTTAGTAATGGTGGGGGTGGTGTTGGTTGGTATCGATTGCTAGTTTTACCTCTCTAAAAGGGTATTTGTTCCTAGATGCAAGTCTAAGTATGGAGCTTGGAGTGATTTTTTTTTTTTTTTTTTTTTAATTTTTTTTTTTTCAACGTTTATTTATTTTTGGGACAGAGAGAGACAGAGCATGAATGGGGGAGGGGCAGAGAGAGAGGGAGACACAGAATCGGAAACAGGCTCCAGGCTCTGAGCCATCAGCCCAGAGCCCGACGCGGGGCTCGAACTCACGGACCGCGAGACCGTGACCTGGCTGAAGTCGGACACCTAACCGACTGCGCCACCCAGGCGCCCCGGAGTGATTTTTTTTAGCCAGCTGATAAGCTAGCAAGTATCCCATAGACCCAAGGTCAGTGACAGCAGTAGCAGGACAAGTCCATTGCTGCATCTGGGGTGTGTCGGGTCTCAGAAACTATGAGAGTCCATATGGTCCTGTCAGAGGCCAGAGGCTATGTCTAGCAAAAGGTGACCACCACTAAGCTCCAATTAGAGCAAGAGCCTCAGTGGCAACTGCTCCCCTCAGTGTAGCCATGGTGACCCCAGGACTCAGACTGATGAAAGGTTTACAGGGAAGGATTTGGAAAGAAGGTGGATGGAAGAGCAGACAAGGGAAAGAGAAGTAAAAGAAATGGTGATTCTAGATGTGTCTGGATCAGGAGCATTCCTGGTGGAGACCCCAGACAATTCTGACATCTCCAGGGCTGTGTTCTTGGCTCGGCCCATCTAGAATCCTGTCTGCAAGAGTTGACCCTTGGCCACCCAGAGGTCCAAGTTCAATTCTAAGACCATCTGGGACACCTATGGAAAGTTGCCTATGAAAAGCGTCACCTAGGCCTATGAAAATTATGTTAACTATAGCTATAGCCTAAGGCATCTATCTCCCATTTTTTGGTGATGGTGACCTTACTCCTACCACCTAAGAAACCAAGCTTGCTCAAGCTCTCTTAGCTTTCAGCTCAGAAAAGGAAGAAGTGAAGGGCTTTTTGTTTTTCCCAGGTGGAGCCTACATTAGGCTTTTCAACAGGACCATTTCTAGGTACGCCACTGAGTCATAGAAATGCAGGGAAGGAGAGCCTCTTCTCCCCACACAGATATAAAGGTGCCAGTGCTAGCAGAGGTACAGAGCAGCAGAGAACCAAGAAAGGAGAAATCAGGCTTTGTACTGGGCCAAGTGAGCATTGCCTGGTCAGATCTCACACTGACAGTAAACAGCCAACCAGTTGTGCTGGTGCATTCTAGCCCCAGCCTAGAGGAAGGAGCCTCCATAGTCAGTTTCCAGCATTATTTTCTGGTTGTTCTGTGCATGCATTCTATCTTCCCCTACCACCCCCAACAAGTCCTTGAGCTACTAAAGAACCTTGTCATAGGAGATGATATTTTAAACATTTATCTCAAAAAGTAACAATTAGTCACATTGACTGATGGCTTGGCTAATGAACTGGGAGAACTAGCTGGAGGGTGTTAGTGAACTATGTGACTCATCATCTCCACTTATCAGCTACCCACTCTCCCCCCACCAATTGAAACAGGAGAGTCTCCAAGGAAGGAAGACAAGAATTAGTACCAGCTCAGAGCTTCTAAGCACTGAGCCAGGCCCGCTGCCCACATTATCTTGCTTACTTCTATACAACCCCCTTGAGATGGAGCTGTTGCATTTAGAAGGGGAAAAGCATGTATGGAGCTCTGATGTTCCTGGAGAGGCCTTCTTAGGGGACGTGGGTCACGTTGGTGAATTCACCTTGTCACAAGCCCTGGCATCCCTAGCCTTGCAGTCTCAGAAAACTCACAAACAAAGAGCAGACCCATTTGTTGGGGACAGATTCATGGGAACCAAGCTCAAGACCGCGTGTTAACATGGCCATGACAATGAGAAGTGCATCCATCCCATGGAACAGAATACTGCATTGTCTATGAATATTGGAAGCCAAGTTATTCACAAATGGCCATGTGGTGAACGTAGAATCAGCAGAGAGGTGGCTGATGGGGGAGTCCAGAGTAGTGCTCAGAGGACTCTGTAATTACGGTTCATCTACTGAGTCTCAGCTCAGGAGTCACTCTGCAGGAAGCCTCCCTGTCCCCATCCTCCATCCTCAATACCAAAGCCAGGCCAACACACCCTCTCTATGATCCCAGAATGCATAGTCCTCCCATGGCACTGGCCACACTATTCAACAATCCTCACTAACCACACTAATAGTCTGCACTGCTGCCTATCACTCTCCTTTGAGGCCAGGAGGGTGCCTCATTCCTATGATGTCCCTTTCACCTGCCATGTAGACAGTTCTTTGCTACTGGAGACATTAAAAAATGCAAATCTAAATCTTTGAGCCAGGACTCCCTCCTAACTGGGCAGTGCCTGAGGGTCTGCCAACTTTGGGTATGCTGACCTTACCCTTCTGTTTGTTCTCCAAAGAGTATATATACTGCTGTGAGTTTGTTTCCTACTAGCAAAATTATGATCACACACCACACTCACCTTCCTAAGACTAGACCTAGTCTTCTCAACTGACATTTGTATATCACCTGCTACACATCAGACCCACAGCATGTCCTGGGTCCCTCCACTTGTAACTTGTACTGTACATGCAGAGTTTTGGATTTAGTTCTCAGAGGGCAACCAAAATATCTAACGATAAGGGAGTGGTTAAATAAACCATACCTCCTTACAATGGCCTACTGTGCATCCAACACAATGATGTTTTAATGAAGCAGAGGAATGCTTATTCTATGATATTATGGGGAAAGGAAGTACATCATATGTACATCATGTAATTTTATCTGTGTGAATAAAAGCATAAAGTACTAGAAAGATTTATTTAACTGCTAAAAGTAGCTACTTCTACATGGGAGGGTAACAGTTGATTCCAACCCCCTTTCTCGTTAAGCCTTTCTGTGCTTCCCAATCTATAGTAAGTATGATGTTACTTTTATAGTTAAGTAAAACAATAAACTTTACTGAAAAATTCATGACTAGAATATTTACCATTTCTCTAAAAAATATATTTGTATTTAATTATGTATCTTCTAATGATTTTTTTTTTTTTTGGTAAGTCACAGAGAAACTGGATTATAAAAAAGTCTCCTCCTTCCCATATCCCAGGCAGAAGAGGTATCCCAGTGTGTCTACAACTGGGATCTAGAACTGGTGTCAACCCTGTCCAGGCTTGTCTCCCTTCCCCATCCCCCTTTCACCCAGATGCTTTCCTGGGTCACCCCTGTCAGCATGAGGAATAAACTGTCCAAGGTCATGTGTAAAGATGGAAAGACACATACAATGCTTCCATTAAAGGACTAGGTAGTTACTGACATGACTTCAAATTCTTTCCAATAATTATGTGATGCTTCAACCAAATCTCTCCTATGTAGCATTTTTAAAAATTTTGGCCTCATTTTACTGACATAAGATTCACATAACATAAAATTAACCATTTGATAATGAACAATTTAGTGGCATTCAATACAGTGTTGTGTGACCACCATCTATGTCTAGTTCCAAAATTTTTTCATCACCCCAACAGAAAACCTCATGCAGTAAAATAGTTCTTCACATTCTCCTCTCTCCCCAACCCCTGGCAACCACCAATCTGTGCCTGTGTGTATGAATTTATTATTCTGAATATTTCATATAAATGGAATTATACAACAGGTGGCATTTTGAGTCTGGCTTCTTATACTTAGCTTAATCTTTTCAAGGTTCATCCATGTTATAGCATGTATATTTCATTCTTTTTGTGGCTAAATCATATTCCATTGTATGGATCTACCACATTTTGTTTATCCATCCATCCAATGATGGACATTTGGGCTATTTCCACCTTCTGGCTATTGTGAGTAGGGCTGCTATGAATATATGTGCACATGTACTTGGCTTCTATGTAGTATTAATGACCTTATATTTTAGGGTAAATATCTGTTCTCACCATCTCAAGGCTTCCATCTGGGGACTGCCACATTCAGGAGCCAACCTCTCTGTGCTCCAAACCAGGACAAAGTTCCAGCAAGTCAGAAAGATTGAAAATGTTGTCGATTCAAAAACAGCTAGCCGTGACAGGCCTTGGAGGTGGATTCTAGGAGCAAATTAGTGGGAGAAAAAGAGGATGTGGCAAAGAAGGAGTAATTACTACTACAAATCTCTGGGAGTGTCATTTAGTTAAGCAAAATGGTGGCAACTGAATTGGCCACATCCAACTTCTCATTCATTATTAATGTCTGAGAGTAGGTTTCATTGTGCTAATACCTCATGGTGCAGCTCTGGCTGGACCCCTAGACATATTTAGGGAAAGAGTGCCACACATCTCAGCTGACCACTGGCTTCCAGATGTGCTAGGTCTCATCAACTGGCTTCACCAAACCCCCAGAGAATGGCTTTGTCCCAGCAAACAGGATGAGCAAGACATCATCCCAAATATGGTGACCCATCCCAACTTGTGTTTCCTGGCCACACTGGGCAGCTAGGTGCAAATTAGGGAAAACAGCTCAGAGAGGAGGTCAACTTTAATGGTTAGGAGTCCAGACTCTGAAACCAGAGAACTGCCAGCCTGCAGTTGAACTCTGCCTCCGGTTCTTGCTAGCTGTGTGACCTTGTGCAAGTCACAACCACTCTGAGCCTCAGTTTACCAACTGTCAACAGGCAATAGTGGAAAATACCAACCTCATCCAGGTGCTATATAATTTAAAAGAGAGTGTAGGATACGTTAGTTGAAGAGCTCAATAAATGTCAGTTAGCTAGGGTGGTATTGTAACACAGAGTAGTTCCAGGATTATATCCCCTGCCAGCATACTGCAAGAGCCCCAGTTCCCTTATCCCAGGAAGGCCCAAGGAGACCAATTTAAGTCTCCTAGTCTCCCTGTGGCAACCATTTTCCTAGCCTCAGACACACGCACACAGGCCCAATGCCCTCTACCTGGCTGTGGCTGATGCCACCAGATCCCTGGAACCTTCTCTTCATCTGGGGGCACAGACTGTCTCAGGCTTTAGCATCTGAAATGTAGCCCTCACACATCAAGCAGGGCCCAGAGGCCAACATCGGAATAACTCCTCCAGGGAGATGGGGTAAGGGGCTATTGATTCTTTTGGCTTTTTATCTTCTTTTTAAGAAATATGTATGCATGTTTAAAAAATATGTACATTTAAAGATACCGCGCTTAATAAGTAATACACAAATATGGCAAAAATAAATATAGGAATGAGTACATTCTGGGAACCATTGATTGATTCTAGTCTGAAGTGACTTCTGAGCCTGTGACTATGACTTATACAATGACCCCCTGATGTCATTGGATCTCTTTACCTCAAGGCCATATTCACCAAACAGCCTTTTCCTACTTACACTCCCTCTCAGCAAGGTGCTATGTTAAGTGCTGACACATACAAAGGGGAAGAAGAAATGAGCTCTGTCCTCACACCTGGTAAACTAGGCAGGCATGTCCACCAATAGCACTTGGAGGGAGCAGCCAGAGGGAACTCCTTTGGATGTTTCTGTCAGTGGTGCTTCCAGGCTGGGCTTAAAGGTCCCTGAAATATCTAGACTCTGAGCTGATGAGACTCCATCAAAGAAGTTGGTCAAAACAGATGCTATGGGGTTAGAACTTTGCAACATGCTGGTGTATTGCAGTGTGGTGGTACACAAGCGGTGATCCCATGCTAAGGGCAGTGGGGCTATCAGGTTGTCACATGACAACCCTCGTGGCATGGCGTGGTGGTGGCAGTAGTGTGCGGTATAGGGTCTGCCTACACTCTCACAGTGTGGAGTTGTGTCAGTGCCAAGTTCCACTTTGTCGTGGTGGAAAGTTCTGGCCATGTGCTGTTACAGCTGTCAGCAATATTGTGCCCACTTGCCAAGTTGTTACCAGGTCACGATGGCTTTCCTGTGCTCCAGCTTTATGAGCTTGCATTGTGATGTGGCAGTGGGATAGGGTGCAACACCACCTTTCTTGCTAGAGGGACTCCCATGTGGTTTGTGACCAGAAATTCTTTTCATTTCAGTGCCCAAGACACTGCGTGTTCCCTTCACTAGTCCATTTCCTCCTGAAACCCCAGCAAGGGCTGCAAACACGCCACACGCATTTCTCCTCAGGCAGAAGAGCATTTAGTGACGGTTACCGGGGAGGCCTAGTAACTATGATCTCAGTTTTGTCTCGGGGGTCTGCCAGGTGCTTTCTGAAGCTGCCACATAAAAGGCAATTGTCAGGCCAAGTCCAAGGAGGCAGGAAAGGAGCAGAGGCACAGCTCAATCCCCTAGTCAGGGTTAACCATCTCCTGGCAGTGGCTCCTAACTCACCAAGGGAGCAGTCAGCTGGCCAGCTTCTGCCCTTGTGCCTGGTGACCGTGGCCTGCCCCACTGGCCCAAAGAGCCTCTGAGGCTGAAGGTTCTCAAGATACCCGTGTCCTGCCTGCATTTTGTCAAGAAAGGCATGGAACCATACAAAACTGTGGTCCTGACCTTAAAATGTGTCTGTTCAGTACACATGAGGCAGAAATCTGCTCATTCCCATATGCCTCACTTCTCCGGGCCTCATAGGCTGGGGGAGTCTGGTAAGACAAAACAAGGGATTCTCATTACTCATGGTAGTTAGGTCACATCAGGCTGTCTCCAATCGGAACCACTGCTCACAGAGGAAATCAGGACTAGTTTCTTATGAGCCTCCACTCACAACATAGCTTTGTTTTCTGTGCGTTTCTGTGTAAACACCTTATTTAATATATATTGTCAATTCATTAACATTGACCTTACAGCCAACAGCATTATAACTCATGCCTCAACAAAGCTTATCTAACACACATACTTTCTCTGTAAGGCACATCCCAGCTTTCTTGTGCTTAGGAACCCAACTTGTGTTTAGCAGACAGTTCTTCAGCACCACACCTGAAGCCCTTTAGACAAGGAAATCAACCAAATAAAGCCCAAAAATGCAGAAGAAAACGTGGCACTAAATAGACTGGAAAGGACCCTTGTTACCAGTATGAGAACTGAAACAAGAAGGCAGAGCTCACTTGTCCAACTTCAGCCAGGTATGTGCACGTCAGGCCACTCAAATTTGTCGCCATTCTGCACATGCCATAAATGACCATGAAATCACCTTAAGTATTGATGTTGGGGTTACAAATAGATTTTAGCCAGTAGGCAAATTTGCAGATACATAATCTGCAAATAATGAGGATGTCCTGCAACTAGAAAAAGCATATTTAGAGACGTAGAGGACACAAGGAATCATTCATTCTAAGTGCTTTACATGTGTTGACTCATTTAATCCTGCCAGCAACACAATGAAGTGGGTGTTACTACTCTCCCTATTTACAGTTCAGGGAATGGAGGCAAAAAGCATCAAGGAATTTGCAGAGGTTCCCACAGCCAGGAACTGACAAAGCCAGGATATGAATCAGGTATCTTGCTCTAGAACCCCCATGCTTAATCCATATTGCCTCTGGGTAGAAATCTCCATCAATGACCTTAGTTTCTTAAGAGAATCACTTGGAAGTCAAAGAGCTGAACCCATTACCTTTCCTCTAGCATGGCAGGCTGACTCATACATTCTAATCCTGAGCAACTGAAGCTTTTCTAATGTTTCCAATGAAGCTGGTCTCCCATCTGTTATTTGATGGTCTCCACTGAAGCTTCTAATACTGGCCTTGCTATTATTGATAAATCTGCCTTGGCTGCCCTGCCTGATTGGGGAGGGCCTTTTCTTCCTACCATTGAACTACTGAGTTGCCATCTTCTTATGATACTCCATCAACAGTTTTGTAGGGGAGGAGGGAGTGTTGCATTATGTCCTCAGGACAAGTCATTAAGGCTAGGCACATGGTACCACCTCCATGACTCAGGCAAGAGGTCAGGTACCTACTTGAGAGTGATTCCCTACATAATAGTGATCCTCTGGCCCTCTGAACTCCTTTCCCCGCTGGTGTATGTGCACAAATAGGTGGGAGGTGGTATGGTAAATGGCTACAAGCACCAGATTTGGGTTTGAGGAATGTGTCACTATGGAAAAGTAACAAAACTCTCTATGCTTCATTTTCAACACTAAAGTAGGTGCGATGCTACCTGCCTTATGATAACAGTGATAAAAGGGATAAAGTAGGGGTGATAATAATACCGGGCTCATACGGTGGTTGAGAGACTTAACTGAGAACAACCATATTAAAGATTTCACACAATACCTAGTACCAAGAAGAGCTCAGTGAGAAGCTTCTTATTTTTCTTCCCACTTTTATTTCACAAGTATTAATTTTAGTGTTCTGGGCATACTACCATCAAATATAAAGGGCTTTTGTAGTTTCACACAAGAGTCCTAACACTTTCTTTTTTTTTTTTTTTAACGTTTATTTATTTTTGAGACAGAGAGAGACAGAGCATGAACAGGGGAGGGTCAGAGAGAGGGAGACACAGAATCGGAAACAGGCTCCAGGCTCTGAGCTGTCAGCACAGAGCCCGACACGGGGCTCGAACTCACGGACCGCGAGATCATGACCTGAGACGAAGTCGGCCGCCCAACCAACTGAGCCACCCAGGCGCCCCGAGTCCTAACACTTTCAAAATCAAATAGGACTCCTGGTGGTTTGTACAAATTTCTTAAGCTCCTAAGGTAGACATATAACTGCATATCTTCACCCCCCACTGCCAAAAAATTTCTAGAGGCACGTGTGGGATTCTAGGGAAGGTGGTAGCAATGATGATGTAATTTTTTATCTTTTTTTAGTCATCCCACAAAACAGAAAGAGACTAACACAGCAAAACCAAAATCCTCCAGACAATATCTACAGCAAAACAAAGAATTCAGACCAGCTCCAAAATATGAACAATTGAGGAACAACCATGAATACCACCAAAACCATGTAACATCAGCAAATGTGCAGGGGGAAGCCAACAAGAGACAAAGAGATTTGTGTTGAACCTGAGATTTGGGGAACCCCAAATTGCCAATAGATACTCCCAAGGAAAGGGGAACACAATCTGGGGAAAACGGCCATAACTGGCAGGGGTCTTGCACAATTTAGTTTCTGAGCACAAGATCAGACAATACCAGAGAAGTCTGGGTACTATGAGCTCTTAGAAATAACAAGAGCAACCTTCCAAGACAAAGGCCTACATTGAGTAGAAAATACTGAGAATAGAATCTAATTTATGTAGGACAAGGTATTAGGGGGAAAGGAAAGAAACATTCCTGATAAAACTGGGGGAAGGTAACTGAGCCAGCAAATGTTAGAATAAATTAAAGCCATATATTTGAACTCTTTGAAATAACATCAGAATAGTGAACTCTAGAGCTATGAAACTAGGAAAATGATCCTGGCCCACGCTCCCCTCCAAAGTGAATAGGAGAACT
Organism: Puma concolor; assembly: GCF_028749965.1. Lineage (NCBI taxonomy): Eukaryota > Metazoa > Chordata > Mammalia > Carnivora > Felidae > Puma > Puma concolor. Next base: position 47,753,127 of record NC_141676.1, on the reverse strand, counting down.
CATGCCCTTCAAGCATGATCAACAAAAAAGAATTGTGTTTCAATCCCACACAAAGTTATTTTAAGGAAAAAAGAGAATAAGGAGCAAAATGTCCCCACAGACAATAAATAAGCCAGAAATAAAGACAAAAATGCAGAGAGGAAAACAAAGAAAACCCAGGCACCAGATGGCTGCCTGGGTGAATTCTATCAAAACATTTAAAAGATAAAATGCCAATCTTACATAAACTGTTTTAGAAAATAGAAGAGGAGGAAACACTTCCAAACTAATTTTATGAGACTAGAAAAACCTTGGTACCAAAACCTTATGAAGACACTGGACATTACAGATCAATATCCCCCACGAATCTAGACATAAAACCCTTGAAAATACTGCAAGATGCAACAGTATATAAAAAGGATAAGCTTCATGATTAAAGTTCACTTCAGGAATGCAAGGCTGGCTTAACTTTCAAAAAGCATTCAATGTAACCATATTAAAAAGAAAAAAAGGAGAAAAATCATATTATCATTCCAGTAAATGCAGAAAACCCTTTCACAAAATTCAATACATATTCATGATTAAGGAAAAAAGTCTCTCAGCAAACTAATTCCTCAATCTCTGTGTTAGTATGGGTTATCCAAGAAGCAGATACCAAAATAAGATTAGACATGCAAGACATTTATCAGAGGAAATGCTTTCGAGAGGAAATAAGGAAAAGTCCTGGAAGAAGATGAATACAAATCTTACTTCAGGTGAAGGAGGAGAGGAGGAAGGCCAGTGGTAGAGAAGACTACAAAACTCCAGTACAGCTTTTAGAATTACGTAAAGCCTTCAGGTCACCCACCCACTAGAGGAACCCCATGTCTCCTAGGCATTGGCTGGGAAAAGTCTTTGGGAAGTGTCCCGTTAGCACAAAAAAGTGAGGGATTTCAAAATGCAGCTGCTGGAGCTGTCAGGCTTTAATTGCCCCACACTTGGAAATCTGATAGGTACATTCTCCTAGCCACCAGGGTTGTAAAAGGGTATGTATGAAAAACCTAAAACAAACTTCATACGTAATGAAACATGGAACACTTTTCTTCTTTTTTTTCAAGAGAATATTAAATCATTTATTGATTACACATGATAATGGATGATACACAAGCTTTAATCCCATCTATAATTGTATCTGATACCATAATTCAATTTATATATATTGCATAGGATGTGCCAACAATCATATTAATAACCAAATAAACTCCAGGACTTTGCTTGGGTGACCCTTTTAACGGTGAACTCCAGGTCACAACATGTTAACTGTCAGTTCAACCACACCAATGTTTGTGGAGACAATGGCTTCTGTGCCCAAGCAGGTTGCAAATAAATTTCAGATGGAATCTGTCATCACCCTGAAGAAATTCTAACTTCACACTGTTGGGGTGGTTTACCAAGATGGCTTCAGAGTAGACTAACTTTACACAGCACATTTAAAAAAAGACACATTTATTCAGCATCATGATCAGACTATTACATTTAGCAATCAACAGCATGGGTGCAAAAAAAAAAAAATCTACAGTAAAACCCTTTGTTGGAATGCTTTACACTTTCCACAGAACAGAAACTAAAATAACCTGCTATACAATTAGTCACAAATACAGTCCTCGAGTTTTTTGCCCATACACATGAGTATTGTCTAAAACATGTCTTCTTTGTAATAGCTAGGCCCTGCCACCACTGTGCTTGGCTGAGTTCACAAATCTGTTGTAATCTATAGCTTCCCTGTCACTTCTCTGGCTCTCCTCTCCTGCTAAGCTTTGTTTCCTGGCAGTAATTAAAACCTTACGCCACTGCCATAGCTACTGCTGCTGTTGGAACCGCCACAGCCACTTTGGTTTCATAGTTTGGCAAAGTATTGGCCTCCACCACCATAGGGGCCAGTGCTTGTGCCTCCAAAATTTCCTTTCATGGGTCCAAAATTTGAAGATTGATTGTTGTAATTGCTAAAATCATTACAGCTTCCACCACCTCCAAAGTTGCTTCCACTACCACTGCCAAAGCTGCCTCTACCTCCTCCATTGTTATAGCTGCCATAGCTGCCACTCCCGCCATAGCCACTGCCCTGGTTTCCATAACCCTGTCCACCACTTTGATAGCCTCTGCTTCCTCCAGAGTAACCAGGGCCGCCTCCTCCATAACCACCATCATTACCAAATCCGTTATAGCCATCCCCACTGCCACCATATCCACCACCACCTTGACTGCCACCAAAGCCACCTCACCCACTGAAGTTTCCTCCATGGCCAAAGTTGTCGTTCCCACCAAAACCACCTCCACAACCACTGCTGAAGTTCTCAGAACCACTTCGACCTCTTTGGCTGGAAGAAGCACCAGCCATCTCTTGCTTAGATAAAGCTTTGCTTACTTCACTGTTGTGGCCATTCACAGTATGGTATTTTTTAATGACAATCTTGTCTACAGAGTCATGGTTGCCAAATGTTACAAAAGCAAAGCCTCTCTTTTTGCCACTGCCTCGGTCAGTCATGATTTCAATCACTTCAATTTTCCCATACTGTTCAAAATAATATTTTAGGTAATGTTTTTCAGTGTCTTCTTTAATGCTACTGACAAAAATCTTTTTCACAGTTAAGTGGGCACCAGGTCTTTGAGAATCTTCTCTCGAGACAGCCCTCTTTGGTTCTACAACTCTTCCATCCACCTTGTGTGGCCTTGCATTCGTGGCTGTGTCCACCTCTTCCACAGTGGCATGCATACGTGACAAACCCAAAGCCTCTGGAGAACTTGGTGTTTGGATCTCTCATTAGCACACAGTCCGTAAGCATTCCCCACTGCTCAAAATGGCTCCTCAGACTCTCCTTGGTTGTTTCAAAGCTCAAACCTCCGATGAAAAGCTTCCGCAGCTGTTCAGGCTCTTTGGGAGACTCAGACTTAGACATGATGGCGGTGAGAGGGGAGAGTTTCACGATGCTTACTCAGCGGCGTCCACGGGCAGAAAGGCAACACTTTTCTTCTAAGAACAGGCATAAGTCAAGGATGTCTACTATTCTGCATTGTACTGAGATTTGGTCCCAGCCAATGCAGTAAAGGAAGAAAAAAAGCATAAAGCTTGGAAAGGAATAAGTAAATTATTACACATGTAAAATACTTACCCCCAAATCTACCAATTAATAAGAGAATTTAACAACCTTTCAGGATACAAGAGCAATATACAAAAAGTAACCGCATGTCTATATACTAGCCACAAACAATTGGAAAATAAATTGAAAAATACCATTTACAAAAGTATCAAAAACCAGAAAAAGTTTAAGAGTAAATTGAACAAAATATATGCAAGCCCTCTATACTGAAAATTATAAAACATCTCTGGGAAATTAAAGAAGACTCAGATATATGGAGAGATATAACATGTTCATGTTATATGAAGCCTCAATACTGTTAAGACGTCATTTATCTCAAGGTTGATCTACAGGTCCAACATAATCCTGTTATGAACTAAATTGTGTGCCCCCAATTCATATGTTGAAACCCTGACCCCCCCCCCCCCCCGTACCTCAGAAAGTGACTGCATCTGGAGACAGGGTCTTTAAAGAGGTGACTGAGTTAAAATAAAGCCATTAGGGTGATGCCTGATGCGATCCGACTGGTGTCCTTTACAAAGAGGAAATAACGAGCACACAGAGACACTGAGGATGCCCCCACACAGAGGAAAGACCACGTGAAGACACAGCATGGAGGCAGCCATCTGCAAGCCAAGGAGAAACTAAACCTGCTGGCACCTTGACCTTGGACTTCTAGCTTCCAGAACTGTGTGAATATACATTTCTGCTGTTTAAGCCACCCAGTCTGTGGTATTTTGTTGTGGCGGTGCTATCAAACTCACACAAATCCCCCCCAAAATCCCAGAAGGCTTTTTTTATAGAAATTGACAAGCTGATTCTAAAATGTAAATGGAAAGGCAAAGGGCCTGAAATAGCCACAACAATCTTGTTAAATCTTTTTAAAAAGTCATAGGACTTATATTTACTGATTTCAAAATTTACTATAAAGTTACAGTAATCAATGCAGTGTGGTATTGGTATAAGTGTAGACAAATAGATGTCTAGAGAAAACAGAAGCAGACCCATGTGTATACAGTCAATTGATTTTTCACAAAGATGTTAAGGCCATTCAATGAAGAAAGAAAAGCCTTTTCAATGAATCTGACAACTGGATATCCATGTTAAAAATCAAAATCAAAAACCTCAGACCATATACAGGAATTAATTCAAGATAGGAAAGTGCTAAAACAATAAAACTAGAAGAAAATATAGGAGAATACCCTTATGACCTAGGGATAGGGAAAACGTTTCCAAAGAGAACACAAAATATGCTAAATATAAAAGAAAAAAATGATAAATTGGGCTTCACCAAAATTAACAACATCCACATATCAAAAGATACAATTAAGAAGGGGTGGGGGGGAAGGCAAGTCACAGACCAAAAGAAAATACCTGCAAAACATATACCTGACAAAGAAGTTGTATAAGAAATATATAAAGAACTACAAATTGGGGCACCTGAGTGGCTTAGTTGGTTAAGTGTCCGACTCTTGATTTCAGCTCAGGTTATGATCTCATGGCTCATGAGTTAGAGCCCCACATTGGGCTTCCTGCTGACAGTGCAAAGCCTGCTTGGAATTCTCTGTCTCCCTCTCTTTCTGCCCCTCCCCTGCTCACTCTCTAACTCTCTCTCAAAAATAAATAAACATTTTTTTAAAAAGAACTAAAATCACTAATAAAACTACAACTATTTAAAAAGGGCAAATGCTTCAAGAAGAACTTCACAAAAGAAGATATATAAATGGCTAATAAGCACATGAAAGGATGTTTAACATCATTAGTCATCAGAGAAATTAAAATTAAAACCGAAATGAAATATCACTCCACATCCATTAGAATGGCTAAAATTTAAGACTGATGATACCAGTTGTCAGTGAGAATATAGAGCAACTGGAACATTCATACATTGTTGGTAGTTTGTTAATGGTACAACACTTTTGAAAAATAATTTCTTGTTTTTTTTAACTTTTTTATTATTTTTAAAAATTTTATTGAGACATAATTGATATGTACCGTTATATTTGTATACAGCATGTATACAGTATATATTTGTATACAGCATCCCCAGGACTTACTTATTTTATAACTGAAAATGTGTACCTTTTGACCATCTTCACTCATTTCACCACCTCAAAGCATCCCCTGGTCAATCTATTCTCTGTATGTATGAGTTCCTTGTGTTTCTTTTTAAGATTCCACGTGTGAGATCATATGGTATTTGTCTTTCTCTGGCTAGCTTACTCTACTTAGCATAATACCCTCAAGTTCCATTCATGTTGTCACAAATGGAAAGATTTCCTTCTTTTCATGGCTGAATAATAGAATAATATTCCAGTGTGTGTGTGTGTGTGTGTGTGTGTGTGTGTGTGTGTGTGTGTCACATTTTCTTTATCCATTCACCCATTATTCATCCATCGATGGACATTTAGGTTGCTTCCATGTCTTGGCTATTATAAATAATTATGCTGCAATGAACACTGGCATGCAGATATCTTGTTGAGTTAGTGTTTTCATTTCCTTTAGATAAATAACAAGTGGAACTGTTTTTTATAACAGCTAGCACACTCCTACCTTATGAGCAAACTGTTCCACTTTTAGGTATACACTCAAGTAAAATGAAAACATGTATTCACAAAAAGACTTGTGCAAAAATATTTATAGCGGCTTTTTTTTCTTCTTTTATTTTTTAATTCAAGTATAATTAGCTTATAGTGTTATATTAGTTTCAGCTGTATAATATAATGATTCAACAATTCCTCAGTGCTCATCACGGTAAGTGTGCTCTTGATCACCTTCACCTATATCATTTATGCTCCATCCACCTCCCCTTTGGCAACTACCATTTTGTTCCCTACAGTGAAGAATCTGTGTTTTTCAAAAAAGAGACTCAAAAATATGGAGAACAAACTGAGGGTTGCTGGAGGAGTTGTGGGAGGGGGGATGGGCTAAATGGGTAAGGGGCATTAAGGAATCTACCCTGAAATGATTTCTTCACTATATACTAACGAATTTGGATGCAAATTTTAAAAAATAAAAAATAAAGTTAAATTATAAAAAAAAACTGTGCTTTTGTTTGTCTCTTTTTTCTGTGTTCATTTATTTTGTTTCTTAAATTCCACATATGAGTAAAATCATATGGCACTTGTCCTTCTCTGACTGACTTATTTCACTTAGCATTATACCCTCTACATCCATCCATGTTGTTGCAAATGGCAAGACTTCATTTTTTTATGGCTGAGTAATTTTCATATATATATAAATATAATATATACACATATATATATATATATACATACACACACCATACCTTCTTTATCCATTCATCTATGGATGGACACTCGAGTTGCTTCCATATCTGGGCTACTATAAATAATGTGCCAATAAACATAGGGGTCTATATACCTTTTTGAATTAGTGTTTTTGTTTTCTTTGAGCAAATACCCAGTAGTGGAAGTAGTGGATCATATGGTAATTCTATTTTTAATTTTTTGAGAAACCTCCATACTGTTTTCCACAGTGGCTGCACAAGCTTGCATTCCCAAGTGCACAAGGGTTCCTTTTACTCCATGTTCTCCACAACATTTATTTCTTGTGTTTTTTATTTTATCCATTCTGACAGGTGTGAGGTGATACTGTGGTGTGGATTTGCATTTCCTTGATGATTAGTGATGTTGAGCATCTTTTCATGTGTGTGTTTTCTTTGGGGAAATGTCTATTCATGTGTTCTGCCCATTTTTAATTGGATTAAAATTGGATTTTTAATTGGATTTTGTTTTGGGGTTGAGCTGTATAAGTTTTTTATATATTTTGGATATTAACCCTTTATCAGATGTATCATTTACAAGTATCTTCTCCTATTCAATCAGTTGCTTTTTGTTTTGTTGATGGTTTCTTTCACCATGAAAAAGCTTTTTATTTCGGTACAGTCCCAGTAGTTTAATTTTGAATAGCATTTTTATTCTTATACCCCCAAAATGGAATAAACTAAATTCATCAACAAATGAATGCATAAATTGTGGTATATCTAATATGTAATACCACCCATAAATTAAAAAGAACATATTACTGATACATTCAAGGACATGTGTAAATCTTAAAACATAAATTAAGTACAAGAAGCCAGACACAAAATAGCATATACTGTAGAATCAATTTATAATATATTTGAAAACTGGAAAAACTAAACTATGGTGGTAGATATTAGAACACTGTTACCTCTGGGATACAGTAGGAGGTTGTCTGGAGAGGAGGGAGAAGAAACTTTTTAGAGTGATAGAATTGTTTTCTGTCTTAATTAGTGTTTTGTTCCACATACAATTTGTCAAAATCATCAAACTGTACCCATAATGAATTTCACAGTAAGTCAGTTATACCTTAACAAAGATATGAGTTAAAAACAGAAAAAAAAGAGAACTAATAAATACATCTAAAAGTTAATTATTTGAAAAAAAGAATATAATAAAATAAGCTGTTAGCTGATGTAACTGGGAAAAAAGGGGGGTTTATATACATAAAATTAGAAATGACAAGGAGGAAATAACCAAACTAAGCACTTTTTTAATGATAAGAGTTGACTTTGTACAATTCTTCGCAAATAAATTTTGGAAAAGTAGATGAAATGGATAATTTTCTAGCAAATACAACTTGTCAAAATCAATCCCAGTGGAGACAGAAAGTCCAAACATATAAAATACCACAGAAGAAATAGAGGAAGCAGAAAAAATTTCTCACAAAAATGTCCCAGGCCCAGGCTGTTTCTCAGGGAAATTCTATATTTAAAAATTATTATATGAAGTGAGTATAACATCTATCTAAACCTGAAAATGATTGCATCAACAAAAGAAAATTACAGACCAATTTATCTTATAAATATCAATAATTAGCAAACAGAATCCAACAGGACATTAAAACATTCATCATGACCAAGTAGAATAGATTCAATATTCTAAAATTCATTAATATTATCCATCATATTAATAGAGCTTAATAGAGCTAAGAATTATATAAGTGTGTATCTAGAAAAATCCGAATTACTACAGTACTAGAAAACAACTACAAACAAAATAATTTAGTACAGTAGGTTATAAAATCAATATACAAAAATCAGATCTTCCCCTATATACAAATAAAAATCAGTTTATATTGGATGAGAAAACCACCTTTGTGAAAACTAAATAAAATTAAATACCCAGGTGTAAACTTAGCAAGAAATGTCCAGGACCTATAGGAAGAATAACTATAGAATAATTCAAAAATGCACAAAAATAACCTTGCATAAATGAAAAGATATAACACATTCCTAGACAGGAAGACTCAATATCAGAAATTTTAGGTCAAAATAAGTTCATAACATGTCATATAGTTCATAAATTTAATATAATCCAACAAAAATATGACTAAGTTTCTTTCTGGAACTAGATCATTTTTTTATAAAATTCATTTGGAAGAACAGACAAGCAAGAATAGCCAAGAGGGGAAAGCCTGAAAAGAGAGAGAGAAATGGGAAAGGGATAACACTGTGAGACACTGAAACATACTCTAATGTCTCTAATTAAAAATGTGGTGGTGCAACATGCATGACCCAGTGGAACAAAATAGAAAATCCAGAAATAGATCCAATTGCATTTGGAAATTTAGTATATTATAAAGGAAGAATCTCAAGTTATTGGGGAAAATGATGACTTTTTTTTTTTTTAATCAAAGGCATGGAGCTAACTGAATAGCCATAGAAAAGATAAAATTGTATTCATTGCCCAAACCATGTACCAAGATAAATTCCAAGTGGATTAGAAATTTAAACATATTAAGTGAGTCCATACAAGTATAGAAAAAAATATTCTATAATCCAAGAGTGAGGGGCACTTTCCTACTTCTGACTCAACGTTTAGAAGCCATAAGGGAGGGGCGCCTGGGTGGCGCAGTCGGTTAAGCGTCCGACTTCAGCCAGGTCACGACCTCGCGGTCCGGGAGTTCGAGCCCCGCGTCAGGCTCTGGGCTGATGGCTCAGAGCCTGGAGCCTGTTTCCGATTCTGTGTCTCCCTCTCTCTCTGCCCCTCCCCCGTTCATGCTCTGTCTCTCTCTGTCGCAAAAAATAAATAAATGTTGAAAAAAAAAATTTAAAAAAAAAAAAAAAAAAGAAGCCATAAGGGAAAAGATTAAGGAATTTATTACATAAAATAAGAAAAAAAAATTTTAACTTACATGGCATAAAAACACCATAAGGAAAGTAAAGAAACAAATAACAAACTTCAACTTTTTCAATTTTTCAACTTTTATCATAAATAAAAGTTTAATATTTACCATATATAAAGAACCTTGAAAAAGAAAGAATGAGAGGTGCCAGTTAAGCATCTGACTCTACATTTCTGCTCAGGTCATGATGTCACAGTCATGAGATTGAGCTCCATGTTGGGCTCTGCACTGACAGCATTGAGCCTGCTTGGGATTATTTCTCTCCTTCTCTCTCTCTCTGCCCCTCCCCCTCTCACTCACACATTCTCTTCTCTCTCTCTCTGTCTCAAAATAAATAAACTTAAAAAAAAGAAAGAATGAAGACTAATAATGCTACAGAGAAAAAATGCTAGGAATATATACAGACAATTCATAGAAAACTAAATACAAATGCCTTTATCTACATGAAAAGATCTTGATTGTGCACATAATAAGAAAATGGTAAATTAAAAACACAATAGTATACCATTTTTCACCTATCACAGTGGCAAAAAATTCAAGATCGATGAGTATTCATTTGGCCAGGCTTTGAGAAAACAGGCACTCTCATCATTGCTGGTACAAATCCTATAGAGGGGAATTTGGCAATTTTTAACAAAATAACATATGCATTCTGACCCTTTGACCCAGGAAGCTTATTTCTAGGCATCTGTCCTAAAGAAACACTGACAAAAACACAAAAATACGGACACTTATTTTGTAATAGCAAAAACCCCAAATGTTCATCAATAGGAGTCTACTGGAGAAACTACAGTACATCCAAATAGTGAAATACTATGCATCTAGAGAAACCAATGCAGACTATCTTTGTATATAACTATAGCATGAGCTCCAGAATATAGTTCTGTACACACACACACACACACACACACACACACACACACACAAGAATCAGATATGGATTTACTTATGTAGATAATTACAGAAGTATAAACCATAAAGTAAATAAAATCTTGGCTAAAGGGAAAGAAGGAAAAAGGGAGTTTGGGATAGAAGTTGGACTTCTGTGAATAATACCTTGTTTTTTAATTTTTTATAATTTTTTATTGAAGTGTATAGTTGACATACAATGTTATATTAGTTTCAGGTGAAAAACAGAGTGAATTGACAATTCTATATATCACACGATGCTCACCACAAGTGTAGTGTTTTTTTTTTTTTATTTGACCCAAGAGACCTACTTCTAGGAAAATGAGCCACGAAAATGTTTTAGGTGGCTATAGATTATGTTAAATCAGGATGAAAAAACAATTCCTAAAACAAAAGCAAAATAAAATAAATGGACCTAACTGTGCACTGAGATTATAGCCTGATGGAGAGGTATATTATTTTAAATGGCTTGAAAATACAAAAGTTCATAATAACTATTTTCACTAATCCTATTTTGGCATGATTTTTCTAAAATCTATATAATAAGGTAAAGCAAATAAGCAATTACACTATTGTCATTAAGAACCAAGACTTTTAGGGGCGCCTGGGTGGCTCAGTCGGTTAAGCATCCGACTTCAGCTCAGGTCATGATCTCGCGGTTCGTGAGTTCAAGCCCCGCGTCGGGCTCTGTGCTGACAGCTCAGAGCCTGGAGCCTGTTTCAGATTCTGTGTCTCCCTCTCTCTCTCTGACCCTCCCCCGTTCATACTCTGTCTCTGTCTCAAAAATAAATAAACGTTAAAAAAAAATTAAAAAAAAAAAAGAACGAAGACTTTTAGCATAAGAGGAAAAGATTCAAAATAAAATTGAAGGGCTAAGCAAAGCCCTGTAATCTTAAATTTGGGTTGTAAGTATCAGTATAAACTTATAATATATTTTCTCTTTAAGAGGGATTTCCATTTCCAAGCTTGGACACCTTTTGTTTCCAGAAAATGATGACTGGGGACATGGTCATGTCAGAATTCAGGACGCAACTCAAGAAAGAGGTTCACATTCACTGGCCAGAAATTAAAAAAAAAAAAAAAAAATCAGCACAAAAGAGAACAACTACAATGGATTTAAACACATGGAATATGTTTAAATTCATAAGTTCCTTCCTAATAATAGCATAAAACAAAAAATCTCATTGGTTACCTCTGGAGTATTTAAGGGAACCAACCCGCTATTCTGAATGCAGGTAAGTAGAGGGAAAAAATCAAACATTCAACCTATTCTCCTGATTAAACTATGTCATAAGTTATCTAAATAGTTAATGAGGGAAGAGTTCTCTCTATCGAAATAGTCCATGTAATAAATGATGAAGGAATGACAGAATTAGAATGCCGCCATTTTGCAAATCCCCAAATGAAGTCATGAATCTGAACAATGATTATTAATGGCTGTTACATCACAAAAAGGAGACAACCAGTCATATGTGCTGGCTGACAGAAGCACATGACAATACTTACAATGTAGTCTTGCAAAGAAAGAAAGAAATCTGAATCGGACCAAGTCACTAGGTCTAGCTGCCATTTTATGGGAAATATAGGGAACAAAGGAGCAAGGTAAATGATACCAGAGGGATGCAGTCCTATCTCGAAAACAAGAAATGACCTGGTCTCTTCAACAAATGACATAAAAGGGAATAAAAAGAAAGGCAGGGGAATCTATAAATTGCAGAGATAAAGAGAAATATCAACCACTTGCAATGTATGAATCTTATTTAAATCCTAATTCAACTGGAAAAAAACAGACAATTGTGGAAATTTGAATACTGGATATTCAATGATATTAAGGACTTATTAATTTTTCAATGTGATAGTGTTAATACTGTTCTTTTAGAAAGCTCTCATCATTCACAAAAGCATACAGAAGTATTTACAGATGACATTATTTGGGGGATGTGTGTTAAACACTCTGGCAGGGGGAGGGAGGGGTACAGATGAAACAAAAGTGGCTGTGAGTTTATTTTGTGTCTGGGTAATAGGTTCATGAGGGTTCACTGTACTATTCTGCCTAATTTTGTGAATTTTTCAATTTGTTATAAAAACTGTTTAATGCAAGAAGTTCATAGATTGGGTAATTACTATATATTGGTGAAGGCAGACCTTTTGAAAGTAGAGAACTGAGCAGGAAAATCCATTAACTGCAGATAAGTCACTCAAAATGTATCCTTTCTTTTTGTCACTTTAGGCGGCCTCTTTTTCACTGGGGCTGGATTAGCTGTTTCACAAATGCTCCACACGAGTATGTATGCCCAGAAAACTCTCCATCTGGAGAGGCTACTGCACCCTGGGCCCAGGCCACCTTCCCAGACTACACCACCTTTTCCTAAAAGCTGCTCTAAGTCATTCTGCCTAGGCCACAGTCATGCGGTGGGCACACTGCTGCTCCAGTAACATACCTAGGACCCTCGGGTAGTTCAGTCCTTCTCCCACCATGAAGTTCCCTCGGGCCAGACCTGACTATAGAGCTCTTTCCTTTTCTAGGTTTTAATCATTACTTTTTCACCATTGTCTCTGTTTCTTGAGGTCTGTTTCTATCAAAATCATGCACACACACACACACACACACACACACACATACACACACAGTAACTAGTAGTCTCTTACAAGAATAGGCACCAGTGCTGGCTTCAGCAGCACATGTACTAAAATTGGAATGACACAGAGAAGATTAGCACAGCCCTTGCACAAGGATGACATGCAAATTCGTGAAGCTTCCATATGTAAAATTAAAGAAGAGGCACCTTATACCTATCATCTGCTGTGTCAGTCCCTGCTTACCCCTCTGCATTCAAATACTCACAATGACCCTGAGAGGAGCTATTATTATCCTATTTTACAGATGAGGAAATGGAGGGAGAAGCTTCACCAAAACTGCACAGCTTGTAAATGGCAGAGCTGGGATTTAAATCCAGGTCTACCTGCTTGCAAAGCAAGTTTATTTAACCATAAATTGCCTGAATTGCCTTCTTTAGCAGCAAAGTGGCTATTCAATCAGTGCTCGCTGGGAGATACATGAATCTAACTGAGAAATTCAGGCATCCTGCTCATGTCTTCCCTTTCACAACTTCTTTATGTCCTAATGTCAGGCATCCCTTTTGCTCCCTGGACTGGAGGGGCTGAAGGATGCTTTCCACCGGGCCTGGAAGAGTATAAACACATCTGGAAGGAGGCCGCTGCCAAGCAAACCATGCTCCCCCCAGAGTGCGGACAGGATGAGGTGGCTATAAATAATCACAAGAGTGTGAAGAGATTCTCTCCCTGGACTCCCTCTGCAAAAGGTTGATGGTAATTGATGAGGCTACAGGGACATGCCAATCCTTCTGCTCTTAGAACCAGGTGTGGTTATTTACAGAAATGTCACTTTCCCAGCCCTCCCTCCCTATCTCTGCCAGAGGCTTGGAGATCAGCAAATAGCAATTTATTGCTGCCCCAGGGCACACAGCAATGAGGCACCTATATGCCCCACTGTCTACAAACCAGGCTCAGGCTCCTGCTCTGGCTGAGAGATGCTTCCTCTTTGGAAATTTGGAAAGACAGAGAGATCACAGATTTGCCCCCTTTCCAGGCAGAGGGCGGTCAAATGAACCATATCACAAACCACCAAGTCAATAAAATCTGGAGTTTCCACATTGCCCAGCTCATAGTGGGAGAAATAAATAGACCACTGGAAGAGAAGTCAGATGAGTGGCTACCGACCCCAACTAGGCCATCTGTTAGCAATCGATGTCTGAGCTCCAGTTTCCCAACTGTAAAATGGAGGCTAGTCTTCTGTCACATGCCAGACACAAAAGGTTTTTGAAAAGAATACATTAAGTAATGGAGTTAAATGACCTGTATTGTGTGAGACCTTCATTATCATAGTCATTATTATAATGAAGTCCTATAAGCCCCTATTAGGAGTGTCCATGATAGGTTTCAGAAAATAGTTTGCACTTGTTCTGCTCTCATTCCCATGGCCTTGCTGGTCAGTGGCATGAGCAAAGTGGAAATGCAGCATATAAATTTGATTTCTCACAGCATCCGAATTGTAGATGAAAATCATTTTGTTATAACAAGGTTTACACCAAAAAATAAAATAAAATCAATTTCACAACTAAGTAAAAATGCTTTTGGGAATAAGAGAGCAGAGCTACATCTCAAGATAGCCCAAGCTGGCTGAAAGTTCTACTCTGAATAACTGGATCTCAACCAATAATGGATGGAAAATTGTCATGCTCCTTCCTTGCTCAGGGTGATACCAAAAGACCACACCAAAGGCTCCCCACTGCCAAGATGTCCAGGGTGGCCGGTGCAGATAGAGGCCAGAGAGAATGATAAGCAACAGAACACCTCAATCTGATGTTCCAGCTTCTTTTGGGGGCTCCACTCTAGTGCCTCTGCCAAGAGTATCCCTAGGAAGTAGCTCACACAGATAACCTCTCTTAGCCCTGCAAAGTGGAAAACTTGATCTGTAAACAACAGAGCTGGTATTTGAATCCAGATCCATCCACTTTCTAAGAACCATAACCTGCTCCCAGCCTATAATTGGACTCCCCATTGCAGGGGAGTCCACTTAGAGTCAACAGGAACTATATCTTATTCCCTTTATTCTGACATCGCCTTTAGCCATCTGGCCCTTTTGTGCTTCCACAGAGCAGGCTTGTACTTGGAAAGTAAAGCCCCAGAGATGTCCCCATCTAAAAAAGATATCAGGCTGAACTGACCAGGGTAGTTTGTCTCTTGGTCAGGAGGGGAGTATTTTTCCTTTCCTCAGAAGTTCGAACCCCAAAAAACAATCAATTGAAAACATGTATAAAAAAGCAACTTAGTTTTATTTCTCTCCTTAGGAGTAGATGTTTTAGAAAAAGTTCTGACCGTCTGATTTTGTGTTAGGATGAAGAAGCATAAACAATAATTTTTATAAGCCATAATAATAGTTAACATTCATGACTACTTTTTTAAGTGTCAAAATTTATGCTGAGTGATTTACATGAATTATCTCAAATGATTAAACAACCTGCACAAGAGTCTTTACCCCTATTTACAGGTGAGGGAGAGAGGCTCAAAGTGATTTACCCAAGATCACACAGTAGAGAGGCAGCTTCAGTTCAATATGCAGATATTCTGAGGTAAAGCCCCACACTGGTTACATAGGCTCCAGGCTTTGTTCTACAGAATCTATTCAAAATCCTTTTTTAAAAATCCTTTCTTTGGATAAACAAATGTGGTATATCCATACAATGGTATATTATTCAGCCATTAAAAGGAATGAAGTGCTGATATGTGCTACAACATGGATGAACCTTAAAGATGTCATGCTAAGTGAAGTAAGCCAGACACAAAAAGACAAATATTGTATAATTCCACTATATGAAATATTTATGATAGGTAAATTCATAGAAATAGAAAGTAAGATTCAGGTTACCTCTGGAGACCTGAAGGGGAGAATGGAGGAAGAGGAGAATGGAAAGTTATTGTTAATGGGTATAGAGTTCCTGTTCGAGGTAATAAAAACATTTTGGAAATACTGGTGATGGTTGTACAAGATTGTGAATGTATTTAATACCACTGAACTGTACATTTAAAATAGTTAAAATTCCAACTAAAAAAATTTTATACCATATCTTTCTTATCTATTTGCCTTTCAATGGACACTTAGGTTGCCTTCATATCTTGGCTATTGTAAATACTGTTGCAATAAACATAGGGGTGCATATATCTTTTCAAATTAGTGTTTTTCATGTTCTTTGGGTAAATATCCAGTAGTAGAATTACTGGATCATACGACATTACTATTTTTAATTTTTGAGGAACCTCTATATTGTTTTCCACAATGGCTGCACCAGTTCGCATTTGCACCCACAGTGTAGGAGGGTTCCTTTTTCTCTATATCCTTGCCAACACCTGTTATTTCTTATGTTTTTTATTTTAACCATTCTGACAGGAGAGATCTCATGGTGGTTTTTATTTGCATTTCCCTCATAATGAGTGATGTTGAGCATCTTTTCATGTGTCTTGTCAGCCATTTGGATATATTCTTTGGGAAAATGTCTATTTGAGTCCCTTGTTCATTTTTGAATTGGATTGTTTAGGGTTTTTTGGTGATGAATTAAGTAAGTTCTTTGTAGTTTCTGGATATTAAATGTATCATTTGCAAATACCTTCTCCTACTTGATAGTTTGCCTTTTGATGGTTTCCTTTACTGTATAAACCTTTTTATTTTGATATAGTCCCAATAGTTTATTTTTGCTTTTGTTTTCCTTGTCTTAGGAGACATATCTAGAAAAATGTTGCTATGGCCAATGTCAGAGAAACTACTGCCTTTGTTCTCTTCTAGGATTTTTATGGTTTCAGGTCTCACATTTAGGTCTTAAATACATTTTTAATTTATCTTTGTGTATGGTGTGAGAAAGTGGTCCAGTTTCATTCTTTTGCATGTAGTTGACCAGTTTTCTGAGCATCATTTATTGAAGAGACTATCTTTTCTCTATTGTATATTCTTTCCTGCTTTGTCAAAGATTAATTGACCATATATTTGTGGGTTTATTTCTGGGTTCTACATTCTGTTCTATTGATCTGTATGTCTATTTTTGTGCCAGTACCATACTTTTTTTTATTACTACAGCTTTGTAGTGTATCTTGAGATCTGGAATTGTGATACCTCCAATACCAGCTTTGTTTTTCTTTCTCAAGATCGCTTTTGCTATTCAGGGTCTTTTGTGATTACACACAAATTTTAGGGTTATTTTAGTTTTGTGGAAAATGTTGTTTTTATTTTGACAGGAATTGCGTTAAATCTGTAGATTGCTTCAGTACTGTGGACATTTCAACAATATTTGTTCTTCCAATCCATGAGCATGAAATATCTTTCTATTTGTGTCATCTTCAATTTCTTTCATCAATGTTTTATAGTTTTCAGAGTACAGGACTTTCACTTCTACAGTTAAGTTTCTTCCTAGGTATTTTATTCTTTTTGGTGCAATTTTAAGTGGAGTTGTTTTCTTAATTTCTCTTTCTGCTACTGATTAGTGTACAGAAATGCTACCAATTTCTGGGCATTAATTTTGTATCCTGCAATTTTACTGAATTCATTTATTACTTCTAGTAGCTTTTTGGTGGAGTCTTCAGAGTTTTCTATGTATAGTATCATGTCATCTGCAAATAG
The DNA here is from genome assembly GCF_028749965.1 of Puma concolor. Classification (NCBI taxonomy): domain Eukaryota; kingdom Metazoa; phylum Chordata; class Mammalia; order Carnivora; family Felidae; genus Puma; species Puma concolor. The sequence continues at coordinate 47,735,760 of NC_141676.1, read as the reverse complement.
TGACAGTTTAACTTGTTCTTTACCAATATAGATGCCTCTAATTTATTTTTCTTGTCTGATTGCTGTGGCTAGGACTTCTAGGACCATGCTGAATAAAGGTGGCAAGAGTGGACATCCTGTTCCTGATCTTAGGGGGAAAGCTCTAAGTTTTTCACCATTGAGTAAGATGTTATCTGTGAGTAACATAGATAACCTTTATGATGTTGAGGTATGTTCCCTCTAAACCAATTGGTTGAGAGTTTTTATCATAAGTAGATGTTGAGTTTTGCCAAATGCTTTTTCTGCATCTATTGAAATGATGATTTTTAACTTGCTTTTGTTGATCACATCGACTGATTTGTGAATATTGAACCACCCTTGCATTCCTGGAATAAGTCCCATTTGATCTTGGTGAATGATCCTTTTAGTGTATTATTGAATGCAGTTCGCTAATATTTTATTGAGTATTTTTTCAACAGTGTTCATCAGGAACATTGGCCTACAGTATGCTTTTTTTGTGGTGTCTTTGCCTGGCTTTGGTATTAGGGTAATGCTGACCTTGTAGAATGTATTTGGAAGCATTCCTTCCTCTTCTGTTTTTTTGTTTTTTTTGAGGGGGGGGTAGGGGTATAGTTTGAGGAGAATAGGTATTATCTCTTCTTTAAACATTTGGTAGAATTTACTTGTGAATCCATTTGGTCCTGGAGTTTTATTTTTTGGTAGTTTTTTAATTATCAGTTCAATCTCATTGCTAGCAACCAGTATGTTCAGATTTTCTATTTCTTCCTGATTCAGTTTTGGATGATAGTATGTTTCTAGGAATTTATCCACTTCTTCTAAGTTGTCCAATTTGTTGACATATAAATTTTCATAGTATTCTCTTACGATCCTTTGTATTTCTGTGGTTTCAGTTGTTACTTCTCCTCTCTCACTTATGATTTTACTTATTTGGGTCCTTTTTTTTCTTGATGAGTCTGGCTAAGAACTTATCTGTTTTATTTCTCTCCAAAAAACCAGCTCTTGGTTTCATTGATTTTTTTTTATTATTTTTTAGTCTTTGTGATTTATTTCTCCTCTGATATTTATTATTTTCTTCCTTCTACTCACCTTGGGCTTTGTTTATTCACCTTTTTCCAGCTCCTTTAGGTGTAAGATTAGATTGTTTATTTGAGTTTTTTCTAGTTTCTTGAGGTAGGCCTGTATAGCTATATATTTCCCTCTTAGAACTGCTTTCACTGCAACCCAAAGATTTTGGACTGTTGTGTTTTTACTTTCATTTGTTGTCATGTATTTTTTTTTTAAATTTCTTCTTTGATTGTTTCATTGACTCATTGGTTGTTTAGCATCATGTTGTTTAGCCTCCATATGTTTGTGTTTTTTCCAGTTTTTTTTCATGTGATTCATTTCTAGCTTCATACAATTGTGTTCAGGAATATGCATGCTATGATCTCAACCTTCTTAAATTTATTGAGGTTTGTTTTGTGGCCTAACTTGTGATCTATTCTAGAGAATGTTTTCCATGTTCACTTTAAAAGAATATGTATTCTATTTTTAGATGGAATGTTCTGTATGTATCGGTTATGTCCATCTGGTCTAATATGTCATTTAAATACAGTATTTCCTTGTTGATTTTCTAATTGTGTGATCTATTCATTGATGTAAGTGGGGGTATTAAAGTCCCCTATTAGTATTGTATTATGTCAATTTCTCTATGTTTGTTGATAGTTGCTTTATGTATTCCAGTGTTAGATGTGTAGATATTAACAACTGTTACATCTTCTTAATGGATTGATCCCTTTATCATTATATAATGCCCTTCTTTGTCTCTTGTTAGTCTTTGTTTAGAAAAAAAATTTTTTAATGCTTATTTATTTTTGAGAGAAAGAGTATGAGCAGCACAGGGGCACAGAAAGTGAGAGAGAGAGAGAGAGAGAGAGAGAGAGAGAATCTGAATCAGGCTCCAGGCTCTGAGCTGTCAGCACAAAGCCCAACACAGGGCTTGAACCCACGAACCATGAGATCATGACCTGAGCTGAAGTCAGATGCTTAACCGACTGAGCCGCCCAGGCATCCCTTGTTAGTCTTTGTTTTAAATTCTATTTTGTCTGATATAAGTATTGCTACCTTGACTTTTTTTTTTTTTTTTTTTTTTTTGCTTTCATTTGCATGGTAAATGTTTCTTCATCCCTTCACTTTCAGTCTGTATGTGCCTTTGGGTCTGAGGTGGGCCTTTTGTAGGCAGCAAATATATGGGCTTTGTTTTTTTTCTTAATCCAGTCTGCCACCCTATGTCTTTTGATTGGAGCATTTAGACCATTTACATCAAACTCCAAATTTTATGTTATATATAAGTATAACATATATAAATATACATTTAGCATAAAATCTGCTTAAGTTAACCAAAACTGATTTCTGTTACTTGCAACTAAGAATGTGCCTGGATCCACTAAGATGGAACTTATACTCTAGGCCACAATAGTAATGACCAGCCCAAATTACCTTGAAAAACATTTTAAAAAACCAAACAGATGAATAAAAGCTAGAGAGTAGACAATAGTTTGTCAATGTACAGACTAGATTTGGGGATTCTTTTGCATGGGTTATCAAAGGTTGCCCATGCAGGATGCCCATGCAGGATGAGAGGTTGAGTTTTAGAAGCATCCAGGAGGGACATTATTTTAACAGTATCCTTTCCAATTTTTTTTTTTTAATTTTTTTTTCAACGTTTATTTATTTTTGGGACAGAGAGAGACAGAGCATGAACGGGGGAGGGGCAGAGAGAGAGGGAGACACAGAATCGGAAACAGGCTCCAGGCTCCGAGCCATCAGACCAGAGCCCGACGCGGGGCTCGAACTCACGGACCGCGAGATCGTGACCTGGCTGAAGTCAGACGCTTAACCGACTGCGCCACCCAGGCGCCCCCTTTCCAATTTTAAATAGAAAAACATATCACAGATAGAAACTTTATAGGTCTTCTATCATGCACTATGGAAAATTCAATAACAATTCCATCTGCTGTACCAGAAAGCCCTGATGTTATGAAGTCACAAAGAACAAGGTGGTACCTAGGCCAGACTTCCGGGAAGAAGATGCTTTTCATGGAGCCCACAACTCCTCAAGGTTGGAGCCCACACCCCAGGATGGTGATTACAGTATCTCAAATCAAATAGTCCTTACCATTGTAACCTGGCTGCTGAAATCTTAGTGCTAGGCTAAAGGAGTAAAACCAATTAAGTTGCTATTCCTTGCTGTTCCAGCTGTGCCCCCCCAATCCTAAACTCTCCCTCCAGGCTGCTTCAATATCTCTAATTGCTCCCCACTGACCAAGTTTAAGTGCGATTGATCCATAACAATAGCTTCCTGACTGGTCTCATTCATTCATCAGGTATCTACTGACTACCAACTATGTGCCTGGCCCTGTTCTAGACCCTAGGGAAAAGCAACGAACAAAAGAGAACCCTCAGGGAGCTAATATTCCTGTGAATCCCATCATCTAGTATCACTCCTCTATAGTACATCCCACACATTAGCCAACAGAGACATCTTTCAGAAACACAGATCTAATCATAGCCCTCTCAGGCTGAAAATCCTTCCCTAGCTCCTCACTCCCAAGGATGAAGTTCAAGCTCCCTGGCCCACAAGACCCTTCTAAACTTAGCCCTACGATACCATACAGCCTCACCTTCACCTTCTCTCTGCCCCAGCATCCCACTTATGGTGAAAAGAGCTTGGCACAAACAACATCAAGAATCACGTGGTGCACCTGGAACTTGTGGGCAAAGGGATCAGCAGGTGTGCCCAGGCCCCTGTCTTCTCAGCATCCTGCAAAAAAGAAATGTTTAGGCTGCAGCACAGCTGTGTGTGAAGTGGGTCATCAGAGGGCTCTACCCTTTGTTGTTTTCCATTTGTAGGGACCAAATGTGGAAGTGGCTTTGCTCTAAGTAGAGGGAAAAATAAACATTTAGGACTTCAGGCTCCAAGGGATACAGGCTGAGGTACCAGGTGTACAGAGGACTGCTGGGAGGTGCCAGCTGCCTAACACCTTGAGACCCTGGGAGCCCCATTCCACAGGAAACTGAATTAAGGCACAGATAACTCTGAGGAGAGAAGAGTGTTTATCCAGGTCTATGAGAACTGCAGCCTTTCCTGGGATCAGAGATCTGTTCATCCTAGTTCCCCTTATTGGAAAGCAATTCAGAGACAGCCCCTATTGTCATTTATTCACCAGTTCCACCCATCTCCAGCCACACCCCCATCACAGCATGTATCCCATCCCCAGACACACCACGCATTATAAACACTCTGGTACCTCCATGCCTTTATACATGTGCTTCTTGGTGCCTGTGGCACTTTCTCCCCTCTCTGGAGAATTCTTTCCACAGATGTCAAACACAGCATTGACAAAGGAAGTGGTTCTACATGATCATTCAAAGCCTGACTTCTTGCTGAGACCTCTGATCACCCCTATACATATATACCATTTCACGCATTGGGCAGAATTAAATTTGTGCCCCCTGGGAGTCCTGCTAAATTCTGCTTATTACTATCTATTTCTTTTCACATTGTCTCTCCACTGAATTATGAGCTCCTCAAGTGTAGGGTCCATGCCTGTCATCCCTATATTCTGCCTGCCACAGAACATGTTTGTGGAAGATAGAAAACTGGAGTAGAAACACCATTTTACTGCTCTGGAGTCTTAGCACATGTTGTTCCCTCAGCTCTCCCCATCACAGGGGCCAAATGACTGGCCCCTTCTTATTCAGTAGGTACAGCTTATTCATCATAAACCAATACAAAATAAGTCACTTTCCATGTGGCACCCTCTTCTTTTCCTCCATAGAACTTTTCATAATTTATAATTTCATGTTCATGGTCTATCTCTCCTGCTTGACTATAAGCTCCAAGATACATAGAAGTGCTTATTTTATTCCCTAGTGTATGATACAGTAGTGGGGAGGTAGGGGAGGAGTAACTTAATCTGTGACCATTTTTTTTTAATAAGGAAGCATATCCGGCCTTGAAAACAGACAGGTTAATGAGACATTCTTTCTCCTCACCTAGTCCTGCCTCATTCCCACCCAACAGCAGTGGTTCTCCACCTTACTGTACAGTGGAATTATCTGGGCAGTTTTAAAAATTACTGACACCTGGGTCACCTCATCAGGCATTCTGATTCAATTATCAAGGGTATTGCCCAGACATGGTTAGGTTCAGATGCTGCCCAGCTGATTCTAATGTACATCCAGAGCAGGGAGTCACTGTCCTACAGTAGGGGTTGTTCTCTCAGGGTTTTAATGGCTTTATGGGGCTATGACTGCCAAATCTGTCACCTGAGATAATTTTTGGCACCTAACAGAGAGAAGCCCACAGCTCCTCTGGCCACCGGAGTACCAGCACCTATGCTCCTTAGAGCAGATAACATGTGCAAGATATAGTAGGTTCTGATGCTCCACCAAGAGGCCCCCAATAAGCAGATGGGATTGAGCAAGCAGACCTGGTGTGCTGCAAAGAGGAGCCAAGGCAGTAGTTCCTCAGGAAGTGGCTAACAAAGCTGGATGGTCATCCATCCATGGAGAACTTTGTTTCTTCATCCTCAAATGGGTCAAACAGCCTTTCCAGGAGGATAGCTCTCCAGCCAGATAGTTCTCCCTGGCCCTGCAAGTAAGAAATGGGCCACAAGACTTGTGGCTTATTCTCAATATAGTCCTCATTGTTTCCGCATAAACATTTTAGAGTAAAGTTATCGTCAGGCCTATGTTTAGAAAGACAGCTCTGGGTTATCAGTACCTGTCATTTATCAAACTCTCCAAGGTACTAAAACATTCATTTTTGGCTGACATTCAGCTATTTCTCTATAAGCAGGTGAAGTTAGATTTTCACTTATCAAACTCTATTCATTATTCTAATTTAATTTCTCTGCAACCAGAGTTAGAGCTTTTTTTAAATGGAAAGTCATTCTGACCTGAAAGACACAATTGCTTCATACCATCATGACAGGTCAATTTAAGAATGCAAGAGGCTGATAGCATAACTTCCAGGCTCATTTCCAAGAGCCGAACCTCCCTGCAGTGGTCTGGGGCCTCTTGGGCAGTTTGCTGAAGTTGCAAAACTCCTCTGACTGCTGCCATATAGATTCAGGTAGGAGCAACATAGCCAAAGAAATAGCCCCAGAATACCGGGTGGCTCCTGCTGTTTTCTCTAACTTTCTCAGCTCAGTTGAAGATGAGAAAGGCGGCTACTCCAACTGCAGAAGACATGGCTGTCCACGTACTCTGTTCCCAAAGCCTGCCCCCAAGGAATCCACTTCCTCCTGACTCGGCCTCCAGTCAGCTCAGTTACGCCACTCGTCTCCATCCTTCACCCTCTTGGTCCCTCGCTCATCAACATCAATCGTGGCATTGAAAGCCATACTATCCCACCTTGTACCACCAAACTTCATCATTGGTTCAGCCTGATGATAAATAAACCCTCATCCATCTTTACTTACAACATCCTATTAGGTGGATGTCGCAATGACTAGTTGTCTGTGCAGTAACCACTCTCCCTTCTGCTCTGTTGGGGCAGCCAAGTGCCCAGCGAACTGACTCCAGGGGTCTCAACAAGAGGGAGGTAGCCAGGGCTTCTGGGAAGCCACTTTATTTTTTTATTTTTTTTTTTCAACGTTTATTTATTTTTGGGACAGAGAGAGACAGAGCATGAACGGGGGAGGGGCAGAGAGAGAGGGAGACACAGAATCGGAAACAGGCTCCAGGCTCTGAGCCATCAGGCCAGAGCCCGACGCGGGGCTCGAACTCGCGGACCGCGAGATCGTGACCTGGCTGAAGTCGGACGCTTAACCGACTGCGCCACCCAGGCGCCCCAAGGGAAGCCACTTTAAAAAAGGCTAACTCAGCTGAGTGAACTTCTTTTATCCCCACACCCTTTCTCTTCTTCCTACTGGCATGTTGATATGACCACTGGGGCTCCCCAGCCCTAGCCACTGACTTCCAGACTTCTTTTAAAGTCAGAAAATAACCTGATAATGTGTTTAAGCCATTGTATTTGAGTTTTGGTTCCTAGCAGCTCTGCTACTGTGATAAAACCCAGAGACTGGAAAGTAAGACCTAGAATGGCCTTCCCAAGCCTTAGCAGATGTTTCTTTGGGAACACCCCCTCCAGCATTGCGTTCAAATAACCACTAAGTGTGTCCATCTTCCACCCGAAATAGTGAGTTCCTTAAAGGCAAACACTCTTCACGTATTCACAATTAGGGAACAGCACCTAGCACACACCTGGCACAAGGCAAGAACTGTGTATGTTGAATGAATAAACAGAAGCTGCACTGGGGGTCTAGTGTTGATTATTCAGTTTCTGAAATTAGCTAATTTTTTTTTTTTTAATTTTTTTTTTTTCAACGTTTATTTATTTTTGGGACAGAGAGAGACAGAGCATGAACGGGGGAGGGGCAGAGAGAGAGGGAGACACAGAATCGGAAACAGGCTCCAGGCTCTGAGCCATCAGCCCAGAGCCTGACGCGGGGCTCGAACTCACGAACCGCGAGATCGTGACCTGGCTGAAGTCGGACGCTTAACCGACTGCGCCACCCAGGCGCCCCTGAAATTAGCTAATTAATGAAGTTATGTACCATCAGCCTTATATAGAGGATACCACGATTTTAATCAAAATGCAAAATGAACTAGGCCTCATGGTCTCTAGGCAGTGGTTGTTGAATTGATGCCTCCTTGGGGTGAGAAGAAACACTTCCTGGGCATTAAAATATTCTGCCATGGTTAGTCACTCAACAAAAAAAATGTGGTATTTACTGAAGATCTTCTAGTACTTGACAGTTATCCTTATATCTGCTTTGTAAAGTAAGTGTCCTCATTGCCCCATTTTACTGGTGAGAAGCCTGAGGTCCAGAGGGTGAAATGACTTTCCCAAGGTCATGGGCCATTCCATAGTAAGGCAGGGATCTGAATCCAATTGTGTCCACACTATTCCTACATCACCTTGCTGCTTTTCTACTCCATATCGGTTTTAGAACTGAGGTTGAGATGGTCCCAGTTCCAAAAGATAAAACACAATGCACCGATGGTGGCCTATGTTTTTCACTCTATAATCTCTAGGCTCCTTTAACCCAGGTGAAGAAGTGGTGGTAGGGAGGGAAAAGGGCCACAAGCCACTGGCAGGCTGACGCCCCAGAGTTCCTCCTAAGACCTGAAAATGTGTGCAATTGCCTAAATTAAAATCAATATACTGCTTGGCTGGAAGGCTGCACAATTGTTTTTGAAGCTGGGTATATTATGTTCTAAATGTTTAATCTGGCAGAGGCCATAAAAGACGAGTTCCAGGCCATTTGGAGCTTATATTGCGAACAAGATGGTCTACGAGGCAGCTAAAACCAAAAAAAAAAAAAAAAAACCGACAGCAATCCCAACAGAGTGACACAGACAAATTGATCTGGTTCTGACATGGATGCTAGGCGGCAATTTGGGGTGAAAGAGACTTTGTTGATAGGAGAAAAGCAGTGATAAAAGCAAAATGGTCAGCTGTCAGACCTCACTTTCTAATGCATGGGGAGGCTTCCCTGAGATGGCAAAGAAATCAATATGTCTAAGGCAGACGTGTTGATTCGTGGTGCCAGACAGTCAAGAAAGGCAATCCTAGGCTCCAGATGTTAATAGATGACCATTTAGCATGCGTAAGTCTGATGCACTACAGGCCCAGAAGGACAGATCCTCCCAACCCAAAGCCTGCAGCTGAAATAAGCACACATATAGTTTTCTTAAGGAATCCTCCTGTTGAAGGCTTCCTGACGGGGGGGGGGGGGGGGGGGGGGAGTATAGTATGGTGGTTAAATGCACAGGCTTAAGTGTTGGATGTAGATTAAAATTCTAGCTTTCTTATCTACTCAGGACATACCGCTTTGGAACCTATCTGCCTAGGTCTCCATTTCCTCATCTAGTGGACTCCTTATAGGAATAAGAGGAGTACCAGTCTACCAGCAATGAGGTGAGAATTAAAGGAGATAATTGGCACAGCCTCAGGTATATAGTAAGTGTTGAATAAATGTTACCTGTTAGTATTAAGGTTCTCAGAATGTACAAGAGTATGGGCCAAGTATAGCAATATTTAAATGCCAGAAAATGTCACAACTTGGCCTCTCTTTTTTGTACTGCAGGCATTAGGTACATTCGTGGCAATGCATGGTGTCTGGTATCTCTTGGTTACTCTTATGCCAAAGGTTTGGCATTAGTATTTCAGAGCAGGGCAGGGCTTGAGCCTTGAAACAAACTCATTGAAGTGTACCGTGGGTTTATTAGATTGAATCCTCCTTCTGGAAATATCCTCAGGGGATGAGGGCCATCATAGATTGTATACTTATTACATGCCAGACACTGTGTCAAATACTTTACTACTATTCACACTAATTTCTTACAGTTCTGTGAACTGAGACACAGAGAGGGTAGAAAATTTGCCCACAGTCACACAGCAACCTTGGGAGGCAGAAACCATGGTTTTTCCAAATTCAGATTTCTAAATTCAGTATTTTTTACCCTACATCACAGCTGTGTCTTTATTTATAGAAATACAAATAAGATTGCAAAGGAAATGTTTAGTTTGCTTATGAAAGCCAACAGTTTTTAAGAGTCTATAAAATTACTTTAATTTAACCCATCTGTCTACAGAAATGTACCACAGTAACTACAAATGTTGTTACCTGTTCATTTGAAGAACAAATATGTAAAATTTCTACTTGTAATACTATGTTATGTCAATAGTGTTCATCACCTAGTTTTTCACTTGAGAATTATCATCTAGTGGTAGAAAATACTTCTACAGAAAAGTGGGTTCAAATGCTGGTTCCACCATGCACCAGTTCTGTGGTTTTGAACAAACTCCTTAATTTTACTGAGCCTCTATTTCTTCATTATGTAAAAGGCAGTTATTAATACTAATTTCAGGGTCACTACAAAAATTAAATGAGATAATATGTATTAGGCACCTAGTACAGTGTCTGGTACTCCTAAATAATGGGAAACTATCATTATTCCCAGGAAATAACCCTTCTTTAAAATATTCTCCAATTCAGACATACTACTGTTCAAACAAGCAAATTTCACTAAACACAGATGTCTGATAAGCCAGCAATCCATTTGCAGGAATCCAGCCCAAGGAAATGCTCACAACTGCAGAGAAAGATGTATGTGTGTGACAATATGAATTACATAACTGTTTATTTGTAATAGTGGGAAATGGGAAACAACCTATATATTCATCAAAAGAGAAATGGTTAAATAAATTGTGATTTATCTATATCAGGACAAACTTCTGTAAAGAGCCCAAGAGCAGATATTTTCAGCCATCCAACCTATGTGACAACTACTCAGTGCTGTTGCTGTAACACTAAATCAGCCATAGACCATATGTAAAATAATGGACCTGGCTATGTCTCAGAAAACCAAAAACCAAACCAAACTCTATTTAGAAAAATAGATAGAAGGCCACATTTGGCCTCAGTTGGTTTCTAACCCCTAAATAAGTGGCTGAATACTACATAACTATTTAGAAAATAGTAATAAACTAGACCTACATGTATTAGAACAGAAAGATATCCACAAGGACTCCTACAAATCATAAGAAAATGGTAAACAGTACAATAAAAAGTGGCAGGAGAATATGAACAGGCAATTCATAAAAGATATCATTCAGATAGTCAGTTTGAAAAGTTGCTCAACCATCTAATTAAGTTTGTAATTAATTTAGTTTCCAAAAGCAAACTAAAACAAGAAGATCCAATTTGCACTCATTATATCTGAAAAAATTAAAACATTGACAAAATCAAGGGTAGGTGATACTATAGAGAAAAGAGTACTCTCATACACTGTTAGAACAAATATAGATGAGGACAATCACTTTGAAAATATCTCTGGCAGAGTCTATTAAAACTGTAAATGTGCATATCCTATGACCCAGCATTTCCTCTTCTAGGTCTATACTGCAGAAAACCATGTTCACATGTGTGTATTCAGAAAGACCAAATAATGAAACTAATGGAAGCATTATAAAAGCAAGGAAATGAAAATGACCTAAAGATCCACCAATAACTGAATGGGCAAATATAATGTAATACATTCACTCAACAAAGTACAATTCAGCAGTTAAAAGGTGTAAACCAAATTTATGTTCATAAGGATAGGAAGATCTCAGAAATACAATGCCAACTTTCAGAACAGTCCTCACAGTATGATACAATTTATGTAAGAACATGGACACAAACAACAAACTATATACTTGCTTTGGGTACAGGTACATGTGTATAAAGGTATTTAAAGAAAGATCTGGAAGGATATGCACTAAACTCAAACAGTAGTTATCTTGAGGCATGGGAGAAAAGATTAGAAGTGGTGGCCCAAGGAGACTTTAGTTTTACCCATAATATTCTAACTTTTCACAAAGAAATAAATATGTATTATCTCACAACTGAAATAAAATTTTTTAAATGTTCATGGTGTATTAACTGAATAACCAAGTTACAAAACCATATATATTAGATGATGGCATTTTATTTTTACAATTATTACATGTTGTTGTTGTTGTTGTTGTTGTGTGTGTGTGTGTCTGTCTGTCTGTCTGGAGGGTTGTATATCAAATAGTTAACAGGATTGTACAGCTGTGGAAAGAGGATTGGGGCCTGGAGAAGAATAATATATTAGTCTCCTTAGGCTGTCCTAACAAAATACCACTAACTAAGTGGCTTAAACAAGATTTACTTCTCACAGTTCTGGAGACTGTAAATTCCAAGATCCAGGTGCTGGCAAGATCTGGTGAGGGCTCTTTTCCTGGCTTGTAGACGGCCACCTCCTTGCTGTATCCTCATGTGACTTTTTTTGCAATGTGTGTGTCCCCCAGGGAGGGGGGGAGGATCAAGGGGAACAAGTCCTATGGACACTAATCCTATCTGATCAGGGTCCTATCCTTATGACCTCATTTTAACCTTAATTAACCTTAGAGGCACATTTCTAACTAAAGCTACACTTGGGGTTGGGGCTTCAACATATGAACTTTGAGGCAACACAAAAATTCAGTTCATTACAGCTACTTTCCCTCTGTTGATGAGAAAGTATGGTGTGGAAACCATACTGCAGCTGGAGCTGGCTAAGCTCTAACCCTGCCTGTGGCACTTCAGAGCAGCATGGCCACGGAAAGTCAACCTCAGTTTCTTCTTCTGAAAAATCATATTAAATATGTTATTTAATATGGTACTTACTCTGTGCCAGGTACTCTGCTAAGAACTTGATTTTATATGGCTATCTTCCTCACTTCAACCCTATGAGGTAGGATCACATCCCCATTTTAGAGATGAGGAAACTGAGAGGCAAAGAAGCTCTGTGACTTGCCCAAGTTGTAATGCAAAACTGTTGCAGACCTGGTTCCAGAGACCACAATCTTGAGTCACAAGCAATACTCTGAATGTAAGTTATTGTTATTTTCACTTCATATAATATGTTCAAATATGTTTAAGTTTTATAATCCTTGAATTTTATAGAGTATATGTATGTGTGTATATATATGTATACCTACATGTATGTACATATACATGTAGTATCAGTTTCTTATTGCTGCTATAACAAATTGCCAACAAACTTAGTGGTTAAAACAACAAAATTTTGGGGCGCCTGGGTGGCGCAGTCGGTTAAGCGTCCGACTTCAGCCAGGTCACGATCTCGCGGTCCGTGAGTTCGAGCCCCGCGTCAGGCTCTGGGCTGATGGCTCGGAGCCTGGAGCCTGCTTCCGATTCTGTGTCTCCCTCTCTCTCTGCCCCTCCCCTGTTCATGCTCTGTCTCTCTCTGTCCCAAAAATAAAGTAAAAAACGTTGAAAAAAAATTAAAAAAAAAAATTTTATTTTTAATAGTTACAGAGGACAGAAGTCTAAAATCAAGATGGTGTTAGGGCTGTCTTCCTTCTGGAGGCTTCAGAAAAGAATTCATTCCCTTGCCCTTTCCAGCTTCTAGAGGCTACCTACATTCCTGGGTCATATTCCCTTTCTCCATCTTCAAAGTGCAACATTCCCACCTCTGACTCCATCACCACATCTCCTTTTTCTGACTCTGACTCCTCCTACATCCCTCTTAGAAGGGCTTCATCATTATATTGGGCCCACCCAGATAATTCAAGATACTCTCCTTAGCTCAAGACCCTTAAATTAATCATATCTGCAAAGACTTTTTGCTATGGAAGGTAACACATTCACAGCTTCTAGGGATTAGGATATGGTCATCTTTGGGGGTCATATATTAGATGGAATGTACACACACACACACACACACACACACACACACACACACACACAATTTAATGGAGGAAATCTGATATATTAACTACATGTTAATATAGTACATATAATTTACATATAACATATGTACAACATATACATATAACATACATATATAATGTATATATTTGCCTTCACAGCACATTAGATACAAAATTTTTTCACTGGAGACTTCTGAATGCATGACTCTAGGAAGAGAATCCAAACTCAAAAGCATATTTTTGGAATTTGCCATGGAAACCAGGTCAAGATTCCATTTCTTCCCCAAAATGCCCAGAGGTCTTTCATGCCTCCCATTATTCTGTTTCTCATTCTCTCTGCTCAGAAGAAATCTGAGCTCAGGACAAGGGAATCTGGCTGAGTCTCCTACTCAGGAGATGAGGGCCCCAGCAGGTCAGGTCTTATGTTTGTCCACAGGTCAGGAATTACTGATCTAATCCATCACAGCAGGTTAGAAAAAAGCGGTGACTAACTGGACACACAAGTCTCCTGGGCCCCAGAGCACTGCAGATATTTGCTTTGAAACAGCAGGACAACTTGAAAAACCCACCTCCACCAGAAGGCCAGAAAAACAGATTCAGACAGAATCAAAGGGCCACTTGGCCAAGGGCTGGGTCTGCATCAGTTCTGACACAGTTCTCTGACACCTCCTTGCTCAGGCTTTGACAATGTCACCTAAAATAGCTTTATTCTAACCAACCTAAGCACTAAACCTTCTACTTCAGGAAAGAAGAGAGCTTTGTGGTTTTCCTGAAAAATCCTTGCATCTGGTGCATCTCTGTAAGAGCCTCAGTGGTGCCACTAAGTTGATTCTGTTTCTTCTTGAAAACATTCCCTGCACAATCCCATGCATTTTAATTTCCAATCAGCAATGTTTTGTCAAGGTAACCACAGTGCTACCGAGTGACAAGTCTCAGCAGCTGCCATATGGACCCTCAATTATCTCCTGGCTGAGTCTGTTTCAAGAGACCATCTATTGTTCTGAGTTATACATGCTTCCCCCCAACCCCACTGTGCAGCTAGCTTGACCCAGCTATGTGTGAGCCCCACCAAGACCTTCCTTTCCTTTGCTTTGATTTTGGTCTGTGCCAGACCCTTTCCCAGTAGTGAGAGATAAATGTGGTAGGTTGGTAGATATGGTCAATGCATAAACTGTCACTCTAGCTGCACTGCACAGGTGAATCTAGGCCACAACAGGAAAGCATGGGGGCAGAAGGTGAGAGGCCAGAGGATCCAGTCTCTCTGCATGTCCTATTGTTGCCAATTGGTCAAGGGAGAGTCAGGTGACCTCCAAGTGCCATATGGAGAGTGAGCCTTGAGCAGATAGATACAATGTCCCTGTCACTAACCCTGTTACCACATCTTGCACAAGCCACTCCCACTCACTTATCAGAGTGAGTCTGGCTGTCTTTATCAGACTAGTTTATGGGGCACCTAACATCCCTGATAACAGTCCATGGCACTGTCATTTGCATTTATTACAAATCATCATTAAGATTTTTTCCAGCTCAAAGCAACATTTTATTGAGGTAGCTCTGATTATAGATGGGAAAAAAATAAACCTAGACCATGATATTTTTTTAATCAAAATTACTCAAAATGAAATATTTGTGTAGCTGACAACTTTCAGGGTTGGTCAAGAATGTGATTGTTTAAATATGTCTTCCATTCCTTCATTCTCACACAAATCTTTAAAAGAAAATGGGTGTGGCAAACCGACACTCAGCCTATTCTATCTGGAGTCAACTCGGAATCCCTGTCTTGTAAGACATACACATCTCTTGACACTATAAACCATATGGTTGAGGGTTTTTTCTTCCTCATTTTAAATATGACTTCTATCCATCAAATGTAACAAAGTTGACAGGGCTTAAGACATAGCACAGAAAAGAAGGAAGGACTATGCATTGAATAAAGGGTAATATCTTCTGAGCACCTATTATATATCAGGTATTGTACCAGACATTTTCTGTGAGACAGATGTTACCCCTAAATTTCAAATGAGGAAACACATTCAGAGATGTTACATAAGTGACTCAGGTCACACTGCTAATTATATGGATGTTGGGATTCATAATCTGTCACTAAATTCCAAGCTAATGTTGTTATATTGTGCTGCCTCTCCAGCATGTTAAAGCAGGATAAGTTTTCAAACAACCACAGAATACAGGGTGTTGAACGTGACCATAAAATCTGCAAGTGTGCAATATAAAAGACTATGACAAATAAAGTTAGAGTTAGTTCATCATAAGCCTGAGCTTCAGTTCTCTCAACATTTCACTGTACACTTATGAATATATCACTCTAGGCAGAGAATCCAAACTCATAAGCATATTCTTGGAATTTGCCATGGAAACCAGGTCAAGATTCCATTTCTTCCCCAAAATTCCCAGAGGTCTTTCATGCCTCCCATTATTCTGTTCCTCATTCTCTATCCCTTTCTCCCATAAAGAGCACAGTTTCAGCCTATGCCTTTCAGAGTCCTGATAGCCTGGAGGGATGGCAATGGATACAATGGCTCATGGATGGCATCATCCCCAAGGAGGTGCCAGGCAGTAGGATATCATGGCTGCATTTCACGGCATCTTCCACACATGTGCTGCTGCCTTCACAGAACACACAGTACTACAAATATCTCAGTATTGCAAAGAATGGCCCTACTCTCTTTTCTACACTCCTGTCTTTTGTCCTCTCAAAAATTGTTACATTTGATGAATATAGAGCATATTTAAAATGATTTAAAAAAAGAGTTATTCAGATAGCTTATAGTGTCAAGAGGCATGCCAACTCTCACATGATAGGAATTCCAAATTGATTCTAGATCAATGTTTCTTTGGCACTATTGGCATTTTGAGCCAGATCATTCTCAGTAAGAATTACTAGGTGGAGTGGTCTGTATCCCTCAATCCCAACCCTCTTCCCCTAGCTAAGTTCTACTCATCCTTCAGGTTCCTGCTTAAACATCACTTCCTCTGAGTGGTTTTTCCCAACCTTCCTGTTGGGAAGGGTTCCCAACCTGTCAACTCTAGTTGACATATCCCCTCCAATGTATTTCCAAGGAACCCCGAACTTTGCTCACTGAACATGGTGTTGTAACGGTCTGTTTACTTAGATGGTGGAACAGAGAATTTACATAATGTTCTGATCCAGTCTATTCTATTTGTTGCTTTCCCAATATAATTACTCATTCATTGCTTTTGTCCCTCTATAGCATCTTTGTCAAACTATCATCAAGTCTCTACCTTCACACCTTCAGTAATGAACCCACTACCTTTTAAGACCTTCATTTAATCGCTGAAGAGTTAAAAATGTGTCTTAATAGTAACTCCCAATATTTCTTCTTATAATTTCCTTTTGGCCCTGGCTTTACCACTGGGAGACACTTTTACAATGACAGGTAGATGTAAGCAACTCAGAATTGTTTAACATTCTCAACCCAAGCTGACCTCTGCCAACTACTAATCTTTCTTGCATTCATATCTCTTTGGCCAGTCAGCTGTGTATATTCAGGAAATACAGATTCTTGCTTTCTGAATGAGAGATGTATGATAAGAAAGGCAAACCACAACAGGGATAAGTAAACTTCTTCCGGGCCCAGCCTAGGAAACAGGGTCTGGGTCTGGGTTCCAGGGAGATTCAGAAGCAGAGTTATCAACTATGCATCATCTGGAATCAGAAGCCCCTCTGCTCCTGCCCAGAGTTTTGTGAATCCTCTTGAGATACCAAGTAGAGGCAAACTCTGCATATACTCTGGGAATTCCAGATGTGTATACAAAGCCTCAAACCTGGTCATTTGCCCAAGGCAGGTGTTACGGACTGAATATTTGTGCCCCCCCCCCAATACTCATAGGTTGAATCCTGACTCCCAACATGATGGTATTTGGAAATGGGGCTTTGGGAGGTAACTAGGGTTACAGTAGGTCATGAAGGTGGAGCCCTCATGACAGGAATAGTGGCCTTATAAGAAGACAAGGAGGAGAGAGATCTAAAATGTGCTTCCACTGAAGGAAGGCCATGTGAAGACACAGTGAGAAGACAGGCACCTGCAAGCCAGGACAAGAGCTTTCACCAAGAACCAAATTGGTCAGCAAGTTGATCATTGACTTCCCAGCCTCTGGAACTGTGAGAAATAAATTTCTGTTGTAAAGTTACCCAGTGTGTGGTATGTTGTTCTGGTGGCCCGAGCAGACTAATACAGTAGGCAACCCAGAAAGAAGTTAACATGCACAAAGGACCATGAGGAAGGTAAGCAGCAAAGTGGTTGCCTCCGCTCTCTCATCTCAGGGCTCTCACCTCGCTCAGGTTACCAGCAGCTCTCCCTCATACAGCCAGAATGCTCAAGGAAACATGTTTCTCTCCCCAAAAGGTGGTTCCCCTGGTACCATGCCAGGCTCTCTGCTCTCCCTGAAGCCAATTCGGACCACCCAACACCTGCACTCCAGAAGTTCCCACCATTTCTCAGAAAGAAGTAGTTACATTTGCATCTAGCCAGCAGCACCCTTACTACTTAAATACCACTTCAAGGTCTCTCTCAGAAGAAAAGCTTGTCTTCCCTAGGGGCTCCTGTCTCTAATCTCACTTCCCCTAAATGTTTCTCCACACTGCTGCCAAAGGGGCCTTTCTAGAACACAAATATGATCTTGCTACTCCCCTGTTTAAAGCTTTTTGAAAGATTGCCCACTACTTTTAGGGTAAAATCTCCTTTATCAAACTCCTCTGTACTGCCCCTGCCCTCTTCCTGGGGGTCATAGCTGACCACTCACAATTTTGCCCCTAAGTTATACATCCCACACATTTGGAAGTTCCCCAAAGGTCCACACTCCCTAATACTGTTGTACGTTTGCCTGTGCCAGCCCCTCTGCCTGAGATGGCCCCTTTCCCCATCCTCATCACCTCTCATGGAATATTCTATGACCTGCCCACCCCAATCCATATTCCCTCGGCTGAATCAGCTGTCCCTCCTTTATATTTCTACACCTCATATGCTTGCTCCTAAAATAGGCAACACATCACAAACTTCTCTATCTGTAATTTAATCTACTCATTTCTCCACCCCACCTATAAGCCAGGAAAATTATCAGTCTTTATTTGTAGCCCTCTCACTCAGTACAGAGCCTGGCATATAGTTGGTACTCATATATGGTTTTTGAATGAATGAGTGAGTGAATGAATGAATGGCCTGTGATGACTGAAATAATGAAAATCTCACCATCATGACAATTTCTACAACCTACATGATTAATGCTACATTAACCTCTTTCATATATCTCCTTCCAAATCACAGTAAGTTCCCAAATCCATGAACCACTGTCACTGTCCAAACCAGTGACTGCTAGCCACATGTAGTTTTTAAATTATTTTAAAATTAAGTAAAATGTTATGGTCATACTAACCACTAATGACTATCATGCTGAACACTGCAGGTATAGAACATCTTTATCACCACAGAAAGTTCTATTAGTGCAGGTTTAGGACAAGGCATATGAATTTGGTTTACAAAGCAGAGAATACATATACCTTTTCTCCCAGGAAGATCAAAATCTAACCTAGTTGATTCTGGTTCATCAGAAATTAGCCACGCATTTCTGTCTTACCTATGGTTATGAATATTCATTTTTGTGTATATGTAAATTATTTCTGTTATGATAAACAATTATTTTAAAATTTCTTGCTCCTTAAAATTATCCTCTTTTTTTTTTATAATTGCCATATGGCTCGCTGATTTACAAGGGTGTTAAGAGACTTAATTAATGTTTATTTGGAGCTTTGCCTGTCAAGGTTGTTATTAGAGGATCCATGGAGATTCTGCTTGTAACAAAAAGTTGGGTGGAAAACCCTAGCTTACTTGAACAGAAGCATAAAAACAATGAGAAGAAGTCTCTAGTCAGATTTAATTTATCACTTTCCTTTATCACCTATTTATTGAGCATGTACCATGTGTTTAGCAGTGAATGGCAGAAGGAAAATGTGGCTCCTGCTGGAAACTTGTCATTACTTCCTAGTAATGGAATTCCTGGCATCCATCAAAATTGCTATTACTGGTAGTGAAGCTATAAGGAGATGAAATGGAGATGTGGAGGGTACTGGCTGGTGGCTCAGGCTATCCCTGCCTTGATGGGATCACCATAACCCTGGTCATTATCTGTGTGGTTCTAGAACTGAATTATGCCCATATACCTAAAAGGGATGGGTAATCATCATCATAATCTTCATCACCATCATCATCATCAACATCATTATCATCATCAACATCATGATGATAATCACTAACACCTAGATAGTATTACTATGTGCCAGGTACTGCTCT
Source organism: Puma concolor (assembly GCF_028749965.1). NCBI lineage: Eukaryota > Metazoa > Chordata > Mammalia > Carnivora > Felidae > Puma > Puma concolor. Next base: position 47,716,158 of record NC_141676.1, on the reverse strand, counting down.
AAGCCATAAATAATAATCAATTACTTGCCAAATGTGACAACCATTTCCCAGTGACCCAACACTAGTGTTTGCATCTATTCCAGAATCCTGGTAGCTTGGGAACTTGCTTTAGAAGTCCAGAGGTTGTTTGCTAGGCTTTGACTGCTATAGAATGCATGAGATATCTAGCACCCTCACCTTACCCTATATAATTAACATAGTTCCTGGGGAAGCTGCATAGTTCTTTCACTAATTCCACCTTTTAGACACACCTGATTGGTCAACGTGGACACTTGACCCAAACGGGCCATAAGGCTCCTCCTCAGGATACGTAACCTAGGACAGGAGAAAGGACAGTGAGTCCGCCTGCAGTGGTGAAGGCTATAAGGCAAAACTCAGAAGATATGGGTGTCTATTTTCTCCACCATTTGGAGAAAGTATGTAGGAAGAGAGGCAGAATCCAGCACATGGGAGAAGCAAGGAAAGTCCTAGCCATGTTCAAGCTCCTGATCCCCAAGTGTCCTGAGTCCAACTTCATCTCTGATCCTCCTATCAGCTTACAGCATTCATGTCTTCCTTGGCTTCCACACCAATAAATCTCTCTTTTGATTTCAGGTTATTCAAGCTGAATTTCTTTTACTTGCAACCAAAACAGTTTTGACACAGATGCCCTCAGAATAGGGTCCAAGCCCCTTAGCACAGAGCAAATGCCCTGCCTGACCCAGGCCCTACCTTCCTCACCAACGCCATGCCCTGCCATTCTCCCTCTCTCAGTGCCCAGAATACACCATGATCACTCTGTCCTCAGGACTTTCTTGCATAACTCTCAACTAGAAGCTCAATGATGATAGCGACTGTGTCTTTTTGTTCACTTCTTTATTCTCAGGGACTAGCAAAGTGTCTGTCATACAGTTGGGGCCTAATAAATACTTATGGAATGACTTCACGAGTCAATACATCAACAGAAACTGAATAGTCCTGATGAACTTTTCGCCCAACCACTGTGAGGGCCTGTGGAATATCCCTGCCCACAACAGGAGCACTTCTCTAGGTCAAGAACACTGTCTCCCAGATTTTCAGACCTTCTCCCCTGGACAATGCTGGCACTCAGTGACAAATCTGGCCATAAGGAACTCCCCCTGAAATCTCACTTGAGACCAGCCTTCTCTATCAGCAAATTTCCTTCAAGCAATGACCCACGGTTAAGTTTCAGCTACAGCCAAGTTAATGCACACAATGATGGAGATTCTCCAGTCTGACTGAGGCTTGATAGACTTAGTACTCCACTCCTTTTTACTGACTGCCTTTTACTAACTTCCCATTTTATGGGACATTTCTGTAGAGAGCAGATCTCATTCTACGACATTTTTATTCTTCCTAATTTCACTCATAGGAAGAAGGTAAACTTGACTCAAAGCTCTAGGGTTTCCATGCCTGTTATCACTCATCATTGGAATCCCTGTCATTGAAATAACTACACCAGCAGCTGCAGCAGCCACAGGCACAGAGGTGGGGTCGGCCCCACCAGCAGCACCATCACCATAACAGCAGTAGCAACAGCAAACTCAGGCAGGGTGGACAGTAACATTTAATTGAGATCTTTTTTTTTCTTCATCATTTAAATCCATGCAGACCCCTTTTATCAACTCTCTTCCTCTTTGTTCCCTGCCCTGCCCTCTCTTCACTTCCCTGTGCTCTCAAGATCACTGCTAAAGTGGCATTAAGAGCTGTCCCTTTCCCTGGGTCCTAATCCCCTCCCCTTGCCCCCAAAGTCCTTCTTAAGCAGGTTGGCACCTGGCCCCAGCCTGCCCTCCAGTGTCCTGCTTTGATGGCAGATTCCTGGGCTGTGCAGCTGACAGTTTGGATCCCTTGGCTGGCTGCCAGGGTATTCCACTTCTCATTACTTTTCTCACTGCAATTCATTTCCTTGTGATTGGAGACAATTAGGATGCCAACAAATGGCTGGTCCAGCCCTGTTTGGCAGTTACATAACCACAAATAAGTATGCACTGCCCCATCGGAAGCAAGTGAGCTGCTAATGAGGAAGATTAATTACAAAGCGAGGGTCACCCCAGAATGGCCCCTCACCGCATTTCACCCACTGCTGGAGAGAGGCCAGACACCAAAGCCTTGGCTGCAAAAATCAAAAAAACTGCACAGGGGCCCATTTCGAGAGAGGACTGCCGAGTCCTATTTATGGAGGCAGAAAGGGGTGGGAGGGGCACAGTTGTCCCATCCTTGAGAACCTTGTGGCATGATCCCCCAAGGTCATCCCAACAGCAGAAGATTCACACGCTCTGCACCTCTTGGTCTATTTGCCATACTTCCTTCTTATTTCCCCCTGAATGACTCATGGCTTTGAGTCTTATGTTTCCTGCTTCAACACGCTAAAATACATCCTGGGGCTTATCTTCGAGGTTATTCAATTCTCCCACACCTCTTAGTGGACTGTGCCCTGATGAACTACCAACCAGCCATACGGAGTGTCCTGGGAAAAAGCAGCACAGGGGAATCCAATCAGCATCATCTGTGGATCCAAGCCAGATCTTTTCCAATAAGCCATATCTGGGCTACCTAAAAGTTTTCCCTTTCATACCTTTCCATAAAAACCTAGGCAAGAGCAGCTTCTTTGACACTTTCTCCCTCTTCAAGCTGCCACAAGTTATGTCAAGCATGACTTTTGAGGTCATGAATGGGAAGACAAGTCCCAACATCAGAAGTTGGGAGAATCAGGAGAACATCTTTATTCTGAGCATGAGGTGAATTGGGCATGTGGCTCAGAGTTAGGGCTAAAACAATAGGAATTGACTGGAAGTCCACTTTGTAAATGAGAGTAATTCCGACTGATTGCAGGAATCTATCGAGGCCTTAGCTCCTATGTGCACCTCTTCAGAGTTTTCTTGTGTATTATAGGTAGTAAAAATTGTCTTCTCCAGTTCTCTTTTGTCCATTCCCCTCTCACACATTGACAAAATGAGAATAATCACTGCACAAAGTTTTACTTCTTCCTTATCCTCCAAAACTACCCCATCCAAGGTTTGCTATACTTTTGATTGAATAATAACACACCAATACCAATAAATGTTTCCAGATTTCTTATCATAAGACCATGTCCATTTTCATCAAATGCCAAAAAATGTACCTTTCTAAAATACTGTAAGTGTAATCTATTAGCAGGAATCTGAGGGTCCCACCAAATTCCCCCTTCACCCCTCATTTTTAGTTTACAATATGGACTTAGTCCCTTCTCCCATAAGGATACAACCTTTGGCCTTATAAGAAAATTATTTACATATTTCAGTTATCTATGACTCAAACTCTTCTACTGGTGGAAAGTTAACTCAATATAAAACTGTTTTAAGACGTAAGGACCAGCGAGTATACAGTGCAAGGTAGGGAGTAGCAGAGGATGACGCTGATGGAGTAAGCACAGGCCAAATAATGAAGGCTAAAAGATTTGTACCCTATGTTGTAGACAAGTAGTATACTTAACATGTTTTTATGTAGACAAATGATGATACTGTTCAGATGCACACTGTCAAAGGCATACCCAGATTTATACACAATTCCCCAACCACCATCTATAAATCCCCCTTTCCATTCCTCACCAAGGAGCACTGCATTATGCAATTGATTTAGGATAATGTTATTGTAGAAATAAATATGTATCTACAGTAATATTCAAACAGATAAATCAGTCACAATCTTTAGGACGTTAACTCATTACTAACAAGTTTCTGGCAACATGCAGAAATTTTTACCTGTTTTGGTCACTGATGTACCCTCCCCCCAAAACACCTTCAACAGTAACAATACATAATAGATGTTCAGTAAATACTTTTTGGATGGGTGGATCGATGGATTTGCCTTGCAACTAATGTGACAAACCAGTGTGTTATGCCACCAGGGGCTGAGAATGACCGTGGCCAGAAAGTTAAGGATTGACAGGATCCTATGCATGTTTTTGAAACACCACTCCACTTGCTGTGTGAAGGACAGGATAAGAAGAGCCCAGCAGCAAGGAGTCCTGTTAGGAGGTCAATGCAGTGACGCACATAGGAAATGATGAGTTCCTGAACCATGACAGTGACGATGGGGCTGGAGAGGAAGGAATGGATCCAAGAAACATTTAATAGAAGTGAACAAAACTTAATCAAAGAAACTTTTTCCCATCATGTCTTTGAACAGGATTAATTATGTAGGTAAGAGGCAAGGACTGGGAATGTTCATCATACTGAAATCATAGTGGCAAAGCCCAGCTGCCATTATTATATGTTGGCAGAGTAGGAAGTCACCTCCATATTATAATGTCAGGAGCACGTGGAGGAGTCGCAATCCAAAAATATCTACACCACCCACTGCCTGAAATTACACCATTAAAGCATTTCTTGCTTTTAATCCTCACCTCTCCAGATGACTTTAAAAGATGCTAATATATTTGAGAAGAGGGAGAAGGAATATTTATGGGGTACAAATAATACATTAGGCATTCTGCATAGTTCTGTCGAATTCTCACAACGACCTTGTGATTTTAATATTGTTAAGGGGAAAACTGAAGCTCAGAGAGAAACACACATAAGTGGTAAAGCTGGGGTTTGAGCCCAGGTCTTTGTAATTTCCTTTTTCTTGAGAGAATGGTGACTGATACCATCATAATGATTGTTACTACCACTATTTCTGTCTTGTTCTTTTTACAAATATGAGAATAGTGGGCCCAAGAGAAGAGGAAGTGGCAGAAGCTCTGAGAAGTGAGAATGGTGCAGACAAGACGGAATAAGTTTGCAGATAATAAACATATTTAACGTCACAACTTTCCCTAAGACTACACTTTAGTGCAGGCATGGGTGGGAAAGTGGCTGGTAAGCATCAGTGCCACACAGATCAGTGTGGTCTGGGATTCTGAGCACTCTCATCCTCATGAGCTATAAGTTATCAGATCATAGCAAGAGCTCCCAGGACAAGGTGCCTGTGATCTTGAAATAGTAACTAAATCCAGATCAGGAAGCTGAAAATGGAGTCAGGAAGAGTAATTTCCTCCATATTTCCCAGATAAATGGAAAGAAACTAGCTGGCCCTGACCCTAAGGATACTCCCCACGTTTAGAAATTTACTTCTCTCTTGAAGATTTTTTCATTTGACTAATTCTTTCTTGTTTTTCTCTTTCAGAACTCAGTATTCTTCTACATCTGAGCAGTCCTAGAGTCCTACTTCATCTCCCAGAACTTTGCTTTCTTCCTATTTTTTCACCCGGGTACTTCTAACATCTAATAGGAGCTGGGTTATAATATCACACTTCACCAGCAGAGGCTGCCAGCTACGTTGTCTTAATGTGTCCGTGATGTTAAACCTAAAAATAAGTTAATTTCAGTTTATTGATATGAAGATATATCCTGGATTAAAAGTTTGTAAATCTGAAATGTGTGCATTGAGTTTATTTTATCTAGCTATACAGAGGTTAAGCTCAGAAGAAGAGGGGCCAAGGTCAGAAAACGATGAGAGACTAGGCAGGACCAAAACCAAACATCCGGAGTGAGAGCAGAGTGAGAGCTGGGTCGGAACAAAACTGGGTCAATCACCAGGCTGAGCACGACCCAGGGGCATCAGACCCTCACTGATTAGATCTGTCAACTCCCTCAGAATTAATCAGGACCTCTAATTCATGCTTACCAAACTTACAAGACACTGATTGATAAATCAAATGCTGAGCCATTAATTTTCAGAGAAAAATTTAAGCGATCATTGGTCTGGAACCCAGGACCTCCCCTGGACAGTGCTAGAGAAAAACTGACAATATCTTGGTCTCTGGCCCTTAACTTTTCCAGATCCTTTGGAACATTTTCCTCTGTGGGTAATACTAAATACATGTTACGTGCTGGTTACCTGGTTAAGTTAAAGCTTGTACTGGTATTCACATTCTAGAAAAACCTTCCTGAGACTATACTGAATTTTCACAACAGTTACATCCACCCACTCTCTCTTTCATTCAATTAATACTTATTGATGCCTACTATATGCCCAGCAATGTGCTAGTGTCTGGACATGTAACTGGTAAGTGAGAGTGGCATGGCCTCAGGTCTTATGAAACTTACATTAGTTCGGGGAGACAGACAGCCAATTAGTTTGGGGAGACAGAGAAGCAAAATCACTAGAGAGTGCAGGAGGGGTATGAAGGCATAGTATACTGCAAGAAAGGATAATAGATGGGGCACCCGGGTGGCTGAGCCAATTAAGCATCCAACTCTTGATTTCAGCTCAGGTCTTGAGCTCACGGTCCTGAGTTCAAGCCCCATGTTGGGAAAAAAAAGGGGGGGGGGGAAGAAAGAAAGGATAATGAAAGCCCTCCTTAAATGGGGTGAAAATGTGACTTTTAACCTGAAACCCGAAGAAGCCAACCTTACAAAGATAGATAGGGAAGGTATAGCAGGGGCTGTGATTCCAAGCAAAGAGAAGGCATATGCAAAGTCTCTGAGCTAGGTAAGAATTTGATGTAAAAGATGATCAGTGCTGCTGGAATACAATGATCAAGGGAAGTACACTGTATGAGGTGAAGTTAGACAGGAGGCCGGGGACAGATCATGCAGAGCCTTATGTGCTATGATAAGGAGTTTGGATTTTATTTGAAGTGAAACAGGAGTCATGGAAGAATTTTAAGAAGTAGGGTGATGTGCTGTGAGTTGAATATTTAAAAGATCACCCGGGCTGCTGTGTGGAGACTGAATTGTGACTTAGGTGAGGGAGGTGTCTTTTTAGAGGAAAGGAAGTAAATTGAATGGTGAGACATTTAGAAAGGAGAATTGACAGACTTACTGATGGACTTGATGTGGAGGAGGAAGAAAAGAATGGTTCCTGGCTTTCCAGGAGGTGGTGGGACCATGAACTAAGAAAAAGAAAAATTATCTTCTAGGAAAGGTTTCTTTTACCAAGGTCAATACTTCATGCCCTCAAAATTCTGGAGTCAAGACTTTGTATATACTAGTAGAGATTCTCCCCCCCATCCTGTTCCCCCCCAGCAAATCTCCAGACTTATTAAAATCAACTACAAAAGGCCAAACCGAGCAGGTGGCACTCATGATCCTCCTACAGACACATCAGCTCAAATAACAATTGTTAAGGACGGACTCTCTCCCATTTTAACCTCCTTAGTATGGAGGAACAGTACTGAACATCTTTAATTTACCATCTCAATTAAATCCAAATATTAAGGTCACTCTTTAGACACTCAGACACATTATTAAATCTTATCCACTTATCATTACTATTGTTGCTGTTATTAAATCTTTATAGGTATCTCTGGAGACCTCTTGAATGCTATTCAAGAACTAGAATTGTTCAAATTAACCATAAAAAACAATTTTCAATAGATTTATTTTACTTAGCCAACATTTATTAATTGCCTACTGTGTGCCAGGCACGATTAGATCTTCCCAGCTGCTCCAAGAGGTGGGGGTCGTTGTTCTCGCTTGAAGCCTGAGAAAATTAAGATACAGAGAACGTGACTGGGCAAAGTCACAAGCAGTGATTGCCACTTAGGTACCTTGGATACAACAGTCACATTCTCTTCCACTCTGCTCTTCTGAACATGCTTCCATTTGCGATTTCCTTGGGGTTATCAGCAACCTCGTGCATAAATGACATCTTTATAAGCATCAAGAAAAAAGAAGCCATATGCCAGGGATAGCAAACTCAAGTGTCTACTGGACCCAGACAGATGCTGTTAATTAGTGAACAGGCCTGATAGAAGGACAAACTGGGAGTCACAGGGACTGTGGTCAACTGGGGAGCACATGCCCCTTCCAATGAGAGCAGCTCCTTCTTACCCCCATATCACTGCCACTGCTAGAAATGTGACCTGCGTGATCAGACATTCTGCTTTCTCAAGGAAGTGAGAAATCCACATTTCCATGTGAGCTCCCTCAAGTTTTGAGTTTGCAACAAAACTCAAATACTCTTAAAAGTACTGTGCGTGGCAACACCATGCAAACCTAACAAAATGGGTGTGTGGGCAGAATCCAGCCTACAGGCTGCCAATTTCTGACCTTAACTGTACAGATCATTGACGCATTATTTATGATCTGGAAGAACTTTAAACAATTTTAATGTCCAGTGATGTAGGCTGGCTCAGATATCTGTGGTGCAGCCATCTGATTGAATTTTTACAGCCTTTAACAGCCAGCAGTATGAAGACCATGTAGCATACTAAAAAAATGCTTAGGATAAACAGCAGGGTAGCATGATTCTGCTGTGACATTAAATTCAAAAGGCAAACTACAAAATGATACCCAGTCAAGTGTTTTAAATGTTGAACTGGAGGACGATTACAAAAGTGAACACATGTGAAAAATCATCAAGCTATACAGACACAGATATACTTTGCAGCATGGATATCATACCTCAATAAAAAAAATTAATGATGCCTGGGCTATGATCACTATTCTGTACATTTTTGCATGAAAATGGACACGAATTTCAAGGAAGCATGGGCAAAGAAAACAATTTGATCGTGTTGGTTGTGGGATAATGGAAGACTCTTTCTGCCTTTCCCTCCATATGGATTTCTATTACTGTTACTGTAACATGGTATTGGGGGAAGATTTCTCAAAATATCGTATATAAGAGGGGCGCCTGGGTGGCTCATTCGGTTAAGCATCTGACTTCGGCTCAGGTCATGATCTCATAGTATGTGAGTTCGAGCCCCGCATTGGGCTCTGTGCTGACAGCTCACAGCCTGGAGCCTGCTTCAGATTCTGTGTCTCCTTCTCTTTCTGTCCCTCCCCCACTTGTGCTCTGTCTCTCTCTGTTTCTCAAAAATAAATAAATGTAAATATATATATATGTGTGTGTGTGTATATATATATATATGGTATATAATAAATCAGTAGTTACCATCCCATTTCAATGCAGATTGAAATCCCAAAGAGAAGAACACTATTTACTGTTTGATCTGGGCTACTTTCCACACCTTCCCAACTAGAGATAGTGAGACCCCCACCTGCTGCCTCAGCACCATCCCTGAACAGGTCAGAAGGGACACTGGAAGCCCCAGCCTTACAAGGTAACAAAGAGACATGATGTTGTCAGCCCACAGTCCCTGCTACTAAAAAGCTTCCAGCAAGTCAGAAGCACCTCTCTGCCCATTGAGCTACCACTGCCCCCACTGAATCGTGCAGAATGATTTCTGCTGCAAATATTGAAAAATCCAACCAAATGGTTTAAATACCGGAGAAAGTTTATTATCTCATGTATCCAGAATTCTAGGGAGGGTGGGACTCAGAGGACCACAATCAGCAAGTCAGTGATGTCAGCAAGAGCTCAAGTTCTTTCTATATCCCTGTCTTCCCATGGCTGCCCCTCCACTCTGGTGGCAGCAATAGTCAGAGACGCAAGTAGTCAGAGAGACAGCAGTCAGAGAGTAAGTTCTTTGTTCACATCCAGCAAAGGAGTGATATTTTCCTCTGCAGTTCTCTCTTTAAGAGGGAATTTGTTTTTTGCCCAAAAGCTCCTATTGGACATTTTATGTCTCAGAATCAGTCACGTTATTGTTTTAAAAGTAATCCCCAGAAAGGAGGAGGATGAAATTACCAAGAACAACTTGGACTAATCACCTAGATTGACACAGATGTGGGATGCCAACCCCAATGTCCTTGGGACCTCTTATCGATTTTTACCATCTAGAAAATATCTTAAATGTGTCTGCCTCATTGGTTTCCAAGTTACCATAATCTCATGGTTGGGCTATATAAAAAGCCTCCTAACTAATCAATCTACAAAGTGCTGGTGGACAGGAACTGTCATTACACACTCAGTTCAATCAAGAAGCCAAAGCACTAAGTCAATCTGCCTAATAAAATGTAGGAAGCAGGGGGTCAGGGCAGAGAAAAAAAATGAGCTAGAAATGGAAAGAAACTTTATTCTGGTGTTGAACTTTGCTTCTTTGCATGTGACATGGTACCAACATTAGACCTTGTGGCACCTTAGGTTATAATGTGATTCCAGGACTAAATGTCCTTAGTAATCAGTAAGTTTTTCCTGGAAATGCCAAGTTTAAATCTCAGAAAGAATCAACTGCCAAGGCCAAAAAAAAAAAGCACTATTCATTCATCCAATACATTTTTGAGTACTTATTCTATCCAAGGCAATGTGCTTGACACTGGAGATACAAAGGTGAATAAGACCAACAGTCTAATCTCTTAGAGCTAACAGTATATCAGGAAAGACAGTCATTAAACAACTAATTACAGACTAATTATTTTTTTTTTAATTTTTTTTCTTCAACGCTTATTTATTTTTGGGACAGAGAGAGACAGAGCATGAACGGGGGAGGGGCAGAGAGAGAGGGAGACACAGAATCGGAAACAGGCTCCAGGCTCTGAGCCATCAGCCCAGAGCCTGATGCGGGGCTCAAACTCACGGACCGCGAGATTGTGACCTGGCTGAAGTCGGACGCTTAACCGACTGCGCCACCCAGGCGCCCCACAGACTAATTATTTAATTGCAGTTTTGACAACGCTATTAATAGAGAAATATAGGCAATTGAAACCATATAATGATTTGAGGTGGGAGGCATGAAATCAGAAGATGCTTCCCCAAGGAAGTGACATTTAAACTGGGTGGACTTTAGCCAGAGAAACAGTAAGGGACAAGTATTCAAGGCAGAGAAAACTGTTGTGTACAAAGACTCTAAGACAGAATGAAACAAGGAAAGATGAAAAAGGAGTGTGTCCAGAATAAAGAGAAGAGCAGTACAAGATGAACTGGGAGAGGTAGGGGTTTGTAAGGAAGGGCAGACCAGCAGAGTGCAAACCTCTTCTGCACTAGAGGTTTAAGAAAGTGATATGATCAGGGGTGCCTGGGTGGCTCAGTCAGTTAAGCGTCCGACTTCAGCTCAGGTCACATCATGGTTCGCGGGTTTGAGCCCCGCCTCAGGCTCTGGGCCGACAGCTCACAGCCTGGAGCCTGCTTTGAATTCTGTGTCTCCCTCTCTCTCTCTCTCTCTGCCCTTCTTCCACTCATGCCACTCATGCTCTGTCTCTGTCTCTCTCAAAACTAAATAAAAAAACATTAAAAATTAAAAAAATAAAGTGATATGATCAGAAGCCAGAAGATGACACCACAAACAACTGGGAAGAGACCATCAAAAACATAATAAATAAGCTGTTTCCAGAATTCTGGGAGAAAGAGGACACTCCTACTAGTGGATGGGGCTCTAAATAATCTGGCTTGTCTGCATCCAATTCACTCTCTTTTTCAGCTGTCACACTGCAGCCACCATACAGCCACAGATGTCAGTGAATGACATAGTGTTCCCTTTCCAGTGCCCTTAGGGGTGATGTGCCCATGTGTAGCCTGGAAGATATTCCTAGATATCTGTGATATGGGTCTCGCCACCTGCCCTGGCCTTGTAGTCAGCCTCCTTCCTACCCCAAGATTTTGCATTCCAAACGGGAACACTATTTCTCCAGTCACTGGGCTGTGCAGAGGGGTTAATTTGCCTGTTAATTTTCCACATGAGATAATACGCACAATGAAGCACAAGTGAGAAGCAGGACATCGACACTGTCTCCAGCTGATAAATCAATTCATACTTTAAATTACTCTGGGTAACCCCAGTCACCACTGGGTTCCTACTTCCATCTATCCTGATTTGTATAAAGTTGTCTTCCTGGAGCATGAAGACCCCAAGAGGACCCTGAGCAGTTTCGCCTCTGCACCCCAGTGGCACACTAATGGCCCAGGGAGGAGGAGAGGCAGGATTGACGGCAGGGCATCCCCAAGGCATGCAGGCAGCACGCACTCCATAGCAGAGGTGGTGGGGCCTGCTGGGCCTGTGCTCAGTGTCAGCAACAGCGTCAGCCAGCTTGAGGTCTGGCCAGCTAACACCTGGGGTTCAGAGGCCACTCACCTCTCCTTACCACCTGGTATCTCAGCTGATTAATTGCCTGGATCATTCATCCATTTCACAAATATATACATGGGTGTCAGATACTCTGCTTGGTTTAGAGGAGAGAAAAAGATTGAAAAGATCCCCTTGTACCTTAACACAGGAGATCAGAAAAAAATCAAGCAGGCTGGGTGTCAGTCCCAGCTTTTCCATTTAAGAGCTACGTGACCACGGGCCAGCTCTATAACCTCTCTGCAGTTTAGGTGCCTCACCTGTGAAATGGAGACAAGCTCTAGTTCCCAAAGTGGTCACAAGGGTCCATGTATATAAATAAAGTTTCCATGCACTTGCTTGTCACTGCATCACACAAAATAGGCTGCATAGATCATCACCAGATGTAGAGATTATAAAAATAAGCCATGTGAAAAGGCTACATATTGTATAAGTCCATTTATATGGAATATCTAGAATATGTCAATTCAGAGAGACAGAAAGCAGACCAATGGTTGCCAGGGGCTGGGAAAGGTGGTGGGGCGGGGGGTGGGGGGGCGGGGAGGTGCGGGTGCGGTGTGGATAGGAAGCAACTAGAATGGGTACAGGCTTTCTTTTGGGGGTGATGAAAATGTTCTGGAGTCAGATCATTGTGATGGTTGTACAACTCTCTGAGTATGTGAAAAACCACTGAATTGTATACTTTAAAGGTATGGAGTTTATGGTATATGAATTATGTTATTTAAATGTATAGGGGTGTGTGTGTGTGTACGTGCATGTGTATGCCATGTTGCATATATAAAATCTGCTTTGGATGTATCTCAGGAGGAAATCCATGCAATATGAATCAAGATGATGTAGATGGATTCAAATATGAGTCCAGAGCCGGAGTTTCAAGAATAAGCAACGGGGCTTGCAGGTACAAATATGCAATCATGATGCGTCTCGCAGAGGCAGCCCATCTCAGATTGGACCAGCCACAGTTCAAGTGTCGGTAGCCTCCTGTGGCTAATGGCTATGCGTCTGAATAGCACAGGTTCAGAAGGAAGACTGAAAAGGAAAGAAGGAAGGAAAGACAGACGCAGCAATTGAAACCTCCTTCGAGCTCGCCATGTATTCCAGTACCACCTTATTCCGCTTCACAAAGCCCTGCAAGGGAGACGGCACTAGCTCCACTTTGACATTGGAGTAAATCAGGGCTGAAAGAGGTTAAGCAAGCTTATGAAAGGGGAGGTGGTTGTTGTTAAGTAAGGAGAGAAGACACCTGAAGAGAGGAAACAGCTAAGATTAACAAAAAAAGAGGAAAACCATGACGGGCAAAGGAAGGTCCCAGAGGATGTATGTGGAAGGCCACTTGAAAAGGACAGAATCCCACAAGACAGTTGTGTTTTATGTGTCAGGCAGGTGTGGAATTAGCTTCCCTTGTAGAATTCTCTAACGCCAGAACCATAAGAGCGGATAGAAGGCCATTCCATTATCAGCTGGGGTCAACTTGAACGTGAGCATCGACAGAAATGTGTCTCTGCTCAGCGGAAGCTGAGATGTCAGCCGCACGGGTTTGCAGTCATGCCAGGAAGCAGCCCGTGCCCATGCTGCTCACTCGGCATCTCCTGGCTGCCTTCCCCCCTGACCATACCGATGCCCCCACCCCACACCCCAACAGCAACAGCAGCCCTGGCCTCTGTCTCTGACCCTTGCCCCCTCCAATCACTCTCTTTCCCCTTGCCTCTGTGTCACCTGGTTCCTTTTCTCTACAAACCCTTATTTCCAAGCCTCTTTCCTCTCCGTCTTCATAAATAATCCGGGAGAGGCACTTCCAGCAGTGTCTCGTTCATACGCATAATTAAAGTGGCCCTCTCTGAGATAAGTCTCCTCCCTAAGTCATTGGTCAGATAAGGAAACTGAGGAAAAGGGGGGCAGAGCACCCACGCCTCCTGCAGCATTTCCCCTTCAGACACCAACCACACACCAACTTCTTCACATGTGTTTTTACAACCTGAGGAATAGGAAGGAGGGAATACAGCCAAATTCCAGTTCAGCTTCCAGCTCACAATACACTCCAACCAGCAGTAAGTTAGGCAGCTTGATATGGTGAAAAAGCCCCGGCTTTCACGTATCTGGACTTGAGTTTGTGTCCTGACTGCAACTTCTTAGCCATGTGGCTTTGGATGAGTTCATGAACACCCTTCTCCCAACCCCCCAAAGCTTGATTGCCTCAAGTTTTAAAGTTAAAAATCCTTCAATTTTTTTTATTGTTTTTTAATGTTTATTTATTTTTGAGAGAGAGCATGAGCAGGGGATGGGGGGAAAGAGGGCGGGGACAGAGGATCCCAAGGGGGCTCCCCGCTGACAGCAGCAAGCCCCATGCGGGGCTCGAACTCAGGAACCGCACAATCATGACCTGAGCTGAAGTCGGACACTCAACTGACTGAGCCACCCAGGTGCCCGAACAGTTAAAGATCTTTTTTTTTAAGTTTATTTATTCCTTTTGAGAGAGAGAGAGAGAGAAAGCATGAGTGGGGTAGGGATAGAGAGAAAGGGAGAGAGAATTCTAAGCAGGCTCTGTGCTGTCGGCTCAGAGCCCAACATGGGGCTGGAACTCATGAACCATGAGATCATGACCAGAGCCTACATCAAGAGTTGGACACTTAACCAACTGAGCCACCCAGGTGCCCCGAAAACTCTTTTAAATGGAGAGAGCGAAAAAATCTGGCTTTCCCAGTTGCACTAACAGTTAAAACACAGAAGGTGCCCGAAAGGACCAGTTCTCCAGCTTCTTGTGGCTGTTACTTTCCTTCATTCCTTTCTTCTCTCAATGAAGAACATCAGGCTCACTCTGCAGCCCAGCACAGACACAGGGTTATAGTCCGCAGGACTCACCACCCAGCACACCACCCTGTTCTCACCTCACAGGTCAAAGTCTGTCCTGCTTATTCAGAGCAACACCCAGGCTGAACCAAAGTGATGCCACCTATTTCCCTGATCTTGCATCTTCTGTTCATAGGGCCAAAAGAAAGCCAAAAAGTCCAACCCCCATTCTGACTGTGCAGACAGGGTGGCCTCCTGAGATTTCCTCTGTTAATGATGCCTCAGTTACTTTTGCAGCTCCAGCATTAAAACCCCGATTGCATCAAAGCCCCGATGAGTCACACATGAGAATCCTCCCTGGGGGAAATGTCAGGAAAAGGACAGGGTGGAGGAAGTTGAGGGTACAATGATTTTGTGGTTCAGCAAACCCAAACACTCAGTTCTTTTTGTACTCAGCACCTAAAGTAGTGCCAAGAACACAGATAGCTCTCAAAAAAAAAAAAAAAGTTAAAAAATAAATAAATAAATAAATAAATGGAACAGGATATTAAAAAACAGAGAGATGTGATAGAGTATAGAATGTTCAAGAGATTGCGCACAATTTGGTTTTGCAAAAATGTGTAAGAGAGATAGTGGGGTCCAACCAACAAAGTTCAGGCAAGCTCTGTGTACCCAAATGAAGGCAGATCCAGAGTGAGGTCTGCCACCCCCACCAGAAATCCTCCCTCCTTTGACAAGGTCTACACCCAAATCCTCCAATTCACCCATGTCCTGCTACAGCTAGTTTTTCTTTCCCTTCTATTGCTCATCATTTGCCTTCATGGAATATGTCATCGTAAGATTTGTGCAGCTTTATTCATAGTAGCCAAAAGCAGGAAACAGCACAATTGTCCATAGGTGGATGAATGTATAAACAAACTGTGGTATATCCATGCAATGGGATACTACTCAAAAATAATAAAAGGGGTGCCTGGGTGGCTCAGTCGGTTAAGCATCCAACTCTTGATTTCAGCTCAGGTCATGATCTCACGGTTTGTGAGTTCCAGTCCCATGTCAGGCTCTGCGCTGGCAGTGTGCAGCCTGCTTAGGATCCTCTCTCTCCCTCTCTCTGCCCCTCCCACTCATGCTGTCTCTATGTCTCTCAAAATAAACAAATAAAAACTTAAAATATTAATAATAAAAGAATAAACTGATATACAAAAAAACATGAATGAATCTCAAAAACAGTACACTGAAGGATGGAAGCTAGAGAACAATGAAATAATCATCAAAGTGCTGAGATAAATTAACTGCCAGCCCAGATTCCATACACAGCAAAGTATCTCCCAAAACTACAAGCAGAATTACGTATTTTTAAACTAATAAAAATTGATTAATTTGTCAGAAATCTTAATGAAAAGTTTTAATATTTTGAACTAAATGATAATAAAAACCTGAAATAGCAAACCCAGTAGGATACAGCTAAAATTATGCTTAGAGAGAAATTATACCCTTAAAACAGATATATTAAAAAAAGAAGAAAATTTGATTAATCTAAGCATCCATCTCAAGAGTTAAGAAAAAACAAATATCTCAAGAGGAAGAAAATAGTATGATGGTAAATGAAGAAATAAACATGCAATAGAAAAGATCAACGAAGTCAAAATTTGGTTCTTTCAAGACTAATAAAATTTATAAATCCCCATCAAACTGATCAAGAAATAAAAACAGAAAAACAAATAACAAAGCATAAATAAATGTAACACCACTACAGATCCTGTAGCCATTAAAAAGATAACTACCAAAATGAAGTAGATCATCTAAATAGTTCTATAACAATTAAAGAAAATGAATTGGTAATTTTAAAATTCTCTGAAAATAAACCTCCAGGCCCAGATGGTTTCACTGAAGAATTCTACCAAAAATATCTATCTATCTATCTATCTATCTATCTATCTATCTATCTATTTTTGAGACAGGGACAGAGAGAACGAGCATGCAAGCGCAAACAAGCAGGATAGGGACAGATAGAGAAGGAGAACAGAATCCAAAGCAGGCTCCAAACTCTGAGCTGTTAACACAGAGCCCGCCACAGGGCTTGAACTCATGAACTGTAAGATGAGATCGTGACCTGAACCAAAGTCAGATGCTTAACCGACTGAGCCACGCAGGCACCCCATATTTGAAAAAACTTTAACACCAATTCTACATAATACCTTCTAAGTAATAGAAGAGGAGGGGATACTTTCCAACTCTTTTAAGAAGCCAAGATCATCCTGATATCAAAATTAGACAAAGACAGTGCAAAAAAAGAAAACTATAAGCCAATATCTTTCATAAATACAGATGTAAATTTATTACTAAGAGAATATTAGGAAATAAATTCAGCAATATATAAAAAAAAGTAGACACCATGACCAAGTAGAGTTTATTCTAGGAATGCAAAGCTGGTCAATATGTAAAAATTAGTCAATGTAATCCACCATATTTATAGGAGACCAAAGAAGAAAAAAATCACATGATCATAATTGAAAGTCTGTAACAAAATTCATCACTATTTATGATACAAGCTCTCAAAAACAAACAAACAAACAAACAAAACAACTTTAGGAATGGAGAATTTCCTACACTTAATAAAGAACATCTACAAAAAACCTACTATACCATTTCTACTAGATGGTAAAAGACTGAATGCTTTCTCCCTAAGATTGGGAGGAAGGCAAGGGAAAAAAAACCCAACTTTATTGAGTTATAACTGACATACAAAAAGCTGTACATATTTAACGTATACAAATTAATAAATTTGGAAATAAGTGTGTACACCAATGAAACCATCACCACAACCTATGCCACAAATACATTCACCACCTTTCAAAGTTGCCTACTGTCCTCTTTATTTTTTGTATGATAAGAACACATAACCTAAAATCTACTCTCTTAGCAAATGTTTAATTATATAATACAGTTTTGTAAACTACTAGGTACCATCCTATACAAGAGATCCCTAGGTCTTAATCATTTTGTATAACTGCCACTTTGTGCCCTAAACTAATACCTTCCTGTTTCCCCTGTCCTGAGTCCAAAGCAACTACCATTCTACATTCTGCTCCTGTGAGTTTGACTATTTTATTGCTCATATAAGTGGTATCACATAGTCTTTATCCTGTGTCCAGCTTATTTCACTTAGCATAAGGTCCTCTAGTTTCATGCACATTGTTGCACATAGCAAGATTTCCTTCTCTGTAAGGCTGAAAAATATTCTCTTGTATATTTTACCACATTTTCGTTATCCATTCATCCACTGATGGACATTTAGGTTGTGTTCATGTCTTGGCTATCATGAATAATTCTGCAATGAATATGGGAGTACAGATACCTCTTAAGATCTTGATTGCAATTCCTTTGGTGTTGGATTGCTAGATAACATGGTATTCTGTTTTTAAACTTTTGAGGAACCTCCATATTGTTTTGCAGTAGTAGCTGCACCAATTTACATTCCTACCAACAATGCACAATGGCTTCTTTACCCCCACATCCTTGCAACACTTATCTTTTGTTTTTGATGATAGCCATCCTAACAGATATGAGGTGATATCTCATTGTGGTTTTGATTTGCATTCCCTTGATAGTAATGTTGAGCACCTTTTCATATACCTACTGGCCACTTGTATCTCTCCTTTAGGGAAATGTCTATTCAGTGTTTTTCCCCAGGCTTTTTAAAATTTTTTAATGCTTACTTATTTTTCAGAGAGAGAGAGAACAAATAGAGGAGGGGCAGAGAGAGAAGGGGACAGAGCATCCAAAGCAGGCTCTGCGCTGACAGCTTAATGTGGGGCTCAAACTCAAACTGTGAGATCATGACCTGAGCCGAAGTCAGAGGCTTAACTGACTGAGCCACTCAGGCGCTCCTCTTGTTTTTAATCATGTTATTCATTTTTCCGCTGTTGAGTTGCAAAAGTTCTTTATATATTTTGTACATTAACCCCTTATAAGATATATGGTTTGCAAATATTTTCTCCCATTCCATAGATTACATTTTCATTTCATTGATTCTCAGTTCTGCAGAAGCTTTTTAGTTTGCTGTAATCCAACTTGTCTATATGTGTTTTTGCTGCCTGTGCTTCTGCTGTCAAAAAACAAGAAATCATTGCTAAGGCCAATGTCAAGAAGCTTTTTCCCTATGTTTCCTTCTGGAAGTTTTATGGTTTCAGGCCTTACAAGTAAGTCTTTAACCCATTTTGAATTGATTTTTGTGTATGATGCCAGAAAAGGGTTCAATTTCATTCTTTGGCTTGTAAATATCCAATTTTCCCAAGACCATTTATTAAAGAGAATATCCCTTCTCTACTATGTATTATTGGCATCCTTATTGAAGATCAGTGGACCACATATGTGTGGGTTCATTTCTATGTTCTCTATTCTGTTCCATTGGTCTATATGTCTATGCCAGTATCATACTGTTTAATTACTGTAGCTTTGTAATATATTTTAAAATCAAAAAGTATAATTCTTCCAGCTTTACTCTTCTAACTCAAAAGTAGTTTAGCTATTCAGGGTCTTTCATAGTTCCATACTAATTTAGGACTGTTTTTTCTATTTCTGTAAAAAGTGTCATTGGCGTTTTGATAGGGATTGCATTGAATCTGTAGATCATGTTGGGTAATATAGACATTTTTACAATATTAATTCTTTTGATCCATAAACACAAGATGTCTCCCTACTTATTTGCATCCTCTTTAATTTCTTTCATCAATGCCGTATAGTTTTCAGTGTATGAGTCTTTCACCTTGTTGGTTAAGTTTATTCCTAAGTATTTTATTCTTTTCCATGCTATTGTAAATGGAATTGTTTTCTTAATTTCTTTTTTTGGATAGTTCATTGTTAGTGTATTAAAAAAATGATTTTTTCTTTGTGCTTATTTATTAGCCCTTTACTAGTCTATATAACATGCACTGCATAATACGTATCACTAGTAATTCAGTCTTTATTGCTATTAGACAGGTCAGGTTCTCTACAGGAAGAAAAGAGCAAGAATGGCAAAATTTAGGAAAACTCCTGTCACGTACACCCAGCAGGTTTTAACATATCAACCTGGCCCAGGGAGGAAGATGGGGAGCAGATCCACCCCTCCTCCTAGGATGCAGCATTACCATGTTTTTTGTTTTTCCTTTGTTCCTGCAGCACATCCCAACCCACATGAGTCTCCATCTCCTCTCTGTAAAATCCATGTTAAGCAACTACCGTCACTCTCCCCTGTGTCTGTAGCACTTATCTCTCTATCAGTGCCTATTTCCTGTTCTTGTATATGATACTGGACTTCAAATGCCTCACTCTGTTGATCTCCATTCCATCCCGCAAGTGTGTCTAACCCGTTAGCTGGTTGGCCTATACCAGCTCATGCTTGTCTACATTCTGTGTGCCTCTACTCCATCTAGAAAACCAGTGTCTTCATTGACTTTCTCTCTAGCCTCTGTCTAAATGTGTTTCCTTACCCTGTGCCTACAGCCCACCTGTACCTCAAGTGTCTTCACCTACTGTGTCTCACTTGGTGGTCATTTACCTATTAGAAGACATCTTGGCTCCTTCCAGATTTTTGCCTGGAATATTTGTTTGTTAATAAATATGCTTTATATATGTTCTTAGTGGTTTTTATGTGGACATATGTTTTCACACCACACATTATGTAAATACATAGGGGCCAATTGCCAAACCATATGATGACACTATGCTCAGCTTCACAAGAATCTGGTAAGATGTCTTCTCAAGAGATTGTACCATTTGTTTTCCCATTGTCAATGGATGATATTTCTTGTTGTACCACATCAAAAGGTAGAAATAATCTAAATTCCCATCAATAATACAACAGGCAAATAAATTGCAGTGTATCCTACAATAGAATACAGCAATGACAATGAGTGAAATCCTGCTATATGCAACATCATTGTTGAATCTCATGACATAAAACTGAATGAAAGAAGGAAAGCACAAAGAATATTGGATGATTCTATTTATACAGTGAGGGAGCAAAAACAAGTTTAAGAATCTATGACATTAGGGGTGCCTGTGTGGCTCAGTCAGTTGAGTGTCCGACTTCGGCTCAGGTCATGATTTCGTGGTTCGTGAGTTCAAGCCCCGCGTCAGGCTCTGTGCTGACAGCTCAGGGCCTGGACCCTGCTTGGGATTCTGTGTCTCCCTCTCTCTCTGCTCCTCTCCTTCTCACACTCTGTCTCTCTCTCAAAAATAAATAAAGATTTAAAAATTTAAAAAAAGAATATGATGTTACATTCAAAGTTATATTTATCTTTAAGGAGAGTAGGAAGAATGACTGGAAGGTGGCGTTGGGTGTCTTCAGGGGTGCTGCTAATGTTCTATTTCTTAATTTGGTTAGTGGTTACATGGGCATGTTCCCTTGGTTAAATTCCCTGAACTTACTTAAAATTTGTGTGCTTTTTTTTTTGTATGAAAGACCTTTAAACAAAAATTTTATTAAAAAGTTAAATTTGAAGTGGTGATGATGAGCAAATACTGGACACAAAAGAGAAACTTTTAGATATAGATTGCCCCAGGGAGGATGCCAGGAAATACCAACCATGCAGAGGGCCAGATGCCTGGAAATGAAGAACTGATCAAGAGTGAGTGCCAGGCCAGGGCGCCTGGGTGGCTCAGTCGGTCAAGCGTCCAACTTCGGCTCAGGTCATGATCTCGCGGTTTGTGACTTTGAGCCCTGCGTCAGGCTCTGTGCTGACAGCTTAGAGCCTGGAGCCTGCTTTAGGTTCTGTTTCTCTCTCTGTGCCCCTCCCTTGCCCACACTCTGTCTCTCTGTCTCTCTCAAAAATAAACACTAAAAAAAAAAAAAGAGAGTGAGTGCCAGGAACCAAGAGCAGGTGGAGCCAGGAAAGGCAAGATCCCAGACCAAGGAAAGGTGAAGCGAGAAGATCCCTGAAATACAGTGGCTGAAATATGAGAGCAGAAGCTGAAAAGTATTTTGAAATGAAGGCAGTAGCAGCCAGGTAAGCATTCAGGACAGGAATTTTGGAGCAATGAGATGATCCGAGTTCGTGACATGTTTTAACCATCTATCCCAGTCATTTTTTAAGTCTTGGTTCCCAACTAACACAGGTCACCTTGCAATCTTAGACTTTAGAACTTAACTTCTCTCTGACAATTCCCAAAGGATTTCAGTGGAGGAGGGGGAAGGGAATTGTCACTCTGATATATACTAAATATTCAAAACCAGCCTTTCCCCGTCTCTCCTTGGTCTTTGAAAACCCAAGAATGTTTACAATACAATAATGAAATAAAAATAAAGTCATTCATCAAGAACCCTGTATTTATTTTCTTTATGTCTGAAGGTTGTTAAATCCTAATTATCCTGAACTATTTTCATACTGCTGAGCAGCCTCCACTTATGAAGTCAGTAATTAATATTCAATTTGCCTAGAGCTTTCAGATTTGCATGTTAATTATTGATTTCTTAATCACCAGGATGGGTATTTGAAAGCTTTAGAGAACACTGACATTTCAGTAAATGTTACAGAGTGATCATCTCTGTAGATTGGGGTTTTTAAGAAAATATTTTGCAATCTTTTATTTTCAGATTTCCTCTCCACCTGCAGCTCTGATTCTTTCCCAAAGGCATCTGCTCAAGCTCTGCACTACTGTTATTGATAGAATCATGAGTATAAATCAGGAAAGGGGTAATGTCATGGTCCCAGCTTGATCATCCTTCTACCAAGTGTCATCTCTCCAGGAGGGGCAGAGTGAGGAACATTAGCAACACAAACAAAGTAGAGAAAGATAAAGCTGGAACTAATTTCGCTGGACATTGGGGGAGTAACCTGGCTATAGTGGTTGGTCTAGTTGATATATCTGGATTACCTAAAGCATAGAACTCAAAGAGACTGTAGTTGGGGAATTTAGAAAATTGAAATGAGGGAATTCTGATGGTAGATGACACTCGACACACAGGTAGCAGCAGCATCAAGTTGTGGCCAATCAGATCTTTCACAGCAGGACCCCAGCCAATTACAGGAGGACTCAAGAAAAAGGTCTATCCACTCCTCAGGAAAAAGAAACTGACAAGAACTAAAGATATTTTCATTATTTTTTCTGACTGGACTCGTGCTCAACAGAGCTCCAGATTGAGTTAGAAGCCTCAGTGTCTTCTGACCATGGTCTTTCCATGGCTGGAATCAGAGAAGCAACACACATATATACATACACAAGGGCTCATCCATACGCAGAAGCTCATGCAGTATTTCATGAGTGAGCGTTCTGGAAAAAAAAAATGCCAATATGCCAAGTCCATCCAGGCCATGCCTGAAGCAATCAGAAGAAGACTAGCTGAGAGCCAAGAGAAGACATGCTTGGTCAAATGCTGAAAGAAATGGGGTGGAAGGAAAAGACATTGCAGGGATATAAGAGGTTGGACTACAAACAGGCAAAAGATAGAGGATGTGGGGATATGGAGTGGGGCAGTTTAGAAACAATCTTGAAAATACAACTGCTAAATCCCTTTAGTTGCTACTTGCCACCCAACTGCCCAGACAGTGAAAAGGTCTATAAACTAAAGGCTCTCATTAGACAAGTATTAAGAGGGCTGGGATAGGAAATGCTATGGCGTAGATGCTCACCAGCAAACAATCTCCCTGGAATAGCAGCTCTGCAATAGGTAACTAATAAGCTCCATCCAGAGTGGGGAATACATTACAAATTTCATTCCTGCTGTCAGGACTGGCTAATAAATTGCAGTGAGCCTAAGGCCACAGATGGATGAAAGGAACGAGGCTTGACAGAAGGCTACTACAGAACTCCAGGCTCCCAATTTATGCTGACCACCACATTGATTCTACTTAGTATGTTGATCCAAACATGGTATTTCCCAGCAAGAAATTTAACCAATAGAATAGCATATAAATATCAATAGCCTGTATATCTTTAAGTACCCAAAAGTACCTTAATGTGGTTTTCAGTAGAATGGCTGACCGTGCTCAACCATACAAGAGCAATGGATTTGGAAAACTCAATGACAGCCAGTATCTTAAATTCCCTAGGGTGGTAAACATGAGTTCACTTTTTAAGCAACTTTTATGCAACATTTAAACTGGGGGCATCGGGGCGCCTGGGTGGCGCAGTCGGTTGGGCGTCCGACTTCAGCCAGGTCACGATCTCGCGGTCCGTGAGTTCGAGTCCCGCGTCGGGCTCTGGGCTGATGGCTCAGAGCCTGGAGCCTGTTTCCGATTCTGTGTCTCCCTCTCTCTCTGCCCCTCCCCCGTTCATGCTCTGTCTCTCTCTGTCCCAAAAATAAATAAACATTGAAAAAATAAATAAATAAAAATAAAAAAAATAATAATAAACTGGGGGCATCATGCTTGCAATTATCCCAAGGTATTAAGAAATGCAAGAGTAAGCCAGATGCTTGGCCCTGTGTACATTCATCATCATCTTGTTATTCTATTCTGTTCTTTTCCTGAAACATTTTGCACCACACTGAGCTCTAAGCCTGGCTTCAAAGTGGTCCAACATAATTGAGATAGCAGTCACTTTAAAATGGCTTACCCAATGCTCCATCCTGACCCTCTTCTCACTTACCTGCTCCAGTAGATTCTATTAATAGCTCCAATTCTTCATCCTCCCTGGACCCATTCCCTTTCATTGTGACATTTCAATTCCTCCCACTAAAAAGTCAAAAAATATTCCCAGCCCACCTCCACTCGGTCCCCAACTTGGATTCTGTCATGTGACTTGCTTTATCAAAGTGAATGTGAGTAGGCATGAGAGAACAAATGTTTGAAAAGTGCTTTTTCTGGTCCTGACTAAGAGGCATCTTCTGGATCTTCTGGATCTCTGACATGCTCTCAGCCTACTCCCACCTCCATCTTAGAACGATAAGAAAATACAATTGCTTCCCCACATTTCTTGGGGCAGCAGGAACTCAGCAGGGTTGTCTAAGGTCCTCTCTGCCCCTAATACCCATATTTGAGCTTCCTATTCCCACCCCATGGCATCATGGGAGTTACTAAAAACTGTCATCTCCTAGCATTCCATTAATTCTTAGAACACCCATACCTTCTAGAGATTATTGTGCCTTCATAATCAACTTGGAGCTAACCCTGAGGAGCTTTTCCCAATGACCCTCACCTGCACACATTCTCTTCCTTCATTCCCAACTTTTCTCTCTCTTCAGGTAGAGAGATTTTTCTTTTTTCTTTTTTTCTATTAGTAGAAATAGGAAGAAAGGTAACAGGCTAGTCAAGTATTCTTCCAATCCAATTTCTCTTCTTGGTGGGGGATGCTTTTTAAGTTGTTTTTTTTAAATTCGTTAGTTAACATACAGTGTTATATTAGTTTCAGGTGTACAATATAGTAATTCAGCACTTCCATACAACACCTGGTGCCCATCACAAGTGCACTCCTTAATCCCCATCACCTGTTTCACCCATCCCCCTACCCACTTCCCCTCTGGCAACCATTAGTTTTTTCTCTATAATTAAGGGTACCTGGGTGGCTCAGTCAGTTAAGCCTCCGACTTCAGCTCCAGTCATGTGGTTCAGGAATTCCACATTGGGTTCTCTGCTGTCAGCATGGAGCCTGCTTCAGATCCTCCCTCTCTCTCCCTCTCTCTCTCTCTCTCTCTCTCTCTCTCTCTCTCTCTCTCTCTCTCTCTCTCTCTCTCTCTCTCTTACTGTCCTTCCCCTGCTTGTGTGCACGTGTGTGCACTCTCTCACTCAAGAATAAACATTTTTTTAAAAATTAGTCTGTTCCTTGATTACTCTCTGCCTCTCTCTCTTTTTCCCCCTGCTCATTTGTTTCTTAAATTCCACATATAAGTGAAAACATATATTTGTCTTTTGCTGACTGGCTCTGACTTAGCATTATACTCTCCAGCTCCACCTATGTCATTTTCATTTTTTATGGTTGAATAATATTCTGGGGTGTGTGTGTGTGTGTGTGTGTGTGTGTGTGTGTGTGTGTGTGTGTACACATACATACATGCCACAACTTCTTTATCCATTCATCATTCGATGGACATTTGGGCTGCTTTCTTAGTTTGGCAATTGTAAATAATGCTGCTAGAAACATAGGGATGCATGTATCCCTTTGAATTAGTCTTTTTGTATTCTTTGGATAAATACCCAGAAGTGAGATTGCTAGATTATAGGGTAGTTCTATTTTTAACTTTTTGAGGACCCTCCATTCTATCTTCCACACTGGCTGCACCAGTTTGCATTCCCACCAGAAGTGCATGAGAGTTCCTTTTGCTTCACACCCTCAACAACACCTATTGTTTCTTGTGTTGTTGATTTTAGCCATTCTGACATGTGCAAGTGATATCTTATTGTAGTTTTGATTTACATTCACTTGATGGTAAGTGATGATGAACATTTTTTCATGTGTCTGTTGGCCATCTGGATGTCTTCTTTGGAGAACTGTTTGTTCGTGTATTCTGTCCATTTTGTTGTTGTTATTTGGTTTTGGGGTGTTGAGTTGTATAAGTTCTTTATATATTTTGGTTACTAATCCCTTATCAGATTTGGCATTTGCAAATATCTTCCCCCATTCTGTAGATTGCTTTTTAGTTTTGTTTTTTGCTGCACTTTGCTGTGCAGAAGTCTTTTATTTTGATATAATCCGAATAGTTAATGTTTGCTATTGTTTCCTTTGCCTCAGGAGACATATCTAGAAAAAGGTTGCTATGGCTGATGTCAAAGAGGTTTACTGCCTATGTTCTCTCCTAGGATTTTTATGGTTTCAGGTCTCACATTTAGGTCCTTAATCCACTTTGAATTTATTTTTGTTTATGGCATAAGAAAGTGATCCAGTTTCTTTCTTTTGCATGTTGCTGTCTAATTTTCTCAACACCATTTGTTGAAGAGACTGTCTTTTTACCATTGCATACTCTTTCCTGCTTTGCCAAAGACCAATTGACCATATAGTTGTGGGTTTATTTCTGGGTTTTCCACTCTGTTCCATTGGTCTATGTGTCTGTTTTTGTGTCAGAACCATGCTGTTTGGATTACTACAGCTTTATACCATAACTTGAAGTCCCCATAACTTGAAGTTATACCATAACTTTGATGCCCCCAGCTTTGCTTTTCTTTTTCAAGATTGCTTTGGCTATTTGAGGTCTTTTGTGGTTCAATACAGATTTTATAATTATTTTTTCTAGCTCTGTGAAAAATACTGGTGGTATTTTTGATAGGGATGTATTAAATGTGTAGATTGCTTTGGATAGCAGAGACATTTTAACAATATTTGTTCTTCCAATCCATGAGCATGGAATGTTTTTCCATTTCTTTGTGCTATTTTCAATTTCTTTCATCAGTGTTTTACAGTTTTCAGAGTATAGGTCTTTTGACTCTTTTCCAAACCACCTTCTTATGTCAAGATAATTCATTGTGGTTTTTTTTCTTTCCATTTCAGCTATGGCCTCCTTTCCCTGAAGGCCAAGGTCTAGTCTGAATGCTGAGAAGGGCAACAGGACAAACAAGGGAATTGAGTAGCGACAGCAATAACTCCAGTAGAAATCAGTCACTACCTCATTTGTTCATTTGTATAGCAAATAAATAAGTGCAAATCAGAGACAGGTTCAGGTGAATAGATAAGTCATCTGACATGTCAAGCCAAAAACAGGAACTCAAGAGGAGTATCAAGTCATGGACACCAAAGTAGGGTAAAGCTATTGGTAGAAACTCCAAGCCATCGTAGATGTCAAGAAAAATAGCCAAGGAAGAGAATATCAATAGAAAGACCCATGTTGGGGCAGGAGTGTAGGACACTCTGAAAGGCGACAGATTAGACTTCAGGAATATATAGTAGTGGTCAAAGAACATTTGAAAGTAATTGCAGTGTTGCTTATCCTAATCCAAATATCTTGACCATGAGGGTCTCCCTGGCACAGCTGTTAGAATCTCCTAGTGATTTCCTACTGTTGGCCTTCACCCAATACCCTGACCATGAATTAAATCTCCAATGTGGTCACATGGCTCTAGTTGACATGGACTTATTTCTGCGCATCCATGAGTCTCAAAGCCCTAGAAGAAATATCTGGAGAGGAGGAAAAGGGAATTATTTGAGCAAGTACAGCCTTGAACACCAGAGACAAGATGTGGAAGAATAAACATCCTCCATCTAAAAATGGATGTGCAACACACTCTAAGGCAAGTGTGAGGTGCTGTCTGGGTCAAGGATGATCATTACCTCTGCTGTCTGGACCACTGAAGACAGGATCCATGACCCCAATGCATCTTTCCCATCTTTGACATATATTATTCTATGAATTTTTGATGTTTCAATCTGTGTACTTTGGGGAGAATAGTGGTGATTACAAAAAAGTACTTTCCATTCTCCTGGGGGGTGTGATAGATGGCTAGTTTCCGAGAAGATCTGCAGCAGGGAGAAGCTGAGGGGGCTTACACTAGCTGTGAGCTGTTCTTACATGTACCACTTTCAAAAGGCAAACTAAATCCTTTCAAGATAGAAAACAGTGGGTTCGCCTCTTCCCCATTTTGGCAATTATACTTAGGCTGCTCTGTTTCATAAAGTTATGGAGCGGTTATTTGGGATTAAAGGAGCAATTGAATCTGTATCAAAAATAAGTTTGATATTCCTTGCCTCCCTGACAAATATGTAATTACTGCCTTCGCAAAGGGGCATTTACCTGTCTGTCAGAAATACACTATGTTTTCATTTCCTGTGAAATCCTCTTTTACTTCTGAAGACATATCTGTGAAAGAAAGTGAACACTTCCGACAGACACTTCCCAAGGGAAAGCATGAGCCTTCACCCTGCCTGTGGGGTCCTGGCCCTTAAGCAGCACTATTTTGTTGATGAAATGCAGTCATGGCCCTGTGTGCTTTAAAAAACAGAACCCCTTGGATTTCATTCATTTCCAAGGTCTCTGCCACTGCCCTCATTCACATTCTACTTAAGAGATTCCTTTCCTGAACATTCTCCTTAGTTTTTCCCCTAGAAATAAGTCGTTTGCATTTAAAGGGGGAAAGTGTTATAGCTCTGTGACTGTGGAGTCCCTACCTAATTAAAATCCTGGGACGTGGGCTCTCTCCTCTTTCTTAAATGTGCTCACAGTTAGCAGCACACCATCCTCTGGGGTGAGTCATCCAGTTTCCAGGCTATCATCTCTTGCACATAATGAAAATCTTGAAAGTGTGCGGTCAAGAGCAAGCTCTAATAGTAGTGGTAATACCTTTCTAGAGCTTTAGGTTTGTAGACCACTTTCACAGTCCCTGCCTCCTTGGAGCCTGTAAACATTCTTAGAAGGCTGATGTTTTCCCATTTCCCAGATCTGAAAGTGAAGGCCTGGTGAGGAGAAGGGTCTTGCTAAAGTCAAAGAACTCTATGGATAGTCTAACCCAGTCCTCCTGAGTACATATCCCAGGCTTCTGGCACTGCCAAATAAAAACCATCACCAATTAGACCAAGAGTTATGGGACTGGGGCTTGGCACCAGGTGTATGTTGGGCATGCCCACAGTTTCCTGGGGACTCTAACAAGCAGGCAGGGCTGAGAATAGCTGCATTCCCCCATGCAGCCCTCTTCCAGACCCCAGCTCTGTGCTCTGGAATGAGAACAGGTAATGACTTTTCATACAGGAAGAGGCTGGTGTGTGTGTGTGTGTGTGTGTGTGTGTGTGTGTGTGTGTGTGTGTGTGTGGTGCTGGAATGGAGGATGCTGCAAATGCACAACAAATTTTGCTTAATTACTTGATCAATTAATGAATGGGCCAGCAGCCCAAAACAAGAGGTGGTAAGAGCAGCAAGTCTCTGCAAAAGAGTGGCATCAGTACCACCAGCCACCTGGGGTCCACTGGAATGGAAAAATGGCTCATACCTGTAGCCCATGCCCAGTCCTGCCTAGAAGCAGGGGCTGATCCAGACACTGGGAGAGAAAGAGTTTGGTGGTAGAGTGAGATATGCAGTAATAAAACCTGATAGAGTGTTGACAAGAATTCAGTCCCCTGGGATTCTAATTCTCACCACTGAGTCTTTCAAGATGGGCTCAGCCTGGGATAATATGGTCCCAACTGACCTGCAGAAAATCAAAGTATTCACTCCACCACAACTGCTGCCCCTAACGCATTTCAGAGAGGTTCCCAATTCTCACACATTCATATCACAAGGCAGTTCCCAGTTCCCAGCTCCCTCAGAGTCAACCAGGATGAGCTAAGATTCCTCCTCAGTATGGATCTGCAACAGACTGGGATTCTAGAAGAGCTCTCCCGGCTCTCCTCTGAGCACACTAGGATGGCATGCTGTTCTAACAGGCAAAGGGCGCATTGTAAGAGGCCAGACACCAGAAAAGAGAAGCACTAAAGGTCCCTGGACTGAAAGACAAGCAGATGAGTCTGGTGCAAAGACTGATTCTAGCTGTAACCAGGCAGGCTCTGCATCACTAAGTGAGAGGGCTACTGATTGTGGCACCAAATAAGTGAAGTCGAAACCACAAGGGCTGACAAATGAAAAGGTGCTCGACATCGGTAATCATTAGAGAAATGTAATTCAAAACTACAATGAGACACCACCTCACATCCATTAGAGTGACTACTATTTAAAGAGATAGGAAAAAATAAGTGTTGGTGGGGATGTAGAGAAAGTGGTACTCTTACAACTGTTGGTGGGAATGTAACATGGTGCTACTGCTATGGAAAACAGCCTGGTGGCACCCAAAACAAAATTAAGAATAGAAATACCATACAACCCAGCAATCCCACCTCTGGGTATATACCCAAAAGAACTGAAAGCAAATTCTCAAAGAGATATTTATACACCCATATTCATCGTAGCGTCATTCACAATAGCCAAAAGGTAGAAACAAGCCGAATGTCTATCAGCAGATGAAATAAACAAATGTGGCATATACACACACTGAAATATGACTCCACCTTAAAAAGGAGTAAAATTCTGATACATACTACAATCTGAATGAACCTTGAGGACATTATGCTAAACCAATCACAAAAAAAGACAAATGTTGTATGATTCCTCTTCCATAAGTCACCTAGGATAGTCAAATTCATAAAACAGAAAGTAAATAGTGGTTGTCAGAAGTAGGAGGGGGGATAATCAAGAGTTGTTGTTTAAGGGATAAAGTTTCAGTTTTGCAAGATGAAAAGAGATTCTGGAGATTGGTTGCACAACAATGTGAATGTAATTAACAGTACTGAACTATACACTTAAAGTGGTTAAGACAGTACATTTTATGTTATGTGCATTTTACCACAATTTTTTTAAAAACCAACTGAAATGGCTGGGAGTGTCACCAACCTACCAAAGCTAGAGAAAGTAGACAACCAACACTTGCTCAGAGAGCAGATAGCTTTTTGTGAATAGCTCATTGCATAAGACAAACAACTGCCAGTTCAGAGTTTGAGGCGAGGTACTTCACCTGGTCAGTTTCTTTTGGACATTGTTTCCCTGGAAAACCTCCAAGGCATTTGCACAGCACATTTCTGTGTCCATTCTTGCCAATCTATTGTACCATCTAGGGCTATCTGGGAAAGCCATGATACAAAGGCAACTGAAAAGAGTACTTAATCCTCTCCATCAGCCTTGTGGGCATGGGCTATCTCTGTCACCAGAGTGACCACAGGAATTGGGGTTGCAGAGCAGAGAATACACAGATAAGAGAACTTTGACACTGTTAGTGTTGGAGACCACTGAGATTGCAGGGTATTGAGGCAGATGCTACCATTGCTATATATCAAGGAGATAAACTTTGGTGGCTTGAAAGAGTAACCTATAAGGAAAGTGGATAGTCAGGAAGAAAATGCCTCCTTGGTAAGGACTGTCATTCAGACTCATGACAGTGGGCAGCCAGTGGGATAAGTCATCACCCATCAGTCCCACTGAACCCTAGGCAGGAGGATCCCTATAGAAACTAAGGAGGCTAATTTCTCCTCTGCTCAGTCTTCCTGGGACACTCCCATAAGCAAGAGCCACTCCTTCCTGGAGACTCCAGTGCTTCCAAATGTTCTAATTCAACTGCATCTGGTCTTGTCAGGCCCTCCCAGGTGCAGAGACAATAAGCATGAGATCTATACAAGTTTGCTGTCAGAATGAACCAGTAAAGGACGCAGGTCCTGTTGGGAAGGGATGCGTCTTGGGAGTTTCTGCCCATCTACCACGAAGGAGATTATTCCAGCTGGACTCAGAGAAAGCCTGAAGGTCTATAATGCAATTTTTAAATAAGAATTCCCAGTGTGGGGGCACCTAGGTGGCTCAGTCGGTTGAGTGTCCGACTTCAGCTCAGGTCATGATCTCACACTCTGTGAGTTCAAGCCCCGCGTCGGGCTCTGTGCTGACAGCTCAGAGCCTGGAGCCTGCTTCAGATTCTGGGTCTCCCTCTCTCTGCCCCTCCCCTGCTCATTCTCTGTCTCTCTCTGTCTCAAAAATAAATAGAAACATTTTTAAAAAATCAAAAGAATTCCCAGTGTGGCAATTGATTTATAAAGTGTGGCATCTCCAGCCCCACCACTGAAGCCTAAGGAAGAAACCGCTGAGCGATGCATGGCATAGGAAGTCTGCAGCTTCCCAAAGAACTATGTCCTCAGCCTTTCTTCCTTCCTTCTGCAATATTACTGGAGTAAGTATGTGGCACATGTGCTAGATGCTAGGAAACCAAGGGTGAAAAGTAGAGTAGGTCCTTGATGTCATGGAGCTTATATTCTAAGGTGGGAAACACATTTTCCCACTGAAGTATAACTGGATGTAGGACACTGATGCCCAACACCATGGCACAGGGGGCTCACAGTCCCCTTCAGGTCTTTGACAAATAAAACTGAACCTGAGTACTGGGCCCTTTTATAAAAGGGTTATGGTAGGACCATGATCTGAGAAACATCAAGCATTCCTGGTAAGAAGACATGAAGATTCTACACCCTTTCCCAAGGGTCTAGCTTTCCAATACAGCATCCACGAGCACTTCCTAGGGAGGAAAGCTGAGTTTCTCATCCTGGTGCACAAAGAAGCTGGTCTTACAAGACCAATCACAATAAGGCCATATGTCACATTTGCTCAAAGCAATGACTTTTAGAGTCAGACAGCTTGATTCCACCACTTACTAACTATATGAACCTGACCCTCTCTGTGCCTCAGCTTTACCATGTTTAAAATGAAAATAATAATCCCAACCTCCCAGAGTTTCTAAGTACATCAAAAGAGGTCCTATATTTAAAGGACTTGCACCAAACCTGGCATATGAGACTTGGCAAATTTTCGTGGCTTCCCCTCCTCCCCTGGGCTGCCTCTCCTTTCCCTCACCCCCTGACCTGGACTCCATATGGTCCTCCAGAGCACCCCACCTATGCTTTCTTCCCCTCCCAGGGTGGTTCCAGTTCTCCCAAACTCCTATTTTCTTTGTTTCTGTCCTCAGATAACCAGGAGGGCCTGAGGTATCCACCGGATCACAGGTCTGTGATGAGTCCCCACCACTTACCTGTAGACTCCACATCTAGGGAGGAATCACCTAGGGGAGCATTAGGGGGTGTGGAACCTGCCTAGGAAGGGAATATTAAAAATAAGCAGACATTCAGAAACCCCCAGAAAGAAGGTGGTCTGTCCTACAAGCACAATAGGATAGTCCCTTAGCTATGAAGCAACAACTCAAAATCTTTCCACTGACAGGCCAAAGCGGTTGATTTTCCTGGAATTTCCCCTCTCCCATCCTCTTTCTTCAAAGCCAGCACTCGAGGGTAGATGAGCTGTACAGTAGTGCCTCCCAGTTTTATTGCAAATTAAACATGCACACATTATAAACAAACAATAGATGTCTCTAGAGTAAATATACAGCTTTCAGACCCCTCATAAATTCTTCAAGAGGAGCTCTTTGCAGTTTATAGCCTCAGTACAATTTTGAGTGAGTTACAGCCCTGTGTGGGATGTCACGAAGGAGACTGCTCATGAAGGGGGGTTTATATAAGATTCTCCACTCTCCCGTGTTGCTGCAAACTTCTCCAGGCTGGGGTGTGGTGGAGGTGCAGTCTCACACTGGGCCATCCTCACCTTCTCTCCATGCCTTACGATTTCTTGTAAGACTCTCTTTCTCTAATAAGCTTAGAATTTGCCCCTGCTCACCAAATACCAGAATTCTGGGACCAGGGTATCCAGTCACCCAGTCCTACTTCCTTAAAGTCTTATGTAGGGGGACCAAGGCCCAGAAAGTTTGAGCAACTCACCATTAAACAGCAGAGCCAAGAGTAGAACACAGATCTTCTGACTCCCAGCCCAGTGCTCTCCCTAACACGCTGTGGGCTCCAGCCACCTGACATAAATAAAAGGGCTTTTAAGTGCTTGTAATACTGAAAACTCCAGATGATCATGTGCTGTTAAGGGCAGGAAATCAGAGAAAGAAGCTATAATGTAGTTGCAGGAGATAGAGTCATAATGTCAAAACCAAAAGCAGGAGCCAAATGGAAGGGGCAGAATGAGACCTGTGTGTGACCAGCTTCTTATTCCTGAGGGAGCATATAGAAGACACATAGACATGCAGGACCCATCCTAAGCAGGGAGATGGACAGGAGGTATGGGGATTTCTATTACTGACTCTGGAACACGTTTGCACTTAGAACATTCCTCTTTTCTATGGGATGGGTTTAGTGTCTTTTTAGAATGTCTACCTCATACCAATCTTTGTTCTGAGTCTTAAGAGCAAGCCAACAGGGGCACCATTCAAGGAAGTCCAAGCACAAGTGGGTTCTAGGAGGCTCTAAAAGAACTCCCTGTTCCACATAACAAATGGCATCTTGAGGTCTCTGGTATGCTTCATGTGACCCTAACAGGAAGAGTCTCCAACAGAGGTAGGTGCTGGGATATTAGCTCTTGCCCTACCATATTTAAATGAGGAAACTGAGGCCTAGAAAGGCTGGTTTACCAAAAATGACATAGCTGGTGACCAGAGCCAGAAGTCTCCTTATTTAACTCTAGCTGTCAGACTCCCATTCCAGTGCTCTTCCCCCCAAGCTTCCCCCAAACTGCCCCCATGGCAGTCCTGCCTTCCAAGTGGCAATGTTTTCTAATCAATTTAACTTGACTTTTTGAGACTGTTGTCAGTGTCGTGATACCCCTTGAAATCACTGTCTAGAGGACGTCTATACAATGTTCACACATATGAGTCTAAGGAGGAATGAGAGAAAGCAGGCAGTGCTAGAGAGCAGCAGGTCAAGGTGAATGAATGAAGGTGCCACACACCTCATGGCTTCCCAGCCCTTCCCTGCACTCCTTGTGAGATTATCTCCTACAGAAAACAGAAAGTACCATGAAGATAGCTTCTTTTTCTCTCCTTGTCCCTTCCATGGGTATCCCCATTTGACTCTAGACAGCTAAGGCTGTCTTTCCTAAAGGAAATAATCTATAATACTATAAAAAGCAAAAGAAAGAAAGGGTTCTAAATGTCTGAACGGAGGGGAAGAGTCAAGAAAATCATGTGGTATTCATGAAGTAGGATAATATGTAGCCATTATAAGTGACATTTATGCTGTCTATCACATGGGAAAATGCAGTCTGCACAGTCTTCAGGAAGGAATGATCACAACTATGTGAGAACTATGGATAGAATTCTGTGTAGGGAAAAGGCT
Organism: Puma concolor; assembly: GCF_028749965.1. NCBI lineage: Eukaryota > Metazoa > Chordata > Mammalia > Carnivora > Felidae > Puma > Puma concolor. Next base: position 47,680,934 of record NC_141676.1, on the reverse strand, counting down.
GGATAGAAATGTACCTAAATACTAACCATGGATTGTTGGAGTGGTAAGACTATGAGACACTGTCAGGGGCTGAATGTTCATGTCCCCCCACCCAAATTCATATGTTGCGATCCTAACCCCCCAGGTGATACTATTAGGAGGTGGGGCCTTTGGGAGGTGATCAGGTCACAGGGCAGAGTCCCCAGGAATGGGATTCATGCCCTTATGAAAGAAAGCCCTGGGCGCCTGGGTGGCTCAGTCAATTAAGCATTTAACTCTTGATTTCAGCTCAGGTCACGATCTCACAGTTCATGAGTTCGAGCCCCACATTGGGCTTCATGCTGACAGCCTGGAGCCTGCTTGAGATTCTCTCCCTCTCCCTCTGCCCCTTCCCTGCTCATTTATTCTCTCTGTTTCAAAAAAAAAAAAAAAAAAGAAAGAAAGAAAGAATTAAAAATGTTTTTAAAAAGAGAAAGAGAGAGCCCAGAGAGCTCTCTCACCCCTTCTGTCATGTGAGGACACAATGAGAAGACAGCCGTCTCTAAACCAGGAAGCAGGCTCTCACCAGACACTAAATCAGCAAATGCCTTGATCTTAGACTTTCCTGCCTCCAGAACTGTGAGAAATAAATGTTTCCTGTTTAAGCCATGCAGTCTATGATATTTCTGTTATAGTAGCCCATATTTTTCCTCTACTTTCTGTTTCTCTGGTTTTCAATTTTTTTATAATGAATATAAATTTTAGAACAGAAAAAAAAATGTAAACTTTTTAAGCATTGCCTTTCCAAACCATGCCAAACTTTTAGAGAAAATAGTGTTTAGTGGTTAAGGCTCAAGTTGACATAGATTTGTTTGAATCCTAAGGTTAATTGTTAATTGTTTTATCCCTCTGTGCCTCCATTTCCCCTTTTGTACAGAATACCTAATTCACATTATCATTGTGAGCACTGAATGGGATAAGTTTGAAAAGCACCTCTCCCAACACCTGACACACAGTAGGCGCCGCATAAATGTTAGTAATTACTATCATCGTCATTATTGCTATTGTTGCTAACTCCAGTGCAGGAGCTGGTGGTCAGAGTGCATACGAGATCAAGAACAGCCTGGGTCCTCCCTCTGGGTGGAGAGAATTCCAAAACTGCTAAATGAACATGGCAATGCTAGAGGGAGCCTGGAGCTTTGAAATTCCTAAACAGCTACCAGATGGTCTGCAGTGAAAGGAAGTTCCTAGGCAAATGACATTGGTCAGTTAGCCAAGCCACCGTTCTGCTTCACCATGAGCTTTTTTGGCTCTAGACCTTCTCAAGACAGAATTGCACTTTCTCAGGGGCTCACGGTGAATAAATTTTCCCAAGGAAAAAGACTCCCAAGTAGTCTTCCAGATTTATATGTGTTCTTTTTATTGAAACCTAAATTCTTACATTATAAGGAATGTTCCTACTGCCAAAAGCATTCATCAATAAATGATGAGACTGGACAGGATAACCATAGAATTCCAAATAGCAATCGAGTTTCTCTGAAGAACACGACTCTGTTGTATCCAAGGAGTTCTGCTAGCTACTTGGCAATAAGGATATGTGATTAGAAAAATATCAGTTATTCTTTCAAAGTAACAGCTTTCCTTAGAATAAATGAATGGATTCCCTTTTTTCAGGTCCTTAAAATATTATCTGAGCAAGTTCTAGCCCATCACATCTCTGTTCTGAAAACTGTATTGTTCATTGACAGTCTTGGGTTATTAGGTACATACAAGACCCTCCGTGGAGGAAGCTCCTCTTCAACTGCTTACAAACTGTAGGTATGAAACTGGTATTCAGAGTGGAGAGGAGATCAGAGGATTTCTACCAATGAACCACCCTAGCAATTCCTGTGGGGATCTGTGGAACTGAAAGTCACTGTTCGCAAAGATATGTTGATGACATACTGTTGGTTTAAAATAACTATGACATACTGTTGGTTTAGAAAACACTGAGCCCAGTATTTTCTGCCATTTTTTAAGCTTAATGAAATGAAGATTAGCCCAAATTAGTATGTCTTCCTTCTGAGGTTTCCAGGACACTTTGTGCATATGCCCACCAGTGGCAATCCCACACATCACCAGGCTAACCAGTCCCCATGGGGAAACTGAGGGAGCTCAACACCAGAGAACACGGACTGGACATATCCCCTCCCTTATTTCCATGTGACAGCATCTCCTGAAACACACCCCTACACTTTCACCCATTTCCAATACTGATGGAATAAATGGTTAAAAGGAGTAGAATCCGTTTTATGGATGCAGGTTTTAATGAATACAGAGATGTGTTTACCCCCAATTTATCCACTGCCTTTGGCAATAAAATTTGACTGTGTCGGAAGGAGATTTTCATAGTTCTATAAAGAAAGGCAGCTTATAGCATGAAAAGCTTAGAGCTTTTCTGAGAAAAAAAGAAAAATTGAAGCCAGAGGTGGTTAAAAAATATCTCCCATATCCCTCACAAGAAACAAACTATCCTATCCATGCCCAGGGTATTTGAGATTTGCAGCAGGGAATCCTTCTAGTATTTGATGTTTTCATTTCCACAGTGACTGACACATCTCAGTAGCATAGTGAATGCTTTTCTTCTGGATTCCTCTCCAGCATTATCATTATTATTACCATCACTGTTAGGTTAGGCACTAGTTTTGCCTAAAGCAACAAACCTCAAAAACTCAGCTTTCAAGGCTCTCCCTAAATTATTCGTATACCTATAATGGATCTTATATTATCACTGTTGCATTTTTATTTCCATCAGACTAAGACTCTCCAGAGATCTGAAAACTCCCCCTACCTTTGTGAACAGGAAGGCATTCCAAGGCTCCATAGATCTCTCCCAGGCAAATGAAAACAGTATTACCTGGAGAATTCAGACCCCACCGTTGCTTTTGCCTGAACTAACAAAAAGATTCTGTTCTTCATTTCCTTTGATCTTCCCTCCAGCTGTAAGAAATTCTACCCTACTGGAATGGAAACTTGGATGCAATGCATGGTAGACTCTCAGTAATGTGGGCCAGCCAGCCGGGGAAAAGTACTGTTGTGGGTAATACTGTGAGCTCCTAGAGGTAGGAACTGTGACTTACTGGTTTCCTATCTTCCAGCACCTAGGAAAGGATCTTTGAGTGCTTGCTGAATCTCAGCTAGTTCAAATGAAGAGGCCAATTGTGGCAAGAGCCAGATGGTCTAAGACCCAGGGTCTGACAGGTTCTGCACTGAATCAGGCAAAGCAAGGCCATTGGTGGGGTGTGATGGTGGGGGAGAGAGGACAAGGGGTGATGGATGACTGATATAGAAGAACTTGGTATTGAGGGACATGCATATAGAGGTGATGGCAATTCTGGTGATCCATGTATTTATGGCAGGACTTTAGCCAGTAACTTGGGAAGGGGTGGTTCAAGAAGATTTCACCACCTCTCCATCACCATCCCCAACAGGGAGGGGAGAAACTGAACTGGATATAAGTCCCAACCACAGAGACAGAGTTTAAGTTGGGTCCAGTCAGGAAGAGAGATGCTAATACAAGGCATGATAGCCAGGTGACTACAGGGCATTGGTTGAGGCAAATGCCCTGTCTGGCAAAGTCTAATACTGAGTGAGGAAGTACCAGGACTGAGCAGCCCCTCAAATAGGCAGAGCTTATCCTTGACATTCAAACACCAAGTCTGGAAGTGTGACTTAACTCCAGGCCCCCCAGTGATGGGTATCAGGCTACTACTGTAAGCTATGTCCTAGTCAGAAATGGGTAGGGGCTTTATGAGGTCCTAGATTGCAGTTAAGAGGACCTGAGTGAGGCCAAGACACAAGCAGTAAAACACTTACAGTCCCTCCCTGACCACTTTCTACTGAGCATTTGGAAATGACAAAGTTAAGGCTTGAATTAAACTGAAACAATACATTCTGGTAGAATACGTATTAAAAGATGACCTTGGCCTAATTTTGTTGTTGTTGTTGTTGTTGTTGTTGTTGTTGTTGTTTGAAGGAAAAGAACAGATTGTACAGTATCTTTTTTCTAGGCAGCAAATCGAAGTTCTTGACTCCTTAAGAATCTGGCACAAGAGGGGCGCCTGGGTGGCGCAGTCGGTTAAGCATCTGACTTCAGCCAGGTCACGATCTCGCGGTCCGTGAGTTCGAGCCCCGCGTCAGGCTCTGGGCTGATGGCTCGGAGCCTGGAGCCTGTTTCCGATTCTGTGTCTCCCTCTCTCTCTGCCCCTCCCCCGTTCATGCTCTGTCTCTCTCTGTCCCAAAAATAAAAAAAATAAAAAAAAAAAAGTTGAAAAAAAAAAGAATCTGGCACAAGATTTGGGAAGTTTGGTGAGTAGGCTGAATGTGTCCTGCTTTGGGGAATCTTGCTTGGCATCAGCTATGCTTCTTCAGTGTAACCAGGCAACTGGATGATTTTATCAAGACTGCAAAGGCAGAAGAGCTGGCCAAGTTCCATAAATCAGTGGTCTGAGGAAAGGTATGTTTATGGCTTCTGGGAGTTGGTGAGGAGAGGAAGAAGGAAAGAAACCACTCACAAAAACCATGCCACAGAGGGTAAGGAGAAAGAGAGGATAGATGGACATCAGAGAGGTCATGATGGGAAGAGGAAGGGAGACTTTTTCATCCAACATTCAAGATGTCCAGGGATGAATGATGGATGTGCCTCTTATGGCCAACTGGAATCTAAAAAAGGACCCAGAATCTCTATCCTTCTCTCCTTACACCTTCATCCACTTCTGAGTTTTTAAAGATTATATTCTGTACCCATTGTATCAGAAAAAGTTCAACCAGAAAAAGAGACTCCTCCAGGGTTTCCAAATAGGGAAGATTTTAATATAGGGAATTGACTCATCTAACCAACAAAAGGACCTGAGGAGCAAAGATTGGGATGGCAGCTGCAAAATTCATGAAATCAAGAGGTTACCAAGGAAGTGGCTGCTACCAATATCTGCCATCCACAGCTCAAATCAAGTGACATGGGAGAATGCCCAAATGTGCTACGAAACTCAGGAACTGCAGAGAAACTACAGCCTCGGCTCCCTGTGGCAGGTGGTTCTCAAGAACTGACTTGGAAGTTTCTGTAAACCTTACTTTTGCCTCCTTCCCATCTGCCTACAATTGCGTCAGAGAATAATGACTTCTACCCTGCCACCCTTCAATCTGCACATGGGTGTACAGAATCTAACCCAGAATGATCATGGTGAGGAATTCTGGGAAATGTACTTGCAGACTTCTCTGTAGTAATGATGCAATGATGAAGATAATGTAGAAGCAGACAGAATAGATGCGGAGTTAACAGCACACAATCTGACATACCCATTGAGAATGAAGGATTTACCAGTTCCACTTTCTTATCCTTGGCATATGACTTATAGTTTGTGGGTGATTCTGTTTTGAGTCTATCTCCTTCCACAGGCTTGAACAATGGTATTTGAATATTTGAAATGTGGTAGAGATGGGGCACCTGGGCGGCTCAGTTGGTTAAGCATCAACTTTGGCTCAGGTCATGATCTCATGGTTCGTGAGTTCAAGCCCTGCATCAGGTTCCATGCTGAGAGTACAGAGCCTGCTTGGAATTTGTTCTCTCCTCTCTCTCTCTCTCTCTCTCTCTCTCTCAAAATAAATAAATAAACTTAAAAAAAAAAAAAAGAAATATGGTAGAGATTGCTTGCTTGTTTATTCACTCATTCCCTGAATATGTGCTGAGCTCTTACTAGGTGCCAGATGCTAGTCTAGCTGCTGGGGACAGAGTGGTGAACAAGACAGGCAAGGGCCCTGCCCTCAGAGGCTTATACCCTGATTAAAAAGTGCCATAAAGTAATAAGGTGAACAAATTGAACAAGGTAATTTCTTTTTCCTAACAGCTTTATTGAGGTATATTTTACATATCATAAAATTCACCTACTTTAAGTGTGCAATTCAATGACTTTTAGTAGATTTACTGAATGGTACAACAATCACTATAAATCAGTTTTAGAACATTTTCATCCCCACAATAAGATCCCACATGTCCATTTACAGTTAATCCCAGTTCTCACCCCCAGCCCCAGGCCAACACAAATCTATTTACCGTCTGCATAAATTTGCCTTTTCTAGACATTTCATATAAATGGAATCACACCAATAACTTCAATTTGGGATAAATACATGAGTTAAATGAATCACCTAACTAGACAAGAGTAACTAGGCAAGAGAAGCATTCACCTTTATTTTGGATGGTGGAAGAAGGCCTTCTTGAGAAAGACTTCTATTTGAGCTGAGATACACCTTTTCAGATATGTTAGGCATATATTGTCCAGAGTATGAGGTAGAGACTGTATTAATTGGTATAAAATACACTAAATACAGTAAAATACACCAATAGACTAAGAGCATGGTTTGGAGATGATATGAAGGTTACATTACCCTCACAATAATCATCTATGGCAACAGTCATGCCTAAGGAGAGGGTGCTGTAGAGACTGGTGGGCTTCTAGAAGGGCACCTTCTGGGGGCGCTTGGGTGGCTCAGTCGGTTGGGCGTCCGACTTCGGCTTGGGTCACGGTCTCGCGGTTCGCGAGTTCGAGCCCTGCATCGGGCTCTGGGCTGATGGCTCGGAGCCTGGAGCCTGCTTCCGATTCTGTGTCTCCCTCTCTCTCTGCCCCTCCCCCGTTCGTGCTGTGTTTCTCTCTGTCTCAAAAATAAATAAACGTTAAAAAAAAAAAATTAGAAGGGCACCTTCTGGTGGACAGAACTCAGGAAGAGGTTGGAGGTTGGAAGACTGACTCAGAAGAAAGGGACAAAGGGCTCTGTTTTCTCTCTAAAGAACAAAGTCCTCAGATTCCATTGACAACCATGCCCTGGCACCTATCAGAATACTCAGACACAACAAGAGATAGAATCAAACAGAACATCTGCCTCCACTCCTCCCCTGCCCCAGGAGCTAAGCCAGGGTACGGCAAACAGCCTTCAGAGCAGTATGGGGCGGGCAAGGGCTAAGACTTTAGACTCAGGCAGTCTTTCCAATACTAGTTCCTACTCTTCCTTGCCATGTGATTTCAGTTGCTGTTTCCTCATCTGCAAAATGGGAATTAAAACTCTCATCTTGGTAGACCGCTTTAAGGGTTAAATGTGATCATATAGGTAAGCGATCAGCCCAGTGTCTGACATATCATAAGGCCTCAAGAAATTATACGATTTGTTATTGTGAAGGCAGGAGCAGCAGGCTCAAGATTCAGGTAGATAAAAGGCAACATGAGGTTAGACACTCTTTGGTAGATCAATTTTGACTGATTTAACTACTTTAGCCGGCAGATTTACATAAAAAGACAGATACCAGTGCTGCTACCAGACATAATTAAGTAAAATGACTAGAGTCTCAGAAGCAGCCAGAGTCAGGCGAAAGTAAACCGATTCTGCAAATACAGCAGCTTAGAACACAGGGGCCATAAGACAGACAGCCCCCACCCCACCCAGGGAATGCACGCAAATTTTGGGGAGTCTATTGGATAGCTTCTGAGATGGAATGGGGTTGGAGACAATCTTAAGGGTAAGAAACCTAACACGTCAGAGTCAGAGCAGTTGTTGTGTTGCTATTATCTTTATAACTATTTGTTGTTATCATCCCCAGACCCCAGCCCAATTTGTCAGATGAAGAGAACTATCCAGTAAGACCTAGGCAGACAACGAGATTCAAAGTTCAAAACGCTGTGGGCCATGAAGAGCTAAAAAATGAAAGTAGGGGTAGGGGGTGGGAGCAAAAACCTAGAGGGCCCATGACCTGGGGAGTCTGGGGCATAGTCACCACCACATTTACCACCATGTCTCCAAATTCCCTTTCAGGAATTTTTCTGAAAACAGAGAAATAAAAATCCTAAAACGGCTATTTCTCCTGAGCTAGTAAAACCCACAAACAGGATGAAAACAGAACCTGCAGTTTCCACATGGGTCACTCGCTCGTATACAGTCTCATTGCAGAATTCTGCTCAGTGAACAACTCAAAGGAAATACAGGGAAATATCCATCATGTAGCCCCAAGACTTGCAAAAGTTGATATTAATCAGTTCTGACTAAAGAAAAGCCAGCCACCAACTACCTTTGTCTTGCACCTTCCAAGTGGGCTGTTTTCACTTCCTTTCTAAATCTGGAGAAAAGACTTTTGAAGGGGCCTGCCATGTAAGACTGTACCCCAATAGAGCCCAGCCAAGATGCTCCATGATTAGAAGACACAGAAGAGTGTGTCATCCACTTTCAAGAGCAAAGCTTCAGCATTCATCAGAACGAGGCTTAAATCTTGGGTCTGCCACTTAAGCAAGTGACTTAAATCTCTCTGTGCCTCAGTTTCTTTCTCTGTAAAATGGGACTGATAACAGTTCTGGCATCATAGGGTTGCAACAAGAATTAAAAGAGACAATTTATGCAAAGCATTTTGTAGAGCACCTGTCACATTGTGAGTGCAACAAAAATTGGTTATTACTATTCACATATTCAAACATAATTGGTTGGCATGCACTGCACTGTGAGCTGAGGTTTGGACATACCTGGCCTGATGGAACAAGAGTCAACTTGGGAGAATGAACACCCGAGTTTCAATTCTGGCTCTGCCCTTTATTAGTTGTTCCAACTTAGTCAAGTCTTTTAAACTTCTTGAGACTCAGCTTCCTCACTTAGCAAATGGGAGTACTAGTATATATCCGCAGTATTGTTATGAGGAATAAATAGAATACTGTCTTTGAAAAGCATGTTGAAGGAGATACAGTTAGTCATTTGTGGATTCCTTGGGCATTTTGCCTCTCTTCCTTTTCTCATTCAGTCCACTCCTTTTGTACCTATTCTCTTTCCCATTTTGGTACCAACCAGAAGCAAGGGAAGTGAAGGAGGGCAGAGTGACAAAAACCCAGTCCACTGTATCAGCTATTGATAATCCTATAATATTTCTGATGAGAGAAAAAGTTGAAGATGTGTTTAATTCATACACAGATCCTGGAGCATGAGTATATTTCCACTTTCCAGGGTAAATATAGGTTTGTATAAGGAGATCCGGTGTTAGAATCAGGGGCACCTGGGTGGCTCAGTCGGTTAAGATTCTGACTCTTGATTTCGGCTCAGGTCATGATATCACAGTTCATGAGACTGAGCCCCACATGGGGCTCTGTGTTGACAGCATGAAGCCTACTTGGAATTCTCTCTCTCTCTCTCTCTCTCTGCCCCACCCTTCCCCACCGCTCTTAAAATAAACATTTAAAAAAAAAAAAACAACAAGTGTTAGAATCAGAAATATATTCTAATTCTTAAAAAATCCTTATTCTATCCCTTATACTTGTGTGACCAAGAGTGAATTACTTAAAATCTCTGAGCCTCAATTTTTTCAACTAATAGGAGTAAATACACCAAATAAGTAGAGTCATAAGGTTGAAATATAAAAGAGGTAAAATACAGTGTCTGGACAGATACGGTATTCAATTAAGTGGCAGTTATTCCAAATTGAAATGTCGATTTCAAGTCCTATGATAATTATTTTTTTAGCACTACCAAGATCTTTTTATGAAAGACGATAAAGTCCTAACCAGCTGCCAGACTCAAATGCAACTTCTTCATTATCCTCTCCTTCCCTTCAGACCATGCTTCTTGTTTCTTCAGACATCACGATATAATTCATCAAATCACCTCTCCCAAGATTCTTGCTTTCAAACCAGTGGTCTTGTCTTTCATAGCAGCATGCATCTACAGGACTAATCACTCTCCAGAACTAATGTTCTGTCAGGAAAGGGGTACTGAGTGCTACCATGTGCAAGAAAGCACTCTGCCGGCATCCCAGACAGGAAACTGTGAGATGCACAGACCCTGACCCTCAAGGGAGACACCTGTCCACAGTGACAGTATCTCATGGCACAGTGCCCAAAGCCGGGTGAGGACCAACATTGGACAGCCAGACAAGGCAACCTTTAGGCTGGGCCTTTGAGGACAGGGAAGGGTTTGAGAGGTGGTCAAAGGAAAGAGAGGAATGATATGGACAAAGGCATGGAGACAGGAATGGCGTCTCCAGTTTGGGTTGCCTGAAACATGGTAGGTTGAAAAAGTGGTAGGAGAAGAGACTGGAGAAGCAGTACAGAAAAAAGATGCTAAAGATCCGAACTACAGTAGTGGTGCTGAAGGTAAAGAAGAAAAGAGTATAAGAGACATTTCTGAGGGTGAATCATCAGTTCTTAACAACCAAAGGACATTGGCAGAAGGCTGAGGAGGGGCACCCAGGAGGGCTCTCAGGTTCGACTGGAGGACTGAATCGGTGGTGGCTCCACTGACGGAGATGGAGTCCTCGTAGGAAGAACAGGTAAGGGAGTAGGTCTTCAGCTCAACCTGGCATGTGTTGAATTTGAGATGCACGTGGGATGCATGCCAAGCCAAGGTAGGTGCCCAAAGACACATCCAACATGTAACTCTGTTGGAGCTCTGGGCACCGTGCTGGCTGAAGCGTTATGTTTTTCTCTCTGATAAGTGGAACCAGACTGGCAGATGTGTCTGGACTGGACAGAGGATTTGAGCAGTCATCTTCATAAATGCAATCACGGAAGCCATAGGGTAGAAAAGGCGCTCCTTGCACCCCATGGCTCCCCGCAGAGGGAAGAACTCGTGGCAAGAGCTTGATAAATCACAGCCACATGGTTGACTCTCTTGACACAGCTCTCCTCCCTACCCACCTCATCTTTTCTATCGTGTTCACATCTTTCTTCCTTTCATCTCCTCCTGCTTCTCCTTTGCAGCTCCCAGTGAATGCCCGATGAATCCCGGCTTAGCGAATAGGCTAAACTCACCACTTAGAAAACAAGCCCTAGCTTTTATCTTCCTCTGTGGGTTTGAGTCTGCTAGAATCAAAGTAATAGCACGATTTGTTTGGATTAGCATGAAGACTTCTAATCCGCTCCTTTGCAATATTCCATATTTTAATAACTTTAATAATTACTGCTTCCCTTTTCTAATTAAGAGCTTAGAGACAGAGACCTTGGAGAGGGACCAAAACAGTGGTGTTTGGTATGGTGGAGGACAGGAAGAAACACTTGCATAGCAGAATCAACATTCAGAGCCAGCTAAGAAGCACTTGGAGTTCATTTCTGTGAGTATTTATTATGCCCCCCCCCCCCCCGGTGCCCCGCAACCTGTGGTCAAGGCCCCGCATGCTGGAGATACAGATAGTGCAGATACAGATGTCACTTTCGTCCTGTTTGAGGTCCAACTAGGATGCCCTAGGTCACTCTCTGACAACAGTAACATAAATTCCATAACGATATCCTTCTGGTAATGTCCCTAGCAGCACTTACAGCTTAGAAGTCTAGACCACCTTGGCTCTGGCTCACTGTTCTAACTTTAGGGAGGGGCACTGGTGGCTGAGCAAAGGTCCCTGCTGGGGAGTTGCTTTCAAACCACAAAAGTGCTTTTGAGTTCTCAGCAACAGTATGGGGATGAGATCAGTTCTGGAGTCCCCCACCTCTTGGACCCAGAATCACATCCTCTTCTCTCCTGGAGCTTGTCTTCAAGAGCTGAGCCATTTTGAACTCTCATACAGGGGATTTTGTTATGCCCCTTTTCCTCAATCACACTACACCTCTTCTTTTAACAAAATCTATCTTTAGTGATTCCAAGTGCCACCCTTCTGCTAGGGACTCCAAACCCCAGAGATAAATTTGATGCCACCTCTGCCTCAAAAAATCATGGTCTTTTGAAGAAATCAGACATGGGACATTACATTCTTAGAAGGTAGGATAGAATGAGTGCTAAATATAGATTCAAAAAAGCCCTCATTCATTCTGACTTTGTGAATTGAGGCCAGTTTTGCAGAGGAGGCATTTGATCTGGTTCTTTGAGGATAAGAAGGATTTAACAGATAGATAATAAGGGAAATAGTATTCCAGGATGGGGGTGCAGAATAAGCCAACCAGGGAAGCTTGAAAATGCTTCACTTAGGGAAAACTGAGGGGTCTGGTACTGATAAAGAGCAGGATTCAGGGGTGCCTGGGTGGCTCAGTCCGTTAAGCGTCCAACTCTTGATTTTGGCCGTCACAACCTCACGGATTCTTGAGACTGGGCTCTGTGCTGATGTGTGGATCCTGTTTGAGATTCTCTCTCTCTCTCTCTCTCTCTCTGCCTCTCCCCTGCTCACGTGCATGCATGTGCTTGCTCTCTCTCTCTCAAAATAAATAAATGAACATTAAAAAAAAAAAAAAGGCAGGATTCACACCAGGCTGTATAGGACATGAAGCTGAAATGAATAATGGCATCCAACCACGATGCCCGATTCCCATAAGGAATCAGGTCTTTATCCCGGAGGGGTTGGAAAAACACCATGGCAGGATTCTCGAGATAGGAGTGATCTGAATTCTCTTATTCAGATGAATAAGATGTAGGAGGATTACTGCTCATCCACATGAAGGAGGAAGAAATTAACAACATGCTACCAACATGTAAGCTATTGCTTCTGCCCCAGGAGTGGGAGACAGAACAAGGGTAAGGGTAGTAGGAAGCAAAGGAGTTACGGTACAGAAAGAATCCATAGGCTTCTCCAACTGCCTAGCTGAGGTATCACTGGCTGACACATGTTTGATCACCCTCACCAGAGTACAGATCCCCTGAGGGCAGGAACCATATCTTATTCACCTTTGTGGCCTTAGTGGTTAACACAAGTGGCTCTCATTATAGTAGAGTCTTAACCTGGTGGCCTTAGGTGAGTTACAAGGGGGTCTTCAAGTCTCCCCAAAATTATATGCACAATTTTTTGTCTGCGCCTTTCTGTTAGAAAGGGCCTACAGCTTTTATCACATCCTTAAGGGGCCCTGTGACCCAAAAGATGGTTAAGAACTGCTCTAGAAATTTGTCACCTTCATAAATGTTTCTGACTCTTGGTTTCTGTTTTTATTCCTTCTCTAAGTACTAACTTCCTATAAAAAAAAAAAAAGATAGGGTCAAACACATTAAATGGGTACTATGAACGTTATTATATTTTATTTGTAGTAAAAACCTAACATATAAATTCAGCTGAGTCTAATATGCTGAAACTCTGAAAGACATTTTCCCTGCCCGCATCTGACCTCATTCTCCGGTAACACACTCCATTCCAGAACCTACTCTCTAATAGCTGATGCATCTATGAGGATGTGAATCAATTCTAATTTGGAGTTCAGCTTCTGCAGCAAGTGCCTTTGAAGAAGCACCTTCCCGAGAATGCCAGCTTGCATCTTTCAATTACAGCTAGATAATTAGGATGGGGGCTCGCCTGCTGCCAGTTCCGTTTCTGCATGGGGGGTGTGGGGGTGCGGATGTGGTACTTCTGGGCAACACACACATTCACCAAACATTGAAAGGGATCCTGTTGTCCAAACCCAGGCTGAAGAAGGAGTTGGTGCTGCTTCTGCATGCCAGAACAGTCTGGGAGATGTGGCTTGGATGCCAACTATGAGATGTTCTGTGATAGCCCAGTGGTTTATAAAGACTACGGAACAGAATGTTTCCAAGTGGAACTGGCCCAGAGAACTTGGAACATATGTTCCCTAGCAGAAAATAGCCTCTGACATCCAGAAAAGATGCAGTCCAGTTGGGGCGATGGGGGTGAAGATACACACATAAAAAAAAAAAGAAAAAAGAACCTACTTAACAAAAGGACAGAGAAGTGTATGCTCGGTGCAAGGTAAATTTTTCAAATGAAGGGAAGCGTTGTAGGAATTCAGAGAAAAAAACTGCCACTGTGTAATGAAGTTCATAAAAGAAGGCCATGAAAGAGGGGCAACGGCAAGGAATTAACATATCTGCACCACATATTCATGCATTTAACTTAATTTCTTTTTTTCTAACAATGAGGGAGCATCTACTATGTTCCAGCTAAGCCACCAAGTAATTTTGTATATATTATTTGTTAATCGTCACAACTACCTTTGAGGTAGGGGTTATTATCTTCACTTTATGGATGAGGACTAAAGCTCAGAAAGAGCAAATAAATTTCCTAGGACATGGCTACTAAGTTCCTGAACCAGAACCAGAACCAGAACCCACGTCTACCTGCCTCCAAAGACTAAATTCCTTTCACACCACAGTGTCCCTAAAAAGCTATTAGTACAATGTGGATGAATCTAAAAAACACTAAGCTAAGTGAAAAGAAGCCAGGCACAAAAGGAGTCACATATTTATGACTCCATTTATATGAAACATCCAGAACAGGCAAATCTAGTGATAGAGACCTAATGGTTGCTAGAGCTTGGGGAGAGAAAGAAACATCAAGAGGTTCCCCCTCAGTATATTTGGGGGATAGTGAGGTGCCTGAATCAAGTCAAGCAGCATGATGAGCCAACATTCTCTTCTCGATTCAAGGGAAGATTTTCAATGAAGGTGTGAGGATCACTCTTTCGCTGAGAGTGAGAGTTCCCAGGCACAAACATCTGTGCTTCTTAATCACGATAGAAGAAGCTGCCCAAGATTATCCAAAATGCCCCTGAGAGCATTTACAAGGGGTGAAGGTCGTCATTGCTGTGGGTCTTCCTAAATCAGGAAGATGCAAAAGTCTTTTGATCATTCTCAAATAACTCTACATGTGGTCATTTCTTGGTTGCTTAGGAGCAACTCTGAATCTCTGTGAATTTAAAATATACAGAATAATCTCTTAGCTAATGAAGATGCCTAGTCAGCCACCCAGCATCCCATCTCAACTGGGCTTTGTTAGCAGCATCGAGGGTACAGAAACTCTCATGAAGGGCCTGAGGGAGTCACAGGAGATATTTAATTTGGCTGCACTGCCTTTTATGTGGGAAACCATAGGCCACATGAAAACGGGGACTTATGAAGGCAGACAAAGGTCTGCCATCCAAGCAGCAGTGAGCCTGGAAACGGGACTTATCTTGGAGTCTCAATATCCTTTCAGGTTCTTCGGGACATGTGTGCCTTCACTTTGCACTATTCTCAGAAGGATCTGTATCAGTGATGGTGGCTTCTGTTTATTTGGAGTTTCACACACCAAACTGACCCTTTCAAACCCTCACAGGCTTTCCGGTAGCAAAAAGGAGGTAGCAAGTGGACTCACCTGTTCCCTTGCCCTTCTCCAGTCTCTGGTCTACTTTCCTCTTTGCCACAGTCAACTCCCAGAGTCCTGGGAGAGGGGACATGGTTGCCCTGGTGGGCCTATAACTCAGTCTCTTCCAAGTACACGCTCTATTCTGAAAGCAGGAATCAAACTCTTCAGCTGCTCATCCATACCCATTACTGGGGTGCCCAGAAAGATGTAGTTTGTGGAGAGTTCCTGGGGAGTTCCTCGCAGAGTTCTGCACGATGCCAACCATGATGCTGAAAGTCACATTCTGTGTGGAGTCCAGTAAGAGTTCTATGGAGTGTCCAGTGGAGTGGCATACACAGAATTCCATGCAGTGCCTCGTGACTGCCCTGGGCCCAGGGAGATATATAATGTGTTACAGCCAAGGCAAAGCCAATGAGATGACCTCAGCCATCCCAAATGTGGTATCTGTCAAATAGCTGTCATGCTCAGCAAAATTCCCCTTGAAGTGCTCTGAGCTGTGCCCAGTGACATGTCCAACATGGTGTTGAGTATAATGCCTAGTGCCCAACAAGTGTCCATTTGATGGCCTGCATGGTACCTAATGAATGATCTTCAGAGAGTGACGCACCTAGGAAGCTTCTCCCCTGCCCACAACCACCCGCGGCAGTCCCCTATGATTGCCCCTCTGGCCTCCTGATGACCCCAACCCCACTGCCAGCCTCTCCACAGGCCCCTCTGGTCTTTAAAAAGCCACATAGTATCATTTAAAAACAAAAAACAAAAAAACAATTTGTTCCAAAGCTGAAGACAGCCAAGAAAATGTAAAACCTCAAATACCAAGGTAACAAACTTCAGTTTTATTTTGAGATTCTTTTTTTACACCGTTTTAAAAAAACAGCACTCAATAAATACTTGTAAAACAAAACAATATAAGCACATAGTACAGAAATCTATGAAGTACAAAATAAAATACCCTCTTCCCTTTCCTCACCCTCCCATCTCCCATCAAGCCCTCTTTCTGGAATTAGCCACTGCTCATTTGGTTTGTGTCCTTCCAGATATGTTCCATGCATTACTCAAACGTGTATTATATGCACATAATTCTTTTTTTATACCCACAGGGCATTAATGATTCATTCTTCTGAAGCACGCTTTTTTCATAAAATACAATGTGGTAACCTTTCCATGAGGGTACATGTATGTTTACTTCATCATCTTTGATTGAAATACACAGTAGTACTATTACTTATTTAACCAATCTTCTGTTGATGGCATTTAGATCATTTCCACTTTTTACAGTCACAAACACCACTGCAATTAACATCCTTTAAATTGTGATAATATCGCAAAATAACTCTCCAAAAAGATTATAATAATTTACACTTCTTACTGACAAACGTAATAGAAATCTTTCCATTGCTTCTGGAAAGCCTTTAATTGACTCCACTTTAAAAGTTCCAGGTCATATCACAAGTTTCGGGTTCAGAATGGGAGGGCTCATTTTTGCTGGGCTTCGGCTTCATCCCCGTGCCTTGCAGCATGTAGGCTGGCATCCAGTCCTTGACACTCTCTCTCAGTCCAGGTGTCTGGCACCCCCCAGCTGCCAGTAATAAAGACCTGTCCTCAGTGTTCAGGAGGCAGGCTAACTCACATGGCCACCAGGGTCTGCAGTCTTCCGCTGCCCCCAGGCCTGCCCCCAGAGATCTGGTGAGTGAGCACAGAGCCAGAGGCTATCTCTAATTCCCACAGAATAGTCCTTCTGCCTGTCTGACAGGCTTCTGTCCTCCCTGAATTTCCCATCAGTCCCCTAACCTGGAATGGAGCTTCTCCTTGCCCCTGATCCCAGGCCAGCCCAGCCTTGGCCCCAGCATCTCCCCCACTGATGGCCACAGTGAGGGTCCTGAGATGCCTGCTGCCATCCACATCTCCACCTGTTGTCTTGGTTCAGAGTTCACCCCATCCTCTAGAGCTGGGTCTCTGGATATTTACTACTCTTTTGTCATAGTGGCCCAAGCATCTCTCGGCCAGCCTGCATTCCCCTCCCTCCTGCAGCACCAGGGCCTCGCCTCTCATTTCATTCATTCATTCAACAAATATTTATTATGCGCTATGAACATTTTCTACTGAATTGCACAATTCCTGAAATAATAATTCTTGCATATACATCAAGCTCTGTATTTCTATGGCAATATGGATGGCAGGTTATTGAAATTTTATGAATTTATTACTACAGACTGGATATAGTTCAGTCTTTTTCCTGGAAGAGATGCACTCCTATATAGTTACCATTATAGTACTATATCCCATCCCACGGACATGTTATAATAGCCAACATGCATTAAGTACCCACCAAGTGTTGATCTAAGAAGTGAGCATGCATTAATAATCCTCATCAAGACAACCATATGAAATAAATACTACTGTCATCCCCATTTCATAGGTGAGTATCTGAGGCTAACTAAATTACCAACAGAGCCAGTATCCAAACCCAAGCATCTGACATCAGAGCCTGCACCCTTAACCACTATGGCATTCCGCCCCTCCATAGTGCTTTTCTACATCAGATCCTTGGGCAGAGGCCCAAAAATTCATCAACGGCAGCTTGGGGAAATCCTGAAAGATGAAGGGTCCAGGACCTAAAATGAGAGCAATAGCTCTGGACTCTGGCCAATGGAACTTCTTAGCAGGCTCAGTGATCTGCAGGCAGTGGGCACCATTGACTAGCATGTTCCAGTGATGTGATGACAGAGATACACGGAGGCCAGTGCTGAACACACAGAGCTGTCAGTTCTGTCCTGCTGATAAGAGGCGGCCACTCAGACTTACTCTTCTTTCAACCCATCATCTCCAAGCTTCTCTGCATGGTGGTTAACATGTCACTGTGAGAATTAAGGGCAAGGATTCTGGGGGCAGAATGTCTGGGTCCATCTAGATCTTGGCTCTACTACTTCATAGGTGTGTGACCTTGAGATGAGTTGCTAAACATACCTGTGCCTCAATGTCCTGGAATATGAAATGGTAGCAATAAATGTGAACTATTTCAATACCATCCCAAAGGCTGGCCGACCACTTTGGAGCAGCTGAGGCAGTGAACATAAAGCCACAACTTGTCCTTGTATAGGTGCTACACAAGGTGCACTCAGAGGAGAACAAGACGGCAGTAGAATAGCAACCTGAGTGAAAATAGGTGTAGTAGTTTGCTGGGGCTGTGGTAATAAAGCACCACCGATTGGGTAGGTTAAACACAGAAACGTGTTCTCTCTCAGTCTGGAGGCTGGAGTCCAAGATCAAAGTGTCAGCAGGTTTGGTTTCTTCCGAGAGCCATGAGGGATGCATTTGTTCCAGGGCTCTCTTCTTGGCACAGCTGGCTGTCTTCTCCCTGCATCTATTCACATCATCTCCCCTCTATGTATATCTCTGTGCCTAAATCCCCCTTTTTATAAGGACACCATATTTGATTAAGGCCCACCTTAATGACCCCATTTTAACTTGATTACCTCTGGAAAAAAACATATCTCCAAATAAGATCACGTTCGGAGGTGCTGAGAGCCAGGATTTCAACATACGAATTTTCAGGTGACACAATTCAACCCATAACAATCACTAGTGAGAAGAGTTACCATTTATTGGGCAACTATCACGTGTTTTACCGTGACTCTTAAAACCCACAGCAAATCTAAGGTATCTACTAAGAAAATCGAGATTCAGGGAGTTATAGTGACTTGCCTAAGATTATATAACTAGTCATCAGTGGAGCCAAGATTTGGATAAGGACTGTCTGACTCCAAAGCCATGTTCTTTAAATGTGATATAATAGTGTCCTTTTAGTCGGTTCCTAACTTGCCAGTGACTTGGGACCATTCCTGTAAAGATACAAGGTCTTATCTAATCTCTGTGCCCACCTCTGGAGCTCCTCTGCCTGGAAGGGGGCTAGTTCTGTTCACATACAGATCCACGGGGACTCCAGAAAATCACAGGCTTGCAAAGCAGGAAGAAACTTCTGGTGTCATCCAGTCCATCCCATCCTTTACAGATGAAGAATGAGTTGCTTACTACACAAGATCACACAGGCAAGGGAGAATTAGTTTTGAAGCTGCTCTCTACCCAACACTGCCTTACCAGAAGAAATTGTGAACTTTGCTGGCTGATCTAATTTACTTAGCAGACTATCTAGCATTTTTGAGCCATTTATATAAAATCATGAGATTAGCCATTTTTAATCAAATACAGTCTGACACAGTATGAAATAGCCAAGGACAGGTCTGTCACACAAACATCCTGCAGCTTTAATTACCAAAAAGCCAGCCCCTCACATTTATCACAAGAAGCATTAAACTTCTCATAGGACTTCTTTTCTATGCCAATACTTTGAATAGTAAGAAATCAGGAAAAAGGTAATCTGTTCTTGTCATAGGAATTGTTATATAAGAAAGAAAAAACACATCAAATCTCCATTCTCCAGACTGAAAGCATGGTGTTCCTCCGTAATAGCATCCATCTTCCCTCAATCACCAGCTTTGGGGCACACCACCTGGCCAGCATCTGGGGCAAATATCCTCTGCCATGCCAGCTTTCTCTGTCCCCAAATCCAGCCCAAGTTTCTCAACAACATTAATCAGGCAAATGTCAGGAGAACTGAGACAGAAAGTCGACTCCAGATCTGAATGACAGGTATGATTCCAGGAAAACAGTCAAAGATCTAGTAACTGCAGACCCAGCTCTGCCTCTTAGAAACAGTACAGCCTCAAGCAGATTCCTTTAGCCTCAAAAAGTCAATTTCTTCACCTTTGAAATGAGAGAAATAGTAGCCTGCCTCACAGGTTGTGAAAATTAAACAACACGACCGTTAAGATGCACAGCACACCACTTGCGGTGAATATGGCACCACGTGTAAACTCGACAAACCACTGAGTCGGACACCTGAAGCTAATGTAACATCGTGTGTCAACTATACTCAAAAAAAAATAAACTAAATAAAAATCAGTTAAAAATAAAATGCACAGCACAGTGGCTGGCACATAGTAGGGGCTTAAATATTTTTTTTAATTTTTAAGTATATGGAAAATCATTTTCTTCCCCCTAAAACTGATGGGGAGTAATCTGTTCCTTCTCTTACATATACACACACATACGAATAAGGAAGGAATTGGGAGTATTACAGGCCCTAACGTGGCCAATCTTTGGGCTAATGCTGCCACCTGCTGCTGGAGAGCCAGCATCCCATGCAGCTAGTTCATAGGGATGAAGGGAAATACATGAGAGACCATACGGGATGCACCTAGATGACCCCTCTCTAGCACACTTCTCTTCCATCGTTCCGATCTGAAACAAGGGCGTACCTGACTTATCTGGTCCTGGGGTTCCAGTCAAATTTCTGTGGCAGGAGGGACTTCTCAGACAGAGGATGACATTTTCCTAGTAGGCCACATTTCCAGCATTAGGAACATTAGGACAGCCAAGAGTTGTGCTGCACCAGAAGTCAAAAAGTAGTATGCAGCCTGTGGACACACTTCACGGAAACTACATAATGTTAGCCCACACTGTGGTTCATAAAATTCAAATTAGCCACAATGCTTAAATGTCAGATTTCACCTTAACATGTGGATTTTCAGATTATTGTCTCCCTAAATCCCAATCACAAAGGCTTGCAGAGCATAAGATGGCTAAACAAGGTAGGATTGATTTATACCTTCAAGAAATAATAATAGTAACTACCAAGCACCTAGTCTATGTCAGGTACAAAGAAGAGCATTTTAACCTCAAGTGCTGACCTCAAAGATATTTTCATCCATCGTGCATTCAGATCTCACATCTCTGCTCTATGAATTTGCTTTTGTTCTCTGGGCAAAAAATATAAAATCACCACCACATCCAGTCCATAATAAACATGACTTGCATAAATAATCCATACAAAGTAAAACTTGCAATGGCAAAATCTTTGAACAGTAACATTTATATTGACTGAAAAATCATAAGAAGAATCCTATCTTTCAGGTAATACTGAAAACAGCAAAATTTGAGCCAAAAATTATATGTAAAAAATAGAATCTTCTTCACAAAACTTTGATAAGGTACCCAGGAGAATCATACTTGTTAAAAATAATGGTCCAAAAGAAAATTCCCAATAACGTAAGTTATAGTCAGTCCAGCTAGATAGGAAGAAAACGCTAATTATTGAGTCTTTGTCAAAAAATGTTTATGGAAAAACTAACCTTAATAGAAAATTTTCAGTAAGACAAAAATTTTAATCTGAAAAAATAAGCAAATGTGTTGTATAGGAAATTGTTGAAAAATTATATTGGTTTTACTATCTGTTCTCCTTCTAATTCCACAGAAAACTCATGCTGACAGCCTAGTATATGTCCTTCTGTATACTTCTCCATACTATAATCTCACATACTCATATTCATATTGGCAAAGGCTTTTCATTGTTTGTCTTACAAAAACTGAATCATACATTTCCTGGCATCTTGTTTTTCTCATTTAACAATATCTTAAAGAAATCTTTTTAAATTAGAATGGGCTTATTTGTATAAAAGAAAGTCCATGAGAGGGATTGCCAAGTGGCAGGAAAGATATTTTTATTTTTAAAAGGAATTGCCAGGGGCGCCTGGGTGGTGCAGTCGGTTAAGCGTCCGACTTCAGCCAGGTCACGATCTTGCGGTCCATGAGTTTGAACCCCGCGTCAGGCTCTGGGCTGATGGCTCGGAGCCTGGAGCCTGTTTCCGATTCTGTGTCTCCCTCTCTCTCTGCCCCTCCCCCGTTCGTGCTCTGTCTCTCCCTGTCCCAAAAATAAATAAACGTTGAAAAAAAAAAATTAAAAAAAAAAAAAGGAATTGCCAGATTACTTTCAGAAGGACTGAAATAGTTCACCTTTCCTTTGGCAAAGGACGTGCATACCTCTTTCTCTATATCCTACCAGCAGTCTGCATCACTGCTTCTTTCCACTGGTCTGGTAGAGGTAAGGATTAATCTCATTATTACTTTAATTTGCATTTCTCTAACTTCTAATGAATTTGGGCACCTTGTCACGTTTGCTGGCAACAAGATTTGCTCTTCCACAAAATGCCTGTTTATAAGACTTGGCCATTTTTACTGGGTAGTTTGTCTTTTGCTCGCCATTTGTAAGAGTTCTTGGTATATTTTCATTACAAATTATATACCTATCACCTGCATGACAATTAGGTTTTTTTCCAAATCAGTCATCTGTCTATTGACTCTGCTGATGATCTTTGCCATACAAAAGGATGAATTTTTATATAAAGATGATTAAACTTCTGGTTAAAGGGGTCTTTCCCCATCATTCCCAATTCTTAGAAAATGTGGGAATGTAGTCTCTCAGATTATCTTGCAAGACGTTACTGTAAAATTTTTTATATTTAGTCTTTATATATATCTTTATTTTTTTTGGAATAAACATAAGATAAGGATCCAAGTTTTTCTTCCAAGTAGATAGCCAGTTTTGCCAGGACCATTCATCACAGAATATATTCTTTTCCCACTGAGCTATACTTCCAACTTCCTAATGTAGACGATGCTTATATAATCCAGGGTTTATTTCCAGACTCTTTATTCTATTTTACTGATCTAGTTACCTATTCTTGTACCAGTGTAATACTTAATTTATAGTATGCTCTGATATTCTATAAACCCTCTCTCACTAATCTTTTTATCATATTTTTCTGAGCCATCTTTGGACATTTATTCTTCTACACAAACTTTAATACCATTTTATCAAATCCTTCCCACTCAAAGCCCCTGGGATCCTAGTAAGAACTGCATTAATTTTACATATTAATTTTAGAAGAATTGACAATTTTAACATTGTCTTCCCATCTGAAAACATGGTGTTTTTATTTGTTCATATCTTGTTTTATGTCCTTCTAGAAGACATATAACTCCTAATGATTTATTTGCTTCATATTAAGTCTTGTTCTTGTTAAATTCTTCCTATTTTATAGCTCTGTTGTTATTAAGTAGTTGTGAACATTTCCATTTGTAGTTATTTATTTTTGTAGTACATAAAAATTGCTGATTTTAATGTATTTATCTTGCATCTAGACACCTAGCCAAATTACCTTATTAACTCTAAGAAGTTTTACTATGGTATCCTGGATTTTCCATGTATATAGTCAAATAGTCAAAAAGTGAGCTTGTTTTTC
This sequence comes from Puma concolor, assembly GCF_028749965.1. NCBI lineage: Eukaryota > Metazoa > Chordata > Mammalia > Carnivora > Felidae > Puma > Puma concolor. The sequence continues at coordinate 47,657,789 of NC_141676.1, read as the reverse complement.
TCCTCTTCCCCAGTATTTTCTCTACCAATTATTTTACTTATTTGTTACACTTGCACAAATCTCCAAGACAATGTTAAATAATAATGACAAGGGTAGGCATTTCTGTCTAGTTCTTGGTTTGAATTAAAATGGTTTTACTATTTTACCATCTAGGATAATATTTGCTGTTCTTTTTGGTAAATGATCTTTATTGTGGGGGGGATAGTTTTTCTTAGGGATAGTTGCTGAATTTAATCAAGTGTCTGTCAAATGGAGATGTTGGTTTTTTTTCCCTTAATTTGTTGATAGATGGATGTTAATAGGTTTCCAGTATTTATATTTTTGAAACAAAGTGTACTTGTTTTACTACTCCTAAATACATTATTAAATCTATTTGTTAATTCTTTATTTATAAATGTTGCACCTATATTCATATATGATCACTGTCTATGACCTAGTTTATAAAACATTTTTATTATCCTTTAAAAATGAGAAAAACAATTTTGTGAATCTGTCTAGGCCTGTTGTCTTCTTCAACCATAGCTTTATAATCACCTTTCTGACATGTTGTATAGTAATTGGTACATTCATATTTTCTACTTCAGCTTATTCCTTTGGGGGATTTATAGTTGGGTGGGGGGAGTTGGAAATCAAACATATTGTCATAGAAGTACATTTAGTTTTCAATATATTGTCATAGAGGTACATGTAGTACTCCTTATAATTATTTTGATCTGTATCATTTTCTTTTTTTTTTTTTTTTTTTAATTTTTTTTCAACGTTTATTTATTTTTGGGACAGAGAGAGACAGAGCATGAACGGGGGAGGGTCAGAGAGAGAGGGAGACACAGAATCGGAAACAGGCTCCAGGCTCTGAGCCATCAGCCCAGAGCCTGACGCGGGGCTCGAACTCACGGACCGCAAGACCGTGACCTGGCTGAAGTCAGACGCTTAACCGACTGCGCCACCCAGGCGCCCCATGTATCATTTTCAATTTTACATCCTTTTTAATCACAGAACCAGGGTTTGAACTCTAGTCTTCATGACCTTGCTCTATACTATACTCTTAAAGTTAATTTAGGCTGAATCTATAAATGAAAATCATTTTGACTGATTTGACTGAAAAAAATTAGTCAACTGCAGAAATTACATTTTTATAAAGTTTAAATTATCCTAATTTTTACTTAAAATAGCTATCTTGGCATAAATAGCATTAGCAATAATATAATCATGCTTGGCAAAATCTTGGAGAATTTGAATTGTCTTCAATTAGCAAGCAGCCTCCTTGTTTCCCTCATTCTAAAATTGGTTTTTGACTAGCACCAATAATTTCCATGGAAGAAAGCAAAATCCTCTTTATCTGAGACTATAAGTGTTATTTAATTCTTGAAAATAGTATTCAAACTAACATGAGATTTCTTTCAGTTTAATAAAATACTACCTAATTAGGAAGAAGCTTTACTATTATCTCTAGGGATATATTAATATCATTAAAAAGAACATATGGTTGAGAAAGTTGTATGTACATTTATAATTTTGTTCCCTTCTGAATATGAAACACTATTTAATTAAGCTTATTACTATCCTTAAAGCTTTTTCTCAAAGGAAATGTTCTTCATTCTAAGCTACATATCTTCTTTTGTAAAAAAAAAATATATATATATTTATGAAAATTTTTTAAGAAATCCTGAAATTCTACAAGTAGATATACTCCAGTTGTATGCAAAGGATGACTCCCTTCTGTCCTCCCTCATTATATTTCTACAGTAAAATATCAATCAGAGCTATCCGCATGTGCTCCCTTTCTTTCTCTCTTGGTAACAATTTCTTAACAACTATTTTTTCATGAGCAAACTGGAGAGATAAACCAATTCTCCATACAATTCAAGTAAAAACAAAAGAAAATAGCACGGGGCCTAGGAGAAGGGTATAGTAAAGGCCATCCTCTGGACTTAGGTATAGACACAGACTATGGCTCATCCATCCATCTTGCTTTCTGCTCATTTTAAACATCTTCTTTGCCCTCATGGACAATATACTTCCCTTTGTCCCATGTTCTTCAGTTTTACTTCCATCTTAGAGTTCCACTTTCTTCCTTTCTTGCTCTATGTATAATCTGATCTCTGCCTAAACTATTCTTCCGAAGTCCACCTTCCCTGTTATGAGTTTAATTCTGTCCCAACAAAATTCATATGTTGAGGTCCTAACCTCCAGAGCCTCAGTATGTGAAATTATTTGGAAATAGGGTTGTTGCAGATATAATTAGTTAAAATGAAGTCATACTGAGTAGGGAGGGCCCCTAATCCAATATGACTGGTGTTATTACAAAGAGGAAATTTGGACACAGACATACACACAGGGAAAATGCCATGTGATGACAAAGGCAGAGATTGGGGTACTATATCTACATACCAAGGAATGCCAAGATTGCCACTAAACCATAAGTGAGGGGAAAGGCATGGAACAGATTCTTCCCTCACACTCTCTGAAGGAACCAACTCTGCTAACACCTTGATCTCAGACCCCTAGCCTCCAGAAGTGAGACAATACCTATCTGTTGTTCAAACCACCCAATTTGTGGTACTTTGATATGGAAGCCCTAGCAAATTAACATATTCCCCTTCCAAATTTAATAGTATATTTTCTCTAGACTCATCCACATTAACTTCTCACTTCAACTGATTAACAGTGGTCACCAAGTCCTTGTAAAATTCTTTCCTAACACTGCAAAACTATAGTTCATTGATCCTCTTCTGTTGTTTTTTCTTACTTTTCTAATTTCTTACTTCTTACTTCTTATTTCTCTAATTTCTCCTCCCCCAAACCCCAAAAATGTCTGTGCCCCCAAGTTTCTGTCCACAATCATTTCCATTATTAGTGGTAGTAAATTTTTTAAAATAATTAGCTTTTATTGAGCACATGCCAGGAGTCATTCTAAATATCTGACATATATCATCTAACTGAACTCTCACATCCACTCTGAGAAAAATGCTATTTTCTATCCCATTTTGTAGATGATTAAACTGAGCCCAGAGAGGTTAAGTAACTTGCCACAGCCACAAAGAGTATGTGGCAGAGCTGAAATTCAAACTGAGATCTGACTCCTGAGCACCGACTCACTTCTATACTGTTTCTCACTCTTTCTCCACAGAGAATAGATCTCTCTCCATCTGTCCTTTGAAATCTTACAGAAATATGCTGCTTTGTTTTCTCCTCAATGCAAATGAGACTGTATCCTGTATCTCCAGAGCCATTTCTTTCCCATAGTTGGGATCTCCACCTCAAACGCCTCTTGTCCAAAACTGAACCCCTTCCATTTCCCTCCAAATATGCTTTGCCTTTTTTACCCCTTGTTGGTTCCACCAATCTCCTCTGCCACCCATGCTTGGAATTGTCATAGCATTTTTCATTCATATCTGTCCTCTGCCCCTTTTTATAATGTTTCCAAGTTGTGTTAATTCTACTCCTGAACAACTAAGTTACCCACTCGTCTCCGTTCCACCTGCCTATACCATCCCCCAAATTGCCTCATATTTCTCCACATTCCATCTTTTCCTTCCCCCATCCATCCTACGTCCTACCGCCAGCTCCTCCTAAAACATTCATCCATGCGGTTGCACTCTTCTGCAATGTTCACTGCCTAAAGAATAAGGGCCAAACTCCTTGCACAGAAGATGAGGATCCTCTAGGATCTAGCTTCAACCTATCTTTTCCAATCTCCCTTGCTAACCAAACAAAACTTCTCACTTTGTATAAACACTCAGATTTTCCTGCCGTGGTTCTTCCAGCATGCCCTCTGCGTCTCTAATCCTTAAAGTTCAGTGCAAATACTTCTTGTTCTGAAAATTTACCCCAGATCTTTCACCAGCTGTGGACTATCTCTCCCTCCTCTGAACTCACTGTATATGCTATTCGTATTTGTCTTGAATCATTACCACTATCCACCCTCTATTCCAGTTATTAGTCTACATATCTTATATCCCCCACCAGACTATGAGCTCCTAGACGGCAAGAACGGAGATTCATCTCGGAATTTGCCACAGCACTTAACACAGTATGTAGCATAGGGTAGGTATTCAGTAGGTATTGACTAGCTTAATTTGTAAAGTCTCTAAGTAAATGAATGTATCAGCCAAATTGACTGAGACCATTTGAAATTCAGAGTGCAGCGCAGCAAAACCTTAAAAGCAGATTCAAATCACCAAGAGATTTGACTCACCTGGGTCCCACTCTGATCCAGCCAGAGGTTGTCATTATGCACAGTGATTCTGCTTTTGTGTTTCTGTGGAACACTCCAGGCTAAACTATCCATTGACACCAAAGCCCTTCTCTGTTCATTCCCACCACACCCTGGAAGGTCAGAACACATCATTATCCTTCTTCACGTTTCAATCTATGAGATGCTAGGTATGTGCCTAAACCCCTGTGCAGTGATAATAACTCATGCCAAAGTACTTTGAACTCAGTAGGTCCCATTCACCCTGTTGTTATGAACATTCCCATGCCCAGAGGCCACCACTAGGAGGCTCCAGCATGTCCCTGAAGCCAGGCTGTTCAGCAAGTCTCTGGGAAAGATTATAGAAAAACTTCAAAGTCTTGATTCCAATCTCCAGACCACAGAATGCAGGGCAATCCCAACAACCACTCACCTGAGTATATAGCCAGAGGGTGTCCAAGGGCCTGATGAGAAACAAGTATTTCTCTTGTCCCTGCATATTTGAGATTCCTGATGTGGCAGTTAAGTGGATGGTCCCTGCCTGCAAACTAAAAGAGAAGGATAAGACCTAATCACTTCAAGAAGGGAAGAGGGGCTTTGGAGAATGTAGCATTACTTTTTTTTTGGCAGTGGTCAATTAAGTATGCAGCACAGAAAAAGTATCTCAGTGCTATTGTTCAATGTTTATCCACCAACAAACATAACCAAGTACCCCCATCTAAAATGCTCTTCACTGATCGCAACCTTTTACTTTTTACATATATTAAAGGGATCAAAGTTTCTGTGTAAAAGTAGAAATCTAAACATATTAAGCATTTCTATCTTGTAATGATTGTAGTGAAAAAGGCAAGATCACCAACTTTATTTCTTTCAGAAGCTTGATTTCATAAACTTTTCTTTAATATTTACTTATTGGGGGGGCGGAGAGAGAGAGAGAGAGAGAGAGAGAGAGAGAGGGAGGGAGGGCATGAGCAGGGGCAAAGAGAGAGGGAGACACAGAATCTGAAGCAGGTTCCTGGCTCCGAGCTGTCAGCACAGAGCCCGATGTGGGGCTCGAACTCACAAACTGTGAGATCATGACTTGAGCCAAAGTCAGGCGTTTAACCAACTGAGCCACCCAGGTGCCCCTCACAAGCTTGATTTCAAATGAGGTATGACAACTAAAGTCATTCACAAATTTTTGGAAATTAATATTTAGCATAATAGGAGAGTTGCTTTGAAACTATATGAAGAACCAAAAACATCTGGCAAGTAATATATTCTACAAATTAAAAACACTTAAGTCAGTTTTTCAGTAAGCTCAGACAAGGATCATTTATGCACAGCTCTAAACTGGCTTAGTATTTACAAATGCAATTTGAGAAAAATACTGTATATTATGGGAAACATAAAAACAGCAACTTAAAAGAACAAATAACTTTGCAACAACAGTTACACCATATACTATGATATTACATCTATTCTCACATTGGTCAAAAGTAGCTATAAAATATTATATAGCATGATATTATTATAACACAGGAACAATGTACAAATAATATTTAAGACCCTGAATTCACAAACAGTGAGCTTTGGGCCTTAAAAACAGTATTTGAAGTTGGGAATGCAAGTTGGTGCAGCCACTCTGGAAAACAGTATGAAGGTTCCTCGAAAAACTAAAAATAGAACTACCCTATGACCCAGCAATTGCTCTACTAGGCATTTATCCAAGGGATACAGGTGTGCTGTTTTGAAGGGACACATGCATCCCCATGTTTATAGCAGCACTATCAACAATAGCCAAAGTATAGAAACAGCCTAAATGTCCATCGACAGATGAATGGATAAAGAAGATGTGGTATATATATATATGTGTATATATATATATACATATATATATAATTTATATGTGTATATATGTATATAACTTATATGTGTGTATATATATATAATTTATATGTGTGTATATATATGTGTGTGTGTATATATATGTGTGTGTATGTATATGTATATATATGTATATACATATACACACACACATATATATACACACACACATATATATACACATATATATATACACATATATATATAATGGAGTATAACTCTATATATATATATATATATATACACACACACATATATATACACATATATATATATATATATAATGGAGTATAACTCAGCAATCAAAAAGAATGAAATCTTGCCATTTGCAACTATGTGGAAGGAACTGGAGGGTATTATGCTAAGTAAAATTAGTCAGAGAAAGACAAAAATCATATGACTTGACTCATATGAGGACTTTAAGAGATAAAACAGATGAACATAAGGGAAGGGAAACAAAAATAATATAAAAACAGGGAGGGGCACAAAACAGAAGAGACTCATAAATATGGAGAACAAACTGAGGGTCACTGGAGGGGTTGTGGGAGGGGGAATGGGCTAATTAGGTAAGGGACACTAAGGCATCTACTCCTGAAATCACTGTTGTACTACATGCTAACTAATTTGGATGTAAATTTAAAAAAAATAAATAATAAGGGGCGCCTGGGTGGCTCAGTCAGTTGGGCGTCCGACTTCGGCTCAGGTTGTGATCTCGTGGTCCGTGAGTTCGAGCCCCGCGTGGGGCTCTGTGCTGACAGCTCAGAGCCTGGAGCCTATTTCAGATTCTGTGTCTCCCTCTCTCTGACCCTCCCCCGTTCATGCTCTGTCTCTGTCTCAAAAATAAATAAACATTAAAAAAAAAATTTTTTTTTAATAATAAATAAATAATAAAACAAGTTAAATTAAAAAAATAGTATTTGGAATAACATAAATTTTACTGCTTAAACCACAGCAAAAAAGACTAGGTGATGTAATCGAGAATTTAAGCAATCATCTATTTATACAAAAGTACTCATATTTCTAAATTGGATAATGTTTTAGAATAAGCACAGTTATAATTTAATAGCTAAGGATCAAACTCTAGTTTTTATTTAAATAATATTTCTCATGTGTTAAGGAAACCTAGGCACAGGTTGTTTACAAGACATCAAAACTTTTGGGGGAAAAATTAAAATATGGTCATTTTTACATTTGCCAAAAATCCCTCTTTGTAAACCATCATGAACAATTTTTTTTTTTTACCATTCAGCCGTTTCATAGATATGATCACACTGAGATAACTATATATTTTTAAAACTTTTTTTCTAAAAAGGTGGACAACAGTATTTTCTATTCTCATTCAAAATTGAGGTCAGCTAACATTGCCTTATCTGTATTTGTTGGTAACTTGATATTAAAATCCCAAGAAATTACTGTTGCCACATTTCCCCAGCCCATTTTCTTCATTTTACAACAAAATGTTAAAATTCACAAGCAGGTATCATGCCAAGATTTTTTATTTTCTTAATAAAAAAACCCAGTGAAACATAAAAGCTAAAAAACTCTGCTTTAAATTTGGATTTGCTCACATTCCTGCATAATTTCTAGGCTTGAAGTGTTCTTTGTCTTAGTTATTTTCACTAACAGCTTTCTAAGAATATTTGTTATCAAGGTAACTTTTTTAAGAAAAATCATTAATTCCATTTTGTTGAATATATTTTATCTAATCGGCAACCTGATGCAAACACATTTTCCCCTCTGGCTATAATTACTAAGGATTGCAGTCATCATACCAGAGTCTTCATCATTATCTTCTAAAAGGCTCACAGTCTCCAAAACATTTTTAGAAGTCCTATGTATTCCATCACTAGCATCCAGCAGGTTAGGAAATACACTCAGCCCCTCTTAACCAAGTTCTGCTTCCTCCAGTCCAACTCAAATCCACACGCTTTCATCCAAATCTACTTTCTTCCTGAAGAACAAGGAGGTAGCTATGGCTGAAGAACTCAAGAAATCTGTCTGACTGGCCCCCTCTTAGGTGCCCACATGACTTCTGATTCTCTTAGAGGATCTTAAGTTGCCCTGAGTGAGGTGGCTTGAACTGTTTCTCCACCTAAAGACTTGCTAAATTTCTGCAGAATCACAGAATGGTGATTCCCTTTCCTACTTCTGTCCCTAAATGTTTGGGAGTTGCTAAAGACAAATTAACTGCATTGACTACAATGACAACTGGGGGAAAGCCTCAATCAGGAAAAATAAAAGTCCTCTGAGTTAGAAACATCTCCTGACTGTGATCAAAACTACTGCCTATTTTTCTAGGGCTTGATGTGCCTGTTTGAGAAACCTGCTTATCTTTCAGACTCTCCACCCAAAATTCATCTGAGTTACATGTTTTCAATTCCAGCACAGATGGGCAGAACGACAAAGGAAGCTCTATGCTCTGAGGCCAGCTGTTTATTTCAGGGATGGCAACTCCTAATACAAGGCCAACAATGATTTCCTTTGTGTGCCCTTTTCTGTTTTCTGGAATCTGCTAGGATCCTATCAACAAAACAGCAAGAAGCAGTTTTAAGAGCTTCATTGCAATTATCTAGAAGTACTGGCTACCTGATGTTTGCGGTGTTCATCCTGACAGGCAAACATATATAAATACTTACATAGCTCTTTTGGTCGTGTCTTGTTTTACTTTCCTGGGGAGAGATGAGGTTTCTGTAAAACCTTGTAAGTTATGTCTGACAAGAGGTCTTGCCTAAGACTTTTTTTTTTTAAGTTTGTTTATTTACATTGAGAGAGAGAGAGAGAGAGAGAGAGAGAGGGAGGGAGTGTGCGCGCGCGAGCAGGGGAGGGGCAGAGAAAGGAGAGAGACAATCCCAACCAGGCTCCACTGACAGCACGGAGCCATATGAGGGGTTCGATCCCATGAACCCCTGAGATCATGACCTGAGCCAAAATCAAGTCAGATGTTTAACCAACTGAGCCACCCAGGTGCCCCTTATCTAAGACTTTTTAAATGTGTTTTTCTTGGAGTGCCTGGGTGGCTCAGTAGGTTGACTGTCTGACTCTTGATTTCGGCTCAGGTCATAATCCCAGGGTCATGGGATCAAGCCCCTCAAGAGCTCTGCAATGAGCCTGGAGCCTGCTTGGGATTCTCTCTCTCTCCCTCTCTCTCTCTGCCCCTCTCCCACTATGCACGCTCTCTCTCTCTCAAAACAAACTTAAAGAAAAAGAATAAAGATGAAAGAAAAAGCTTGATACTGATAAATGTCATCTTTGGTTGGTTTGATATTGCCTACACTCTTTTTGTCATGTTTAGAATTTTTGTTTTTAGGAGTTTTATTCTTTTTGCAAGACAAGGCGTGAAAATATTTGAGATATTTTTCAAAATATTCTAGTTTTCTGAATAAAATATCATTTTCACTTTCCTGATATAGCTGAGGTATATTCTGATGATTAAGGGAGACTTCCACTTCTTATTTGATTGTCCAGCTTTATGCTTTCTTTGATGACGACTTGTTCTAAATTTTCCTTTACAGCCATCAGAGTTTTCAAACTGGTGCTCACCTGGTTACAAATGATGATACTTAAGACAGACAAAAGTAAGCTCCATTCACCACATTATAAACGTTTAAGTCATCACCATAGGCGTACAAACCTACAGTAGGTGCTATCTTTGGTCATACCTCAAAAAAGGTTCATTGGAGAAGGGAGCTACAAGTCCTTGAAAAGAAAAAAAATTAAACTACTATATGAGCAAGTACATAACAGGTGATCAGATGAAGATGATTTTATCAAAGAGTAACTATGCAATATTCTTCTAGTAATATTACAGATAGTACATATTACAATACTCTGATTTCAATACAAGTAGTTTTGGATATGTCTAGCAACACTGTAAGATAATTAAGCTGTAACTGGTAGTGACTTGATGTACTTTAGGTAGAAATGATCACTTTCCTAAGCATGCACTCCCTAAACAAAGTGCAGCCTGTGATTTGATTTTTAAGCAGAAAAAAAAAAGGTTTGTTTCCAACTTGCCAATTTAGTGAAGTTTAAAGAAGAGAATGTTTCTGTTTCATAGAGTATATCAAAGAGGTATGTGATGTTTTAAGTAAGAAAGCAGAGGATCAAAGATGAAACTTCACCTGGGGATCATGCACCTAGAAGAAACATCATTTTAAAACTATAGACCCATCAAATCACCAAAAACTAAAGATGCCAATTTACAATAACAGCTGTGGCCATCTAATAACATACCACAAAACCAACCAAGTCATGTCCTGCTATGAGGTACTAACAAATATCTATGTAAAGTCCCCCTCCTAAGACCTGCATATTACCTATAATAGTAATTTACACTTGTATGGTGTTTCCACTTTCAAAATGTTTTCACATCCCATATCAATAATAATAAAAAAGGATGTTATGTGATGTGCCAGATGCGGCTGTAATGTAAACTGAGAGGGGAAATGTCGACCATCAGGCAGTGGTTGCAGGCAGGATAGCTTTGCCTTTAGTACACTGTATTACGTGAAGATAAACTCCAGACAATGAAGCTGGGCTCCAATCAAAACAAAATCAAATAAGGCTGACAAAACCAACTAAAAGCCAAGGCAAGAGAAGCACATTGGGTATGTGAATCAAATGTCTACCTACTGACCTACACAATAACAGGGAAGGAATAAAAATAGAACACAAGTCTAGATTCCACTGGTTAATTTAAACTGCTTGTCATTTCATCTTTAAATCTGCCACTCCAACTGATCGGGGTTGGTAGCAACAAGGAAATAGAGTGTGCTTTACAGAAAGGACCTAGTAGGAAGGAAAGAGAGAGAAAGCTATGCACCAATATACTCACTAAGCCACATGGCACATCTCCAAAGCTAAACAGAATGACCCCAGAATACAAAACACCAAACTGTGAGGTGGCTAGGGCAGCCTTCCTTTAGGACTGCTCCCTTTCTTGGGCTCTTTCTCACCTTGTCTACTACCTCCCTATTTACAATTTATTAGTCCCCTCACCTGACATTCCTACTCCCCAATCCTCCACTCTCAAGAAAGAAGCTTCAGTGTAAATCAGCTGAGGTCAGATATGCCTTTTTTTTTTTTTTTTAATTTGAGACAGAGAGATAAAGCACACATGCAAGCAGGGAAGAGGGAGAGACAGAGACAGAGACAGAGAGACAGAGAGAGACAGAGAGACAGAGAGAGAGAGAGAGAGAGAGAGAGAGAGAGAGAATCTTAAGCAGACTTCATGCCGAGCTCTATTTCCAGGTTCGAGCCCATGATCCTGGGATCATGACCAGACCCGAAATCAAGTCAGACACTCAACCGACTGAGCCACCCAGGTGCCCCAAGGTCAGATATTCTCAACTAAAATGTAACATATAGGGGCACCTGGGTGGCTCAGTTGGTTAAGCATCCAACTTTGGCTCAGATCATCATCTCCCAGTTCATGAGTTTGAGCCCTGCATCTAGGTCTGTGGTATCAGCCAGAGCCCACTTCTGATCCTCTGTCCTCCTCTCTCTCTGCTCCTCTCCACTCACACTCTCTCGCTCTCAAAAATAAATATTTAAAGTATATCAAATAAAATAAAGTTTAACGCACAATATCAGATGTCTGGAAGTGACCTCAGAAGGGCTTTTCCCCTAATTTTTCACCCGCTGCATCAATTCTCCTATAATTGCCACACATGGAATCCAGTCGAGTAAACACCTCCCCTGATTGTAAATCAAGGCTTCCTGGGGCAGCCCATTCCATTTCTGGACTGTTCTGATCATTAAAAGGTTCTCAGTCATGCTAAACAAAATTAGCCCCCTATGGTTTCTCCTCACTTGAGAAATATGAAACAAGTCCTTCTCCTCCTGGCAGCCTTTCACTTTATTTAAATACATCTGTCACCTCCCCCACTGAGTACCACCTCCCTGCAGTTCAAATATGCCCAACTGTTCCTCATATGACATGATTTATAGGCCCCTAATCATGTTGCTCATCCTCTCTTGAACATGTTGCAGTTCAGTAAAGTCCCTCTTCCAAAGTATGGAAGACAATATTGCAGGAAGTCCCTCTTGCCCAGAATTAAGGACAATATTGCAGGAATGGCCTAAATATGGAATAAAAAAGCCTTTGTCTACCATCAAAAGAATTATAGGCATCAAGGATGGAATGAACAAGAGAAGGATTTCTATTGTTACTATCAGACTGTGAGGTGGGGAGGTGGGGAGATGGGGGGGGCGGGGGAAGGTGTGAAAGAGAGTTCACCATGCTTTGCATTCTGTGATTTTGGCATTAGATTTAAATTTTTTTTTCATGTTTATTTACTTTTGAGAGAGACAGAGCATGAATGGGGGAGGGGCACAGAGAGAAGGAGACACGGAATCTGAAGCAGGCTCCAGGCTGAGCTGTCAGCACGGGGTGGGGGGAGCCTCGAAGTCACAAGCGATATCATGACGTGAGCCGAAGTCGGACGCCCAACCGACTGAGCCACCTAGGCGCCCCTTGGAATTAGATTTTAAAAACACAAATGAGAACCCACTGTGTGCAGCGTTCTCTGCTAGGCACTTTTGGAAAAACAAATCAGTAAAATACAGCCCTGAAAGAATCCCACAAACCATCATCTATCCCTTATCCCCTCCTCTTCAGGCAAATCACAATCACACAGGTCTTTCTGATGAGGCAGATTTGAATTACTCATCCATGTTAAAACGCCTGGCTGGGGCTAGAGACCCCAGCCACCCACCCACTCAGCCTCAGGATGATGAGCTTGACCTGACCCCAGAAAAGGTCATGGAAGTATTCTATATGCTTGTGACAGTGGCCCCACTGACTCATCACGCCATCCTGACTCTTGTACGCTGTACCCCCCTCTTCCCAGTCTAAGAGCTCTCCCCTCTTCTCAAAATACAGCCCTCTCCTCCTTCGTCGGCCCAGATCCCCTGATGGTACACATCTATAATCTATATTACCCCTGACCCTGAGATGGACTCGCCCAGTTTCTGCTGACTGGCAGCTCCTGAGGACAGGGCTTGTCTCCCCACCAGAGTCGCGAGCACCTTGCATTCTCTTTGCCCCGGTCACTGTTAGCAACCACCACCAGTAAGGACACACATGGTGAGGCTTTTACAGAATCCAGAACTGAAAGCCCTGGGGATCTTCCATTCTACAGCTGACAAGGGAAGCCCAGAAAGTCAACTGACCCTTTTGAGGTAACAGAGGGACCCTGGTGATAGTGTGTATGCTGTCTTGATTTCCTGGCTCACTTCTCCTAACGCGGGAGGAGGTTTTTAAAATCTAAACACTTTCTGTGCATTTACAGAATCAGCCTGGGACCGGCTTCATATTTTAAGAAAGAAGTCTACAAACCTCAACGCCCACCACACTTAGTATATAAGACACGCCCCCTCATCGCTAACTGCCTATCACAGAGCTGGCCAGAGCGCCGTTCTCCCACAGTCCCTCCGGCAGAGGGCGAGGATTCGAAGCGCAGAATTTGGCGGTTCTCGATTTTCGCTCCTCAGGGCCCTCCCACGGCCCGGGCTCGCCAGCCCTGTTACAAGGCCGAGGGGCAGGGGGCAAACCTGAGGCGACACCGGCGGCTGGGCCCCGCCCCCGCTTACCCGGCCCGGCCAGCCCCGAGACCGGCGTGCACTCGCTCCCGAGCGACCCTCGGGGTGCAGACTCCACCGCAGGAGCCCCGAGACGGGGAGGCGGCCCGGCCTTCCGGCCGCGTGCCCCGCGTAGAAAACGGGCTCCGGCGGCCCCCAGCGCCAGAAGGGGGCTGAGCGGAAGCTGGGGGGCCAGACGTACCCGCGCCGCGTCCTGCGCCACGCCCCCGACCCAAGCCACGCCCCAGGCCGTGCTCTCCCTTGCGCGCCTTCCCGGTTCTTTCTTCACCCTGCGCTCCAGCTCTTCCACCTTTCCGCCCCTCCCCCCTTACTCCCGCGCCGAGTGCCCCTCCCTCCCGGCTCCACCCCGTCCTCCATTCCAGCTTCCAGGCCTCGCCAGGACCGACGTAGTGACCCCACCGTTCGGCCCTGCACGTTGTTGGTTTGAGCTCCGTGTGGTTAAAGCATTCGTACCACCCAAGAGTGAGCAATTCAGTGTAATAACATGAGCTGACAGAAAACCTACTGGTGCCAGGCTCTGTTCCAAGTAAGTTACCAGTATTGTGCCCTTTTAACAAATTGGAAGACTGAGGCCAAGGTGATTAAAAAGATTAAGACTGATGGATAAAAAGGAAAGTGGTATATCCATACAACGGAATATTACTGAGCAATAAAAAGGAGCCAACCGCTGCTGATACATTCCATAACTTGGATGAATCTCAAAAACGTCATGCGAAGAGAAAAAAGCCAGACACAAAAGAAAACATACTTAATAATGCCATTTATATGAAATTCTAGAAATGGCAAATCAATAGCGACAAGAAGCAGGTCAGTGGTTGCCTGAGGCTGGAGATGGGGCAGGAAGGAAATCTTGGAGGTGATGAAAGTATTCCAAAACTTTATTGTGATGGTGGTTGCACAACTGTGCACCCTTACCCAAATGTATCAAGCTGTATGCTTAAAATGGGTGATTTTTGTGGTATGTTAAATGTCCCTCAAAAAACTGCAAAAAAAAAAAAAAAAAAAAGGAGGGGGAGGACAAAAAAGAGAACTCTGGGTAACACCAAGGGTGAATGGAGAAGAAACAGGAAAGGTAAAGAGGAGTCAGAGAGGTGTAAGTAAGAAATAGAGATAGCACCAAAACCAGGTGGAGAGACTAGTGTGTGGCGCATTGTAGATGCCAAATAAATTCTTGTTGAATGAATAAATACGCAGTGTCTAGAGGGAGGAAGTGGTCAACGTGCCACAGAGAGATTGTAGAGGATGAGAACTCTAAAGAAGCCCTGGAAGGTTGAGCTAGAACCAGGGAGAGCAGCCTGAAGACGAAAAGTCGCCCGTTTTTTCTGTGTCTGTGTTCTGAAAGGTTCCAGGGAGAGAGATGTAGGAGTATGGTATGCGTGGGCAGATCACCTGCCCTACGTCCGGTTCAGTTAATGGTAATACGGTTGTAAACAAAACCAATGGAATATTGGGCTCATTGTGATTTTCCTGTTTACAAAATCCATCATAGTTTTAAAATTGTCAAAAAAAATGCTTTTTTTAAATAGGGTTCAATCGTATGAAAACATTTTGCAGTATTTTTAATGCTGCTTGACCATTGGCTTGAAAAGGTAGTTAATGATGATCTGTCCCATATTCTGAATTTTTGAAGTACAGGTTCAAGGCTTTAGAAGAGTGACAATCATAGAAGATATGTCCCCTGCAGTGCAAATTTTCTGACAGTGGTTTACACATGTATGATTAGCAGTGTGCTGTGGTATTCAGCAAAGCCAGCCCACAGTCGAGGCTTTCCAAACCTCATGCTCTGACTTGCAGGACCTGAGTCACAATGACTGATGGAAGAGGGTATTGCCTGTTAAGGGCTGGTGGACTGATTAATGTTCTCAGCATGAAGCTTTGGGCCTTTAACCCTGACAGATCATTAGCTCACAGAAAATGTCCAGCCTCCGGGGGTCATGGTTGTTATTACAAACTAATAAATACATGAAAACATAAAACAGAGCAAATGGCCTTTTTATGTACTGGAGATATTTAAAAACTAAACTGCATATTTCCATGAATATAGAGTCCTGTTTGTAGCATAAATCCTCCCTTAGCTTTTAGAAAGTAGGAGCAGAGACCATTAGAAGAGCCATACTTCACTGTTAATGTTGCATTAAATTTTAACCACTGCAGTCATGGTTAAGGAGATATTTTCATTATAATCTGGTACATTCAGGACCTTGCAACTTAGTTCAGGGTGCACGCATTTTTGGCAAATTGATTATATTCATGTTGGCTTCTTACTCAAAGGATATGAATGTTTTACGTTTGATAAAACTTAATCAGTCCTTAAGGTTATTTACATGTTAGAAAAGATAAAAGCCTCAGACACAGACTAATACATATTATATGGGGAAAATATTAAGCCCCTGTAGGAAGAAAATCAGCCACTGTTTCTTTGTTGTTAAGTACAATATGTTCCAGTGAAAAATAGACATACCACTATAAACTGATAGTACATAAAAAAAGGAAACCAAATGCTCACCACTTCTGGAATCATTGTCTGTTTCGTTAATTTCTACTTTATATCTTCCTGGAAATAAAATATGAATTAGCTAACAAAAAGACAAATGCAGTAACGGGGAAATAATCAAGGGGAAAGGGCAGACTACAACTATTCCAGAAATAGATGCCACTTTAGTCACTGGGATGGGGTCAGAGGTCTGGGCTCCCTGGTGCTAAGTAAGGCCCAAGGGGAAACTTGGTAAACCTGACATAAGTGTCAGAAGAAAAGAAAAAATGTGTGTGGGATCTCCCAGAAAACTAGTAAATTTTAGAAACGTGTTAAAATTGAATCAGGTCCCATTCTCTTTGACCATTAGACTGTGGTTCTTTAGTGACACTTTGCTATGAGCTGAACTGTGTGTCCTCCCCCCTCTACACACATTAATACGTTGAAGCCCTAACCACCCCCCCCCCCCCCCCCCGCAGTGTGACTGTATCTGGGTAGGGTCTTTAGGAAGTAATTAAAGTTGAATGAGGTAATAAAGGTAGGACCTAATTCCAAAGAACTGTGGCCTTATATGAAGAGAGATCTTTCTTTCTCTCTCTCTCTCTCTCTCTCTCTCTCTCTCTCTCTCTCTCTCTCTCTGCCATCTGAGGACACAGAAAGAAGGCAAGCTACGAAGAGAGCCCTCACCAGAACCTGACCATGCTGACACCCTGATTTTGACCTTCCAGCCTCCAGAACTGTGAAAAAATTAATTCCTATTATTTAAGCCACCCAGTCAATAGTATTTTGTTATGGCAGCCCAAGCTGACTAATACACGCTTTGACATAACAAATGTTGTCACCCATAAGACGTGAGAACACAGAATGCAATCAAATGTCAAGAAAACTGGGTCTGATCCTGGCCCTATATCTCCTTCCATGACTTGTCAATGTAGAAGACAGTAGATTCTAATTAGATATTTTTACCTGTCCTATAAACTGCAAATAGATAAAGTTGACTCTTCTTCAATGTCACACACCAAAGTCATATGTGCTCTTTAACAAACTGTACAGTAAGCCTATTCACATCAGTCTGTTTTTAATAAGTTAAAAAACAAAGCAAGGTATCTACATAGATGTCCCAAACTGTGAGACTGATTAATTAAATTATGGTGGGGGTATCTGGGTGACTCAGTCAGTTAAGCATCCAACTCTTGATTTCAGCTCAGGTAATGAATGATCTTGCAGTCTGTAAGCCTCAAGTCAGGCTCTGGGCTGTCAGCATGGAGCCTACTTGGGATTCCCTCTCTCCTTCTCTCTCTGTCCCTCCCCAGTGCACTCGCTCTCTCTCTCTCTCTCTCTCTCTCAAAATAAATAAACTTAAAAATAAATAAATAAATAAATAAATAAATAAATAAATAATGGTGCTTTGACGCCATAACTATGAACTCTTGGTTTTGTTGTTTTTTTTTTAACATTTATTTATTTTTGAGAGAGAGAGACAGAGCATGAGCTGGGGAGGGTGGGGCAGAGAGAGGGAGACACAGAATCCTTGAGCTGTCAGCACAGGGCCCAATGCAGGGATCAAACCCACAAACTGTGAGATCATGACCTGAGCTGAAGTCGGCCCCTGAACCGACTGAGCCACCCAGGCACCCCGTATGAACTCCTGTCTTAAGAAATTTTGAAAAATAGAGGCGCCTGGATGGCTATCAGAAGCGTCGACTTCAGCTCAGGTCAAGATCTCGCGGTTCGTGAGTTCGAGCCCCGCGTTGCTCTGTGCTGACAGCTCAGAGCCTGAAGCCTGCTTAGGAATCTGTGTCTCCTTCTCTCTCTCTCTCTCTGCCCCTCCCCCACTCACACTCTGTCTCTGTCTCTCTCAAAAATAAATAAACGTTAAAAAAATTTTTTTAAAAAGAAATTTTGAAAAATATTTATAATATTAAGTAAAATAATATATAAAGACATAATCTGATTACAATCACATAAAAGAAACTATAAAGATAATGTAAAAATGAAAGCAGCAATAGGTAGTTTGAAATATGAGTTACTTTTGCCTGCATGTTAGTCTCTGAAATGTTGCTAGATTTTTTTTTATTATTTACAATTTTCAAAATAAATTCAAAAGCACCTATGGAGAACTGTCTTTTTATTACCAAATTGACTGTGCCTTTTGTTAGTTATTGAAGAGTCCAATTGTGATTAAAGTTACATTTGATTTATAGTGTTGTCATTTCAAATACACAGAGTCAAAAATGACTAAATTGAAATAACCAAGTGTTTCAATTTTAATGAGATCTGAAAGCTAACTTAGCTAAATGTCTTCAAAAGACAAGGTCAAGATAAATGTTGGCGTGATCGGATCTCCTCATCTCACTTGTCCCATGTGTCAAGATGAAATGAGAGCATACTCTTAGAAAAAGGAAAGCATTCAACCCCCACCAAAGCTAGATTCTGATCACTAAGCATGAGTGAATAACAGAGGCCTTGTATTTATTTATTCACTTAGTTGTCATTCATTCAGTTGACACTTACTACTTAGTATGGGGCAGTGATTTAAAGCATGGACTTCAAAGCCAACTGCCTGGATTTAAATCTCTATCACTTACCAGAGTTCTGATCCCATGTAACAGTCAAGATAAGTTAGATTTGCTATGGTGTTTCAGTCAGTTTGGGCTGCTGTAACAAAAATACCATAGATTGGGCAGCCTATAAATAACAAATGTTTCTCTCCCACAGTTCTGGAAGCTGGAAAGTCTGAGATCAAGGCACTAACAGATTCACTATCTGGTGCGAGCCCATTTCATGGTTAATAAACAGCTATCTTCTCACTGTGTCATCCACGGCAGAAAAAGCTAGGGAGCTCGCTGGGGTCGCTTTTATAAGGGTGCTAATACCACTCATGAAAGGGATCTGCCCTCATGATCTAGTCACCACCAAAGTCCCTACCACCTCGAAATACCATCACATTGGGGATTAGATTTTCAACTAATTGAGTTTGGGGGAGGGGCTATATATTTAAGTCTGTACCATGTGTAACAGATGACAACTGAAATCTCTGTTACTTAAAACACCTTGTTAAAAAAAATTTTTTTTAAACACCTTGATATATTCCTACTCAAGCTACATTTCCCATGTGAGGGAGAGAGCTGTGCCCTACATAATCACTCAGCGATCCAGGGTGATAGAGACTCTAGCATCTTTAGCTGTGTATATACATGTCAGCATCTTGAGTCCTGGAGGGTCTCATACCAGCAACCCAATGCTTCAGGGGTGTCTGGGTGGCTCAGTTAGCTGAGCATCCAACTCTTGATTTCAGCTCGGGTTGTGATTTCATGGTTGTGAGACTAAGCCTGGAGTCAGGCTCCCTACTGGACATGGAGCCTGCTTAAGGCTCTATCTCCCTTTCCCTCTGCTCCTCCCCTGCTCATGCTTGTGCTGTCTCTCTCTCTCTCTGTCTCAAATAAAAAGAAATGCTTCAGCGAAGAAGTGACTCATAGCACAGAAGTGATGCATATCAATTCTACTCATTGCTTATTGTCACAAGACCACCTAACTCCAAGAGGGTAAGAAAATCATCCTCCCACATGCTTAGATAGGAGACCCAGGGAAGGGTGAACACTAAAAGCCTCTATGAAAAATTGAGCAAATTACTTAGCCTCTTTGTGGCTCCATTTCTTTATCTGTAGAATGAAGATAATAATAGTGTATAGCTTATAAAGTTATTGTGAGGATTAAGTTAATGTACATAAAGCACTTTGAACTGTGTTTAACACTAATACTCAATGAAAGCTATTATTATTATGTACCAGTCATCGTGCTAAGCAGTAGGGACAAAAGATGAATTAGACAGCTCTCTCTACCCTAGGAGTTCACACATTAGAGAATAAATATATATAAGTAATGATTCCACAGGAAATCTGATTAATATCACTCGGGAAAGTGATCTTACTTCTGAGTAGTCTTAGTAACGCAGATAAACAGAACAGCATGGGAAAGTGGAACACAGGCTGTGGAATCAGTCAATTCTTAATTTGACCCTTGGCTTTGCCACTTACTGGCTGTAACTTAGACGAGTGACTTAACCTCTCTGAGCCTCGATATCCTTCCCTGTAAAACAGGAACTTAAAAACATTCACCTGAGATTAGTTAGGATGAAATGTGAAACAGGTAGCATAATGTGCAACGTGTAGTTCAATTGATAGGAGCCATTATTTTGAATATATTCTTAAACACTCTAGACAGAAACTTTCCCTGTTCTATTCATTTCAAATCAGTAAACATGCATAGAGCGCCTATGTGCCTATCCGTACTCACTGGGGAATATAAATTTAGCTGGCTTGTCTTTTTCAGGTCACATCAAGTAAAGCATAACATGAAAAATAAGACAGAAAAAAAAAAACAAAACACTACATAATCCCAAATCCTACATATGCCTTGATCTAGCCTTCCCCCACCGCCCACTCCCCCTCTACTCTCTCCAGAATCCAACCCCACTTAGATTCTTCCCAATCATTTTGCAAGTTTCCAAGGGGCATCCTGTGGTTTCTCCAAGATCCAGGCTTCTTTCCTTCCTCTTTGCTCATCTTCCTGCAATGAACCCCTAGAGAGGGCCCTTCAGCTCCCACCAGCTCCACTGCCCCCTCACTGAAATGCATAAAATGGTTCACACAGGGAAAGACAGGATGCTCTGTGGTAAATCAGCCATTGTGGACATCCTTTAATTAACTTTTAATTCACAAATAAGATCTCAAGCTGTACATCACATTCCTATGAATATTCACTTATCTTTGGTCAAGAATCTTCTCTGTAACCAATCTTTTATTTCGTGTAGCTGTGTGGGTTAGCACAATCGAGATGAGTATTCACTGTTAGCCAAAAGTCGAGTTACAAATCTACCCAACCAGGGTCGCCTGGACGGCTCAGACAGTTGGGTGTCCGACTTCGGCTCAGGTCATGATCTCACAGCTTGTGAGTTCGAGCCCCACATCGGGCTCTGTGCTGACAGCTTGGAGCCTGGAGCCTGCTTCAGATTCTGTGTCTCCCTGTCTCTCTGCTCCTCCCCTGCTCACTCTATCTCTCTGTCTCTCTCTCTCTCAAAAATAAATAAACATTAAAAAAATTTTTTTAAAAATCTACCCAACCAGATGACCCCTCTTCTGTCATAAGTTAAAAAAAAATGACATCAAATACCATAAAAAGATAGACAGTCTGTATTTTTTTTGATGCGAGTTCCTAATAAATAATTACCTATATACTTCTTTTGTAGAATCCCTAAGATCCTACAAACAATAGAGTCATAGTTTATAACATAGCTATAAATTAATAACCTTATTGAAATATTTTTCGATGGGATTAGATTAGGTCTTCCCAAGCCACCAGCCTGAGTACAATTGTACCAGAAAAGCAACAGTATCAGAGGATCTTGGGACTAGAGGTTCTGCCTCACTAGTCCATTCAGCTTCTTGATGAACAGCTAGGAGTTGAGGGAGGAGTGTGTCATACACTTCACTTATTCTGCCCCTAGGCACTGACAGCCGCCAAAGACACCGCGTGTTGCTTTTTCCTTGACATCCACGGTCACCTCCCCACTGCACAGTGCTGCTCTGCGGCAGAATTCTGGGCCTCTGGGTGAGGCTCAGCTGCTGAAATCACTCCTTCCCCACCCAGGTACCTGATCTGGAGAGAACCTCAGGCTTCTACCTGTCTCTAGCTCCAGGAACCTGGTGTGTCCCAGCAAGCTTTATCCGTCTCGGTGCTTCTCTGGCATCAGCCAAGTTCATGGGGAGGCAGCTTGGAAGACCCTCCAGAGGAGGTGAGCCCCAGTTGCCTAGCTAGGGTGAGGTTGTGTCTCCCTCAGTTGGTGGCCAAGCCCTCAACTACCAGTCACCTGATCTAAGACCCTGCCTGCTTCCTTCCTGCTTAGCGAGATTTCTCTAACGGGAGGTGCAAATGTTTTCCTTGTATCCGTTTTCCGAGAGGTACCCAGTGTAAGTGCGAGTGTGTGTGTCTGTGTGGATTTTCATTTAGGGCAGTGTCTAGTACTGTTTCTCAGTGTAGATTTATGTTTACTTAAAACTGTGAACTCGCTTTCCTGACTGACTTTTCCCTTTTGTAATAAACACCTTTGGTTTAAAAAATTATTCTTATTTTCTGTATTCATTCCAGAGGTATTTATTTCTGCCGAAGTCGTGACAGTGATGAATAATCTGGCTCTAACAGAACTTACATTCTATTGGGTTAGACAAATGTTGAAGAACTAATACCATAATTTTTAAATTACAATTACGGTAAGTGCTAAAAAGGAGGAAAACGAATTGCTAAGAGAGGATATGACAAGTCACCTGACTTATCCAAAGAGGGAGAAAGGCTTTCTAGAAGGGGTGCTGATTGAGCTGAACTCTGAGGGATAGGTAGAAAATAACTGGGCAAAGGACGTGTATGGGGTGGAGGAAAGCACCATACTAGAGAGCATTGCAGGAAGTTGAAACAACATGTGCAAAGGACACTGACTGCTCTCAGGAGCTGAAAGAAAGTGACTGAAATGCAAAGATCCAGGAGGAGCATGCCTAAGAGGAAGCTGGTGAGAAGGCAGAAGGCAGAAGACAGATCCTGAAGGGCCTGTTCACTACACCAAAGACTCTGGTCTTTACCTTATGAGCTGTGGCAAGAATTAGTGAGTGTAAACAAGAGAGTTATATGATTCTTTTTTTTAAGAGATGGTTCTAACTACTGTGTGGGAAAAGCATGGAGGGAGGAAATAGAATTGGGAAGTTATTTCATTAGTCTTAACTGAGAGGTGATATTGGATTGACCTAGCTTGTGACTAGAGATGGACAAAACTGGGCAGTTTTGAGATATATTTAGGAGGTAGAATTCACAAACAGCTAAGGCCTGAAAATTCAAACTAGTAGACATGAATTTAAGTTTAAAAAGGGAAAAAACCTAGTAAGGTTGAGGAAAGTCCCTACTTAGAAAGGGTGGCAGGGGCGCCTGAGTGGCTCAGTCCGTTAAAGCATCTGACTTCAGCTCAGCTCATGATCTTGCAGTTTGTGAGTTTGAGCCCTGTGTCAGGCTCTGTGTTGACAGCTCAGAGCCTGGAGCTCATTTCGGACTCTATGTCTCCCTCTCTCTCTGCCCGTCCCCTGCTCACAGTCTGTCTCTCTGTCCTTCAAAAATAAATAAACATTAAAACAATTTTTTTTTTAAAAGAAAGGGTGGCAGAGTTCACTTTGAGATAATAGCATTATGCAAAGACTAGAGGGTGTTACGGGAAAGTCATATTTTATTCCTAAAACTTAAAATTCTGGGTTGTTGGATCTATCTATCTATCTATCTATCTATCTATCTATCTATCTATCTATATCTTTTATGTTTCATAAAATAATAATTTATAAATTATACATCCATTTCATAAACATTCATATATTGTATGAATACATATTCATGTTATATTTATGAATATCTGTGTGTTCAAAATGCACCCATAAGAACAATAAGGAACTCTTGAGATGTTCAGGGCAAATTCCTGTTGAAGACCAATTGGGCTACTCAACATGGTTGGTCTGCTTGGGAAATAATAGAAGTAACTACTTAGAGAATGTGTTTATATTACACAATTTATATCTGTCTATTTATTGCTACTTTATTTCTTCTTCATTCCTTGGAGAAGGACCTATAACAACTAAAGCTATTGGTCTCCAGGGAAGCCAGACACAGATACAGCAGTTGGAGAGAAAAATCTCTCCTGTGTCTCCGTTTCCCTTAACCTTCTGGAATCGGATTCATTCCTGGCACTTGAGAAGGTCTGATGAGTGAAAGATGAGTTGTGGCCATCTGGTACTTCTGGGGAAGTGCCATTGGGTCATAAAGAGAAAAACTGGGTAAGGAGTTAGGAAATAGGAGCCCTACCCCCTGTTCTAGACCTGGCTTCCTGGATTGCCTTAAGTGGATTACTTGACTCCCTGGGCCTTAGTTTTTGAGCAGGAGAATTTGAACTCGACTACGTCCAGGATTCCCACAGTACTTGTTCTGTGACTCAAAGGGAGAATACAAAGTCTCCTACCTAATACTTCACAGACAGGGTCTCTCTAGTCATTCATTAATTCGTTTGACAAACGAGAACCACTGTGTACCAAGTATGACCATTGGCATGAGGCACATAGCAGTGAACATAGACAAACATCCTCATGGGGTTTACATTCTAGTGTTGACAGTGGCTCTATTCAAACTCTGACATTTTTAATATACAGTTAAAAGAAGATGTTTTGGGGTTTTGTTTGTTTTTTAACACTAGTCAGAAAAAGTTTGTTCTTTCAATACTTGTCTCAGGCAGCATCTTCTTCCTTAAGAAGGCCATCCCTCTGAAGACTCAGAAAGGGCAGAGTAGTCCCTTCATCTGTAAGTTATAGCGTTCTGTTCTAGGAGATTTATTCATAAATTGTATGTATATTTACATATTAATAGACACAAATAATCATTCCTATTGAAAGTCAATATTGGCATTGGTCATCTCAGTCAGACTATAAATTCCTTGCAGAAGTGACCACTTAGTCTCAGACAGTTGGTGAAGTGCTGGGCCCCAATAGGTGCCCAGTGCACACTTGCTGAACAGCTCTGTGCTATGGGAACGTGTTGGAGCGATTAACCCCTGCCCTCACTGACTTGTCCGGGAAGAGCCCTCAGAGCAGGATTACACCTAAGGAGAATAAAAATGAGAAGCCCAGGGGCGCCTGGGTGGCTCAGTCCGTTAAGCATCCGACGGTCCGTGAGTTCGAGCCCCGCGTCTTCGGGCTCTGGGCTGATGGCTCAGAGCCTGGATCCTGCTTCCGGTTCTGTGTCTCCCTCTCTCTCTGCCCTCCCCCGTCCATGCTCTGTCTCTCTCTGTCTCAAAAATAAATAAACGTTAATAAAATAATTAAAAAAAAAATGAGAAGCCCATAGAATCAGAACCATGGACCAGTGATCATTTCTTTGCTACTCCTGGCCTCATAATCCAGCAGTTGAAAAAAAATGACGGCAACTATACAGATTCTCCTTTGGCACCCACATTCTGCACTCCTGGTTTGAAAATTCCTTCTACGAAGAACAGTACAGCTTTGGGATCCACAAATCATCCCTTATCAGAAACAAACAGTTCATCAAATGATTTGGAAATGAAAGATTGTACATCGCTCGTTTTAATTCAGAGAAGCGTTTTGAGAGTTTTGCAGATCCCTCTTCTCCTGTAATTTCTTCTTACGAGAATCTGCTGAGAACATCTACACCTCCAGAAGTAACTTCCATTCCAGAAGATATTCTCCAGAGGCTATCAAAATACAACTCAAACCTAGCTACTCCAGTGGCAGTGAAAGCCGGGCAATTCACATTGCCCTACAGCTTTCCCCCTTTTTATTATTATTTTTTAAATTTAATGTCCATTTATTTTGAGAGAGGGAGAGCACGAGCAGGGGAGGGGAGGGGCAGAGAGAGGGAGACACAGAATCCGAAGCAGGCTTCAGGCTCTGAGCTGCCAGCACAGAGCCCAGGGTGGGCTCAAACCCACAGCCATGAGATCATAACCTGAGCAGAAGTCAGATGCTCAACAGACTGAGCCACCCAGGTGCCCCTGGATTTTCCCCTTTTAAAAAACCAACCCATAGTAAAGGTGAACATGGACACTGAAAAAGAAAAGAAAAAAGCTGGAATCCCACTCATGGGCTCTTGCCAGGTTTCCTTTGCTCTGCCTGCCCTTTCTCGCCCCCAGGTTTGTTTCCCTGCCCAAAGCTCAGGCTTGCTCAGGTCCTGCTTCCGCAGCTGTCAGCTCTCCAGGGCAGACCATGGTTCTCTTCTCAGGGGTGCATTCCAGCACATGGGCCTCCCAAGTGGGGAGGGCACATCACAGGGAATACCCTAGAAATCCACTGAGGTGTGAGAAGAAAATACTCGAATACACACACATACACATTTACTTTTTATCAAAAAAAAAAAAGGAGGAAAAATTAAGATTTACTTACATTTCATGCGTGGATTGACATCGGCACCCTCACTCGGTATGCATGTCTGGTGGCCTCTCAGTGCATATGGTACCCTGGTCACTTTAAGGGAAAGGGGTAAGGGGAGTTTCCACAGTAAAGACAGGGTCACTGAGGGTTCAGTGAGGTAGATTTACAGATTACGTTATCTGGTTTTAACTAACTTGCCCTCACAAAGTAGAAAGGTGGCTTTAAAAGATTCTTACAAAAACAAACAAACAACAAAAAACAAGAACAAAACAACAACAAACAAAAAACGACAGCTGGAATATAATGCCAACAATATAACAAATACTTACATAGCATTTACTACACACCAGCCACTATCCTAAGTGCTTTGTCTCTATTAATTCATTTAACCTGCACAAAAAACCCAGGGAAGATGGGACTTTTTTACTCCATTTTAAACACGAGGAGACTGGGGCACCAAGAGTTTAAGTTGCTAGTTCTTAACCCAGAGCAGGCAACCTGTCTCCAGTCAGTGCTCTTAAGTACAATACGATACTCCTTGTAAGCACAAGGAAACAAAATAGCAGAGTGAACACTTCTTCTCTTCTTGGTACAACACCTCACTCACATATCTCAGGAAGTTAAAGTTTTGACTAGTGTGATGGTCAGACAAATGTTTATGAAACTATCAAGAAGATACTTGAGGGACGCCTGGGTGGCTCAGTCGGTTAGGCGTCCGACTTCGGCTCAGGTCATGATCTCACAGTTCGTGAGTTCGAGCCCCGCGTCGGGATCTGTGCTGACAGCCTGGAGCCTGCTTCACATTCTGTGTCTCCCTCTCTCTCTGCCCCTTCCCTGCTCATATTCTGTCTCTCTCTGTCTCAAAAATAAATAAACATTAAAAAAAATTTTTTTTAAAAAGAAGATACTTGAAATATGGGTTTACATTCACCATCCTTAATGATGAATGTTGCCTTGTTTATGATGTCTTGGGATGTTAGCCAGTAATAGGAGGACATGTGTTCAATTCATAAATAAATTAATCAATATATCTTAGTGGGTTTTTTTTAATGTTTGTTTATTTTTGAGAGACAGAGCATGAGCAGCAGAGGGGGAGAGAGAGAGGGAGACACAGAACTCATAGCAGGCTCTAGGATCTGCACTGTTAGCACAAAGCCTGATGCAGGGCTTGAACGCACAAACTGTGAGATCATGATCTGAGAAGGAGATGGACGTTTAACCAACTGAGCCACCCAAGCACTCCCTAGCTTAGTGCTTTCTTAAATAAGCACCAGGTCAGAACAATTTGGAGACCACTCCCCTGGAGATTAATGAATAGCTAAACAACTCTTACACTCCAAATTATTTGTTGTGGTTACTTTCTGGGGACTGAGATTGTATGCAATTTGTGAAGTTTTAAGATAAAATTTCCATTTATTACCTCTAAATTTAAGTAGTGTTGGAATTTTCCAAAACTATCATGAAACATTTTATAAGGCAAATTTGAAGAACAAAATTTATTTCTGTGCCTCCGCTAACTACCCTAAAGTGCCTGATTTCCTTTTTTTTTTAATGTTTACTTATTTTGAGAGAGAGAGAGAGAGAGAGAGTATTAGTTGGGGAGGGGCAGAGAGAGAGGGAAACACGAATCCAAAGCAGGCTCCAGGTTCTGAGCTGTCAGCACAGAGCCTGACGTGGGGCTCCAACTCCTGAACTGTGAGATCATGACCTGAGTTGAAGTCAGATGCTTAACCAACTGAGCCACCAGGAGCCCCAAAGTGCCTGATTTCTTTGCATGGCATTTAGGATCTTCCATGATGTTTGTGACCACCTTCTTCAGCTCTCAGAATCCCCAGGTTACTTTTGCCTTCCACCAATCTCTTCTCAGCAGTGTCTCTAATGGGCTGTCAGTACTTAGTTGAGTCTTGGCCATTGCATTAGGCATGTGCCCCAGAAGGGCCTTTTTTTCCTCACTGGAACAACATCTTTCCAGTCATCTGAGACTCAAACGTCATGTCCTGCCTGAACCTACTTCTCTATACACTCAGGACTTTATTTATAGATGCATTATATATTTTAACATATTGTTTCAGTTATGGCTAGGGCTTCCCCATGTGAGTGTGCACGTTGTGAAATGCACCAGATGGAGGCTGAAATCTTGCCCAAGCACTGTTCACCAGACTGTGAACCCAGGGACACTTTTTCCCAATTCACTCACTGTATATTGCTGTTCCTACCAGATTGCAAACTCCCTAAGAGCAGAGAGCCTTCTTGTTCATCAATCTGGCCCAGTTCCTGGCAAAGAGGCCTTGTCAAAAAGACTCTCAATAAATACCTGTTGAATTGCATTTCAGAGCACATTTTCAGACATAAAGCTCTTACATGCTCCATCATTTTTAATCTTCTTTATTCAGTTATGCAGGAAATCAGCCACCACACTGACTTTATGTTCTTTTGAGCATTTATCACAGTGTCAAACACCTTAGGGATATTTAGTGGAGATTAATTTATTATGATAAATGACCCTTGCTCATTTTCTGTTCTTTTCATCACATCTTCTTATCTATTTTTATGATCTACCTTCTAAGTTTTATTTATTATGTTTTATCTCCCAAAGAGCCTTACATGATTGTAGTGTTCACACATGTAATAAATTTTGAAGTTTTTGTAGTTAAATCAAATGAGACATTGAATCTGGCTAAGAATTTATGACTCCACACAAACAACAGTGCCATTCACACAGCGGAATCCAGTAAATTTGATTATTGGCAAAATGAGCTCATAGTTGAAGATTCTGAAAAAAATTTTAAATTTAAAAAATGGCCTAGTTATCTATGCACAGAGAAAATTCTATCAAGAGCTACCACCTAAGTGTTAATTTCATTGGTTTTTCTACCAGAGGTCTCATGTAAACCAATGAAAAAATATTCCTCGACTCACACGTATTGGTCTGTTGAAAGGTCATGATAGAAAAATTTAGATGATGTTACGCAAAACAAAACCTGTTATGCAAAAACAAAAACCTGCCTGCTGATGGGGTGCCTGGGTGGCTCAGTCGGTTAAGCGTCCGACTTCAGCTCAGGTCACGATCTCACGCTCCGTGAGTTCGAGCCCCGCGTCGGGCTCTGGGCTGATGGCTCAGAGCCTGGAGCCTGCTTCCGATTCTGTCTCCCTCTCTCTCTGCCCCTCCCCTGTTCATGCTCTGTCTCTCTCTGTCTCAAAAATAAATAAACGTTAAAAAAAATAAAAAAAAAAAAAACAAAAAAAAACCAACAACAACAAAAAAAACCTGCCTGCTTTATAAAAAGAGGGAAGAAGAAGAGGAAGAAGAGGAAAGGAATAACAACTACAACTGCTTTTTATCTTTTTAAAGAAAGTTTCACCTTCAGGGTGTGTAGAAAGAAATTCATAATCTTCCAGAAAAGAGCAACTATAAAGATTAAATAACTGAAGGATTTTTTTCTTTTTTTTTTTTTTTTTTTTTTTTTAAGTAAGTTCTACACCCCACGTGGGGCTTGTACTCACGACCCAGAGATCAAGACTTGCATGCTTTACTCACTGAGCCAGTGGGGCACCCGAAGGATTAAATAACTAGATCTTTTAAAAATGATCAAAAAATGGGGTCACTTTGTCTAGTGAAAACCATCAAACACTTGATGGTTTGAACAGTTAAGATGTAAAGCATCAAGCTGCAAAGTTCATGTGCTGAAATTTAAAAGAAAGGTCCAAAGACATTGAATCATCCAACTTAGTTAAAAATTAAAAGTGATTAATCATTGCTTTCCTTCAGTGAAGGTGAATTATACTCATCACTTAACCATTAAGAAAGTTAAAATATATCCTATGGAAATATATTTTACATGTTAAAATATTTTCTAAACTGTGGAGTAAGACTGCTGGTTCGAATCCTGGTTCTCCATTTATTAGCCTACTGACCTTGGAAAGTTATTTAACTTCTCCATTCTTGTTTTCCTGTCTGAAAAATGCGGATAATAATTGTACCCAACTCAGAATGTTATTGGGGGGAATAAAGAGATACTATGTGTAAAATATTTAACACAAGGCCTGGATCATAGTAAATCTCAACAAAAATTTGTGACTGTCATTAGAGATATAATAAAGAACTTATGAATCAAAATTGATAATAGGGGTACCTGGGTGGCTCAGTTGGTTAAGCGTCCGACTTTGGCCCAGAGATCATGATCTCACGGTTTGTGAATTCGAGTTCCACATCGGGCTCTGTGCTGACAGCTCAGAGCCTGGAGCCTACTTCAGATTCTATGTCTCCCTCTCTCTCTGCCCCTCCCCGACTCATGCTCTGTCTCTGTCTGTCTCTTTCTCTCTTAAAAATAAACATTAAAAAAATTTTTTTTAACCTGGGTGGCTTGGTGGGCTAAGTGTCCAACTGATTTCAGCTCAGGTCATGACTCACGGTTGGTGCATTTAAGCCCTGCATCAGGCTCAGCGCTGACAGTCTGGAGCCTGCTTGGGATTCTCTCTCTCTCCCTCTCTCTCTGCCCCTCCCCTGCTTGCACTCTCTCTCTCTCAAAATAAATAAACATTTTTTAAAAAAACAAAAGTTATCAAATACTGAACATCTATAATGCGTCAATCACCATGTTAATTAATTTTCATACATTATTTTTAATTAGTTATTTTTAAATTTTTTAATGTTTATTTATTATGAGAGAGAGAGATAGAGAGAGAGAGAGCACGAGTGGGAGAAGGGCAGAGTGAGAGTTAGAGAGAATCCCAAGCAGGCTCCACACTGGCAGCACAGAGCTCCATGCAGGCTCAAACCCATGAACCATGAGATCATGACCTGAGCTGAAATCAAAACTCAGATGCTTAACCAACTGAGTCACCCAGGCACCCCTAGTTGTTTTCAAATTATCTAAGACATTGGAACACCTGGGTGGCTCAATCGTTGGGCGTCAGACTTCCGCTCAGGTCATGATTCCCCAGTTTGTGGGGTCAAGCCCCATGCTGGGCTCTGTGCTGACAGCTCAGAGCCTGGAGACTGCTTTGGAGTCTGTGTCTCCCTCTCTCTCGGCCCCTCCCTTGCTCATGTTCTATCTCTCTCTCTCTCTCTCTCTCAAAAATGAATAAACATTAAAACAATTTTTTAAATGAATTATCTAAAATGCACATGCCCCCGTGGCCAAAGAATTAACACAGCATGATTAAATGTGAAAGTGAAGATTAGAAGAGCCCAGCCTACACTGATGTTTACATTGACCACCTCTAATTCCAAGAACTCAGAGAGAACTACCGTAAACTTTCTTTTTGGTAGAATAAGATCATATGCTCCTAGAGATTTCTATGTCTACAGTAGTATATACATATATAATCCTCATCTTTTAGTATACATATGCTATACATGCTATCCTACAACTTGCTTTTTCTTTTCCCATTTATTATATGTTGATTTTCTTTCTAGATCACTTTTTAAAAATAAACTTTTCATACTGGAATAATTTGGGGCTTACAGAAACTTGTAATAGGATCTTGTATGTAGTTTGAGACATGAAATATGAACACAAGATATAACTTAGATACATTTGTTAAACATAAGAAACCAATATTGGTTCGGCGGTATTAGCTGAACTCTGGATTTTGTTCCGATTTCACTAGTTTCTCTGTTAATGTCCTTTTTCTGTCCCAGGATGCAAGGCAGCACACCATGATGCAATGAGTTCACATCAATTTTTAGTTTTCTACCTCATTCTAACAACCGAATAGTGTTATATAGTACAAGTGTACCATAATTTACATAATCCTATTGACAAGTTTTCATACTTTTTCTAGCTTTTGGCTACTGCAAACAGCACTGTAGCGAACATCAATTTGTGTACAGGCATGCCTCATCTTATTGTGCTTTGCTTTATTGCACTTCACAGATCCTGAGGTTTTTACAAACGTAAGGTTTGTGGCAACCGTGTATCCAGGAAGTCTATTGGTGCCATTTTTCCAATAGCATTTGCTCACTTCATGTCTTTGCATCAGATTTTGGTAATTTTTGTAATATTTCAAATTCTTTCATTATATTAATCATGGTGATGTGTGATCAGTGATCTTTGATGTTGTTATTATAATTGAACCATGCCCATATAAGACAGTGAATTTAATCGTTGAATGTTGTGTGTGTTCTGACTGCCCCACTGACCAGTTATTCCCTGGCCTCCCTCTTCCCTGAGACACAACTATATTGACATTAGGCCAATTAATAACTATACAACGGTCTCCAAGTGTTTAAGTGAAAGGAAGAGTCACACATCTCTCACTTTAAGTCAAAAGCTGGAAATGATTAAGCTTAGTGAGGAAGGCATGTTGAAAGCCAAGATAAGACCCAAATTTGGCATCTTGCAATAGTTACGTTGTAAATGCAAAGGAAAAGTTCTTGAAGGAAATTCAGAGTGCTACTCCAGGGAACACATGAATGATAAGAAAGCGAAACAACCATATTGCTGATATGGAGAAAGTTTTCATGGTTTGGATAGAAGATCAAACCAGCCACAATGTTCTTTAAGCCAAAGCCTAATCCAGAGAAAGGCCCCAACTCTCTTCAATTTTAGGTAGGCTGAGTGTGATAAAGAAGCTGCAGGAGAAAAGTTTGAAGCTAGCAGAGGTTGGTTCATGAGATTTAAGGAAAGAAGCCATCTCTGTAACATACAAGGGCAAGGGCAAGCAGCAAGTGCTGATGTAGAAGCTACAGCAAGTTATCCGGAAGATCTAACTAGGATAATTAATGAAGGTGGCTACTCTAAACAACAGATTTTTAATGTAGGTGAAACAGCCTTCTATTGGACAAAGAGGCCATCTGGGACATTCATAGCTAGAGAGGAGAAGTCAATGCCTGGTGTCAAAGCTTCAAAGGACAGACTGACTTTCTTGTTAGGGGCTAATGAAGTGGTGACTTTGAATTGAAGCCAATGCTCATTGATCATTCTGAAAATCCTGGGGCCCTCAGGAATTACGCTCGATCTACTCTGCCTGTGCTCTATAAACGGAACAACAAAGCCTGGATGATAGCACATCTGTTTACAACATCGTTTATTGAATCTTTGAAGCCCACTGTTGACAATTACTGCTCAGGAAAAAAAGATCACTTTCAAAACATCACTGCTCATTGACAACACACCTGGTTCCCCAAGAGATTCGATGGAGATGTACAATGAGATTAACGTGATTCTCATGCCTGCTAACACAACTTTGGCCCTTGGATCAAGGAGTAGTTTCAAGTTTCAAACCTTATTGTTTAATAAATACATTTCATAAGGCTATAGCTGTCATAGACAGTGATCCTTGAATGTAACGGGGCAAAGGAAATTGAAACCTTTTGGAAAGGATTCACCATGATAGATGCCATTACACATTTTGTGATTCATGGGAAGAAATCAAAATATCAGCATTAACAGGAGTTTGGGAGAAGTTGATTCCAACCCTCATGGATGACTTTGAGGGGTTCAAGACTTCAGTGGAGGAAGTAACTGCAGATGTGGTAGAAATAGCAAGAGAACAAGAATTTAAAGTGGAGCCTGAAGATGTGAATGAATTGTTGCAATCTCATGAGAAAACTTTAACAGATGAGAAATTGCTTCCTGAGAAGCAGGATTCCATCTTGAGATGGAATCTACTCCCGGTGCAGAGGTGCAGAGGCCATGAGGACTGTTGAAATGACAATAGAGGATTTAGAATGTTACATAACCTTAGTTGATAAAGCAGAGGCAGGGCTTGAGAGGATCGACTACAAAGTTGAAAAGTTCCAGTATGGATAAAATGCTATCAAACAACATCACATGCTACAGAGAAATCATTCCTGAAAGGAAGAGTCAACCAATGTGGCAAACCTCACTGTTGTTTTATTGTAACAAATTGCCACAGCCACCCCCACCTTCAGCAACCACCACCACTGTGGTCAGTGAGCAGCCATCAATATCAAGGAAAGATCCTCCACCAGCAAAAAGATTAGGACTCACTGAAAGCTCAGATGATGATTAGCATTTTGTAGTAATGAAGTATTTTTTATTTTTATTTTTTTTTTATTTTTATTTTTTTTAAAATTTTTTTTTCAACGTTTATTTATTTTTGGGACAGAGAGAGACAGAGCATGAACAGGCGAGGGGCAGAGAGAGAGGGAGACACAGAATCGGAAACAGGCTCCAGGCTCTGAGCCATCAGCCCAGAGCCCGACGCGGGGCTCGAACTCACGGACCGCGAGATCGTGACCTGGCTGAAGTCGGACGCTCAACCGACTGCGCCACCCAGGCGCCCCAATGAAGTATTTTTTAATTAAGGTATGTACATTGTGGGGGGTTTTATTTGGACTTAATACTACTGCACACTCACTAGACTGCAGTATAGTAGAAATACAACTTTTATATGCACTGGGAAACCAAAAAATTCATTTCCTTTGCTTTTATGAGATGTTTGCTTTATTGTGGTGGTCTGAGTTCTGCAGTATCTCTGGAGTATGCCTTACATCTTTATTCATTTGTACAGTAGGATAATCTTGGAAATAGAACTGCGGGGTATAAAGATGTGTACATTTTGTACATAATTTTGATGTACATATTGCCATATTGCCTTCAAAGAAGTTTACACTAATTCATATTCTACAAAATGTAAATGAGTTCGTATTTCCCCATAAATCTTGCTGATCTGAGAGTGAAAAGAGCATTTTGTTTTTTTCATCTGCAATTCTTTAATAATGAGTAGGGTGGAGCATCTTTTCTGATGTTTATTGGCAATTTGTATATCCCTTTTGTATGAAATGCCATTTTTTCTCTTTTATACAGGAGTTGTTCATCTTTTCCTTATTGATTTATAAGAGTTCTTTTATATTAAGGAGATTAGCCATTTCTTATATTTGGCGCAAATATTCTTCCAGCTAATATTTTGTCTCTTGACGTTATTTATATTACCATTTTGCTACACACAAGTTGAAAAGATTTAATTACCATCTTTCCCTTAAAACTCTGGATTTTGTTTTTATTCCATGACAACATTATTATAAAATATTCACCTCTGTATACATTATGTGTAATCCTCACAATTTAGTAAAGTAATTATTGTAAAGAACACTTGATATTCTCGAGGAATACTGAGATGTCTTCAAACACCAAATTTGTAAGCACTACACTATTACAAAGATCTTATGAAATGATTCAAAGGTTTAACACCGTGACTCCAACTTTGTTTTATTGGATTCCTCCTTATTTTGGACCTTGAAATTTAAGGGTTTGTAGACACCTAGAGGAAGCTAGGATGAATCGTGGTCAGTTTTCTTTGATTTCATTAAGCTCTGATATTTGTGTCTCTTCCTTTGATATATTTGTAAGGCACTTTCTGTTAGTGTGAGCCTCTTTTTATGCTGTTGAAGACACTAACCCATAAACCTTTTCTTTTATAAACATCTTCAGCTCAGAAAGAGGCAAGCACTTCCTTGGCAATGACTTTTTTTTTTTTTTTTTTAGTTTATATCAATGGAAAATGCTATGTCAGGTCCTTGAACCCATCTCTCTTTGAGGCCAAAGTGGGTTGAGAGTTCTACTAACGTCTTCACTAATTGCTTCATAAAATACTTGCATATGCTCCTAGCTCTCTCTTGGATTACATTTTCCTGAGCATCATGTTTCCTATTTTTATCTTTACACCAAGAGTTACTCATCTTTTCAGTGTTTACTGGGTTTTCTACTCATTTGAGGAATTTTTTTTTTAACCCCAGTGGTGGAAGCACTCACTGAACATAGTTTCTCAAAATTGTTTCTTCTTGCTTCTTTATTCATGTCATTTCCATCGCAAATATAAGGCTTTGACTAAGGTTACATTCCACTCTCTCACTTAATCAAAGAGCCTATCTCATGGCAAAGAGCCATCACTTTATTAATTTCTTCAATTTCATTGTGAACAGATTTGCAATTTCATTGCAAATAGAATTTCTTTTCAGAGCCATTTTTTACAAAAGAAAATTTTAAGCATTCTCATGGAGATACTACCTAAGTGGAGAAGAGTAGGCAATAAAGAAACTATGTCAACGTACAGTTGCTGGATGATTAACAAGATTTATTCACTAGCTAAATGACTGGTTTATTTACTCATTTATTCCACAAATATTTAAAAGCACCTATATGCCAGGCATAATTAGGGCTGCATAATCCCTCATGGAGCTCAGTCAAGGGCTGGAATAATTATAGCCAGTACATATTGATTGTTTCATATTTGCTGGACAGTGTGCTGCATGTTTCAAAGTCTTTATATATCAAGTTCCTCACTTGCAAAAAGGGGATAATAGAGTAGTTTTGCATAAAGCTGCTGAAATAATTAAATGAAATAATATGTGTAAAGTGCCTAGAACAGGACTGGCTACGTCTATAAATAAATAAATAAATAAATAAATAAATAAATAAATATCTTGTTACAGTTTTATGATTATTATTATTTTCTTTGTATTTAATATACCTTAAAAAGTGGTGCTATTATTATCCTCATTTTATAGATAATAAAACTGATGCTTAGTAAGTTTAAGAAACCTATTCAAGGAAAACCACACAGTTAATAATAACAGAGGTAGGATTCAAATTCAGGTAAGCAATTCTCAGCTTATTCTTTCAACCCCTCAGCTATCCAGTCTTCTATACTCTGGCTAATGATAAAATTTAAACTTCCTTTCTAGCACAAATATGGAGGGTTATATGTCATGGACCTTTCTGGCCCAAACTGCAAATGTTAAATTGATAAATGCCAATGGTCCGCTTTCTACTTGAGAAAAAAGAGATTCAGAGAGGTCTTATATGGAAAAGTGTCTGAGCTTAAATCTCAAAACAGGGGTCCAAAGCCATATCACACTGACTAAAAGATCTTTTTAACTTTATTAAAACATAGTCATGGTGAAAATTTCTATTCACATTTATGGAATACATTTAACAGTATTACTGGTAGTTGCCGTTAGAGTGGTAAACATCATTAGCTCTTAAATTATACAATGTGACTTTGACTATATGGCTTTAAAAATGGTTTAAAATGTTTTGTAAAGGGTCTTGAAGGGAAAGGAAAGAAGAAAAGAAAGGAAAGAAATGCCTTACATATTACAATGGACATTTCTAAATGCACTTTTTATTTTGGGGAAATTTTAGATTTGCAGGAAAGTGGCTAAGAAAAAACGAGAGAGGGGCGCCTGGGTGGCGCAGTCGGTTAAGCATCCGACTTCAGCCAGGTCACGATCTCGCGGTCCGGGAGTTCGAGCCCCGCGTCAGGCTCTGGGCTGATGGCTTGGAGCCTGGAGCCTGTTTCCGATTCTGTGTCTCCCTCTCTCTCTGCCCCTCCCCCGTTCATGCTCTGTCTCTCTCTGTCGCAAAAATAAATAAATGTTGAAAAAAAAAAATTTTAAAAAAAACAAAAAAAAACAAAAAAAACCGAGAGAGTTCACACGTACTCCTCCCAGTTTCCCCTTTACATTACCATCATACATTTGTCAAAACTGAGAAACTGACATTGGAACATTGTTAGTAACCAAACTATCTGTTTTATTTCACCAGTGTTTTCATTAATATTCCCTTTCTGTTCCAGGATCCAATCCAGGGTACCACACCGCATTTAGTTGTTATGTCTCCCCAGTCTCCTCTGGTCTGTGACAGTTTCTTAGTCTTTAATTGTTTTTCTTAAGCTTAACTGTGTTCAGGAACACTAGCCAGATCTCCTGTAGAATGTCCCCCCAGTCCAGGTGTGCCTGATGCTTTTTTTTTTTCATGTTTTGACTGGGGTTATATTATGAACTTTTTAAAGTGAAGGGAACAAGAAAAATAATCCAAAACAATTTATAAGCTTCTGACCTACACCAGTCCTGGCAATTTTTTAAAATGTGACTCTCCCCTAAGAAATGTCATTAATTCAATAAAAATTTATTAAGCCTGTGCCAGGCACTCTTATAGGCACAGAGGAAACATTAAGGACAATCAGCCTAGATTGAATGGTCATGAAAAGCCTGTTTGAGGAGGTAACATTTGAGAGGCCCAAATGACCAGATGGAACTACATAAGAGCAAAGATTTGGGAGAAGAATGTTTAGGAAAAGGGATTAACTACTGAAAGGCTTTGTGGCAGAGGTAAACTTAGTTTATTTAACAAGCTTCAATAAGGGCAGAGTGGCTGGGTCATTGTTATAAAAGGAAGAGTGGTAGATGAGATGAACAAAGTGGCCAGGGGCTAGCTTGCATTGGGCTTCGTAGGCCATGGCAAGGGATATGAATTTTATGCTGAGTGGGACAGGAAATCTTTGCAAGGTTTTAACTAAGAGAAAGTTTTAACTAAGAATTATATATAATCTGATATATTTTAAAAGGATTACTCTAGACATTTTGTGGAGTATGAATTTTGTGGGATAGGAATAGAAGGTAGGAGCTTCTAGTTTGAGTTCTAGAAGTTAGGAGACAATTAGGTAGTCCAGGCAAGAAAAGATAATGATTGGAGTAGGATGGGAAGTAGTAGATATAAAGAGAACTGGTTGGATTGGGGTAAATGTCAGAGGATGAGGCAACAGCACTTAGTAATGAATTGAAAGTGAAATAAAGATTTTTAAGTTTTGGGCTTGATCAACTGAATTCATGATGGTGCTATTTATTGAGGTAGAGAGAGCCGACAGAGCATATGTTGCAGGAGGAAGGTGGGGGAGGCTCAGAAATCAAAAATGATCTGTTCAGGTCAATTTAAATTTGAGATGTTTCAAGTCATCAAAAAGGTAGATGTATGTATAAGTTTGGTGTCCACCAGAGTGTTCAGGAATGAAGACATAAAATCCATATAGAAAATAAACAAACACATATGCATGTAATATTAGTAACTTAATTTAGAGTGGGAAGAGTAGGAAGAGTAGCCAGACATCAATATTTGCTCATTTATTTATTAATCAATTCATGCATTCATATACTTACTCCACAAATATTTACTGCATAACAGCAAACCTATCAGGCTTTAGTACAGCCATGTCAATGGCCTCCAAAGAGAAGAATACAACCAGAGAAGGTGGATCATGGGAAGAAAACATTAGAACTTAAAAAAGGTATTTTTATCTAAAAACATAAAAAAACTAAGTCTTATGAATATTTAATATGTAGATTGACACTGGCATCTCACTATTAATGAGTAAAAATTATGAGTTATGCAATGTGGGGAATAATTCAGGGATTTTTTTCATTTTCTTTGATTTTAATCT
The DNA here is from genome assembly GCF_028749965.1 of Puma concolor. NCBI lineage: Eukaryota > Metazoa > Chordata > Mammalia > Carnivora > Felidae > Puma > Puma concolor. Next base: position 47,618,503 of record NC_141676.1, on the reverse strand, counting down.
ATTGTGTGGTTTTTTGGTTTTTTTTTTTTTTGAGAGACAGAGAGAGAGAGAGAGAGAGAGAGAGAGAGAGAAAATCTTAAGCAGCCCTCATGCTCAGAGCAGAGCTTGATGCAGGGCTCAATCCCATAATCCTGGGATCATAACCTGAGCCTACAACAAAGGTTGGACATTCAACCTACTGAGCCACCCAGGCGCTCCTTAATATACTGTGATTTATTCCAGTTTATGTGTGCTGGGTTAAGAAAATTTACCAATGACATTATTATTTCATTAAACTAATCCCTCACTAAAAGGAAAGAAGCTAGGGGTGCCTGTGTGGCTCAATCAGTTAAGTGACTGACTCTTGATCTCAGTTCAAGTCTTGATCTCAGGCCAAGCCCCATGTTGGGCTCCATGCTTGGCGTGAAGCCTACTTAAAAATAAATAAATAGAGAGGGGAAAGTGGGTGATGGGCCTTAAGGAGGGCACCTCTTGGGATGAGCGCTGGGTGTCGAATGGAAACCAATTTGACAAATTATATTTAATATATAGAAAAAGCTTTAATGTAGGGGAATATAATGTTGCTAGCTCTTCTAACACACTTAATAAAAATTTAGGCTAGCAAAAAGATAAATTATTTAAAAATAAATAAATAAAATGAAAGTAGCTAGAAAAAGATTTCTGGAAAGAAAACATGAGTCGAAGACAATACAAACATAAGCAAAAAAGGTGATAGGAGAGATGACATATCTACTTCTAGCATGAGCTGTACAGAAACCATCTTATTAAATAGTGGGAAGGACATTTTGAAATCAATGATTTGGAAATATTTCTATTACAGGAGTTTAATGTATAAATGGTTTGTGTGCTACCTAAGGCTGAGACAATGGTAAGCGAGGTGAGGCATTCCCCTCCGGTGCAAAACTTAAGAGGACAGCCACAACCTCAGTAATCAAGATAAATAGTATCTTACTACAACATTTTTTTTTAAAATTTACTTATTTTTGGAGTGGGGGGCAGAGACAGAGAGAGAGAATCCCAAGCAGGCTCTGTGCTAACAGCACAGATCTCATGAACCACGTGATCATGACCTGAGCCAAAATCAAGAGTTGGACGTTTAACTGACTGAGCCCCTCAGGTGCCCCCTAAAAATTCAAAATTAATGCAAACATCTATGATGAACAAAATATCAAAATTTTAAATAAAGACAAGGTCAAGGTCAGTACCCTAAAAACATCTTACACATGTACATTAAAACTTGAAGGCAGAATTCTCTAAGCTATTGAAAACTCTTCCAAGCAATGAATTCCAAAGAGTTCTGAACCCATTTGTTAACAATTTAAAATGCAACATTTTCTGGCTGACATGAGGAAAGATAGAAAGTTAGTTGAATTTCAATAAAAACTTTTCATGATTGGTGGATGGAAGTGATAAAAATGGATACTTGCATTAGTAAGAACAGCCAAAGATGTACTTCTTCCATTAAGATTTACATATCTTTGTGAGTTATCTTTTCCAGCTTATGACAGCCATTAAAATGAGGTACAGAAATAGCCTGAACGTTGAATCAGACAATTTAATAACTGCTTCAGAAGGTATTAACGATTTTAAAAACCATTGAAACCCAGTCAATCATATTGCTTTCACTAAATATATTTAGTGAGACTAACAAGAATTCTTTCTACCATTAATATAAAAAATAACTCTTACAGTTACCTTTAAATGTTTATCTTATCCTTTTTACATATTAAAAACGTTTTATGTCACATATAGCAGGATGTGTATATGACTTATACAAGTATACAGACTTACACACTTTTTTTTTTTTTTTTGCTAATAGGGGAGTGCAATCAAAAAACGTTTAGAGAGGGGCCCCTGGGTGGCCAATCTATTAAGCCCCTGATTTCAGCTCAGGTCATGATCTCACAGTTGGTGAGTTCAAGCCCCACATCTGGGCCCTGCGCTGACAGCTCAGAGACTGGAATCTGCTTCCTATTCTGTCTCCTTTTCTCTCTGCCCACCGCCCCTCACACTCAAAATTAATAAACGCTAATAAATAAATAAACTCAAAAATAAATAAACATTAAAAATTTAAAAATAAAAGTTTGGAGAGCACAAGTACAGGTAGTTAACGCTGTGGGTGTTAGGAATATGGCAGGATTATATTATCTCAACACGGTGCAAAATCTCTGTACCCACGGAAGTCTTCACGAGGGACCCCTTGATGAGGCTTCATAAAGGTTCATGAGTGAGATTTGGAAAAATATCTATTGCCTAATTTGTTTAGTATAAAACAGAGCACAATGCTGACAGAGGAGATTTAAGTACTCTGAAAACATTCTTAAAGAAGATGGTATGTTCAAACCGCAGCCCTACTCGCAGAAGCGATCTCAGTCCCAGACTTGAACCTGTCGGGAGAAGGAAGTTCCCATAAAGGGGGCAGGAGAGTGCCCCTCTAATGGAGGGTGTGTGTGTGTGTGTTTGGCGGGGGAGGTGCGTGGAGAGTAACAACGTTTCTCTGAGACGAGGGCTGCTGCCTCCCGTCGCAGGAAATGGCCTTGAGGTCCCTCGAGCCGGGGCCATCAAGAGGGTAGGGAGAGGCGAAAAAGAAAACGCAGTTCCTTCAGGCTGGGGCCGCGTCTGAGGGCGGAGGCCGAGAGACCGCCCGTGACGCCTTCTCTTCCAGAAAGAGGCCAGGGCTATGTGAAGAGGGGCTGAAGTTCAGCCGCTTTTCTAACAGGAAGGGAGAGCCGTATTGGGGGGGGCGGTAGGGTCAGAGAAGGAGTTTTCGGCTCGACTCTTTCCCTGGTGGGCAGCGGGACCGAAGAGCCCCAGAAGGCATGGAGTATTCTGAGGCCTGGCCCTCTCCCTGCCGGCAGGGGGAGTCCCGAGATGGACGGTCCAGAATCCCTCCCACGAAAGGCGTTTGCAGGGCCGCTGAACCACTTTTGTACATCCCGGGGCTGAGTAAGAGGTGAGGTAATTAGACGCGAACGACAGCTGCCTCGGCACCTTGGGCGCCTGGCGCGGGGCTGGGAGCCCGACGGTCCGAATTCTCGCGAGAGCGGTCGCCGCCATTTTTCCATTGATTGCAGCGGGCTGGGGGAGGGGCCGACGACGAAGGCGACGGCGGCGGCGGCGGCTGCGGCGGCAGCGGCGGAGCAGCCGTGGGTCGGTGTCTGCGCGCTGGTGTCTGAGGCCCAGTCTGAGGCCTCCGCGGTTGCCGGAACGCAGACGGTGGAGAGGATGACTGCCGCTGTTATTCTCTCCTGAGTTAGAAAGCCGCCACCACCCTGCCCCCTCCCCCGGCCGGGCAGAGAGGAGCGGCCGGAGTCTGAGCCATGGTGCCCGGCGAGGAGAACCAACTGGTCCCGAAAGAGGTGAGGGGCCAGCGGAGGAGGCTAGGCCCGAGGCCTGCGTCCGCTCGAGGCAGAGCAGGCCCGGGCGAGGGGTCCGCTGCGGGCCCAGCTCTTGTGCGGGCCTGGCTGTGAGGGAAGGAGGAGGTGTGTGGTGGGGGCTGTACGGTGGGTGCGGTGAGCAGTTGGGAGACCTGACTGGATCTAAGGGGCCTGGGGAGTCGAGACCTCCTTTCTCGCGTTTGTCGGGCTGGACAAATAAAGGAGCGGAGTGGAAGGGATCAGGTCCAGCTTTGGGGGAAGAAAGTGGCCTTTTAAGTACTTATTTAACATGTTGAGCCAACGTAATTTTGAAGACAAAATTCTGTAACAGTTGGTAATGGGCACGACAGGGTGACGGTGCTTCTTCTGGTTTTGACAGTGGCAGTGTGTAGCTTTCGGGGCTTGTGAAATCTACACCCAACTTGAGATCTGTGGGAGGACAGAGTTAACTGTTAGGACTTTTTTGAACTCCTGTTACTCGGTGAATACCGTTGGCCTGCCTAAATGGGGCCTATCGAAGATCGTTGAAAAAGTTAATGTGACTTTCATGTAAAGGTAAGAGATAGCCGAACATTACCATATGGAGAGCTGAACTACTTTTTGTAGTTGGGTTGTGTATGCTAGTTTGGGTGACTTCTTGAATTCTTAAAAGCAAGTGATATGAGAAGCCTTGACATCTTGGCTTCTCTTGAATAGTAGTAGAAGGTTAATGGTAGAATCCAGCACTGGCCAGTGAATTTCAACATATTAATAGTATCTCTGTTGGCTTTATAAATATCTTCAGCGTATCCAAATGTGTATTTTTAACTGGTTAATCATCAGGCTAATGCTTTGGATTTTTATTCTCATATACCTTAAATAGAGGCAGTGTCTTTTTGAAATGAGCTGTGTAGAATCTTGGTATTTGTAAGTGATGTTCCTTAAAAATTCTTAGTTTTGCTTTTTTAGTTGCTTTGTAGCAATTGGTTGTTACTTAAGCAAGCTCTGACACTGCAAAAGTGATATTAGAGTTATTTATGATAAAAATATTTTTCTAACTTTGTCAGATGATATTGTTTTGCAAGCACAGTTTTTTAAAAACTCCGGTATCATGTGTCAGTATTTATTCATTGAACATCACAAACTCTGTGCAAAGTGGCTAAGCAGATAAATTAATCAGAATTCTTGCCTTGGAAGCTTTCAAAGCTACTAAGAAAGAGAACACTGGTAATGTTCCTTGAGCTTCATGTAGGGGAGAGGTACCTTATTACCTAAGTAACTCTTATGCAAGGATCGAAGTAATAGTTGCTATAAGAAAGATACAACATGCATTTTCTTTTAGAGGTACATACTGCTGGTTTTCATTCTTACAAAAACCAAAGTTAGGCCTTTCTTAATTTTTTGACCATTAGAAAAATATAATGTAGGTGAAACGTTAAGAAAATGCAACATCAGATTTCCCTGATTGGTGTATTAAAAACACGTTATGGATATATAACTTCGCAGGAAAATATCTGTTGTGTAAAAGCTGATACTATAATGCTGCTTTTACCAAAGTTTGGATTTTAATTTCCTCTCCTTTAAGACTAACTCCTTTACCTAAGGCTTCAAGCACATCCCAGTTTTTTCTTCTTCTATATTTTTTGGAACATATGCCTTCCCCCCCAACCCCCCATCATCTAGATTCATCTTCAGGCTGTTCTTTTTCCCTGGCTCTTCTCATGATTCCTGGAAGCATGCACAGTAGTCTCACATCTTAAGACTGTCACTTGAAGTTCTTGCCTTTTTAAGCTAGCTAGCTACCTAGTTCTTTTTTGATAGCCATACTCTTTCTGAATTCTTCTTACTTGCTTCTCTTCCTTGGGTGTTCTGTTGCATTTGCTTTTGGTGATATTGTACTTTTTTGTTTTTTTTCCTATCTGTTTGTCTTATCTGCCTGCTCATTTAGTCAATGCCTTTTCTGTGTCCTTAATTATCACTTCTGTCTTTGTCATCTCCTGTCTGGTCTTTGTAGTAGGAATAGAATTATACAGTGCTAACGCTGAGGGAGAGTATAGTGATCATCTAGTAACTTACATCCCTTTACTTTAGAGATGAGGACATAGGGCCAGAGGATTGAAAGTGACTTGTTTAGGATCACATGAGTAAATTAGAGGGTGAGGACTGGAACTCACATCCCTGCACTGTTCCTTGATTATATTCTAATTTATAGATCCCTCTGTGTAACCTGGAGGGTCTGGAAGAGTAGTGTGTAACTAAATAAATTTGCTATGTGAAAATAAATTGTAGAATTAAAAAAAAAAACTTGCTTTGGTTCTAATGGCTTATTATCAACAATCTAGAGGATTCTGTTTTTGTTTGTTTCGTTTTGTCTTTAGGACCTTTGTATGGGGAACCTCTTACCTCTACTAGATTTAGATCTTGGTTGGGTGTGTGCATTCATGCATGTGTGTAGTTGTTGAATGAATAATATATTATTCTCATCCCTGAAGCTCCAGGACAAATGTATCGTAGACCACTCCAAAGAAGGCAGCTTAGTGTAGTACAGGTATTGGTAAACCCTGTGGGTCAAATCCAGCTCGTAGCCCGTTTTTATATGGCTGTTATTGTAAAAAAATAAATAGAATAATTTGTGCCACATGAAAATATATGAAATTCACATTTAGTATTTATAAATAAAATTTTACTGGAACACAGCCATGCCATTTATTTACTGTTGTCTGTGGCAATAGGAGAGTTGAGTAGTTACTATAGATGCTGTCTACAGGATAAATTTGAAACTACTTAGCTTTGTATTCAAGGCCTAGTACAGTTGATTCTGGCCACAACCTTCCTTTTCAGCTTATCTCTTCTCCCATGAAACAAGTTTTTAATGCAGCCAAACGAGTTTCTCTGTAACTTGCTTTTTACTTCTATTTGTACTATCACCTCTTTGCTACTTCTTTGTTCAGACTCTTTGTATACATTTTTCCTTAAACACCCCATAGTTCATTTATTGTAAAAATCTTTTTATGACCATTTTAACCTTAGGGACTTCTCCTTCTTAGGAGACCTTTACATATGACTGGAATTCATTTGGCAACTAATGAATAGTGCTTGGTGACACCTATTATGGTCTCAAACTGTAATATACATTTTTATATTATTATTATTTTTTTTTTTAATTTTTTTTCAATGTTTATTTATTTTTGGGACAGAGAGAGACAGAGTATGAACGGGGGAGGGGCAGAGAGAGAGGGAGACACAGAATCGGAAACAGGCTCCAGGCTCTGAGCCATCAGCCCAGAGCCTGATGCGGGGCTCGAACTCCCGGACTGCGAGATCGTGACCTGGCTGAAATCGGACGCTTAACCGACTGCGCCACCCAGGCGCCCCTATTATTATTTTTTAATGTTTGTTTATTTTTGAGAGAGAGAGACAGAGTGCGAGCAGGGGAGGGGTAGAGAGAGAAGGAGGCACAGGATCTGAAGCAGGCTCCAGGCTCTGAGCTGTTGGCACAGAGCCCGATGTGGGGCTCAAACTCACAAACCATGAGATCCTGACCTGAGCCGAAGTCGGACACTTAAGCGACTGAGCCACCCAGGTGCCCCCACATTTTTATATTATTTTTTATGAATTCCTTGGCAGCAGAGATCTTTGTGTGTGTTTCTCAGTTTTCTGTTTTTGTATACATTATAGGTCTAGGACAGTATCCTTTCTGGAACATATATTCAGTAATATTCATTGATGTGGTGACAGCGTTGTAAAGAAACCTAGAATTCTAACCAGTTATCCCCTACTTGGATGTTTTCCACAGCACCGTTGGCAAGCTGTTTTCCAACCTTTGTTTGAACATTTTCATGACTAATCTCTGATAACATCTTTGCCTTAGAAAAGATGTTATTTTAAGTTTTTGAGCTGAAAGAAGTCTAGACCTCTATACCTGCCATTTTTTGATGATTGCCTTTGAAATCCTAAATCATTTCCCATAGGATAGCTTTTTCTCATTGTTGAAGATGTGAGAGGGGAGTAGGAAGTCAGTCCTCTTTTCTACAATCTGAGCGTCCTCAGTTCTTTAACTTTTTCTCAGTTGCTCTCTTTTAGACACAGTCCAGTGTTTTTAGTATCCCTCCTAAATTATTGTACCTAGAGAAGAGCAAAGAGAGTGTGATCTGTTCATTGTGGTTAACAGTAAAGCTTTTCACCTCACTTTTTCATTCTATTCTATCTCTTTGAATTGTATTAATATTGGCTTTCAGATCTCTTGCTTTTACTATTATCCCAATTTTTATTTATTGCTTTGTTGCTTTTATTATTCTCCTTCTTTATAAGGATTTGTGACACTAATATTTATTGAGTCCTCACTGTGCATATTACTGTACTGTGACATGTAAGGAATGTGTAGAGGAAATAGAGATTCATTTTTCCCTCAAGTGTCTTATGTGTAATTAAGGATAAGGTACATATTTACTAATGGTTTAACCATAGTACTTAAAGTGATGTCCAGAGTGTATAAATGTAGGGAAGATGGAAAAGTGAAAGAAAAGACAAAAGAGTATTTAGTTTCATATCTCAGTGCATTTCTTTCTGTCTCTTTTCTATGCAGTAACTACTGCTTCTATTTGGAACTAATGGTAGTGATAGTAATAACCAATATTTATGGAACATTTATTGTATGTCAGATGCTGTTATATGGGCTTTGTATATATTACCTCATTTGAGCTTCACAGTGACCTCACATATGAGGTCTTATATGAAGACCATTGATATTGACAACTCTCAAAACATTATTTTTTTTAACGTTTTTGTTTATATTAGAGAGAGAGAAAGAGAGAGGGAGAGAGCTTGAGCCGGGGAGGGACAGAGAGACTGAGACAGAATCTGAAGCATGCTCCAGGCTCTAAGCTGTGAGCTGAGAGCTGTTAGCACAGAGTTGGACGCAGGACTCGAACCCACGAGCAGTGGGATCGTGACCTGAGCCGAAGTCAGATGCTTAACCAGCTGAGCCACCCACCCAGGCTCCCTGAGAACTCCCAAAACATTAAAACAACTTATTTTTTATTTGTTACCTGTTTTTCTTTTATTCATTTATTTATTTTTGAGAGAGAAGGAGCACACAGGAGGAGAAGAGAGAGAGGGAAAGAGGGGGGAGAGAGAGAGAATCCCAAACAGGCTCTGCTGTGTCAGCACAGAAGCCAATGCTGGACTCAAACTCACGAACCGTGAGATCATGACTTGAGCCGAAACGAAGAGTTGGACGCTTAACTGGCTGAGCCACCCAAGCACCCCTCTATTATCTGGTGTTTAATAAAATCCATCAGTATTTACTACGGTCAATGTCAAATGAATATTCTTTTAATTTTATGTTTCCTAATTACTTGAGGAAATAAGCTGCGATGATCTTTCTTGGTTTTGGCCGTTCTTTAAAAATTAGCCTTTAAAAAAATATTTGGAGTATTGATTTTCCTTTACCAGTAAAAGGCAGTTTGGTAGTTATGTCAAGTAACAACCGTGGTTTACATATATTGGAGTGTTTAATAAAAATCATTAGTATTTCAGACACCATTGGGGAAATGTCCACTTAATAAAGCAAAAAAACTGAATGCAGTTGTGTATGATTCCAAATTTGTCAGGGAAAGAATGGACAATTTAGTGTTATGCGCACTTAAAGATTAGAAGGAATACTCTAAAATAATAATTATTGTTCTTGGATATCTGGATCATTGAGCTATATTTAGATTTTCTTTACATAGTTCAACAATGGGCATGTACAGTACTAAAAAAAAGAAATTTAAATGAACTAATTGTAGTTTTTGAGGTAATTTTTGGTATTGTTTTTTATGCTGATTTTTATCTTTTCCCTCTCTTCTTGCTCTGTGTATTTGCCACAGAGTAATCTGATCCACTTGCGTGGCTTCAGCGTTTCATTGTAATATACCCATTTCTGTCTCCATTCCTGACCCCTCTTCTTCTAGATTCAGATTTCCACCTGCATACTCGATATCTCTAGTTGGTTGTACTCTTAAGACCCACAAATTGAATGTAGGTAATATCAAGATCTTTTCTATCTCTCTCGTCATGTTCTCCTCTCAACACTTTTCTTTCCTGTTCTGTTCAGTTAGTGTTGTCAGCATCTATTGATTTGCTTAAGTTGGGAGATTTTTTTTTGACTCCTCCTTTTTCCTTTTTCTTATATTTAAATTAGTTCATCACTTGTATCCTTACTTTTCACTTTGTGGCTCTACATTTCTCATTCAAATGTATTCCTGCTAAGTGGTGGTTTTTTTTTTTTTTTTGACCTGTAGGCTGTTCTCTTTCCTAAGCTGTCCTCTCCACAACGTCAGTTAGTTTCTAAAACAGGTGAATTTATGATTTACTTACTTTGAAAGTTTATAGTTACTACCCTCTGATTGCCAAGTGAATAATAGGTATTGTTTATAAACACTGTGTGCCAGACACTATGCTAAACAGTTTACATATGTTATCTTATTTAATTCCTGTAAGAGCCCTCTAAGACAGCTATTGTTTTTCATTATCTTATAGATGAAGAAGGTAAGGTTTAAAGAGGTTGAGGACCTTGCTCAAAGTTATAAAGCTGTTTGGTTCTAAGTCTGCACGCACAGCCTTCACCAGTGAAAGTACTTCATAATCCAGCTTCAGTTGATTTTTTTTTTTAAGTTTAATTTTTATCAAAGTTATACATGCACACATTTAAAAGAGTTTAATAGTTCTGCAAGATTATTGACAAAACATAGTCGTTTGCAAATTCTCCTTCCCTTTTATTTCAGGCTCTTCAAAGACAACCACTTTCAACTCATTTTTTTGATGTTTATCTCCATATCTCAAAATAGCATGCTAGTAGTGTTCCTTCTTGGTTTTTCAGTTTAAGGCATTATCTACTGACTTCTTACAGTGGAAGATATGGTTTACTGCTCTCCCCAGCCACTCAGAGACACACTTCTCAATCCTGCTTAATCTTCCCAGTATTGTCATATTGCAAGTACTTTGGTTACATCAGTACTCAATGTGACTATAAGCTATTCATAGTTGAGCCCTGTAGTTTGCTGTGATTATTTTCCTTTCTAGTACATCTTGTTTTCCCTGAGTTAATGGTTTTTGTTTTTGTTTAAATTGGCTTTTGTTTAGTTTTCTGTGTACTTCATTTAGCCAAGGGGTTCTCAACAGGGGACAACCTAGTGGACATTTGGCGGTGTTGGGTGGGTGGAAGGAGGGCAGGGAGTGTGCTACTGATATCTAGTAGTGGAAGCCAGCTGTGCTGCCAAACATCATCCTATACTGCACAGGACATCCTCAACAAAGAATTATGTGGCTCAAAGTGTCACTAGTGACACTGTTGAGAAACTGTGATTTAGTCCAGACTCTCTCTCAAGTGTGTAAATCTCGTCTTATTTTGTTCAAACCTACTAATTTTTTATTTACATTTTTTTGAATTGCAGCTGTTGTCTTAGATTTGCCTTTACTGTCATCTTAGTAGACCCCCTCAGGTCTCTCTTGTATTGGGTCTCCTCCTTCTGTATCTGATGTCTTCTTTCTTTGCTTGTTTTCTCATTTTGGAGGACCACTTTCAGTAGTGGTCTCTGGATGGGATACAATTTTTCCCAGACCTCACATGCCTGAAAATGTTTCTTTTCTCTTGCTTTATAGAGTTTGGCTGGACAGAGAATTCTTGGTTAGAAAAAAATTTTCTCTCAGAATTTTGCAAACATTGCTCCGCTGCTTTCTTTTTTTCAGTGTTGCTGTTGAGGCATCAGATGCTTAGGAGATTCTTTCCCACTATTTTGAAACTTTCTTTTTCCTTTCTGGAAGCTTAGAGAATCTTTTTGCCTACAATTCTGAAATTCCTGTATTATGTGCGGGAATAGGTATAGGTCTTTTATAATCCATTTCTATTGAGTTCAGGGTAGTCTTATTCGTTCAGAAATGTATTTCATCAGTTCTGGGAAATTTCCTTAAATGTATTTTTTTCATTTCCTCCATTGGTTTTCTTTGTTCTCTCTTGAGTTCCTGTTGTTTAGTCGTTGGGCCTACTGACTGCTTTCTCTAATTTTCTTGTCTGTGTTCATCTATTTTACATTTCTTTTCCCCTTGCTTTCTGGGAAATTTTTCTCAACTTTTATCTTACAGTTCTTCTACTGAGGTTTTATTTCTGCCATCATATTTATAATTTCCAAGCACTCTTTTTATTTTTCCTGAAAAAATTTTAAATATTCTGTTTCTGACTTGTGGATGCAATGCTTCTCTTATTCCTGTTGGGAAATTAGTATAGTTTTCCTCTCTGCGTATTCCCCCTTTCCTCCAGATTTCCTTTTTGTGTTTATTTGCTTGGGCTTTGTCTTTCATATGAGATGGCTGGTGATCCTTCCAAGTCAGCTCTTAAAAGAGGTGCCTTAAAAAGCTTAGAAGCCCTACAAGTGGGTGATTATGATTTTCCCTGTAGAGGGATATAGTTGAATAACTTCCTTGCAGATTACCAATGACACATCTTCTGTCTTGTGCTAGACTGATTTCCCAGAAAAGGTTTCTGATCTTATGCCGGGAGAGGACAAGCTTGGGAGTTGAGTAGGAAAATCATTAAGGATGTAAAAGAATGTAAATACATTTTCATTTGTTCTCCAGGTTTCAGTATGGCATTCCTCACATTCATTTGAGCCTGGCGTCCTCTAGTGCAGAGACACCCTGTTTCATGCTCTCCGAGGTCATTTGGCCTTTTGCCAGGGAGGGTCAAGGAGTAAAAGAGGGGCCTGGGGGTTCTCACTGCCTCTTAAATTTCAATCTGTTCTTCTAGTTTGGACCCCACCCTTATTCCCACGGTGTCTGAAAATGCCAGCTTCTGTGCCTTTCAGGGTTTTTTTTTTTTCCCTCCCATTTTCCTTTAAAGTTTTTTTGTAGAAAAGTTGGAAAAAGATTGGAGAATTCTCATATACGTTTCACCGAGCTTCTCTTCATGTTAACATCTTATGTAACTATGAACACTTATCAAAAGTAAGAAATTAACCAGATTTAACTAGTTTTTCCACTAATGGGCTTTTTTTGTTCCAAGATCCAAATTCTTGATCCTATGCTGCATTCTGTTGTCTTGTCTCCTTAGTTTCCTTTTATCTGCGACGATCCTCACCTTTTCCTTCTTTCATTGACCTTGACACTTTTGAACAGTTATTTTGTATAATGGCCCTTAATTTGGGTTTGTCTGACATTTTCTCATGATTTATGACTTCTCTCATGAGGTTAGGAATTAAAGAGAGGGATATTACAGATGTGATGTGTCCTCAGTACATCATATGGGGGGTCTTGGGGAATATGATGTACTGCTAGTGATGCGTTAACCTTGATCTCTTGGGTATGGTGTCTGCTGGGTTTCTCCACTTGTAAAGTTACTATTTTCCTCTTTAGTAATTATTAAATATTGGAGAGTATGCAGTTATCTTGTTTCTTTTTAAACTTATTCTGCCTACTAATTTTTAGCATCCATGTATGGATCTTGTCTTATTACTGGTGCATTCTAATAGCAATTTTCTATTTTCCTCATTATTTCTGTGTTTATTCATTGGAATTCTGTGAAGAAGAGTTATCCCTATTCTCCATATATCTACTTACATGTTTATATCGATATAGACTTCTGGGTATTTATTGTATTCGTTCAGTTATAACCCAATACTATTTTATTTGCTTTGTTTTTTAAGCTGTTCCAGTCTTGGCCAGGGAAGCTCTTTCTGGTTGGCATTGGTGTGTTCATCCTTGCTTTTTGAGCACTTAACTTACTTTCTGGCACCACATTATGCTTCAGCCCGTGGTATATTTTCTCTGCCTCAACCCTGGAAACATCACTTCTGGGAGTATAGGAGGTCTTTTGGTATAAATGTTGTCTGGTTTTCTTCTAAGCTAATGTAGAATTCAGCCTCTTCAGATGTAGAGTCATTACCATTTGATCTGCTTTCTGGTTTCTAAAACCATGTTTCTGGTTTCTTACAGGTTTAGGCTCTCCAAAATATTTCTTTACTCTTATTTTAGCAATATCTTGAGAAGCCGCAGAGCTAAATGCTTATATGTAATCAGTCTATCCTCTTTAACCTCTTTAATCAGTCTATCCTCTTTAAATTCCTAACTTAATGTTTTTGTCTTCTGCCCAGGCCAGTTTTGTTTTAGCCACATTTGACTGTATTAGTTGCTGTTCCTAGATGAGTTGTTTGCTTTCATGTGTCAATTCTGTGCCCTGCCCTGAGTGCATAGTATGAAGTACTTTTTTATCATCTGGTTCCTAGGGAGTTTTAAATGGGTGAACTTGGATTTTACATGAAAACTATTTAAGTACTTTTTTAGGGTTTCCTCTTTTTTATTTTCCATTTCTTTTGATTAGTCACATAAACTTTTTGCATCTTAGTGTTGAGGTACCACAATTTTTTGCTGAAATGGAAGGGAGAGAGCCAGTACATTTCTGGGGTACTAGAGTACCATGGTAGCCCAACTTGGAAAGAAAAAATTGTATTGAAAATAGGGTGTTGTGAAAAACATAGTATTAAATTGTATATTTAAATATCTATTATAAATTAAGGTTCCAGAAGACATCTACTTTTAAAACGGATTCATTTTTTTTAATGTTTATTTATTTATTTTGAGAGAGAGACAGAGCGTGAGTGGAGGAGGGACAGAGAGAGATACAGAATCCGAAGCAGGCTCCAGGCTCTGAGCTGTCAACACAGAGCCCGTTGTGGGGCTTGAACCACAAACCATGAGATCATGACCTGAGCTGGAATCAGATGCTTAACTGACTGAGCCATCCAGGCACCCTATTTTTGTGTGTGTGTGTGTGTGTGTGTGTGTGTGTGTGTGTGTGTGTGTGTGTGTGGTTTATTACACAGATTTTAAAGTGTTCTGTCCAGATACTGTTAGCTTAAAACCTAATTTTGTACAAACATTCTCCATTGTACAAAGTCTCTAGGGCAAAATGATTATGATTGGCAGTGATGGCAAATGATTAGCAAAAATGACATAATCCTCCACATCAGGATTCTTAAAGAGCACACCTTTCTCCTGAGCATTATTTGGTATTTATATGGTGGAAGAAGGGGTGGATATAAGTGTAGTGTAAGTAAACAGAGGTCTTCTTTCTGTCTTACTGCATACTTCTGCTTACTTTATCTCTAGGTGTGGAAGCAATAACTACTGCTATATTCTTTTGTTTAGTAGGACCAAACTGAACCGTGCATACATAAAGTAGCCATGGATATGAATATTTTCATTTATATAAAACTTGCTACAGCCCACTGTTGAGAGATTTATGAAAATTACTGAGATATATGTCTTGAATTTTGATGTTTTTTGAAAAACATGCTTTTAAAATTTTATCCTACCAGCAAAATCTAGCCCCTCTTACTTCCTACAAGAAACCGTCCTGATTCTCCTCTTTCAACCAGATTGCATTTCCCTAACCCTGAAACCCATTGCACTGTATCTTTTGGCATTTGAAAATTATACCCCCTTATTATAAGTTACATGTTACTGCGTTAATACCTTTATTAGATTAGAAACTCTTCTAAGTCAGGAGATGACAGCCAGAGTGCCCGGGTTTAAATACTAAGCTTTGTGACCTTGGGCAAGTTACTTAGCTTCTTGGTACCTTAGTTAAATGAGGATACTAGTGACTACCTCCTAGGGTTGTTGGGAACATGAAATGAGTTAATACATGTCTTGCATATAATAAGCACTCTATAAATGTGCAGTAGGTATCATTTTTGTTGATACCTTCATTGTGTTATTGCTTGCATCCTATATTCTTTCTAGGGGCCAGCACATTTATTGTTGTCCAATAAATAGTTATTGATGAAATGAAATTGTATTTTAGTTATTAAATGTACTAGTCAGTATGGTTACAGTTCTGATTTTGACCTGTCAGCTAAATATCTTTTTTTTTTTTAAAGATTTTTTTAACGTTTATTTATTTTTGAGACAGAGAGCGACAGAGCATGAATGGGGGAGGGTCAGAGAGAGAGAGGGAGACACAGAATCTGAAACAGGCTCCAGGCTCTGAGCTGTCAGCACAGAGCCCGACGTGGGGCTCGAACTCACGGACTGCGAGATCATGACCTGGGCTGAAGTCGGACGCCCAACCAACTGAGCCACCCAAGTGCCCCTAAATATCTTTATGTGTTTGCACAAATCCTAAATGATTGTTTGATTTGACAGGTTCTTTTATATCCTGGAATATTGCTGGTATGAATATACTGCTATTCTTAGTGTTTTGAAAACTGAAACATGTAACAGAGTACAAATACTAGAAACAAATTTTTGAGTCTAATGAGGTTCTGACAAAAATCAGTTTAGTATGTATAGGTATTTGTCAGGATACCTTATGGGATTAACAAATTAGTGCTTTGTAAGATTTAGTGTGAAATGTTATTTTAAAGCAGGGTCCATGTTAAAAGTAGTTTGTTTCTGGGGCGTCTGAGTGGTTCAGTCGCTTAAGCGTTGACTCTTGATTTCGGCTCAGGTCATGATCTTATGGTTCGTGAGTTTGAGCCCCATTTTGATCTCTGTGCCTGCAGTGTGGAGTCTGCTTGGAATTCTCAGTCCCCTTCTCTCTCTCTTTCAAAATAAATAATAAACATCACAAGAAAATAATAGTTTGTTTCTGAAAAAACTTTATGTGTTCGATAATTCTGATTTTCTGTAACTCTAGAGTAGTACC
Organism: Puma concolor; assembly: GCF_028749965.1. Taxonomy (NCBI): domain Eukaryota; kingdom Metazoa; phylum Chordata; class Mammalia; order Carnivora; family Felidae; genus Puma; species Puma concolor. Next base: position 47,602,465 of record NC_141676.1, on the reverse strand, counting down.
AATTGACATGGATGGAAGAGACTGTTGCTGTCAGTTGTATATTGATTGTGCTCTAGATTTGATCCTGTGTAGTTGACTGCTATGAGACTTGCAGTCTTTCAAATATCAGCATAACATGCTTGTATTCAATAAATACAGTGGCTTCCCAGTAGAGAGGAATTAAGGGCTATTAAGTGACATAATTAAGAAAAGGTTTGGAATTTAAGTCTTTATATAGCGAATCCAGTACCTTTGTTAAGATTATAGATTTAGCTTTAGGAAGACCATGGACCTCATTTATGACTTAAGTGAAATTTTCTAGTATAATCAAAGCATTGTAGTCTGACTATAAATACCTTTCTTGTTTCAAATGATACTTAGCTATTTTTATTTAATCATAAATATCCTTTTTCAATAGCTCCTGATGCACAATTCATTCATTCAGTTAAGCACTGAGTTAGTAGCTGCTAGGAGTCAGATTCAAAGATAAATAAGGAACCTGACCTAGTTCTAGAGGCTAGCCCAGTTAATTTAGTTAGAGGGAATAGTGTTTAAAACACAAACGTTTGTAATATATTTTAAGGAAGTGAGAAAAAGTTTAGGGTACATGCATAGGTTGTCTGGGATTCAGTAGGAGAAGATGGTTCTGGAAGGTTGTGTCTTAAAATGCTGAAGGCTCTGTATGCCTATAAGGAGGTTAGATTTTTTATTGTGTATACATTAGGGGGCAGGAAAAAGTTTTTCCCAGAAAAAGTTAACAGGTTTGTTTATAATTGTTAGAAAGCTTAATTCCTGAAACTCGTTCACTGAAACATTTTTTACTTGTGTGAATGTTTTATGTCCCTGCATTAGTGTGAAAAATCTACACACAAATGAAAATGGAAGAGGAGGAACATGCTAATACCTTATTCTCTTGTTTTTGTTTTTTCATTTGCAGTTATTTAATTAGGTACTTTTTTGTTTTTTAAGAATGAAGTATTTCCCATCATAATGCATCCTAAGTGCATTTCCCGCATATGAGTTGTGCTGGCAGAATATCTTTTGGCATAATTGTTATATTTTTATGTGGATAACCCACAGGTAGGTGTCTTCAAATATGCTAAATAGATAGGTTTCATTTGCCTTCAGAAAGTGCTAGGAGAGCTACACTCTGGCAGTATAGATCTGTTTTGAAGTCCTAAGCAATTTCTCACACTCGTTGCTAGAAGGGAAGTTTGCAAGTGAGAAGTTCAGTGTTCTGATTTTCACTGACAGTACAAGGCTTATACCAATGTGGTTTCTTCACATAAGACACATTTTTGTGAGTGACTTTTGTAGTTGGTTGCTTCCTGAGTGCTTTAGCACTGATCTGTTTGCAGGCATTAGGCTTGGTAGAGATGCTGATATAGAGAACTCCAGTGTTTACCACCCTTCCTATTGGCTGAAGCTCAGGAGATAGAGGTAGCACTGGTGTTGGAGAATAATGACTCTCATGATGACTGTCATGTTGGCAGCCACACAACTGAGAACACCACAAAGAATGTTTTTAATTAGGGGATTAATGAAAGCATCCCAAGGATATCCCCAATGTTCCAAATAAAATTAAGACTTTAATTCTTAACCACAAGGAGCTCTTGATATAGCCCTGGTTGTGGGTTGCATTAAAAAGTAGAATTTTTGGGGGCGCCTGGGTGGCTCAGTCGGTTGAGCGTCCGACTTTGGCCCAGGTCATGATCTCGCGGTCCGTGGGTTCGAGCCCCGCATTGGGCTCTGTGCTGACAGCCCGGAGCCCGGAGCCTGTTTCAGATTCTGTGTCTCCCTCTCTCTCTGACCCTCCCCTGTTCATGCTCTGTCTCTCTCTGTCTCAAAAATAAACAAACATTAAAAAAAAAATTTAAAAAAAAGTAGAATTTTTGACTCGTCTCCTAAAAGGTGTGTATTGCTTTACTAAATATAAACTGAATTTATATACATTTATTCCATTTTATTGATAAAATGTCTACCCTTTTATGTGTTTAGGTGTTTTAATTTTAAGTTCATTTATTTATTTTGAGAGAGAGAGAGCAAGAGAGAGTGTGGGAGAGGGGCAGAGAGAGAGAGAGAGGGAGAAAGAGAATCCCAAGCAGCCTCCATGCTGTCAGTGAAGAGCCCAACATGGGGCTCGATCTCACAAATCATGAGATCATGATAAGGTGTTTTAATATTATTGCCTTTAATTTTGAGTTTATACCAAGTTGTGTAATTTGTTACATTATGTTTATTTATAGTACTTTGTGGTAATGAAAGAGAATTGGTGAAAAATTAGATACCCAGTGATGAAGTCTCTTATTAAAAGACATTTGAGAAATATTACTGCTTTAATTTTGACATTTTAAATATACATGCCTTGTAATATTTATTTATCATTACGTTATTTACCATTAACATGGCACAAATACAGACACAGAATAGACACAGAAAGAAATAGACACAGAAAATGTTTCTACAATTCAGTAATATGATTTAATATAGAAAGGATGTAGTAGTTAGGTATTACAGCCCCTTCGTTTTTAGATTAGAAAAACAAAAAGGCCGTACAAGCTCAGTAACTTACTCAAGGTCTCCTCTAGTGGAAGAACTTGAATGAAACTTTTTTTTTTCTTTAAGTTTATTTATTTATTTTGAGAGACAGGGGAGGGGTAGAGAGAGAGAATCCCAAGCAGGCTTCACACTGGCAGTGCAGAGCCCGATGTGGGGATTGAACTCATGAACCGTGAGAACATGACCTGAGCTGAAGTCACATGCTTAACAAACTGAGCCACCCAGGCGCCCCAAACCGAACTTTTCTTTTAAAGTCAGGTTTACTGAGGTATAATTTATATAGTAAAATTTGCCCTTTATGGTATACAGCTTTGTGAATTTTGACAAACTGATAGGATTGTATAGCCACCACTACAGTCTAGATATTGAATATCTCCATTACCTTAAGAGAGTGTTCTCATGCCCCAGTCCCCACCTCCACCTGCCACTGCCCCCATACATGTTCAGGGCCTACAACCACTGATCTCTTCTCTGTCCTCATATTTTGCCTTTCTAGAATATCATATAAATAGAATTCATATAGTATGTAGCATCTGGAGTCTTCTTTCCTCTAGTATAAAACTATCAGAGTCATTCATGTTGTTTAAGGTATCAGTAGTCTTCCTTATTGCCAAATGCAACCGTTGTTCATCCATTCACCATCTAATGGACATTTGAGTTGTTTCTAGTTTTTGGTGATTCTGAATAAAGCTGCTACAGATAGTTGCGTACTGTGTTTTGGGTGGTAAGTACATATCTAACCTTGTAAGACACTGCCAAACTCTTTCCTGAAATGGCTGTACTGTTTTGCATTTGGATCAGCAATGTATGAGCATCTTAGTTGCTCTACATCCTTCCTTGTTGGTACTTGGCAGTTTCAGGGGGTCGGGGGGGGGGGTTGTTTGTTTAGTTTTTGCTCTGTTTTTTTTTTAACCATTCTACATTCTAGTAAGTGTGTCGTGATGTCTTTGTGGTTTAATTTGCATTTCTGTAATGACTAATGATGTATAGCATTTTTTCATGTCCTTGAGGATTTTTATTAAGCCTGATAAGAAAATATACTTTATGCAATTATTACATTTGCTAGGTACTGATAGGAGAGAGAGAAGATAGAAGAGTACCTGTTCATGAGGAGTTTATGATTTACAAAGGGAAAACTGGTAATTACGTTAAATGGTCATGGCTATTTGATAACCCAGTTCACATAGTCCCTGGTCTGATGAAAGAAAACGGTTGGGGAATCAGAAAACTCAGTGATTTGACTTTGCCTCAGTCTCTTAACCTTTCTCGGTCATTTTTATCTTCTTTTAAATGAGGGAGTTGGACCAGATGAGGTATAAGATTTATCTCTATAAGTCTACATAAACTAGGAGGTAGGAGTCTATATAAAGTAGGAGGTGTTTTTACTACTTTTATTTATTTAAAAAAAATTTTTTTTAACGTTTTTTATTTATTTTTGAGAGAGAGAAAGCATGAGTGGGGCAGGGCAGAGAGAGAGGGAGACACAGAATCCAAAGCAGGTTCCAGGCTATGAGCTGTCAGCACAGAGCCCAATGTGGGGCTTGAACCCCTGAACCATGAGATCATGACCTGAGCCGAAGTCGGACACTTAAGCGACTGAGCCACCCAGGTGCCCCTGTTTTTACTACTTTTATAGTAGTAGGTTTTTAACTTTTGTAAAGCCATGTATTCAGAAAACAAAAAATCTTTGTAGATTTTTCCTGTCTGATGAAATTCATATTACCCAAAAAAGATAACCTTTTGAAATTTTAAATATTATAAATTATAATATAAATTTTAATACCTTTTGTGTGATATTATTATATTATAACCTGTAGGGTAATTTTCAAGATATTTTCTCTTGATCCTCAGAAAAACTATTTGTGGACCTTGAAAGTGAGAACTAAATGACTTGCATACAATTATACAGCTAAAAGAAAAGTAGCCACCTTGACCTGAGGGTTCTAGCCTTGATCTTTTGCCCTTTGCAGTACATTGCTCTTTGCACTATAGGCTACTCCAATAGGAAATTCAAATAGTCTTCTAATAGTTTTAAGTAACCTTCACCCTTTTATTTCGGTTGTACAATTTCATGTTCAGAGAATTATAGGCATGTACTATTTTTACATTAAAATTATTATCAATGCTTCTAAATAAAAGTATGGTAACAGATAGTATAAACAAGCTTCTTTGATTTAGTAATAATGCAGTAGAACGTTTAAGATTTGTAAACAAGTCAGTTGTATCAGAAGCTGAGTCACTGCTTGTCAACAACAGCCTACTCTTACAAGAAAACTTAGCTGTAATCAAAAATAAAGATAACAGGAATAGTAAAGGGCATATTATTTCCTCTCCTGAGAGTAGTCTGTTGAGTTTCTAAGTTTAGATACCTACAGTATATTATTAGTGGGTTACCCATTTCCAGTAGTAGAACAACTATTAAAAGGAATAAGGCAGAAGTGGAAGGAGTATTAAGATGGAAGTGAGGGGAAAAATAATGTCATTATAATTTTTTTGCCACAAATATGTTAACATTATAAAGTCATCAGAAAACCTGTGTTGTTGTTGTTGTTGTTTTTAATGTTTACTTTTGAGAGAGAGACGGAGTGTGAGCAGGGGAGGGGCAGAGAGAGAGGGAATCACAGAATCCCAAGCAGGCTCCAGGTTCCAAACTGTCAGCACAGAGCCCAACAGAAGGCTTGAACTCAGGAACCACAGTATCATGACCTGAGCCAAAGTCAGATGCTTAACCGCCTGAGCCACACAGGCGCCCCAGAAAGCCTGTGTTTCTTAGTAGATCTGTGTTCATATGTGACCTTAAGGCAAGCAAGTCACTTCAGGTTCCAGAATTTCTTTTATTCATCTGTCAAATAAGGAGTTTAATCTGATATCTAAATGTCCATCTAGCTTTAAATATTATAATTTTATGTTATGTGTGATGAGTCATCTGTTGATGGTTTCTTAACCATCAAGTAAAATATATTGCTCATAGTTAGATTTAAACTTTAAGAAGTATTTTTTTTTAAGTTTATTTATTGTGAGAGAGAGTGTGAGCTTGAGCTGGGGAAGGGTAGAAAGATTGGGAGAGAAAGAATCCCAAGCAGGCTCCACATCATCAGCGTAGAGCTTGGTGTGGGGCTAGAACTCATGAACTGTGAGATCAGGACCTGAGCTGAAATCCAGAGTCAGACGCTTAACCCACTGAACCACTCAGGTGCCCCTAAACTTTTTTTTTTTAACTTTTTAAAGTTTTCAAACTTCATATTGTTAATTTTCTACTAACTGAATGAGTGCTTGATGTAATTGTTACAAGTAAAAAATAGGTTATATAGAATTCAGAGTTTTAGATATATACTTACTTATTTTTTACTTTTTTTAAAAAAGTTTATTTTTGAGAGAGAGAGTGTGGGGAGAGGCAGAGAGATGGAGAGAGAATCCCAGGTAAGCTCTGCACTGTCAGCGCTTAGCCTGGGAGCCCAAAGCTGGGCTCAAACTCATAAACTATGAGATCATGACCTGAGCTAAAGTTGGGCACTTAACCGACTGAGCCACCCAAATGCCCCAGAGTTTTATATATTTATATACTTAGTTTTCTTATGATATTATGAAGTTCTGGGAGCTTGTTTTATGGGTATTTTAGAAGGAAATAGAATGCAAGGAGGGGAGATTCTAATATTAGAGCACAAAAGGTAGGTATGAATATAGGTATTTTTACAAAACTTTTAAACCATACGGTATCTATGTCATACTATTCTTTTTTAATTTTTTTTTTCAACGTTTATTTATTTTTGGGACAGAGAGAGACAGAGCATGAACGGGGGAGGGGCAGAGAGAGAGGGAGACACAGAATCGGAAACAGGCTCCAGGCTCTGAGCCATCAGCCCAGAGCCTGACGCGGGGCTCGAACTCACGGACTGCGAGATCGTGACCTGGCTGAAGTCGGACGCTTAACCGACTGTGCCACCCAGGCGCCCCTATGTCATACTATTATACTTTATTACTTGATTGTGCTATATGATTTGGAAGTAAATGTGATAAATTGACAGGCAATGTTGTATCTTACTGAATATTGCTTTAAATTCAGAAAATCCATATTCTGATATATTGAATAAGCACCTGTTAATAATGCAAATTAGTTTATCACAGAAGTAAAGTAGAATGTACTTACAATTTTTTATGATGTGAACTAAGCTTTTATAATAGGTACAAAGTTGTCTTTTAGAAAATTCCTATATGAAGATTTGAATTTAGAAAGCAGTTGTAAAGCAGAGTGATTATTGTCAAACTTCCTTTAAATACTAAAAGCCCTTGTACTAAAAAAGTTTGAAAATTTAAACTCAGTTTGGAAAATTTTAAAACTTTCAAAATCACTTTTTAGAAACTTAAAGGTTTTTTTTTTTTTTTTTTTTTTGATGTTTATTTATTTTTGAGGGAGAAAGAGCATGAGTGGGGAAGGGGCAGAGACAGAGGTAGACAGAAAATCCTAAGCAGGCTCTGCACTGTCAGCACAGAGCCTGATGCAGGACTTGAACTCACAGACTGTGAGATCATTACCTGAGTCAAAACCAAGAGTCGGACACTTACTTAACTGACTGAGCCACCCAACCATCCCTATTTAAAAGTTTTAAAAGAGCATACTTTATGCTTCCAACAGCAGAAGCTCTGTAATGTATTATGAAATTATTTTCCTGAATCTAATTTCCCAAATATATTTTGTTTATTGAATTCCATAAAAGACTTAGATTTTCTTTTGCAGTTTGTTTTCAGTAGTAAAGAATGTAAATTAGCCGTTTTCATTTCTTAGCTAAGCAGATCTTGCATATGAATTTGCCTGTGTTTTTCCTGTATACTTGTGCTCTTTATTCATGTTTGTATTGAATCTTTATGATTTTCTGAAGTATTTATGTATTCCTGACCAGTCTCCTCAGTTGTTGGACATATTTGTTTTCTTTGCGTATATTGACAAGTAAATAAATATTATTTATTTATTTTTTATTTTTAAGCAATCTCTACACCCAGGGTGGGGCTCGAATTCACAACCCCAAGATCAAAAATCACACACTCCACTGAGTTAGCCAGACGCCCTGCGAAATACAATTTAAAAAAAAACAAACAAATCCTAGATATATGAAAGAAATTTCTTTTGAGAATTGAGCCTAAAATTAAATATTATGAGTATAATTTCACACTGATGAAAAGGCTAGGGTTAAAAAGACTGAACCATTTGGGGGAAGTTGTAGAGGGCTGCTAGTGGGACTGGAGTTAAAGATAATTGGATCTAAGCAAGTCTTGTATTTTTGTTAGTAAATGCAGTGTGTATCACTTCCTGATTATAATGATTCATAGAGATGTTTTGTTAGAATGGCTTAACTGTTTAGGATGGCTAAACAGGGGAATGAGAAATGTGATATATTTGAATGATGAACTTTAACTTCAATTTCCACCCACATTAAAATGGAAACAGTGAATGATTTAATTCTTGAGAATTTAAAAGTTGAAAAAAATGGGTAAAAAATTATAACTTGATTCATATAAAATTTGATGATTATGTCTTTACCTTTAATTCTCTTTTGTTTACATACTCATTTATTCCTAAACTAAATATTAAAAATACACTGAATAAAAAGTTCATGATTAGATTAAAAAAAAATATGATTAAAATTTTTAAAACTTACATTAGATACTCAGCTTCCTGGCAGTTAACTTCTGTAGTTAACATTTTAGCTTTTAAGTGAACAAAGTGAGATATAAATTCTAAAAATAAATTTTTTTCTAAGGAATCCTTAAGGAGTACTAGGTCAATTTTAGCCATTCTCTAATGGTTTCCTGCCCATCATCAGTAGTTTAATATTATTCAGGAAAAGGACATGTTTATTATTAAATTTTCAGCTTAGCTATGTATACATTTTTAGTCATTTGATTACTTCTTATTCTATGCAGCAGTCTTTTTAATGTTAACTTTTACATTGAATAATTTATTTTGATGTTCAAATTACTCTACATTTGGCCAGTGAGAACCTTTTCAACTGTCTCCTGTGTCCTTTTGACATATCTCCCCGTTCTTGGAGTACTTCTTACTTTCTGCCAGGGAAGGATATTCCAAGCTCTTGTACCTTTCCAACACCGACACTAAGATCAGTCATTTCTACAAAGATCTCTTAATCCTTTTTGTGGAGAATGGTATTCAGAAATCACCATCTGGGCACTAGGTGTGTTTATTGTTGCAGGGATATCATTGCTTCTAGGTCTCCTCAGTAAAAAGGAGCTAGAAAATATGCACACTCACATATATAAATGTGAAATCTGCCTTTATATCGTTTATATATGCGTCTATATATAACTCAAATCATATGAAAGCCTTTAATAAATAGGCAGATTTTTTTTTCTGGATTATAAGAGAAAATAGAAATGTATTTCATGCTTATACATATATTTACACATATCCATAGTATGTTTTTGTGACTATAATGTGTTTGTAACATAGAACTATTGGAAACCCAGTTGGCAGACAATTTTGCTACTTCCCCAGATTTATGATCATAAGTTCTGTGTGATTAATTTTTTAATTTGGTAAAATATACATAAAATTTACTTAATCAGTTTTAAGTGTACAGTTCGTTAGCATTAAGTACATTTACATTGTTGTGCTAGTCACCATTATTCATCCTCAGATATCTTTTCATCTTGCAGAACTATACCCAGTAGCAATCACTCCCTATTCCCCTACCCACCCTCTCAATGTCTGGCAACTACCATTCTACTTTCTGTCTGAATTTGTTTATTCTAGGTACCTAATGTAAGTGGAATCCTACAGCATTTGTTTTTTGCGCTTATTTCACGTAGTATAATTTCTTCAAGGTTTATCCATGTTGTAGATTGTGTCAGTATTGCCATCCTTTTTAAGGCTGAATAATATTCCGTTTTATATGTATGTATAGAGACATAAATACATTTTATATGTGTATATATGTATACACATATATACACACATACATACACCTTTATATTCAATCATATATCTATATTGATCTGTGTATATAAATATTTATTTCCATCTTTTGGCTGTTGTGAATAATGCTGTTATGAACATGGGTGTTCAGCCATGTATGAGTCCCTGCTTTCAGTTCTTTTGGTTATATACCCGGAAGAGAAATTGTCAAATCAGTAGACCATTTTAGCACTCACAGCAGGTCCTATATTTAGAAAACTTGTAAGCTTAAATGATGTAAGTTGTATTTTGCTTTGCAGCATAGTTGTGGACTTGACTAAGAGCTCATGATGTCTAGCTCTTTGTGGAAATAACCCAAACATCGCATTGAGTCAACTCCAAATTATTTTATATAGAGTTTTGCACAGTATGTCTAATTACTTTTGTAAAACAGCATTTGTACATTATCCTAGAATATAATATTTCATTTTTAATAGGAAGTGGTTTCTTTGTGTTATTACCATTTCTGTTTAGAGAACTTCCTTTAGCCATTCTTCTAGGGTAGGTCTGCTAGCAACAAATCTTTTAGTTTTCTTTCATTTGAAAATGTCTTGATTTCCCCTTCATTCCTGAAGGATATTTTCACTGAATATAGGATTCTAGGCTGACAATTCTTTTAGCTCTATGGAAAATATTGTGGAAAATATCTATGTTTGTGATTTTTAATGAGAAATCTTCATTTGAATTGTTTTGCCCATATACATAAGGTATTGTTTCTCACTGTTTTCAAATTTTTTCTCTTTGTCTTTAGTTTTCAAGGATTTTTTTTTCTTTTTTGAGAGGCAGAGCAAGAGAGAGCATGCCTAAGTGGGGGAGGGGCAAAGGGAGAGATAGAATCTTAAGCAGACCCCACACCCAGCATGGAACCCAATGCAGGGCTAGTTCTCACAACTGTGAAATTATGAGTTGAGCTGAAATCAAGAGTCAGGTGGTTAACCAACTGAGCCACCCGAGCACCCCTAGTTTTCAAGGATTTTGATTATGATATGTGTTTACATGAAATACTTTGGATTTAATCTGTTTGGGATTCACTCAGCTTCCTGAATATGTAGTCTTATGCCTCTTGCCAAATTTGGGAAGTTTTCAGCCATTATTTCTTCAAATAGTTTTTCATGTACACTGTCATTCTTTTTTCTTCCCAGGACATGGATGACACGAATGTCAGTTAGGTCTTTTGTTATGGTTGTACAGATAATTGAGAATGATTTTTTTGGTCTTTTTTTTTTTTCTTTATTTTTCAGATAAAAATGTCTGTTGTTCTTATCTGCAGGGTCACTGATTCCTTCCCTTGTCACCTTCATTCTGCTATTGAGCCTACCTAGTGAGTTTTAATTTTAGTTATTTTATTTGCTATTTCTTTGCTGATACTTTGTTTTTTTCATTTGTTTCATGCTGAACATTTTTACACAGGTGCTTTAAAATCCTTGTCAGATTGGGGCGCCTGGGTGGTGCAGTCGGTTAAGCGTCTGACTTCAGCCAGGTCATGATCTCGCGGTCTGTGAGTTCGAGCCCCGCGTCAGGCTCTGGGCTGATGGCTCAGAGCCTGGAGCCTGTTTCCGATTCTGTGTCTCCCTCTCTCTCTGCCTCTCCCCCGTTCATGCTCTGTCTCTGTCCCAAAAATAAATAAACGTTGAAAAAAAAAATTAAAAAAAATAAAATAAAATCCTTGTCAGATAATTCCAATATTTGCATCATCTTGGTGTTGGCATCTATTGATTGTCTTTTCTCATTCAAGTTGAGATTTTCCTGGTTCTTGGTATGACAAGTGACTTTTCATTTTATCCTGAATGTTTTGGGTATTGCATTATAAGCTCTGAATGTTACTTAAATGTTCTGTTTTAACAGATTTTCTCTGATATCCTGCCAACAGGTGAAAGGGGGTTCTCCTTCATTACCAAGAGGTGGAAGTAGAAGTCCAGATTCCCCATCCCACCTTTATAGCCTGGGTGCGAGTGGTGCCTTGTTACTTCTGGTTGGGGGTGAAGTTCAGGTTCCCCTTAAACTTCTGTGGATACCTGCTTGACTGGAACAAGGGGGTACACTTTGTTAGTCCTCCCATGAGGCTTCCACTGATACAAGTGAGGAAGTGCTTCTACCACTGGGCTGTGATGGAAGTCCCACTTGCCTACTTTGTCTTCTTTAACACCACTCTGGTGGAAGGGTGTGGGAGGGAAGGGAGTGCCTTGTTTTAGCCAGATGAGAATGGAAATCTCTTGCACCTTGATGATGGGAATGGAGGCAGAGCAACTTTCCCCCACCTCAATCCCCCCAGTGTTTGGCTGTGGTGTGATTAGTGTCTAAAAGTTTCCTGTTTTGTGAGACTGCCTCTGATCCTTTAGCTGGAAAAAGGCATTCATGTCTTGGGCATTTTTCAGTCTGTGCTTACTCAGACCAGAATATATTAGGCAAAAAGAAATCCAGGGAATTAACCATCATGACCTTCATTCTTTGGGTCCTGAGGTCCCTAGCTGGTCTGCTTCCTCTTCACCTTTCAGTATCTTCTTATCTTTGTTTAATACATAATGCTTTTAGTTGTATTTAGCAGGTGGAATAGGGAGAGTGTATCTACTCCCACTTGTCCCAGAAGTGGAGCTTTTGGATATTTTAATGTGTAGAATGTTATGTGTGATTTTGAGACTATAAAGTGACATTCATTTTTTTTTTAGAATAGTATTTCATAGTATTTAAAGAATAGTATTCTTTGAAATGGAGCTTTTAGAGATTTTAATGTGTAGAATGTTATGTGTGATTTTGAGAATATAAAGTGACATTCATTTTTTTAGAATAGTATTTAATAGTATTTAAAGAATAGTATTCTTTTAGAATACTATTTTCTTTTTAATTTCCTTGTAAGAGGCTTCCAACCTTCCTTTTGGCCTCTATTTTTCCAGATATATATTAGTTGAAGTTAGTAGTTGAAGTTTATTATCATAAGCCTTCGGTTATTTTAGACATCCTTAGTTTCTTTAACTATTTTCTTATGTAGTAACCTCACATTGCGCACAGTCTGCATATTGTCTGTTAATGTTACCTGATCTTGATTGTGCTAGTTTTTATTGTTTGTTTTCTGTAGACCTATCATGTTGGTTGTTGTACACACTGAGTGTAGTTCTTGAAATCTCCCTAGATCTTTTCCATGTGTACTGTTGCCTAGGTAAATTGCTTTTGTTTTCTTATTGTACATGTTTGAGTGGTTAGGTGTTTTCTCTCTTGTGTTTGAGAGGGTAGGAGTAGGCTAACACTTAAAATTTTTTACTTAATATATAAGTTGAGTAAATTTGTCAAGTTTATTTCTTATGATTTACATATAAATTATAAAAACAAGTATATGTACAGTGCTAAATATTTGGAAATGTCAGAAAGCATAAAGAAAAAACACCTCTAGCTTTACCCCTCAAAGACAATACTGTTAATGCTTTGATGAGATTCTTTTATTCTGAAATTTTTCCTTCCCTCTCTTTTCCAATATAGACTCTTAAAAAAATGGTATTATAGTACCTTTTAAGGCTAGCATTGTTTCTTAGCAATATATTGGATATTTACCCTTGTCTGTATATCTCATATAGCATTATTTTCAAAGACTGCATGGTATTCCACTATGTATATTTATTATAATTTTCTTATAAATTATTTTCTTTTTTGGCGAATTAGACAGCTTTTGGTATGTTCTTATTACATTTACAGTAATGTTTTGCTGAGTATCTTTTTACATTCACGTCTGTACATTCCAATATTGACAATACCGTTTGGAAGAATTTTTTTTTAACCTTTTATTTATTTTGAGAGAGTATGAGCAGGAGCAGGGGAGGGGCAGAGAGAGAATCTTAAGCAGGCTCTGCCCTGTTAGTGTAGAGCCCTACGTGGGGCTCAGTCCCATGAATCTTGAGATCATGGCCTGAGCTGAAATCAAGAGTTGGACGTTTAACCAACTGAGCCACCCAGGTGTGCCACCTTGGATGAATTCTTGAAGGTAGGATTGGTGGATTATCACATATGTCCATTTTATTTTTTGAACAAAAATAATGGGTTTTATTCCTATTTAAAATTTTTGTTTTGGTCATGTCTATTGAGACAAATTTGAAATTGATACTGTTTATTATATTAACTATTCCTTATGTTGTTCCTTAAATTTGATCATCTTTTTCATGGCTTTGTCTAGATGATTACTTAAAGCGCTAAATAAAACAGGACTGAAGATAGATAATCTTTTGGCATAATCTTTTAGTTGTGGTTTCAGTTAAGAGTTGTAATTGTTGGGGCGCCTGGGTGGCTCAGTCAGTTAAGCATCCGACTTCAGCTCAGATCATGATCTTGTGGTTCGTGATTTCGAGCCCCAGATCGGGCTGTCTGCTGTCAGCGCAGAGTCTGCTTCAGATCCTCTGTCTCCCTCTCTTTCTGCCCCTCTTGTGCTCTTCGTATTCTCTCTCTCTCTCTCGAAAATAAACATTGGGAAAAAAAAGTTATAATTGTTAAGGCACATTTTTATCATTTTATGCATAGCAATGTTTTTGTCAGGTGTGCTTTTCTGAAATCAAGATATTTTGTACCTTTCATATTTGTTGATGTATCAATCTATCAAAAATAAGTAAGATGTGCATTAATTTAACCTCTTAGTCATCTGTGTTTTGTTCCCATTTTTACATCATCTTATTATGAAGAATAGGATACAAAAAAATGAATATATTAAGTTTAGTTTAAAGAAGAATAATAACTTGGGCATCTTTTTCAGTATATGAAACATTACCAGTACCACTGAAATCCTTATAACTCCCTCCTCCTCAGTTCTGTCCCTGCCTCTACCACCATTCTAAATTTTTGATAAGTGTGTTTTTGTTTCACCACATGCTGTGTCAGTAAACAATAAAATGGCTAGTTTATATATTTTTGAGCTTTATGTAAATGGAATTATTTTGTGTCTATTGGTCTGTGGCATATATTTTACTACGAGTTGGCTCTTCCACTTTGTTTTGAGATACATTCATGTTGATGTACATAACAGCACTTCATTTTCTCTGTAACATAGTCTTCTGTTCTATGAATATACTACAGTTTATCATGGAAGCACACTTAGGATATTTATAGTTTTGTGCTATTTTGAGCAATGTACTGTAAACATTTCTGTACACATCTCTTGTTACTTGGGGCAAGAGTTCCTTTAGGAGATGATGGATGGCTGGATGGCAAGATGGATGGATAGATAAGAGATAGATATTCCTGGTGGTGAGATTAATCGATTGTAGGATAAACGTATTTTCAGATTTATAAGTAATATCAAAACTGTTTTCTCAAAGGGTTATATCAGTTTACATTCCCACTAACATGAGTGAGAGTTCTTGGTTTGTAGCTTGGTTTTTTTGCTTACTCATAATATTGTGCATTCAAAAATTTCTTTGTGAGCTAATCATTCACTTCTGAGAATCTCCTGTTCATGTCTTGGCCATTTTTCTATTGAATTATCTTTCTGTATTGATTTATGGAATTTATTATTATTCTGGGATACCAGTCTTTTGTTAGTTACATTTGTTGTAAATGTCCTTTCCCAATTTGTTGCTTTTTTTTCATCCTTTTAATTTTTTGAAGTCAAGAAGTCCATGATTGAACTGATCTTAATCAGTCTTTTTGTTTTTTATATACTTAAAAATTTTCTTTCCTATCCAAGGATTTTAAAAATAATATTACTTTTTATAAAGGATTTATAGTTTTGGCTTTCTTTTTTAAATTTATTTACATTTATTTAAATTTATTTTATATTTTTGAGGGGCGCCTGGGTGGCGCAGTCAGTTAAGCGTCCGACTTCAGCCAGGTCACGATCTCGCGCTCCGTGAGTTCGAGCCCCGCGTCGGGCTCTGGGCTGATGGCTCAGAGCCTGGAGCCTGTTTCCGATTCTGTGTCTCCCTCTCTCTCTGCCCCTCGCCCGTTCATGCTCTGTCTCTCTCTGTCCCAAAAATAAATAAACGTTGGGAAAAAAAATTTAAAAAAAAAAAAAAAAATAAATAAATAAATAAATAAATAAATAAATTTATTTACATTTATTTAAATTTATTTTATATTTTTGAGACAGTAGGGAAGAAGGTCAGAGGGAGGGACGGAGAGAGAGAGAGAGAGAAAGAGAAAATCTCAAGTAGGCTCCATGCTGAGTGTGGGGCTTGATCCCAAGACCCTGTGATCATGCCCTGAGCCAAAATCAAGAGTCAAATGCTTAACTGACTGAGCCACCCAGCGCCCCTGTCACTATTTTTAATTTTAGCCATTCTGATAGGTGCGTGGTAATCTCAATATGATTTTAATTTGCATTTCCCTAATGGCTAGTGATATTGGCCATGTTTTCATGTGTGTATTTGTCATCTATTTATGCCTTGTGTTGAAATGTTTTATGTTTTTGCTTAGGTTCTAATTAGATTTTTTTGGTCAGGTGTTTAGAATTCTGGGTAGATACTAGTTCTTGTCAATTATGTGGTTTGAAATATTTCTTCTCAGTCTATAGCTTGTCTTTTCATCCTTACAGGGTTTTTATAAAATAAACTTTTTCAATTTTGATGAAATTTATCAATTTTTCCTTTTATAGACCATGCTTTTGATGTCATATGAGAACTCTGCCTAGTCTTATTAGCCTGGAAGATTTTCTCCTGTTTTTTTTTCCCCTTAAAAGTTTTATATTTTTCATTTAAGTTTATTATCCATATTCAGTTAATTTTTGTATATGGTGAGATACTTAGGTTAAGGATTATTATTTTTCTGCATATTAATGTCCAGTTCCAGCACCATTTGTTGAAAAAACTCATTCCTTCATTGAATTGTTGTATCTAGACAGAAATCAGTTGGGCATATTCGTATGGATCTGTGTTGTGTTCTGTTGATTCCTCTGGGTATTATCTTATATATACCAACTTACCAGTTGAAATGCAGAATCATTACTCCTTTATGTCCCTTTACCATTCTTTGTTTATAATATAATTGTGTCAGATATTTCCTCTATACATTTATAACCATATGAAGTAGTCTTTTCATTTTTATGTCAATTGTCAAACATTTAATAAAAACTCATGAGAATGAAAGTGTATTGTATTTAACCTTCTTTTTCATATTGTCTTCCTTCCTCCCTTCCTTCCTTCCTTCCTTCCTTCCTTCCTTCCTTCCTTCCTTCCTTCCTGATGTTCTAAGGTTCTTTCTTTGATCATTTCCTTTTTGTTTAGAGAAATTCCTTTATCCATTTCTTCAGAGTAGTTTTACTGGAGACAAATTCTTTTAGTTTTCCTTTATCTAAGAATGTCTTGAATTCTGATTGATTACAAAGGCAATTCCTGGGTCATTTCTAAAGGACATTTTCATTTGTTTGTTTTAGGCTTCTGAGTTAACAGTTATTTTCTGTAAGCACCAGAAAAAAATACTGTTCAGCTTCCTCTGGCCTTTATGGTTTCTGTTCCACTTTCTGTTGTTTGTTTGTTTGTGTGTATGTTATTTTTTCCTGTGTCTTTTTTCCCCCTAATTTGAGTATAGTTGACACACAGTGTTATATTAGTTTCAGGTGTGTGTACAACATAGTGATTTTGACAAATTTATACATTATGCCTTATCACCTTAAATGTAGCTTAGCATCTGTCCCCATACGTTGCTAATACGATGTCATTGTATTCCTTATGCTGTGCTTTGATTTTCATGATTTACTCATTCCATAACTGGGAACCTATATCTCCAACTCCCCTTCACCCATTTTGCCCACTCTCCCACCTCCTGTCCTCTGGCAACCATCAGTTTGTTCTCTGTATTTTTAGGTCTGATTCTGCTTTTTGCCTATTTATTTTTATTTTTATAAGATTCCACTTTGTCTTTCTTAGTCTGACTTATTTCATTTAGCATCATAGCCTCTAGGTTTATGCATGTTGTCTCAGATGGCATGGTATCATCTTTATTTATTTATTTTTTATAATGTTTTTATTTATTTTTGAGACAGAGACAGAGCATGAGCAGGGGAGGGGCAGGGAGAGAGGGAGACACAGAATCTCCAGGCTCTGAGCTGTCAGCACAGAGCCCGACATGGGGCTCGAACTCATGGACTGTGAGATCATGGCCTGAGCCAAAGTCAGACGCTCAACCGACTGAGCCACCCAGGCACCCCCGGTATCATCTTTATTTATCCAAAGAAAATAAAAACACTAATTTGAAAAGATATGTGCACTCCTATGATTAAAAAACGAAACATTTTTTAAAAATGTTTTTATGTTTGAGAGTGAGTGCAAGCGGGGGAGGGGCAGAGAGAGAAAGAGAGAGAGAATCTGAAGCAGGCTCTGCACTGCCAGTGCAAAGCCCGATGTGGGGCCCAAACCCATAAACTGTGAGATCATGACCTAAGCTCAAGTCAGACGTTCAGCTGACTGAGCCTCCTGGATGCCTTGTGCACCCTTATGATTATTGCAGCATTATTTACAATAGCCAAGGTATAGAAGCAACCTAAATATCTGTCAGTAGGTCAATTGATAAGGAAGATGTGGGGTGTGTGTGTGTGTGTATGTGGGTATACACACATATGCAACCATAAAAAGGATGAAATATGACCTATTTTTGATAGTTTCTATTGTTATGTCTTCAAGTTTATTAATCTTTTATTCAATAGTACCTAATCTGTTAATCCTACCCATTATATATTTCATTTCAGATATTGTACTTTTCATCCCTAGAAATTTGAATTGGATCTTTTTTATATCTTCCATGTTTTTTCTTAACATACTCATCTACTTTATTTATTTATTTATTTATTTATTTATTTATTTATTTATTTTTTGAAGATTTTATTTTAAGTAATCTGTACACCCCAGTGTGGGGCTTGAACTCATAACCTGTGATCAAGGGTCGCATGCTCTACCAGACTGAGCTAGCCAGTCTCCCTTCTTGAAATATAGAATATAATTAAAAACTTTTTACACCCTTGTCTCCTAATTCTATCATATGTATCGTTTCTGGGTTGGTTTTTCTCACTATGAGTCATAGTTTCCTGCTTCTTTACATGCCTATTTATGTTTGATTGCATGTCAGACATTGTGAATTATTCCTTGATGGGTACTGGGTATTTTTTATTCCCATAAATGTTTTTGAGCTTTGTTTTTGAATGCAGTTAATTTACTTGTTAACAGTTTGATATTTTTAAGGCTTGCTTTTAAGCCTAAGCCTGAGCCTAATTTGGTCCCACTACTGAGACAATATTCTTCTGAGTACTCTTATCTGATGCCTTGTGTATTATATTTTTTTCATTTTGGCTGGTGGGAACTGAAATGAGCGCCAGGGATACTTTACTGTGGTTTGTTCACCTGCCTCAGCTATTTCTTCACATGCATATGCTGATGAGTACGGCTGAATACTCATGGAGGACCACTCTACAGATCTCTGGAGCTTGCTGTTTCCACAGCTTTCTTTTCTTCAGTATTCTGCCCTGTAAATTTTAGCCAGATTGGCGCCCTTGAACTCCCACCTCATCTATTCAACTCAGGGAAATTACTGGACTCTATCTCTATATATTTTGTGTAGGTTTTTAGTTGTTTAAGATGGGGAAGGTAAATCCAGTCTACTATGTCATCTTGGTTCATAGTGGAAGTTTCTTTTAGATAGATAATAAACAAGTAAAATAATGCAAATACATCAAATGGCCAAAAGTACTCTGGGGAAGCCTGAAGCAAGGAAGGGAGATAGATGTCAACTATCAAGAGAATTGTAATTTTAAAAGGATAATGAGAAAGGAGCGCTTAGTCGATTGTGTCAGTCAGACTCTTGATTTTGGCTCAGGTCATGATCTGGTTTGTGGACTCTGTGCTGACAGCATGGAGCCTGCTTGGGATTCTCTCTCACCCTGTCTGTCTGCCTTTACCCTGCTCTCTCTCTCTCTCTCTGTCTTCCTCAAAATAAAATATGAACAGAAAAAAATAAAAGGAAGATGAGAAAAAGACCAGATTGAGAAATTGACTATTCTGATTTTCTTTTGCTATATAACAGTCTGCCCCCAAACTTAGTGACTTTTGCTCATGGGTGTGCAGTTTAGGCAAGGCTGGGCTGGGACAGCTCATTTATGCTTTGCTAGGTATCAGCTGGGACAGCTGAAAGGCTGAGGACTGGAATCATCTGAATGCTGGTGTTCACATGTATGGTGGTTGATGCTGGTTGCCAGCTGGGATCTCATTTGGGCTGTGGCTAGAACATCTACACATGACCTTTCTATGTGGCTACTTGGCTCCCACACAGCATAGTGGCTGTGTTCCAAGGGCAACCATCAGAGAGAGAGAGAGCCAGGTGGAAGCCGTATTGCCCTTTCTACCTCAGCCTTGAAAGTCATGTTGGGTATTACAAGAAGTCACTAAGGCTGACCCATAATTAAGGGGACTGGAATTAGACTCCTATTCTTGCTAGGAGACATGAATCTGTGGACGTATTTTAAAGCCACCACAATTATATTTGCACAAAGGAAGTAAGGATGTCGAAGGGAAGAGCATTCCAGGTAGAATGGACAGAAATGCAAAGACTCTAAGGTTGGCAGGTACCTGATTGCTTAGATTTGTTTACAGTTGAGTTCCTGCTGTAAAATGGCAGCTCCCTGAGGACAAGGGCTTTGTTCCCTGCTGTTTTCTCAACACCTAGTGTTTGACAGATAGTTGCAGTTCTTATTTGTGGAAGAGATAGCCTTTTGGCACCGTGTTTCAAAATCCTAAAAATTAGTACCTAACCTTTGATCTAGTAATTCTTTGGGCAGTTATCTTTAGGAAGAATAGTGTATACATAAGCAAAGCTGTAGTGAAAATTTGAAAGTGTCTAAATGCCCATTAATAGCAGATTAGTTAAGTAAATTATAGTTTTCTATATAATGGAACACTGTAGTTTTAAACTACATGTTTTGGCATAGAAAGATAATTGAATATTGAGGGACAAGGAACAGAATTAAAATAATGTGTACAGAATGATCTTATTTGGTTAATAATTAGCAGTCTATATAATATATGCATAGAATGGAGAGGGATCTGATAGGATGTATATCAGAATGTTAATAATTGTTATAGGTGTTATTTTATTGATTTATTTTTTAAATGTTATTTTTATGAGTGTGGGGTGGGGAGGGGCAGAGAAAGAGGGAGATAGAGGATATGAAGTGGGCTCTGCACTGACAGGAGAGAGCCAGATACAGGGCTCAAACTCACAGACCCTAAGATCATGACCTGAGCTGAAGCTGGATGCTTAACCCACTGAGCCACCCAGGCACCACTATAGGGGTTATTTTAGGGTTGCTCGTTAAAAAGGTTATTTACTGCTATTATAATAGAAATACATTTCTATTGTAAAAGCAAATAATGTAAAATGTTTTCATTGATGTGGAATAGTATCCAGGTTACTGTAATAAAAAGCACCTTTATTTATTAATTAAAGAAGGTGGAGGAAAACAAGATTTGTACAGAAAAAAGTGTGAAATGGTGTAAAACCAAGATTTTTCAGGAAATTATCTCCTGATTATAGGTTATCTTTCTTTTGAATATTTCTGTTTCCTTAATTGGAAAAATAAGCTTGTCTCCTAATAAGAAAAATATTTATATTAAAAGAAAATAGCTACAGGCGGTAGTGATAAGCAGCTTTACTTTAAGAATATTTATCATGTTAAAAATCCAAATTTATAAACCACCTAAATCAAGGATCTCTAGGTTCCCCTGTAAAGTTTCTTTAATGGACTCAAAATATTATGTGACTTAGGAAGAGAAAGACAAATACTGTCTGATCTCACTTATGTGTGGAATCTAAAAGATAGAACTCCTGGAAGCAGATTGGTGGTTGCCAGAGGAAGAGGGTACAGAAAATAGGTGAAGGTGGTCAAAATGCACACACTTCCAGTTCTAAGATAAGTAAGTATTGGGGATGTTACGTACAGCATGGTGACTATAGTGAACAATACTGCACTGTATTTGAAAGTTGCTAAGAGAGTAGATCTTATAATTGTCATCACTAAGAGGAAAACAATGTGTGAAACAAATGTTAGCTAAAGTTAGTAATCATTTGGCAATATATACACATATCAGATCTTTATGTTGTATACTTTAAATTATTACAGTGTTGGATGTTAATTATATTTCAATAAAACTGGAAAAAATATTATGTGGCTTAGAACATTTGATTTACACTTAATTCTGGAGCTACCACTCCGTGCTAATATTAATCTTTACCACTATAGCACAGGTTTTCAGTAACCTTACAAGAGTAATTGAGCCTTAAAGTAAAAATTAGAAATGTAAATTATGAATAAAATCCTAGGTGGTATAATACTCTAATACAGATTTGATTGCAAAAATGTCTTTAGCTTAATTGTTGTAATTTCACTGTCTTACCTTTTTGTTTTAAGGAAATAATTTGTAATTCATTTTGTTCTTATATACCATAGGATGTGTTTTGGAGATGCAGACAAAATATCTTTGATGAAATGAAGAAGAAATTTTTACAGGTAGACTGCTGATGTAATTGCTTTAGTATGATAATCAGCAGAACAAGTAACAGCATGTTGGTATTTTTATTTAATAACAAGGCATGTCTTAAGCTTTATGTTTGTTTGGCTTATTTTATTTCAACCTGATTTTAATAAGAAGAAAGTCACCTTAAATGAATATGCACCTTATTTTTAACATGGGAGTCAGGGGGAAAACCTAAAAACTATGGAACCCTTTGTTTTGAGTTTCAGGTATAGTTGTTGTCTGTTTTTTATGCAGATATATTTCATTTTCTGAAATATTAGTAGTGCTGCATTGAATCATTTAATAACTTACAGAGTCAAAACCCAGAAATCTTACTTGAATAATTAAATAAAACTATTACCTTCCTAACAGGCTGACTGCATTATAAACCTAAACTTTGCTGTGATGTTGCATCCCATTCTAACCTTTACTTAATGCCTCATTTTTCCTGGGTCCTTTAGCTCTAAAATTTTTTTTCTTCAACGTGCTTCCTTTAATCTCTAAATGGTCTGTGGCAAGAGACCATTTAGGAAAAGATCATATAACATTGGAGTTTACTGGGTGGGGGCAGGGGGGATAGGATGGGGGAAGGTCGTAGAATGGAATGGATGGAGCATCTTAAAAATACAGTTTTTTAAATGTGAGTTAGGGCCCTCCATCATTGCTCCAGTAATTGTCACTTGTTAAAGTAAAAATGCATATCTGAATGAGGCTGATAAATTTAATAAGTTTCAGTCAGCAAAAATATTCATTCCCTCAGTTCTCTTTTTTAATCTATGGCAGTATTCACTGTGGGTACCCAGAAGGGTAATGTGCTAAGGCCTGATTTCTTAGCTCATAGCAGCTCCTGTACCAAGAAGTAGGGAGAATGGACTTTGTGTGTGTGTAAGTTTACAACCATAATGTTATTCCTTGTAATAACATTGAAAAGAAGAAAGTCTTGAGAGAAAATGGGTTGATTATTAAATTTAGAGGTCAAGAGGTCCCTTTGTAATGTTTTAAAATTCTTTATATTAATTTTGTTTCTTAGAAAAATCTGCATCTTGGAAACTGAGTTTTGTTTGATATTAAGTTGTTTTCTACATGCTAATACATTCCAAATATATGCTATCAATTATACACCTTGCTTTTAAAATAAGGAACACCTAGGAAGTGTTTTTTAATGAAACAAAAATTATGGCGTTAATTTCAGAGAACTCAGATTTGAATTTAGAACTATTAGGAATGCCAAGAAAAGGAGATGCCCTGATTTAAGAAGTGAACATGCTGTCAGGCAGACTCTGCGATCCCTCAGACAGAACAATCTTGTGTCGACCTCTGCAGGATATCCCTAACAGCGAGCTTATCTTTGGAAGAAAATACGTTTTCAGTATTTTTATCCCAATATTTATCTTTTGTAAATAAGACTGTGGTTTAAATTTGTTTTTTACTTTGTTTTTTCAAGAATTCTTTCTTCAGAGTATGTTAGGAAATCCAGCTTTGTTTCTGCAGTGAGCACAGACGGGCACAGACCAAATGCTCTGTTAGCATGCACAGTCGTAATGTAACTGCTGTGGACTTTTCCCTTATTCTCACTAGTCTAATATTGCTATGAGTTGTCCATAAAATAAGTGGTTTTAATTTTATAGTTTGTATCTTTTTTCTAACTGTCTAGATTTTCTGTGTAGAGAACTTTGTGCCCATCTCATAGCTCACCTAAGACACATGAAATATTTTCCCAAGTGGAACATGCTTTAGGCTTTTCTAAAGCTTTGCACTTGTTTTCTCTTATTCATCATAAAACTCTTTTAACTCAAAAACTGTGCTCTCTTTCCTAAATTATGATGTATCCTTAGATGCCTTACCTTAATGTTGCATTTAGTGTTTACATGGATACCTTCCCTGCTCTGGTATGCCAACACCACCATCACTACATCCTTTCCATCTAGTGCTTGCTGTGCTTCAATGTGTTTAAGTACATTTTTGTTGTCTAAGGCTGTAGAACAGCCTACCGCAAAACTTAGTGGCTTAAAACAACAACTAGTTTATTCACAATTCAGTGGGATGGGATCTGGGGCTCAGCTGGTCAGTTTCTCTGGTCTATGTAGCATCATCTGGGATCATTACTTGGCTGCATTTATCTGGGCTTTGGATGACATGTCCAAGAAGGCTTTTCTCCGTTATTAGGCACCCCAGTGCTCCTCTGATGTGGCCACGTGTTCTCTGTGTAGGGCTTCCTCATAGCATTGTGGTCCCAGGGTAAGTGGGATTTTTTGTTGTTGTTGTTGTTGTTGTTGTTACTCATAAGAGGGGATGTTCCAAGAGGTGCAAAAGCAGAAGCTGCTAATTTTTTTTAAGGTCCTGCCTTAAATCACACAGTGTCACTTCTGTCACATTCTGTTGGTCCTAGATAGTCACAAGGCCAGTTCAGATTCATGGGAAGGGGAAAAAGATAATGAGTGGCAAAGAATCTAGCCGTTTTTCATTTACCTCAAGGTAATGCTTTTTCCTTTGGGTGTAAATGGGCTCAATCAGGGGCAGAGCTCCAAAGAAAACAAGAATGGTAGCTACCCTATTTTCCTAATTCCAAGATACACCTTTTTACATTTAAATGTTTTGGAAATCTGCATGTTTAATAAACAATGTAGAGGGTTTTTTTTTTTTTTCTTAAAAAACTGTTATAAAGTTATTGTTACACTTTTATTGATGATATCTGAGAATTGAGAAATGATTTTTTTTTTCTTACCAGGTCTGAGATTGGGGGGATATAAGGGGAGTGATTAGTGTTGGCAGTAGTGTTATGAAAAATTTACATGTAGTCTATGGATGATAGCCATATGTTAGATTAAATTAGAAATAACAGGCCAGAAGGCAGAGTCTGAAGTAATAAGATTTTTAAGTGGCTAGCTTAGAGCCTTAAAGAATAGCAGAGATTTTTGTTTGTTTCACTTATTCTAGAATTGAATTCAAGAGTAAGGTGTAGTTAGCTCAGAAATTCTGCTTATAGGAATTTTAAGGAAGTAGAAAAGCACACAGTTATATGTAGATGTTCATCACAGAATTATTACTAAAATGTAATGAAGTCTAACCTAAGAGTGAGTAACAAAGAACTGATAGAACAAATTATTATTAATCCATGTAATAAAATACTATCACCTGTTAAAAATGGTAAGTTAGAAAAAGTTTGACATGGAAAGATTACATGATACATTTATTAGTAAAGAAAGAAATTACAAAACAGCATACATATTCTAACCCAGTGTATGTGTTTTTAAGTGTGCATGTGTATGTGAGCAAATATATTTGGAAGGATATACTCCAAAATGTTAATAGTTATCTGTGTGTTATGGGGTACAGACGATTTTTACTTTTCTCTTTATACTCTTCCTATTAAAAAAAATGAGCAAAGTTATTTTTATACAGTTCACAGAAAAGAAAGCCATTGTCCTTAAAAAGAATAAAAGGCACACATGAGATTAAATTTTGTGTTTACTGTAGTACATTAGTCTTCAGATTCAGATGAGATTCCTTTTGGGATAATTTCTCCACATTTTTTAGTGGAAAGGGAGGAGGAGTGGAGTGGAAAGAGAGCGCCTATACCTTATGCTCACATACTTAGGGGAAGAGGCAGGAACAGCTAAGGTCTGGCCATATGATGTTGCCGCGTTATTCTTGTGTATACTATTATGCTAACACTTTGGATTTCTGAATTCTTTGGTAGGGTCATCTTCTAGGACCATCAGTTCTAGTCTGTGTGAGGTTTTAAAATCTGGCCCCATGGTATTTTATAGTTGGAAAACTTGAATCTACTTCTGAAGTATATTGTTTGAAACTATGAAAGTGGATCTTTTATATTTGAAAGTTATTTTGAATTGTTAATTCTTTTACTGTAAACTAGAGTTTAAAAAGGCCCACTTTATGTTCCTCAGTTTGGGATTAAAAGGTGTGAAGCAATCATTACATGTGTTAATATGACACCTTATGTTTGTAGAGGAAGGCTTTTTCCCCCCTTTCTGAGAATCATTATTAATGCTCTTTTTTGTTATCCTGTGTATTTTATAGAAATGTATTTTCCTTTTTTCATTTTTAAATGAATTATTATTTATAATTAAATATTTTGATTTGCCTAAATATGCTAGCCAATGTGTAAAATAGTCTATTTAAAATAGATGACTACTTTAAACATTATACTTATTTTATAGAAATTTATTTTTGTTCTAAACTACTTGGATTAACCTTAATTTAAATAATCTCTTGCAAACCCAAAACTGTATATACCAGAAACAAATTATAATCGTATTGCTCCACCAAACAAACAGATAAACCTTGTGGCTATCCTGTCTTCAGTACTATTCAGTAATTCAATAATTATTGTTTAAAAATGGGTAATATAGAAGTAACAAAAGGTTGGAGTTGATATTGTTGTAAAAGAGAAGGAAAGAAATAAATGATTGTATACATAACCGGTTGTAGAGTTCATATTTCTGTAAAGCCTGTTATGGGGATGGTGAGACTTACCCCAGTTAAATGCTGCCCTTGATTTTGAGGGGAAGCAAGAGATTTGCATAATCAGATTTGCATGTTAAAATACTATTCTGGATTGAAGGAAGATAAGATTAGAAAAAGTTAAACCTCTCATGAAGCTATTGCCATAATCTTGGTATAAGATTTTGATTGCTGCAGACAGGAATAAAGAGAAAGGAGGATGGCTCAAGAGATATTCAGAAGGTAGAATTGACGGAAGTTTGGTGATTTTGTGAGGTGAAGAAGAGGGAAGAGATGAGGAAGATGCTCAGAACTCTAGTTTCAGCAGCAGGTAGATGATGGTGCCATTCACTGAGTTTGGCATTATAGGAGAAGGAGAGAAAGAACTTCTTACATTAAAGTATCTGATGCAGCCTACTACCCCTGTGGAAAGAAAAAGAAAAGCAATGTCCTTCAACAGCTTGAGAGGGAGGGCAGAGCTCCTTGGAGAATGTCTCCTTTGAAAACTTTTTGTCTTGATAATTACTGAGTTATGTACTGGATGCAAAAGCAGGAAGAAAAATTTGTGACCCTAACTTCCTTCTACATTGGTAATTGAAAAATTTTCCCCCCTTGCTTTTCTTTACCTGCCTCTGCTGGCTGATCTGTTTACATAAGCTTGTCAGTTCCCAACACGTTGATAAATGGGGCTTTTGGACATCTGGTGTACAGATACAGTAACACAAAGATCAGGATCCTGGTTGCCTGTGCCCCCTAGTTAGGGATTTTCCAATTTTAGACAATTCACACTTATTTCTACACAGTTCCCTTTCTGTTTCTTCAGGAAACCCAGAAATGCTAGATTCAACTGTGCTAATGACACATTTTTAAGGATCATATTTTATTATTTTCAAATGAAAATTGCTCAAGTATACTGACTTCACACCTTGTTGACCATTGATTTACAGCCTTAAAAAGGCAAAAGCAAATATCCACAAGAATGACTGTTGATTCTTAAATATACCCTAGTTTTTCCAAAACAAACACATAAGGTGCTTTATATGTCTGACATATCCATTACAGTGGATTTCAGACATAACAAAACAGTAATACTAGCTTAGAGAAAATAATATTTTGTGGGATATGTTTACATTTAATCATAGAAAATATGGCTAATTATAATTGTTTTGTTTTTCTTTAAAGATAAACAATGTTTGTTTGTTTTAATTTCAGATAGAAAATGCTGCTGAAGAACCTAGAGTTTTATGTATAATACAAGATACTACTAATTCAAAGACAGTGAATGAACGGATCACTTTAAATTTGCCAGCTTCTACTCCACTCAGGAAGCTCTTTGAAGATGTGGCCAACAAAGTAGGCTACATAAATGGAACCTTTGATTTAGTGTGGGGAAATGGAATCAATACTGCTGATATGGTAAAGCCCTAGACTTAAAGCATGTTCTCTTAAGCTGCTAATAATAATGTAATTATTGCTATTGTTAATAATGAGTATATTAAATCCTGAACCTTTTTTAATATCATAAGCAAAACTGTAATAAGTAATTTAAGAGCCCATGTGCAGCTCAATGATTGGATCCCTCTTCATCCTTTTGCCTTCATTCTGGATTTAACATTTGCTTGTCCTAAAGTTTGCAGAATGACATCAGTTTTTAATTCATTCATGTAAAAGGACTATCATATTGTGTCAACTATAAAAAATTTTCCAACATTTACTGCATGGAATATTACTCATTTTTTTAAGTGAAAAAAACAGGATATGGGACCATATGTATTTTATCTAATTTTTGGAAAAGAAGAGAAAAATGTATGTATAAAGGAAAAGGAAAGGAAGGATATACACCCATGTTAACAGAGATTATGTACCATATACAGTGGTAGGCACCTGATAGAAGCTTGGTGTTACCGTGACTTTTGCTTCAGAGATCTCACAGTGCTGTTGTAGAAATAGATGTATTGCCAAATAATTACACTAACGTGTTTGAAGTAATCTATTGTAAGTTTGTTCTGAGTGCAAAGAGGAGGCATTGATCACTTTTGCATGTGAGAGACCATTTTAGTTGGATCTTATCTGCACTATCAGAATAATATTGGAAATGGTATAACTGCTCACCAATTAAAACTCAGGTTCCCTAAGCTAAGCAAGCTTGTAAACAAGCTACAGTGGGTCCTTTAAGACTTTGTAAACTAATTTGTTTTCTTAACACAAATTTCCATGCTTTTCCATCTCCATGTTTTTGCTTACATCACCTCTTTCTGTCTGTGTGATTGCTATTCTTAAGTTCTCTAGGGAAATACCTCTGATGGGAAATGAAATTGAATGTGTTATCTCTGTCATATTTAGAGAGCAGAGTTTTAATTGGGTCCATAGGTGAATCAAAGATGTTTGATGTTGCTTGATTTGCCCTTAAAATCCATGGTATTTTGCTTTCTATTCCATAATCTATTTGCATTTTTAAAATATAGAGCTAATGTTTTAAAGTAACCAACTTTTCCCTCTGAAATTGATCAGTAAAATTGGTAGTCCAACAAGATATACAAAGAGAAGTAATATTTAATCTGAAACTCTGAATGCTCTGTTATATCACCACGTAACTTCTAATGTTGCCTCGTTTTAAAGGATAGTTCTGTACCATCATGTGTGTCTCCCCAAGTCTTATGTACCTTTCACTTTTAAGAAACCTTACATGATGTTTCCTCATGCCACCTTATAAGTAATCTTTCTCTTTATACCCTGATTATACTTCCTCTTCTGCTATACCACTTATCAGAGCCTTCTTTTTATTGTTATTCATTTGTGTCTTTCCATGTGGTAGAATGTGTATGTTTTAGTGGCTGGGACCTCATAGTAATAATTTTGCATCTTCCATAGATAGTCTCCCTAGGCACTCTAAAAATGTGTGTTAAATTAGCACCTACATGGGGCGCCTGGGTGGCTCAGTCGGTTAAGTATCCGACTTCGGCTCAGGTCATGATCTCACGGTTTGTGGGTTCGAGCCCTGCATCGGGCTTTGTGCTGACAGCTCAGAGCCTGGAGCCTGCCTCCGATTCTGTGTCTCCCTGTCTCTCTGCCCCTCCCCGCTCGTGCTCTGTCTCTGTCTCAAAAATAAATAAACATTAAAAAAAAAAAATTAAATTAGCACCTACACTATGTTTAAATAGCTCTATGTCAGGATTACCTTCTTCTCTTTGTGTGGCTATGACTGACTTCAAGTACTTGACTTCTGTATTTTTGTTTGCTTACTGTACATTTCTGAAAGCATACTCTTTGCACCTGCTTATGTATACTTACGTGAAAACCTAACCCACATAGCTACTCACCACCTCATACACATAGATTTGTTGAGGTAAAACCTCCTGTGTATTCCAGCTATATTATCTGATCTCTTATCAGAGAACGTAGAGGACCCAAACATACCTTTCCTCCTTCCATGTGGCTTCTCTTAGCTTCCGATTTTCTATGTCCCATATTGCTCATGGATTTCTAGATGTAAGCCTATTAAGAGAGACCATATAAGTTTGTTATTTTATGTACTTAACACTTATTTGAACTTACTATGTGCTTAGTATCATTCTGTTATGAGGCTCTATACAGAAAATCTCATTTAGTCCTTACAGCCACTCTGTGAGGTAGGTGCTATTACAGCCTCATATTATAGGTAAAGAAGCGGAGTTATGGGGAAATGGAGGTAACTTGCTCAGAGTCACACATATAGCAAGTGGCAGCATCTTTTATAGGTAGGTTTTGTATTTTTATCCTTAATACCTATACTTTTATATAATGTAAGTTCCTAAGAAAGGCATTTCCATAAAATAAGTTTTTCTAAGGAGGCATTCCTCATGTCATGGAAACATTAAAAACATCTTTTAATATAACAAAATAGTTTTAAAACAAAAAGAATGGGGTGTTCATTTCATCTCTTATTTTTCTCAACAGTGGACTAGTGTGTGGGTGAGTCCCTACTGTAGACTTGGAGCACACAGAGCTCCATCTGTCGTCCACCAACCAGAGTGTATCAGAATGAAATTGCCCTATCAGATAAAAGAGTTAGGTAAAGATTACAGATCTTAGATGTTTAATTTTCAAAAGAGTAATCACTTCTGTCCTCCTGGAATCCTCTGGATCCTGGCAGTGAACTTGAAATAGGTTATCATTTACTAGGACAGGTTGTTCCTTAAGGAGTCTTTCTGAAAGTGCCCATGTTGGTATATTACATAATTATTTTGGTTAGGTTGCTTAGTGTGTTGCTTATCTGGGAATTCTCATATTCATATATCAAAACATGTTTTTACAGTTATTAGTTATATAAAATTATCTTTAGCGAGTCTTCATAAAAATGTGTTACATACTATATTGCAGACTTTTTAGAGAACATAGAAACACAGATGTTTATAATTAGTTTTTTTGCACAATACTTTTTTTTTTTAATTTTTTTTTTTTCAACATTTATTTATTTTTGGGACAGAGAAAGACAGAGCATGAACGGGGGAGGGGCAGAGAGAGAGGGAGACACAGAATCGGAAACAGGCTCCAGGCTCTGAGCCATCAGCCCAGAGCCCGACGCGGGGCTCGAACTCCCGGACCGCGAGATCGTGACCTGGCTGAAGTCGGACGCTTAACCGACTGCGCCACCCAGGCGCCCCTGCACAATACTTAATATTACTTCTTAACCTTACCTTTTTTCTCTCCAGTTTTTTTAAATGTTGGGAAATGTGAACATCTGGGATACCTGTCAGTATATGTACTGTCACTGGGCTTAGCCACCCTAATATATGAGAAAATGAGTTAATTCCAAGTCTAGATTAACAGAATTTACCAGAATCTTCACTTTAAAAAACAGTGTTTGAGCACAAGGATTGTGGATATGTGTTCATTTACATATTACTTGTTTTATTTTATTATAATTAATGTTCCTCATAATCTGAGATATTTTATTTTATGCCCATAGGCTCCACTGGACCATACCAGTGACAAGTCTCTTCTTGATGCTAATTTTGAGCCAGGAAAGAAGAACTTTCTGCATTTGACAGATAAAGATGGTGAACAGCCTCAAATACTGCTGGTAAACTATTTAGAAAGCCCCATATTCGTATTTTTTGTGGACTGTCACTGTTGAGAAGCAGGATTCCAAAGGAAGGAGAAGAGATATGATTTGTAATTTATATATAATAAATTATTTGTCTATTTTATGTTGGTTTGTTATAAGTGTATATGTTAATAGGGTAACAGTGGACGTCCAAAGCACTGTTGTGTGTGTATATAGTACGTTGCTGCACTGGGAACAGAGGTTGCCATCTTCAAGGCTACCACCATGACAGGGTTGGGGTGGATCTAGGATAAAATAGAATACCACAGAGATCTTCTCCTCTGTTTCAGTGGCCTTTCCTTTGGTTAAGTATTTGCATAGTTGCTGTAAGTCCTTGGCAGTTATGCCTAGATTTTTCTGTATTTTGGGGTAGGGACAGACCCACAGAATTCTCTACTCTGACATTTTTGCTATCACTCTCCCCCCTTCTTTTTGGAATAGCTAGTTTGTAAGTTATGTGCTTTATTTCTTTTCTTTTAGTATTTGCCTTTCCTGTGTGGTCCGGTGGTCTTAGAGGTCATCTAATCCAGTAACTCCCAATTTGAGGGGCATTCCTAAAAATAATTGAGAAAACCTGGTCTGATTTACCTTGTTGTTTTACTGACTCAGGAAAGTAAGGCTCACAGAGTTTATGGACTTTTTTTTTAGAACACTTCTCTTCAATGAAACTTCATTCAAGAAAAGTTCTCTTTGATGCTTTTCATGTAGAAGTCTATTGTGAATTAGAATACCTGTCTGGACAGTAGACAGTAGTTAAACAGAGCATCCATACTGAAACAATACTAGAATATGCTCTATCCCGTCAGTTACTTTTATGATATCTCGAGAAGATTTTGATTTGTCTGAATGACATTGAAATATAAATTAGCTATTAATTTAGGGAGCTCTAGATCCACAGTTTGGGAATTCATGTTTTAAAATGCATAGTAATTACTCTTCAGCTCCGTCTTAACTGCTTATGCTAAGTATATATCCCTGAATCCTTTTTCACATCTTTCTCATTAATAGGAAGTTTCTTACTGGAGACAGTAGGAAATGATCCATTTTATCCAACAGTTTTTAAGTATGCCCTATCTGCCAGGTCTACTTGGCAAGGATGATGTAAAAATGAATGATACACTCTTGTCATCAAAAGAGTTCACAGTGGAACTTTATCCTTCTCTCATAAACAAAATTTGAAAAAGAATTAGGAAAGTTACAAAAGTAAGAACTTTGAAAGGAGACCAGAGCATCTCTCCAACATGTTTTACATTGGGTGTCTTTTGAGTCTTCCTGTAGGAAATGGTGAGGGTGTACATTCCTTTGAATGTCTTGGTGGTAACTGTAAGGCCTCATGTTTTTTCATTGCCTCAGCAATTAGTGTGGTTTTTGTTTGTTTTTTTTTTCCCCATTGTTTGAGCAACATGTGCCACTCAGTAAATATTGGTTGTGCTGCATTTTAGGAGGATTCCAGTGCCGGGGATGATAGTGTCCATGACCGATTTATAGGTCCACTTCCAAGAGAAGGTTCTGTGGGCTCTACCAGTGATTATGTCAGCCAAAACTACTCCTATTCATCTATCTTGAATAAATCAGAAACTGGTAAGATTTTTTAATTATGGTGAGGGTGGTTGTATTTTCATAAAATCATACTGTGTTAGACCCAGAGTAATCTTGGAGATCTCAAGCTTAATCCTCTCATTTTATGAATTAGAGAACTGAGACCCAAAGCAAGGTTACTAGGTAGCATAGATAAAATTAGAGCCATATGTGGTTTTTTTTCTCTCAACTTCATGTTGGTTTTACTATATTGTTATTGCCACTCTTTAGTAATAAAGTAAAAAATATTGAGTGTTGTATTTTGAAGGAAGACTTTTCTTTTTGATAGTTTTCTATTTTGAATTTTATCTTAAATTCTGAAGCTGACTTTCTTTGGAAAGGAATGTTTCTGTTATATCGTTTTGGATCAGAGTAGACTAAGGGGGATACTTCTGTTTTTTTTTTTTTTTTTTTTTTTTTTTTTTATTTTTTAACGTTTATTTATTTTTGAGACAGAGAGACAGAGCATGAACAGGGGAGGGTCAGAGAGAGGGAGACACAGAATCTGAAACAGGCTCCAGGCTCTGACCTGTCAGCACAGAGCTTGACGCGGGGCTCGAACTCACGGACCCAGAGATCATGACCTGAGCCGAAGTCGGCCGCTTAACCGACTGAGCCACCCAGGCGCCGCAAGGGATACTTCTGTTTTGAAGCAGATGGGCTAGCCTTATTTTTTTATTTATTTATTTTTTTTCAACATTTATTTATTTTTGGGACAGAGAGAGACAGAGCATGAACGGGGGAGGGGCAGAGAGAGAGGGAGACACAGAATCCGAAACAGGCTCCAGGCTCTGAGCTGTCAGCCCAGAGCCCGACGCGGGGCTCGAACTCACGGACCGCGAGATCGTGACCTGGCTGAAGTCGGACGCTTAACCGACTGCGCCACCCAGGCGCCCCTGGGCTAGGCTTATTTTATTAGACCTACTGTGTCACCTTGTAGTTTAATCAAATTGTATGTTTGAAATTAATCATGTAATTTTAAAATTCCTGTTAACTCTTTTCTGAACATTATAAAGATTTTTGAATTTTTTCAGTTTTCTCAGTATATATAAGATTGGTTAATTGCCTAAATATAATCTGGGTACTTTTACATAACATTTTATCCTACAACAAACCTTTGCAATAGATAGTATTATTTATGTTAAAAGAAATGGAAACTGGGCTTCCAAGAAGTCTTTGATTGCACAGCTGGTAATGCTAGGTGTGACTTGAGAACTTTTACTCTTAAAACTTCAAAACAGGGGCGCCTGGGTAGCTCAGTTGGTTAAACGTCCGACTTCAGCTCAGGTCATGATCTCACAGTCTGTGAGTTTGAATCCCACATCAGGCTCTGTGCTGACAGCTCAGAGCCTGGAGCCTGCTTCCGATTCTTTGTCTCCCTTTCTCTCTCTGCCCCTCCCCCTGCTCATGCTCTGTCTCTCTCTGTCTCAAAAATAAATAAAATTAAAAAAAAAAAAAAAAAAGAACTTCAAAACAGAGATGATTTTAAATATTATATGAAATACATAGTATAAGAATAAAATTATAGCATTACATTGCAAATTGTGTTCTAATGGGATCTATAATCTTCTATTTTACTATATTTTGTAATTAAAATGTAGAATAATTTCCTTATAGCTGATCATTTGTACAGGCTTAATCGTGTATTTTTTTCTGGAAATACCAGTAAAAGTTGGTTGTATTTGGTGTTTAGGATCATTTGTATCCATAGACCTTTTTGCAGTCATGTACCAGGAATCAAAGAATGCAAAATTATCTTCTGTTTCAGATAATTGGAGGTAATAAAGCTGTTTATCATTACACTGTCTAGAGTAGTGATTTTCAGATTTTTATTTCTTTAAAAATCATTTGGGGATACTTGTTAAAAATGTAGGTTCCAGGGCATTACTCCCCAGAATACTGGTTGGATAAATTGCATTTTGTTTTAAATAAGCACCCTAGATTATTCTGAGATAGTTGGAATACTTTGAGAAAGTTTCAGATTTAACAAATTAGGATTCTTGGAATATTTGCTTTGTATTCTCACAACCAACTTAGTCCTTTAATAGGAGTATTTACAGAACTCCTGCCTTGTGCTATGTATTCTATGGCTCTATGATGCCCATAAATTCCTAGAGAGTAACTTACACGTTAAAAAAAAAAGTTCTTTCTTTGATTGTGCAAGTGTAATACATGTTCATTGTCCTACTTTAAAATGAAGAAAGTGAAAATCACAGTACTACTAGCAGAAACTACTTATAGTGATTTTGCTTATTTCTGTTGCAAATGGGGGTATCAGGTTACGAGCATTTTTTGATTTGTATTTATTTTTTCCTTAATACTATATGATAAGCATTTAAAAACAGTATTCCATTGTATAGTTTAGATATTTAAGCTGTCTAATTATTACTGATGTTATGATGAACATTCTTGTACATAAGTTTTTATTTTTATCTCTGATTATTCCCTTAGGGTAAATTCTCAGAAATTGAATTACTATGTTGAAATTTAATTTAAAAAATTTTAGAGGCCTTTGATCTACATTGTCATGTAACGGTAGCCTTCATTTCCAATTATTGTTTCTCACACACCTCTACTCCCTTCCTTTTCCCTACCTTTACATTTTCCCTCTAGTGTTCTAGGGGTACTGCCTTTCTGAATTAAAATAGTCTATAAGCATCTAAAGGAGTTGTTCAAAAATAATTTTGTTATTGAAATTTCATTTTCCTTAAATTATTGTAAATCTTGGTACCACGTACCAAATGTTTTTATTGGAAGATGCTGTCATGATTTTGACTCAGGACTCTAGGAACACATTTCTCCATAATGCAAGAGGTTTGGAGATTTGGTGTATTCTTTCCTGTCTCCCCTGCCTACCAACTTTCCCGTAGCCAGCCACTGTTTTTGACAGGAGGTGGTAGGGGTGGACAGGGATGGGGTATTGTGTGTATGAACATTAAGGGGCAAGGAGTGGATTGAAGGCTAATGAGGACTTGCAGATGATTAGAAACTTTGTAACTAGGGTGCTTCCATTATCTGAATCCATGATAACTGTCCTTGGCTGGCTTCTTTAAGAATTCTTTTATTTTATCAGCTCCAGGAGTTGGCCTGTTACATCCTACTTCATTTGGCCTATTTGATGCCTACCTTGTTACCTGCCGGTTCTGTTCACGATTTTTTTCTGCATGTGCCCCTCACAGAATGGCATGTTTTCATCTTTTCCCTTACTAGCTCACACTTACGGTATTGATTCACAGCTATTTCAGATATAGGACCCACATGGTAACAGTTGTCATTTAAGTTTGTTGATTTAGACAGTGCTTAATGACAAGATTTCTGTTATTCAGTAGCACTTTTATTAGTATCACTGAAATCTTCATAGTTTTGGAAAATAGTGCCTTTATGTGAGACACTGCATTCTTTGCAAAATATGGTGCTAAATCAGGTACAAAGGACCATAGGTTTTTCTATATGATTTTTATTGCTAATGACAAAATAAAGAGTAATGGCAATAATTAAGTGCTGTTACTCCTTCCTTTAAACCCTCTTCTCCTACCACCCCTTTTTTAAGCCCAGGGAAGGGAAACAAGGTCACATATAAATGATACATGATTGGTCTATAGGTACACAAAGGACTGTAGTAGTAGTCATCTTCACTGTTGAGGGATTGGGGGAAGGAGATGGAAAAGAAGGGAAATTCCAGGCAGCCTCAGCCGGGAAAAGTAGAACAACCTGGTCTCATGGCCAAAGCACTGTTGTTTGTGGGGAAGAATCTGTTTATAATAACTGAGAATGAAATAATGCTTCATTATGAATAATCAGGCTACATATCCTATAGACTTGTGTTATTTGTAAGTCATATGCACTTTCCCCTTAAGTTCACCTGCTTCTGTGTTAAGTAGTAGGATAAAGAGATAAATCAGATTTGATCCCTCCCTTCACAGTCTGATGGGGAAGACATACAAGCAAATAGGTCATTACTGGACAGTGAGCTGAAGCCTCTGATATGGATTAAAGACAGGCTGCTATGAGAACAGCTCAGGTGGGGGGTGGTTAGGAATTGAAGTAGTTTATAATTCTATAACAATGTAGAATAGAATATATAAACACAGTATTCTTAAATATGAAAGGCATTAGAAATCAAAACTTGAACCGTAGTCCAGAGTAGCTACTCGATATCTTCTTAGAACCATGCAGATAATGTGGAGTCTATTCCTCTTTTCCACAATTGACCAAGGCTTAGCATGCATATTTGTTTGTCCTTTCATCATTTTTGGCAATATAGTTATCCACAAAGCCTACTATTTCTCAAGACATTTTGATAATTGGGAAGCTGAAAAAGTGTTTTAAAAGGCTTCAGTGAACACCTTCAGCATCTACTGAGAAAAGATTGAAGGTTTTTTGTTTTTTTGAAACACCCAAGTCATTTAGTATTAAGTGGGAGTGAGTAAGCTTAATTATTAAGCAAAGTGTTTACCACATTCTCTTCACATAATGAGGTAAACTAAAATGATGAGACTGATTTTTTTGTGTATGTGTATCTCATAAACTGGGCTTGAAGTCTACTTCAAAAGAGACATTCCAGAAATGTTCTCAACAGTGGTAGCCATGTCCAGTCAGATTTATAAAGCTGAATAATTCTAATCATTCACTTAAATTTTAAGTTCCTATATGCTTCTCCTTTTTTCCCTCCTCCCTTCCCCCCTCCCTCTCTCTATTCTTCCCTACTTTTGACTTCTCTTTTTACTTTATAGTTACTCTTGCAGAGTGTGCTGATGTATAGAATCTCATACTTCATGGACTTGTTAAAATAGAGGAAGTCACTCCGAGTTTTTATATAATGAATTTATCTCCTATGTTATTAATTCTTGGCATGAATTGGTTTATAGGGCCTGATAGCAAGAGATAGCTGGTTCAGTTCAGTTTTCCTATTTTGGGTGTGTGATCATTAAAGTAAATTTTTAAAAAAAAATTTTTTTTTTCAACGTTTATTTATTTTTGGGACAGAGAGAGACAGAGCATGAACGGGGGAGGGGCAGAGAGAGAGGGAGACACAGAATCGGAAACAGGCTCCAGGCTCCGAGCCATCAGCCCAGAGCCTGACGCGGGGCTCGAACTCACGGACCGCGAGATCGTGACCTGGCTGAAGTCGGACGCTTAACCGACTGCGCCACCCAGGCGCCCCGATCATTAAAGTAAATTTGGGGAACAAAGGTTATTTTTATGTCAGTTAAACATACCTATATTGAAGTATTCCTCTTTAAATTTTATTAAATGCTAGATAATACCCATGCATATCTCTGGACATTAAACAAGATATCCTCACTTGTTCTGCGAAGCAAGGTTTTTACATAGAGCACATTTTAGAAAAAAAGTCTTTCTTAGGTGCTATTGAAAAGTTAAAATAATTTCCAATTTAGTAACTGTAGTCTCTCAGTTTTCACTGTGCATTCAATTCTTATTAAGCTTTCTTTTTGTTATTTTTAATGTAAATGCTGATTTATGTGTATTTGTGTTTTCTTTTTAAAGGATATGTGGGATTAGTAAACCAAGCAATGACTTGCTACTTGAACAGCCTTTTGCAGACACTTTTTATGACTCCTGAATTTAGGAATGCATTATATAAGTGAGTATTCAAAAAGATTTTATAAATAAAATTGATTTAAGAATGAAAGTATAGGTTTTAACTAATAAAATCTAATTTACCTTCTTACACTTATTTGTAAAGTTTGGGGCATTTCTCACTTAATAAAGACACACCTTGAATAGTATTTAAGAAAAAGATCTTTTGAGAGACTGGCATATGAAAAATTTGTGCAGAGAGAGAACCAGAAATGTAGACTAGCAAAGGATAAAATTAATAAGATTTACATTTGGGATAAGCTTACTTTATTTAAGCTTCCCTCACTTATAGCCTTAACATCTTTATTTTTTTTTAAGTTTATTTATTTATTGATTTTGAGAGAGAGTGAGACCAAGCAGGGGAGGGGCAGAGAGAGAAGGAGAGAAAGAATCCCAAGCAGCTGTCAGTGCAGAGCCTGACTTGGGGCTCAATCCCATGAACTGTTGAGATCATGTCCTGAGCCGAAATCAAGAGTTGGACGCTTCACAGACTGAGTCACCCAGGTTCCCCTAGCTTTAACATCTTTATAAAGAATTGTTGTCTGCTTTTTGAGATAATCCGAATATGTAAACCATATTCTCCTTTCTTTTCACTTCTCAGTTTAAGAAACAAAGATATCTTTTTAAACTTATAAACTTTGTTTCTAATTAAAATATGTTGGGTGTGTGTGTGTGTGTGTATGTGTGTGTCTGTGTGTGTATGTTTATAAAAGACAGTATATACACTAGGTATTTTAAAATGCTCTCTGAAAGAAATTC
Organism: Puma concolor; assembly: GCF_028749965.1. Classification (NCBI taxonomy): domain Eukaryota; kingdom Metazoa; phylum Chordata; class Mammalia; order Carnivora; family Felidae; genus Puma; species Puma concolor. The sequence continues at coordinate 47,563,005 of NC_141676.1, read as the reverse complement.
CATATTTAAATAAACTCTAAAAGTCAGACAATTATTTTTGTGAGTATCTAATAATACATTTACTATGCCCTTGTTTTGTATATTTTCTTTAAGGTATATATAACTTATTTTTTAAGACATTTCAGAGTACAAATTAACTGATTTTTCCTTTTTTTTGTGCTATTCTTATACAGTATCCTTGAAATTATTGCAGATATATATTTAAAGTATTCTTAGAACTTTTAATATTGATTGTGTTGCTCAGACAGCACTATATTTACATTCATATGTAAGCTCATCATCTAAGTTTACTTGTGGAAATGGACATTGTAATGAATCCCTCTGTACCCATCACCCAGCTTTGGATTTTATCAACTCATGACCAGTCTTTTTTATGGAAAACTCTCCATTCTGATTATTTGGAAGCACACCCCCATCACATCATCTGTAAATTATCTCTCGGGTCAGTGCAGAGGTTTTCCTGATTGCCTCATAATTTTTTTTAAACAATCTGTTCAAATCGGGATCCAAACAAGAGCCGTACAGTAAAACTGTTATGAGTCTTAATCTATTTTAATCCCCTTCCATATTTTTTTCTCCTTACAGTTAATTTTTGAAAAGATATATATTGAAAACTGATGTCATTTTTCCTGTACTTTTCCACAGTTTGGATTTTGCTAGTTGAACGCCATAGTGTCATTTAATATTGTTCTGTTCCCTGTATGAATTAATAATAAGGACAAGAGTCTTGATCAGATTCAAGTTCTGTGGTTACTTTTAGATGAGCTTTGCCTTTCATTTGTGTTGCTTTCTTAGGCCTTTTTTTTGTTCAAGTCTAAATTTCTTCTGAATTTATGAATTAGAGAAAGGCTACTATTTTGTTGGATAATAATAGCTTCAGTTAATATTCAAAGGTCTTGCATTATATGATGTTAACATTAATGATGTTTTAAGAATATAAAAATATTTTATAACTAATTTTCAAATATTTTATTTCAATAGATGGGAATTTGAAGAATCTGAAGAAGATCCAGTGACAAGTATCCCATATCAACTTCAGAGGCTTTTTGTTTTGTTACAAACCAGCAAAAAGAGAGCAATTGAAACCACAGACGTTACAAGGAGCTTTGGATGGGATAGTAGTGAGGGTACTAATTCTCTTGTAATGATAAGTGTTTCTAGTATTCAAAGGAATTCTGGGAGACAGTATTATAAATAATATGTATTAACAGTTAATTAACTTTACCATAAACCTTTTCATTGCTTTTTGCTGGGACTTAGAAATAACTTGTTTTTAAAATTTAAGTTCTCAGGGTAAATTTTTGAACAATTAAAATTTTCTTGTAAAGTAAGTTTGGTTAAATTTTACTTTTATGTACTTAAATGAAAACTTTTAAAGTTTATTGTCCTAGATTTTTCTTAATATATTTCTTAACTCTACAGTAAAACATAACAAAAATAGCAAATATCATAGCACCATAAAGCGTGTGTTACTTATAAAATACTAAGATCTCTTGATTCTTTTCCTTGTGATTACTTTTTCATCACTATAATGTATAGTTTGTGTTCTTTGTTTAATTTAGAATTATTTTGTGTAGACTTTTCCATGTTCTTGACAGTTTGCTTTTAAACAGAAAATTGATGTTTTGTTATGCTAAATGTGTTGCTGTTTTTAATTAAATTTTATCTTAAAATAGCTTGGCAGCAGCATGATGTACAAGAACTGTGCAGAGTCATGTTTGATGCTTTGGAACAGAAATGGAAACAAACAGAGCAGGTAATTCATCTTGGGTTGAGGGGAATGTCTTATAATAAATCATTCATAAGTGACTTCTATTCTATTGAAATGTTTTAAAACTTTGGGAATAGTCCAGTTGTTAAAGTACTGAATGGGGAATTGAAAGTACTAGGTTCTCACTTGGACATTAACTGAGTCATACAGATCCTCATTAAACCACCTTAGACCTCAGTTTCCTCCTCTTTAAAATAAGGAAGTTGGGTTTTGTGATCTAGATGATCTCTTTTTAACTAAAAACTGTGTAATTCGTGTGTGTGTGTGTGTGTGTGTGTGTGTGTGTGTGTGTGTGTGTTGGGGATGATTTTTGAACAGTATTTTCAGATATTTACTAAGTAAACTATATAATCTATAGCAGATTAAGTATATTGATTATTACCTTCATTTGACCAAAGAGTTATGCTTTGACATTTAGGATTCCTGTTAATCTGTGACTCTATTTTTCTTCCAATGGAAAAAGAACATGTTAGAGGTGGGGAGAGCATTTGATATATCACTGTGACATGAAGAGTTAGGTTGAACTGGGTGGGTGGGGCTCAAAACTCAGTAAGGAAGAAGGTTTATACTGGCTCTAATGACTGGGGATCACAGGGATAAAAAAGGGATACTAATCTGGAAGATAGCCCGGAGGGTCTGCCCTCTGATTAGAATTATTTTGATGGTTTGGGCCAGAGTTTTTCAAACTGGAAGTTGTGATCCTTTCGTGTGTTATGAAATAATTTTAGTTAATAAACATCAACAGTTAAAAAAATGGAATAGTATAGACAAATATAAGAGAACATCACTAAAGTAACGATAAATATTATTTTGTGCAAATTTTGTTACAGTTAGATGTACTGGATTGTGATGTAAATTATTCTCTTACTGTGGGTTGTTACCAAAACTGATTGAAAAACACTGGTTTGAACCATTTAGAAATGCCCTCCCTGATGTAGAAAACAGAATCAAATATGACTGGGGCACATGAATGAAGAAGGCTTCATTATATAAATGGTATTAGTATAGGCAATGATGTTGGGTCCTAATTTAATGCTAATGTAAGTCCTAGATATTTGAAGAGAGATAAATTTATGGAAGAGGTAGACTAATACACTTTCTTTTCTATTCTTAAGAGATACTGAAAAAATTTTAAGTTTACATAGTGATCTAGTTTCTCTACATAGTCCTATTGTATTTTAGTAACTTTATGTAAATGGTATTAGGGGCAGTTTCTTCTTCATAGGTCTGAAGTTATTCTTCCCCTTATTGTGTCTCTCTGTGGGTCAACAATTCCATTAAGATCAGCTGAGGCAATCCTGCGGCGTTCCCAAATTTTGGTATAAGAATTTTGAAGCAAGACATTCACATGGAGGGTCCTTACTTAGCGAGTTAACTAACTGCCTTTTTTTGGGCCAGAAGAACCCCATTTGGCTAAATTTGGGGATTTAGTGAGAGATCCATTCTTTTAAATGAGGATATTTTGACGGAGATGGAGTTGAAGATTTTTTTTTTAACTTCTATACATTACAAAAATTGCAGTATAATGTTTCCCCTCAGAATTGTTTTATGTTTAGTATTGAAAGTTAAAGTTTTATTTGCACCTTGAGCTGGAAGATACGAGTTTAGAAATCAGAATATATTCTTGTGAGAGTGGTGGCATGCAGGTATAAAGCCGTAAAAATAGCTGGTTATTTAGCTATGTAAGTATTAACATGCCTAAAATGATAGATGTATTCTCATCCTAATGAAAAGATAATATGAGGCTTAATAGTATGATAAATTGGTAACTGATTTCAACAAAACATATTTTAGTAGTGGAGTTTTTAGTGATAAGAGAAGTGAACTAGTCAATTTTTGTGCATTGATTCTTAAATTAGTGTTAATCTATTTTTATTGATTTTTAGTTGATTTGTGTCAAAACTTCATTTTTTATAGACTTGTAGATAAATTTTTTAAAAATTTCTTTAATGTTTATTTATTTTTAAGAGAGAGAGAATGGGGGAGGCGCAGCGAGAGGGAGACACAGAATCTGAAGCAGGCTCCAGGCTCTGAGCTGTCAGCACAGAGCCCAACTCGGGGATTGAACTCACAGACTGCGAGATCATGACCTGAGCTGAAGTCGGACTTCTTAACCGACTGAGCCACCCAGGCGCCCCTAGACTTTTAGATAAATCTTAAAGCTTTCCACAACTTCAGCAATAAAGAATGAATATCCTTCGAAATTTATTTTTAAAAGCAGGTATTATTGTGTTTTTGTGTATTTTAAAAATGAATTTTAAGGAATACTTTTTAATGTTTTTATTTTTAGGCTGATCTTATAAATGAACTATATCAAGGCAAGCTGAAGGACTACGTGAGATGTCTGGAATGTGGTTATGAGGGCTGGAGAATCGACACATATCTTGATATTCCATTGGTCATCCGGCCTTATGGGTCCAGTCAAGCATTTGCTAGTGTGGTGTGTACCTTTCAGCTGACTGCTTGTGTATCCATACACAGAATACATAATAGCACAGTGGTATAATCTATTGTGAGGTAAGTATCATCCTAGATACACCTTCTTGGGTTGTTAGTAATTCCTGCTCTTAAACTAGCAAGATCTAGAAGATTTTTGACCCTTCAGTGAGTCCTAATAGTGCATGTATAAAAAGGAAAGTGAATGCAAATGTATGGCCTCATGGTTTAGTATTTTATTCTTTCTGATAGATGACTAGATTATCTCACTTTATCCTTTTCCCCTATAAATAGTCTATTTTATAAACGCTGTTTTGTGACCATTTTTTTGTATCAGAAAGTACTTTTTGTTTTGTGTGCCTATTTCCATATATTTTTTAAAATTGGGGAAAAAACCTCTGGTTTTTATGAGAGACAGAGGCCACATTTTTTAAAGGAAACATCCCTATTCTTTAATTTAAAATCATGCATTGTAGAAGCACAGTAATTTGAAGAATCAGATGTAAATTGATTGATTGATTAAAATTAGCTTAATTATTTATATACTGAGAATCCACTTGGGAGCTTATCTAAGATTTTCTCATTCTTATCTATATCTTAATTGCTTTTTGATAATTTTATTATTGTATTTTATTGTATTTACTTACACAAAAGGAGAGCCATGGAAAGGAGTTTAAGTTGAGTTTTAAAATTAGAATGTCCAGAAACATTTATTCTGAATCTATTAGGAGCCAGGGGAGACTTTCAGAGTCATCTTATTTTGGGCCTGACTTATGTTGTTATCAAGCTGATGGTGGTTTGTAGCTAAAAATCAGTGTTTTTAAAGCTACTCCATACTTTTATCCTTTAAAATAGTGCGTCTAGTATGATTTGTTCCTCTAGCCTCTAGGACAATTATTTCCCTTTGCTTTTTTCTCCTACTTTCATATGGCTATCAAGAAATTAAAGAAGTTATGGAATCAGTCCATGGAAATCCAAAGTAGAAGACCTTTTCTGAATAGTGTAAGATTAAGTCTTCTTTCCTGCACTGTGTTTCAGCCCCTTTCCTGAATAGATTTGAGAAATTTTGTTAATAGTACCCTTTGTAAATTGCCATTCTAGGTATAGAAGATTGGCCTTGGTGTAAGTGGCTAGTTTTGTTTTTCATTTTTGTTTTGTTTTGATTTTTGATTTTTATTTTTTAGTTTAAGGTAGAAGTGTCATATTGAAAAATTCTTGTCTTTTAATACTTATTTCCTAATCGTTTTTAATATTGGCACTTTAGCAGAATATACTAGGGAAATATTTGGTAGTCTCAGATGATAAAGACAATTTTTTCTGCGTTGCTTTGGTTATGAAAGTATTTTTTATGAAAGATTTTTCACATAAATGTTCAGTTTAGTTTTTTTACATATTAATTGAATGTTGAGGAAGCTGGTGCTGTTTGTTTTGTTATATTGGCATATATTTGAGTATTCAGCAAGTATAATTGCTTAGCTAAATCTTTTTGTCATTATTTTTTCACCTGCTGATTTACCACCACTCTCTTAAGTATGTGATAGAGATAGCAATGGAGTGATTTGGAGGATACTTCTGGAGAAGTGAAAAAAGACACATTTCTAAATGACATTCTCCAAAGGTAGTATCCTCCACTGATACATGGATAGTGGTGGTGTTGATTCAGTGGGAATTGGAAGTTATAGCTATGAAGCAATTATGTGAGCAAGTTTATATAACACACATGCATGCGCTAATAGGGCTTGCAGAAGGGAACTTAAAACTTGCTAGATTTTGCTGGAATCTCTTTAGGGAAATTATAGCAGGTGAACTACCCAAGATAGGGGTTCTAAGGAGGATACTACCTTCAGAGAACTTTAGTTAGAGGTAAGTAAATTCCCATTATTTTCTGAATTCAAAACCTATAACCTACACTTTTGAAGCCACAGAAAGCATCACACAGCCATCTAAAATTAGTTTTATATCACTGCTTGCCATTGTGTATTTTGTTAATTCTATGTGTTTTCAAAAAGAATTAGGTATAAATGTGGATTGTAAAAAATCTAGTTAAATTTCGTTCAGACTATTTAATATTTGGCTTAATTTGACTTGAACTCTTAAAATTTATTTTCTTACTTTTATTAACGGACTCTTTCTTGGATATATGCACACACATAAACACATGTATATACTTACACGTACATTGATAATTCTGTGTTCTGTTTACTGTATATTCTTTTCAATGAGCCACAATATAATAGATACGTGTATACCGTGAGGTTAACACCTGATGCTTAATCTCAGACAATTAAGTGTGAGGTTCTATTAAAAATTAAAGTTTTTTTTTTAAACCTTCATCTGAAACATCCAGTTTCTAGAGTTGTTTTATCTCTGTGTTCAAACAAATTTAACTTGAGAGTAATATTCGGATTAAAATATGAATGGAATTAGCACTTAGCTAATTTATCATTATGACATTTATAATAAATTTTTATGGTCATCTTTCAGCATGATTGATAGCAGACTACTTTTTAAATGAGTGCTAAGAATCGCCTGCAGTTTTTAAAATAGCTTTTAATGATATTTTCTTTATTGAATTACATTTTAGTCATTATAGCTGTGGTATTTATTAAATTGCTGGTCTTCATTTTGCCTGGCCAAGTGGGAATCAGTGTTTCATGGTTCTTTTGCCATTCTCTTATCTCTCAGATTGAGTTCTTTTTAACACTCCATCTCCAACAGGATTTAATAGAAGTTTAGGAGGCCTCTTTGATTAAATTTGGGAAATGGTATGACTGTAATCCTCTTTGAGAAGTTAACAGTACATATTTTATTTTAAATGCCCTGAGGTTTCCTGTAGTAGAGAAATTTACTTAACTGTAATTTTCTTTTACTGTGGGACATTTGTTACCATTTTAACAAAAATTCCTTTTTTTACCCTTTAAAAATTTTTTTTAATGATTTGTGAGATAACTAGAACCTTTTCTTTTCATTGATTAGAGCAGTCTAAACAAATCTCTCTAAATTTCATAATCAAAGAAACTTGCATCTGCTTATTGCTAAGCACATTTGAGAATATATTATTATAATGAGATAGTCCTGAATACATGCTAATAATAGATAAAAATTGGAAGTATTAATTTTTACTGACAGCATATTTCACAAATTAAGCAAAAATGGTATAGCCTCATAGGTTTGACATTAACTAGGGAGAAGCTTGTCTATTTAATGGTAAATTTTCGACACTATATTTTTATGTATATCTTTTGTCATGTAACATTTATTGAGTTGCCTACTCTGTGTAGGCATTGTTTTAGACCCGTTTTCTATTTATATACTTTTATTCTATTATTAGGTAAGTACATTTAAATATCTTTATTATCACAAAATGTATTCAGAAGTCTGAAATTGGGTTTATAAGTGTCTTTGGAAAGATCAGATTGTGTGAAAGACTTCTGTTCCATAAGTAAACATAGTTTAATGATTGTTTTAAAGTTTTTAATGCAACATTATTTAATTCATAAGTACTTATGGAATCATAAGCATTTCAAGTGTTTAGTATGCACAAATTTATACCATAGGTTCTACCCTGAATTAACAGATGATTTGGACATTCTTAAATATCTGGCTTAGCCACATAACTCATTTGGATGGTGGAGTGGTCCATGTTTGTCCAAATATGTAAGCATCACATAAAGAAAAATCTCTTCCACAGACTCTACCCTCATTTTTCTAGGAATTTGTGTGGTTGGACATAGTGGGAACCAGTTTAAAAAGTGGGGACTTCTGCTTTCAGGAAGATGGAGTAGATGTACATTGCCCTATTCCTCCTGCTAAAACAACTGAAAGTCTTGAACATTATATATAAAATAAAACATAAGAAGACTCTGAAAGGTGGAGAAAAGGCATAAAGACTAGGGACCTCAGGACTCAAGGAATGACATGGGGTGAGTTCCCTGGGTTTTCTTTTCGCCTAATATAGTCCAAACTTGGAACTGAAGAAGCTGGCAACCTGGAAATGAACAGGCACAGATTGAAAAGCCTGCTGTCTCCAGCCAAAAGACCAGGAAAGGGACAGCCTAGCAAGGCAGAAAACTTTTAGGCAATAACCATTCTGCTCTAGCCAAACACCACAGAAAGACTGTGGCCCCCATCTTAACTCATGCCAGCCGAGGCTAAGTAGGGAGCCCAGACATCTGTTCTCATGAAGTTGTAACTAGGCTTTCTAGCCCCCTGCCTGAGTAGTTTTCAGAGAAGGCTGAGTAGGTAGGCAGGAGTTTTATCCCTGCCGGGCAGTAACAAACCTTCCCACTACTGTTCTCTTGTTCCCCTGGTTCACTGTCATTAGAGACACATGGGGAGCCTAGCCTTCACTCCTACCTCGTAGTAAAGAGGTGCTTCTTTCTGTCCCTACTGGAATGATGTCAGAAGAGACCTAGTGAAGAGTCAGGATTTTTGCCATCTTTGAACAGTAAAGAGAGTAGCCCCTTTCCACCAATGGTGTCAGTAGAGGCTATCAGGGGAGATGTAATGAGACATGCCTTCCCCTCACAGCCAGGGTGTTATCAGCAGAGGCCTACTGAGCAGTCAGAATCCCAACCCTTGCCCAGCAGTAATGAAGAGCCCCTTCCCACCTCAGGTGTCAGCAGAGGCCATGTGGGAAACTTGGACTTCTTCCACCTGGCAGTAATGAAGCAGAAACCTTTTCTTTCACTGGAGCAGTGTCAAAGGAAGCCAGTAAACCAGAAAATTCAAATAGGGTTTAGAATCTCATAAAACCCAAAATGTTTGGGTTTAATTAAAAAAAAAATCACTCTATATACAAGAACCAAAAGAATCTTACTTTGAATGAAAGTAGAGACAATCAATAGATAAAAACAGCAAAATGACAGATGTTAGAATTATATGACAAATATTTTTAAATAGTTATAGAAATACTTCAGTGGGAGATCCCAAACTTTTTGAAACAAATGAGGAAAATAGGAAATCTCAGGGAAGAAATCACAGATATAAAGAAAAGTGAAAGGGGAATTTAGAACTGAAAAAATGTAATACCAAAGTGAAAAACTTGATGAATAGGCTCAACAGCAGAATGGAAGAGACAGCAGAAAGATTCAGTGAACTTGAAGATAGAACAACAGAAATTGCCCAGTCTAAACAGCAGAGAGAAAAGACTGGAGAACATTTTTAAAAAGGTCCTCAGGACCTATGGGACTATAATAAAAGATCAAAGATTTGTGTCATTGGAGTCCTGGAAGGAGAGGAAAAGGAAGATAGGGCTGGAAAAATACTTGAAGAAATAATGGCTGAAAATTTCCCAAATTTGGCAAAAGGCATAAAGCTATAGATCTGAAGAGCTAAGCAAACTCCCAACAGGATAAATCAGAATCACTCTACATCAAGTCCAATTATAGTCAAACTTCTGGAAACTAAAGACAAATACCTTGAAAGCAGCAAATGAGAAAGTTACCTTTTCTTACAGGGTACAAGCACCCTGATTTCTCATAAGCAAATTTGTCATCAAAAGTTATGGAGACCAGAAGAAAGTGGTACATGTTTTTAAGTGTTGAAAGAAAAGCACTGTCAACTAGAATCTTACAACCACTGAAAATATTCTTTAGGAATGAAGGGGAAATCAAGATCTTGGATGAGGGAACACTAAGGGAATTTGCCACCAGTAGACCTACCTTAAAAAATGGCTAAAGAAAATGCTCTAAACAGAAAGGAAATAATAAAAGGAAGGCGTCTAGGAATGTTAGGAATTAAGAAAGAACATGGTAAGCTAAAAATCTGGGTAAATACAATAGACTTCACTTCTCCTGCGTTTCCTAAATTATGTTCGATGGTTGAGCCAAAACTATAAATTATTTGATGTGGTTCTAAATGTATGTAGAAGAAATATTTAAAACAGTTATATAATAAATGGGAGAGGGTAAAAAGATGTAAAGGTTTCTGTACTTTACTTCCACTGATAAAATGATGACACCAGTAGAATAAGTTATGTGTATATAATACACCTAGAGCAACCACTGAAACACTCCAAAAAACTAGATGAATGAAAATAGAATTAAAAAAACACATACAGGTAATTCACAGTAAAGCAGGAGAAACAAAACAAAACTAAAATAGCAGGCTTAGTTAGACCATTTATATACCAATTAAAGGGTAGAGATTCACATACCAGATTTAAAAACATGACCCAATTGTATGCTTGCTACAAAAAACTCCCTTCAAATCTATTAGTATAGACAGGCTGAAATGTAAAAATATGGAAAAATGTTATATAAATATTGAGAGAAATAGCTATATTAATATCAGATAAAGCAGACTTGAGAGCAAAGAAAATTACTAGAAATAGGGGTATTATTATATAGTGATAAAAGGGTTAGTTCATCAAGAAGACCACGATCCTAAATGTGTATTTACCAAATAACAGAGCTGAAAAATATATGAGAGTGTTGTCCAAAATGAAAGGAGAAATTGACAAGTCTACACTTATAGTTGGAGACTTTAATGCCCCTCTGTCAATAATAGGTAGAACCTCTAGACAGAAAATTCGCAAATAAAGAGCTCAACAACACCATTGACAAACCCCGCATCAGGCTCTGTGCTGACAGCTCAGAGCCTGGAGCCTGCTTCACATTCATATTCTCCCCCGCCCCCTCTGTTAATAATAAACATCTTTTTTAAAAGCTAAAAAAAAAAAAAAAGAAAAAATTAAAATCGTTGTGTGTTTTTCAACAATGGCAGAATCAAGTTGGAAATCAATAACAAAAAGATAACTGGTAAGCCACCAAACGTTTGAAAAATACACAATGTGGAGCGCCTGGGTGCCTCAGTCGTAAGCGTCGACTCTTGATTTTGGCTCAGGTCATGATTTCATGGTTCCATGTCAAGCTTGTGCTAATAGCATGGAGCCTGCTTGGGATTCTCTCCCTCCCCCCCTCTCTGTCCCTCCCGTGCATGCACACTCTCGCTCTCCCTTGCTCTTTCTAAATAAATAAGCTTAAAAAAATAAAAAATACTAACAAAAAAGAAAAGTACACAAAACATTTAAATAATATGAGTCAAAGAAGAGGACTTAAGGGAAATTAATAAAAACAACCACAAAAACTTTGAAATGAATGAAAATGAAAATATATCAAATTTTGAGACACAGCTGAAGCAGTACTGAGAGGGAAACTTACAGCATTAAATGCTCACCTTTATTAAAATGGTTATATTAGTAAAAAAGGGGAGACGTTTCAAATCAATAAGCTTCCAGCTAACCTGAAAAAAGAAGAGCAAAAGGAACCCAAAGTGAGCAGAAGGAAGGGCATAATAAAGAAAAGAGCAGAATCAGTGACATTGAAAACAAAAACAAAAAAATCAGTGAAACACAGAGCTAGTTCTTTGGAAAGATCAATACAGTTGACACACCTGTAGTAAGGGGGGGAGGCAAAAATTTACAGTATTAGGAATGAAATGAATATCACTACCGATCATGCAGATATCAAGAGGATAATAAGGGACTACAACAAATAACTCTGCACACATAAATTGGATAATTTATATGAATCAATTCTTCAAAAGCACAATAATTTTTCCAGTATGAATTAGATAATGTGAATAGCCCCATAATTGTTAAGGTATTAAATTCATAATTAAAAATTTCTCAAAAATTGAGTCTCCCAAGTTGGGATGGTTTCACTGGAGCCTTGTGTCAAACATTTTAGAACAGTGAGCACCAAGTACACAGTCTTCTTCTAAAAACTAGAAACGAAGGGGACCCTTCCCAATTTGCTTTGTGAAGTTACTTTTATCTTGATACTAAACCAAAGACAGTTAAAATTGACCAAGCCAGTACCCTTAATTCCTAAAGATAAGAATATCCTTACCAAAATATTAGCAGATAGAATTAAGCAATATGTAAAAAGGATTATATGCCATGACCAAGTCGAGTTCATTTCAGGGATTCAGAACTGGTCAGTATTTAAAAATCAGAGTTATCTACCATATTGATAGTCAAAAGAAGAAAATTCACACCATCACATCAATTGACTCAGAAAAAGCACTTGACAAAATTCAGTATTTACTCATGATTAAAAAAGAAAAAAAAACAACTCGGAAAACTGGGAATAGGGGTAATTTTCTCAAATTAGTAAAGAACATATTTAAAAAACCTACAGCTAACATGGTACTTTATAATATAATAATATTTTTGAGAGAGAGGGCGAGTGGGGGAGAGGCAGAGAAAGAGGGAGACAGAGAATCCTAAGCAGGCTCCAGGCACTGTTAGCACAGAGCCCAATGCAGGGCTCGAAGTCTTGAACCGTGAGATCATAATCTGAGCTGAAACCGAGTTGGATGCTTAACTGAGTGAGCCATCCAGGTGCCCCAACATTTTTTTTTTTAAGTTCATTTATTTATTTAAAGAGAGAGAGACAGTGCAAGTGGGGGAGGAATAGAGAAAGGGAGATAGAACCCCAAGCAGGCTCCGTGCTGCCAGGGCAGAGCACGATGCAGAACTCAAACTCATGAAACTATGAGATCATGATCTGAGCCAAAACCAAGAGTTGGATGCTTAACCAACTGAACCACCCAGGTGCCCCTAGAATGTGAAGGTTGTTTCTAAGCAAAGATGTCTGTCTGCTCTCACCACTCCTACTCATTATAGTCCTGGGAGTCCTAGCCAGCACAATAAGGCAAGAAGAGGAAATAAAATGCATTCCAATTAAAGGAAGAAATAAAATTACCCCCCCCCCCATTTAGGTAACATGATTTTTTTAAAATGTAGAACAGTCCTCAGTCATCTAAAAAAAGAAAAAAACAACCCCCCAAAAAACCCTGTAGAACTAGTAAGTGAGCTTATTAGCAAGATAGCAGGGTATGAGATAAACATACAAAAATCAGTTGTATTTCAATATAACTAGCAAATAACATGTGCAAAGTGGAATTTAAAGTACAATACCATTTACAAATGTGGAAAAAGAATACCTTACATGTAAATCCAACAAAATATGTACAGGACCTATGTATAAGAAAGTATTAACTCTGAAAAGAATATTAAAAAAATTTTTTTAACCTTTTTTTTAATTTATTTTTGAGACAGAGAGAGACAGAGCATGAACAGGGGAGGGTCAGAGAGAGGGAGACACAGAATCCGAAACAGGCTCCAGGCTCTGAGCTGTCAGCACAGAGCCCGACACGGGGCTTGAACTCACAGACCGCGAGATCATGACCTGAGCCGAAGTCGGCCGCTTAACTGACTGAGCCACCCAGGCACCCCTGAAAAGAATATTTTAAAAAATGGAAAGACATACTGTTCTCACCAATTAGAAGATTCAGCATAGTAAAAATGTCAGCTTTCCCCAAGATTATAGTTTAATTAGCCTTTCTTCTCAAAATCTGGCAAGATTTTTTTGATGATCTAGACAAGCTTATTCTAAAATTTATGTAGAAGGCAAAGAAATAAGCTACACATGGTAAGAGAATTTGGGGAAAAGAAGAATAGAGGGGAGAAATCATTCTACCTGATAAAACTTATTATAGAGCTACAGTAATCAAGACTGGTATTGGTGGAAGGATAGACAAATAGATCAGTGGAACAAAATAGAAAACCCAGATGTACATTTGCACAAGTATGTCCCAACTGATTTTTAAGAAAGACACAAAAGTGATTCAGTGGAGGAAGGATGGTCTTCCACTTCCACTTCAAATGATGATGAAACAATTGCATATCCCTATGCACAAAAATGGACCTCTACTTAAACTTTATACCTTGTACAAAAATTTGCTCAAAATGGATCATAGATTTAAATTTAAAATATAAAGTATAAATTTTATTTAAAAAATATAGGAAAAATATCTTCCTGTTCTAGAGTTAAACAAGTTCTTAGATTTGATACCAAAAGTACGGTCCACAAAGGGAGAAATTGAAAAGTTGGATCTCATCAAAATTAAACATTTACTCTTCGAAAGCCCATGTGAATGAAGAGGATAAAAGGAAGAGCTACAGACTGGGAGAACTTCTCTGCAAACCACGTATCTGACAAGGGACTAATATCTAGAATATGTGAAGAAACCTCAAAATAGTAAAAGTAGTAACCTCAATAGTAAAAAAAAAAAATCCATTTAGACAGTTGGCAAAAGACATAAACAACATTTCATCAAACAGGATATACAGATGTCAAATACAGGAAAAGTCCACTGTCACTAAGGGAACTGCAAATTCAAGCCACAGTGATGATAATCCTTTACCTGCAGAATGGCTAAAATAAAAAATAATGACAGCACAGAAAGCTGGTCACAATGTGATGAAAATGGATCACTCATACATTCTTGATGGGAATATGAAATATTAAAGGGAGTTTTTTTATAAAACTAAACATACAATTACCATAAACCCCAGCAATTATACTCTTGGTAACTTATAGAATGAAAATTTGTGTAAGTTTATGTTCACATAAAAACCTGTGTACAAATGCCCATAGCATCTTTATTTTAATATCCACAAAATGGAATTCGCCCAGAAGTCCTTCATCTAGTGAATGGTTTAACAAACTGTGGTACATACAAACCATAGAATACTACTCAGCAACAAAAAGGAACAAACTATTGATACATACTAAAATTGGAATGAATCTCTAGGGAATTTTTATGCTGCGTGAAAACTAGTCCCAAAAGGTTACATGTGATATGATTCCATTTATATACATTTTTGGTAGAATTTTAGGATTTGGGGCAGATTAATCATTGCCAAAACTTATAGATGTGGTAGGACCAGGGGAAGGACAGGAAGGTGGTTACTTAAAAGGGCAACATGAGGGATCCTTGTGGTTTAGAAACTGTTCAGTCTCTTGACTGTGGTGGTGGATATGTGAACCTTCACAGGCGATCAGATTGTATAGAACTTAATACTCACACATACACAGACAAATGAGTATACTAAAACTGGGAAAACCTGAATAATATAATGTAGATTGATCAATGTCAATATCCTGATTGTGTATTATACTATAGTTTTGCAAAAAAAAAAAAAAAGTTACTACTGGACGGAACTGGAGTAGAAAGGACTCTGTATTATTTGTTTTGTTTTGTTTAAACGTTTATTTATTTTTGGGAGAGAGAAACAGCGTGTGAGCAGGGGAGGGGCAGAGAGCGAGGGAGACGCAGAATCCGAAGCAGGCTCCAGGCTCTGTGCTGACAGCTTAGAGGGGCTCAAACTCAATAACCATGAGATCATGACCTGAGCTGACGTTGGACGCTTAACTGAGCCAGCCAGGTGCCTCTGTATTATTTCTTATAATTGTCAACTACAATTATCTCAAAAATTGCAGTTAGAAAAAGTGGATGGCTTAGGATAAAGTTCTTTTCCTAATTAAAAAAAAAAAAAAACAACACAAAAAACCAAAGTATATGTTCTGGAAAGATAGATAGTTGGATATATTTGTAAGGAAGACATATTACTGTATATCAGTAGCACAGAATTAGTACATTAAAATTGGTTAGGAAGTTACCAGTGGTAGTTCTGATTTATGTTTGATCTGAAAAATAAAGTATCTTATTTTAGTACCCATTTCTGTATTCAAAATAAAATAGACATTTCATGATAAAAAAAAATTGTAAAAAGAAAAAAAAGAATTCATAGGCAATGCCATTCCTTGGATATATATTATAATTGCACTGTGCCTAGATTTTCTGCTTTAACTATAAAACTGTAGTAACCAGTATTTTTTTATATGAAGAACTAATGAATGATGTAAGAATTCTCTATGTTCTATTCTGAACTCTGAAAATTACAGTCTATAAAATGTATAAATTACATTTTATATAATAGGAGTAAACTAGAAAAAAACTATTATCTTCACTCTGGAATGATGATAAACAATCATGGTCAACCCAAAGCTCACATGATATGTGAGTAATTTAACATACTCAAGAGGACAGCTGATGATAAGCAGAGCAAAAATTTTTGTGTGTATTAATAATGGTGCAGTATACTATTTTATTCCATTTTTGTAATCCATAGTTTATCTTTTAATATGTAACATATAGTTTAGTATGATTTTTAGTTATGCATCACATTAAATGAAGATAAATGTATATGACCACATTTACATAATATATTTGTTGAAGGCATAGATGAATTGAAACTAATTTTTATGACTGACTAATCTTGTTTATAATTATCCTGGAGCCAACTTGTTAAATAGTGAATTAGGAAGCTATAGAAAATTATTATAATATAGCTTGAACTGGTTTCCGAGTCTGGAAGATAATGGTGGCCATGTGAATCTGTATATATCTATACATTTTCCCAGAAAACCTAGACAAAAAGGAACACAAATGAAATGCGGATAACCTATAACTTCTTCATTACGGGGACAGAATGCCATAAACTTCCAGTTACCTGTAAGTAGCAAAATAATCAAGCTTCTATTGCTGCTATAGGTCTATATATGTGGAGAGGATGGAGTGGAAAGCCTTTGAGACTGTGAAACAGAGAAGGCCTTGAAGGACTTAAACAAAATAAATACAAAAATCACCCTCACAAGGAAAAAGTACAACAGGACATGCCAAAAGAGTTTATAGCACCGGCCACAGGGAAGGAGATCTCGAGGGAGACATGGCATCCTTGGAGGAATTTTGTCTCTGGGACAGAAGATAGAGAAGTATGATGCCTCTGAGTCAGTGGTGAAGAGAAAACCAGAAGAAAGAGAAAAAGTGTGTCCTGTAGAATGAAAGACCTCAAGCTCTCCACTCCTGTTACCCATGCATGAAACTACACTAAGTTGACAAAAGTTTGAGGTACTCTCAAACTAAAGAACGCTGCCCACAAAATGACCAGGTGGGTGGGGGCTGGGAATCAAATTTACACAGCACCCTGTTAGAAGAGAACAGTAAATAGGTATAAAAGCATTTTAGCTGATAAAAATCCACTCTGCCAAAAAAAAGCCCTGAGGAAAATAACCACAAAGTACTGTAACACAGTACTCCAGACTAAATTAAATATTCTCAAGCAAAACAAAACCTGGTATCCAAAAATTTAAGGAGAAAAATGAAGAAACAATAGGAAATGCAATATGAATTGATCAAACTCAGGAAAGAAAAAAAGACAAAATTGTTATTAGAAGTGAATAAATTATAAAATGCTCAAGAGAATAGAATGGAATGAAAATCTAAAGAGGGATGTAGAATGAAAATGAGAAAGAAAAAAGGATCTCAGAGAAATGAAAGCCTGGCAGAGGGTGTCCAACGTAACTGAGTTTGTGAAGAACGCCACAGGGGAACAAACCTTAGGAACTATTAGCCAAGAAAACTTTCTGGAAATAAGGGAAATTTAAGTCTACCTTTTGAAGGACCTTCCGTGTACTTGGGAAAATTGACCTGGAATGATCAGCTCAGACCATATTTTAGTAAGCTGTTAAACTTTAAGGATAAATTGAGTTGGCATCATACACTGGAAGAGCAGCATACAAATCATGGCAACAGAATAGCAATTTGAAGAAATTCACTGAAACAAAGTACAGACCAAGGATTTGACCTCTAGCCAAGGTTTTATTCAATTATGATGGCAGAAATTCCATTCTTGAACATTGAAGAACTTACTGAAATGGTACTATATCCATGAGTTCTTCTTGAGTTTATTAGGGGATAAACTCCATCCAGTGAAGAGATCCCCAGGGAAGCTTCAGCAAAAGGACTATGAGCATTTAATGTGTTTATTTATAGAAGTAAGGACTAAATGGAACAAGGGTGGGGACATAAGTAGAAGTATAACATATTATATGTAAGACGAAATAAAAAGAATACCACTCAAAAGGGGAAGGGAGAAAATGAGAGAAAGTAGAATGAGATCATAGACTGTTGAATGGGTAACAGACAAAGGATGACACTTAAAACTGGCAAACCGGACCCTAAAAGCTTAAGGAAAGAAAAGGGGAAAAATGGGGATTAAGGGTGCAAACACAAGTATAATAAATGCACTACAACAAAATTACCTTCCTAAATACCAAAAGAAAATGTAAGAAGTAGCAGAACACAGCACATGGAGAAAAGAACACAGTAAATATTACTTAATACAGTAATTATAAACTAGATGAAACAAAACATATCCAATATGAATGGTCTTAAGTCGCCTATTAAAAAGATTTTTAAGTTGGCTCATAAAACATGAAAATTTGGTTTAAGCAAGAATCCATTAGTGGACGCTAAATCTAGGGCGGAAAGTTTAAGACTCAGGATATTTGCATGGTCTCCAAGTATCTCCTTACATATTACATAATTGCTGCGAGGGATAAAACAATAACTATGTAGTGGAAAAGCTGGATAACACTTTGTCCAGTTGATTAAAGTTCCTATCACCAATAGGGAGGTTGGGGACATCATGGTCTGTGACTGTGATACCCTTAGAAGGACACATTATAATTTAGGTGGTAGTCTAGTAAGGAATACAGAACCTGAATCTAATTATAAGGAGCATCAGGCAAACCCAAATTGCAGACATTTTATAAAATAGCCAGCCACCTCTTTCAAAAACCCCATTTATGTCATGAAAGAAAGGCTTTGGAACTGTTCCAGACAAAATGAATCTGAAGAGACAGCTAAATGTAATCTGTGATCCTGGGTTCAATTCTCTACTAGTTGGGGAGAAACACATTATTAGGATTAGGAGGACAATTGATGGAATGGGAATATGGCAAAAGTACTTTATCAATCTTAAATTTTCCTGAGTTTGCTAACTCTATTGTAAGAATATCCTTGCTCTTAAAAAGTCATATAGAATTATTAAGAGGAAAAGCATGATATGTAAAACTCTCAAATTCTTCAGAAAAATACACAATGTGTGTAGGGATGGGAGAATGATAAAGCAAGGGTAGCAAAATACTAAAAGTTGGTGAACTGAGTAAATTACAGACATTTTCAGTTCTTTAAACTTTTCTCTGAGTTTTAACTTCAAAAAACAAATAACAATAAACAAACAAGCAAAAATCAGAAGAAGATAGCTCTAGCTATGAACTATAACCAGAGACCAGTCCACACAGTTCAGTGAAGAAGAATCTGAGTTCCATAATTTTCTCCCCCTACCTTTTTGGTTAAGGTATTGAGTGTTTTACATTTCACTTTCAATTTGGAATGCTTGACTCATTTGATATCAGTCCATGCTAAGCTATATATATGATTTTTCTTAGAGCTTTTTCTGTGTTACATTTTTACAGGATTTGCCTTTTTCGTGCCTAAAATGTGTTTGAAAGAAAAAAAATCATTCTGAATGTGTCCTTTTCTTTGACCTCCAGTAAAATGCTTGGTCATGTGGAAAAACACCCACTATTTGGTTCTCCTCCCCCCCTTCCCCCACCCTGTCACTTCCTTGTGTTCTGAGAACAAAATATAAGATGGATGGGGTTAAAGGCATTTAGAGTATCTTTTCATATTTTTGATCTAATTCCAAAATGAGTTGTACCAAACAATATGTGGATAGTAGTTTTGTAAGTGTTGCCAGCTCTTTCACATTTTGCCAGATCAAGCTTCTTTATTTATCTTTTGAGGAACAACATGTTTTGAATCAAAAGAAAAATATTTGAAGATATTTTGTCCTAATGATAGTTTCTTTATATAGTAAAGAATTTCTTTATATAGGTAAATATAGTCAGTAGTTCTGATCAGACCATGTGTGAAGAGATCACAACAAATGAAATTTGAGATGATGCAGTCCGATGTTATATGTTGTATTAACTAAAATTTATTTTTTATTGTGAAAAATCGGTGATTAAAAATTAAAAATTTTATGCCCACTGATTCTTCACCAATGTTTATACTAAGTTTCTTGCTTCTGTCTTAAGGCTGTATGGAGAGAAGAGAATCACGTGGTTCCTCTAGGTGAACAGTCCAGGAGCTCTCCTACATTTTCAAGTGGAGCAGTATCTGACATGCAGGGAGAAAGTTGTCCGGTGTTTTTCAGTCTTTAGTTCAGTGGTGAATTACTGAATGATGCTAACTGTAGTGATAAATGATGGTTATTAGGTTTTTTTAATGCAGGGATAGTGTGAATTCTTCAGAGTTCTCTGTTATTTACTGTACAGTTTTGAATGTTTCCTTTTACAAGAAGATTGCAGTGATGTATGTAACTGCTTTTCTTCTGGAACTTTTAATCTAAAGATAGGATTTTTATTAGGTTATTTAGCCAAATTCCACAATGTAAAGTCAGCAAAAATTAGGTGGAAATGACTAACTGTGATGTACAGTACTAGGAAACAGATTTCATGCAGAATTAAAGCAATTATTTTGTCACTCAGTTTTTATAATGATATTGCTGTTGATCGTTTTTTTCCTTTTTGCATATTGAGTTCCTAATTTTCTAGCCATCTTCTAAGAATTTTGGTAATTGCAAAGTTTTTATATTCAGGGCTTTAACATTATAATGTTTTTAAGTAATTATAAAACAGTCATTTTTTTTTCTTCTTACTAGGAAGAAGCATTGCATGCATTTATTCAGCCAGAGATCCTGGATGGCCCAAATCAATATTTTTGTGAACGTTGTAAGAAGAAGTGTGATGCACGAAAGGTAGATGCCATGTAGAAATTAATACTAGATTACCTGAGTTTATATTCAATATTCAATAGGTCCCTTTTCTTTTAGGGTCTTCGGTTTTTGCATTTCCCTTACCTGCTGACCTTACAGTTGAAAAGGTTTGATTTTGATTATACAACCATGCACAGGATTAAGTTGAATGATCGGATGACGTTTCCTGAGGAGCTAGATATGAGTACATTTATTGATGTTGAAGATGAGGTAAAATATTTATTATACCTATTTGTTAAAAGATAGTAATCCATTTTGGTTGGTCATGTGTTTAATTAAAAGAGCTATTTGAGGAAACCAATTTGACAATAAACTTCATATATTGAAAAAAAAAAAGCCACTTGGGGTAACAACACTGGTGTTGTTTAAACTCTTCTTGATAGAAGGTTTTCCTTTCTCTCCATATTTTGTAATGGCAAGTTATATAAAAAGATCTAAATTTGTATAAGCTTTTTTTTCTCACCATAAATTATATTTCACATAATCTTGTTTGATCAGAATAACTCATAATATTCTTTGAAAAGACAAAAAGGATCCCAAACTCTGGAATTACTTCTTTAATTTGAGCGATAATCTTATGTTTCATAACTTTCTTAGCGAAAGAAACCAATCTAGAGGTGGGCTGCACTGTGTTTCTGGCACATAATAAACACAACAAATATGTAAGTAAAATGAGCAAATTGGGTAGTATGGCCTTAATATCTTATATTTGTCTTAGTGTCATTTTCAAGGATTAAGGTTTCTGGGTTATTCTCAGCTAAAGTTTGCCACCTCTTAAATAGGCTAGGTTAGAAAGCTAGAAAATAAAGGTATTTTGTCTGTTTTCCTTTTTTAATTAGTTTTTTTTTTTGTAGTCAAAACTTTTAGTTTGAAGAGTGTAACTTGGAAGGGCACAGGTAATGCTTATCAGTTTCTTCTACTCACTGACCCCTGCAAATCTCTGATTCCCCTAACCTTATTCGGTAAAAGATTCTTAGTATCCTAATTTATTCTTTGGAAACTTCTGATTTCATTATGGGAAATATTTACAATCACTTGAGTTCTTAGAAAGTGATAAATCTTTATTTTTTTCAAAATTACCGTGAATCATTTTTTTCTGATTGGAACTTACCACTCTAGTTATAAAAATACCATTTCCCAAGAGCTGAAAAGTGATTTTAAACATTCATGAAGTTTTAGTTAATGCTGTTAAGTATTAAGTGATGATGTGGCATAGAAGAACAACTTTTCTGAGCCTTACTTTGTAAAGTAAGGACAATATTTACTCTTTATAGCTTTCATGAAAAGAGTGCTTTAGATAAAGTAGATGTTCATTGAATGGTACCTATGACCAGGTACTTTTGAAAAGTTTAATTCAAAATAGTATTTCAAACACTTGTGCTTAAGCTAGGAAATCTTTCCAAGGTATACCAAAGTAAACAACCTCTTTACAGGAGTCTTCACAGAGATTAGTATTGGATCAGTTTTCTGTATATACCTAATATATTCTTGTAAAAGGAAATCTTTTACAAATAAAGAAAACCTAGATCTAGTTTGACAGGAACTTTTAGGAAGTTCCAGGTCCATATCTTGGGAGAAGAGATGTTCTGGCCTAAAGGAGCGTCAGGAATGATCTCCATTTTTGTTCAAGAAAAGAGATGATATTCTTTTGGGATTTGAGAACAAAAGCTCATTTTGGCATTTAGGTTCACAGCTTTTACAGATTTTGGTGAAAGAAATGGTAATTTATGTTATTACTTTGCAACTATAAACATAAATGGGGTTTAATTAGAATTCTGAATCACTGATTCATTGTATTTGAATTTTAAGGACATTAATAGAAATGTTTTTAAAATACACGTTTCTTAAAATTTAGTGATTCATCACTTACATATAACACCCAGTGCTCATCATAACAAGTGCTCTCCTTAATACCCGTCACCCATTCAGCCCATCCCCAACCATCTCCCTCACATCAACTCTCAGACACTTAACCGACTAAGAGCCACCCAGGCACCCCTAGATTTCATTCTTTTTGATGGCTGAGTAATATTCCAGTGTGTGTGTGTGTGTGTGTGTGTGTGTGTGTGTGTGTGTGTGTGTGTATCACCACATATATGATATATACATATATGTATGATACTTATGATATATGTATATATCATATGATATATATGTATCACATTTTTATATGTATATATCTCACATCTTTACCCATTAATCAGTCGATGGACATTTGGGCCCTAAAATACACTTTTTTTGGTTTAATTTTATTTAAGGACTCACTCTCTAAGATAAGATAAATTTGCTTAAAATAGATATTTTTATTAATAACATCTGAAGTTATGTGAAAAAGTTAGCATGTAGAGAAAAGGCTTTACTGAGTATGTTTTTTTTTATTTAACTTGTAATTGTAAGATAATTATGTTTTATTAAGAAATCCCCTCAGACCGAAAGTTGCACTGACAGTGGGGCAGAAAATGAAGGCAGTTGTCACAGCGATCAGATGAGCAATGATTTTTCGAATGATGATGGTGTTGATGAAGGGATCTGCCTTGAAAGTAATAGTGGAACTGAAAAAATTTCAAAACCTGGACTTGAAAAGGTACCTTTTATAGTTTGTGGGTTTTAGTTGAGAGAATAAAATAATCTCTGAGCTGTTATATAATTCTCTAACTGTTGTGACCAATAAATTCTCCTTAGGAGAAGTAATATTTGAAAAGTAAGACTTTTTTAAAGCTGTTTTGTTTTTTTTTAATGTACATATGTGATCATAATTAAACTTTAGGAAAAAACTGCTTACAGGCAAGAGCATGAATTTTTGGAGGCTGATCTGTAGCTGGGGGGTGGTATGGAAAAGGAGATCACTTCTGCCTTAAAAGTTACACCACGCCTCTAAATCTTTATATAAGAGTTTTCTCATACAGCAAAATGAAAGTTATTTGGCTACATCCATTCATTTTAAGATTCTGGCTCTGGAACTCCTTATGAAATAGTTAATAATAGAACTGATCTTTCTGAGGTAGGAGAAAGCCAAAGGCTTCAGCCTCTCTTGCCTCCCTATCACAGCCCTTAAGGCACTTAAAAAAAAAAAAAAATGATACAGTTCAATGGATTATAATTTGACAACTACAAGATTTGATAATCTCTGTTATAGAATCTTTTATGTCATGGTGTCAGTGATTTTTAAAATGTTATCAAACCATTTCTTTCATATTCATATAATCTGCTTTATTGAGGGGAGAATTATAGGTCAGATGTCTTGAGCATGTATAAATTATGAATCAATAGCCTAAAGACTGCAGTAGTTCAAGTCTTGCAAAGTCATATTAAATACAGGGTTTTTAAGGCAGTATTTAAGAATAGAATTTCTCTTGCATTATTCCAACCACCATCATCATTTACCTTTTAAAATTATCTATTTCAGGGCAGATAGATGATCATGAGTTGCTATGTAATGAATAATGTAACAGATATGTTATAACTTAGTGTAAAGAACACTGCATTCAAGCAAGGGTTGGCAAACTGTGGCTCAAAGTCTAAATCTAATTCTCTGCCTATTTTTCTACATAAACAGTTACATCTGTCTTTTTTTTTCCCCCTTGTCTTACTGCTATAAGTAGGATTTCTTACAGTGTTGAATAGGAGTGGTGAGATAGGGCATTCTTGCCTTATTCTCAACTCAGGAGGAAGGTGTTCAGTTTTAAGTATGATGTTGGTTCTAGGGTTTTTGTAGGTGTGCTTCATTAAGCTGAGGAGGTTTCCATTCATGATAAAAAAATTTTTATCATGAATGAGTTTTGGATTTCATGAAATGCTTTTTCTGAGTCAGTTGATATATAGGATCACATGATTTTTCTAATTTAGCCTGTATTACAATAGATTGATCTTCTGGCATTGAACCATCTTTGCATACTTGAGAAATGTCAAATCAGCAGATCACTGTATCACAGATATTACATAAATACATTAGAAGATGTTCCAAATCATTTTATTGCTCAGCTCTTTTGCAAAGGAAATGGAATAATCTTGTTTGAATAAAAACATTATTTGTGATTTCTTGATCTTGACTGTGCATACCAGAATAGTCTTCTAATTAGAAACTGCTTCTAAAATTTCAGATTATTATTTTACTTTTACAAAAAAACATATTTCAGATATGCATAGTTACAGAGGTTATAACATAATTAAAACGTGAAGGAATGCACTGAATGGAACTCTGATGTATAAAATTATGTGATGACTTTACCATTTTAATTATCTTAGAGGGAATTGTGCCTACAATAAATATCTAGGACAGCTAACATATTATTTTACTCTGTACTAATAGAGAATAGGAAATGCACAAATAAGGGAAATTCTTTCTCTTCTCTGAGGTACTTTTGTTTTTTCCTCTTAGAATTCCTTGATCTATGAGCTCTTCTCCGTTATGGTTCATTCAGGGAGTGCTGCTGGTGGTCATTATTATGCTTGTATAAAGTCATTCAGTGATGAACAGTGGTACAGCTTCAATGATCAACATGTCAGCAGGGTAAGGAGGGTTTTTTATTTTTAATTTATTTATTTTAAGAGAGAGAGAGCGAGAACATATGTGTGTGCATGCTAGCCAGAGGGGCAGAGAGAGGGAATCCCAGGCACTATCAGTGCAGAGCCTAACATGGGGCTCGATCTCATGAACCGTGAGATCATGACCTGAGCTGAAATCAAGAGTCAGACGCTTCACCTCCTGAGCCACTCAGGCACCCAAGGAGGGGTTTTTTAAGATTATTCTGAAAGACAGGAGTAGAGCTATTTCTAATCAACAGTAGGGGTTTATTAAAAATGGGAGACTTAGTTTGTCCAGTGAAGCATTTTAAAACACATGCCAAGTCAGTCTTTTGTTTTTGCTTTGAGTAAATTTTCTAGTTTATCATTGTTACTTATTTTGTTCTGTTCTGTTTTGTTTTGTTTGGGTCTTGCTAAGTGTTTCCAAAGGCAGACTCCCTTTTTTTTTTTTTTTTTTTTATCTTGAGCCTTCATGTGGGCTACCTGTTGAGCACTAGAACTAATTGGCTGGTAGCAGCCATTGATTCTGATCAAATTTTGTGAATTGGTAGTTGTACGGTACATTTTAACTCTGAGATGAAAATTGGCTTACTTGTTGACATAAAGGTAATGATGTTATAGATTTTAGAAGAAGGTAAACACTGTAACAACTTTTTAGATAACACAAGAGGACATTAAGAAAACACATGGTGGATCTTCAGGAAGCCGAGGATATTACTCAAGTGCTTTTGCAAGGTAAATAACTTCCTAATTTGTACTGTTTATAAATTAGAGTTAATTATAGCTCCTCAGCATTTTTTTGCCATTAAAGAAATTTAACCCAGGGGTCAGCAAACTATAACCCACAGACCAAACCCTGCCTGCCTCTAGTTTTTGGAAATAAAGTTTTATTGGAATGTCACTATACTCCTTTGTTGAAGTATTGTGTGTTGATCTTTTCCCTTTAACAACAGAGTTAAAATAACTTCAATATGGCCAAGAAAAAAACTGGCTGACTCCTGACTTAACTGTAGTAGTGGTTCTAGGACACAGGTTTTTTGAAGACTTAACTGTGTAACCAAGAGGAGATGTGGAATCTTCTCATAAACCTGTCAGGAAAAGCAAAGTAGATTCTCCTTTTTTTTTTCCTAGAATGTTTTAAGTTTGAACCTATCATCGAACACTTAACATGGTTTTCTAATTCTTTGAAACAAAGAAAAACTATTAAAATATTTGATGCTGGGAAATGGAATCTTTACAATCTACTTTTTGTTGACATTAATCTTTTTTATATTTCTACTAGCTCCACAAATGCTTATATGCTGATATATAGACTGAAGGATCCAGCACGAAATGCAAGTATGTTAGCATGTAGTTATTTGATTTTAATCTGTACTAATTTCTTTTATAAGTTTGGCAAACCCAGATAACTACTTTTAAATGATTGTTTTTTGTGCCTAGAAAAATTAATTATAAAGATTGTTATGAGATAATACCAAGTGGTGAAAACACTTGGAAAAAGTTGAACTATTTTTTAATACACTAAGAGATAAAACTTACTCTACATTAAAAAAGGGGGGTATTTATTTTCAGTTAGATAGTTGCTCAGTGATGATAAATCCCAGATCTGTGTTGCAGCCCTGACTCGCCATCTAGGTGGCCTAGAGCAAGTTTTTTAGCTTTTCTAAATCTTATTTTCCACGTCTGTAAAATGGGGATAATCATAGTATTTTATAGGATTATAATGAAAAATTAAACAACATTTTTTAGCATTTAGCATCATGTCTACTAGTACATACAATAACTCGTATTTATTTTTTTTTTTAATTTTTTTTTTCAACATTTTTTATTTTTATTTTTGGGACAGAGAGAGACAGAGCATGAACGGGGGAGGGGCAGAGAGAGAGGGAGACACAGAATCGGAAACAGGCTCCAGGCTCCGAGCCATCAGCCCAGAGCCTGACGCGGGTCTCGAACTCACGGACCGCGAGATCGTGACCTGGCTGAAGTCGGACGCTTAACCGACTGCGCCACCCAGGCACCCCAATAACTCGTATTTAGCTGTGACTGCTTTTTTGGTATAAGCCTTTGGAGTATTTTATTATCAAAATGCTTTGAATGGGGACCCTTAAAAAAGTCAACTTCTGACTTACCACTCTAAAAGTTCCTGAGAGCTAAAGTTAAATATCTTTGTTTATTTGCTTAAAAAGCAAATAAAGTTTTATGAGTCTAGTATGCATCCTTTATTACGTTTTTTTTTTTTTTTTTAATGTTTATTTTTGAGACAGAGAGAGACACAGCATGAGCAGGGAAGGGGCAGAGAGAGAGGGAGACACAGAATGTGAAACAGGCTCCAGGCTCTGAGCTGTCAGCACAGAGCCCGACGTGGGGCTCGAACTCACGAACTGTGAGATCGTGACCTGAGCTGAAGTCGGACGCTTAACCGACTGAGCCACCCAGGCGCCCCTATTATGTTTTAATTGTGTTGAGAGTCCTCAAAATAATCCTGTATACAAAGTATGTGGGTTCGTCTTTTATTATTACTTTAAAAAATTGCAGTTCCCCTTTTTTCTTAATGCTGACTCTGAAGCAGTATTGCAAATAACTAGATGTGTTTGTGTGTACATGTGGATATATACACAGGTGATATGTTGACCTGTATTTTTTTCATAATTACTATAATCACTGACCTTGATTTCTGTATTTCCTTTGTTTAGAAACTACCATACTGTAAAGTTTATTTTAGGTAGTTTATGTTTTGTTTATATTTTTGAAAATCCTCATTAGATTGTGGTATAAGGCTTAAGACTTAATTTATCTTTTCACTAATGATAATCCAGAGTCCAGAGTCTGTCATATAGTGGCTGTTTAATAATTTACTGTAGGTGCTCGCTTCAGCAGCACATATACTAAAATTGGAACAATACAGAGAAGATTAGCATGGCCCCTGCGCAAGGATGACACGCAAATTCGTGAAGCGTTCCATATTTTTGACAGATACCATATGCTTTCACTCTTATGTGGATCCTGAGAAACTTAACAGAAACCCATGGGGGAGGGGAAGGAAAAAAAAAAAGGAGGTTAGAATGGGAGAGAGCCAAAGCAGAAGAGACTCTTAAAAACTGAGAACAAACTGAGGGTTGATGGGGAGTGGGAGGGAAGGGAGGGTGGGTGATGGGTATTGAGGAGGGCACCTTTTGGGATGAGCACTTGGTGTTGTATGGAACCAATTTGACAATAAACTTCATATATTGAAAAAAAAATTTACTGTAGAATTAATGGGGAAAAAAGGAAATTATAATAAGTCATTTCAGAACAGAGATTTCAGAGGAGAGTAATCATTCTAACTTTACAGATAAAAGAATGATACCCCAAAGGTTAACGTGTCCAAGACCATAGCTACCTGGAGGCAGAGCCAGGATTTTATTTCCTGTGTTCTCTGTGTCACCCACCACTCCAGATATTTCCATTAGGGCAATAACTCAGCTTTCCTTTATCTACTCCCCAAAAATGTAGTTTTGTGCTGAAACACCAGAGGGTGCTCTATGTATGATATGGAATATTTTTACAATGAGAGTTTATTTCTATAAATAATCGATTTTTACGTTCCATAGGGATTTGATTACATATATATATATATAAATATATATGTGTAGATATATAAATATGTGTGTGTGTGTGTGTGTGTGTATATATATAAATTGTTCTCCCTACTTAAAGCCTGATAATCATTGGCGTTATTAAATAGTGTCATATTCTCATATTGGCACTTTTAATGCTTTGAGTTACATATAAAATTCTGTGAATAGAAAGTAGCTAAAAGATTGTTTTGAGAACAAAGGAAAGATGAGCCTATTAGTGAATAATAACAAATAGCATTTGTAGTAGCAGCAGCAATAATAACACTTATTACATTGTATTATATCCCAGGTAAATACTCTATGGGGTAGATGTATTAATAAGTTTAAGAAACCAAGGTCTAGAGAAGTAAACTTGCCCAAGGTCACACAATTTGATGGTGATAATGAAATCAGAAATGATTTTATTTCAAAGTTTCAGAGAGACTTTTTCATTCTAAGAGTCTTAATCTGCATGCCAGAGTTGTCCTGGAGCCAAGAGATACTATGGATTAAATGTGTGGTTTTTTAAAATGTATGAGACCTAATAACCATGTGCCATTATCAACTACCTCTTCACTCTTGTCTGGAAGAAGCTGATGTTCTAAGTTAAGAGATTAATGTAATTGAGATCTGTTTTGATGAGAGCTATCATAGAAATATGTACTGTGGGAACATAATAGAGCAAAATTATGTAAAGGAAGCTCAATTTCCAGTGACTATGTCTTGCCCTGTTTTTATTACAATAGAGTTTCTAGAAGTAGATGAATATCCAGAACATATCAAAAACTTGGTGCAGAGGGAGAGAGAATTGGAAGAACAAGAAAAAAGGCAACGAGAAATTGAGCGCAATACATGCAAGGTTAGATTTCCTAAGTTTACTTTTAATTAAAATGCGCTATTGAAGTTTGCTTAACTGCAATTCTCGTAACATTCATTGGGCTGATTCTGTAGGCAGTTATACTATCATTTCATTAAGCAGTACAACCAACTATATTACTGAAGTAAGATCTGATTTTTATGCATTAATAAACATTAACATGTAGTGATAATACTCAGTGCTGGTAAGGTTACAGTGATGCAAGCGTTGTCACATTCTGCTATAAGACTAATAAGCTGGTAAAAACCTTATCTTAAGAGCCTTAAGCAAATTCATCTTTTTTAATGGAATTCTCTTAAGAAAATATCTCTTAATGAGATAATCACAGATGCTATAAAAATTTTGGCAGCAAGGACATTGATCACAGTATTTTCCAAACAAGGGAAAAACTTGAAACAACCTGAAAGTATGTCAGTAAGAGAATGATTACTTAAATTATGATACATGCTTATAAAGAAACATGCAGTTGTTAAAATTAATGTTTTTGAATTCTTATAAGATGAAATATAATCACTATATTTGTTGTTGAGAAAAATAGACATGGAAGAGAATGATTTAAGTTATATATTTTTTTAATTGTAATATTTTGACTATTAGGAAAAAATACTGTCTGCAGAAGAATTACATTTTGACTTGATGACTTGCTGAGATGATGACACTATTTTACATTTTCTAGATAAAATTATTCTGTTTGCATCCTGTGAAACAAGTAATGATGGAAAATAAATTGGAGGTTCATAAGGATAAGACATTAAAGGAAGCAGTAGAAATGGCTTATAAGGTATGTTTAATTGCACTGTTGACATTTAATTATTGATATCTTAGGTAACAATAGTAATCTCTTTTCCAAAATTTTTATTATGGCCAGTAGTAATATCAGCACTTGCAGTAAACTTGATAGTCTATTTACATCATCTCTCTCTCAGTGGGTGTAGCTTATACATCTTCTTTGGAACATACCCAATTGAGTTGGAGAAATTTCTCACCCTGAAAGCCAGTTCAGTTTTGTAGAACCAAGAATTAGAATTAGAAACAAAAACATTTATTCTTTTTCATTCATTTAACAGATATGCATTGAGACCCTCCCACAATTTGCAAATATTTTATTGTTTAGATGCCGTAAAGTAAGTCAGTAATATATTGAGATTATTTCTCCTGAGATGTTAACCATGAGAAGCAGGCAGCTATGCAAAAAGTTGGGGAGAATATTTTAGTAGAGGTAACAACATGTGTGAAAACTGAGATGAGGTCGTGGCCGCCGTGATCAAAAAACTGATAAAAGGGACATTGTATTTAGATTGTCTTGAATGAGAGGAGAGTAGCTTAAAATCAAATTAGAGACTTTATACAAATAGTAGGTTGCAATTTATTCTAAGAATAATGTAAAGTTATTAGTGGGTTTTGAAAGGCAAATAGAAACGGAAGCATTCTTTAACCAGATTATTCCAAATGTTGTCTGTCATACTTGACAAATTTTTGCCCTTTCCATGTAAATATGAACATCATTGAACTGAAATTAAAGTCATTAGTTAGAGAAAAAATTGCAGGCTACATTACAGTGTTCTGGTTTTGCTCACAATTGCATTTCCAGTACTTTTTCTTGGTGTGCAGGAAAATGAAAATTTGGGTGGGTATGTGGATGAGCAAATGAATGAACAAACAGTAAAATTGATACATAGCTCCGGATTTACCTCATTAAAAGTAAAAATCCTTTAAACACAGTGGACTGTAAGCATCATCTTTGCAAAACAGTAGTGAAACCAAATGAAACTAAAATAGAGAAAACATCTTAACAGTTTTTACACAATTTTACAGTCTGTAATAGCAGTAACAGTAGTTTATATTCCAGCAGTTTTTAATGCAGGAAGACAAAGATTGTCTTAAAAGTCAGAAGTAAAAGTTCATAAATACAAAGAGTCAAACAAACAGAAGAGAGAAATAAGTCAGTCTTATGTACCAGAAAGAGAGCTCCATCTTTGGGAGGAGTGGGGGGAATAGAGGTCGGTGGGGACACACACCAAAGCTTACTGTTTTTCTTGAAGGTCCTAATCACAAACCTTAAATAAGTATGAAATACTTTGAAGTAATCCTTTCTGTCTCCAGGCAGTTCATTTTTCACTTAAGAGATGTTGCATCCAGAGTATGCCATCTACCAGTAACATGGGCCAGAGGGAGATTTTATGACAGAAATTCCATGCCCTGAGCTGTAGATATGCTGGAGGCTCATATGGAAGGGGAGCTGCGAGGTGGCGCATGGGAGACACGGAAGCTGTGGCCTCTCTGGTGGCTCTGCGAGGAGTGCTATCCCCTGCGCTTAGAAAGATGGTTAAACCCAAACATGTCATCACCAGTTCTTCTCCAGATCGGATTAATGCAACAGAAGCTGCATATTCTCTTGGTTGTTCTCCCCTGGGTTCCAGAGTAGTGATTATAGAGCAAGGGATTATAATACATTGATTTTGAGTTCATCTAAAGTTTAGAATGTTAACTTTTTTTAAAACTAGGAATGTTTTAAAAATTTGTTAGTGCATAAGTTGCATTATTTAGGGGATAATGAAATAATTAAAAATAGCATTGAAGTTATGCCTTTAACTTTGATGTCTTTGAACTTTGATGCAAATCATAAATATATGAATTTTATTGTTTGCTAGGACCTATTGGTGGTGGAATTACACATCAGACTAAACTGTGTGTGTGTGTGTGTGTGTGTGTGTGTGTATATATGTGTGTGTGTGTGTGCATATATCTGTGTGTGTGTGTGTGTGTGTGTGTGTGTGTATATATGTGTGTGTATGTGTGTGTGTGCATATATCTATATGTGTGTGTGTGTGTGTGTGTGTGTGTGTGTGTGTGTGTGTCCCCCGCCTGGCCTTGTTTTCTTTTAGATGATGGATTTAGAAGAGGTCATACCCATGGATTGCTGTCGCCTTGTTAAATATGATGAGTTTCATGATTACCTTGAACGATCGTATGAAGGAGAGGAAGATACCCCAATGGGACTTCTACTAGGAGGAGTCAAGTCAACATACATGTTTGATCTACTGTTGGAGACGAGAAAACCTGACCAAGTTTTCCAGTCTTACAAACCTGGAGGTAAAGAATTTTACGGTTGTACTGGACTTAAAATTTTCACGAGAAGGTTTTTTAATAGAAATGAGTTTAATTTTAAATTTTTTTATGTTCTTAAAATGCAGAATAATTTTGATAGGTTAGGAAGTAGCAACAAGCTTAGAATTAACTTCTAGATTACTTGCAAAGAGCTATATACAAAATTTTAAAAAATTAGCTTGCAGCCTTCAGTGGGATTTTTGTTTTTCAGTGCTGAATCATCCTCCCTTCTCTTCCCCCCTTCTCTCTATTTATACAGAAAAAAAGTCCAAAAACAGTATAGTCTCATCAACTCTCAGAAGTAGAATCTTATTTTTCAGGGTTTCCTTGATGAAGTGGTTTCATAACCCATTGCTGCCAACACTTTTTATTTTTCTTCATCTTCTCCATTTTTGCAGGTCCCAGGAACTTCATTTTTTTTTTTTGTCTTCATTAAATCTGTCACAGTCCTCAATATCTTGAGGGTTTTTTTGTTTGTTTGTTTGAGACTGATGTGGAAAGCAAAATACCACACTCCTAGCTTTACCCAGAGTAGTCCCTAAAGACAGTTACATGACCAGAGTTTTCTAGTAATCACTATGTAAACTGTAACAAATAGGGGAAAATAAAAATGTTTAAGTAACTTTAGAGAATTCTCACTATTGTTGCATAACCCTGAATCCCTTCTATTGGTTGTTACAATTCAGACTTATGTTCTCTACTTTTATTCCTAAAAATTGAACTCACAAAAACCTTCTTCTGGGGGCGCCTGCCTAGGTGGCTCAACCGGGTAAGTGTCCTACTCTTAATTTCAGCTCAGGTCATAATCTCATGGTTCATGAGTTTGAGCCCCTCATCAGGCTCCACACTGATAGTAAAGCCTGCTTGGAATTCTCTTTCCCTCTCTCTGCCCCTCCCCCACTTGTGCATGTGCTTGCATGCTCTCTTTGGCTCTCTCAAAAAAGCAAAAGTAAAAAGCCTTCTACTCTCAAATTCTATTTCTCTGCAGATGCTATAAACCTCTCTTTGTTTTTTGTTTTTTTTTAATTAAGGCTCCTCTTTTCAAAGTAGATTAAGTATGGTACTCTTCAGGGCTCCATCAGTCAGACTCTGTTCTGTTTGTAGAGAGTTCCTTTGGAGCATTTCCTTGCAGATTATTTTTGGTCTAGATAGCAAAAATGATGATTAAAGTGTAACATGAGTCAGCAATAAAACCACTTTTTAAAAAGAGAACTTTAGGGACATCTGGGTGGCTCAGCGTCTGACTTCAGCTCAGGTCATGATCTTGCGGTTCATGGGTTCAAGCCCACATTGGGCCCTGTGCTGACAGCTCAGAGCCTGGACCCTGCTTGTGATTCTGTGTTTCCCTCTCTCTCTGCCCCTTCTCTGCTCACGCTCTCTCTCAAAAATAAACAAACTTAAAAAAAAAAAGAAAAAGAGAACTATACGTGTGAGTGTGGATTGTAAAACTTGCAGATAGCGTTTTATTTATTCATTAATAATGACTTTAGCAGAATATTTTATCAGATTTAGATTAGAAATCTAGGGAAAAACCTGACCATTTATATACACTTCATAAAGGAAATTAAAACATTTAAGCCAGAGAATAACTAAGTGTTTGAAGATCATTTGCTTTTCTAGTAACTAAAAGTTTAGTTATATATAATCTGAAAACAGAAGAGAAGATAGGATTAAGTTGTAATATGAAAAATTTAAGTGAAAAAAACAAACCATGTAAACCAAAGCATTTTTCTGTAGACTCTTCTGTAGAATGTAGAGAATATTATTTGGAGGAGAAGAAGTCTTTGATTATGAACAAGGTCTTGAGTGGTATAATGAAGGTTGATCAAAAGCAAATAGGGTTGCTGGGTCCCCTTTAGAATTTGTTCTGCATTCTCTAGTAATTTAATGTTGTGGTTTAGGTCTGTATTTTGCAACTTTGGATATGTATTTTAAGTTTGTTTATTCATTCTGAGAGAGAGAGAGCATGAGTGCACAAGTGGGGGAGGGGCAGAGAGAAGGAGAGACAGAATCCCCACACCATCTGCACAGAACCCAGTGCAGGGTTTGAACTCATTAACTGTGAGATCATGACCTGAGCTGAGATCAAGAGTCAGTGCTTTAACTGACTGAGCCACCCAGGAGTACCTGGATATGCATTTTTAATGTGGTTGATAAATTTGTGTTATGTTTTACAAGGAAACAAACCATGAATTTTTCAAAAATCATATTTTGACTGTTGTCATTGTTTTTTGTTTTGTTTTGTTTTTTTAATTTACATCCAAATTAGTTAATCCATATAGTGCAACAATGATTTCAGGAGTAGATTCCTTAATGCCTCTTTCCCATTTAGCCCATCCCCCTCCCACAACCCCTCCAGTAGCCCTCTGTTTGTTCTCCATATTTAAGAGTCTTTTATGTTTTGTCCCCCTCCCTGTGACTGTTGTCATTGTTTTAAAGAGATCTAGGAGAACTTTTTTATTAGCCTCATTTCCCATTTCTTTGTAGATGTTTGTAATGTAATACCTTGCAAGGAGAAGTTTATTATGTATTATATACATGTGTAACATTGTTATGTCTACTATCTTAATAGTTCGGAAAATATTACCTTGCCATCTATTGGAAATACATTAGGAATGCAGTGCTCATGTCAGTGCTCATGACTTTTAAAAATAACATCCATTTATGTTTTTGTATTTTTCAAATGTTTTGTGTTTTTCAGAAGTGATGGTGAAAGTTCATGTTGTTGATCTTAAGGCAGAATCTGTAGCTGCTCCTGTCACTGTTCGTGCTTACTTAAATCAAACGGTCACAGAGTTCAAACAGCTTATTTCAAAGGTAAGTTTTAAAATTGGTCAGTGAATATTTTTGAGTGCTTGTTCTGTACAAAGCATTGTGTGATAGTTATGAGTGTGGGAACTAGTACTTACTGGCAGGAGGCAAGTACAGTTAGAAGAGAAACACACTTCAAGTGGAAGACACCAAGTGACCAAAGTATGGAGGTCAGGAAGTGTGAGGCAAGCGCACACAGTGATGGCTTATGTGTTTGGCTCAACCTCTGTATAGTACAGGCCTAGAAATAGAAGTTAGTTTATTTCATGGAGAGTTTTTAAATAGTAAACACAAAAGCATGGGCTCTATTTGATGTGGGCAATGGGAAGTATGTTATTTGTTTTCCTAAGTTCAGCAGTGGTATGATGACAGTTCTGCTGTAGAACGGTAAGTTCCTGGATAGAGGGGGAGTCCGTAAAGTAGATGAGGAGGCTGTGGAAATAGTGCAGGTGAAGGCATTGGACCAGAAAGGAGAGAAGGGGTAGATTGTAAGAATGATTATATGCATAGAATCTGCAGGACTTGGGATTGGTTGGAGTAAGGCAAGAAGGAGCACAGATGCTTTGAGGAGTTTTGAACTTGGGTAGCCACAAAGTAGTGATCTAGTAATCAAAATGGAAGAGTAGGGTAGGGGAGCAGATTTGACAGGGAAGGTGGTGAATTAAATACTGGCCATATTCGGTGAGTTAGTGATAAAGAACATAGACTCATTCAGAATTTGTGAGCTGGAAAAATATGATGAAAACATTCAAATTTCCTTGGGCCAAGCTAGTCCACTCTAGAGAAATGATTATATTGTACTCTGTAGAACACTGAGCACACAAACACAGGTGAAATTTTTCAGGATTCTTAAGCCCCAGGTTTAGATGACTTGCTGTAGTGGAAATTATTCAGTAATAGCAAGCAAGAAGTTGATCCACTTTCTAGTCATTCCTCTATGGCAGTATTGTCTTTGATCTCATCTAGGTTTGTTTGTTTGTTTTTTTTTTAATGCCTATTTTAACAGGGTTGTTGTGAATGTTAATGGAACAAATAAATGCTCTGTTTGTGGAGAAAAATTGTTATTATATAAAAGTTGGGTTTTAATTATTATTGCGTTAAAAAAACAACGGCCTCTAATACTTCTGCCAAAGTAATAGATAATTTGAGGAGATAAATCATGTTTTGGAGATAGATTTTACAATTAAATTGCTCTTAGAAAGACTATATAAGTGTACTTGCTCCTTATTACAGTTTAATCTAGAGTATGAGCATTGAGGTAGAATACAAAAGAAACATATGACATTGCCTTCCTGAAGAAGTTAATAATTTTATTGGGGGAGAATATATCTGTAGAGAATAAAGGCAGTCACAAAGTATTTTGCCAAAAAAGGCAGCAGATAAAGTCTAACTAGACCACCAAAGAATTAGTTATCATTAGTTGTATTGAAAACACATCATGTTTTTTTAAATGTAAATTTTTTTGTCTGCTCATTTCTTGTGAAATTCCTAAAATGATACCTCAGATTAAGGACATGTACTTTTAGAGTAACTTGAAACTTTACCTATTAATTTAATCTCATTTTACACAGAAGAAAAATGATTTAGTAAAAGTATTAACTATTCCAAAAGAATTCATCAAAAGTTCAGGAGGTAAACAGTTACTAGTTTGACATCTGTTCTCAAAGTGTCAGTTACTCAGTTTCTTTGGAACCACATCCCCTCATTTACTTTGCAAGTGCGAGAGGAATAGAATTTTTAGTGAAAAATCATTACCTTTAAAATAGTTTCAGAGCATCCATTCATAAGTGATACTTTGTTCACCTACTTTACAGCATAATTAATGGATAGGACTAAAATTTTTCCCATAGATTCTTTAAAAATTTATAAACCTCCACTAAGATTATTTTCTTTTAATTTTCTTTCTGTTTCTAAGAACTCAGCAGTGTGTCTTCATCCACATTTCCAAGTCCAGCAGAATTATCCTTGCGAGTCCTTTTTACTGACTTGCTTCCATTGCAGGCCATCCATTTACCTGCTGAAACCATGCGGATAGTGCTAGAGCGCTGCCACAATGATCTGCGCCTCCTCACTGTGCCCAGTAAGACCCTGAAAGCTGAAGGGTTTTTTAGAAGTAACAAGGTATGTCTTTTATTTCTTCATTACTATTGTCTATGCTGGTAATAGTAAATTAAGTTTCATATTATAAGTCTGGCCTCTAGAGCCATCCACTATGTGTCTGTAATTTCCCTCGTAAATTCTCCCAGCGTCTCGGCAATTACCTTCCTTTGTAATCAGGTCAGATCAGGCTTCTTTCTGTCCTACTCCATCCGTCTGTCGGTTCTCCTCTAGGTCTTGTTCATGAGCTACCTCTGCCTGCCTGCAGTATTCTTCCCCCTCTCCCTACATTTTTTTTCAAGGCGCAGATTAGTCCTGCCTCTTTGGTGAAGCCTTACTGACTATTTCTGTCCACAACAATCTTGTCCTCTGAATTCTGTAAATTATGTTACATTCGTTCTTGAGCTTCTCCCATAAAGCACTACTTGATGGGGAAAGTCAAAGACATGCCTACTCTAGAGAAGATTGTCATTTGGGTTCACCCAAAGGGGTTCACCCTTTGCCTACTTATTTATCTCAGATAGAAAAGAGAAAGTTCACATTGATCTGTTTCATCTCTTGACGTGTTCTATCATTGATAAATGATTTTTCCTGTGTGTTTATTCATAACACCATCAGTTTACCCTGGATCAATTGAATCCAAAATTTTCCCTGTTTGCCATGTTTTATTTATTGCCTTTTCCGTTCTCATTCATCTTAGTGCAGTCTAGTCTTTTATCTCATTTAACCTTTTTTAGTATTGTCTTACTATTCCTAAGGTGTAATTTTTATTCATCTCTGTTTTCTTTGGATACTTTTGTGTGGTGCTTATGTGTGTATCATTAAAATCCGCCCTAATACCATTTTAGGGTGAAAAGTAAGAGGGATCTCACTTTATTTTTTTCTTTAAATGGTTAGCTAATGATCCTAATCTGTAACATTGATTGGACACTGGTTATCTGTATTTAACCAGTACTTCCCCCAGATTATTTGAAAAACATCCCCAGATGAAATAGCATTTCATCTATAAATAATCTGGATGTCTATCTCTAAAGGGTGAGAACTCTTTAAAAACATAACTATAATTATATTATTACATCTAGAAAATTAACAGAATTAATATCAACAAATGTCTAGTCAAGCTTCTCTTATTATCTTGTAAAATTTTTTTTCTGACAGGATTTATTTGTTCAGGTAGGATCCAAATAAAGTCCATGATATACCTCTCAAGTCTATTTTAACCTACAGATCCCCCATGTGTATTTATTTCCTTGTCATTTATTTGCTCTAGAATCAAGTCATTTGTCCATTAGATTTTTTTTCTATAATCTGGATTTTGGTATTACATTCCCAAAATGCCTTTATACATGTTCCTCTATCCATGTTCATGCTATGCTTGTTTTTCTAATGAGCAAGATGTGGAATACAAAAACTTTCTGAAAATAGAAAATCCAGTAAACAAGGTATCTGTGTGTGCATGTGCACATGTGTGTGTCTCATCTATCTTAGCACAGTTTTATGGCTAATTACAAAGACATATGAACATAATATTTATTGTATTTAGTCTCCAAAAACCATACACATTTCCTTTAGAAATGTCATCATCCCAAATTTTACAACATTTTGTCTTGTATTGAGGTGATATGAGTGAGAATGAATGTCACTAAAATTAATGATGTAATGTAACTCTCTTACTATTTAGGTATTTGTTGAAAGTTCTGAGACTTTGGATTACCAGATGGCCTTTACAGACTCTCATTTGTGGAAACTCCTGGATCGTCATGCAAATACGATCAGATTATTTGTTTTGTTACCTGAACAGTCCCCAGGCTCTTATTCCAAAAGGACAGCGTGCCAGAAAGCTGGGGGTGATTCTGGTGGTAACGTGGATGATGACTGTGATAGAGTCAAAGGACCTGTGGGGAGCCTCAAGTCTGTGGAAGCTATTCTCGAAGAAAGCACTGAAAAACTCAAAAGCTTGTCACTACAGCAGCAGCAAGATGGAGATAATGGAGACAGCAGCAAAAGTACTGAGACAAGTGACTTTGAAAACATAGAATCACCTCTCAATGAGAGGGACTCTTCAGCATCAGTGGACAATAGAGAACTTGAACAGCACATTCAGACTTCTGATCCCGAAAATTTTCAATCTGAAGAACGATCAGACTCAGATGTGAATAATGACAGGAGTACAAGTTCAGTGGACAGTGACATTCTTAGCTCCAGTCACAGCAGTGACACTTTGTGCAATGCTGATAATGCTCAGATTCCTTTGGCTAATGGACTTGACTCTCATAGCATCACGAGTAGTAGAAGAACTAAAGCAAATGAAGGCAAAAAAGAGACATGGGACACAGCAGAAGAAGACTCTGGAACGGATAGTGAATACGATGAGAGTGGCAAGAGCAGGGGAGAAATACAGTACATGTATTTCAAAGCAGAACCCTATGCTGCAGACGAAGGTTCTGGGGAAGGACATAAATGTATGTACTTAGAAAGAAAACTCCTTGAAACAGCACCAATTGGTTTCTCAGTTTATTTAAATTTTTAGTTAAGAAAGGAACCAGCTAAGAGTTAGGTACTTTGTTCTAGGATCACCCATAACTTCCTGGATTATAAGAGTGTTCTCTGTTGCCTTTGCTTTCATTTTCGGGGCAGTTGTAGCAACAACTGTCTTTGGACCTCCGCAGCACATCAGACCTGTGACAGCAGTGATGTCACAGCTCTGGGGAAGATAAGTGAAAAAGAAAAGGAAAGAATTAAGAATTGTTTTAAAGGAAAGAATCAAGAATTGTTTTAAAGGAAAGAATTATGATAAAAGCCCTAAGTTAAAAACTAAGAAATAGTTTAAAAAGTAAATAATATACCAAAAAGATAAAATTTGGTATTCACTGCTGAGGAAAAGTTTTTATTTGTGCATCCCCTCTCTTCTCTTTATCCCTCAATGCAAATAACCCCCTCCCCCACCCCCTAAAAAGTCCATGGTTAACTGGGAAAGTCAGAAAAAGGAAAGGGGCTTTTTTAAGTTGATACTTTGAAGTAAGCTCCAAGCAGAGTATAAACTAGAAATCCTCAAGTGTATAATCACAAAAACATTGAAGAGATCTGTCAGTTCAGGTATTTGGGATAAGCAGCAACAGCAAAAACACACCTACATGAAAACAATAAAATGACTTTTATAAAACATCAGATGAAAACAGCCAAAGAATGTACAAAAGTTTTCTTCAAGTATAAAAGAGAAATAGCTCAAAAAACCAAATACTTTGCATTATATTACCCCTTATATTCTTAATTTTAGTTTTCAAAACACTTGTTCTCACTTGAAGCTTCTCTGAAATTAGTAAAGCAAATATTGATATCCTCATTTGACTGATAAGAAAACTGAAGCTCATAGTGGATGGATGACTTGCCCAAAAGTATATGTGTAGCTAGTAAGGAGTGGAACCACTACTAGAATATAAGTCTTTGAATTGAATGCATTTGCTGTTACCTTTATGACAGTGGGAAGGGAGTCCCACTCTATCCATCTGTTCATCCACCCCCCCCCCCCCATTAATATTTCCTGAATCCATTCAAGATGCCAGGCCCTACGTAGATGTTAGAAGTGGAGATGACAAAGATGCAGCCTCATGTTTCATCTGGTGGGAGAAGGCCCACAACCACCATGAAAGTTAATTGCTACGATGCTTATAGTCTCAAAATTTAGTCTCTTAAAAGGAAGTGGTAGAAATTATTAAATCAGTAATAAAAATGCATAAATTTGTCTTTTTAACTAATTAGTTCCCAGTAACACTGGAACCATGTGACATCCATATAGATACCTTGCAGAAACTCAAGTGGGAAAATGTGGGTTCGTGAGCCACAACGGAGACAGAAACTCTATAATAATGTTTTAACTCCCTGTGGCACTTTTACTTCATAAGGCTCATTAATTCACATCATCTCACTTATTTCTCAACAGCTGTGTGAAATTGATGCCGTTAGACACATTTTGCTGATGAAGAAACTGGCTCAAACTGACTTAAATAATTTGCCGGGGGTCACACAGCCAGTAGGTCACACTGCTGGTCAGTCCAGCTCCTGTGATCTGATTGTAAGCCTGGTGCACATTTCTCCACCTCATAACTGCTACCCACTGTCCCTTACTTTCCTCACGTCAGAGTAAAGGAAAAATAGCCAGTAGCTACCCTTTCTTACCATCCTCAACCCTTCAAGAGCATTAGCAAATTAAAAACAGCTCCTTTTTACAAAGAGGTTAGAAATTTCTCTTAAGTGGTTTGTTTTAGAATGATGTGCTGGAGAGTTGACTGCATGAGAGTCTAAACGTTAAGAATTTAATAGGAATACTTAGAATTGTAGACTGAGGAGTCTCCTTCCACCTTTTTGGAAATTCATAGTGGGCTAGTTTACTAGCATTCGTTGAAATAGTAAACATGATGATCAAGAGAACCCGTTTACTACAATTTATTTTGGTTTTCAGAAGCCATGCAGAAGGCTTGTTTGAACAGAAAAAGTGGAAACGGGCTTAGAGGTAGAGGAGTAGGGTTGAGAGCCAGCAGCCACGTGCTTCAGGAGTCTGTACTAAGACTGTTTCATCACAGCTCCTCAGAGACCTGAAAGTTGGTACCTGGGTAACATGGATGATGAATAATAATACGGGTTCTTCAGAGTGATAAAATGCCAGGGTGTAACACATAAACAAAGAATTTGATATCTGAAGAGTGACATTTTATGTACAGTATAGACAATATGGGTAATAACTGAAATACACTTAAAGTGATGGTCTTTAAGCTATCTGTTATAATCCAGGAATTGTTTCGGGGAGTATGGACCTTTCTCTGAAAATACTGTTCCACTGTGACCTATTATAGGCTGCAGGCACTCAGGGATAAATAGGGAGATCAAGGTAATAAAAATGAGAGTGCATTTGCACTGATAATTTCTTTGTACAATTTTGATATCACTTCATTTAGAGATACATAAAAGAAAGAAACCCTAAAGATATTTTGAGGTTGCTCTGTGAAGAGACCAAACGCTTCAGTTTGAAGAGGTAAATAGGGAAAATGGTATGATGGT
Source organism: Puma concolor (assembly GCF_028749965.1). Taxonomy (NCBI): domain Eukaryota; kingdom Metazoa; phylum Chordata; class Mammalia; order Carnivora; family Felidae; genus Puma; species Puma concolor. The sequence goes on along the minus strand of NC_141676.1, from coordinate 47,520,187 downwards.
AATCTCTAAAATTATAATTACAGCCAGTCAATTAAGCCAACAATTTTTGCCAGGGCTGTAGTACACATTTGACATACACTGACCCCAAGGTATAAGCACAACTATCTGCATTTTATAATAGAGGTAATTGAGGTACAGAGAAGTCAAGTCACAGTCACAAATGTAAGGTACAAGGAGGAGCCAAGAATTCATTCAGGCCAGCCCATTTCACTACAGAACCACTTGGTCCTAATCACCGTATTGGACTCTATCAATAACAACAAACATTTGTATCTTCCTGTGATACATTACTGTGAGTTAGAAACCAAAATTGTGGTAATAGCTTATTGTTTGAGTAATGACTTAGAATTTACTACATTTGTCATAGCAGCAATCAGTGAGACTGGTGTAATGATCCTGTGAGAAAACTGAGGCCCAGAGACATTGGATGACTTACCAATAGGCATTTATTAGGCAACAACTGAAATCTAGTTATTGGCTTCTGATTTCTAATCAAGTAATTTTTTCATTATACCCTTCTCTCAAGAAATGTTGTACCTGCTGGATAGTATAAATAGAGGCTTATTTGCCAAAAGCTGGGTTACTTAGGAGTATTTCTTAAATTTTAGAAATGGACATTTTAAAGGAATTAAATGCTGCCTGAAAAGTTATATATAACAAAAAAGTTCATCACCATGTTTATATTCTATTTCATACTTTATGGTCACATTTTCTATAGTGAATCTGAATCTTATAACCGGAAAAACAGTAAATGGACATTAATTTATTTGAAAAAGTCCACTCAAAAATTCATCAACCCAAAAGGTGGGTCAACCTGGGAACATAAACCAGTCATGTTTGAGGGTCTCATCCTTGACTTTTTTTTTCTTTTTTTTTTTTGAGAGAGAGCATACACTTGGGGGAGGGGCCGAGAGGGAGGGAGGGGGGAGAGAGAGAGAGAGAGAGAGAGAGAGAGAGAGAGAGAGAGAATCCCAAGCAGGCTCTGCATCGCTGGCCCAGAGGCTGACACGGGGCTCCAATCCATGAACCATGAGATTGTGTGACCTGAGCTGGAGTCAAGAGTGGGACACTTAACCGACTGAGCCAGACAGGGTGCCCCTCACCCTTGACTTTTGATGTAAATTTTACAGAAAACCAGAGCCTACCCTAGAGAGAGCCTTATAGCTCTAGAGGAACCACGGGCTTAAGGTGGGGTGGCAGCTCTTGTTATACTGCACTGTCTATATTGTAAGAGAGAGAGGAACTTGAGTGAAATTGTTACTCTTTACTAGGATATGAAGACTGGAGTCTTAGAAATATTTCAGAAGTATGTTCATGAGTAACTTGTAAAGGACAAAAGATTAATAAGTATTAGAAGAAATAAAGCTCACCAAAAACAATCCTATTGCTTTGCCATGAGAGCTTATATCAAAGCTTGCAGGGGGGTGGTGGGAGTTTCTGATCCATTTAGATGCTCTTCCTGTTACGGTCCAACCACATGATAAAACAGATATCATCATATGCTCATCTTGACAGTTTTTTCTAGTAGAAATCCCAGAACCAAATTTACTAACAATTTTTGAGGCAATTACTAGATATCTGACACTGTGCCAAAAGCACGATAAACATATTAACCTCACTGAATTCACACTGCAGTACTAGGAGGTAGGTACTACTCTCTCCATTTTTAAAATGAGGAAGTGGGTATAAGGAGGCCAGTGGCTTGCCCCAGGTTACATAGCTGGCCGGGAAGCAGAAGAGGCACGGTTGGAACCCAGCCAGAGCCTACATTATTACTGTGAAGAACTAGGAATGTATGTAATTGAAAAGACTTTCCTGAAGTTTGGTTTGGGACTCAGCAGCGTATATAAATAAATAGATTAGCACTTCAATCTCTCAGAACGTTGGAAGTTGTTGAAGTTGTTGGATTTTATCGTATGCTCCGTGTCTGTGTTTTTTTGTCCATGCAACGTTGTGTATTAGCTTAAAGTCAAATAACTGAAGGGGGTGTTTTTTCCCTGCTTACAGTATAATAAAGTGTATATGATCTGTTTTATTTATATTCTAAGAGGTTTCTTTTTTTGTTTCGCTTTTGTTTTTTTTTGTACTTAGGGCTGATGGTGCATGTTGATAAAAGAATTACACTGGCTGCTTTCAAACAACACTTAGAGCCCTTTGTTGGAGCTTTGTCCTCTCACTTCAAGGTCTTCCGGGTGTATGCCAGCAACCAGGAGTTTGAGAGCGTCCGGCTGAACGAGACACTTTCATCCTTTTCAGACGACAATAAGGTTGATTAAAATCATTTCAAATAATTAGAGTCTGTTTTACATGATAGATTTGAGAACATCTTGCCTGTTTCCAAGTAAGATTAAATAGATAGCCCTAAGAGGGTCATTTTTTGTTTTTATGTTTAGTGATTGGTCGTTTTTTTTCATTCATCTAACAAACATTTGTTAAGTGTTAACTGTGTGTCAGTTACTGTTCTAGGTGCTGGGAATCAGAGGTAAAAGATACACCTGTTCTCAAAGAGCGCATAATCTAGAGAATTTTTGAAGACCAAACTAAACAGTGTGGGGAGAATGGGTTGTTTATTCTGCAGAGGTAATACATCTAAAAAACTGTTTTTAATTTATAGATTACAATTAGACTGGGGAGAGCACTTAAAAAAGGAGAATACAGAGTTAAAGTGTACCAGCTGCTGGTCAATGAGCAAGAGGTAAGTAAGCTGCTTCAGAGCAATATGACGTCACTTCTGCTAGTTATTAAAAACAGAGTTCAGAGATGTTGTGACTTGTCATTTCTTTTGCTGTCTCTAAAGCACAGACAGGACACTTTCCAGAAGCTATTTTGGTTGTGCGGGTCATATTGCCTGTATTGCAGCCACTCATTTCTGCCCCTGTAGCACAAAACCAGACGTAGACAATACATAAACCAGTGGAATTAGCTGTGTCCCAACAGAGTTTATTTACAAAAACATGCAGCAGACAAATGTGGCCCTCAAGCCTTTCTTTGCCTTCCCTCTGCTTTAAAGTATTGTTACACATGTTGGAATGAGGCAGACATTTCCTGCTTTGAAAAGGAGACTTGTTTGTGCTTGATTTTAAGAAATTCTCACGTAGTGCTCCAGGGGGATAGCAGTTGATCTGTAGAGCATGTAAGGACTTTTTGCGTTCAGAGAGTCATTTCAGTATTTAGCAGGCATTCATTTATCTCGTAGATGCCATATGCTCGCAGATGTTAACTCCTTGAATCTGCATCAGTTAGCTATGATGTAGATATTATTATTCCCATTTTGTAGATGAAGAAACTGAGGCACAAAGAAGTTATGTAACTTGCCCAAGGTCATGTAACAGATGCCAGACAAATGCCCAGAAGAAAAAGGCAAAGTCCCTGTTTTGGGGATGTTTATAACATCTTAGTGAGGACCTAGACAAATGTGCAAACTAAATAGCAAAGACCGTATTCCCCCCTTCTTATCCATAGGGGATGTGTCCAAGACCCCCCTCCCCCCCACCCACTGCCCAGTGAATGCCTGAAACCGAGGATAGTGCCGTGCCACTCCCTACATATACACTATGCTCTTACCTAGACATGTATACCTTAATAAAGTTTAACTTACACATTTGGCAAAGTAAGAGATTAACTTTTGCCAGAAATGAAATACAACAGTTACAACAGTACACTGTAGTAAAAATTATGTGAATGTGGTCTCTCTCAAAAAATCTCATTGTATTATATTTACATTTCTTGTGATGACGTAAGATGATAAAATGTGCGTGTGATGAGATGCAGTAAGGGGAATGACATAGGCACTGTGACATAGCATTGGGTTACTACTGATCTTCTGATGATTTGGCAGAAGGATCATTTGTTTCCGGACCCCAGTTGGCTAACTGCAAGTAACTGAATGTTCAGAAGGGGAAATCACAGATAAAGATGGACTGCTGAAAAGGGAGAAATTTTTCATAAAACGCCTTCATTTGTCCAACAGAGAGTTTATTGAGCACCCATCATGTCTCCTTTATTTCTTCTGAGAGAGAGAGAGAGAGAGAACAAGTAGGGGAGGGGCAGAGAGAGAATTCTAAGCAGGCTCCGCATTGTCAACACAGAGCCGAATGTGGGGCTCAAATCCACGAACTATGAGATCATGACCTGAGCCGAAATCAAGAGCCAGACGCTTAACTGACTGAGCCACCCAGGTGCCCCAACCCATCATATCTCTTATATGTGAATGTTTCATCTGCGTTTGGGGTTTGTAGATAAAATGTCCCTTCTGAGACAATGAATGAACATATTTGGAGAAGTAGTATGCAGTTCCCTCATTTTAATCCATAAAAGTGATTTTTACTTTCAAAATTGCGATCACTTTATTATAAGGAGAGAAATATGAATGTGGTATTTAATCTTCACAATGACTCTGTGAGGAAGACACTACCCCCGGTTTACAGATGAAAAAAAGGAGGCCTGGGGGCACCTGCCCCTCTCCCCTGCTCATATTCTCTCTCTCTCTCTCTCTCAAATAAAAAAAATAATTATTAAAAAAAATTAAAAAGGAGGCCCAGAAAGGTTAAGTAAACTTGCCCAAGATAGCTTACTTAGTAAGTAGTGGAGCCAAGATTTGAACCTAGGAAGATCAGCTCCTAAACTCAGTCCTATAATTGTCATACTATACAGTGCAAATAAAATGTCTTGTGTACCCTTATTGAATGTGCAATTCAGCTCTCTGATTGTTTTATGTTTGTATTCCTAGCCATGCAAGTTTCTGCTAGATGCTGTGTTTGCTAAAGGAATGACAGTACGGCAATCAAAAGAGGAATTAATTCCTCAACTCAGGGAGCAGTGTGGTTTAGAGCTCAGTACTGACAGGTAAAGTAAAATTACAGTGTCATCAGCAATTAGAGGAAATCTTGTGTGGTCTGTTGATATGGATTGGTATGATTTTCTAAAACCAGAATTAAAGAATTCCTCTACTAAGAATTTTAATACTACAGATTAATAGAAGTAAGCAAAAGTATTAGAATTTGTTTGCACTTCCTCTGTAGGATACTAAATTTGAAATTGGGGGAACATTTCATTATAGTTTCCCCCAAATTAAAAAAAATTTTTTTTCTGTTTATTTATTTTTGAGAGAGAGGAAAAAGTGTGATCGGGGGAAGGGGCAGAGAGAGGGAGACAGAGAATCAGAAGCAGGATCCAGGCTCTGAGCTGTCAGCACAGAGCCCAATGTGGGGCTCAAACCCATGGACTGCGAGATCATGACCTGAGCCAAAGTCGGACGCTTAACTGACTGAGCCACCCAGGCACCTCCTATTTTCCCAAAATTTTAATGAATAATCACTTGACTTTTGTATGTAAATATAGTTCATTATTCATCGATGTCAGATTCATGTTGTTGTTTTTAGGTTAACAATCTGAAGTAATAGTAGTTTAAAATGTCTCATCACATTTGTAGATTTCGTCTAAGGAAAAAAACATGGAAGAACCCTGGCACTGTCTTTCTGGATTATCATATTTATGAAGAAGACATTAATATCTCCAGCAACTGGGAGGTTTTCCTTGAAGTTCTTGATGGTATCATCCATATTTTTGTGGGGAACTATCAGTTAGAAATGCTCTGGAACTAATAGAAGCCTATAGTTTTTATCAAAGAACAAGTTTTCTTCCATCTTTACTCTGGGTTGCATTTGCCTTTTAAATATTTATTTAATTTTGAGAATATTAATTTCTCCTTACAGGAAGTTGACAGTTTCCAAGTTTGCATTTATAGTACTTTTTACAGGAAACTCTGCTAACATTTTCTTACCTGTGTTTGTTAGTTTCTTTTTTCATTATGGCTGATTTTGTTTTGAGGATGTGGTATTGATAATTTACCAGGGATTTTGAGAACAATGACCAAGTACCACAAACTGGATGGTTTCAACAATAGAAATGTGTTGTCTCACAGTCTGGAGGCTGCAAGTCTGAAGTCAGGGTGTTGGCAGGCTTGCTTCCTTCTGAGGGCTGTGAGGGAAAATTTGTTCATGGCCCTCCCCTAGCTTCTGGTGGTTGATTGGCAGTCTTTGGTGTTCCTTGGCTTGTTAAATGCATCATCCTGATCTCTGTTTTCATCTGAACATGATGTGAGATGTGCGTCTGTGTATGCTTGTGTGTCTGCTTCCACATTTCCCCATATTATAAGGACACTAGCCCTGTTGGATTAGAGTCACCCTAATGATCTCATTTTAGCTTGATTACCACTGTAACAACCCTATTTCCTAATTAGGTCATATTCTGAGGTACTAGGGTATAGGACTTTAAATGTCTTTTTGAGGAGACACAGTTCAGCCTGTAAAAGTGACCCAGAAGAGGACCTGTGTTTGTCACACCTCCTGCTTTTAATGATCTACATGGGAACATTTAAAGTATTGTTTTTTGGAGGAGGTAATGGGAGAAAAGTTGGCTTTGGGGTGATCATATCAAGGGAAACAACTAGTTCTATGTCCTTTTGTGACTGCTATTGCCTAGAAAGATTTTGATTTTCCTTTTTTTCCCCTTAGAAATTAAAACATCATAAGATTATGATAGTTTTCCAAGGGTTCAATAATACTAACACCTCACCTATTTCATGCTATTTACGATCTGATTTGGTTTAAATTTCAATTGTTAAAACTATGATTATTTGACAAGTTAATAGGGGAGTCAGGGACAGCCAGGACACTATCTACTATGATGTGGAGGCAAGTGTTCCAGATTGTGATTCCTTCTGTGAGTGTCTGGGGCCTTAGAGAATAACCAGTGTGTCTGAGTAGACCAAGAAGGGATGGCGAAGGACAAAGAAATTCCCCTTGTTAGGGAGGATTGAGTATGTATTAGCAGAGATGGGTTAGCCGGGAGATGTTACTGGATGGTGGGTATCTGTGTCAGTATCATTTCAGTATATATGTTAGCTTCAAAGTAGTTGAGTGAGAAATAAATCATGTGAAATCATGTGATTAAATCTAAGAAACATTTATTGACCTGTAAATTGCCAGACACTGCTAATCTCTGGTGCTACAAAAATGAATAAGAACTAGTGATTGCACTCCAAAAGCTCAGTCTATAAGAAAACCAGAAATTCCACAATTTCTGCAAACCTGTAATTCCAAAATCATAGGTACTTAAGGACCAAATCAGTACAGTTTGCTCTCGTGTACACCAGAGAGAAAGGTAACAATTGAGCTGGTTTTGAAGAATCAGTAAGGTTTGAGTAAAAGAGAAGAGAGGGATTAGTGTGAGCCGGAGTGAAAAAAGAAGATAAAGTGAAGATGATTTGATCATGATGATGTTAGATTGTGGGGGTGGTAGCCAGTAGAGAAGCAAAGATTGGCAATCCAGAGAAAAGAGTAGTTGATAGAGCAGTGTCCAGCAGGACTCAGGAAGGAGTGAAATTAGGAGTCCTGGTAGAAGGAGAGCTTGCAAAAGAGTAAAGAATTACCTTCAGAGACTGGAGGGAAGAGAGGAAATATTCTATTCTCAAAAACTTGCTGGGATAAGTGGGATCTTTTATGTGCACTTTCTAAGCAGAACACTTGAAGTAAATCTTGTTTAGTCAGGCCATACAGGAAAAGTCAAATTATGGGCCTCTAGAGAAAAGAGAAAGATGACCTAATCTTGCATCTTCATAGGGGTGGAGAAGATGAAATCCATGTCCCAGCTTGCAGTTTTGTCAAGACGGTGGAGGCCTTCGGAAATGAAGCTGGATCCCTTTCAGGAGGTTGTGTTGGAAAGCAGTAGTGTTGATGAGCTGCGAGAGAAGGTAAGTTCATTTGAAATAAATTGAACTAATATGTGTTTTTCTCCGTGTTGCATAAGAGATAACCTAGGAAGTAAGTGCCAAATAGTCACGTGTCAACCTTTCTTTCTTTGTCTCTTTCATACCTTGTGACACCTTGTCACACACTCTCCTCTCCTTGTTTCCTTAGGCTCCTGATGCTTTGAAAAATTACATTGGCTTTTGGCCATCCAGAAGTGGACCCCTCGCTTTTAGTTACTTGAATCAAGTTTGTCCTGAGTAATTAGCATTAGTTAGAAGTTACTAGAGTAAATTGCTGTATATATTTTAAAAAGCCAAACGCTTTTTAAAATGCGTGGAATTGAATAAAGGATCTATATGAAGCTCTCTTTTGCATTTTTCAATTTAAAGGTTGGAATTCTGTGGCTCTCTGGGGAATGGGTGAATTATTCATAAGCAGTACTAGGATAATTGGCATCTTAAAAACACTTTGTTTCCATAATTCACACCAAATGCAAAAATAAATTCTAAATATATTAAATTTATATAAAAATACAATAAAATGTTAAGTGTACTAGATGAAAAGGTTGAAAATATTTTTATGTTCTAGAGACAGAAAGATCTTTGTAAGCATAATACCAGAAACTAAAAAGGAAAAGACCACATAAAAGTATAAACCTTCCAGACAGCCTCCTCTCCAATTCTTCTTTTTTAATTTAACAAATGTTTATTTTAGAGAGAGAGAGCATGAGTGGAGAAGAGAGGCAAAGGGAGAGAGAGAAAGAAAGAATCTTTCACGGGGCATGGAGCCCAATGTAGGGCTCTGTTCCATGACCCTGGGATCATGACCTGAGCCGAAATCAAGAGTCAGACACTCAACTGACTAAGCTATCCAGGCGTCCCTCCAATTTCTTCTTCTTCTTTTTTCAATAAACAACCGATAAACAAAGATAAAAAACAAGGAAGGGGAAAAATATTTGAAACAGATATGAAGCATTATGGTCCGTATTTATATGGAGCTACTGCATTAATAAGAAAAAGGTGAATAATCTAATTTTAAAGTAGGCAAAGAACTTGAATAGGCAATTCATTGAAGAATAAATACAAGTTAAAACAGTAACAGCATTCTTTTCCTCTTAAAATGCTGGAAGTGTAGGAAATAAAATGCCTTGAGTTGTCAGTTTGGGAAAACAGGCAAGATCGCACGGCTTTTTTTTTTCTTTTAATGTCTATATGTTTTTGAGAGTGCACGCACATGCGTTCACATGAGTAGGGCAGGTACACAGAGAGAGGGAGAGAGAGAATCCCAAGCAAGCTCTGCACTGTTAGCACAGAGCCCAATGTGGGGCTCATACGCATGAACCGTGAGATCATGACTTGAGCTGAAATCAAAAGCTGGACGCTTAATCAACTGAGGCACACAGGCGCCCCTCATACAGCTTTGATAGGTGGCTAAATTGACATCACTGTTTCAGGCTTCACTTTGGCATTATCAGCTTTTCAGATGTGCAAGTCCACATCTAAGAATTCATTCTCAAGAAATATTTGCAGAAATATGAAAGGATGTTCATGAAGGTATATATAGTATAGCATTGTAACTAGAAAAATTAAAAATAGGCTCAGTGACCATTGGTAGGGAATAAAATGGTATATTGTTCAGCTGTTGAAGATCATGAGGTTATTCTGTGTCCTATTCTTATATATAGGCTATATAAAAGTATTATATAGAGAGGTTTCATAAATATAATTTTGTGCATTTTAGATATATGTGATGTAGTTTATATGTGTGCATAGGAAAAGGTCTAGGAGGAATATACTAAGTTGACATTTCTGGGACATGGTATTTGCAGGGTGGACAAGAGACGATTTCACTTTCTGCTTTTTTTTTTTTTCTAATTTCTTATATCAAACATTTATTCCATCTTTGAAAACATCAAGCTATTTCTGTGTGGGTTAAAAGGTTGATAACTTATTTAAGCAAATTTATTTTTTAAAATGAACTCATATAAAATGTTTCCTTTTACAGCTTTGTGAAATCAGTGGAATTCCTTTGGAAGATATTGAATTTGCTAAGGTAAAGTCTTGAGAGTGTTTGCCTTTGGGTACTGGTGCTCAATAAACATGGCTGTCAGCATGATTTATTCATTCATTTATTTTTTCCTTAGGGTAGAGGAACTTTTCCCTGCGATATTTCTGTCCTTGATATTCATCAGGATTTGGACTGGAATCCTAAAGTTTCTACCCTAAATGTCTGGCCTCTTTATATTTGTGATGATGGTGCCGTCATATTTTATAGGTATCTTTACAGTGTATTTGTTATTCATAGTGATGTAACATTTTTGTTGTCCATAAGTATCTTGTTTTCCATAAATACCTTTACTTTTTTTATGGTATAAAGCAGCCCTGACCAGTACTTAGTACAAGAGCCACACATTACATTTTGAATTTTTCTAGTAGCCACACTTAAAAAAGTAAAAAGAAACCGGTGAAATTAATTTTAATAAAATATTTTAACCCATTATATCCAGAATGTTATCACAACATGTAGTCAATATCAAAAATTGTTCATGAGATATTTTACATTCTTTTTCTTACAGTAATTCTTAGAAATAGTGTGTGTTACGCTTCCAGTAGGTCTCAAGCTTTCAGTAGGCACGTGTAGCAAGTGGCTACTGTGTGAGCCAGCACAAATACGGAGGAAAAAGAATAGTCATTGATGCCTGGCAGATAAGAGTTCTGACTAGGCTTTGTTACTTACCTAACTCCTCGTCATCTGTGAAATGGTGACAGTGATGTCAGCCTTGCAGGATTTTCTGAGAACAAGGACTACTGCATTTAACAAAACTGTCCATAGTACATGTTATATATAAATGTTCAATCAGTGGTGGCTGTTATTACACTTACAATAGCATGGGAATTTTTCTGTACCATTTTTAGAAGTCATTGCTGTGTTAATATAATGAACACATTTGCCATCCAGGACATCTTAGTATGAGATTATTTAACTTCACCAGTGACAATCAGATTTAATTTTCTTACCAAGGAGCATTATAACATTCAAGCGTAAGTTACTAGAGGCAGATGGATATACCAATCTAATATATAATTAATATTTTAAATGTAGGGATAAAACAGAAGAATTAATGGAGTTAACAGACGAGCAAAGAAATGAACTGATGAAAAAAGAAAGCAGTCGACTGCAGAAGACGGGACATCGTGTAACGTACTCACCTCGGAAAGAGAAAGCACTAAAAATATATCTGGATGGAGCACCAAATAAAGATCTGACTCAAGACTGACTCTGCTAGTGTAGCATTTTCCCTGGGGGATTTTGGTTTTAATTAGATGGTTCACTGCTACTGTGTAGTGCCGTTATGGCCGGACATGGTTAGGGGTAACCCAGTGACACCAGCACTGATTGGACTGCCCTTCACCAATCAGAAGCTCAGTGCCCAATGGGCCACTGTTTTGACTTGGAATCATGTTGTGCACTATAGTCAAATGTACTGTAAAGTGAAAAGGGATGTGCAAAAAAATAAAAACAAAAAACAAAAAGCGAAACCTGCTACTAGGAAAGGGGGAAGGGGAATGAGTACACTTCTTTTATTGCGGACGAATGTGCACATAGCCGCTAGTAAAACTAGCCTCAAACAGGATGCTCATAGCTTCATAATAAAAGCTGTGCAAAGGCCATGAATGAATGAATTTTCTGTTTATTTCACTGATACACACATTACCTCATTGACAATTTGGAAGTAAATGCAACTGTGTGTTGACTCTTGGAAAGCAGCAAAAATAGGAGCTGAAGAGAGAAATTCTTAGAACCAGCCATAACCCAGTAAAGAATTGTGAAGTTGTGTTTTTATTTTGTTTCATTTTTTGCAAAGTATTAAAACATTATTCTGGAACATCAAAACGTTTCCCTTAGACCGCTCCCAGCAAGTAGCAGCTCAAATTGCTGCAATATTGTAATTATAACTGATTGTACTTAAGTTATGGATGTAGAGAATATGGTTCACTCGTTCATTCAGCATGTAAATAAAATTGATCCTATTGAGTTATCATAATTGCAGTTCAACTATTTCCCATGGTTATTCTTTTCACGTACCATTCATGATGTACATTTGTGTACATTGAGGAGTATAGCAGTCTATGTACATGTAATCCTCAGTGAGGTTCCTCAGTGCTGGGTCCCATACAATTGTATTTGCCCTTGTTAATGAGGTTTTTCTGTTCAGCGGCTTCAGTTTTTTCCTTTGTACATTTACTTTTGAAGATTTACTTCAAGTTTGAATCTTCTCGAACCCTTGTAAGTCCCACTTTAATTTTTGGAGTTGATTTGTAGTTACATGTAGTTTAACTTTGCGAAAGCGTCTTAACATCGTGTTGAAAAAAACTTGCTAGTAAGTCAGGTCATAGCACAGGCTGATGTAGTCAACATGATTTCATTGCAAAGTCTATTAGAATGGGCAAGTTTTTGCTTTGCTAAATATGACTTCAATGAACACAATTCTACATAAATTTTGAAAATGCCATCTAATTTATAAAAATCAATTAAAAAGGTTTTGGTAAAACTTTTTCATGCCAGATGCTGTTTACAACGATGAACATGCCAATAAAACATTTGTTCATTCTGTTGTGTTATTTTAGTCATTAAACTTTTGTGGATGAAGAGTCTGGGTTAAGAATAGATTTATTTTCTTTAATATTTTGTAATGAGTATTGAATAATTCTTTCTGTAAGATACGTTTACAGTAAAGTTCTCAGATGAAAAGATGTTAATACTTTGGAGGATCCTGTCAGTATTTCAAAATCAGATTTTTACCTTATTTCCTTTTAAGAAAGATATAATTAGAAAATAGTATTAGCAGATGTTGGCTTTGTAGTTTGAATATAATGATTGAGAATTCCATAATATCTTTAAAGTTTCTTGGAATCCACAGGGGGGAAAAATCTTTTCTAAGGTATTTTTCTGGCTAATTTTTATTCCATGTAAACTGTGTGCATTCTGCTAAATTTCATCTAAGTACTGTTCTGAGTCTGCGTTAGGGGGTTGGCGTTCTCATAGTCTCCTCTGCTTCTTGGAAGCATGTGCAGTGAATTGTCTTTCCAATCACTTGGATTTTCTGGTGTGACATGACAACTCTTTGGTTCTGATACAGGCCTACTTACTTGGAATTTAGGGGTTAATAAATCGAGTTTCTGCGTTTGAGGACTGACTATGGAGCAGGAGAGGCCAGTTGTCAACAAAACAGGCTTTGGGCTTGGTTTGGTTTGGTTTCGTGTTCCTTTAAGAGTCAACGGTAAAGTTCTCACACCTGCTCCTCATTCTGTGCCTTCTGCCCTGCTTTTTGTTTTCTGCTGCTGATTACAGGCATACTACAAATACCAAGAGTGAAGAAAATAGATCTCATTATAGAAAAAAAGTTGAAGCTTCCTGCTTTTCAGTGCCTGATAGAGTGAGAGCACGGTGTTGCACTTTGACCATTTCAGTAAAGGGAGCAACGAATTGTTCAAACTCAGTTTGTGGTGATGGGCGCAGTAATTTATGCGAGGGCGGTTAATGTGATCCACCTCCCTCAGATTCAGAGAATCACTTGAGGCAGGAGCCAAGAGGCAGAACACTGACTGTGTGGATCAGTTGCCCAAGCGCAGGGCAGCGAGGCCTAGTGATCACTCATCTGCTGAATCTCCTGAGGTGGACACAGACCACATGCAATAAATCGTGACCCCGTTCCTCAGAGGTCGCACAAGGATTTTGAAGAGCTTCTACCATGGGAGAGATGGGTTTGCATCAACCAGGCATGCCGTGGGAGAACCAAGTACCTACATATCTGAAGCAGGTGCTGAAGGTGAGGAGTGCATTCTGGTCAGAGAAGCAGAAGCTATGGTTTCAGGACTGTGCTGTGTCTGGCTGGTCTGTAGAAGCTTGCTAGTTCAAAGTCCACCTGTCAAACCAAGGTGTAAGTAAGGGGTAATAGCTACGATGAGATAAAAAGAGCAAAGGAGCCCTGCACTAGAGTATTTGCCGATCTGTTTCATAATGGATGGGAAGTACTTAGAGATTCTGAGAAAATGGTGGGGGAGGGGGCCGTGAGGCTCTGCCACAGCTAGAAAAATCGTTGCCAGGCTACACAGTTAGGAATGGTGGTGTGGTCCTTCTCTAGGCCAGGAGAGAGCTAAAACTTACTACATGGTCGAAGCTAAATGAGTACACAGAATCTGAGCATGGCTAATCAGTGTTGTTGCTAAATCTGGAAGTGACCTGTGAATGTATGGAATACAATAAAATCATTTATTCTGGTTCATTTGCTAGTATTTCCTTTGCAATTGGCTACTCTAGTTCTCCTGCTGAATTCTGTCCCTTTGTTTAGCATCACGACCCTAACCAGCTCTTTTGCACTTGTGACTTAACAAATTGTAGTCTAGAGTATATGGAATAGAAGATAATCTGAAGCAGCTTTTTTTTTATTTGCTAAATAAAACTATTGCATCTAAAGTCTGTGTAGTTTTTGAAAAACAAGGCAATATTTTAGTCATTAGCAGTCAGAAGCCTTATAAGGCAATTTACATTTTTAAAAGCAAAATTTTGTGGAATGTATAGTTTTCTAGGGGCCTAGTAAAATATTTTTTTTATCAGGTTTCAAAGGAGTTCATGGCCCAAATAAAGCTTATAGCCATCTAGACTAGGAGTACATGTCATCAAAGGTGCTCCTTCAGTGCCATTCCTGTGGGGAAGAAGGGTGCTATGTGACCACCTGATTAGTTCTGGTGTTAATTTTCAAAAGTCAGCTTTTAGAAACAAGAATACTTGACAAGATCAAGAGTGCGTGAAAGTGTGTGTGACCATTCAGAAAAGCACACAGCGATCATTAGGGGCCAAGCTAGGAGGGCAAAAAAGCACTGGGGAGAAATGCTCTGCCCCTTCCCCATGACAGCACGCCTCTTCATCCCCTCACCAGCTCATCTTTACTGGAGAAACAGGTCTTCTGACTGGTCAGAGCCTGAGAATTGACCAGGCCAGGAATGATTGATTAGTGGACCTTACAGCCTTGCCTGAGAAGTGGGGAACATACTTCCTTTCCGCTTTCTTTTTTCCCAGCCTGCCTCTTTCCCCAGTGAACTGAGTGTTCAGCCTCTTTTATAATGCTTAAGTAACCCATTTAATTAAGGAGTACTGGTTTGTTGAGAGAGAAATACGCAGTGGTTCTGTTTTTCCAGTAATGGTGCCAAATGTGTTCTGTCAAATGCAGTTTCCCACTGGAAGTGGGCTCTGAGGACGGGGGAGCAGGGTGGATCCGCACATAAATTCTGTGAGGGAGGGACTTAGCTTTATCTTATGTACCATGGTCTCCTGGTACTCATGCAGGTAGGGCCTGGCGCAGTAGGAACTCAAAATTTTTGCCGAACAAAATCTTCAGCTTCATTTCCACACGCTTGTTCAAATTCACCTTGCCTTCCAGGCGCTGTGAATTACTTGCAGTTTCCTCTATGTGCCAGCCCTTTTTCTCACCTCTCTCCCTCTGCTCTGGCTCAGAATGCCCTTTCCTGTTCCTTCTGATCACCTGATAAACTCTGATCTCTGAGAGCCAATTCCCATGCAGCTGAGTGTTCTCTGGGGCTCCCATCACCGTTCTGACATTGGGTTGACTGCTTTGGTGGGTGCTGGGTTTAATGTGTATCTCCCATGAGGCTGTGGTGCGCCCAGGGTAGGGACCCTATCTGGCTCAACCTGGCAGCCCCACAGCAGATCTTAGCACCTGGTTCTGAGTAGGCTCTCAGTCAGTACCTGTTGAGTAGTAAGGATGTAGAGTGGTCCTGGTGACTTTTGACACTGAGTAGAGATCAGCTCTATATTTGATCTTAAAATCATCAGTATATCCTGGGCCTACTGTACTAGATTTTTTATTTGACTTTTAGCACTATCGCTTAATATTTTTGAGCTTCCTTTTTTTTTTTTTTCATCTGCTAAATGAAAAAATACTCGTGGATTCAATGAAGATTAGATATGATAGAGGTAGACTGCCTAATCCGGTGCCTGCCCCCTCCCCCAGCGGACCTTAATATATTGTCTTTTTATTATTATAGTCTCTGAAGATCTATGTTCTGGCCCAGAACCGCATTTGAGTGGAAAGAAGAGTCATATACATTCCATTTACTCTTTCAGAAGACGGTGAAGTATTGACACTCTTAAGACTAATGCCTTACAAAGGAGTGAACATTTCTAAAATATTTTGATGCTAAAACCGGTGTGCTTCACTTGAATGTTAAAGTCACTTACGTGGAAGAGTTTTTTGGTTTTGTTTGTTTTTGGACAATGCAGATCATTCCCATTTTATTTATTCAAAGTCAAAAAGAAAGAAGACATCCAAGAACTATAAAGGAGTCATCTAAGTGATTTATGCTTGATTTTTAAATGCAACATAGATGTTTATACATAATTTAAAACTCAAAGCATGCTTATACAATCATGTGCAATTTTAAAATTTAACTCTGGATGAATACATGATGGAAACAGTCAATGGCACCTGAAAATACCATTTGCAGAATAGCATCCAGTCCAGTGCTCTCAGTGTGGATGTTACAACCATATTTCATAGAGCCTTGCTTGGTTTGATTTTCTCCACGTGGTTTATAATGGTCTTCAGTTGCTGGTAAGTGATTTTGCAAATTTCATTTATAATCCTGGCCCTACAATCACTGTTTCTGACAAGTTAACATATATCTTATGCACCAATCGTAGTACTTTCAAAGTCACTAACATAACTAACTGCCATAGGGGGACAGCGTCAATATCGCTGGTCTCCACTAGAATGATGGCCACCCCCACACTGAGGAGAATGCTATTTCTACCAGAAGTTTAATCTTACAGTGAACTAGGTTGGCCTTACTTCCAGATACGCCTCAAAAACAAACAAACAAAAACCCATCCTCCCTCTTACGGAGTGTTTTCCGTGGCCCTGAGGCTGGTGGGGAGAGCACTGGGCTTGGAATCACACCTGGGTGCATCTTGCTCTGATCTTCACTAGCTGTGTGACTTGGGCAAGCAACTTGATGTCTCTGAGACACCAAAATCCTGACAGATGGGGAGACCACCACCCTCCTCACCGGACTGGCAAGTGATGCAGAACTGCTCCCCTGGCACAGAGGTAGGAGCCGAGTAACACTGATGAAAGAACGGGGACACGTGGAACACAGAGTGCACAGAACACGTCACCCACAGCAGCTGAAGGCACAGCCTGCCTGTGCCTGTGGGAAGAAATGCGTGGAAAAGCCACTTGTTACATTTTCACCAGGTTTACGTTTGCAAAGCAGGGCACTCTTCTCCACATGTGTAAGAGTCAACATTTCCCCAAAACCCATCATGGGGAAATCTGCATCCTTTCCCCTTGCCTCCCCTCCAACAAATCTCCAAGGGACGTAGAACAAAATGAAATGTGCCAGGTGCCAACCAGCAGAGGCAAAGCAGCCAATGATCTGGACCAGTTTAGCAGCCCTCCACCCTCCCATACACCCCCATCTTCCCCAGGCACGGGAACCGTGCACAGTCTGGGAGGGTGTTGGGCAAATACACAGCACCTCATTTTGTTTCAAGCCAGAGGGAACATGTACTGGGAAGAGGCCATGGAAAAAAGCCCGGTAAAGCCCACACCTAGAGGACACAGCTGGGGAAATAAATTAGCTATTTCTATTGCATGTCTACCCACAAAACAAGCCTGGGTCTAAATCTCTTCTCCCTCCAGCAGCTCAGAGGCAGCACCGGGCTCCCCAAGAGCCATTTCCACAGACAGGCTCCTCTCCAGGTTCTCCAGCTCCTGGCGCACCTCCTCAATGAAGCTGCCATCTTCGTACTCGTTGGGGGCCCCTCTGGGCACCAGGCTTTCTCCGTCCTCACTACGGCTCCCGATGAAGGCCGGCTTGCACACGTACACCAGGCTGTGGCTAGGGAGAGACCAGGCAGGGACTCAGCCAAGGGCCATGTGTCCCCGCAGGGGGAGGGCGTGTGAAGTTGGACGCATCAACACAGGGAGACCCAAGCAGGAAAGCAAAGGCCCCGCACCTGGAACTCACCTTCACCCCTCCGCTAAGATCTCAGTGGAGTCTCACCTTCCTGTCCACATCTTACTTTAACAAACATTGCTGAGGGAAGACCACTTTTAGAGGGATGGCTGCACACCTCTGATGGGAGGTCTGTCTTCCTGTGAGACTCTCTGGGGCAGGCCCTGAGGACTTGGGGGCCCGACAGTTCATGGCAATGTGTCACCCCTCTCAGCCCCCTGCCCATCTGGGCCTCGTGGTGGGAACAATTCCTGACGGCGGGGCAGAGCCTGTCATATCACGAGACAGGGCCAGGGAGTTCTGTCTGTCTGCCCGGCCACCCTGGGTTCTGCTGGAGGGAAGGTTGGGAGTGACTGCACAGAGGCCACACCTCTCCTTCACGGTTTCTCGGCAGCTTATGACACCATCAATGGTGCCCTCCAATTTGGTGGCCCACTCTCTAGTTTCCCTTCTACCTCTGTGCCTTCTCAGTCATCTCTGCCAGCAACTTCTCAGCTTGTCCTTCACAGTGATGGTCCTAGGTGGGAGCTCTTCTGCCTCTACACCATCTCCCTTGGTCACCTATTCATGATGAGGCTTCAACCACCGTGTGGATGAGCTCCGCATCTGTATCCCTGGCCACACCTTCTCCTGAGCCCCAGAACGATAGATCTGACTGCTATCAGAA
Source organism: Puma concolor (assembly GCF_028749965.1). Taxonomy (NCBI): domain Eukaryota; kingdom Metazoa; phylum Chordata; class Mammalia; order Carnivora; family Felidae; genus Puma; species Puma concolor. The sequence continues at coordinate 47,501,732 of NC_141676.1, read as the reverse complement.
GCTCCATCCAGATGACCCAAGGACACCTCAAATTAAACCTACCCTGAACTAAATCCACATCACCCCTCTGCTCCTGAGATCCTACTGGGTGGCATCTCATCTGCTCTCAACCTCTAACAGGGAGGGCAGGTGGGGCCTCACCTGTGGGGTTGGCAGAGAAGGCCACTGGCACACGGACATCGGTCCAGAGCTCCATCAGGCTCTAACTCCCAGGTGATGAGGTCCAGAAGCCGGCTGGCGGGGTCATGGCACAGCTCACCCTCCACGGGCAGGGGTGTGCACACAGGAAACAAGAGACCTAGGGCCAGGGCAAAGTCACCCCTGTGTGCCCAGCACCAAGCAGGCAGGTACCACAGAAGGAAGCAGAGAAATGGGGTGGAGCCCCAACTTTCCAGCCCCTCAACCTCGAAGTGGAGGTTAAAATTAAAGAGGTGAAATGAGAAGAAACAAAATGGCAGAATGGGCTGTGGAGGGAATGAGTCTGGAAGGCTGGAGCAGTTAGAGAGGACTGCCTGGAGTGGGGGGGGGGGGGGGGGCTTGTGCTCGGTTTTGAGGCCAAAGGTCTGGAGAAATAAAGAGTGTAAGAAAGGCCCTCAAGGCTGGGACACAGCAGCAACAGAGGCCTGGGGTTGGGTGTGGCCTGGGGGAAGCCTTGGAAGGGAAACGGAGGAGTCTGATGAGACAGAACAGAGCAACCACAGCTGCCAGAGGAGCCACACGGAGCGCCGACCTGGAGGAAAATGGCTGGGACAGAAGGTACCAGGCGGGCTGGGAGCTGCAGAGGCTGAGCTGGGGAGGCAGCTGAAGGAGACATTTTCAGAAACACTGCAGGAGGGAAGAGCCTGAGCGACCTCACCCATGAGGGCCAGTGAAAATGGAAGACAGGACTAGAAGGGGGACATCCTCAGAGGATAGGACAGGGCCAGGTGCTACCTTCAGGGCCTGGGAAATGAGGTGGAGAGTAGGGAGGGCTTGTTCCTCCTGCCCTGGGCTCATGCATCCTGAAGGGATTTAACTTTTCTAGGTGTCCACAGGAGACACAGACAGAAGACCTGGTGGTCCGCTCCAGGTGGGGGCCTGCCTCAGGCCAGGCTGTGGGGCTGGGATGCACCCTGAGTGTTTGGGAGCCTGCCAAGGAGGTGGGACCCTGCAAAGGTGTGTCTGGCACAGATGGGGCCCCAGGAAGACCAGGATGGTGGAGCTTGGGACAGGGCTTGCCCCGTACCCAGTGGAGAGCCCACCCACCTCTCTGGAAGGCACAGCACAGCCCAGGCTGGCAGTCCCTCTGGTTGTCACAGATGGTCCCGTTGCCGCCTCTGGTGGCTGCCTTGGTGCAGTGACCCCAGACGCACAGCTGGTCTCCACAGCACTCACTGTCCCGGGTGCAGAGCTGCGGGCAAACAACAGCATGCTGGCTCACGTACTGTCACTGTCCCCAGCCCTGAAAATGCCACACGTAGGTTAACCACATGCTCCCATTATACAGAGGAGGCAACTGAGGTCTGAGGCTTGGGGGCTTTTAGCGGAAGTTAAGGGAGCAGAGACGGGAGAACACTGGAAAGATGGCACCTGGGGTGAGTCACGTATCTGGAGTATTTCCTATGTAGCTTGAGATTTTGCAAAGGACATAGTGTGTCCCCCACAGACTTGTGCCTTGCCTCCTTTTTATTAGGCGCCTAGGTTAGGAAGGAATGTGGCTTATGGCCCACAGCTGCAGGCAGCAGCCTGATTCAACAGCTGACTAAATCCAGGCCCAAGCCCGGAAGGCCATCTGGATGGGGAGGGCGTGGGGGTGCCACAGTGTGGAGCTGCACGCGGGACTGACAAGCATGGAGCACACCGGGGCCCCACAGTCACACTTGGAGGTGGCAGGCTGGAGGGACACCTGCAGCTGCCTGACCACAGCTGGCACCAGACAGGGGAGGAAGAAGCCCTCTATTTTCCAAACTTGTTATCATGCTGTGTTATTACTGCCTCGGTAATGAAAAAGGACAAGAAAAGTCAATGAGCCCATATGGCTTTGTCCAAAACATCTGTTGGGTGGAGGGAGTCCCCGCTTCCCTGGCTTCGTGCTTCTCTGTGGAATCTCTATCAGGGAAGTCCTCTGGCTTCTTCCGGCCCTCCCTCCGCCCTCTCTGGGCAGATGGGGAGAAAGATCTGGAGGGTGGAGGGTGGCGGGGTGGGAGCTGCAATAGTGTCACTGGCAGCATCTACGGGGATGGGTCTACCCCGGGGGAATGACAGGTACCGGGTCCCCGCCTTCCCTCCCTCCTCTGTCACCCATGAGATCATGCGGCAAGTGAGGGTGGTGGCAGGTCTGCAGATGGCTTCCTTGTCACTCCAGGAGTCAGCCCCATTGGGCCGCATGGAGAGGCTCTTCCAAGCACGGACATGGTTAAAAGCCCCACAGAAGACTTCCGGGAAGGCTTCTCCCCCAGGTCTCCTTCTGTGGGACCCAGCCCAGCCCCCAAGACCCGGTGCTGCAGCCGCAGACGCCTCTGGGCACACTCACCGTCTGCTGGTCCCGGCAAGGCTGGCAGGTGTACTCGAAGCTAGCAAACTGGCAATACCTGGCGGGCCCGCAGTCCTCGTCAATGATGCACTCCTGGGGAGGGGGAGGGGGTGGCTTCATCAGCGGAAGGCAGAGCAGCAAACCCGCAGTGTCCCATTTTATCCCAGCACGCCCCCCCCAGGCTCAGGGTTCTCCAGACTCCCCCTCACTCCATGGCCATGTGGACTCCTGCTCCTCAGTATCCACACCCTCCAGGCCGGGAGGGGCCCTCGCCCACACAGGGCGCCTGGGCCTCTGCCCTCCAGGACGCCGACCCAGTTCACACAATGGCATCTGTGTGCAGCCCCCGCCTCACATACCCAGGGCGGGGAGCACGGAGACTCGGGGCCATCTCCAAGCAGAGCAGATGGATTTAATAAAAGAGCTAATGAGTTCCAGCCCCAGGCGGCTGCACAGGAGGGGCTGGAGCCCAGACTGCTGACCATGAAGGAAAGGGCCGCAGAGGGTTCCCGTGGCCCCCCTCCTCAGAGTCCCGGGTCTGGGGCTGCCAGGCAAGGGCAGTTGCTAGCTTCCAAAGGAAGGAGGAGGGCGGCTGGCATGGGCCCTGCAGCCCAGCTGGCTGGAGAAGCGGGGGAGAGAGGGAGGCCATGGGAGCGGGCTGGTCGGGAAGAGTCCCCTTACACCAAACTAGCCACGCCGTCTGGGGCCCCGTGGCCTCTCTGCACCTCCGTTTCTAGGTCAGAGGCAGGGGAAAGTCATCTCTACCTGCTGTCGGGTGGAGCCATGAGGTGGATCAGGGGGCATGGAGCACCCCTGGGGCTGGCACCCTGCCGGGTCCTCCTAGTAGGGCTTCCTCCCGGCCTCCCCGTGGCAAGTGGGGCAGCTCTGCAAGAGGGGTCCTTGCTCTCAAAAGGAGGGGTCAATATTTGTCCTGTTCCATACCAGCAACCCTAAAATGCCAGCATGCCACCATCGTGGTTTTTACAGGTGAGAAAACAGGCTCAGAAAGGGGCAGAGGGCTGCCTCAGCGCAGGGTTGGGTCATGGGCTGTGCCCCCAATCTGTCTGAACCCCAGAGCCTGTCACGGCCTGAGAAGTCCACGGCGCTGTAAGTAAGCCATAAGACCACCACCCGCTCCTAGACACATTCGGCTCAGCCAGAAGCATCCAGGTCCAGGCACTGCTTCCAAAGCAGAGAAGGAAGAGAATGGGGTGGGAGAGAAGAAAGGAGAGCCAACAGGCAGGGATTGTTTCTCTGAATCTGGCCATGTCTTGAGGCACTGGGATGTAAACACGAATATGAAAAAGTCCTTACCCTCAAGAACTTCTAACTCCATTGAAAACAACCCCCCGCCCACCCCCCCCCCCAAAACTAACAGAAAAGGAGACAAAAGACCCAGACAACTTACGAAAACAAAAACCCTTCTGCCTCTTCACACAGAAAAAGATGTTCAACCTCACACTTGAAAAAATGTGACTTAAAAGAGCAGGATACCATGTTTTCACTTAGAATGGACCCAATTAAAAAGGTTGATGGTATCTGTGGTAGGCAGAGAAATACCCCTTCCCCAAATGTCCGACTCCTTGGAACCTGGGACGCGTCACATTACAAGGCAGGGGGAAATTAAGGACACAGGTGGAATTCAGGTTGCTAGTCAGCTGACCTGATGGTAAGGAGAGACTCCTGGTTATCCAGGTGTGCTCAATGTCATAAGGGGCTTTGAAAATGGAGAGGTGGGGGGCAGAAGAAGGGTCAGTGTCAGAGTGATGCCACGTGAGAAAGACTCCAGACTTCACTGGTTTTGAAGATGGAAGAGGGCTATGGGCTAAGGATCTATCTCTCCTAAAGCCTCCAGAAGGATCTCAGTCCTGCTGATACTCTTAAGATTTCAGCCCAGTGAGTCTCGAGTGGGACTCCTGATCTCCAGAACCATAAGATGATCAATTTATATTGTTGTAAAACCACCAAATTTATGGTTGTTACAGCAGCGATAGGAAACATTATAATATCCCATGTTGGTAGGGATTTGAGAAAATTGGCGTTGCTTTGGGGGTAATTAAAACTGAGCTGGATGTTTTTTGCAGGCAATTCATCAGTTTCTATAAAAAAATTTAAATGTGTATCTCCCGACCTCATAATTTCTCTTCCAGATGATTATCCTCAGAAACACTTGTCCATATGGACAAATATCAGAGCACAGGGATTTATTTTTTAAAGGGTTTATTTGTTTTTGAGAGAGAGGGAGAGTGCAAGCAGAGGAGGGGCAGAGAGGGAGGGGGACAGAGGATCTGAAGCAGGCTCTGTGCTTACAGCAGTGAGCTTGATGAGGGGCATGAAATCACAAACATGAGATCATGACCTGAGGTGAAGTCAGAGGCTCAACCGACTGATCCTCCCAGGTGCCCCATGGATTTTATTTTTTTAAGTAGGCTTCTTTCTCAGGGCAGAGCCCAATGTGGGGCTTGAACTCATGACCATGAGATCAAGACCTGAGATCAAGAATCAGATGCTTACTTGACTGAACTATCCAGGCGTCCTGGAATACAGGAATGTTTAAGGCTATACTGTTATTTTATTGTAATCCAGAAATAATGTGAAAGCCCAATGAGAGGGAACCAATTAAATGATCGTATATGCGGTCACTTCTTAGGGAAATGCCAGAGGGCGGACATTACAAAGAATGCGGTAGCACTGTTTACAATGGCTCAAGAAATAAAAAGAGCAAATGGAGGACCTGCAGAATTCCACTTTTGTGAAGCAGAATAACTATGTGCGATCCATGCCTGTGTCCAGCACGGTGCCTGGCGTATAGAGGGCACGCGATAGTTAAGCGTGGAATGGATGAAACCCCTTGATTGTTACTGTGGCAATCAGGCCAACAAAATGCCGATCATTAGCAAGGATTTGGGAACCAAAGCAAAAAACATACACATTCCATTAATCTGGCTTCCCACTTCCCAAGAATCCTGAAGACTTGGAATTTTCCTCTATATAAGCTTCCTCTTCCAGATCTTTAATTTAAAAAATATGTACAGGCAAACCATAAGAGACTCTTAAAAACTGGGAATAAACTGAGGGTTGATAGGGGGTGGGAGGGAGAGGAAAGTGGGTGATGGGCATTGAGGAGGGCACCTGTTGGGATGAGCACTGGGTGTTGTATGCAAACCAATTTGACAATAAATTTCATATTAAAAAAAAATGTATATATGAACTACAACCTTACTAGCACCAATCCCTGGGAGGCACTGCTATTTACCAATCTCCATCAGGAGGGGTGCACATGTATCCTTTGGAATATCTTCCTTACCCTAATGACAAAGCATTCCCTGCAAAGCCACAGCAAAGTAACTCATTTTCTTCCAGATATGAAAATATTTTTGGCACGGAACGTTGCCAAACACTTCTGAAAAGCCTCAATACACTAAACCTACAGGTTTCCTTTGCTGACATGTTTTTGCTAACTACCTGAGAGCTCTGGTAAGTTAGTTCAGCATGACTTCCCCTGGAGAAAGCCGGGTGCTTTTGTTCTAATGATCCGGCAGCTTGTTGGTTGTGGGTATGTCCTCTCAGCAGCCCTGGCGACTATTCTTTAAGAACTGTGATCATCCTGGAAACCCTGGAACTCCAAGGTGTGAAGAAATCATAAAGGCCAAAAAAGCACAAACTTTGAATCCTGGTTTTTTTCACTGAGTACCTGTGTGACCTTGGGATATTAATTCAACCTCTTTTGAAAATGAGGGTGATAACAGGACCCACTTCACAGGGCTGCTGTGTTGAGTTAGTGCTCTGTAAATGGTGGCCATAGCAACACAAAGCTGGACAGCCCATGCCCATCTGATGCCTTATCCCCATGGAGCACTAGCCCCCCTGCCAGGGGACCAGCTTGTCGGAAGGAAAGTCTAAACAGGGGCTGCTGTCTCTACCAGCAACTCTCTGTTTCTATCCCTGGAAACACTTGAGGATTTTGCTATCTAGTCCTGACTTATCTCTATCCAGAGAGTGTCAGATCCATGGGCAGTGACCTGTACACCCAATAGGAGTAAAGTTCCTGGAGCAGAGTGGCTTCTCTTTGTATGAAGATCAGGCTTTTCCTAGAAGGTTGTTGTTAGGATGTCCTTGGAACCACAGTAGAGGGGACGGCCATCTTGCCAGCACAAACCAACCAAAAGCCCCTAGTAGCTGCCAGAACGAATTGGAGGTCAACCAATCACCGAGCGACAGCACGACCTGACGCGAAAAAGGCCCACCCGGACCTAAACCCGGAACCGCTGCAGCTTAAAAACCCCACCCCGCCACACCTGGGGGCGACTTCCCTGACTCCTCTCTCTCTCTCCCTGAGTCACGGAACCTCGCCCGAGACCTTAGTTCCCAAATAAAGCCTTTGACTGCTAAAATTTTTTAGCCTCTGACTCTTATCTTTACCCTGCCTTATGCCTGATCCTAACAGTTGTTAGTTTAAGTGTCTCCACTAAAGACTCCTTAACTGCAGGAGGCAAGGTCCCAACTATCCTGGGAACAGGTCAGGTCCTCCCATCTTAAACAAAACTGAGTAGATGGGAGGTGGGGAGTGTGGTGGACATGGGTTGGTGCCTCCTAAGTAGAGCCAAGTCTGGAGCTGAGAAATCCAGGATTTTACTACTTTAAAATGTTTCTTCTTTTGTTATGTTTATTTATTTTAGAGAGAGAGAATCAGAGTGTGAGCAGGGGAGAGGCAGAGAGAGAGGGAGACACAGAATCTGAAGCAGGCTCCAGGCTCTGAGCTGTCAGCACAGAGCCCGACGTGGAGCTTGAACCCATGGACCGTGAGATCATGACCTGAGCTGAAGTCGGATGCTTAACCAACTGAGCCACCCAGGCACCCCTATTCTTTCTTAAAAAAAAAAAAAAAAAAATTATTTTTTTGAGATAGAGCGGGCAAGCAGGGGAGGGGCAGAGAGAGAGGGAGAGAATCCCAAGCAGGCTCCACACTGCCAGTCCAGAGCCTGAAGCGGGCTCAAACCCACAAACCATGAGATCGTGACCTGAGCCGGAATCATGAGTCTAATGCTTTAACCAACTGAGCCACTCAGGCATCTGCAGGATTTCATTCTCTTTAGTAGTTCCAGCTCCTCTTCCCTGTCCACATGTGGGCCAATGTCTTAAGGGGGCCTCGGAACCCAGCTAGGTGCAGGATGGCTGAGGAGGTGAGTTCTGAAGGCTTGGCTGCTTCCCTATCTAAAGGGCCGGGGAGGTTCTGGGCTTGGGGTACCTCTTGGACCATTAGGACCAGAAGAGGGAACCCATGCTACACCAAGGCAAAACTAAAGACACACAGCAGTGTAGACTGTCGGGGTCACCTGAGTGCCACAGAGCAGCTGGGATGAGATGTTACAGAGTGTCCTTCAGAGCCGTTAACAGCCCTGGCACAAGAGGCCCACCGGTGCCTGCCACTCGGCACAAACTCTCTTTAAGCCCCTCAACAGGGTCTTATTACCCCCACTTCACAGACCAAGAAGCTGAGGTTTAAGGTGGTGGATCCACCCAGTCACCCAGCTCAGACGTGAAGTCAGGAGTTCAACCCTCCAGGCAGGCTCTTTCCACCTCCTAGGAAGATCACCATTTTTCTCCTTCTTCAGCCTCACCAGTGTCCTGTCCCTCAGTCACAGCTCAGCAGAGCCTGCCAGGGACACACCTCCCCAGTGACAGAAGACAGGAACTCAGGGCCAAGGCCATGGCCCCTGGGCATCTGGGTCTCGGGTCGCTAGTGTCCCGGCTTTGGGGCTCCTCTCCAGGCCTGGCCACTCCCTGTCTGTGCCGCTCCTCCCTCCAACTGACAAACAGCCTAGAGGCTGGCCGTCAGGACAGAAGCCATTCCGAGGATCTGGTCTGTGCAGTCTGGAGGAGGACGGAGCTATATTTAGAAAGCTCTGGCCAGAGGCCCCGCAGGGCTCAGTTCAGATGCTGCGGGAGGTGGGGCAGGCGGGGAGCACACCAGAGATCTGGCAGGATGCCGGGCCTGGAAACAGCCCCGGTGCGTCGACACGATCATGAAATAGTGGAAAATGGCAAAGGTGCTGTTCTGCGTCTTTAATTTTGCGTTCAGCGTTTATCAGAGGAGAGTGGCTCTGAGGAGGCAGAAGCCCAGAGCAGTGGGGAGAAAAGAGCACAGCAGCCCCGTCAGGCTTTCCTCAGCACACTGCAAGGCGAGCGGCATGTGGCTTCTCTGTGGCCCTTGTGCTACCGCGCTGGGCTTTCCCACCCTGGCCAGGGGCACTGCCCACTCTCCTTGGGAGCCCCAGACTGTCTCGTTCTCGCGACCAGGGCCATCCACGGTGTCTGCTCCAGCCCAAGGCCTAACTCCTTCCCCGGGAAGGAGTGAGGACACATGGAATGGAGGCCCAGGGGTCCTCCACCGACAGAAACTTGCTCATCCCCAGAGCTTTGTGCGCCACGGCTGGAGGGGAGAGGATGGCAGTGGACGCTCAGAGAGCACCTACTATGTGCCAGCACTCACTTGAGCCTTAGTGGGTTCCCCGGTCCTCGCAGCACCCTGTGAGGTCAGCGCCCATGACGTACCCCCCAGCATGGGCTTGGCTGCCATTCACGAAAAGGATACAGGAAGAATGAACAGATGAACTCTTTCTCAACCTCCATTCTGCAGGTAAGGAAATTGAGGCTCAGAGCCCAAATGGCATTTGAAAACCCAAGATAATGTAAACCCAAGTTTGTCAGATCTTCCCACGCAAGCCAAGGTTCACTCTTCCCACCGCACCTGCTGCCTCCAAATGCCCAGCGTGGGTTGAATTGTATGCCCTGTAGTTCATACGCTGAAGTCCTAACCCTAGTACCTCGGGGATCCTATTTGGAAATAAGATTATTACAGATGAGTTACTGAAGATGAGGTTATTAGGGTGGACGTGGTGTCCTTATAAAAGGGAAGTTTGGACACAGAGACACATGGAGGAAAGCTGATATGAGACAGTAGACGGCCATCCACAAGCAAGGAGAGAGGCCTAGACCTGTCCTTCCCTCACAGCTCTCAGAAGGAATGGGCTCAACACCTCGACCTGGGACTCCCAGCCTCCAGAACTGGAAGAGAATACATCTGAGTCACCCAGGCTGAGGTGCTTTGTTCCCTTAGGAATCCAACACAAGCCCCTGCCCCCAGCAAGCTACCGCCATATCTTCTCCATCTTGGAGATTCCACCGCATTCAGCCTCTGTCCCGAGTGTCAGCATTTCCCTGGGGGAAGGTGACAGAGAGGAGGCCAGTGGGGAGGCACTGGCATATTCTGAAGGCTGTCGAACCTCAGGGACCAGAGCATGGTTTCCTGGCTGAGCCCCACCCCCCATCAACCAGAAAGTTCTAGGCTCTGGCACCCCAGGCCCAACTTGTTACTTGAGGTTTGGGTGAGTGGTCTTTTCCTGGCCCTGAGCATGGGGTTCTAGGCCCTGAAAGCTCCCAGGATGACAGATGGTATGGTCTGTGCGATAAACTGATGACCCACCTGCATGTGGGGCTATTGTCTGAGCTCTGGCCCTCCTGAACAGAGATGCTCCCGTGGAGCAGAGCAGACCATGGGGAACAGTCGTCCTGATCCGCCCAGGACTGGGGGCTGCCAACACCAGAAGGTCAGGGGCATACAGGAGAGCCGTCCCTGTGTGGAGTGCACGCTCCCACACTCCCCTCTCCAGCCCCATCCCTGCACTCGCCACGCTGCTGGCTTACCCATTTCCCCACGCCCTCATGGCCACCCGGTGCCAAGTGTACCTGGGGTGGCATGAGGGGCAGACAGGTTTGGCGCCCATGCCTGGGCTTGACTATGGGTTCACTTACAAGCTGGGTGATCTTGGGCAAATTACTGAGCCTCTCTGTGTCTTGGTTTGCTTATCTGTAAATTGTGAACCTCGTGAGGTTGTCATGCAGATTAAAAGAGATGACAGGTGGGGCGCCTGGGTGGCTCAGTTGGTTGAGTGTCTGACTTCGGCTCAGGTCACGATCTCATGGTTCATGAGTTTGAGCCCTGTCAGGCTCTATGCTGACAGCTCAGAGCCTGGAGTCTGCTTTGGCTTCTGTGTCTCCCTCTCTCTCTGCCCCTTTCCCACTCATGCTCTGCCTCTCAAAAATAAATAAGTGTTTAAAAAAAATTTTTTTTTTTAAGAGATGACAGGTACACCTGCTTAGAACAGTGCCCAGGCCCCAGGACGTAACCCCCCGGGGCGCACCTCCATCTGCAATGCTTAACTCACAGCGGGAGCTTAAAGGTGGCCATGAAAAGGCTTGAACAACCTTCTAAGCTTCAGTTTGAGCCGGTGCATTCTGTCCCATTAATGGAATGCCTCTCCTAACTGCAAAGGCCCAGAATATCAGGTCAAGCCAGGGCTAGTCATCCATCACCATAAGACCACCTCCTGTTTCACCCTGGAGCCCAACCCAGTGCTCTACGGAGAATAGGTCAGACCCTGGGAGCAGGCAGGCAGGGGGCCCTGACGCTGCTTCTGCAGGACAGCAGGTCCCCAAGGCTGGGCCCTGGTGCAAGATCAGGAGAGGTGCCGTGAGAAATCAGCAAGAAGCTTCCCTTCAAGCTCTACGAGATTGCCAAATCAGGCTTTCCTGCCCCGTGGGTCTTTATTTGACCTTAAAACCAGTCCAGTCACAGGAACCTGTAAACCACACATGGGTCTCAAACACAGCAGGGCACCCCCAGCCTCTCCTGGACCCTGCCCTGGAAACTTTCAGCCAGCTCAGGACAGGTAGGGGGCCCCAAACCTCACCAAGAGTTCTGGCCTGACCCACGAAGCAGAGATCACCCTGTGGAAAAACCCAGGCAGGAGCCAGGAGCCGACGCCAGCCATTCTTTTCCTGAAGTTCCAACGTGTGCAGAAGCGTGGGTCTCCTGGGGCCATTCCCCCAATTCTTCCTTCCCCAAGTCACACAGCCCATGAAACAGGAGCCTGCACCCCACAGTTGGGCGGGCACACCACCTGTGGAGAACACCTGCTCCCGACCCTTTAGTGCCATGGATGGTTCCGGAAACAGTCCTGCAGCTCTCGTTCTCCTCCTGCCCCTGCCCCCAGCACATGCAGCCCCCTGACCCTGGGCCCTCTGGCAGCCTCCTCGCTGCTCCAGCCGCCCAGGGAGCCTTCACACCCACCGGTGGTCTTCAGGGCTGGAGACGGGGTGTTCCAGACAAAAGCCTTTCCTCCACCCGGGGCCCTGTCGTGCTGCCAGCCGAGGGAGACGGCCAGCCTCACACTCAGAACTTCCCAGCACATTCTTTAGGCCTGAGTGAGGTTTCCCCTGTCAAAGTCACGCCCGTATTTAATTCCAAAGGAAATTCCTTCTTGTGCCCGAGCTCTCCCTAACCAACTGAGCACCGTCGCCCCACCAACGTTAGAAACCGTGCGGGGAGCCCTCTCCACACCCCACACCATTCCTGGGGTCTTGGGGTCTGCACCGTCCCCACCCCCGCAGACAGTGGGGTGGGACCCCTGGGCCTCGCCTGGGTCTGACCTTTGCCAGACACATCTAGGACACAGTCGGCACTCTACACGCAGAAGGTGCCTCCTGCTCAAGTCATCAGGAGCCTGCCAGGAACTCCGGGTCCCAAAGCACCAACAACGTCGCAGCAGCCAGGACTGCAGCACCCCCCAGGTCCCCCAGTATGAGGAAAGGACCCAGTCCCACCAACCCCCACCACTGTCTCCTTGCTTGGACCCGCATGAGACCCCTTAGTTTTGGGGCCTCGCAGTGGTAGGACCGCCAGATTTAGCAAATTAAAATACAGGATGAATCTGAAATCCGTATTTCGGATATGTGGAGAATAGTTTTGTACAGTAGGCCCCAAATATTGCATGGGACAGACTTAGACTAAAAGTTACTTTCGTGTTAGACATCTTGTGTTTCATCTGCCAAATCTATCAGCTCAGCAGGAGTGTTTCTTGGAGGAGAGACAGTGAGATTGACCTTGGGCAGAAGGAGGATGAAAAGGAGGGACCAGTGGCCACAGAAAAGGGTGGCCTCAAAGATACCCATGAGGATGAGCCAGCAAGGACATCGGGGAGCCCCCTCTTGACGCTGGGCCGTCAGCTGGGAGCAGAGGACCACCGGGAGTCTGGCCCGTCCATCAGGGGCTGTGCGTGCAGGCACAGCTTCTGGAATTCTCATGTTTCCTGTACACCAGAGTTGTCCTACACCCTAGATGCTGACTCATGTAATTTCCACAACAATCCGCTGAGAGAGGTACTTTTATTATTTCTGTTTTATAGATAAGGAAACAAAGGCACAGAAAGCTCAAGACACTTGCCCAAAGCCGCACAGCTTGTGAGCAGCAAGGTTGGAATGTGAACCTAGACCTGCTGGCTCCTAGCTAGGTCAGACAAGGAATGGGAGCCAGGATCCAGAAGCCTGTGGGGCCTTGCCCTTCCCAGCCAGCCCTGCCCTCCACCCGTGAGCATTTCCTTCCAGGGTAAGAGATCCCCAACAGAAGAGGGGGGCACAATCCCTGGTACCAGGAAAGGCACAAATCGTGCAAGTGAACCCCAACTTTCCTAGCTGCTCTGTCTCTCCCATCCACTGGGGGATACAGCCCACCCCCGCCTTGTGCTTTCCAATCACAGGGGGCGCCACTGCGCCCTCCTCTCAGGGAAGCAGAGGCGGGGCTAGGCTGGGCCCCATCGTCAGTAGCCCCTCCCTGTCCTGCTATTTCTGTTGAGGACCCACAGGCCTGTGGTGGCTGCAGCCCCAGTGCCCCGTTCGGGCTGAAGTCCCACAGGGGACTCTAGGAGAAATGCTTCCAGTAACGGGCAGAGAGCCAGGTTCTTGCCAGGTTCCCAGGAACTGAATCCGGACTGGATCCCAGGAGGAGACGCTGAGTGCCAGAGAGAGACAAAGCAGGCTTCATTCCTTCCAGCTCCTGCCCTGAGAGGTCTCTATCCCTGCCCCGCTCCTTCTAGGGCCTGGAAATTGGGAGAGAGGGGCTCCCACTCAGACTCATGCACAAAAGTGAGGCCGCCTCGCCGACAAGGGAGGGCTTGATGGCCCTCACAGAGGGCCCTACCCACCTACTGAGGTCACACCTCATTCCCGGCACCATTCTTGTAGCGAAGAGGCTGGCTGCCAGCCTCTCCTCCAGGCTCCTGCTGCAGCCCGAATTATCTTCCTAAAACACAAACCTGATTACGTACATCCCCAATCACAGTGGTTCGGAAAGCCCCAGCAGAGCCCTCGAGAAAGCAGACGAGCGACTAATTCAATCAACACCTAACAGAAGGAGACAAGCTGCCCTCCAGGCCTGGGAACGGCCAGACTGCATCTGTGACACTAGCATAATAAAATGATGTGACAAGGGGGCAGTGAGTAAAAACACAGGTGTGTCCCCCAGTGACCTGGGAGGGGGCGCCCGGGGTTCAGGCGGTGGGGTCTCTCACTCTGGCTGCAGCAGGCAGTGCCTGGAACCTGTGAACTGCCCTCCATAATACTGTCTTCCCATGGCTTGAATTCTTATCCGGCAACCTTCAGACAGCCAACCTGGCTCCCCAGGACCTCGGCACCAGATAGGGGGTGTCCTGGATGGGGTCTCAACGTTTCTGCCACTGCAAAGAGGCGCTCCTCACTCTCGCAAATTAACAACCTTGCTCTTTGGTTTACGCATCAGTGAGGTTGACACATAGTTGGCAAGAGGGCCAAGAATGTCCAGTCTCTGGATGTACAGGGCTCAAGGGTCCTGGATTCTAGTAAATTCACCAAGGTTGTGAGTCCCCACAAGACCTTCACCCTAAGGACACTCTACCTTGCAACTCACTGTCTTTCTACCTTCCCTGCCAACCATAACCTGCAGTCTAAACTCTGCATGGCATACAGAGCCTGTAACAGTTCCCAATCTGCTTTCCTGTCGGATTTCCTCACCACCCCCCTAAGATCCAATCTTAGTTCCAACTTCTAGAATGCCCTCACTGATTCATCTTTAAGAAGCAGCACAAGTGTGCCCTCCTCAATGAAGCCCTCCCTGACTCTCCCCACCGGGAAGCTCTTGGTACCCCCCTAGCCCTCTATGCACCCCAGTAGAAGTTGGGTGAAGAGAGGAAGGCATTTAGGCTCAAAGAACCAACGGAAGTTTGTAAGACTTGTCCAGACTCCCAGTGCAAAAGCCTGGATTCAGGTTGTAGGGGGAGCTTTTCTCTCTGTTGGGTTGGCCAACATGACCCCTGGCTGCCTGGTCATTGGTGTCACTAGGCAACCCAAGCTGGGAAATGCCTCAGTCCCCAAAACCCCCTGAGACCTTTACTTGAGTCACTGGCATCTTCTCACCCAGAGCACTTATAGAATCTTTGGGCCGAGCAATTGTTTGCAGAAATAAGAAGTAGGAGAAACTGAAAGAGCAGCATACCCACTACCAAATCATCCCATCCTCACCCTGAGAGAGCACAGAGGCTCTAGGGATTCACTTAAACTGAAGGTGGAGGGGGTGACACTGTGTGAGCTTCAAGGCTGGGTCCTACGAAGCCAAGCAGCTTCTGCTCAGCTCTCTCCCTATTCAGATGGCCTCTGGGCCAAGCCTCCATGTAGGGAGGAAGCTCAGGCTTCATGGAGAGGCCGGCAGCACCAGCTAGGGTCCCAGCTGACAGCTGGCAGCTGAATGCAAAGAGCCCCGAGATGATTCTGGCCTTAGCCACTGAGTCACCCCTAGCTTCAAGTCTGAGCTCCCAGAGTGTGGAGCAGAGATGACCCATTCCCACCGCACCTTTTCCAAATCCCTGACCCCTCGTTGTGAGCATAACAAATATTGTTGTACAGCACTGGGGGGTGGGGGGCAGACAACTAGAGCAGTGCTTCCCAAAGCTGCCGGTGCTTATGCTGGGCCCTCTCCCCTGCGGCAACCTCAGGCAGCCATTTAGAGCGAGGCAGCCAATTCCACATCCCTCTGCTTACTCGCCTTAGAGCCTGGTGGCTGATGTCAGGAATCTTTGATCTCCACTTTGGCCCTCTCTGGCCATGACCACGGTACAGCCTCTGTGGCCCTTGGCTTCCCTCCAGGCCAAGCAGGTTTGATGCCGTTTTCCTTGGCTGGATGGCTCCACTCACTGTTTCAAAGTCCACCAAAGCTAGCATTTCTATGAATTCAAGTGATTTTCAGAAAATACCAATCCCTGTTGATGTTGAGTCTCTGGGGTTGGCGGCTGGGGGTGCCTCCTGTGGTCCTGATTGGTCTCTGAGGAAGAGGCCACCCCTCAATCCTAGTCATGACCCCACGGTGCTGGAAGAGAGATCCATGGAGGATCTTTGTGCCTTCTGTTTTTTGTTTTTTTGTTTTTTTTTTTTTAATTAATTCATTTATTTTGAAAGAGAGAGCATGGGCAGGGGAGGGCAGAGAGGGAGGGAGAGTGAGAATCCCAAGCAGACTCCACACGGTCAATGTGCAGAGCCCAACATGGGGCTCAACCTCACAAACTGTGAGGTCATGATTTGAGCCAAAATCAAGAGTCGGAAGCTTAACCGACTGAGCCACCCAGGCGCCCCTGTGCTTTCTGTCTTTTGAAATAAATGTTCTGGGCAATGAACGGCAGGTGTCACAAGCAACGTCTGGGGAGCGACGGCAGGCCCTTCAGGCTCCTTGGCTACGGGTCAGGGGTCTGGAAGGAGAAGCGGCATTGTGAGCAGTCCTCCTTGGCGGGGGAGAGGGATGGGGGTTGCCGCAGGCAGGTTTCCTAGGAGACGGCTCCAGGAAGCCGTGACAGGAATGTCTACGGGAAGGCAGGTTTTTGGCATCAGTCTGAAGGGTCGATGCTGCCTGACCGCTCCCGGGCCTCTCATCTTCAAATTCCGCTGCTTCAGGCAAATCTCTACCGCCCTCCTCTTCCTCCTTTTCCAGTTGTGAACAGACGTAGCTGTCTGGCTCACATCTTCATCCACATCCCGCATCCCTTCGCCTCTAGTCCTGCCGGGCCTCGGCCACTCGTTGTGACACATGCAGCCAGAACCAGAGCTCCCCTTGGTGCTGGCATCTGCCCCAGACAAATAGCACTCAGCCTTGGAGGACAGCAGTGCCGTTCCCTTGGCAGTGGTGTCCTGGGCCTTCACACTGCTGTGACTAGAGGCCACAGCAGTGCCTCGGGAGCAGATCAGGATGATGCTCCCATGTGACCGTGGCGGGCAGGAGCCAGTCAGGGCTTTGTGGGGTAGCCGGGATTTTGTGTCCTCACCCTCAGACATCTTATACAGCTTCTGATGAAATCACCTTGCTTCAAACAAAGCAATTAATAGGCTAACGCTCAGTCACATCCAGGTCGTCTACTGGCGCTCACTAACCCGGGTATTGTCCATGTGACTGGTTGTGTGATCATTCATTCACACAATGGGGGGAAGGATAATAATGCAGGAAATGAAGAGTAGGAATAGGGCAGGTTTCAGGGGTAGGGGGCAAATATCTGCTAGGTTTTTCAGTAATTACCAAAAGCTAGCTGGGTTCTGAGAGTGTTCTTTCTGCTTAGTCATATCTTGGTTACGCTCACCACCCTGCCTCCATCGTTGGGGATGGATAGAGTCTCACAGTATTTACTCGGTTGGTATCTTGTTTACTCTTTTTATGAGTCAGTGAGCTGACTCAGCCTAACCCAATCCCTTCGTAATGATTTTCCTTTGCCTTGGGAAGGAATAGATGTGTCCCGTTCCTTCTTACTCTTAGCCGTGGGAAATGGTGCCTATACGAGATCCGGTTTCTCAGAGGCTGGTGTTCTCAGACTCGGTCCCTAAGCACATACACTGGAGAGAACCGTGGGTGGTGGAGACCAGAGCACCTTCTCTTCTCGTCCATCCCAAAGGCATGGGGCTGGAGTCGTCAGTGGAGCGAGTGGGGTCTTCTCTGAGGGACAAAAGGCTCCGGGGCTGTGCAGAGATCCCCCTGACACACTGAACGTCTCCAGCAGGCTGTCTTTTCGGTATCCTCGGGCTGAGCCATCAATGAGCAGGCCCCCAAAGGGAGCCAGAGGTCAGGAGATACTTCAGGAGGCAGTTGACCCTGCCGAGCCACGACAAAGGTCTCTGGCCTCCCCAGACGGAGGCTGACCTCTGCTGGAGTCCCGAGCGGCTCCCCATCTGGGCCACACAGGCGTCAAACAGCAGATCTGGGGAGCACCTGGGCACACCTACATCCGAGATGGACCCCAATCCCAGCATTTTTAAGAGCCCCGCAATGTTGGTGACCAGCATTTGTTCAAACTTCAGTTTCCTGCGGATGGATCTTCATAGTCCTTAGGATTCAGACCACCTGGATGGAGGCCAGCACTACTCTGGGCCTCAGGGCTTAGTCCCGTCTACGATGGTGGGGATTCCACTCCAGAAAATGCAACAGATGGATCCCTTTCAGTAACCTCTCCACCTAACAGGCTGTGTCTAAATCCGAATGACTCAGAGGCCCCGGTGTGACTGGCCACTGGCCTTTTTCAAAATAGGGGGTCTTAAGCTTTTTTGTGCCATGGACTCCTATGGCAGCTAAATGAAGCCCATGGACCCCCAATCAGAATAACGCATGGTGAATAAAGGAAAACGCACAAGACTACAAAGGAAAGTGATTGCACTGAAATACAATTAACAAAGTATTTTGAGATACAGTGTGTCACGAGTTTCTTTACTAACACACACTCAGTAAGTGAGAGCTACTGGCAGGCCTGATGATGACCTTAATTTCTAAATAGTGGTGACTGTAGATGCTGTTGCAAAGCATCTGCAGCAACAGGAAGAGAATTTAAAATTGGTATTGGTCACAAAGGCACTGCTAATAACACTGTGCTTTGTTGCCTACACTCAAGATTGAGGGACGCACCACTTTGATTTCGAAGTCCGTGAAGACAAGTGTGTATTTTTTTCCCCCAAGAGTTCTATCCAGGTTAAGAAGGTGATCCTCATGCATATCCAAGGTTAAAAATAAAAAGCACGGCTTTTAGTGCCTCAAATTTCAGGCCCTCTTTTAAAAACACATCTCAAAAGAATCCCTTCAAGTTGTTTTTTTTTTTAATAGGAAAAAAAAAAAAATAAAATTGAAAGCAGCATGAAACAAACACAAAGTTGTTTCCCCCGTGCAGAAAAAGTCACTTCCCCCGCCCTCTGCCAGGCCGCTGGGTGGGGGAACCAGCCTGGCATTCATCCTGGGCCTTGAATGAGCTTCCAAACCCCAAGTCCTGGCCCCTTTCCTACCCTTAGCAATTATCCTCTCTTCTCCCGACACTACCCACAAAGTTCTACCACAGTGAGGGCTAAAAAGGGGCTTGTGGAATTGTTAAGCCTTCCAAGTTGAACCGCTTATGTTAATGAGCCTGGAAAAGGCCTTAATATGTTTCAGGTGTGGAAAACACATGCTCTAGCCTCCTTCTGCTCACGAGGGGCCATATCTTCTTGTGCTTCCCCGTGGTGGGATGGCGGGGTCGGGGGAAAGCTGTGGCTGCATGCAGTGGTCTATGCAAGGTGGTGTGGGCACACCCAGCTTTCCTGCGCCCGACACCCCGAGGCGCCGGCTCTGAGAAGTCCAGCCACATGGAGCTGAGACCCAGGCCCTGTGCTCTGGAAGGATCCGCTCCCCCCAGGGTAAGCTCCCCAGGTCTGCTTCCTTCCTCAGTCCTCCTTGCTGGGCGAGCCTGGGTAAGTCACCTAACATCACTGGGCCACAGCTTCCTCAACTGCAAAATGAGAATGCGGAAACCTAACGGACTATGTCGCCAGGAAGATGAAAGGTGGTGAGCGTGGCCACCTATCACGGCATGCGCCCCACATTCCATTGCTGTCAGAGGCCTCCCATCCGGCCCTTCTGGAAGGTGGTGTCGTCCAGAAGGAGCCTTGGCTTTGAAGTAAAACACTTATTTCCAAATCCCAGCTCTGCCACCTCCATGCTGGGTGGCCTTGGCTGGTCACCCTGTGCTTCCTGGTCTTTAACAGGGAGCCAGCACCCCGTTTAAGGCGGGTTTGGTAAGAGTTAAGGAAAAGAGCGTCTATGAAATGGTCACACACCGCCTGGCACATAGTAGGTGCTCAGTGAATATTCTTTTTCCTTTCATCCTCTCAATCTTAGCAAAGCGCTCGCGGGGAGGGGAGCAGCTAGCTCTGCCAGGCAGGCACTGAGTGGGACTACTGGCCTCTCTGCTGCCGGGTGTGTGTTCTCTCCGGGGAAGGAGGTCCCTGTACATATTGTCGGGAGAAACACAGGGCCTGTAAGCAATGGGAAAAACAAAAGGGTGCCGGGTGGGGAAACTTGTGCATGTGGGAATAAGCCTACGTCCCGCGGCTTCCAGGACTTGAAAAGGATGGAGTCTGCTGGCCTCCACGCACCTCTAGCCTCCCAGGCACCCAAGGGCCTGGGGCTCAGGCCTTCCTCTGTCTTCTAGCCAGGACATTTTCCGTGCTGACCATACTCGCGAGGCAGTGGGCTCTTACTGCCCTTTGTGCCTGCTCCGTCTTCAGGGAGGCCTTGAATCATGAGACTATGGAAAATTCGGGCTGTTTCCCTGTGGCTGGACTTTCCACATCACATCATTGAGATTTGTCACTGGCCAACTTCAGATACGTGGGCATGCCACCCACTTAAAATGCTTTTCTCCAGTGGTTTAGCATGTTCCTCTTTGGTGGCAGCTGGTCTCTCACCGACCAGTGGTGAGAACAGAAGAAAGTGGGTGAGAGATTCCATGGTTTCCTGAACAACTCTCCTCTGCTCTCCTCTCTGGGTGACCCCAAGGGGTTCTGCCATCCTCAGGAGGGAAATATTCCAGCATTCACTGCTACGGAGTTGCCCTTTGGGGAGTTTGGTTTTTCATTCTGGGTGTTTAGGGAGGCAGGAAGTGTTTAATGACTCAATGTAAATGACAGGAATGTGGGGCGCCTGGGTGGCTCAGTCAGCTAAGCTTCCGACTTCGACTCAGGTCATGATCTCACGGTTCGTGGGTTTGAGCCCCGCGTCGGGCTGTGTGCTGACAGCTCAGAGCCTGGAGACTGCTTCAGATCCTGCGTCTCCCTCTCTCTGCCCCTCCCCTGCTCACATTCTGTCTCTCTTTCTCTCTCTCGAAAATAAACATTAAAAAAAACAAAACAAAATAAAATCAGATAAATGATAGGAATGTAATGAGAGGTGGAGAGATCATGAGAACCTCTTCAAGCACCTGAAATCACGGCTGCAAACTTGCACGACTTTCTCTATCAGAAATAGATCTATTTATCGAAAAGCCCACAATTTATGCCCCGGTTCACAGCCTGATTCTACCACTCAGTCAACCGTCTACCACTTCAGGAACTTAACTTCTCTACACTCAGATGTCCTCTGCTGTGAAAGAATACTGACTTCTCAGGATGGTAAAGGATTAGAAGAAAATAAAACCTGTAAAAACCCCTGGTGCACAGCCCGACCAACACGAGGCGTTCAGTAATGTAGACAAATGAACGAAAGCTAACAAACACAGAGGGGGTCATCTTTCTTGTCATCTGCCTGTTTGTAGCTCTTCGCTGAACTTTATCTTCAAGGATTTCTGCTCCTGCTTATATTCCCCAAGTTATTCCTTGGTCATACAGTCCTCATTAAATCTGTGCACTCAACTACTAAGTGCCTACCTCTGGTCAACACAGAGGTGAACGTGACAAAGTCCCTCCCTTCCCAGTGATGAAGGGAGCCTAAGGCCAGCTGAAGGCAAAGCACATGCTGGCAAACACCCCCACATGTGTGACATCCCTTGGGCACTCCAAAGGAAAGGAGTACCCAGGGAACAGTTCACTGATCGAGATCACAGTCATGCAGGACAGCGGTCTCCATCAGTTTACATATGTCTTAGTAAATTACCAGACAAAGGCACTCTTATCAACAGCCTAATCTCCAGACACCTCTAGGCTCAGTTTCCTGGCGCCCCCACCTCACCTTCCCCTCCATAGTGATGTGGGGAACAAAGAAGGAAATGGTAGGTAAAATTAAATTTCTTCCTGACCTGCAGCCCTTTGACAAATACTTGAGGCAAATACAGAGTATAACATTTCTCCAGGAACTCCCTACCGTCTTAATGTTAATGCCTTGCTACAGAGAAACAGCCTTATCTTGACAAGAGCAAGGCCTCTCATATCTTATAAGTTTTCTTTAGCATATGCCAAGTCCTTCTAGATGCCTCCCCTTGGCCTTTACCTCCCCCAACTCCGTGAATATAACCTCTCACTCTTCACAACCCCAGTGCAGCTCTTTCTGCCCACGGGTCCTGTCCCGTGCTTTAATAAAATCACCTTTTTGCACCAAAGACATCTCAAGAATTCTTTCTTGGCCGTTGGCTCTGGCCCCCCAGCACCACTCCAAAACCCCATCACGAGGGCTCATGGTCTTCTAGACCCTTCTCCCTGCTGCCACTTTATGAACTTCTGATTTTCTCCCTGGGCCTGAGAAGACCCTTCCCCATCGGTCTTCATCATCTTTCTCAGCATTAGGCAGACTGTCTTCTCTGTTACTAATCTTTGGAGATGTGGCACCCAGAAACCTGCTTCCTCAACAGGAAACTCCAGGTCCACAATGTATTAAAAACCTAACTGGACAATAAAGTCCCAACTCCATGATTTGGAGAAAATTCATTTCTGTTTTCTCATTTTGTTTTAATGTTTTTTTTTTTTATGTTTGAGAGAGAGACAGAGTACAAGCGGGGGAGGGACAGAGAGAGAGGGAGACAGAATCTGAAACAGGTTCCAGACTCTGAGCTGTCAGCACAGAGCCCGACGCAGGGCTCGAACTCACGGACTGTGATATCATGACCTGAGCCAAAGCTTGAAGCTTAACCGACTGAGCTACCCAGGGCACCCAACTGTTTTCTCATTTGTAAAATGAGAGGTTTGGTCTAGAGCAGGAATAAGGAATGGATGTCAAGTATAGTGCTTTTCCAACTGATTTCCAGTGGCTGCTTGAAGTGCTGGGTTGTCTCAAGTTCCAAGGCCCTATCTGGGCTCATTAGGAAGTAACTGCAATGGCTGCCATAGTCACGGTGGTGGGGGAGGGGGGAATGGCAGTGTTGTGCCACCTGCTTTCATCCCTAGTCTACAGGAGCTCAAAGGTCCCTGATAAAATTTTCCATTTATAACTCTGTGACTCTGCAATATCGTTTTACTTATCTTTGGCATGAGGCTTGTCTTCATACACAGCAACTTTCTCATCTGCTTTATTTAGCACCTCAGCAGCCATCACCTGAGAAACTTTCTGAATTACTGTGTTTCAAGTGGAGCAACTTTACAACAAAACAAACGTATTTATTGATTTGTCACAGTCCAGAAAGCTGCTTCCTGTCCCCAGGGGTCCGGCAAAGCAGGTCAGAAGGAGAATTTACATTTACTGGGTATCTATTAAGTGCCAGATGCTTTCTACACATTGTCTCTTCTAAAACACCCTTGGGGCGGTCACTGAATTCTCCTTTCACAGAGCAGGGACCAGCACTCAGAGCAGTGAGGGAAGCCCTTCCCCTCCCGCCACGGGATTCCAACCCATGGCACTTCGCAACTCCAAATTCCACTGCACTGTGCTCCCTTAAATGTGCCCAATGTCTTGTTTCTTCTTATTCTTCCAGGAGGTGGAGGTGAAAAATGAAGCTAACGGCAGTTCTAGACTGAGCCATGAGATGTGTGCAAACATTTAGATGGCCCCATCCGCAGCCATCATTCCCATAGTTTTCCCTCCAGTCTGCTGGAGCTGTCACCAAGAGCAGACGTTCCTGCCTGACTGGGAGGCCAGCTAAGCTCATCAGATTTGGGGGCCTGACGGTGAGTCCCCTTCCTTACCCAGGTCCCCTCCACTGGCCCCACCTCTGATCCAGAGGATGACAGGGCATGGCCAGGGCCTCCACTGGCACTGTCCTCTGTCCTTCCTCCCAGGAAAGCCCTCCCTACCACCAGTGGGAATTCAAACACTGCTGCCACCACCACACGCTCTCCCCGGAAGTCAGAGACCCCACCTGAGCCCCGGGAGTCTGTGGTTCCCCCGGCAGGAAAGTGGGAGGCCTGTGGAGCCTCCATGATTCTTCTAGGAGACTCTGTTGGGGGGTCTTGTAAAGGAGGGAGGGGACAGGGCATAGATTAAAAATGGTCAAGAAAATCACATCTTTGGATCCCAGAGATGAATCTCCAAGATGGAGGCTGGCCCTGCATGCAGCCAACCTGGGGCTAGAGGCTGGGGTCAGGGTGGAAATCTCTGGGCAGTGGCGGCAGCTATACCTCAAAGACATCCCCTGAGGCTGTGGCTGTCACACTGCAGAGGCCACACTGCCTTGACCAAGGGCAGCAGGGCCCAGGAAGTTTTATCCAGCCCTTCTGCTCAGATTGGGCCCTTGAGTCCCCCAGCGCCTGCAGTCATGGAAACCAAGAGATTAAAAAAATGTCCCACCTCATGCCCCCTTGGTGGGAATGGACAATAGGTCGGCTGCTGTGGGAAACAGTATGAAGGTTCCTCAAAACATTAAAAACAGAATTACAATGTGACCCAGCAATTCCAGTTCTGGGTTGATACCCAAAAGAACTGAAATCAGGGACTCGAAGATAGTATTTGCACGACCCCTGTTCACAGCAGCATATCGGCAATAACCCAGAGGTGGAAACAACCCAAGTGTCCACTGATGAGTGAATGGAAACAAAATGGCATAGGCATA
Organism: Puma concolor; assembly: GCF_028749965.1. NCBI lineage: Eukaryota > Metazoa > Chordata > Mammalia > Carnivora > Felidae > Puma > Puma concolor. The sequence goes on along the minus strand of NC_141676.1, from coordinate 47,477,609 downwards.
CAACGGAATATTACTCAACATTACAAAGGAAGGAAACTTTGATACATGCTGCAACATGCTAAGTGAAATGAGCCAGTCACCAAAAAAACCAAACTTAAACAAAACAAAAAACAAAAACAAATACTGTATGATACCACTCATAGGAGCTACCTGGAGAAGTCAAATTCCTAAGAGACAGAAAGCAGAAGATTGGGGGTTGGGGTTGGAAGAAAGGATGCCGTAGGGAGTTACTGTTTAATGGGTACAGCGTTTCAGTTCTGCAAGATGAAAGGATGTCTGGAGATTGGCTGCACAATGGTGTGAATGTACCTACTACTGAGCTATGTACATAAAAATCATTGGGTACGATAAATTTGATGTTGTATGTATTTTACCACAATTCAAAAAAATGGTCCATTAAGTGTAAGGGTTTTGGGAGTTTGGGAATCAAGAAGACGTGAGGGATGTGTTTTGTGTTTTTTTTCTTTTAGTACAGGCTCTGCTTGTACAACTTCTCTGAGCCTCAGTTACTTCATCTGCAAAATGGGGTCAGTAGGTATCTGCCTTGTGTGGTTCCCACGCAGATTATGTAAGGGGAAGTTGGTCAGATCCTAAGCACAGTGCCTGGCAAACAGCCAGGACTCCACAAATGGCAGCTCTTCCCTTCATCATCATCTATTACTATTAGCGTCATTATGGTCATTAGTTATTACTGAGCACTCCATACATCACAGCACCGATGGGGTGGTCTGAACTGTTACCAGCATTTTCCCTGAAAATGAGCAACAGGTGGATTTGGGGGGGGGGGGGTGGTAACTTTATGGCCACTTTCAGCACCATACGGACTAAATGAGGGGAAACGGTGGGATGCTGTGGCCCTTGGTATTATTTTTTTTTCCCCTGATGTTACTTTTAAAATAACACAAAGTGGGTTCATGAGCTTTGGGAGTTATTCAGAACAATGCCAAGGGGCAAGGAAGGGCAGAGCCACATATCTTACAGCCAGGATGCAAAGGTCCTATGGTGAATGTTGCTCAGGCTGCTCTGGGGGAGGGTCCTTAGGTCCCACTAGCAGCAGACAGCCACACACCTACATGGAGAGTTCTCCAGCCCCGGACATGCTCGGGCTGCTCAGAAACCACAGAAGTCGGCTTGTTCTGCAGCAGATGCCGTCAGCCTGATGAGATTTCAAGTTTGATCACTGTCATTTAGCTGGCCTGCCTAGTGGCACCAAGCAAAAGCAGACCACTCCATTTCTAAGTAAACGTTTCCAGATTCCAATCTCTGAGGCTGGGCATTTTGTAGGGCACAAGGGACTCAGACCTTGAACTTCACCAGGATTAAGCAAAACTTTGTCCCCACCAATGAACGTTTCCACTGACCAAACCATGTCTTCCTGGTTCTTTCCTCTGGGGATTGTGTGGAGCCTCAATACACTGTATACACAGTACAGGGCATGTCAAACTGTTTCAGATGCAGGACGTTACTAACTCAGCATGTATGTCTAACTCCTTGGCTGGGCTCTTGAAGCCTTTCCTGATCTAATTTCTGCCTCTCCCCAGCCTCATCTGCTGCTCCCCCCAAGCATGCATCCGCTCTGGCTTTCTAAACTATGCAGTGTTCCTCACACGTGGTCTTATTTCCGTAAGCCTCCCTGGCTTTGAACCAAGAATGTTTCTGCAAGGAATGCCCTTCCTCCCCACAACTGAGAATTCCTAGATATCATCCAAAATACAGCTCAACTGTCACCTCTTCCAGGAAGCCGGCTGAGAAATGTGAAGGGTCTAAGACTTCACCCTGCTTGCAAAGTGACAAGTGAACCTTCCACGGCTTCATGGATGGCAGCAGAAGACAGGAGACCCCTGGGTCAGAGACAAAGGACCTTACTGCTGACAACACAGAAGTAGTATGAGCTTCATGTCTGTGACGGGTCCCCTTGGCTTCAAGTCCCATGGGGCAACCAAGGGGGGGCCCAGGTGGGTGCTGTGCATTCAATGGGTGTGCATCAGAGCTGAGGAATGTCCGGCTTAGAAAACCCAAATCTTTTTTTTTTTTTTTTTAATTTTTTTTTTTCAATGTTTATTTATTTTTGGGAGAGAGAGAGACAGAGCATGAACGGGGGAGGGGCAGAGAGAGAGGGAGACACAGAATCGGAAACAGGCTCCAGGCTCTGAGCCATCAGCCCAGAGCCCGATGCGGGGCTCGAACTCACAGACCGCGAGATCGTGACCTGGCTGAAGTCGGACGCTTAACTGACTGCGCCACCCAGGCGCCCCAACCCAAATCTTTTATAACAGACTGCAGTCATACCTGCCCTCTGCCGAGGAGGAAGAGCCATCTCTGTCTTCCAAGGCTGCTTGCTGTACAAACATCCTTGAAAAGACAGTCTGGAGCAAAAGGGCAATTAGTGTCTCTGTTTATAAAATGAGCACAAATGCCACAGACTAGGAAGGACTGTCTCCCAAAAAAGTCCTCCCTGGCTACCTGATATGGCAGCTGCATGGTGCTCCCTCCCACCATGCCCTGTATGACCTCTGCCTTGGGAAGAAATATGAATTCACGTTATGACCTGTGTATTTTTTTTTTGGTCTACTACCAGCCTGGGTGCTCTCTGAAGTCAGGGACTGTCTTTTCTGTTTATCTGTCAGACACAAAGAAGTGCTCAATAAATGTGCAAATAAATGAATAAGTTGAATAATTAATATTGGGAATTTTGACAGCTGTGGTTTTGGGGTAATCAGATAAGGACAGCAAATGTCTGGCATTTACTGACTGCTTACTTTTACGTTCTACACAATGTGTGGCTTTTTTTTTTTTTAACCTGGATTATTTTTATCTTATCTGCAGGGCAACACTACATGGAAGGTACTTTCATTAATACCGCTGTACCTATGGAGAAACTAAGGCTTAGAGCAGTTAAGGCATTTAATCAAAATCACACAGCTCATAAGCCATAAGGCCCGCACTTTGAACTGGATCCGCCTGGACCCAAGCCCTTAGCCACCCCACTGAAATGCTTCTCCTACAGGAGGCAACCAAGCATTTGTCTGGAGTGTGGGGGGAGAAGGAAGGAGGCAATGCTTATCTTTTTGTGTTTACAGGGGTGGAGGCAGTCGCCTGCACGTCACTGTCACCCCCTCCCCAGGGTGACTTGTACACTGAACGCTGGGATAGTTTCCACTGGAACTTCACACCTTCCTAATCTGCCCCACAGTGGGGCGGATGCTTTTTGGTCTTGGGAACAGTCTGGAATGCAAAACTGACCTTGCTCCCTGAAAAGGGGAGTAAGGATGAGATAAATCTGTGGAGCCTCTATTTGCTACAACTTCTAACACGCAGACAGCCATTGCCCTGAACCTACTGGTATCCAAAGAAATAGAAATAAAAAAAAGGCTCTAGATGATCACCCGCTGTAACACCCACTATAGATGAGGGTTGGTGGAATACAGTCTCAGAAATTGCTAAGAATAAAAGTAGTACAATCTTTCTGGAGGAAAATACGGCACTATCTCTCAAAATGTTATATATGCACACCCTTTGGCTTATTTAGCAATTTAATTTTTAAAAGTTACACAATGAAAATACTTGCAAAATCATTTAAAAATATAGACAGATGTGGGGTGCCTGGGTGGCTCATTTGGTTAAGCGTCAGACTTCGGCTCAGGTCATGATCTCACGGGTCATGAGTCCGAGCCCCAAGTCGGGCTCTGTGCTGACAGCTCAGAGCCTGGAGCCAGCTTTGGATTCTGTGTCTCCCTCTCTGTCTGCCCCTCCCCTGCTCATGCTCTCTCTCTGTCTCTCAAAAATAAAAAAAAATGTTAAAAAAATTTTTAAAAATATGTAGACAGATGATTATGGCAAAATTATAAATAATTCATATGCTCCTCTTAAAAACATTTTTAAAATATAGAGACAAAGGAAAAGTCTCTGCAAATTTCAATTCCTCCAGAGATATCTACTATTAATGATTTAGCATATATTTTGCTCAGCTTTTTAGGCATACTTTTCTTTCTAAAAATAAGGTATTTTTATATGCTGTATGAGTAAAGTGTATTTTATATACTTTATATAGTATACACACTGTTCTGCGATTGCTTTTTTCACTTAACATTGAATTGAAGACATCCTTTCATATTAACTTCTATAAAACCTAAGTGAAACTCATTTGTGTTAACTTCATAGTATTTTCATGTTGCATGTGGCATCATGCATATTTCATGAATTCCTTCTTGAAGGATACTTAGGTCGAGGACAGTACAATTTAATACAGCCAGGTTATAGCTCAAAGAGAAATGCCTACTTCTTCTTCAAATCCACTCACCCACATCAACTTTATTTGGGACTGTTTATCCATTTCTCAGAATGATCCAGAACTCTTCGATTTTTCCTAAATTTTTTTTCCTGCTGTATGAAGGCATGAGGGCCCTAAACTTGGCCAGAAATCACAAAGTCAACTCAAACTATAAATCTAGAAATGCAAACATACCCAGATGTTTGGTTATAGGACTGGAGACCTGCACATTCACACAAGACTATGCTATCACCCTTACAACCCAAAGTCGGCTGTTTTCTATAGAAACCAGTATACATCCTGCCAGCTTCCCGTAACTTGTCAGCGCCTGACTGTCACCTATTCTTGTCATTCACTGTGTCCCATCCTTCCTTCAGTGTGTATCCCCAATGCCCAAACCAGACACAAATGACTGGCAAGGACAAGATGGGGGCAGGGTGAGTCAACCTGAGCACAGAGCTTCTGGCAAAGCCCATGACTCAGAGGGTGAGGCAGGCCTCAGAAGAACTTAGCCCCAGGCTTTAAACATCAAAGCAAAGAAGCCAGTGGAGGCCTTTTACACATAACCTCAGCTGCCAAGCAAATTCCATTCTTTTTCCAACAGGTTGCTGGGAACCAGGGGAGAAGCCAATTAGAACCCAGTTTTAATTACTTTTCAATAATAACAAGCCTTACAAAGAGCTTTTATAAACCCTGCCTTCCTAGATTCTCACCCAATTTTGTCAACCAGAGATTATTAGCCCCATTTGATAAACGAAGAAACCGAATCACAGAGGTCAGAATTTGTAAGGGTCAGGGCAGGGTTTGAACCCAGGTTCAGACTACCTTGTTCAGACTTCAATCAGCCTGGACACAGACAGGGAAGGGCTGTATTTCCCAGGACTTGGCCACCCCCACCTCCCTGTCCAACAGGACTCCCAACAGGAGGCAAGGACTTTGGGAGCTGACCGAGTTTCTCTAACAGACTCATGCCCTGCCCAATGCATTTCTGTTAAAATACACCTCCAGTGACTTGTTATCATGGTGCCCTCAGCAATTCCACTAAATTGATAAGGGCGACTCCAGCATCAAATATCAGGGGATGGGGAGCAAATGAAGCTGGTACCCCACCTGTGTTGACTCTGTGATGAATGAACGGTTGGAAGCAAAGGAGAACCTGAGGCCTAATGGAGAAGGGGGTCAACAAACCTCCTTTCTTCTCTCACATGCTTGGTGGGTCTGTCTCTCAGGGCTTTGAGGTGACCAGATGTTTACCATTCAAGGGGAAACAAACCAACATAAGTCTTCAAAAAGTCCAGCCATGGTTTACCATTCTACTTCCCCAGCCTTTGACACAAAAAACAAAGTACCCTCACAAAAGAGAAGACATTTGGTTTCACACTTGTGGAGAATTCCCTTGTCACTGTCCATAGACCACCATCTCTAGTAAAAAAAGGCACTGTCTGCATTGATCATTCTCTGGGACAAGGGAGTCTTGGTCACTCAAACTGCTACCATCTGGATGTTTTGGGTAGTGAAATGTACCTGTGGTCTCCTAAGTCTTGAGTGGTATCTTGGAGTTGGTTGTACGTGATTGGATGTGTAGGTTCAAACTAGGTATAGTCAGCTGGAAAAACAAACTCACTCTTCTAGATCATATTCGAATGTGAAAACAGAAAAGACAGCAAATGCATGATGTGCTAAGCTTTGTAGTTGTGAGCCGTATTTTAATGAGAGGACATGTCCCTTTCAAAATGGTGCCTTGGCTAATTGGGCGAGATGCTTCATGTTTGGGGACACTGTTCTATAAATAAAAGCTTCTCGTTTATGCATAATGGCTTGTCCGCTCTCAGGCTTCCGGCACGCCACTTTCTTCCGCTCAAAAGTAGCCCAACATCAATCAGCCCACCCACTGGCCCGTGAAGGGAGCCGGGCTGAGGGCTTAGAACAAAAGCCTCACAGAAAGACGTCAGACCCCATCACCATCGCAGGGGCGCTCAGGTGAAATAACAAAACGCTTTCACATCTGAATGTAAAAACAGACCAAGACCTTGCACATACTGGGCTAAATTTTCTAGACAGCCATATAGTATTACTGTCTGTAACTTTCCATGGGCCTCCTTGGGTTACCATACATATTAATACACATTGCAGCATTTGAAGAAAGGAAAATATGGAGTGCACAGTGATTATTTTTAATTGAATTCATCTGGGCGTTTTAAATCCTGAAACTTCAGCCCCTGTTTACAGTATTTGAAGGTTTGAACAGCATAGCATTTTGTTCTTTTGAATGGCAAATCTCTCTTTTCCATTTCAGAGAAAGTTTCTTCAGCGTGTAATGCATTTCAGGGCCAACTGTAAAAATCATTATATTACGAAACTACGGAACGGGACAGTGGTGACAATGTTCATCCGTTTGCAAAAATCATTATATTACGAAACTACAGAATGGGACAGCAGTGACAATGTTCGCCCGTTTGTGTCCCTTTGAAGGAAATCTAGTCTTTATGGCTTCCTATTCACTAAAAGGAGTGCCTCGTTTCTGTAAAGATGATGCCCAAGCCCCAGCTCAGTTGTGTTGGAACAATGGTGACCCAGGAACCAAGGAGGAGTTGAATGGAAGAATTCTGTGGGCATTCGATACTAGATCTTGCTTCTCTGACTCTTGAGAAGCCACATCAACAATGAGAGAGGCTCTGTTGTAAGGTACACATGCCACCATTTCTGCCACATGATAGCCCTTCCACAGATGACTTCAAAAGTCTCCAGTCTGTTCTCTAAAGACCATGGGACTCGCCAGACACCGGCCAGTCAAGTATCCGATGCCCCAAATCTCCCTTCTAGATAAGCAAAGTGGAATTTATTCCCACAGAGAAACTCAAGGAGTTTCTTGAGCAGAAATCAAGAACTGGGTTTCTATGATCTATCCCTTCCCGTCAACCTGCATTCACAAGACCGGTTTGGGATTATACGCTGCACAAGGGCGCTGTGGGCCCTCCATCACAGGATGGACACAGGAGACTGTGCGGGCAGGTGTGGGGATTCTGGGCCTCCCAGCTGGCCCCGGAGCACGGACACACATGGGCACACAAGGCCACGCACACCGGGGGCAGCTGGGAAGTGAGCTCACTGGTGGCGGCACACAAGTGTGGCCCAAGCACATTCTCAGCATCTTCAAGATCTTCAAGATCTTTAAGATCTTGTTTCTCCCCGCCGCCCCCCCCCCCCCACCCGCCCCGCCACTCTCAGGGCCTCAGTTCCCTTCCCACAGGGCTCAAAACCTGACACATTCACCTCACTTGGAGGGCAAAAGAGGAGGCATGGGGTGGGCCTCTGGCAGGTGTTCATCATAAGGCCCTGGGAAGCTTCCCGGAAAAAGGATGTACCATTGTGCAATAACATGCTTTTTTTTTTTTTTTTTTTCTCTCACACTTGACAACAGAGACATTTTTGCTAGTTCACAGCCCTGAGCGTTCTGTTTCCCCCACCCTTTCTATTGCATGGTTTCTGCTGAGGCTTTCCTTCCCTCAAGGGGCCCCAAACAGAGACCTAAATGTATAACACTCTGAAGCTTTTCCCTCTTGGTACCATGACCACATCCTGTGGCTGTTTGTCTGTCTGTTTTTGTTTTCTTTTTTTGCTTCCCTCTCTCTCTTCCCACCTTTGAAGCGCAGCCTCTCTTCCTTCCAGACCGTCCGTTGACCCTATCTTCACTCCAAAGGCTTCTGTGACCAGGGTGACCCAACTCGTAAGTGACAAACCCCTGCTTCCAGCCTCTGCTGCTAGAGCTCTTTCCATTTCACTACAGAGCTTGCCCCCAGGTCCCTTGAATGGTGGGTCACCATTATCACACACAACCAACTGGACCCTCCAGCCTGAGGTAAATGAGCACCGTGCCAGAACCAAGCAAAAAGGACCCACCAACTACCAACCACATCAACACTACCTCCCTGGCTGTTGTGGGTACACTGCTACCCTTCCTATGAGAATACCAAAAGAAGTGAAGAAAAATCCTTGATCCCCTGTGAAGGCCAGGGATGCGTTCCGCATGTTGGAGGGTAAGAACTTGTGGTTAAAGTCTGTGTCAGGAACCTGGGGACAGACAGGCTGGTTCTTGGGGTCCCCATAGAGGAAGCACATTTTTACTGCTGACCATGTCACATGGCAGTCACCTTGTCCACTCCTCATCAGGCATCTGCATCTGAAGCCAGCCACCTCTCTGAGAAGGTAAAGTACAGGTGAGCCACCTGGGGCCTGGGAGTCTGGACACCAGTGACTCCAACTAGGTCATCTCCCAACCGGTGCCCAGGCTTTCCTCCTGTGAAATATGCCCCTTCCAACATTAGGACTATGTGGTTCTATAAAAACCATGCTGCCATTGGACAAAGCAGCAGGCCACTGTGTAGTAGGAACAATCACAAGTGGCCAGAGCATGAGGCCTGGAGAAGGAGGACAGCCCTTTTCCCTTAGACCACGGGCTTCCCTGTGAGGTCTTCCTGCTCTCAAACTGCCTGACCAGGGCTGGGCTTGTAAGAGGCCTGGCCACACCAGAGGTTCTGGGGATTCCAGGTTGGATGCATCAGATCTCATGGCCAGAGCCCCCAATCAATGTACTTGGTACCTCCTTATTCCCTTTCAAGGCTGAGGGGGAGCCATGCAAATACCAACTGAATCTCATTTCCCTGTTGTTCCTGATGCAGAGAGCACTGAGCCAGAGCCTGTTACCAGACTGCATTGTTCCAGCCAGAAATGCAGGCATCCGGGCATCTTGGTAGAAAGGAGGCAGAAGAGGCGAATGAGAGTCAGCTCCCTTCTGCCCACAGCCTGAAGTCTGGGTCACCCGTCACAAGCTAAACAAAGGTGTGCACCTCTGGGGTGAGCCCAGGAGAGAGGACAACTCACGTGGCTCCTTTTGGCTTCTTCGTCTCCCACAGACGTGATGACCGTCTCCGAAAAGACCGTCTGTCCAGTCTGGTTGTTGGTGATCTACGGCAGAGCAAGTATAGTGAGCATGCAACAGAAGGAATTCTGGGCACATCCCACAAGCTGGTTTCTTTCTTCCATTTTCTGAAAGCAGGGGCATCTGCCAAAATAGAGAGAATGCCCACTCCCCCTTTCGTTCTGAACTCCACCAGAAGCCGTCAGACAGACGGCCTCCTCTCTGCGCCGCGATAAGGAACATAACAGAGTCTACCTCATAGGGTTGCTATGCAGAGCGCTGGGGAGGTCTGTGCAAAGCCCTCGGCACAGAGCCGGTCATTGAGCACATACTCAACACTGGCTGCTTTTATTGCTCTTGGGGCTCGTCACCTGAAACTCAACGTCAACTTTCTTTTCAACAGTGACAGGTCTGGGTGTCTAATCAAACATCTCTCATGAGAAGCAAGCAGGCTTTACCCACAGCTACCCCACTCCTGATTCTGGCGAAGTATTTTATCAAGAAAGCGCTTAAGTACAATGGGAGGCTCCCTTATCTGGGGTCTGGATCTGATTCTGTAACCAGCAGCAGGCGCCTCTAAGCTGAGCCCCCCAAATCCTGACAGGCACCGTGGGCCACTCCTGCCCCACCAAAGGCCCTGTCTATCGAATGTTCGTGCTGGTGGTGAAGAGCAGAAAGGATGTCCACCCAGGAGGTGGGAGATCTGTGTTCTTCGAGCCTCGGCTCAGCTACCAACAGCCATCTAGCATGCCACCAGGAACAAGCCACTTCTCTGATTCACAGTGTCCTCATTACTAGGTCATCTGTAAAGTTCCTGCCAGCTCTAATATCACAAGGAGGCTGCATCCAGAACAAAGTGGAAACTCAGCCTAATCTGTCATAGTGGATCCAGCTGCCGTTCTGAAGAGATATATTTTAATCAACATATATACATACACACACATATATATAACATATAATCAACATATATACATATATGTAATATAACATATAATCAACACACATATATATACACACATATAAATTTGAGAGCGAGTGTGAGTGGAGGTGGGAGGGGCAGAGGGAGAGAGAGAGAAAATCTTAAGCAGGCTCCACACTCAGCACAGAGCTCGATGAGAGGGTTGATCCCATGACCCTGAGATCGTGATCTGAGCCGAAATCAACAGTCAGACGCTCAACTGACTGAGCCACCCAGGCACCCCTTTAACATTTTTATCTTGATAAATCTCCACTCCAGCAAATAGGCAGTGTCTTCTTCCTCTATGCCAGATTTTTGCCAGATTAACTGATGGTATATTTTTAAAAATTCTATGGTTCTATACATGCAGGACTTCTTAAAGTCTTTAGTATATACTAGTGTGCATTTTTCTATCTCTAGGAGGAGAAGGAAAATGTTTTCAAAATATGTTTCACCACCCCCCAGTCCCTCTTTCGTGAAGCATTGCATAGGACAGGTGCTCCATGGAACCTACTGGAGAACTAGTACGCTGTGCTGATAACATAAATTTACTGGAAAAAAAAAAGGAATATAAGAACTTGCTGTTGCAAGCACTTTGTAGTTTACAATGATCTCTCATGTACTTTAAACTATTTGCCCCTCATGCTACTGTCACGTATGAATTGACATACTTATTTCGTAAGTATGGTTAGTGAGGGACGTAAAATTTAAATAATTTTTCAAAATCATACTAGTTACTGGAAGGACTCACACTTGGGTATTCCAACATCTACAAGAAGCATCCTTAAGTAGCCAAACTTGTTATTGTCAAAAAGAATGACTTAACATTGGTTTTGACAAAGATAAAATAATGACTTTGGGAAACATTCTGCAGTCCTCAGATGAGCAATGCTAAAGGATTTTTTTTTCAGTGAGTGAGTCATTCATTTATCTGGGGGTGACGGGGTACACTCTGAAGCTGGGCCCATCAGTAGGCAGCAGGAGAAGAGCCACATAAAGGCTACTTTACAGTCAAGGCAATGGCCCATAAAAATTGACCCCTTTATGCTCTATGACACACAAACGCTATTGTTTCAACCAAGTCATTACCTGGGCCTTTGAACAAAAGTGAGACTCTCTCGTGAGAACCATCAGGCCCTGTGTATATGAGTTGAGATGAGATTAGAGGTCAAGCTCCTTGATGCTAACGATAGGACATCAACTCAACAGCCTCTACAATGACCCTGGATGTCTGCACGCCAGACTCTCTTCAAGAGAAACCAGGCTCACAAGGTTTGCCCTCACAGTCCTGCCTAAGTCACGATGGCGACCTCTCACGCCAGGGCAGGTTAATGCTACGTGCCTCTGGATTTCTGGTGTTTTCTTCCTCAAGTCAGGTAATGAATGAACCTGCTTGCTCTTCATGCCAGACATTAAACCAAGAACACTTAGACATGGGGCAGGCTGGGAAAAACTCTGCTATGGGAGTTTGAATGGATAACCAGCAAATGAAAAGATGTTCAATCTCATGGCAATAGAGGCTTTCCATTCTGAAGATGGAGTGTATCACATTCTGAGTTCCTCCTAAGGAAACAGTGAAGATCCAGTCACCAAACATGAACTCTATTTCAACTCTCTACTAAAACATATATTAAAACCTATGAGATAAATTCCTCAAATTCAATACTAGAGACGTACCTCTCTAGACACTTGTTTGCACCCTTTTTTTTTTCAAATGATAAAAACCCCAGACCATTCCTTTGCAATTGGACTGGCAGGCAGCCTAGAGTTGAATTTATTACTTGAATGCAAAAGCAATTTAGGTTTTTGATATGTACACCACTCTCCCACTTAAACAGCTCCCTTACTCCCTCTGGTTTTTAATCTGTGTTTTACCAACCTTGTTTGTATTTTTGGCTTATGGATCAAATTTGTAAATAAGACCTTAGTTCTCTGATGGGGCGGGGTGCTACAGAAAGGAGAACGTGCTGGCCCTGGCCACGCTTACCTTGTGAATTTCTCGGTGCACGTGGATGGTATTATTTCCAATCTTGGTTTCTGTGTTGGTCTCATTATGATAACTGGAAGGTAATTTTGCCACGTTTACTTCTGATGATGTTTTAGCAGCAGCTTCTTCTGCTTCCATCTATTAAATCAATGAACTTAATGAGCAAAATTGTTTTCTCTTGATACAAATCATTCCACTAGAAAAAAAGAAAACCACTTCTCTTTTCCTCTTCTGCAATTACAAATAATAGTAGCAATATATACCATTAAGTGAATACCCACTACAATAAGACACTGCACTAAATGTTTTACATATGTTATAGCCTTAAATCCCACCTCCCTAGGAGGTGGGTGTGAATGTACCCATTTTACAAATGCGGAGAGTAAGGCTCAGGGAGACTGGATAACTCCCCAAGACTATCAGTGAAGGGCATCACTCATCATCAGGGAAATGCAAACCCAAACCACAATGAAATACCACCTCATAGCTGTCAGAATGGCTAAAACCAAGAACACAAGAAACAACAAGTTGTTGGTGAGGAGGTAGAGAAAAAAAAAAAGCCTTCATGCACTGCTGGTGGGAATGCAAACTCGTGCAGTCATGATGGAAAACAGAATGAAGGTTCCCCCAAAAACTGAAAATAGAATTACTGTATGATCCAGTAATTCCACTACTGGGTAGTTACCCGAAGAACACAAAAACACTGATTCGAAAAGATATATGCACCCCTATGTTTACTACAGCATTATTTACAATAGCCAAACTAAGGAAGCACCCTGAGTGTCCATCGATAGATGAGTGGATAAAGAAGATGTGGTATACACACACACACACACACACACACACACACACACACACACACACAGAGAGAGAGAGAGAGAGAGAGAGAGAGAGAGAGAGAGAGGAATATTACTCAGCCATAAAAAAGAATGAAACCTTGCCATTTGCAACAACATGGATGGAGCTAGAGGGTATAATGCTAAGTGAAATAAGTCATTCAGAGAAAGACAAATACCAGAAGATAACACTCAAATGTGGAATTTAAGAAACAAAACAAAAAAACAAAGACAAAAAAGAGACAAACAAGTGACTCTTAACTATAGAGAACAAACTGGTGGTTACCAGAGGGGACATGGGTGAGGGGATGGGTGAAACAGTGAACGAAGTGAATTAAGAGTATACTTGGGGAGCCTGGGTGGCTCAGTCGGTTGAGCATCCGACTTCAGCTCAGGTCATGACCTCGCAGTTTGTGAGTTTGAGCCCCGCGTTGGGTTCTGTGCTGACAGCTCGGAGCCTGGAGCCTGCTTCGGATTCTGTATCTCCTCCTCTCTCTGCCCCTCCCCTGCTCATGCTCTGTCTCTCTGTCTCTCAATAATAAATAAACGTTAAAAAAATTTTAAAAAAATGTATACTTATCCCGATGAACACTGAGTGATGTGTAGAATTGTTGAATCACTATATTGTACACCTGAAACTAATATTATACTGTATGTTTACAGAAATTAAAAATAAAAAAATTGGGGGCACCTGGGTGGCTCAGTAGGTTGAGCATCCGACTTCGGCTCAGGTCATGATCTCACAGTTCGTGGGTTCGAGCCCCACGTCAGGCTCTGTGCTGACAGCTCGGAGCCTGGAGCCTGCTTCGGATTCTGTGTCCCCTTCTCTCTCTGCCCCTCCCCCACTTGTGCTCTGTCTCTCTCTGTCTCTCAAAAATAGATGTCAAAAAAATTTTTTTAATAAAAAAATTAAAAAATTCACTGTAGGATATCCACAAGACACATAAAAAGAAAAAAAAAAGACTGTCAGGAAAGGGCAGACGTGGGATCTGAGCATGCTTCCATTGAACGGTCTTGACCCTTGTACACCTGCTGTTGGTGCCCTGTCCATCTCCCCGTGACCTGCATCCAACTCCCTTACGTGCCAACAACCAGCTTTGTCTCTCTCTGGCAGCTCAGCGTGCTCAGCCTGCACAGACCTCAAGCGCTGGGGAGTTAATACTCCAGGAACCATCCTCAATCAGTGAGCCAAAGGCTATGCTGGTAAGTACCCCACCCCCCTCTCCCCGAGAAGAGGCAGAGTCTCTCTGACGCCCAGTGGGACTGAACCCCAGTGGTGCCTCAGTGCCTAGCAGTAACCTGCTCATTAGCACAGTCTCTATTCCTTCTCTTCTCCTCCATCTTACTTTCCCACTTCCTTCTAGTATTTCTGGGATCACTTCCCAAGTAAATTATTTGTCCCCAAACCTTTGCTGCAGGGTCTGGTGGTGAGGGGTGGGAAAAGCCAAACATCCCAAGACAGCCCCTTACCTGATACAGGTAGGGCGACAGCTATGTCTCCTTCCCCACCCCACCTCTTGGGTACAACAGGGACCCTTGTAGAGAGAGGGTCAGCTGACTAGTTCCCAGGGTCTCCCCTCTTTCTGGCTCTTCTTCAACATGTGTTCTTCTCTGGTGTCAGATTTCTTTTTTTTTTTTTTAATGTTTATTTATTTTTGAGAGAAACAAACAAAGAGCGAGTGGGGAGGGGCAGAGAGAGACACACACACACACACACAGAATCCGAAGCAGGCTCCAGGCTCTGAGCTGTCAGCACAGAGCCCGACGTGGGGCTCAAACCCACGAACTGTGAGATCATGACCTGAGGCGAAGTCGGAGGCGCCCCTGGCGTCAGATTTCTGAGGCTGCTGGCCTCAAATCCTCCAGTCTTATGAGCCTCCGTGACACTTATACCAGATATGTCATTCAACCTGAAGCTGTACCCAATTTCCCCTTGTGCGTTTACCACTGTGCCCCACCTCGAGGGAGTAGTTGACAATGTGACCAGTTCATAGCTGACTGGACTCAAAGAAAGGCCAGTTGAGCCAATCCGATACTCTCTCTAGGATTTAAACAAGAGACACAAAGAGAAGTTCTAGTTGGTGGCTGGCAGTTTTCCAACACTGCTATCTTTGACTCTGGGCTATTTTTACTTCTCAAAACTAATCCTCAAAAAGATTCTCCTATTTAAAAAAAATCACTGTCTTCTATTCTCTCATGTACTAATTAAGGCACCTCTTTTTTCCTGTGTCTCTCAACCACATTTGATGAGCTGGGATGGATACGGGAAAAGAATTGCCAAGTCGCGACATAGCACAAAAACACTGAACTAGAAGTGAGTCTGGTAGACACAAATGAGGACTTGGTCAACAACTGCTGTGTTTGACCCTGAGAGGATTGCCAAGGTGTCCGAAACTTGATCACTGGATTCATCATCATCGTGGTCATCATCACAATAGACGGCCTCCACCTTTGGGCATCAGCTATGTCTGAGCCAATGCGCCACGCCTTCCCTGCCTCCCTGAGCATTCACAGCAACGCTAGGAGGAAGGTGTTGTTGCCCTCATTCTGCAGATGAAGAACACGAGTGAAGAGAAGTGAAGGGACCTTCCTAAGTCATCACATCACATTGTTAGTAAGCGGCAAAGCTCAGACAGAACTCAGGGCAATCTGACTCCGAATATTGTGACTTGTCCAGTGTGATTCTGCCCTGAGTAGCTTATGCATTTACTGGGTAGATAGCAGAGCCCCACATAAACCACTTTGGGGATGATTATGACAGTTTCTAGAAGCAAGCCAGGGGTTTAAAGAAATGAAAAAAAAGGCCTCCAGGAGGAGGAGGAGGGGTGACTGAGCTGGTCTCCAAGAATGGGTAGAATGTGAACGGAAAGGGGCACGAGGAGGCAAGGCTGTGGCGGCCTGGACAAGAATGGTGTGTGTTGTTGGCTGGGGCACAGGGTCCACATTGGGCACAGGATAAAACGGTGGATGATGAAGTAGAGAGGGACTATGGGCAGATCCAGCTGTCAGCACAGAGCTCAACGTGGGGCGCGAACCTACAAACCATGAGATCATGACCTGAGCCGAGGTCGGACGCTTAACCAACTGAGTCACCCAGGTGCCCCTTAAATTTTTTTTAAGTGACAGATCCTGGAATGTTTAGTGACAGAAAAGATACACCTGGAAAGAGCAGGAGGCTGAAGATGCTAGAGAGGCTATATCCAGAAGCAGAAGGGAATATTTTCATGTTTTTAAAATTCCCATTGGAAACTGAATCCTCCAGTTTGGCTTTCGAATAATCAACAAATTACCAAATCTAAAGTTTGCTCTGGGCTGAGCAGAGATTCTTTTTATAAAACTTTCTCCCTCTCAACCAGTGGTTATTTCAATAGAATGAGCTAATAGTTCTCTAATGGCACCATGAACTAAAAGTACAGTTTACAATGGAAATTTCAACCGCAACTATTACTGCAAGAGAAACTTAAGCCTACAGCAATAGGAGTTGCTTCATAAAGGAGGAATGTGCATGTTATAAAAAATGGCATTTAGAGCTGGTTGTTTCTGTGTGTCCGTGAAAGGGGTATAGCAGGAAAAACTGGGAAGATAAATCGAAGCTTGGTATTGGGGCTCTTCCTCTGAATACCCAAAGTGATTAAGAACATTCTAGAATGTGTCAGTTACAATGAACAGAAGGAAGGGAGGGGAAGAAAGTGGTTTTATCCTCAAAACACACTCATCAGTAACATATAGAATATTAAAACATCAAAGTAGGAACAGCCTATATTGAACCATTTGGACGTATGCTTCCCCCAATAATGATCCTACAAGTACAGTTAACTTCATCTTTCCCTTAACAGTAATCAGCAGCTTGGGGTGCCTGGGTGGCTCAGCTGGTTAAGCATCCGACTTCCACTCAGGTCATGATCTCGCAGTTCACGAGTTTGAGCCCCGTGCCGGGCTCTGTGCTGACAGCTCAGAGCCTGAAGCCTGCTTCACATTCTGTGTCTCCCTCTCTCTCTGCCCCTCCCCCATTCATGCTCTGTCTCTCTCTCAAAAATAAACATTAAAAAAAAAAAAAGTAATCGGCAGCTCGAGTCAGCTGGGATATTTAAAATATCAGGAAATTACTTGAAAGCAGATTCATTATGCAACTATGTAAACAACTAATCCATCTGTCCTGGTCCTTTCCTCAGGGAAGTAAATAGCAACTATCCTGTATTTATGAGATGTGAGGGGCTTTCGGCAGTCACTTTTATTTTTTTTTAATGTTTACTTATTTTGAGAGAGAGACGGAGACAGAGTCAATGAGTGGGAAAAAGGCAGAGAGAGAGAGAGAGAGAGAAAGAGAGAGAGAGAGAGAGAGAGAATCCCAAGCAGTCTCCATGCTCGGTGCAGAGCCTAACTCGGAGGCTCGATCTCACTACTGGGAGATCATGACCTGAGCCCATGTCAAGAGTCGGCTGCTTAACCGACTGAACTACCCTGGCACCCCTCCGGCAGTCTCTTTTTAAAAAATTAATACTAATAGCCACAATCTATTGAGACTCTATTAAGTATCAGACACTGGTGGTTCTTTGTCATCATCCACGCTGGTACTATTAATATGATGACAACGACAGCCATTTCTTCTTGGGAACCAACAATCTCCCATAACCCTGACCGCAAACTCAGGGGGTGACTTCTATTACACAGTTTTACTTAATCCCATTTTAGACATCAGACAATTTGCTTTACTTGCATCCTCTCGTTTACATCCCCCCTTAGCCTAACGGAGGCGGGGGAACATTTCCTAAATCCCACCACTAGTAAGTGGCAGAGCTAGGACCAGACGGAGAAAGGTTGACTCCCATGGCCTGTTCTCCTGCCATGCGGGTGTTCAGCCTCTCTCAACCTGTCTTCACTGCCATTGAGGACACTCTCTGGGAAGTGACCACTGAGCAGGACAGAGGTAGCAGCCAGCAGATCTCCTGGTGGCAAACTTCCACCAGCCCACCTTCACAACCCAAGCAGAGGTGCATCTGGAGGGAGGAAGCTGGGGCCCTGGCAGAGACAATGAGGACAACTCCCATGGAGTAGACAGGCCACTAAGAGCTGCTGATCCCAAACTGCTCTGATCAATGAGCAGGACTAAAGAGGCCCCTGCTTCTCCCTCATCTCCCTCAGCAAGCACCACCATCAGAAGACCATGCTGCACAAACAAGTTCATACAGAATAAAAACATGGAGTTGACCTCATCAGTCTCAGTGGGAATCCGTGTGCAACAGGAAAAATCCTGGAACCCAGAGAAAGAAAGCAGATGACCCACCCTGGCACCAGAAGGATCATGAGCTCCATTAATATGCAGAGGCAGAGTAAGAGACGTTAGGGTCCATCTGATTCCCCTCTCCTTTTAATTGTTCCATGTCATGATTCTATTGCCTTCACAGGAAATAGAACGTCTGTCCATGGGTTTTGGAACCTGGCCTGTCCAGTGGATGTTCAGTACAGCTTCCCACACAGCCGCCTCCCAATCCAATGTCCCCTTCACTGCATACTCCATCAGGCTGACTGCTGTGGGAAGGAAGGGGAAATATCCCCAAACTACGCAGATTGTGGGGAGAAAGCAACCTGACCCGGTAGACCAGAGCTAGCATTTAAGGCTCTGTCCAGATGGAATGTAGAGAAATGGGTGGGAAGATGCCTGACACCCCCCGCCCCCAGCCTGGACATCTGGTCTCTTGCTGACTCCTTCACTGGGATGGCTGGCTTCTCTCCAAACACAGGCTACATACAGCCAGAACCAGGCCGGACAGTGACCATGCCACCGACCCCAGGCACCAGGGACAGCTCCTAACACCTGGGCTGGGAGGGCTGGGCCAGCTGCACCTCTTGCCCTGAGGACAAATGGGTGTTCACCATAGAGGATGCCATCCATAGTGTCTGGACCTGGGAGGTGATGGAAAGAAGAAGCCGGGCAAAGTTTTGCTAAGGTATCTGGTACCTGATAATAACAGTTGCTGTATATTGCCCACCTATTATATGCCAGGTGCCCACACATACCATGGCATTTAGTTCTAACAGGAAACCGAGGTACAGGATGTTAAGGGACTTGCCCAATGTCGCCCTGCTAGTCAGTGGCAGAGGAGAACCTTGAGCCCAGGACTGACTCCAAAGCACTACTGAGGTGGAGGTGGGTTGCCTTCCACGTTGCCCTCCCCACGCCCACCCCCACATCTCAAAACGCACACTGCTGGGATTCAGGATTCTGATTTTCCTTCGTTGCCTCACACGGCATTTGGGGAAGCCCAGACAGACCAGCAGCAAAGCTTTCAGGGCTTTTTGTCCTCACGTGGCATCCTAACTATGTCTTGAGAAGATGGCACAAGTTCAGAGCCCGACGTACAAGCTACAACTTGAGATCCCTGGAGCTTCCTCTGCCTCTCTGCAAAACCACAGCGCTGGAATACCAGGGGCCATGCAAGCATCCGCTTACGACAGGGGGGAGGGGACAACTGCACACTTGAAGACAATTGCAGGGTAGTGGCCAGCGGCCTGTAAGCAGGTGGTGACCCCGGCTGCCCCTGGGTGAGCCCAGCCGGAGGCTCTCGGCGAACGGGCCCAGATCCAGATCTTTTGGCAGGAAAGTCAGAATGAGATGGGAGTTGAGATCACCCTGCGCTGCCGCCGGATCACTCCGAATCTGCTGCCCGCTCTTTACAGCCCCTTCGCGGAACGGAGGAACCCGGCCAGCGCTCCGAGCACTGCTTCCCCCAGCCAGGGGCTATCCCGAGCCGCCCGCCCGCCAGACGCACCCACCTCTTCCACGGCGCTGCGCAGTTTGTGCTGCGTGTCCTCCATCAGCTCCTCAACCTCGCGGAACATTTCGTTGAGGGTGGCCTCTTCCTGCGGGTAGCTGAGAGCCGGGCCGGGCTCGACGGGAGCCGCGGTCGCCGTGGGAGCCGGCGCGGGGGCCGTGGGGACCGCCGCCGCCAGCAGCAGGCACAGCAGGGTGCCCCCGAGCCGCCGCATCTCCGCTCTGCGCCCGCCGCCGCCGCCGCCGCCTGCGTCCCGGAACGCGGTCAGAGGCGCGCCGACCACCCCCACGCCGGCCCCGGCGCCCCGCCCCGCCCTGCACCCCGGCCAGCCCCCGGCGCCCCTCTACCCCCCAGAGTGCCCTCAGGGCGCGGCGCCCCCTGCCCCCACCGCTCCATCCCTTCCGCACCCCCACCCCCTCCTCCAGCACGGGCTGAGCTCTTCCCCGGCCCCAGGGATGCCCCCCTCCCCGGAGCAGCGACAGAGCCTAGTCCCCAACGCCCGTGGCGCTCCCCCCACACCCCCGCTCACGCCCCCGCCGCCCCCGGTTCGAGAACTGCCCCTTCACGACCAGGTCCCAGCGCAGCTCGAGCGCCACGACCCCACTCCCAGCCCAGCCCTGGGCAGCCCACTCTGGGGCGATCCGAGCGCCCGTCAGCACCCTCCCCGCGGGATCGGAACCCGGTCGAGGGCCCGGCCCCTCAGCGGTCCAGACGAGACCGAACAGAGCCGCCCCTTCCCCGCCGCCGTCCCTCACGCACCCAACTGGACAGAGCCGCGCTCGGGTTGGACCTGCCAGGCCTCGCCGGGACGCCGCCGCGGGCTGCGGGAACAGGAGCGGCGCGGGGGCGGGGAGCGCGCAGGGATGCGGCAGCGCTGGTACCCGGCGAGCCCGCAGCGCGCCCCGCCCGCCCGGCCCCCGCCCCGCGGGAGGGGCCGCCGCCCAATCCCACGCCATTGGCCGGCCGGGCGACCGCGACCCCGCGCGGCAGGCCTGCCTCCTCGGCCGCGCGAGCCGCCCCTTCCCTGCATCCATTCCTATCCATTGTCATCCCTGGTCTGGATTCTCGATAACAGCTTACGGTAGGCGCTGGGAGGCTGTTCTCCCCGCGTCCCCCTTGCCCTTTCCAAGCCATCCTGTACCCAGCATGCAGGGCAAAGCCCCAGCCCCCCAGCCTGGGGGCCGAGGACCCTCACAGGCTGGCCTTAACACGCCTGCCGTGCTTGACGCCTCACTGCAGCCAAAACAAACCCACTTGTAGCTCCGGGAGTAGGTCGTGAGAACGTGAGCAAGCTCCTCTAGGGCGACACAGCAGAGTGGTTGAGGCCAGACAGCGGCGGCCAGACTGCCTGGTGTGAATCCCAGCTCTGCTCCATGGGACTTGACCAGTCTGGCCAAGTCACCAGATTTGTCTGCGCTCCGGTTAGTCCAAACGGAAAAAGGAGGTTAGAGTGGCACGTGGACCTACTAGTTAACAAGCATAATGCATGCAGAAAAGTGCGGGGCATGTGGTAAGTGGGATATGTTGGCGAATCATCGTGGGAGCAGAACTTTGTTTTATTCACAGCAGTCTCCCCAGCATCTAGCTGACTTGTCCCCATCTTTAAAGAACCAGAAGTCTCTCCAGTGCTCTCCAGGCTCCTCCCCATTTCTCCTCTAGCTCCCCAGCACCATGTGCTGTCCCATTGCCCCAGCCTTGCCATGGTCTGTCTGGTCACTGGCCCATTCCCCGCCCCCCCCCCCCCCCCCCCGCAGTGACCAGGAGCCCTTGGGAAGCAGAGAATGACTCGCTCACCTTTGTGTCACTAGGGCCACAGCCATAATACACACTTGGCCCCTGAGAAATGGATGGGCTCATTAGTATAACAATAGCTATTAGTATTTTGATAAAGCGATACCATTACTGAGTGCTGTGTGCCAGGAACACAAATTAACTGATTTAATTCTGAGGTTGGTATTATTGCTTTTATTCCCATTTTACTAATAAGGAAAATTTTGGGGAGCCCGGGTGGCTCAGTCAGTTGAGCATCCGACTCTTGGTTTCAGCTCAGGTCATGATCTCACAGTTCATGAGTTCGAGCCCCACACTGGGCTCTGTGCTGACACTGTGGAGCCTGCTTGGGATTCTCTCTCCCTCCCTCTCTCTGCCCTCCCCTGCTCGTGATGTGTCTGTCTCTCTCAAAATAAATAAAATAAAAACTTTAAAAAAAATAAGGAAACTTTTCTAAGGCCAGGTAGCTAGTAAGTGGTCAAACCCAGGAATCTGGCTTCAGAGAGTCTTCACCCCCTCGCTGCCCAGGCGGAGTTGGAGCTGACTTGGGAGTATAAAATGAAATATTCTGTAGGTGACTACTTGGAAAACGTGTGTTTGAACACGAAGAAATTCAGGACGTGCCACCCCAAATATGTCATTTAGGCATACTGATTTTTTAAATGTTTATTTATTTATTTTGAGAAAGAGTGAGAGAGACAGAGCATGAACGGGGAAGGGGCAGAGAGAGAGGGAGACACAGAATTTGAAGCCAGCTCCAAGCTCTGAGCTGTCAGCACAGAGCCCGACTCGGGGCTCAAACTCACAGACTGTGAGATCATGACCTGAGCTGAGAGGTGCCCCTGGCATACTGATTATTTTGAGCTGAAGGCACTTGAGAAATAGCAGATGCAGGAAAGGCTCTCAGACGTCCCCTTTCCTACCTAGAAACACCATGAAATTCCCTATGAGAAAAGTGCCTTCCCTGTGCCAGCAAGAGAAGAATGTCCTTATCACTAAGTAGGTACTGGGAACCGATGTCAAAATGGATCTGTACAAACAAATTTACTAAAATGACCCTTACTTTCCACCAGCTTTCCCCCCACCCCAGATCTAGTCGCTACCCCACAATTTACCATCTCAAGCCCAGAGCCCTTTGCCCTCATTTCTTCACAAAGTTATTGTTTCTTTGTCTAAAACATCTATAAGCTTTCTGCTCTGGTCACTTCCCTGGGTCCTCATTTTCTTGTGAAGGCTCCCAGGTACACATGGAATTTTAGTACAACTTGTCCACCTTTCTCCTCTTAGCCTGCCTTATGTCAGTTTAGTTCTTAGGCCCAGCTGGAGACCCTACAAAGGTAGAAGAGAAATTGTTCCTCCCCTACAGGGCCCACGGCCTCTTTGTAGTATTCATTCACTTGGGTCCACAGCAGAGTGTCGAGTGGGGAGAAAGTGTATCCGAGGCCTTCATGGCACCAGACATTGTACACGCCCCAAGTCCATAGTGAGGGCAGGAGACTCAGAGAAGTTACGCCATTCCCTCAAAGCCAGACAGCAAGCGAGGGGTGGTCTGGAAGGAGACTCGGATGTGCTCTTCCGCCTTATTTCTCGTGACTGCGTTTCTCTGTAGAACTTTCCACATCACCATTTGTTGTAAAGATGAGGCTTCCAGCTATGTTCTCTTCAGGTACTGAACCTCTGGGCTGGGCCCTGCTGAACATCCAGGGAAAGCCCCTTCCCCCAGAATCCACTGCTCTATCCTCTAGATATGTGGCACCTTACCTATTCATTAGCTTTCTGGGGGTGGCTGAGCCCATGCTGAGCCCTTGGCTGGAGCCAAGTCTCCAGACGCACCACCTTGCCACTTGAGGTGCACTCACTAGGAAGAAACTAAAGCAGGACTGCAGGCTGCGGCCAGGGGGCGCACTGAGGCCAAGCTGAGAGCTGCCATGGTGCAGATTTACAGAGCAAACCATGCGGTTTCAGTCCTCCATGGTGCTGGCTGTGAAGATTGGGAATTTCCCCAAATAAGACTCGTCTTCTGCCTTACACGTTTTGTCATGAGGTCTGGAGATCTTGACTTTCAGACTGAACTTTAAAACAAAAACATGGGGGCGCCTGGGTGGCGCAGTCGGTTAAGCGTCCGACTTCAGCCAGGTCACGATCTCACGGTCCGTGAGTTCGAGCCCCGCGTCAGGCTCTGGGCTGATGGCTCGGAGCCTGGAGCCTGTTTCTGATTCTGTGTCTCCCTCTCTCTCTGCCCCTCCCCCGTTCATGCTCTGTCTCTCTCTGTCCCAAAAATAAATAAAAAACGTTGAAAAAAAAAATTAAAAAAAAAAAAAATAAAACAAAAACATGTTGAGCGACCCCGAGTGTTAAGCAAAGGGGCATGTACTTTTTCACATGGGGTCTACATTTTGCATTCCTACATGGGTGGGGAGATGTATTGATAGTTCCATTATTAAGTGAAACTACAAAAAAAAAAAAAAATGGGAGGAAATAAGAAAGGAAAGGTAAGAAAATCTATGGACCTCGAATATAAGCGTCCTCCCTGCTGAGCTTTTGCCAATCCGATCAGCAACCTGAGGCATTCTCAGGCAAGGAGGACAGGCACTGTCAGCCGGGAGATGGCCCCAACTGGATCCATACACAGTCTGGGCTCCAAGAAGTTTGGGGGCAGGGGAAGGGGAAGGCCTGTGGGTTTGGGACCTGAGTTGAGAAAAGGTCACATTCTAAATGGTCACTGGAAGGTAAGGGGTCCAGGGGCACACAGAGCAGGCAGAGCTATCCAGATCAATCATCTTCAGGGTAAGGAACCTTCTAAAATGCCACAATTTCCATTATATCACTGGTCTAAGTTCTGTAACAATTAGTGACACGTGTTTTTTCTCTTTTAAGGTATTAGAAGCACTCTATAATTATTATTTAAAAATTCTAAGTGCTCATGGGCGCCTGCATGGCTCAGTTGGTCAAGCATCTGATTCTTGATTTCGGCTCAGGTCATGATCTCATGGTTCGTGGGTTCAAGCCCCGTGTTGGGTTCCACACTGACAGTGCGGAGCCTGCTAGGGATTCTCTCTCTCCCTGTCTGTCTGACCATCCCCCCGTCATGCTCTCTCAAAATAAATTAATTAATTAAAAATTCTAAGTTCTCACATTTTCTCTACGAGGGACCCTCAGAATCATAAACTGGGGTCCCATGTCACTGTTGAGAGGAAGTGACAGAAGAGCCGTTGTAACCTTCTAAAAATTTACCTAGATAGCGAGCACCTACACAGCAATTTCACAACTAGCTGTCTGCCCTCCAGAAACTCGTGACCATGTGCCTAACAAGGCATAATATAAATATGTTTACTGAAGCCACTTTTTACAAAAATGTGAAAACCACTTGCTTAGTGGCTTTCCAGCAGGAAAATGGATAACCTGGGATTTCTGCAAACAAGAGAATACGCCGTTAATGTAATGAGCAATATTTCTAGGCAACGACATGGATAAATCTCAGAAGACATAATGTGGAGCAGGAAAGGCAATTTGCAAAATGAAATGCATACAATACTGTTGGTGCATATTGTAAAAACACAAAATGGCAGTTTATATTGCTTATGGATGCTACAAATATAGTAAAAATTACGGAACATGTGTCGAATGCCCTGAGGTGGAAGGCAGAGGAAGAGATGGAAGTCGTCTTCAGTGGGATTAATAACATCTTATTTCTTTAGGAAAGAGCGCGTGCCAGAAGGGGGAGGTTCTGAATTAGAAGTGTCTAAATATTGGTATCTATTTAATCATCATAGTTGATTAACTATGTGTAAGTTCATGGGAGTGCCCATTGTACTATTTTTGGTATGTTTGAAATAGCTTGTGAATAAATTGAAACAAGCAAACAAAAAGGCAATAGGCAAGTCCCTCCACCTCCATCCCGCCACCCAGAACAAGACAAAATGAAAAACCTCCTAGTGCCAAGTAGATGTTTCTTAGATCTGTTCTTAACAGAAATGCTCACCTCCCCAAAGCCCAGCAGTGGCTGCCATTATTGTGAGGTGAGAAGCAGGGACGGGGGGTGGGAGGGGAGAGGTGGCACAGGCTGGCAGGGAGGGGCATTTCTCTTCATAAAAGGCCCTTCTGTCTGCTTCAATGGTTATAGCTTTCCTCCTGGGGTGTTTTGTTGGGCCAGGGAGCTGGAGCCAGGTAAAGGCTCTAGGCAGGGGGTGGGGCTTATCTGTGCCCCATGCAAATAAGGAAACCTCGGAGATCCAGAACTTACAGGCACCCAGTCTGCATAGATGCCCATTATGCACTGATTTTTAAAACGTTAACAATTCACAATAATTCATTATATCTGGGTGGGGGGCCGTTTCTCTCTCTTTTTCTTTCCCTTCCATAGAGCACTCTGCACATAATTTGGAAATAAAATGTGAAGAGCTGGCTGGGGAAAAGGTATCTGCATGGCTATTTAGTGTCTGTTTTCTCTGTCAGAATGAAAGTCACCTGGGATTGCACAAGATGCCTGTCCCTGCAACGATCTCCAGTGCAGCCAGAGCACCTGCTAGGGGCTGGGGGCTGGCCCTCAAGGAATCTAGTGCATGAAGAAACAGAGAGATAAGCAGATAATGCCAGGACCCATTAACTCTGGTGGGATCCATTCATCTGCATGGATGACTCTCCTTATCCACCCCTTTGGGCCAGGGACAAACTTGTCTAAAGCTTGACCCATCAGATTCTGTCTTGGATTTAGGGCTGGAGACACCATTCAGCTACTTGATGACAAAAGCCAACTTGGAGAGAGAAATTCAGGGATAGAGACATTGAGGGAGCGAGATATCCAGAAAGACATTTGTGAGCCCCAGAGAGGGGGTGATGGGAAGGAAGAGAGTGGCGATGTCATAACCACGTCATTCTGGTTCCTGGTTCTAATCTTTCTCGAGTCTTTCTGAAGCCCAGCCGCTCTTAGATTCTGTGAGATGTTTTGCATTCTTCTCATATACTCCCCTTTTTGTTGGAGTTAGGTTTAGGGACGTTCTATTAGTGGCTGCCAAACTGCCTTAAATGTCTGGAGTGGGGCTGCTTATATCTTAGCAAAACAATTCTCTTCAAGGAAGGTTTCAATTAGAGGAGGTTCCTACCCCTCTCTGAGACCCATGAGTTAGAGGCAGCGGGCCACCCCATTTTGCAGGAAAGGGAAATGCCAGCCAGGGGCATCCTCTCCTTCCCTAGTTGATCCCTGTCTGCAGTGCCAGCCACCACTTTCATGAAGCCCTCCCAGGTCCTGCCTGTAACTTGTGATTGTTCAGGCGGAAAGTGGTGCCAAGGTTTCTCTGAATGGAAACTCCATCTGGTTTTGGAAAGAGTGTTCACGTGGATTCAGGATTTCCATGAGTAACAGCCACTGAATATCCAAAACATACATGTGATTTGCCAAGTTTCCATGGGTGGGTGAACCAAAGAGACCCGGGGGACCATATTCCTGGCCATCGCCCATGGAACACAGACCAGGAGGATGAGCCCCCAGCCTAGCTGTCTTGCTTTTTTATTTAGCAGGTGGTTTCATGTGCTCTGTGTACGCTTGCTGTGAGTCTGAAGTGGAGGGTGACTAAGGAGCAAGAGAATTTGGTAGGGCCTGTGCCAAAAGAGGAAAAGCTAAGAATCGATGTCCTTAGGCAACTAACAGGGAAAGAATATCTAGGTATGTGATTCTACCCAATTCTTTCCACTGCCTGGGGACAGAACGATATGCTTATTTCTTCTCTGGAGTAACTTTCAATGCAGGTGACATAACAGAAGCCCCCATAAAGCTTGCTAAACAAAACAGGTGCCTGGGTGCCCTTTGGAGATGAGGATCTAGCAGGTGTGAGATGGGACCCTTCAGGCTACATTCTGGAACAGTCCTTGCTAAGGATTCTGTTATCATCAGGCCTCACCAAAAAGTCTCCCACCATACCGTCAGTCTCCACCCTACCCACCCCACCCCCCGACCTGAGGAACAGCATGGTCTGGCCCAGCAGTGCTTGCTTTCCCATGGATGTGGTTGGAAGCTGCTGGAATAGTGGAACAAAGGCTGGACTTGGAACTAGACAGTCCTGGGTTTGATTTCTGACTCTGACCGTAACTGCCATGACCTGAGTATCCCAGTATTCTCTAGCTTACGGACATGTTAGTGCCCGAACCACAGGGCTCTTAGTTAGCCCAATCCCACTGTCACTAAGAAGATAATCTGAGAAGGTCTCTAAGGGGTGTATTTGTGCACCTACTTTCCAGTTGCCTTCACCACCACTGTCTCCAAGACAATTGTGCCATCTTGAAGATAATAGGCCAAGACTTGAGAGGCGGTGTGCTCAACAGCCTGGCAGGGCATTTCCAGTTGCTGCTATTGGTTTCTGCTACATTAAAATCCTTGCTGGTCAACAGTAAAAAAAGAATAAGCTACCTATACACATGACAACACGGATACATCTCAAATGCATTAC
Organism: Puma concolor; assembly: GCF_028749965.1. Lineage (NCBI taxonomy): Eukaryota > Metazoa > Chordata > Mammalia > Carnivora > Felidae > Puma > Puma concolor. The sequence continues at coordinate 47,449,654 of NC_141676.1, read as the reverse complement.
GTTAAACATTCCGTTAAGAAGCCAGACTCAAAAGGCTATATACCGGTTCCATTTATACAATATTCTAGAAAAGGCAAACCAAAGGGACTGCAAACAGATCATTGGTTGCCAGATGGGTTGACTACAAAGGGCACAGGGACATTTGGGGGATTTTATACCTTGATTGTGGTGGTGGGCAGGAAGCATGGATATACATTTGTCACAGCTCATCGTACACTGAAAAGACTGAATTTAGTGTACATAAATCCTACCCAAACTAAAAGACAATGAGGGGAAAAGGTAAAGTAGCTCGCCCAAGGTCAGAGCCAGGAATTGAAGCAGGTTGTGTTGAACTCCTGGGTCCAGACTTGGAACTGCCCTGCAGTATAGCCGCTCACCAACCATAGGCAGCTCCACAGGTGCAAGTGGTGCTTCTCAGGAAAGAGGGCCTTGACCTCGGTCAGGAAGGTCAGGCAAAGGAGCCAGGGGTGGACATCATGGTGTAGGTGAACGAACTGTGTTCCGCTCACGGTTTTGCTACCTCCTAGATTTATCATCTTGGATAAACGGATTTCTCTCTCTAAAATCTAGTTCTCTCACCTTTGAATAACTTTTCCTTTGTTGAAAGAGAGCAATAAAAGCCAACCTTAAGAAATAAGCCCTTGTTGGGAGACATTGCAGGGTCGGTGCCGAGGGCAACCCCAGCCCCGCGTTACTCTCCAGCCGGGGGACTGGGACAGGTCTCTCCAATCGTCAGAACTCCACTTCCCTCGTCTGTAAAAGGAGGACAGGAACTGCATCCACTTCATGGGAATGTTGTAGGTCTTACAAGAAGTAGTTTTTTAAGCCACTCAACGAAGTGCCTGGCATGTCGTAAGCATCACTGAGTGTTAACTATTATTATATTGTCACCCTCAACGTCATTACCAAGCCCAGCCAACAGAGCTCTTGCAAGTGAGCAGGGAACAGAGCTCCCTTTGTATATGCTCAGCTGGGGCTCCAGGGAAGGCAGGGTGAGGGAAGTGTCTACAGCAATTTTGCTTAGACCACAAAGGGTTATGGAGGGTCTCGGTGCAGACAGCTCTCTTCTGTTTACACAGGCAAACCTTTTATCCGCCTCAGCGCACAGTGCCGCCAGGATGGCAGGGTCAGAAGAAGTTCACATAATAAACACGTTCCCATCCCCATTTCGGTCCGGTTGCTGAGGCTCTTATATTTTAGACTCCTTTTCTTTTCTCGCGCAGGGTCTGCACATCCCTGTCGGAAAGAAGATTTCCATCCAGCCCTCTGCTGAGACGTGAGCAGGATTCAAATGAAGGACATGTTCAAAGTCCCACAGTTACCAGGGGAGACTTCCCGCCATGGGAGCAAATTGGATAGCTACTGCTAAAATAGGGTCCCTCGGTTTTATTCCTCTGTCGCTGTCTTGCTCTGTCTGTTCCTTCTTGATCCGAAGCAGACCCTTGGAGTGGGTCTATTTGCCTCATATCTGATAGCCCCTAGCTAGTTTGTGCTGCTTGGGGAATGCACACCACTGGCCCTGAGGTTGGCCAACGCTGCCGGGCAGAACATCCCAGTGCCCATCATTTTGACCTGGCGGCTTTCAAACATCAGCAAGTATCAGAACCACTTGGGGGCAGGAGGGGCAGTCTCCTGGATGGGGCCCTGGACGTTGCATCTCTAACAAATTCCTAGGTGATTCTAACACTGTCTTCCCAGAGACCCAGCCTTTAGAACTTCTATTCTTGATTGTTGGCGAGATAGCAAATATCACCCGTGATTAGAAGAATGGTGAGGGAGTTGTTGGTAGAACTTCAGCCCAAGTGAAAGAGAGAGAGTACGAATGTTGATGAAATTGTTTTCCAAATTTCCCCTCTGCTTTCTGCCAGCCGCTGCCACCAAACATTCTCAATTGGGTTCAGATCACAGGACCAAGAGAGGAGGAATTGGTAAAAGATCTGCTCAAGAACATGGACCCAAAAGATGGTCCAGGCACCAGGTGGACAAACAGAACCATTGTGAATATTAGAATCTCCATTGTGTTTCCAGAACACAATTCAAGGGGGCAGAGCGGAAAGAACAATGGTGAGCGTCCCATCCAACATAAGGTGAGGTTAGAAACAGGGAGAAAATAAAAAGTGAGCAGCTTAGGAACGGGTTTGGATGTGGAACCTGACATGGGGTAGGGCAGACAGTGAAGATACTACTCTGTAAGGGTGAGTGGGTGCTGGAGAGCAGCCTGCTTTTCTGATCTGAGGGCTAGATAAACCCTAGAATGGGCCGCTGCTGGTTTTAGGAACCAGACAGGCCTGAACAGTTCTCTTAAAGCTTAAGAGTTAGGTGGGCAGAGATGCTGTGTTCTAAGAATCACATTTTGTAAAACTACAAATAGTTTATAAAACTGTTTTCACCTATCAAAAGAATGAGTAGCTCTATCTGTTCTCATGTTCTCATTCATTCATTCTACTATTACTTATTGGGTGCTAAGGCTCTGTTCCAGGAGCTGGGGATAGAGATGAACACAAGAGCAAAGCCTCTGTTTGTATATAGTTTGCATTCCACAGGATAGAGAAATCTCCAAACCTGCGCACAACACACATGCACACACACAGAAATGGTGTTAAAAATTTATATTTTACGTGGTGATCAATGCTGAAGAGAAAAAATAAAGCAGGGAGAGTGGCTATAGTATGTGAACTGTGGGGAGACTTCTCCAACAACATGACATTTGAGCAGACATGAAGAAAGTGCAGAATGATCTCTGATAAAACTCTTGTGTCCAGAATAGGCGAAGAACTCTTACGACTCAATGACAAAAAGACAAATAAATGGGCAAAGGACTTGAACATTTTTTGCAAAGAAGATATCCACATGGCCAACCAGCACAAGAAAGAGGTTCAACAGCCTTTACCTCGTATCTGACACCTTCGGTCATTACAGAAATGCACATCAAAACCACTCCACACCCATTAGGATGGTTAGTTAAAGAAAGGGAAAATAAGTATTGGTGAGGATGGAGAGAGATTGGAATTCTTATACATCGCCCGTGGGAAGGTAAAATGGTTTAGTCAGTGTGAAACACAGTTTGGCAACTTCTCAAAAAATGAAGTGTAGAATTGCCATATGACCAAGTAACTCCAGTCCTAAAATTGAAAAGAGGTACCCAACCAAGTATACACTCGTGCATATTCATAGCAGGACTGTTCATGAGAGCCAGAAGGTGGAAGCCACCCAGGGTCCATCAGTGGACGAATGGATAAACAAATTGTGGTATATCACACAAAGGGATATTAGTTTTAAAAAGGAGTAAAGTGCTGACAGATGCTACAACATACATGAACCTCCAAAACATTAGGCTAAGTGAAAGGAGCCAAAGGTCACCGATTGTATGATTCCATTTATACCAAATATCCAGGATGGCTCACTCCATGGAGACAGAATGCAGGTGGTGGTTACCTGGGGCTGGCAGGGGAGGCTAAAGGGCAGCAACTGCTCAATGGGTAAGAAGTTCTACTTCAGAGCGATGACAATACTTTGCAACTAGGTTAGAGGTTGTGGTTGTATAACACTGGGAACGTACTGAGTGCCACAGAATTGTTTCCCTTAAAATGGCTGATTTGTGTTATGGGAATCTCACCTCATTAAATTTTCAGAAAAAAACAACAACGAAAGAAAGTGAAGGGTAGGATGATCCCTAAGAAAAACTGCTAAGGAAAAGCAAGACAGTGTATAACGGTGTGTGTATATTACCATGTCTCTATCAACGCGGAACATCCCCAGGTACCTTTCTGTACCCGGTGACGTCTGTAAAATGTGCATGTATCACCTATGCGAAAAACTAAAAGCAAATTAATGAATTATTTGTAAATGCAACGCTAACTGCAGAGTCAGATCTGGGTTGGAATCCCTACTCTGCTGGGCATCGACTGATGACCTTGTGCCTTTCTGAGCCTCACATCCACATCTGTAGCACGGCACAGTAATTGTACCACCTCCCCAGCTTGCCAAGTACTTTAATGAGATTGTGCATGTAAAGGGCACAGTGCTTGGGATGCTGCGAGTGCTGAGGAAACGGCGTGAGTGGTTTGTACTCATAAACTTCTGATGACAAGTATGTGGGTTTCCTCCACACCACCAGCCAGTTCTGCAACACCTGGTCACCGACTGGTGTTCAGTTCAATTCTGACACTACTTACCCAGGGCTAGTGCAACCTGCTTTTCTGACCCAATGGCTAGATGAAGCCACAGGTTAAGGGCCCAGATAAAGCTAGATAAAATCCACAGGTTAAGGGCTCAGTCCCACATTTAAATAAAAATAAAATAAAATTAGGGGCGCCTGGGTGGCTCAGTCAGTCAAGTGTCTGACTTTAGCTCATGTCATGATCTCATGGTTCGTGAGTTCAAGCCCCACGTTGGGCTCTGTGCTGACAGCTTGGAGACTGGAGCGTGCTTCGGATTCTGTGTCTTCCCCTCTCTCTGCCCCTCCCCCACTCACACTCTGTGTGTGTCTCTCTCTCTCAAGAATAAATAAACATTAAAAAATGTTTAAAAAGTTAAAATTAAAATTATATTAAATTAAATTTAAAACAATACATTTTAATAATAGGTTTTATTTAAACTAATGCATCCCAAGTGCTACCACTGTAATCAATATAGAACTTACCAACGAGATATTTTACATTTTTCCATACTAAGTCTTCAAAATCTGATGTGTTTTATACTTAGAGCATATCTCAGTTTGGACTAACCACATTTCAAGTGCTTAACAGGCGCATATGACTGGCGGCTGCCATATTTGACAAACAGAGGTTTAATTGGACAAAAAACTGATCTTTCAACAGCTCAAAAGAGATCTTCCCATTTTCTCTTTTAAAAGTCATGTCTCTGGGGTACTTAGAAGACATTTGTATACACTCTGAAACACTAATTCCAATTTCCAAGAATCCATTTTTCAGAAATGCTCGCATAAATGCGAAAAGGTATATTAACAGGTATGTTCGTCGTAGCTTTGCTCCTACCAGTGGAAGAGAGACTGGTTCTGGAGTCAAAATGCCTGGCTTCGAATCTGGGCTCTGTCGCTTAATAGCTACCTGGCCTTGAATAAATTAATAAGCCCTTATCTTCCATTTCCTCATCTGCATTTGAAATTATAACAGGGGGCTCTTTACAAAGATGAAATGAAATGATCCACGTTAAGTGCTTCTGACAGTTCCTGGCCCATAGTAGGTGCTCAATAAATCTTACCTATCATTATCACTACAAACAGAGGAACAGTGTGGCCATGGAAACGTCCAGCAACAAGGAAATTATTTACTGAATTAAGGTACGTCTATGTGGTTTAAGCTACCCGAGAGCAGGGACCATGTTTTAGTCTCTATTACACAACACCCAGCATGGTCCCTGGTATATGCTATGTGAAGGATGAATGGCGTGCCCAAGTCTGTAGAAAGAATGAAGCTGCTTGCAGCGTGTTAATCTGGATAGAGTGTACAAAAATATGGATCATATGATTCCATTTCTGTGGGGGAAAAAGGGAGAACTGTATATAGAAAGGGAATGTATTCATTATATAACCACAAGTCAAAGGTGGGAAGCATACCAAACCATTAGTGGTTTTTGAATGGGGAGGCTTACATTATTTATTTTTCAGCGGCGATCACCTCACAATGTAGTTATTTATGGGGCCGTCTTGTCCCATCTGCCTGGTGAGCTCCACTGGCTTGTCCTATCATCCCTGTTCCTGTGCTCACCTAGCACTTGTGTTCAGGGCTGTTAGAGTTCAGTGAATTGTTGCTGGATTGAATGGCTAATTATTGCTTGCCCTGTCCCCACCTACACTATGAGTCAGCACTTGTTCAAGATCACAGAGTTCCTTTCAAATGTTCTCATTTTCGGTCAAAGTTCTGAAATGTATTAAATATGCTATCTGATCTGTCTGTGCTACACCCCTCAGGGCCTAACGCTTAGTAGGTGGGAACAAAAATGTTAGCTAAATGAATGGTTTGCATAATAAAAATGTTGCAGAAGGCCACCGTACTCCCGGAAGTGTGCTGTTCAGAGTGACAGGCGAGAAAGACCAACAAATCACTGTGTGCTGCGAGCCCTTCCTCCCCTCGAGACATCTCTCCAGGGTTTCTGCGTACTGGATTATGGAGATGGTATTAGCATGGGCAGAATCTTAATTTCTGGTCTCAGGAACCAAATGTATTATTTATGTGTCTATGTCACATTTATTTATTCATCCAGGGAATGTCTAGAGGCCCGCAATGTACTGGCTGCTTTATGCCTGGCCCTGAAGACACGAAAATGAACAAGGCAGGTTCCCATTCTTTTTTTTTTTTTTGAATGTTTATTCATTTTTGAGAGACAGAGCACAAGTGGGGGAGGGGCAGATAGAGAGGAAGACACAGAATCTGAAGCAGGCTCCAGGCTGCTGTCAGCACAGAGCCCAATGCGGGGCTCAAACCCGCGAGCTGTGAGATCATGACCTGAGCTGAAGCTAGATGCTTAAGGACTGAGCCACCCACGCTCCCCAGAAGGTTCCCATTCTTAAGGAGCAGCCTCTTGTTCTCACTCTTCTTTCTCATCAGCTTGAGCACCCATACCTAGCAGCTGTCTCCCTCTTAAAAAATATTTCCCACTAAGGCACCCGGGTGGCTCAGTAGGTTAAGCAACTGACTCTGGATTTCAGCTCAGGTCATGATGTTACAGTTCATGGGATGGAGCCCCACGTTGGGCTCTGCACTGACAGCTTGGAGCCTGCTTGGGATTCTGTCTCTCCCTCTCTTTCTGCCCCTCCCCTGCTCACATGTGTGTGCATGCACGCTCTCTCTTTCTCAAAATAAATAAATAAACTTAAAAAAAAAAAAGCTTCTCACCAGACCTAGAATTAACTCAACTCTAGACCAGTGTGTAGAATAATTACTAGAGTCCTGTGTGCTAGTCTCGTACTTTTTTTTTTTTTTTGACACTCACTCACTGTGTGCTCAAAAGCAAGTCAAGTCATCTCTGTGCCTTGGTTTCCCCTCTTGGGGAAGATCCGTGGGGTATCTACTTGCCCTCAGGGGCATAGGGAGGGTCGTACAGGACAGTGGATGCTGAGAGGGCTTGAAATGGAGGGAGCTGGTCTGAGTGTCACCATTACTGCCATCTATCCGGTCATGGGGTGTCACCACAACTTGCAGAGAATCTGGACATAAGTCAGAAAAAATAGAAATTGTTTTTTTTTTTCCTTCCTCAGTGGAAACACCTGCTTTGGGGGGCTTAGGTTTCAATGAAAATATTTAAGAGTAGCTGTGTGATATTGAAAGAGTCATTTCTCCTTCCTGAGTGTCTGTTTATGTTCCTATGACATGAGGCAAGGGGACTGGATTGATGGCTTTTAAACTATGCTCCAGAAAACTATGCACTGGGAAGAGACTCTTCTAACCCCACATCTGCAACTAGAGCAGCCAACATTAAAAAAAAAATTCCCCTAACTTTACATATTTGGCTTTATTGTAAGGTTTTCTTTTCTTTTTTCTTTTCTTTCCTTCTCTCTCTCCCTCAACTCCCTCTCTCTCTTTCTTTCTTTCCAAAATCCTGGAGCTAAATTAAAACGGGGGAGGGGGGTAAGAAACCCTCACTGCTAAATAATCTGTAACATCCTTCTTTCTGTCACGTTCACACACATATGGACCCATGTGCTATTTATGTCACGTGTGTGCATTCCTCTTGCACGTGTTAGGTGTGCATGAGAGCCTCTGGGTACAGAATTCCTTTCTAAGAATCAGCAACGAGGGGCGCCTGGGAGGTTCGGTCGGTTGAGCACCCGACTTTGGTTCAGGTCATGATCTCGCAGTTTGTGAGTTCAAGCCCTGCGTCGGGCTCTGTGCCGACAGCCCAGAGCCTGGAGCCTGCTTTGGATTCTGTGTCGCCCTCTCTCTCTGCCCCTCCCCTGCTCATGCTCTGTCTCTGTCTCAAAAACAAATAAAACATTAAAAAAAAATTTTTTTTTAAAGAATCAGCAACGAACCTGTAGCCTGCTTGCCTTTTATTTTTAAGCGTGTGCTCAGAGATGACCATGTTTAAGTGCAGCATTCGTGAGTCTGAATAACCTTCGGCAGCTGAAGGCTAAGAAATTCACCCGTCCGGGGAAAGCCTCTTCCCAAATGCTGGAGGGCCAGCACCTGTGACCGGAGGGTCCTGGGAAGTGGAGGGTTGTGGGAATAGCGCCACCTTGTGGTTCCTGCCGTCACTTGCCGGAGCAGGGCCTGCCTGGTCCCAGAGCTAAGTGCTGGCTCCTACGGGGACCAAACTCCTGGAAATGGGGGTTCTCAATTTATTGGAAATGGGGGTTCTCAATTTATTGGGAAGGGGCGGGTGTTAGAGTCCAGGCTGCCCCCCAGCAGCAGGCCCAGCCGCCTCGCTTGGCAGCCCTTCTCCGAAAGCTGCCACACTGCCAAGGCCAGGGAGGGCTACCAGGCAGGGTGTGTGGTTGTTGGGAGGTGTGCCTCGTGGGACAGTGTCTGCGTCCAGAAAAGGAGGGCAGAGCCCGAGAGGAGAGGGGACAGATTTCACAACTGACGTGTGTGAGGCCGAGGTGTGAAGACTGTACACCAGAAGGTACACAGAGGGAGGGCAAGAAACTCAGGACACGTGTGAGGACAAGAGGACGCTGCCCCTCACCTTGACCTCACCCTGACCCCAGTCCGGGGGTCCTGAGTGAGCCCTCCCGCACTCCCTGTCCTCCCAGCCCTGGCACAGGGTGGCAGGGAAGATAAAACGAAATGTAAGGGACTTCGCCCAGTGCCTGGCACGTGGAAAGTCCTCAAAGCTTCCCACGTTTGTCCCCACCCTCTTCCACTCAGTGGACTAGACACGGGGTAACAGCCAGGAGCTGAATTGACCAGCATCAGAGCTGACCGCCCTGTGCAGCTCTGTCCCGCACAGATACACCACCTGCCGTGGATGCAAGCCCCGTCCTTGATCTAACATTTTCTAGTCGTCGCCTTGAAAAAAGTCGAAAGAAACAGGTGCAATTACTTTCCATAACATATTTCATTTAACCCAATATATCAATAGCTTGTCGTTTCACCATGTAATTAAAATAAAAATCAGGGATGCCCGGGTGGCTCAGTCGGTTAAGCATCCGACTTCCATTCAGGTCATGATCTCTCAGTTTGCAAGTTTGAGCCCCACGTGGGTTGGGCTCTGTGCTGACAGCTGGGAGCCTGGAGCTCGTGTCAGATTCTGTCTCCTGCTCTCTCTGCCCCTTCCCTGCTCACACTCTGTCTCTCTCAAAAATAAATAAATGTTAAACAAAATTTTAAATAAAAATCAGTAGGGAGATATTTTATCCACCCCCCCTCCCCGCCCCCGTCCCTGTACTAAAGCCTTTGAAATTCGGTGTTTATTTGACACTGGTATCCTACCACAGGCCCTATTCTTTTTTTTTTTTTTTAATTTTTTTTAATGTTTATTTATTTTTGAGACAGAGCATGAACAGGGGAGGGTCAGAGAGAGAGGGAGACACAGAATTCGAAGCAGGCTCCAGGCTCTGAGCTGTCAGCACAGAGCCCGACGCGGGGCTTGAACTCACGGACCATGAGATCATGACCTGAGCCGAAGTCGGATGCTTAACCGACTGAGCCACCCAGGCGCCCCCCACAGGCCTTATTCTTAAGGACATCTGGGGTCTCTTCTGTGTCACTGAGTCACCTATGTACCCTGTGGCCCAGCGCAAATCACTCCCTAATGCGGGTCTTACTGTCCTTTCCTATGGGATATGGGGCTGGACTGCTGATCTCTGATGCTTCTTCCTGAAGGGAAGCTTTACGATCGCCAAACGAGGCCTAACCATGCCTTGCCCTGCTCTGCCTGCCTCAGGGGTTGTTGAGATGCTCCGTTCAGGGCAAGCCTGTGAGAGCTCGCGGACACACAGCAAATGCTTTCCAGTGAGAGGGAAGCCCCTTATTCCTGTCATGTCTGCCCGTCCCTGCTTCCGGAGGATTTCCAGAAGCCGCCCCGACTTCTCTGCCCAGACTCCAGAGCTCCAGATGTCGCTGACTGCAGCTCCCATAAAGGATTCCCTGGCCTTGTTCCTGGGCCTCTTCCCTCTTTCTGGGCTCCTCTCACGTGTTGAGCAAGACAGAGTCTGGGCTCTGCCGGAGCACCCTGAAAGCAGGCCTCCTTCGGTGCTGTGGAGAAACCGTGTGAGGCTGAAGTCTGAACCCCGTAAGGGTCTTGGATCAGGCAGGCGTATGCCCTCCACGAGGGCCCCAGCTCTCCCAGTGACAGAACTCAAGACTCAGTTTACGACTGATCTGCACCTGCATGCAACAGTGCCCCCGCCTTCTGGCCAGAGGGACATTCTTCCCAGCACAAACGTCTCCGTATCTCACTCCCTCTGTACTTTAGGACCGATTAAGTTGGAGAATTGGAGACCATCAGTCAATCCCTGCAGTTTCTCAATGGGGAAACTGAGGCGCAGAGAGGGGGAATGTTGCCAGGTCATGGAACTAGTCAGTGGCAGTCTCTAGACTCCCATCCTGGGCTCTCCCGTCCCCCCCCCCCCCCCCGCACCCCTCTCTACCACCAAACTACGTAGCCTGCGTCCATCCACTGCATTTGCTGGCAGCTCTGGATCTGTCGTGGACAGCCTTGGAGAAAACCACTCAAGCTCAGAAGCCCCTGGGGGTTTGACTTGGGGTCTGCTGGATGCGGTGGGGGGTGCAGAAAACAAGGCCCTGGGTGAGCCGGAGCCCTTCAGTCCCACACCCAGCTGTTTACGCTCCAGCCATCTTCCCCATACACGGTCTCCCCTGGCTGGCCGCCTGGAGCCGCCTCCAGCCAGCCACTCTCCCTCTCCCCTCCAGGCCTTGGTCCCCAGGCCGCTCCCCACTGCCTCTCTATGCGTGGCCTGCTCTTACCCCCAGAGACCAGCCCACACATCACGTGCTTCATTCACCCTGTTTCCCACGGTCACCCTGTTATGGCCACCACCAAAGTCCTGTTCCGCTTCTCCATGCACATCCAGGGCCTGGCACAGTGTAATGATGGAGGTGTAAACGAGGTCCTGGACTCTGGAATGTTCCCATTCCAGACTGGAACAACACAGAAGTAGCCTTCTCCGCCACCTCCCCCAGTGCTCCTGGACAATGCTTCCCTCCCTTCTTTCCCCAAGTGCCCTTTCCCTGCAGGAAAGTGTCCCAGTGGGCCTAAGCAGGTGGCCTGACATTCCCCCTTGGCCTAACCAGGTGGGACCTGGGAGGTCTCTGACAGCCCCTGTCAGTCACCAGTGCCCAGTCTTGGTTCCTCCTGGAAGCTTGTATGCGCTGGCACTCTGCAAGTGCCCAGGAGGTGGCGCCAAAGTGCTGAAGAAGGGCCTGGTGGGCTCCCCTCCTCAGGGCCAGAGCCTGCCTTAGGTTCTGTTGTTGTGACAGGGTCCTGCCCTCCAATGGCTCCCTGACAGTGAAGGCCAGGAAGGTTTTGCTCATTACAGGGGCCCCGTGCTCCCTCAGGCTGGGCTCTGGGCCACTCTTTGTACCCCAGCCCCTGACCGGTCTGTGTGGGGAATGGGGGACAGAATGTCATGCAAGGAGTGACATCGTCCGTGTACTTCCTATGCTGGGATTTCCCATCACCACAAAGATGTCCGTGTCTTGGACTGGGAGCTGGCAGAGAACTTGACCATTATTAGGAGCTGGCATGCCTGAAATGGGTTACAAGTGTATGGGGACATTGACTCTCGGGGTCCTGGCCCCGGGGGTGGCTGGTGGAACCAGGTGGGTGGGACCCCTTGAGCCAGTTGCCTGTGGCAAGAAGCAGCCTCATTCATTGCACAATTATTATTATTATTTTCTACACAGGTATATCCGCTTTCCAAAAGTTCACGTTATATCACTCTGCTTGATGTGAGACCTATGTTGATATCGTTTTCGCCCACTGCAAGAGACCCAAAGAGGATTTGGGCTTTTAAGAAAAGAGGCAAGAAGCAAAAATAGCGTTCAGCATTCGTTTTGCAGCGAGCCATTACAGAGGCAGTGGGTACCCCAAGCAGAGAGATCAGCCTTGCCAAGCTCCTTCCCCGGGAACCTGCTCAGCATCTCCACACCAAGCTGCCACAGCTTTGAACTGTGTCTGTGAGCATCTGTGTTTTATCTGGGTGTATTTTGTGTATCCACTAGTGAGATATGTCCTAAGGTATAAGAGAGGTTATTTGGGGGGCCTGAGAGGTTATTTTTCGGGCCTGCACGTGTAAATTAATGATAATGGCTTCTTTGCCTTACACCATTTTGGCTTGTGAAAGGTTTCATAGGAACGTTCTACGATTGGACAGCAAACCTGTATTTACTTGGAATGAACGTGATTGGGAAGCACTTATCTTCGGCTCTGCTGTCCAGTAGGGACGCTAACCACTAGCCGCAGGTGACTATTTAAATTTAAATGACTTACAATTTTAAAAAATTCGAAGTCCACACCTGCCACATTTCAGGCACTCAGTGGCCATACTGTGGCTAGCAGCTCCCATATCAGACGACATAGAAACGAGTATTTCCATCATCGCAGAAAGTTCTGTTGGATAACGCTAATCTAGAACTTACTCTAACCTCTTCGGGACAGGGTGTGGTCTAGAATTTCAGAAAGCTTTTGACTCTAGTGCACTACCTTCTACTGCTGTGGTTGTTGCAACAGGGGATAGAGAAATGGAGTCAGACAGACCCAGGACTCACCCCTGACTTTGCCATTTACTAGTTTTGTGGGCCTGGAGAAGTCACTTCGCCTCTGTCAGCCTCCGTTTTCTCATCTATGCAATGCGGACAGTATCACCCCACGGCCCTGGTTACTGGGAGGATTAAATGAGGTAGGGCAGGTGAGTCACCAGAGGCAATGCCTGGCATGCAGTTTTATGGCCTGACCACCCCAGCCTGATTCCGTCCTCTTGCATCCACTCAACCCACAAAAGCCCTTATCTCTGGTCTCTACTATGTTCAGACCTGTGTCGGGTCCCGAGGTTTATTCAAAGGGAGCACCGGGCTTAATTCTAGAAGGAGATTGCAATCTAGGTGAGAGGGCAAGATAAGTGCATGAAGCAACCTGAACGCAATTCTTAGGCAATACACAGGGCAGCGCGTTGTGCGGCGATACAGGGCCCAACGGGAAAGGCATTTGTAGGGCAGGAGGTTTATGTGACAGGCCTCGTAGAGGGAGGGGTGAGAAGAGATCTGGTCTGCAAGGTAGCATCGGGTGGGACGGGCAGAGCTGATTGGAGAATGGTGCCGGGGCAGAGGAACAGCATGAGCGAAGGCAGAAGCCGAGGTGGGTAAAGGAGTGGCCTGGGTTAACGTGCGGGCGGTGAGGGGCAGCTGAGCCGAGTTTTTTGTGAGGGGGAGGTTTTTGTGAGGGGGAGCCAGGAGGGTTTGCTAAGAAAATCACGCAGCTCTTGGAAGCCTGGCTGAGTTGCTTGAGTCTGATGAAGCAGGTGGTTCCTGGGCAGGTGGGGCTTTGCACTGAGAACCAGGCAGAGGCTGAGGAAGCCTGTGCTGCCAGCATCAGGAGGAGGGCCTGTGAGGGAGTCAAGGTGACTGTCAGGGAGCTGTGACAGCAGGGACCTGTACTGAAGGCCCTTCACATACGTGTTCACCAGAAAGGGCACTCAGTTGGCTTGTACCAGTAGTCCAGGTGGCCGTGGGCAGAGGGTGGGTAGTGAGAGGAGGCAGGATGGAGGAAATGCATTCACAGCATATCCAGATCTGAGCCCCAGCCCCTCAGGCAGCTGAGAAAAAGAACAGGGTGAGGGCTGAGACGGGATGTAGCAGTGAGCGCAGGCGGGAGGGGACTCCAGACTGGACTAGGTGTCTGAGAAGCAGGGCTGGGTACAGATTCACAGGGCAGAAGCCCCTCTCCCTATGTGCACGTGCCCGTAGCCCCCCCCACACAAGTGCATGCGTACAGCCCCCAACTTACATGTGCATGTTCATCATACCCAGAGACCCTTAAGGAAACATGCATATGCACATTTATGCAAATACATGTGTATGCACACATGCAGGCAAACATCAACACACATGTGTATATACACGTGTGCTCCTCCTGATCCGGCCTCTGCTGGGGCTGGAGCTGGGGCTGGCATTGGGTTCACAGCAACCAGGCCGGGAAGAATCTGTCCTGCCTGGGCACTGAGACCATGTCTGATGGAGGCTTCTCCAGCCTCCGCTTGTAAACACTATTTATTTTGGAAAGCAACTTCTCTACTTTCAAATAAAAAGTTGGGACATGTGGTATTGGATTTCCCTGATCTGACACTGACCTAGAAAAATGTGCTGGCGGGAACAGAAACTGCGTTGCCCCACTGTGCTGGCAGAGGCTCAAGTGCGTTTTGTTCTTCTTGGCCTTGACTGCAAAGGTTAAGGTGCAAGCCAGGGGGTAGCGCCATCTCCTTGTCCAAGCAGCGTTCTTTCTACTTCCTTCTACAGGGCTCGGGGTGGCTGAGGCCTGGGGGCCTCCTGCAGGCCTGTGTGCTCAGGAGCAGGCTGGCAGGGTAAATCAGAGGTGGCTCTGGAGGGCCAGCGTCCAGAGAGTAAGCAGCTACAGCCCATGCAAAACAAGTATGGGGCCCAGCTAGGGGGGAGTCCCCAGAGTCGTCATCAGGGGAATGGGAAATGCAGCTTCAGTTCTGGATGAGGGTTTTTTTTTAATGTTTATGTTTTTATTTTATTTTATATTTGAGAGAGAGAGAGAGAGTGAGAGAGAAAGAGCGCAAGCAGGGGAGGGGCAGAAAGAGGGAGACACAGAATCTGAAGCAGGCTCCAGGCTCTGAGCTGTCAGCACAGAGCCCGATCTCATGAGCTGTGAGATCGTGACCTGAGCTGAAGTCAGACGCTTAACCGACTGAGCCGCCCAGGTGCCTCTGGATGAGGTTTGAAGCAGGCTCCTGTTCCTTGAAGGAGAACAGGCTTCCAGGACACAGAGCAGCCAGGCCTGTCTGGTGAAGGTCATGGTCTGCTACAGGCCTGTGGGGGGTGTGGATACTACTGGTATAGAGTCCAAGGCAGGAGCCCCGTATCGGGAACATGGACACCCACAGTCCCTTTAGGGGTGCAAAGTCCTCATCTGATTGGCATCAAAGGAGGCTCAAGGAGGAATATGCAATCCATTGCCCCACAGAACCCCTCAGAATCCCTCAGCTGGTGACTTAATTCTGTCCCTGTTGAGACCAGGCTTCCCATTCTGCCCGTTTTCCTCATGGCCTCTTGTGAGGATAAAATGAGATCAGAAATGTAACACGCCCAGCCAGGGCCGGTGACACAGGAAGTGCTCGGTAAATCCGAGATCAAATCCTGGCTTTACCACTCACTCGCTGTGTAGACTAGGGCAGACTACACACCTGTGCCTTCACTCCCTCATCTATAGAAGGCAGGGAATAATAAAACATACCTCACGGAGCTGTCGGGGATCCGATGAGTTAATACACATAAGGCACTGTGAATAGTGCCTGGCTCTTAGTAAGCACGATTAAGTGTTTACTATGAATTAAATGTTATTCTTAGTAAGCTACTCATGTATTCATTCACTTATTCATTCAGCAAGTATTTATTGAGGGCCTGCTATGTGTCAGAATACCGTTCAGGCACTGGGAATACAAGGGTGAATAAGAGACAAACCCTGTGGTAGGTAGAATGATGTCTCCCCACCCCCCCCCCCCATCCCCCGGACATCCACGTTCTAATCCCAGAATGCGTACATAGTCTGTGCTACATGCAGAGGGGAGTTAAGGTTTCGAATTAGCTGGCCAGAAGATAGGGAGATTTTCTTGGGTAATCAGGGGGCGGGTGCTCAACGTAATCATGAGGGTCCTTCTGAGTAGAGGAGGAAGATGAGAGGCAGAGGCAAACGTGTGAGGGCGAAGCGGGGGTCAGAGTGATGTGATTTCGGGCTTTGAAGATGGAAGAGGGCCGCGAGCCAAGGAGTGTGTGTGGCCTGTGGAAGCTGGGAAAGGGAAGGAGCTGAATTCCCCCCGCTGGAGCCTCCAGAAAAGAATGCAACTCTGCCCCTGATTTTGGCCAGTGAGCCCTCCGCCCTCCAGAACTGTAGGAAAATAAGTCTTTGTTGTTTTAAGCCAGTAAATTTGTGGGAATTTGTGACAGCAGCCATAGGATACTAACATAAACCCTTCCTCTGGGAGCTTACATTCGCGTAGGGGGAGATAGATAATAAGGAAATAAACATGGTGTGTGGGACGGGCAATTGCTCTCCTTTCTGTGGGGTGGTGAGCCAGGCTGCTGAGCTCAGATGTAGCAGCAGAGAGGAGGGGGCAGGACAGGCTGGGTGGAGCTCGCCAGTCGGCCGTCCCCCCAGCCATCGGCACCCCCCACGGGTCATGCCCCTCCTTTCCATCTCAGTGCTCCTGGGCTCTGGTGGGATGCACAGCTTGAGCTCCGGGCTCCTGCTGGGGAGGGGCAGGTGTGCAGAGTCAGGTGCAGGGGTGGGTGGGGCTGCTGCCAGAAGTCTGGGCCAACGAGCTTGCCCCCAGGAGGCCTGCTGGTGAGGCCAGGAGAAGGATGAGAATGATGAGAATATGGATTTGTCAGAGCGAGGGAGGGAGAGCCAGCTGCCTCTGCGAGAGCCTCTCCAGGTTTTTGTGGTGCAAGCTCTTGACTGAGCTTAATGAGCGGCACCTAGAATCAGCTCTAGGTAGTTTCGTTGGAAACATCTTCGCCGCAGGCATTTTCACTGCATTACTAATCAACCGTAAGGCAGTTTTGCAGTAAAAGATAAAATAACTGGCTGGCTGGTTACATTCCCCCATTGATGAATCCACTGCCTTTGGCAGAGTCGACGTATTGAATGAAGCTAGTTGTCAGTTGGGTTTTATTTCTCCATGGACACAATTCTCACTTTTATGTTACAGTAGACCCTGCTCTCCACTTTTTGCGCTCCAGGGTTTCTGTTACCTGTGGCCAACCGCGTTCTGGAAGCAGATGATCCTCCTTCCGACATAGGGCCAGAAGGTCAATAGCAGCCCACCGGGTCACGCTGCCTAGGTCATTCACCGCACTTCATCTCATCACGTAGGCGTCTTATCATCTCCCATCAGCACAGGAAGAAGGGTGAGTACGGGACAATAAGATATTTTGAGAAACACACATTCACATAACCTTTATTACAGCATAGTGTTATAGTTGTTCTATTTTATTATTGCTAATCTCTGACTGTGCCTAACTTATAAGTTAAACTTTATCCTAGGTGCGTATGTCTAGGAAAAAACAGAACATCCAGGGGTTCAGTACCCTAGGGGGTCTTGGACTGTGGTCCCTCGGGGCCAAGGGGGGACTGCGGTAGGTAAATGTCAGCTAGCCTTTACAGTGGTCTTACAGCGACCGGTAGGTGGGCCGTCTTAAGACGGTGGATGGTAACAACTACAGAGATCACTTTGATAGAAGATCCGGTGATAAAGCTTCCTGGAGGCGTGAAATAGAAAGTAAAAGGCCAGACTGCACGCTACACTCTGCAGGACAGTGAAAACGTACCAGTCCCCACAATAGCAAAGCTCACTTACAAGTGTGTTAGAGCCTTAGCCTTTCTTCCCCATGCCCAGAACGAGCAGCCCAGAACCATGCACAACACGATGCAAGCGTGTATCCTCGTGCTTGGAAAACTGAAACCTCTCTTAATGAAGGAAGAAATTAATAATGAATTGTATTAATTTTTTTCATGTTTCACTATATCCTTAAATTTTTTTTAATGTTTATTCGTTTTTGAGAGAGAGAGAGAGAGAGAGAGAGAGAGAGAGAGAGAGAACGAGCGGGGGAGGGGCAAAGAGAGAGGGAGACACAGAATCTGAAGCAGGCTCCAGGCTCTGAGCTGTCGGCACAGAGCCCAACGTGGGGCTTGATCCCACAGACCATGAGATCATGACCTGAACCGAAGTCGGATGCTCAACCGACCTAGCCACCCAGGTGCCCTTCATTATATCCTTTTCGGTGTCCCTCTTTTAGATTTCATTATTTTATCTTCATAGCAGAATTGCCTTCCAGCAAACTAATTTTGTGGCAAGGATGTTCATGGCAAAATGCCAGACACGCCGAGAAATCCTCCCTTTAGGAGGCTATAAAACACCACTTGGACTTGACTTTCATCTCGCCCAGCTGCTTACCAAAGCCTTCCTCTTTCATCTTCGAGGGCTTTAATTGGCAGGTCTGAGCCCAGAGAACTACCTCGGGAGGTGGCGGAGGCCTGGCTTGAAGTCGGCCTCCCCAGCCCCTCCCTGTTCAAGTCACTGAAGTCTGCTCCAACCCAGAGCTTACGCAGAGCAGGTCTTGAGGAGCAGGTGCCTACCACCAGTTGGGGGGCTGCTACTCAGCTGTAGACTTTGGATGGATGGTGCCTTGTGGCCTATGTTCAGGAATTCACGTAGTGCACTGCTCAAGGGTGTTACACCTAAGGGGCATCTTCCACATGGTAGATTCACACTTATGTGAGTGCATGCTGGATGGCACAGGGACTCCGGGTCGCCAGATAGGTATCAGGGAAGAGTTATCTTTGACCTCAACTCACGATGGCACTTGGGCCTGTGCATGAGCTTGGCATACGTGTGTGCATCCTATAATGCCTGCGCTCTAGCTGCCCTTTAGTGCCTGACTCACAGGCCCCTGAGACTTTGAACCTGACATGGTTGCCTCACAGGGGGTGGGTGGGGAGGAGCGGGGTTTCCTGTGTCCCCAAGTGTGCCCCTGTGTTGTGTGTGCATGGAGCCAGTGCTGCTGTTTAGCAGGCAGAGTTTAGGTTGTTCAGAGATCTACTCACTCGACCTTTCTTTTAACCTGAGGAAGGGGCATCTTTTCCTAATTTGCGTGAAGGTGTCCCATGGGCCATGCAGGCCCTGCCCTGGTTCACAGAGACGCAGCCTTTGCAGCCGCCGTCTGTGCAGTGAGGCCTCACCCTCCATGTCCCTGTGTAACGTTTCAGTTCTCAAGTAGCTCCCGCCTTGCTCCCCGGGTCAGCCTTGACCTGGACCCTGATTCCACTCATCTCTGTCTCTTAACCCCGACACTGGACCCAGAACCCTGCCCCTGCCTGGTGTCCACAGTGCCTCAGCTCACTACCTGCAACTCACCTGCCCTGCAGAGGCCTCGGCCAGGGCCAAAGGCAGTGTCCGCACCGTCACGGATGAGCCGAACATGGGAGTTGAGAAAATACTTCTGAAGCTAGACCTAGGGAAGGGGTAGAGTGCAAACCAGGAGAGCCTTTCGGGGGAGGAACTGGGCAACGTGGATGCACGTCTTTTGGGACCGTGATGCTGCTCTAGGGAATTTGCGCTTCAGAGAGTATCCACGATGTGTGCACAGATTTTGCCAAAGGTATTAGTTGAAGCATTGTCTGTGTTAGCAGCAGTTGAAAATAACCCAAAAGTCTATCAGGAGAAGGAGTGACTGAATCATAGATTGTCCTTGACTTAACACACACAGGAGCGTTCCCAGAAATCCATCCAAATGTCAAATGTTTGAAACTGGGACAGTAGCTTATTTTGAAAAACTAACAGTAGCTTTTAAAGTTTATTTATTTATGAAAGAGAGAGAGCTCATATGCCAGCAGGGGAAGGGACAGAGTGCAAGGGAGAGGAAGAATCCCAAGCAGGCTCTGAGCTGTCAGCACAGAGCCTCTATAAGACAAACTGCAAGATCATGACTTGAACCAAAATCCAGAGTCAGACGCTTAATCAGTTAAGCCACCCAGGTGCCCCTAAGCTTTATAAAGTTGGAAATGATGTTAATATCCACGATTCCTCTCCTCCACCACTATTTTAAAAACATTATCAAATCACTGAACATGCCTAACTGATTAGACACAATCTTGAATAACATGTGTCTGAGTTGGGGTTTCCCCAAAAGCAACACCTGAGACAAAAATTTGAGTGCAGGCAGGTGGGAAGTCAGGCTGCAGGACACGGAAGCAGTAAATGCTGAGGGGCGATGGTGAGGCACTCGTTGGGTCTGTTATGGTATGCCTCCAGATTTTGTATGTTTTTCCCTGAATCTCGTTCTTTTCTTTAACCAATGAACCTACAGGCGGCAAGCCAATCCAAAGGGTGTTCATTTGAGAATAAAGATTCCCCACATGGTTTCTGATCTTTGTCACAGTTTAGTGATTAGGTGTCAACCTTTCTACTTTCCACGGCTCTTTATAAAATAGTAAGCATCGAATGCAATCTCCAAGTAAGTGCACAAGAAACAGCACCAATGGCCAACACTTATAAAAACATACTCTCATGTTCACTTTAGCCTCATTGCAATGGTATGGGGGTAGATACCATGATGGCTATTGGTAGTTTATAGATAAAGAAGTGGAGGCCCAGGGAGGTTAAGTAACTTGCTCGCGGACACACAGCCATTAGGCAGCAAATGTTGGCAGTCTTGCTCCAGAATGCTTGCTCCTAATCAGCCTATATGGCAATGCCTGGGCAACTGCTAGGAACAGTTGCTTAGCTGATTGGTAGAAGTCTGAACGTGGCATATGAAATGGAGTTGAGGGGGTGTTAGTATTAACGTACAAAAATATAAGTTTTCAAATTTAAATATATCAACACCAGGGCAGTACCAAATGGTTTATGGCTGTAGCCGGTAGAAATCTTAGTCTATTAACTTGGGTGGGCTAGAAACATACATCTCATTATTTCCAGTGCCTGAGATGAGTTTTATTTTAGACATATCTCACTAAATGGGGGAAAATAATCCCAATAAGTGCACGGGCTGCCTTGACCCCTCTCCCGGGGCCGGGGAAGGTGTATGGTGACGTATGTTGGTTGAAGTGGGATGGCGGTAAGGGTCGCAAAGAGAGGGCCTCCTTGCCATTTGTTACTGGGTCCCTTGTCCACACCAGCTCCTCCATCCTGAGTCCCTCTGGGTGCACTGGCTCTGTGGCAGTGAAAGGGCATCTCTCGAATGCCCTTGACGACCCTGAAAGCAAAGCCTGTTTCCTTCTGCTTTCTGAGATCAGCCCCTGTGTCTGTGTGTGACACTGTCCTTTCCCTCACCCACCCCTACATGAGGGGACTCTGCCCGGGAGAGGGAGGGGACAATGTAGTGCAGTAGACCCTGCTCCTGTCCTAGCCTCTCTCTTTCTCTTTTTCTCCCATCGAAGAAGTTTTTTTTGGTGTTTGTTTTTGTTTTCCTTTCAAGAGTGAGAAAAACAGCTCCGTCCAGCGACTCTAGCTCCACATCGGGTGTATTCTCCATCGCCAATTCCTTTCTGTTGCTGCTGTTTTGGTTTTTTATTGTTGAATAACAAGCTACCCTATAAATTGGTGGTATAAAACGTACATTTTAATTTGGTCTAGAGTTGCCAGATGAACTATGGTGAATATGTTACCTGTGTATATTTTATCCTTAAGTGTTAAAAAATTAAAATTTATCTTCAAATACTATATGTATAAAGCTTAATCCCAGTTAAATTTGGATTTTAGGTAATGTACTTTTTTTTTTTTAGTATAAGTATATCCCATGCAATACTGGGGACATACTTACACTAAAAAATTACTTGTTTTTGATCTGAAATTCAAATTTAACCAGATGTCCTATCTTTTTATTTGCTGAATCCAGCAACCCTATTTTGGTCACTGTTTTGTGGGTCAGGAATTTGAGCAGGGATTGGAAGGGGTAAAGGATACCCTTCCATGTTGGGTCTTCACATCCATGTCTGGTGCAAGGGTGCTTCCCAGCCTCACACTCTCTCTTCACATGAAGTCTCATCCTCCAAGGCTTTTCCATGAAGTTGGGGATTCTCACACAATGGCGGCCTCAGGATAGTCAGCCTTCTTACTAGGAGGCTCTGAGACCTGGCTCCAGAAACAGGAAACAATTGCTGTCAGTCTCTTCAGCCTTGGGTATCACAACCGGTACGACATCACCTCTGCCTTACTCTACTGGCAGAATCACAAAACCCGCCTGGCTTCACCAGGAGGGGACATAGACCCTGCTTCTTCATGGGAGCCGTGGCAAGGGATCTATAGTCATCTGTAATCTGCAGTCATCTGTACTCTGCCGCCTCAAAGCTTGAATGCCGTCTGTGTTTCTTACACGGTCCATTTGCTGAGGCAATGATACCAGCTCAGTTCAACAGCTGTCTGATTGGAGGAAGGGTCTCAGAAAAGGAGGACATTCAGAAGGGTAGAGGAAACTTGGTTAGTATTTCAATAGGTCATCCCACCATACAACCAAAAAACTTGATAGGGTCGGATATTACATACAGATGATCCCTGACTTACAGTGGTTCTACTTACGAGTTTGTGTGTGTGTGTGTGTGTGTGTGTGTGTGTGTGTGTGTTTAAGTAAGCTTCACTCCCAGCAAGGAGCCCCATGCAGAGCTTAAACTCGTGACCCTGAGATCAAGACTTGAGCCATCCACGTGCCCCTCCACTTAGGATTTTTTTTTAACTTTACATCGGTGTGAAAGTGACACACATGCAGTAGAAACAGTCATCTGAATTGTGAATTTTGATCTGTTCCTGGGCTAGCGATATGATGAACCTGAAGCTTCCAGTCAACCACACCATCACAGGGTTTAACAACCGATACCCTCACAACCCTTCTGTGGTCATACAACTGTTCTGGTTTTCGCTTTCAGTACTGTGTTCAATATGTTACGCTAGGTAGTCAACACTTCATTATAAAATAGGGTTGGTATCAGACGATTTTGCCCAACTGTAGGCTAATGTTCTGAGCACGTTTGGGGTAGGCTAGGCAAGGCTATGATAGGTTGGTTAGGTGAATAGGCATATCTCTTTTTATTGTGCTTTGCTTTATTGCACTTCGTGGATACAGTGTTTGTTTTTTTTAAACAAATTGAAGGTTTGTGTTAGCCCCACACCATGCAAGTTGATTGGCACCATTTTTCCAACAGGATTTGCTCACTTCTTGTGTGTGCCTCACAATTTTAGTAATTCTCATAATATTTTAAGCTTTTTCATTATTTATTATGGTGATCCATGATCAGTGATCTCTGATGGTACCATTGTAGTTGTTTCGGGGTATTGTGAACCGTGTTCATATAAGGTGGTGAACTTAATTGTTGTATATGTTCTGACTGTTCCACTGACTGGCCGTCCTCCCATCTCTCTCCCTCTCCCTGGACCTCCCTATTCCCTGAGATGCAAGAATATTGAAATTAGCCCAGTTAGTAACCCTACCATGGCCTCTAGGTTTCAAGTGAAAGGAAGAGTCACATACCTTTTTTTTTAGAGACAGAGAGAAACAGAGACAGAGAGAGTGCATGAGCTGGCAAGGGACAGAAGGAGAGAGAGAGAGACAGAGAGAGAAAATATCCCAAGCAGGCTCCACATACAGAGCAGAGCCTGATGTGAGGCTTGACCCCATGATCTTGGAATCATGACCTGAGCTGAAATCAAGAGTTGGATGCTCAACCAACTGAGCCACCCAGGCACCCTGTCTCTCACCTTAAATCAGAAGTTGGAAATGATTAAGCTTAGTAAGGAAGCTGAGCTCGGCCAATAGCTAGACCTCTCACACCGAACAGTTAGCCAAGTTATAAATGAAAAAGAAAAGTTCTTGAAGGATATTAAAAGTGCTATTCCAGTGAAAACACAAATAATAAGAAAGTTAAAAAGCCTTATTGCTGATATGGAGAAAGTTTTAGTGGTCTGGGTAGAGAATCAAACCAACTACACCATTCCCTTGAGCCAAAGCCTAATCCAGAGCACGGACCTAACTCTCTTCGATTCTAGAAAGGCTGAGTGTGGTGAGGAAACTGCAGAAGAAAAGTTTGAGGCTAGCAGAGGTTGGTTCATGAGGTTTAAGGGAAGAGGCCATCTCTGTAACATAAAGGCACAAGGTAAAGCAGCAAGTGCTTATATAGAAGTTGCACTGAGTTGTCCAGAAGATCTAACTAAAAGAATTAATGAAGGTAGCTACACTAAATTACAGATTTTTAATGTAGACCTAACAGCCTTCTACTGGAAGAAGATATCATCTGGGACTTCCATAGCTAGAGAAGAGAAGTCAGTGCCTGGCATCAAAGCTTTAAAGGACAGACTGACTCTCTTGTTAGAGTCAAATGCAGCTGGTGACTCTGAGTTAAAGCCATTGTTCATGGAACATTCTGAAAATCCTGGGGCCCTTTGGAATTGTGTGCAATCTACTGTGCCTGTGCTCGATCAATAGAACAACAAAGCCTGGATGACAGCACATCTGTTTACAACATGATTTATGAATATTTTAAGTCCACTGAATATTTAATATTTGAGACCTGCTCAGAAAAAGAGATTCCTTTCAAAATATTACTGCTCATTGACAATGCACCTGGTCACCCAAGAGCTCTGATGGAGATGTACAACAAGACTCACATTTTCATGCCTGTAACACAATATCCATTCTGCAGCCCATGGATCCAAAAGTAATTTTGACTTTCAAGTCTTATTATTTAAGAAACATATTTTGTAAGGCTGTAGTTGCCATAGATTGTGATTCCTCTGATAGATTTGGGCAAAGTCAGTTGAACACCTTCTGGAAAGGATTCACCATTCTAGATGCCATTAAGAATATTCGTGATTCATGGGAAGAGAACAAAATATCAACAATCACAAGAGTTTGGAAGAAGATGATTTGGGCCCTCATGGATGACTTTTGAGGAGGGACTTTAGTGGAGGAAGTAACCGCAGACCTGGCAGGAAAAGCAAGAGAATGAGAATTCGAAGTGGAGCCTGAAGATGGAACTGAATGGCTACAATCTCATGATAAAACTTGAACAGATGAGGAGTTGCTTCCTGAGGAGAAAAAAAAAAAGGATTTTCTTGAGATGGAATCTACTCCTGGTGCAGAGGCTGTGAAGACTGTTGAAATGACAACAGAAGATTTGGAATGTTACATAAGCTTAGTTGATAAGGCAGAAGCAGAGTTTGAGAGGATTAATTCCAATTTTGAGAGAAGTTCTACTGTGGGTAAAATGCCATCAAATAGCATTGTGTGTTACAGAGAGATCATTCATGAAAGGAAGAGTCAATTGATGCAGGAAACTTCAATGTTGTTTTATTCTAAGAAATCGCTACAGCCAGCCCAACCTTCAGCAACCCAGCAACCTGATCAGTCAGTAGCCATCAACACTGAGACAAGACAGTCCACCAGCAAAAAGATTACGACTCCCAGAAAGCTCAAATGATGGTTGGCATTTTTTAGCAAGAAATTATTTTGTAATGCTTATTTGTTTGAGAGAGAGAGAGAGAGAGAGAGAGAGAGCAGGCGAGCATGTGCAAAAGTAGGGGAGGGGTAGGGAGAGAGAGAATCCCAAGCAGGCTCTGCACTGTCTGTGCAGAGACCAATGTAGGGCTCAAACTCACAAACTACAAGATCATGATCTGAGCCAAAACCAAGAGTCAGACAGTCAACCAAGTGAGCCACTCAGGCGCCCCAAGAAATTATTTATTTATTTATTAAAAAAATTTTTTTTAACATTTATTTATTTTGGAGGGAGAGAGAGACAGCAGGAGCAGGGGAGGGACAGAGAGAGAGGGAGACAGAATCCAAAGCAGGTTCCAGGTTCTGAGCTATCAGCACAGAGCCCAAAGTGGGTCTCGAACTCACGAACCGTGAGATCATGACCTGAGCCAAAATCAGACGCTTAACCGACTGAGCCACTCAGGTGCCCCCACAAGAAATTATTTTTAAATTAAGATATGTACAGAGCTTTTTTTTTTTTTACACAATGCTATTGCATACTTAATAAACTATAGTATTGGTGGAAACATAACTTTTATACGCACCGGGAAACCAAAAAATTCATTCGACTCACTTTATTGTGATATTCGCTTTCTTGGGGTGGTCTGGAACTAAACCCACAGTATATCCAATGTGTGCCTGCATTTTTGACTCACAATATTTCAACTTAGGATGGGTGTATTAGGATGTAACCCCATGGTAGGTCAAGGAATATATGTAATGACTCAGAAAGATATTCATAAAATGTTAGGTGTAAAAATCAGGTTACAACAATGTGTTTACAGTATGATGTTTAAAAAAAATGTTACCATATAAATATTGGATAACTATATGCAATAATATTGCATTATTATTATTGCATATTAATTATATGCAATAATATTGCATTATTATTATTGCATATTAATTATATGCAATAATATTAGTAGTTTATCTGCAAAAGGTGTGATTCTGGCAGATTTTAAGCTTTCTGCTTATGTGTGTTTTTGGTATTTTATAAAATGAACATATGTTGCTTTTATTTTAGGAGTAAAAAGGTTATCATAAAACAAAACATAATCCATTGTCCTCTGAATTATTCACCAGTTTGTTATTTGTATAAATTCTGTTGAGCATGTACCTGTTACTATTCTTCTAGTCTTTGCGGATTCCGCCATGGACAAGCCAGACGAGGTCTTCCAGAAAGCTTTTGGAGAGGGCATGTCACCAACACCTTGATTTTGGACTTCTAGCTTCCAGAATTTCGGAGAATAAATTCCTGTCGCTTTAAGTCACCCAGGTTGTGATAATTTGTTATGTTACCTCTAGGACACGAATCTATCCCCTTTATTCCTTGAATCTTATTAGCCAATGATGTAGATTTCCATTTTGGAAATAGGCAGTCTATTCGTCTCCCATCTAAAGG
Source organism: Puma concolor (assembly GCF_028749965.1). Classification (NCBI taxonomy): domain Eukaryota; kingdom Metazoa; phylum Chordata; class Mammalia; order Carnivora; family Felidae; genus Puma; species Puma concolor. Next base: position 47,423,065 of record NC_141676.1, on the reverse strand, counting down.
TGGGGAAACTGAATTTCTGTTTAAATCTGTAGCTCATTCCAGACTCCACAAAGTGTGGCTTCTGTAGCAAAACCAGGAGTCAAACCCTCGTCTCTCTCCCCTCCAGGTTTAGGTTCTCCCCGTGATTCCCCAGCTTATAGACTGGGTTTCCAGCAGGTTTCTTAAAAGTTTTTTTTTTTTTAATTCCAGTGAGTTAAAATACAGAATAGTATTAGTTTCAGGTGTACAATATAGTGATTCAGTACTTCCATACAGCATCTGGTGCTCATCACAAGTGCCCTCCTTAATCCCCATCACCTATCCACCCATTCCCCCACTCACCGCCCTTCTGGTGACCATCAGTTTGTTCTCTAAAATTAAGAGTGTGTGTCTAGGTTTGCTTCTCTCTCTCTCTCTTTTTTCCCTTTGCTCATTTGTTTCCTAAATTCCACATATGAGTGAAATTACGTGGTATTTGTCCAGCAGTTCCTAGTAAGTCTCATGCATCTGTTTCTAAGATCATTGTTACCCTCCCTTCGCTGCAGTGACAAAACACCAGCCCCTGGAGACCTTTCCCTAGTAGGAGCTCCTCCTCTTGGCTAATGAAAAGGGAAGTGTCCTTGCATTAAGGCTGGCCCTGTTTTAAGATCAATGAGTCCCAGCTGGGACGAATGGACTGAGACAGCTGTTTCCAGGTGTGTTGGCTGCCATTTATATCTGCAGTAGCTGATAGGCCCTCTGTCTCATTGTATCGAGGCCAGGGTGTACCCCTCACTCAGGAAACCACAGCCCCTCTGACAAGGAGAAGAGAGGCCTGCCATTGCTTTCCTTTCTTTCTTCTTTCTTCAGGCTTTAAAATGAATACATGCTTTTTGAAGAAACATATCAGAAACGATAAAGGACAAAACAAACAACAAGAATTACTTATATAATCACCAGCTATTTACTATCTCTACATACCCAGAAGGAAAAAAGTCTATATATATACATCCGGTTGTGTTGCATGTACAGACGCATTCAACAGAATGCATTCGACGCATTCACACAGAACAAATTCAAGTGTGTTTAAAAATAAACATTTATCTATAGACTCTTTGCTCATGGAGAAATCAGGCCACCGGAACAGCTTTTGTACTCTATCCTAAGCGTTTCCCCAGGTTGTTAAAAATTCTTGGTAAATACCATTCTTAATGGTCACATACTAGTCTAGCGAGTGCATCACCACTTATTAATCATGTATTATCTGTTACTAAGCATTCAGATTCTAGTTTTTCATTAACTTAAAAAAAACACTGTTATGAGCATCCTTGATATGTCTTTGTGTACATTTCTGATTATGCCCTTGACATGAACTTACTGGGTCCAAGGTTATAGACATAACTTTTTTATAGCTTTGCTGAGGTATGATTTACACAACATAAAATTCACCCACGGTAAGCGTATAATTCAGTGATTTTTAGTAAACGTAGACAATCATGCAACCATGCCTACGGTTCAGTTTTAGAACATCTTTATCACCCCAGAACATTTCCTCCTATTCCTTTGCTGTCAAACTCCCATTCGAGCCCCAGACAATACCGATCTGCTTTCTAGCTGTAGAACTGCCTTTTCTAGACATTTCCAATAAACAGAATCACACAATATATATTCTTTATTGCATAGTTCCTTTCCCTTAGCATACTGTTTTTGTGGTGTGGTGATGTAGCATGAGTCAGGACTGAGTTCCTTTTTATTGCTGAACAGTATCTTGTATGGATGGACCACATTTTGTTTATCCATTTACCTGTTGATAGAAATTTGGGTTGTTTCCAGTTTTTGCTACGAATATTTGCTTATAAGTCTTTGTGTGGACGTTTTCACTTCTCTTGGGGAGATACCTAGGAGTCGGTCGTATGGCAAGTTCATATTTAATTTTTTAAGAAACCAAAGTATCTGCCACATTTTACATTCCCACCAGTGGTTTATGAAGGTGACACTTCTGTCACATCCTGGTCGACACTTGCCATTTCAATTTTAGCCCTTCTAATAGGCGTATATTGGTGTAGTTTTGTGGCTTGAATTCACATTTTCCTAACGACTGTGATGATTGGCCATTTGTGTATCTTCTTTGGAGAAATAGAAAAGATTCTATTCAAACCTTTTGCTCATTTTTAATTGGGTTATGTGTCTACTTCTTGTTCTCCATATATTCTGGAAACCTGTCCTTTATCAGATCTATGATTTTCAAATCTTTCTCCTGGTCTGGAGCTTGTCTTTCCTATTTGGTTAATGATGTTTGTTGAAGAACAAGAGTTCTGAGTTTTGATAAAGTCCAATTTATCTTTCTTTGGGCATCCCCTTTTTTGGTGACTTGTCTCAGAAAGGTTTGCCTAGCATAAGTTCACAAAGGTTTTCTCCTATGTTTTCCTGTCAAAGTTTTTTCGAATATGATTTGAAAATGATTTTTAGTTTTTCATTTTGGATGTAAATCATGGAATATAAAAAATCAGAAAATATAGATAAGCAAACGGAAGAAAATACAGATCCCTCATAATCCCACCACTCAGACATAAACCACTACCAAAATTTTGTTACATACGTCTGTATTGGTTATCTATTGCTGCGTAACAAATTATCCCCAAAACGTAATAGCTTAAAACAGCTCACATTTATCATCTCAAAGTTTTTGGGGGTCAGGGATCTGGGAGTACTTTTCTGGGTGCTTTGTCTCAGGATCAGTCATAAGGCTGGGATCAAGGTGTCAGTGGGGCAGTTACCTCAAGACCTGACTGGGAGAGAATGTGTCTCCAAGCTCACGTGCAGGCTGTGGTCAGGCTTCCAGTCCTCGCTGGCTACTGGTGGGGGACACCACTTCCTTGCCATATGAGTCTCTCCATAGGGTGACTGGCAACATGACAGCCGGCTTCCCTGAGGGCAAGAGAAAGAGAGGGGGGACTCAAATAGAAGTCACAGTCTTTGTGTAATCTAGTCTTGAAAGCAACATTCCATCATTTTGTGCCTTGTTCTGTTCATAGAGGTGAGTCACTAGGTCTAGCCCCCTCTGAGGGGAGGGGATTATATGAACACATAAATACCAGGAAGTGGGGATCATCAGGGACCATCTTGGAAGGCTGCCACATTGTCCTTCGAAGTTTTTCTTATGAACTAAGTGGCGAATCCTTCCCTGTGGAACATACGGATGCAGGAGATCCTTTCTAGACTCTACTGGGTTGGAGTCTCCATAGGTGGGAACTGCCTCTCTCTGTAAGGCTTTTAAAAACTCCACAGCGGGGCGCCTGGGTGGCTCAGTCAGTTGGGCGTCCTACTTCAGCTCGGGTCACGATCTCGTGGTCCATGAGTTCGAGCCCTGTGTCAGGCTCTGGGATGATGGCTCAGAGCCTGGAGCCTGCTTCTGATTCTGTGTCTCCCTATCTCTCTGCCCCTCCCCCGTTCATGCTCTGTCTCTCTCTGTCTCAAAAATAAATAAACGTTAAAAAAAAATTTAAAAATAAAAACTCCACAGGTCATTCTAATGGAGCCAGGGTTAAGGGTCACTGGCAAATTTGGGGGGAGCCTGGGTGGCTCAGTTGGTTGTGTGTGTGACTTTGGCTCAGATCATGATCTCACGGTTCGTGGGTTCAAGTCCTTCTGTCGGGCTCTGTGCAGACAGCTCAGAGCCTGGAGCCTGCTTTGGGTTCTGTGTCTCCCTCTTTCTTTGCCTATACCCCATTCACACTCTGACCTCTCTCTCTCTCTCTCTCAAAAATAAAATTAAAAAAAAAATTAAAAACATTTAAATGTAATTGGATATGTCCCCATATGGATTCCAACGATGCATATTGCTCGGCAATATTTTTCCCCTCAAATAGACTTGAAGGTCAGTGTGGCCTTGGTTTCCAGTGTGAGGTGGCCATACTCTTCCTCTACTCCTCAGGGCACCGTGTTTGAGGGTTCCTTTGCAGGCATAGCCCCGGCAATCTGGCCCGGTAATCATGACCTTTCCTTCTGGGGGCTTCAGAGTAGCCAAGTGGGTGGCAGAGGCAGCCTGTCCCCGTGTTTGGCTCCAGAGAGGCTCCAACATCAATCCGTCAGCCCAGAGGACACTTTTAGATGCAAGTCTGCTGGTGTGGGGACTTTATGAGAACAGGAGTCCCTGGCTGTGAAATTGCTGGCATTTCATGATGTGAGAGAAGATTTACGAGCTCCTTGCTGCGCTGGCTCTAAATCCTGGCCCAGCGATTATGCAGCCAAGCCTGTGAGACAGGCAGGATGTGAGGAGGTAGCAGGTGGGAGACAGGGGAAGCTACCACCCCACTGTGCCCAGGGCCCCTGGCCCCAGCCACGCACCCGGCGGCGGAGGGGGAGGGTACTCTGCTCAAGGTTCCTTCTGCCATATCACACTCCGGGGAGGAGTTGCCCAGTAGTCATTAGTGAGCAAACGGGCATGTAGGATTGTGCGAGGTCGTGGGCTCAGAATGGAAGGGGTTTCAAAGAGCTACATCTGGTTCTTAACACCTGCCCTGCTAAGAGGTCATTCTGCTTCTGCTTGATATTGATCCTTACCACGCTGTGCACAGGAGACACCTGGCCCACACTCTCTCATAACCCTATTTAATTTTTTTTTTATAATTCTGCTGAATATATATTTTGGGTTTTTTATGTTTAGTTTTTTAGTTTTTTGTTATTTGTCTTCCCCACTAAAATGTAAGCTCCCTGACAGCAGGAACCTTGCATGTCTGGCACTCAAGTTATTGCTGGACCTTAAGACATATATATTGACAGAGCAAATGAATGAATAAGTATTTGGATACCTCCAGGGGCGGGGAACTCACTACCTTACACGCCAGCCTGTCCCGTGTCTGGATGGCTCTTGACTGTTGGCTTTTCCTCAGCTTCCTGCCATTTACCTCCATGTGGCCTTCCTTCACTGTCCACAGTTGTAAAGCCCCTCCGAACAAGCCCACCCCTCTCCCCCATTGGAGCTGTCCAGAAGTTTGAAAACAGTGCCCACCCACCTGCTTCCCAGGATGAATGTTACGTTACCGTATCTTTTGGCTGTCCCTCATGTGTCAGAGCCATCCTAGTTACCCTCCTCTGAAGGGCTCTAGGGGGTCACTGCCCCTCAGTACGTTAGGCTAACTTGACATTTTGCAGATTTTGAGAGCCCTCTCCCCCCCGAAACATTTAGATCACTTCTTCATGCTCTAGGTTTTTAGGTAGGAAAATAGTCAGTGGGTTTAACTGAGGATTGATGCTTTTAACCCATCCTCATTCTGCTTCTTTGCCCCAATTTTTCAGTAAACAGCAGCTAAAAGTAGGGGCCCCTGGATTTGGGGGGCCGAATGGCTCTATTGGTTTTGCTGCTCCATAACTCTTAGGACCAGGATGTGGGTGTGGGAAGTGGCACTGAAGGCAGCCTGTGCTGTGTGGCCCCAACCAGCAGAGGAGGGGATCAGCCCTCTGATCTTCCAAGGCAGTGCTCACCCGGGGGCAGGATGGGGGAGTGGGGAGCTCAGACCCTAGGAGATGCTACCAGAATCTGAGGTGAAGGGCTATAGCCTTTGAAAATGGACATACAGTTTTCTTGTTATTCTCATCATTTAACTGACAAGTCAAAGCTCAACAGTTTCATTGCCTGGTGGGAGGACAAAACTAAGCATGCAAGTGTCATCGGGGAACTCGCTCAGCTCCCCAGGTTTGAATCGGCCTCACCACACTGGTGTCCAGCTTAATAGGCCCACCCTGACTTCCTTCCTCCCCTGGTAGCTGCCCCTTCCAGACCCAGGTGCAAGACCCCAAGTGTACAACAGGAACGATCCCCACTCTGATGCCTGGTGGGGTGCTCTGAGGAGCCCAGGAGGGAACCACTCGGAGAGGCTTGATAAACCAGCAGGTGCCCAGGAGGGGAAGGGCTGGTGACTGCCTCAGGGCTTCTGGCTCACATCAGCCACTGCTCTGGCCTGGGTCTCAGGTTGTCCCCAGTTCCTCGAGATGGGCCTGAGGCTCGAGCATTTGAAGTACATAAGATGTCTGGATATTATTTCGCAGGTGACAAGGAGCGGAGGATGGGTCGCTTGGATACGCTGCTCAATGATGGTTTCATTCATTCGTTGATCCATTCACTCGTGCAGTTAACCCATGCTCTGGGTCCCCTGCAGCCAGACCCGGTGCTGGTTTCTTCTCTCCTCCTTCCCTCTTCTAGCAGCCCCATCTCCTACCCTAAGCAATTTGAAGATATATCTAAATAAAACATTCAACAATAAAAACGAAGGGCCTAGAAAAAGACAGTTGTGTACAAATGCTACTTCATTATACGGAAACGTTTGAAATGATAAAGTACCCAAATAAGAGTTTTGTAGAAAAGTCCACATTCTTCTCAATCTCCAGTCTAATAAAATGCCCCCGAGTCATCTCCCGTTGCAAGAGTATGCACTGCAGTGTCATTCTGAAAATCATGGCTTGGCATTTTATAGGGAGGACAGGGGTTTGGGCAACAATTTCATTAAAGAAAAGAACCGAAGGGGTTTCAACATCCACAGAATGCTGGTTGGGCTGCTGGGACTCAGGTAACTATCAAAGCCACTTAGAAAGAGCAGGTGACTTAGAATCACATGCTGTCACAAAACAAACACCGAACGAAAACTTCACAGGCTGGTTGTTTGGGGCTTAGGAAGACCTGCCTCTCCTGTCCCAAGGAAGAGAAAAGCCCCTGGGTAAGTGAGGTGTCCGTTCTGGCAGATGCGAGGGGTGGGTGAGAGCCCTTTCTCCGGCACCCACAGCTCCTACTGCTCACCTGCTCCATGGGTAAAGGCATGGCCCACACAGAAGTAAGGTCAAAGGTTATCTGGGAGATGCTGACCGCTATTCCTGCTCTTAACCGGTGCCCACAGCCAGCGCATCAGACATCTGATGAACAAGCTTGGGGACCATGGTCCACCAGTTTACCAGCTCTCACTGGCCTCTGGATCCTGATTTAGGAAGAAACCTGATGGTCCCTCAGTCTCCCCACTCCTGACATGGGCGGTTACACAGTGATGAACCCTGGGAAGCTCATAGCAGCCGCTGCTGTGTAAACAATGAGAGGTTCAGAGTGTTCTGAGGGCCCTCGCGCTGTTCCAGCAGGTCGGTGTCACTGAGCCTGTGAAATACGAGGCCCAGGAGGTGAGGAAGATGGGAGCACATTGTGCCCGCCGCCCTGGTGCTGGGGGTGAGGGCCACACCGTGTACCCTGGCTTTGCAGCTTGCTGTTTCCCTCGCTGCCAGCCAAGGTCAGCGGTTTCACCCCTGGTACCATTTATAGCTTTATCGTGGCACCGAGGGCCACAGTGCCTCCCTCCTCTGGTCTATTTCAGTCCGAGCCTCCGAGTCAAGAGGAAAGGGAGCCGACAATTGTGTGCAGCTGGAGCCCTCCTGGCAGATGTGTGAGCACACGGACTCGGCTCCGCTCGGATGCCACCTGCCACGAATGGCCGCGTGCTTTGGGTGCTGACTTTCTAATCTTGCTAAGACTCACTGCCCCCTTCTCTAAATTGGGGATTAAAAGGACCTACCACACAGGGTTGTCGTTCAACTGAACTATATGTAAAAACAGAGCATAGAGCTTGGCACAGAACATGTGCTTGGTCAGTGAGAGTGTCCTTCTTCCCCCAGTGGGTCCTTCCTGGTGTGGGCAGCCCAGGACAGTCTGGGAGAAGCTGCCTTCTCCTGCAGTCCTGGGAGCCACAGCTGGGCCACTTGTTAGCTGGGCTTCCAGAACTTTTCATGTCTTTTTATGCCAGAGGGAACAGGGGCTCCTTGAGGCCCTCTTTGCACCCAGCCTTGATGAGGCTGCGGAACCAATCTTCCGTAATGTATCACAGGTAAGATATCGACCGTAGTCTAGAAGTAACTGCTCTGGGGCTATAGATTCTCCCCAAGTTCTCTTTCAATGTTTGTGCACGCCAGGGCTGGGGCTCCCAGACTCTGTTCACTGATAAACAATTGCAGGAACCTCAGCTTTTATTCTAAATGACCAGCTGCTTGGTCATTTAGATGTGGGACCCTGCAGTCATTTGCCCAGAAGGACCATTTTGGAAAAAAGGTCTCATGTTTCCAAGACCACAGGGTCTTATTGACCACCCCTTCCCCTGGGTCCCCATCACGTGCATGTGTACGTACACACACACACACACACACACGCATGCACACAATGCACATCTGCACACACATGCATACACACATGCACATATACACACGTATGCACACACACACACACACACACACACACACACACACACACTCCCCGGCTTCTCAGTCCGTGAAATTCCTAGCTCCAGTTCTTTGATCACTGGACTCTTGTTCTTGTTTGCCTGGTTTTGGTTTTATTGGTCCTGCAGGTTTGGGGGTAAATTGTCTTTTCTCCTTTTGAAAGTAAACAACGTATAAATGAATCCATGTGGAAGTCCCCCGAAACACGAACTTGTGTTGCCAAGTTAGCTAGTTCCTGTGCTGGTCTCAGATTCAAGCTTTTCTGGTGATCTCTGTTTATTGAAGAGCTTCTGGAGATTACAGTAGGTTAAAATATACTTGTTACTCTTTGCACTTATGTGTTCTAATCAGGATTCCTCACTATGGTGCAATCCATACAAAACAGAAATAAGTCAGATTTCTTTCCTCTTGCCTGCAGCTGAGGGGCATCATCACTGATTTTGTTTTTGTGTGTGTTTCTCAAGTAACCTTCTTTTTTTTTCCAATATATGAAATTTATTGTCACATTGGTTTCCATACTCAAGTAACCTTCTTGTTACTATGATCTATGTCATAGATGAACTTATCATTGTAGTAAGTAAATATTATATTTACTTACAAAATTGAATGCCTCATAAAATTTATGAAATACGTTTATACAAATTATTTTAAAGTACATTACTGTGGGTGTATATTGTCAGTGTAGGCTAACTGCTGTAACCAACAACCCGCAACGTCAATGTCTTAATGTATGTCAGCATACAAGGTGGGTCAGCAGGGATACTATTCCACTGTCATTCAGGGACCCTGACTTGTTGCCCCACGGGCTCCAACTTCCTGTGGGTCTTTGCAGTCCTGTTCACTTAGCTCATGCATGGCAGATATATGAACCTGTTGGGGATTCTGTGGCCAGGCCCGTAAGTGGGTTTGTATGGGGCAGGTCTGCAATTATGCCCCTCACTTTATCACTTCTGCTTCTACCTTATTGGCCAGAACTCAACTGCGTGGTCATGCATAGGACGCGTGTGTCTAGTAAGAAGAAAAGATGAATAATTGGTGAGGAGTGGCAGTGTCTGCTGTAAATATATAACCTCACCCAAGATGAGTTCCATCAAAGAGCCCATGGTAGGTGGAATGATGGCCTCCTAAAGACGTCCACGTCCTAATCCCCAGAACCTGTGAATATGTTACCTTCCTTACCAAAGGGACTTTGCAGATATGATTAAGAACCTTGAGATGGGGAGATTTTCCTGGACAATCTGGTGGGTCCAATGTAATCAGAAGGGTCTTTATAAGTGGAAGAGTGGGTCGGGAGGGTCAGAGAGAGAGATTTGAAGTGGCTGTGCTATTGGCTTTGAAAATGGAGGAAGGGGCCATGGGGTCTAGAATGCAGACAGCTTCTAGAAGCTGGCTAAGGGAGGGAACGGCATCTCCCCTAGGCCCTCCAGAAGGAAAACAGCCCTGCAGACACCTTGATTTTAGGCTTCTGACCTCCAGGACTGTCAGAATAACTTTGTGTTGTTTTCAGCCACTAAGTTTGTGGCAATTTGTGAAAGAGCAAGAGGGAGTAAACACAGAGCTCATTCTACCTTGTCTCCCTACCATGTGCCTGACCCATAGTAGGTTCACTTGGGGCATTTTCACATAGCCTTCGATGGGGAGCAAAGCAACCCCCTGAAGCAGGAACTGCAATCATCAAGGAGAGCAGGCTGTGTGCTCAAGGTTGAGAGAACCTTGTTGTGGAGCCGAGGTAAGGAAGGGCCTGGGCTTCCAAGAGGGCAGGGTGGCCTGGGAGCAGCAGAGGGAGAAGCAAACCTGTTCCTTTCCTCGCTCCTGCTCCTCTCGGGGTGGGGACTGGGGTGGCTTCGCAGAAAGACGTGGTGGTGTCAGGGGAGCCAAGCTTCCATTCTGGGGAGGAAGCTGAGGGGCATGGGAGTGAAGGGCTCGCCGAGGTAGAAGGGGCTCTGGAGTCAGACTGCCAGGGTTCAAATCCAACCTCATTCCCCTTCCTGCTATCCAGCTGTATAAACTTGCGTGCTTCCTTATTGTTGCTGTGGAAGAAACTACCCCAAACTTCACGGCGTAAAGCTCCCACTGTGTTACGTGCATGCCTTCTATGCATTGGACAGGGCGCAGTGAGGGCAGCTTGTCTCTGACTTATAATTTCTGGGCCTCAAGGGAGAAGATTCAAAGGCTGGGATGACTCAACAGCTGGGCGGTAGAATCATCTGGAGGTTGATAGGGGCTGCCTGTCAGCTGGGTCCTAGTGGGAGTAGGCAGCCGGGACACCCCCACGGGGCCTCGCAGCATGTCCTAGGGTTCCTCAGAGCACGGCAACCTCGCACAGAAGTTAGGACTTCAAAGCAAGTGCCCCAGCTCATAAAGTACCTGTAGCTTCTTTTATGATCTTGCCTTGGAAGTCACGTGGTGTCACTCCTGCTGCCTTCTATTCGCTTGTAATCCAATCACAGGCCGGCCTGGATTCAAGAGGGGAATTACATTCTGCCCCTTGACGGGAGGGTGGCAAGGTTCTAGCAGAGCATACCTGATGGCAGATATCGCTGCAGCCACCTTTGGAAAATATGATCTGGCAAAGCTGGCCATTTGTTTACTTTCTCTGAGATTTGGTTTCCTCAGCCGTAAGATGGTAGTAATTACTAACACTGTCATACAGGTTAACACATCGAACGCCTTTGGCACAGTGCCTGGCACATGCTAATATTAAAAGAGAGCAGGGGCGCCTGGGTGGTGCGGTCGGTTAAGTGTCTGACTCTTGCTCTCGGTTCAGGTCGTGATCCTACAGTTGGTGAGTTTGAGCCCCGCATCGGGCTTTGTGCAGATGGCGTGAATTCTGCTTGGGATTCTGTCTCTCCTTCTCTCTCTCAACATAAATAAAGAAACTTAAAAAGAATTAGAGAGGGGCACCTGGGTGGCTCAGTTCGTTAAGCATCCGACTTCGGCTCAGGTCACGATCTCACGGTCCGTGAGTTTGAGCCCCGCGTCGGGCTCTGGGCTGATGGCTCAGAGCCTGGAGCCTGCTTCTGATTCTGTGTCTCCCTCTCTCTCTGACCCTCCCCCATTCATGCTCTGTCTCCCTCTGTCTCAAAAATAAATAAACGTTAAAAAAAAAAAAGAATTAGAGAGAGAGCACAGAGACGAGGTCTGTTCTTTCTCATGATTGTATCCATAGCGTCCCACCCAGTGCCTGGCCTGGGAATGAGCCTGAGGGGATTGTGCCAGATTGGGGACCATCTGCCAGTTCCTTGGTTAGCTATTGCTATGTGACAAATCACCCCAAAACTTAGTAGCTTAAAACTAGCCATTTTACTTGCTTGTGGTTCTGTGGGTCAAAAATTCAGGCTGGGCTCAGCTCAGTGGCACTTCTCCTGGTCTTACCTGGGATCATTCATGTCGCTGTTGACTAAGGTTGACTAATCCAAGAAAGGTTAGTCACAGAGCTGGAAATTAGTGGCAACTGTCAGCCAGAGTGCCTCGGTTCTCCTCTAGTGGCCTTTCCAGCAGGCTGCCTCAGGCCATTTGCATCACGGTCTCGGGCTTCCAACTGAAGCCCACAGAGCAAGCCCGACTTCCCAAGTGCTTCTGAAAGCTCTGCTCATGTCTCATTTGTTAATTTCCCATAGGGCAGGGCAGGGCAGGGCAGGGCAGGGCAGGGCAGGTCACATGGCCAAGCCTGGATTTAAGGGATGGAAAGATAAACACCACCTTGTACTGGTGGGGCAGCCAAGTCGGACTGGGAAGTGCATGGCTAGGAGGAACTATTACGGCCACCTTTGCAAACAATCTACCACAGTCAGTACCGAGATGCAGAATAGCAGTTGGAAGGAGGCTGGAGCCTCAGTCAGCACGAGGAGGTGGCAGGGAGAAGTGCTGAGCACATGTGACAGTTGACCCCACATGGAGCACACTTGTGTCAGCAAGGAGACTCTGCTTCACCTTCTGCCTTAAACCTCAGGGAACCCCATCATCTCACGTGACAGGATGCCCAGAGGCTGGCCACACTCCGGCTTGGCTCAAATGGCAACTCAACAGGTCATCTGTCCCTGGTCCTATGCACGTACTCCCTGCCTTCCTCCGCGAGGGCTTTGCCTTTTAGGCTCGCAGTATGGTGGCTACAGCAATTCCTGGAGTCAACTCCAGGCACAGGAAGAAGGAAAAATGGAACCTTTCTCAGAAACAGCCCAGTAGCCTCTCCTTACTGCTCTTTGGCCAGGCTCCTTACTGCTCTTTGGCCCAGCCAAGAGGGTGGGATTACCATGGTTGGCCATTATTAGTTCCCTAGGTCTGCTGAAACAAGGTGGTGCAAGCCTGGCAGTTTTAAAGCAACAGAAATGTATTATCTCACGGGCTAGAAGTCTGAAGTCAAGAGAGCAGCAGGACTCTGTTCCCTTTGGACTGTAGGGGAATCCTTCCCTGCCTCTTCCTGGCTTCTGGTGGTTTGCCTGCCATCCTTGGCATTCCTTGGCCTGTAGACGCATCATTCCAAACCTCTGTCTTCGTGTGGCTTTCTCCCTGTGTCTCCTCACATCATTTTCCTCTGTGCACGTCTCTTCAAATTTCCCCCTTTTTATAAGGACACCGGTCACACTGTATGACGATCTACCCTAATGACCTCATTTTAGCTTCATGATCTCTGTAAAGACCTGATTTCCAAATAGGTCACATTCTAAGGTAGTAGAGGTTAGGACATCAATACATCTTTTTAAGGGACTATGACCCATAATGTTGGCTTAGAAGACGAATCATCTGAAGTGGAAATGAGGCTAGGAGTGAGCCACAATGACCCCTACAGCCTTCATGTCAGTGAATGAGTGAATGAATGAACATGATGCATAGGGCTTCACGTGCAGTCAAGTGATAGCTTCGTGGTGAGGCTTGGAGCATAATTTTAGCCGTAGAACTCATTGAGGATATTTGGGCACTTGTGCCTTCTGCTTATGACAGATTGTTGATCACAGTTGTGATTTATCTCTGGCTGCGTCTTTAGTCAGGAACGTAACCCCTTACGGAGACCAAATGCTGTTCCTCTGAGAAATTTTGACAAACCACATTATGACATGGTTTCCAGGAACGCATCATGGTGGAAAAGTCCAGCCTGCTTATACAGACACTCAGCAAGGACCCAGGAGCACCCCCTTGTACACACAAGCCCTTGTCACCAGGGCAACTGCAGGACAACAGCCAGTTGCCTAGCAACATGGCCTCCCACACACCCACCTTCAGGGGTGGGGGTGGGGAGGTCAGGAATGGGGAGGAGGCTCCAGGGAGCTCTCTCCCCTTTCAGGCAGCTCTCTGTGGGTAGAACAATTGGGTTTCACTGGGGGAGGGAGAGGGCACTTCTGGAGACCTGGCTGGCAAAGCACCCTGAAGTGGCCTTGTTGTTTTAGGATTATGTTTAGGTCTACCCTACTCCCACGCTTCTTAGAAGTCAAACTTAAAATTTTCACCCACCATTGAAAGTCCCAAGCACTACATAATGCAGATTAGGGGTTGTTTGCATGGTAGAGTAGGCGCCAAGTTGCTTCCCTGTGTACTTGGAGGAGGTGGGGGGCTGGGCAGAGTCGGGAATCCTGAGTGCCCTGGGAGGGTCCAGAGTTGAAACTAAAACACCCCCCCCCCTCATAATCTGTTAATTAGAAACTCAACCCAGTAGTTCCTTTAAAAATATGCATCTATCTCCACAGAGAACTAGCAGTCAGTCACTCCTCATTGTTTTTTCCCCACTCTCCTCCATCCCTACACTTTTTTCCCCTTTAAGGAGGACTGGGTTTTTTTTGACTAGTAGAAAGGGAGCGCAGTGAAAACAAAGAAATCAGTTTGTAGTCTGGATGCTTTGAGGAAGTCAGACCCCTGTGGAAGTGGGTGATTGGGGGCTGCTAAGTGCTGGAGCAGAAGGGTTCAGAAAAGGAAGGAGAAAGATGCCAGAAGCCATTGTGCTTCTGCCCAGAGCAGGGACACAGGAAGTCATCTGCCTTTCTGCCCATGGTTGCCCTGGCCAGCCAGAAAAGAGTGATTTCTTTTTCTCCATTAGCAGCACCTTCCCCTGGACTTGTCTCCTCTCCTAGGTAACGGGGTCACCATCCACTCAGGTACCCAGGTGACCCTAGATACCTCCCTTGTCCTAGTTTCTCCTGTGAAAGGGTCATGACTCTTCTAAGTCCTCAACATTGCTCGAATCTTTCTCTTCCTCCCTATCTCCATGACCCAGGTTAGTTCAGACCCTTGTACTCTCTTCCTGTCCCTCTGCCTCTAATTCACCCTCCACTCTGCCCAAGTTGGCCTTGTTGGACATCTGTCCTTTGCCCCTGCAAATCTACTCTGTCCTGCTCTTGGCCCTGGGGGGGGGGCTGACCTGTATGGACATGACAGTGGCCTCCCTTGGCTTCTGGCTTCTGGTTGGTTTTGGCCAATCGGGAGTACCAGCAAGAGGTCAAAAGGGGAGGACAGCGAGGTTGAGGATTTACACCCTGGCCCCCTCACTGTGGAGTCACCCCAACCAAAGGCCACAGCTCCTCTCAGGGATACATTTGCATGACTCTCTAAGCAATGGCACCTGTCCCTCACCCCTTCCTACATCCCAGATGCTGCTTATTCCAGGAAGAACAGTACACCTTGTGGTTTTACTACATGCTTCCCAAACCTTAGTAACCAACCCCGTACCTTAACACTCCTCAAATCATCCTCACTTGAGTGTGGGGTCCCTGGATGGTTCCGTTCTCCTACTTAATAAGCCACAAAGTTTTCCATCAGCCTTTAAAATGAAGTCAAAATTGATGATCTTAGGATTCAAGCTCCTTCATCATCCACCCCCCGTTTACCTTTCCGACCTGGTTCCTGACTTTGGCCTTCACTTACTCTGAGATTCTAATTTCAAGGAGGCCTTGGCATTTAGTCTCAGACATTTGCACCTCTGAGCAAGTTATTCCTTATACCTGAGTTGCTTCTCTTAGCCTCAGGAAAACTTGACTAATTTTTAAAGCCTAGTACAAAGGTATTAGAGGAATACATGGTAAACTCTCAGGAATTATATGATATGAATAAATGAGAATTTTTGAGAACCTCACACTATCTTCCAGTGTCATACAGAGGCATATCATATGACTCAATGCTTACAAAAAAGGATTTCATGCTAACATAACCCCCAGGCGCTATACGGTCCTCTTCCCTAGGTTTCGGGGATAAGTAGCAAGGGGGGAAGTGAGGGGGCTTCCAAGCAGAAATCAGCTCAAGATTGTATAACCCTGATCAAAGCTTGGGAAGGCAACGGCATCTTTCCCAGCAGCCTGTCTCTCATGATCCCTGGATGAATCACCGTGGAAAAAATAGAAGATGTTCTAGGGCGCCAGACATATAATCAGTAGAAAAATCTTTCCCTTCAGGGTGTTCTCATTCAGTAAATATTCCCCTGCTGTCAGATTCCTCAGGAGGGGTGCCTTGGTAGGGGTGAGGCAGGAGCGGGGAGAGGAGGGTCAGTGTAGCCCTGCCCATTGGAGAGGCTACCTGGAGCTGGGGCAGGGGGACTGGCCAGAGAGGGAGCCAGAGGGTCTCCCCTCATTAAGGTGGGACAGCTAACAGAGCGATTCTCCAATCCTTTACTCTGGGTCTGATGAAGAAATAATTTTTTGGAAAGCACATAAGAATCTGATTAGTGGGTCCCTGTGGAAAGGGGGAGCTAAAGAAGAGGAGTTTTGTTTTTTCATTGAATACCTTTTAGCATAAATAGCATGCAGAGGTGTTGTTTTTGAAAAATGCCAAGGAGGTTATCAGTAGGATTTTGGGCTAATTGGTTTTTACTCTTTTTTTTTTTTTCTGTATTAGACAAAACAAAACAAGAAACAAGTAGGGGCGCCTGGGTGGCTCCGTCGGTTGAGCATCCAGCTCTTGGTTTCAGCTCAGGTCATGATCTCATGGTTTGTGGGTTGGAGCCCCACGTGGGCTCTGTGGTGACAGGGCAGAGCCTGCTTGGGATTCTCTCTCTCCCTCCCTCTCTCTCTCCCTTTCTCTCTCTCTCTCTCTGCACCACCCCCAAATAAAACAACAAAAAAAAAGTAAATATTATTAAAAATCAATGCCGTTACTGTACTTCTAAGATTTCTAAGACAGCCGAGTTCAGATATTTTCTCCTTTTAATCTCACACATCAGAGAAATGTCCCAGAGACACTGACCACATATTGACACCCAAATTTCCTCACCTACCTGAAAATAGTGCCAAATCTTAACTCAGACCCTGATTCCCAATTTCTAGTGTAGAAAATATATTCAAAATGTTCATGTCTAGTACAGACATTCACTTTTTCTTTTCCTGAGTACCCTCCCAGACGCTCAGCATACGTTACTTTTTTTTTCCAGGAATCTGAGGGTACAAACAGGCCTCTGTAGGGTTGTGTGAGTATGCTGCTCCCCAAGCGTCAGTGGTCCACTAGGCACTAGGAACACTCTGGGGACACCCACTGTATCCAGACACAGGGCATTGCTCCCCAACTTGCCCCCTGTTACAGATCCTGCTGAGACCTGGCTTCTGTGAGGTTTGCTGGGTTTTGATCCTCTTCTAGAATCTTGTCTTTTCTTTGGAGCTTTATCTTACTCTTCTTGATTAAGCTCCTCTTGAAGGCAGGCCTGTCATTATATTTTGTTATAAGCCAACAAATTCTCCTACTTGTTTAAGAGCATTCAGGTTGGGTTTCTGCTATAATACAAAGGCTCAGAGGTGATATGCTATGCTGAAGCCAGTCCTGCCTCTGCCCCAGGTCTCTGGGCCTAGTGAGGGTCCCAATGTCTCCTCTTCCCTGCTCGTCAGGCCCCAGATGTGACAGGGCCATCCTGCTGCAAGCTCTGCTAAAGACCCCACCATGTATCATCTCTTCTGGCTTCCTATCTGATGGCTGGGGTCCTACTACCCTTGGGCTAACCTTCAGATGACAACTGCCTATCATGTCTTTGACCATATTAGTCTGGCAACCACAGTAGAGTGAGTCTGAGGTGGGAGAGTAGTGGGCTCACCTTGGGGAGCTCCAGTCACAGAGGCTGGAACAGTGAGGCAGGGGCTGACAGGCTCCATCAGTAACATGAGGAAAGAAACAAAGGCACATGCAGATTGATTTCTCAGCTGAAGTTCTGCCTCCTGAAGCATCTCCGTGGGACCAGCAATTCTTGCATAAACAGTTATGCAAGAGAGAGAGGAAGAAGAGGCACAACAACTTGGAAAACCATTGGCTATTATTTCATAAAGGGGTGATGTGCACACCCTATGACCTAACAATTCCACTTCTAGATATAAACCCTGGAGAAATGCATGCACATTTGTACCAGGATACACATACCTAGAATGTTCATGACAGCATTGCGTATAATAGTCGAGACCTGGGGGCGCCTGGATGGCGCAGTCGGTTAAGCGTCCGACTTCAGCCAGGTCACGATCTCGCGCTCCGTGAGTTCGAGCCCCGCGTCGGGCTCTGGGCTGATGGCTCAGAGCCTGGAGCCTGTTTCCGATTCTGTGTCTCCCTCTCTCTCTGCCCCTCCCCCGTTCATGCTCTGTCACTCTCTGTCCCAAAAATAAATAAACGTTGGAAAAAAAAAAAAATAGTCGAGACCTGGAAACAACCCAAATATTCATCAACAGCAGTATTGACAAATAAATATGGCATATCGATGCAGTGGAATACTATACAGCCAGGAAAATGGATACACTGTAGCTACACACAACAGCGAGGATGAATCTGGTAAACGTAACTGAACAAAGGAAGCCAGACACACAAATAACCCAACCATGAGTCTATTCACAAATAGCTCAAAACAAACAAAACTATTTTCTTTAGGGAGGCAAACTCAGGTAACATAATTAAAGAGACAAGGAAGTAGATGCCATAAAAGCCTGAGGGAGGGGTGGGTCTGATCAGATGGGGATATGCAAGGGGCTTCACTGTGCTGGCAGTGTTGCGCTTTTTGATGGGAGTGGCGAGTACGTGGGGGATTGCTTTGTAGTTATTAGAATGTAAAAGGTCCTATGCGCTTTTCTGGATGGGTGTAATTAAAAAATGGAACCAGGAAAGAGCTTCATTCTAAGAGGAGCTTAGATGAGGTTCTCACCCTCTGATGTTCTCTGCTTCAGAGTCCGTCATCATGGTCCCAGAAGAGGGACCTCCTCGCCCTGCTCCTGGATCACCTACCCCCTGGAAATAAGTCCCAAGGCCTCCAGCTCTGGCCGAAGCAATCTCATCCTTGACTAAGTCTGACTCAGCTGCCCCTGACCGCATCTTCTGGGCTCTGGCACTCGCAAGGATATAACTGAGGGTGCTCTGTGGGGAGATAGTCTGTAATACATCTCCTAGATGGAATCTGAATGGAAATCAGAAAAGTGGCACCAGATTGCTGGTGCGCCTCACAGATGTGGAGTGGCCCTGATATGCCTGGGCCTGGGCTGGCATCTGGCATGCTTGTCTCAAGTTTGAATTCTTTCTTCTCCACCGCTCAGGGCCCTGGCATCCATGCCAGCTCTCTGAGTGAGACTGGAAGGTCCCATTTAGCCCAAACACCTTCTCACCAAGATGGTTTCTGAGCATTTGGAGCATTTGTCTCCATGGCACTCGGCAGGCAGCTGGCACAAAGCAGTGCTCAGCGACCATCTGGTGTTAGGGAGCCCGGTGCACCCGGAAGCTGGGACAGAGGGGGCCGCTGTCCCTGAGGAGAGCCTAGAGGCTTGTCTCTGAAGCCCTCGGGAGCTCTGTTCAAGGTGCAGGAGTGCCCTGGTTTGGGGCTTGTGGAATTGGTAAAGCTACACTTGGAAAGATGGCGTTCTGTGGGATGCCGGCCACCTGATGATGTGCTATGCAAACAGAAGCTCCGGCACCTCTCTACCTTTCCGTCTTTTGTCCCCAGCAAGGCAGGGTCAGGAACTTGAACTCCACTTCTTCGCTAAGGATTTGTAGAGGTTGATCAAAGCGTTCAAGGTGGCCAGCGGCTGCCAGGGGATGTTGGTGCCCTGCTGAAGATCTTTAGCAGCGGGTCCCCTGACACGTTCACCCCGGTCCAGTGTGTGCATCTCGGGCAAGGGAACCACATGAACAGAGGCATGGGAAGGTGAAGAGGCATGGAGGGCTTGGCTGCTGCCCTTTTGCCCACTCCCTTGCCTGAAGTTGCCTCTTCCTCCCCTTGGCCTCAGAGGTCGCTGCTCCTGGGCCTGTGAATGCAAAAGCTCAGATCAGGGGCCTTTCACTCAGATGAAGCTGGTAATTTCCTGGGAACAAACATGTTTGGTGAGACCTGGGCTTGGAGAAAGCTCAGAGCAGCCTAGGTAGGCTCCAGTAAAAAGGAGAGATGCAGGGACAGGCAGGAGGAAGTCAGGAAGGAGCCTCTCACTGACTGTGAAGAGAAGCCTTGGTTTGTGGTGCAATGAAATCACCGTATATGGCTTGGGAGGAAATTCTCTACAAGGAGCTGCATGCAAATAGGTCATCAAGTAATGGCAAAAATATGTGTCCAAATGGAGGTGCCTCAGCGGAGTTTCTGTGTCTCCAAGGGCTAAGCAAACTCTAGGAAGCCATAAGGACTCAGAACTTCATGCCACAGAGGATGGGGGAAGGGGATGCTCCCTCTGCCTCCCTGCTCAGCCTGCTGCCTCCTACTTCCCCCCTTCCCCACAGGACCACCCTGAGTCTGACCATCATCCCTATTCCCTGTTGCTGAGATCAGGCAGGCACTCGGAGATTGCCTGAGACACTTTCTGGTGACTAATGCAGTACTTGAACAGGAAACAGACTGAAAAGGGCTTAGGAGGAGCTATAAATAGCCCCTGTCCTAAAAAATCTAACTTGGGAAGAAATGGAATTAACACACTGGAAGGAGAACAAGGAGATCACAGGCTCTAAGCAAGACCAGGACTTCTCCTGGGACATGAGCTTTTCTTCCAGATGGAGCTCCATCTGCCTTGTAGGAGTCAACTCCACCCAGCATACTCAGTTCTGTTTTGGGTCGACCAGCCAACCCAGCCTGTCTGCCAACATGATGCCCTGAATTGTTGGTGGTTCTGGGGATCAAGCCCTATAGGGAGTATGTGAGGGTATGTTTGTGTATAAATGGGGGTCACTGAGGTTCGAGGCTCAAGGACAGTGAATGATCCCATTTGTTGGGGAAATAGAATTTAAAAAGTACCAGGAATATAGTTTATGCATGCCTTGGTTTCCCCGTGTCCACCAAGCTACCTCAAACTTCTCCTACCTTAACCCAGTGAAGGGCAGGGGGAATAAGTTAAGAGAGCTAGTCTCAGATCGAATGGTGGGTCAGCAGACTGGCCAGCCAAGACAGCCATTTGCTGAGTAACTTGGAGTAGACACTCAACTTCACTAAGACTTTTTTCTTTTCTCTAAGACTCAGAGGTTGATCTAGTTCAGAGGACCTCAAATCTTTCCTTTTACTTTTTTCAAAGCCGCATAACATTTCTCCAAAGGAAATCACCAGAGAACAAAACTGGCTGATTTAGGTGGGGACATCACACTTAGACACACCCACTCCCCTCGTAGTAGCTGCTGAGAAGCCACCAGAGAACCCCAGGGCTTTACAGAGCCCGATTTGAAAACCACAAGACTGGGGCACTTGACAAGAAAGGCTGGCCACCTAAAAGCTACTTCTCACAGTCCTTTTCTCCTTACCTCCATGTAGAGGCTGAAAAGTTAAAATAATGAAAAGTATTAGCAGGCAATGGAGATTTAAAGGCACTAGTAAAAACAAAGGAAGGGTTTATGTCTTATAACCCTCAGCAAACTTCTTAATATCCTCATTAGATGCTGTAATAGATCACAGAAACAGCCACAATTCTCCACTCCTCCTATTATTCACATGCTCTGTGAATTTATAGACCCTCTCACCAAGACACAGAATCGACTTCCCCACCCTTTGGATATGCACTGGCCTTGAGATTTGCTTTGAACAGTATTTAGAGGAGGTGATAGCATGCCAGTTCCAAGCCTGTTAAGAAGACTGTTGAACCCCTGATGCTGCTTTGAGAACAGCCTGGGTTCGCCTGGGGAATGAGAGATCAGGTAGAGAGAGCTGGGTTGACCCAGCTGAGGCCACCCCAGGGCAGCCAGCCCCTCGCCAACTGACTGAAGTCACATAAACAACAGACTCATGAGAAATAATACAGGTGGCTGGGGTTTTTTAAAATAATTTTTTAATGTAATGTTTATTTATTTTGAGAGAGAGAGAGAGAGAGAGAGAGAGAGAGAGAGAGAGAGAACGCAAGCAGGGAGAGGCAGAGAGAGAGAGGGAGACAGAATCTGAAACAGGCTCCAGGCTCTGAGCTGTCAGCACAGAGCCCGACGCAGGACTTGAACCCACAAACTGTGAGATCATGACCTGAGCCGAAGTCAGATGCTCAACCTACTGAGCCACCCAGGTGCCCCTGTTTTTTTTTTTACAATTAGTTAATTTTTTGAAAGAGAGAGAGAGCACGAGCAGGGAGAGAGGGGGAGAGAGAAAGAGAGAGAGAGAGAGAGAGAGAATCTTAAACCGGCTCGATGCTCAGCAGGGAGCCCAATGCAGGGCTCGATCCCATGACCCTGGGATCATGACCAGATCCGGGATCAAGAGTCAGACGCTCAACCAACTGAGTCACCCAGGCGCCCCACGTGGTGTTGGTTTATGGCATATGTTTTGGATATTCTATTTCTGATCTAGCTAGTTATTGTGGAGTAACAAACCACCCCCAAACTTAGTAGCTTAAAACAATTTATTATATACGAATTTATTATGATCTCCCATTGTTTTGTGCATTGACCAGTCTCAGCTGGGCAATTCCTACCTGGGGCCTTTTATATGATCACAGTCAGATGGCAATGGGGGCTGCAGTTATCTGAAGGTTCGACTAGACCGGGCGTCTGAGATGGCTCAGGCAGATGGCTGGTGCTTGAGGCTGGCTGTCATCTGGGGGCCCAGCTGGGGCTACTGACTGCACATGACCCTTCCATGTGGCATGAGCCTCTCACAACACGGCCACTGGCTTCCAAGAGGCAGGAAGATGAAGCCGCCAGGCTGGTGAAGGGCTATGCTGGTTCTGGTACAGCATCACTTCCCTCGTATTTTATAGGTCAAAACAGTCATAGCATCCTCCCAAATTCAAGACGGCAAAGAAATAGATGTCGCCTCTTGATGGGGAAATGGCAAGATCACATTTCAAAAAACAATGCAGGATGCGCGACATGATTGGCGCCACCTTTGGGAGCCAGAAGCAGCCACAGCCGCGCAACAGTATTGTGGCAAAGGATAACAGAGATATTTGAATTTGGCAGATTTGGCATGGTCCCTTCTCCCCTGCACCACTGTTTTCTGTCTGTCCTCTTTGGCTGCTCAAATAATTGCACAGGGATCGGCACAGGCTGAGCAATTGGAGAGGAAGAACTACAGAACTCTTGGGAGAGATGTTGCTGCCCACCTGAGGACACACACCCTTGGCACATGCCGGAGATGCTTTCTGTGAGAGCTCCGCCCACCTGCCTGGAGCCCCTGCCAGTCCGTCACCCCTGGGGCCGGCTCCCACTACTCCTGTCCCAGCATGCCTTGTAGCTGAGCCCAGCTGCTCATGGCAGGAAGCTTGCAGACGCCTCCCATGCTGACTAGGGTTTTGGCTTGCCTTGGCACCAACATCCTGTCTGCCTCATTTCCTACCGAGGGGCAAACCGGAGTGGTTTCCAATTAGGCCCGTACCCCAGGGATCCGGGGACAAGAGACGGCCTTCTAGAACTCCTTCAGGAGCCATCAAGAAAGGGAGGAGTTCTGGGGAGCCAGGAGCAGAGAAGAGGGAGGTAAAAGTGAATTCTAAAGTCCAGAGTGTTCCTTCCTGGCTGAGGTAATGGCCCAGCAACGTGCCTTATGGAATGTGCACCTCACCTGAGCATCTGCTTCCAGGAGGCCAGCTCCTCCCTGCGGTGGCCTCCCTGCGCCCACAGCCACTCCCTCTGCTCACATACACCCTGTCCCTTCCATCCGCTGAGAGGTGGGGATGATCTCTTAGCAACATCCAGCAAATGAAGCAAGAGAAAGAGAATTATACCCACTGTAGTATCTGCATATAGTAGAATACCTGAACAGAGAAAAGAAAATTTTGAGTTCTACCCCTCGAGATACATGTTTCTATGTCTGGAAGAGTTTGTTTGTTTTTATAATGTTTAACCCAATTATACTCTTCAGATCCCCTCTCTAGTACTCCCTTTGGTCTTTAGCCGAGCCCCCCTCCCAGGCCACAGCGGTCATGGGCGGCTAAGGCTTTTCCGGCCTTGTTGCAAAGGTCAGGCTATCTTGCTGATTGGGTTCAGGACTCTCCTCTGCACCCGCCAGCCCTCCATGAACTGTGCCTTCCCCTTCAGAGAGGGTCCTCGGCTGTGAAGATCTGTCCTCCCCCCCTCCTTCCTCCTAGGGCAAACAGGAGCACTCTGGGAGACTGTGGTAATGGGGCTTCTAGGTGCACAGGACCCCCGGATGCAGACCTTGGGGGAGGAAAAAGGGGGTCAGGCCTGGAGCCTCCAACTCCACCAGCCTCCCTCCCTCCCCGCCCCCAGCTTCCTCTTTCCCTCTCTTCCTTCCATTGTGTCTCCCTTTTCTTCCCTCTCCCTCTCGTCAGGAACAGGCGAAAGTGAGTTCATGGCACTGGACCTGGATTCCACGGCCACAGGTAGATCGAGCTTGGCTCCCAGTTCTCTCACCGACTGTCTGTGGGACCCTGGTGGGATGAGTCACTTCAGCTCCCTGCGCCTTTTTTTCCTCATCTCAAAAGGAAGATGATCGTGTCGCTGTGCTGCGGACGTATCTTTTAAGCCCTTAACCCAGTGCCTGACATGTGATGGGTACTGAAGACACGTTCTCCGACTGTAACCCGCGTCAGGTAAGCCCCTCCTGTGCACCACATGCAGAAGGTCCAGGGGGAGCAAGGTGGAGATCCTGAAGCCTCTGTTGTCATCTTTCCATAATAGACTGTAGTGATTTGTTTCCATAAAAGGTGTAAGGAAACATAAAGAGCTTCCACTACCAGGCATTCGGGGACCGGATCCCAAGGGCTTCTGCACTTACAAACACAGAGGAGCCTGGTAGCAGGAATGAGAAGTCAAAACCGGATCGTGTGGCAAAGCAGGCCCTTGTTCAGTCTACTCAGCGCTTTGGTTTGCCTGAAATCTACCATTTCTCCAGGGAGAAGCTCCTGGGTACTATGTGCCCGTACTTCTGTCTGTGGAAGGCAGCCGGCCCGGAGCCCCATGCAGGCCTGCAAAGTCCCTCAGAGCCACCAGTGCTGGGATGTCATAGGGTCCCAGCAAATGCCTCTCTGCTTTGAGAGATTTAGGCGGGGTGGCATAGTGGTTTCATCACTCGGCATCACCAGCTCTGATGGGGGTGGGGGGACTGCCTAAAGAACCAGGTTGGAAGGCAGCTGAGAGCCCCACGTTTGGAGCACTGGTAGTATCTGCCACAGTGGGGTTAGGAAGCAGCCAAACCTCGGCAGTCCGTTTGAACAGCCTGGTCTCATTTCCTGCTGGCTCGGCTCTGCCCACGCCCGGTGATCGCTTTCTCAGATGCACTTTACTCTTCCATTGGGAATGGTGCTCCGGGGCTCATGGCCACATCCCACACAAAAGGAAGCCTGAGAAAACGGAGAGCTTTACCTGACTCACGGATTGGAAAATTCAATACCACAAATGTGAGAATTTCTCTCAAATTAGTATGTAAATTTAGCAAAATGCCTACCAAAATCTCAATAAAGATTTACAAGCCAATTCTAAAATTCATGTGGGAGAGAGAAGTCCAAAGAATAGCTTAAGTGACTGTGAAGAAAAACAAGAAGACTGACCCTGCCAGCTATTAAGGCCTATGAGGAAGCCACCGATCTGAAGGAATTCGTGCAGGAATGGAATAGACCAATGGGATAGAGGGGAGAGCCCAGAAATAGACCCACATGTATCCGAATAACGGACATATGACCAAGGATAGCCCATTCAGTAAACAAGGTTGGATAATTGGTTTTCATACGGAGAAGTGAAAATTCAAGATGGAACTCAAAAAAAGAATGTGAGACTTTTTGGAACAGAATGTATATATAAAAGGCTATAATTATGGCATTCAGGTAAGGAAATATTTTTTAGAGAGAAAGAACAACAACAAACCCACAGACCATAAAGGAAACAATAAATTTATTATAAATTAAGATTAAGGATGGGGCGCCTGGGTGGCGCAGTCGGTTAAGCGTCCGACTTCAGCCAGGTCACGATCTCGCGGTCCGGGAGTTCGAGCCCCGCGTCGGGCTCTGGGCTGATGGCTCAGAGCCTGGAGCCTGTTTCCGATTCTGTGTCTCCCTCTCTCTCTGCCCCTCCCCCGTTCATGCTCTGTCTCTCTCTGTCCCAAAAATAAATAAAAACATTGAAAAAAAAAAGATTAAGGCAAAAGTTCAAGGAAAGACACAACCAAATAAAAAGATGAGATGCGGACTATATCCAGAATAAGTAAAGAACTTCTACAATCAATAAGGAAAAGGCCACCTAGCAGAATATAATGAACAAAGGGTATGACTTGGAAATTCACAAACAAATGACACCCAAATGTTCAATAAACATAAGCTTCACCTCCACCGTAATTGGGAAAATGCAGATTAAAATGACAATGAGGTATTTTATCCCCATCGGATTGGCAAGACTTTTAAAGTCTGATAACGCCAACTGTGGATTGCACTGGTGCATTCTGGGTAAGACAGCACCAATGGCAGGAAATAGGATCCCTTAGGAGAGCCATGTGTTCCTACCTAGTGAAGATGAAAATAAATATTCCCTATGATCCAGCCATACCAATTCTACACATGTAGGAAAAACTCTTACACGTCCAGAAGGAGATATACACAGGATGTTTTCGTGATATCAATTATAATAGCAAAAAAATGTCTCTCAGCAGGCGAATGAGCAAATCAAATGTGTTACAGTCACTCAGTGGAATACTAACCAACAAAGCAGACCCTCGTGAATAATTTTCAAATATCAACATGGATCAATCTCAAAGACAAAGGTAAAACATCATAATTTCATAGTATGAATTCATATCAAATTAATGTTTAGAAATATGAAAAACATTACAAAACCTTGTTTAGAAATATATGCCTGTATGGTAATGGTGTAAAAATATATATTAGAATGTTAAGCACCATGAAGAACACCATTCATGAGGAAAGGGAATGTGTCCCTTCGGGGTTATGATTACCTATAATGGTTGTGTTTCTAAAAAAGAAAAAAAGAAAGAACAGCAAAAACATCTGAAGCAAACAGGGCAAAATGAGAAGATTTGCAAAGCTGTATGGTGGGGATAAGACTGATGTGTCATGCTTTGTTTCCTTGTTCGCGATACTAGAAGAAAGTCCCCAGGTCCCTGCTCTCTGAGTTTCCTTCAGATGCACAATTATGGCTTGGGAGAACACAGGGCTTTATATTTATACCCAGGAATTTCCCCAGAGACTGTGCCTCTCCTAACACGTTTCTCACCTATGGCATTTGATGACTTCACAATCATTAATTCAGTACCAGTTAAGTGCCATGCGCTGACTAACTCAGGTGTGCCCCTTCCTAATATAGGAGCTTACAGGCTCCTAGAAGAGACACACAGGTAAATGGTCATGCCGTGATCAGCGCTACAGCTGAGGTGTGTTTAAAAACATTGGGGTTAGTACAGTAGGAGCGAGCAGTTCTTTCCATCAAGGTGTGGGTGCAGGTAATGCAAGACCTTGAAGGTTAAGTTTGCAAGACATAGGGTTTCAGGAGAGGATAGCATGAGTAAAGGAAATGAGGCATGGGGTCCCTGTCGTGTTATGGGGCTGGATATCAGCCTCCAGATTGGACATGTGCTTCATAAACATTTTCCCCGCAGTGGTGGAAAAACCCAACAAAGCAAGGAAGCTGGTTAGGAACCCACTGAAGGGTTTTCAGTGAGAGATGATGAAAGCCTGAACCACAACACAGTGATTTCGGTTATTGTTTCCCCCACGAAATTGCAAACTAACCAAGGGCAGGCACAATGGCTTAATCGGGTTTTGTTGATCTCTGCACCCCACAGTGTCTACAGTTGCACCCAACGTCTGATGGGAGCTCAGTGAATGCATGTTGATGGAAGGGAGGGAGGAAGGGAGCGGCCAGGCCCATAGTCCTACTCCCTCCTTTCACAGATAAAACGGAGAGCTGCGGAGGGTAGTGATGTTTTCAAGGATGTCCTTATCTGGATGCTTACCACTGCCTCTAACATGGCAAAGAGCCCTGCAACCACCCTGCTAACAACGTAGAAGCATGTAGGTTCGTAACGACAGAGACCTTGCGGGTGAAAAGTTCTGATACAACGAATTCTGTTATAAAGCTGTGCTCTTCTGCGGAAGTGCTTTCTCTTCCTCCCAGGCAGAAAAAGAGTTCCTTTAAGACAGATGAAATTCTCTGAGATGAATAATACAAAACAATAGCCCTTCACCTGGCCTCCTGCAAATAACAGGCTCTATTCAGGTGCCTCTGAAAATACCTGATTGTGTGCTGTTGGTATTGTGGGCCGGGCAAGCCCAGCAGCACTGGGAATTTTACAAGTCTTTTGTTCTGCCACCAACCAGTAATTGGCTCTCCACCCCCACATAGTAAACGTCCAGTCACCTGAACACAATTCACCCACATTAACAGACTGCAAAGGAAAACAACCTCCAAATCGCACACAGGTGTGAAGCCTTTGCGGCCTCCCTGGCCTCCTCACCTCCTCGCTGTGATTCCTCTTGCGTCTGAGAGAGACCCATCCTCCTCTGGTCCAAGGCTGTCCCTCCTCCCATCTCTCGTGGATCTGGCCACGGCAGGTGTCGAATCTGCCCCTTTTGACCCTTCAACATCTTTCTTTCTGCATCTAAACATGCTAAGGCTTTCAGCAGAGAAATGAAAATCCCAGAAACCACTCTCTGTCTGCCTCTTCCTAGTCTGTGTGTCCCTTTCTAGTCAGGGGATTTTGCAAGGAGTCCTCCATATGTACTGTCTACCCCACCTCACCACCCATTCACTTCTTAGCCAACCCAGGGAGTCTGTACTTAATATTTATCTGGTGGGGGGAGGGGCGCACTTGGGTGACTCAGTCAGTTAAGCGTCCAACTTTGGTTCAGGTCATGATCTCACTGCTTGTGAGTTCAAGCACCGCGTCGGGCTCTGTGCTAACAGCTTGGAGCCTGGAGCCTGCTTCAGATTCTGTCTCCATCTCTCGGAACCTCCCCTGCTCACTCTCTGTCTCTGTCTCTCTCTCTCAAATATAAAATAAAACATAAAAAAATTAAAAAGCATTTATCTGGGATGGAAGGAGGAAGGGAGAGAAGGAGGGAGGGAAGGAAGGAAGGCAAGTGGGAAGGAAGGATGAGAAGAAGGAAGGAAAGAAAGGGAGGGAGGAGCTGACATTTATTGTAACTATGTACCAAGCAATGTTCTAAGAATTTTTCATGTAATAACTTATGAAATCCTGACATCACTGTGATGTAAGAGCTATTTGTATTTACATTTTATAGATGAAGAAAGGAGGCATTGGCAGCTGGGTATTTGCCCTGAGTCATATCAAGCCAGAATTTGGGCAAAGGCTCTCTGGCTCCAGAGCCTGAACATTCTTACTTTGTACCTAGTTCAAGGTGCCTTGAAGTTAAAAATACACCAGAAGATGGCATGGACTTGTCCCATTCATTCATTCAGTCGGTCATCTGTTCATTATTTAACTCTTACTGAAGTCTACCATATGCAAGGCAGAGGGATAAAGACATGAATCTGCCATTAAGATTCTCAAAGTCCAAAGAGAGAGGACAATAATATGGGGTGAAAAGAACTCTAGTTACTTGGTAGGCGGGGAGCTGGGGGAGCCCAGAGGAAGCAGCCTGCGTGGCTTAAAGCAGTGATTCCCAGGCTTCACCATGCAGTGAAATCTCCTGAGATCTTTAAAAATGACTGATGCTTGGCACCTACTTGAGATGTTAGGATTGAATTGGCCCTGGGAGTTTTAAAAGCTCCCCCAGGTGATTCTAATGTTCAGCAAAATCTGGAAAATAGTGACTTGAAAGGTATGAGTTGGAACTTCAATTTACAAGTAATAAAAAAAAAACCTAATTCAAACTATTCTAAGAAAAAAAAGAGTGCGGAAATGTGTTGGCTTACATTTACAAAAGAGACCAAGGGTATATGGTTATGGGTAGGGTTTGATCCAGGCCCCAAAAGATGTCACCGGGGTGAGGTTTTCCTCTGCCCAGTGATGGCCCCAATCTGAGACTCTCCTGGGTCACAAGATGCAGCCATTGTAGTCTCTGTACCTTCTTCCTTTATGTCCAGTGTAAAGAAGAGGTCTGATTTCCCCATAGCTCAAATAAAAGCCCAGAGTTGTGTTTCATTGGCTCTGACTTGGGCCTGAGCCAATCACTGGGGCCGGAGAGGTGGAGACTGCCAGTTGGCCCAGCCTGGGTCACGTATTCCACCCCTGAGGCCAGGAATTGGGAGCAGCTTCACCTGAAAGCCCACCCATGCTAGAGAGTGGAGGATTTGTGATAGCTTCTAGCATATTCTGGGGGCTGAGGGTGAGGAGTTTAACTGTATACTCTAGAAGACGGAGATACTTTAAATAGGAGAACAACCTGATTGCTTTTGTCTTTGGAACATGGAATCCTGACAGTTATGGAAAGGACACATGTGGATTTTCAAGAGGTTGTTGTAGTTGTTGAGAGATGTTGGGACCCAAACTAAGACTGTGGCAACAAGGCGGGATAGGAGGGAGGCGACCCAAGAGAGGGTTCTG
Organism: Puma concolor; assembly: GCF_028749965.1. Lineage (NCBI taxonomy): Eukaryota > Metazoa > Chordata > Mammalia > Carnivora > Felidae > Puma > Puma concolor. Next base: position 47,393,070 of record NC_141676.1, on the reverse strand, counting down.
AACTATACCGACATGCTTTGTTATCCACTTGGAAAAGAAAAAGATTTAGACAAAAAAGAGAGGAACCACAGAGGACTCTGAAAATTCTAGTTTGGGAAGTGGGGACCACCGTTAGTGAGATTAGGAATATTTAGTGCGTTTTGGACAATTCAGTGCGCATCTGTTGAGTGTGAGATGTCTCGAGGACTTCTGGGAGGTCCTGGGGGCAGATGAACGCAGGGATCTGGAACGGAGGAGAAGTTGGAAGTGGCCGGTGTCCGTGTGATAGTGGGCACTGGGGCAGCGGATGTGATGACCCGAGGGGAGCTGTGGACGGTGAAGAGAAGAAGGCACAGAGACTGAGGCTGGGTGGCCAGAGACATAGGACAAGAGGTGTCTGGGAAGGAAAGAGGGTTTTGAGAAAGGGGAGGGGGCAAGGCGTCATGCGGTGCAAAAACATGACGGATGACGAGGATGACGGCTGGAAATAGAACATGAATTTGACAACCAGGAGGCCCCGCCACCCTCAGGAGAGAGCCAGGCGACAGCATTTGGGGTGAGGGAGCCTGGAGACAGACAAAACCAGCAGGGACAGAAAGTTCCTGATGGGACTTCTAGGGCCTCAAGGAGAGGAGCCAAATCGTTCCTCTGCGTTTGCTTTGTAGTTTTGTGTTTGTTTCCCTTTCTTTAAGTTTGCTTTAGTTTGTTTGGAGAGAGGTTTGAATGGAAAGCTGTCAGGAAAATCTGAGGGAGAGACAACGGTTGAAGAGAAAGTGATTTTCCTTAGAGATTGAAAGCAGATTAGTGGTTGCCAGGGGCTGGGGCAGAGAGGAGTGGGGAGAGCCAGCCTAAGGGGTGTAGGATTTCCTTTTGGGGTGCTAGAAATGTTCTGGAAAGAGATAGTGCTGATAGTTACTCCACATTGTGAAATTACTAAATGCCACCGAGTTTCACACTTTGAAATGGTCGAAATGGTGAATTTCTTATTATGGGTATTTTAACACGTACATAAATGCACACCACAAATGGTGATTTTATATATCATGCTTGGTGGACTTTCTGTGGATCATTTCATCCTTACAACAACCGCATGACAACTTTGTAACAACTTTGCTGTCCCTATTTTATATACCAGACAACTGAGATTCAGAGAGGGATTAATTATCTAACGTCACACAGATGTCAATTTAAGGTGATTCAACTACAAAACTCAAACTTGTAACCCCTTTCTGATCTTGCCTATATAGCCACACAATTTCATAGGTGCATATATTGATACTAGAAATAGGTCCATATCCAGCAAGGTATTGATTCTCCAAATCTCTGGGTGATGACATTACTTTTTATATTCCTCTTTTTGATTGAGCACAGCTTTGATTAAAAAAAGGAAAAGCCTGGGGCACCTGGGTGGCTTAGTCAGTGAAGCATCCAAGTTCGGCTCAGGGCATGATCTCACAGCTAGTGAGTTCAAGCCCAGAGCCCGCTTCGGATCCTCTGTCCCCCTCTCTCTCGCACCTCCCCTGCTTGCCCTCTGTCTCTCAAAAATAAATGAACATTTCTTTTAAAAGGAAAAAGCTTACTTTTAATATAAAGAAGGAAAGGATGTAGGATATACAGCCCTTCTCTGAAGATGTGACACGTGTGTAAGAAAGAACTGGAGTGTCACAGGGACACAGTGTTCACAGGATGTGGAAGGAACATGAACCAAGGCAATGAGGAGATGTCACAGGGTGGTGATCTAGACAAGTCTGAAAGGGAGTGATGGTCCTTGGTGGGAAAGCAAGAGGAAGGGCCCTTTGGAGGGAATAGCGGTATGAAACTCTGAGGCCAGAAGGGCTGGGGGAGGAGTGGGGAGATACAGGCTGGAGCCAGTGGGGTGATGTTTTATGTCACCTCTTTCCTAGTCCTCCCTCTGCCCCTCTCCCATGTCACTCTCCTCCTATTCTGCCCTTAATGAGCCATGCATGCCACATAAATTTGCTTTGCTCCATTCGGTCCACGGGACAGCCACGGCCTCATCATAAGATGCTTCCCTCGGTCCTCAGGGAAATGGAAAACCTTGAGGGCTGGCCTCTCAGGCATTCTTAGAAGGCCGCTTTGGCCATGCCTCCCTGCTTTGTGCTGGGATCCTGTGACTCTCAGGCACAGACCCAGAGCAGCCCTCACTCAATTGCTTCTTTGATTTTCTCCCAGTTGGACTGTCAGGGATTGTTGGCCAGTGGGAGGGTGTTGAGTGGTGAACTGTGCAGAGAACCAACTACTGCATTTCTCTCTGCCAGAAGTCAGATATCTTTTCAGACATGGCTGTACAGAGAGCGATCAGACCCCTTCAGCTGAGACACAGCCTAAACCCGTGTGCGTAAGGTGCAACTTGTATGATGACCAGCGGACCTCCAATGTATTTCCTCTTGGCAGTGCTTGTACACCTTTTGGGGTACGTTCCATTATCTTTTCTTGTCACCTCTTTGGCATCTTGAACATTTTAAACTGATAAGTCTAAGAGTCTTTCCTATTCCTAATGAGTATACATCACATTTGCAGCCTTTTATAATTAATGGGATAATGCTCCTGACGGGTTTCAGAGCCAGTGAGTGACAGGAGTTCAGGCGCAAGAGTGAGATACACCAGGGTTTGAATTCTAGTTCTGCCAGTTACTAGGACACAGTATTTAACCTCTTTGGTTTGGGTTTAGCCAAGTGTGGTGGTTAATTTTATGTGTCAACTTGGCTGGCCCAGATATTTGATTACACATCATTTCAGGGAGTGTCTTTGGGGGTGTTTCTGGATAAGAATGGGTAGAATGCCTGTTGCCCTCCCCAATGTCAGCAGACCTCATCCAATGCCTTGAGAGCCTGTAGAACAAAAGGGCAGTAGAAGGGGGAATTCACTTCTTAGCCTGACTGCTGAACTGGAGCACTGGTCTTCTCCTGACCTTGGAGGAGGCACGACTCTCTATGACTCTTGCCTTCGGCTGGCTGGTTCTCAGGCCTTCAGATTCAGATTGGAATTACACCACTGGCTTTCCTGGGTCTCCAGCCTGCAAAGGGTAGATTGTGGGACTACTTAGTCTCCATAATCACATGAGCAAATTTCTCATAATGAATCCATTTGTCTATCTGTCTCTGTATATCTCCTATTGGTTTCACTTATCTGGAACCCTAATATAAAAAGTGTAAAATAGTGTCAATAGTCTCAGTCAGTAATTGTCAGAAATTCTCACAGTCCTATGTGGATGTTGTGAAGAATAATAATGCATGCGCCTGTGGTCGGCTTACAAGAAGTGGCAGTTTTATTTACCATCATACCAGGGATTGATCAGGGAAGCAGGATCATTCATGGGATCTGGAATAAGGGATGATCATAGGGATTGGAGTTCACAACACAATGGTCTATGGAAAGCAGGCATCTCGGGTGGGCTGGTGGGCCCAAAGTTGTATCCTTTGGCAGAGCTGGTAAGTGGGAAGAAAATTTGGATGGGAGTGGGAGAAATTAAGAGGAAACTCGAACCCGGGCAACCCGGAACCCTTGAGGAGAAGCTGGGATTTGTATTTATTTCTCACCACTCACAACCTTAACGATGCAGTGACCCTTAGAAGCAGCTTGTGCATTTTGCCAAATTGGTGCATGCGCAGGGGCCCCGGACTCAGGGATGCTGGAGGAAGCTACTGCCAGGAGCCCAGCTACTGCCCCCTAAGCCGTCAACAACACGCATGCGCGGCAGTAGCGCCTGAAGCCCGGCACGGACCTTCCCGGAGCGCCCGCAGCCTGCTGTCCGTTTCACCTTCCTAGTCTCCTAGGGGCTGGTGCCTGCTTGGAACCCTCCAGGAAAGGGTGTTCTGGGAACCCCAATTGTAGCTTAGCAAGTTGCTATGAAATAAAATCGCCACACTCACAAATAGGGGAGAAAGCAACTGACATTTAATGAGGTCAACAATAAGCCTTCACGTTTGTCATCTGATTTGCTCCCTACTCTGCCCTTATGAGTAAGGGCTATTCTCTTCATTAACTGGCTTGCTGGAAGTCACACCATTATGGACAGCAGAGGTTGCAGACAGGTCGTTGGAGCCTGAACACTTTCCACCAGGATTTGACCTGTGTGTCTTGCTCAGGCTTTTCTGTCCCGGGGCTCCAGCTCCATCACGGTGATACCCTGAGTGCCCCTGCATATTGCACTCCTCTGACGAGGGGAGGACGAGCTGTTCTGAACCCATCAGGGGTCAGGTTGCACTGCGCAGTCTAGTGCCATTTGAACTGCACTGAGGGGAAAGATTTGAACAGAAAAGCAGTTGGGCAGGAATTCGATTTTAATTAAAATGTATTTACTACAGGATGCACTGCACTTAGAGAGAAGCTTAACGGGGGTTGGTATGTGGGGCAGGTGGGGGTACAGTGTGGACGGGGGGAGGTCAGAATGACATGACTCTCTGAGAGACAAAAAGCACGAATTCCTTCTGCGAGTTCATATGTGCCCTGATCTGTACCAACCCAGCACATGGCTGTGTGTCCCTCCTTCCCTTCCTAACTGTACTCTGCTTTCAATCAAGCGACGGCCTCCCTCCCGCGCAGCCTAGTGTCTCAGGGGAGGCTGAGTCCCCCCAGAGCTAGGCAGGGGCCCCGCCCTGCACAGCCAATCAGCACATTCCAGTCCTCTGCTTACCCTAAGAGTTCAGGTGGGCATGTGATGCAATCCAGGCAGAGTGGGTCTCAGGACTCCTGCTTGGAATGCTGGGCCGGAAATGTTCTCTTTTGGATAAGGTTGCTGGTGGCAACAAGAGCTATTGGCAGTAGCTACAATGAGGAAAACCAGACTGAAGACAAAGCCAACTCAGAGGAAGGCAGAACCAAGAGAATTGCAAAGAAAGGTTGTTGGGGATCTCACTTCTGGTCTCTGCAATCACAGGAATCTCTTTCTCTCCTATTGTGGTTGGTCTCTTCTACTGCATGGGGAACACGCTGACAGCTAGCCTTGACTTCTTCGGAAAGAGATAGCTCTATCTACACACTGGTCCTGAAGGCGAAATCCGCTTGGACCATGGGCACATTTGTTGGACCAGTCACCACTGGGGCTCTGGTGTTGGCCAGGCCTGGGAGCTGTGCCCAGTCTGGTAGCTGGGAATAGGTACAGAGCACAGGCTCACACGTCAGCCAGTCAGATTCACCCTGCCATATGCTGGTTCCTGCGAGAGCTTGAGCGAGTGACTTCACTTCTGCAAGATTCTATTTTTTCATCTCTAAGGTGTGGATGATAATTGTACTCTCTTCAAACACACAAGTTTAGAGATGGGAGTGGCCATGTTCCTGATCTGGAGTTGCTTATAATGATGCCTCTTAGAGACTCTAGTTCCCTACATCCTTATTAATATCACCCCCCATTTATTTTATTTAAAAACATTTATACATAATTTACTATGTACCAGTCACTATAGTATGCACACATCTCTCTATTACTATTCCCCTATTATAGGTGAGGAGCCTGCTGTACAGAGAGGTTAAGTCACTTGCCCAGGGTCACACAGTTAACACATGGCAGAGCTGAGATTCAAACTCAGGCATCTTGACTTCAGAGACTATGTTACTAATTACTTAGCTAGAACGTCTCTTAGAATAACTGCACTGTACATATTTATGGGGTGGATATATGATGAATGGATGGGTGGGTGGAGGGGTGGATGGACAGATAAACTTGAGTGAGTCCCCTCCATGAGCTGGAACAGAGAAAAGTATCCCTGTCCTTGCTCCTTGCCAGCTTCACTACGGAGGATTTGGAAGCGGCTTCCCTAGCTCCGTGCAATTTCAGCAGTGTGCTCTAGAATGGGTGGCAGGTTTGCACGAACGCGAGTCTGCCTGAGCTGCAGGTGTGGCCCAGCCTGCCTGGAGGATGCAATGGGTTTTATAGCATTGTTTCACCTCTTGTGTCTCTAAGGACCAGACTTATGTCCTTGTATTTCACAGTTGGCTTTGAGCTTGCACGTGTGCACACAGACATACAGGCATATACACACACTCCCCAGGGTATCTGGGCCTGGGGATAGACAACTTTCATAATCCCATGTCTCACCCTCTGCACACCCACTCTCTGTCTCTATTTGCTCTGGTTGGGATTTCATCTCCTTCCTGCTCTCAGCTCTCCAGCACTGACTTTCCCATCATTGCTGCCAACATGCACACAGTCCCCAAAGAGCTACAGGCATTACTGATTTTGACAGGTGCCATCTCTCCCCCAAACTGTCTCTGGAAAACCCACCGAAAATGTGGTAGGTCTGATGAGTTCCTACGGACCTTGAAAACATTTATACGTTTTCTCTATGGAAAATGGAGCATTCAGAGCCCTATCAGGAAGATAATGGGCTAGAACAAGGACCTAGTGATCTTGCTTCTCATACACTGTTTGAGGGAGGCACAAATGTTTCCACTTCCTGGCTTAGGAAGTCCTTCTCCAAACATAGCTCCTAAGGTGGCCTGGGACCAGCCTGCTTTTTCTCATCATTTAAGAAGGTCACTGGACTTTGTATAGATACCAGTCTTCCTGTTTCTCCTGAAAGCCCAAAGGCTTTTGGTAGCAGTGTGGGGATGAAGCTGATGAGAACCAGCTTTCCTGGAGCATCAGTACAGGAGGAAGAGGTCTGAGGTCCTGGACCCTTTTTCATTTGGACAGGGAGACACAGGTGGTATATCTCTTTTTCCTGCCATTCAAATGCCGTGAGAGGCACCCTGGCTCCCCCACAGAAAATCTCTGCTTCAGGAATCCACGTAATGGGGAATTTAAGAAACAAAACAGATGATCATATGGGAAGGGGGTGAAGAGAAGAGAGGAAAACAAACCACAAGAGACTCTTAATGACAGAGAACAAACTGAGGGCTGATGGAGGGAGGTGGCTGGGGGATGGGCTAGATGGGTGATGGGTACTAAGGAGGGCACTTGTGATGAGCACTGGGTATTGTATGTAAGTGATGAATCACTGAATTCTACCCTCGAAAACAATATCGCACCGTATGTTAACTAACTAGAATTTAAATAAAACTTTGAAAAGGAAAAAAAGGAATCCACTTAGTTCAACTCTGACCTTCAAGCAAATTGCTAGGCTGGAAATAAAAAGAAGCCAGCCCTAACACCCCCAGAGCCTTTTCAGAACCCATCAGGTAGATAGCCAATGATGACGGAGATCACCAGCTGAAGTTTTTTCCAGGGAGGCACGTATGTGCTGGTAAACCCATCGCTTCCAGTCTGAGATGCAGATATTTTTAGGGATGAATCTGGGCCTTCCTTCTCTCCCTCCCTCTGATGCTAATGTGGCCATCTGTATCTCCCAGACAACCTTCACCAGCACACATTCTCCGTCCTGACAGAGTGGGCTGAGGAAGAGATTATTATTAAATATAGCATACTGAGCCACGGCACAAGGAGTGTGAGCTTGCCTGCGTGCTAGGAGTGAGGCGGGGGCGTTAGAGACCTGGAACCCACTCCCACGCTCCGTGACACTCACGAGCACCTTCCCTTCCCTGCAGCTCCGTTTATTTTTCTATTTCTTTAATCTGTTAAGTGAGGGGCTTAGCTGATATTTCCTCTACCATCGGCTCTAACATTGCATGACCTTCTCTTTGAAGAGCTCAGTTGTATAAACTCCCAGACACACAGTCCAGCAGGATATGCCATGGTTACTGCTCTGTCCAGAGGGGGTGGCATTGTCTCCTGTCTCTTTTTCTATCCACCCTCTGGGGAGATGGCCAGGAAGGGTGGCTTGTGTGTGGTGGTGAGGGGCCCTGGCCACTGGCTTGCGAAGTCCCGAGGCTTACCCTCATCCACGCAGTTAGCCCCCATCAGCTCCCAGCTTGCCCTAAAAGCTCACCTAGCAAGGGTCTTTCTTACCCGAGCCCCAGAGTTAAAGAGATTGGGTGGGAGTAGGGTGGGGGAGAAGAGAGGAAGAGTCTAGAAAGGCACTGGTAAGTTTCAGTTTTTGAGCTAATCAAACTGCTATACTGAACAGTGCTATCTTGCAAAACTTGGTTGGCCCAAAGTGCTCCTGAAGTAGTGTTAAATTTAACTTGGAGAACGTTGTGCTAGAGATAAGGTGATTGGAATTATAAAAAAAACATAAAAGTAATAAAGAATACAGTTCCTGTAACACCTTGTACTTATGCTTATGAAGCATGAGTTACATGAATGCAGGAAACACATTCAGCTTCAGCTGGCAATAGCATTTGTGAATTGAATGAATGACTATCTCCAGCTAGATCCCCAACATGGGTGTCTCAGACACAGGCCAGAAGGAAGAGGCCCTGTGTCCACTGAGGCTTTGTGGTGAGGGTGTCTCCTGAAGCTCCTCTCTGTCTAGGGTTTCCTATATCAGTGTGTGAATAAAGCACGGCCAGGCTGCTCTCATCTCTTGCCCTGACAGTGCCCAGGTCTGAGCTCAATGGAATGTTTAGGCAGGTCAGGCCCCAGAGCAGTTCCTTTAGAGATAGACGTGGCCTGTCCAGTGCTCCAGAGGCACGGGCAGGACTGTAGCGGCCCCAGCGCACTGTGGTTAGGCATGCACATTCTGGAATCAGATAGCTCTGGGCTCAAATTCCAACTCTGTTACCTATTAACCATGTGACCTTGACAAGTTACTTTGCCTCCCTGAGTCTCAGTTTCCACATCTGTTAAAGGGAAGGATAATAAAGATACGTACCTTACAGAGCCATACTCAGGATTCAATGAGAAAACGTGCCCAGAAAAACACTCCATCAACTGGCCTCACAGGGGGAGTTCTTTCTGAGTGGAGAGCTGCCCCTCTGGGAGCCACTGCTGTTTTACACACGGAGCAGGGGCGGCTTTTGCTGAGGCTTATTTGCAGGAAGTTTGGTTGAACCCGAAAGATGCCAAGAGAACTACCAGGTAGGACAATCCCTGGGAAAACTCAAAAGGCCTGGAGTAGGATCACCTGGGAAGGAGCAGAGAGAACAAAATAAACCCCGGGTTTGATGGGGGCCAACTGTTCTGTTGGTACTTGCCTGGCAAGGGAACGTGGTGTCTCTAGAGGGTGGTCCGGTGCTGTGGAAACTCCAGCAGCCTGGAGCCACAACACTGTTTTCTCACTGCCCAAGCTTGCCTGTTCTCTCCCGGGTCAGCTCAGTTCCAAGGACCTTTATTGATGCCTACCTGGGGCCAAGCCAGTGATAGGCCCTGGGTCTCAGAGGTGACCAAGACATGGCTCCTGCCCCTGGGATCCCTGTTTCGTGATCCCTGCTATACTGGAGAAGTCCTGCACAAGCTATGTGTAGTATTTACCGCTTACGGAGTCGCTTTGCACCCCTCGCTAGGCCCCACGCTGTTCACACTGTAGTTTCTGTGGATGGTGCCCTCTGGAGCTGAGGGGGTCTGGGCAACCCAGGAGCGTGGGCAGAGCAGAGATTAAGGTAGTCATCTGACAGCCAAGAGAACAGGGTGCTTCGGTGATTTTGACGAAGGTAACACAGGTGGTCTGTACTACCCTCCCTCTTCCCACCAGCTGTATTCGAAGCACGGCCAGTCCGGGTGAAAGGAAGAGCCTATTAGCTAGCAGGGCGTTTGCGGAAGCCCAGGGTAGTCAAGGAGCAAAGCAAGGAGGGAGGTCCACGACCGTTACAGGAAGTGCCATGCTGCTCCCGCACTTTCAAAAGGGGAAGCTGAGGCTTGCTTTCCAGCTGCCCAAGCCAAGGAGCCGAGGCCCAGACCCAGCCTCTTCCTTCACACTAAGGTTCTAGCGCCCAGGTTTTCATCTAGCAGCACCATCACGCCCTGCCTTCATTGGCCCTCCGCTGGTCTGGGTGGGAGCGCCCGGGGCTCCCCGCTCTGGGGGCAGGCTACAGCCCACGTGCGCCCGCGGCATACGCGGTGACAGCTGGCCCCATGGGGGCGGAGCGGGCGTGGAGCGGGGGTGGGCTCCGCGCCGCACTGCCATTGGCCGCGGGCCTCGGGTCGGGGGCGGGCCGCGCCCCCGGCTGCTCTGTCATTGGCCGCGCCGCCCATGGGGGCGGCTACCAGCCGGGTTGGCCGCGCCGAGCAGAACTGCAGGAGCTAGCCCGGCTAAGCCTGCGCGGGGCTGCCTCGGTGGCTCCCAGCTCCGCAGGCCGCCTGCGGGTCCTGAGCGCCGCGTCCGCGGCTCGAGGCGAACGCAGAAGCTAACCCGAGGCTCGGCGGCCGGCGCGGATCTCGGTAAGTGGGTGGGGTGGGGAACCGGGCTCCAGGGAGGGTGGACGGGTGGGGACCGTGGGCAGCCGAGCCTGGACTCTGCGCCCTGGCCCGCGCCGGGGAGAGTCAGGTGCGGCCGCAGCATCTCTTGCCTCAAACCCACCCCGCGGGGAGCCCGGCAAGCAGGTGGCCCTGCCCCAGGGAGGCCGGGGCTGCCCGATAGGTCTCGGAATCGATTAGAACGCAATTAAAACTTGCCACTCTAGCCCGAACTACCTCTTACTCCTCCCCAACAACCAAACCTTGTAATTCTAAGCCTAGAAAATCCCCAAACGTCAACACAGAGTGGGCGCCACGCGCCAGTAGTACCGCATGCCACCGGGGCAGATCATTCCCAAACTTTGCTTTCCCATAATTTGGGCTCCGCTCTGTTCACGCTCTTTCCCGGCTCTTCACTGGGCACTCCCCTACCCAGCCCCGGTTCTCCTCCCTCCTTAACAACAGGAAGTTAAGTTGGGCCAAATGTCAGTGGCCTGCCTGGCCTCCTGCGGGCTGGGTTTGGGACTGAGTCCGGGGCGGGTGGTGGAGGTGTCCAGGGGGCCGTGGCGCTGTCCTCTCTCTGCCGCATACCCTGCCCCCCTCCCCCTCCCCCTGCAGCCCAGGCGCAGCCCAAGCGCACCCAGGTCCGGGAGCACCCCACCGGGCATCTGCCGCGCCTGCCTTGCTGTTGCCAGACTGGCTCTGAGGGGAAGTGGGGCCTTGCCCGAAGTCCCTGCCACCATTTACCTGGCTTCCAGACTGGAGCGGGTAGGGTTAACTTTATCCTAGGCCGGCCTCCCTCCCGGCAGAGCAAGGAATCGCCTTTGCTGGATGGGGAAGAGGCGTGTTGAAACCAGAGTAAACGTGTGTCTCCTTCCACATTGTTAATTCTGTAACCTGGTTCCTAAGGCCAAGAGAGCTTTTCTTTGGAAGCCTCTCAGGCCTTAGGGGGCTTGGGGTGGCAGTGTGTGGACCCTTTGGCTGTCAGTCCCGCTTTCTCACGATAGTCTTCTGTGGTTTCAGTGAAGGGTGAAGTCACTAACCGGCCCCCTTCTGGGCAGGTCCCTCAGGAAGAAAGCCAGTAGCCGGCTGGCCCTCTGATGTTTATGTGCCCGGGGGCTCTGGCACCTGGGCCAGCTCTGTTTTTGTCTTCTTGGCAGGGGAGGCAAACCCAGCAAGGGGGCCTCAAGTCTCCAGGGAAGCCCCCGATATTCTGAAGACTCTTTTTGCAGTAGGAAGTTGCCTTCAGGCAGAAGGCAGATTTACGAAGTGCCTACTGACAGGTCCTGTCCTGTGGCACTTTTGCACAGATTGTGTGGTTGCTCTCCAAAAACTCTGTTTTTCTGTCCTCATTTTAGTCTCAGGTAGGGTAAGTGCCCAAGGTCCCACAGAAAGTGGCTGAGGTAGGATTTGAACCAGGCTCTGCCAGAACTAAACCCAGTACTCTTCCTGCTGCCCTGTGGCTGTGGAAACTGAGGTGCTACAGAATCACGCCTCCACTGTGTGCCGATTGGAGCCTCGTGGCCTCTGAAAAGATTCTGTCCAAAGATTCGGGGGCTCCTGCTTTGGCAACGCACTTGAACTGACCCTGCTTAACCCAGGTTGTTCAGCCTGCAGACAGCTTGCTCAGTCTGTCCTCCAGTCAGGGATGAGTGGCTGGTGTTGGTCAGGCTGAGATGGGGAGGGATTAGCGGCTGGTGTTTGGGTGTTATCTGGGGGGTGAAGGGGGAGAGCCTGTCTCTGCCACTGACTTGGTCTCACCCCTGAGAGTTGGCTCCCTGGACTGTCTAGGAGGGCTATTACCTGGAATAACCTCTACCCCAGATCTGATTCTAGTTTTGTTTGTTTTATTTGCCGGGGCGGGGCTGGGGGGCAGTTGTTGAGGTTATGGTTGTAAGATGATTGAGATCCTCAGCTTGAGCATACCTTTCTTAAAAAAAATGACATCACTCTTGTCCCTGACTCCTTCCTTCCTTCAGTCCCAAACATCCCAGGCTTTCTGCTCATCTCTCTCCTTAAAAGCAAATCATGATTAGCCAGATACCAACCAGTTGTACTTTAGTAAAAAGCATCTTATGGACTAAGGTTGGTTTTAGCTGTGGTCGTCGGAGGCCCATTCCCAGGAGCTGGAAGGAGCAGAGGAACAGCTGGGTAACCCCCCCTCTGCCTATGATTGGGGCATGTCTTCTCTCCACCCAGGTCCCTACTCTCATCTGGGTGTCTCTCAACCACTGACCTGCCCCTTTCACTGCCTGCTACTGAAGGGTAGAGGTCTTGCCTTGTTGGTGGAGAGCCTTGATTCTGGCCGGTAGGGTAGGAATGCAGGAAGGTTTGCTAATCCTAGAAGCCCTGCCAGGGATAAAAGTATCTGTTGTTTAAAGAGCCAGGGAAGGGAATGCTGGGATCGTCCCCATTTTACAGATGAGGAAACTGAGACTGGGGCAAGTTAGAGCTCCTCCTCCCCCCACCCCCCGACCCCCATCGCTTGGCTAGTGAGTAACCAAGCTAGGATTCTGGTCTCCGTCTATATGAATGAGGTTTATGTGGTGAATTAAATACCGAAGAAAGCAGGAAAGCCTGGTGGCTGCGCTCTGTACTCGGAGGGCTGGTATGTGCATCTCCCTTTGCTGTACTTCCTACTCCCCGACTTCTGTTGTAATTATTTGTGAGCAAGTCTTCCCACCCCACTAGGACATGGCATTGAAAACACTCACAAAACTTAACCCACTTATTTCCTGGTTCTCCTTTGTTCAGTATTGCCTTAGCCTTTTGTACCGGTTTTCATTAACCTATCCACCATAATGTACTGCAGTCCTCTATTTTAAAATATCCACGAACATTTCCAGACACAAAAGGAGAGAAAATAGTATAATGAGCCCCATCTACTCATTATCTAGCTTCAATCGTCAGCAAGATTATGCCAGGCTGGCTTCATCGCTCTCTTTTCTCCCCTTCTATCCTGAATTAAATTTTTTAATTTATATTTTAAAGTTTATTTATTTATTTTGAGAGAGAAAGAGGGAGAGAGAAAGAGCTTGCACATGTGCAAGCAGGGAAGGGGTAGAGAGAGAGAGGGAGAGAGAGAGAATCCCAAGCAGGCTCCGCACTGTCAGCGAGGGACATCGTGACCTGAGCTGAAATCAGGAGCCGGACGCTTAGCCAACTGAGCCACCCAGGTTCCCTTCTTCCTGAAGTATTTGAAAGCCAATCTCTGGTATCCTGTCATTTTGCCCCTATATAATCCAGTATAGATCTATTTTTAAAAGAATGTTTTCTTTCATAACCACACTGCTGCTACTGCATGTAATAAAATTAACAGTACTTTGGTCTTATCTGTCTGTATTCGGATTTCCTTGTCTCAGAAAGGACCTTCACAGTTGGTCTGTTCGAATCAGCATCCAAAGTCTGTATGCTGCATTTGGTTGCTAGTCCTTCTATGCTTATTTTAGTGTGGAGCAGTCTCCCCTCCGCCTTTTACCCAGCCGTTACCCTCCGTTTTATGTGCCCACCTCCTCCCCCCAGCCACCAAACCCTCTGAGACTGGGATCCACATCTGTGCCGTGCTGGATGCCCTTGTGGCATCCGGGACGGGGCGGAGCCTTGCTGAGCATCCGTCCAGTGGTGTAGCCACTCAGGAAATGCATTTTGAGTGAATGAACCCCGTCCCGGGCTCGTGTGGCTGCCTGTGACTGTGTTTAGATAAGAGGTTTAAAAAAAATAAAAGGACTTGCTCGCGTGTGGAGGTTTCCCCAGCAATCGTCAGTCTGTAAACCTCGTGAAATAATAGGAGAACTATTTTCTGGGCTCACTGCGCCGCTCTGGTTTGTGGTGGGGAGCCCAGACGGCCGCCTTTGTGCCCTGGTCAGCAGTTGGGCTCCCCGGATCATGTGTGGGGCTGACAGGCTCTGAGGTCATTTCTGCCAGGGCTTGGAATCCCTACTTAGTCAGCCGCAGGCACCACTGCATTCTCACCCGGGCACTTGGTGTTCGGGCTGCACATAGACCTCTGCCCACCTCTGTCTGCGCAGCGCTTCCTCTCTGTGCCTTCACCAGCCGCCTCACCTGCCCCACACCTGGCCAGCTGTGGAGCCTTCTCAAGTCACTCTTCATCTGCCGCTGGCCGGTTGGGACCGCAAAAGACGGACGTTTGGGACCTTTCAGTGTCTTGTCTGAATTTGTACCACCTCTGGCACCTTTGTGAGAATCCTAATAATGAAGGACACTGGAGGCTCTGGAGGGAAGGAAAGGTGTGCGTCACTCGTGGATTCCTTGTCGAATCTCCAGATGGTCCGATGCACCCAGCAGGGGCCCCGTCTGCAAACAGCCCTCAGAATGAGGAGGTTTTTCTTCTTTGTGTTTTTGTTGTTTTGTTCGTTTTTGTTTTCTTTTTCCCCACATAGACAGTCTTTTCTGCTAGGTGGAAATATAACAAAATTAAAAATTTTTAAGTCCTTTTTTTTTTTTGATAACCGTGTGAGAGTTGATTTGTTTTCCTTTATCTTTAGTAGTCTTTTTAGCATTTTCTTCAAATTTTTAACACTAAAAATATTTTGTTTTTCTAATGGAAAATCCAAATATTTGGGGTTTTTTTCTTCTTAAAAAAGAGAATTTTCGGGGCACCTGGGTGGTTCAGCTGGTTGAGAGTCTGACTTCAGCTCAGGTCATGATCTCCTGGCTCATGGGTTCAAGCCCCATGTCAGGCTCTGTGCTGACAGGTCAGAGCCTGGAGCCTGCTTTGGATTCTGTGTCTCCCCTTCTCTGCCCCCGCCCCTGCACGCTCTCTCTCTCTCTCTCTCTCTCTCTCTCAAGAATAAATAAACATTAAAAAAAGTTAAAAAATTTTCTTCAACGTGGATGGGTGGACAAAGTTATACATGCATTTTGTACAGCTATGTGTGTGGAAAAGGTCACAGAGCCATTGGCATTTTGATATTTGCTTATTTTGTTTTACAACATTATCTTAACATACCTGGGCCGCCTCATTTAGGGAATAAAGCTGGGGCTTAGGAGACAGGCAGCCATAGAACCCACACAGCCTCACCCTCTCCCATTCTACCTCCCCCCCCTTTCCTTCCTGAGAATTTCATTCTGGTTTCCCTAAAATGAAATCGTTCTAATGTTAGGCTCTGATTTTGACATTTTTATTCAGGGAGGTTGAGATATCAGAGGAACACAAAATAACATGGTTGTTAAGGTAGGCAGGGCAAAGCTTCTGGCCCCAGTGGCCTGTCTTGTCCTCTGGGGAAAGCGCCTGACAGTCAAACACCCTGCTCCCCTCACTTTGGGAGGGGTGGTGGGTGGGAGTGGTGGGGGGGGGGGGAGCTGACCACTCCCTCCACCATTTCTGTTTTCCTCCCTGCATTTTCGCCGGAGGTAGAAAACATGGCTGGTGTGCCCTGATAAGTCTCCTCCTTCCTAAAGCACTGATCATCTGGTCTCACAAACTCAGGGCTGGCAGGGATGATAGGGGACATGGGCCCTCTGATCACAAACAAACTTTCCCTGCAAGGCTGGATCACCATGGAGTCTGACGTTTGAGACCCTTCCCTTCTTTGTCAGCTGTTGAGGAAATGTCCACCTCTGTGTCCCCTACGAAGAGCCTTTTTGATGGCCAGGTGTGATACTGTTTCTTAAATGCAATTGCTCTGTGCTCTTTACACACCTAGATATTACTGTAGCTCATTCTGGGAAAACCTGGCCTGGCTGTATCTGCATTCCTTCCAAGGCTTGGTCAGATTTCTCTTTGGGGAATACACACGTAAAGGCAGGTCTCAGAATCGGGACTTATTTCCTGCTGGTTTGGGGCTCAGGTTGTTTTCTCCTTTCTGGGCCGTGAGGGATGTGCAGATGTCCTTCCTGCTGGCACAAGAGGAGGGTGGCAAAGAGTTGGACAGTGGCTCTTGCTCTCCAACCTGCCACAAGAGAAGGTTTACGGGACGTTTTCGGGCATGAGCTTCTGACACACCCAGTCCAGAAGCCTAGCCACGCCAGAGGCAGGAGTGGGAGTTTAGG
This sequence comes from Puma concolor, assembly GCF_028749965.1. Taxonomy (NCBI): domain Eukaryota; kingdom Metazoa; phylum Chordata; class Mammalia; order Carnivora; family Felidae; genus Puma; species Puma concolor. The sequence goes on along the minus strand of NC_141676.1, from coordinate 47,376,887 downwards.
AACATCCTGTTCTGGCCTTGCTGCCGAACTATCGATGTGTTAGATACGGAAACTACTTCTTTGCTCTCCTGACTTTGAAGGGCTGGCCTTGGCTTCTTATCTGAGTGCAGACGGTGACTGGTAAAGATTTGCAGGATCTCGGGGTTTAACTTGTACCGGGGGCCAGGAGAATGAGGTGTCGGAGGGGGGGGCATGAAAAGGTTCTAGGAAAAAGCCACTTGGACCTTTTGGTCACCAGGAGAGCTGTTGCCTGGAGCAGAGTGGGCCCAGGGCCTGCGGGGGGCTGGCAGAGCTGCTGACCTACCCTGTTGGACAACTGTTCATCCTGGACGAGCAGAAGGGGGTATTGACGTGTTGTGTGTGGAGTTCGTGGCGGCTGTAAAGTCAGAGTGCTGATGGCTCCATGTGTCAGGACAGCTGGGCTTTCGCACAGCTTGATACAAAGGTCAGGAGGCCCCTGCTTGAAGGAGGTAGGGGTCTGATAGCAGATGATACAGAAGAGAGGAATAGACAGGGGTATTGGGGAGGCCTCTTTCCAGACTTCAGAGAGAGGACTCGGTGTATCACTTCCTCAGGGAGTGTCCTGTGGGGCTTGTGCAACTGGTTGGGGCTGTGGGGGGAGAGCTCCTCGGCCTTCTGCTGGAGCCGCAGAACATGACTGTTGTGAAGGAAGAGGAGACTCTGGATGAGATCTCCAGCTTCCTCTGGATTCCAGGTTTGTGGCAGTTGGAGGCCCAGGACTCCTGCTCACTCCGGGTTTCCATCTCCATCTTGGGTGTGTCTGTTATCTTGTACCTGACATCACAGACTCTCTTAAAAAAAATGACTCACCCGCCCACACACAGACACACACAGATGCTCAGCACTCGCCCCCACACACATGAGTACATGATGGTCCCATACTCACTCAGGACAAAGGTAATTCAATGAAAAGTCTCTCTCCCTCCTGCCCTCCAGCCCTCCAGCCCTCAGTCGTCTTCCTCGACGGCATCGGCTGTCGCTAGCCTCCTGTGGACCCCCACAGACAGAATCTAGGCATCTGTTTGTGCCTGTTTCTCCCCTTTGCTCCTCTTTGGACCTGCTGGGAAGCAACCAGGGTATGAAGAGGCAGGGCCCACGGGGCCGCTGAGCCCCAGCGGTTATTTGTATTAGCCAAAGCTTAACTGTTGTCCTTCCCCCTTCCTGTGTCCCCTCTCCCCTTGTGGAATCTCCTTGCATGTGATTCGTGGGTGTAGAGAGCCTGGACATTGAGAATATACCTCGGGGGCCTGTTCTGGGTACAGGTGATACAGGCACAAACAAACCGTCCTGCTAAGACAGATCTGGGTTTGAATCATAGCCATGTGGCTTTGGGCAAGTCCACGAACACTAGTGTATTTGAGTCTATGTAAAGGAGGTCATTATACCCATCTCAAGGGGTAGATGTAGAGATGAAATTGGAATATTTGTGAAGCACCCTGCATAGATAGGTAAGCACTCAAAGGGGTCTTTACTTCCACTTTGAAGGAGCGGCCCATTTTCAGAATGAATGACACCTGCATGGAATCCTCTGGATGGCTTCCTGGAAATCCTCTCCGTGGGCTTCCTGAGCTTTTCTTTCCCTGCAGAAGAGGACTGGCTCTCTATTTTCTATCCAGTTGAGCTCCTCCCCACCACCTCCTCAAGCCCTGAGGAGTCCAGCCTCTCTGCACCACCTCCTTCTGGGCCCCTCCCCACCCCCACCAGCGAGCAGGATGTTGCTGGCTGCCTGGAGAGGGCTCTGGGCTGTTTATGGTTGCTCTCCAGGGTGTTTATGTTGTGATCTCTTCAGAAGCTCCTAGCATATGTCTGGTTATTGCTGAAACTTCATCTTTATCTTCAGCGCAAGAGAAGAGAGAGGCTATTTTTAAAGATGTTTAATTGGCATGGCTGCACAAAGCGGCCTAGATTGCCTCCAAGCTCTTTCCCCATTTTGAAACCTTCCGATCCAGGCGCAGAGACCTTATATGTCCTGATTTTAGAGCAGCACTTAAATTTGGCAAGCGGTTGTAATCTCTTAAAAAGGTAGGTCAGGGAAGCAAAGGCGACCAGCTGTCTTTTTCCAGGCTGGGACGTGAATGAAAGTAGCATTTCTACGTCCATAGAAACCAACACCTGCCCCCAGCTCTGCCCCTTCCCTCCACCTGTGGTGGCGAAACCCCCTGTCCCCACATGCTGCCTGCCTATTGGCAAGGAGATCTTATCGTTACGTTTCCCTTTGGACTCAGGTGGGGCTCAAAGTGAGGAGGGCGTGGAACTAGGGTAGTTTCAAGTGATACCTTCCAGGAGGGAGGGAGAGAAGGAGGGAGGCCGTGAGTCACAGGACCTTGGGATGTCAGACTGGAAGGGCTCTCTGAGGTCATCCAGTTCTCACTCACTCCTGCCACCATGGTTTTTACTTATGGGGAAACTGAGGCTCAGAGGCTTGTTGGTACTGAGCAGAGGCCAGGGAGGGGCAGTTCTTTGCTCAAAGTCACCCAGCCAGGTGGGAGCCAAGTCTGTTCTCTCTCCACCATTTCTGCCAGGCTGTGATCCCTCCTGTGGTTTGTCTTGGGCAGATTTAATTGCAGTTGGCCTTCCCTTTTGAGGACGGGGCCCCACCCCCTTTCTCAGTTCTGGCATGCTTCGAATTTAGGATGCATACTCTTGCAGCACTGTCTTGCTCAGCTGCTGGGTGCAAGACCTTTCCTTATCAAAAATACCTCCCCCAGAGCCTTGGAGCCTAAAATTCCCACCTTTGTTTTCAGCCCTTGTCTCCAGAGGACCTTTGTTTAAAAAAAAAAAAAAATACAAATTTAACTGGGAAGGATAGTTGACAGATTAGTCGATCTCTGATTAGCTGTCAGCTGAAGGCTGAACCTAAGGAGATGAGTCAGCTGGGAAGAGGTGAGAGGGGGCAATCAGGACTGTAAATAGGACGCTGCTAGGGCAGGTGTGGAGCACCCCGGCCAGGGCTCTGGAGCACTGTGTGCGGCTGCCGTGCTGGGGATGCCATGCTGAATGACAGGTGCGGAGCCCTCATCTAATGCACACAGGTGGCCTAGACAAGCGACTGATGCCCAACCACCAAGGTAGAGTGTGGAATGTGCTTTGGAGAGCCTCACAGTGTGGGGGAACCAGGGGACATGGCACTTGGTGGTTGAGATGGGCCTTAGGAAAGAGGATTTCCACAGGCAGAGATAGCCAGCGGTATAGCACACAGAAAGGTGGAAGAGTGAGGCCACGTTAGAGGTGCCGTGTGGTGGCAACACGGGAGCTGCCTTGGGGGGCCGTGGAAGGCTGGAGTCAGGCCAGGCCTCAGTGCTGGGGGTGGGGCAGGGGGGTTTGTGCAGGTGTCCAATGCTCGTGGAGCATTGTGGGCCAGCCTCTGAAGTGACCGAGTCTCCCTTGCTTGTAGTCTCACAAGCACCTGAGTATCCCCTTCAGGTGGGTGCCGCCCTGGGTTTCTGGTGCACACTTTGAGGACACTTTCCCGGTGAAGGAGGAAGCTCGGGCATGCAGGTGTGGCTGGCTTGATGTTTCCAGGCAGCTGGAACAGTGGGAGCTTGGCTGACCCCCCAGCCTCTGGCCAGCTGGCCGTGGGGAAGGGGACAGAGGCTGAGCTTCTTCCAACTCCGGTGTTAACCTGGCAGGTGGGAGACACGGCAATCTGGTGCACTTAAGGCTTTGGCATTCGAGCAGGGCTTCCGGCACCGTTCTCTGCCATAGACGTCTCAGAAACACCCTGGCTGTATGTGATGGGATGAATTGGTCCTGTGAGCAGCAAATGGCATGAGTTTAGTGCCCATGGGAGCTGTTGATGGGGGTGGCTGGGGGGTGGGGGTAGGGAGCACTGAACCAGCTTTCATCTTTCTTTTCTCTAGTATCAGTGCTACGGATATGAGACCACATTGGTTCATTGACGTGACTGATCAATTAATTGTTCCATTTATTCATTCTGCGACCAAGACTTCTGGAGTTTCCTTCACGTGAAGCATGTTGCCACACTGGTGGTGGTCCAGAGGTGTAAAACCTTTGGCAAGCCCCTTACTTTCTCTGAGCCTCAAGTTTCTCTTCTGTAAGAGGGGAGTGATAATATCCACCTGTCAGAGAGGCTGTGAGGATTATATGGGGCGATGTGCATGGCACACTTCATGGTGCCCGGCACATGGTGGGTGCATTTGGTGGCTCTCCCTTCCTCGAGCCTATTTCTGAATTGGCCCACAGGAGTCTGAGAGCACAGATGTGGGCGGGGCTCCTCTTGGCTTCTGGCCTCCCATTCGGAACTGATCCCTAAGTGGCTTCTACCTTTAAGTAGTAACTTTTTAAGAGAACGGCTCAAAGCACCTGTGTGTGCAGCAAAGAAAGATGGGGGTGTCTTTCTTTCTCTTTCTGGTGACATCTTAGACCTTGGAACCACAGGGCTGTTCCTTTGGTGCCTGATTTCTCCACCGTGGTGGTCCAGCCTGGGCCTGCACGTCAGAGCTGACCTTGGCCATCTTTGGATGGCTCCCCCGGTCATGTCCTTGATGGCTCCCTGCAGCTTCCAGCATTTGGTCTCAGGCTTCCTTCTTGAAGCCACAGAGAATGAGTCTCCTCTTTCTCTCCACATGTCAGCTCTGCAGATACGGTTTTTAAATCCAATCTGTGATACCACCATTTGGAAGATGTACCACTATTTTCTGTACCTTCAAGAAAGAAAAAGTGCTTCCAATTAAATTGTGGAACACTGCTTTGTGACCGTCAGAAACTTTTATATTTACTGAAAGAATCCTTTTAGGCCTTAGACATAATTTTATATTCCATAACACTTGCATGTACATAAAAAGGAAACATGGGGCATGTGGGTGGCTCAGTCGGTTAAGTGCCCAGTTTCGGCTCAGGTCATGATTTCTCAGTTCATGAGTTCGAGCCCTGCGTCTGGCTCTGTGCTGACAACTCAGAGCCTGGAGCCTGCTTCAGATTCTGTGTCTCCCTCTCTCTCTGCCCCTCCCCTGCTTGGACTCTCTCTCTCTCAAAAATAAATAAGCATTAAAACATTTTTAAAGGAAAACAAATTAGTTAAGGCATTTCTAAAATATTTTCAGTTTTGGACTCTGACTCTTGCATTTCACTTTTTGACTCCCCCATCTTTGTGGCTCTTTTGATACATTATTATATTTTGGTAAAGTGATGATCCATTTCTTAATCTTAATTGGATGTTAAGGGGCTGTAAGATACATTCTGCTTTCAGACATTTTATAATTGAAGAATGTGCATCTGAATGCACATCTTCTAATTAGTAAAACATGATATTTAAAGGCAGCCCTCTTACTTTCTCTGGAATCTTCTTCCATATTAACAATCTGTGTTGTGGGTTCAGTTCTTTTTACCTTCCCTGTGGTTCTTCTCTGAGCAAACTCCCATATGTTCATATTCTTCTAATACACTGAAGGTAGTGCCCACACCGTATATGGTATTCATGGTGTGGTATGACCACAGCAGAGGAAGGGAGCCATCACCTTCTTAGTTCAGGCCATTCTATTTCTATTAATGCAGCCCAAGATTGTATGAACTTTTCTAGAAGCTACATCACACCATTGACTCACTGACATTACCGCAGACTAGATCTTTTTAACGTGTGGTGTTGGTAAGCAGCATCACCTCTGTCCTAAACATGTGTGGCTTTAGAATTTAAATACAGAGCCTCCTATTTTGTTCCCATCTGATTCAGAACAGCCATTTCTGTTAAATTTCAACTTGTTAATTTCAGGGCAACCATGTTTCTTTGGGCTTTTTCAGGATCCTATTTGAGTATACCTTCTATAGCACATTACCAAAAAATAAAAATAAAAAAAAAATTAAAAAAGGCAGGGAGCCAGGGTGGCTCAGTTGGTTGAGCATCCGACTTCGGCTCAGGTCATGATCTCACGGTTCTTGTGTTTGAGCCCCGCGTCTGGCTCTGTGCTGACAGCTCGGAGCCTGGAGCCTGCTTCAGATTCTGTGTCTCTCTCTCTCTCTGTGCCCCTCCCTTTCTCACACTTTCTCTCTCTCTCTCTTTTTCTCAAAAATGAATAAACATTAAAAAAAATAATAATGATAAAAAGTGTGCCTTCTATAGCATCACCCACATCCTGATAAATTGCTTACCAGGAGAGAACCCTCTGGCACACTACTAGAGACCTCTCCCCTCAGACATTAAATCTTTGATCAGCTTGCTTGGGGAACGGCAGTGCGGGCTGCCCCTTTCCTAAGTCTCTTTACTGCTTTTCTGACTTCTGGCCAGATGTCTTCTTGAATCTGGATATGCCACGTCCATTGGCAATTTTCCATCTCCCACCAAGTATCCTATCGCAGAAGGAAGTGAACTCTGGTTGACATCACATAGTCTCAGTTCCCAGAGGGCCCCCAGACTGCTTTCCTGTGTCCCCAGGCTGCCCCACAGTGATGCAGTAGGAAGTGCATCCGTCTCATCTGCAAGAGTTTCCAGCAGTCACTGACAGTATCTGAATGTGTGTATTTTAAAAACCAAGCTCATCCCTGATCTGAGCTCCCTTTGTCATCTCCGTGTTGATCTGTACTTGTCAGTCTAAAGACGCCTCTTTTTGAGAGGGGCCTCTATGCATTTGGAGTGGAAGCCAAGGTCAGACTTCCCGGGGCCCCTTTATGTCCCTGGACCTCTTGGTTCAAGATGACCCACATGCCTTCTTGCCCTCTGCCCTCTGCCGTGTGGCCACAGCTCATCCCAGTCTTGCCTCCTCCGGCTGACACGGGGCCAGGCCTCGCATCACTGTCTCTTAAGGTCTTCTTGGTTATGCATCCTTCATCCAGTGATGGGATGTGGGCCTTTTGACAAGTGGCCTTGTCTAGGCTTCCCTCTGCAACCACATGGCTTCTATTCTGCAACACTTCATATAGCGGTTACCTATGCGCCAAGCTCTGGCATAAGGGCTTTGTAAATATAAACTCATTTAATTCTTGTGCCAACCCCACGAGGTGAATATTGTCATCCTCCCCGCCCCCCACGTACCAGTGAGGAAATTAAGGCGCAGAAGGGTTAATTGACTTGCTCAAGATTTCACAAGGGAAAAGGGGGGAGTTAGAATCTAGCCAGTTTGTTCCCAGAGTCTAGCTCCCATTCCCTATGGTGAGCTTCCTGCTTCCCCTTCCTAAAAGGCCCTCCTCCTCTCCTCCTCCTCCTGCTTCCTCCCCTTCCCTGCTCCAGACAGCACCCCTCTCCCTCTCCACTCCACTGCAGAACTAGAACTGTAATTCAGAGTCTGAATCATTGACTTCCTCGGTCTCAGGTCCTAGAGCCCTTGCATTCTCCCAGCCACGTGAAGTCTGTTTTCTTGCAGTCTCAGGCACCAACTTCCCCTTCTTGGTCTCTCTCCAATTTCAGAGGAAATGATTGCTTTTCCTCCACAGTTCCTGTGTCTTCCTGGTCACTAACCCATTCTGCTATTGTTGTGGGGATTAGGTTAGTCCTGTTTCTATGGATACTTCCTTTCTCTTCTGGAAGGTGAGGCCAGTCAGAGACTTCAGCCAGTGGGGCTTCCACACTTCCCTGTGGTGGTTCCCCTCTCCCCCCCACAAACCACCAGAGCTCATCTCTGGCTGACCTGAGATCCTATCAGCAACTGACCTTTAGGTGCCCGTGGGGACCTTCCCGTTATGCCCCAGTTCTTCTCTGAGCACACCTGTATCCTGCAGAATATTTTCCTCTTTGTTTCATGCATCTTTTTTTGTTACATAGAGATTCTCTATCTCCCCATCCCAAATCTGTTCCTTTAAGAGATAAAAGCTGGGCACTGAGAAGTGTGTGTCCTTTGCCATCAGTTACGTAAAGAAAAGAATAAATATTTATATTTGTGTGTATACACGTAAACGTTGTCAGGGATGAGACACAGGCAACTAATAATGGTGGTTCCCTGGTTCAGAGTGGGGACAGGGGTAGATGCAGTAGAAGGGACACATTTCCTGTATACTTTTGTGTGTTTAGATTTAAAAAAAATTTTTTAGTGTTTATTTTTGAAAGGGGGGGAGGGGCAGAGAGAGGGGGCAGGGACAGAGGATCCAAAGCAGGTTCCATGCTGTCAGCACAAAGCCCGATGTGGGGCTCAAACCCACAAACTATGACATCATGTCCTGAGCTGAAGTTGGATGCTCAACCGACTGAACCACCCAGGCACCCCCATATTTCGATTTTTTTCAATGTATTTACTATCCAAAATTAAAAACCAAAAAACAAAATAAAACAAAAAAGCCCACAGATAATCTGGGACCCCTGCTCTGCAAACTGTGGAAAGCGTGTGACTCACCTGGTTGAGTCAGTGCTCTGCCTCCCGCTACCACACTGGCCTCCGTTCCTCAGGTGCGCACTGGGGTAGTGACAGCCTGTTCACCTTATGGGGGGATGGAAGGGGACCCTCTTTTAGAGCCTGGCACATGGAGGGCCTGCAGTAAACAGCCTCCTCCCTGACTCTCTTCAAAGCTCGGAAGTAACTTGAGACTTTGCCGCCTCTCATAATCACAGTTTACTAAGAGCTGGTGCTCAACAGGTGCACCTGGGCCTCAAGTGTTGGTTTTCTTTTTCTTTTTTGTTTCAAATTTCAATTTATTTTTAAGAGAGGGCGGAAGGGCAGAGAGAGAGGGGGACAGAGGATCTGAAGTGGGCTCCGTGATGACAGCAGAGAGCCCGACATAGGACTTGAACTCACAAACCGTGAGACCATGACCTGAGCTGAAATCAGACGCTCAACCCACTGAGCCACCCAGGCGCCCCTCAAGTGTTGGTTTTCTGCTGTGACTCACCTAAAGACTCGCACCATGGTGTTTTTTCCCCTCCTGTTGAATTCCAGTATTTGAGGAAATTGAAACACTCTGAATGTCTGGGTTTGTCTCCAAGAACTATGCACGTTCCTTTTCTAGACCTGCAGGACTTTACAGACCATTTCCTTTCCCATCATATTCCTCTGCCCAGCTCAGAGGGGTATAATTAGAATGGGTCTAACACGCTGTGAAAACACAAGCCCACGACTGGATTTGCAGATAACCAAAGTCAGAGCAGACCCTGAAGACAAAATGTAGGGCACTGGGAGTAGCCAGTCCAGGCACCGGTAACTGAGGAAATGACCTGATTGGGAAGGTGATTTGTTTACCTTGGGCAGTTAATGGCAAAGCATGCTTTGAGCACCTACTGTGTACCCCAGACCCCGTGCTATGGGGATGGCAATGTGGGTAGGGCCCAGCCTCACCTCCCAAAGCATTCACCACACACTTGGGAAAACAAGTCCTACATATTCAAAAAAATTAAGTAGGAGATTTTGGTAATGGTTCAGATCATAGAAGGCAAATCACAAGGTAGTTCGTGACTAATTCCATATGACTGGTAGAGATAGCAGTGGGTATGGGGAGTGCTCTCTAGGGGCTGGAGAAGGTCTAGAAAGCTTGGAAAGGAAGGAGGGAGGTCGGGGAGATGAGGAGGCTGCATTGGATCTGGATCTAGAGGGGTCCAGCACTGATGGGTACATGGGAGGAAGAAGAGAGCATTTCTAGTGAATGTAGCAGCTTGGGAAGATGAGAAATGGCTTGGTTTGAAGGTGAGCAGAAGGAGATGAGGCTGGGCAGAGGCATGTGGCCTTCAGGCCTTCAATATGCAGGGATAGAGGGAGTGTGTGTGTGTGTGTGTGTGTGTGTGTACACGCATGTGCTCCAGTCCAAGTTCAGGGGTAGGAGGATACGGGCCCAGGGTCTCTTAGGGAACTCTTGTAAATCCTAGGGGGAATGACGAAGAATTGGTTGATGGCTGTACATCTTAATCTTAAGCAGAGGTCTACAGCCTGTGCTCCAGAAATGTCCTCAGGAGCAGAAAAGGAAGTCAGAGGAATGCTAGCCATTCCCCCACCATTGTTCTATTTGAACATTTTTCTTCTTAGGCATGTTAAATGTCTGGCCATTCAGCAGGTATTTATGAGTTCTTATTCTGGGCCAGAAGCTGTTCTAGGTGCTATGGTTACAGAAGGGCAAGAGAAAGGTAAAATCCCTTGCCACATAGACCTTCTGTTCTGGGAGAGGGGGAGGGACCATAAACAATCAGGTTATGTATGGGGCCAGGTGATAAGATAGGAGGTGGAGCCCTAAGCAGGTAAAAAGATGGGATGTGCTGGGGGCAGGTGGAGGGAAGCAGTTAAGGGGAGGGCTGGAATTTTAAATGGGGTGGTCACTGACTTGCCCTGCCCCTGGGACTTAAAAGGCAGCAAAAGACAGGTGTGAGGCCAAAGGGAAGGAGACCAAGCCAGATCTTGCAGGATCTTGAGTCCCAGTTGATCCTCTTCCACCCACTGGTGGCTTCAGCTCTAGGCAGCAGGGAGCCTTTGAGTGTGCTTGAGCAGAGGAGTGCCATGTATGGTAAGATATCCCTGATGACTTCGTAGAGGATGGGATATAGGGGGCTCCAGCAGAGAGGCTGGGCCGGAGGCTGAGATTCCAGATGACTAGGGCCTAAAAAAGCCCACTAGTTTCATACCTCTGACTTTAGTACAGTGGGGCAGGGCTAGGAAGTAAGAGCCGTGGGGCAGGGGTGAGGGGGATAGCAGGTACTGGCAGAAGGGGGGCGATGGCAGAGTTTAGGTTGGAGGGGGAATGATGAGAAATGCACTGAAGTGTTCTCAGAATTTAGGGCATGGGGTCAGTTCAACATTCTTGCTGTGACTTTTCTTTATTTTAGAATAATACAGCACTTAAGAGTGTGGGCTCTGGGTTTGACTCCTGCCTAAGTGACCTTGAAAAGTTACTTAACCTCTCTGTGCTTCAAGCCCCACACCTGTAAAATGAAGATAAAGAAGTATTTACCCTATAGGTGCATTTTTGACAGGATGAAATCGGCTACTGAATGTAGAATGCTTGGAACATTACCTGGGGTACAGGAAGTACCATGCAGAAGGTGATTTTCCGGTGGAAATCCTTTGTAAAGTCATTTATTCAACCACTGCTTCTGTGTCTATGGTGTGCCAGGTGCTGTACTAGCCATGCTATCTTATTTCATCTTTGCAACAACTGCCCGAGATAAGCATTGTCAACCACATCTTGTAGATGAGCAAGCTGAGGCTCAGAGACACTAAGATCTGCCCAAGGTCACACAGCCAATAAGTAGCAGAGCCAGGATTTGAGAGGTTTCCCTCCCCCCGCCCCCCACCGTCTGACATTAAAGTACCTTTTATAAGAACCGTTATCCCAGGAGTGATCTGTTATGTAAATGTACACTGACATATAGGCTACATCAGTCTCCCTTGGTATGTGGTGCTGACATGGAGCCTTGGGGAATATAGAGGCGTGACCAACTCCCCACGTCTGCCAGGGGCCACGTCAGAGGTGAGACCCTGGGCCTGAAGTCAGAGTTGCACATAGGTGAGTAAAAGTTAGCACCTTCCCCCAGTGACTCATCCTCACAGGCCTTATCAGAGCTTTTCAGCCACCTGGAGAGTCTGTCTGAGACCTGTCTTGGTTGACTCAGCCCCTGGTGTGCTGGAGGAGCAGAGTCTGATGGGTTTAAATCCCAGCTCCACCACCCCTCAGCCATGTGAGACAGAGATAGGAGGGAATTTCTCTGTGCCTCAGTTATGTTCTCTGCAAACCCTTGTAGGGATTTTGTGAGAGTTAAATTAGGTTGGCCATGCAAAGACTCAGAACTCCCTGGCCCCAGCAAACCCTAAGAGTTAGCATTATGTGAATTATTATCTTATAATGTTATAAAAGTCTCCTGTGACCTCTGAGGCCAGAATAAAATGTCCCATCCCCTCTGGATGATCCCTCCAATCACATTTTGTTTTGCCTTGTTATGTAAATGTGAGTGTAGGTCTTTGCCAGACCGTGAGTGCTTGAGACCAGGGAATAGGTCTTCATGGTTTTTGTTGTTGTTTGTTTGTTTGTTTGTTTTTAAATCCCTGGAGACTTGTCCCTTGTCCTAGATGATGTTGAAGGAAGTTTGCCAAATGGAAAGGGTTCCTAGTTTTCCACTTCCCTCACAGCCGCTTACTCTGACCTGCAGACCCCACTTCCCAGGATTATGGACAATGTCTGATATTTCGAAGGGTGCTTTATGGTTGGCCAAGCACATTCACATTCATACTTTATCCAGTCTTCAGCGTTATTCCCTGTGACCATTGACTCTTATCCCCATTTAATGGGTAAGGAGACCGAGCCTCTGCAGGGTTGGGTAATCTGTCCACAGACTCTCAGGCAGAAGGTAACAGAACAGGTGTCTCCCTGCCCATCCCAGGAAGCCTTGGTCTGGAGGCTCAGATTGACCAAGACTCTCCATGAATTCCCCTGTGCCCTTCTCCTGAGGAGAGCTGGGAGGAGAACTTTACACAGTTTCCTCCTCCTCCTCCTCCTCCTCCTCCTCCTCCTCCTCCTCCTCCTCCTCCTCCTCCTCCAGGTCCTGTTACTTCCAGAAAAGCACGTAACAGTGGGCCTGAGCTGAGCCAGCGATCGGAGTTGCTTAAATCCCCCCCACTCCCATTTCCCTTCCCCATGGGTCTGAGGCTCGGCTGGGGCTCTGGGCTTGCGGGGAGCAGAGACAGTGGGGAGGGCGTTGTAGCTTGAAGCGTTTGGAGCCGTGCCTGTAGCACAGACAGTCCTTGGAGGAATCTGCAGCTGGAAGCGGAGGAGGCTGGCACCTGTGCTTCTCCCAGGAGGAGGAGTGGGGCTAGCTGCAGGGCCCAGAACCGTGTTCAGGGTGCAGGGGAGACTCCCGGGGGTGTCACAGGAGAGATGCTGGGGGCAGTGGCAGCGGCACTTCCTTTCTGGGAGGCAGACAGGCAGATGATCCTTCCAGCAAGGTGGGATGAAGCCCAGGGCTCCGGGACAGACTGTAATCCAGACCTACGAAACTCCAGACCTATTGCTTAAGTGGAAGAATCTTCTGTTCAGTTCAGCCTAATAAGCAGTTATTGAGAAGTACCTATAATGTCCCAGCCGATGTGGGGAATACAGAGTCAGTGAACCAGGGACTCAGCCCTGTGAGGAGCTCAAGTCCTACAGCTCCCTTTTCACCTCTTCTCCCTCCTGGGAGCCTTGAATGTTGGGTGGCAGTGGGGATACTTCTGTGCACGAGGCTGCATTCAGATTCCTGGCGTCCCAGAGCTGAGGCTAGAGTTTGGGCCTGGCCGGTTGGCAGGGCAGTGCGGGCAGGGAGCTGGCAGATCACCTGCTCGTCAAATTGGGTGCCAGGCCTGCTGTGGGGACAGAGGGGTTATTGGGCCTTTACGGTTGGGATCCCTGGTTCCCTCCAGGATTGTCATATGACCAAAGGAGCAGACACAGGAGTGTCTCTGGGGTGTGGGTGAGAAAGATTGTAGGTGGAATGACCTCTAAGACCATGGCTCCGGTGGCCCATCCCTCCCTCAGGCCAGTCCCCCTTGCTTTCTTCCTCCAGCCCAGTCAGTCTCTGCTGCTACACGCGGCCCGCCTGCCTGGTCATCTCCGCCTCCGGCTCCTTGCTTCGGTTTTTCTGGTCTGCGTCTCCATCTCCTAAGGCCTGGATCAGCCCTGCCTATTCCGGAAAGGCTTTCTAAACTCTCTTAGCCAAAACTCCCCTTCCTTTCTCCATGCGCCTCCCGGGTGGAGAGCCAGCAGCCCCGAGCTGAGCTCCGCATTTACGTGTCATGTAATGTGTTCTGAGCACCTACTAGACAGCAGGCAGCACAGCAAGGCCAGGACTTCGGAGTCTGACCGGCCTGGGTGTATGTTCTAGCTGGGTAACTTGGGGCAGGTGCTCTGATTTCGGAGTCTCAGTTTCCTCTTCTGAGCTTGAGGATGTGGTCCCCACCTCACAGGGAAGTTGTAAGGTTCTGCTGAAATAATCCGTGCAAAGTACTTAGCATACAGCTCTTGGCTCGCAGTAAATGGCTCTCACGTGGCAGCCTTTAACAGTCTTTGCCATGTATTGTTTTGTTTAATTCATACTCTGGCTTTAAAAGGTAAATCTCATCCCAGAAAGGGGGACAAATGAGCCTCCGTGCTGAAATGAGTCGTCCAGCGTCTCAGGACACATGGGCACTGAGGCTGGCGATGGGGGGGCCACAGTGTTCTTTCTACTGTCTCTGCTTCCCACCTCTAGCCCCGTTTCCCTCACTTTTGGGTATTCTTCACAGCCTCTGCTAGGGCACTCAGCAAATGTTGATTGAATGGTTGTTTTCCTGGCTGGTTTAAAGAGAACCAGGTTGGGGTGGGGGTGGGGGGAGGGGGGAAACGGGACCCTCTCGAGCATTCCAGCCCCTTTCAGATTTCTAGCTGACCCAGCAGAACCCTCCAGTGTACTGCCTGTCCCTCTAACACCAAGCAGAGCTGTGTAGCCTGCACCTAGCCCAGTGCGTGAAACCAAATCATGCCCTGAGGGAAAATCAGCCGGTTCCTTCTGATTTATTTATTTTTAAATAGCAGAGCTATTTATACTGCAAAGCTTTGAAAAGAAAAAGAGAAGTAAGGGAAATACCTGCCTGGATAATCCCCTGTGACTTGAGGCTGCTAGAAAACAAAAAGAATGGCCATTAGCTGGCAGATGGGCTCCAGGCAGCGTGTGGCGTTGTGAAATGTGTGCCTGTGAGGGTCAGTGGGAGAGGCCTCTTGGGAATGGCTTAGCCAACCTTCCCCACGCCCACAGGTGCAGCCCTCACCTGGCCAAGGCCACTCTGCTCCACCTTACTGTAGTCAGGGCGACATGTTGGAAGCTACCTTCTCCGGCTGAGTCTCCGTCTGTACCAGCTGGCGTTTGTGTCTCCATAGTCCTCACTCCGCTGGTTGTTTCCTTTTATTGCCTGTGCCGACTTCGGTGTCGGGCTCCGGGGACCTCGCGTGCTGGTGTGCGTGTTCACCCCATGGCTGCAGGAGACGGGGAGGCGATCAGTGTGTTTTTGTTCTTTGTTTTTGCTCTCAGGCCAGGGTTTTGGTTTTTGTTGTTGTTGTTGTTTTCTGTTTCTCTAAAACTCTTGAAACCACATGTGGAGATAGAGCTTCCTTTCCTGGAGGGAGTCGAGAGGCTGCTGTTAGGAGGCCTGGGGTACAGGAGACTGTCTTTGGTGATGGCCCAGAAGGCGGTGAGACAACGGGATGGGGTTTAGCACAGGACTGCACCTGTAGCTGCACCTGGTAAGCCAGCATCTCTTGGGAACGGTGACTGAGAAAAAAACAAAAACAAAACCCCAGAGCCCACAGAACTCTCCCCAGGATCTAACAGGTGTGGCCTGGCTAAAACCCCCGGAGACATGCTGTCTCCATAGCATCGCACTGCGGCTCTTGGAGATGAAAATAACTAATGTGCAGAGAAGGAAACGTGCCCAGGGACTCACTCCGGATATCCACGATGCTACCTGTCCTGTCAGTGCCTTATGGCAGCCCCTTCCTCTGGGAAGCTGTCTCTGGGCAGGGGAGGAGGGCGGGTGGTAGATGAGGGGGCAGTGGCCCAGGACCATCTTGCTTGGGTGGTCTTAGCACAGGGGTGAGAGGCAGCAGAGGGGCCTGTGTGGGGAGGTCTCAGGCTCAGGACCAGAGCGGGCTGAGGTGGCGGCATGGCGGGCGGACCAGGCATCGGGCACGAACACTGTGACCTTGCTGAGTTAGACATCTAGCTTTCTGCGTCTCCGTTTCCCCAACTGGAAAGTGGGTCAGATGAGCATCCAGCTCCTAGGACTGTGCTGAAAGTTCACGGTGATTGCACCAGGGAAAGAGCCACATGTTGAAGGACTCAGTGTGGTTTCCCTTCTCTTACTCCCCTTCTTTCCTCCTCCGAAGAGTTGTTTCAAGCAATTGCCTGGAGTTGTATTTTCCCCTGAACCACAGTGCAGCCCATGAAAATGCTCATGGCGAGGAGGACCCACGTCTGAGCCTGGGTTCCCATCCACGAATGCCAGGACTGGGCTGTTCACATGTGTGGTTCTGGCATCTTCCTCTGGCATCGGTCCAGGGGCTTGCAGAGGCCTCCTTTGACCCCAGTTTGCAGAGACACCTTGCTGCACATGTTTGCTTTTCCTTGGCTGCCTGGGGCTCCCTGAGAGTGTGCAGCTGGCTTTCCTTCCTGGGTGGGATTTAGCGATGATAAAGCGGCCAGTTGCTGAGTGCTATTGTTAGTTGAGACTCTCAGTTTCAAGTGACAGGAACCCAACTTGAATGAGCTTAAGCAAAAATGGGATACCTTGGAAGGTTCTAGTGGAGATTTAAAGACCCAAAGGAAATGCTGCAGAATCCAGCCCTAGGGAGAGAGCAGGTGACCTCCAGCATCCCTGCTCAGCAGTCCATGGCTGCAGGCAGCTCCCAGCTGACCCTGCACACACTTCCACGCATTCTGAGGACTGGGCCTTTCCCAGGTTTTTCAGATTAGAACCTGGCCCAACTTGGAGCAGGTACACACCCTTTGTACTCAAGATTGTGGCCAAGGAGTAAAGGTTCTCTGATGAACCTGTCTTGAGTCCCATGCTGATCTCTGTGGCTGGGGAGTGGGAGGTAGGGTGGAATCTGTATTGGAACAAAGGGAGAAGGATGCTTGTAATATTAGTAATTAAGAATAATGCTAACTTTTCTTGAGTGCTTACTTTGTGCCAGACATTCTTCTAAGGTCTTTACCTACGTAAACTCATTTAATTGTTGCAATCAATCCCGCTTTCTATGCTAGGGAGCTAAGGCACAAAGAGGTTAAGCAATCTGCCCAAGGTCCCATGATGAGCTAGTAGGGAGAGCTGGCATTGCACCCGAGCAGAGGACTCCAGATGTGCTCCTAACCATCCGCTCTAATCCAGATGATACAATGCATAGACGTCACCTCCAAGCACTTTGAACTACACACCTGGGCCGCATTGTTAACACCAATACCTCACTTGCTCTTCACAACCACCCTGCGGAGTGGGTACCAACAGGAGTCCCATTTTTATTTTTTTTATTTTATTTTATTTTTTTTTATAAATTCTTTTTTTTTTTTTTTTAAACGTTTATTTATTTTTGGGACAGAGAGAGACAGAGCATGAACGGAGGAGGGGCAGAGAGAGAGGGAGACACAGAATCGGAAACAGGCTCCAGGCTCTGAGCCATCAGCCCAGAGCCCAACGCGGGGCTCGAACTCACGGACCGCGAGATCGTGACCTGGCTGAAGTCGGACGCTTAACCGACTGTGCCACCCAGGTGCCCCAGGAGTCCCATTTTTAGATAGGAAACTGAGGCTCACAGAAATTATGTGACTTGTCCGCGACCATCAGACTCCTTGAAAGTGGCAGAGCTGGGGTAGGAGCCCAGGCTTGCCTGGTTCCAGGATCTGAGCTCCTGGACCACTTCCCTGGGCAGCCTTGGCATTCAGGTGCTTCTCTTGCTCTGGTGACTGTGATGGAGAGCGGACCTGGGTCAGCATCTAAGCCTTCATTCTTTGTCCAGGGGGTGGGGGTGGGGCTGGGGTATGGAGACCTTGGCACACCGCTGAGGGGCCACCTTTGTGGTTCTGGGCCAGCCAGTCTTGGTGCATCTCACACTAACTTACCCCAAGGGGTTCTTGGACAAGCCTTACATGCCTCTGACCTCTGGATTTCTTCATTCCTTCATTTGACAAGTATTGATGGAGTGCCTGGTGGTCCCAAGTGCTTGGGGTCCCCCATGAAGACCCTGACACGATGGAGCTAGAGCAGAGGGAAAGGTCCCCTGAGGTATGCTCATGTCCCTCGAGATCATGAGGCTACTCGAATACAGCAGGACATCTTTGCTGCACCACCCAAGTCAGGTCCGCAGGGGCCTGGAGACTTTGTGCCTCTGCTTGGGACTGGTGAGGTGGCAGGTGTCAGAGGAGACGTCGTTCCCTCGTTCTGTTACAAAGGGACGCTTGTGTCAGGGAGCACACATGGGCATGGCATCAGGCCAGCTCCCCTGGGAGTCCCAGGCTGCTGTGGCCAGTGCTAATCGCATCCCCAGGTAAGGCTCTTGCCTGTGCCATGCCTCAGTTTTGCCCTCTGTGATGTGACTGTACTTCCTGCCCCACACGGTGGCTGGGAGGATTGTCTGAGACAGCACGTGCTAACTACCCATCACAATGCCCGGGCGCGGATTAATCCTTTAGATTCGTCTTTTAACAACCGACTAGCTTTGTAGGTGGCTCTAAAAGTCAGGGCCCATAGAGGGGGCCAGCTAAAAGGTCTTTGGTGAGGAATCACCAATTAGGTCTAGTTTCTCATTCTACAGGTGAGGAAACTGAGGCCCCTCGAGGGGAAGGGAGGTGCTTGGCCCTAGGACCTTCTGGTTTAGTGGATTTAAGGGGAGTTCGAAGTGTGTTTAACTGTTGGTCAGACAGAGGGTTTGAGTTGGTCCTCGGGTTGGCTGGATCACAATGTGCCCAGGCCTGTGTGGGAATCTGACCCTCACAGACTGGTCCAGAAATGCCCGCCTGTATCCCACTGTGTGGACAGTCCAGTGTGCTTCCCTTGAGAAGCAGGTGGCAGATAAGGGGAGCCCTCCGGCCTCTCTGAGCCTACAGATCAGGCTGATAGAATGTGGGTGAGGCAGGCTGGCCTGTTTGCCAGCCGCCACGTTCCAGACGGCCCGAGAGGTGTGGCTTGATAACGATGATCACGATGGGCATGGTTGTAGCCTCTGCCCAAGTGGCTGCCCTGGGAGCTCACCACGGCCGTCCTAGGACCCCTCCCACCTCGGTGTGGTGGGAAAGACCACGAGCAGAGGGTCAGCCTGCCCTGGTCTTAAATGCAACTGTGCCACAGAGCCGTGGCAGGGTCCTTCTGCTCTCCAGACCTGTCTTCCTGTCTGTGAGGAGCTACGGAGACGGATCACGTCTAGTCAAACAGTGTGCGTTCAATACATGGCCAGTGCTCAGTACATAGTAGCTACTTTCCGGTTCACAGTCTGAGAATTCCCGAAAGTGAGCTCAAGTCCCAGGTGCTTAACACAGTTCACTGTGCATAGAGAGAACACATGTGTGATTATGGGGGCAAGGAGGTCCACAGCCCTGTTGAGCGAAGTGTGCCTCTGTCTCTGGAGTATGTGTGTTGCCTCTGGCACATCTCAATCTTCTCATCTTAACTTTTGAGGCTACCTCTCAGGAATTTGGAGTTGTCAAAGTAAATCCTTAGAAATGTTTTTCTAACTCTGGGCTCCATTTCCAAACAGGTGTAGAGGTATTTTCTGCAGAAGCAGTAGGATGTGACCAAACCATTTGGGTGGTCATCGGAAGCCAAGATAATTGTTTAGGAAACTCAGCCATGATTAGATGGTCCACTTTTATAACTTCCTAGTTTATGTAGTGTTTTGGATCCTTTCCACCTTGGGAAATGTGACAGATTTCACGCTGGTGACTTATTACCAAGTTTTTACACCAGCTTCACTTACTTTCAGCGTGTGTTCAGCTTAGAAGTTCTGGCACTTTCTGTTTCTACTAAAGTAATCTTTACCATCTTACTTTCTCTGCAAGGCTTCAGGTAGAGATGTGATAAACCCTTAGGGTGCGCAGACAGTGGACACAATGGAATTTGTTAACCACCTTGCAATTCCTTTATTCATATGCAAAACTTGGAGCACAGAGAGAAATCCTCTGTGCATTTCCTCTAGTTGGGTAGTGTTACTACAGGGCAAAGTACACAACCTGGGGGACCTCTTAGCAGGGAGAAGATATGAGGCTGTAATGTAAGATAATGTAACTGACATTCATTGCCGGGCTCTTGTTTTTAAAGGAACATGGCAACCTGTGCGTGGCTCTTCCTGCAAGATGACTTTAGTCACTGCGATGCCTAAGGATCAAGTAAGTCTCTTTTCTACCATCGGGTTGACCTTGGGGAGCTGGCGTCAGGCTTCAGAAAGGTGTAAGGGCGCCTGCACTCTTTCTTTAAACCCAAGTGAATTGTGATCCGGTTTGGAGAAGCACTGGCTGGTGAAGGCCTCTGTTTCCACAACCCCCCCCCCCCCCCCCCCCCGCCCTGTCTCTGTCTTTGCCCGACAACCACCCCACCGTTGCACGGCCCTCCATGCTGTCAGAGGAGGGAGGGAGGCGGGGCTTGAGACTGAGATGTGGCTGGGACCTACGTCAGTGGTCTTTGGGCAGGGGGACACTCTGCCCCTTCTCCCCTTAGAGCAGCAGCTCAGATGTCCTGACTCCAGTCCCAGTTCTGATGGCGTTTCCGTCTCCTGCTGGCCCAGATGTGTGCCAAGGCAAGAATCTGGCTGGGCAGCTCCTGCAGGGAGTGACTGCACAGCACTCCACCACTTGTCCAAGATTTGAAAATGTGATTGCGGCATCTTCCTCTGCTTGGCTTCCCTTCTTAGGAGAACAGACCTGTTTACCTCTTTCTGTAGATTTGGCAAGTCCATGGAGGCAGGCTTGGGGGCCTGGGAGGCTTGGTGTGGGCAGGAATCAAAATGACTGATTGGCATAGTCACCCTCAGGAACTGTCTTGGGAGCCCCCACTGCTCTCCCCAGCTCTGCTCTGTTCCCCTGCTCTGTCTCTACGTGCTGCCAGAACCTCCCAGAAGACAATCTGAACATCACTGCCCTGGTGGCCTTCAAGGCCCCCTCCTGTTAGACCTCAGCCTCATTTTCTGCCTCTCTCCTTTGCCCTGGCTTCAGTCCCACAACTCCTGGAATAGACGTCCACATCTGGGACATGCCACTCCTTCTAGAAGCTTCCCTCCCTTCTCCAGGCAAAGTTGGCGCCTCCTCCTCTCCACTCCCATAGTGCTTTGTTCAGACTGCAGGTGCATGACCGGCCGAGTTAAGGTTTGCTCACTTGTTTGTCTCACTCCCTAGCTGTGGGAGCCTTGAGAGCAACGACCCATCCTCCAACCTTCCTGTCCGAGCCAGGCAGTGCCATCCTGGAGGCCCAGTATTGGGCACGTGGCAGGGCGTCGGCAGCTGTTTGTTGACTCAAGGAATTCAAACCCCAAGATTTCTTCAGGGCTTTGTGGCTCATGAAGCTCTACCGCAGTGTCTGGTGGGAACCTCAGTCCCTGGGAGGAGTGGTCCAATCAGCCTCACTTATTTTATAGACCTGGAGACAGAGGTGTGGGCAGTCAGCTAACTTGCCCCCGCCCCGGCTGCAGCACATAAGAACCAGGACGCTTGTCTCCTATGGCCAGGCTAGTCTGGTTTCTGTAATACTGAATTTTATAATTAGAACCCAAGAGCTTATTTAGCACAAACACCTCATTACCAGATAGGGACACTGAAGCCTGGCCTGAAGATACTTTCTCAAAGTTACCTACCTAACTGGTGCCAAATGGAGAATTGGAACGTGGGCCCTGGACTTCCAGTCTGGCATCTTTCCTCTCCTCCCCTTTCCTCCTCGGCCTCCCTTCCTTACGTAGACACCAGAGAATATTTTGGGACCATCGTTCTGCAGTTCCAGGATGGTGAAGGACTTCTAGAATGCCCTGAGTTAGAGGGAACATAGGGAAGAATAGAACTGGCCCTGCCTCTAGGGGCTTCCCTGGAGGTGTGAGACTGGGGTGGGTCCTGGTGGAGGGGAGGGGGAGGAGGGGATCAGAGAGCATCATTGCCCAACCCAAGGCTGGAGCAGGGTGGGGGAGGGGCAGCAGGCAGCCAGGTCTGGGCATTTAGAGGCTGGCCTGGGGGGCACCGAGGAGCTGTGGGAGGTGACATCCTGAACAACAGACCAGGAAGGGGTTGGCTGGACCTGGGAAAAGCTACTGCAGGAGTTCCGATTCTTAGTGTCCTGGCAAAGAGGTCCTGATAAGACTGTCTGCTGTGGCCTGAGAATTCTGCCTCTTTCCTAGAGAAACAGAATATAGAGTGTGTCCCCAGAGAAGGGTTGGGCAATGGGCAGTGAGTTCCATCGTTGTCTGAAATGTATACGGGGAGGGATGTGTATGCCGACTCATTCCTGTTGTGCCCAGATGAAGTTTTGTTTCTGACTGACCACACTTCCAGGTGGCCTTTCCCCCGCTCTCAGTCATAGGGCTTTCCTGGGTCTTTCGTTTACCCAGGCCAGATACAGGGCCAGGCAGGTCCTGGGTCCTCTGTTTATACTCTGCCCCTTCTTGCACCTTCTGGGGCATACCGACCGGAGACTGGGACTGACCACAGGCTCCATCTCTGCTTGGCAGATTGAAACATAACCTTTGCCCAAATTACAGGAAATGTGAGGTTTGCCACAGAGGTACCTCGGGTTATTTTCCAAACATGGCCAGGTCAGAAGCTTCTCTAGGGCAGGAAAAGCATGCGGCTTCTCTCATTATTGTTTACACCTCAGGTTTACTTGCACTTTCCATTTTAAAAAGATCAATTTCACCTTCATAATAAGGCAGGAGGATTCATTCCCATTTTGCAGATGAGAAAGTTAACTTAAATTTCTACCCTGCCCAGGGTAGTATAGCCACCTAAGGTCTGAGCTGGGATACTGCCCGGGCCTCCTGTTTATAAATTCCATGATCTTTCGAAGCTGCTAAGCTCCAGCCATATGTAAATCCTTGGAGGGCTTAGAACTTCAGAGGAGCCCAGTAACTATTTGTTGAATGAATGAACTTTGGCTCTTTTGGGGAGGCAGACGGGAGGCACTCTCCACCATAAACGGATCCTCTTGGGCAGCAAAGGGAACACTACCCGGTGAAGTATTTGCATTTCTTGCCATGATAAGGAGCTGGTGAGTTCTCTTCTCACTCAGCCTCACCTCCAGGAACTGGGTCATGCACACTGAATAATTAATTCCTTGAATCTTTTACTCTGAGCTTCCTCCTCCTGACGTTAAGGTGAGCTGTCCAACATGGGTCTTTGAAAGGTCCTTGGCAGAGGCAGATCCTAGCATTGTAATAAACATTCAGATGATCCATCTAATTGCTCACAATGACTGTCTTGACCTAATCAGGCCAGGTTTCCAGTGGGTTAATTCCATCTGCCACTTTTCCCCACTGACCTCCTTTAGACCGAGGAAGAGGGAACCTTGTGATCGTCTTAGATATTCAGGTTTCTGTAAGACAGGAGGGCTCACCCCTCCCTTCTCACTGACCTCTAAGCTCCTCAAGATTTTGTGGCAAGGGCTGGAGAAAGAACAATTAAACCGTGTCAGCCTGGGAAGGAATGCACGGGGGGTCAGGGAGACAGTTATCAAAATATCTTCTGGGCCTGCTCTTCCCCTAAGTGGCACTTGGGTCATGTTTCTTAGAGTCTGTAGGGGATCCAACTGGCCTCATTAGAGTACCCTAACTAGGTCTTGAGGTCAACGGAGTAGAGTGGAAAAAAGAGTGGGCTGAGGCCAAGACCCACGTTCTAGTATTGATTGTCCACAGCTTAGCTGCATGGCGTTGGGCCACTCAGAACTTCACCTGTCCCCAGACTTATTAAGGAGATAAGGGAGGCATCAAGGGTTGGGTAGCATCTTAAGGAGCTTCCTGGAATTCTGTGATTTTTCAGTGCTCTCTCTGACCTTGTGATTAGCTCTGTCACCTTCTCCAGGTCACCTCCTCCTAATGTGGCTGGAGATTGCTTCTGTAGACACTTTTCTCCTGGCCTTCATAGCCTCTCCCCTACCCTACCCTGGGACATACCAGAGTACAGATAAGAACAGCCTATTGCTTCCCTAGTCTCTTGCCAAGCACCTTGGGGAAAGTCTAATGTTTTGATAGAGAGTTGGGAACTTAGGAGGTGCAGGTGGTATTAGAAGGGAGTGAGAAAAATCTTTGAGTGGAAAGAAGCCAGCCCAGATGACCAGGGGTTGTTGGGATAGCCAAGCTCTGAGTGCCACAAGTTACCTGGAGTTGAGTTGTTTGACCAGAGAGAGCAGATGAGTCCTGAAGAATATGGCCTCAAGCCTCTCCTCTTCTCAGCCAGCCAGGCTCTGTACTCAGGACTGACCAGACACTCTGGAGCAGTAAAGTTCTAGTGTTGGTAGAAGCCTGCTCAGTGGGAGCTAAGAGATGTCTCAGATGGATAACTAGCACAGAAAGGGGAAGGGCTGAGAAAGGTGGGGTTGCCTCTAAGATTTATGATCTTAGTGTGTTAAAGCTGGGAAGAACCTATAGAACATGGAATCGAATTCTTCTGTTGTATGGGTAAAGAAATTGAGGCCCAGAGAGAGAACTTACCAAGACCCAGAAAGCAAGCTAGTGGGAGAATGGAGATGAAGGCCAGGTCTCCCGATTCCCAACTTTGGGAATCAAAAACATCATATGAGGGGCACCTGCGTGGCTCAGTCGGTTAAGCGTCAGACTGGCTCAGGTCACGATCTCACGGTTGGTGGGTTCGAGCCCCGCGTCAGGCTCTGTGCTAACAGCTGAGAGCCTGGAGCCTGTTTTGGATTCTGTGTCTCCCTCTCTGCCCCTCCCCTGCTTGCTCCCTGTTTCTCTCTCTCCAAAATAAATAAACATTTAAAAAAACAACATCATATGAAGTGGCTTTCCCCCCAGCGCCCTGCTGCCTCCTCACATGGTTCCAGCCACCACACTTTCCACTTCTCTCTTTGACCCTGCGCTTGATTGTCTAAGGTGTGAGCAGGGCCCCACTGCTGCCACCTCATTGTTTATTGGGGGCCTAATAAAACCTGGGTGCAACCACGCGGGGAGGTGGAGGCTCCTTCTCATGTGCGGGCTGTTTGGCTTATACTTAGTGACTTACCACTGTTGAGCCAGCATTATTCTGTTTTATGGCGTCTCTTGGGGTGAAAGGTTAATTTAAGACCAGAAACGAAGGCTCGGATCTGCCAGTCTCGGCAGGAGTGGCCTCTTGTGGGTTTGCCACTCAGATGCAAATCACCTTTGTTGCTAAGCAGGCCTCGTCCTGAGAATCTGAAGCTAAGGGTGTGGACTGAGTGTGCAGCCTGCCCTGGTCTCTTACTCTGAGAGAGGCCACTTTGGGTGGCAGGCTGGCCACCTTATCACCGTGTTAATGGCCCATGAACCGGCGTGGAAGCCATTCACTTTTTTAAAGTAGGACCCCACTTGGTTTCACGTTTCCTACTGAGCTCCACGACACGAGTGGGCATAACATTGTGTGTGTTACCTTGTCTGTTCCCCTCGGCAGCCCTCTGAGAGGTGGCCGTACTTACTGGTTGTACTGAGAAGGAAACTGAGGCAGACACAGGCTAATGAACTCACAGGGGCCAGGGCTCAGAGGCTGACCCCGCTACCTGTTCTCGTTCCACATCTCAAGTGGCCTCTCTGTTAGCACCGAGAGGGGAGGGCTGGGGCTAAATGGGCTGGGCGTTGATTGGGGCGACCAACATTTATTATGCGGCTTCTGAATGCCAGGTCCTGGGCTGGGTTGTGGGGATGCAGGGGTGAGTAAGCCCTAGTCCCTTTATTCCCAGGAGCTTGTGCCTTGGCCTGGCAGCAGGACAGGTGCATACGAAGTTATAGCCGCCATTCTAACTGTTGTCATAGACACATCAAGTGTTCTTGAAGCACTGAGAAGAGAGCCTCACACAGAGTACCTGCACTGAGCACAAGCTGGGGGACTTGGGAATTGAAGGATGAATAGGAGATTACTAGGTAGATAAGAAAGCAGGCTTCCAAGAAAAAGGTGTGGTGGTATGGAAGGGCTTGATGCAGGACTCACAAGTAAGGAAGAGTTTTCTTCTTCGCTGAGGGTGGAAGGCGTGGGACATTTAACTGAGAGATAAGCTGGGGGAGGAGGGGGCGTGGTTGGCACCAGAAGGTTAAGGGCTTTTGTGAAACACTTGCTAACTCTGTAAGAGTCGTTGAAAGAAACCTCAGTAGGGACCAGCGAAGATTCTCCAGATATGAATTCTCCAGCCACCTGAAGTACCTTTCCCTGTAGACACGTGCACGAGGCTTGTTTTCAGACTGTCTGTGTCCATTTTTTACCTCTTGTGTGTCACGCACCAGTGGAGGTGTTTATTGATAGGGCGAAGGCATCAGAGTGGGACCGGCCACACTGACAGTTCATGTGTAAAATGTCTCAGATTCCTCTTGCCAAATAAGCTGATAACAAACACCCTTGTGAGTTCATGCGCAGACTGTCTCTCCAGGGACTGCTTTGCATTCCAGACAGGGCCACACAATCTTTCTGCAGGAGCTGGGGCTGGGGTGAGAAGGCTACTTAAAAATAAAGACCAATGAAAATATATCGCTGTTTTTGAAGATGATATTTACAAGGCAAAAGGATCCAGGAAGCAGATGATTTGCCATGAGAGAGAGCAAGAATCTTTAAAAATATCAGCTCTTTAGAGTGGGAGGAGTCACGGGAGAGAGAGAGAGAGAGAGAGAGAGAGAGAGAGAGAGAGAGAGAGAGAGAGAGAGTGTGTGAGTGAGTCCTGCGGGAGCCCTGGTCTCTCTCTTCATGGATGAATCCTTGTGGAGGTCTGTCCCAGGAAATCCGTTTTGGAAACAGAGCTTTGAGCCTCACTTGTCCTTCATGTGAAAAACCGGAGAGCAATGTGGAGTCGAAGGCTTCACGCCTGCATTGGTCTCTTCTGTAGCTCCTGGGTTTTGTGGGTTTTTTTGTGTGAAGAAAGAGAAATTCCTTTCTGAGACAGCTGCTGCTTATTTTAGCAAATGTGTTTGTCAGAACATGAGCCCAGACACCAAGAGAGGAGTCCAATATCTTTGTTGAGCCAACCCAGCTTTCTTATGTTGGGATGGTAGGACACTGTCTCCCTAACCTCCACAGAAAAATCAGCAGCATGGTCCCACCCGTGATCTTCTCCCTGCACTGATGTCTGTTGGGCTGTGGGGCAGTGAGGGACAGGGGTCAGGGTAGTCTCTGGTCCTGGAGCGCTAATCCCAGCATCTCTGAGCTCACAGACCATGGCCTTTGTGTGTTCATTGGGAGAGCTGGGCGTCCGTGTCCTCAGAGCCATGGTGTCTTCCACACAGGTCCACATTGCTCTCTGTGCCAGCCTCGTGGTCATGTGCCAGTGGTGTGGAATAACCTGTCAAGCCAATAATCTCAGGTGCACCTGAGTGGCTCAGTCACTTAAGCATCTGACTCTTGATTTTGGCTCAGGTCATGATCTCATGGTTGGGGAGTTCAAACCCTGCATCACGCTCTGTGCTGACAGTGTGGAGCCTGCTTGGGATTCTCAGTCTCCTTCTCTCTCTGCCCCTCCCCAGCTGGCATGTGTGCATTTTCTCTCTCTCTCTCTCTCTCTCTCTCTCTCTCTCTCTTCCCTCTCTCTCAAAATAAATAAATAAACATTAAAAAAAATCTCAGAGGTCAGTTCAGCAGTTTAGTGTCTTTTAGGGACTCGTTCTGCCCTGTCTTATCAGAGAGACCTTTCTGTATTTACTATCTGGAAACTTCATTGGCTTTATAGAACTTTTGGGAAAATAGTTCCCAGGAGGCCTCAGTTCCTCTGCACAAATGAGGAAATGGACCAAACTCTCTCTCTCTCTTTTCTGCTCAGACATCTAAACTGCTCTCTGATAACAGTGTATTTGACTTGGACAGAGAACCCCCTTGGGTGGGTCCTGCTGGAGTAGAGAGAAACTTTCTCAGAGCTTTCTTGCTCTGCCTCTGGCCCATTCACTCCTCCGAGGTCACATCTGAGAACTTTGCAGCTGTGTTCATTTTCCTGGCACGTGGTCATCTGTGTCTGTGGGGAAGGTATGGATAAATAAGTAGGCAGTAAATAAATCCTCCTGCTTTCCAGCAGAAGCGAAAAGGAAGGGAACAGCTCTCAGACTGGGCTGCCAGAGTGCTTTCCATGAAGGAGCATGCCCTCCAGGGAAAACCTCTTTGGTCCTTGGTGCAAAGGGCATCACAGATCTTCCATCCCTAGACTGAACCTAGAGGGAGGGCCAGATGATCTTTAAGCCGCATCCAGAAGTGTCCCCACTCAAGACCAAGTCTTGTTTTCAGGGCGTAGAACAAATAAACAAACCACAATGACAACAGCATTACCACTGGAAATGCTGGTCCATTCTGCTGGTCACCCCAGCTTGCCCAGCCCACTCCCGCTTGGTGGAATGTCCCGTGCTGGGGCCTCCCAAGAACCTCCTGCTGAGTGTCCCTGTTTGGTCGTATGGCTTGTCTACAGCACAGGGGATTTCACACTGAAATCACAGATCCTGGCTTCTCAAGTGCGTTGACATGTCCGTAGGCTTTGAACAGCCCATTGGGCTTTTCTGACTCAGGCAGGGCTTACCCAGCCCTGCAGGTGCACACACCTGCTTATAAAGGCTGAATGCAGTTTACAGGCCCCTGTGTGGAGACTGGGGTCAGGGGTGTGGCCGGCTGGTCTGCTAGCTGGGAGGAAGGCTTAATGGGAGGAGTGGGCAATCATGTCCTGTGCCCCTGCCCTGGGCATAGCCACACGGAGGCTGGCCGACTGCCAAGGTCCAGGGAGGTGTTATTTACATTGCTAATAACATTCATGACAGTATTAACAACAAAGCAGTATAATTACATATCAGGAAATTGATTCTGAAATTCAAGGTCTATAATTCAAAAGAAAAAAATTTGGGAGCCTTTCAAAAGCTAACTCTAAAGGTGTTATAGCATAAGCTGTTCTGTCCCTCCTGAAACAGATCGTTGACTGCTAGAGGTTCATTTATTCAACAAATGTGTAGTGCCTACCTACCAGGAGTGGGCACCTCACCAGCACCGAAATGACAAAGGTAAAAATGAGTAGACGGCTCGTTAATGGCTGAATACGTCAAATAGGGGCATAATATAAAAAGTCGAATTGTTTGAATCTTTGACACCGATTGAATGCCAGTTGTGTACCCAGAACTGAGCTGGGTACTCTGGGAAATGCAGGGAACCAGACAAAGGACGGTGGCCTTTTCCTTAAGTTTATACATGAGTCACCCAGACAAGATTAATGCACAAAAAATGTGTTGGGGTTCAAGGCTAAATGAAGTGCCAGATAGTCTGGTCTCTGCCCTGTGTACGATCCCTGTGTTATGACTGCTTGTCTCCCCCTGCCCCCACCCCTGCCCGGAACTTGTCCACCTGCTCTCCACAGCGCCTGGCGATGCCCCAGCTAAAGCAGGTTCTCAGTGAATGGAAAGAGCAGAACTCTATGTGGGTAGTGATTCCCAGAGCTGGCTGGGCCACAGAACTCCCTGGGGAGTCCAAAGCATTCCCCTCCTCCCCCCACCTTGGCCATCAGGCTACATAGATTCTGTTTGGGAGTGGGGCCAGGAAGCTGTATTTTGAGACCCATCCTGGTGAATCGATGGTAGAGCCAGGTTGGGTGGCCTCTGGCGTGGACTCCAGGAGGAAAAGAATGCATAGGAAAGAAAGGTCAGTAAGGGGCCGGGAAGCTTCCGTGCCTCTGGTGCCACTTCTCTGAGCTTTTCTTCAGGCCGCCCGTCACTCCATCCTGTGTGTCCACACCGCTGGGTATCACGGCAGCCATTAGCCATAATTATTATTGAAATGTGATCCCCTGAGTGGACTGTGCAGTTCCTTTGGGAGACAGGGCACAGTAAGTCTTCAGTTAGCATCGTGGGGCATGCCCCCACTCTAGAGGATGGGTAAGATTGGAGCAGGGCTGAGAGGAGGAGGGCGGAGGCTGGATGTGGAGCACTTCAGGGGCCCACCTGTCTGACGCAGCCACAGCAGAGCGCTAATACTTTTGGGAATCGAGCCTAACAAGGAAATAGGGGCTGCACCGGAGGCCTGGTGAGCCCATCAAGGGGGTTTACACAGAGGGGTGTAGGGAGCCCTGAGGGCTTTGGGAACAGGGTGGGGGCGGTTCTGGCTGAGAAGTAGAGACTGGGTGGGAGGCCCTGCGGTAATCCTGGTGGCGGTAATATAGAGCAGTCACACTTCGAGCCGCCACATAGCCTGGGTTTTGTAGCCACTCTTGCTTGGGTTTTACCCATAAGCAGTGGTCACTGGACACCTACCATTGCTAGAGGCACAAATCCCAGGCTCGAGAGCTCACAGTCCAATGAGGCAGGCAGACCTGTAAGTGGATCCACGCAATAGGATGTGTGGAACGATCATCAGAACCTCCACAGGGTACGGTGTGGGGAAGGGGGTGAGTGGAGGCCCGAGCAAGACTTCAAAGGAGAACAGTGCAGCCTAGAACGCTGCCTAGCCAGGCATCATTGTGTTTCATCCTCACGTAGCCCGGTGGGGTCAAGACTATTATTATCCCCATTTTATGGATGGGGAAACTGAGGTTCAAAGAGGTTTGGTAACTCATCCAGGCACACACAGCTAATAAATGGTGTGTCGTGTTTCTAATAAGTCTGCCTGATTCCAGGGTCCAAACTGGGACCCCTGGTACTGTGCTAGCTTTGGTGTTTCAGCTCTAGAGCCCCCCAGGTTTTCACCATATAAAAAAGAATGTGCATGGGCATGTTAGAGACACAGCACAAGCTAAGGCACAGGCAGGGAGTTGTGGAAGAGCCTGGCTTACTAGGGACTGCGGGTGGCTCAGTAAGCCAAGAGTACAGGGAAGGGGAAGCATTGGGGGGCAGGCCAAGGGCAGGCAAGAGGTGAGTCACAACGGTGGTTTCTGTTTTGCTCTACTAGGATGTTCAGATTTGGCCCTGAAGATTGTTGGGGGGTGGGGGGCTGCTGCTGAAGGATGAAAGAGGAACAGATCCTGAGCAAATGTGCGTTTTTGATGTAAAGGTGTCTTTGGTGGCAGCTTGAGAAATAGGCCGATGGGTTGGAGGGGGGTGATCAGGAAGCAGGAACAGCTTGAGGAGGTTTTAAGGGCTCAGGTGAGAGCAGAGAGGAAGGAGGGTGGTAGTGGATGGGGCTGCTGAGGCAGGACTGGGTGACGGGCTGCTCAGGAGGTGAGGGACTAGGGCAAGGAGGGGACTCTGACAGTGTGACTCGGGGGTCTGGATGCAGATGGTGCTGTTCACTGAGGTTGGGGGTGCAGGGGAATGACAGGGGAGGTCAACTGACCACACGTGAGGTCTCTGTATGGGAGTCATTGAGGAAGTGGGTATTTGGCAGTTGGCTTACAGGCCTGGAGATCCCATGGAGGGATAGCTTGTTGGGTCGTAAGGACATAGATATTGGTTGAACTATAGGAGTGTCTAAGGTCCTTGAGGGCGAGAGGAGAGTGAAGATTAAAATCTTGGGACACAGCAAAATCTCAGGGGCATTGAGAGAGAGAGGAGCCTGCAAAGACTGAAAATGGGAGAGGCAGTCAACAAGGTAGGGTCCCAGATGGGATGGTGGAGTTGGTGTGGCAACCTTGGGTGTGAGGCCAGGCCCGGACTGTGTGCATGGGTGGGAAGCAGACTGCAGTGGATGGAAGGGGAGGTGGAGGTGAGGGAGTGGACATGGCCGGGGAAGCCAGGCTGAGTGGGAAGGACGGAGAGTGCCATTTTGTTTTCTCAGGCAAAGGCAGTATAGACCTAACTATGATGGAGTTTGCGCACATTTTTGAGACTGACTTCATGTTGATAAATTCACACAAGAACAAAAAAACCCACAACTTTTGTCAGGCAATGAAGAACAAATTTTTTTGCTGGGTGTGGGGGGGTGGGGTGCGTTGACAAATGCATTAACTTGGCACAACTCTTTAAGATCTGGGGCCTTTGGAAGACAGGCTCCGTGAGACACTGCTGGGCTGTGAGCTTCTCAGGGTGGGGACTGCTCTGTGGTCGTCCCAGGCTCCTGGCTGGGGAGCTGTGTGTGGAGCGAACAGGCATTGTTGAGAAATCCTTTTCATGTTCGCTTTGCTATGCCTTCCATCTCCTGCTCGGCATCCCCCTCTGTCCTCCGGACCAATTACTGGAGTCCAAGTCCCTGAGACCTAATTTCAGCAAGTCAGGAGATGTAATGTGATCCAGATACAAAGGTTCACCACGGGGAGTGACCTTAAGGGCGTGCTAGAAACCAGCTCAGTGGAAAATACACGTTTAGCTCTCCCATCCCAGCCCAAGTTAGATGAACGGGAATGAGCTACCCTTTCCATTTGTATGAAAATGCACCAATTTCTACCTTAGTTTGGCTTGGGCTGCCTTGAGCTTTGAGGTGGTGGGAGTCGTTCCCCTGCAGGTGCTGGAAATGACACTTAGCACATCCGTGAGAGCTCACTATGAGGCACCTCGTTTACGTTTCACAGAGATGCTCTGTTTATGACTTGTTCGGTAGAGTGCTCAGTGAGCTAGAGTCCATTCGGTTTCCACCATAGCACATCGCTTCTGGGGACTCAGGGCCGGGGACACAGGGGCAGGCACTGAAACCAAGGAAATGACTAGCTTATCTGTCCTGTTCTCCTCTATTATTCTCACGTAGAGAAAGGATGTGGATTTTCAACCCAGAATATATATATGGGACGGGAGTGCTTAAATAGAGAGGTGGGCAGGCGTATTCTGAGGGTCAAGCAACCTTTTTAGGATATTGAGGACCTAGCGGAAGGTAAGATATAAAATGGCTGATCTGGTTGTTTTGGAAGTTGACCACAACGATGGTGGTAGTGAGAGAGATGCTCATTCATGTGACCAACATTCTTTTTTTTTCTTTTTTTAATGTTTATTCAGTTTTGAAAGACAGAGACAGAGCATTAGCAGGGGTGGGGTGGACAGAGAGAGGGACACAGGATCTGAAGCAGGCTCCAGGCTCTGAGCTGTCAGCACAGGGCCCGACGCAGGGCTTGGACCCACGAACCATGAGATCGTGACCTGAGCCAAAGTCAGACGCTTAGCTGACCGAGCCACCCAGGCGCCCCACGTGACCAGCATTCTTACTGGGAGAGAAAGCTTTCTGACACAGGCCAAACCTGACGTACCTACCACACTCTGGTTTACCTCCTGTATTACTTAAGGGGACGTTTCCCACCTAACAGATAAACCCTCAGTTCTCAGTGACTTCATATACTTGCAGTTTATTTCTCATGTATGTGAAGGCCAAATGTTCCTCGTCACAGAGGGCTTTCCTCCCAGGGCACCCAGGGAATCTGGCTCTTTCCTTCTCCTGGCTTTGCCATCTCCCACCTGTGGTTTCCAAAGCTGCTGTGCTCTGGCAGAAGTGAAAAGAACATGGACAGTCACCATGGGAGGTTCTTATGGCGCATGCCCGGAAGTTGTATATATCACTTCTGCTCATAGTCCGATTACCTAGAGCTGGTTGCGTGGGTTCACAGCTACAAGGAAGGGCTCAGGAGGAAGGAGCAATGCGGGTGGCAATCAGCTAGCCTGTCTCGGCCATACCCACCAAAGCCTGAAAATTACCTCCCAGCTGAGTTTTTATTGGCAGATTAGCCTCTGTCCTCATCTGACAGTGCACCAAGGTCTCATTACCCAGATCTTAGCATTTTGGAGTTTGATGGAAGAAAAGGAGTCCCCGGCCTAGACCAGAGACCCTGTCTGCTGTGGTGTGCAGGGCAGCACTTGTATACCTTTGACTGCGTTCACTTTGTGTGGGAGCAGTATGGGTATAGTGGTTAAGGATATGGGCTCTGAGCTATGACTATGGGGCTTCGTGTTACACGTTCATGACTTGTGGCCATGTGACCTCGGGCAACTTGCCAACTTCCCTAATTCTTTACAAAATGGAGATAATGGAGTATCTAACAATGCCTGGGTTTGTTACAGTGATTAACTTTAATACATAGGAAGCTTTTAACACCTTGCCCAAGACTTCATAGATGCTCATTTAATGTCAACAGTTCTTACGGTCCCAAGGATTGTATATTCATTCATTCATTTAGCACATACTACGTGCAGAGGGTCTTGTGCTAGGAACTGGGCATAGGGAAGTAAAAAATTCACAGAAGAACTTGCTGTAATTGAGGCAAGTAAGGATGCAGTGGGAGGGATCCAACTCATTTGGGGCTAGGGAGCTAGAATGTCTGGAGGGAAGGGGCCTTGAAGGGAAGAGTAGGAGTTGGTAGGGTGAGGATTTGCTTACATCCACATGCTTAAGAACACCAAGGATGCTATATTATGATATATCGGACCTAATGTTTTTTGAAATGGGGAAGCTTCTTTGTCTTACAACAGGACTCTTCAAAAGGCTTCTTACTGAGTGTCCTTGAAGTTGATGTTAGCCAATGAAAAATATGCCCAGCCCTGACTTTGAGGGACAGGAGTGTCATCTCATGACACAGCCGTTATTTCCACTCATTCGAGCCCAGTGGCATCTCCACCTGATCTGAGCTGATCTGGACCTGTTGCCAGGGAGCTTTTAGGGAATCTGTACACTGCTGGGAAGAATGTTCCCTGCTTTCACAGAACTGCAGTCTGCTGGCCTCACGGCTTGGGGACGGTCAGAATGCAGGAGCATTCTCTCTGGGCAATGCATGGTGGGCTCAGGGAGCAAAGACCAGGGAGCCGGGTGTTGAAGGAGAGGTCACTGGTGCTGAGCGTACGGGGGCGGGGGTGTTGGTGGTGGTTGCCTGGGGGAAGCAGAACAAGAGATAAAATTACAACTTGTCAGGACTGAGCTTCCATAGGCTTTCTGGAGTCCAATAAGATTTGGAAGGAAGAATGAGAGTCTAGATGACCTACCAAAAAAAAAAAAAAAAAAAAAAAGGTGAAAATGATTTCACTGAGCCAAATAAAAACAGCAAGATTCTTTCATTAGCCCAATGATTTCTTTTGCATATTACATTTTAATTCAAAAGTATTTTAGAAAATTGACTTCAGCGTTAATTAGGTCACAAATTCCATACTCTGGCCTTGGACAGCTCCTACTGTTAGGTGGTGATGGTGGTTTTGTTTTGTGCATTTTATTTTTATTTTTACTTTTGTTCGGAAAATATATGTGACATAAAACTTACCATTTTAACCATTTTTAAATGTAGAGCTCAGTAGCACTGAATACATTAACACGGTTGTGCAGACATCCGCACCATCCACCTCCAGAACTTTTTCATCTTGCCAAATTCAAAGTCTGCACCCCTTAAACACTGACTCCCCATTCCTCTCTTCCCCCTGCTCCCTCATCCACTGTTCTCCTTTCTGTCCCTGAATCTGCTTATTCTCAGTACCCCCACTATCAGTTCTGAAATAGGATGGCCTCCTGGAACTCAAAATTGAGAGTTGACAGTTTTCCTGGGCACCCGGTATGTCACCAAGATGATTTGGGGCACACGTAGAATGGACTGTTCAGTTTTTGTTAGTAAGATGAGCTCAGTGTGTGTGTTGAGATCCACATAATTTTGTCACCTCTTGGCCCATAAGCAGGTATGCAGGTTTCCTTCTTGTGGGTTCACGGGCAAGGCATCCTGCAGGCCAGGCTGAGATGGGCTCAAAGGCATGGCTTCTTGGGAAGGGGCCTGCCGCGCTGGACCCAAGGACCTGAGATCCAGAGGGC
Organism: Puma concolor; assembly: GCF_028749965.1. Taxonomy (NCBI): domain Eukaryota; kingdom Metazoa; phylum Chordata; class Mammalia; order Carnivora; family Felidae; genus Puma; species Puma concolor. The sequence goes on along the minus strand of NC_141676.1, from coordinate 47,341,726 downwards.
AGAGCCATGGGGGGGAATACAGCCTTGGGGCCTTGTGCCACCCCTGTCCCTTGCTGGCTGGAATGTAAACCCATTCACCAAGTTAGCCTGGTGCTTCTTGCAGAATGGCCCTTTGTTTTCGGGAAGAAAAGTACACTGCTGGTGTGGTGGAGGCCTGCAGGTACTTGCTGGCCCAAGGAAGGTACGGTCCAGAAGCCCACCTCCTGTGGCTGAGACCAATGGTCTGATCAGGGAAAGAGGCTCCTGGACTTGGAATGTGTGTATAGGAGGGGCTTATACAAGTTGTACATGCTCTTGGTAGAAAATTTGGGAAATGCAGAAAAGTATGAAGCTAAAAATAAAAATAATCTGAAAGACCGTCTCCCCCCACCCCATGCGTGCACCCCCCCCCCCCCACACACACACACAACGATGTTCATGTTTAGCTTGTTTTTCTTCTTCTATAGATATTGCCTTATGGGGTCGGAATCCTATAGCGTACCTGAAACTGTATCTGGCTCTCCTCACTCTGCAGTAAGGCACAAGCATTTCCCATGGATTAAATGTCTTCATGAATACTATTTTTAAAGAACTGCTGAATACTTTATTATTTGGTTGCACCGTAACTGATGAAACCACATCCCGTTGTTGACACCTGTGAGATCCTCAGAGGCTCTAGAACTGGATCATTTCCTGTATACGGTGGCTACGGCAAAAGCTGGTCGTGTTAGCTCTATGTGGCCTCTATCGACTGGTGACTAAGAGTGTGGATTTTGAAGTGAGATGGAGTGGGGCTCCTTTCACGGCTTCCCTAGTCACTGCCTGTGGGATACTGGGGAGGTTACTCTGTAGTCTGTCTTGTCTTCTGTCCAACAAAGATGGTCAAATGAGATCACAGATGGAGGCATCTGGGACAGGGTCTGGGGCACTGTCAGCAGCTGAGCCACGCTGCTGTTGGTTGTCCTCATGAGGCTGGTGTGAGGGGCAGGCCCAGACTCCTCATGCCCAGGCCAGAGTTCTGTCCACTCAAAGGCTTTGCTTCTCTGGAAAGGTCCTTGAAGAGAGGCTTCATGGTTCAAGCAGAGATGTGGAGCACCTGGCTAGAAATCCCTATTGAAAAATGTTTAAAATAGGTATGTGTGTACACATGTAGATATACACACATGCGTATTATACATGAACATATACACACGGGCATATATGTGCATGCATGTATATGCATACATAATGCATATATATACACACACACACACCTGCATATACATATATACATATGTGTCTTATACATGCACATGTACACGTGGGTATATACATGCATGCATATATAAGCATACATGAATACACAATGCACATACGTATATATATACACCTGCGTATATACACACTCATGCACACATGCGTGTATATACACACACGTACACACACAATAGGAAGCACATATGGCAGACTTACACTTGCGTTATAGAAAATCAAGATGGGGGCACCTGGGTGGCTCAGTCGGTTGAGCGTCTGACTTTATTCAGCTCAGGTCATGATGGTTTCGTGGTTCGAGCCTCACGTTGGGCTCTGTGCTGACCGCTCAGAGCCTGGAGCCTGCTTCGGATTCTCTCTCTCTCTCTCTCTCTCTCTCTCTCTCTCTCTCCCCCTGCCCCTCCCCCACTTGCACTCTTGTCTCTTAAAAATAAATAAACACTATGGGGCGCCTGGGTGGCGCAGTCGGTTAAGCGTCCGACTTCAGCCAGGTCACGATCTCGCGCTCCGTGAGTTCGAGCCCCGCGTCGGGCTCTGGGCTGATGGCTCAGAGCCTGGAGCCTGTTTCCGATTCTGTGTCTCCCTCTCTCTCTGCCCCTCCCCCGTTCATGCTCTGTCTCTCTCTGTCCCCAAAATAAATAAACGTTGAAAAAAAAAATTAAAAAAAAATAATAAATAAATAAATAAATAAATAAACACTAAAAAATTAAAAAAAAAAAATTAAGATGGATGGGTTCTGGAATGGCCCCTGACCCCCAGGGCTCTTGTTACAGAGCAGAAACAGGAAAGAAAGATAAGGACCACCCCACCCCACAGACTTGTTGTGAGGACTCCTTAGGATAATACTGGTGAAAAAGCCTGGCCTGCCGTGGGCCTCTGGTCACATAGGTCTCTTCCTGGCATTCTGACTGGTCAGCACACAGCATACTGGTCTCTGGCTCACTGGAGCAGGGAGGGAGGTCATCCTGGGATCTGCTTCCGAGATTGCAGGAGGAAGTGGATGGAGGTGAAGGCATGGAAGTGTGTGAGGTCACTTGAAGCCAGACCAATGGAGAAAACTCACTGTTGGAAAAGAGTGAGGAGAGGGCTGGGGCTGGAAGGGCAAGAGCCACATGGCCTTGGGCTCTCAGTGAGGGGGCAGCATAGAAGGTAGAGTCTGAGCTCCCCTCCCAGGGCAGTGTAGACAGAGGGCACTATCTAGACCCTTGCGGCAGGCTGGGAACTTGTTTGGGCTTTCACGGTATGTCTCTTGGATGCATTGCCATTGGCCTTTCCTATTAGGGCTTCAGATGGCCTGTGTAAGAAAAGTTGCATGTGTGGGTTTAGCCTGCGTGTAAGAAAGGGCTTTGACTTCCTGTGGGTGATCTCTGGGGTTAAAATAAGGAACAGAAAGAAACCTGTGGAGAGACAGGATCCATCTCCCTGGGGAATGACTGAAGAATGACTGAGAAGACTTGATCCCACTGCGGCTCTCTTCTGGTCAGAGGAGGCAAGGGTGCAAGAGGCCGCCCCAGGAGGCAGTGTGATGTCCATCTGGGAAGGTGAGCAGGGCAAGGCTGGGACCCCTGGTTGGAAGGACATGGCAAGGACAAGGGGGCCCTTTCAGTCTCTTCCCAACTCTGGGGGATGCCCCTTTTGGTTCTAGATGGTTGTTATAAGTCCTTGTAAGATGGAAAGCCAGGCCTCCTTGGGCCAGGTGAGAAGATGTGATCACCTGTGAACCTGGGCTCTGCAGAGATGCAGTGTATGTGGGAGACATTCCCCTGGCTTCCTCTCACCTCAGCTCAGGTGTTGGATCCAGGTGGCTGTGACTGAGGGTCTTCTGTGTGTGACACTCGGAGCTGGGGCTCCTTGTCTTCTGACCACCTGAGTGCGTGGGGGTGAACAGCTTCCTTTCATTGCCTCTGGAATGGAAACTGGCCCTGCGTGGGGGTCCGTTGGCCAGGTACCTAGGAGATGGTAAGTTTGAATGGGGAGCTTGGCAATGTCAATGGTAAGAGGGTTTGGTTTTTAGTTTTGATTTATTTTTTCTATTTATTTAATTGAAACATAAGTTGATATATAATGCATTAGTTTCAGGTGTACAGCATAGGGATTTGACAGCTCTATACATTATGCAAGGTGCATCACGGTAAGTGTAGTTACCATCTGTTGCTGTACAAACTTATTACGGTATTACTGACTATATTCCCTGTGCTGTCTTTTTTTTTATCCCTGTGACTTACTTCATAACTGGAAGTGTGTACCTCTTAATCCCCTTCACCTGTTTATCCACCCCCACCCCACCCCAAGGGTTGGTCTTTACCTTGAAGCATACCTTGTCTGTGAGCCTTGAGGGTGTGGTTCAGGGCTGAGCTTTTCTCCTGGGCCAAACAACTGCTTTGTTAGAAGGTTCTGTCTGGTGTCCCTCCAGCCCTCAAGTTTTTATAGAACCCTGTCATTTATCCAACACCTGGTCATCCTTTGTGATGCCATTTGGCAGATGATGAGGCCCAGGGAAGACAGAAGGCTGGAGGTCTTAAATATGAGTATACTAGAGAAACTCTTTGGCCAGAAGGTTTCTTTTTTCATTTGAGAGGTACTTAGGGACTCTGTGTAAACCTTGAACTTGTCCTTTAGATGCCCTGGACTGAGCCCATTACTCATGCTATCACCGGCAATCGGAAGCCCTGAGTTTTTTGGTTTTTGAAATTTTTTTTTTCAACGTTTATTTATTTTTGGGACAGAGAGACACAGAGCACGAATGGGGGAGGGGCAGAGAGAGAGGGAGACACAGAATCGGAAACAGGCTCCAGGCTCTGAGCCATCAGCCCAGAGCCCGACGCGGGGCTCGAACTCACGGAGCGCGAGATCGTGACCTGGCTGAAGTCGGACGCTTAACCGACTGCGCCACCCAGGCGCCCCTGGTTTTTGTATTTGTTTGTTTGTTTGTTTGTTTAGAGAGTGCATGCACATGTGCATGAGGGGCAGAGAGAGGGAGAGAAAGGTTCCCAAGCAGGCTTCCTGGTGTCAGTGCAGAGCCTACCTCAGGGCTCAAACTCATGAACCATGAGATCATGACCTGAGCTGAGATCAGCAGTCAGACTCTTTTTTTTTTTTTTTTTTTTTAATTTTTTAACATTTATTTATTTTTGAGACAGAGAGAGACAGAGCATGAACGGGGGAGGGTCAGAGAGAGGGAGACACAGAATCCGAAACAGGCTCCAGGCTCCGAGCTGTCAGCACAGAGCCTGACACGGGCTCGAACTCACGGACCGCGAGATCATGACCTGAGCCGAAGTCGGCCGCCCAACCGACTGAGCCACCCAGGTGCCCCAGCAGTCAGACTCTTAACAGACTGAGCCACCCATGTGCCCCTGGAGCCCCTGAGTTTTAATTTGTAGCAGCCAGAGACAGGGAAATGGGGTTGTTTTGTGACTTATGAAGTCACACAGGCAGAACCACAAATAAGGGACTCCAGTTGGCAAAAACCAAATTGCTTCAAGGCTATTCTTAGAAACTAAAGCATCACGTCCTGTTTCTTCCCAGAAAATGCAGAAACCTTTCATATTTCTGGGTAGTTGGTTTTATTTATATTTTGTATCAAACTCTAAAAAGCAACAGCTGGGGAGTGGTTGACAAGGAAAATTTTAACAAGAGCTTTTACCCAGGATCCTCTGATTTAACTAATCCTTGATTTTCTTTTGGGGAAGGAGAAAGGGTATCCACCAAAAAAATTACACACCAGTCTCTGGAAGAAGGGGCTTGGAATGCGGACTCAAAGAGTTCTCCTAAGTCAGCCTTTCTAGTTCATTAACAGAACTACCTCGTACCAAGGATGCTTTCAGTTCATTACTGAAACTTCCTTGTTCCCCAATTTATATTTGGGGAAACTTAAATCTCAGAAGTTAAAGTGAGTTGTCCAAGCCTCCATAACTACAAAGTAGATTTGAACCATATATTCTGAATTGAAAGCCCATGGCTTCTAGTTTTATAACGTATATAATTCCTTGACCCGGGAAGCTAGTCCCTTCCTTCTGGTTTGATGACCTTTGCACCATTTGAAGAATAGTAATGAATGCTGGTTATCATGTAGCTGCTGGGTGCTAAATACATCACATACATGACTGAATTTCTTCCTTGCAAGCCTATGGAGTGGGTGTGATGATCTCCTCTTATAGATGAGAAAACGGGCTGAGAGATACGCTAGATCAGGTGCGCCTAGCAGGTGCGCGAGACGAGGTGCACGCTGCCATCTACCAGACTCTAACCCCTCTGAGGCTCTTCCTGAGGAAACTTACCCCACGTGGGTGTTAGAGTCATTTTTAAGGTCTTTGACTTCAGTGGGAAAGCTGATTTTACAGGCTGAGACCAGACCCTTCAGACCCAGGGATGCAGGTCTAAGCCTTGTGCGAGCTGCTAAGGTACAGTTCAAGGCAGCTCTGTCTGCCGTCCTGCCAGCTCTCTCCACCCCTCTGAACCTCTTTCTAGATAGCAGTGCATTCCTGGAGCCCCTACACCCACCCAGTGCCCTCTGTACCACCTTCAGCTCTCCACTGGAGCCCTGAAATGTTCATTTCTCTTTCGGGGGGGTGGGGGGAAGGAAGGGAGGCAGCTGGTGTTGGAAGGAGACAGGTTCTTCCAGTTTGTAAATTATTCTCGGGGAGTCAGGTTCAGCATCATTCTAGGCAAGGAGGAGTTGGAAACTTGGAGAATCCATCTTGCAAAAGTATTTTTCAAACCGGTACGTTCCCCAGACACAAATCTGCCCGCTGTGAGGGATGTGGCACATGTCTCCACATTGGCCGAGAACCGCCCGGGACCAGCTCTGCCTTCACACACATATCTCACCCTCCGCAGCAACCTTGCAAGGTGGAGACTGTCACGTCTCTTACAAAAGAAGAAACTGAGGCTCAGAGCTTACGTGGCTTGTGTGAGGCCACGAGGGCAGCCAGGGGCCAAGCTGAGCTTTGGACTTGGGCTCTGATGGCCTTAAAGCCTGTAGTTTTCTCTGCACTGCCTGCCCAGCCCCAGAAAGGACTGCAAGATACTGGCTGAATTCAAGGGGTTTCGTATTTGTCCGTCCGCTGCCACATCCTTCGTTCGGCGCTGGGCAGAAAAGTGAATCCAAGGATAGAGAGAAACAAAGTGTTCACTCGCTCTGAAAAGCAAAGGAGTCTTGCTGTCTGTTTAGCCATCTTGGTGGCGAGTCTTGTACCTGGGGCAGAGCTGAAGCAGGAGGAGGCTGTGTTTATGTGAGCGGTGCCAAAATTGAGCACTGCAGATGTCACAGGAGCCGAGAGAGCATCTGGGAGGGAATCTGTGACTTAGCAGCATCTGGCAAAGCACAGGGCCAGCTCTCCACGTCTGCGGACTTGGTTGGGCTGCGGAGAACAGAGCGGCCAGGTCAGTGCTCGCAGAGGAGAGGGGCCTGGCACGAAATGGAACTTGGCTAGGCCTGGAGTGGGGAATGTGCCTTCAGCCGAGCACGGTGCCAAGCACGTTGGAGGCTACTGGGGGCAGAATGGGCGTGGGGGGTGGGGGTGGGGTCCCATGCTGTTGCCAGTGCCCTCTTGGCCGGCAGTGTCTGGGTGTCTGCCCCCGGCAGGCTGCCCCCTACAGATGGTACCCACCAGGCTGCCGTCATGCATGTGCTTCTGTCTCCCGGGGCTCTCCCAGCTGCTTTGGTCCTCGCTGCCTCCATCTCCTGTGCCTCCCCACCATCTCCTCTTCCTAGAGACTCCTCTCAGCCCGCTGCTCTGTCTTTGCACCTCACAGCCTGTGGGAGGAGCAGGCCCCCTCCATGATCTGCCCTGGATGCCCCTACCCCTTGTCACGAGTTCTGAACTCCGGACACCTTGACCTTGCTGTCATTCTGCAGCTGTACTGGCTCTTTCCAAATTCAAGCCTGTATGGTATTTCCTTTGCCTGAGAGCATCTACTCCTTGGTCTTCTAATGAAATTCACCTTGTTCCTAAACTTGTAGCATTTTGGACATTTTGCCCCCATGGCTCCTCTGGCTACCTCTAGGCTCCGTTGGACACCTCCTGATCTGGCTTCCATGCACTGAGTTCGTATTCTAAGACCACTTGCCTGTTGTCTTATAACCAACTCTTTATGCACCTGTCTTCCTCACTAGGCCCCATCTCTGCATCCCCAGCACCTAGGGCAACCCATGGCTTCTGCTTAGGCACCAGTAATTGTTGCTGAATGAATGAGTAAAGGATTAAGGAAGAAGACAAACACCATTCTCTGCTTTTAATATTATAAGGCCAGCCCACAATCCACATGCACCCACAATGGCATTTCTGTCTAGAATGGGAAGCCGCCCAGCCCAAGGGCCTTGTCTGTGTGTTTGCCGACCTCCTCCTGCCAGGCCTCTGTCTGGGGGACCTTGGTATGCTGTATTCTCTTGTTTACAGACCCTCTCGAGCCCTCGTGACAGCTGGGCCGGCCCTAGTTCCTCGACGCTTGTCGTCTTGCACTAGCTTTGGATTCTGGAAAAACAGCTATTGCTTTGGAAAATCAGCCCTAACTTATTTTTGTTCCTTTGAAACTTAAATGACTTTCCAAAGAAATGCCTGAGGTTAGAGTGGTGCACAGGGAAAGGCTGATGGCCAAAACCCCGGCGAGCTATTTTCGTGATGTGAATGAATACCCATCGCGTTTTTCCTTCCATCAGCCTATGCACTTGTTCCAAACAGCTCACAGCTTGGGCTCACAAAGCACAGACTCCTTTTGTCCATCGGGAGGAGACCCACGTGCATCTGTGACTTTCTGTATGTCTGACCCAGGTAGATCCCGTGCTTCCAGCAGGTACTGGCAGTAGAGAGAAATTTTGAGAAGTTGCTGTCTGTCCCCTATGTAGGGGAAAGACCTCTGGTGACTAAACGAAGGAAGACTTTAAAGTTTGGTGTCTAAGGACAGGTGGGAAGGTCATGAAATCTAGGGAGGTGTGTGCTTTGAATTTTTTGCTCTGTGCTCTACTGTCATGTGGCTAGATTACACTAATATTAGTCATCTAATTTGCAGCACCACGAATTAGATGTTTTTGGTGGTGCTAGCTAAATCTGTTGTGCTTTTCTGTCCCCCCCCCCCCCAACCTTTTACTAGTTATTATTTCTAGAACTACAGTATCTGGCTCATAGCAAGATCGACCAGGTAATGCTGACATCAGCCAGGGTGTATCTTTGAACAGTTTGTATGTATTTCTTTTTAGCCAGTGAGGGGAGTGGGGTGTTGGTGGGGAGGCAGAGATTGCCAGCAAGACAGCATGGCCGGGTCAGAAGATATGATTGTACGTCTTCTATAGATGATTTATGTTTAGCACTCATTATTACGCTTAGGGTGTTTAACATCTTAAAGGAATTTTATTTTTCCCTCTCGGCACCCATCCCCCCTACCCTGTCCTCATTGCCACAGAGCTCACCTCTGCCTCCACCTACCTTTGCAGGTGTGACATTTCTCTAGGTACTTGATGGTGTTCTCCTGCATCCTCTCCTCACCACTGCTCTACACGGCTCCTAAAACATGGGGGAAAACGAGGACGAGAAGCAGACCCAGGCCGGGCAGGTTTTCGAGAACTTTGTCCAGGCTTCTACGTGCAAAGGCACCCTCCAGGCCTTCAACATCCTCACGCGACACCTGGACCTAGACCCTCTGGACCACAGAAACTTTTATTCCAAGCTCAAGTCCAAGGTGACCACCTGGAAGGCCAAAGCCCTGTGGTACAAATTGGACAAGCGTGGATCCCACAAAGAGTATAAGCGAGGGAAGTCTTGTATGAACACCAAGGTAAGGAAACACCCTGGGCGGACACCTCTTACCCGAGTGGGGTGTGTGGGTTGGCTCGTTGGGAGGTCAGGAAGCTGTTGCCGTCTTGCCATCCTGAGGTTCCTAAGAGGCATGGGTGTGTATTCTCAGTTTGCTCGGTTCAAGGTTTCTTTTGTACCTGCACAGCTTATCCTGGGTGGGAGCTCGTGTCTTATCATGGTGGCCTCAGCTTCTCTTCTTGTGCCCTCTCCAAAGCAGACGGAATAAAGGCATGCCTGGCATTATCCTCCTTCTACTATTACCATTTCCACTACTGCTTCTAGTAGTTACTATTTATTGAGCAACTTTTTTGTGCCGGGCACTTTATAAACGTGGTCCCAATGAACACTACGTGGTCCTTTGGGTCATTTTAGAGCTATGGAAACAAAGAGTCCATTATCTTCCCCAAGATCACACAACAAGAAGGCGACCTTGGTCTGTCTGATTCTAGAGATTGTGTCCTAAATTCCACTCCCCTGGGAGCCAACATTGTAGAAAGATCCCTTGACTTTAATTGGCTAAGAAATAGGTCTTTGGTCCTTACTGCCTTTTCCTCCCTCTCTCTTTCTCTACTGCCTTCCTGCCCTCTTCCCCAGGATGCATTTCTGTGCTCAGGATCTCACGTGCAGTTAACCCTCCACAGCTGGTTACTTCCCCCATCGTTTGGCCATAGGCAACCTCGGTGAACATGGCCTAGGAAGCGCATCACCTCTCTTCTAGCACCGCAGTGCCCATTGCCGAATGGGCAGCCGGAAGTCATGACTTCCCGGCTGGCCCCTGGGGGCTGTCAGCCCTGGGCAGTGGTCCAGGCCGTATGTTTAGGTTAAAAGTGAGCGTGCTGAATTTAGACCTCACAGGAGGTGGTTCAGCCAGAGCCCTTGGAATTTTAGTCGGTGCCAATCCCAGACAAGAGGATTGAACTCTCCATGGCGATCAGGAGTGTTGTGTTTTTGTTTTGGTGATGAGGAGCTGTTGAGTGTACCGTGGGAGACGGCTGCTTTCTCCTGTCCCTGGGAACACGGCTGCCAGAGCTCCTCCAGGTCTGGGGCACGCTGACTTTATGGGGCATAAGAAGAGCATTGCACCAGGCCAGCACTCCAGCCCAGAGCTCTCGCCATCCAGGCGGTGTCTGCCCGTAACCCACCAAGCTTCAGCCCTGTGCAGAGAAGATGAAAGCTTTAAAGAAAAACGAGAGCAAGGGGTGTAACTGGTATCCGAGGCAGCACCCGGGCCTAGCTGCTGTAACTTCATGGCTCTGGGAGGCTCTTCAGACACAGAGAGGGGGGAACTGTTTGTTTTCAAAGCATCACCCTTTTCAGTAGGTACATTTGGCGGCGTTCTTTTAGAAAGGTCCCAGAGAGGCCAGGTGACCGAGCTGCAAGATGTTTGCTCAGGGAGATTTTTAGAGGCCTTATTTTATTAGGAAATGTGGTGGCCTCATGCACTCACGAGTTTCTAGCTGTTGAGGGGACTCTCTTGGAGATCTGAAGACAGACCTTCAGACAGAGTGAGCCAGCAGGGGCATGGGATGGAGACTTGACCGCCAGGATGTTGGGCATTTTTCAGAAATCACTGGTTGGTTGCCTAGCCTGTCTGGCCGGCCCCTATTTTACAAGGTTTGATGGGTGGAACGAGAAGAGTCCTTGTGGACTCTTGTGGTTGGCAGGTCACCCCTGGGGCCTGAGGTACAAAGGGAAAGCACTAACATCTGTAGTCAGTGATGCTGGGTGAGAGTGTATCTTGCTCAGAATTTTATACCTTGTGGGAGGAGGAACACAGACATTTTAGATGTGTGGTAGCCAGATGACCTAGATCCTGAAGTGTGGAAGACACCTTTGAAAATGTGCTCTAGGGGCACCTGGGCGGCTCAGTGGGTTGACTGTCTGACGTTGGCTCAGGTCATGATCTCACGGTTTGTGGGTTCGAGCCCTGCATTGGGCTCTGTGCTGACAGCTCAGAGCCTGGAGTCCGCTTCGGATTCTGTGTCTCCCTGTCTCTCTGGCCCTCCCCCACTCATGCTCTGTCTGTCTGTCTGTCTGTCTGTCTCTCTCTCTCAAAAATAAACATTAAAAATTTTTTTTTGAATTATAAAAAAAAAAAAAAAGAAAATGTGCTCTAAGTATGGCTGTGACTGTGTGAGGTCACTTGAGCTGCACACTTCAGAAACCCAACTCAAACCTAAACAAAAAGGGAAATCATTAACTTGTATAAACAGGGAGGTCCAGACACTCAAAGTCTTTCCCATCCTCTATCCTTCCATGTATCCCTTGGATGTTTTGCTCTATGTTGGCTCCATTCTTCCCTCCTACAAACACATTTTCTCCATGTTGGTGGCCTGTAGTTCATATCTTTATAGGTGTGTGACCCAAAGACTAGATTCTCTGTCCTCCTGCCTAATGCTGATTACAATCTCAGGGAAGGATTCTGATTGGCCCATCTCTGGACCAATTATTGTGCCCAAACTGAGGGAAACAGCTACTGTCTTTGGTGGCCCTTTCAAGTATCACATGATTGATATGAGGGAGGCGCAGGTTCCTAAGGTCATAGAGGTGTGAGACAGATAAATAACAGGTGTCTTCCGTAGTGACTATTTATTTGCATTCTGGTTATGGTATAGTCTCTCTCCATACTGGATTCATGTGGATGGGTAATGCCCTGCTCTAAGAGCATAGAGTTTATATCCTCCTTGTTGTGAGTCAAACAAAACACAGAACGTGGCTCCTCCCTCTCCTGACATGAACAGACACTGTCTCGCTCACACACCCCACTTAGGTATCCTTGGGTGTAGAGGTTTATGCTGAGCATCAGCCGGACAAGAAATGCTGGGTATTAGCATGCACATGGGTGATCATTAATGCTGAGCCGTAGAACACAGCTGTGTCAGGTACTAGGCATACAGCCAAGCTCCTGGTCAGGCCACAATTAGAGTAGAAATTCATGAAATTTAGCCAGAAGCCCCACCTTTCCACGGATGTGGACACATCTGAGCACCATCTGGAGTGGATCTGGGCTTCAGCATTTCACAAGCATTTATCAGCAGCTACCATGTGCTCAGCATTGTGCTGCTGTCTCTATTCCAGCAGTGAGTGGTGTGTGTGTGTGTGTGTGTGTGTGTGTGTGTGTGTGTGTGTTGGCAGTGGGGGTTGGGAGAGATGGACCAGGATCTGTTTGGAGAAGAAAGTCTCTGGTGGAGTTGCCAGGAGACCGGGAGAAAATCAGACAGAGTTGTTAGAGCAGTGGCTTTAATCTAACTTGCACAATCTCACTTGGGATCATTGTTTATTATTGATGATTAGTTATGAGGGTTTTGTCAGGCACTTAATCATTCTTTCTCTGGGTGTGACTTGTTTGGATAAGGATAGAGTGAACCAAGGATTGAGCCGAATTAACTCTTTTTGGACTATTATTGGCTCTGCATTATGGCAGGACCCAGATCAAATGTCACGTCCACCTATGGAATGTTCCTGGGGAAAATAGCCCGGGAGGGAAAAAAAAATACAAAGTTTAGTATGGAAATTGCCATCATTGCAAAATTGTTGAGTCTGGTCTTTTATTTTATATGTACCCAATACCAGAAGGGACTTGAGAGAATGTTGTGTACAATCTCTACATTTGACAGGTGACATACACGGGGACCCAGGACCCTGAAGTTATTTATGTGAAGCTAGCAGGTGGCATTGACAGGATTTCGGTGCTGTTGATTGGTTTTGCTCAAATATTCTTTGGTTCATTCACTTGATCTTGGCCAAAAGGCCGAGAAGCGATTCTTCTTTTGTTCATTCATTCAGCAGGCATTTCGAGTGCCCTGTGTCTTACTAGGCACCTGACAGGAGAGATGGCTTGAAAGGTAAATAAGAAGTGGCTCTGAGTGGTTCAGGAGATAGAAACATAATTATGTCTATGTTTCTTAACTTACTTAGTCATTCACAAGGTGAATAATGATTGAGTAGCTACTGTGTGCCAGGCACTCATCTAGGTACCAGTCAGCCACTAAATAGCTCTGTGGCCTTGGGAAGGTTACCTAAATCCCCGATCCTCAGTGGTATTCTCTGTAATATGAGGATAAGAATGGTCCCTCTCTCATGGAGTTGCAGTGAGGATTAAATAAGACAGTCTTTGTGAAGTATTCAGAATGCTGCGTAGTACATCATAAGTGATCGGCAAGTGTTGAGCCATTATTTTCAGTGCTTTCCTAAGTGTATGAGACAGGTGTGAACACTGTTCTGAAGAGTACAGAAAAGCAATGAGTAAGTATGACTGGAGCAGTCTGGGAATGCTTCCTGGAAGAGAAGGTGTGATTTGGAGCTTGACATCGGAGTAGAAGTTTGCCTTGCTGAGCTGAGGGAACACAAGGCAGAGAGCTGTATTCCCGGAAGACTATGTTGCTGTGTAACAGGAACGAAGGGGTGGATGAGGAATGGGGAGAGGGGAGGGGGTGAGGGCCAGAGAAAGCAGAATTGATGGATGCAGGGGCAGGCCAGAAAGAACGGCCTCCTGGGGCCAGGATGTGAGGAGAGGGTCTCGCAGTCAGAGGACCTGGGGGACCATTGAGGATGGGCTCCAGATTCCCAATCCAGGGTTCCTCCTACCACCCTCCCTGGGGTTGCTCAGTAATCACAGATAACCAAGGCAGACCAGAAGGCATTTATACATCACCACCATAAAAACATGCTTGCAGGAAATGACTCATGGGCTCTTGTCACCAGCAGGAATGGGGCCAGCCTATAAAATGAAAACTGTTGGGTTATCTGGTGAGAAGGAAATGTCTGTATTTTGGGAACATCCAGCAGGGTCACCCCATACCTTTTGTCCCTCACTGTGACCCTTGCCCATCTCTGCCTCTGCGGTGGCTCCCCAGTGGTGGGTGGCCCGGGCCTGGGTGATGCAACTGGTTCCCAAGCTTCATAAGCAGAGCACGGCAGGAGGCAGGGAGGTAGGGCAGGAAGGGTGAAGCTAGGAGGGAAGGCTGCTATCTCCTGGCCGAGATAAGGCTATCTGACATTCCGGACCTCTGAAATCACCCACCACGGCCCTCGAAGCTGGGCTCTGCTGCACTGGCTGGGGCATGTCAGGTTCCCGTTTGCCTAATATGGACAGCTGCAGGCATAGCCAGCCGACAGAGCAGGGGATGGTCTCTGCGGGGTGAGACTCTGTCGGTGACCTCCGGATTTGTCCTCTTACCTGGAATGGCCTCCTGGCACTGGTTAGACACGTTTTTAAGCCTGGGTTACAATGGGCTTGGGTTAGTTCCTGTGCTTGTCACCTCTGCTCCACACGGAGGTTGCAGGCTCAGCATGAGCATGCGCTGGACATTCTATACGAGCTTCAGTGACTCCAATCCTCCAAATATTAAACCGAGATAAAAAGCTCTCTTTTTTTGGCTGTCTTCGTGGGAAGTGGTTAATTTGGGTTCACTGTGGTTCATTTTTATAAGTACAGTTATAAAGACTTCTTTGTCTTTTTAAGGGAAAAAGAACGAATTAGTTTTCTTTAAAAAAAAAAGTGTGTGCTTATGATTTTAAAAAAATTCAAGCAGGACAAGAACATGTACTAGGTGTATGAAATGTATCTTTTCCCCACGCCCCCAGGTCCCAACCATAGAGGCCACCACCATTTCCACATGCTCTTGCTGACGGTCTACATGGGTATGCATGGCTGCGTGCATGCATTATGGATGTGTACATGCCCCCACTCCTGACTTTTTATGGAAAAACGTTTTGGTTTCTTGGTTTTTTTTTGGGGGGGGGGTTGTTGTTGTTTTTTACATATTGTGCATCTTGCTTTTTTCACTCAAATCTATCTTGGAGATTGTTTTATATCAGTATGTGGGGCTCTCATCCTTTTATTATTTTCAGGGTTTTTTATGGCTTCCTGTCTCACAAGTTATTTTACTGCTTCGCTCGTTCAGAGTCTATTGCCATCCTAAATGGTGGTGCGGTACATTTCCGCACAGACTTTGTATATACATGAGAGCATGTCTGGGATAGTTGTGAGGATTTCTGAGCCCAAGGGTGTGTGCATCGCATTGGAAATATTATAGGCATTGTTGTGTTCTCCCTGGACCTTCTTTTGGGGGACGCTCACCACCAATGGGGCCAAGAAGAGCCCATCTCTGAAAGGGGGCTGCCACAGCAGGATATTGCCTACTTGGATCTTGGATCTCTTAGGCCTTGCTGAGTGGGCATTGGGATGGACACCCCTTGAGTCCTGGAGTCTGGGCGGGGTGGCCTCGAACAGAGCAGTCCAGTAGCAATAAGGCAGGGATGGCTGCCACCTCTGAAGCCATCTCAGTCACAGCCCAAACAACTGAATTGCTATTGTTATCGCCCAACATCTGCATAGTGCTTTACAGTTACAAATATAGTTGTGTATACATGGTTTCTTTAACAGGTTTGCTTTATCAGTGAAGGTGAGTGCTCTTTAAAAGGGGAACCACTACAAGTGTGTATTTTTCTCTTCGAATTTCATCACATAATGGGAGCTTGTAGAGCCGTGGCCCACAGAAGATGTGCATGGCTTGTGCTGAACACAGGCCCCTTCCTGGCCTAGCTAACTTGTTCTCTGTGTGATCCAGTTTAAGCAAGCATCACCTTCTTCAGGGAGCCCTCCCTGAGTTCTTCTCTGCTTCCCCTTCTCTTATTCCATCTTCAGTCTGGGTTTTGTGCCCACTGGGGACTCCCAGACTCTGGTCCTACCAGATCTTGCTGATTGGTGTCCCCCGACCTTGGTTGTTTTTTGTGTCTCTTTCTCGCTCTGGGCTCCTTGGGGACAGAGACATGCCTGGCTCATCCCCAGATCTCAAGCACCCAGTTGGTTTTTAAACCAGGTATCAGTAGAGTGATGGTGGCCATATTCTCTGATTCTCTAGGCAGGTGTTGTCTAATAGAAATATGATGCAAGCCACATGTAATTTAAAATTTTCTAGTAGCGACATTTAAAAAGCACCCAAAGTGGTGAAATTGATTGTAATAATATGTTTTATTTCATGTATCTGCAATATTATTTCAACCTGTAGTCAATATAAAAAAATACTACTGAGATATTTTACATTTGTTTTTTTAATTAAGTCTCTGAAATCCCATATGTATTTTACAGCTCATCTCAGTTCAGACTAGCCACATTTCAAATGTTCAATAGCCACATGTGACTAGTGGCTGTTAGATTGTATACAGCACTCAATGTTCCATCATACTTGGCACCTTGTAGAAGCAACGTGGCTGCTGCAGTTCCAGCCACCACATCTGCTTCCAAGACAGGAGGAAGGTAGAAGGTGCTGCCCTAGCTACAAACATTGCCTTATCGCGTGTTTCCAGAAACCTCATTAAACTATGAGATCCATGGGGGCAGGAGTTGTTGTCTACACTTTGCTGACTCTCCAGCACCTAGAATAATCCCTGGCAAATGGTAGGTATTTGTCACAGGTTAGCTCTTCAAGACCAGATGCTTAGAAGATGTTTGGGGTATAAGGTGTTCATTAGCAATCAACAGTTGTGAAAGCAATGGGAGAGGAAGTACCATTGGACAGAAGAAGACTGTACAAAGAGAACCAAATGCCTGCAGGTTCAAGCAGTTGGGTCATTTCCTACTTGGCATTTCAGCAGGTGAATTCTTCAAAAGATAAGGTAGGAGGCCACACAGACCTCAGGGTTACAGAGTGGTCAGTTATGAGCTTCCAGTTCTCTCTATAGCATGTTGAACCTATATGAATACAAACAGTATACTATATAACATATAGTTACAAGAGTGCAGAGTTAAGGACGGTAAGTTGTAAATATAATAACATATACGTGTATTCTTTTATATATCACATATTACGTAAAAACTCTTCACCTTAAACTTCAATGCAGCTTTTTGGGAAGAAAACCCAGATATGTTCCAACTTCAGAGCCTGCTCAGAGCCTTCAGCTGTATGTAACATATTTTACTTGCCACCTGGCGTGCTCCCCACCTCCTCTTATGCATCATAGTCTTAAGAGATATAAATACAGCTTTGCAAGCTGTCACCAAACATTTGTCCATGGGAGTTCAGCAGTGGGAAGATTTTTTATTCTTACATCCTTTCTCTAGGAGAGAGCTGTCTAAATCTGAGGAGCATACATGGGAAAATTCCTTTATGTCCAAATCCACAGAATAAGCCCAGGGAAGTTTCCTTTACCTCTTCACCCAAGGAGCTAGCGTGTCAGTGTTCACAGCTGTTTATTGCTTTCTCTAACTTTAAGAAAGTGATCTCTTCATTTACTTTTCCCCCACCCCATTCCTCATGGCTTTTTTTTAAATTGTGGATATACATGAAATTTGCTATTTTAACCATTTTAAGTGTATAATTCAGTGACATTAATTACATTCACAGTATTATAGAACCATCACCATTTTCCATTTCCAAAATTTTTCTTCACCCCAAACAGAAACTCTGTACCCATTAAGTGATAACTCTTTTGTCCCCTCTCCCCCTGGCCTTGGTAACCTCTGACCTACTTTCTGTCTCTATAAAATGTCCTATTCTAGGTATATCAGATAAGTGGAATCATATAATATTTGTTTTTATGTGTCTGGCCCTTATCTCACTTAGCATAATGTTTCAAGGTTCACCCACGTGGTAGAATCCATTCCTCTTTTTCTCCAACCTTAATAATATATTTTATTTAACCCAGTGTATCAAAAATATTACCATTTCAACATGTAATTACTGTAAAAACCATGAGTAAAATATTTTACACTTTTTAAACTAAGTTTTCAAAATACATTTTACTCTTATACCACATCTCAATTTGGAGGCTTAATTTTAATCACAAATACCTAGTCTGTATTTAGATTCCATAAATTTTAAGTAGAGAAAGGAGACTCACATATCCAAGTTATCCCAGCCATACTTAAAAGATTTCCAGTGATTGAATCCAGTATGAGAGTTTTTAAAATTTTTATTATGGTGAAATATACATAACACTTACCCTTGTAAGTATTTTTAAGTGAACAGTTCAGTGGCATTCGTGCATTTACATTGTTATGCAACCATCACACCATCCGTCTCTCAACCCTTTTTTTTTTTTATTCACCCAACCTGAAACATCCCAGACTGTACTCCATAAACAATAATTCCCCACTCTCTCCTCCCCCGTCCCCTAGCAATCACCGTTCTGCTTTCTGCCTTTATGAATCTGACTACTCTAGATGCGTTAATAAGTGGAATCATACAGTATTTGTCCATCTGTGACTGGCTTATTTCGCTTTGCATAATGTCCTCAAGTTTTATCTACAGTGTAACGTGTCAACTTCCTTCCTCCTGAAGGCTGAATAATTCCACATCGTACGTATATATACCACGTTTTGTTTGTCCATTTGTCCATCCATGGACACTTACTTTGTTTCTACCTTTTGGCTCTTTTGAATGATGCTGTTGTGAACCCTGGTGTATGGGTATCTGTTCAGGTTCCTGTTTGCGGAACATCTGGGACATCTACTGAGGAGCAGAATTGTTGAGCCACGTAGTAATTCTGGGTTCAACTTCTGAGTAACAACCCAACTGTTTCCACCTGCTTGTGTTTATTTTAAATTGCCATCCCTGAGTTAAATTTCCCACAATTATTATTTCATTAAAGAAATCATTTCAAGTGTCTCCTACATACATGCCAGATACCAGGGATACCTCAGGAAAGAGAACAGAAAAAATTCTCTGCCCTCTTGTACTTTGTGTTCTTCTCAGTAAGAGGCAGAGCATGTGTGCATGTGCGCGTGGTCAGTGCTAGGATGAAAATAAAGAGAAGAGAAAGCAAGGTGAGGGGGATGTGGGTGTCCGAAGCAGAGGTGGGTTGCTGTTTTATATAAGGACGTGCTGGGAAGGCTTCTGTGTGACAGTAACATTTGAGCCAAGAACTAAAGAAAGCGAGAACATGAGCATATGGCTCCTAGAGGGAAGAGAATTCTAGACAGCGGGAACAGCAGTAGGCACAGAGGTACCGACAAGTGAAGGTGCTGGGTATTTCTGGAAACAGCGAGAAGACTGATGAGGTTAGATGGCCCCGGGTGGGGTCCAGGAAGTGAGCCCAGACTGTGTGGGCCATGAGGCCTCTGGGAGGGCTTTGCCTTTTATTCTGACTGAGATACAAAGCCATGGAAGGCTTTGGAGTAGAGACCCACAAAACTCCACCATGAAAGGGACTGTGGGATCTGAGTGATGCTGGAAGTGAAGGTAGACCAGTCTTCCGACTGTGCGTAACAGCTGTCTCAGCCATAAGGAATTTATTGCGTCCTGTGCTTGTTTGTCTTAGAGGGAAAGACACAACAGATTAGGAAAAGGCTAAAACCAGCCTTGCTGCCCAGGTTTGGGCAGACCTGGTCATTCTGATTTAAAGTCTTGGAAAGAAAGAATCCTCCGGACTGTCCACAGAACTGAACCCTACCCATGAAGAAGTATTCTCATTAATTTACTCCTTTACTCCCTCATCGAGTGGCTGCTAAGGGCTGACTCTCTATGTTGGGCCCCAGAGAGAAAGATGAAGACAGAGAAGGCCCCTACACTTGCGGGGCTTTCTGTCCAGTTAGCAGGGAACAGAAGCACACAAAGATAACTTTATCCTGTCATCCCAAGAAGGACATTGTGCTGTGGGTGTTGTGATAGACCTGGAGAAGGGAGTTGATTCTAGATAGGGTGACAGGGAGGTGGCATTTAAGCTGAAGTCTCTAGGTGAGAAGGAGTCAGGCAAAGAGTTGGTTGTTCAGAGAGGACAGCAAGTGCAAAGGCCCTGAGGTGGGAAAGCTCTTGGTCATTTGGAAGAAGCAGCCAGGCAGCCAAGACAGGGCTGGGGTGAGCCAAGGGGATAGTGATACAGGGGAGGTTGGGGTGGTGACTAGGAGGCAGATCATTGAAGGGCCTTCCATGTAGTCTGTTTTGCCAGTGTTTGCCTTTATTATGAGAACTCTCTTTGACTGCTTACTAAGTATTATGATGCTGCCTCTGTTTCTTCTTCTGTGAAGTGGGAATAATAATAGTTATTATCTTACAGGGCTGAGGTGAAGGTTATGTGGGAAATATACCTAAAGCACTTAAAGTACCTGGTAGCGGTTAATTACCTCCTTGTCCTTGAAAGGCTCCTGTTGCATTTGTGACACGACTTTCCTGATCCATCTTTGCAGGTGTCTTCGTGTTCTTTCTTCTTTTCCATAGTGCGTACCCCAAGGGCTTGGGCCTGACTCCTTTGCTTCTGCTGGGGGTGCTCTCTCAGGAGAAGCTTTTGCTACACTCAGCTGTCACTCCCCACAAAGATGACTGTCTATAGTCCCTACCTTCTTGAGCCCCGTGGCCCCACGTAGGCACTTCTGGATGTCTTTAGGATGCCCCTTGGGCACTTTTAAGCCACATTCACCAACTTCTTTCTGACACCTGCTTCTCTTCCCGTTTCTTCACTTGCTCTCATCATTTCCTGAGTTGTGCTGTGCCTTCCTTTACAATTCCAATCACGCCTGTCCCTTCTCTCCGTTCCCACTTGGGAATGGCGGCAGTGACCTCCTACCCAGGTGATCCGGTCACCAGTCTCTGAACTCCCCTTTGCCTTTCTCCCTCTCCAGCCCTGCCACCCAGCGCTGTGGAGCCTTCCTTCAGAAATAAGGATCTGACTTCGGTTTGCTCAAATCTGTGGCTCCCCAGTGTCTGTCATACCCTCCCGCCCCCAGCTTGGCCTGGTGCCCTGGCTGATCATCCGGCTCCTGCCTCACCAGCCTGGTGTTCCAGAACAGCCTTCCCACCTGTCCCATCCTAGCCACACCGCGCCCCTTGCTCCCCACCTTCTCCCCCTCCTGCTCTGGCCAGCGGCCCATGGCCCCTCCCCCCCCCTCCTCCCCCCCCCCCCCCCCCCCCCGAACCCTCTCCTCGGAGGCCCTTCGCCTGAGTGGTTCCAGCAGCTGCCACCTGCCACCTCTGCCCCGGCCACCCCTTCCCAGCACTGCTCGGCCTAAACTCCTCTGAAATGCTCCTCTCCAGTCACGACTCAGAGCTGCCACTGCTGTGGCCAGGCTGCCCTCACCGGACCTGGTGCCGGCCCAGGCCCCTGTCCTCTGCCAGCTCCTCCCTTGCCTCCCCTTGCCTTCATTTCCCTGCCTGTCCTGGAGCCCGTGCTCGTGCCCCGCGGTTGTGTTGGGCAGCTTCTCAGTGCCCTGACTGCAGGCTGACCCTGCCTTGGGAGGTCTGCCCTGAACTCACCCTGGTGGAGAAGGTAGCAGAGTGGACGGGTGGTCTCAGGACCACCCTGTGCTGAGCGTCCTGGTGCAGCCGTGTAAGAAAGCCCAGCCATGGGGCGCCTGGGTGGCGCAGTCGGTTAAGCGTCCGACTCCAGCCAGGTCACGATCTCGCGGTCCATGAGTTCGAGCCCCGTGTCAGGCTCTGGGCTGATGGCTCAGAGCCTGGAGCCTGTTTCCGATTCTGTGTCTCCCTCTCTCTCTGCCCCTCCCCCGTTCATGCTCTGTCTCTCTCTGTCCCAAAAATAAATAAACGTTGAAGAAAGCCCAGCCAGTTTCTAACCCGCTCCCTTCCTCTGGCTCCCTATCCATCCCTCTGCCCCCTTCCTTTAAGCAGCCGTCGCTTCTCATGAAACTGATGGCATCAGATCTGTTTCTTCTCTTCTCAACCGAATTCTCAGAGAAGATGACCTCTGTACCCCTTCCTCCATGGCTTCACCTCCCTCTTGTTCTAGCTTCCTTCCTATCACACCAGTAGAGACGATTTTTTTCAGGGTCACTGGGGGCCCTGCAGACCATGACGACTGGTGTATCCTTGCCTACTCAGCACCTTGCGGACGTTGGACGTGGCAGGGTCACCGTCTCCTTGAAAGTCTTTTCCCCGGAGAGAGGTGCCTGGGTGAAGTCCGTGAGCCCTGGCTCTTGGGGGAGGGGAGAATGTAGGTGATGCTCCCTTGCAAGGAACTGTAAACCTGATTATCACCAGGTTTAAATTCTTCCAGTGTTTCCATGCTTTCTTGGCAGGAGGGGTTGCCATGAACAGCACATCACTGGCCTTTGTGCTGCTGCTGCTGAACTCAGCGACAGGTGTGGGTGGTGTGGATTTACGAGCCCTGCGAGTGCTGCCGGAGCCTTTTGTATTCTCCCCTCTCAGATTTACTCCAGGGCTCCAGACCGTACTGAATGACTTCTCCTTTATTAGAACTTACTGATGCATCACAATGGCATAAAGCTTTTCTGCTCGTGAAGCAATTTTGCCTCTAGCAGCTCACTTGATTCTCGTACCAACTCGGCGAGGTAAAAAGGGCTGGGGTTACCATCCCTACTTTCTACATGGGGAAACTGAGGCTCAGCCAGATTAAGGGACTTGCCTGGAATTTCATGGGGATAAATGGAAGAATGCAAGAATGTTCAAAACCAGGGGTCCCAGACTGCGGTGCCCAGTTAATTGACCTTTGGGTGAGGACCTCACTGTAGGCAGTGACTGTCAGAAATACGATGTCCATCGTACCTCCAACCACACTGTTTCTTCAGCACTTAGTACTGTCAAAGATAGGGTGGGGAGGGGGGACTCAGACGTCATTCTTACTTTATTTTCAAAAGAAATCCTGCCTGAAATATTTAAGGTGGACAACAGCATTACGTTGTATTTATGAATTCATGATTTTAGAATTTCACATTTGACTGTTGGCTTATTAGATGTTCTCAGCTAATGTCCCGGTACATGAAACCCTTTAGATGGATGTGGCAGTTTGAGATTTGGGGTTAAAGATGGCATTTTCAGCCTTATATCAGCTTCAGCAAATAATTTATTTCATTTTATTTACACAAATGTAAAAAGGAGGAGTTTCAAGTAAGAGTTTTTAACAGCTCGCGTTGCAATCTCTCTGATGCAATAATTCATTATTTCAAACAGTCGGTTAGGTAGATCTATCTAACTTGTTTTAGGATTCAACTTTGAAACCCAAAGTTTCTGATCTGCAAAATGAAGGTAATATTACCCCCTTTCAAGGAGCTGTTGTAAGTAGAAAATGCATCCACCTAGATGAGAGCCCACAATGTTGTAAGCATTCAGTAAATGGTAACTTTTTATTTTGCCCCACAGGTTTGGGGAAAAGGTTTACAAGTGCCCCCTGTGCTGGGGATTCATGGCAGTGCTGCTCTGGTCTGTGGTTTTTTGGGTTGGGGGGTTGTTTTTTCTTTATTTTTTTTTTCAGAGCAGTTTTAGGTTCACGGCAAAATTGAGGGGAAGGTACAGAGATTTCCCATATACTCCCTACCCCTACGCATGCACAGCCTCTCCCGTTATCAACATCCTGCCCCAGAGTGGTATATTTATTACAATTGATGAACCCACACTGACACACATCGTCACCCAAAGTCCACATTTACCTTAGGGTTCACTCTTGGTGGTGTTCATTCTAGGGGTTTGAACAAATGTATAGTGTCCTGTGTCTGTCATTATGGTATCAGACAGAGTGTTTTCATGTCCTAAAAATCCTCTGTGCTCTGCCTGTTTATCCCTCTTCCTGAACCTTCCCGGCCACTGGCGACCACGATCTTCTTACAGTCTCCACAGTTGTTTGACCTTCTTTTCCAAAACATCACATAGTTGCGATCGCATAGTAGGTAGCATTTTCAGACTGGTTTCTTTCACTCAGCAATACGCATTTACATTTCCTCCATGTCTTTTCATGGCTTGGCAGCTTGTTTCTTTTTAGGGCTGAACAATAATCCATTGTCTGAAGGTAGCACAATTTTATCCATTCACCTAGCGAATGGACATTTTGGTTGCTTCCAAGTTTTGGCAATTATGAATGAGGTCACTATAAACATTGCTGGGCAGGTCTTTGTATGGACATAAGTTTTCAACTTCATTGGGCAAATACCAACGGGCCGATTGCTGGGTCATATGGTAAGAGTAGGTTTAGTTTTGTAAGAATCTGACAAACTGTCCTCCAAAGTGGCTGTACCAGTTTGCATCCCCACCAGCAACGGATGAGACTTCCTGTTCCTCCACATCCTCGCCAGCACTCGGTGTTGGCGGTGATCGTTTTTGGCCACTCTGATAGCCATGTTGTGGTATCTCATTATTGTTTTTAATTTGCATTTCCTAATGACAAGTGGTGGGGAGCATCTTTTCATATGCTTATTTGCCACCTGTTCTGTTATGAGGTTTTGTTTTGTTTGTTTGTTTTATTTTCAGGAGTCTCTGAACTGGGGTGTCATTTTCTGGGACAGACAGAACGGGACATTCAGGAGCTTAGCGTCCATGGAGAGATTGTAGACTGGCCCTTTCTCCAGTTTTTATTTTCACCCACCTCTAAACTGAACTGTAGCATCGTCCCCAATCATGAATGTAGGCAGCACACCTGTATTAAGGGTGCCTGTGCCTTTAGCACCAAAATAAATCACAGATGTTTCCAATTGTCCTCATCACTGTTGCAGGTTCCTTAGTCTCTGGTTTACACTTAAGGCTGTTTGGAAATCATGTAAGGTGTTAGACTTGGGGCTAGATCTTATTATTTAATATATTATTAGATATGTTACATGTGTTAACATTTTGCTTTGTGCATTTAAAGATACTATTCTAAGAAGGGGTCTGTAGGTTTCACCGGGTTGCCACAGTGACGCCTGGCGCACACAAGGTTAAGGACCCCTGGTCTGATGACCCTTAGGAACTGGGGATCAAGAGCTGTGTGGGGCTTGCCCGTGCACGGCAGCGGGGCATGCTAGGAAGAGCCTGGGAGCGACTCAGGTCAAATCTCAGCTCTTTCACTTACTAGTTCGTGACCCAGGGCCAATCACATCAGTGGCGTGAGTCGCAATTTCCTCTTCTGTAAAACAGCGATGTTAAAACCTACCTTACTCGCTTCGGCACGCACATCAAGCACCCTTGCTAGCACAAAGGAAGTCCTCAAAAGTACAATTCTTCTTTCCCTTCCTCCCTGTTCTCTTCTGTCTCCTCTTCTGTGACACGCAAGGTTCTAGCAGATGGCCTCTTCAAGGCCTCTTCTAAATGTGGTACGATCGTGCGTCTTTCTTTTAATTAAGGCCAGACCAGGCGGTCCATTGTTGTTCAAGTCAGAGCTGGTGTCCTCATGCCCCATGGGATTGCCAGCCTCCTTTCCCAGAGCAGCAGTGAGAACCGCGGGCTCTCAGACCTTTTCTGGCCCTTCCTCTGTCCACCTTGGCGTTCTCTGGCTCCCCTCCAGGCTGCCTCATGGGTTGGGAATGCGTGGGCCGATCTGCCCAGAGTGCCTGCGATAGGGCCTTTGGCGTAGCATGTTCTGAGATCAGTGCCGACACTTCGTGTCTGGAACAGCTGATAGCAGACCTGGGAAACCCATTAATCAGTGTCCTCGGTGGCTCCCCTCTCCCGGCTTCTCCATCTGCAGCCTCAAGCCAACTGTCCTGAGGTGGAAAAACGTAGCCTATTGTTATTTTGGTGAGAAGGTGCTAAAGTGACAGAATGCTTCATTATACAGGAAGTAGGAGTATGGGGGGGAAACGTGGCCAGATGCCATCATGACTCCACATCCTGCTCCTTTTTTGTTTGCCTTCGTTAAGCACTGAATCAAAAAAGGCTTTGTGGTCACTGAGTTCAGATGGCATGTGTTATGGTTTTGTTTTCTGTTGTTTCACTATCCTGGGCCTTGGAACCATACTCTGTTTCAGCCCAGTCTTCAGAGTAGGTGAAAATGTCCGGTGTGCCGGCTTGAACGTGGCCCTCTTTGTTAAAATGATTGCTGGAGCCTCGGCCCGATGGGCATCAGCAGGGGAGAATCACTGTCCATACCCTGCATATCCTCCTCCCTACTCCAGCTCAGAGCCCAGAATCTCACCACCTCTGCTCCGTCCAGGCCTACAAGAGAGCGGAGTGTGAGGAAGCAACTTTCTGAAACTGAGCTGAGCTGAAAGGGGTTGGTGTTGTGTCTTCTGTCTTCGATATCGCCGGTGGGATGCAGGCTGGGACTGTCAGGGCTGTGTGACCTTCAGCATGGTGCTTAGCCTCTCTGTACCTCAGTTTTCTCAACTGTAAAATAGAGAAGGCAGTGGTTACCCAGAGAATCGGGTGAGTAGGAGACCTGAAGAAATTCATACAGTAAAGCACTTAGAATAGTGTCTGCACAGAGTAAGGTTACTGCCTTGGTCATGATGACCAGTTGCCAGAGCAAAGGAAATCTGAACAGCGGGGCTCTTGAGACCTCAGCTGGCCCTGTGGCCTGTGAGCCACTTCCCTGTCCACCTTCCTCCTAGTGATGTCCGTGTCCCAGGGGAGGGCCGTACCCACGCACCTGCCCGTGGAGGCTGTGCGTTGGAGCTCAGCCGCTGCTCTGCAGTCCCAGGCCAGGAGAAGTAAACTGGAGAAAGGGCCAGTCTACAGTCTCTCCGTGGGACGCTGAGCTCCTGAATGTCCCGTTCTGTCTGTCCCAGAAAATGACACTCGGGTTTCGTGATGAAATCGTCTAGGCTCTCCGAGAGAGGTTCCGGACATTATAGGAAGCCAAGCCCACCCCTAGGCCTTTCCGCATTTTTACTGATGCAAGAGTGAGCTTCAGGGAATGGCTTTAGGGATCCCTCCCTTCAGGCTGTTAGGAGAAGCGGGTTGGGCAGAGCTTAATTTAGGGGGTTAATAGCAGCAGTGGTAACCAGTGCACAGTAGGTCCTATGGTTTTTAATTTCTGTCAAGCCCGGGGGGCTGGTAAAGCTACCTTAAGTGCTCAGCCTCTAGGTGCCCAGAATCTGTCCAGTCAGCTGGGCCTTTTGAATATCTCTGCCTTACATGTTTACAAAGCAAGAGGGGAGGAAGCAAGGTTTCATGTGGCCTGGAAAGTTATAAATAAGGTCATTGGCCAAAGGAGGGATTCCTCACCTGTCTCTCCCAAGATTCCTCCTGTTTCATGAGGTATTTATAAAGGACCTAGAGCAATAATTAGCTTTTACTCAAAACACACACAAACGCGCGCACACACACACACACACACACACGTATACGTAGGGTCATGATGTCAGTGTTCTAGATGCTGGAGAGAAAGCAATGAGCTCTTAGTAAATGGTTGCTGCTAGAATAAAACCATTATTTGGTGCTGGAAGGAATATTCCAGAAATATTCCACATTTTATCAGTTCTAGAGCACTTTCCCATACAGAAGACCTTCCTTGTCTGCATCCTTTCTTGTTCTAAGCCTCTCATACTTCCAGTCCAAATGACAGAATCTGGCCATCTCTGAGCCATCCCCTGCTGTGTTGGCTGGGGCTGGAATCTGAGCCTCTTGGCAGTTCTGTGATGTGGGTAGATATTTCTGGTACCATTTCATGGATGAGCAGACTGAGGCTAGGGGAGCCCGGGATCCCAAAATGGAGGAGGACTTCAGTTCTTGGTTCAGGTCAGGTTGACTACACTGCACTGCTCGGCTGTCTCCGGGGAGGTAGGCTGCAAGGATGTCCAGATGTGGAAAAGGAGAAGTTCTGGGCCCTCTAGAGGCCTGGAGGATACCAGGGTGACACCCTGTACCCTGGCATGCTTCCCCTAAAGTGCTTCACAGCGAGCCCCAACCCCCACCTGCAATCATGTTTCCAAACTGCGGCCAGAGACCTTGAAATCCTACATCTTCTTCAGCATGGAGCATATGCCTCCCAGCACATAGTAGGTGCTTTGCAAAGGAGTCCCGGAACTAGAAGGTGGGCTGAGTTGCTTTGACGGGGGGGGGGGGGGGGGGGGGGGCTTGGTTCCTGGTGCTGGCTGGGGTTTTCTTCCTTACTTGGGGGTTGGCAGCTCTGGAGCCAGCTGCAGGGGGAGGCGATCCCTTATGGGCTTAATTGGAGCCGGCACTTTTGCTGGAAACTGTGGGAAGCAACAGAGAGCTCTCCAAGTGCTTAAAAAGTGGGTTTTGAAAAACAAACAAGACCTTGCCCACGCAGGGATGAAGTGGAGGTTAGATACAGCCCTTTTTTTTTTTTTTTTTTTTGGCTTAGTTGAATAACATACTAGAAGGAACTCTGTAAGCCGGCCCCAGTCCCTTGGAAAGACAGCCACATGTTTGTCGACAGGATGTTATACTCTCTGTATTAAGAGTCAACTTAATAACTGTTTATAAAACTTTATAACTTATAGAGCCCTTTTCACATGTATTCTGTGTGTGTGTGTGTGTGTGTGTGTGTGTGTAAATACCCTATGTAACCTTCCCCTTTAAGGCTATTAATAATACACATACTCTATAGTGGAAACAACACAGGTTGGTTTTCAGTCTCTGGGCCTCAGCTTTCCCTATCTACACAATGGGGATGACAGATTCTATTAGGGGACATGGTGCGAGAGAATGTGCCTCTCCCTGGTTCAGGGGGCCTGGTGGGAGCGTGGGGAGCAGGAGTGGAGTTAACTCTGAGAGTGGTGAGCAGTTCAGAGGTGCCCAGCACAGCTGGTGGAACCCAGACATCAGCTAAGGGGAGGTACTCTTCTGGAACTACTTGCTCAGAGGGTGGGATGGGCCTCTTCTTGGAGGCAGGCAGGAGATTTGCAGGCCCCGAGGACCCACGGACAGCCAAACTGCAGGCTACCCTCCAAACCTAGTTCTCAGGGATATGTGACCGGGCCTCTGGCCACCACCATACTTCTTGTCAAGTGGGGCCTCTGAGTGGGAAGGTGTGTTTCTCCCCAGAGAGTATGAGAGAGCAGTGACCCAGTCTCGGCAGAGCTGGGGTAGACAGCATCATCCTGCTCCCCGCTGGAGGCCCGGTGCTGGTCCTCCCTTCTCTATGAGCTCTGGCCATCCCCTCTCTGCTCTCTTCCCCTGCAGGAATCTGCCTCTCCCCTTGTCCCTTTCTGTTTGTCTTCTCTGTCCTCCCTCTGCCCGCTGGCCTTTCCTGTGCCTTCTTCCTTCTTTAGTACACAGAGCTGTTTTCTTTTTTTTTTCCTTTAAAAAATATTTTTTTAATGTTTCTTATTTATTTTTGAGAGAGAGAGAGAGAGAGACAGTGCAAACAGGGGAGGGGCAGACAGAGAGGGAGACACAGAATCTGAAGCAGGCTCCAGGCTCTGAGCTGTCGGCACAGAGCCCGTCGTGGGACTCACACTTACAAACTGTGAGATCATGACTGAGCCGAAGTCGGACGCTTAATCAACTGAGCCTCCCAAGTACTCCAGAGCTGCTTTCTTTTTAATTGCAAAAGGTTTTCTGTTTATTGTTCCTTCTATAAAACATCAGTTAGTTAATGGATTTCATATGCAAGGGAGGACCATTGCTATGTTTTAACTTGAATTGTGTGCTTCAGTTAAGGTTTTTTTTCCTTAGATAATTAGTGAAGCGTCATGGCCCTTTCCAGCAGTGTGGTCCTCTGTCCCCATCTGCACAGTGGGGCGAGTGAGACTCCTGCCAGGGTAGCAGTGGCCAAATGGGTGAATAAATGAAGTCCAGACAGCGGCAAGCCCCCAGCCCTACCATCTGAGTCATTGCGAGGATGTGTTGATCGTTGCTGAGTGGTCCCAGGCAAGGGCCTCGATTTCTCTGGATCTGGCTCTAGATTGACTAAGACTGTGGTTTTAGGGGCTTTGTTTCAGCGGTTACTTGGACTGAGATCAGCCCTGAGTCAGCACTGCTGGTGGAGGTGACTCTGGGCGTTTCCCGAGTGTGGATGAGCTGTCTGTATCTGTCTTACTCCTGGACTCTGCCTCGCCTGGTCTGCTTGCTGCCTCCCTGAAAGCCTCCAGTAACTCCCTGTTTTCTGCGTGGGTGGGCTTCCCAGGGCCCCCTCCCATGGATGCTCTCTCTCTCTTTCTCTCTCTCTCGCTCGCTCTCTCTTGGGTTTCCCTCCACCCCTCCTTACCAGATACCTTTTGTTCACTCCTCACTTGTCCCACCCCAGCCCACGGGGTAAGTAGGTTGCTGGTAGGGAGAGACACTTCTCAGAGGGGAAAGGAAAAACTCGAACTGTGAACATTCCCAGACGTTGCCTGTTATACTCTCTGACCATTGATTTCAGCAGCGTCTTGGGCTCTTCTGCCTCCACCCATTCTTAAAAATGGGTAAGTTCCTCCTTTTTTCTTCTAGATCTGTGTTGTTCGTTATGGGAGCCGCTAGCCACATGGTTAGGGCACTTGAAGTGTGGCGAGTCCAAATTGAGATGTGCTGTAAGTGTAAGATACATACCAGATTTCAAGGAGTTAGTATGAAAAAAAGATTGTATGATACCTCTTCAGTACTTCTTATATTGACTGCATGTTGAAACGATAGTTTTGATGTGTTAAATAAATGTATTAAAATAAATTTTCTCTCTTTTTTTCCAGTTTTTCCAAAAAAAAAAAATGTGGCTGCTAGAAAATTAAAAATTACACGTGTGGCTCATATTATATTTCTGTTGCAGTGGCTGTTAACTGGTGGCAATTTTGCCCCCCAGGGACATTTGGCAATAGAGATATTTTCTATTGTCATGCTTAGGGCAGAAGGGGCTTGCTATTAGCATCTAGTTGGTAGAGGCCCGGGATGCTATTAAACATCCTGCCGTTCATAGGTTAGCCCCCCGACAACAACAAATGATCCAGCCCCCAATGTCCATAGTGCCAAAGCTGAGAAACCGTGTTCTATTGGACACTCTCACTTTGGGTCATGTGGTCTTATGGGCAATGACTTCAAGATCAGAGGTCCTAGGGCATCGTAGAAATCGCATAATGGCCATCACCGGATAACCTGCAACTATGGGCAGGCAGGTTACTTAACATTTCACAGCCTCCATTTCCTCATCTGCAAAGTGGCATGTTTCTAATAAATGAAATCAGCATATATCATGCGTAATACGTAGCAGACTTCCACTAAATAGAAGTTACTGTTACTGTTAAAAATCAGAATCTTATACTCTGTTGGCTCTGTGGATCAACTACAGGGATTTCTACATGCCTTCCAGATTTTTCTGAGTACCTGACACTCACACAACAACTTGGAAACTAAATCTCTTAACCTTTATGGGCTAAGGGTGTCTCTATAACCCTTTCTATTCCCAGCTTCAGGACCTCTTCACCCAGCCTGAGAGTGGCTTCCTTCCAGGTTTCTGCCTCTGCTCTTTCCCAATCCCTCTATGCATGTGCTTGGTGAAGTCCACCCAATTCCAGAAACTTTAGTGTCTTTTTTTTTTCTTTCTGTGCTCAAGTGGGAGTAGCTGTGGGCAGAAAATGTGGCCTGTCCATCTGTTTCCCCAGCCCTCAACATGATGCCTAGAAAAAAACTGTGTTGAGTGTTATTTGAATGAATGCATGGGCAAATGAATGATAAATATCCTTTCTTCTTGGCTCCTGGGTAGGACAGCTTAAACCTTGTCCTTGCCTACCTCAGCACTCCCCCTTCCACCCGCACCTGTGTTTGCGTTGGGGCCAGCAGTTTGTTTGTTCTATCTGGAGGGTTACAGTAATTCTTCCCGTGCAGGGTCGCAGCTATGGTGCAATATGCCTGGATCCCAGAAGTCCTGCCTTGTGTGTGTGGACTTCGTCAGCCAGCCTAAGAGGGGATGCCCCCAGCCATTCCAGTGGCCCAGGCATGGCCACTTCCAGAGAGCAGGAGCCTGAGATGCCCAGGCATGCCTCCTCCTTGGTGGCAGAGAGAATTCCCCAGCAGCCCCCAGCAGGCGGTGAGGAGAGGCTTTCCAGAGATGTGCCCTTCAAGATCCTCTGATAAAGAAAACACAACATGTTCTTTGGCAGGTTGTAATCCTGGGTGGGCAGGATGGTGTAGGGTTGGAGTCTCCCAATGTCTAGACACTGTGATCTACTCCCAGTTTTGAAAACATGTTAATTACAAGACACTTTATAGTGTCAGGTTAACCCACCTGGAAGTTACGGGGAGCTTCTGGGCGAGCTTGCTCATTTCTTCTGTGTCAGCTGCATGTGGAGTCAGAACTGCATTGGGTGAGAATGGCCCAGAAGGCATGTGTCAGATGCTGTTATCTGCTGGTATCTGCAAGCTGTGAGGCCTCTTCACTGGGGAAGGAGTCTCTCTGGAAATAGACTGGGCCGTGTCTTGTGCACATCTGGATTTGGGATTTCCCCATTTAACCTTCGGTGGGTTGGGTATGGGATATATAGCCCAATCCTGGGAGGTGGGTCAAGGTACGGGGACCATATGGATTTTCCCTTGGGATGTGTCAGGATTTGCTGTCATTCCTAACTGGCTTTGTGATACCTGAAGTTGTTGCCCCTACCTGATCCTAACCGTTTCTCTGGTGAAAGATGAAAAACCCCATACTTCTTGGAGACTTCATTTCTTTCCTTCTCCCCCAAACCTGTGCTTTGAAACAAGTTGTTTAATAGGCCACACATTTTAGATAATGTCTTCCCTCCATTGTTTGAAAAGTCCCAAGGCACATCACTGCTTACCAGCATTTCTAATCAGCCACAGATAATCTGTGTTCCCATGAAATTGATAAAACAACAACAACAACACAAAAAAAAAACCCTGCAAAATTAAGCAAGAGGGTGGTTAGTCAGTTGGGGCCAAGTTGGACGGACGTTGGTTTGAAACTTAGCTCTGCCTCCTCCCAGATAAATTTTTCGGCAGTGGGACCTTAATGTCAGTGTATCCCATGAGTTACTTTCCGTCTCATTTGATAAGATAGTATGTGCACAGCCCCCAAGATAGTGTCTCAGTGAATATCGACTATGACACGGGGCACCTCGCCTCGGTGGCTCAGTCAGTTGAGCGTCCGACCTTGGCTCAGGTCATGATCTCACAGTTCACGGGTTTGAGCCCCGCATCGGGCTCTGTGCTGGCAGCTGAGAGCCTGGAGCCTGCTTCGGATTCTGTCTCTCTCTCTTGCTCTCACTCTCTGCCCCTCCCCCTAGTCTATTTTTCACTCAAAAATGAATAAAAACGTTAAAAAAATTAAAAGAATATATTGACTATGATATTTTGGTTAGTGCTGCAAACATCCTGGTTTGGGGGAAACGTACAACTGGACTTGATTCATTGATTTATTGGGCGATGCAGGTCTTCTGGGTCAGTGGCTCTTCTGGCCTCTGGGGATACAGTGTGACTAAGGGAGACACGTTAGTTACCTGCTTTGTTGGAGGTTACACTGCACTGCAGGTGGAGGGAGGCACAGTGAACTAGTTAACAAATAAAAAAGACATTCTGGGTTTTGGTCAGCACCCTGGGAAAACAAGGAAACGTGAGAGTAAACGGGGTGGGGTGGGGTGGGGAAGATACGTCTGAGGAATGCGATGTTTGGGGCGAGACCTGAATGACGAGAGAAGCCTCTATACGATGTGCAGCAGGGCTTCTGGGCAGCAGGAGCAGCAAGGGAAGTTCGTCAGAATTCAGGAGATACTGACAATGGCATCCGGGCTTTCGTGAGTACCTCCTTGGACCCCCTAAGATAAAGGGGACGCCGAGGAAGGAAGCAGCAGACAGGTGATCCAACCCAGCAGTTGGCAAAAAGTCTAAAATATTTACTGCCTGGTCCTCTACAGAAAGAGTGTGCTGACCCCTGAAGACTGGACAGTACGCACACCTATGGCCTTGGGGGACACAGGGCAGCTCGCGGGTGTGGGGGCCCGCAGCCTGGCAGCCTTCTGGACGCCCAGACTCCAGGCAGGGCACATCTACCCTGCTAAAGCACCCTGATAAAGGCCAATACATCTGCCCCCAAGGAATGTGAAACACCCCCAGCCTTCAAACTGGCGGGATCACCGCATCTGTGTCCCTGGGTGAGCTGGCCTGAGAGGTCTTGGAGGCGGAGCCCTGCTGCTTTCACTGAGAGAACTTCTGCTCGGGAGGAGGGGAGCAGGGAGCCGAGCTGTCGGTCATTGCTGCCACGTAGCGAACGCTTACCGCGTGCTCGGCTCAGTTCTGCGGTCTATTGACTCCATCCCCGCAACAACCCTAATTCCTTGTTTATGGTGGAGGAAAAGGAGGTCAACCCACTGGAGCCTAATGTGCTGCTGTGCTGGAAGTCACACAGCTGGGAAATGGCCTTCCTGCCTCCCAGCCCGGGCCCCTCCCTCCACGGCCATGTGCATTGTTTCCCTGTGGAGTTCCTTTGAGGGCTGTGGGGAGGGAGAGGGTGGGGTTCACCTGTTTGCATGTGTGAATTACATCCTGCTTAGACCCTAAGCCACTTGCACCCAGCCACCTGCCTGTGTGGCCGTAGACCCTATAAAAGAGGAAGATGAAGGAAACCAGCATGTTCTTAACAGCGTGTTCTTCAGGCATATTCTGACCTGCTGTGTCCTCCTTGGGAAACACTCCAGGGCTCTTGGCCGAGTGTTTGCTGGTCCACATATGCCTGTGGAGAGGCAGGGGTGGCCTTGTTCTCCTTGGGCCCTCGGCCCGGCTCTGGGCTGGCTGCAGAAACAGCCGCTGGGCTCAGGTAAGTAGTCTGTCCTTTGCTGACCTCAGAGCAATAGGAGTCTGTGAAGGCGGAAGGAACACGTGTCCTTTTCTCATGTAGATGCATTACCATGTCCATAGTGGCCTTTCTGTATAGGGCAGCCCAGGACAAGGCTGCTGCCCACTGATAGGGTCAGCCTTGCTTAGCACCGTGCGTGGTCACAGGATGAGGCGGCCCCAGTGAAGGAGTCAGAGTACCCATGATGGAGAAAAAAATGGGCCAGAAAGGGATAGTGAACCCAAACATGTGGGAGAGAGGTGTCAGGGAGGGCGATATGAGAAGAAAGAGCCAAGGCACCCAGGTGGCTCCGTCGGTTAAGTGTCCACCTTTGGCTCAGGTCATGATCTCACGGTTCATGGATTCGAGCCCCGCGTGGGGCTCTGTGCTGACAGCTCAGAGCCTGGAGCCTGCTTCGGATTCTGTGTCTCCTTCTCTCTCTGCCCCTGTCCCGCTAGTGTGCCCTCCCCTCTCAAAAATAAGCATTTTAAAAAATTAAAGAAAAAAAAGAAGAGCTTGATGGTAGAGTCATGGGGACCTAGTAGAGACTCCTGGCTCTGTGCTTTGTTAGCTCCGTCATCTTAGCAGGTGTGACACGATGGACGTGAGTTTGTGCTTTGGAACTGGAAGCCTGGGTCCGAATGTCAGTTCTTCCTTCCTAACTGTGTACAACCTTGGGCACTCCACTTAGCCATTCTGTGCCGTCATTTCCTAATTTGGCGTGGTTGTGAGGTTTGCATGAGTTAACGTGTGAGATGCCCTTGGATCAGTGCTTGACACAGAATTAGAGTTCAGTAAATGCCAGCTCCATTCATTCACGTCACCTGAGGCTCAGTTCCTCAGCTGTACGCTCGGCAAAGCAATGCGGCTTTCACAATGGAAAGGAGTGCCTGCACCTAACACCGGCTGTAGGTCGGCATGTGGGAGATACGAAGTACGTTCTTCTCCTGACCTCAGGTGGCCCCCAGTCATGGTACCTGTTGAGCGGAAATGTGTGTCACCAGGAAGACTGATGACTGCTGGGCACGGCCCGGGCTGGGTTCTCTGGGCTGGGAAAGTATAGGTTGGTGGATGCTCAGACTGTGTCCTGCCTTTCTCGTTGGATTGAGTTACCATGATGTTGGCCCCTTCCAGAAGTCCCCAAGTCCTGGCTGGAAGGGGTGTCCTGCCATTGCTATAGTTTTCCCGCTGGATCCTGCCAGTGCCTGCTGTTCTCCCAGCCACCTCACCAGTTAGGCCCCCAAAGGGTACTTACTGGTCCATCCAGGGCCTGCTATGATGCTCACCTCTTTTTTTCTAATCCTCACCGAGCACTAGCCCTTTGCCAGGCTAGTGGCGTGGGACGCAGAGGCAAGCCAGGTGTGACCCTGCCTTTGAGGAGATCACAAATTAAAATTCACTGAGAACCGGAGCAAGGGAGGGCTGTTGTGGATTCCCAGTCCGCTCTCTCCATGCCCCTGTCACCTGCGGTGGTCTCTGTGGCCCAGTGACCAAAGGCATGGTCTCCGGAGCCGAGTGCCTGGCTTCAAGTCCCGGCTCTGCCTCTTACTAGCTACAGCCGTGACATTGGCAAGACAGGTACAGGTGTCCCTGAATGAAAGACAGTGAGTGCTGACTATTGTTGCGTAGTGTGGGGACCCCTACCTGACTGGACTTACAGGTTCTAAGAGCCTTAGCAAAAAGAGAAAGTGGTAACAGTGACCTAGCTTGTCTATTTCTGGATCCCGGATGGTTTGTGTATCTTAGCCCTACTTTTCCCCCACATGTGGATTATAACCCGCCTGAGATTTCTTAGCTTTGAGTATATCTGGCCTCAGCCCATTGGAGAAGGCTCCTTCCCCTGTTCTTCCTCAAGGAATGTGAGATTCCTCCACACCCTTTTTCGGGGGGGAGGGGGGTGGTCGTGGAAGGGCCTGGGACTTCTGTTCTTAGGGAGAAGAGGGAGCCAAGACAGCCGGCTGCTCGGCCCCAGACCCGCACCTTGACTAGAAACTCCTGGCTGCTCACTGCACACACCAAGATGCCGGCAGCAGAGCCCAGGGGACGAAAATGCACGGGGTCAACTAGAAGAAAGACCAGTGAGGGAGAGCAGACTGATAGGCTACAAGGAACAAAAATAGTGTAATTTGTCACATCAAATGAATATATTTAAGATATGTGCATTTCTTTGTGAATTGTATCTTAAAAAACAAAAAGGGTTTGGGGGCACCTGGGTGGCTCAGTTGGATGAGCGTCTGACTTCGGCTCAGGTCATGATCTCACAGTTTGTGGGTTTGAGCCCCACATCGGGCTCTGTGCTGATAGCTCAGAGCCTGGAGCCTGTCCGATTCTGTGTATCTCTCTCTCTCTCTCTCCCCCTCTCTCTCAAAAATAAACATTAAAAAAGAAAAAGTGGGGGGGGGGAGCATTGAACACATCTCAAACTCCAATCAGTGATATCCTCAAGTATTTGGAAGGAAATGTACTGATTCTGCAATTTAGTTGGAATGCACCAAAAAAATAAGTTGATGAATGGGTAGAGGGACGGACGGATGAATAAATGTGTCATAAAGCAAGGAGAGCAAAATGTAATTATAGAATCTAGGTGGTTGGTACTTGTTTGTTCACTAAAATTCCTTCAGCTTTTCTGTGTATTTGAAAACCTTTGGGAAAATGTTGTAAAGAAAATACTATAAAGCTATAAGATTACAAACAGGAAAAAAAAAAAGAGCCTACAATAGAACAATATACATGTACATCTGGA
The DNA here is from genome assembly GCF_028749965.1 of Puma concolor. NCBI lineage: Eukaryota > Metazoa > Chordata > Mammalia > Carnivora > Felidae > Puma > Puma concolor. The sequence goes on along the minus strand of NC_141676.1, from coordinate 47,304,643 downwards.
AATATTTACCAACATTTAAAATGCTGTTTGACTAAGTGCCTGGGTGGCTCAGTCGGTTAAGCGTCCGACTTCAGCTCAGGTCATGATCTCACAGTTTGTACATTTGAGCTCTGCGTCAGGCTCTGTGCTGACAATTCAGAGCCCGGAGCCTATTTTGAATTCTCTGTCTCCTCTCTGTGCCCTTCCCCGTTCGCACTGTCTCTCTCTCAAAAATAAATGTTAAAAAAATTTTTAAATGCTGTTTGGAAAGTTGGATGTTAATATGAAGAAAAATAAAACTAGGCCTACATATTTTTTGCAATAGATGCCCTTTTTTATATTAGAAAAAAATATATTTTTCACTTTATATGTTTATGTATCTTATATGTTTTATATATAAATTTTTTTTAAGGGAAGAATGTTCCAGACAGGGGGCAAAGCAAATGAAAAAGGCCCTGTGTTTACATAGTGAGGCCATTATGGCTGGAGTGCAGAGAAGGAAGGAAGTGTGGTAGGAGCAGAAGACAGGAGAAATTAGAGGGCAAGGTCTTACAGGGCCTCAAGGCCATGATAAGGTCTGATTTTGAGCTCTTTGTGCCACGGGAAGACCTCGAGGTTGTGAGCTGGGAGTGAATGATCTGACTTCAGAAGGCCCTTTCCACTCCTTCGGGGGAGGGACTGTAAGGGAACAAGGGTGGAAGCTGGGCTGCCCACTCCCTCCAAACCCTCCCATTTTCTGGCCCAAACCTCGGTGTGGCATTTCTCCAGTGTCCACATCCTCGGCCTCGGGTGGCCACTCGTGGACCCTCTTCTAGAGGGACTTCTTTTATGAAAGTCACCCGTCTGTCCCTCCAGCAAGTTTCTGCAGTCTTCACAGGTAATCCCCAAACAATGCAGCATTCATGATCTCCGTTTTATTTTTTCTCTGGTCCCAGCCAGCCGGTCTCTGAGGTTTCTCTCGTATCCTCTGCAATCCCACAGGGTGCTCAGCGATCCTTACATGTTTTAGTGGAGGAGGGGACATGTTAACAATAGACCACTGAGCACCTCCCGGAAACCTGGAAGAGGTAATATATAAGCTTATGACTTCAAGCATGGACTCTGGAGTCCCAGGTCAGCTCCTGCTCTGGTTCTGGGACCCTGGTCACTTCCTATAAGCTTCCCAAACTCCAGTTTCCCAGTGCCAGATAGTAATGAATATGCCTAACTCAGGGTTTCGGTAGGAATGAAACGAGACACATTTCTTACAAAGGGCTTAGCACTGTTCCTGCACATTGTAAGCAGACAGCAAGTGCGGGCTCTGGTTTTGATTGTTGCTGTTGGGAACACTGTGATTACTGTTGCTTTTCCCAACACGGGAGGTACAGGCACCAACAAAGGTGGGACAGAGTTGGCACTGTTGATTAGGCACTTGGACATCTGCAGAGGAAGGGTCCTATGCTGTCCTGCCAGCGGGGGCTGGATGGGGCCTGGCACGCATGCCCTGACTTCAGGGCGCTTGTGCCCAAGCGGGGAAAGACTGTGACGTATGACCAGCACCCAGAGGCAGGCGGCACCGCCTTGAGACCAAAGCCCCAGTACAAGCGGACTCACAAGGCCAAGGGCAGAATGTTTGCAAATGAAACTGTCCCTGAAAATCCAGACCCTGTGGTGGTTGGTCAGAGGTGCACCTCAGAGCGCTGGCTCGAACTGGAAAGGAAGGACCAGGAGGAATGGAATGTTTCTCAGAGGCATTTGTATTATTATTATTATTTTTATTTTTACTTTTTTCAGAGCAGGCAGGGAGAGCAGGATATCTTTTTCCTTTTCCTTTCTGTGAATTTCTGAGGTTAGTGAGTGGTGTTCATTGTTACTCAGGAATAACTGGGTGTGACCCAGATACAAGAGAGCCAGACCGGGGCGGGGCCTGTCAAGTCAGATGAGATTTAGCTCCCTGCCCAGAGTGCCCCTTGACATCCCCGGCAAGAGCCCCTGTCTGACCACCCAACCCACGGAGACTCCTCCATGGCTAGAAACTGAAGTGGCTACGTCTCTCCACTTAGTGCTGCCCTGCGGAATGGGGGTGTGAGGCCAGGCCCCTGCCGCAAGCCCCCCATATTAGCGTGTGGGTGGCACTTGGGATGGCAAAGTCTCCGTCCTGTGATTCTGAGATGAGCTGTTTTCACCCATGGTAACCCAGTAACAGGGCCTTCCTGCCTGGGTTCAGATAAGCAGCTGGTCCTAAGGGCCAGTGAAGCTGGGAAGCCACATGAGGAAGTGGGGCGGCATGTCCCTGGAACCAGAGCGCTGCCCCAGAGAACCGGCCCCAGAGAACCGGCCCGCGGGGCCAGGAAGATGGCACCATGCCTCACCTCCCATCGCTCGGCTCTCTGCTAGGGCTGCCAGCCCCCCAGATGCACTGGAGAGGGCTTGCATTGCCCGTGGCCAAACCCCTCACTGCCAAGGCACCTGCCAAGGTGGCTTCCTGGACTTGCACGAGCTCAAGGTCCTTCCGGCCCGTAAACTCCCACCCCAGGGAAGCATAGGAGGCTCAGCCCAGACCCAGGCCTGTAGGCCTTCTGGGCACCCAGCCTGAACCCCAGCTCCATTCAGTAGGCCGAGGTGTGCCCCATGTAGAGAAATGGTGAAAAGCCACCTTCCTTTGTCCTGACTGCACCCCTGAGGTCTGCTTTACTGTCATGTCAGATACGTGGTTCTGAGCACAGGTCTTGGACCCCCGTTGCCTCCGTTTGTATCCAAACTTGACCACTTACTCATCCCGTGACCGACCCGAGGGACTTTCTTCCTGTCTTTTGCTCCTGTTTCTTAGCTCAAAAATGGTGATACTAAGGGCACCTGGACCAAGTGACTTCACTTTTTCCATTCCCCAGTTTGCTCATTGACCAAGTGGAGGTGATGAGGACACTGACCTCACAGGGCCGTGGGAACGATGAAATACATAAAGTGATCAGGACAGTGCCTGGCTAGTAGAAAGTCCTGGGCCCATAGAGTTTAGATGCCCTGCTCCTCCTTTTCAACAAGGCGCAGAGCGCTGGGGAAACGCAGGCCCCGGCCTTCCTGCCGCCTCCGGGCGCTGGCTTTCCGTGCCCCTCCTCACCGGAACGTCTGCACACAGAGCCCCCAGGGAAACTGGAGGCAGAGTTCAGAAGCGGAAATCAAATCTCCAGACTGCTAACCCCTGGCTTAGCCCCTGGTCCCCTCGGCACTTCCCTTGGGGGACTGAATACCTTTAGCATTCTTGGCATGGTCCCAATACACCCACCCGCTTGTGGATCAGAACATGCATCATGCCATCAAGAAGTGGGTACCGCCTGCTTGGCTCCTCTTGGATCGTGAGAGAGTCTTGTGTGGCTGAGGCTGCCCCAGCCCTGTGCCTGAAGCATGATCGGTGCCTTGACTGTGGGCTAGTCTGCTCGTCCCCCGTTCCCACCCCTTGATAAGTAAGAGCTGATTTTTCCATGTGGTGTTTGTCTCTCCACGAATGCACTGCCAAGCTTATCTATACAATGGATTTCCTGCTGGTGTTGGGTCTGCCCCACTCCCCACTGGGTAATAAATCGATGTCGCCTGAGCACGCAGATCTGCTGACGTCCGTAATGCTGGTGGCCTTGGCAGACCCCAGCTAACCCCCGCCTGGGTGGGAAAGGCAGACATAAACCCTGGCTGACATGAACCGCAGATCCCAGTTACTGATAGAGAGCCAGAACTGGGTGGGCGGGGTGGGTGTGAGAAGTTCGTGCGCATCTACCAACTGTTTATCGAGGCCGCCTGTGTGCCAGGCCATGTACTGGGCTCTGAGCATAACAGAAATGCAGGGGACACAGGGAGAGAGTTTGAGGAGCACCCACGCTGGCCTGGGAAACATGCAGATCATTATAACGGCAGAGCCTAGCTCCGGGGTAACATTTAGCATGGACCCGGTGGACAGAATGTACTGTGTCACTTGGGGCTCAAGGAAGGCCTCGGGGCTGAGTCCTAATGAAAAGTTTTCTTTCCTTGGCACCCGGTCCTCAGCAGCGAGAGCCCAGACGGGTCTGGGAAATGTGGAGAGTTTTTCACATTGAGTTATCATGAGCCTTTGCGTCTGGGGTCTGTTTGCACTACACCCAACATCCGGAGCATCACCTGTGGGCACGCTGGGGAAGCCTCCTTCTCTCCTGTCCTCTGCCCAGGCCCGGGGCAGTTGCGCTTTGTGGCCTCTAGTCAGAACTCCCAAGTTCCTATGTTAATCATAACAAGTGTGTTCCGAGAGGACCCGGCCCGGCCCCTGCCGGCAAGCCTTCTCTCCTGTCTTGATAACATCTGCACCAAATTTGCTCCCTTTATATAATTAGGCCCATTGGTATTTGCTTTGACTTTAGATTACAGTATGCCTGGCGTCTCTGAAATTTCAGGCCCAAAGTATGTGCTGGGGCCCAGAGTGGTGGGAAAACTGACCTTTCACCGGTGGGATTTCAGGTTTAGCCAGTACCCTGGCTACTGTTTGCATGAAAAATGCACAGCAGCCCCTGCCCCACCCCCCACCCCACCCCACTGGTGGGAAAGGGATCTCCTGCCTTGCTCTGGGAGTGGTGTTGGGTCAGGCCTGGTGGATAGAAGGGTGCAGGCGGGCTCCCCTCCTCCTCCTCCTCCTCCTCCTGCCCATCTTCCCCCACATCCTCCCACCCCCACACCATCCCTGGCTTTGGAGTGACAGCACTCAGCAAACAGAAGAAGATGCACTAATGGCAAAGAAATGCAGTGAATCCAGGCTTAACCCCAAAGCCAACCTCAGAGTGTCAGGGTTCGGAATCTTACTTTGAAATGCCCGTCATGGTCTGGCCAAGGCAAGCCAGAGGAGCTGTTTGGGGTGTGAGATAAGGAGTGGGGGCGGTGGCTCTCCCCAGTGTGCTCTAACCAGAAAGGAAGCAAATGGATTTGCACGCCCGTTCCCCGACATCTCTGGAGTGAGTCGTATCTCAGTGGTGACTTCATTTCCCCTAATGGGGTTTCTGCAAACTCTCTGGAAGGTTCCAGCTGGTAAGCCACGCTGATTGTGGTGTGGGAGTTTGTGATATGCTTGTTTGCACTTGCCCTTTGAGACCCCAGAGGCCCCAGATGAGTGATAACTGGATGATGGAATATTTGCTAGGGGAAGGGACATGCATTTTTCAAAGATAAGGTTTGATCCTGAGCAGAAGGGAAGCTTCCAGATGCCTCTGACATGTTGAGCAGTGAGGTGTGGGTGGGTACAGATCTCTTTCCCTGTCGCCTTGCTGGGGTATCCGCCCCAGGTGCACTCTTGCCTCTTGAAGTTGCTTCAGGGACCGCCCAGGGGCAGGGCGGGGTGCTGCCCAGGGGTCTCTGACTCTTTCAGCCAAAACACTGTCGTTTTCCTGTCTAGATGGTTCTGGCACTCCCTCGTGATTTTGTTTAAATGGAAGGGCTTTTGCCCAGTGTAACCAATGAGGTCATTACATGTCCCTTCTCTCGTAACAGGCTGTAGCTTCCTTGGGGAAGGGCCCTTGTCTTGTTCAACACTGCAGCGTCCATTGAAACCTAGTGTGGGACTCGTATAGAATCCCGTCCTGTCACCTCCGCTCACCACAGCCTGCAGGACCAAGGCCATACTCCTTCACTTAGTGTTTCAGACCCTTAGCATCTGGCTCCAGACTGACTCTCATCTCTTCTCCCTCCTTCCTTTCCCTTCCCTCAAAGTACCCTTCTCTACCCACCTTAAAGAACTTCTTTCTCTTTGAAACGGATGGTCCCCTCTGCTGCAACGTTCTTTCTTCTTTTTATTCCTGGTAGAAGTCGTACAGCAGTAGGAGCTCAGCCTGATGGGCTCTGGAGTGAGACCACCTGGGTTTGCATCCTGATTCTGTCCCTTCAGATCTGGGAAGCCAGGAGCCAGTTCCCTCGCTGCGTTGTGCCTCAGTTTTCCCATCTGTGAAATGAGGATGACAATAGTTTCTTCCTCTCGTCTCTGTGGTGAGGAGGAATCACTAACCACAGAGGGCTCTGGTTGCTTACTCCAGAAGTCTGAGTTTGCCACTAGGCTCAGGCTCCCTTGAAGACAGGGACTGGGGCTCAGCGAATAACAGAGTCTACACTAGTGTGTACCAAATTCCATACCATATGCTTTTTCTTCTCATGCAAGCATTTTCTTAAGATATGACTCGCACACCATATCAGTCACCCTTTTAAAGTATGTAATTCAATGGTTTTAATGTAGTCACAAAGCTGTGCAAGCACCACAACTATCGAATTCTCGAATGTCTTACCACCATAAAAAGAAACCGCATGCCCATTATGGGTCATTCCCCACCCCACCCCCGTTCCCAGGCAACCCCTAATCTACTGTCTGCCTCCCTGGATTTGCCTACTCTGGACATTTTACATAAATGGAATCATACGATATGTATCCCTTTGGGTCTGATGTCGTTTGTTTGGCATGACATTTTCAAGGTTCATCCATATATCAGTACTTCGTTCCTTTTTATAGTTGAATAAGCCATTGTATCAATAGACCACATTTTGTTTATTCATCAACTGATAGACATTTCGGTTTCTATTTTTTGGCTCTAATGAGTCATGCTGCCGTGAACATTCATGGGCACGTTTTTGTGTGAACATATGTTTTTACTTCTCTTGGGTATAAACATGGGAATAGAATTGCTGGCTCATATGGCAGCTCTATGTTTAACTTTTTGAGGAGCTGCCAGACTGTTCCAAAGCATCTGTACCATCTTGCAAAGCATCTGCCTGCCAGTAACGTATGTGGGTTTCAGTTTCTCCACTTCTTCACCAACACTTGTTTTTGTCTGACTTTTTGATTATAGTCATCCTAGCGGGTATGAGGTGGTATCTCATGTGGCTTTGATTTGCATTTCCTTGGTGGATAATGATATTGAGCATCTTTTCACGTGCTTGTTGGCCATTTGTATATCTTCTTTGAGAAAGCGTCTATTCAGATTATCTCCTGTTCCTTAATTGGGTTGTTTGTCTTTTTTTTTTTTTTTTTTTATTGGCAAGTTGTAAAATTCTTTATATATTTTGGATACCAGTCCCTTACAAGATAGACGGTCTGCAGATATTTTCTCCCATCTGGGGGTTGTCTTTTCACTTTTTTTTATTATGGCCTTTGAAACACAAAATCTTTTAGGAATAAAGTCCAATTTATCTCTTCATTTGTTGCTTGTGCTTTTGGTGTCACATCAAAGAAATCATTGCCTAATCCAAGGTCACAGAGATGCACCATAAGCTTTTTTAATGGAATCTTATTTTCAATAATTCCCCAAGGAAAGAGCAGTAGGTAGACCCATTCACAGATGAGGAAGCTAAGGTATCAAATGCCAGAGCTGGGATTTAAGCCCAGTTCAGTCTGACTCGGAACCTCAAGTGTATCTATGCTCCCCCCAAGTCCTTTTACTTCTGTGTCCTTTGTAGGGTGTGGCACAGTGCCTGGTTAGGCCCACAGATAATGTACCTCGGGTGGATGAATGGCAGGTCCCAAAAAGGTGCTTGGTTTGTACTTGCTGGTTGATTTGCGTGGACCAGTTAGGTGTTGACTAGGAGTTTGTGTCCACAATGCTAGAGATCACTGAGTGTTTCTCTCTTACCTCTGCAGTGTCTCATTGTTGGGGGAGGACCATGTGGTTTGCGCACTGCCATTGAACTTGCCTACCTAGGGGCCAAAGTGGTTGTGGTGGAGAAGAGGGACACCTTCTCCAGGAACAATGTGCTGCATCTCTGGCCTTTCACCATCCATGACCTACGGGGACTGGGAGCCAAGAAATTCTACGGGAAGTTCTGCGCTGGCTCCATTGACCACATCAGTGAGTAGAGCCAATGGTGGCACCCCATTCAGGGAGGGGTCTGACCCTGGGTGGGGCACATCTCTCCACACTAAGGAGTCTCCAGGATGTTCCAGCTTACAAGTCCCTGGGGGATCCATGCATTCAACTGGCAGACATTTCACGAAGGGCCTGCTTTGTGCCTCGTGCTGGCATCTATGCTGGGTATGCCCCACCGAGCAGTAAGTACGTCTTGTTCACCAGAGTATCTCCAGGGTGTAAAAGAGTTCTTGGCACATAGTAGATGTCTGGTAAATTTCTGTTGAATGAATGAAGTATGGGAAACCGAAACAGAGGCAAGTGACATGGTCTGCACTCTCAGAGAGCTCACCGATCTTGTCAACAATAAACTGCACTTTAATAGAGTAGTCAGACTTGCTGGAGGAGTTCAGAAGAGGGAGGCACACAAAACCATTAAGTGGGCCTCTTAGATGTTGTGTTGTGGTGCTGGGGGAAGCCACGGCAGGTTTTAGAAGAGAGGAATGACACAATCGGCAGATCCCGTACCAAGTTTCCTTGAGTTTTAAAAAGAGAGAGGGCATCATGATAGGTGTTCATCCAGACAAGGAGGGGAAGGAGAGAACATGGATTCCTGTAAGCCAGCCCTGTAAGCTTAGCATGCTCGGGTAGGGCAAGGTGAGCACTGAGGCCCTTTGGCTCTGCATTCCTCAGGCCTGGGTCTCTCCAGGCAAGATCTGTGCAGACCAGCTGTAGGACAGACTTCCCCTAATGCTTAACAGGGAGGAGGTCTTTAGTCACCTTGTATATAAGACTGTGACTCATAAAAGTCAGGGAGATTAATACTATGGGGAGAGTTCAAGGGTTTGAACAGATCTGGGCCCCAAATTGGTCTTGCCCATTTGCTGTGTAACTTGGGTCAAATTCCTTAACCTTCCTCAAGCCCCAAGTTTTGTCTCCTGCACATGTGATTAATGCCTGCCTACCAGGACCAGGATTAAGTGAGGTTAAGTTTGTGATGTGCTTCTCACTGTGCCTGGCAAGTAGTAGGTACTTGGGAAGTGCTTTGCATCTGCTGGTGTACAGTGAGCAAGAAGCGGCCGGGGTCCCCAACTTCAGGGTTCAGTCTCTCAACCAGTGGGCGGGAGGAGAACCCTGAGAGCCATGTTCTCATGAGGACAGGAGCCAACGGGAAAGGGCGTAGGGCTCAGAGGAATGACTGGAGACAATGGTCAACCACATAGGGTGTAATTTAGTCACAAGTAAAGAGAACCTATCAACAGTGGCCCCACACTTTATTCCCACTCTGGGATGAGAAAATTCCAGGAGTCCATTGGAAAGAAATTTGGATTCGCCCATAAGGCCGCAGTGTCAGCTTTCAGGGTATTCCCTACCACCCACAGAAGAATTTTTGTTGGTTACCAACCCAGGATGACAACATTGAGTGCCACTCTCTCATCAAGGCTTCCTGAGAGGCAGAGCTGGGTCCTTGTGAGGGCCCCAGTCTGTTGGGCTGCCTTCCCTGTGGGCCAGGAGCCCCTCTGTGCCCCATTGGTGGGGCTCCAATTTAACCCCTAGTTCTTGGAAAAGTCCCAGTATGCAGAAACACTGGCAGGACTCTGGATCCCAGCTTCTGGTATTCAGGGCGCTCATTGCCAAGAGCAATTCCAGTGCCTGTGAGAAGGGAGGCAGGGAGAATTTTTTGAACACCTAATGTGTGCTGGAACAGGATAGATTAGCAACCTTGAAATGATGAGGAAAGACCTGGCCTGTTTCCAGGCAGGAAGGGGGATTGGGTTCTTTGAGCCCCAGCTGATTGGCTTCTTTCCAGACCAACCGTGGCCTCCAGTCCCAGTGGCGCCCAGCCCTCAGCACTGCTCAGCAATTCTCCATGGTCCTGTGTCAGCATCCTCCTCCAGTCCCCAGGCGACTGCTCTGAACCTCCACCACAGCCGCCTCCTTCTGAGCAGATGGCCTTCCTCCTGTGCTCTGGGGGAGAGAAGCCACTGGCGGGTACTCCTCAGTCCCAGCCCCCTCCTTCCTCCTGCACTCGCTTCCACCCCAGTACCCATTCCTTCCTCTTGCCGCATGTAGGAGGCAGAGCTGGCCGCTCAGCTCCCCTCTCTCCCTCCTGGCTTCCTGCTCCCCCAAGCCCTCTGTTATTTCCTTTACCGTTTTCTATTTCAAAACATTTATTCTAGAAAGGGAGGATATAGACTTTGTCTGTGCCTCTCCTGTTCATGCCTCCTTCCTTTGTAATCTGACTTCTCCCCCACCACCCTGCCAAAGAGATTTCCACAGAGATTTCCACCCCCAGGAAGCCTCCTAACTCCCAAGCGCCTCTTTGTAACCCTTAATCTGTCTGTGGGGATCTGGTATTCTCCTGGCTTCCGGGACTGCAGCTCAGGCGCTGTTCTGCCGCTCCCCTGCCCCCAATCACCATGCTCTGACCCAGTCTGTTTACATGTGTTTCCTCCACTAGAGTGAGTTCCATATCTCTTGTGCCTCCCATGGCACCTGGCCCATTGCAGATGCTCAGCAAATGTTAAATGAACAAAGCCCAATAAATACAGAGGGACCCACAGAAAGTTTCTTGCTCTATAGAAAAATATTTGGAGACATCCCCACATGTGCTGAATGGCAGGGCCAAGGGAGAGATAGGAGGTGACACTTACTGGGAAAGTTTAGAAGAGTGGGTGGGAGGTGAATTATCACAAGCCCAGTTCCATAGGGAGAATTCCCCAGCCGCCCCTGACCGTGGGTGGCTAAGAGCTTAGGCTCAGTCTGCCATGAGATGAACCATTTTATCACTGACTTTACTTGTGACCATTTACTCTCTTTGTCTACTCCCCTTTCCATCTCTACCTTGTCAAACTTATAGCCTATCTCAGGAAGGAGGCAGGAAAGAGAGAGCCTCCATTATTATGGCATTATCTAAAAGCTAGAGCACAGTGTAGGAATCAGACAGATCTGGGTCCACATTGTAGTCTTGCTGCTGTGTCACCTTGAGCAAATCACTTCACCTCACTGAGCCTCAATTTCTTGTCCATTAAATGGGAATAATTATCCCAAAGGGTCACAATAAGGGTTAAGTGAGAAAACACCAAGTGGCTGGCACATAATTAGTTCTCGGTAGTGATCATGGTTGGTACATGACTATGCACAGAGATCATCGAGGAGTGATTATATAGTACCCTGTATGCAGGAGGCACTCAAGCACTACTGCTGACACGTCTTCTCTTTCCCCTTTCCTTTCTAATAGGTATTCGTCAGTTGCAGCTCATCCTATTCAAGGTGGCCCTGATGCTGGGCGTTGAAATCCATGTGAATGTGGAGTTTGTGAAGGTTCTAGAGCCTCCTGAAGATCAAGAAAATCAAAGTACAGTATACTTTTCCTTTCATATCTAGAAATCAGATATCACAAAATGGAAATCGCATTTGTAGTTCTCAGAGGATGTTTCTGTAAGAGTTATTCTTGTTGGGGACTGTTTGGTATAATTCCGTCAAGGATATTTTACCTTTTTGGACCAGGGCTACTTACCACTTTAGTTTTTCTCTTCTTCCCCCCGGGGGATTGGTTATGCCATTAAACCTGTAATTTTGTTACCCTGTCACTAGGGGGCAGTAATTTGACAAATGAAGTAATAAGTAATTAGGATAGAAGACCTACATTTGGTTGTTTGATAAAGTTCATTCCTATGCTCTTCCAGCTATGTGGGAAAACACACAGTTAATGGATATTTTGTACCCATATGATATTTTAAAATCCAGTTAGAAATGTGAAGCTTCTAGAGAAAATATGAAATAAGTGCTCATGATATAATTTGGCATGTAATATTTTTAAGCCTTACTAAAGTATAATTTACAAACCACAAACTTCGCCCATTGTGGGTGTCTTATTATTTAGTAATGCTTCCCTTTCTCCTTTAATATGTTTATGTAAATGCTGATCTCTCACACACCACAGACGGAGACTTTGTTCCTGATGCCTCTGCATCTTATTATCAAAATCTTCTGCTGAGGCAGGACCTTTAGTTTGGGCAACTTCATGTCAGAGACCTCAGAGCTCCATGTGCTCATTCAGTTCTGACTTCTCCTGTCCTCAGCCCAGGATATTTGAAAATTTAGAAGAGGCTTTAGGTGGCTTTGGTAGCCCCTCTCAAACCTCTGGTAGATGTTAAATCCCAGTTATGGGTGACCAGCAAGATTTTACCTGAAAATGTTATCACAGAAGGCTGTGTACTGCCCGACAGAACCTTCTGACCATAATGAAGTGGCAGTTCAAACTGGTTTCTACACCCTGCACATCCTCCGGGTCTGGTCAGTAATGGGAGGGCAAGGAGGAATATAGGGGAAGATGAAGAGAGCAAGGTAGACAACGCTGGGAAAAATAAGGTTCAAGTAAGACTAGTTTAAGAATCACTGAGGATAGTCTCCCAACCTGCACAGAAACCAGTTACATCAAGCATAGGGTTGACGCTGCTGGTTTACTTTGTCCCGGATTGAATTGATATTAAAGCCAGAAGGAGTCCAGATGAGAGTGTGAGTTGGGATGACTCTGGGTCTTTCCTCTGGCAGCTCTGTCTGGGGTGCCTACACATAGGGGTATTATCCATTTTTCCTGGCCGACACCAAGATGCCTCCCACCTTTCTCTGCCAACTCAAATCATTTTTCTGTTCTGGCAGAAATTGGCTGGCGGGCAGAATTTCTCCCTGCGGACCACGCTCTGTCGGACTTTGAGTTTGACGTCATCATTGGCGCTGATGGCCGCAGGAACACGCTGGAAGGTGAAGACTGTTCCTGGAGCTGAGGAAGGGGGTATGGGAGTGAGGCAGGGGGCAGTGCAGAAAAGCGAGATGGCACATGCTAAAGCTGGGTGGGGCCTTCACAGAAGGGCACATTGTCCTGCTGTGCCTGAGGCTGAGCATTTCATTGTTTCTGAACCTCACTTTTCCCACCTGGAAGATGTAGATAACAGAATCTTCTCAGAGCATCATTTTGAGGGCTAGGAAAATACTCACATGTAAAAGTGTTTTATAAAGATAAAGTGCCAGGGAAGTTCAAAGTCAGCGTACAATTACTGAGCACGTGTCAATGTGCAATCCATGGCACTAAGAACTTTCATACCTCCTCTAAGACAGCCGTTCTTCTACTATGAGTGTGTTCTTTCACTGTCACGTGTAATGCTCCAGAAGGAGGAGCCCATCTCTTTTTGTAACTTTTCAGCACACTCACTGCTGGGCAGTAAGATCTATTTTCCCCAGACTGTCAAAGCGCAAAACCATGCTTCCCTGAGTTCTGAAGTTGGAAGCATAACACGTTTTCTTGGAGTAAGGGCTAATCAGGTTGGGAGAGGAGCACCACTGCCAGGAAATGCCTTCAATCACCTCCCCCTCCACCCGCCCCCTGCCGAGATTAATTGGTGCGTAGGTTGTATGGATTTGCACTAACTGTATCCGCGTGAGACCACAGATGGTGGACAAAATGGCCTCACATGGCATCTCTTAGACTGGGGACTACATTTGCTCTTCAAGCTTGCCCTGCTTAAAGGCTGCAGGCTGCAGAGGTCTGACCGGGAGGGCATCTCCTCTGAGGACAGAACTCACTCCCTGAAAGACGGTCGATGTTGGAGGCTTCCAGAGGTGTGGTCTGCCTAGCTGGGCCCTACCACTTGCTGGACCATGAGGACCCTTTCCCCGCTCCTGTGCCTCTCTCTTCTCCTCCATCCCTACACGTGCCCCATCCCTGCAATCAATAACCAATACCTGACAAAGACCTTTTAAGCTGCTAACCTGGATATTGTGCCGTTAGCATTTATGGGGATATTTTGGTGGTTTGGTAAAACTGTTAAGTCTGAATATTTGCAAATCCAAAATCCACACCCTGTCTGAGTATAGTTTGGCATTTTGTGGACAGGAAAAGAAAGGTAAGAAGGAGAAGAGCCACTTAGGCAGCCTAGCACCAAATAAGTAGACCTGCAGCCGGGTTTTTCCATATTGACGCCGTTGGCATTTGGAGCCACATCATTTTTTGTCCCGTGCACAGTAGGATGCTTAGCATCCCTGGCCTCTCCCTGCTAGACACCAGTAGCACCCCCAAGCTGTAGCCACCGGAAATGTCTCCACACTTTGCCTAACTGGGGGCCAAGGTCACTCCCGGTTAAGAAATACCAGACTAGACCATCATGGCCATTTCTGATCATTTCGATAAAAGTCTGATGAAGGATGACTTAAAAGAGGAGGTACTGAGATAAAAACCCAAGGTTTCCAGTCCAAGGGATTTTTGACCGAAGTTTGGGAATGCACATGAGGTTTGCATATACTGTGAGCAAATGTGGGCAGTTCTCAGGGGAGGCTGAAGACAGAGGCATGTCCGCCAAGCCTGCTCATGTGATGAGCGCCTTGAGTTAAGCAAAGTGCACGGCGTCTGGGACAGAGGGAAAACTGGGGACTGTGGGCTAGCCAGCTGCTAGAAAGAAAGGGGGTTGGCAGAAGAATGAAGACTGACCAGCTGCTTGGGGTCCTCTCTGTCACCGCCATTAAAAAGCTAAACCATTGACACAAGCACCCCAAGGAATCATTGTACGAATCAATTGCAAGTTAAAATTTTGTCTACTCATTCTATATTTATTGAGTGTGGACCGTGTGCCCATCACTGGAGACTGGAAATAGAAAATTTGTTAAAATCCCCATCCCACAAGAGCGCCTGGGTGTCTCAGTTAAGTGTCCGACGTCGGCTCAGGTCATGATCTCACAGTGTGTGGGTTCGGGCCCCACATCGGGCTCTGTGCTGACAGCTCGGAGCCTGGAGCCTGCTTCAGATTCTGCGTCTTCCTCTCTCTCTTCCCCTTCCCCGCTCACTCGCGCTCTCTCAAAAATAAATAAACATTAAAAAAAAATTGTTTTAAGTTTAAAATCCCCATCCCACAGGAATTGAGTCTCATAATCCTTTTCAAAGGGGGGAAAACATGAAGAATGCTAACAATATAGTCTTAATCGTCAAGTTCAAAGTGCATGTGTCATGAATGTACCTAGCAACAGCGCCTAACAAATCTTTATCTTTTTCGTTAAAAAAAATTTTTTTTTAACTGTTATTTTTGAGAGACAGAGAGAGACAGAGAATGAGCAGGGGAGGGGCAGAGGGAGAGGGAGACACAGAATCCAAAGCAGGCTCCAGGCTCTGAGAGTCAGCACAGAGCCTGATGCAGGGCTCGAACCCACGAACCGTGAGATCATGACCTGATCCGAAGTCAGGCACTTAACCAACTGAGCCACCCAGGCGACCCCCTAACAAATCTTTAAAAGGATGAGCTCTCGGATTGCCTTTAGGAAGATCACTTTGGCCTTTTGTTTGTAGAAGCCTAACCAGAATAATTGGTCCTATAGATTTCAGGAAAGGAAAAAGTCCCACTGACTTAGGCCTCTGGTGATGTGTTTCTTCCTCAGCTACAAACCTTGACATTTCTACCTGCCCTTATTCTCTACAGATGCAGAATTCTGGTTTCAGGGGCCTGTGAGGCATCTGAGAATAGCTTCCTCAGTAATCTTTTTCACTTTTCCCACCAAATCCAGAAGAAAAACTCCCTTTTTCTCTTCGCCTCATGCAGGGTTCCGAAGAAAAGAATTCCGTGGGAAGCTGGCTATTGCGATCACCGCCAACTTCATAAACAGAAACAGCACAGCCGAGGCCAAGGTGGAAGAGATTAGCGGGGTGGCTTTCATCTTCAACCAGAAGTTTTTTCAGGACCTTAAAGAAGAAACAGGTGGGACCCTCACCTTTCTCCAAACCAGGCCATGTCCATGCTGGGCTGTCCCAGTTTTGGGGATTGGGAGCCTCACTCTGATAAAGCAGAAGCCCAGACTTCTCCTTAGGAGAGAAATGGGTAGGATTCCTTCAAGGACAAGGGCAATTCTTGAGAAAAAGTTCTGGCTGTTGTACATGAAAATGGCTAAAGATGGATTTACTCAGTCAACGTTTACTCAGTGCACATTACGTGCCAGTATCAGTATCATGGGATACAGAGTTGAGGTTGACATGGTCCCTTCCCCAAGTGGATCCTTGTCCAGTGAGGGACAACCATCCTAATGCAGGGAGGTTGGTCTATGCCCACGTCACCGTGAGCTTCAGAGAGCCCTCTGAGGAGGGAGCCAGTAACCTGAGGTTAGCCCCTGAAGAAGTGTAGGTACTTCTGTGCAGTGTGCCAGCCGCCCTTCCCCACCAGGGACATCCAGGGATGCCCAGGGAGCATGTACTCACCCCAGCGCATCAGTGTCCCCCAGCCGTGGGCCTTGAGGAAAGAAGATCCTCATTCCTTTACTCAACAAATATTTATTGACTGCCTACTGTGTGCCAGCTGTTGTTCAAGGGCCTGAGAAAGAGCGGTGGGCAAAACGAGACCCCTCTCTTGGAGCTTATATATTCTGCTGGGGGAGACCGTTAATAAACAGACAACTAGTACTTCAGGCAGTCAGAAAGATGGTGCAGAGAAATCCAGCCCAGGGAGGGGAAAGAGGGGGGAAACGCTCCTGCCAATTATGTAAATCCCAGATTTTTCTTTTCACCTGATTTTAAAATAGGTATTTCTCCTCGAAAGGCAGTGTAACAACAATGTTGGACAAAATTTTCATATCAGAAGTCAATCATCCACACCGAGTATCACCTAGCACAGAAAGAGTTCTCATGTTCACATACTTCTTTTCAATAATCGTCTGCCTGTAGCCCCACTTTTCACAGGGCTCTGGCTCTTCTCGGGGTGTCAATACTCTTTGTGAATCTGATTTTCTCCTCCAGCATCACATTTGAAATATTGTCCACACTGCAGCCAGGTCCTCCTGATGGTCAGTTTTGCAGCCACAGAATAGCTCATTAAGTAGATGCACTGTCACCACCTAAGCATTTAAATTGGAGGCCGGCAAACTATGGGCGGCCACATGTTTGTGTTGCCTTCGAGCTAAGAATGGTTTTAATGTTTTTGAATGGCTGAAGAAAAAGCAAAAGAAGACTATTTTTCAACAAATCGAAAGTTACATGAAATTCCAGTTTCAGTGCCCATAAATGAAAGTTTCTTGGGACACAGTCACACCCACTTGTTGATGTTGCTACCTGTGATGTTGCTACCCTGATGGCCCACAAAGCCCCAAATCCTTACTATCTGCCTGTTACAGAAAAATGTCTGCTGGCCTCTGGTATAGACCTTCCAGTTGTGTACTGTTACAGGTCAAACTGCTCCCCGGGAATATTTCAAGTTAGTTTCTAGGAATGGGATTCCTTATTGAGCCAGACTGTGCCACTCACTGGCCATTATGATGTGTGCCCGTTGGGCGATCCTCTGAGTTTCACCACAGTGGCATGATTTTATTAGAGCGGGGTATTTTGGTTTCTTTTCTTTCTTTTCTTTTTCTTTTTTTTTCTTTTCTTTTCTTTTCTTTTCTTTTCTTTTCTTTTCTTTTCCTTTCTTTTCTTTTCTTTTCTTTTTCTTTTTTTCTTTTCATTTCTTTTTCTTTTCATTTCTTTTCTTTTTCTTTTTTTTTTTTTTTTTTTTAGGATTTTATGTTTTATTCCTTGTTTTTTTTTTCCTAAATATAATTTATTGTCAAGTTAGCTAACATATAGTGTATATAGTATACTCCTGGCTTCGGGAATAGATTTCCATGATTCATCACTTACATACAACACCCAATGCTCATCCCAACAAGTGCCTTCCTCAATGCCCATCACCCATCTTCCCCTCCCCGCCCCGGCCCCCATCAGCCCACAGTTCTCTGTAGAATGTTTTCATTCAGCGTATTATGTTCTTTTGAATGATTTAAGAATTGTCCAACCCTCCCTTCCTCTCCAAAACCAAGAAGATAAATACTTCAATAAACCACCAAATATGAATTATGACAGGACATTGAGTGTGTTTTTCCAAATGTCTCAGTGAGTTTCCTTTACATTTCGCTGGGACGGTCACCTTTGGCCATTGTTGCACAGTGCCCCTTTCACAGTGACACGGATGAATTTCCTCTGATTCTCAGGGGAGCCCTCTGCATTGATGGCTGTTTCCTATTTAACGGTAATAAAGAGGTTCCTCTGGTTACCCAGCACACCTCTATGTCGGCTGCTGTTAAGGTTGTTACGTGTCTGTTCCTTTCTCTCCAAAGAAGCTAAGCCAGTTCTCAAATTTGCACGTGCATCAAAATCCCCTCTCTGGCTTGTCAAAGTGCAGATTGCTGGCCCTACCATCAGAGTTTCTGATTTAGTAGGTCCTACGTGGGGTTCTGATCATGCACACTTCCAAGTTCTCAGGTGATGCTTCTGCCAGGCGCCACGGCTTTGTTTTAAAAGCAGAAACCTAGTCTCTCGAGTGTTTTTGCATTTGCTGGAAAGTACAAAAAGATACAACCCAGCCCTCCAACCTGACTTGTTCCTGCCAGGACACCTGGGTTTTCCCACACACAGGAGAACGGGAGAAACATGGCTTAGCACAGCCTTGGGAGAATTGACACCACTCTCTGACTCTGTGGTCACATGGGGGGCACGGTGGCGATTGGGAATCAGACCGGCTGGGATTCAAATCCCGGGACTACTGTTGCTTTGCTGCTATGCTTTGGACAACTCTTGGCCTTTCTGCAGCGCTTGGCTCTAACTTGGAAGTGCCGGTTCACAGCCCCTAAGGACTTTGAGGTTTTTGTTTTTTTTTTTAAAGCGCTTTAATCATATCGCAATATATAAATATACCAAATCAATATATCGTACACCTTAAACTTATAACATGTTACATGTCCATTATATCTCAATTGAAAAAGCACATAGGGTCTTAGTGGGGCTATAAAAGCTAGCTGTGTGGAGTTAGGTAAATTCTAGCACTCCGTTTTCTCTTTCCCAGCCTTGTGTGTTTTAAAAACTTGCCCAACATGAGTATATGCAGGGAAACAACGGCACCTGTAATGCAGCAAAGTAGAGCTCTTGGCATGCAGCGAGTGCTGAGGGAATCAAACTGAGTCCAAGCATACTTCTCTCTGCAGGGATTGATCTGGAGAACATTGTTTACTACAAGGACTGCACCCACTATTTCGTCATGACTGCCAAGAAGCAGAGCCTACTCGACAAAGGTGTCATCATTAACGTACGTATCTCTTGGCTGGGGTGTCCTGTCTTTCCCTTTGTGACCCAGCAAGTGTGGGAGCAAGATGCCATCCTGCCAGAAACCGAGCAAAGCGGGAGGCAAGAAAAGGACCAGCATTTTCCTTCTGCGTGGTGTCATGTGAGTGTTGAGTGAAGGAGCCGATACAGGCAGAGGTGTTTCTGCAGAACGCTGGGGGGTGGCGGTGGGGGCTCAGACCCTCCCCTGCTTGTTGGCGTGAGCCTTTGCCACCAGGAGATGGGCTGAGTCTTCTCCTTCTCCATGTCTCATTCAACCCTGCTCCCTTTCCTGGGAGGTCTCCTGTCATTCGGAGGCAGCTGTGGGCTCCTTGTCCGAGTGGAACACGGAGACAACATTCACTGGTGAATTTCACATGTGGCCCTCTAGTCGTAATGTCCTGTGGAACCCTCTCTTCTCACAGGCACAAAGGCTCAACTTGAATCTTGGCTCTGCCACGGATTAACTCAGGACTGTGACTAAACGCTGCTTAACTTTCCTGAACTTCGGTCTTATCTGTAGAACAGGAATAATGGTTTCTGTCCGGAAGGGTTGTTTGCAGGAGTAAATTTTAAAAGGTATACAGAGCAACGGGCCCCGTGCCTGGAGCATATAGGGGGGTTGTAGATTCCCCCTATCATTTCTGTCTGGTTTGGACACCTGCTTTTTGGTCCTGCTGGCTCCCTGGCCTCTGCTTCCTGCCTGTGCATCTTCATATTTAAACCGAGTACGAGGCTAGAAGAAAGGAGCACACAGAGTGGTGGGCCCTGGCCTGGAAGCTGCTTTGGGCAGGTTTCCAACCTATCCAGAGCCTCTGTTCCTGCTGCCCCTGCTGTAGCCTCAAGATAACGATCATGCAGTCCGAGGTCAGCCTGCTCTCCGGGTGGCGGCCTGCAGCTCAGGCGGCATGGTGACTATTCAGTGTCGCTTGTCGAAGAAGAATGTGCCTGTCCTCTGACCACTTTGTGCTGGCAGCCGGCCGGGTGGCATTAGTAACCCAGCCCTCCCCTGGGCCTCCTCTGCGTGGCTCGGGGCTTGCTGAGAGCCTGAGCTGCAGACAGGAGGCGGTGAATGGGGTGGATGGGAGTTGAAAGGAACCGACTGAACACAGCCAGCAGATGTGTGAGCAGTGGGTTTTGGCATCTGGTGCCCCACGGCTGACCCGGTCTGGGGGAGGTGGGGTGGTGTCCCCTTCTTTCCTTTATTCCACGGGCATCCCTCCCAAAGTTGCCTCCTCCATCAAGAGGCCAATCGCAGGTAGTGAAGGACTATTTGGGGTCCGGGGCTTCAGGAACAGTGGAAACCTTTGCAAAGGAGGGGCTGAGGAGGCTTTTGTCAGCACCCACCTCTCACCATGGGAAGTCAGGCAGAATTTGACATGGGTTTCTTATTTCACTGGCTGAGTACTCCAGCCTGTGGGACACTAAGTTTCCCTCAGGGCATCCCAGGGCATTTGTCCAGGCCACGACATGTTGCTCATGGTGATTCAACTCTTTGGTAGTTGTCAAAGCCCCTCCATACCCCCACGTCCCTGTCATCACACAGGTGGGCAAGCGTGACTCACTCTAACCCCATAATGACGGTGGAAGATCTGGGAGCAGATCCCAGGCTCGTGGGTGTCCTCACTGGGGCTTTCTTTCCCCTCAGAGAGTCCAGGGGCATCTTCTGAGCTGGTGCTGAGGGGCTTTTAAGATAAGACAGGAACTCTCGTCTAGAAGTTCTAGCCCACAGGCTGGACGTGAGAGGGCTGGAAAGTTCTTTGGTTCAGGAGCTCTGGCCAGGAGTCTCCATGTGCCCGGCCAAGCTCTGTAGCATTTGCATAGCTGGGAGCTGGTCCATCTACCCCGAGCCACTCAAATTAACATTCTTGTCATGCTCCCAGAGGAATGGCAAGTCCTCTCTCGTTTCCTCTCCCTGCATGGGTCACCATCTTTCTGGAGGCACACAGAGGTGCTGAGTGAATGTGTGTTGAATGACTGACTGACCTGCTTCCCCACCTATTCCTACTGACCTCTGGTCTTCCATGGCTACTGAAGGGAGAGTGAAGTTCCTCCTCAGGAAACGATGGCTTTGGGCTCCCAACTCTGCCCATCTTGCTCTCCCTCACAAAGAGGGTGGCCTGTCATCCTGGCGCCCTCTCCGGGCTGGCCCACATTCATATAGGCGAAGGCTCCTGGATATAGCAGGCTTGGTCTCGCCATGGGCGGAGGGAGCCTTGTTTCCAGGTGGGTGAGGCAAACGTACATCATAGCTGGTCTCCCAGTGCTGAGCCCAACCTCATTCGAAACCATTGCCTGACCTTCTCTTCTGATCTCCAGCCTTCCTTTCAGCTCAGCACCGGGGTGGGGAGGTAGGGGTGACTGCTCTTCCCATCAGGCTCCCCGCCCTGTACTATTCTTGCCGCGTCTCTCACTGTCCCTCCTCTCTGCTGAGGACGCAGCCTGTCTTCAGTACCTATGCGTGTGGCAAACGGGGCCCACCTTCATCCTCCTGCATCTGTCTTAATTTAAAACTACTTCTCCAGGCCTGCCCACTTCGCTTAGGGTCCCTTCCCACCTTTCTCTCCATTGTCCTTGTTTTCACCCCCTCCCTGCTGCTCCCTGTCCTGCTTCTGTACCGTCCCCTCTCCTGGGACCTCCTGCCATACGAGGTCCCGTGGCTCCTTCCAGCAGCCCTGGGCCGGGTGAGCTGTTACCCCAGCCCAGCCCTGCAGGTCCCCACACCCCTGTTTGGGACACCAGCACCAGGCGTGACCACACTCCCCCATCACCCAGCCCACCTCACGGGCACTTGTGGGCATGCTTTGAAGAGGGAGTATTTTCAAGACCTCTCCATTCACCCTTCCCCATCTCATCCCCACGCTTGCAAGGGAGGAAATTGGTCATGTGACTGGTGGAGCAGGTAGGAGAAAGGAAAGGCGAATGACAGGAGCTCCAGCCTGAACGCCGTGACCCGGCAAAGCACCCTTGGGCCACTGCTGGGTGCAAACTGGGTGATGCACTATGGTGTGAACATATGAGAATTTCTGCGATGAGGTATTTGAAATCACGGCTATGAGGAAAATGGACACAGTAGGTCGCTCTGTTTGTAGATGTGGCTGTGCCTTCCAAGACCTTTATAAATACTCTTGTTGGTGCCTCAGGGTGGGGAGGGGAGGTCCAGGGGCGCGCTTCCCCACATGCTGTGTTTGTGCCATCGTGAATTATAGGGAATGGAAATTCCCACTCACTTTGCTCTTCTCACATGCCAGGCGTCAGGCTGGGGACTTTTATGTCTGCCATTTCCCTCGGTCCTCACTGTATGAGGTGGATTTTGTCATTCCTGTTTTACAAACAAGAAAACGGAAACTCAGAAGACTTTGATAACTTGCCCAACTTTACTCACTGCCTAGCAGGGGTGGACTGTGACCTGATGCTCTGGATGGCCCCACCAGTCCCCGCCCACACCCCACCCTCCTCAGGATCTGCACTTCTCTGCTACCTTTCGGGAAAGATAGTCTTCTGGTTCCTTAACCACACGAGGAGCAGATTAGACTCTGGGGGACATGCTATGGGGCACTGCTGGAGTCCCTCCAGGATGGGTATCCTGGTGCTGGAAGCCAGCGCCCTCCAGGGCTGTAGCAGTTAACACTGTGAGAGCAGAACAGGGCCCTGAGCAACCCTCAGCCTGGCCAGAGAAGAGATAACTGATTCTGCAGAGAAAGTTCAAGACCATTTCTTTTCTGGTCCTGTTTGCCCACTAAACACAGTATGTCCGGACCATATTATTAGCTCAGCTTAGTCGGCTATAAAATCACTATTACTTACTCACTCTTTTGTCTTTTCATTTTTGCTGAAAGTTATCGCAAGAACCGGCCATATGAAATTTACTTCCGTGTTTACCACAAGACCATTACTGAGTAAACTGTTCATTGCAACACTGTGTTCTCTGTCAAAATTCCTACGTGAGACAGTTCTTTTAGAATTTAGTGCCAGGAAAAAATTGCCTCCCCTAGGAATTTCTATGCTTCCTTCTTTCTGATAAGGAAAGCCTTGCCATACATCACATTTCCCTTTTGCCTCGGATGCCAGGAAGCTCAAAGTCAAGTGCGATGCTTAATCACAGCTCTGTTGGCCCGTACAGAGGGCTGATTTGGTTCCTCTTGATTGCTTTGGCCCTGATTTTCTGTTTTGATCAGCCTCACTGTCCAAACCCATTCCAAGTCCTTTTGCAAAGATATGGGTATGAACACTTGCCCTTTCCAGGGGCAGATTGCAACATTTTGCTCCTATTCTCCCCCCCAGGACTACATCGACACGGAGATGCTGCTGTGTGCGGAGAATGTGAACCAGGACAACCTGCTTTCCTATGCCCGTGAGGCTGCAGATTTCGCCACCAATTACCAGCTGCCATCGTTAGACTATGCTATGAACCATTATGGGCAGCCCGATGTGGCCATGTTCGACTTCACCTCCATGTACGCCTCCGAGAACGCGGCCTTGGTGCGCGAGCGCCAGTCACACCAGCTGCTCGTGGCCCTGGTGGGCGACAGCCTGCTTGAGGTAGCGCCCCCCATTCCTTGTAAAAGACCGATCCCTGCATTTATGGTGTGGCCAGCAACCTGTGCTGTCGTTCAGCCAGGGGACAGATGGGTGCCCTGCCAGTGTGCCGGACTCTGCCAAGCCCGTGCTGGTCTCCAGTTTGCACCTGCCCTTTGACCAAATACAGAGAAGCTCATTCTATCTTCCTCTCCTACCTCTGGGCTCTTCGGGCCGACCTCTTTGTCAAAGTACAAAATCGGTCAGCCCCGCTCTGGACTTTACAGGCTGGCCTCCTGAGAACATGCACGCCCTCAGCTGGACCATAACTTCTTCCTTGCGTGGGGAGCTCTCTCTGGGGCCTTGCAACATGGAGATCGTAGAGGGTACAAGAAGGCATATGGGGCCCCAAGTCCAGTTTCCGTCCATGGCCTCCCTGCTCAAAGTGCTTCCCAGAGAATCAGCAAATGCAAGGATCCTTAGATAGAGTGTTTTCAGAAGGATTACATTTTTATCTTTAAAGTCAGCACTAACCAAAAAAAAAATGTGTGTTTATTCCAAGTAAGAGTCAAATTCCAGACTATGCTTTGGGTGCCCATGGGACAGTTCAGTTAGAACTTACTTCGGTCAGGGGCGCCTGGGTGGCTCAGTCAGTTAAGTGTCCGACTTCGGCTCAGGTCATGATCTTAGGGTTCATGGGTTCGAGCCCAGCGTTAGGCTCTGTGCTGACAGCTCAGAGCCTGGAGTCTGCTTTGGATTCTGTGTCTCCCTCTCTCTCTGTCCTTCCCCCACTTGCACCCTGTTTCTCTCTCTCTTAAAAATGTTTAAAAAATTAAAAAGAAAAAAAGAACTTTATTTGGTGAACCAGCCCTTGCTCCCCGTGGTGTGTGGGCTGTGACCTGCCCCCTCCGCCCCCGTCTCCCTTCTCAGCATTCTCTCTTGCTACCCTCCTCTGCTCCTCTACCGGGCACCATCATTTTCCAGCCACCATGCCTTTGCCCGTGCTATTCCTGAATGGGTCAAGATGAGAATCCTACCCATTCTTTAAAATCCTCACAAATGCAACTCTTTTGCGAAGTATTCCCTGATTTCCATCGCCTTCCCCAGGGTGGGGATTTGCCTGTGCCTTTTGTAAGCCCCAAAGCAGTTTTGCTGTTCCTGTGATACAGCACCCTTTACACGGGACTTTGTGCTATAGCTAATTGTGTTTGCGGTGAATCCTAGGGTCTGTCCTGTCACCCCTCACCCCCTCCAGTGCCTCGCAAGGGCCTGGCAAGCCCCAAGTGCTGGATAGAATGGGAAGGCAAAGCGGGGGCCTTTAGAATTAACGGGAATGTTCCACACTTTCTTCTCCAGCCGTTTTGGCCCATGGGCACAGGCTGTGCCCGAGGCTTCCTGGCAGCCTTTGACACGGCATGGATGGTGAAAAGCTGGGACCAGGGCACCCCTCCCCTGGAGCTGCTGGCCGAAAGGTGAGTATCGGTGGCAGGGTTTCCGGCTGGGGGCAGGGCTGGTTCCAAAATCAGACAGGAAAGAGAGCAAGGCTGGCCCTTAGGTGACTCCCGGATGAACCTAGGATGAACCTTTCATTTGCCTTCCCACACGGGCCCTGATTTGATCATCAGCATCCCCAGGAAAACTTTCTCTGTCATGCTCTGCCCCCTTCAGTGACTTCTTTCTTGGGGCCAGGATCTTACGACCTGAATGCAACAGGGAAATCTTGACCTGGAGTGGCCCTGAAGTTGGGGTTCCCAGCACTGCCCGGTCACTGCAGAGCCAGAAGAGGTTTAGGGGGAAGCCTTCACTGCAGCACTGAGTGTCCTCCTATGGTGGCTGGATTTCTGACGTCCCAGGCCTCTTCTGCTGCTGAGATCCTCTGGGGCTTCCACCCAGACCCCTGTTGCTGGCCACGTGGCTGTAACAGCTGGTGGACTGGGAGAAATCAGGGCTGGTGAATGGGACAGGCCTCTGTTGGTCTTGGGTGTGGAGGCCAGTGGTCATGGGGGGCAGGCCATAGGAGGCAGCTTGGCTGAGTGGTGGTTATAGCAAAACCACAGGTCCCTCTGCTGCCAGCTGTGTGTCCCTGCTCTCTTCTTGGGGGAAGAAGGCCAGAGTCACTGCCTCTGGACCCCCTTCCACCTCCTCTCCAGCCCTTCAAATCTCCCCCACTTTGTGGATCCATGAGGAACCATGAGGGCCAGGCTTTGAGGGGAGGAGTATACAGACATATCCAAGGAGCCTTTAAGAGCAGAGCAAGGGGCGGGGCGCAGACAAGGGCCTGAGGCTGCCCTAGCAACCCCTGATCCCTGGGCTTTGCCTCATCCTAGAGAAAGTCTCTATCGGCTGTTACCTCAGACTACCCCAGAGAACATCAACAAGAACTTTGAGCAGTACACGTTGGACCCAGGGACACGGTACCCAAATCTCAACTCTAACTGTGTCAGGCCCCATCAGGTAAGTCCTTCCCTGGGCCCTGTCGGGGCCACCCGTCACCGAGCAGTGGGTGGGGGTCATGTAAAACCTTGCCACGTTCCAGATGAATCACTGGAATCTACTCCTGAGATCGTTGTGACACTGTATGCTAACTAACTTGGTTATAAATTTAAAAATAAATACATTAATTAATTTAAAAAGAAAAAAAAACAAGAAACTTTGCCACATCCCTGGGACTGAGGCCACCAATGCCTCTTGGCTTGGGTGTGGGACCACTTCCTGTCTCCAGGAGAGCTGCAGGAGAAAACTAGAGTCAGCGTGTGTCTAGCCCACAGAAAGAACTAGAACATGTGTGGTGTCCACATCTGCACATGTGCTTACGTGTTTATTGTCACCGCGCATATGCGTGGCTGAGCATGCCTCCCTCAAATAGTCTCCTCAGCCAGCCATCAAGTCCTTTCAGTTCACAGTCCAACAGTCCCTTTTGCTCCCGTTGACTCGGAAACACACAACTGCCAACTTCTTCAGGCAATGGTACAAAGAATGGTGTGATGTTCTTAAAGTTAGCCAATTACATTTTCTCACGCCTGAGTCCCCCACGTTTGGGTGGACAACTGGGTGGGACCCGTTGCTCTGTGTCTCAGGTTCCCCGGTTCTCTTGCTGAAGGCCATGCCCTCCAGGGAGAGAGGAAAAGATAGATGGTGGACACTGGGTAGAGGCTGGGTCAACCCTGAGACTGGCTTTGGGGGAAATACTGATGGGCAGCTATGTGGTCTCTTTAAAGTCAGCACTAACCAAAGTGCTTGCTTGCAGGTGAAGCATTTATACATCACTAAGGAGCTGGACCAGTGGCCTCTCGAGAGGCTGGGCTCAGTGAGGAGATCCGTGGGCCTCTCCAGGAGGGGTAAGCAGCTGACCCGGGTCCTCGGCCAGGCTGCTGGCGTGAGAGTGGGGTGACCGTGGGGGCACAGACCCTGCAGTCCAGTAGGCTATTCTGCTATGAGCTGTGTGACCTTGGCCAGGGACTTCTCCTCTGTCCTGCAGCGTCCTCTTCTCTAAAACCAGGACAGCAACAACGCCAACTGTAGATGGATTGGAGAGGAATTAATATGCACGAAGAACTTAGGACATGAAAGTGAACTGGGGAACTACTTTATTGGGGCCTTGCTTTTCTTTCCCTGTTGTTTCTAGTGTGAGGATCTTGTCTCCCCAGCTAGATAACAAGCTCCACATGCTACCCTCTTTTCCTGGTGGAGGGAAGGGATAGTTACACGATCCATTGGCCTCGCTCAGGTCCCCCTCCTGCTGAAAGAGCTCTCTGGCTCTGTTGCCTGCCTGGACCCCGCATCCTCCCAGTCTCTGGGCGCACACAGCCTTACTGGCCACCCCTCCTTCCCCTCATGCCTCACGCCCCACTGCTGCCACCCCTGTAACAAGCTGTTGCACGTAGCCTGGCCGGCCTTTCTAGATTCTTGCCATGGCACAGCCCTCTTCTGTCTTCCCAGAATGCCTTCTTTTGTCTGATGAATCCCTAGACACTCCTCAAGCAGCAGGTACACCTGCTCCATGACTCTCGCTTTGGTGAGTTCCGCTGCCCTGGCAGACGAGGAGCAGACCTGCTCGCATGCCCCCTGTACCCACATCTCTGCCATCACAGCACGGTGTCATCGTCACCTGCTGCCATGTCTGCCTGCCCCACCAGATGAGATGTTGACAGGGTCCACACAGTGCTCCCCGCTGTGTTCGTATGTAGCCTCTGACTGGCGCCTGGCCACAGGGGGTCTCAGGGATTCTGCTGCAGGAGAACATGTGTCCTGTCCCAGTATCCTGCCCTCCCTCCCACCACGCTGTTGACAGGGTGCCTCGGGGCTGCACCCATGCCCTTGGCCCTTGCCTTGGTGCTGTTCTTCCTGGTCCCCAGGGAGGCTGCTGAGACCTCCCCAGAGCCCGTCACCACTGTGTGTCTCCCCTGGCTGCAGAGTCCGACATCCGGCCCAGCAAGCTCTTAACCTGGTGTCAGCAGCAAACCGAGGGCTACCAGCACGTCAATGTCACCGACCTGACCACATCCTGGCGCAGCGGCCTGGCCCTGTGTGCCATCATCCACCGCTTCCGGCCTGAGCTGATGTGAGTCGGGGGCTCCGGATGAACCTGCCAAGCCCTTCATGGCCCAAGGGGACCCGGGGACAAGGGGGATAAGAGCTGTTCTGTGAGATGCAGAATCTTGGCTCGAAACATATCTTCTATTGGAGGTTTTCTTAAGTTCTTTTCCATTCGCACTGATTACTCTGTAAGCAGCTTGCGTGACCTGAGTTCCTAATCTGTGAGGAGGAAGAGCAGCTCAGGCCGCATGCGTGTGCCTGTCCCCGCATGTCCTCTCTGTCACTGGGGAAATCGAGCCTCTGCCCTTGGGCGTTCTTGTCCCCACGTCCCCTCTGTCACTGGGGAAATGGAGCCTCTGCCCCTGGGCACTCTACCCACAAGAGAAGAATTCCGGGCAAGACCTCATTCTGGGAAC
Source organism: Puma concolor (assembly GCF_028749965.1). NCBI lineage: Eukaryota > Metazoa > Chordata > Mammalia > Carnivora > Felidae > Puma > Puma concolor. The sequence goes on along the minus strand of NC_141676.1, from coordinate 47,276,279 downwards.
CAGTTTGAGTTTTACAGCCGAAAGAATTCGAACTGAGATGTAGACCAATCAGCTGTGTGGCACTAGGCAGGTCACTTGCCTTCTCTGAGTTTGTTTCTTCGTCCACCTATTGGCAATAATGGCAGCATCATTAGGAACGCTGGACACACTTTGTGATGTTGAAGGCCCAATAATACATCTATTGATGTTGGATTCAGATCAACTGCAGAGTAACTGCAGGCCCACGAGTACATTCATCCAAAAGGAGGAAAGGAAACCCACCAAAGGGTTAGCAGTCGATACCTTTAGGAAGTGAGGTTGCCTCAAAAAGGGGATGGGACGCTCACTTGTCACTTTATATGTCGTATACACCTTGATTCTTCTTCTTATGAGACATTCATATTACTTTTAGAATTAAAAGCACAAGAACATAAAGGAAGTACTTAAAAATAGAGTAGCAAACAGGTGTAAATTATCTTCCCATTGTTCCAGCCCAGGCAGCAATGCCTAAATCTGATTTGGTCCCACCCTGAGTGAGAAGGAGCTTCCCTGGAGAAGCAGCGGGTGTGTGTGTGGGGGGGGGGGGGGGGGGCGGGGGAGGGGGTGGTGGTGCTGGTGAGGGCAGCAGGAAGGGGATGATGAGGGCAGGGGCTGGGGCCACACCTCCCTCCCCACACCCCTGCCACTGAGACCCGGCAGAGTGTCACTCATAATGCTCCTTGTGGGTAAGTTTGTTCAGCCCATTGTTCACACCCATGTCTCCTGTCCTTGAACTTCACTTTGTTTTGATTCTTCAGCAACTTTGACTCTCTGAATGAAGACGATGCCGTGGAGAACAACCAGCTGGCATTTGATGTGGCTGAGCGTGAGTTTGGTATCCCCCCGGTGACCACAGGCAAGGAGATGGCATCAGCCCAGGAGCCCGACAAGCTCAGCATGGTCATGTACCTCTCCAAGTTCTACGAGCTCTTCCGGGGCACCCCGCTGAGGCCTGTGGGTAAGGCCCTGCTTTAGGGCGAGACTTTGCTGCACCCTTGGGCCATCTCTGTCCCATGCCCATGTCTGGCTGCTCTGCTCTCTGGTGTCATCTGTTCTGGGGCTGGCCCCTGCCTTTCCTCTCACTTTGAGGCCAAATGGGAGCAGACCCCAGCCACCCAGACCTGTGTGTGTAAGTGGGTGTGTGTGGCAGGTGCCACGAAAGGTTGAAGGTCTGCTCCTGTGGCTGGGAGGTCACGGATGGAGCTACACAGCCCCTACCCAGCTCACTTGTATCTTTCGTTGTGGGTAAGGGAGTTATTTGGGGGGACCTTGTAGCAATGACCCCCTCTTCCACCGCCCCGAGTCCTGGAGTCGCGGTGGCGGGGTCTAACCTCCATCATATTTTTATTTATGAATAGATTCTTGGGGCAAAAACTATGGAGAAAATGCTGACCTCAGCTTGGCCAAATCCTTCATTTCTCACAACTATCTCAACCTCACGTTTCCGAGGAAGAGGACCCCGCGAGTAAGTGTCGACCTGCTTCTGTTTGGTGTCTCTTTGCTCATGGATGGGGCAAGGGGGAGGGCAATGTCCTGCTCTCCGTCTGTTAATGCTGATGAATTACACAGATAAGGTGCTCATGGAAGACACGAGCAAAGCTCAGTTTAGTGACTGACCGCTTTTGGAAGTCGCCCCGGCACCGTGTAGCTGGCTTCAGTGACCTGAAAGTGGTTCTAGGAAGGGCGTGGCAGAGAGCTGAGAGTTCACGCGGCTGGAGCGTTTTTTAAAGTAAATCAATATTACGCTATATGTTAACTAACTAGAATGTAAATAAAAATTTGAAAAAAAAATAATAAAGTAAATCAGATTAGCCCTGGCTGCTAAGGGGGGAAGGAGGAGACGATTTCTCCCTTGTGAAACAGTTTAGATCAGGATCACAATGGCCGTTAGTGGCAGAGGTGTGTGGGAATACTACACTGACACAGTCTGTTCGGTTAATTTCACTTCTTTCTTTCCTCCCTCCCTCCCTTCTGCAAATGTTTATTGCGCCCTACTGTTTGCCAACGTTAAGGCTGAATTGTTTTTGACAAGTAGCAAGTATACAGAGGTGAAGAAGGTATGCCTTTGAGGAGCTCAGAGCCTAAAGAGCTTCCCAAACTTTCCTGACTTACAGCACCATCGGTCCCTCAGTAATTTTTATCACAGTGCCCCTGGCTCAAAAGAAACCCCTAAAAGTTCTGTTTGCTAAGTAGGTATACGTCCAAGTAACTTGGTAGGGGTATTTTGCAAGGTGTATAACAGACCTCACCGTGTTTCCCTAGAAAATTTAAAGTATCCTATGACTCCTCTACAAGTACACTATGGGGCCACGGGCTGCCCTGGTACACAGTTTGGGAATTAGGAGCCTAATGAGAAATTGTCATTTTATTTGAATGATGGCATCGCCATGCTAGACAGGATACAAGTTATCTTGCTCAACGTGCTTATTTTACAGATCAAAAAAATTAGAGGCGCAGAGATATTAGGTGGCAAGTACTCACACAAAGCTCGCCTCCCTCCAGAGAGCGGCGGGACAGCCGAGAGTGCTGCAGGCCTTTGCGTGTGTCTCAGTCTCTTTAGGTTGCCGACAGTCTCCTACTCGTGGTCAGTCGTGCCCGGTCCTGCCAGCCCTCCACCCGGGGTGGGGCTGGGCCACGTAGCCTCCTTTCTTTCCCTCAGTTGTGTGAGCAGTGGTCAGTTTTTCCACTGAGGTCTAGGCTCCCAGGAACGTCGTAGCCTTTGAGCTAACTCCAGGAGTGGGCATGTAATGTTCTGCCACACCCTGTCTACGGGACGGAACGGGCCAGCAAGGCGAGGGCTGGGGCAGGAAGGTGTGTGGGTCGGCACACCACAGCTAAGGGGCCACGCCTCGCCCATGCACAGGCTCTGTGCGAAGGCACCGTGGCCTACCGCACGTCCCACTGAGTGCAAGCCACCTTCTGGAGCCCAGTCATAGGCTTATTTCACCCCAGCCCAGCTAGCTTTCCTCCAAGGATCCCCACTTTGGGCTTCCCCATTCCAAGCAAGCCAATGCAGCCTTTCTGGAAACAGAGGCAAATATTTAACCCCTTTATCTATTCACCGGCTTTCTCCCACCACTCAGCCCACAACTGGGAACAGCAGGGGGAACTGGAAAGGAGTGTTTATACCTATCACTCACCCCGCCTCTGTTTACAGAGTGACAGAATTGAACCAGCCTGGCCAGCTCTGGGTCACGTGGTAGGAATGGTCAGCAAGGCCAGCCAGGCCCTCCGAGGGCTGCTAGGTCCTCACCCTACTTCTCGCTGGCTTTGCTAGAAAATGCAGGGGGAGTGGGTGGGCTCTGCCTGGCCCCGCCCCGGCTAAGTTTGAACCATGTCCAGTCACCCCCAAAGTGTGCTAAATGGACTGCCCATCCTGCGAGGGGTCTGGTCCCTCCCCCTGCCCCATTTATGTCTAGGATTTGCCGCGCTGTTTGGTTAGGTAGAAAGAGTAGGTCGTTGAAGTAAGTGCTTGGCATGGGCATTATCCGTCCTCTTGCACCTCAGATTGATCGAATGCTTCCTCTGGGTGGGCTGGTGAGTTAGGCCCCTAGATCACATTCTGCCTTAGTCATCACTAAGAGGCAGTCCACCGCTCAGTGCCAGTGCAGTGATCAGACCACACACAAGGTACCCCCTCCCCATCTGACCATGTGTCTTCTTGTACCCGCACACTATTTGGTTTGGGGAACCTACCTGCAATCCTCTTTGGCCTTGGCATTCCCCACAAGCAGGGTACTCAGTACGCTCCAGCTTCCCGCAGGATGGGCACGGAGGACGTCCGCACAGGAGACTCTGAAAACGGCACACACCCAGAGGCTCCACGATGGTCACACCCACAAGGTGTCGGTGCAGTTAGACACACAGTCCTCAGCGCCCCAGCTCAGGCGCCCCTGTGGACCAGCCGTGCAGGCTAGACCTTGCCCGCATGACTACGCCACAGCACACAGCCAGGATCTGTACACATAGGAGCATCTGTATTCAACCTCACCCCCTTTCCCCATCCCTCCCTGGCCCTGCCGATGCCCTCACTAACTTCCAGAGGAGCATCTTGATATGGGGATCGAGGAGCCCATATTTGTTCACAATGTGGCATCTTAATCTGGAGAGGGTCCGGTTTTCTCTGTGGAGCCAGTCTTAAAAATTTCTCTCCCTCTCTCCTGGTTTTCACTGCTGGCGTTAAATTGTTGTCTCATCCCTAACCCTGATAGCATCCAAATCCCAACCAAGCTGATCAACTCCAGGCAAAATAAAACGCTTTTCACCTCCAAGGACCTTGTTTGCTTTTAGAGAATGTAACTTTCCCCTCAGTCCGCCAGGAGGATCGTCCCTCTGGTGAGTGGTAAATGACTGAGGTTGACCGATCACCTCCGGAGACTGAATGGCCATGCCTGAGGAAAGAAGAAGAGCTTGGGGATTATATTTTCCTCTTTAAAAGCTCTCAGTCTGCTTCTGAAGATCTGCCTCTGGTCCTGTGGCATAGGAAAATTCCCGGGGACTCCAGAGCTCCTGTCACCATGCACCACAAGTGACATCTGAACACACATACGTGGTCCCTGTCCTCCTGGGTATGTGCTCCTAGACCTACTGCTTGTGGGTAATGCCTGCATTTATGGCCACTCCATTCACTGCATACAGTATGTTACGACACACTCGGGGCGCCTGATCTTTGTTTCCCCATTCTGAGCCCACTCCTTGGAGGACAACACAACACAGAGGTGTCCCTTATTCATGACAAGCCCATCCCAGAAGCCACGTTGGCAGCCCCAGGGTATTCATCCTGCTCAGCTGGCTGACTGTGACCCAGGCGGCGGGCGTTCTCCGTCAGCACTGATCCCGGGAGAGTGGAGTTCACAGAGCATGGCTCGCGTGGGTATCTGGTCTCAGCAGTGAGGGTGCCCGCCCAGCTCTCCTCTCCTCACTACTCCCACACAGACACTTTCCAAAGAGCCAGGGGCATTAGGTAAGGAAGTCTTTCTTCCATCCATATTTACTGAGCGTCTATATTATGTGGCGTTCTCCTGTCGGCGCTGAGGGTAGAGCAGAAAACAAGACAGGCAAGGAGGCTGCCCGAGGATGCTGACCTTCCAGGGGCACCGTCTGAATTCCTCTCCCCTTCCCCAGCTGCTCTCACAGAACCTCCACCCAGCAGCCAGGTCTCCCCACTAGCTTCCTAGTACTTCTCAATTCAGAGATGTGAAGAAAGCCCAGGAGGGTCGAGAGCACCGGGTGCAGATGCTGCCCGGCCAAGCAAGCACCAGGCCTTCGAGCTGCCGCTGTGGCACCTGCGGTTTGAAGGCTGATCTCTCTCCTGTTCTCTGTGCAACACAGCTGGGGATTCTGAGCTAACCTACAGAATGGGAATACGTTTGAAGCCAGGCAGACAAAACCATATTTAGGCCTGCTGGGGATTTGGCACACGTTAGAACCTCCCTTTGCTTGTCTGCAAAATGATGGCACCAACCTCAACACGGCACTGCTCCGGTGCAAAGACAGTACGAACCGATGCAGGTGCGAGCCCCTGCTCTGCCTGCAGTGTGAGAAGGGCTCCACAAATGGTAGCTCCTGTCCCTGAGGAGTTGTGAGTAAACGGAGACGCCTGTTTTCTGAGATGAGGCAAACTAGTTGGACTGAACGCTTGGTTCTGCATCGCAGCCGTGATCGATGCCGCACCTTACAGCGTACGAAGCAGTTTCATGCGTATCTCGTTTGCTCCTTGTGTTACCTTTTGAGGAAGGTGGGGCATGTCTTCTCCTCCCAGCTTTAGAGAAGGACAATCTTGCATGTGGGGGGATTAAACTGCGATGTCCCATAGTGGTGGTGAAAGTCAAGGTCAGAACTAGAATTCAGATTTTCTAAGTCTCTTAACTAGCACGATCCTAATTAACAGTGTGCCACACTTCCATAGCCAACCTGATAAGTGTTGTGTGTACGTGACTTCATTAATCCTTACAACAACTTATGAGCTAGATAGTACATCTAGGTGAGGAAATAAGAGATGAAGAAGCTGATGTCAGAGACGTTAGGTGATTTTCCTAAGGTCACACAGCTGGGAAGTAAGTCATGACTCTGTTACTGAAGAAGAGAAGAGCTCCCTTGCCAGTGTCACTGGCCATCTTTCTAAATATCATGGCTGCCTCTACACATCCGGGCATTGCCTGCAATGGCTAGTCTCTCTTCTTGTGCCCCAGATCTAAATCTCTCCAGGGTTAGCCTACACTAGCTAGCTAAATATAAAGGCGGTTTCCTTTGAACTAACATCACGTGAAGTTGGGCTTTATGGGAACATGATTATCTTGCACTGATCAAATAATCAGTTTAGCAGGTATATGTCTGATTATTTGTTTAAATGGAGACACCAATTAGTTTAATAAATGCCCCGTAGTATATGGACTTTTTCAAATCTTTGGGAAATCATCATAAGAAATGTGTTCTTGGGGCGCCTGGGTGGCTCAGTCGGTTAAGCGTCCGACTTCAGCTCAGGTCACGATCTCGCGGTCCGTGAGTTCGAGCCCCGCGTCGGGCTCTGGGCTGATGGCTCAGAGCCTGGAGCCTGCTTCCGATTCTGTGTCTCCCTCTCTCTCTGCCCCTCCCCCATTCATGCTCTGTCTCTCTCTGTCCCAAAAATAAATAAACGTTAAAAAAATTTTTTTAAAAAGAAATGTGTTCTTGGGGGAAAGGCAAAAAAAAGCGAAAGAAAGTGAACTATTCGTGTATTCTCACGCTGTCTCTCACTGGGTACAATAAATACTTTTTTTCCCTTCTTGCACTCCATTCTTCGTAGAGCAAAATAGAGTCCAAGGAGATGGGGTAGTAATGCAACGTTGGCTTCCAGATAGAGATAAAGAGATAAGAAAAAATTAGGTAAATCCCTAAGTTTGAGTTTTTTTCTGCCTTTCTGTCTTAACCTAGCTCTTTAGTTGAGAATCAGTGCTTCCAAGATCAATTCATAAGTAAGAGTAGAGACCGTTCGGGTATGTATGTAGGTAACCTTTCCATATAGACCGAATGTTATTGTACCATAGCTCAGGCCGAATCAGAGGAGTGGAGGTTACCCCATCCACTTCCTTTATTTCCCCCAAAGGATTTGCGGTCGTCTTAGGTGGTGCTACTGGGCACATTCCGTCCTAGAAGTGCTTTTTATGAGCCTGTGGCTAACATACTGGGTTTGGATCTCTACAGGCTCTGATGTTGGAACAGTCAAGCCCTAAGCTGTCAAACGAGAGTAAGATGTGTTGCTCTTTGAGAGAAAAGCCAAGTCTTTATTTAAGGTGGAAACAACACAAAACAAAACAAAAAAACGCAACAGTAAACCCTAAGATTATGCATGGAGAGTTCTTGTTGGATAGGACATCCTGTACTTTCTTGCGCTCCGGTCTCCCCCAGCAAACCATTCATAGGCACTAGAGCCGGGGGCCCAGACAGCCTGCGCCTCTAAGACCCAACATTGTTGCGAATAAGGTCATCTGTTTCTCTTGGTGTTTGCCCAAGCGTTTGGGTTGAAATCATTTCCATTCACAGAATAATGATTTATTAAAAGCTGAAGGAAATGTTGAAGGGAAGGCAGGGCCCTCAGATCTGCTCTTTTGTGCTGTCTGAACAAGGGAAGCGTCAGATTTCTGAACAAACATCAATGACTAAACAGTGGTTGATCTTATCTTTCAAAATATTAAAGGTGCTGGTGAATGTGGAAAGGGAGCAGAGGAGATGGGAGTATAAAAGCAGGGGAAGCAGGTGCTTCTGGGAGCAAGTGGGTACACAGCAGTGTGTGTACTGGGGGCTCCAGGAGTTCCTGGTGCAGCACAAGCATGGGGTGAAGGGGCTGTACTCCTGGGTTTGAGGGAGAGAGTGGCCAGCAGCCCTCCCACTGCATCCCAAGTGGAAGAAAGCCTGGGATTTCAGCTGGCATGCTATCGAAAGCCTGTCTGAGGGTGGAGGCTTCCCAGGGAAGGGAACATCCATGGCCCTCGGGGGCCCGGCCATTTGGAGAAGGCCCCAGCTAGAGATTGATGGCAGGATTCCGGGTAGTCTCACCATAAGCGTCAAGGGGCAATTTTACTCTAAAAGAGAAAAGCACAAAAAATAAAAGATGGGCATTCATTGAAAAGGACATAATGAAACATGAAAAACAAATAACCAAATTCAAAAGACTTTATTGTGAAATACAAAACGTTTGGATACGTTCAGAGTATGTAGCTAGCATGGCGTAGATTCATCGCGACCTTGTGCAAATAACTGGTTTCATTTTGTGGACTGGACTTAAACACTGGTCTTCAGTCTTTGGTTCATCCTGTTACATATTTTTTTGCTTACTGATTGGTCTCCTTGTTGGACATGGCATGTTTTCTTTTTTCGCTAAACGTTCTTCCTTTAGTGAGAGAGGTATCCATTTCCAAATCCTAGGAAACCTACTCGCTTTATGTTGCTTTGCAAGCACCCTGCTATTTACTCTTGGCATATTGTCACATGTCCATTGATAGACATCCCAAAGCTCTGTGGGAAATGTGGGTTCAAAACTCTGCACGGCTGCAGAGACCATTGCCAGGGCTAAGATTTGTAGAATGTGAAAATGGGAGCACTGTGCCCATGGAGAAATGAAACCAAGCTGTCAATCAGTTGGTGAAACCAAACTGTCCCCCGGTTATTTTTGTAAATCTGTTACAGCAACATTGCTTTATATCCAATTAGTTGCATGGTAAAAATGCTCGTGGCAAAAGTGCTTGAAGCTAGGATGTCTGCTGCAAAGATGCTTATGGCTAACATGCTGGGCATGGGGAGGGAGAGCGGTGTAACCCCAGGGTCAGGATAGACTTAGCTGGCAGGGTGCAGTGAAGGCACCCAATCCAGCCCAACCCCCAGACTCAGCTCCATCGGTGCCCATTCCCTTGAGGTCAGGAGGCTGACTGTGAGTGTGGCCTTTGGTGGCCCTTGCAGGGTTACTGCAACGGGCGTGTATAGAGGGGGGTTCCCAGATTTAAATGTTCAGGTTCAGGCAGCAGAAAGGAGGCTGTCAGGGCTTATTGGTAGGGCAGCCATGTGATTTACTGTCTAACCAGGGTACTTTTGAGAGGGAAAGGGAACACTGCATAATTTGGCTGGGGAAAACGATACATCGAAACTGTCCTGGGCAAATAGGGCTGTATGGTCACCACAGTTTTCAGACCATACCTGATGCTACTTTGAAGTTGATAGAATACCATTTATTGGTATTTGCAATGGCGAATGAACGGTGGATTAATTTGCCATCAAATCCCTGGACGGCTGATCGGAGCCCTGGGAATCCCCACCTGTGAGGTGGGCAGTAACACTGCTTGTGGGAGGTGGTCTCCATGTTGGAACATGTGGACAGGCTTTAGCAGACCTGGCTGGGACTGCTCTGAGCCCAGGGTCACTCTGACAACAGAGACAGTCCCCGCCTTGCCTCCAGAACAGAGATTCTTTGTGCTTTGGGAGGTTTCAGAATGATCTTTTGCCATGTGATTCCCACCCCTGCCGACAGAGCCCCCTCTAGGTTCAGGAAGGCTCCCTCCGGTGCATCTGAAGGGAACTCTGTGATAGTGTGTGTCACAGCGCAGGGTAATTTATGTCCGTTTGTCTCCTGGGCTGGCGACTGTTCGCGGGCAACAGCTCAGGGCCAGCTCCGTGGCGTAGGGGCTGTTAGTGGAACAGCGCAGACTTTGATGGCCCTGAACTCACCATGCTTTCTTGGCCGCTGCAGGTGGACGTCCAAACTGAAGAGAGCGACATGAACAAACGGAGGCGGAGAGGCTTCAACAACCTGGATGAGGTTCGTGTGTCAGTTTAAGCAAAGGCTGGTTGCCTGACGGCCAGTGGCCATAGCGCTGGCCCTTCCTTCTTTCCTCTCTCGTGAACCACTTGGTTCCAAGCTTGGCTTGATGGAAAAACCATCGGGTTCTGGTCCTCCCTCCACTACTTACGAAGTGTGTAACCTGGAGAAACAGAGCCTCTCCGGCTGTGGTTCACGTCTGTGAAATGCAGGCGATAGATTTGAAATGTATGGAACTTTTGCAGGATTTTTAAAGATTAAATAAGAGGGTGTATATAATATGCCGAGCATGATATCTGGCACCTGTGTTAATCAATATATCATCGCTATTAACAGCAAGTAGGAACAGGGCACTAGCAGCCCCTCTGGTCTCCCAGTCATTGTTTCTACCTTTTGTTTTATGCATTTCTAGTCCTTAAGGCAGATGTCCCAGGGCCCACAAGTGCCACCTTCTGGTCAAAGTGGAAAATTACAAGCTACTTTGTCCAAACCAAGCACCAGTCTGTCTCCTGCTGAAAAATCCATCTGGCCAAAAAGAGAGTATCCGTTCCTGCTTCCCCAGGAAGCTCTTTAAAGAGACCGGAGCTACTCATACCATCTGAAAAAGCTGTCCTAACCCCACAAAAACAAGCATAGATGTTGTCAGTGAACTGTAGGATGCCGGCTTTAGCTAGCCTACCAGCGGATGTCATAATTAGGCCCCAAAGGCATGCGGGACAGTTTGTATAATACATTTATACCTGAGTTACAGGACTTAGAAAAGACTTTACCTTATGTGGATGAAGGTGCATTATTGCTGTATATTTTTAGGACACTGTTCACGTCTGTGACTTGCTTCATGTGGAAGCCTCGACCGGGATCCAGACACTGGTTCTCAAAACAGTGACCTTTATAACAAATAGAGCTACAAGGCCCAACCTGGGGGGATGGGGGAATTGCCTATTGTTCATTGCATTTTCTGGAAGGGGCAAAGATGAGCTCTGTTCAAGGAAGCCTGGAGTTCAGCTCATGTCTTAAAATGTGTACAAACACATTTTATCCAAAGAGTTCACATCACCCTTTTCCAAACCGTTTCTAGAACTTCTTTGATCCCTTCAAGAGAGTTTGTTTCTCTGTCTCTTGGCTCTTGCGTGCGCAAGAAGCCAGTGAATAGGGAGGTGGTTGAGCAGAAGAAGCAGAGGCTGAAGAACAGGGTAGGAGAGACCTCCCACTTTCCCCAGTATGGGGTGTTGGCTCTCACTTACAGTGCCTGTGATCTGCCCCTCCCTCCTCCCTAGAGGCTTGCCTGGGATGCGTGTCTCACGTGGAAGTCTGCTCCTGCCTTTCATCCACGGCTCATTTGAGGGAGTGTTTGTGCTCTTTCTGTCGATGGCAACACAGGAGTCAGAGTGTGGGAAGAAATCTGGTTACTCCTGCCCCATGTGAGATGTTGCTGGACTGTGATCGGAGCCAGCCATTTTGCTAAAGTCAGATTTAACTAAGGAATAATTCTTTCCAAATACTCGCTGCTCAAAATGTAGGCCAGGAGCCAGCAGCAGCAGGATCACCTAGCAGCTGGTTAGGAATGCAGTGTCCCTTCCCCCAGACGCCCCCGGAATCTGAATCTGCATCTGAAAGAGAGCCGCCGGTGATTCGTATGCGCATTAACCTCTGAGAAGCGCCAGTCTGTGACCCAGTGTCTTGGCCCACTTTGGCCTTGTGCAAACAGTGACCACTCCAGTAAACCTACCCTCTTCTTCTCAAGCCTGTATTGATATGCACAGTTACATTCCGTACTTTGAAGTCGGAGTGACTCTGTGTTTGTCTAACACTTCAGAGTGGCTATATGCATACAAGGTTTCCCCTGGGGCTCTTAGGGACTCTTCAGAAGAAAAAAAAAAAATCATTAGACCTTAGCTTGCTTCTTCCCATGACTTTCTGCTAAATGAACATTTCTTAGTCGTCTTGAGAACATCTGTTCCTTTGAAGGAGGTTCATTGCCCCCTTGGGAAAGCAGACTGCCCACCAGATATGATGGTATTTACTTCTGAGGCCTATGGGAGCAGATCTTGTGGTAAGGAGACAAGACTTTCCATGAACACCAGTTATTTTCCAGGTTCTAGTGTTTAGCGGATGAGCCGAAGAAGTCTTACATGGAATACCTTTTGATAAAACAGCATAACCAAGTAATGGTCACACTGATAGCACCTACCCAGATATAAAGCAAGGAGAAGGACACTTCTGAACTTTGTGGCATCTTCTCCAAAACCCACAACCTTACTCTGATCATGAGGAGACATGCAGACCAACCCAGGTTGAGGTACCCTGTACAAAATAGCTGATCGGTCTCCTTCAAGACTGTCAAGGTCATGAAAGACAAAGAAAGATGGAGAAACTCTTACAGATGAGGGTGATTGAGGAGACGTGATAAACCACATACCATGTGGGACCTTGACTGGTACCCTAGAACCTCACGGACATTGGTGGCAAACTAGAGTAGTCTGAATCAAGGCTCTAGCTTACCCAATAGAATTGTGCCGGGTTAATTTCTAAGTTTTGGGATTGGTAGTATGCTTACTCCAGATGCTAACATTAGAAGCATCTGGGTGAGGGTATATAGGAACTACCTGTGCTATCTTTGTAGCTTTTCTGTAAATCTAAAATTATTCTAGGGGCGCCTAGGTGGCTCAGTCAGTTATGTGTCTGACCCTTGGTTTTGGCTCTCAGGCCATGATCTCAGCGTTCATGGGATCGAGGCCCGCATTGGGTTCCGTGAGGTCAGTGCAGAGCCTGCTTGGGATTTTCTTTCTCCTCTCCACCACTCCCCTGCTCTCTCTCTCTCAAAATAAGTAAACAAACTTAAAAAAATAAAATTACTTCCAGATTAAAAGGTATTTTTTTAAAGATAGCAACAACAGAGAAGGGCTGGTTGAAGTTGGGATTGGGGTGCAGAGGAGAGAGGAGAAAGAAGCCCAAGGCCCGTGCCTTGCCTGACTGATACCGCCTCTTGCTTCCTCACCCCCACTCCCCCGACCCTTCACCTCTGATGCCACATGGTGTATTTGAAAAACTGTTCTGCTTGTCACTTCATTATTGTATTGGAGTTTTCCAACAACCAGAGGAAGTGGGTTATGCTCCCATTTTACAGATGAGGACACTTCAGAGAAGTTAAGTAAATTGCCAAGGTCACGGGGCTAGGAAGTGAATCCATTTTCAAACCCTGTCTGGCTCCCAGGTGGGTGTGCCTGTCCTTTGGGATTGTCTCAATGGGCATCACCTCCTGCTTCTGCTTCACTTCCTCAGACCATGGTGTCCTTCTTCAGGAAACTAGTCCCCCGTCTTGAGTCCCCAGGCCCCTTCCTGATATCTGGGTGCCAGGATCCAACAACCAATGTACTCAATTTGGCCTTTGCAGCCTTCAACCTTTTCCAGCCGGAGCCTGCACTCCAGTCAAGAGTGCGGCAGCAATAAAGAAGGTGGAAATCAGAACAAAGTCAAGTCCATGGCAAGTCAGCTGCTGGCCAAGTTTGAGGAGAACTCTCGGAACCCCTCGCTCGTGAAGCAGGTGAGTCCTGTCAGATGCTCGCTGGACCTGCCTTCCTGGTGACCAGAACCTGCTGAGAAGCCAGCAGAAACCAGAAGCAGAAGCCAGTTGAGGCTAGTGGTGGATTTTCAGGTAGGCCAGCCAGGCCTGGCTCGGGTGAGACTGGCGCTCCTTCTAGATCAGAAGTTGGCACATTTTTCCAAGAAGAACCAGATAGCAAGTTTAGGCTCTAGCAAATATTTTAGGCTTCGGGAACCATGCTATCTCTCTCACAACGGTTCATTTCTGTCCTTGTAGCATGATAGCAGCCAGGGGCAATACCTAAACAAATGTGCATGGCTGTGTGCAAACACACCTGAATTTACAAAAACGGGCGGCAGGCCAGATTTGGCCCGGGGCCCATAGTTTGCTGATGCCTCTTCTGCACTGGAGGAGAAATCCAGAATTTGGTTCTACCTTGTAACCATGACTTGGTCTGCAGCCATCTTTGAGATGCCAGCTGCCGAGGAGCCTAAGGCCAGAGTGAGAAGACATGTGCAAACCAGGGGAAACTGAGTCACGGGTCTAAGCTCCGGGGGACCAGCCCTCCCCAAGGGTTCTCTGGCATCCCCTCTCCCGTGTTCACTGAGGTCAGGCTAGCAGGGCCATTGTGTCTGAGCAGGGGTGGCTGTGAGGCCGAAAGAGGCAGAATGCCGTGGGCCAGGCTGCACACTGCGCTGACTGCTCTCCAGACTCTGACTCCAGGGTCTGAGCTTCATGAGGTTCATTTTGCTCCCCTGAACTCCTTTGGGATGCAGCCGTCAAATTACAGGAGCTTGGGATGAGGGGATTGGTTCTCTTTTAGAGAACACCTGGTTGATTGGGTTTACAGGCAATCATAAATGTCTGTCGGGCCTTGATGGTGGACCGCGTCCCCTCCGGGACAAACCGACCTTCCCCAGGGAGGGAGCCAAGTTTTGTTGCTATAAGGGGGCCGTTTTCCCGAGACTTACAATTCTCTGAATTTTTTTTTCTTTCTCTCAATTGCCCCTTCTGGAGGCTTGGCCCCTAGAAGTCCCCAAGTGTCATTGAGGGTTCTCTTCCATCAGAAGGAATGTAGCATCTAGTGTTCCGGGAGCTTTGCCAGTTCCAGGAGGACTCGAGGGCTGGCCACCCTGGCTTGGCATGGCCTGGCGGCACAGGCCCAGTGCCCCGGGTCTGAGCCAAGAGCAAGGCCTCCCTGGGATTTACACGTTGTCCAAGAGAAGGGGACTCCAGGACTTGTTGTTCACATGGACAGAGAGCCAGGGTTCAGGTTTCCCAGCAAGGCCCAGCTTGCAGGGTTGCTGTCTCTGCCCACCTCTCTTCTCCTCCCTCCAAGTTCTCAGTCTGACTCACCTTTTCCTTCATGTTTCCCGTGGCTGCTTTTTTGGACTTCCCTTCCTCCTCCCAGGAATGCCGCATCTCAGGGATAGGTAAGCCTGTCCCGCGCTCTTCCTCTGACCCACCTGTTAACTCTCGCTGCCCCCAGCCGGAGGAGCCCACACCCGGCCCATCACCTCCTCTGAAAAGGCAGGTAGGGCTCCTTCCAGTGGACGCTGTCGTGCCGAAGTCAGAGGGGACTTTCACCCCGAGGGGCGGGGTCAGTGGCTGGCTGTGCAGCCCACGTAGGGCTGACTGTAGAATCTCTGGGAAGGCAGACACAACTTGGGGTGACCGCCCTTATAGGTAAGACTAACCAGGCATGCAGCATCTGGAAATACCTGCCAGTTAGGAGTAACATCTGCCCAACGACTACGCCCTCGATGCTGCCTCTGCTCGGGCGAGAACCGGCTGTACTGCGTGGGGGATTTTGTGCGAAGCTCCGGGATACGTAGCTTTATTTGCAGACCACTTGAATAGGCAGATTTCGAAACGGATGGATAAGCGGCAGTGGTGTTGGGCCGAGCTCAGGTGACCGGTTGGCTGCGCACCATTGGAGGGGTGAGGCTGGGATGTGGCGAAGGCCTCCCCCGGTGCCCGAGCAGACCAGGACCGGCCGGGGCCGGGGAGGCGACTGGCAGCCGTGGGCTGAGGCTTTTTCCAGCTAGCATCTCTGGGTTTGGAATTGGAACAGAAACACTGTTGTGACCACAGTACTCAGAAGCGGCTCGTCAGCACCAGGAGTTTTGTGTCGCTCCAGGTGGTGGAGGCCGAGCGAGGCCCGTGTGGGTGTATTCCAGCGGCTTTCTGTCTGTGAGCGTCACAATCACCTAGAGAGCTTTCTTTTTCGTAATTTAGTGTTTACCAATTTTTGAGAGAGAGCGAGCAGGGGAGGATCAGACAGAGAGGGAGACACAGAATCCGAAGCAGGCTCCAGGCTCCGAGCTGTCGGCACAGAGCCCGACGCGGGGCTCGAACTTAAGGACCGTGAGATCATGACCTGAGCCGAAGTCGGACGCTCAACCGACTGAGCCACCCAGGCGCCCCTAGAGAGTTTTTCAGAAATATCCGGAACCCACCCCAGACCAATTAAACCAGACCCCCGGGGGGTGGGGCCAAACTTGGGTTACTTTTTCTAAGTGCCCGAGGTGACCTCAGGGTGCAGCTGGGACTGAGACCAGCCTCGTACAGGTCTTGATCCGGTGAGTTTGGGGGGAGGCCCGAGACTGTGTATCGTTACTGAGGATGTCGGACGGTGGAGAGTCGGGACCCCGGGTTAGCAGGGAATCTGACTGACGGCGGCACCTGCCGTGCCCTCTGCCCCTGGTCAGCTTGGGGATGGCTTATGGTGGGGTGGGTGTGAATGGGCCACAGTCGGGAAGGAAGCTTGATTTTCCTTCTCTCCCAGTTCCCCTCGGTGGTTGTGACGGGGCACGTGCTCCGAGAGCTAAAGCAAGTGTCTGCTGATTGCGAGTGCCCGAGCAGACCCTGGAGAGCCAGAGCCAAGTCTGACCTGCAGCTGGGTGGGCCAGGAAGCTCTCCTGCTCTGCCCCCTGCCTGCCAGGGAGCGCTGGCCCTTTCCGGGGTGCTGCGGCGGCTGCAGCAAGTGGAGGACAGGATTCTCCAGGTGAAAGCCTTGCTCCGTGCCCCTCCTCTGCCTGTGTTTGGGGGTGCCTTCCTTCCCTCCCCTCCTCCCTCTGCCCACAGTGGGTTCCTCCTCTTCCTCTTCACTCCCTGTCCCCTCCGTCCCGCCGAGACAAGCCTGCCCCTTCCCCCCAGACCCCCAACCTCTCTCCTGACCCTCACGGTCTCTGTCACTGTCTCTTTTTCTTTCCTCTTTCTCACCTGGCCTGCAGAAGAGGGCTCAGAACTTGGCCAACAGGGAATTTCACAAAAAGAACATTAAGGAGAAGGCGGCTCACCTCGCCTCCATGTTTGGACATGGGGATTTCCCACAGGTAAACAAGGGGCTTTCAGAGCCCCCTCCCCCGCCCAGGGGTCCACATGTTGGGCATCTAGCAAAGTGACCACATGTTGGACATCCAGCAAAGTGACCACGACTCAGTCTGTGCAGCTTCAGACCCTCCCCCTCCTCCTTCCATGGCATGAGGAGCTGTTGACTTTGCAAGAACTTGGACCGGCGTCTAAAAAAGACCCACATGAGAAGATGCAAAAATATGTAGATAAATCATGACAAAGGGAAAAGCGAGGTAGTAAAGTGGGCTCAGGTCAAAGGAAGCAGAACCGAATACTTTTAGATCCTAGAGGGGTCCGAGTGGGCTCTGAGCGTCCTGAGAGTCAACACGGAGAAGGAGAGCTGGACTGTCAGGAATCACATCACAGTGACTTGACCGTGAAGGACAAGTTGCTCATGACGTTGGGAGGCATGATGGGGGAATCTCCCCGTGGCCCCGACCGGGGAGATCCTGAGTGATGGGGCCAAGCGCAGGCTGTAACCTGTGCTCTGCTTTCCCAAAAGGCGGCATCAGCCAAGAAGAATGGCTTTGCCTGAGAATGGGAAACGCAGCCCCCTTGCAGGCCAGGTACTCCTTTCGAAACTCACTGAAGAGAAGAGCGAGGGCTGGCGAGGAGCGGGAAGAGCTGATAGGTCCCCACAGTGGATGTGTGCGAAAGGCGCCCCCCCCCCCGCCCCCCACTCTCAGGCAGCCTGGTCCCTAGGACATAACCCCTCTGCAGCTTTCGCTCCATCTCCTCCAGACCTATGTCCTCTGCTTCTTGGCAGAGTCACCGACAGCGGAGGGATGCTTTGCATCTAGTTCATTTCTGGGGCCCAGGGGCCATCCTCCACAGTAGCCCAGGGTTCTCCTTCCCTAAGTTTGCAGCTGCTTCGTGACCCCAAACTCCAGAGTGAGAGCGTCAGGTGTTAGCGCTGGTATCTGCGGCAGACGGACGCAGGACTAGGACGGAGCAGCTGCAGCTCTTTTGGTGTGATGAGGGAGCCGGAATAGTTGTAGCAGAATGCCGTGTACCCGGGAGCCAGGCGGTCCTGCTGGGCTCCAAAGACCGAGGCTTCTTTTTTGTCCTGAGACCCAGGCCTGGATTTCTTTTCCCATCCTTGAATGCGTAGGCATGGGGCTGCACTGTGGAGGCGAGCATCACGGTGCACACCCCAGGGATAATCACAGCTTCCTCTGTTTCTGTTCTGTGCAGAATAAACTACTTTCTAAAGATCTGTCTCCCGAGCACACTCCAGCTTCTCCCTCCTGCCTTCCATCTCCTGATCCTGCTGCTACTTCCTCTCCATCGACTGTTGACTCTGTTTCTCCTGCCAGAAAGGTAGTCGTCCCGTACCATTAGCTTCCCCCACCCTCTGCATGCTCTGAGATCTTCTCCTCTGCCCACCCTGTGCAGACAAATGCCAGGAGCTTGCTTTGGAGGCGATGAGGGTTTGTAAGATGCTTTACAGCAGTCCCGGATTCGCTTGTTTTTGTGTCGAAGCAAGCCCCAAAGCAGAACAGGCAGCACACAAAAACTGGCCGAACAGTGCTGTGCATCTTGGCACCCACCATATGCCACCGCGTGCCGGATGCCGAAACGGGGAGGGCGGCACGGTCCTTTTACTCCAGTTTTGATGATGAACAGCACAGCAGCATAGAAATGAGTAACATTTTACATAGGAGATGGCCAGTATTTGGTTGTTTTTGACCTAGCAAAATGGCAGCTTCACATGGCGAACCTACTACTTGTCAACACTATCCCTTAATTCCGAGGCACAGAAAGGGCAAGTTTATAGGAACCCAGGGAGGGGGAGAAGTCTGGAAAGGATTCACAGAGTAGGCAATATGGGAAACAAGTGTCGAAGGTTACACAGAAAGGGAAGGGCATTTCAGAAAGGTCTAGCATGTGCAGAGGAAGGCAGGCAGGGCTTGCGTGAATGGAAAGAGAATTCTGGTGTAACTTGC
The DNA here is from genome assembly GCF_028749965.1 of Puma concolor. Lineage (NCBI taxonomy): Eukaryota > Metazoa > Chordata > Mammalia > Carnivora > Felidae > Puma > Puma concolor. The sequence goes on along the minus strand of NC_141676.1, from coordinate 47,257,627 downwards.
TTTGGGAATAAAAGTATTTATGGGAGTGTGGAGGATGAGGGTGAGAGTCAGTCTACTCTTGGTATTAAGGGGTTTCATTCCGTCCTCTCATAGTCACAGAAGCCACTGCTCTGTGTTCTAGAAGGCTTGACTCAGATAGCAGTGCAGAGGTCGGCTTGGAGCGGGGTTAGGGAGCGAACTTTAGGTAGATAATGAAATGCGCCCTTGAACAATTTTTAGATTGTGGTTGTGGAGGAATTTCTGGTTTCCCTCTTGTCCTCCTGTCACTGAGTATGCTGAGAACACTGCCAGGTGGGGGTGGGAGAGGGCTGGTCTCTGGGAAGCTTGGCCCCTAGAGTAGATGAGCCTGAAAATGGATGTGAAGCCCACTTTGTCTAGCAGTTGCTCATCAAGGAGGCTTGGTCCCTTCCTTGCAAACTGTGCTCCTCTGAACACATCTGGTCCATCTAGCTCCCCAGGCTCGTCTGGGCATGCAAGGCTGAATGTCCCCCATCATGGTTACTGCTCTTTTGCTCCCATGCTTTAGGCTAAAGCTCAAACACCTGATGTTACCTGAGTGTACAAGAGGAGCTGTCACTTGGTTTGTAGTTGGGAGTCCCACCCCCAGTGACTTCCCACTGCTGTGGGGAGAAGAGTACAGGGAACGTCACTAAGAAAGGAGCAAGGAATATTGTCAGCCCCCCACTCCTCCACAGTCCCAGTCGTGGGTGTGAATGACCCCCTGGAAGGGCAGCAAGAGGTGACATGGAGAAACACAAACACCTCCAGCTCCACGGAAGATAGCCATAGTCAAGACGCCTAGCGTCTTGCTCCAGGTCAGCCATTGGTCGGCTGTTTGACCTTAAGTCTCCTGACCTATCTGGGCTTCCGTATTTTCTCATCAACAAGAGAGTGGTTCCTGGCTCATGTGATAGTGAGCTCTCTGGGTGGAGACTGGCAGTTTTGTCATCACCATCACCAAGGCTGCGGAGCAGCCATTTTGCCCAGCTCAGGAGAGGAGCCTCCCCTGGTGGGGATGGTACTTGCTGCTGTGGCAGCCATGACAGGACGAGAAGGGGCGAGGTTGCCTGGGCACAAGCAGGCAGTGGCTGGTGCTCCTGGCTGGGCAGCCAGGCCCACACCGTGCTTCTCGCCTGCTCAGCCCCTCTTCAGTTAGCCCTGGTCAAGGTCCCTTCTTGTCTCTGCTTTTCTTTCATGCTCAAGGTGGCCTGGCCTGAGGGCAGAGCTGGGACAAGAAAAGCCACCACCCTTCCCAAGTTCCCTGACTTGATTTCTAGTAGGTGTTTGATCTCTAAGTGCTGGCGAGGCCACCAGGGTCTGACAGAGGCACTTCTGTCACGTCTGTCAACATCAATAGGCACGTTCCCTGTCACATTTTCATCATGCTCCACTGGAGCCCTCGGCTGCTTCTCCATTGGGCTCTTCAAGGAGCTTTAAACCAATGTCACCCATGAAGCAAGGCAGTTAGTGAACATTCAGCCATTCAACAAACATCTATTAAACAACAGACAGCTCAGTGTTAGGCACTTCAGGCTCTTGGGATAGGTATCAATGCAGTTACATTCCTTCCCCGGTGAGGCTTATACCCTTGTAGGTGGAAATAAATGGTCGATGATAATATAATATGTGCATAAACTGTACAGTACATCAGAAGACAAGACAGTACATCCTATGGAAAAATTATAGCAGGTAGCAGGGACCTGGCAGGCTGGGGACGGGTAGGAATTTAAAATGGAGTGGTAGGAGGGCTCTTCCTGGGAAAGAGAACTGAGCGAGAGTAGAGCCACAGATAGGAAAACAAAGGTGCAGAGAGGCGACTGGTACCCAGCCCTCCTGACCCCAGCCCAGTGTGAATGGAGTCCTTGTCAGAGGCACCAGCCCGGAGGCTGTGACCGCATAGAGCTCAACATGGAGCATGGAGAACTGCAAGTAGAGTGGGCTTTGGGATGGCCAATCTCAGGCCCTCTGCTCCCCCTACAGCTCTGTTCCTTGTTTCTACCAGGTTGTGGTAGAAGAGTCACCCCTATTTCTTATTCTTATTCCATTTCTCTAGCCAGCCTTGACCATCAGGCGGTAGTATAATTGAGCTTATTAATTACAGGCTGATGTGCCTGTCATAGAGTGGCTGGCAGTGAGTGGAGAGCTCTTAGAAAGGGCCACCCTGGGACATTGGGCAAGCCACTCACCTTCTTTGTGCCTTGGTTTCTCCATTTGTAAAAAGGACCCAATTTGGACTCAACATTCACAATACCCTTCAGATTTCACTGTGAAGCCCTTGTAGGCAGTTAGGAATGAGTGGTAAATTCCAAGTTTCAAGCATTCTTGGAGAGGATACGGCCAGTGTGGCCCTGCACTCCCCGCCCCCACACACCACCAATATCTCTCCCTCTCCTGGGCCCCACCCTACCACTGATTCAACACTGGACTTTGTGCATGTACAGAATCTGGCAGGGTGATGGCCTCCTCTGAAGAGAGGGTTGGCTGCCCCTTAAAGTAAGTGGCAGCCTGGTGACAAACCACTTCATTCAGTCCTGAAGGAGCTCCGGGAGCCTCTCCCCTGGAGAGAGCCTGAGGCCTCAGTGCTTCCTTCCAGCAGATTATGGGCTGTTCTCACTGCCCAGGGCCGCAAGCTGGCCTCCATTCAGGGAAGCCAGAGGAAGGAAAATGCACTTAGAGACTGCTGTTTGGTCCCTGGCAAACTTCAGGCAGGCACCGTGTCTCTATTCCTGCCCTAGAGCCCTACACTCCAATTCTGAGGATCCAGGGATAGCCACCTCCACCTGGGAGCAGACCTAGCCAAACTCGTATGAGGACCACGTGTTCCTCACAGGGATACAAACTTGTATCACCAGTCCCGAGAGATGTGGCCAGGGCTCTGCCTTCAGATTCCACTTGCCTGCCTTCTCAGGTGGATATTTTGCTCCAAGATTCAGTGATGCCACTGGGAGTTTGGCCTGAATGGTGTCACATGGCTTCCTTAGGTCCTCTCATTTAGGATCTAGATCCTTACCAGAGTCTTGTCTTCCAAGGACTGGACTAGGGATCATGTCCACTCATATGTTCCCAGCACCATTCGACTCATCCATCCCATCAGACCGGCCCTCCTGTGGTGGTACTGGCCCCCAATCAACCATTAGTTAACCTCTCTTTTCAAGCAGGGGGGCATGACTGCCAGTCCTTTGCCAAGGCTGGTGAGCTCTTGTGAGAACAAGATGGCGGCTGAGTGTTTGTGCAGCGGGGCAAGAGGGGACTGTGGGTCAGTCTTCCTGGGTCAGAAGAGCAATGCGCGTCACAAAAGGAGCTTTCTCTACATGGGGCTATTTGTTCTAAAACTCGATTTGCAGGGTTTGCTGCAGAGATTTGTACATTGGAGCAGCTCGGTGAGTCTTGGCTGGTTGCTATGTCTTTGTTTCATTTGAGACAAGCCTAGATCTCAAGGCCTCCCTCAACCTCATCGTCTTTCTCTTTTTTCCTGGGATAAGAGTGCCTTTGGAAGTGTACTATGTGTATCCCAACATGGGGAATTTTAGTTAGCAGAGTGCTGGTGTGTCTCAGGGAGGCAGGGCGCTGCAGGGAGAAGAATATGAGCTTAGGGTCGCACTTGGGTTCAGAACACCAAGTACTCACTGTGTGACCTTGGATGAGTTGGTGGGCCTCTCAGAGCCTCAGTTTCCCAACCTATAGAATGGAGGTGACAACAGCTAGCCCTGAGGGTGACAGGAATAATGCCATAAACTGACCAACGTAACATGCCTGAAGGATCCAGTAAACATACTCTTTCCCCAGTGGAGGAGAATTCCGGAAGAATGCTCATTTACCTGAAATGCATGTTGATTCCTCTCTTTCTAAAGGCAAAGAAGTCACCTTCAGGTTTCCATTTCCATCCCAGCCACTTAAGAACAGTGCGGCCTCAGGTGAGTTAGAGCCTCCCTGAATCTCAGCTCTCCCATCTGCGAAGGGGGATTATGAGACCCCCCTCGCAAGGCCGTGAGCATTGCACACGGATGGGCACAGCACGGTGCCTGGCACCAGTGGACACAGGTGCAGATGTGGGTGCCCACTGGGAGGTCACAGTCACAAAGGCCTGCCTGAGTCTCAACTCCGAGGGTGTAATTTCTGGACCTCCTCAAAACAAGGTGGTTTCGATCCTTGCCCTCTCTCCCCCATGCCCTGAGCGTATCCCTGGGCATGCAGGCCCACCGCCTGTCCTATGACGTTCCTCACGCAGGGACTCCTCAGAGAGGAGTGTCAGCCCAAATATGCCCAGGAGACCTTCTCTGGCCCTGCCTGTCATAACTTCCTCTTCCAGTGAGCCCTCAGCTTGGAGGCCCTGGAAACACCTCCTCACCATGCCTGAGCCGTGTGGGCCTCATGATGTTCACAGCAGGCCAGGTGGTCATGGGGACCCAGCTCTGTGGAGAAGCCCAGCCCAGACACCTGGTATTCTTGGCTGAGTTCCAGGCCCGAGGTGGTGGGGGGGCGGAGGGGGACGTTAGCATTGTTTGGCCTCAGATGGGCACAGGAACCTGTTTCCTCCTTCCTTCAGAGCACATGCCCTGTGCCCAGAGTGTAGACATGAGTAAAACACAGTGATGACATTAGCGAGTGCAAACCAGAAGGGAGTGGAGAGCAGGGTGAGAAAGTCTTGTCCTGTTCTGAGCTCAGGCTGCCAGGGTTGCCTCCTTTGGGGGGGGGGGGGGGGGCGGGTGTCCAGCCATCTGCTGCAGCCTCTGGGATCGGTGCTGGTGACAACAGTCCTGTCACCATGTTTGACTCATCGAAGAGAAGCCGGTGCACTCACCCTGGCTCGGCTGTATTGATCTTACTCATACAGAGGAGGGAACCCAAGCAACCTAGAGGATTTCAGAGTGAAGGCCATCTAAGAAAGGAGAGAAGTTCCAGAACATGGAAGTGTAAAGCCACCCCAACGGCAGTGCTTTGAACTATCTGCCAAGTGCTTCTTGGGAGCCCAGTGCCATGTGAGGTGTGGCCCAGGTTCTATGGGGACCCTTTTTTGCAGTCCTGCAAGGATGGAGATGGTCTCTCCATTTTATAGATGGGGCAGCTGAGGCTCACAGAAGGGAAATGGTGTATGTGAGATTATTCTAATGGAATGTGAGATGTAGGCCTGCTGGAAGTGTCCAGCCATTCCAGCTTGTTCTAGTCAATTAACCAAAAAATAATTAGAATTCAAAAGAGGAAAGAAAGAGGGTAGTAAGAAATACTCCGATTCTTCAAAATTACAAGAATATTGAAAGATACATAAAGGTTTGCAAAAGCAGCCCCACAGCCCTCCGAAATGACCAGTTCTTTAAAAACTAGTGACTGGGATGGGATCATTTTTGGCTAAATCTTTTTATTTGGCCAAACTCTCCTGAGTTGTCAGCTGTCCTCATGGCTAGTCCTCCGGAGGTCTTTCAGTGGGTGAATCTCCTTGTTGAGAACCCCTGGATCTCGCTCTGAGGTCAATACCAGGATGAGTTTTCTGGGAGTTTCTCTACAAATTGATCTCTCTATTTCTCAGCATCCCAAGAGCCTAGTAATTCCTTGGTTGGCTGGGGCAGTGCTACTCCAAGTGTGGTCCCTGGGCAGGCACTGGTCTGTGACCCAGTGAGCACGGCAAGTGAAAGTGAGCATTAGACACCTGTAGAGCAGTGTGGCATTGCCATACAACCAAGTGCACAATCATATCTCTAGCAATTCCCTTGTGTTGTGTCCAGAAATACCAGGTCACAATAGATTAGAGATTTTTTTTTTTTTTTTTAAAGTAAAACCTGGTCATTTACCACTGATTGTTTGAGGAGCAGTGAGCTAGCACATGTCTGTCTGGTCATGTCCTCGATCTTCTAGAGCCAATGAGGTATCCTGTTAACAAGAAACATAGAGAAGAGAACCCATAATCCCCAAGGCAATGTTTGCCTCCACACTGGTCATCGAGGGTAGGCTTCTGGGCCCACCCCCCCCCCCTCACCTCTTGAGATTAGTTCTCCATCTCCTAGTCTCCTTGTGACCTCTCCAGAAAGTCCAGTCCACTTCTTGGTATTGGCCAGTGGTGACCCTGGGATGGTTTCTATCAGGTTGGGAGGGGCACATGCAGACCCAATGCCGCTTTCTTAAGGGTGCTTTCCTTATTCTTGGCAAAGCCTCTGAAATGGGGTGGGGTCTGTGATTGCAACTGGGAGAAAGGAGCCTTTATGGCCCATACTGAAAGACCAGTTTTGTCTTTATCCTGGATTACCTGGCCAGGTGACCCTGGATGGTGCCCTATCCTGGTAGAAGAACCACGCAGGCCCATGACGACACAGATGTGTTTGGCGACACCCACCAGCAACCTTACAGCCCTCGGCAGGCTTCTGTAATTGCTCCTTAAGTCAGGATTGCACAAAAGCTCAGCAGTACAAAGTGCCTATTAGCTAAGTGGTTAATAAGGTCCCATTAGGGGCTTGTATTTAAAGCCTCGGAAAGTACAGTCTCAGTCTCTGCTAACTCAGGGAGGCAATAATTGCGCGTGGGTATCATGGCATCGCCGTGGAGTCTTTCTGGGAGAGTGCCTCAGAGCCAGTTCACACGCTGGGCCATTGGAGGCAGCCCCACAAGGGCAGTGTGGGCAGGCGGGTAAATCTCACCTCCGCTGTCTTCCCTCCCCTCTTTGTCTTGATATAACCCCAAGAAGTAGTTGGTATTCTACAGCCTCTGTCTGAGGGACCCGTGTTGGGGGTTCCCGGTGGGGGGGTGCAACAACAGACGAACAAAGGCTTGTTGTCCTGCGCCTGCGCACCTGAACCCTTCTCGGAAACGGGAGCCAAGTTCCTTGGCATTGGCAAAATCCTGCAAATGGCAGAAAGTGTGCCTGGAAGCAGAATCCTAACCTCTCCCAGGCTGGGCCAGCTTGGAGGGTGAAATGGGTATGGGGTAAGTGGCCTGGCAGCTGCTGCTACTGGGAAGGAGCAGGCTTTGTAAAGCCTGGAGGGGCCCCATCTGTCTGAGGCATGAGGTCAGACACCCTACCTCACAGGCCCACGGCCGTATTCCCTACAACCCCTAGACCCACATGTAGTCGGCGCAACTGTTCCAGAGCGGCTGTCAGTGTTAGGGCTTCCTTGATGAGAAAGGGAGCAGGAGCCTCGGGGAGAGAGCCTCACTCTCCCCCACCTGCTTGGCATCCTTCCCTCTTCTTCCTCGTATAGTGGCTGTGCTCTTGCGGGAATCCCATGAGTTGGCCAAGGCTCTGAGTATGGGCCCTGCTATCAGGAGGTGGAGAATTGCTGCCATTTGCCCATTGGCTTTGCCGTTCCCGGAACTTCCTGCCTTATATCTGAGCCTCTTATAGCAGTTTAGATGTGGCCTTCCAGGAGCAGTCCTGGGTTTAGATTGAGGGCATTCCTTCAACCTCACACATCACAGTTGCTCGTTGTTGCAACGGCCGTCTGCCTGTGCCACTCCCAGAAGCTGGATACAGAGGCCGCAGTGGGTCTGGAGCCTGCTTCCTTCTGGAATCCTGGGATGCGAAACAGTGTTTCCAGAATCCCTTACTGTGGTGTGTGCCTCTCTGAAGAGGAGACTACAGTGTTCCCAGGGTGGCCTTTTGTAGCTGGTGGGAAAGGGGGAGCAGGTTGGGATTTACCGGAGGGTGTCTGTGTGATTATGCCCTATCTGCTTGGGCTCCAGCAGCTGCCCCAGCTCCAAGGCACGTTGATGGGGACCCAGACAGGTGGGCATGGCCATCATGCCTTCCAAAGCACAGGTACCCGAGACCAGGCCATGATGCCCAGGGCCCACATGGAGCTATCTTGCCAATACCAGCCTGGGGCCTCTGGGCACCGCCGTCTGTAGCCCACAGTCGGGTACGCTCTTGTTGCCTCCTCACTCCTGTTTCAGTCACCGCTCTGTAGGCCCAGGGCGACTCAGGTCAGACACCACCCTTGCTCCCTAGGGGTGTGGAGGCTGCAAGGCAGGCTGGGACCTGCTGAACTCAGGAAGCAGGGAGGGAGGAGTCTAGCTCATCTAGCTCATCCTGGCTCCGCCCTCAAAGCACCAGGCGCTTGGATATACATTCTCTCCCTCAGTTCTTACCCCACATCCGTGAGACAGACACGATTTTCCCCGTTTTACTGAACAAAAGAAACTGAGCTCAGAAGTTGAGAGTTTTGTGCTCAGTCTCAGAACTGGTTCATGGTGGAGTTGGGGACTTAACCCTTCCCCCCCAGTGTGGTCTGGGGCAGGGAAAGCCCACTGCTCATGAAGCAGCAGCTCACAGCCCTCCAAAGAGGGGCGGTCTCTGGGAAAGGGTGGCTGCCATCCAGCTGTCTGTCCGTGAGGTCGTGGTTCCTTAGTGCGTGAGGGCACCGGGCTGGCGGTCAGAAGACCTGGGAAGTATTCCGAATCTTGCATGTATGTGCTCCGTGGCCTCGGATAGATCCCTCCCTGTCTCCAGGATTCATTTACCCCATCTGTGAACCAAGGAACTTAATGAATCCTGGAGGCCTTGCACCTCCCCATGGTGGTAGTTTTCCAGGTCACCTGGCTCACCCGGGCCACGGGGTTCCATTTCTGTGCTTCTCTCCACCTCCAGAGTGCCCGCTGCCCGCTCCAGGCTGGTTTTGCCTCTCCCGGGATGTTGGGTGCTATTTGCATGTGGGTGTGGAGCCCTCTCCCACATCCAGCCTGTTCGTGCTTTCCTGCTCGGTGCTAACTGGCCTCTACCTTTGTCTCTGTCTCCTCTGCCTCTGCTCTTGGGTAGCTGACGGTAGGGAAAGTGTCCAGTGGAATAGGGGCCGCGGCTGAAGTCCTGATCAATTTGTACATGAATGATCACAGACCTAAGACCCAGGCCACCTCTCCAGACCTGGTAAGGATGCGCACCCCTCAGCCTTCACCCACAGACACCAGCTCTGACCTCCCAGAGAGGATGGCCTGGCCCACCCAAGGCCCTCTTTTCGTGGACAGGAGGCCTGAGAAGGGGCTGGACCAGAGCCGGGGTTTGAGGGGGCTGCATTTTCTGACAGACGAACCTCACTTGGCTCCCCAAGGGGTCATTTCACAAGGCAGGGTCTCTCTCCTGCTGTCCAGGGCTCCGGAGAGCTCTGTGAAAAGGCCGGGCAGGCCAGCCGTGTAGCCAGGCACCCCTTACCATCAGTGTTGGGCATCCAGTCCGAGTAGCCCTTTTGCACTGGACTGAGAATCCAGTAATGGAGAAACCCTCCTCCCTTCGAATTCTCCCTTCTCCAAACAAGGCTGCCTGCTGCCAATGGCAGCCATCAGACCGTGCAGTTCTGGTTTCCTTTGAGCGCGTCCCCCCTGGAATCCAGAACCCCCCAGGAGCACCGCTGCCTGGCCCTCCTCCTCCTCCTGCCCCCTTGCATTTAGGGATTTGACTGGCAGTCTGGGGGCTAGAGGACACAGCCTCTCCCTTCCCTGCAGTTCTCTGGAACAGTTCTGATGCCACAGGCTTTCCTCACCTGACCTGAGTCACTGCAGGAGGACAAATGTGGAAAACATTCTTTCAGGGACCTCTCTCTAGACCCGGGCAGCCCTTAACCCCCAGGACAGATTCCTGGAGACCGCATCGCCTGGCAGGCATGTTTGTGAGGGCTGCCCGCTCCTGCCCCCAAACCAGAGCAGCCGGCCTTGGGAAGAGACCCTCCCGGGCCTCCCTTGCTGCCGGCTGGCCAGCATGGGAGCAAAATGGACCGCAGTCCCTGGAGGGTTGGGGTCTTTGTTGGGAGCATTTCCTCCCCCACCTCACCCTTTGCTGCAGAGACATGAGCAGCAGACAGGAGCCCGCGAGGTCCCCGCGATTGAGGTCAGCATTTCCAAGAGCGTCAGCCTCACATTGCAAGACACGGTGTCCGTCCTAACGCACAGTGCTTCTCTCCCGCTGCCCTGTGCTCCTAGGAGTCTATGCGGAAGGTGTTTCCCCTGAACCTGGGCGGCAGCGACACCTGCCACTTCTGTAAGAAGCGCGTGTATGTGATGGAGAGGCTGAGCGCAGAGGGCCACTTCTTCCACCGCGAGTGTTTCCGCTGCAGTGTCTGTGCCTCCACCTTGCGCCTGGCCGCCTACACCTTCGACAGCGACGAAGGTAACCCCCGGGGGCCCGGGACGGCACTGCTCTGCGGCCTGGGCTTCTGTGCTCTGGAGGCTCCGGGACGCCCAGCACTTGCCAAGGAATGCGGCGTCCTCAGGAGAGCTGGTCAGAGAGCCGGGGGATCCTGCTAGAGAGACAGGTCCCCTGTGGGCGGCCTGGGGACACCCGGGAGCCATCCTGCACCATGCGGCACCTGCTGGGTGCCAAGTGCTTTACATATGCGTTCTCAGCCAGTCTCACCACCTTCCATCCCCCTTCCCCCCCCCCCCCCCCCCGACCCCGTGTGGTTGGGGAATCAAACCTGGAAACCTAGTCACGTGCTCGGCACTGCACCTGGCTTGTGGCAAGGGTCCAACAAATGATGGCATATCATTGCTGTGATTTATAAAGTGTGTATTATGGAAGTAATCATAATAGCAACCTCCCCTCTGAGAAACAGCCTGCCAGAATGTACCATTTACTAGCCGTATAACCCTGGATTTAGGAATCTGGTTACCTCTGGGTCCCTCAGACACTTCATCTGTAAAATGAGGGTAATAATAGTTCTTAGGTCAAAAGTTTGTTGCAAGGTGGTTCACACGAGTTCATTCATGGGAAGCATTCAGAATAGTATCTGGTATATTGTGAGTCCTGGAGAAGTTTTCCTTGCTGTTACCATCATTAACTGTCCCTATTATTACTCTTGTAATGAGTGGTGAACGAAGCAGGCTTTTCTGGCAAGTGCCCAATGGTCCTGGGCTGTGGCCAGGGACCCAGTGTGTGTCTCACCTGGGTCTTTTCCTTCCCATCACTGCTGCCATCTGCTCCAAGCCTTTCCCACTCCCAGGGGGCCCCAGGAAGGACCAGGAACTGGAAACAGTAGTGATACTCAAAGCTGTCCGTTTTGCAGTCTTGCAACCAGCCTTGGGAAGGGACTTGGCCTCAGTTTGGTTTGGGGAGTGTCTGAGGGTTTCAGCCCCATCCCCAGCATCCCTGCACCCCTCTCCCCACCTTGCTACAGCCTGCCTCTGAGGCAACAAAGTGTTCTCATCTCAGTGCTGCTGCTTTAAGACAAGTGATAGAAACTGCTTCCCAAGTTTAAGGTTTCCTAGGCTTGCTCCTATTATTGGTATTTTCTGACCTTGGCTTGTGTCTGCTGCAGCTCTTATTTACAGGAGAAAACCTGTGTGTGCCTGTGTGTGTTTCTTTTACAGGCAAGTTTTTCTGCAAGTCTCATTTCATTCACTGTAAAGCCAACAGTCAGCAGAGGAAGAGACGGGCAGAGTTGAAGCAGCAAAGAGAGGTATGTTTTGTCTTGAAAGCGCTGCTGAAACAGGGCAGGCCCCTGGACAGGAGCTCATTTGCGAGGGTTCTTCCAAGTTAGGCCAACGTTTCTGGCTTTGGAGGAACTGAGACCCACAGGTAAACACGAGAGTCTGTGCTGTGCAGTGTGGAGGGTCCCTCTTCCTTAGCCTGTTCAGCAGGCCTCTGGGCTTACCCCATTCTAGAGGCCAGCTCCCAGGTGAGCGGCGGTGCCAGCTTCTCCCGAGGAGCTTGGAAGAGCCTTCCCAGGTACTGGGCTGAGACTATATACCCAGCCATGTGAAGACTACAGGGTCCCCCTCCCCCCACCCCTGGCTTGGGTCCCTCGGGACCTCAGAGTGTTCTATGCAGGGATGCCTTCTGTGGAGACTACCTTTCCCTAAGTTTTCCCCCCAGGCTCTCGGATGTCCACGAAGTGACAGCCTGCTACATATTTGGACAGTTTGTGATAGCGCCCCCTTTGGCAGCTCTTAGCAAATACCTTCTCTACCGCCTGATTGGCCACCCACCTCCAGCAAGGACCCACAACTTACAGCCCTGTTCTGATTACACAAGTACTGTAGGCTCAGTTTAGAAAAATGGGGAAATAAATGAACGTATGCAGACAAGGAAAATTAAATCATTCATCACCACCCTGTCCTGAGAAACCCATAACTAACATTTTGTGACATTTCCTTCCAGACTTTTCCCTCTGTGAATGTATCTTAACCTAGCTGGAATCGTATCACTACGCTTTTATATCCTTCTTTTTATATATTCGCAGTATATCAAGAGCCATTCCCCAAACATTAAAAATTCTTCTGAAGCCTCATTTTGGATGCCTGTAAAAGATGGTTGATAATTTATTTAATGAGGTTTATCCTGTGTCATATTTTTACCTTATAATTATTTTTACAACAGGCATCTTTGTATGCATGTCTTTGTCCCTATTTCAAATTATTTACTTAGAATAGATCATGACAGATAGGATTTCTGAGTCAAAGGACATGTGTACATTGTTTTCTTTTAATGTTTATTTTTGAGAGAGAGACAGAGTACGAGTGGAGAGGGACAGAAAGAGAGGCAGACACAGAATCCAAAGCAGGCTCCAGGCTCCGATGCGGGACTTGAACTCACAAACTGTGAAATCATGACCTGAGCGGACGTCGGACGCTTAACTGACTGGAGCCACCCAGGCGCCCAACAGTTGTTTTTTGTTTTTTTGTTTTTTTTTCAAAGGACACGTGTGTTTTAAGGCACCCAGGTGGCTCAGTCAGTTAAGCGACTGACTCTTGATTTCAGCTCAGGTCAGGTCATGATTTCATGGTTCATGAGATCAAGCCCCAAGTCCGGCTCTGCGCTGACAGTGCAGAGCCTGCTTGGGATTCTCTCTCTCCCTCTCTTTCTGCCCCTCCCCTGCTTGCTCCCTCGCTCTCTCTCAAATAAATAAACATTTTTTAAAAAGTAAAGAACATGTGTGTTTTGAAGGACTGTGAACCCCTTGGTCACCTCGGCCCCAAGAAAGTGATGCCCATATTTAGCCCCCCTTCAGCCATGCCTGGGGGCTGAGGTTATTGGCGGGGGAGAGGGGGCTGGTTGCAAAATGCAGGGTCTGCCATCGTCAGTTTGTGTTGGCTCTCTTCGTCTGCTTCATGGGAGGGGTCCTTGGTGAGAATCATGGCCTAAATGCCCTCCCTTTGCTCCCTCTCAGGAGGAGGGAACGTGGAGAGAGCAAGAGGCCCCTCGGCGGGACACTCCTGTGGAAAGTTCTTGCGCGGCCGCTGCCATTGGCACGCCTGAAGGCAGCCCTCCAGGTATCACCAATTCCTTCTTTAGGAAGGCGCTAAGCTGGCCTCTCAGGTTGCCATGGGGCCTGCTTCACATTCCCCAGAGCCTGCTTAACTGGATTCGGGGACTCCTGCGTGCAGCCGGCCTTCATTTCAGGGACAATGCTTACAACTACTGCTACACTTACGAGCTCCTGAGCGTCGGGCTCCCGCTCCTCTGGGTGTTCTCCGAGGTCCTGGCTTCCATGTACCGGGAGTCTGAGGAGTCCCTCGAGACCATCCGCAACTGGGTGCTCAGATGCTTCCCGGTGAAGCTCCACTGAAATGCCAGCCACCCCCGAAGTGCCCTAACATTTCCACCTTAGACGGCAGTGTGTTTGCAGTTAGCAAGGCCCTGGCCAGGAAGCCTAGCATTCTTTAATAACCAGTTCGCTCAAAGCCAAAGAGTTTCCCGCTGGCCACCTGCGCCTGTCTTTGTCAGGGCGAGCATCTGCTCCTGGTGCTGGGGCCAGCACGACATGAAGGATGTTTTTTATAGCTTTGTCCTCCTTTTATACCAAAGCGAGCCACATTTCTAGGTTTACATTTCAATTTTTAACTTTTAATAAGCCAAGAGAAAGCTTTTTTTTTTTTTTTTGCTATGAGTGTCAATTTTTCTAAACACGGTTTGAAGTTTTTAACTGATATTACAAACCCTTTCTACCTTGCAGTCAGCTGCCGTAGTCACTGCCTGCAACATTAACGATTTGGGCTTTTATAGAAGCAGAAGTGAGTATGCTGCCTCCTGACCAGTGCTTTTAGATGTACGTCCCCTAATGCCACTTGTCAACAGGGGACAGTGTTTTGCAACACGAAAGCATGATCAGTTTAGAAGCAAGGAGTAGATCAGAGTGGAATTGAGCCTACGGCCTGCAAAAGCACGTGGCAGTGTGTCGTTGGCTGTTATCTGTCCTCCCGGAGGGTCGGAAAGTGTTTTTGCTGCCTTATTTTGATGTACGATAGGAGCTGAAGGGTTTTTCCCCTCCTACCAAATCACAGCCAAATGCCTTAGAGCCATGGGGTTTCAAGCAGATTGCGACAAACCTCCATCATCCCTTCCCACTAACGAGCACTGCGCGGGAAGCCCCTTGGCCCCTGACCATGCGGAGCTCCATCAAGCTGATGCAATGTCGAAGAGGAGCTATGTCGGTTGGTGGCATTGATGCCTGGGGTCATGACCCCTGGGACTCCCTATCAGGTCCTCAGCCCAGGCTGCAGACTGAGCCAAGGCCACTCAGGGTCTATAATGGTCAGGCTGAGGAAGGAATCTGCCCTCTCCTATCACGTCCTTTGGGACTGAGGGCGTTTGTTAGCACCTCAGGGTATTATTTCTGGGACGCGAGATCTGCCCCATGAGCACTGCTTACAGACATCCTGGCTGCTTAGCCGCTCGGCTGCCGTGCATATTTGGTCAAAACAGCCCGAAACCATTTGTTTCCACACTGTCCTAGCAAAGGAATGTGTCTGACCTCCTGTGTCTTGACTAGCAGGGGAGGCTGGGGGTAGAAGCTCTTTGTTGACTGATACAAAGGAAATATGCCCTATTAAGGGCAAACACAGGCATGGGGCCTACCTGTGGTCTTCACTCTGGGCTTCCGGAGGAGGCCTCTGCTCCCCACCCCCCCCACCCCCCCCCACTCTGCCTGGACATGACCACTGCTGGGTCTAGTGGAACAATGGAGAGGCTGCTGGGAGAGGCCCACCAGCGTGCTCAGGATGTGTACATTTGCCAGGCCGGAGCTGGCTCTGTGCCTTGTTACACTAGAGGTCTCCTCTCGATGAAGTAAGGACGGAACCTGTCGTGAGTTAGAAGCCAGGGCTCGTGAGTGCTTTGCGATGATAGGTTTCTATACAGCAGGAGGAAGGGGAGAGGCATTTCTACAAACACTTCCCTGAAGTTCTTGGATAACACAGGGGCACGGCTGTGACCAAGTCCACAGGCACTGGCACCTCTGTCCTTGTTGGAACTGTTCTCAGTCTGATGACTCGTGTTGTGTTTTTCCAAATTTTTGCTGGGGTTTTACTATTCCGCGTGGTGGGAGGAACTTTTGCTTCATTCTTTGTTTGATTCCGAAAGGAAATTCTTGAGGTCGTGATGTGAACACATGCGCAGCCGTGTCATTGCTATTGTCTTCGGCTCAGGGTGGGCCGAGACGCTTTGCGGAATGCTCCACGGAGCCCGAGTGAGCATCTCTCAGAGTGTCCTTTACGGCCATGAAGAGACTGGTTTGAATTACTCTGGTGATACAGGGTGTGCCTGTCAGAAACCTGAGATGTTTGTACGTTCTGAGGCTTTGAACCTTCCTGGTGGGCAGCACCGAGACCCATGGTGGATCCCAGGAGGCACATGCCTCTCGGCCTCCCCAGCATATTCGAGAATGAGTATGAGACACTGGAGTAAAACTGGGGCCAAGAGATATGGGGGGGAGGGGGTTCCCGAGGATGCGCGTAGCCCTGAGTGGAGAGCAGAGGGGCACGGATCCTCTCTTGCAGAGAAAGAGGCGGTCACTACCAGAAAGGTTCACCTGACCAAAGCAAGCAACGATTTGTTCGGGGACGTCCCCTTTTTATTAATGGTTGCCTCATCTTCAATTCCTGTGCCTTTCATGTTATCAGCCTTTTTCCTTTGTCCCCCAGACTAAATTCTCCTTTCTGTCTCTCTCTTTCCAACCTTACACTGTGGCCATCAGTTCGTTTCAGCCTTCCAGTGCTACACCCACTTCTTGGCTGACACACTTCTGCTCTGAGGTGACTGGTTTTCTTGCCGATTTTCAGAGAGTGGTACTAATGCCTAACCCGCTTTCCGCGCCCCGTCCTCCCCGCCGTGGTACTTACTGGTTGTGCTGTGAACGTCTCGCATACTAATGGACTCCTTCCATGGCATGGTGGGTTAACAGCGTGGGGTGGTGCTCCGCTCGGAAGCCATTCTTCATTCTTTTCACCTCTGAGCCGGCTGCCCGGTCTACACCTGGGACATACCCCGCCTCCCTCCGGCTCCCTGTACGGCCTGCATGCGTGCCTTTCCCATTGCGAAGCCACTTACCTCCCTGGGACAGTGACCCCAACTGTGACACCACACAGCAGAGAGGGCTCTTCACCTTTGAAAAGAACTCTTTTATCTAGCAGCCTCTGAAAAAGTACATGCGTACAAGTGTCCTAAATTGATTCTAGTATAAAGATTATTGATCAAAACCATGGGTGACCCTTTCTGGAAGGATGTAAAAAAAAAAAAAAAAAAAAGAAAAGAAAAAGAAGGAGAGAAAAAAAAAAAAAAAATGCTCCCAGGCTTCATCACAAGCCTGACCCATGCTCTGTGTTTCGAGCACACAATCACAATTTTCCTAGCAAATCCCTTCCCTGCTGCAGCCTGCGCTTCAGACACAAGGGCTTTGCTGTGGCTCCTCTTATTGTCCTTGGCTCAGAAAGCCCCAGATGATGCAGAAGCTTCGCTTAGAGCAATCATTGTCACAGGCCAGGGGTGGCTTTGAGAAATGACTCCGTTCAGCCCAAGCCTGAAGCAGCCCGTGTCCACGCCCCCGGGGCTCTGCTCAAAACACATTTCCCACCCCTCCCCCACCCCTGCCGCCTCATTGCCTGCAGCAGCAGGACATTCGAAGTGCTTTTAAAGAGAAACACCGTGCCAAGTACGGTGGAGCTGTTGTGGGCCAGGCCTCAGGGGCTCAGGCTGCAGGTGGTGTCTGTCCTGCATGCGGCCCCGAGCCACGCTGACCTCTCGGCCTGTCTGCACAGCCCCGCATGCTGCGCTGCTCACCGCATCGGTGCAGATTCCAGCCAGTACGAAGTCATTGCTCTTGTCTTGTCTTCTCTTGCAGAGTCTCCCTCCCTTTATAAAATGTCAACCAGAGGGGGCCCTTCTTCCCTCTCGGCCTTCTCTTTAGCTAGCCACCCCCACCCCCGCCCCCATCTCATCGCAGCGCATGTTTGTGACCTTTGGTAGTCATTTACAGTGCCACACGGAACCCTGTATTTTGCACACGGCAAACATTGTTTAGCTTTATTTATGGTATTTGATGCTGTAAATGAAAAATAAATATGGTTCTTTATAAAGCTCATTGTTTCCTCTCTTCTTTGCCGTGGAAGCTGCTCCAACCTCAAACACGGGGCTGGTTTAGGGGGATCCGTCTTCCCTAAACCGCTGGCGGGACCTGCATCTGTGGTGACACGGGACTCTCTGGGGCTGCGCTGGGCACTCTCAAAGGAAATATTACCCAGGGGTAATATTTGGAAAATGTCACCAACGCTCCTGGGCCAGGCTTTGGCGTCTCTTTCTTGAAAGCTCATGGTACTTTTCTGTGCAGATGCTGGGCACAGCTGGGTGAGGGTCGGTGTCACGTCAGCCGTTGGAAACAGATTGTCTTAACAGCTCGTCGCGCCTGTGTCCCCCCATCCAAACCATGGACCAGTAGGAGAGCTTTCCTTAGGAAACTTTCTCTAAGTGAGGCTCCTATGTGACAAAGGTCACTCTTGCAAGTCTTATGCTGGCCCAGCCGAGTGAGAGGTGAGAGGTAAGGAGGAAGGAGCAGACACTGGTTTCAGAACAGCAGCGAACATGGCAAGTATGCTTATCCAGATGGAGAGCCGTTTTGTGATCCCAAGAGACCTCCCCTGTCCCCAGAGGCTCAGGTCCCTCAGTGTCTTAGGCTGCAAAGCTCTGCCTGCAGATCCATTCCGAGGACAGAACCCATGGCAGGCTCTGACCCAATTCCAGGCTGGCCTCCCCGTACGGGAAGGATTCAGAGTCTCACTTGGCTAGTCTGGACCACACCAAGGAAGTCTGGTCCTCAACCTCCCGAGGTTGGGATGCCAGCCGTCACCAGGCTGGATGTAGGTGGGCTTCTGACGCTGGTATGAGCCTCCACCGAAGGGGCATTTCTGGGGCTCTGGGCCTCTGAGCTCAGCTGCTGGCTCCCAGAACTGCCTTCTGAGCTGCCCAGGGTCATGTACTCTTACCCAGGTGAGATATTCTTTCTCTTCCATGGAAGAAAGGGTGTCAGGGACTCAGGTCAGGAGCTAGGGTGGGCAAGTGACTCATTCCTTTATGTATTCATCCATTCAAGTATTTGTTGAACGCGCATCATACCCTGGACATATCTAGGTCCTAGGGAGGCGACAGTGAGCCACACAAAGTCCCTGCCCCTCCCTGTATCGTGGATTATATGTATCTCGGTCTCGTGCACTAGATTTGATTTGTTTTATTTGTACATACACTCACTTGTTTACTTAACTAACATTTACTGAGTATCTACGGTGTGCTGGAAATATCACAAGGGGTGAGGTAGACAAAAGTCCTCATTCTCATGGAACTTTACAGTTTTGCCTTTTTTTTTTTTTTTAACTTAAAGTGGGGTTAAAGCAACATTTTCCAAAGTGTGTCAAGGGAACACTAGTTCCAAGAAGGGCTTTGTGAATCAGGAGCTCCACAGTCACACAGTTTGAGAAATGGTTTATAGCAGTCATGCTGGTCCTCCGAAACCTTGGAGATCCATGAGACTTACTAACATGGTAAAGTGTCTGAGGGGTCCTCCAGTAAAGAAGCTTAATTAACTTTGTTGAAGTGGGCTTTCCCATACCTATCTGAAATGAGTTTTTGTTTGTCTGGGATGGGTTTTTTGTTTTGCATGATACATTCTACATACATGTCGGGTAGAATATTCTTAATCCAGAAACACTGGATTAAAGACTTAAAATTTAAAAAAGGTAAAATAATAGAATTAAATGTTAGAATCAAGAATTGATTAGATTGTGGAATGATAACTTTCTAAGCCTTATTTTGTTTTTTTTTTTTAATTTTTAATATTTATTTATGAGAGAGAGAGAGAGAGAGACAGACTGTGAGCGGGGGAGGAACAGAGAGAGGAAGACACAGAACCCGAAGCAGGCTCCAGGCTCTGAGCTGTCAGCACAGAGCCTGACATGGGGCTTGAACTCAACACTGCGAGATCATGACCTGAGCCAAAGTCAGACGCCCAACTGACTGAGCCACCCAGGTACCCCTTAAATTTTAGTTTGTTTTTTTTCTTTTTAATTTTTTAATGGTGACTTTCTAAGCTTTAGAACCTTGAGAAACACGACACAAATTTGACCGTAAACATTTTAAAAATTAACAGTAAAAATGAAAATATTCAATAGGCAGTCAGACTGAGGGAAAATGTGAATTAGGTGTATAATGAAGGAGTTCATTGCTGTGGCACTTAAAAAGTTGATGCAAAGGAGGTGTTCCCAAGTACCTTGCACAGTGTAGGTGATCAGTTAATATTTGTTGATAAAAGACCAATGATAAATGTGCAAAGGCCATGAATAGACAATTCTCACTCCAGGAAACTTAAAAGGTAAATGCTAAAAAAGAAAGAGCAAGCATTTATAAAAATTACATTCAAAGGAATGTGAATTACCTCATTCCCACTGAATTACTAAAGAAGAAAGTGGTGTAGATTGTAAGCAAAAAAAAAAATAGTCTTGGGTAAAAAGTAAACGAGGACCGTCTTTTCTAGAAAGCAATATGGCAACAATTATTAAGATCCATAAAAGAACTCTGACCTTTTGGCGCAGTAATCCTACCCCAGGGAATTTATCCTAAAGAAATGATCCAGCCAAAGAAACCAATCTCCCCGTAACCTGAATATAAAGTAGAGCAAGTGGGTCAGGCAGAGTGGGTGGGCTGTTCTCCTTTATTTCTGTGAACTCATTCACTTTTACAGCTTTTTCTTTAATCCCTTAAATAAGTAAAAGAAGTGACTGCTGCTTTTACTGCTCCAGGGCCAGCTGTTATTGATTGCGCGTTTCCTCCCTGCTGGGCTTGGGGCCAAGCAGCTCATGGGCAGTCCCTCATTAGCTCTTCACCTCCTTGTGGCCACCTTGAAGGTAACCTTGACATTAAAGGAGCTCTCTGATGCTAGGCAGGTGAGCTAGAGCAACATCTTCAACTGTGAAGGAACAGAGAGTCACCAGGCCCCGGCCAGGAATTAGATGCTGCTCTCAGGGGATCCTTGGCCCTTGGGGAGGTCCTGGAGCTGGCCAAAGACCCAGCCTTGACTCCAGCGCTTTGTATGGACTAGTGGTATCGGACAAGCCCCTCCTGTGAACCGATGCCCCTGGCTTAGGGTTTTGTGGCGGCAGAATCGGTGAACATGCCCAACAGGGCTCTCAGGGCAGCAAGAACTCTCTGGCTGAGTTCTAGATAAGCACCTTCCTGATTTTGCGCAGCAGGGAAGGCCCGAGAGAGACTTTCTTGAGCATTCTGTATCAGCTGGAGCTCAGAGTGTGCCGGACGGGGCATCTTTAGGTTGGAGAATCAACAGAGGTCTCCATTCACCCTGGGCAGCACCCTCTATTTTTCTCCAGTGTTCTGATCTCCCAGCCTTCTTGAAGGCAACTGGTCACCTCCCTCAGACAACCCAGCCTCTGCTGTGGAGCCCCCTTCTTTCCCCTGCCACCTGCCAGCAAGACTGTGGTTTGGCTTAGTGAATTCCTGAGTCTCCGCAAAAAGGGAGCTGGGCTCTAGCCTGGCTCTGGCTGCCTACTTGACATCTCTGCTTAGATTCTACCAAGAGTCTCCAACCTAAATATCCACCTCCCGCTCATAATCTTCCCCTGAACAGACTTTACCCTTGGCCTTCAGTCTCTGGGCACAGCAGTTCCATCTTTCCCCTTGCTTAGCTCAAAGGCTTGGAATCATTCTTGATGGCTCTTTCACTTGGCCTCACATCCAGCCAGAATCTGTCCCCTTGTCGACATCCCCATGCTACCTCCCCAGCCTCAGCCACTGTTCTCTCTTCTGGAGTTACTGCAGTGGCCTCCAACACGGCCTCCTGGGTTCTGCTCAACCTATTTTCAACACAATCCTAGAGTAATCCTTCCAGAGCTTAGATCTGTCCTCTGCTCAGAACTTTCCAGCGGCTTCCCAGCTCACTCAGAGCAAAAACCAGTACATGTAATGGACTCAGATGGCTCTGGATGGTCTGGCCCCTGTTTTCTGACCTCTCCTCCTGCTCTCTCTTGTATACTGTGTCCCAGCCACACTGGCCTCCTTGAACACCAGGCACGTTCTGTCTTAGAGCATTTGCACTGGCTGTTCCCTCTGCCCAGAACACCCTTTAGTATCTGTACAGCTGACCCCACCCTTCATTTAGCTCTTTGTTCCCTTGTCTCCCTCCCAGGGAGGTCTCTCATTAATACTGCAATCCATACCCCCAGCTGTCCTGATTCCCCCCCCACCCCACTTACTAGTCGGGTGTTCACAGAAATGATCACCCATGACCATATCATGTAATTCACTTACTGATTATGGTTATTGCTGATAGATCCTTCCTTGCCAGAACAGAAGCTCCTGGAGGGCAGAGATCTCTGTCTCTTTCGGATACTCCTATAATTCCCACTGGTAGAACAGTGCTTGATGCATACTGGACCCTTGATAAGTTTTTGCAGAACAGATAAAAGCCCTACCTTCTGGGCTGGACCTCAGACCGCAGAGTCTGCTGCTGTCTTGGGCTTGAGAAGGTCTTGCTGGCATCGATTCATGGCTCAGAATGACATGTGACATTGTGTGTTCTGCTGTGTCCACAGAGCCCTTTGATTGGGAGAGGGGAGGTTCGACTTGCATTCTTGCCTTTCGCGGGGGGGGGGGGCGGGTGGTGATCTTCACACAGCATCTCTCACAGAACTGGGTGACCGGTGGGAGCCAGTGTGAGTTTGGCAGCAGAAAGCGGCTCCAGCGAGATCCCCTTGGGTGTCAAGGCCCAGGCCACGGAGCCACACACATCGTCTCCCTCTCCTGGCATTCTGATACAGGAATTGAGGTGGCAGGTCTGAGACAAGAGGTGGGGTGGGGAAGGCTCAGCCCCCGCGCCTGGCATGTGGTTTGCTCAACGTGCCTTTGACCTCCTGAGTCGAGTCATCCTGCAAGTGTCTCTCATTGAGACCACAAGAGGGCAGGCAGCAGGGGGACCAAGGAAGAGGGGTAACCCCCCTCACACACACCTCACCCAGACAAAGAAGCCAACTTCTCAACCTTGGGGGACCTAGCAGTGCCAGAAGATCAGTTCTCACTTCTCCCATTCCCACCCGCATGAGGCCCAGCCAGGCCTGGTACGTCCCTGGGGCTGTGAGGACTTCATCCAGGCCTGGCAGCCATGCCTGCCATTCCCATCTGCCCTGAGGTGAGCTGTGGCGCACCGGGATGGCCTGCCACCCGGCCATGGGGCGTGTGCTGGACGGAAGGCCTGTGGGCCCCAAGGCTGTTTCCCTTCCTGTATCCCTGGGTTGCTGTTAGGGTTCCTACCCAGAAACTTAGAGTTCTCCACCCCCAACGTCATTCAGAGAAACTTGCATGTAGGGTACTGGCTGTGCCCAAAGTTGGAGGCGCAGAGCTGGCCTGACACGGCACCCATCGTGGCGTGAGGAGGAGGAAGAAGAGAATGGAGGTCTGAGGACTAAGGCCCTAAATCTGCTGCTATTAGCAAAAGAAAAGGAGAAAAAGCTGGCTGTGTGGGGGCCCGCTGATCTGCTGGGAAGTTACCACGGGCCCCCTCCCCTCCTGGTCCTGATGGAGGAGACCCTGCTGCTCACACCAGGTTCCGGGTCTGTCCGTAGGCGGCACTCCCCTGCTATCTGACCTCGTGTGCAGGCAAGAGGGCCCCACCGCAGGAGCAGGTCGGCTCTGCTGAGCCGTGAGGATGGAACCCACAGCTGGGGAGTCCTGAGCCCTCCCCCTAGCTGGCTTTTAGTTTACTCGGGCTGGTCTCTGCACAGAGGCTGCTCCCAAGGCCAGGTGGGGCCCTTTGAGTAGTTCTCCCCACCCTGGTTGAGGGCAGCAGAGCGTGGGCCTGTGAGTACACACGTCTGCGCACAAACAGGCTTAGACACTTGGCCTGGGGATGCCTGGCCAGAGTACGGGAGGGCGGGACAGCCACGCCCGAGGCCCAGGGCTCACCATCAGTTTTGCCATTCCCTGAAGACCCTTGGGAACTGGCATTCCTGGGAGTCTACCCTGAGGTGTCACTCTCAGAAGCCTGGATGGCAGCTGTACCGTCTTTAGGCACCTGTGCCTTTATCCTTTAAGGGTACATGCACTGTGAGGGACCCTGGTACTGGCATAGACAACTGTGCCATCCCCTGGCAGTGAGTGGAGGGAAAGCCTGACACAAGCCCCTTCCCAACCCCTCCCCCATCCTGCTGGGGGCTTGTCAGTGTCCCCTCAGTCGTCGCTGTCCACCTTACGAGATGGTGGGGAGACCGCTCTATGCTTAGTGTCCTGGACATTTGCCTGTTTGCTCTGAGACATCCTCCCTGCCCTTCCCCTGCTCTGCTCTGTAGTGAACAGGTGTAATCCCTGCAAACTACATTTCCCAGGCTCCCTGGCAACTGGCTTCCTGTTAGGCCTGACCATTGGGTGCACTAGTGGGAAGGTGGAGGGCGGGATGAAGGGAGAGGCCAGGGTATTTCTCCAATTCTCTGCATCCCGGGCAGTGACTGTGTCTTCCCCGTGGTACTCACTACTGCCTGGCGGCCCTGGCCTTTGGACTCACCGTCTCCTCCCACCGCCCCGTCAGCAGGTGGCTTCCTGCTATTGCTCGTCTCTGGGTTGTCTCCCGATCTGCACTTGGCTTTCCGGCTCATCTGACACCATCGTCATTAGTTTCCTGTAGTAACTTTCCTCTGTTGAACTTTCTGGCTTGAGTTCTGTTTTCCTGACTGGATCCTGATAAACTTAGTTTCGTTGCTCTTTTTAAACTTGGTTCTTCAGAGAGAACAGTGCGCAAGACAGCAGAGGGAGTCTTGCCAAGCCCCGAGCCAGAAGTAGCTCTGGCAGTTAGGAGCTGTGTGACTTTGGACAAAGAAGATAACGCCTGTGAGCCTCAGTTTCCTAATCTGTAAAATGGACTTAATAACAATACACAGGAGAACATGTTGCTTTGCTATCTCCCTGGGTTCTGGGGGAGCGTGGAAGGGTCTCCAGTCTTGGGGAGAAAACAGGAACAATTTCAGCAGCAGAACCAAGGGTCCTCACCCTGACACTGTAGCTGGGGTCTGGCCAGATAAAGGCCTTGGGACTTGGCTGCTGGGGGTGGTGTGTGAGGACAGACACAGCTTGGCTCTGCTGCTGGAGTGTCCTCTATCACCAGGCAGCAGGTGTCTGGCTGGAGCACTGGGAGGAGACTGAAGTGCTCAGCTCTGAGCAGAGCTGCTTTCCTCCAAGAGGCCAGGCGCAGTTGCTCTGGGAGCTGGTGGATCATTCTCACCCCCCACCCTGTGCACCTCCTTCCTTGGCAGCCTCCAGCCCCCCCGGAGTCCTGGATTCTCCCTATGGGAATACATAACTTCAGGCAAAACGTACGACAAGTTGCAGACAGGCCTGGGGGAGGCAGCAGGTGGTCACAGCTGGACCCTCACCTGGGGCTGGCCACTGACACAGCCATTGCGTGTCCCCGTGGCGACTGATCCAGCTGACTCACTGGGGGGCCCTGGCTGAGTTCTTTTCTGGGTGCCACGTTCTTGCACTCATGCAGTGAAGGTGACAGCACCATCCTTGCAAGTCGTCAGGATGTTAGAGATGATGGATGTTGATAATGGCACTCAATATAAGTTGGTGTTACTTTCGTTGTTGCCTTCCATTGCTGATGACTTCCATTGCTGGTACCAGGATGGCTCGAGCTAGGACCACTGGTATGTGCATGCAGATGGGTGTTGTCAGGGAATGAGAGAGGGGTCTAGAAGTAGAAGCTTGAGTGAAGCAGTCTCCTCCTGGGCATAGCACTGAACCCCAGAGACCCAGCTGGAGCCTTTGGCCCAGGCCTTGGAGGGCAGAAGGAGGGCAGAAGGAGGGCAGAAGCCACCTTTGGGGCTTTTTACCTGGATAAGGTGGTAATCAGAGGAATCTCCAGCTTCCTTTTTTCAAAATCCTCACCTCCCAGTGCTCCCAGCCCCTCCACTGTTATCTGGACTCTGTGGTGAGAGATGCTAGCCCTGCTGTCCTGAGGGCTCATCAGTCAGCCATGTCCCCAGCCCTCTAGAAGCTCAGGGAGCTAGCCTAAGGCCTTACACCGTTCCACCCCTCAGCCCTGCTGGCCAGGCCAAAACTCTCTAGAAGGAGGAAGGAGAAAAGCAGACCCCCGGAGCGTTCCTTGTAGGTCTGGGCTGGTCCCCCAGGTGATGTTACCACAGCCTGGCACAGCTTGCCTCCACTGCCTGCAGCTACCTGATCCCCCCAGGCTGCTCTCGGCAACCTCACTCCCCTCTTTTCTGGCTGCGCATGCTCAGCCTTTCGTTCTCCCCCAGGTTATCATAGCCCCTTTCCTAGCCTCCCTCTCCCCTCCTGTTGGGTCCTCCAGTCTACCTTCCACTCAGTAATTAGAGCGATCTTTCTCTGAGGCCAGTCTGGTGATACCAGTCAGCTTCCGACCCTTCAATGGTTACTCTTGGAATGAAATCTACTCTTCATTTTGCCATTCAGGGCCCTTTCTGGTTCAGTGTCCATGCAGTCATTCCCACTGGCTTCTTTTATGTACTCTCCTGCCCTCCAGCCAAACAGGGTTATTTTCTGTTCCCACGCAGATGGCAATACTTTCCCACATTGCTTTTGTTCACAGACGTCCATCCCATGGAGCACCACCTCTCTCTTCTCTGATCAGAACCGACTTGTCCTTAACCCAGCAAAATGGTACCTTAAACCCAGTGTTTATTGTACGGAAGTCCGATCTCCCTCCCCTTCCACCTTGTCCCGCCTTGCTCTCAGACCGTCTACCTGGTAATGCAACTATGTATGAATATGCCTTATCTCCCCTGTGGGACAGGAAAAGAACCTTGAAGGCAGAGAGAGCGTGGCCGATTGGCTTCCAAACCCCGAGCACAGGTCTGGATCAGAGGTGGCCAAGTAGCACCCGTTGACTATGTATAGTCAACCACAATATTTGTGGTTCTGGCTCTGGCACACGCACCTCTACTCAGATAGAAACCAGGTAGACAGTCAGGTCTCTGCTACGGTAATTCTGCGTAACAAGACTTCCAAATCTCAAGGGCTTGTAACATCTATTTTTCCTGCTCACAGGTCTGTGGGTTGGCTGAGTGGCTCTGCTTCAGGCTGCAGGTTTAAGGGTGGCCTGAGCTCCCATGGGATTGGTCGGGCCAGGCTCCAGGCTCGTTTCACGTGCCCACAGCCAGGGACCTAAGCCGAAGGGGCAGCGGCCATCTGGGACAAACTCTTCTCATGGCAAACTAGCAAGAATGTGAGTGGGCTAGCCAAACAGCAAGGCCATTTGAAGCCACTGCTCACGTCACATCTGCTCATTTGCACTGGCCAAAGCAAGTGTCCCAGCCAAGCCTCATGTCAGTTGGACAGGGAAGCACACCTACCTGCCCTAGTAGGAAGGGCCGCAAAATCACAGGACAAAGCATGGCTCTGTTGTGGGGAAGGGGAAAAAAACTGGGAACATACTCCAGCCCAAACTCCCAGAATAAAGGTCACGCACATTGGCGTCCATGGTTCTGTTCTGCTCACAGCCATGCAGACTAGTCCCTGTCCTCTGATGAAATACATGACCATGTGCCGGTGTCTTAACCTCTCTGTGCACCTGCTTTTTTTTTCAGCAGCAAAATGGGGATAATAATACTTGTCTTAGAGGGCTCTGTGAAGTTTAATAGACTTGATACATGTTAAACACTTAAATAGTTCTCCATAAAAGTGCTCAGTAAAAGTAAGCTGCCTCTATTATTACTGCTGCTACTACGATACAGCCAAGCATCCAATTTCACCCCTACTCCCCCTGTGCCTCCCATCCACGGCCACACCTGTGCAGAGGTGTGCCCATGTGTGTGCACAGGCAAGCGTGTCCATATGCAAGGAGTGGCCAACTGACAACCCACTGACCGCATCTGCCTGCACACGTGTTTTTGATTGGCCTATATAATATTTCAAAACATAAAAATAAAAAATGTGTTGAGTTATCTTCACAGATGGTAAACACAGTTATGGAGTAGCTCACCTCTCCCAGGTGGAGGCATGAAGAACCTAGCACTTAGGGGTTGGATGCAGCCAGGGAGGCAGTGAGAGAACGTGTCCCCAGAGCAGGGAGGGGTGAGGGCGGCAGCGGCTGCAGGAGGACCCCAAAGCCTTGTGAATTGGACTTAGCACTAAGGAGGGCATGGGGGAACTTTGAAGCAGTTTGGGAAGTGGCAGAGGCATGGGCAGGATTACAGGGATTGAGAAGCTGGGTGATAGTAGGTGAACAAGTGGAGAAGCGAGTGTAGCCAATTCTCCCAAGATTGGCTGGAAAGGGAGAAGAGGAAGAAGAGTTGGCAAGGGGGGGTGGGCATGGGAATTGGGTTAAAAATAGTTTTCTTAAAATGGGAGAGGCTCCAGCACATGCAAATACTGATGGAAAAGGTCCAATCGAGACAGAAGTCTGGGACACAGGGAAGAGAAGGTAATGACCGCTGGAGGGGGTGGGCGGGGAGGAAGCCAAGTGCAAGTGCGGTGTCGGCCTTAGAAAGGAGAAAGCACATCTGCCCCACTGAGACCAGAGAAGGGGTTGCCCAGCTAGTTCATGGCCAAGATGGAGCTGGGCCTCAGGCTGCCTGTTTTGGTCATTGGTTCACTGATCATTCAACAGGTATTCATCGAGCATCTACTCCTTACCAGCTACAATTCTAGCAAGAAACCAAACAGACAAAGATCACTGCCTATATTCTAGTCATGAGAGAGAGATAATAAAGCAAAATGAATGAGAAAGTTGTAGAGATCATTAGAAGGTGAGACGTGTTGCGAATAAAAATAAAGAGGAATGGAGAACGCTCAGGGTATGTTTGCAGTTAAAATAGGATGACAGGGTAGGCCTCATGGAGAAGGTGCCATCTGACCAAAGACTTGAAGCAGTAAGTGAGCAAGCCTTGCAGGAAGCTGTCCAGGGACAGCATCTCCTGGGAAGAGGCAAGATCGGTGCAAGGGGCCAAGATGGGGGGACATGGTCAGAGCAGAGACAGTGGGGCAGTAGTGGGAGGTGAGGTCACAGGGTCCACTGGAGGGTATTGAACAGGGGAGCATGATCTTATATTTAACAGTGAGTTGGGTGGCTGTTTTAAGAAAACTGAAGGGGGTGCATGATGAGAGGGAAAGTGGGGAGACCTGCAGAGGCTGTTTCTATAATCCAGGCAAGAGATAATGGTGGCTAGGGCCAGGGTGGTAGCAGAGGAGGTGGTGATGGATGACTGGATTCCTGACATATTTTGAAGGTAGAGCCAACCGGATTCACTGATAGCTTGAGTGAAGAATGAAAGAACAAGAGACGTCAAGGATGCCACGAAAACATTTGACTTGAGCAGCTGGAAGGCCAAGGTTGCCATCTACCGAGATGGGGAGGGCTGTGGGGGAAAGCAGGACTGGGGAGCAGTGGGGGTGAAGAACTCCACTTGGACATGAGCTTGATGTGTCTGCTAGACATCCACTTGGAGGTGCCAAGTAAGCAGTGGGATATATAAGTCTAGATTCAGGGGAAATGACTAGGCTGGAAATATAAATGGAGGTATGAGTCATTGTTATCTGGGGTTATTTGAACCCAGGAGACCAGATGAGATTATCACTGGCATGAGTGTAGGTAAAAGAAGAGATTCAAAAACAGCCCTGGAGCCTTCCAGTATCCCCCAGGTCAGGGGGAAAAGGTGGAACTAGCACAGAAACAAGGAGAGAAGGAGACAGCCAGTGAGGGGAAGGGAACGAGGCTGTGCTATCCTGAAAGCTGAGAGGAGAGCTGCTTCTAGAAGGAGGGAATGATTTGCTGCGTCAAATGCTGCTGATACGTCAAGACAAGAATTAAGAAGTTGCCACTGGGATCAGCAGCATGTTGGACACTGTGATTTTGACAATAGCAGTCCAGAGGCTGGTGGGCCTGAGGTGGGCCCTTCAAACATTTCAGGACCCTCCTGTGGGATTAAGCGAGATAGATATGTGCATTCATGCCCTATACACAAAGGTGTGCTCTAAATGCCGGGGCACCTGCTGGGCTAAGTGGTGGGAATCCCACGATGGTACAGAGGACAAGAAGGTCAGTCTTGGAGTGTCCAAGTAGACGTAAGTCCTGCTGCCCTGCCTACCCCCTGCCCCCAGCAGGGTTCCCAAGCTTCTGGACGGGGGAGCAGGTACCCTGCAGGGCCTGTTTATTCACGCCATCTCTCTAGACCCTCTTCTCCTCCCAGCAGATGAGCCAACCTCCCCCAAGAAGCCCAAGAGTGTTCTGGAGCCAGAGCCCAGTGATGTGGAAGGTGGAGCCATCTCTCTCCTGCCTTCTGAGTGGACCTCAGTGAGGATCAGCCCTGGGGAGGACGTAGTTGGACAAGACATGATGGCTGTGTGTGTGCTGGTCAACAGTGATGACAGCAGGTATGCTCAGGCTGCTGCAGGCTGGGGACAGAAGAGGGACTGGACAAGGAGGACAGCATTTAGAGGCTGGCCTTCTCTCCATTCACTGGCAGTGTGGCCTCTCTATACCTCTATGTGCTCATCCCTAAAATGGGGACAATTATAACACCTGTCTCATGGACAGTTGTAAGAATCTAACAATTAATATATGGAAAGTGTATGGAATAATGCCTGGCACATCATAAGCACTGTTAAGTGTTAGCAGTTGCTATTTTCTCAGAGAAGGGACAGGCTCTGGCCCCACTGTCTTCTCTCCAAAAGGCAATTGTCATGATGGCTGCATCACGGGGTGCCGAGTGGGTGTCACCGTCACAGTAAAATGTAAGATGGCAATGCATGGTGATGGGGAGGCTAGGCTGGGGACTGGAAGAGGCATGAGAAGTGAATCTCTGCTGCCCTAGAGGCGTATTTCTCAGAATGCCATCCTTCCCACCAATACCAGAACCACGCAGAGTGGTCGTTAGGAGTGCAGACTCCAGGCCTCCCCGGGATGCTGAATTCATTCAGGAGGTCAACCAGCAATATGTACTGATTGTTCATTATGTTCTAGACTCTGAGGGCATAGCAGTCACCAACATAAGACAAAGGCCTTGCTCTCACAGGGCTTTCTTTCAAATTGGGTAGACAGCCAGCAAACAAGCAAATAGTTAACAGGAAAAATATCTCATATGTTCCTGCTAGAAGGATAAAATAAGAATGTATGACAGAAAGTGACTTGTCAGCTACTTTAGAATAGGTGGCCAGAAAAGGTCTCTTCTATCAGTTATCTATTCTCACAATCATGCTGAATAACGAAACACTCCAAAGGTTGGGGCGTCAAACAACCACTGTTTATTACACTTAGGATTTTGTAAGCTAGCAGGCTCAGCCCTGCAGTTCTTCTGGTCTCAGTGAGCTCCCTTGTGAATTTGGGCCAGCAGGGTCCCACTTGCTTCTGGAGCATGGCTAACTGTCGGCTGGGGTTCCAGGGGACTGTTGGCCATGGGTCTTTCCTCCTCCAACAGGCAGCCCAAGCTTATTCACATTGTCCCATGAGAAAGCAGAATGTGCAAAGTCTCTTGAGGTCTTGGCTACCCCTATCACATTAAAATGGCCACAGCAAGTCACAAGGCCAGCCAGGATTCAAGGGGTAGGGAAATTGGCTCCACCATTATGGGAGGAGCTACAAAGGTCCATTGAAAAAGGGTGTGGATCCAGGAGGGGGATGATTGCAACTGTTTTTTGCCAACAATCTACCACAGCCTCCATGAGGAGGTGACATTCAAGCTGAGAATTGTTGACAAGAAGGGACCACCATGTGAAGACTGAGAGAAGTGGCATCCAAGCAGTGGGACGCTAGCACATAGACCTCTGGGTGAGTGTGGCCCAGTGTCTTCTGATGTGGCTGGCATACAATGAGGGGAAGGAGAGTACGATACCCGAAAGTAAGGCAGGAGTAAGGTTTAGTAAGACAGGGCACGGAGTTCAAATTTTATTCTAGGTCTAATTGAAAGCCATTAGGTAACTCTTAAGTCAGAAAGAGACATCTTATTTCCAATATCCAAAGATCAGCAGGCCTTGGTATGGAAAATGCATGGAGCAGAGATAGGTAGGAGCAGATGTAGGGAGGCCAGGTGGGAGCCTGTGGCTCCAGTAGGAGATGAGAAACTTGGGCCACAGTCAGGAGCAGAGGAGAAGATATGCTGATGGACTGAATGTGAGGGTAAGAGAGAGTTGAAGGGTGGCTCCCAGACTTTGATCTGAGGGACTGGATGAAAGGTGCCATTGTTTCTAGAGTAGCCTTGAGGAGGAGAAGATATCAGGGAAGATGCAGGTTTGTGGAGAAAAGAGTTCTGTTTTGGACCTGGTCGGGGAGTGGGGGGGTTGAGATGTCTATCAGAAGTCTTCATGCAGATATCAAGCAAGCAGGAGAACAGAGAAGTGTCTGGGAGGCAGGGCTGAAGACCATGATTTCGGGGCCAGTGGCATATGGAGCCTATGAAACCAAGGATGCCGATGAGTTACCTGTGGAGTAAGAATATCTTCTCACAGATAAAGAATTGCTGAGCCTGGAGGAGAGCCCCAGGACATTTGAACAATCACTGGGCAAGCAGAGAAGGGGCTGGCAAAACCCACAGGAAGGAGAGAAACTAACGGAGGCTGCGTTGTGGAAGCTGAGAGGAGAAAGGAGAAGTTTCGAGAAGGAGGGGGTGGCTCACTGTTTCGGACGAGAATGGAGAATTGACCTCTGGATTTTCCAACAAGAGGATCAGAAACCTGATTGGAGTAGATGTGGGAGGGATGTGAGGAGAGAAAATGGATACTGCAGTGTAGATAACTATTCATGAGGTCTGGTGTCTTCTGACTCTTGAAAGGAAGATACATTTTAGTAAGTCCCACAGGTGATTGTGACACATGTCTGCATGAGAGCCACTGCCTTGGAGTGCCCTTGGTGATCACTGAGGTGAGAAGGAAGGTCCTGCCCCAGTTCTCACAGCCTTCTGGGCCTCAATTAGACTGGACCATGTCCATCGTAAGAGGCAGAAACCCAACTCAGCCCAGCCTAATTAACAAAGCAAATACTTCGGTTCCTTTAACTGGGAAGTCCAAAGGTAGTTCTCTCTCCAGGCAAGGTTGGAACCAGAAACTCAAACAACCACTCTCCACTGCTGCCCCTCTTACAGCGGATTTACAACCATCCCCAGAGAGGCTGTATCCGCATGTGGAACTCTCAGCTGCTGAGGGCCTCAGCCCACATCCATCCGTCCATGCCCATGTTCCAAGATCTCAAGGTAGACCTCCAATGGGTACGGTTCACTTTGCATTGCACCTCTGGGACTAATCTGTGAAGAGCACTGAGCTGCCATGACCGGCATGCTTGGGCACCAGGATGGTTGGAGAGTCCACCAGGGCACACAGATGGAGAAGGAGCAGCGCCCCAAGGGACACACACAGGCTGGACTTATATACATAAATACAAGTGGTCATTAAATTCACAGCCCTACAGGTTTGTGCCTCCCCCAAGCCCCAGGCGGGGGCGGGGATGGGGGGTAGGGACTGTGTTTTTGCTATCCCTGCTGCCTAAGGATACCCTGCTTCTACTTTTCTGCCTCTTGAATTCCTGCCAGTCATTCAAGACCCAGAAAAATACTCTCCCTCCAACCCACTAGTCCTCTCTTTCCCCCATCAATTCCCACAGGACACAAGCAGCATTGAAATGCCTGAAGGTTTAGGCTCAGGTCCTAAATGATAAGCTCATCTTACCCCGGAGAACCAAGGAATCCTGCTCAAGGATCCTGAACGTAGGAAGACCCACCTTCGTGCAAGCACATCGGCATATATTTGCTGGGCTTCGTCCTGCTTGGGTCCGTGCTTATATTTGTTGGCTAGGGCCCCAGAAAGTACCACAGCCAGGGCGGCTTAAACAACAGAGATGTACTCTCTCGTAGTTCTGGACGCCAGAGATCCAAGATCAATGCGTTGGCAGGCTTGTTGGTTCCTTCTGAGAGCCGTGAGGGGGAATGGTCTGTTCCAGGGCCCTCTCCTCAGTTTGAGGACGGCTGGCTTCATGTGCACATGGTGTTTCCCATCTATGCCTGTGTCCAAATCTCTTCTTGAAGGACATCAGTCATAGTGGATGAGGGTCCACCCTAATGACCTCATTTGAACTCAATTGCCTCTTTATAGACCCTATATCTACATGCAGTCACATTCTGAGGCATGAGGGGGTTAGGACTTCATATGAAGGTGGGACGGGGGGCGATAACCACGCCTGAGGTAACTACACCACTGTCTTCCCCCAGAGCCCCGTGGTCTGTTGGCCGCACTGATGGGCAGGACATGCAGTGGGCCTGGGGGGTGAACTATTGGGCCCTCCGCTTACCCACTGTCTCCCCTTGTTCCTCCAGCTCTGAGGCAGAGCCAGACTGCAGTGGCAGCGAGGCCTCCAGTGCAGAGCCCCGTGAGGAAAGGCCCCGGCGGCCAGAGCCCCCACCCCTACCGCAGCCCCTCACCAGGCACAGCTCCCTGAGGGAGGCCCCGACCAGAGAAGTCTCTCCACACCGCCCTGAGGAGCCCCAAGCTGTTCAAGGTGAGCAGACAGCCCGCCTGGGTGGGAGCCAGGCTTGCTTGATCCTGGGGCACAGGGAGGGAGCGGAGACCCCCCCCCCCCGGCCTCTGTTTCCTCACGGAGAATGAGGGACCAGTAGGCCCAGCCCTCAGGCTCAGAGGCAGTGAGGCCAGGGTATATGTGGGGGTGAGGGGACTGGACCCAGGCCCAGCCTCTTGCTCCATAAGAAGCTTTGGAATCTCAAGTGGGGTGTATGGCAGAGGGGCCTGACTGACTGGCTGCGGTGTGTCCCGGGCTGGCAGAGATAAGGGGGGCCCCGGCACCCTCTCGCCTGGAGCAGTTTCCTCTTTGATATCTCTTTAGGGCGTTCCATAGCCCCACTAGAGAAAGATGTGGCTCAGTGCATGGACCACAGCCATCTGGGTGGCAACAGCTTCCCTGGGGCCCCCTGGGGACAGCACAGGGCCATCAGCCGTGCTTGGGACACGTGGCATGCACTAAAACTTGACCTGCACAGGAATAAATACACTCTCACTAAGTACCTGTTTGGTTTTCCCAAACATGGATGGCCCCATGGCATTCTCAGGACGACCCCGCTGGGGTCAGTAAGCTCACCATTTTACCTGTGAGCAAACACACTGTGTTTTCCCTAGGTCTCACGGCTGGTAATCGGTGTGGCTCCGTGCTGGGGCCCTCCGCACCCTAAAAAGTCGTTGCCTTTAGCAGCCCAGCTTGTGTTAATAAAGGTGGCCTTGAATTGAATGTTTTGATTCAGTCAACAGTAACTTGTGACCTTGGGGCTGGGAAGAAGCAGGCTCACAGAAGCTTCCCACCTGAGGCACCAACAGCTTCACTGCCCTGGGAGAGCGGGTACTCAGCTTGTCCTGCACACCCCTCTGGTGGCCGAGAGCAGAACTTCCGCCTGGACCGAGAAACAATCTCCCAAGGCTTGGTTTCATAGGAAAACCCGAGCTGTGGCCAGCCTCCTGGAAGTTCTGGATTTACCCTCCCCTGTGAGCCTTTTTAAAAAAGGGCACATTGGGGCGCCTGGGTGGCTCAGTGGGTTAAGTGTCCAACTTCAGCTCAGGTCGTGATCTCTCAGTTTGTGAGTTCAAGCCCTGCGTCCGACTCCGGGCTGACAGCTCAGAACCTGGAGCCTACTTCAGATTCTGTGTCTCCTTCTCTCTCTCTGCCCCTCCCCCACTTATGCTCGGTCTCTCTCTCTCTCTCTCTCTCTCTCTCTCTCTCTCTCTCTCTCTCCC
Source organism: Puma concolor (assembly GCF_028749965.1). Lineage (NCBI taxonomy): Eukaryota > Metazoa > Chordata > Mammalia > Carnivora > Felidae > Puma > Puma concolor. The sequence continues at coordinate 47,222,697 of NC_141676.1, read as the reverse complement.
TCTCTCTCCCCCCCCAAAATAAACATTAAAAAAAACTTTTAAGTTTTTAAAAGTTTTTTTTAAATAAAATAAGACAAATTGTCATCAGGACGTATTTGTTAAAAACCACTGTGGTGCCGTCCAAAAGGCTAAGCATATGCAGGGGACAGAGTGCTAGCTGTGCTGTGCCCAGCTGACTGCAGACTGCCTCTGTCTGGTTATGTGTGGCCTCTGTCTCCTCTCCCTGGGCTCCGGCCTCCTCCTTTATAGACATGAAGCCTGCCTGCCTTTCATCCCCTCCCTCCATTTTCTCCTCTCTCCTCAGTTGCCAGGGGATTTTAGGCAAGTTATAAAAAAGACATAATACAAAATTACATGTCACTCTCTATAAAAGATAAATCCCCAAGGTCAAGGTTAACAAAACCAGTTTAGGAGTTAGAGACTCCAGCGAGGCAGGCTGTAGTCCTAAACGGTTGCTCTAGTGGGATCATGAATTTGATTCTGAGTTTTCTGGCAGCCAGAGTTTGAAAGGAAACACAATTATTATTCATAATAATATTCATAATTCAAAACAATGTATTGGCTTGTAGCACGTTTCAGATCTGGTACCACTTTTCCTAATGCTTCACTCTGTAGAAATTGTCCAGCTCATGTTATTTTTTTTTTTTTCAACGTTTATTTATTTTTGGGACAGAGAGAGACAGAGCATGAACGGGGGAGGGGCAGAGAGAGAGGGAGACACAGAATCGGAAACAGGCTCCAGGCTCTGAGCCGTCAGCCCAGAGCCTGATGCGGGGCTCAAACCCACAGACCACGAGATCGTGACCTGGCTGAAGTCGGACGCTTAACCGACTGCGCCACCCAGGCGCCCCCAGCTCATGTTAAATAGATGGCATCGAGGGATTCAGGAGTCCCTGTCTTGAGCGAGGCTGTCTCGTGCAACAGCCCTGGCTGGCAGGTGAGGGCATGGTGGCAAAACATGGCTCAGCAGGAACACTTCTTCCAAGGGGACAGGGCTGCATCAAGTCAACAAGGCAGTGTGGCCAACGCATTTTGTTTCTGACAGTCTAGTTTGATTCCAGAATGAAATACAGAGTAGACAGAGAAGTGGATAGACGGCATGACGTCCAGGCAATCTTTTATTGATTTCGCCTCCATGCATCATGTTTTTGATCGTTGCTAGGCAGACCACATTGTAAGGTTAAGGTCTCTGGTACCATCGAAGTGTGGTGTTTTGTGTTGCTAGTTATGGTGAGTCTGTTATTTTGCGAGATAATGTAGGGTTGTTATGTTGTGCATGTTAATGGAGCTTCATGAATCACAATGTTCCCTTGGATAAATGGCTCAGAGCTGAGCTGAGGGAATGCCAAACAAAGCCGAGATACTGCTTTAAGAAGACTCCTGGTTTGCACACCTATGCCCATCCGGCGTTATTTACAATTGCCAAAGGGGGAAATGCCCCCAAATTCAACAACAGGTGACCAGATAAACAAAGTGTGTGATATTCATATAATGGAATGTTACTCAGTGTTAAAAAGGAATGAAATTCTGACACGCTGCCACATGGATGAACCTAAGCCAGACTCAAAAGGACAAACATTGTATGATTCCACTTCTACGAGGTCCCTAGAATAGCCGGATTCATAGAGAGAGAAAGCAGAATGGTGATGACTGAAGGGGGTGGGGCGGATAGGAGTGTGGGGAGTGACAGCTTAATGAGTGTCAGTTTGGGATGTAGAAAAAGTTCTGGAAATGGATGGTGACGATGGTTACACACTGTGAATGTCCCTAAGGCCCCTGAGCTGTAGACTTTAAAATGGTTAAAGTGGTAACTTTATGTTACATATATTTTACCACAATTTAGAGGAAGACTTCTGGGACTACCTTGGCTCATCAAGGAACCTATTGTATCTTCAAAGTTCTTCAGCATAGAGCCTGACCAAGATGATGGCCTGATATAGAATTTAAGCCTGGGTGGCTCAGTCGGTTAAGCATCTGACTTCAGCTCAGGTCATGATCTTGCGGTTTGTGAGTTCGAGTGCCGCGTCGGGCTCTGTGCTGATAGCTCAGAGCCTGGAGCCTGCTTCAGATTCTGTGCGTGTGTGTGTCTCTCTCTGCCCCTCCCTGTTCATGTTCTGCCTCTCTCTCTCAAAAATAAATAATAAAACATTAAAAAAAAATGTAAGCCCTGTGTTATCGAGGTTCAGTGGAAAATGTGCAGTAACGTTCCCCTAAGACACCTAGTTCAGTGGTTCTTAAAAATCTTGTTTGAAAGGCAGATACCTAGGTCACCACCTTCAAGAGATTCAGATTCAGTGGATCTCAGTGAATCAAGAGATTCAGATTCAGTGGAGTAGAGCCAAGTGTCTGCATTTTGTGTAAGTGCCCCAGCTGCTCCCATGCAGGAGGGCCACGACCTACACGTTGGGGAATCACAGAGGAGCAGCTCGAGAGAGCCTGTCTGCATAAGTGTGTTGTAAAATGCACACCTAGACAATTAAATGAATCAATCAAGTGTATTAGGTTTTGGGCATGAGCTAATTGGAACTGGGGGTGGGGGGGGCAGACTGCCCCAAATTATTCTGGCTTAGAAAAGTTGGTATTTATCCATTTTTTTCTGACAATAATTTGACGACAGGATGGCCCAGCGACCTATGGAAGATACTACCCGTTTGTAACAATAAAATGATATCATTCACACCATATGACAAAATACTTACCCTTATTCCTTTTGTAGCAACTCAGGCACTAAGATCTCCAAAAGTGCTCCCTTAAAATAAATATAAATAAAATATAAACTGGGGGCGCCTGGGTGGCTCAGTTGGTTAAGCGTCTGACTCTGCCTCTGGTCATGATCTCACCGTTTGTGAGTTCGAGCCCCGAATCAGCCTCTGCTGTCAGTGAAGAGCCTGCTTCCGATCCTGTCTCCCTCTCTGTCTGCCTCTCTCTCTCCCTCTCTCCCTCCCTCTCAAAAATAAAATAAAACATTAAAAAAATAATAAAAAATAAAATATAAGCTGAAAAGAAGGGAACCAGGCTTGCTTTGTGCTGCTCAAAACAACTGGATCAAACCATTGCCACCTGCCCTGCTGTTCCTGCTGTGGCAAAATAGGTGTGCATGTGGTAGAGAAACCAGAGCTGCTCTCACCAAAGCCTGGAAGCTGCAGAAAGTTCTACCTCTTCTCCCCCTTCCCTCCCAGAGCCTCCCAAACCCTTTGGGAGTGTGTGCACGTGCGTCCTGTAAACACCAGGGATGGAAAAATCGCTTGTGAATTGTAGCTACTTCTAGTAAGTTCCATTCCACAAAGAGAAAAGCCGAGGAGAAGCAACAAGAGCTTTAAGCAGTCTTCTGCGTTTCTTGAGAAATTTCGCCACTCGGTGACTGAAAGGACAGCGCAGGTCAGCGGGACGTGGCTGCCCTGGAGTCCTGCTCGCCCCTGATACGCACTGTCCGGCCTGGCCAACCCCGACCTGCGCCTGCGGGGGGAGCGGGCCAGATCCGTAGGATGTGAGATGCGGAGGCCGCTCGCTGCACCTGTCCACACGGCAGGGCTTGATATGACAGCAGGCCTGTGGGACAGGGAAGCTACCGGAGAGAACGGGCTCAAATTGTCTCCAGGTGGAGTCAGGGAAGGAGGGGAGCCAGGGGTCTAAGGAGCTGGAGGATCTCGTCCCCAGGAAAAGAAGCCCCGGAAGTGGCTGCCGCCAGCACCTCGCAGCCCGGCTGACGAGCACCGACACCCAGCTCTGAGCCCTGGCAGGACGTGGGACTTAGGCCTTCCTCCCGAGATGGGGGCAGGGCGGAGGGAGACAGAGAGCTGGGCTTTGGCTCCAAACCTTCCCTATGCCATTCTCCCACACGTACATCACTCTCGGAGCGTCCTTTCCTTCCGTGCCACCCAGTCCCACCAGGGTGTGCATTCGGGTGTACGTGTGGCACCCCATTCTACGTCTCCAGTATGAAGGTCCCACCACAGGGACCCGGAGCCTGAGGCCAAATCTGAGGGCCCAGTGTAGGAAGGGGGTACATCTGCATTTCTCACACCCTAAATGGCCAAGACCATGGGATGTCTTGGGATGTTCGTATTGCTCAGCTAATTCTCAAGACCCAGCTGGGTGGAGGGTCTCGAGTACACAGTCCACAGAATCCTGGTTCCCAAAGGGTCTGGAAGGCTCTGGAAGGGAAGGGGGAGAGGAGGTAGAACACTCCGCAGCTTCCAGGCAGGCTTCAATGAGCACAACTCCGGTTTCTTTACTACATAAATGGGACATTGATGTGAGACTCCAGCTTTGAAGAACTGCTCTGTTAACAAGCAAGCGTGTGCGCAAATGCATGTATGTACACGGGCATGCATGTGTGCACACAAACAGGTACACACGTATGTTAATTGCGGGTGACTTAGAATGATGGCTCATAATCTGAGGCATTTTCTGAATGATGGCAGTACCTGTCGCATAGCAGGGTCTCAATACATATTCGATGAATGACTGAATGAAAAGCTGGAGGTGTGCGTCGTAGGGACGGGGAGATATGGTCTGAGAAAGGTAGGTTATAATTATTGGTCTACAAAATGTGCCACAAGAGAAAAACCCTGTGGTTACTCTGCGAGTTTAACAGTCTCTCCCTCCCTCCCCATCTCCCCTGCCCCTTTCTTTTTTCCACCACAGCTCTGCTCCGGGCCAATAGCTTCCAGTCTGTAACTCCCAACAAATACCAGAGCTGCAGAAGAAAATTCCAGTCCAGTGAGTCATGAGCTCTCTGGGAGTGGGTGGGGAGGGACAGGGGCAGTGTCCTCTGGTTCATTCTCAGGGGCAGCTGTTCTCATTCCATGCGTGTCCTCTCTGACCTGGGCTCCTGGATGCGAGCAGCAAGGAAAGAAATAGTAGTTTGGCTTTGTTTCCACTGCTGACTCGGGGAAGCATTTTCCAAGGATTTGGGACCTTCCCTGCCTCTTCAGCTCCTCAGTCTGGAATCATGGAGCCTTACAGCTCTACGGTTGCACCTGGAAGGGGTCTTAGCAATCACTGGCTCCAAGATTTTTGAAACACGAGTGGGGAAACTGAGGCCCAGAGCCTCTATGTGTTTTCATTCCAGGCACTGGAGTTCGACTGGGGGCATCAGCCGAATGATCTCATGCAGTCATGGGCAAAGCAGTGAAGGAAGCCACACCCACACCCACTCACATACCCGCCCGCCCAGGCACACACACCTGCTGCTTCATCTGAGCAGGCTTTGACCCCAGCGTCCCAGAGAAGAGCAGGGCTGGGTGAGGGCCAAGGGCTGCCGCGGATGCATTAGACTCCCACGAGGGGGCGCACTAACCACACGCACGGTTGCACAGCATCCTGGGGCTGGCCACATTCTCTGTGCTGCTCTGCAGCCCTTAAGGAGCAGGCATGCATTCCCTCCCCGGTCCTGAGAGAGGGACAGGGACTCTCAGTCCATTTCCAAGTCCACCTTTGGGCTCCCCCTGCTCCCACACTCCCTCCTGGGCCTTGCTCTGGAAGAGGTGGACCCAGGAAAGCCTTGGGTTAGACAGGGGTTTCTAAAAAGAACCATTGTTGAAGTTGGAACAGAGCACTAGTTAGTTGGCTCCTTCCTTGTGAGTCAGTCCTGACTCCTGGCCCATGAGTCATTCTCCCAGCAGCCCTCAGACTCGAGCCCCCCCCCCCCCACCTTCCTTGGGTCAGGCTGGGATAATGGGTGCCTCTGGAGCTGGACCACAGCTGCACACCTGCAGGCCATTTCACCTGGGGGCACCCTGAAATGGCTCTTGAATCATCTTGCAGTCCCAGGCAGTGAGGGCCACGAGAATAGGGAATGGTTACTGAAGGCCTGGGTCACTTCATTTCCTCAGCCTCCTAGCCCCTCCCCAAATCACAAGAATTCTGCTTCCACCGGTGGGTCCATTTGGGTAGGTGCCATCCAGTGCTTCCAGCTGACTTTAAGGAGTGCCACGAGCACAAGGGGCTCTGCCCTGCTTTTAAGAAGTTCTTGGTCTGGGCTGTGAGCAGTGAGTCTGGGGGCCCCTCCCCCAGCAGGTTAGAGGGTGCTGGAGAAGGCATGGGAGAGAGAGGACTGCTAACCAGAAGCATGGTTTCTGGGATGCACCTGACGACCTCCATGTGTCTTTAGTTTTCCTAGGTGTTAGTTCTCGGGCCTCTGAGGGCCGGCCTTGAGTTGGGATCGTATCTGTGGGCCTGGCCCAGAGGAGGCACTCAGTCCTAGCTTGCTGAATGAAAGAGAAAATGAGTGAACAAACATATGAACCAAGGAACGAGCCTCCTGCCCCTAGAGGGCGCTCTGAGACCTCAGGAGATTTGAGCATTGCCTAAACACCAAATTCTGGGAAGCTGCACCCTGGAATCCCAGTCTTTGTAAAAATCCTCACGGCCATCTTTCTCGTCCTCTTCATTTTGCCCAAGAGGAAACCCCAGTGGGCAACACTGGTCCTGTAGTAGTGAGCAGAACCTGGGGCACCGTCTCCTCGGTCCACTCACTGCCCTGTCAAGGCTGGTTCTGGCCCCAGCCCCAGGTGGGAGGACAGAGGGAGCTGTCACCCTCCCCCAGCTGACCATAGTCACCAGAATGGCCTCTAGAATCGAAGGGAAAGGTCACTGCTGGAGGGCCCAACGAAGAGACAGCTGAGCCAGAGGAGGCTTGGAGGGCTGTAATCTGGGCCCTGGTCTGCTTATCAACCCCTTTGCATGATGGGACCAGAAGGGCCAGCAGCACCCGGGACTGAGGCCCTGGCAGAGGGCACAGCAGCCTGGCTGGACCATGCCAAGCCTTCAAGGAAAACAAGAAAGAACCCACAGAGAAGGATCTGAGGTGGTGAGTTAGGAATCCCTGGGCTTACAAGTTAGAGAACTCTTGGCCATAGTTGGGGTCCATAGCCCCCTCTGGAACAGGTCAGCGGTTCAGCAGTGACTTTATTGGGCACAACTCATGTACATGGGCAGAAGAGAAGGATTCGAGTTAATATTTAGCTCGCGTGCAGCATTTACTTGGCATCCTACACCGGGCACCACTTTTTACCCCACTTTATCCCCTCAGCCTCCCCATGAAGCAACGCTATACTTCCCGTCTTTCACATGAGGAAAGTGAGAGTCTAAGTAACTTGCTCAGTGTCAGGCAGCTGGTGTGGGTGTGAAGGAGGCGGGCTTCCAGGCTCCCCTTTTGCCATCCTCTGAGGGAACCCCAAAACCTCAGCCACCTCAGGCAGGTGAGATTTCCTGTCACCTCTCAGCTTACCTCTGGTCTTCCCCTCCCAGGTGGCAGCTTGACGGGCAGGCGTCCCTTCAAGCCCTGCCCAAGTTGTCCTGAAGCGGGTGCGTGAGGAACATGAGTGCAAAGAGGCCTCACTGGCAGGGGTGGGGGCAGGGGTTAAAGAAAGGAGAGAGGGAGCAGCCTCCGGGTCACGACCTTGCGAACCCCAAGGCTTTCCTGTCAAGTTTGGTTCCCTAGGTGTCCCTGGCACTGTGTCAGAAGGTTCCAGAGAGCTCCTCACGGGAACAAAGAGTCAGTCTGTTGAGCTGAGGGGACTTTGAGACAAGCTCAGGAGTTTGATTTGGGAGGTAGCTGAGGGAAGAGAATGAGGGGGCAAGGGAGAGGAGGAGAAGGAATTTGGCAGGAATTTGGCAAGCCGAGGACAGGAAGCAAGGCAACAACTGACTCACAGCGTTTGCCTTTTTAGGCTCGAAACATCTCATTGTGGGCCGCAACGGGGGCTGAGGGTTTGGGTGACAAGCTGGCCAGCCGCCTCCCCCGCATCGGCTCCTGGCAGCCCGGGGCCTTCTCCCAGCAGCTCCTTCCTGCCGCCCTCGGATCTGTTCCCCTGAGTTCTCCTCTCCCTCAGAAGCATGCTGGAGGGCTTCGCTTTGGAAGCCTGCTGAACTTGTGTGTGTAGTGACTGTCGTGTCAGAGCCCAGGACTGGGATACGCACTCTGACACACATTTGTGTACAAGGAAAGCAGGACAGAATCCTGAAGAACCCCCCCCATCCCCGCCCCGTGTAGTTCCCCCATGCAGATGGGTCTGGAAAGAACTCTTCTGGGGGTGGGGCTTGGGTTTGGCCTGGCCTGTGTGGGCTCCAGAGCAGGAGTGTCTCACCCAATGCTATGGGGAAACTGAGGCCAGGGGGTTGTATTGAGTTAGGAAGTGAGCTAACATCTGAAGGCTGGACACCTCGGAGGGAAATAGGAAGGGGTCAGCTGAGCAGCCAGAAGCAGGGAATCTGACAGGAGTGGTTGAGAGACGTTGGTCCTGGGAGGTCTCTGGGGGATAGACTCTATGTGCTGGAAGGGTTCACAGGAGAGCTGCCTGGGCTGAAGGGTCAGACACAGAGTGGACAAATATGAAAGGGAGCATGGCATTTTCTGAATCCCTCTCAGGACATATTATTGGTATGGTCCCATGTGGAAGCAAAGCCCTCGAGATTTTAGATTTAAGGTTACCAGAGGGCATATTTGTGCACACGTACACACGTGTGTGCACTCGGGAGAGGGAGAGATGGATCTTATAGGCTACAACTGTCACAATTCTGCCATTACCAGACTCATTGACTCATTGATCCTCAGGGTCCTGGCCACACTCCTTTCTCATGTTTGTCTGAGCACATACACTGCATCTCGTTTGTTCCCTGACCAACAGGAACTTGGCATGAACCCCACTCTATATGCTTCAAATGATTTGATACTCATTATAACCTCCCTCCCTAGTGTTCTCTCAAAATCTCAAACTAACCATCCTGAGAGCCCCTTGGTGCCCATGTGAGAAGGAAGAGCCCGATTCATTAGCAGTGACTACCTACCCTGTCCGTGCCCACAGCTAATGGCCAGGCATCTTGTGGGAAGAGGCCTCAGATGGTTTATTGACCAAGTGAGTTAACGCAGTCCAGATGCCAACCACAATGGCTTTGGGGGAAACTTCAGAGGTAGCCGTCCATTTCCAAGAAACGCCCTGAAGATATCTCAGGAACGTTCTCATGGGAGTGAGAAGTGCAATGGTTCTTAGACTTTTTGTCCTAGGACCTCCTCTCCCCCACAGGCTGTCATTCCTGCACCCATTCCTCCAAGGTCAAATTCTGGGCACTGGAGTCTCGGAATCAGTCTCCAGCACCTTCCACCCTCTGGCTGTGTTTATCGAGTTGGAGCTTCTCTTCAAACCTCCACCTTTTCATGATAAAATAACATAAAAAACATCTCTGTAATGGAGAGTATGTTCTTTCCTTGGCAGGTTCGACACCGGTGAACAACAGAAGAACCATGTCACCTTCAGAGGAAGCTGCCCCTCTTTCTTCTTCCTCATTGTTTTCTTCTTCATCTTCTCCTCCATCTTTGTCTTCAGGCGGTGTCCCAGGGAATGTCCTGGATGTCTTCTCCCCACCTCAGGTAAATGCCCCTTGGGGCCCTGCCCCGGTGTTAGGAAGGTGAGCTGCCTGTGCCCCTCCTACCCCCGCCCTTGACTCTGGATTCTTAGCAGTCTGAGGTCCCCCAAGTGCAAAGCCAGGGCCGAGAAATGCCCACCCAGGCCTTTTTCACTTGTCCCTTCATGAAAGCTCATCCATCCTGCTCCTTCTCAGCCAGCCCCAGGGCACAGCCACTCACTCAGCAGACTCTGTGGGGCATGGACTCTGGGCAGGACTGTGGCATGCAGAGATGCTAGAACATCTGCTCTGCCCTTGAGGGCCTGGCAGAGAACGTTGAGGAGCTCACAGCTGATGGATGGCAGACACAGAACTGAGGCTGCCTTTGACAGCAGCTGAGCCTCTTGGAGGTCCATCCCTCTTGAACAGAAAAGGACATCACTGAGATACTCAAGTTTGAACTGTATCCTTCAGTATGAGTTTATCAAGCCTCTGTTACCTGCCAGACCCTGGTCTGGGCTCTGGGAAGTAGAGTGCACAAGACAAATCAAGGTACGTGCTCTTGTCAAGCCCCTGTCCCATGACCTGCCCTTAGGCACCAGAGCTTTTAGCAGGGCACAGCCACTTCTAGAATGTCCCTACGTTCTTCCTTTGCCAAGGGGCCAAGTCCCTGTTCGCTACAAATGGCTACTTTCTCAGTGGTGCAAGGCATGAGTCACTTCTAGAAGGGTCAGTGGAAAGTCCCAACGGCCATCTTTCTGCCACCACAGCTCCAGCGCAGAAGGGTAACTGTCTCTCCTTCGCTTAATAGTCTCCAAGGAAGAAGCCTTGGCCTCTCGGTTGTTGGAGGAACACACCTATCTACGGGTGGAATGTTCCCTTAGTAGGAACCGTGGCTAAGTTCACCTTGGGGCATCTGGTCTGGCCACACATAGAGGCCAGGCCAGCTCTACCTGGCTGGCTGGCTGGCCCAGGAGCTGGTCAGTGCAGTCACCTTCCATTCTGGCTTCCGACCCACCTAATCCAGCTCCCAGCAAAGCCTTTGATCACTGCTGATACAGGGCTCCGGGCAGATCCCAGCAGGTCCCAAGGCAGCCACTTAGAATGAAGAGTGGCCCTTTGAAATCATCCTAGGCAGAATTCTTTTTTACTTTGGAGTTTGGAGATCTGAAGCGAGGCAGGGAGGGGGACATGGGCTGAGAAATGCCTCCCCATAAAAATAAATGCTGGGAATCCCTAAATACCCATTGATTTTGCCCATCTCCTCTAGGTGATAGATTACAACCTGCCCTCGCAGGTCTCAAGAGGTCACTTCAGCCCTTCTACCCCAATCTTTCTGAGGCGCGCCAGAGCCCAGGCAGCACCCAAGGACATGCACCTGTATCTGCCTCATGACCAAGTGCTGGAGCGGGCAGAGTACTGCATGGTGAGGCCCCAGACACCCAGCCCTGCAGAGACGGCTTCTGCTGGGTGTCAGGAAACAGAGTCCCTTCTTGGGGATGCCAGAAGCATCCACAGAGGCCCACACCCCGCTGGAGAGAAGGACAGGTGCTTGCCAGACCAAGAGCTATCCCCCGGGGCTGGAGAGGACCCAGGAGAAAGGAAAACAGAATCCGGAAGGAGAGAGGAGGGTGGGTCACAGCTGACAGAGGGGAAGAGGCTGGGCTTGAAGAAGTTAGTCCTCACCCCGGAGCAGAAGACAAAGCTGCTGGACTGGAATGACTCCCTCCCTGAGAGTGTGAGCCTGGAAGCTGGAGCACAACCTGCCCAGAAAAGTGCTGACAGTGGTCGACGAGGCCATGTGCTGAAACCAGTCAGCCCCTTGCTGCTCCCCTGGACAGCGCGAGAGACCCCGCCAGCCCAGGGAAAGGCTCAGGAGAAGACGGGGACCCCAGCTGAACGGGCTCCAGGGGAGCCAAGCGTCCCTCCACCCAAGTCCCCACTTCGGCTCATAGCAAATGCCATCCGAAGGTCCCTGGAGCCCATCCTCCCCAACTCCACCAAGCCAGAATCAAAGCCCTTGCCCCCCACCCAGCCACACTCCTGCACTCCCTCGTTCAGCCTTCGAAAAACCAGCTCCGGTAAAGACTGCAGCCAGCAGTCCCCAGGGAGAGACATGGCACGCAGGACCTCAGCCTTCTTCTCCTGGGGCTCCCCACCCGCCAGGGCTGCCCAGCCTCCGCACCCTCGCCTTCCTGACCCTGCCCTCCGTACCCACAGTTTGCCCAACCGGCCATCCAAGGTGTTTCCTGCATTAGTGTCCCCATCCTGCCACAAGATGGAAGATGTCCCCACACTCCTTGAGAAAGTGAGTTTGCAGGAGACCTTCCCAGATGCTTCCAGGGTTCCAAAGAGGAAGATCTCACTCTTCTCCTCACTCAGACTCAAAGACAAATCTTTTGAGAGTTTCTTCCAAGAATCCAAACAAAGAAAGGACCTCCAGGACCTCTTTAGCATCCGCAGGGGCAAAGGGGAGCCCGTGGACAGTGCCCAGCCCCTGGAGAAGCTGGCACAGCCTTTCACTAGCACCTGCCTGGAGCAGAGGGTCCATCCTTCTCCAGACAAAGATGCAAGTAAGTCGCTCTTTCCTAACAAAAGTCTGCAGTTCGTGCTGGGCAGTTAACCATTCTTACTGGACTAACAACGGGCATCTTTCCCTTTCTTTTGCTTCCCAAATTAAATTCTGACAAAAGTAGGAAAACTTGAATTTGAAAAACATGAAAAATTAGGGGAGAAATTGAATTTGAAATTACATTACAGAAAGTTTTGAAAGAGACAAAGAATCGACCATAATCTCACCACTTTCTCACTCATTATCCATGTATGGCAACTTTTACTAAGTTTTACCCCCAAAATTGTATTTTTCATTTTTTTAAGTTTATTTATTCATTTTGAGAGAGAGAGAGAGAGAGAGAGAGAGAGAGATTGAGAGAGAGAGAATGTACGCATGAGCAGGGGAGAGGGGCAGAGGGAGAGAATCTTAAACAGGCTCCATGCTCAGCACAGCCCAATGTGGGGCCCAATCCCATGAACTGTGAGATCATGACCCGAGCCTAAATCAAGAGTCAGATGCCCAGGTGCCACCCAGGTGCCCCCAAATTGTATTTTTTTAATCAACAATATAGCATAACTATTATGACAGTCACACATAGTCTACATAAATGTGATTTAATGGCAGTAGAATGTTATTAACACTAGTGGATATGTTACTTCATTAAATAAATTATTTTTATCTAGAAAATAATAAAACTGTTTTTTCAATTTTTAGATGTTTATTTATTTTTGAGAGGGAGAGAGAGACAGAGTGTGAGCAGGGGAAGGGCAGAGAGAGGGAAACACAGAATCTGAAGCAGGCTCCGGGCTCTGAGCTGTCAGCACAGAGCCCGACGCGGCGCTCGAACTCATGAACCATGAGATCGTGACCTGAGCCGAAGTCAGACCCTTAACCAACTGAGCCCTATAGGTGTCCCCAAACTGTTTATTGTTTAAATTATGCCTATGAATATATTTATATTTTATATATGTGGTATTGAACGAACATTTTTTATGCATATAGGTTTTTCTTTCCTTTGAATTATTTTTTTAGGATAGGTTCCAAGAAATGAGATTACTGGATTAAAGATGCAAATTTTTTTTTCTTAATTTACACTAACATTGTTTCTTAATGGTATGGATAAAGGATACATGGGGCCTCTCTGTGTTATTTCTTACAACTGCATGTTGTCAGTTTCAATTAAACCGAGAGAAAGGTAACAGTTTATATCCCACCACTAATGTATGAAGTACCTTTTCCGCTATACCGTCATCTGTATTGAGTCTCATATTTTAAAAATATTGCTGTTTTACTAGTCAAAATATGGTGCCTCTTTTAAACTTAGGTTTTTTATTACTATTTAAAAACAGTTATATATGTGGTTAACAATGGAAACCTAGGCTTTTTATATTTAAATCTGATTATAATTTTTAAATGATTGAATTAATTAATAAATTGGAAGAATCTGACAATGTGAAAATATATTTTTTAGAAAGTAACATATATTCTCTGTCCCGCTCCTCCTTGCCAAAGTTTTGGTATGTATCTTTAGAGACAGTTGAAACACATGATTTATTTTTTTTTAATTGTTGATATTTGGTTGATGGCTTTAAATAAACTGTGATTCTCCTGTCCCTATTCTTGAGCAACTTTGTTTTTATTTATTTATTTTTAACTTTTTTTTCTTTTTTTAACTTTTATTTTGGAACTTTAGTTTTCAAGCAAAAAATTAATTTCCTTCTTTGGTGCCTTAATCAGAAAGCTGTACAGATTAACAAGAGACTTTATTTTCAGCCAAGCTCAGGATAGGCACAAACAGGCTGGAGTTTAATTACACCCTTTATATCACATCGTAAACTTTAATGTGTTGTGCACTTTTTGATAGATAGTACATTCGTGTAGTTTAAAATAAAAGGGTATAAAATGCACAAAATAAATAGTCCTATCTCCCTTCCCTGTCCCTGAGCCATCCAGGTCCTATCCTTGATGACAGATGTTATCATCAACCTCTTAGGCATTCTTGCAGACAGAATTCATGCATATAAGAGTAATTTTATAAATAACAATATTTGTTTCTTTTTTTACGTTAAGGTAGTATGCTAGTGTATCGTACACACTTTGTATTTTGCTTTTAATTTTATTTTAGAGATCATTGCATGAGGGCACATAAAGACCTTTCTCCTTTGTTTTATAGCTGCACAGGATCTCTGCACAGGTGTAGATGTGGATTTAGGTAGCCAGGCCCCCAGGATGGAAAGTCAATTGCAGATCTTTTGCTACTGCAAACAGTGCTGTTGTAATTAACTGAGAACTTAGGCCATTTGGCATATGTGGAGTAGTAGAGGTAGAAATACTGGAACGACAGATATGTGAATCAGGGATTTTAATCGAGATTGCCAAATCCGCCATCAAAATGGTGCCGGTTCAGCAAAATATGAACGTGGTGTTTCGACACTTGCACTAACCAATGGGCTATCCGATTTTTTTTTCATCTTTACCAATGTGATAGGTGACTGAGTACCTTTTCAATTTAAAAAGTCATTTATATTTCCTTTTCTATGACCTATTATCTCTTCTATCCAGTTTTCTGTTGTACTGTTGGTATTTTTCTTAATGATGTGAAGGGACTCTATTAAAAGGGAAATTTAGCCCTTTTGTTGTGACAGGAATTACAAATATTTTTTTCCAGCCTCTTGTTTGTTTATGGTGGATTTTGTCATATAAAAGTTTTATTTTTATATCGTTGTTATAAGCAGTTTTTCATTTTATGGCTCCTAGCCTTTATATAATAGTTCAGAAAGCACTTCTTCCAAGTTTTAGAAAAGAATTTTCTTACAGTATCTTTTAGGTTTTCTTGTTTGTTTTTAATTTTTTACATTTCAATATTTATATCAAGAAACAATCCTAATATAAAATGTGAGGTGTGGATCCAGCCCTGTTTTGGTTTCGTTTTGTCTTAAGCTGTCTCCCTGGTTATTCTAAAATAATTTCGTGACTAATCCATCTTTTCTCTTATGTGAAATGACGTATTTGTCATGTATCAAATTCCTGTACTTGGATGGATCTCCCTATGTGTCAGTACCACACTGTTTTAATTATTTTGCTTTATATATTTATACCCTTTTAAATTTATGTATGTACTGTCAGATAGGAACAGTATTCAATGATTGATCCTCTCTTTCAAAATTTCCTGGCTCTTCTTCCTTGTTTGATATTCTATCTGAACTTAGCCTCAGCTTGTGTATGTACAAAAAAAGATCCTATGAGTGTTTTCATGGCATTAAGTTTACAAAGTAAGTTGGCAAGAATTCACAACCTTATGGTATAAATTGCCTTTCCATTTGCTCTCTGTTTTATGACACCGCCCCCAGAATATTTCAAACCTTACATCAGACAGGTCTTGCATATTTATTAAGTTTATTATAATGTATTCGTTTTTATTATTGCTAGTGTAAATAAGATCTTTTGATATATCTTTCTCCTATTGTTTGTATTGAAATGTATTGTTTGTATTGTTTCTATTGAAATGTATTGACTTCCGTGTAAATACTTTTTGCCCATCCATTGTGCTGCCTTCTACTTGCTTGTGAAAGCTTTCCCGTGGCTTCTCCCCCCGCGTCCTCCCTGAATATGCAATCCCAACATCTGTAAATAATGATAATTTTACCTCTTGTTTACAAGACGCATACCTCTAATTTATTTTGTTTCCTTAGTCTCTTTGGTTTCTAGAATCTCCAGAACAGTATTAACTAAAAGTGGTGATAATGGTTTCCTTATGACATTCCTAACCTTAATGAGAATGCACCTCGTTAAGGAGAATGTTTTCCCATCTAAGCATGATGCTTGCTTCTGGGTTGACTGGGATATATTTAAACACTTCAAGGAAATTGCCACCTAACCCTACTTTACTGAAAGTATCTTAAATCGTGCATGGTTGTTGAATTTTATCAAATGATGCTCGGCACCCTTCAAGATAATTGTATGATTTTATTTTCTCCATAGTTTGATTAATACTATGAATTATGTAATAGATTCACTGATATTGAACCATCCTTATATTGCTAAAATGAATACCACTTGGTCATGACATCTTATTATTTTAATGTAACTGTTCTGTTTGTTAGTATTTTATTTAAGATTTTTGCATTAAATTCATTCAGAAGATTGGTCTTTACTTCATTTATTTCACATTTAGATGACTTTTGTATATGCTGATTACAATAAGTGGGGGCCAGTGTGTTTTCCTGATTTATTTATCACAGAGAGATCTTTCATTTACATTCACTGAGAAATGGTATGACTTCCTTGGCTTGGAACAGAATGAGAAGGTAGAGAATGGAATTAGGTTAAGGCTGACCAGCCTTAGAAATAGTGCCTGGGCCCATCTCATGGAAGAGTTTGTCTCTCTCTCAGGTGTTCTCAGGTCAATATCCTAAGAATGCAAAGATTTTCCCTACCCTATGAGATTAGGCTCAGATTAGTTTCCTTTTACTACTTTTTAAATTTATTTATTTCTTATAAAGGAATTTATTATTCCTTTCATTTCCCTGTCCAGCCCACCAATCACACACATACACACTGACATTGCTCTCTCCACAGTTAACCTGTGGGTACGCTCCCATGCAATGGAGAAAAAGAACCGCATCATAACTGAAAATGAGAAACTTTCAAAACGTATTCAAATGGACATACCTCAAACTTACGATCACTTGAATAAATCGGCTGAAATTTAATTTTTCTCTTTTCCACAAAACTTTCTGGGTTCATTGATAGTATACATAAACTTCTCAGGGTCCTTGAATTACTTAGGGGCATAAACTGATTTCAAGCACTTCCCAGTGCCGATTTTATACAAACAATTTTGAATGCCAGGTATCATTCTCGAATATAATTAAAGCACCCCGAGAACCTCCTTTTTCTTTTTGCATTAAATCTTTATTGTAGTATAAAATATACACATTAAAGTACACAACTAATGAATTTTTGCAAAGTGCACATTTGCTTAAATACGCCTGAGATTAAGATCTAGAAAATCACCAGCACTCAGAAGCCTCAGTCATGCTTCTTCCCACATACATGTGACACCCAACAAAAGTGCTTACCATCTGACTTCCATCATCTTGGATTGCTTCTGCAGTTTTTTGACTTTATAAATGTTGAATCATTCAGTATTGTGGTAGGCAGGATTCTCAGAGGGCCCATGCTTTCTGCCCTGCAGATCTCATCTTCCTGAGTATGGTGGGAACGTGAACATGATGGATCTCACTCCTGTGATTAGGTTACCAGAGTTTGTGAATGTAATTAAGTTCTAAACCAATTGACTTTGGGTTAATCAAAAGGGAGATTATCCTGGGTAGCCCTAACCTAATTGGAGGAGCCCTTAATAAGGAGGGGGCCCTTCCTGAAACTCACTGGGTGAGAAAGATAGGATCCTGCTGGCCTGGAAAAAGTCAACTGTCATACTATGGGAGGCCCTACGAACAGCGGGCCTCTGAGAATGAAGATGGGCCTCCAGCAGACAGCCAGCGAGAAAACGGGCCCCATCTCCTATGACCACCAGGAACTGGATGCTGCCAACAACCTGAATGAGCCGGGAGAGAACTCTGAGCTGCAGATGAGACCCCAGCGTGGCAGACACATCAATCACGGCTTTGTGAGACACCCAACAAGAGCATCCAGTTGAGCCGTGCCTGCCTCCACTTTTGACCTATACGACTGTGACATAATAAATGGGTATCATCATAGGTGCCGAATCTGAGTTCATTGCTTCCACAACAACAGAAAATACAAGTATGTATTGTGCCTGGCTTCTTCCGTTAAACATTATTGGCGGGGGTGGGCGGGGGGGGGGGGGGGGGATGTGGGCAGGGTTCAATATTGTTGTAGGCAGCAGTGGTTCATTCTTTACATTGTTACCTTTTATTCCCTTGTGTGAATATGCCACGATCGTGCATTCTGAAGCTGGGCATTTAGGTGTTCTCAGTTGCTTTTATTGTGAATAATGCTGCTTTGAGCATTCTTATACCTATCACTTGTGTTGGCTATTGTCAAAGATAAAGCCAGATGCCATGAAAGGTGTTAAGGACAGATTTTAACTGATAATACACTATTGCAGCAGAAGAGAGAGTCCAACATGAAATGAACTCACCTTTGAACTTTACAGAGGTGGCTGGGTGTTCTACAGGGTGATTGAGGGAATGTGGAGGGGCTGAGCAAAGGCTCAGTAGAGTCAAGGAAGTGAAGAATTATAAAGGTTTGGTCGGCATAAATGCTGAATAGGCTAGTTGTGTGTGTTAGCTGGCAATTATTGAAGTTAGGATTCTATCTTCCCATAGAGACTGGGAGACAGAGGTCCTATCCTTCCTGATGATTACCTTTCAAAGGCCTGGCTTTCAGGTTCTTGAGAAAGACATTCTTGAGTGGTAGGAGATTCATATACATCTCAAGGGGACCAAGGACTGTAAGAAAGGGCAGTCAGAGCCCTATCAGCAGGTGTTGACTAGAACAAACACTAAATTGCTTTGTCAGTCAGCCTTGAGTTTTCTCAGGTAGGTACTTTAAGGAGGGCTAGGGTTATCTTAGGGATGTGACCTTGAGTTGTTAGAAACTGTTAGTGTTCAAGTCTTTTCGCAGAGGAGGAAGTGGGTGGGCTAAATAATTTATGCTGAGAGTCTATAGTTTTTATAGACTATAAAAAGTTGAGGCCTAGCCAAGAAGAAGCTTGCCCAGAGTTTGTTCAAAGAGAGAAGCTTTATCAGGGACCGCCTGGGAGTGGATTTGATGCGTGGTAGGGTAGGCATGTACGTGGTTTGCGTTAGAAGATACCGTCAGACAGTTTTCCAAAGTGGTTGTACGAGTGTTTATACATTCCAGTAGGAAATGAGAGCTACCCTTGACCTACATCCTTGCCAACACTTGACAGTCTCAGTTTTATGTTTTGCTCTCACCATGTTTATGAAAGGTATCTCATTGTTTTAATTTGCGTTTACCTGATAATGATGTTGCACTACTTTTGACATTTTCTCTCTCTCTTTTTTAAAGTTCGTTTATTTATTTTGAGAGAGAGCAAGAAAGAGCACATGAGCAGGGGAGGAGCAAAGAGAGAGGGAGAGAGAGAATCCCAAGCAGGCTCCGTGCTGAACCTGACATGGGGCTCGATCCCACAAACTGTGGGATCATGACCTGAGCAGAAATCAAGAGTCAGGCGCTTAACCAACTGAGCCACCCAGGCATCCCTTATTCAGATATTCTCTTGTATGAAATCTCTATTCAGACCTTTTTGCCCAGACGTCTTGCATAGATGGTCCTTTCCTTATTAAGTTGTAATCTGTGTAGATTCTGGATACAAGTCCTCTGTCAGATACATGTGTTATGAGTATCTTCTCTCCCTCTTAGGCTCACTTTTTCACTCTTTAAAAAAAAAAACGGGGGAGGGTCAGAGAGAGAGAGGGAGACACAGAATCTGAAACAGGCTCCAGGCTCTGAGCTGTCAGCACAGAGCCCAATGTGGGGCTTGAACTCACGAACCATGAGATCATGACCTGAGCCAAAGTCGGGCCCTTAACCGACTGAGCCACGCAGGCACCCCTAGCCAGGAATGTTCTGTAAGTATAAAACATGTGCCAGATTCTGAAGACTTAGTATGAATGCAATAATGTAAAATATCTCAGTAATTTCTATATTGACCACATGTTGAAATGATAATATTTTTGACCTTTGGGGCTACATAAAATACATGATTAAGACTAATTGCATCTGTTTCTTTTCATATTTTTTAATGTGGCTAATGGAAAATTTTAAGCTACATGTATGGCTCATATATTTCTTTTGGACAACAGTTATAAAAGTTTTATTCTTTTACCTTTTGCCATTTAGTCTAGTACCAAAGTAGGATAGATATTTGTGTATTCTGTGAGGTAGAGTGAAGGTTTATTGGTTGTTTTTTTTCTTCTTGTTTTCTTGATTCAGCAGCATTTATTTTAAAAGGCCATCCTTCTCCTCCATTTCATTGCTGTGACTTCTGTCATAAATTAGTCAGGTCTGTTTTTGGCCTTCTATCCTGTTCCACTGGTTGATTTGTCCTTGCACCTCAGTCAGGAAGTGGTTTTATAATAAGTCTTCATAGCCTGGAATAGACCCTCCACTTTGTTCTTCTTCAAGACTGTCTTGGCTATTCTTGGCATTTTGTATTTCCATGTGACTTACTGAATCAGTCAATCATTTTCTACAAAAATATTTTCTGAACATTCGATTGGGATCACATTGAATCTATAGATCAATTTGGAGACAATTAACATCTTTGCATGTTAAGTCTTCAAAGCCACGGACATGACATATCCCTGAGGTGTTCTTCAGTTTCTTCCCGTGTTTTGTGATTGTAGAGATCTTGCACAATTTTCATTAGATATATTCCTTAGTATTCGATTTTTTGGTGCAGTTATAAATGATAGTCTTTAATCGATTAATTTACAGATATTTGGTAACTTTAGAATATTGAGTCTTCTGATCTAAGAATATACAATAGTCCTCTATTTAGCCAGAGTTCCTAAAATTCTAGATATAAATCCTTCATCAGATATGTGTTTGCAAATATTTTCTCCTAGTTGGTGGATTATCTTTTTATTATCATCACAGCATCTTCCAAAGAATGGAAGTTTTTAGTTTGATGAAGTCACCTTTATTAATTCTTTTATAATTTGAGTAATATTTAATAAATCTCTGCTACACCTAAAGTCACTGAGAATTTCTCCTGGGTTTTCTCCCAGAAGCTTTACAGTTTTTAGCTTTCAGGCTTGGATCTACAATCCAATTCTAATTAATTTTTTATAGTGAATTGAAGTCAAGTTTTTTGGCCTGTAGATATCCAATTGTCAGCACCCCTTGTTAAAAAGACTATTCTTTCCCTCATCGAGTTATTCTGGCACCTCTACAGATAGTCTGTTGACTATATATGTGTAGGTATCACTCTATCCTCTTTAATCTGTCCGTTGATCTACATGTTTAGGCTTACACTAATAACATGTGCTCTTGGTAACTGTGGCTTCACCTGAAAACAGGTAGTGGGAGTCCTGCAGTTTTGTTCTTAAATATTATTTTGGCCCCTCTAGGTCTTTTGTGTTTCCATATAAACTTTAGAATGAGCTTGTCAGTTTCTACCAAATAAGCCTGTTAGAATTTGGATTGATATTGTTTTTCATTTATAAATCAGTTTGGGAAGAATTGACAACTGAGTTTCTGTCTGTGAAAATGGGATCTCTCTCAGTTTATCTAGGTTTTCCTTAATTTCTCCTAGAAAAGGCTATTAGTGTGCAGTGTGTAGTTCTGCATATTTTTTATTGAATGTGTCCCTTCAGTGTTTCATTTTTTTGTTGTTGCTATTATAAATGGAATGGCTTTCTTAATTTTTATTTTCTGTTGGTCATTGTTGATATATAGAAGCACAATGGACTTTTTATATTGCCCTTGCTAAACTCACTTATTATTTGAGGAGCTTTTTTATGGGATTTTCTATATAGATAATCATGTTGTCCATAAATACAGTTTGACATCTTCCTTTCCAGTTTTTATACCTTTTATTTAAATTTCTTGCCTTATTTTTCTGCCTGGGACTGCCTATGCGATTGTCAAGAATGTACATCATTGTCTCCCCCCACCCCCCCATAACAGAAGGATTATATTTCACTGCTGAATATATTGTTTGCTGTAGATTTTTAAGGCAGGTACTTTATATTAAAGAAAATTCCATCTTTTCTTAGCTTACTATGACTTTGTATCATGAATAATGGATAAATGTAATCAAATGCTTTTTTACATCTATGAAGATAAATTTTTTTTTACTTTAATCAATAATGTGCTGAATTACATTGACTGATTTTTTTTTAATGTTTCTTTATTTTGAGGGGGGGCATGGAGAGAGAGAATCCCAAGAAGGTTCTGCACTGTCAGCACAGAGCCTGGCTCAGTGCTAGATCTCATGAACCTGTGAGATCATGACCTGAACCAAAATCGAAAGTCGAACACTTAACTGACTAAACCACCCAGGTGTCCCATTGATTGACTTTGTTATAGAGATTTGAAAATGTCACACCATTATTGTGTTCTTGGGGTAAACTCAACTTGGTCATAATGTATTGTGTATTTTTATGTATCACTGTATTGGATTTGCTAACTATTTTTAGTAGTTTTGCAGCCATGCTCATGAGAGTTATTGGTCTGAAGTTTCCCTTTCTTGCAATATCCTTGTCAGGTTTTGGATTTTATCCTAGCCTTGTAACACAAGTTGGAAAGTGTTCCATCTTTTTCTGTTCTCTGGAAGAGGGTTTGTATTTTTTTTCAACACTGGTGTTATTTGCTCTTTAAACATTTGAGCACAAATGAAGTCATCTAGCCTAGCACTTTCTCTGTAGGGTGGTTTTTAACTGTGGAGTTAGTTTCTTTAATAGATATGTAAGTATTCAGGTTTTCTATTTCTTCTTATGTCAGTTCTGGTAAGTCATGTTTTTCTTTTTTTTTATTTTAATTTTTATTTATTTATTTATTTTCAATATATGAAATTTATTGTCAAATTGGTTTCCATATAACACCCAGTGCTCATCCCAAAAGGTGCCCTCCTCAATACCCATCACCCACCTTTCCCTCCCTCCCACTACCCATCAACCCTCAGTTTGTTCTCAGTTTTTAAGAGTCACTTATGCTTTGGCTCTCTCCCACTCTAACCTCTTTTTTTTTCCCCTTCCTCTCCCCCATGGGTTTCTGTTAAGTTTCTCAGGATCCACATAAGAGTGAAACCATATGGTATCTGTCTTTCTGTGTATGGCTTATTTCACTTAGCATCACACTCTCCAGTTCCATCCACGTTGCTACAAAGAGCCATATTTCATTCTTTCTCATTGCCACGTAGTACTCCATTGTGTATATAAACCACAATTTCTTTATCCATTCATCAGTTGATGGACATTTAGGCTCTTTCCATAATTTGGCTATTGCTGAGAGTGCTGCTATAAACATTGGGGTACAAGTGCCCCTATGCATCAGTACTCCTGTATCCCATGGGTAAATTCCTAGCAGTGCTATTGCTGGGTAAGTCATGTTTTTCAATGATTTTTCCATTTTATCTAAATTTTCAAATTTATTGTCATAAGATCATTTGTAAATAGCTTCCTTGAATACTCTGTAGGGCTTTTCATCCTCAATATTGGTTATTTGTGTTTTCTGTCTCTTTTTTGTTAATCATTCTTCTTAGAAATCATCAATGTTATGTCTTTTAAAACAACCAAATTTTTGCTTCATTAATTTTCTATTTTATTTCTGCTTTATTTTTATTGTCTCTCGTAATCTATTCTTATCTTGATTATTTTCTTCCTTTTAGTTTCTTTAGGTTCAGTCAGTGGTTCTTTTTCTAACTTCTTGAAATAGATCATAGGGCATTAACTCTCAACTTTTCTTTTGCACAGTGTGTGCATTTAAAGCTCTAAATTTCCCTCAAATCTCTACTTTAGCTACATCCTAGTTTATGTTGTTATGCCATATTCTTATCCCATCAGCTTAAATTTATGTTTATTTCTTCTTTGGTCTGGAGGTTCTCAGAAAAGTTCTAATCATGTTGAGATTTTATAGTTATATTTTATATTATTGATTTTTAGCTTAATCTCACTATGTCAGAAGACATACTTTGATGACCTTAGTCCTTTGAAATTTGTTGATACTTTCTATGTTCACCAACCCAGGAGCTCCTGGATCCTGTACTTTAGAGATTTTTATGAGGCTTTATCACGTAGGCATGATTGATTATTAATTTATTTTCCAGTCCCTTCCCTGTCTCTGGAGGATCAAGGGTAGAACTGTAAGTTCCAAGCTCTGGTCACAGCTTGGTGTCTCTAATGACCAGCCATCCTCCAGGAGCTCACCAAGAGTCACCTCATTAGAACAAAAGGTGCTCCTATCACCAGAAGCTTCAAGGGACTTAGAAACTACTCAGGAATGACAACAGTTTTGGGAGCTCTGTCAGGAACTGGAGTCAAAGACCAGATATGGGTGGGAATGGGGGACAGAGACCAAATTATGTATTTCTTCTTAGCTCACACTATCCTATATTAAATAGCCAATTATCTTTTAAAGAAGTTAGATTTACCATTCCAGAAATGGCTCTTCATAGAGCCATTCTAAGCCGTTCGTGGGTCTTCATTCCATGTGCTATATTCCTTCTGCTACAGAACTTCTTTTAACATTTTTTAATTGTGTATCTTCTAACAACAAATTATCCTAGCTTTTCTTTTTCTGGAAAAAAAAAGCCTTTATTTTTTCTTCATTTTGAATGGATCATTTCACTGGATATAAAATTACAAATTGACAGACTTTTCTTTCAACATTTTAATGATCTTTCATTGTCTCTTAGTCTATTTAGATTCCAATGAGATGCCCATGGACATTCTTAACTTAGTTTCTCTGTGGGTAATATATCAGTTTTCTTTGTCTGCTTTTAAGATTTTATGATATCTCTAGTTTTCAGCAATTTTATTAGCATGAGCCTTGCTATGATTTTCTTTATGTTGACCTTGCTTATGGTTTATTGAGCTTCTTGGAACTGTGGATTTACAACTTGCATTAAATTCGTGTGGTTTTCAACAATATTACATCAATGACTTTTTCCATTTCTATCTTCCGCTATCTCCTTCTGGCACTCCATCCATATGTATTTTAGACCATATGTATTTCACTGAGGTTCAGTTTTTCAGTCTGTTTTTTTCTCTGTGTTTCATTTTGGATGGTTTCTACTGCTGTAATTTAATTTCACCATTTTCCTCTGCAATATTTAACCTACTATTAAGCTAATCCAGTGAAGTTTCATTTTAGATTTTATATTTTTCATCTTTTTAAAAACAGTTTATTTATTTTGAGAGAGAACACAAGTTGGGGAGGGGCAGAAAGAGAGGGGGACAGAGGATCTGAACCAGGCTCTGTGCTGACAGCAGAGAGCCCAATGTGGGGCTCAAACTCACAAACCATGAGATCGTGACCTCAGCCAAGGTCAGACGCTTAACCAACTGAGCCACCCGGGCACCCCTGTATTTTTCATCGTTGTAGGTTCCATTTGGTTCGTTTTTCTATATTTTTTACTTCCTCATTCTACTCATGCTGTCTTTTTAAATTCTTGAGCGCATTTATAATAGCTGTTTTTAAATCCTTGTCTGCTAATTCCATTTATTTCTGAGTCTGCTTTTGTTAACTAATTTTTCTCTTGATGATCAGCTTATTGTCCTGCTCTTTTACATGTACTTCCTGGCTGCTAGATATTGTGACTATTACATTGTAGAGTGTCTAGACTTTGTTTCTTCACTTAAAGAATGTTAAATAGGCAGTAAAAATATGTGGTAGGCAGTAGTGTAACTTGAAGATCAAGTTGTTTCTTTCAAGGCTGTTTTTTGTAAGCTTGTTTGGGTGAGTTTATAATAACCTTTACTCTAGGGCTAATTTATCCCTGTTACTAAAGTATGACTCTTCTGTGGCCTCTACTCTAATGCCACTAAAGTTTTTTCTACCCTTGCTGGGTGGAACTTGAGTATTTCCCAATCCTGTAAAAAGCTTTAGAGATTATTTAGCCTATAATTCCCAGCAGTTATTGGCCCAGCCTCATGCAGTTTCTCTCTATGGATCTAAAGTTTATTATTAAGCAATAGACTCAAGGAGACTTCTGTGCTTGTTCCTGAAGTGTCTTTTCTGCATAGCTCTCTACGGTTGTCTCCCCCACACATTCCAGCTGCCTCGACTCACTCAAACTCTGGGCTCTATCTTTTCAACTCAGTGAACCTGCTATGCGCTGTTTAGGCTCTTCCTACCTGCACTGTGGTCTGGAAAGTGCCTCTAGGCAGGGAGGTACTGTGATTATACGACTTCATTTGCTTCTGTTCTTACCTTTATCACAGTCCTGCGCTGTCTGTTGTCCAATGTCTGGAAATAGCTGCTTCATATATCTTGACCCGACTTTCAGTGCTTTGCAGTTGGAGATCAATCCCAGAATCAGCCCCTCCATTATAGAGTGAGCAATGCTGCCAGGTTTTGTTAACTTTGCCCTGGAAAAGTTAACTCCTGGAGTCAATGGTTCTGTGGTAGAAGTGGGGAAAGGGGAAGAGATTTAGAGGCAACTATATAACTTTTTTTTAAAATGTTTGTTTATTTTGAGAGAGAGAGAGAGAGTGAGAGAGACCCACATTCTTGACAGTCATTATGAGTATGTAAATCCCTGGAGAGGAAGGAGCCCATGTCTTTAGTCTTGGTATTTCCAGCAGTGTAGCTTAGCACTGTGCCTGCGTAGTACCATGTTTATTGGTTTTGTCAAGCTCAGCTATTGAGTTGAACATGTCATGGATAACATGTGGCTTACTCCTC
The DNA here is from genome assembly GCF_028749965.1 of Puma concolor. Lineage (NCBI taxonomy): Eukaryota > Metazoa > Chordata > Mammalia > Carnivora > Felidae > Puma > Puma concolor. Next base: position 47,196,431 of record NC_141676.1, on the reverse strand, counting down.
CTCATGTAATAAACATACATTGGGCACCTATTATGACCCAGATCCTATGGTAGGAATAGAGTCGTCCAGAGGATTGAGTCCCAGTTCCTGGCTTTGGGAGCTCAGCCGAGTGGAGTCAGTGAAGCAGACAGGCATTTGTAGTACAGGATGATGAATGCTTTGATAGGCATATGTCCAGAGGACTCTGACGGCACCCAAGGAGGAACCTAGCCCTGTGTGGAGGGTTGTGCAAAGTTTGGAGGTAGCAGAGGTGACCATAGAACTTTACATAACATTTGCCAGAAGTTTAAGAAATGTGTTACATTGAGAAATATTTTCCTCTCAATTTAAAAGAAAATCCAATGGCCCTATAACATTTAGTTTTGAAAGTTTCTACTTTAGGCTACAATAGTTCTATAAAATGAAGGCTAATCAGGCAGTTTTGTTAATATTGCAGTATTGTTGATTTGGATCGACGATCATGATGAGGCAGAGTTGCTGCCACTGCTGACGATGACGACAAGATTTATTTAGGCACCGCTAATGAACCAGGCACTGGGTCAGGCTCTTTTCATTGATTACCTTTACTCATCCACTACAGTGCTGCAGGTTAGAAGTTGTGAGTTCCAGAAGCTCAGGGAGGTGAAGTTAGGTCCTCAGGCTCCCACACTCAGAAGTGAATACTCCGTGACTACTTTACTCAGTGGTAATTGAGTGGCTGGAACTGGAGGACAATCTGAGCTCACCACTAAGGGTGCCTCCTTCTGTTACTATGACGTCCTCTGAAGCTCTCTTTACCTGAGCTCTCGCATCTGGCAAATTGAAATGGAAAACAGTGAACTCCTTCCCCAGAGAGTCTGTGCTGTTATATAGATGGTTTGCATTATTTTGCTTTGAATAACAGCATATGTAAATGTGCTCCTGGTGGTTAAAATTACCCTTGTTTTTTGTTTGTTTGTTTGGTTTTTTTTTTTTTGTTTGTTTGTTTTTTTAAATGTGGCCTCTTCCACTGGGGTAAATAGTTGAAAATTATGGGGAGGAAAGGACAGGCTGGAGAGAATGCTAGTCACATGGAATTGCTCCTCCTTCCCCCCTCCCCACCCAACACATACTTCTATTCAGATAGAAGCTGCCACGGCAGAGTAAAGATTCCTACATTTCCCAGCACGGAGTTCTCGCTGGTTCTGAGAGTCAGTGTCCAGAGTGGGTGCATGCAGACAGACATTACTATCAACTCTGCATCAGGATGTGCAAAGGCAGATGTTCTCGCTGAGAAGAATAAAAGCCTCCTGTGGCACCTGGAAGACTTCACCACACACGGTCCCCAGCCAGATCACAAAGAGATTAGTGAACACGGGACCCTTTGCCGCCTCTCACCATCCACCTCTTGTTCAGAGATTCGCATATCTCCTCGCCTTCAGCTCTCCCGTGGGCCCTGCATTGTTGAGCCCTCCCTATCTTACAGTGCCTTTCCTGGCATTTGAATCATCACTTCGATGATGTGATAATATCTGCAAGTTGGGAAAATAAAAGTGGCATTTGTTTAGCCATAATTAATGAAATATTTATGTTGCATGAGACTATGTGATAAAACCTTAGGCTTAGAGTCCTTTTGCTTCTGATTACATTTGGGATTTTTTTTTTTCTATGACCAGACATTCTGACGCCAGCTCTTTTACACTGAGCAGATGTCATGTAGTAAAAATGGGTGCCAGATGCTGTGAGCCACAGAAGGGCGATTTGTTTAAGAGCTGGCTCCGACTTTTTTGCATTCAATTACTCTGCAGAACGAACCTTACACGAGCATTTAGGTAACTCAGCTAACTTCAGACAAGGATTTTAATAATAGATTTCATCTCTGAATGCATTCTAAGCAACACACCATATAAATGGTGTTTAAGGAATTAATTGATTTCTGCATAATACCTTTTTTTTTTTAATATGAAAGAGCTGCAAAGCTCTTGGCAGGGACCCAGAAATGTAATTAACGTGGAGGGCCAAATTTCCAGTTGCCTTTAGGTACTGCTCACGGCAGGTGCAGTGAGGGAAGGGCAGGGAGGAAGGGGGTGAGGGGAAGAAGGGAGGAGGGAGAAGCAGCTTTGGGTTGGGAAGCAGAAAAGAAGCTGAGAGTTCAGTAAGTTCTTCTGTTCCCATTTCAGGTCCCAAACACACCCCTATCCGAGTGCAGGTGACAGGGGCTGCCTCTTCTACCTCTTCCACCGGCTCCTCCTCTGGAGACGAAGAGTTTCATCCCCAGCCTTCGTTGCAGTCAAAGGTAACAAAACTTGGCAAACTAAGAAGGGCCTTTGGCTTATGGGGGCCACTCACCATCTCTATTCCAGACCCAATGTGGTCTCCAGCTGCAGTGGTTTCGTTAGAGGATCGCGTTTCCTTGCATCTGACAGCAACCGCTTTTTACCTGGAACACCCCAAGAATTATCTTTTCTTTTTTTAATTTTAACTTTTAGGAGCTTGCCTTTCTTAGAGACTCCAGCTGGCAGAAAAAAAAAAAAACAGACATATTTACTTAAAATCATTTGGTGACTGCAGCTCTTAAAGTGGGTTTAATATGTGGTCCAACAAGCAAACCATCGAAAAAATTACAACAAGCAGATGCATATTTCCCTGGGGGAAACACAGCTTCATTTAAGAAGCACTAGAGGCAGATTGCATGGAAAATGTTATGTTGATTCTAATCAGAAATATGAAATGGACCATGCAGTTGCATGTAGACATGGATCTCCAAGGGTCCCTGCTGTGGAAGGGGCTAGCTGCGTGCCGGCTGGGGACATGGCCGTCCTTCTCTTTGCTTAATGAACAGATTTCTGGGAAACACTTTAAACAATTCCCATACTCATAGATTTAGAAGTACAAGCATGGCTATAGGTCCTTAAATGTGTCTGTATGTCACGTACGTGAAGACACATCCCACGACCAAATCTCACTGTTCTTTGCTTTAATCCACTGGGGCTGGCGCCTTCTCCCCGGGGCTGGCGCATGAATGGTTGGACCTAAGATGCTTTCCAGGAGAACAGAGAAGCAGTTCACTGTACTAACAGTGTTTATTTTTTGGAGCAGTGGGGATCTGAGGAGAAAGGGAGAGAACCACATTTATTTACTTAGACTCAACTTTTCCATATCTGGCATTAGGAGCTTTGGCATCATCTGAAGTCACTCAGGGGTTCCAGCCCCTCCATGGCCCAGCTTAGAGCAAGTCAGGAGGGGAGCCAGGACAGGGCATGAGTGGGGTGAGGGGAAGAGAGGGAGAGACAGAGGGGAAGAAGGTAAGAGGGAGTGGGGGAGGGAATGCAAAGGAGAGAGAATATGTAGGGCTTTCTCCTTTCTAACTCGGGGCATCTCTGATTAGTTCAGTACTCAACACAAATGAATTTGGTGTTATGTTGATTCCTGCGGTTTCTTTACTGTCCCTCTCTCATCCCTTTAAGCGGCCCTGAGTTAAGTCTGTATTCAAGTGAATACAGACATTCATCAGCCGTTCTAACAGACATTGCAGCACTCACGGAGAACAGAAGAATGGAATGGTCCAAACACATCGAATAGCAAGACCATGAGATCCCGGGCAAGCCTTGCAAGTAGCTCCTTGTCCTCCTGCTGGCCCAGAACAGAGCCTGTCAGCACTTAAGCCTACACTGTGGAAAAGCTTGCCTGCTTCACCTGGCTTCTGACCACTCTTACAGGGAGGGAAGGCGGCCAAAAGGTTCTTTACTACTTCCCAAGGGCTCACTCTGAAGGAACAAGGGTTTCCCCCTCCGTTCTGGTTTATCTCTTCTCTCCCACACAGGTGTGTCCCTGGCCACTTGGCACAGAGCCCACATCAGCTCAAATGAAACTTTGCACAGGAAACTGGACACGGGATGTGCACACTCCACCCCTTCTCTTTCCTTCGGCCCTCCCCTCCCCCTGTCCTCCCAGACCCATGCCTGGACCTGGGAGAGTGGGGCAGGCAGCCGGTCCTTGGTCCTGCCAGACTCTCCCTTTCTCTGTCCTTTGTCTTTTCCTTCCTCGCCTTTTTTGAAAATATTTTTAAAGTTTATTTATTTTGAGAGAGAGAACAGGGGAGGAGCAGACAGAGGGGGAGCGAGAAAGAGAATCCCAACCAGACTCCACACCGTCAGTACAGAGCCCAATGCGGGCTCGATCCCACAAACCCGCAAGACCATGACCTGAGCTGAAATCAAGAGTCAGACACTCAACCGACTGAGTCACCCAAGCACCCTGCCCCAAGCTTCTTTTTCCTTTTCTCTCTGTGCTGTCATTGCCACTATTGAGGATATAAGGACTGTGCCTGGCACATCAGATGGCTATATGAGCATTTGTTAATAAATCATCCTTCTTTTCTATGTCAACATGTTTTAATAAAAGACGGTAATGGCTTTCTTTCCTTCTCCAGGTTCTGTTTTGCTAACTCTTGATAAAGCAGTAAGGGTTTGGCTCCGCTGCTTGGAAAGTGTTAAGAAGCTGTCAAGGCATCCCCCCCCCTGAAATTATATTAAATGATCTTAATTTAGGGGGGGGAGCTTTGACATTTCTCTAAGGCAGGGGTTTTCGATGTCCCTGCACATTATTGGGCACAGGAAAAGCAGTATAGACCAGATGAAAATGTGGATATTGGATTCAGGCTCCCTGGGCTTAACTCCTGGCTCTACCAATTACTAATTGTGCCATCTTGGGCAAGTTACTTAACTCCAAGATTTGATTGCCTTATCCATAATGTAAGTGTAATTTGAGGAATAAGAGATATGTGAAGTAATTAGTATAATACCTGCCACATAGCACTTAGGACGTGCTGGGATTTATTATGTAAATTAATATAATGGAAGCTCCAGAGATACTTGTGAGTCTTTGTATAGGTCGAGTTAGACAATCTCTGGATAACACCTACCAGTGATCTCTACCTTGCCCCTCCACCCTACCCTTTCCAGAAAGGTCCTGGCTGCTTAATGGTGAGGTTCCCCCATCCCAGTGGCCCAGACCCTCTGTTCAGACTGATGGACAGTAAATCTGGAAGCTATCTCGTAGAAATAAAGATGATCTGATATGGAATAAGTTTGAGTTCTGAGAGCTAAAATTTCCTTCCAAGGATGAAGAGGAAGATCCTAAGGAGATTCTAGAAAAGGATTCTAGATCCTAAGGAGAATTCTAGAAAAAGGAAATTTCATCATAAATGTTTTCACTGATGATCTGTAGACACTCTGAAGCCTCAAAGCTGGCTGTCCTGAGGAGTGTGATGTTCCATGTCCATAGAATGGGTGACTGAATAACCAGGATCCACGTGGCCCTGGAAGCACACACGCTTTTTAGGCATAATCCCTGACCTCTGTCGTGGAACTGGATTCCTCTGGCAGTTTCTGGGGCCTGTCAGGTCTATTCTTCCCTTGTGGATTTATAATCCCTTTCAGGGGCAAACATTCAGTTCAACCTGAATGCCCAGGCACCAGGCTAGCTGTAATAAATTTTTAATTCCATATTTGTTTCTGCCAGCATTAAAAAGAAATCGTTAGCATGCTCTAACCTTTATCCTAATATGTAGAAAGTAGATGAGTATGCTCAGAGAAGACGAACTCATAGTGAAACTAGTCCAGTTTAAACATTTACTTTGTGTGTATAGGATATGTATGTATATCCATATACATATATGTGTGTGTGTTATATATACAGGCACACATGTATGAAAAATGCATTGATTTTAGTAAATTATAATCATGCTAATTTATAAGATGATAATCTAATAGCCATGCCACTTAATAATAAAAATCATGGTTGGGATGAGCACTGGGTGTTGTATGGAAACCAATTTGACAATAAATTACATATAAAATAAATTAATAAAATAAAATAAAACAAAATAAAAATCATGGTATTTACTGAGTACTTATCCCATATCTTTTTAAAGACATTCTCTCAATTAATTCTTTTTTGTTTGTTCGTTTATTTTTGAAGAGGGCGTGAGTCGGGGAGGGGCAGAGAGAGAGAGAGGGAGAGAGCAGGCTCCATTCCATCATCACAGAGCCTAACACAGGGCTCGAGCCCATGAACTGTGAGATCATGACCTGAACCGAAGTCAAGAGTCAGATACTCAACTGACTGAGCCAGCCAGGCACCTCCCTCCATTAATTCTTATAACGTCCCCACCAGGTGGTCACTAAATCATTTCCTTCGCTCTGAAGAGGGCACTGAAGTTCAGAAAGTTGTGTGCCATGCTGAAACTTACACAGCTCAGCTGGGATTTGATGCCAGCTTTGTAGGGTGCCTGGGCCCAGCGCTCAGCCAGCATTCTGCTGTTTCCCAGCCAAAAGTGTCTCCTCTGCTTTCCAGTATGTGGAGCTGGCCACACCATTACTTCTCCTTCCGCTGGTGTTTAAAACCTAAGAGTGACACCATCAAAATCCAGACATCTATTTTCCGTACATGGATTTTGAGTGCTCTTGATTTTACAAGCCTAGGCACACACAAAACCCAGTGACGTTAATGACATATTTGCACAAGCAAAGTGAAGTGGGGAAGGGAAGCAATCTTATGCCTGCCTCAATCCAAGAAACACTCGCATTTGGATTATTTAGATACCTTCCTCTATTCCCAGGCTCAATTGGGCAATGTAGACCCAACCTAAGGACTGTTTAAAATTATTAAATGCTTTTCATGGTGTGTGTGCGTGCGTGCGTGCGTGTGTGTGTGTGTGTGTGTGTGTGTGTGTGTGTGTTTCCCTCTCAGGCTCATCCTTCTTGGGCCTGTGGTAGCACCTGTATAGAGTATAATTTTTCTGTTATTCTTTTCCTCAAGGGAGTCAAGTCAATTCTCTATAAAGCCACTCCCACCTACATATGCACATATACACCCCCTCCAACACACACACACACACACACACACACACACACACACACACACCAGTTTCCCAATCTGGCACCTCCTAGCCCTTAATAATTTTAAAATTATTAAAATGAAGTGAAATTTAAAATTCAGCTTCTTATTCATGCTAGCCTCATTTCAGATATCCACTAGCCACATGTGGCTAGTGGCTTCCATATTTTAGACAGCACAGACATAGATAGTCCATCATTGCTGGAAATTCTATCAGAACATCGTTGTTCTAGAAGCTAAGCAGGGGTTCTGTTGGAAAAAGTAGAAGCCTGTGTCATTATTTTCAAAATTTCAACCCCATTTTTCTTGAATATATTTTTTCTTCTCTATTTTGTTTTTTCAGGAGAGGGAGACACTTAGAAGAAGGAAGCTGGAGAACGCAATAAAACAAATGGTTAAGCAAGAAGAATTGAAAAGACTTCATAAAGCTCAGGTCAGAATACAAACTTAACATGAGTGAGTGAGCCTGGGGACTGGGACCTGGTAATTGGATTGGGAAGCCCTTTGGGAGTCTGTATTGTATTGGGAGAGATGGGCTGGGGAAAAGGTCAGTCTCTCTTCTCTGAATGACCAGATTTGTGGCCATCCTAAAAATCCTAACTCAATGCTTGGTTGGACTCTGAGGCCTGGAGAGCCTAGGAGTTGAGCTGGCCCCTCCCAGCTGCCTTTCTATCTGCAAATATGTGTCCTGCAAAGTGAGCCTGGAATGACAGGCGACCCATGGCCTTGGGAACCATCCCAAGCCCTGACTACCACATTGCAGGGACTTAGTTTTGTCCCCTGGGAGGATACAACCTTCCCCTGACTTCCTGACTGTGTCCCTGCTGAACTGACCACTATTAGGAGCTGTCTTTACCCCAAGGTTCGTCAAAAACATGAGCATCCAACATTCCAATATAGATTTCCTCACTTGATTGTTAGTTCTAAACATTCCTGCCCAAATTGGTCTGCCCACTTCTGTCACAGACAGCCAAAGGAAGCAGGAAGTCAAGCATTCTCCATCTCCCTGAGGACCCCAGACTTAGCCTTGAAGAACAGCGGGGTTTTAGGACAGAAGGACTTAGAATGACCATTCGTATTCATGCAGTGTACCCTTATATTCCTTTCTGCAGTTATTCCCTCTGGCCATATAGTTCTGTCGAGGAAGGAAGTCACATTCCTTCACCCTTCAGAGTGACTGACAAGGGAGCCACTCCTGTCACCTAGCGGACAGGGAAAGTCCTTACAAAGTCTCTGTCCACTCCCAACTTCTGAAACAGGTTTCCTTGAAACATTGTAACTTTCCCTTGTGAAAACAAGGTAAGTCTCTATGATATGGATTGGCTGACCCAGCAACCCCCTCCTTGTGTTCTCCCTCCAGACGGTAGGTGGTGATAAGAACCATGACACCTCTGGAGTCCCCATCTGTTAGCGCTCACAGCAGCCCTTGTTAGTCTCCAAGATTTTCACCCTTGGTTTCCAAACAAAAACCGCTGCTGTAGTCCGTTCAGGTGGCCATAACATCACACAAAATACGTGGCCTAAAAAACAGGAATTTATTACTCCTAGTTCTGAAGTCCAGAAGCCCAAGATGGTGGGCCTTCAGGATTGGTTTATTGTTTGTTTCTTTGTTTTGTTTTGTTTTGTTTTGTTTTATCGTAGTCTCTCTTCCTGGCCCAGAGACAGCTGCCTTCCTTCTGTGCCCAGGCAGAGAGGGAGATGTCTCTGGTGTCACTGCCTGTTCGCAGAAGGTCACCAGCGCCAACGGCATTAGGGGTCTTATGATCTCATTTAACCTTAATTCCTTCTTTAAAGGAATACAGTCGCATTGGGGTTAGGGCTTCAGGACATGAATGTGGGAGGACACAATTCAGACTGTAACAACCACAAAGCCAGAAATGCACTAGAGTCAGTCATAAAGTCATTGAAATGCTTCCCTTCCATTAGCGATTCTACGCCACGCCATTGAGAGACGGATTTATAAAAATATAATTGTCTTTAAAAGAGCGGCAGAGGGCACAAAACCACAGGAGTATTACAGAGAGTTCCCGTCTATTTTAGATTTTAGGTTACACCCCGGGACTTAAACACTCTTAGTCCCCGGCAAGAGGAACCAGGTGGGTACTCAGGCCTGACCCCTGCTCACACCTCTTCACAGGCTCGGAGGCCCTTCAGCGATTGTAGTCTGAATGCAGGGGAGACTGAGAAAATGTGGAGCTTAGGAGGAGTGGGGGTGAGACAGAGCTGCAATGGGGTGGAGGAAGAGGGACACACACCTTCTGCCCGCCCAGACAGCTGCCAGTTCCTTTCATTTACCTGTTCTGCCAGGTGCGAAGTCAGTTCTGCCAAGGGCTGTGCCGTCTCGGCAGCATGTTGCTGGAAAGCAGAGAAAATTGATGCGGGGAAAAATGTATATGGGAAGAGGCTGTCCCTTGATTTTCCTTCCTAATACAGACAGGAGAGAAATAGCTGGTGGGGAAAATAAATGGGTAAAAGCAAACCCAGCCGTGACTCCAGACATTAACTAGGGAGGATGTGAGGTTGTCTCCTAGTGGGATAAACATCCTGGGTCTTGTCTTAACCAGCTGCTAGTAACAGCCTCCATACGCTCCCACGGTAAGAGGCCCCCGGGTGTCAGCCTGGCGGTGCGGTGAAAGAAGGAATACAATCGATAGCCAAGGACAGGAGTTGGACAAACCGAGCTCGGCGTCTCCTGCTCCAGACAGGCTTCTTGGGAGGTTTCTGCTGGTTCTTGAGAACATGGAAAGTGACCGTGCCCTCCATTTGCTCCCAGAGCCTCGTCCTACTCTGAGTAGTAGCTGCCGCTCTGTGTATGCCACGACCATAGTCAGAGTTCGAGGCTCGGAGAGTCTGGGATGCGTGAGAACCGCCCGCCTACCCCAGCCTCCTCTGCCTGAGAGCACATCTGTGTGGTTGGCCTGAAGAGGACTGTTCTAATGTCTACTCGGGGGCAGATTGAGCTTACATCTGGCCTCCTTGCTTTATGTGTTCACTCTAAACGAGGGAAACATCAAGATCTAGCGATTTGGGAATTCAGAGGTCGTTACCCAAGGAGGGACACTGCAAGGGATAGGGCCTCTTCTGCTTGAAAACTAAGCGGTAGAGTCAGCCCCCTCATGCGACGCTGCACCTCAAGAGTCCCCATGTGACGTGCAATCCTGACATTGCAGGCCATCCAGAGGCAGCTGGAGGAGGTGGAGGAGCGGCAGAGGGCTTCTGAGATCCAAGGCGTGAGGCTGGAGAAGGCGCTGAGGGGGGAAGCAGGTAGGTGGCCCCGCAGATCGGAGAGGCGGGCCTGGGCCGAGAATGGTGCCGGTCTAACCAAGCCGGCCAAACACTGAGACCTCGTCACTGTTAACGGCATTGTTAACATGGGCAGGCGGCACTGAGGTCACAGCTGCTCCACACTTCCAAAAACAAACTCATGGTCCGATTTGAAATTCCTAGGGCACTGGTCAGCCCATGGGCCTTGTCCCTGGGTTTCTGGCCCGTCCGGCCTCCCTTATGCAAGTGTGAATGTTCTTTGCAACCCGGGGGTTATGAGAAACTATTCTGAGATAGTCATGAGAGCTATTTGGATGTTCAAGCAAAGCGGGGAGCGATTCAAAGCCCGGGCTTGGACTCAAAGTCCTCATCCCTCCTTTTTCTAGCTGTGTACCTTGGGCTGGTCACGTTCTAAACTTTTATGAACTTTCGTTTTCTCCTCTAGAATAGGGATATTTGCGGTTTCCTTTAGAACTGATATAAGGATTAAAGAAGAAATTATATACAAAAAAATATATGTGAAGAGGGGGACCTGGGTGGCTCAGTCAGTTAAGCGTTGTACTTTAATTTCGGTTCAGGTCATGATCTCACGGTTTGTGAGATCGAGCCCCACATCAGGCTCCAGGCTGACAGTACAGAGCCTGCTTGGGATTCTCTCTCTCCCCCTTCTCTCTCTGTCCATCCCCTGCTTGCATTTTCTCTCTCTCTCTCTCTCTCTCTCAAAAAAAAAAAGTTTAAAAAATTATATATATGAAGATGATAAACTAACATGTTGCCTGGTATAAGAAATGGTAACTCTCCCACCAATAGCTTCAGACCCTTAGATTCAAACAGAATTCATCTGGTGAAGACCTACCCTGGGGGAGACATGAAGACAGTGGGTCTATAACGATGAGTATAGCAGTTTCTGCCTTTGAGAAGTTCATGGTCCATTGAAGGATGCAGACATGTAAATAAATAAACAGCAATACAGGAGGACAAGTCCTGTGATAGGAACAAGCGTTTGGGGAGGGGGGCATGGGGACACGATCACAGGCTTCCTAACTGATCTTGGGGAGAAGGGCATTCAGGCTAATCACCTGGAAGGGGCATTCCATTACGATGAGACCCAGAGGAGGAATAAGAGTTAACCAGTGAGGTGAGGAGATTGTTCTAGAAGAGGGACATTGCTCCAGGAGACGTGAAGTGCCTCAATGAATAAGGAGACAGCGAAGGAGTCCAAGGTGAGGGATGACTTAAAGACCCCTACATTTTTTGGAAGCCACCCCAGCACCAGTTTTCAGCTAGTGAATTGGAGAGGCCCTTAGAGTTAGTGGGTGGGGGGTGATATTGTCTCCTTTGTTTGGGGGTATGATGTCTTTAGCCTTCTGCATTTCAGGTATAGCCAGACACTGAAAACATATCTCTGCGTGCAGTCGTGTAAACAACATCTTACTTGTTAAACAACATGGCGGAAGTTTAGGCTTTCAGTTCTCTTAAAAGTTCAGCTGTTTGAGAGCGATGATATCAGCAGAGGCAGACCCAGATTTTGTGAGGCCTGAAGTTTGTGCACAGTCACGCAGGCAAAATTATGAGGGCTGCTCCCACAGCTTTGCAAGGGCTCAACCAAGTGAGGGTCCCTGCAGTGCAAGCGTTAGCACTTGCGTGCGTGGTTAGCTTGTTTCTGAGTCACAGGGAAACGCTGGAGTCTGACTTTATCCCTCTGAGCCCGGTTTACGAAGTGGGAGTGATCATCAGACCTGTTTCTTGGATTTGTGGCAAGGATGGGCTAAAACAGTTTATGAGGAAATCCTAGCACAGGACAGATGATCAGTAAGTATTTGTTCCTTTTCTTTCTAAAACACACTGTGCATTTCCTTGCAATGCACACATCCACCCATCAGGAATAGACTTCATGACACAAATAATAACTGTTTCTTGCTTGCAGTGAGAGACACTGCCTGTCTCTACGGCTGTTTTGGGAACTTGGAGTAAAATGAATTGCCCTTGTTTGACATACCGCCATATTCCCCATCAAGAAGGCTCTGCGCCGCTCTTTGGGAATTCACAGATTTCAGCAAGAGCCTTAGAAATGAACAGGATAAACCAAGAAAGCTAGAGCATGTTTCAGTTTGCTAGGGAGGCAGGGTGGCATGGTGGGGAAAAGAGAATTATAGGCATCAAAAAGCCCGTGTTCAAATTCTGCTCTGTTGCATTTATGCTGTGTGGCCTTGGGAGAATCACTTAACCTTTCATGCTGCAGATTCCTTATGCCAAAAATGAAGCTAATAATCCTCACATTCCCAGGTCATTCAGGGCATTGGTGGGCAAATTGCCTCTGAGAGTTTCTACCACACTGCAGGCATTCAACGGATGTGACCCGATGTCATTTTTACAAAGTATTCTTAAGTATCCATCTACACACATATACTGTTAAAGAATTGACTCACTCGGGACACCTGAGTGGCTCAATCTGGTTAAGCATCCGACTTCAGCTCAGGTCATAATCTCACGGTGGTCTGTGAGTTCAAGCCCCATGTCAAGCTCTGTGCTGATAGCTCAGAGCCTGGAGCCTGCTTCAGATTCTGTGTCTCCCTCTGTCCCTGCCCCTCCCCCCACTCATACTCTCTCTCTCTCTGTCTCTGAAAAATGAATAAACATTAAAATTTTTTTTTAATTGTTAAAACAACAACAAAAAAGAATTGACTCATCTTTACTGCTTGAGATTTAAATTCTAGAAACCAAATTTTCATGGCTTCTGAAAATCTCCCTCTCCCTCAAGCTTGAAGAGAGGCTATTTTGAACTATCAGCCGAAGAAAGTCAACTTGTGGTGTTTTCAAAGGTGTGTCAGCCCAGCCAGAAGATAGATTCCCTTCATTCCCTTTACATCCTTAGTAATTGAATTCCCCTGTTTAGTTTATGGGCCTTTCCCCCCTTGATTGTCCTTGTGTGGGTGACAGATACAGATCAACACGGGGCTGGAGGCTGGAAGAGTTAAGTCGAGGAGAGTGGCCCCGAAGGAAACCAAACGGAAGATGTACAAACCAGGCATCGAAATTAATACACTCTAACTTGTAATAACATTTGTGTAGTAATAATATTCCTTTGCAGTTTAATATTCTATTCAGCCCCTTTAAGAGATTGCCCTGGTGCTTAATGAATGACCAATGCTTATTAGGTTAAGTTGTATTTGAGCTGGCCTGTGCTGCTCTGGTTCAAGTGATTTAATGGGAATTATTTAATAGGTATTATTAGGATAATTAGAAAATGATCACAGTTAGGCAATAATATTGAGCTATGAAGGTTGTGAATAACCAAATTTAGAGACAGGCCTGAAAACATGAGTAGTCTGTGACAGTAATGCAAGGCTCCTCTAATAATTACGTGCGCCAGCCTGAAAGGCTCTTTTGTTCCTAGGAGTTATTCATTAGGCGGGCATTGAATTAGAGGAACATGCGGGGGTGCAGGACGGAGGGCAATGATGGCTGATGAGCAAAATGAAGCTTTGATGAGCTCCTAATTGTCGTGACAACAATTCCTTCTTTCTTTCTTCCCAACAGTCAGAAATAAACTCCTCCACCCGCGGGAAGGGTTGTTCCCCATTTTGTTTTCAAGGAAGGGGAAACAAAGAAAAACAAAAATCCAACAATCCACCCTAGATGGCAAGTCATGATTGTAGGGTGTGTGTTGGGAGGTGGGGAGAAGTGTTATGGATGGATGTCCTTGAGGCATGGATTCCCCTGGTGGTCCTAGGTGCCCAGAGTAAAGGACCAGGATATGCAGGGGCCTGATTGCCCTGGGCTCCACCCCCTATGAGGAAAACAAGCCAAGCATTGCCAGCCCCTTAGATTCTTCTTGGTCAAGGCACCGTTACCTACTGATTTGTTATCAATGAAGTGGTCCATGTTAAGTGCTAAGGCTATGGAATTTCCCAATTTTGCAGGAGACCACCATTCAGATTTAGATGGTGTGGATAACAGAATCTGTGCTTTCTTTCAATGCCTGGAGGCAGGTGAAATCTGATGAAAACTTGAGAGCAGCTTGGAAGGAGAAAAGATTTGTCCCTAGGGGAGGTATATGGGAATTAACTTTGCCCTCACAGTGTTACCAACTTTTGGGGAAGGTTTACCAGCTGGTTGTCTTCATTGAGCTTCTTGCCTTTTTTTTTTTTTTTTTTTAAGAGCCAGATGGCTTCCCTTCACAAAGATGGAGTTTACAAAGAAATAGCCGGATGTGTGAGGCTGCCAGTAGGTGGCAGCAGGAGCACATGTTATGACAGGAGAAATTGCAATGAAAACCTAGCCAGGAAGAGGGAAGTAGTTTGGCTTGCACTCTGTGGTTTTTTATCTTGGCTGCTGCTGAGGAACAGAAGGAATAATACTTACCTTGAAAATATAACAATGAGGTGTCCTTAAAAGAACACAGACACTGGAATCAGACACTTGTGAGTTTGAAGCCCGATGCCATTCATAGAAAATGGCCAAGAGTTAACAAGAGTCCAAAGCCGACGGCTAAGCAAGCAAGGAATTTGGATGGGTTTGCCACAAGCCTATGTGCCCCAAGTGAACAGTGAAATCCAGTCCATCAGAGCATGGGAGTGTTTTGCTCACAGCCCAGCAAACGGCAGGAAGGCAGCATGGTACAAGTTGCCCCAGACCCAAGTGTCACAGAGTGACCTGCTAGGCCTAGATGGTAGCTGTGTACCCAGTGGACTGTGCCACGGCTCAGGAGCTCAGGGGAAGGTACGTGGCAGCCTTTACAGAAAGCACTGAGCACGCCAGCCCCTTTCCCTGGAAGCAAGAAGTTGTGTAGCAGTCATGCTGTGGTATCCTGACCTACTTCTCAGAATCGCCTACTTGGCTGGTTCCAGGAATGTCTCAGGGCTGGAGGATGGTTAGGCCCTGTAGTATGGCACTCCCAGCAAAGACATGCCGGGATCCTCGGGGTCGACTGCATATTGCCTTACTCAGCAAATAAAAATCATCCGCTTATTATGGTGTTCATCTCTGCTTCTGGCCTCCGTGGCCACTCTGTAGAAAGTGAGTGGCCTTACAACAAAGATGGGCCCACTGAGGGTGAGACTGAGATTCTCTTCCTGAAGAAGCCTTGGATCCACTGCATGGATTCCAGGGGCATGGAGGTCTCAGAGTTATGTGCCCTAGAGCATTGCCTTACACACAAAAATTACCATGAGAGCAGCAAGAAATGCATTTTATATCACAAATTGGTACATGTAAATATATAACTGAAAAAGTCATCAGGAAATAATACTGAATTTTGCTATATATAAAAGACTAGTACTTTCCATTCTATCTTATTTTTAGTGCTTATTCTGACCCATAAAGTTAATTTTGCAACCCTCAGATTTAAAAAAAATCACGGTCATAATGATTTTACCTGGAAAAACATTTGAAACTAGATTACCAAATGGCCGACTCGGCCAGATGCAGGATGCAGTTCCCAAGAAGCACGGAGCAGCAGAACTGTGGACTAGATACTACAAAAGCCCGTTCACTACAACAAGTATACTTTCAAAAACATTGCCAGGCTCTCTCAAGTAAGTGAGGTAAACCTCTCTGGGCCAAGAAGGACAAGGATGAGAAGAAGAAAAGTATGCTGAAACTTCCATGTGCCAGGAAGGGAGGAAGCATCAAAAAGAAATCCAGGGTTGCCTTGAGGATAAATATCAGTGGTTTTAATGGCTAAGCCTTGGGACTAAAGAAAAGTAGGGAAGCTAACCTCAAAGTATCCTGCATTGTGCCAGTTCTTTTAACTCCCTGGAAAACAAGGATAGATGCTCTGTGAAAGAAACCATGCTTCAGTTTATGCTCTCAGGCTTCAGACAAATTAAGTTCAACAAATCATTAAATGATAATAAGTAATCGTCCAAAACACAAGGAAGTAAGCCACTAAGAATGGCAAAAACAAGTTTCAATGGCCGAGAACTTCCACTATATTACTTATTATATACAGAATATACTATGTCTATATGTCAAACATTTACAGAAATAGATTGCACATAAAAATGAGCAAGCAAAAACAAAAAACACTACCAAAGTGAACAGACAACACCACCTCCAGCTTGACCAACCGTAAGCGCAGTCAAACTTAACATCATAAGCTTCCTGCTGTGATGTACCGAGAAAGACGCATCATCACTTATGCAGCAGAAATGCTCAACCTGAATTTAATAATAAGAATAAAATCCGACAATTGCAGAGTAAGAGACAATCTGCAAAATAACTGGCAAATGTCAATGCCATAAAAAAGGGGAGGGGTGGAATCTAGGAACTGTTCTAGGTAAAAGGAGACTAAAGGAACATAACAACTAAATATAATGCTTAATCCTTTAGGTTTAATTTTTGTCAAATAAAAAGTTGAGGGGAAAATGGCTAGGCTTTTTTTTTTAATAATGAAATGAAGAGCCTGGAAATGAAAAATGCATTCATTGAAATTAAAAACTCGATGAATGTACTAAATAGCAGTTTGGACACAGCAGTAGAGAGAATTAGTGAATTGGACAATATATCTGAGGAAATGAACCAGAATGCAGCACAGAGAGAGAAACAGATGGAAAATATAAAGGTGTAGTTTGTAGCCATAGAAAATAAAATGAGAAGATCTGGTATATGTTCAATTGGAGTCCTGGAAGGAGAGAACAGAGAAAATTGAAGTTGTGTATCATTTGGAGAGGTAATGGATGAGACATGATAGCAAAGCATTTAGAAAGAGTCTGGGGCCCAACGAGTGGTTTATAAGTGTTAGCTTTCTTTTTTCCCAAATGAGTGAAAGACGTGAATCTACAGAGATTCCAGGATACAGAAATCAGGATAAATTTGAAATATGTCCACCCTTACTTGGCACAATGAGTGAAAATGTAGAACATTGAGGACAGAGATGATCTTAAAGTGGACAAAGAGTAAAGATAAGTCACCTTAAAAGGGAACAAAATTTTTACTAACAGCCCTGTTCTCAAAAGCAGTAATGGATGTTACAAAACAGGGAAGTAATAGTGTCAAACAGCTGAAAAAAATAACTCTCAAGCTAGAATAGTGTACAGAGAAAAAAGGTATTTCAAGAATAAGTGCACAATAAAGACGTATTAATTTTTTCTCGAATAGAGTTAACTATGTATAAACAAATTCCTATAGGGGGGAAAAAGATACACAGAAGGACAATCTATAATATGAAAGAAGAAATGGTGAATAAAAAAATAATAAACATGCAAGTAAATCATTGTCAATATAAAATAATATGGATTTTTATTTTCCTGTATTTATTTTTAAAGTTTATTTATTTTGAGAGAGAGAGCACAAGTAGGGGAGGGAAAGAGAGACAAATAGAGAGAATCCCAAGCAGGCCCTGTATTGTCAGCATGGAGCCTGAAGCAAAGGCTCGAATTCACGAACCGCAAGATCATGACCTGAGTGGAAACTGAGTGGGATGCGTAACCGACTGAGCCACGCAGGCACCCCCATATGGATTTTTAATATGGATTTTTAAAACATAGAACTGAAGCACTGGACTAAAACAGAGGTTAAGTTTGGAGTTGAATGATTGGAAGTCAAGAGTTCCAGGGCCCTTATGTTGTTTAAAAGAAGGCTGAGATACTAAGTTTAGGCTGTTAAGGTACTAAAAACACCTATTTATGTTTTAAATGTAGTCACCCAAAACAATAGAAGTAAAATGTATAACATCCAAATCTGTGGAGGAAACAAATAATATTAATATTAATATTATTTATATTAATTACATATAGTATAATTATATATGTATATTAATATTATTTATAATAAATAATAATCAGCCAAACAAAAATCCCAACTCAATTCTAAATAAAAATAAAAGAGTATTCTAAAAAGATAAAAAGCACAAAGTAAGACGTAGACACAAGTCAAATATGTCAGTAATCATCATGAAAGTTAATGAACAAGACAGTGACATGCTGTTTAGCAAATCTGCATAAAACATTAATACACAAAAAGTTTTAAAGTAAAAGGATGGCAAAATATATGCTAATTAAATGAAGCTGGAGGTAATGCATTGTGTTTAAAATCCTCCATAAAAAAAAATTTAAGAAATGAGAAAAAAACTGGAGGTAATTATATTAAAAGCAGATAAAATAGCCTTTAATACCACAATGATGATTAGGAATAAACAGGGTTGCAGCATAATTTTTAAATGATCAACTTACTAAGAAGATGTCACGGTTTTAAATGTGTATGTGTTGACTCTAGCAGGCTCAAAATATATAAAACAAAAAATTATAAACTACAGGGAGTAATTTCTGCTACCGTGGCAGGAGATTTTAGTGTATCTTTTAATGATTGTCAAGCAGACAAAATATTAGTACAAATGTGAACAATGTAACTAATAACCTTAATTTAAAAGACATTTATAAAACCCTGTACCTCCATATTAGAGAATAGTATATTCTTCTCAAGCTCACATGTGATTTATAAAAATTAACTCTATTAGTTGATAAATCTCAGAGAACCTAAATTATACAGACCTCTTTCTTTTTAAAAAAAAATTTTTTTAATGTTTATTTTTGAGAGAGAGATTGCAAGTGGGGAAGAGATAAATGGAAAGGAGACACAGAATCCCAGGCAGGCTTCAGGCTCTGAGCTGTCAGTACAGAGCCTGACGCAGGGCTCTAACTCATGAACCCCGAGATCATGACCTGAGCTGAAGTCAAACTCCCAACCAACTAAGCCACCCAGGTGCCCCTATACAGACCACATTCTAAAGTACAATGTACTTAACTTATAAGTCAATATCCAACAAATATTTTTTTTTAAACCATGCATCTAGGAAGTTAAAAGATAAATTTCTCATGGATCAAAGAAACATCAAATGGACATTTCTAAAAATAGGTAGGAATTTAAAATGTACTAAATATGAAAAGGAAAACAGTAGATCAAAACTCAGAGGTGCAGTGAAAGTGGTGTTGAGAGGTATTGCCCTAAATACTCCGTTTAGAAAAGAAGAAAGGCTGAAAATTAATGAGTTAAGTGTCCAACTTAATTTAAAAAAAAAGGAAGCCTAATAAAGAAGATAATAAGCAGAAGTAAATGAAATAGAGAGTCATAACAACATGGAGAGGATTAAGCAAGCCAAGTGTTGGTTCTTTGAAAAGACTAATGAAAAATTAGAAGCAATGATATTAAATTGATTTTTAAAAATAAAATAGGGGTTCCTGGCAGGCTCAGTCCGTTGAGCGTCCAACTCTTGATTTCAGCTCAGGTCATGATCCCAGGGTGGTGACATCAAGCCCCACACTGGGCTTCGTGCTGACAGCACAGAGCCTGCTTGGGCTTCTCCCTCTCCCTCTGCCCCTCCCCCCCCTTGCTTGCTCTTGAAAACATAAAATAAAACAGAAGATAGAAATAAATAAATTAGGAATGAGAAGGGCAAACAGAACCACAGATATAGCAGATTCCCAAAAAAACAAAAGAATATAATGAATATTTAATGCAATGCAATTAATTTTAAAATTTGGCAATCTAAGGGTGATTTAACAATCACCACATTAAGAAATGAAAGAGGGAAACCATATGGTCTTTTCAGTATAAGAAGAAAATATCATTTGACAAAATTCAACACTCGGGACAAAAACTTTCAACAAAAAAGGATTAGAACAGGATAGAATGTTCTTAGTTTGAAGAATATCTTCCAAGATGCTGCAGCAAATACCACTGTTGGATGGTAAAATATTAGTAGCATTTCTTTAAAAATCAGAAATAACAGAAGAAGGCCTACCATTAACTCTTCTATTCAACATTGTACAGGGAACCCTAGCCAGTGCAGTAAGACAAGGAAAAAATGGCATAAGGTTTGGAAAGGAAGAAACAAATTTGTGTTGTTTCTCGATGATAGAATCATCCATGTGAAAAGCACCCCAAATTGCACAAATAAATTATTAAAAATAAGAAGAGCCTATATGACAGTGATTGGGTATAAGCTTAAAATAGAAAAAGCAATTGCATTCCTAGATCTCAGCATAAAGCAATTAAAAAATGAAAGAAAAAAGATGCCCTTACATTAGCATAAAAACATATGGCACCTAGGAGTAAATCAAACAAAAAATGTATACAACCTTTATGAAGCCAATTTTAATCCTTCACTGAAAACCACCAAGAGACTCAAACATAATTTCACATATACAAAAACCTGATTTAAGCCTACAGTAGCATGCAGATATATAGGAAATAAGTGATTCTCAGACAAGTGATTTTCAACAGAGGAAAAAAATTAAATTGAGCCTTACATCATCCAAACAAACCAATTTCATAAAGATTAAAGTTTTTAAAATTAATTTTAGTTAATTTTTTAATGTTTATTTTAGAGAGAGAGAGAGAGAGAAAGTGGGGGAGGGGCAGAGAGAGAGGGAGACACAGAATCTGAAGCAGGCTCCAGGCTCTGAGCTGTCAGCACAGAGCCTGACACAGGGCTCGAACCCACAAACTGTGAGATAGTGACCTGAGCCGACTGAGCCACCCAGGTGCCCCCAAAGATTTTAATATGAAAAATGAAACTTGAAAAGTTAAGAAGAATCTTTTTGACCTCAAGCTGGTAGTCTGTAGACACTATAAGGGAAAAGATAAGCCACTAATTCAGAAAATACATTTGCAACGAACATAACCAAAAAAGAATCAGTATTCCAGAATATGTGAAGAACCCTTAAAAAATCAATAAGAAATAGGCAAGCAAATGTTTGCCTTTATAAAAATAGGCAAATAATAAAAACATATCATGCTCATTAGTAATCAGGAAAATGCAAATACAATGAGAAACTCTTTCAAACTATTAAATTACCAAAATTTATAAAACTTGATAATACTAAGTATGTGGCAAGGTTAAGAAACAAGGGGTACTTTTTATTCAATGTTAGTGGGAATGTAAACAGTCATAGCTCTTTGGAAAATGCTTTGGCTTTCTGTTTTCTGTGAAACTGACCATTTGCATACCATACTAAGGAATTTTATTCGTCAGTGTGTATTCCAGAGCAAAACATGGAGAGGGACTTAGACAGCAATCAATAGGAAAATGGGTCAATTATGGTATGTTCAAAGATCCCCCAAAGTGATTTTGACTCTTGAGGAAAGGCAGATTCTAAAAAAAAATTGTTGTAAATTATTCCACTGAAAGAAAGGAAATTGAATGGAATGATTCCATTCAACTCATGTTTATTGAGTGTTGTGCCAATAGAAGTCAGTGTGGCTGCACAGGTTACTCTCTCATGGACCACATTTTAGAAGGACACATAAGAGAGATTAAAAAGGGGGCATGTAATGTAGGATTAAAGTGGGTGTCATGCAGCAAAGAGGCTCACTCTGAAAAAAAAAAAGAATACTCTAAAGACAGCAAAATAGTGCCTTTAAAGCTGTTTCTTTTGGATCGAGAACAAGGAAAGGAGAGACCCAGGCAGATGGTGTAATGTTACAGGATGAAAAAAGACAACTCTTTTCCAACTCTCAGCATTTATGTTTTCTTTATCAAGGAAAATAGTCCTCCATCTAGAAATGTTAAACACATCTAGAAGAGGGAGTTGAATCTGAAAGAGAAATCTAGGTGAGAAAAATGAGAGAGCAATGAATTTAGGTTTCTTTCATGGAGAACGATGGCACGTATACTAGTCTTGTTGGGTGTGGCGTTCCTCAAGCAGAATTTGTTGAATGAACCAAATTAACCAGTTATTTCAACATGGCGAGATATAACCTCGGTCTTTGAAAACTCATGGCGAATTCCAGAACCAAAGACTAAAGGCCAGTCTATTTTCTGTGTTTCATTTCACATAGGAAAGAAAGAGGAGTTCTGATCCTTGTCAAGATTCTAGGAAGGATTATTAAAGAAACTGTGAATATTTAGAAAGAAACTTAGCGATTATGAGAAGCCACTGGTGTTTACTGAGAAGCTGTGAATAACAAATGTCATTTCCTTTTCTGGGTGGAGCTGTGAGGTTTGTAGTGCCAGTGGACACGGCAGACGTTGTGAAGCTTGATTTCAGGAAATTATTTTACCGAGGCTTCCTGTAACAGCCTCATGGACAAAATATAGAAATGTGTGCTGGGTGATAGAGCGCATTTAGAGTCTGTAGACCAGCCTCACCCAAAGCCTGAGCAGGGTCCCTAATGATGGGCCAGATGGCTCTGTTCTTGGTCCAGTCCCATCTGACATTTTGGTTTTCAATATCGCATAAAGGTCCAGGATGCCCATTTATCAATACTGCAGAAACCCCAAAGCTAGAACTGTGTCAGCTGGAGGAAATATTCGAAAGATTTCCCCATGATGGAACAAAATAAACAAGATGATAGTTAACAAGATACATATACAGTCTTGCATTAGGTTAAGGAAAAGCTGAGTTGCACAAACGGAGCATGAAGTCGTCAGACTTCACCAGCACTCGTGTGGAAAGGCCACGCTCGTTTGCAAGGTAGGAAGAGCCCGGTGCAGACACAGCTGCCAAAAGACCTCAGCAACCCCAGGGCTCAGAAAGAGGTGCAAGAAGATCTCTCCCCTCTGAACTGTTGGTATTTTGTTTGATTCTGGACAGTCTTCAGGTTGCATCCTGGAACACCAGAGGGCAAGTGGAGGTGGGCAGCCCTCTTGTGACACAATGACAAATGACCTAGGGGTGTTGACTCTGACAAAAGAGCACTCTGAATGCCTTCTGAGTGTTAAGTGTTCTCTGTTTTCCCATGGAGGCAAAACTGGACTTGGCAGCTGGCGGCCAGCCCATCAAAGGCCAACGGAAAGAAGTTTTCTATACTTGGAGTACAGAGCCCCGCAGGGATTTCCACCATCACATGGAGAGTTATCACAGAGGCTGGAGAGGGAAGGAGGTAGAGGGAATCCCTGGAACAGATTACCCATGAAGGTTCTTTCATCGCTTATGTCATATGATTTGAATAATGACCATTACCATTTATTGAGCTTAAACTGCGTGCCAGGGCTGGATTAAGGTCTTTGTGTACACAGTCAATCCCACTGTATCTTCATAACAGATGAGGAGACTGAGGCTCAGGGAGGCTACAGTATGTGTTCTTAGCCCACATGGTAGGAGGTGCAAGAGTGGAAGTTTGATCCCAAGTGTAAAGTAACTTTTATGCTATAGATGATCTCTGGTCCATATACCTTATTCTTTCATTTCTGTCTGTGTGGCCATAGCAAGGGGCACATTATCTTCTCTTTGGCTGTGCGGCGTTGGTGTTCCCCACTGAACTGCAAGTTCCCAGTTGCCTGTCATCCAAGGCACCTAAGGAAGAATAACATTTGGCTATTTCTCTCCTCACCCCTCTTTTAATCCTTCCTGATTAAAACTTCACTTAGATCATGCTACTCAACCACGTTTAGTGTCCTTTTGTGTTCTACAGCATAAAGTACAAGAGTCTCAGCATGACGTCCAGGGACCTCTAGGATGAGATGCTCATACACTCCCAGACCTCGCCCTCTGCCCCGCCATGCCCCCTTAGTCCTGCCTGATCTCTGTCTCTACCACTTTCTGTTCCATCCCCTTGTCTTTGCTGACATTGTGTCTTCTTGGAAATGTCCTCTCCCATCCTCATTAGTTCCTCTCCAAGTGTTATCCATTCTTCAACACCCCGGTTCAAGCACCACACTTCTTGGAAAGCCAACCTCACATCCTGACCGGGAAAACCCTCCCCTCTCTATATTCCCAGAGTGCTTTTATGCTGCTTAGTTGTGGTTAAGAGTTTTCTAATGTTCTATTTTATTCTAGCTCTTTAAATCCATCTGCTCCAGAAGATTCTCTAGAAAAAATAATAAAGAGAGATGGCAGGCCTTATGCTTTACTATCTCCAAATTTCTCATCACATGTAGCATTATCTGTCACTGTATCCCCATTACCCAAAGCGGTACCCAATACCTATTCAATAAGTAGGTGTTATTGGATGAGCGAATGAATTTATGCATGAAGGGACAAATGGATGCATTCATCAGAAGTCCAGATCTGCCTTGTGGTACCAATTTCCCCTAAATTGTATAATTTGGTGCATTACACATGAATCTCTCCGGACCCAAATGTCCATATCAACAAAAAGGTGGTTAAGAAGACAGGGAGGAAAGGGAACTCATTTTTATGAATGACTTGTTACGAGCAGGGCAACGTGTCAGGCGTGTTACTTGCCCTACAAGCTTATGAGAAGGAGGGAAGGAGTGAGGGGGAGTGGGGAGTGATACAAAGAAGTGAAAAGCTCAGGATAAAGCTCACTAGGGTTCAAGCCCTGGTTCTGCCACTTAATAACTGTGAGCTTGGGAAAATTGAGCTTTTAGACCTCTGTTTTCTCCAGCTATCAAGTGGTGATTATAAAAGAATCTACTGGTGAGTTTCTTATGAGGTTTAAATGAGATGTCCCATATATTGAGGTTCCTGGGTGGCTCAGTCGGTTGAATACCTGGCTTCAGCTCAGGTTGTGATCTCGCGGTTTGTGGGTTTGAGCCCCACGTTGGGCGCTGTGCTGACAGCTCAGAGCCTGGAGCCTGCTTTGGATTCTGTGTCTCCTCTCTCTCTCTCTCTCTCTCTCTCTCTCTCTCTCTCTCTCTCTCTCTGCCCCTCCTCTGCTTCCTTTCTGTCTCTCTCTCAAAAATAAATTAAAAAACATTAAAAAAATAAAAAAATTAATGAGATGTCCCATATAATGCACAGAGCCCACTGACTGGCATGTAATCACCAGTCATAATATGGCATAATAAATAGTAGCTTCTCACTACTCTATTATTTTTGTGTCTTTTTAAAATATTTTTTTAAATGTTTATTCTTGAGAGAGAGAGGGAGAGAGAGAGAGAGAGACAGTGGAAGAGGGGCAGAGAGAGAGAGAGAGAGACACAGAATCCGAAGCAGGCTCCATGCTCTGAGCAGTCAGCACAGAGCCTGACACAGGGCTCGAGCCCACAAATCGGGAGATCATGACTTGAGCCAAAGTTGGACGCTGAACCGATTGAGCCACCCAGGTGCCCCTCCTTGTGTGTCTTATTGTTCATTTTAACCAATTAAGAAGCAAAGGCTCAAAGTCACACGTATGTTTTGTCTGCACTATTTTCCCCCCTGCCTATGGGATACTCCAGTATAAATCCTTCTAGAATGGCCATGAGCCACAATACAGCCTGTGTTCTCATTTCAGGGTGAAATACTAAAAAGCCATCTCCATGTTCCTGCTTCTCAAATATGCTTAGATTTTTAACATTTTATTATGTAAACATTTGACATCTAACATTGTGCATCCAAAAGCAGCATCAGTTTTTCTCATGGTTATTCTTAGGTTTAATAAAGGTCATAATCTAGGGGTGCCTGGGTGGCTCAGTTGGTTAAGCGACCGACTTTGGCTCAGGTCATGATCTCGCGGTTCGTGGGTTTGAGTGCTGCCTCGGGCTCTGTGCTGACAGCTCAGAGCCTGGATCCTGCTTCAGATTTCTGTTTCTCCTTCCTCTCTGCCCCTCCCCTACTCATTCTCTCTCCCTCCCTCCCTCTCTCTCTCTCTCCCTCTCTCTCTCTCTCCCTCTCTCTCTAAAATCGACAGTAAAAAAAATAAAATAAAGGTCATAACCTGAGTTATAAGAAGATATGAATAGAACTTTCCCAGTGAGACTCAAAACTAGTAACCTTTTTCCCCATCATTTGGCTTTTCTTTATGTAAAAAATTAAGATGCCAGTCACCACTCCTCTATAATTAAATGTGGTGTGAGCTTCTCTGCCCCATGAAGGGAGCCACACCTCACCTGAGCACCCAGTAATCATTGGATTTGGGGAAGGAGAAGGAGGAGGAGATAGTAACCAGCAGAGTTACTAGGGTTTTCTTTGGTGGAGATTTTGATGCATCAACATGCAGAAGTTTGGGGCACCTGGGTGGCTTAGTCGGTTAAGCGTCCAACTTCAGCTCAGATCATGATCTTGCAGTCTGTGAGTTCGAGCCCTGCGTCAGGCCCTGTGCTGACAGCTCAGAGCCTGGAGCCTGCTTCAGATTCTGGGTCCTCTCTCTCTTTGCCCCTCCCCTGCTCAAAAAGAAATAAATATTAAAACAATTTTTGTTAAAACATACAGAAGTTTTACCAGTAGACAGGAGAAGTTTCATTTATGGCAGGACATTATCGAGATTATATGAACCTTGGAGCTGAAGTATTCATGCCCTAAATGTCCAGGAGGACGGCCCCCAGAGCATGCACAGGTGGATTTTATTTTCCACGCCTGCAACCTGAGGCATCAACAGGCCATCAGGGGGGCTGCCGCCTGTTGAGACTTTTTCTGCTACAAACATGGCCCACCAAAGTAGCTCCTAAGCAGGTTGATCATGGGGAGAAAAATGCCAATCTAACCCATTTGCCGCTGATTTCTTAAGCAGATTCAGGCACACAAGATGAAGCACAGCTTTTGCAGGAATGGTTTAAGCTGGTTCTGGAGAAGAATAAATTAATGCGATATGAGTCGGAGCTACTGATCATGTAAGTAAGGCAACACAGATAACAGCGAGTCCTCAAAGCAAAGGGGGTGGGAGTGGGGTGGCTCACCCTCCCGGGTTGAAGTCCCAGGAATTTTTCTCCTTGTGCATACAGAATTGTGATTGAGGCAAATTGATATTTGGTGCCTTGCATATCATGCTGGCATTAGTGCAGAGAATCTTCAGTTGTCTGTTCCCTCTGTGGAGTCCTATGGCTAAAACAGACCTCAAGTAATGGGTCTGGAGCTAGAGGGCATTTGGATAAGGTATTTTCAATCCATCCTTGTCCCCGAGACCAGTGGGGGAGGGGGGGCCACCTGCAGTCACACACCTGCAATAGGGAAGCTTGTGTCTGGGAAGAGGCTGGGGAGATCTGCTTGGCCACTTCCTTGTGGCTTTAACATACAAGGACTGAGACCTCTCTGGCTGTCCTCTCTGAATAAGAGAGCAGGAGAACCAGAAAGTAGAGGTGGATGTCATCGTACTCTGAAAGAGTTGAAGGTCACTCAGCATGTGGACATATCTTTTGGGGGTAACCATTCAACCCACTGCACTAACCAGACCCCAGAATTAGACATACTCATCTATGTAGTTACAGAAAGTAATGGACCCACTTGCTTCTTGGGGGCAAGACTTTTACCCTAGACCAATGTATCTCAACTGGGGGCAATTTTGCCCCCCCCACCGGAGGATATTCAACAATGTCTGGAGGCATTTTGGGTTGTCATACCTAGGAGGTGCTACCTGTGTCTAGTGAGTAGAGGCCAAGAGTGGTACTTAACATCCCACAATGCACAGGATGCCCTGTATCCCCCCACCAACTATTGAAGTAAAATGCCCATAGCATCAAGATTGGGAAATCTTGCCATAGACCTATGGCAAGGCTCAGAGTAATCAAGAACACAGGTCTGCTGCAGGCAGGCTAGTCCCAGGAGAAAAAGGGTGTGAGCTAAGTTCACCTAGTCTCTTCCCAGATTTACCTCTCCCAGGTTGAGAGTGAGTAGGAGTGGGGAAGGAGACTAAGAGTTCTACTCTTTGAGCTTCAGGGACATGGAAGGAAAGTCCGGGAAGAAAGCATCCTTCTTAGTAACTATTTTTTCTGTCACTATTTTTCAAGTTGATACACATGCTGAGACTCAGAGCAACACTTACCCATGCCCGCCTGACTGCAAAGCCTTTTCTCCCCAACCATACCGTCTGCCTGTGGACCAGATCTGAAGTACAAAGTTCATTCAACAAAAATGTATCCAACACATTCTGTGTGCCAGGAACTGCTGGGTAGTATGGAAATAAAAATGAGTGAGGCCACAGTCTCTATTTTCGAGGATCTCATGATTTTAGGGGAGAAAGACATGCTAACACATAGCATGCTAGCAATAGAAAACATGGCAGAAGCTCCATGGAAGTTTGTAGAAGGAGCATTCGGTGCATGGGCTCTACCTGTGAGAGTCTGAAAGTCAATGACTGCTGCTGTTACTGCTTAGTGACCAGCTTCCCTAGTTAATCTGCTGCCAGGGGGAACCTTCGGCTCCAAAAGAGGCCAGAGGGAAGCTCAGGCAGGTGAGCTAGACAAAAGCAGGAATGGTTTAAGCTGTTAAAGGATAGGTTTTAGTTTAGAGAAAAGACCTGGATGAACAGAGAGAACCATCTTGGATAACCGACTTGGGTGCTTTGGGAAAGCAGATACCAAGACAAGATTGGAAGTCCAAGAAATGTACTGGGATAAAGGGAAATAGGAGGGGGAGTAAGAGGCAAGTCTACAGACCCTCTTTGGTCCTGATACCTGTGAAAGGAGAAGGGGAGGAAAGGGAATTGAACAGAGGAGCCTGAGATGGCCCTGTAGCCCTGAGAACATCTTAGCCAGGCCAGAGGGAGAACCAGAGCAGAGATGCCATCAGAGGAGTCCAACTCCAGTACTACCGCTGTGCTCTGACATTGGCTTGGAGCTGCCTGGGGACAGTGTGGCCACAACATGACACTGAGTGGATTCTGCCTCAGCAGTCAGCTTGCTGTACTCTGCCCAGAAAGTTCTCTCTTAAAGGAAGGCTTGAGTGGTACACTTCCATTGACTATCAGAGCGGGCCAAGAGAAGTTCAGGGTCAATAACAAAAGGCAGAATATTGAACACGGCAGGGACCTTGACCCAAGTAGTAGTAAAAATAAGGGCAGCAACGACAGGGCATAGCAAAGTGTAGCAGATACCCATGCACACCGTGGATAGGGTGCAAGTGAAGGCCCCATGATGTCAAACCCAGGGACCTATTCTCAGCCCTCACCCTCTTCAATGTCTCTGTAGCAATGAATCCCCTCGACCTCTCTCTTCTCTCTCAAAACTTTCTCCTCCTGGTTTCTGTGATGCTGAATTTCTTGTTTTAATTGCTTCTCAAAGTTTTGATTGCTTCCTCCCTGGTGATACCTGTTTTGTTTGACTTCCAAATGTGGGCATTTCCAACCTCGTTGTCTTCAAATTTTTCTTTCTCTGTAGTCTTCCTCTGAGGGATCACATGACTTCACCCACCCCCTCTGATCCCTGTGACCTCTGTTTGTGGTCCTCATTCTCCTGAGAACTCCAGAGTTGGATTCCCAAAGCTCTGGGGAACCTCCACATTACACATGGCCTAGCATGTGGGCGCCTTGCACACACGAGGGATACACATGGAATAGCCCCAGGCGTTGAAGGGTTGAGAAGTTCCAAACTGACCTTTACCAAGAACTAACTTCTCTTCTTGACTTTGCTGCTCCTATTGGTGGAAACACAGAGACCCCAAGCGTCCCTGGTCCCTCTTTCCACATCTCCTACAACCAGATGGACAGCGTCTGAATTTTATTGCCTCCACATGGACACAATGGCTCTCTCCTGCCTCCTCTTCCTTGTTTTGCTCTTTATCATAATCAGGAATTTGGGAGTTGTTAGAGGTGATACTTGAAGTCCCTTTGCCCCTAAAAGAGAAAAGATTTTCAGATTGTCATTGCTTCTCTCCTGGATTATACTAGTCGTTTCTTGATGATGCATCCCCAAAGGGCGGCCTGAGTGGCCTTCCAAACACCCACTGAGATCGCATCACAACCTTCAGCGGCTCCATGGTCTTTCCAGTTCGGCATATCCCAACAGTCCTTCTGGGCTCCTTCAGCGACCCCAGCAGTAGCAGAACTTTCCATTTAGAGATATTCCAAGACCTCAGTTTTAATGAGAAAAAAAAAAAAGAAGAAGAAGGCAGTAGCTGTAGTCAGTGAGCTTCTATTTCTAGGCAGATCGTCAGTTTTTACAAGGTCTGCACATTTTCTCATCTCCAGGGCCCAAGAATTAGAACTGGAAGATCATCAAAGCAGACTGGAACAGACATTAAGAGAAAAAATGCTCAAGGAGGGTGAGTACGATGACATGTTTGGGGCCCCTTGTTAAAGACATTTTTCCCCCGAGAGGCACTTGCACAGAGCACCCTGCAAATCCCAGAGTGGGACGCTCTTCCTGTCTTGTGCAAGCAGCCTGGAGGCAGAACGGGAGGCTGGACGGGTGGAAACTCACCACCTGCCCAGCAAGTCGCTTCTGGCTTTGTTCACCTGGGCTATGAGGGCAGCAGTTTACTCCATCCCATGAGCTAACAGAGCAAAATCATTCATTCGCTTTCCCATTTATTCAGTTAAGGGGTATTTGCTGAGAGTCTAGGGGGGCCCTGGCAATAGGAGAAGAGCACCCCTGCCTCGTGGTCTCACCGGGGAGGCCAACATGCAAACTGGTGTTTGTAGTACAATGAGATGAAGGCCAGGACACAGATGCTTTGGGAACACCAAGGAAGGTGGGCCTAGTTCTGCCAGGCGCCATAGATGGTACAGGAAATACCCTTCCCAGCACAGGCCGGACCAGGTCAACACAAATGAGAAAATAATTTCCACCACAAAGGAGGGAAAGCTGACATAAATTCAATTCACATGCTATACTGATTTATGCATTCATTGGTTCCAGCCCAGTAAGACACCGTTTTGTGGCTGTGTGTTCATGGGACCAGATCCACACATGGCTTTCCTACACTTAGGCCTAGGTCTAAAAGGACAAGTTCAACAATTTCTTTACACCTCATGGACCAAACATACTTACCTATGGGGTTGCCTGGTACAGGGCAAGCACCTGATA
The DNA here is from genome assembly GCF_028749965.1 of Puma concolor. Classification (NCBI taxonomy): domain Eukaryota; kingdom Metazoa; phylum Chordata; class Mammalia; order Carnivora; family Felidae; genus Puma; species Puma concolor. The sequence goes on along the minus strand of NC_141676.1, from coordinate 47,165,743 downwards.
AATATTAGACGTCATCTTCATGATTGTTTTTACTTAGGCATCTTATCCCCATTTTACAGTTTAGAAAACTGAGTCTCGGAACTTAAAAAGTATGTTCAAGGTAAGTAGTGACAGGACTAAGATTCAGGCACAGAGTACCAAAGAGGGTCTCCTATTCCTTCCCACATAGTAATGATTTGTGGACTTTCTTTATAGCAACAAAAAATTCTATTTCTAGCAAAATCTTTATAGGGCTGCACTGTATAGAACAGATAAAAGTGTTATACGTCATTTTTATTTGTCAGAGGGCTCGCATGAGTCCGTTGACGACAAGCCAACATTGAGGGAGGAATGTTTTATTTTTCTGTGTTGATTATCAAATAAGGAGCAACGACACTGGACTATACCCAGATTAACAGATCATAGAAGGAGTAGGAGTAAGATGGGTGAGAAGCCAGGGTACTCTGGGTTTTCTTCCTCCCTCAAACACAGCTATGTTGAGGTCAGATGATTTGGAACAACCAGGAAATTGATCTATGGAGTGTCAGAAGGATCTCCATGATTGGAGGGAGACAGCGTGCCAGGTACAAGGTGCATGGACATGAACTTGGGGAGAGAGAAACAGCAGTGCCACAGAAGAGAGGGAACCCTTTCCATGGAGAGACAAAGGGAAAGAAAGAGAGAGGGGTTGAGAGAGTGTGGCATCAGGTTTGCACAAGAGGAAAACCGCTCTGGACCAGGGACTGGGGAGCAAGAAGTACTAAGTATAGCAGGGTTTTGTTTTTTTTTTTTTAATTTTATTTAAATCCAAGTTAGTTAACATATAGTGTAAAAATAGTTCAGGAGTAGAATGTGGTGATTCATCACTTACATATAATACCCAGTGCTCATCCCAGCAAGTGCCCTCCTTAATGCCCATCACCCATCTAGCCCAACAACGTGGATGGAACTGGAGCGTATTATTTATGCTAAGCAAAATAGGTCAGTCAGAGAAAGACAGAAATCATATGATTTCACTAATATGTGGAATTTAAGAAACACAACAGATGAACATAGGGGAAGGGAAGGCAAAATAAGATAAAAACAAATAAAAACCATAAGAGAGTCTTAAATACAGAGAACAAACTGAGAGTTGCTGGAGGGGAGGTCGGGGGGATGGGCTAACTGGGTGATGGGCATTAAGGAGGGCACCTGTTGGGATGGAGCACTGGGTATTATATGTAAGTGACGAATCACTACATTCTACTTCTGAAACCAATACTACACTAACCTGGATTTAAATAAGTTCATTAAAAAATAAATTAATTAAAAAGAAAAAACCATAGAGCATAATATCTGATTTATACATCAAATAAAAATTTCAGTTTGCTCTGTTTCTGGATGGTAAAATAAAAACCACCAACAGTCCCCATTAGCCATCTTTGAACCTTTTTTTTTTTTTAACTTTTACTAAGGAGTGAGGATCATACATTTCTTCATTCCCCTTAGCCGATCTTCCATAAAAGCTCTAGCCCACTAGTTATTAAGAGAGGAAAAAAAAAGAAAAAAGAACTTTATTTATCCCTCTCTAGTAGACTCGGTCTGATGCAATAAGTTTAACCATCCCTGTAGCAATGCTTAGTCTCTTTGGGATGAAAACATTCAGCCTTGGAGATGGCCAGCTTTTCCTTCTGCTTTCCTCCCTAAGGACGGGTAGTAGGGAGAGGCAGGTTTTGTGACTTCGCAGCAGTAGGTATCTGGGTTGGTTGCTCTGATTCACTGAGTCCCCACCCAGCTGTGTCCCATCATCCGGCTGCCACTCTCTCTGCTGGCATTTGCAAGCTGAGGTGTATGGCTGGCATCATCCATAGCCTGGCCACTCCTCAGCATGCCTGGAGCCTGGTGGCAGTCCCTGCCTTACTCAGGCTCACCTCAGCACATCCTCCATTCAGCTTGTCCAGACAGTCGCCACCGTGGGACCACGTGACTCCTCATCGCGGGGGAGCCCTCTGGGAGGCTCACTGGCCAGCTACCTTTGGTAGCTCTAGGGCTGGTGGGCACTCTTAAGCCCCACGGCTGCCACACACAGCAGATTGGGATCCGGGGAGCCACACTCAGACCCTTCTCTGCCCAACCACCACATACTGCCCTATGTTTATGCAGAAGGCACCCTTCCAGCTGGCTTCTTCCCAGAATTCCAAACAAGGGGCTGGGTAAGAATCCTTGAGCCCCCGGTGTTCCCATCAAATGGTATGACGTTTCCTGGCCCAGAACAGAGAGGCTAGAGCTAACCCTCTGCTTCTAATCGTCTCTTGCCCATAAAACACGAAGTACCGAGGGAATGGTGTTTTTCTATTTCCCTTTTGTCATATATGCCTTCTTCCTGACCCCATCCTCTGAACTAAGACTCATGTGAGAAACAGTGGCCCTTCTTTGCTCCAGGATCAGGCTCACCACCTAGTCCCTGGCATGTTAAAGGGAACGGGCTCAGGTATTTATAAAGTCGTCTCCCAAGGCAACAATCTGGTTGACAAGACTTAAATCTGCCTTAAAATCTATTTTGATTGTCAGAAAATCATTACTACCTGTTTCTTATCCCTTCCCTTCCTTTTGTAGCAATCTTATGTCCCCCGGGGCAATGGGATGTGTCAGGCCAATTAGGAAGAAGTTCTTGTACTCTTAAGACAAAAGAGAAAACATGTTCACAGTCTGGAGACACCGTCCCATTGGCCAACCAGAGCCTTATTTTGCTTCTGCCTGGTCTCTCCTCAAAGGGCTGCAATTTGTCATTAACTACAAAAAAAAAAAAAAAAAAAAAAAAAAAAAGAAAGAAAGAAAGAAAAAAGAAAAGAAAAAAAGGATCGTCAACTTTGAAGTCCTAGCCCCTGATGCAGATGGTTTGTTTAGAAACTTTTCTCATAGATTCCTTTGTTGTAGTTCAGACATGTTTAGGGAAAACAGCCTTCTTGTTGTTCCGTTGGTTTCTTTTTTTTCTTGCAAGGGAGGGGAGGCTGGAGAACTCTGTGGGGCCTGGCTGATATTCTTTTCCTTACAAAGGGATTTCCCCCTGTTTGCTTTGTATATACTCTCAAGATGAAAACTGAGCTGACTGCAGCACAAAGCACCCTCCTTGCTAATCTGTGGCTGCGAGAGAGTTCCCTGGTGTTAAATTCATTTCCTTGTTTTCTCCATGGAAATTAGAAGACAGAACAAGTCCGAAACAATCAAGAATGCCCGTGCCAAGATCTCTCCCTTGGCCTGAATGTTACCTGAGGCCCAATGCTTGCCGTTTTTTTGTTTTTTAGAGAGCCAGAAAGATGAGAGCGATCTGAACGAGGAGCAAGAAATACTCAGCGAGATGATGCAAGTAATTGAACAAAGGGACAGACTCGTGGACTCCTTAGAGGAACAGCGCATAAAAGAAAAGGCTGAAGACCAGCACTTTGAAAGCTTCATATTCTCCAGGGGCTGTCAGCTGAGTAGGACGTGAGCAGCCCAAGGCGCTGGCCCTGGATGCTGGCTGAGGATCAGGCCGGGCACACCTCACTCACTCACGGTTCCTTTGGCAGGATTTGCCATACGTGGAACTTAAGTGACGCCCTATTGCAATTTCTTCTTAAAATTCTCCCATATGGAGTACAGCTGCCCAAGACCCTTCCAGAGATTATAATGACGAATAGACAAAGATGGTTAGGGAATTGGCAGTCACTTTGGCACGTCTCACATTGGAAGTGACCTTGGCAGATGACCAGCATTGTTTTCCCTGGAAAGTGACACAGGGATCGACTTTCCTGCTGTTTTTATCATTTATCTCCCCAATTCATTGAGTTACACATCTTAAGATTTTTACAAAGCTGCCTTTTCATTAATATATCCATATTTGCCCTTTTTTTTTTTTTTTTCCTGCATGGATGACCGGTTTCCAAATGTCAGAAAGAAGCAGCCACAGTTTAAAGATTAGGTTAATATTTAAAAATTGTGTTTCCAGAGAAAGAGGAGAAACCTTGAGATTACTGATTACATAAAGCAAATAACTCATATAGCAGGTGTTAATTCAATCCAGGGTGAATTTAATTTACCAGTTGTATTTATAAGCCTTAATATAATATACATAAGAAATGAGAGTTTAATACAACATTTGAGCCTTAATTTCATTTTAAAAAAAAAAGAGAGAAGGAAATCAAACTTTAACTTCATACTGGCAAGACTATCAGTGTTCACCAAATACTGCAGGCTTCGAAAAGCTTTTGTTCTCAGAGTCCTCTCCTTACTGGCCCCGGAACACAGTGAAAAGTGTTTCTCGAAAATGAATCATTTTCCAGTGCATTTTTATAACCGTTGGTAATGGCACTGAAAACACACACACTCGTGATCCAAGGCGAAGAAGGCTTCCCGGTGACAGCCTTCTCAGGTCCAAAGAGAAGTGTCTCCAGCGCTCTCTCCAGGGACTCCCTGGGAACTCCACAGGACAAGGACAAAACCACTTCTGACTTCATCCTAGAGCTGAGTGCAGCGACCCCATTTACCAAAGGCAGTGATCAAATCCCAAACTGGGTCATGGATTTTTTTTTTTTTAAGTGACATTTTCAATGTGAAAAGAAAGCCAGGAGATGGAATTTGTGCACTGACAGGAGATTCCTGGGTTGTTTTGATGGTTCATATGGGAACCAAAGAAAAGATTTAAAAAAAAAAATTTTTTTTTTTAACGTTTATTTATTTTTTTGGGACAGAGAGAGACAGAGCATGAACGGGGGAGGGGCAGAGAGAGAGGGAGACACAGAATCAGAAACAGGTTCCAGGCTCTGAGCCATCAGCCCAGAGCCCGACGCGGGGCTCGAACTCACGGACCGCGAGATCGTGACCTGGCTGAAGTCGGACGCTTAACCGACTGCGCCACCCAGGCGCCCCCCAAAGAAAAGATTTTAAATAGTGATCTGTTGTCATAAAGTATTTGATTGTTTACAGTCAATGGGATTCTTTGAAGAGTCAGCCTGTTGCTGACAAGAGACAGACTGAGGAACTCTTTGTTATATGTTTGGCCTCTCTCATTTCTGCAAGTGTGTAAATGTGTCATTGAACAAAAGGTGCTTTACAACAGTTGGCTCTTGAGACCTAACTCTCCTCAGTTCATGTTGACCATGAACCACTGCTGTGTGAGGTGCTGTCTGTGTGCACCAGTCTGGCCAGCTGATAAGCCAGAAATCAGAAATGTAACTGGATTTCTCAAGTGCGCCGATGTTTTGGGCGGTATTAAAATGCAACCTTTCCATGGCAGACCAAATTCCGAAGGTTGTAATTCTTTTTTCCTTCCTTCTTCTTCCTTTCCCCTTTTTAAAAAAAAGAGTCAAATCTTCTAGTGCCTGGATTCTATTGGGGAATATGTGCAGGCATCTATCTAGCTGTCAAAACTATGCCATTTATGGCTATTTACCTCTTCTTATTTATTTATATATTTGGTGGAAATTGCTAATACAGTTTCCTCACAATTCTGATTTTCCTGTATTGTAACTTGGAGAAGATCTATTGGCACTAGGGGGTATCGGTATATAAGCTATTTAACATACAAGTAACCCAGATGTTTGGGGCAGTGAGCTAGTTGTATAGTATTAAAGATTTATGGAGATAGTTAAAATAATATTTTCGGCCTTCAGGCATTTAAAATAAGACTCTGGATACTCAGGAATTTTAATTCATTTAAAGAAAAAGATCTAGAACTTCTGTTTTTATTCTAGAATATTTAGAAGTATTCAAACCCAGTGTTTTCTGTCAGTTCTATGAAAGCATGCTGCTTGCGACTTGCATATGTTTAACGTGATGCTTACCTGTGTGGTGTCTGGATTGTTTTGATACAAAAGAATTTATTGCCACTTATTTTTGATTTGTTCTATTTTCATCTAAAAGAAAGATCCTCCTGAGGGGGCCAAGAAACACCTTCTTTCTGTTAATAGATGAGAAAGGCGATTTGTTCATTTTCTCTTTCAAAGACCATGTTCTGGAGTTGAAGGCTGAGTCTTACGTGGCCAGGTTGAAACACACGCTCATACCTAAGAGTCTTTTACTTACGCCGGCTTTTTACCAGCACGTAAAACCATTTCAATGGACATTTCCAAAATGACACAAATATTGTAGCTGTTGAATTATTTTGAACAATTCCATTCCTATTCACAATAAAGAATGTTCTAAGACCGTCAAAGTGTAAAATATTGTACATTTGAAAGACAGTTTCTTTATGCAGTACGGGTAGGATTATGGCGAAAACAGCTTCTTCTGTCCCATAAAAGTATACTTGTGATCAAAGCTGGACAAGTTAGGACTCTGAACGAGACATAAAGCCCCAGCTCCGGGTCGTATTTTATAGCCAGTCTCACACAGTTTCTAAGTTAAACTAAAGGGCTCATGTTAGTTGCTAGTTTAGGATTTTACATAAGTTGAATCAAGAGGACATGTCTGAAGCTTGCTCTCGCAAAGCATTCATTTGTTGATCTATTTGTGTAACAAACATTCTCTGAATGCCTGTGGGGTTGTGCAGCTTCCATTAGGGGAGAATATCAGTCCTCCACTCTACCCCCAAATAACTGCAAAAATAAACAAGTACCACTCGCAAATAAATACAAAGGTAAAGAACTATTTTTCATTATAAGCATCAGTCTGTTCTACTCACATTTATCTCAAGTCTAAAGACATTTATCCCCAACTCTTGTAGTGCTTCTTTGGCAATAAAAATAAGTTCGTTTCTAAAACTGTGAAAAATACTATCAGGTTGTACTGTTTCATTTAGACCTTGACTTTGGCAGTGTGAGGCTGCTTGGACTCAATCAATGCTGAGATGCAGCATGTTAATTGCGACTGAGAAAGGAAGTGGCAGGTGTTTCCAACTCTGATGAGCTGCAATGAAATTGATGTTTTCTGCATTCTGGAGGCAAATGGCAATTCAGCAGTGTCTGTCTTCCCAGGAAGCAGACTTACAGGCTTTTCCTTCCAAACTGAAAATGGCAGCATGTCCCAGCCAGGTGGCTGATCAGAGAACTACCTCAGCAGGGCAGAGGTGGCAGGGGGCAGCTGGGGCTGCCACACGAACAGAGAGAGTCGCAGTCATTGGATGTGGTGAGCTCAAATGTAATTTATTGTAATAGGAAGGTTCACGTACAGGGGAGCGTGTACTGTTTCGCCTACTGTTTATCTTCTAACCTCACTGCTGAGTAGCTTGTAAAAGATTAATTTGCTCTGACAATTGGGAACTATTCATGTGGGCTGAAATGCGTTACATGGGCACTGCTATAAATACTGAAATGAACCAAAAATAAATGGTTTCCTGTTGAAGGAATCAAAACATTTTCATGTGGGCTTGGTCTGGCACCTCCAAGGGCAGTGTCCATTTCATGTCTTCCTTTCCAGTGAAAGGAGCAGAGCAAAGCTTTGATTTCGTGTGGGAGTCTGTGAATTAACAGTTGGATGCTTTATTCCCACCGGGGTACCTGGAAGGACTTATCTGACTAGCACATTGGACTTGATTGGGAAGAGGAGTGAAGAAGTTTTGCCTAGGGTGTATTCTCTTTCAACAAAGAAAGTTACCCTCAGGAATGGGGAGGCAGAAAGGTGGAGCCAGTCCTGGTTTACCTCCTCATTCCTCTCACCTTCTTACCTGGCATGGCCTGGTTTTATATTTCAGTTCCTCTGCAGAAATGCTCCCATCTGCCCTGAACTGGCCTCTTTCGTCAATGCACACTTTGAGAACTGGGCTTGTTTGTTTCTGTTCTTAATCCCAGTGCATGCAAGCGTTCCTGATACGTGAGAGCATAATGCCTCAGAATTGCCACATCAGGTTAACCAAGTGGTCAGTCCCCAGCATTTCACACGGAGTTCCCCCTTTGTTTGAAAGCTTTTGTCTGCTGTTGGAATATTTGCAACGATCCATTTGTTCCCATCTAAAATCAACAAAAAGTAAACATAACTGCAGGTAAGAGCCCCTGTTTTGCAAGCGCTAACATTGTGGCAGCAGGGAAAGCCCCAAGGAAGGCCAGCCACTTTTGATGGCACTTTGCAAGCTTTCTTTGTGCCCATGCTGGGGCTCATCTGCCCTCCTCTGGCTCTCAGAGTCACGGACTCTCAGCCATTAGCTGGCCTATTAGCTGCAACTCACCATCACTCAGCCTTCGGGGCATGTGTGGTAGTTTCACACTCACTCCCTCTCGCAGCTTGTTTCTGCAAAAACGACAAGCACAACCAATGTTGTCAGGGATCCCCTGAGGAGCCCCTCCGACTCTGATCAGGGTACTGGATACTGTGAATTCAGCTCGCGTCACCTGCCAGGTGCCGTAATAAGCTCTATAAATGTATTGTTTCATTTGATCTTGAAAGCAAAATCCTTATACCCCATTTTTAAGATAAGACTGAGACACAGAGGCTCAGCTTACCTGCTATTCCAGGTACAAAGTAGTGGAACTGGGGCTAGATCCAGATGTCAGCCTCCGGAACCTGGGCCCTCGACCGCCAGGCTATACAGCCTTACCCTGTGTCCCCACCCAGACCTGTGTCTTCTGTTTACCTGTTCCTTCCCTTGCTTTCCTAAATCAGTTCCCATTGCCATAGTCCCCCAGCACCTCACTGCCCTGCCCTGATCAGGGGAAATAAGGGAACGGAAGCCAAAGCTGTCCCTTTAAAGTGCCTTGTGTTTCCTTCTGTACTGCATCTATATATACTCTAACATGAAAACAATGATCTAGAATGGTTATCTAACCTCCACCACCCCTCACAAAAATCTTTGAGTAAACATGACCCTCTAGGAAGATGCATCTTGTTTACACTGGGAGGTCAAGTACCTGGGACACAGGGACCATGGACCTGCAGGGCACTTTTGTGCCCCAAATTGAGAAGCATGGCACTACCTAATCAAATCTCAGCTGCCAAGGGTAGGGAAGCAAGAGCACAGGGGTGGAGGGATGGGAGAAGGCGTGCATGGAGGGAGTGTCTTGGAGACCAACTGGGAGTAAGCTGGTTTTTGCAGACCCTTGGAGAGACCATGCAGAGGCGGTGGGGAGCAAGAAAAGTCTCAAATACACAGCCTCACTTTCTACCTAAAAGAGACAGAAAAGGAACGGCAACTAAAGCCTGGAGCCAGAAGAAGGGAAGTAATAAAGATGAGAGCAGGAATAAATGACATAGAAGGAAATAAAACAGTAGGACAGATGAATGAAACCAGAAGCTGGTTCTCTGAAAGAATGAACAGAATTGATAACCCCCTAGCCAGACTTATCAAAAAGGAAAGAGAAAGGACCCAAATAAATAGAATCACACATGTAGGAGGAGACATCACAACCAATACCGCAGAAATACAATTAGAATATTATGAAAAATTATATGCCAAGAAACTGGGCAATCTGGAGGAAATGGACGCATTCCTAGAAACGTACAACTACCAAAACTGAAACAGGAAGGAATAGAAAAAACATTTTTTTTTTTAACGCAGGGATTTTTAAGTTTATTTATTTTGAGAGAGACAGAAAAAGAGTGCAAGTGGGGGGTGGGCAGAGTCAGAGGGGGGCAGAGGATCCAAAGCAGGCTCTGTGCTGATAGGAGACAGCCTGACATAGGGCTCAAGCTCAGGAACTGTGAGATCATGACCTAAGCCGAAGTCAGACGCTTAACTGACTGAACCCCCCAGGGGCCTCAAGAAATAGAAAATTTGAACAGGCCCATAACCAGCAAAGAAATTGAATCAGTGATCAAAAATCTCCCAGCAAAGAAAAGTCCAGGGCCACACGGCTTCCCAGGGGAATTCTACCAGACATTTAAAGAAGACTTGATACCCATTCTTCCCAAACTATTCCAAAAAATAGAAATGGAAGGAAAGTTTCCAAACTTGTTCTACGAGGCCAACATTACCTTGATTCCAAAACCAGAAAAAGACTCCACTGAAAAGGAGAATGACAGTCCAATATCCCTGGTGAACATGGATGCAAAAATCCTCAACAAGATACTAGCAAATTGAATCCAACAGTACATTAGAATTATTCACTGCCATCAAGTGAGATTTACTCTTGGGCTTGAGGGGTTCGATATTCACAAATCAATGTGATACACCACATTAATAGAAGACAGGATAAGAACCATATGATCCTCTTGATAGATGCAGAAAAAGCAATTGACAAAATACAGCATCCATTCTTAATAAAAACCCTCAAGAGAGGATAGATGGAGCATACCTCACCATCATAAAGGCCATCTATGAAAAACCCACAGCCAATATCATCCTTAATGGGGAAAAACTGAGAGCTTTTCCTCTATGATCAGAATAAGACAAGGATGTCCACTTTCACCATTGTTATTTCACCTAGCAGTGGAAGTCCTAGCTTCAGTGATCAAAGAGAAACAAAAGCATCCAAATCAGCAGGAAACAGGTCAAACTTTCGCTGTTTGCAGATGGCATGATACTCTATGTAGAAAACCCAAAAAGACTCCACCAGAAAATTACTAGGACTGATACATGAATTGAGAAAACTTTCAGGGTACAAAATCAATGTACAGAAAAATCTGTCTCATGTCTATGTACCAATAATGAAGCAGCAGGAAGAGAAATTGAGGAATCGATCCCATTTACAATTGCACCAAAAACTATAAGATACCCAGGAATAAAACTAACCAAAGAGGTAAAATATCTGTACTTTGAAAACTATAGAACACTTATGAAAGAAATTGAAGAAGACACACACACACACACACACAAATGCAAAAACATTTCGTGCTCATGGATTAGAAGAGCAAATATTGTTAAATGTCTATACTACCCAAAGCAATGTACACATTCAGTGCAATCCCTATCAAAATACTACCAGCAGTTTTTCACAGAGCTAGAACAAACAATTCTAAAAGTGTTAGGGAACCGCAAAAGCCCCAAATAGCCAAAGCCATCTTGAAAAAGCAAAGCAAAGCTGGAGGCATCACAATTCTGGACTTCAAGGTATAACAAACCTGTGGTCATCAAGACAGTATGGTACTGGCACAAAGACACATAGACCAATGGAACAGAATAGAGAACCCAGAAATGGACCCACAAATGTATGGCCGAATAATCTTCGACAAAGCAGGAAAGAATATCCCATGGAAAAAAGACAGTCTCTTCAACAGATAGTGCTGGGAACACTGGACAGCAACGTGCAGAAGAATGAAACTAGATCACTTTCTTACACCACACACAAAAATAAATTTATAAATTTAAAAGATCTAAATGTGGGACAGGAAGCCATCAAAATCCTAGAGGCAAATACCAGCAGCAATCTCTTTGACCTTGGCCACAGCAACTTCTTACTAGACACATCTCTGGAGGAAAGGGCAACAAAAGCAAGAATGAACTATTGAGACCTCATTGAGATTAAAACAAAACAAAACAAAACAAAACAACTGCTACACAGCAAAAGAAACAATCAACAAAACTAAAAGGCGTCATGTGGAATGGGAGAAGATATTTGCAAATGATACGTTCGCTAAAGGGTTAATATCCAAAATCTGTAATGAACTTCTCAAACTCAACACCTGACAAGTAATCCAGTAAAAAAAAAAAAAAAATGACCAGAAGACACAAATAGACATTTTTCCAAAGAAGACATCCAGAGGGCTAATAGACACATGAAAAGATGCTGAACATCACTCATCATCAAGGAAATGCAAACCAGAACCACATTGAGATACCACCTCACGCCAGGCAGAGTGGCCAAAATGAACAAATCAGGAGACTAGAGGATGTGGAGAAACGGGAACCCTCTTGCACTGTTGGTGGGAATGCAAACTGGTGCAGCCGCTCTGGAAAACGGTATGGAGGTTTCTCAAAAAGTTAAAAATAGAACTACCCTGTGACCCAGCAGTTGCACTACTAGGTACTTATCCAAAGGATAAAAAAATGCTGACTCAAAGGGGTACATGCACCCCAATGTTTATAGCAGCGCTATCAACAGTAGCCAAATTATGGAAAGAGCCTAAATGTCCATCAACTGATGAATGGATAAAGATGTTATATACATACATACAATGAAATATTACTCAGCCATCAAAAACTATGAAATCTTCCCATTTGCAACAATGTGAATGGAGCTAGAGTATATATTATGCTAAGTGAAATAAGTCAGTCAGAGAAAGACAAATAGCATATGAATTCACTTCTCTGTGGAATTTGAGAAACAAAACAGATGAACATAGGAGAAGGGGGAAAAAGAGAGAGAGAGAGGGAAGCAAACCATAAGAGACCCTTAGTGATAGAGAACAAACTGAGGGGTGATGGAGGGAGGTGGGTGAGGGATGGGCTAAATAGTTGATGGGTATTAATTAAGGAGGGCACTTGTTGTCATGAGCATTGGGTGTTGCATATGTGATGAGCCACTAAATTCTACACCTGAAACCAATGTTGCCATATATGTTAACTAACTGGAACTTAAATATCAACTTGGAACAAAACAGGGTATGCCAAAAAAAAAAAAAAAAAACAACCCACCAAAAACAAAAGAATGTGGGGGAAATGCCTGTGTGTTTGTGTGTAGCAGCCTCAACACCGTAAGTGTGGGATTTGAAAACAGATCAATAGCTCAGGAAAAACCCCAACAAGTATGATCATCTAAACACGGTAATCTGAGTTAAAAGTCACTAATTCAGGGCCCAATTTCTAGTTCCACCACTGCTCACTGGACAATTTGTGCCTCGGTGTCTTCATCTGTGAAATGGAGCTGACCCTCCTTCCCTTCCTCCCTTCCTCCCTCCCTCCCAGGTTCCTTGCAAGAGTCAGTCTGCTCTCCCTAGGTACCAATTTTAAAACGGGAATGGCCAGACTATGACTTTGTAATTGGAATGGCCATGGTGAATCTTGAACCTTTCTAATCCCAACAGCAGAAACAGAAAATGATACCTCAAATCTCAGCAGAACAGGTAAGAATGGGCAGTTCCCAGGAGAGGAGATAGAAGCTCTGGACCAGGCCAGGGACGGCACTTCTCAGAGCATTGCCACCTCCCTTTGGGGACTCTCTGTCTCTGAGCTGGCCTCTGCTGACGAATTTGGCCAAGGTTCTCAAAGTATGCCCTGAAGACACCATCTGGCCATGGTGACCGGGTTCCAGCTCATGGTTAGGTGTAATATTGCTTACCTTCCTCCCTAAAAGGAAACATTAACATATAAGTAGCCTTAATAGCTTCCCTAGTAAAGATGGACGTGCAGACTCTCGTTCCTCCAGGCCACAGAATCAGGAGGCAGGTGTGGGAGGCAGGTGGATTATAACCGTGACAAAGAAGACCTTGCTCCTCCGATGACACTGGCCTGGGAAAGGGTAGGGGAGACCATGGGAGTAATAGCGTGGCCTGTGACACAGGCACAGATTCTATTACACAAATAGAATCACTGGGATGCCAGGTATTCTTGCCTGACTGGGTCTGAAGTGTCTGATGACTGCTTCTCGCTATCCTTAAAAGCTTTGCCCCTGCTCTTCTTTTTCCGGAGTGTTCTCCGTTCCTTTGTTAGACCACTCGGATAAGAGCCACGAATTTTAGAGTTCCCTCTGTACATGTAGTTGGCACTGAGCTGTCATGCTCAGGCGAGGGATCCCCCCTTAAATGTCTACAGTTCGTTATTAGACTCTTCAAGGGTAGGTAAGCGGGCTGCCCGCCTCAAAGATCTTGGGACACATTCCACCACGGCTGGGTCAGAGGCCATCTGAACGGCATCGTCCTGTGTGATCCTCGACAACACCCCACCCTCGGTCCCCCGTGTCGCAAACCAAGGCTGAGGTCTTCCAGCTTTTCCTCATGCCCCACCCCCACCCTACCATCTGCTGCCTTACTCCAGGCAGGCAGGGCTCTTGAAGGACGTGCTCGCTCGCGGCAGCCTGGCCTTCAAAGGCCACTGCTAATACCCCAGGGTTCCCAAGAGGGACTCTCACTTAAGAGGTCTCACTTAACAGTCCCACTCCAGAGCCATTTTATCTCACACATTCTTTTCATCCCAAGAGCACACTTTGCTTTCAGTGATCAAAGAAGTCCCCAGGAAGCTCTGGCTGGCTTCTCTTTACCCAGAGCAACCCCCACCCTCGCCCCACCCAGCCCACAATGCTTTGATGTGGTCAAACAACCTCTGATGATTGATTAAGATCCAGACCCTTTGTAGAACCCTCTTCATGATCTGCAGGGGCCTCCCATTTTGTCCCTCGGATGGTATATTAATTTTGTAGGCCATCCACAATGGACCACGAGCTGGATGGCTGAAAACAACAGAAATGTGTTCTCTCACAGTTGTGGAGGGTACAAGTCCCAAATGAAGGCGTGCCCCTGCAATGCTTCCTCCTGAGCCTCCCCAAGCACCCCGTGGCTTACGGCAGCATAATTCCAGTGGCTGTCTCTCTCCTGTGTGTCTTCAAGCCATCTTTCCTCTGTGCACGTCGGTGCTCAAACCTTCCTCTTTTAAGGACACTGGTTTTACTCGATTGGGAGCCTACCCTAGTCCAATTTGCCTGACATCCTATTTTAACGTAACTAAGTCCATCTGCAATGACTCTATTGCCAAGTAAGGTCACATTTTGAGGTTCTGGGGATAGGATTTCAATATATATTTAGGGGACACCGTTCATCCCATAACAGATGGTATTCACATTTGGGAAATGTAAAAGTTTCCCCAGTGAAAACTTCCTCCAGTTTGACTTTTACCTTAATTTGAGACGCTTGGTTTTCCCCTACGTCCTGGGCTTTTAACCTATACAACAAAAAAAGTAACACAACAAAATAAAAAGAAAACAGAATGCGAAAGGCAAGTTGCTTTGGGGTGCCTGGGTGGCTCCGTCAGTTGAGCATCCGACTTCAGCTCAGGTTATGATCTCACAGTTTGTGGGTTTGAGCCCTGTGTAGGGCTCTGTGCTGACAGCTCAGAGCCTGGAGTCTGCTTGGCTTCTGTGTCTCCCTGTCTCTGTCCCTCCCCTGCTCACACTCTCCTTCCCTCTCTCTCTCTCTCTCTCTCTCAAAAAAAAAAAAAAAAAAAAAAAGACAAGCTGCTTAAATATGACATATAAATTATAAACACAATTTATGAGATCTTTCTGAATGGCACACACAGACTGCAATTTTCTCTCCATTATCTTACTAGTTATAGTTACTGTTTTACTATTCTTTAATGGTTACCCTAGAGGCTACAACATGATTCCTTGATTTATCAAAGTCCAATGTAAATGGTTACCTTTACTTCTTCCCAGAGGGTGCCTGGACCTTAGAACAATAACTCCATTTACTCACTACCCAATTGAAATCCTTTGGCTTTTGTGTATTTTAATTTGATTTCTATATTCTTAAACCCTATAAGACAACGTGATTGTTATTTTATTTAGTTAATATCCTTTTGAATTTACCCATGTGTTTACCCTTTTATTTGTTCTTTCTGCCTCCCTGTGTCACCAAGTTTCCAACTAGAATGATTGTCTTTCTGTCATGCACGTTAGTTCTGTTTGGATCTGCTGTTAACCATTTTTCCCAGTTGTGCTTTTTAGTTTAAATGTCTTTGTTTTCTCTTTGTTTACTAGAAGGCAGTCTTTTAGCAAGGTGGGATGGGGAGGTTCCTGGGGGCCCCTGGTTTGGGGGCCCCTGAACATCTGTCTGCTTATCCTCGTGAGGTTTGGCACCTGCCCTGCTCAACCTCCTAGCTTCTCAGCTGCTTCTTCTGAAATTGGCAGGTGCCCTGGGGGAAAGCAGTCCCAAGTGATGGGCTCACCTCTTGGGGTTCCTTTTTTTCTGAGATTGTGGCCCTGTGAGTTTTGTTAGCTTTCCAACACTCTCAAGATTTATTTCTCACTTCGTTTAACTTTTCCAGTTGTTCTCAGCGGGAGGCGTGGCCTGTTATGTAGTCTGATGATATGAGAAACTGAATACTCTCGTCCCATCTCTTTGTTAGGAGCATTCCTGGAAGGTGTTACACAACATGTTTGGTTACATCCCATTGGGTAAAGTTTAGTCATGTAAATGCACCTAGCTAAATATATAATCTTTATTCTGAGGGAACATATCTTAGCTGAAAATTGTGTGTAGATATTTGGGAGAACAGATTCTAAGGGCTATAGTATCTGTCTCTCTGTTATTGGCTATATGATCTGAAGGAAGTTATTTAAACTCTCCGAGTTTCAAGTTATTCACCCGTAAAATAGAGATAATGATACCATTTATGAATTTACAATGAGATAATAAACCTGAGACACAGAGAAGTTAAATCACTTGCATAAGATGGCACAGATACTTGCCTGCGGAATGGCGATTGGAACCCCAAGCCTTCCCTGCAACCTGCTCCTGCCTTGTAAATTACAAGGCCCTGCCTGTTGGAATTGCTGAGGGAAGATGTAAGGGCCAGGACAAGAACAATCCTGGGGGGCTGAGGGTAGAACATGCTTAGCTACAAAAATGATCTCCTAAGGAAAGGTCTGGAGACAGAAGTGACCTAGTTTGAGTCCTATGGATTTGTGAGCGATGTGGGTTACCCAGGGAATTGGAGAAGGAGACCATGGAGATAAAAGGGACCCTAAAGGGGATGCGGTCCTATGGCTTCATTTTATGTTGAAGTACCACATACATACAGAAAATTGTTGAAATTATTAAGTGTACACACCGTGAGTTTTCAAAGTGAGCACACTCACGTAACCAGTACCCAGATCATGAAAAAGAACATTACCAGTCCAGTAGCCTCCGTCACGCCTTCCCACCCACCCTGCCCGGTTCTAGTCACAACCCCTCTCAAGGCTCATCATTATCCTGACTTCTAACATCAGAGATTAGTTTTGCCTATTTTTGAACTTTCTATGAATAGACTGGTAGAGTATATTCTCTACTTGCGTCTAATTTTTTCCCCTCAATATTGTGAGCTACATTTCTGTTGCTCCTTGTAAATTGTTAATTCTCCTTGTTGTGTAATGTTCCACTGTGTGACTATCACAATTCAGTTACGGATTCAACTCTTAATAGGCATTTGAAAGGTACTGCCATGAACTTTCTAGAGGATGTATCAGAGTGCACAAATGTACTCATTCCTCTTGGGTATAATCTAGATTAGAATTAGAATATAGAATATAGAATAGATTAGAATTGCTGATCATCATCAGGTATGTGGGATGTTCAGCTTTAGTAGGTACTGCCTTCACTTTCCTGACGCTGGAAATGGAAGGACAGAAAGGGTGGCAATTGGTCCAGGGTCACCCAGCTACTGAGCCAGGGCGGGAATACGGGTCTGTTCTCTCCTAGGGCAGTATGTCTAGGTCCAGACTTCAAGGAGAGACTGACCTAGAGAATCAGCAGAGTCTCACAGCAACACACATTTCATTTATGAGCTGTCCTTATCATCAACCCTCGGGTAAGATGAGACCAGTGACGAAGCATGAGAGGGGCAGCTCCTCAGTGGGGCCATGATTATAAATACCGATTTGCTTCGGAGGGAGCTGGTACAGGTTCTTCTATGTGTCCTATCAAAGAACAGCATGAGATGCGTGTCCTTGATTAAGCAGGATTTAAATTCAGTCTACTTCAGTGCCAGACCTTGTGTGCGATGCTTTTCCGTGCATTAACTCATTTAATCTTCCGAGCGAAAACTAGATTAATTCATATCCATAAGGACCACAGAGGCAAAATATTAAAAGAGAGCATATGAACTCTAAAAATGGAGCGTTTAGAACAGTGCTTTCCAAAGGATCTGTGGTGAAGGACCAATCCACCCTAGACCAGTTTGTTTGGCAAATGCAATAAAAAAGAAATACCAGAAAAGTACAATGAAAAGGTAGTTCAAATACAAGCTTCCAGTTTTTATTATTATATTAAACTAATATAAAATTGCATTGCTAAAGTTCTATTAAAATGTCTAAACGCTTTCAATTTCTGTATTTATGTCATTGGGACTCAATAGCAGTTTGTGGATTAGTACTGGTTTTCAGAATACACTTTGAAGGGCACTGATTTATTTATTTGTTTATTTATTTAGCTAGTTAGTTATTTTTTAAAGTCTGGACTTTTTTTATTTTTTGTGATTCTTTTTTAATATAATTTATTGGCAAATTGGCTAACATGCAGTGTGTACAGTATTACCTTCGTTTTTGGAGTGGATTCCCATGGTTCATTGCTTACATACAACACCCAGCCCTCATCCCAACAAGGAGGGGTACTGATTTATAATTCACTGTTAATTTCCCAATGGGAATCGCTCTTAAAAGAGAGATTGATAATTTTCTTAGAGGCAGATAGGTTTGAAAACAACATCGGCAAAATATTGAGACCCTGGAAACCATTCACACCCATACAGGTTACTGTTTATATTAATGGGACTTCACCATTTCACTGTCTTTATCAACATAACTATTCCAAAAATATATTTCATAGAAAGACACTAGTTACAAATAACTTTATTGTGCTTTTTAAGAACTTTTCCCCAAACCTTACTGAACTGAATGTAAAACCCTTAAGCTTTTCAATAGCATTGAAAAGACTATTGACTCTCCAAGACTCTTTTTTTTAAAAGTGTATTTATTATTTGAGAGAGACAGAGAAAAGGAGGGGCAGAGAGAGAGGGAGAGAGAGAATCCCAAGCAGGCTCTGCACTGTCAGCTTGGAGCCCAACGTGGGGGGCTTGATGAAGGGCTGGACTTCACAAACAGCGAGATACTGACCTGAGCCAAAATCAAGAGTAGGTCGCTTAACCGACTGAGCCACCCAGGTGCCCCACTCCAAGACTCTTTAGAAGACTTGCCTTTTATCCACCACTCTGAAACTAGTATGATCCCTAGCCAAAATTAAACGAGCACCATCTCATTGAAAGACTTGTCTTAAACCAGATTCCCAAACCTTATAAATATCCCCCACTTTGTCCTCCCCAGTCCAAGATGCTACAAGACTCTGCCACGGCAGGCCTCTCCTTACCGTGGTGTACAATAAATTCAATCTTTGTCTTCTATACAGCTTGTTTTGCTGGTATTTTCTGGGAGCCAGCTTTCAACAATCAAGACTTTGTTCTTCTTTTTAGTCTTGCTCAAGCTGCTTTCAAAGTTGGTATGCAAAAAAAGGCCAGAAAGACTCGTGTATTCAAAAGCATGCATGAGCAAAATTTAAGAGGTTTCCGTGTATAATTTTGATCATGCCATAGGACCTGAGCCCAGCGCTTGGTGAGGAAAAGACAGCCGCAGGATGTGAGGGCTGGAAGGGGTTCTAGGTGCCCAAATATCAGTGCACAGATCAGCCCCATCAAGTCACCTGATGTAATCCCTACTTAAAATACCTATTCCTTAGGGTGCCTGGGTGGCTCTGTTGGTCAAGCATCCGACTCTTGGTTTCTGCTCAGGTCATGATCCCACAGTTTATGGATGTGCTGCAGCATGGAGCCTACATGGGATTCACTCTCTCTCTCTCTCTCTCTCTCTCTCTCTGCCCCTCCCCTGCTCATGCTTCTGCTCTCTCTCTTTCTCTCAAAATAAATAAATAAACTCTAAAAAAAGACCTATTCCTTGGTTTCCCCTCAGATGTACTGAATCAGAAATTCTAGAGATGGGGCTAGTCAGTGTTTATTACAAACTCCCCAAAGGATTGTGTTGCACAATCAGCTTTGGGAACCACAATTCTGTTCTACCGTTTCTTTTTGTAGATGAAGAAATGGAGACTCAGATAAGGGAGTAAAGTTGCCCACAATCACATAGCTATTGAGCTGTGTGTCTCATGATTCCCTGACAAGAGTTCCCAGGGCTGGAGATCAGATTGGAGATGTTTTTATCCACCCAATATCCTGAACAAGAATTAGTAATGATGTGAAACTGAATCTACTTTTGTCTTCTCCACATCTTAAGATTTATCAGGGTGGTGGTTGGCATTGGGAGGGTGTTGTAATCTTTCCTTGTTCCCGGGTGAAAATTTTAGCAGTCACCATGACTTCTCTGCATTTTGTTAGGTAAGAGGCATCAGCAAAAGTATAGTTTTCCAAGAGGTAAAATTTTGGCTCTTACACAGTGATAAAATGAACACATAACTCTGCTGAGAATCTATTGGCCATCTTGTTTGTTAAATTTCTGTTCCCAGGAATGATTGCTTATCAGTTTGCTGATTAGCTCATGTGAAGGCGGATATGTTATTTAAAGCTTTAGGAACATGTCCTAGGGAGGAAGCATGGGCTGGCCCTCTGGGGAACTACAGTGGGCACTGGGAAGAGATTCAAGGTCCAGGTAACTGCTCCCCATGGGTTTTCATTAGGCCACATTAGACTTCTTGAAACCACTTCTTTGCTCTCTTGGCTTTTTCTCTACTGATCCGCCAGCATGTGGCTAAAAATGGACACGTTTTTAGTATGGTGTCTTCATGATCATCTCTAAGTGCTCAACTTCTGACAACAGTCTCTAGCTTAGTTCAGATCCTTAACTGAGACTATCTGATTGGCTGCTCTCCAAACATTCGCGCTCTTTGGGTCAGGTGATCAGCCAGGGTCAACCAGCTGCAGCTACTTGGAGAAACACAGTTACCAAAGGACTGTGTGAGGGGGGTTTTAAGAGACAGCCAGGAGAGTCCCAATGAAAACCTCGGGTGGGCGAGCACAATAAAATGTGTCTTTTCATCATTTCCAGCAAGAGTCCTTGAAACACTGAGGCTTATGCCACTCCCCTGTTATCCCAAAGGAGTCTGGTTGCCATCGTGTTGCATTCAATTAAGGCAGGAAAAGTTTGGGGGAGGGGGCTGTTTCACAGGAGCCCATGGTCAGACCTTCCCATTCGTGTGTCCACCAACATTTGGGATCCTCCTTTGTACAAGCCTTTGAGCTGCTTAGATGCGGGTGTCTGGTAAAAAATAAGAAGCCTCAGCCCTGCTGCGCTCATGAACTTGGAACTTTTCCGTCTGGAGAGGAGGTTGACAGCCATAGATCAGGGCAGGAACATGGATATACCTAAACACATTTTGGTTCACTCTCTCTTCCCGGAGCTGACTCACTCTTTCGTGGACACAAGACATGGGCCTAATAACCGTACAGGTAGAAATTCAGGAGGAGTGGAAGCTCCTCACCCAACAGCCCAGCGAAGACACTGGGGGGACAGAGTAGCCGGTCGCTTTGCGTTACAAATCACTGAGCCCCGGATTCGTACCAGGATCTGTAAGGGGTGCAAAGGCCAGGGGCAATGTGTCCTCTAGGTTCGAGCGCTCCCAGGCTGGAAGGACACACACACACACACAGACAAGGCCAGCCGTCCCGCAAGGGGCAGATTTGGGGCGCCCTCCCTTCTCTGGGCAGCCAAGGGGCGCGGACACAGGCCCAAACGGCAAGGGCCCGAGCGCGCAGCTCCTTCCAGGGCGGAGGGCGGCGCGAGGGAGGGAGAGAGGGAAGGGAAAGGCGAGCGTGAGCTGCCTCAAATGCTTGGAATAATTCCGCTTCCGTTTGGAAAGCCGCAGCCTCAGTCCCGCCGCGCCCGCCCAGCGCCAGCTCCGCGTCCCGGCCGGCCCGCGCGCGGCTGCCCGCTCCGCCGCCATGGCTACGTCCCCGCAGAAGTCGCCCTCCGTCCCCAAGTCCCCCACTCCCAAGTCGCCCCCGTCCCGGAAGAAAGATGACTCCTTCTTGGGGAAACTCGGAGGGACGCTGGCCCGGAGGAAGAAAGCCAAGGAGGGTGAGTGCGGCCGGGCCTGGCGCGCTGCAGGGCCCGGGCCGAGGGGCCGGGACTCCGGGGCCGGGCGGGAGCGCGCCGCGGGTGCCCGGCGCGGTGGGGGCGCGCGGCGGCGCGGGAGCGCGCTGCCCGAAATGCGGGCCGGGGCCGAGCGCGCCCCGCGGGTCGTCGCCGCTGTCCCGCTCCGGGTGTCTAGGGCTCGGTGGTGCCCGGGTAGGGCGTCCCCGGGACCCGGCGACGCCCGCGCTGGGCCGGGGGCGGGCGCCGCGTGGCCCGAGGGGGCGGCCGGGCCCCCAGCCGGAGGCGGCGTCCTCCCGCAGGCCCGCGCCCGTCGTTCCCCAAGTTCCTGCGGAAACTTTCCTGGGCGCCGCGCTCGCGCTCGTTGCCCTCGTTGGCCTTTCAAAGCAGCTGGGTTCCTGGACCCACGGAACTCTAGAAGCAGCATCGGCCTCCGGAGCCTGTGTCCGCCCCCAGAGACCAGCAGGGCGCTCTTAGTGATCGGCATCCTATGTTTGTGGAATGAATGAGTGGAAAAGCTGGCTTTCCTAGCGGTCGGGCCCTGTAATAAATGAGGAACTCGCAGTCAAGGAGAAAACTCGGATTAGACACACTTAAGCATCACGCGCTGTGACCCTTCTGTGAACTCAGGAGTTGAGGGCTCTTGTAAAAAAACATTTTCTTTTTCCCCACCAGCGTGGATTGAGGTGATCTTCCCCCACCCGGGACAATTTGCATGTAAAATATTTTGTGTCATTGGCAGATTTCACCTCTCGGATTTTGGTCTGAAAAATGAGGTGACAGTTCTGAAGAAGTTCTGGTGATAGATGTGTCGATAGAAGTTGCTTGTTGAAAGTTTTTCATGGACTGCTTAGCGGTTTGGGAAATAATCCTTTTGAGGGCTGTGATGCTGAGATGTAAAATAAGGTCTGTGTTTCTGAAGTGTCTGAAAGGGTAAAAAAAAAAAAAAGAACGTCAGTGCTGAGAATTCTCACACTTAAAGAACTAAGCTGCTGTTTTCTACGTTGGAGTGAGCAAACATGGTTTTCCCCCAATTTGGTTATTTTGGTAAACGACGGTCTGAGTAGTATATAGCCGGTAGCAGATCATGACATCTTGGCTTGGAAAGCCCTAAACTACCCTTCTAGGCTTTTCCTACTGTATTCCTGGTATGGGCTGCTTTGCCAAGACTAAACAACTCAGAATTTCTGAAGCCTGTGGCCTACTGAGAGTGCTCACCCCACCTTTGCCCGCTCTTTAGAAAAGTTTATGGTAAAAATACAGAGTTGGTCTCTCTGTATCTAGTACTGTTCATGGAGCCAGGAGAATGAGTCTGATAGTAGCCCTTCACTTCTTTCAAGTGGATTAGCCTGTCTTCTGGAGCCTTCCCTTCACCAGCACAAACATCCTCTGTTCCTCTAGTTGGTCCTCCTAGGCACGATTTTTTTTTTTTTTTTTTTGGCCTGCTGGCCTCCTACCCCTTCAGTTTCATTTGGGAGCCCTGCTGGAAACAGAAGGTCAACTCAATCGGGATTTTGAAAATACTGCAGTGAAGGGACTACTTTCGCAGGTGAGGGCAGGGGTAAGGGAACCCAGAAAGGACGATAAGGAACTTGGGAGCTAGCAACCGACAGGTGGAAGCTGTTACCACCTCTAGACCTGAAGGGACAGGGGGAGCAAGCCGGAACCCACAGAGAGCTGGAACTGCAGAAGGGGGTGCCGTCTGACACTGGACAGAAACACAGCCACTGTCAGGAATGTGGAGACGGAGCAGGGAGACGTTGGCACAAGAGATACTCTGTGCGTTCTCTCTTCTTGCCCCTGACTCCCTTGCTGGTGCTCCTGATTGGCTGCACCCGGTGGGACGTCACCAGGCAAGGAATCTGGACAATGCAACGTGTAGGGGTCAGCTTCCTCGGGGCACAGAGCGGTGCAGAGATCATAGTGGGGAGTGGGGAAAATGAAAATCACTAGCAGACCCTCTCAAAGTGAGCTGCCCAGAAGTCCATGTAGTAGTGTGGTAGTCTGGTCCAGGTTAGAACAGGGCTGTCCCCTCCTTTGTTATGGTACAGACGCCAGGTTCCAGCAGTGCAGCGAAGGCTGTTCTTCCTTATTCTCTCAGCTACATCACACTGTTCTCTCTCACTGAGTTTCCTATCGGCTTACTCAAAGACTTTTTTTTTTTAATTTTTTTTTTCAACGTTTATTTATTTTTGGGACAGAGAGAGACAGAGCATGAACGGGGGAGGGGCAGAGAGAGAGGGAGACACAGAATTGGAAACAGGCTCCAGGCTCTGAGCCATCAGCCCAGAGCCCGACGCGGGGCTCGAACTCACGGACCGCGAGATCGTGACCTGGCTGAAGTCGGACGCTTAACTGACTGCGCCACCCAGGCGCCCCTAAAGACTTTTTTTTTTAATGTGTCTTATTATTTATTTTCGAGAGCGAGAGAGTAAGCGGGGGAGGGGCAGAGAGAGAGAGGGAGACACAGAATCCGAAGCAGGCTCCAGGCTCCGAGCTGTCGGCGCAGAGCCCGATGCGGGGCTCAAACTCATGAGCCTTGAGATCATAACCTGGGGCTCAGACTCATGAACCTTGAGATCATAACCTGAGCAGAAGTTGGACGCTCAACCGACTGAACCACTTAGGCGCACCCTTACTCAAAGACATTGTTACGTTTCTTGCTCCTGAACCACCCCCTTTCTTATCTCAGATAGCCTCAGTTGGGTTTTTGAAACCAGGTGCAAGATCTTATTTGTGTCTTTGGCTATACTTAACTGTTAAGTCCTGGTTCTGTGACTCAGCCTATTAACTAATCCAGGGGATGTAAATGGTGAGTTGAAGAGCACACACTTCTTGTTAAGGGGCCCACCACCCAGCCCCAGCTGCTTGCCACCACAGGTGGTAGTTCTGTGAGCTCAAAGAAGGCAGTGGGGTTGGTCTGAAATGACCTGCTCTTGGTGTGTGCGTGCTGGGTCTCAGTGATCATTGCTGTACCTGTTAAGGGCCCGCTAACCCTCACTTCGATACTGGTAAGGTTAGATCTTGCTCTGGATCTTGCATAAACCTTCAGCTCTGTGCTTTGCAGAAACTGCTTTCTTCTATTTCCACCCTCCTAATTTTCTACAATATGATTCCTCAAGTTCACTGATATCAGTCTATCTACATATTATCTCGGTGCTTGAGCACTGAATTCTCCTGGGCCCAAGGACTGCCATTCATTCACTTGACACCTGTTGTCCCACTGTAGGACACAAAGATTGGAAAGACATAATACATGTTAGATTATTGAGTCAATAAGTTCATATGAAAATATGCTTTCCTAAGAACGCCTACTGCATACATCAAAGAATGACTGTAAATCTCAGAAGAATACATTAAAACTAGTCATCACTCCTGTGTCTTCAGTAAGAAAAAAATAACATCAGAAAGAGAAAATAGAGGTTAAAACCATGATTTTGGGGACCAGACACCTTTGGGTTTGATTTCTGGCCCAGCCCCTTATTTATTGCTATGACTTAGGACAACTTCCTTATCTCTCCAAGTGTCTGCTTTTCTTTACAAAATGGAGATATAGTATGTAACATGCATAGCATGGTATGAATAATGAATGGCAGCTATTAAAATCGATAATTCAATTTGACATAGTCTTTAATTTGAGATAGTCTTTTCGTTATGGACTGCAGAAGATTCTATGGGTTTTGCAGATGGCCAAGGAGCTCATGGCACTATGAAGCCCTTATAATCCTGCTTTGGTCCCTTTGGAAATTAGGGATCTTTCCTTGCACGTCCACTATTCTCGATTCCAAAATGTCACATTTCAGCATCTTAGAATATCTGGGCCCATTTTCATGAGTTGTAGTTAACTGGCTTTGTTTTTCACTGTGGATCTTCTCTTTTGAGGTTCTGGTCCTCATTTATGCTATACACAGCCCTCTGGTGTAGGTCCTTAGACTAGCCTTTCAGAGTCCTTTGCCAAAGAGCCCCTTTTTTCCTCCAGATCTGTCCTCAAGACTTGTTCTTTCCAGGGACACCATCTTGAATTGTATTGGCCAGCTGAAGGTGCCCTGAATTGGGTCAGCAGCAATGATTATTCCTATCATTTACCCATTTTTTTTTATTATCCCTTAGAGTTTAGCATTTTGTCCAGTGCCCAAAGTGTCCAATAAGGGCTTTAATCTGATAACTTTATAATAATTCTAGGGCTTACACCTTTGGTTATCATTGGCCTTCCAGTGTAACTGGGGAAAATCCCAAAAGTCTGCAACAGATTTATGGAATGGGGGGGGGGGAACCCCCAGCCCTGCTGAGCAGTCCTCTTCTT
Source organism: Puma concolor (assembly GCF_028749965.1). Taxonomy (NCBI): domain Eukaryota; kingdom Metazoa; phylum Chordata; class Mammalia; order Carnivora; family Felidae; genus Puma; species Puma concolor. The sequence continues at coordinate 47,139,853 of NC_141676.1, read as the reverse complement.
CTCCCCTAAGCAGCATGCATTCTTATTTTCTAAAGTGCCTCCTCAAACCCTCACCACTCAAGCTCGAACTCAGACCTTGAGATAGAAAACTGTGTACCAGGTATGAACTTGTTCAATTTCCCTTCTTTGCCCCAGATCTACACCTTCTTTCATGCTCCTTTCCTGCCCCAGTCCCTTCAGAGAGATCCCTTGTCCCCTTGTTTGTGAGGACCATCCATTTCTGCTTCCCCCAGACTTGGCATAGCTAAATACCCTTGCCCTTGTATCTTCAATCTCTTTCATAGCTACTCTACCCCTTAACATGCTGTAAATACGCTTGAGCCTTTCCCATTTAAAGAAAGTCTCCTGATGATGATTTCCTCTTAAGCTACTCAACCAGAGGTCTTGAAAGACTTGCCTGTACTGACTTTCTCTTATTTCCTAGTCACTTCATGATCCACTATCCTCACTCTTTCAGTAATCATTTACTGAGTGCATACCGTGTGCTAGGCACTATGCTAGGCACTGGGGTGTCGTGGGGGGAGAAAACAGACAAAAATCCCTGCCTTCATGGAGCTTACATTCTAGCATTGGAGACTGATAATAAACAAGATAAATTGGTAAATTATGTGTATTGTATTAGAATAGTTATAGGGGCTTTAGAGCAAAATAAAGCAGGAAACAACATAGGGTGTTGAGGGATGAGAGATGATGGTTGGCGGTGTTAAATAGGATGGCTAAAACCTCCCTGAGAAGGGTTTTGCTTTTTTTTTTTAATTTCAGAAGTGGGAGAGAGAGCACAAACTGGGGAGAAGGGCAAAGGGAGGGAGAGAGAGAGAGAGAGAGAATATCCTAAGCAGGCTCCACACTCAGCACAAAGCCTGATGGGGATCTCAGTCCCATGACCTAGGATCATGACCTGAGCCGAAATAGAGTTGGACGTTCAACCGACTGAGCCACCCAGTCGCCCCGAACAGAGTATTCTGATAAAGAGTTGTGGGAAGTGAGGGAGAGAGTCATATGTGTATCTTGGAAAAGAGCGGTGCAGGCAGAGGGAATGGCGAATTCAAAGGCTCTGAGGCAGGAGTGGACGTGATGCGTTGAGAACCAGCACGGAGGTCACTGTGACTGGAGGAGAGAGCAAGCACTGTTGTGGAAGGTAGTGAGGTCTCAGGGATTAGACTGAGGGTGGGGGCAGGTTGTGCAGGACCCTGGAGGCGATTGTATGACTGGGGCCTTTACTCAGAATGAGATAGGAAGGTATGGGGGGGGGGTGTTGCATAGAGAATAACACGACTGCACTTCTGTTTCAGCGGGATCATTGGTGCTAAGTGACTGAAGGGGTCAAAGCAGGGACACGAGCTAGGAGGCTGCTCTGATGACCCGGGAAGGTGGTGGTGGCGCCCGGAGTGGAGGGGTGGACACCAAACCCTGGATGTAGTTTGAAGACGTGGTGGGTAGGGTTTCCTGCAAGGTTGGAGGGAAGACGAGCAGATAATTGAGAGCACTCCAGGGACTTGGGTTTGAACAACTGGAGAGACAAGACTGATTTTAACTGAGCTGGAGAAGTCCACCAGAAGAGCTGGTTTGGGGAGAAAGCACGTGGGGCCTGGTCAGTAGAGGTGCCCGCTGGACGTCGCAGCGGCCATGTTGGTTCTGAGAGCCCAGTTCAGGGGGGAGGTGTCTGGGCTAGGGAGTAGAAGAGGTCCAGGGCCTGAGCCCTGAGGCTTTTGAACACTGAGGACCTGTGGAGAGAGACTGAGTGGGAGTGGCTAGTGGGACGGAGGAAGGCAGTTATGCGTGGAGTCCTGGAAGCCATCGGGTCTTCACCTGTTCCCACTGTTCAGCTTCCCTGGCTGACGGCTCCAGGACCCACTGTCTCCTCTTCTGTCCTGATTGCACTTGGGCTCTTGACATTTCTTTTTTAGCTCTCTTTTCCTTAAAATATCTTCTCCCTTGCCCTCCTTCACACTGAAATTGCTCCCTGTGTCTCTGCCTTGTCTTTCTCAGATTCCTTCTCGGACTTTTCTCGTCTGTGTATCCCCTCAGTAGCATTTCCTGGGTTTCTGACTTCGCCGGCTTTGCTCTCTGTTTTGGGGTGTGTTTATGTTTTTCTCTCCCATGGATTATCTCACTTCCATGGCTTCAATGACCATCTGCCCATTGATGATGCCCAAATCCACATTTAAGTCCAGATCTTTCACCTGTAGTCCAGGCACATCTTCCCACTGTCTCTTGGGTATGCCACAGGTTCCTCCAATTCAGCATTGCCCTCGAGGGAATTACTACACTGCCCACTTGCCTCAATCTGCTTTTCCTCTCCCACCATCCCACCGGTTGCTTAAGGCCATGGTCATCCTATATTTCAGAAGTCAGCAACCTTTTCTTAAAGGGCAATTAGTGGGGCGCCTGGGTGGCTCAGTCAGTTGAGCGACCGACTTTGGCTCAGGTCATGATCTCACGGTCTGTGAGTTCGAGCCCCACGTCGGGCTCTGCGCTGACAGCTCAGACCCTGCAGCCTGCTTCAGATTCTGTGTCTCTTGCTCTCTCTGCCCCTCCCCTGCTCATGATCTCTCTAAGAAAGAAATAGACATTTAAAATTTTTTTTAAAAAAAGGGCAAACAGCTATTCAAGACTTTGCTGGCCCCCCACCTGTCCTCAGCTCTGCCCTTGTTACTGTAGATAATAGGTGAGTGAACACATGTGGCCATGTTCCAATAAAACTGAGTTATGTACCCTGAAATTTGAATTTCATGTAATTTTCATGTGTCGCAAAATATTCTTGTTTGTTTTCAGTCATTTAAAAATGTGAAAGCCGTTCTTAGCAGTTGGGCTGAACAGAAATAGATGCAGGCTAGCTACAGCCCATGGGCAGAGGTGGGCCCAGTCCTGCTCCATTTGTCTCCACACACAACCGTCTCTGAGGGAGACCGGCCAATTCGACCTTCCCTCCCCGCCTCGGGTCAGGCCTCACAAGTGCTCTTTGTCTCCTTTGAGATCGTTTCATTTTATAAAATTTTACTGTTTTTATTTTCCAGCTGACATGTTGTACATCCACCCCGCTAGTCCTCTGGTACTTTTTTATTCAACCCCCCCTTCATCCTTTTGCCAATATACCGTTTTATTTAAGCGCAAGGATAATATCCCCTCTGGGCAAACTTCTTAGCCTGGCATTCAGGACCTTCTCAATTGCTCCTTGGTCTCCCCTTCTGGTCTTGCCTTCAATTCCCTTTCAGGAAGCCTCCATTTTAGCCACACCAAACCACCCTTTATTCCCCAGACACATCAGGTTCTTGCACGATTTAACCTCTCTACATGCTGTTCCAAATTTCTGGAATGACCTTTTTCCTTTCTCTATACAACAAACTTCTATTTAGTCATTAAAACCCAATTCAGAGCTCCCCTTCAGCTTGATGCCTTCCTTAGCTCCCCCAGGGAGCGAGGTGCTTCCTTCTCTGTGGTCCCACCCCACCTTGTCCGTGGCTCTGTAGTAGCACTGGCCGCATTGCACTGCGACCATCTGTGGGTGAGCCTGTCGCCCCACATGGCAAGAGCCCCCTTCCTGTAGCCCTCCTGCCTCGCATAATATTTAACGCCTAATGATATTGGAGTTTCCGTGCAGTGAATTTTCCCGTATTTACCTTGGTGAAAATAGTCCCCTGCTAACTGGTTGTGTAATCTCAGGCTTCTTCCTCTTGGCCCATTTCAAACATCGGCAGGTTAGACTACATAACCTCCGAGAGCCCTTGCAGTTCTGGCATTCTATGATTTCTGAGCTCTCATTTCACCAGGCTTCTCTCAAATTCAGTTTTATTGTCTGTGTAGGGTGGTCTGGGAATGACATCATCACAAAGACCTCTTTCTTTCCTCCACTAATGAAGGCACCTCTGTGTCGGGAGGAGGAGATGGGAACCAGGATAAGTGGGCCCCAGCCCAAGGACACCTCCATATTAGGAATCGTGTCTCATGGAATATCTCTGTCTGGTTAACAAGCACAGTTCATAATTATGTTTTAGCCATTAGCACAGAAGAGATGAAATCCTCATGTAAACGTTTGTAAGCATCTAAAATCCTACTCTCATGGAAAAAAGAACACATTTGGGGAAAGCTCTACAACAATTCCGATTATAACAAAGCTGAAAAAAAATAAAACACTTGAAAAAAAGGTATAAGCATTCTGTTAAGTTTTCAGTATGTTCTGCGGCCTGAAATCAGTTAAGAAAATCCGTATGACGGTTTTGTCTGAGGACTAGAGCCCTCAGGACAAGGAGGCCTCATCATCTGGCTTAGGCCCTGACCTCATCCCTTCTCTTCTTTTCCCTGTGGGCTCTGGGAGGGCAGGAGTCATGTCTAGTCTGCTCACATTTGCACCCCACGCGCCTTGCCTGGCACCAGGTACTAAACAGGTTCTCTGCAAAATGGCTAACTAACCGCCTGAATCATCAGTGGGCATCTGATTCCTACTGAGGGTGTCCCCAGGTTACCTCAAACTCTGCCGAACTTTGGATGGCAATTCTGGTCCTCTGATTCCATCCAGGCCTCGACTGCTGGGTGGGTGTGTGGGTGTGTGTGTGTGCGTGTGCGCGTGTGTGTGCGCGCATGTTATAAAACTACCTCCTCCTACCAGGAATCTCTTTACCCTTTGTGGAAGGACTTTATCACTTATCCCTGTTCTTTGACAAACACACAAGGCCCCCCGGACCAGAGGTTTGGGTCCTAGGATCTGGGGGTAGTGATGATGCAGTGGAGGCTGGGAGCCTGCAAGGAGGCCCGCTGGCCAAGGGCGGTGACCAGTCCGAGTGTAGAGGCCGGAGTTCTTCGTTTTCATCCAGAAAAGCTTGCCCTGTGGAAATGGTGTCGCGGGTATGCAGGACAGTGAGTGAATGATGGAGGACTGAGTGAACTTGCCTCTTGGCAAGGTTTGGGGGAGACCAAAGACCCAAACTCTGCAAGAGTGATTCTGAATTCCTGTAATTCCCCAAAGTCCAAAGTCTCCCTGTTCATTCCCCTGCCCTGCTCATCCCTTCCTGAGCTTCTCCGCTTCCTTTACTCACCAGGTGCCCAGCCAGGGAAATCTGCAAAACAGCCAGAGCAGGGCCACTGTCCTTGCTGCTTAATGAGAGAGCTCAATCACTACAAGACTCCCTACTCCCACCCGCCAACAGATAGAACCTACTAAAAGGGCAGACTGGCTCGCTGCACAATCTGTTAATTGTAGATGCTGTGTCCTTGCTGTGGCCCGGGACGCGCATTTGCATGGAGTGCGGATCGCTGTAGGACTCACCGAAAATCTGGTTCTACTAGTACGTACTAAGTGATCATTCTGTCGCCGTGAACACGCCAGCCTCCTAAAGCCTGAGAAAAACCATCTTTGTGGCTAGTGTCCTGGTGTTTCTTTCACACGGGCCTTAGGGAGAAGGTGGGCCATGGATGGAAGAAGCCGTCAACTTAGTTGAAACAGAAATGTTCTTTTCTTTTTAATTTTTTTTGACATTCATTTTTGAGAGAGAGAGAGAGAGACAGAACAAGAGTGGGGGAGGGGCAGAGAGAGGGAGACACAGAATCCGAAGCAGGCTCCAGGCTCTGCACTGTCAGCACAGAGCCTGATGCAGGGCTCAAGTTCACGAAGCGTGACTTCATGACCTGAGCTGAATTCGGAGGCTTAATCGACTGAGCCATCCAGGTGCCCCAAAACAGAAATATTCTTTACTATTGCACACTTTCTCAGGGGAACAAAGAATGAACCAAATTGCTTAGCATCTAATTTTTTAACAAAAGTGTTTTTTTTTTCCCATTATAAAATTAACCCATGCTTTTGGGATTTATGGGAAGATAGAAAACAGCCGTGCAAATTCCACCTCTCAAAGGCAATCACTATTATAATTTTGGTTTACTTCTGTCTGTTCTTTTTCTTCATGATAACTTTTTATAATCATAAGTATGCCATGTATATTATACAGATAAAAATCCTATAACTGTATTTTTGTTTTATTATTATATAAATATAATTTGTGTTACAAATATTACTAAACATATTTTTATAGGTGCATAATATTCATTGAGTGAATGTTCTCTTGCTCACCCATTTCTTTCGGTCCTCTCCCGCTCTTTTTTTTTTTTTTTTTTTTTTTGTTTTTTCCCCTAGAAATAATGCTGCCTAAAGCTTTTTTAAAAATTAAGAACAATTTTCCTTGGATAGAGCCCCGGAAGTACAGTTATAGGGTCAAAGGGTGCCAGTTGGCTTGTGTAACACTGATAGTTTATCATCGATGACCAAAGAGAAATTTCTGCTTTGGGATCTGGGTGGTCTTCCCAGTAGGCTGTTGGAAAGTAAAACCAACATTGTCAGGCCAGAAGTTTTTGTTTGCTTCTAGCTAGCAGGACCAGGGCACCTAAGTTGTGGGGTGTGGGGTAGGGTTATGGGTCAGGGGAGTGCAATTTCCCTCCTGGCCAGTAACATGTTCACAGTAAGCTGTAGTACAGGCAGGTCTTTATTTCAGAACATTCTCTTGGGCCCATCCTTCCATCTGTACGTGGCCTGGTATATCAACCCAAGTTGCCTGCTCTTCTAACAGGGCCCACGGTGCCTTTGAATGGTTTTCCTTAAAGTTCCCCTGGGAGTCACAGCCACCCCCTGCCCTGCTGAGTTCTCCCCCGTTTATGTGAGAGCCAGTGAAGGTTTGATCAACAAGTCCCTCCTTGTCTCGGTCTCTTCCTCCGCACCTCCCGACTTCGGAATTCTTGGACTTGCCCCACACTTAATAACCACAAACAGGAGGTCATGACAAGACGGTGGGGAGTGCTATGGTGGACAAATTTGGGTTGCCAGCGTTGAGGACCCCTTAGGAGACATGGTGTTTGCAAGCAGGGTCTTGAACCTGGAGGAAGAAACCCCTCCCCACCCCAGGCTGACAGAAGAGAAGGGATAGGATTCAGGAGCCTTCTGAGTTTCCAAGGGATCTTGACTGAGTGGGCTGGGCTGATGCCTTCAGGGCTCAGTTTCCTCAACCTGCATCAGGAGTCAGCAGTCAGGTGTCTCATCTCCTCTGCTAAGAGTGGATCTGAGCCAGATGGAGCATGGAATTATCACACCCAGCACCCCAGGGAGTGTTTCTGGGGAGTCGTTTATGGAGGCCGACTCCCTCACAGGGAGTGGTGTGTCAGGGCATTTATTTCATCCTTGAATCATGCTGCGTTCCCTTCACTCATTTCCTTATCTCTTTTAAAATCCAGAAGCCCCTCCCCTCTTCCGTGCTGGGAAAATCCCAGTCGGGCAATGAGGAGCCATGAATGACGCTCTTCATGAAAACGCAGCAGGTCTCCTGGGGATCATGATGGTGATGATGTGGGACGGCCCGGAGGCGAGGCTACTAGACTGTTTCTGCTCCCTCAGCGACATCAACCCAGGTCACGGAGCTCCCCGAAACACCAAGGTGCTCCATGGAGCAGGATCCGCGCTTACTCCTTTCTGGGATGTATTCATCAGTACAACCAGTAATCTGCCAATTGCAGTATTTACATTGACTCTTCAATGCAAAACAATTCCTAGCCAACGTGGCTTTGGCCGTAGCCCCCGTGGAGAGGCAAAATTAGGGAGGGGTTCAGGAACAAGGTCTGCAAATTTAGGGGACAGGGCATTCCAGCTTCGTTGGGGCAGGCATTGAAGTGGCAGGGTGCAGAGGTTCGTGGCATCTGTTGGGTGCCTGCGTTCTGAATCAGGGAGGTTTATCCAAGTCCAGGATGGGGTCTCAGATTCAGGGGCTTGGGGCAGACACTGGTAGAACTTAGCAGGCAAGTCAGGACCCCGGCTGAGCAGATGAGGGGCAGGAGCAGGCTACAGCCTCAGTGTGGACTCGGGAGTCACTGGCCCCACAAGCGGGGGTAAGTGAGGAGGCTCCTAATGTTTACACAGGAACCCTGGCTCTTGCCTCACTCATCCCCCCCCGCTCCATGCCAGGATGCCAGGCGTGGAAACAAACTTTCAGTGGAGAGGGGTTTTCCTTTTTGCCAGGGCTGAGCTATCGCTGGCTCCCAGCCCTGGTGAGGTGACCTGTGGATGACAGGTAGTTCATAGTGACAGCCGGGAGAAGCAGGGGCAGCAGGAGCCAACAGTTTTTGATGCTGTTTGCAAAAACGCAAAAGGAGGGTGACACAATTCCATTGTAAAGCAACCCAGGACACGGGGAAGTGCCGAGACAACCCTTTGCAAGGAGTAGCAATTGCCTCTTGGCTGACAGTTGCAAGGCCTCTCTTGGTGGGCTCAGTAGCCCCTCCAGCACATGTCCCAAGTGCCTGGAGCACAGAACGATCCCTTCGCCTGCTTTTCCTCTGTGCCTATCATTATGGTAAATTACAAGGCTCCCATGATAACTATGGAGAGGCAGATTGATTCGTTCCTTGTGATTGTCGCCGTGCTGGGGTGATGGGCACCCAGATTTCACACCTTGTAATGGCCCTGCCAGGGGTGGATGTTAGCACAAGTGGGACCTGACACTTCAATAAATCTGAGACATTCTGCCGTGGAGATCAAAGTTCAGAATTGCTTAAATTGGTGTTGGAGCAGGTGGGAAACAGGAGCCCAGGGCCAGGAATTGGATAGATGGCAATTGTCGTTCCATTTGTAGGGCCCAAATGTCAGCTTTTCAAACGATATGACATCAATTTAAGTGATTTGGGCTCCCAGCTACCTCGCCTATTTAGTATTACTGGTTCTGGGAAGTGTGATTCGTGGTCTAGCTGATGCTCTAAAAAGGGGGACCTTGGGGAACCAACCCTGCTTGTATATCTGGGGTCAGAGACTTGCATTTGTGGAGGGTTGGTAACATGGGGTTATTACTATTCATGGGAGCGTGGATGAGCGTTTCGTCTCCTACCTGGATGTGTTGGTAACCTCCCAACTTACACTTCCAGCCATGACCTCTCTCCTGAGCTTTAGACTCATTAGCACGTATATGTCATGGCATTGTCATTTGCACACAGAGGTGAGCCTGGATTTTAACACAGGGCATGTAGTTCTCAAAGGCTTCGGATGAGGTGAGAATGTGCTCTGGCTTCTTCTTCTTCTTCTTCTTCTTTTTTTTAATATAATTTATTGTCAAGTTGGCTGACATACAGTGTATACAGTGAGCCCTTGATTTTGGGGGTAGATTCCTGTGATTCATCGCTTCCATACAACACCTAGTGCTCATCCCAACAAGTGCCCTCTTCAATGCCCGTCACCCGTTTGCCCCCTCTCCCCCACGCCATCCCATCAACCCTTAGTACGTTCTCTGTATTGAAGAGTCTCTTATGGTTTACCTCCCTCCCTCCCTCTCTGATTATAACCATTTTGTCCCCCTTCCCTTCTCCCGTGGTCTTCTGTTAAGTTTCTCAGGTTCCACAGGAGCGAAAATGTATAATATCTGTCCCTCTCTGACTGACTTACTTCGCTTACCATAATACCCTCCAGTTCCATCCATGTTGCAGCAAATGGCAGGATTTCATTCTTTCTCATTGCCAAGTAGTATTCCAGTGTATCTCACTGTGGTTCTCATTTGCGTTTCCCTGAAAGGTCATCTTTTCTTGTGCCGTTTGGACATTCGTAGATCTTCTTGGGTGCACAGGCTTTTAAGGTCCAAGGAGGTCAGTGCACCTCCCCTCAGTCCTGAGCATGAAGAGAGCTCTGGCCGCTAACCCAGAAAGGTACACGCCGGGAAAATCTCATCCTCCCATTTTTTTTTTTTTTTAAGTTGGCTGGGAGTGCCAGAGACTTGCCGCATCCTGTACGAGGTGCAACTCATCTCAACAGAATGACTGTATTCCTGAAATATTTCCTGCTGAGCAAATTGTCTTAATCCTGTTATACCACCGGCTTTCATTATTGAACTGGAAATTGACTGGAATAAAATTTTGGCCCCAAATTGTAAATGTGGAAATTCTTGATGGTATACCATTACTTTTCAAATAATGATACTAAAGACAATGATAATAACACAAATGCATCAGGGGCAAGTACTTTTGCAGAACTAAATGGGCCAGGCAATGTAGTAGATGCTTTAGATATATTAACTTATTTGATCTTCCTAACTGCCCCGTGAAATAGGTATTATTAGCAGCTTTGCCCCTTTACAAATGAGGAAAGTGAAGGGCAGGGAGGCCAGGTAACTTGCCCAAAGTCAAGGTTAATGTACTAGTTAAGGTAGCACTAGCTGCTATAATAGATAAGCCCCAGATTCTCAGAAGGTTAACATAATAAAAGTTTATTTCTTATAGCAAAACCCCATGGCGTCATTCTTTTTTTTTTTTTTTTTTTTTAAGTGATCTTTACAACCTACATGGGGCTTGAACTCACAACCCCAAGAACAGGAGTCCCATGCTTCACCCACTGAGCCAGCCAGACCTCCCCCACCTCCCTTGATTGGATTGCCTCCCACATGGTCATTCAGGGATCCAAGTGCCTTGCATCTTACTGCTCTTCATTTTTCTAGGTTCTTTGAGTCCTCACCGATCAACCAAGGGGGGCTGGTGAGAAAGAGAGCAAGACTTCAGTGGGAGGCTTTTACCTGCCAGGCGTAGACTTGATGCATATCGCTTCTGCCCGCTTGCCACTGGCCAGAAGTCAGTCAGTTATGTGGCCACACCTAAGTGCAAGAGAGGCAAAGAAACACAGTTGTCTGCCCAGAGGGAAAGGAAATGAATTTTGACAAATAATACGCATTGTTTTGCCATTGCTGGCGAGTGGAAGCCATAGGATTTGAACCTGGGTAGTCTGGCTCCAGAGACTCAACTCTTGACTCGAACATTCTACCATCTCTCCGGGAACAATGGCTCAAAGTCTGAGAAAAATGTGGCAGGTTGCACCACTTTTTACTCCATTTCCCTCCCATCTGTAACTGTCTTTGGTTGCCTAGATGCTGTGCTTGGGAATGTTCTCAAAGTCGTTGTCTTTCCGTGAGAGGCTCTGTTCTATGCATTTAATCGCCACAATCACCCCCATGAGATAGACAGTTATTATCGTTCCCGTTTTCCAGGTGAGGAGGCTAAAGCAGGGAGCTTGGGTATGTGTCCAAGGCATAAGTAAGTGGTGTCTCTGGGCTTCCGGAACCCTCACACCAAGCCACGGAGTAGGGTGGGGGCTGAAGGGAAGATGAGAGAAGGTGAGAAGGCCAAAGCCACCAAACCCCACCCAGCCAGAACCTCGTTTGGATTCTGCTTCTGCAAGTTTTTTATGGGACAGGCAGGGAAGTGTAAGCTCTCACTGGATATTTGATGACCCTAAGGAATCGCTGTTAACTTGTAGGGCATGAGAAGGGTATCGTGGTCATGTTACAAAAGAAAGTCCTTATCTTTTCCAGGTACGTACTGAAACGTGTAGCGGGTGGCATGATGAAATGTCTAGGACTTGGCGGGGCACCAGGGTGTCTCAGTTGGTGACGCCTCCGACTCTTGGTCCTCAGCTCGGGTCATGACCTCGTGGTCTTGTGAGTTCAAGCCCCGAGTCGGACTCTGTGCAGACAGCGCGGAACTTGGGATTGTCTCTCTCCTTGTCTCTCTTCCCCTCCCCCGCATGCTCGAGCATGCTCTCTCTCTCAAAATAAACATTTTCTTTCCACGTCTAGGAGTTGCCTCAGATAATGCGGTGGAGGGATTGAGGTATAAATGGACAGAAGGGGGCCACAAATAGCTCCTTCGTGCAGAATGGTGATGGGTACATGGTGGATTGTCATTCTAGTCTCTCACTTTGGGGCGTATTTCAAATTTTCTGTAATAATGATAATAAAAAAGAAGACTTTAACGAGTGGACTCTCTGTAGCCCCCTAGACTGTAAATGAAGTGATGGGGACAGAACATGTTTGTTGAGGAACAGCTGAGCGGCCTGGAATGTTTTCTAAAGCAGGTCCTCAGGGACCCTGTTTGGGAGCTATTGGCCCGTGTGTGAATTCTGATTCTGAGATTCTCCCAGAGGCGGCTTTTAGTGCCTGGAGAACTGAGCTCGGGAAGATGAGCCTGGGGCCTCCGAAAGGCAGAAAGCACAGACTCCCGGGGTGAGAGGGATCCAGGCAAAGTCTGGGCTTTGCCCCGGCCCAGTGGCCTCAGCCCTGGCTAGCTGTGCAGCCCGTGACAAATATCTCGCTGAAAGGTACAGCACGGCCCCAGGCCCCAGCTGCACTTTAATTAAACACTGAAAATCCATCAAAGACTCGGCCTTCTCAGCCAGCCAGTTCTCGGAGTCCCAGGTGAAGCCAGCTCTGGGCTGGCTGCGGGCCAGGAGGAAGGTGCGCCGTGGGCCCTCCCAAGTCCCTGGCTAAAATCAACAGCCAGGGCTCCGCAGCCCAGCTTCTGACCTGATGCAAATTAAGCTTGGCATTTGGAGATGGTATTAAATTGTCCTAAATCAATATTCTAGTGGCAGGATCAGAACAATTAAAAACCCCGATTTCCTCCTCAGATCGTTGGAGTACATGTGACTATGAATTGTCAGTTCACTTTTAAAACTCAGCAGGTTGAGAAAGGCGGAGGTCTGCTTGGTGATGTGCCGGGCATAGTTTATTCCAACCTCAGCGTCTCTTCCTGTTTTTACATGTGTGCGACATATGTCAAGCGCACAGGGCCGTTCATATATGATATAACGTGTATGATGTAACATCTAATCCCTGCAGCAACCCCAGGAGGCTCTGTCATCCCCCCTTTACAGAGGAGGAAACTGAGGCTCAGAGAGGTGAAGTCACTCGCCCAAGGTCTCAGCTACTAAGTGGTAGGGCGAGAATTTGAATTAATTTCTCCAAGCTCAAGGCCAATGCTTTGCCCTCTGTAACACAGCTGGCTTTTCCCAATATAGTGTTTATTTTTCATTCATCATGATAATTAATAGCGAGGAATGAATGGCAACAATAGTGACTGTTTAATAATTTTGTTTCTCTAGTCTTAAAAGTTGGTGGCAATTTTTCTAGTTTGTCCACTTGTTCAACAAACGTTTATTGAGAAGCAGCCTGGTAGGGAGGTTTCTGGGCTCAGGAGTCCGCCAGACTGGTCCCACCCACCACGTCTGGGCTGTGTGACCTGGTACAAGTTTATCATCGTCTCTGAGCCCCAGCTTCCTCATCTGTAAAATGGGATGTTACTAGTACTCATGCCCCAGGGTCGTCATTAAAATAAAAGGAGTTGGTACTCGCAAAGTGTTTAAAGTAAGGCCTGGCTCTCAGTGGGCATTCTATCAACCTGAGCCCCTGGCAGACGCTGTCAGGGCCCTGGAGGAAGAGCTGTGTCTATGTGCTCTCAGAACTCCCCTCTTCTATTTAGTCAGTTAATATTATTGCTTCTATTTTTATTAAACCAGCTAAACATGTTTAGGTTTATGGTAAAGAATTCAAAGAGTTGGGGCGCCTGGGTGGCTCAGTCAGTTGAGCATCAGACTTCGGCTCAGGTCACTATCTCACGGCTTGTGAGTTTGAGCCCCGCGTCAGGCTCTGGGCTGACAGCTCAGAGCCTGGAGCCCGCTTTGGATTCTGTGTCTCCCTCTCTCTGTGACCCTCCCCTGCTTGCACTCTGTCTCTCTGTCTCTTTCTCTCTCTCTCAAAAATAAATAAAGATTAAAAAAAAACTTTTTTTAAAAATTCAAAGAGGCCAGAAATAAAAACTGAAAAGTAAGGGCTCCTTTCTACTTTCCTATAGTTAGGACTTAGATAGACTAGTGTAACCTGTGATAATAATAATGATGATGATAGTATATGATAATGTAATAATAGTGTGTCAGAAATGCTCTGTTGTACAAGCATACACACTTGTCTTGTTTTCATACAACTGGAATACCACGGTAAAGGGTGTTCAGCAGTCCATACTTTTCCACTTACCCACTTACCTGTCTTAGGTACAGACATACCTCGTTTTATTACACTTTGCTTTATCGCGTGTCGTGAATATTGCTTTTTTTTTTTTTTTTTTTTAATAAATTGAAGGTTTGTGACAACCCTGTGTCAGGCAGGCCTGCCGGTGCCATTTCTCCAAGAACATTTGCTCACTTCATGTCTCTCGCAATATTTCAATATTTCAAACTTTATCATTGTTTGTTACATCCATCTGCGGTCAGTGATTATGCCTCGCTGAAACTTGAGATGATGGTTAGCATTTCCTAGCGAAAAATATTTTAAATATTTTTTAAAAGAGGTCTAAACATTTTTAAGACATAATGCTACTGCACACTTCGTGGATTATACTACAGTGTAAACATAATTTTTATATACACCAGGAAACCAAAAAGTTCATTTGATTCACTTTATTGTGGTATCTGCTTTATTGCGGTAGTCTGGAACCGAACCTACAATATCTCCAAGATATACCTGTGTCTTTCACATATGGATTTACCTAATTTTTAAGCAACTTTTTGCATTGTCTGGATGTGCCATAGTTAAATTTAACCATCTCCCTATTGTTTTTACTAGGGTTTTGCTACTCCAAACAGTGCTGCATTAAACATGCTTGCAAACAAATAAAAGCATTCTGTATCTGTTTATCTGTATAATATAATAAACTCTTAGAGATGGAATCGCTGAGTCAAAAATGTGGTAGGTCTGAATTTTGTTGGATATTACCAAATTGCTTTCGAGAAGGAAATACTAGGGGGGAAAATGCTACCCATGATTTAAAATTCATATTTCTTGTTAATCAGTTTTGAAAGAGAGGGTGGAAATGAGCAGTTAGCCTGATCTCTCATTTTATTGGAAATGCTTCTCCTTGGCCACAGATTTTTAGACATTACATTCTCTGGCTCCCCTCCTCAGTTCTTGATACAGAGAGAATGTTCTGGATTTCGAGGCAAAATCCCATGTGTGCTTCATTCTCTCTCCACTCCCAGGCCCCCTGCCCCCCATTCTCTGAGGGAAGGACTTCTGTTCTCTCTTTAAGTTTCAGGATAAATGGGGCTCACAGAGGCCCAGATTTCTCATGGGAGGAGAGAGTCACACAGGAACATCTTCAAGTGGGTATCTGAAGCCAGTGTCTGGCTAAGCGTCGGCCAGCCTGGCCCAGGCCTTTCTGCCTCCTCGAATTCCTCCAGGCCCACAAACAGCTGGGTGCCGCCAGTGTCCTTCCTTCTGCGTCCGACAGACTGATTTCCTTTTAGGGATGACTGCCTCCACCCACCCCCAGCCAACCAGGAGCAGAAAACCCCATGACGAAGATAATAAATTGCATCCAGGGCCACGGAGGAGGGGAGAGAAATGACTCACAAGCCCCTACATCCTCCTGCCACATTCCAAGAGCTGCCTTCCTTGGGGCTTAAATCATTCCCTGGGAGCAACACCCTGAGCGGATGGTGGAGGAAGGCCAGCTGTTGTTGCTGGCTGGATGAGGCGGGTGGGGTGAGGGCCCTGGCTGGAAACAAGTCCTGGAATTTTTCTTTAGAATGGGCTGGTGATCCTGGCTCCCCCTGAGAACAAGGCACGGGGCATTTCTGCCCTCAAGGGGCTTGTGCTGTAGCCTCTAGAGTCCCCTGTCCTCTTGCCCAGTGCCCTGGAGGGAGACAGACCTAACAGTCTGGTGACCCTGGGCAAGTCACTTCATTTCCCTGAGCCTCAGTTCCCCCCCCCCCCACCCCTACAAAATGGGAAAGAAGAATTCAGTACCAGTCTCCAGGGTTATTAATAATTAATGAGCTAATTCATGTCAAGTGCTTAGCATGGAGGCTGGCTCACCTTAAACACTTAGTATTACTTGCTATTATTGCTACTGCTGCTGCTCCTCTCGACAATTCTGCAAATAAAAAATTAGGAAATGTGGTCTGGCCGTGGCTCTCACCCCTGCCCGTGATTTATAATAATGATTGTGAACATTTATATAGAGCTTACTGTGTTTTAGAGCTTTATGTATGTTGACTCATTTAATCCTGCCAACCCCATGAGTACCTACGCTGTAGGTTCTGTTACTATCCCCATGTGGGAATATACCAAGGCACAGAGAGTTGAACCTCTAGCCCAGTTAGGAAATAGTGGAGCCAGGATTCAGACCCAGGTTGTCAGCTCTAGAAGTTACTTTCTTTAAATTTGATTCTTTTTAATGTTTGTTTATTTTTGAGAGAGAGCAGGGGAAGGGCAGAGAGAGAGGGAGACACAGAATCAGAAGCAGGCTCCAGGCTCTGAGCTGTGAGCATAGAGCCCCACGCGGGGCTCAAACTCACGGACCACGAGATCATGACCTGAGCCGAAGTCGGACACTTAACTGGCTGAGCCACCCAGTTGTACGTAAAAGTTACTTTCTTAACCACTATGTCATCCTGCCTCTCAATATGTGTTTGTATATTTCTATAGGACAGTTTTCTAAAGATACAGCAGTCAAGTGGTGTTTATTTTTTTTTCTTTTTGCTTGCATTAAAAGAAAATGTTGGTTTTAGAGGCTCCTGGGTGGCTTAGTAGGTTGAGTCTCCCGACTTCGGCTCAGGTCGTGGTCTCGTGGTTCATGAGTTCGAGTCCTGCATCAGGCTCTGTGCTGACAGCTCAGAGCCTGAAGCCTGCTTCAGTTTCTGTGTCTCCCTCTCTCTGCCCCTCCCTGGCTTGTACTCTGTCTCTGTGTCTCTCTCAAAAATAAATAAACATTGGGGCACCTGGGTGGCTCAGTCGGTTAAGCATCCGACTTTGGCTCAGGTCATGATCTCGCGGTCCATGAGTTCGAGCCCCGCGTCAGGCTCTGTGCTGACAGCTCAGAGCCTGGAGCCTGTTTCAGATTCTGTGTCTCCCTCTCTCTCTGACCCTCCCCCATTCATGCTGTCTCTCCCTGTCTCAAAAATGAATAAACGTTAAAAAAAAATTAAAAAAATAAACATTAAAAAAGATTTTTTTTTAATTGTTGGTTTTTCTTATAATAGCAACATAGCATTATTTTTTTTAATGGAAAATAGGAGTACCTGGGTGGCTCAGTGGGTTAAGCATCCAACTCCTGATTTCTTACAGATTGTGAGATTGAGCCCCAAGTCAGGCTCCGTACTGACAGTGTGGAACCTGCTTGGGATTCTCTCTCTCTCCCTCTCTCTCTGCCCCTTTCCCGCTCATTCTCTCTCCATCACCCCCCCCCCACCAAAATAAATAAATAAACTTACAAAAAATGGAAAATATAGACGAGGAAGATCAACGTATTTGCCTACAGTACTACCACCTGACCAGTGGCCTAGATAAAGGGCTGGTTCTTTTTTATTTTCGGTGATAAAACTGTGATGTCCTCCCGTGTATGGCTGCTGTGTAGCTCGTGTAACCTGTAACTCTCCATCCCCGTTTGACAGCACTCGAGCTGGTCTCTATCCTGTTTATCGGTACAGTTCCATGGTATGCGTACTTGGATGTCACAGGAAGAACAAATTGCTAAAAGTTTCTGAATTATCTTCTTGTCGTGTTAGGTGACACCCTGTTCACCGACTGCTGCTGGTCTGTGAATCATACTCTGAGCAGCACTGACCTAGACAAACACGATTTACAGTTTAGCGTATTTATTTCCAGCATTTTTCCAGCACTTTTTTTTTGTTGTTTATTTTTAGTCTTTATACACCTTTCCTTTGCTCACTACACTTTGTGTTACAAAATTACTGTAAGCAATTCTTGAGTGTAATTTTAATGACCATAATATCATAATATTCCATCTGGAAGAGGTACCATGGATTACCAGCCTATTCCCTTTTTCATGGACTTTGGTAGGTTTCCATTTATTTGCCATGATGAAAATACGATGGTAGTTTTAGTATAACTATTTTTCCATAGTTAATGTTATTTCCATAGGGTAGGTCTCCTACAGTGGAATGACTAGGTCAAACAATATGAAGTCTTTTAAATTGCTTGTTAGGTTTACCAAATACTTCCTAAAAGTGATGTGCCGGGGCGCCTGGGTGGCTCAGTCGGTTGAGTGTCCAACTTCAGCTCAGGTCATGATCTTGCGGTTTGTGAGTCTGAGCCCCACGTTGGGCTCTGTGCTGACAGGTCAGAGCCTGGAGCCTGCTTCCGATTCTGTGTCTCCCTCTCTCTCTGCTCTTCCCCCGCTCATGCTCTGTCTCTCTCAAGAATAAATAAACATTAAGGGGCGCCTGGGTGGCGCAGTCGGTTGAGCGTCCGACTTCAGCCAGGTCACGATCTCGCGGTCCGGGAGTTCGAGCCCCGCGTCAGGCTCTGGGCTGATGGCTCAGAGCCTGGAGCCTGTTTCCGATTCTGTGTCTCCCTCTCTCTCTGCCCCTCCCCCGTTCATGCTCTGTCTCTCACTGTCCCAAAAGTAAATAAACGTTGAAAAAAAAAAAAATTTAAAAAAAAAAAATAAAAAAAAAAAAATAAATAAACATTAAAATATTTTAAAAAATAATAAAAAAATAAAAGTAATGTGCCAATATATGCTCCCCACAGTAGTCTATGAGAGTGCCTGCTTACATCCTTTTCTGCATTCACTATTATAATTTGATTAAGGGAACAATCTTAATTGTTTTGAGTTGCTTTGATTGCTGATGAGGTTGAATGTTTTCTGCGTGTGTAGCCATTTATATTTATCTTTTGCTTTGTACTCAGTTGGGCGCTAGAATCAAATGTTACTATCTTGCACAGATTTCACCCTACTTTAGATCAGAAGCCGAGTAAATCCATACATAAAGTCTGTACATATTGATGTATGGTATCTCCATTATTTAGATCCTTCCCTTTTTGCTGCTGCCAGAACTGGGGGACGCTTTTATGTGATCTTGATGGTGGTTTTTGTCTTTGCACCAATAATGTAGTAAGTATATGGCCTGAATATTTGTGAATATGTTGTGAACATGTTATTTCATACGTTGAAATCCTAAACCCCCAAGTGATGGTGTTAGTCTCTGGAGCCTTTGAGGGATAATTTGCTGGCGGGGGGGAGGGGATTAGTGCCTTTATAAAAGAGACTCTAGAGAGCGCCCTTCCCCCATCCGCCATGGGAGGACACAGCAATGGGGGTGCCAGCTATGAATCAGGAAGCAGGTTCTCGCCAAATGCCAAATACAACCATTCTGGTGCCTCGATCTTGAACTTCCCAGCCTCCAGAACTGTGAGAAACAAACATATTTCTGTTGTTTTTAAGCTACCCAGGCTATTGTACTTTGTTAGAGCAGTACATGTGGACTAACACAGGGATTTTTCTTGAGTATTTCTGATATTTCCTCAGCTATGTTTTCTCTATTTTTTTTTCTTTTCCTTTCTCTCTCTCTCTCTCTCTCTCTCTCTCTCTCTTTTTTTCCTCCTTTTCTTTTTGCTATGATTTGGACCTATTTAGTAAGTATTGCATGCCAGCTTGAATTAATCAATTTTGAAACTACTGATCTGTTCGAATTCCAGACATACTTTTGTTAATTATGGGAAAAGTAGGAAAAAACTTCTGAAATCTGGATGATTTTAGGAAATACTAGATGCCCGAACTTAACCATTTCACCATATTCCTGTGTATAATAGCTGTATGGGCAGAGTGAAATACTGAGGAGTGACAAGGGCAGTTTGGGCCTGTATTTCTCTCAAAGGGACTTATTGAGGGCTTGTTTGCCTTTTAATAACATAGGAGATATTTGTCAATAAGACAGGGATGTCTCCCTGTGCCCCAAAGTGCTCCCTTTCAAAGTGTATGGTAAGAGCCACGTGTAGTGGTAATGGTGGGGGCAAAGTATTCCACTGCACTCGAGTCCCCCCCTTAACAAGCCTCAGGTCCCCTCCCCGGGTCGGTAGATAGTTTTAAGCAATGCAAAAGACCGTAATTGGAATCTATAGTGACCTTATAGGCAAATAATTACAAGTAGCTAAAGTATGGGTATTAACAATTTAGAATGAAAGTTTAGCTAAGTTTCTATTTAGGAAAGCTATTAGTAAGTGTCCACAAAAAAAGTACACCGTGTTCAAATTAGTTCAGAAAAGCTAGGTTAAAAGAGCTTCTTTTCCTCCTATTAAGGCTTGGTACGCTCTCTGGATTTCCAAAGCAGCGACGAGGTAAGATACAGTTTTTGCAAAACTTCTTTTGCCTACGGGGTCCTATTTTTCAAGAGCTCCGTCCTCCTAACCCCTTGGCAAATAGTGTCTTGCAGCACACAACAGATCATGGAAAATTCTGGAAGCAGGCCAGCTTCTGTGGCACTGATGTTCACACTGGCTATGAATCTTGGGGATTGTTGTACTGAAGTGCAGAATCATTTGCGAACGGGGAGTGATGGCTCATACCTTCTAAGGGTTGGTTTTTGAATTGTAGTTCTTTGCCACCTTTATGTCCAATGGTAGATCAATAACCTTTGGGGAGCGATAGGATTGGGAAACCATGATCACAGGTCAAGTCTTGAATGGCACTGAAAATGTTTCTTTTTGTTACTAAAATAGACCACAGTCAAGACAGCCCGGTATGTGGAGACATTTAATGCATTTTGAGTTAGAGGACAATATTGCACGGTCATTAAAGAGAATCCAGGCACGGGAGTACAACTCTCTGTGCCTAATCCAAAACCTTCCCATTGAGTGAGCTGTGTGGTTCTGGGCACTTAGTGAACCCGTCATAATCCTCAGGTTCCCCAGCTCTAGAAGGATAATTTCACCCACCAGGATTGATGTAGGGAATCAAAATGCACATTACAGTGCTCACGACCTCAGGTATCCATTGAGGTCCTGGTGGGAACAGTTGGTGCTCTTACAAAGTTGTAGGTTGAAGGGAAGCAGCGAGGGTCACACACCCCAGGGCTGACAATAGCGGAGAACACTTACTACCCCTAGGCCTTCAGGGACAAGGGAATGGGGTGCTGGCCAGCTGCTGGGGACAAAGCTGTGGCAGTAGGAGAAGAGTTGAATGGTCCCTGCCAGCTCATGGCCCAGCAGGGAGGGGCCGGGGAATCAACATTCTGCCTCATCCACTGGCCGAACCCAACTGTGGCAGAGATGGCGTGTGGAGTAGCTAACAGATAGCTCCGATAGGAAGAGCTCAGTACATGTTAACTAATTTTGATGGGTACTGCACAATTAATTTCCATTTTTTGCTTTGGTTACTTGCTTACTACCCGTGTAACTCTTGGAAAATTGAAAATTACTTGACCTCATCGTGCTTCCCACTCTGTCTGCAATGGACATACTGCCTTTCCCGTGACGTAAGATTGTGAATAAACTCTCCATTAATGTGAAGTGTAGAGCTCTTTCCCTTCCTCACAATTTCAAAGAGATTGCGTGCGCATGTCCGTTCCGCTTTGTTGCAGCTAATGCGCACATATGCGTAAGAAGGAACTTATTTTCCTCCTGGTGTGGCCTTCTATCTGAAAGTTTAATACCTTCCTGATCTTGTGATTCAGTTGCTGAGTCCCCATTCTGGACCTCACGGCTCAGTCCCAGGAACCCAAACACATTTTTCTGATGCTCAGGGTAACTTTTCTGTAATGTCCTTGGCACAGCTGAAGAGATATTTCTCAATCTCTCTCTATAACGCGTAGTTAGCTCTGCCCATTCAGTCTTTGTGCTAAAGTGCATGACATCAACCCCAATAGCACATTTCTCAGCTCCCCACCTCCCTCCCTGCACCCCCCACCCCCACAGAGGCCAATATGGGACATCTCTAAGGTCCAGTCTTCTTTTCTCTATTTTCCTTCTTTCTTTCCAAGGCTTCGTTATTAAACCCAGACTCCATCCTGCCTTCTCCTTTCCCCCCGCTTCCCCCTTCCTCTGCTTTTTCTATTAATCATAATGATGCAAGGAGGGGAAGGAGGAAAACTCTTGCTTTCCCAGCTTTGTCATGAGCAGCCTGAGGCTTTGGTGTTGAGGGCACCAGAGCATGGAGCAGGTGTCCTGATCAGTGTCCTGGTGGGTGCTGGGATGCCACCTAACCCTCAGGAAGGCCGATTCCCAGGGTTTCCCCATGCTGATGATTGGAGCATCATCACCTTCCCAGTGCCCAGCCTGTGCTCCAAGCATTTCAGCTGTGCCTGAGGGATCCTGATGCGGGGGGACCCAGAGAGTATCAGCCACATACTTGAAGTATGATATTGTCAAGTGTTTACGCAGTGGGGATGGGGAGAGCCTGATATTTATATAAATAAAGCTAATAAGCCTGTTTATTTATATTCCAACTAAGGGATGACATGTTTTTATTTCATGTGAGTTTCTGAACTAAGCAAGGTCTTGGAAAATATACTAAAGGAGTTAAAATTTAGTTACTCAAATACATTAGTTATTCCCACGAAGTGGCTCCAGTGTCTAGGGTGATTGTCATTTCAAAATGTCAGCTAACCTGGGCCTGCTGACTTTAGCTTGCTTGTCAGCTGGCTGGTCTCGGGGTTGATGGCCCTGTGTGGCCTCTAGTTACACCTTGCACATCTGGCAGCCCAAACATGTCCATCCAACATAGCTTCTTCAGTGGACTCTGCCTTTTTGCCCCCTCTCACCAAGCGTACTATCTTCTTTGTCAGAAGTGAGACCTGTGGAAGAAGCAGAATGTGGACACCTGAGTTAACTGGTGCCATGTTTCCAATTTATTCCAGGGGTGTTGTAGCATTTCTTCTAAACTGGCATCCCAGGCAGCAACCCAGCTAGCTCACCATTTAATATGCCCCACCCCCGCCCATTGGGAGATGCTTAGGTGTTTTGCCATGATCTCAATTATGGCCTATGAATGGTGTGTTTATTCATTCATTCAGCAAACACTAGATGTTATTCCAGCCTGGATTACCACTGGGTCTTGGGATTGCAGGTTACAACAGGATGCCATGGGCACTGGTGCTTGAGGGTGAAGGGCTCATAATTTGGAGAGATCAGCCTATTTGTTGCAGAGATGCTAGTATAATAAGGCCCAGTCGCCTGGACATGCCAAGGAGGGCATCAGGGTCCTAGGAAGAAGGTTCAGTCCTAAAGGGGTTCAAGAGTATGCTCCATCTGGGCAGACCCAGGAGGAGGAAAGAGGGAAAGGCCTTGGTGCTAAAAGTCAGTCCAAGAACTTGGAAGTTGCCGGCAATGAGAATTGCTCCTAAGTCTTCTGCAGGGGGAACATCCTTTCATGGGCACAGAGACAGCAGCTGGCCAGGCCTTGAGCCTGTAATTAGGTGGAGACTGGAGAGGCTGCTGAGAGTGGAAAGAGAGCGCCGAACGTGGCCCTCTTTGGGGCCGTGTGGGTGGCCCTGTGTGCTTCCAGCTGTGGACAAGTGGCAGAGCCCAGGGCCTCTTCAGTCCCGGCATCTGACCCTGCCATCCTCATCTTCTCTGGAGCTTAATGATGCCATTGTCTGAGGCCCCGAGGAAGGCTGTAGAAGGCCAGGGAGAAGACACGGAGAAGGCCCCATACTGTAACTGACATGGTGCTCACACGGTCTGTGTGGGAGAGTAATGAAAATCACTCACATGGGCCTAGTTGTACTGTTTACAAAGGACAAACTTTGGGCTGTGTCAGCTATCACCTGGGCATCTGTGTACCAACCACTCAAACCCTCTTAGCCTCAGTTTCCTCATTTATAAAACAGGGATAACAAAAGTCACTGTCTTGCCCATCTAACCAGTTTTTCGTTCCTAAGAAGAAAGAAGGGGTGGGAAGCAGAATTAGGCGTACAGAAAAGTGGGGCTGGGGCAGGCCTGGAGAAAAGGCCAGAATGAAATATTTGACTATGGTAGCAGGTGAGATGGCCTCTTGAAATGACTCTGTACCTTGTAATGATGTTTTCCCTAATTACATAAAGAACACATGCTTTTAGTAAAAAATTTAGGAAAAAATATTAAGCATGGCGACCCACATTGAAATAAACCATGGTCTTTTCACAGTTAATATTTGGATTTGTTTTCTTTTTTTTCATTGTTCATATACCTAATATTTTAATAAAATTAGAACCGTGCTGTGTGTTCAGTTATGGGACCCAAGCTTTTTCAGTCTAATTTATACATATATATGTTTTTAGCTTTGTTTTTACAAAATTGGAATTGTGCTGTGTATCAGTCAAGGTTCTCTGGAGAAACAAAATCAATAGGGGATATATATATGTATAGGTATTTATACATATACACTTTTATACTCATGTATACATATTAAGAGATAGATAAAAGTATTTGCACGTATACATACATAGATTTATTTTAAGGGGTTGGTTCACATGAATTGAAAGTCTGGCATATCTGAAATCTGTAGGGCAGGCCAGCAACCTGGAAAGTCAGGTGGGAGTTAAGGCTGCCATCTTGAGGCAGAATTCCACTGTCTTTGGGAAATCTCAGTTTTTGCTTACCAGGCCTGCAGCTGATTAGATGAGGCCCACCTACATTACAACTTGTACCCTCCTTTACTGAAAATCAGCTGATTGTAGATGTTGACCACATCTACAAAATCCCTACACAGCAGCATTTGGTGTTTGATTAAGTAACTGGGTACTATAACTTAACCACGTTGACACATAAAAATGACTGTCACGTACAATATACCCCAATTAGTATTTTGATTTTTTCACTTTGCATGTGATGAATATTTTTCCATAGTATGAAACATTTTATAAGAACTTGATCTTTTTTTTTTTTTTCACCAAATGGCTTTACCATGATTTATTTGGAAATTTCCCTGTTGTCAGATATTTTTACTTTAGCTTTAACATCATGATAAACATCTTTGGGTGCATTTTCTTTTTATATATTCCTAGAATATATCATTAATGTGGAATTGCTGAGTCAAAATGTTTGGAGATTTTAAGGCTTTTGATATACATTGCCGGGGCGCCTGGGTGGCTCAGTCGGTTGGGCGGCCGACCACAGCTCAGGTCATGGTCTCACGGTCTGTGGGTTCGTGCCCCGCGTTGGGCTCTGTCCTGAGAGCTCAGAGCCCGGAGCCTGCTTCCGATTCTATTTCTCTCTCTCTCTCTGCCCCTTCCCTGCTTGCTGTCTCTCTCTCTCAAAAATAATAAACAATAAAAATTAAAAAAAAAAAAGATATACATTGCGAAATTTCCTTTAGGACAATACTTCTCAAGCTATTATCCTTGCACCAGTACCATCAGTATAACTGGGTAGCTCGTGCAAAAGACAGATTCTTGGGCCTCTCCCTAGACTACTGAATCAGAATCTGGATTTTCTTTAGACTCCCATGTGATGTGTATGCACGCTAACGTTTGAGAGGCACCACCCAAGAAAATCTGTACTGAATGTTTGTGTCCTCTCAAAATACATCTGTTGAACTAATGCCTGATATGATGGTGTTAGCAGGTGGAAACTTAGGGAGGGACTTAAGTGGAAGGGATTAGTGCCTTATGAGAGGCTCCAGAGAAATCCTGGGCCCCTTCTGCCACGTGAAGACACAGGGAGAGGTGGCCAGCTATGAACCAGGAAGAAGGCGGTCATCAGAAAACTTGACCTTACCAGTGCCTTGATCTTGTACTTCCGGCTTCCAGAACTGTGACATATAAATTTCTGTTGCTTATAAAACATCCAGTCTTTGGTATTTTGTTATAGCAGCCTGAACGGACTAAAACATACCAGAAGTATATAGAGAATTGTTTTACTTCACTCTCATCAAAATGGGGCATTATGTTTTCCTCTTTGTTAATCTGCCATAAAACGATATTCTATGGGTATTTTGATTTTTATTTTGTAACAGATTGATCGAAGAGGCTGGCTACCGTAGGCATTCAATCAGGAAAAAGCCTTTTGTTTTCCAAGCACAGCCTTAAAATATGCTCTGTGATATCTTAGGTGGATTGCATGACTTTCCGGTTGCTTCCATCTGTAAGAGCAGTCTCATTTAGATAATTATGTAGGTTTGGCGTTCTAGTCCAATCTGAAATCAAAACTTCAGTTTCCCGTACAATTCCATGCTCTGCCCCTCCTCCTTGCTCAGCTTCCCCCACGACTCGGGCACCTGGGTGGGGCTAGAGGGAGTTGGGGGTGAGGGGGTGTCTAGGAGGGGTGGACAGGGGGCCTGGTTGGGCCTTTCACACTTTCTCTACTGCCTCTTCCTGTTTCTCCTCGCCATGGGCGGGGTACCAAGGAATCTGTTGAGAAGAGACAAAAGCCTTCCAATATTGGTGCCATTGTTATCATTCTCTCCCGATTACTGCTGGCTGGACTAGCTCATTGCTGATGCCCCATATTTGGCTCTTCAGAGGCCCGCATAAGGAATTTTCTTAAAAGAGTTCTTCAATGTGGTGAGCCGGGTTGGGATTTCGGTCTCCAGAGCCCATGATGCAATGGCCTTCCCGGTCATGCATTAAAATAATGGCACTCAGAGCGGCTGTTGCGATCACCCAGAGAAAAACATGATGACAGCCATTTAAACTCCCCCAAATGACAGCAAAGTGAACCGAAAATTCTGGTGTTTAAACTGTGCATAGCTGATGATTAGACTAGGGGAGGATCCACTCCTTTGCAGGTCAGAACCATCTTTTATTCCTGAAGCCTCAGTTCTGCGTTGGGTATCTTCAGGAAAAGTGGTGTGTCCGTCATTATCCCTTACGACTGCAGGTGTTGCGGGTCTAACTGACCCTAGGGAAAGGGAGGAATACAGGTTGTTATTCTTGGGCATGGCGGAGTTTATCCCCTCTAGGCGATATAAAGGGATAGTTTTCAATGTTGCACTTAGAACATGCTTGGTGAATCCAAAATTCTTTCCGGCCACCTTTTCAAGCTGGTTTCTAAAATCAGGAAACTGTAAATATCCACTTTGGGGCTGGGAGAAGAGAAGGTTGCTTCAGCTCCAGGTATAGGTCACGATTCCTAGGCTTTCCCGCCCCCCACTCCTTGGTTGTTTTCATACCCTCCCAGGTGTTCCCAGCTGCCCAAATGATCCCCAGCGTGATGTGCTCATGGCCTGGAAAGGTCGGGTTCTGCCTGCATCATCCTCACTCAGGGTGTCATCTCTCAGCCCCCCCTTGAAGACCCTTAGCACAAGGGCAGTGCTTAATCCAAGTGAGAGGAGCCCCAACAGAAGGCTTTGCGGTGTGGGGGTGTTAGTGGTTGGAAACTTCCTAGCACTCATGCCACCTAGTAGAGAGCAGGTCTTTGTGCTGTCCAATCCATGCTACCTTCCACTGCTAAAAGAAGTCTTCCTAAAACACAGGCTTCTCTCCTGCTCAAGAACCTGCCAGGGCTCCCCATCCTTCTAAAGATACTGTATAAATTCCTCAGTCCATCTTTGAAGACCTGCGGAGTCTGACTTTAACTTGACTTTCCTTTCCTCCACTTCCTAATGGGCACCTTCTGCTGATTGCCTTCCACGTGTGGCCAGCCAGTGCTGGGCCTGTGCCTTTGCTTGCATATTCCCATCTACCCCACCCACCTGGCCCTGCTAACTAAACCCAGCCACCGTGGCCTCCACTGTGCTGTCCCTTGTCTGGCCCTGCAGCCCTTCCTGTCAGAGCAGTGAACCCTGGATCATATGCCTCCTGGTGCATCTGATTGTTTCATGTTTTGGATTGGGTTCCTTGACTTGATTAGGCATTTCTGGTTTGCAGTGACCGTGTCTCTCCCTGTCTCATTGCCTTCCTGGCCAAACACACAGACCGTGCTCAGGCTCACTGATTGATTGGGGCATGGCAGCCTGGTCAGCAGGCCTGTGTCCCTGTTTCACTGAGCGGGGAACTGCTTGAGAGCTGGACCCTGTGTTTCCACCCCTGCACCTCCCTGCTAAACCATGGGTTTCTGACGAGAAGCGTGGGGGGGGGGGGGGCTGATTCCTTGAGAGGCTGGGGTGTGGAATATGTCCTGTGCTGGAATCCTAACTGATTACCTCTGTGCATTTGGGCATTATCACTTCATTTCCTCCTTTATGTAGTTCAGATTTATTCATTTAACGAGTATGTATTGAGTGTTTAATACATGGCAGGCCCTATTTTGGGAGGTGAGAGTATGCCCTGAATAGGGTAGAGATCTGAACAATGAGAGAGGGCGAATTCTGTGAAGATCTTGGAAACAAATGTTCCAGAAGGAGGGTCAGTAGGTGCAGCCTCAGAAATTCAAGGAACTAGAAGGAGGCCCACAATGGCTGAAGCAAGGAGGTCGGGGAAGGCTGGCGAGAGATGGAGCTGGGATTTGGGCCCAGGCTGGATTCCCCAGGGCTTCACATGGCCATCAGAAGGCTGTGAGTTTTTCCAAAGACATATCGGAAGCCATTAGAGGATTTTAGCAGGTGAGCAACATGATGTGGCTGATTAACAGAGCCTGCCTCATTGAACGTAAACTATAATTAAATGAGATAATGTATGTAAGGTGCCTAGTCGTATGCCTGGTACATAGCAGGGGCTTGATAAGTAGTAATTATTATTTTCAGGTTTTGGAGAAAAATGATTATCTCTTACAGTTAGTCTGACCTTAAAAGATGAAGTTTGTGATAGGCTAAATAATGGTATCCCCAGAATGCCCATATCCTAATCTCTGGGACCTGTAAATATGTTAGCTTACATGGTGAGGGAGAATGGAGGTTGCCGATGGAATGAAGCCTGCTAATCTGCTGACCTTAAAATAGGGAGAGCCTCCTGGATTATCCACGTGGGTCCATTGTAATCCCATGGTCCTTACAAGCAAAAGAGGGAGGCAGAAGAGAGTCAGAGGAAGGTCAGAGAGATGCAACATCGTTGGCTTGGAAGATAGCTTAGGGGCCCAGAATCAAGAAATGCTGGAGCCCGCTAGAAGCTGGAAATGGCGAGGAAATGGATTCTCCTCAAAAGCCTCCAGAAGGGAATGCACCCCTGCCACCATCTTGATTTTAGTTCAGTGGAACCCAAGTTGACTTCTTTCTGACTGCCAGACTTGTGAGATAAGAAGTCTGTGTTTTTAGCCACTAAATATGTGGTAATTTGTTACAGCAGCAATAGGAAATGGATACAAGGATTTTGCGTCAAATACTCTCAATTCCGGGTTAGCGCACTCCCGTATGACCTATGACCCATGAGTTTTTAAATCTCTCTTGTGTTCAGTGCCCATTGACTGACATCTGTGCTTGTGGGGAGTTGACCAGCTAGGAGGAGGCTTGCTGGTGTTTTCTGTAACCTCTAGGGGTACCAAATTCCACATGTGCCTCTAGGTGGCACGTTGTAACCTTCACGCGTGGTGGTGAAATGAGTCCTGCTTTCCATTGGTCTGGGAGGCCAGGAAACTCTATAGAGCTCAAGGTAAGAGACTGGGCTCTCAACCCCAGTACCCTCTGGCTGGGGTATCCAGGAACACGCACTGTGAGGAGGGGTGGGATTGCCTTGTGCTGGCCCTGAGCCTCTGCTTAAGGTCCGTCTGCCTTTTCCCAGCCTTTAGAGCCCAGCCCGCAGGCCGCCTGCCTCCTCCGTGAAGCACCCCAGGCTACCAGCCCATAGGAAGTATTTACTCTGAGACCTGGCCTCTCCGCTGGCATGGACTCTGGGCTAGACTGCTGCACTGTTCAGGTTGTGCCTATTTTCCCTTTGCTAACCATCAGGTCCTGTCTTTGGAGGTGGCAGACAGGGAGCCCCAGGCCAGACACACATTTACAGGCTTAGCAATGCCCGTGGTTTGATTGGCTGGGGCTGGATACAAAGGGTTCCTATGGAAGGGCTTTTTGCTTTATCCTTTTAAGGAAGTTCATTCTCTCCGGTTGGTTCTCCTCCTCCTTTTGGAGACAGTGTTAGAAAAATCTCAGCAACAGAGGCCCAGTCGCCTGCACCAGTCCAGCCTTCACGCTGCGGCTGCCAGAACGTTAGCTCCAAAACCTAACTCTGACCTAGTCCCTCCTCCTACTCACCCCGTATATAGCTGTGGTTTCCAATGTTTAAATAAGAACAGTAATAATAACAGTAAAATCACTACAGAATCTTCTTCTTCAATGAAATATCACTGTATAAAAATAAAAGTCGGCAGTATACAGTCATCATTAAGTGTCTGGACCCTGTTATCAGACAGATTAGGTTCAAATTCAGGCCCTATCACTTATTTGATAGCAGGCAAGTTGATTGACCATCCGGTGCCTCATTTTCCTCATCTGTAAAATGGGGATGTTGATAGCACCTAGCTCATGGGGTTGTTGCAGAAATGATATATCATAAGGTATATAAAGTACTTAGCAGAGTGCTTGGCCAGGCATAAGTGCTGTTGTTCCTAGCATATACATTGATTTTCTAAGTTCTCATTTATAGCACTTAATTATCATAAAGCCCATCAGGGACAATAGTTTCGCTGTTTGGCTGAACACAGAAATAAAAAAAAACATTTTTTTTTTTTAATGTTTATTTCTTTTTGAGAGAGACAGAGAGCATGAGCAGGGGAGGGGCAGAGAGAGAGGGAGACACAGAGAATCCATAGCAGCTCCAGGCTCTGAGCTGTCAGCACAGAACCCAATGCAGGGCTCCAACCCATGAACCATGAGATCATGACCTGAGCCGAAGTCAGTCGCTTAACCAATGAGCCATCCAGGTGTCCCAGAAATTTTTTAAAATAAATTTCACTTTTTTGAATAGTTTTAGATTTACAGAAAAATTGTGAAGATAGTACACAGAGTTCCCATATGCCCTGCACCTACTTTCCTCTATTGTTAACGTCTTACGTTAGGGCGCATGTGTGTTATAAATAGTGAACCGATGTCCATACATAACCTTTAACCAAGATCTGTACTTTTTCAGATTTTTTTAAAGTTGTTACATAACAATGCTCATCTTCTGTTCCAGGATTCTATCCAGGATAGCATATTACATTTAATGGTCCCATCTCCTTACGCTCCTCTCCCCGAGTTCTTGGACCTCTCTTGTTTTTGACGACCTCGTCAGTTTCTAGGGAGTCCTGGTGTTTTGTAGGTATTCTGCAGGATGCCCCTCTATTGGAATTTGTCTGATGTTTTTCTCCTGGTCAGACAAGTTGAACGCAGACATTTGAAGTCATTGGGTCACGGATGGCTACTAGAGCTTTCTGTTAGCCTCAGCATCCATGAAATTAGAATCAAATGTCTGTGGGAAGCCTCAGGCACATTTTGGAAAATCACAATGGGGAAGATGAAGTCCACTATCCTGGGTGTGGCCTCCCAGGTCCTTTGTCCTCTCCGCCCACTTCCTCAGTCTCTTGGGCCTGCAGTGAGCACTCCAGCTTCTCCACATCCTCTGGAGAGGTCTGGGCTTTGGGGCATGTTCATTCTTCTACCTGGAATGCCTTCCCTCCTTTCTCTGCCTGGCTAATTCCTGGTCTGTAAGAAAAGACTCTAAGATCCAGTTAAACTCGTACCCCCTCCCTGATGCCTGTCCCACTTTCCCTAAGAAGACAGGCACTGTCCCCAGGGTTTCCACAAGACTTGCACATCTCTTTTCAAAGTTTGTTTGTTTGCTTGTTTGTTTGTTTACTTATTTATTTATTAATTTAGAGAAAGAGAGAGTGGGGGAGGAGCAGAGAGAGAATCCCAGGTAGGTTCCATGCTGTCAGTGTAGACCCTGACGTGGGGCTTGACCTCCAATAGGATGGGGATGACCTGAGCTGAAACCAAGAGCCAGATGCTTAACCGAGCCACCCAGATGCCCCAGCACATCTCTTTTTACATTGTCCTTCTTGGGTCACATCTCTACCTCTTCCTCCAGATTGGAAGCTTCTTGAGAGCAGTGACTGAACCCTAATCCTTTTTCCTCATGCCCATGGTGGAGCCTGGCATACAATAGGTGCTCAAGAGATGCTCAACCAATGACTGACATGGGAGAGAGGTGCTGTATCGGTACTAGCCTTAACGTAGATCATGTTGCATTTGTCCTAAAAATGTGGGGTCCCCCAGTGAATGACGGATGCCTGCGATAAGCCCTTGGGTGGAAAGCTGCTTTGTCCCTGCCCCCAAAGAGGTGTGAGAATGCGGTGTGAATACAGAAAGGACCACCAGGGGGCTCCAGGAAGCAGTTCAAAAGCCCTGCCCGAGAGGGAGGCTCAGGGGTGGTGGCTTCTGCTGCAAGCCTTGGGTCCGACAGAATCCACAAAGAAAGTGTGTCAAAAGAGAGGTCTGTTTTGCTACTGATGTGCCAGGCTCTGTACCAAGGACAGGATGTACCAGCCTGTTCTGAAAACATGTGTGGGCCCTGGTCGAGCTCTTTCTCCCAGAGGTCTCTGCCTGAAGAAATTGGGACAAAAGATACTGATAGCTAAGAAATAATGTTTGCAGAAGCAAATGATCTTGTTACAGCCACGAGCAGACCTGCACTTCATTCAGATTTCCCAATTTCTGCTTCCCTTCAGTGTTGATAGTTCTCCTTGGATCGGAAACTCTTAATCCTAAAAGCCAAGATTATCACTGAGAAGTTGGAACCAAAATTTCCAGGCTTTTTTTTTTTTTTTTTAATTCTATGAGGAGGGAAAAGAAATAGCTGAGTTAATTTGAGATAATGAAGGTTGAATTAGAAATTGCTCTCTGGGGTCAATAACATCTATTATTTTGTTCTTGTGGCTGATTATTATTAACAGTAGTAATAATGACAATAGGTCTCAAGTACTAAGTGCCTACCCCATGCCAGCATTGGTGTGGAGATGTCTGCTCACGCCAGGCATTTGCCTTGAGGCATCTAAGGGGAATCAGACCAGCATAGTCCCTGCCCATTCTGCTACAGAGACATTAGCTCCATTTCATAGATGAGGCAACTGAGGATCAGGCACATTAAGTGATTTGTCAAGCCTTAAGATCTGATCCCTTATCAATCCCCTAAACACACCCCAAAAGGATCTAAAATATTGGCTAAACATAAAATGACGAGGGGCGCCTGGGTGGTTCAGTCGGTTGAGCGTCCGACTTCGGCTCAGGTCATGATCTCACGGTCGGTGAGTTCTAGCCCTGTGTAGGGCTCTGTGCTGACAGCTCAGAGCCTGGAGCCTGTTTCAGATTCTGTGTCTCCCTCTTTCTCTCTCCTCCCCTGCTCATGCTCTTTCTTCTCAAAAATAAATAAATGTTAAAAAAAATTTTTTTTTAATAAAATAAAATGACGAGAGGAAGGGAAGGGATAATAACACAAGACCGAAATATATAGACATTACATTACAAGTAAACCCATTGTTAATAATAATGATAAGAAGAATGATGTCTTACTGTTCTGGGACCATGAACTTCCTAGCATTCGTGATAGACAAATGAGAAGATAGGGGGATACTGTAAGAATTTCATACTGTTTGTATTCAAAAGACTTTTATCCTTTAACAAAACGGTTTACTTTAAAAAGCAAAGTTAGGGGGCGCCTGGGTGGTGCAGTCGGTTAAGCGTCCGACTTCAGCCAGGTCACGATCTCGAGGTCCGTGAGTTAGAGCCCCATGTCAGGCTCTGGGCTGATGGCTCAGAGCGTGGAGCCTGTTTCCGATTCTGTGTCTCCCTCTCTCTCTGCCCCTCCCCCGTTCATGCTCTGTCTCTCTCTGTCCCAAAAATAAATAAACGTTGAAAAAAAAAATAAAAAAAAAAAATAAAAAAAAAAAGCAAAGTTAGGATGGAACCTCTAAAATCACACTTTTTAATTTAAGTTTTTATTTTAACCACCCGGTGCTCATCATAGCAAATGCCCTCCATAATCTCCATCAGTATTTCACTCCTAGTCCCCCCACCTCCCCTCTGGTGACTGTCTGTTCTCCATATTTAAGAGTCTATTTCTTGGTTTTCCTCTCTTTTTTTCCCCCCTTTGCTTGTTTGTTTTGTTTCTTGAAATGCACATTCATCTTTCTCTGACGGACTTATTTCGCTTAGTATAATACTCTCTAGCTCCACGTTGTTGCATATGGCATGATCTCACTCTTGTTTATGGCTGATGATATTCCGTTGTATAGAAATACCACATCTTTATCCATTCATCAGTCAGTAGATACTTGGGTTGCTTCCATATCCTGGCTGTTATAAATAATGCTGCTCTAAACATCGGGGCACAAAAAGATAATAAATAAACATCAGGGTGCATGTATCCCTTTCAATTAGTGTTTTTGTATTCTTTGGGTAAATTCCCAATAGTGCGATTGCTGCATCATAAGGTAGTTCTATTTTTAATTTTTTGAGGAACTTCCATACTGTTTTCCAGAGTGGATGTACCAGTTTGCATTCCCACCAACAGGGCACAAAGGTTCCTATTTCTCTACATCCTCGCCAACACCTGTTGTTTCCTGCATTGTTGGTTTTAGCCTTTCTGACAGGTGTGAGGTGATATCTCATTGTAGTTTTGATTTGCATTTCCCTGAAAATAAGTGATTATTGGCAGGTTTCATGTGTCTGTTGGCCATCTGTATGTCCTCTTTGGGGAAATGTCTCTTCGTGACTTCTCCCATTTTTTAATTGGACTATTTGTTTCATGAGTGTTGAGTTGTACCATTTCTATGTTATATATTTTGGATACTAACCCTTTATCAGATATGGCATTTGCAAATATCTTCTCCCATTCAGTAGGTTGCCTTTCAGTTTTGTCAATTGTTTTCTTCATTATGCAGAAGCTTTTTATTTTGATGTAATGCCAATAGTTTATTATTGCTTTTGGTTCCCTTGCCGCCAGAGATAGATCTAGAAAAAAGTTGCTACAGCTGATGTCAGAGAAATTACTGCCTGTGCTCTCATCTAGGATTTTTATGGTTTCAGGTTTGTTTAAGTCTTTAATCCATTTTGAATTTACTTTTGTGTATGAAGTATGAAAGCGGTCTGGTTTCATTCATTTGCATGTTGCTGTCCAGTTTTCCCAACACCATTGGTTGAAGAGACTTTTTCCCATTGCATATTCTTACTGCTTTGTTGAGGATTAATCGACCATATATTTGTGGGTTTATTTCTGGATTTTGTATTCTGTTCTGCTGATCTGTGTGTCTATTTTTCTGCCGGTACCATACTGTTTTGATCACCAGGGCTTCATAATATAACTTGAAGTCCGGAACTCTGATGGCTCCAGCTTTGTTTTGCATTTCCAAGATTGCTTTGGCTATTCAAGGTCTTTTTGATTCTGTACACATTTTAGGAATGTTTGTTCTAGTTCTGTGAAAATGCTGTTGATATTTTGATGGGGACTACATTAAATGGGTACATTGCTTTGGGTAGAACTGACCTCTTAACGGTATTTGTTCTTCCAATCCAGTAAACTCACATGTTTGAAAAGGCAGACTCCTCCTTCTAAGGGTCTTGATCCAGCTACATGTGATCCTCCCACACCCCTCCTCTGCCCGCCCCCCCCCCCCAATGACGATTGTGCTCCTGTGAGGCACCCATCAGGAGGCTCCCAGAAGCTGGCACCCATGGCTTGCTGTCCCGTCATTTCTGAGGATGAGATTGCTAAGTGGTAAAGCCCAGAACCAAACTTGGAGAACGCTTGAGCCCCCAGCTGAAAGACATTAATCGTCCATGGACAGCTTTCTTAAACAAAGGAGAATTTGTAACCGGAGAGCAAAGCAGTTTCTACACAAAGCCATGTCAAAAGGTGGATGCGCAGGAACCATTTGGACCTCTGTCCCACACGATAGCCTCCGTCCCTCTAGAAGCTGCCGTGGCTCCCAGGCCCGGGTGTGCATGGTGCCCTTGGCCGGGCTCTGGGGGTGTGCGGGCCCACACGGTGGCCCTGCCTGGCAAGTCTGCTTCCCCTCGCTCGAGACTCATCCGTGCCAGCACGGGGCCGGTCATTATTTTCCTTTGTCAAACCTTTGTCAGCAACTTCGTCCCAAACGTAGTGGTTTATTTTCCCTTTGGCAGTGTTTGCGCCTCTAGTAAATAAGAGATAATTATACTCCGGTTTTAAAATTAAAACAGAAAAGCCAGAG
Source organism: Puma concolor (assembly GCF_028749965.1). Taxonomy (NCBI): domain Eukaryota; kingdom Metazoa; phylum Chordata; class Mammalia; order Carnivora; family Felidae; genus Puma; species Puma concolor. The sequence continues at coordinate 47,104,268 of NC_141676.1, read as the reverse complement.
ATGCCAGTGAAGAATTATTTACATTTTACAGCAGCCTGCATCCCTGGCCAGAGAGTCCCCAGACTTAGTTTGCTGTGTTTCATGCAGACTCTGAGGGGTCTAAGGGATTTACATTGTGAAGTTTTTATTTTTTGCTTCGAGTTAGTCTTCAGTCGTGTTTTAAATTCTTTTGTGTCTTAGGGTCTCTGGAGGAATTTAAGGTTCTAAAACTGCGATTAAAATGTAGACCTTGAGGAATTGCTAGATGCGATGAGAGCATGTATCAGCATTTGGAGATGGTTTTGTTGCACCGTGACCTTTCTGTGTGCATAATGCCCTGATGATTTGGCAGCGGGGGGGGGGGGGGGGGGGGGGGGGGGCGAGAAAGCCGATCTTGTCTTGTGGCTGCAGAGAATTTCCTTCCTTCCTTTTCTTTCTTCTTTTTTTTTTTTTTTTTTTTTTTGGTTGCCTAGTTTGTGCTTGGAAAAGTGAAAATATATTCAAACGGGTCCTTCCAAACATTTGATCTTGTCCTAGGAAGTGAAAGGAATTTTTAAAAATGGAATTGGATTCCTCATGTTGTTTGGCCGGTGACCCCCTGTGGGGGGTGGAGAGGTGTGGCGGGGGGGGGGGGGGGGGGGGGGGGGGGGGGGGGAAGGGGAGTGGTGGAGGGGGGGATAGGGCCGCCTAGGGATGGTGAGGGGGCTCTCTTCACTGGGCCTCCAGCTTTGCTACGTGGAGGCTTTGAGAGGAGAAGACACCTTCCCCGTGGGTCAGAGGAACAAATACTACAGATCCAAGGGCCGTGTTCTTTTCAGAGCCTAAGGAACCTGCCTAGACCCCGGCAGACTGGCCTCACTCCTTGCTTTTCACCTACACCCCCCACCCCAGTGCCACCCCCTTGATGGAGTAGACTGCTGAGGGCAGTAGGACCTCCCCACCTGGGGGAGAGTTTACTGGTGACAAGTGAGCTACTGGCCGCATGTATGCTGGAGGGCATTTGAGCCCTGGAAATCTCTGAATACTCTCAACGGAACAGCCACTGCAGGGCCCATGGGAGCGAAGATGGAACGAGAAACTGGAAAGCAGCTTTCCAATATGGCAGAGTGGGAAGAGTAAAGTTTTGTGGGCTAGGGCCTCAGCTTTCTCGGAAGCCTTTATTTCCACAAGTCATGGGAGAAAGCCGTATTTGGACAATCCTGCATTTAAAACATACCAACCCCTTTGACTGTTAAGTGGCATTTCCCTCCCCACCCCCCTGGTTGTGCTGTGCTAACCTGGTAACACTCCCTGATGTCATCACTACTTAAATTTATTTGGAGGGATGAGGAGAGTTTTGGCCGATGAGAAACAACCCCCAGTGTTTACTCCCAAGGGGAGTCAGCCTTTACATCATCTGAACCTAAGACATTTTCTGGACCGCAGTATATATTATCACAGATCTTAATTTGAGGCATAGATGTTAGAATAATTTCATTTTGAAATATGGCAGTAGTAAAATTCAGCATTAACATGAGCAGTCAATAATTCAAACCTTTATTTGCTCTGATATCAAAGGGATATCTTTCTGCTGCCCTCAGCCAGAGGGCAAAAAAAGAGCGAGATCTAGCATTTTGCCAATAATAGTACTTTTTCACCCCAATTTAATTTTTTTTTTCCTTAAAGAAGAGCCTTCATAATTGATTTGTTTGTTCTCTAAAATCCACGAGAGTCCTGTATAGCTTCCTGGGTCTTTGTGAAAAGGCTCTTGGCCTCTCCCACTCAGCTGTTGGCGCTAATCTATGCATGCCTTATTAGGGGCAGAAAGTTTGCGAACTTCGAACTGTTTATAATCTCTCTGTGTTTCTCCTTTCAGCATCTTAATGCCATGGTGAACTGGCTGCTTTGGCAAAGAGGTCTAAAGTGGAACGATTGAGGGGGGATTTTTCCCCTTGGTGAAACCGATCGAGCAGCCTGTGTAACCAGCTTTAGAAAACTTTTCATCTGTAGAATAAATTTGGCCATTATGAACCTAAATGGCTCTGTCACCCTTCAGCAGGCAGATGGAACATGTGTTTCATATTATTAATTCAAGGGAGCATTAGGGCTGGTGGAAGCAACTTTTAAGAAAGCGGAGTCTACACATCCCCATCTCGCTTCCAGTTCCCCCTGCAAAAGGCACTCTTAAAATTGTCCGGGGTTGCAGAACAGCCCCTTCTGATGGGAATGCTGTGTGACATGAACCTTGCCAAAAACTAATGGATCATTTACAGGAAGTAAGAAGTTAAAGGGGAGGATGAGTCAGTAGACTTCAAAGCTAACCCAGTTCCACAGAACTTAAATAATGAATACCAAAAACTGAAGATTTCACAGACAGCTTACACAGCTCTCGGCACAGCTGGGACCCTCACCCAACTCCGGCACTGTCTGCTTGGAGGAAGGATCCCCACTGCCTCTGGAACGGAAAAGGAGATAGGGAAAAAGGAGGGACAGAAAGGGGGAGAGAGAAGGGATGGGATGGAAAAGAAAGAAGGGAAGTGATCTGGAAGGGAGACCGTGGGTAGTTAAGTCTGATTTTTGCACAAATATATTTTGTGTGGCAAGTATCCTTGTGCATCTGTCATGTGGATCTCTGTGTAGCTGATTACTAAAGTCAAATAAAATTGTGTATTTTTTAAATGCCACTGAGTCATTTCTGAGCTCATAGACAAGGAGTTTAAGGAGTTCTATTTTGGAACTACTTATAACGGAGAACTGCGTTTGAGAAAACCAAGGGCTGGTTCAGATTATAAGCACAGCGCAAAAGTCTGTCACTTGAAGGAAACTTGTATATCAACGGAATAGAACCGATTAGGGAGATTTATGCGTATTACAAAAACATTTTGATTCAGCAATTCCACTTTTATGAGTTTATTCTTAAGAAATCATTGGACATCATGTATGATTGGATACCAATCATATGGTGTAGCCTATAGTAATATACTATGTCATTAAAAATACAATGCAGTTCTTGGGGCGCCTGGGTGGCTCAGTGAGTTAAGCGTCCGACTTCAGCTCAGGTCATGATCTCCTGGTTCATGGGTTCGAGCCCCGTGTAGGGCTCCGTACTGACAGCTCAGAGCCTGGAGTCTGCTTTAGTTTGTGTGTGTCTCTCTCGCTGCCCCTCCCCCGCTCTCACTGTGTCTCTCTCAAAATAAACATTTTTAGAAAAGTTAAAAAAATAAAATGCAGTTCTATATTACTGACGTGGAATGATTTTCACAGTATATTAACTAAAACTTTTTCAGATTGTTTATACATATTTATATAGATATATAGATATAGATATAGATCTTTTTTTTTTTGCATTGAGAAGTCTGGGAATGTATACCTAAAATAGTAACAGTGATTAAATCTGGAAGGTAGGGTTTGAAGTGATTTTGATTTTTCTGCCTGCGTTTTCTAATTTATTTTCTACAGTGAACATGTATTGCTTGCCTAATATAAAAAACAATTGGTAGGCGAGGAGGACTTTTCACTCTGAGATAGGATTTGTTTAATAAGCTTTTTCTCCACAGAGAAGGGCCCAAGTTGAATTTGTTTACAGAGCCCCTCCCAATGTTGGGAGGGGAAGAAAACTTTCCCAAATGTCAAAATCCTGTTTCTGGACCTTTTTTGCTTTAAGGGCCTCCTGGTGCCAAGCCTTCCTTCCTACTTATAGCTTGACCTGAGTCTCCTCCAAGGGCTGGACCCAGCAGATACCCTTCCAGCTTGCGGGGTCAGGAGCGGGGCCGGGGGGTGCGCAGGGCACCCCGGGCCAGACGGCACTCCTTTCTGTGGATTCAGGACCCCATCGCTACCAGGTTCTGATGGGAAGGGACTATAGGCCAGCTGGGGTGTTTTCAAAGGCTTAGGGTCGAAGTGGGGAGGAGAAAACATTTGTTTGCAAGAAAAAAACAAAACAAAACGAAACACCCACCGAAGTGCAAGTCACTGAAACCTTCCTGCTGGCACACCCCTCTGGGCCCTGAGGAAAATCAGGAGCTGAATTCCTGCCCCATTGTCAGAAATTCCCCAAGGAAATCGGCCTGGGCCCAATGAGAGTCCAAAGTGGGAGCGGGCCGCCTACCTGGGCCTTTGTTCTCCGCGACAGCTGCTCCCAGTCTCTGACTGGGTGGCATGGACTCTGTTCCCTCAGTGTGGGCTTGGCGAGGCCGTCCCGGCAAACCCCAACCACAGCAGGCCTCAGAGGTCTCCCCCCTGGATCTCGTTCATCCGTGTGTTTGGGGGCTGTGGTGACCTCCGGGACCGGCTTCCCACTTTTGTCTTGTGTTCTCTGTTTGTTAGGTCCAGCTGGTCTTATCCCTGGGGCAGGATGGGTGTGGGCGGAGGGCGAAGACAGTTGGGATTCTTTCGCTGGTGGGTTGTTGGCCTGGAGTGGAACCGAGCTTCTCGGCCATCCCTACCACAGCGTCCGCCACCCCTACTTCATGGTCGGGACAGAAGCTCCACTTCTGACTTGATCTGGAGCCAATGTGATGATTGCTTATTCTCCGTAAGCCAACCGCACCTCATTGGAACCTAGTTTAATCTTTATCCTGCCACCCGCTGGCCTTGTGACCCGGGCTGATCACTTAACCTCTCTGAGCCTCTATTTCCTCATCTGTAAAATTTCAGCTTTATTGGGGGTGGAGGTGGGGTTGTTGGACGCTAAATGCCGTGACAGGAAAATGCTTCCAGTGCTGCATCACACTCTGTAATCATAATAATTATTACTGCTGTGATAACTGACATTTATTGAAGAATGCTTTGTGCCAGGAACTCTTATAAACACTTCAGGTGTAGTAATTTACTTAATCCTCACAATGGCCTCTGAGGTAGGTACTAACAAATCCCATTTACAGATAAGGAAATTAAACCATGGAGAGACTGACTGACTTGCCCAAGTTAGTAAATGAAGTAGTGAAGTAACCGGGCTGTGACGAAGGCGTTCTCTTTTTTATGTGTGTGTGTTAATTGTGGTGAAACGCACGGAGCATAAAACTTCATCTTCACCGTGTTTAATTGTACAGTTCGTTCGTGTCAAATACATTCACGCTGTTGTGCAATTCCTCCCCGCAGCTCTTTTCATCTTGCAAAACTGAAACTCGATACCCATTAAGCAACAAGTTCGCATTAACCCTGCCACCCCCAGACCCCGGAAACCACCATTCTCTTTTCTGTCCCTATGAATTTGACGACTCTAGGTACCTCATACAAGTAGAATCTTGCAGTCTTTGTCTTTTTTTGGTGACCGGCTTATTTCACTTAGCGTAATATCCTCCAGGTTTCTCCATGCTGCAGCAGGTGCCAGAACTTCTTTTTTTAAGGCTGAATAATATTCCGTCGTGTGTATATACCACATCTTTTCTCCATTTATCTGCCAGTGAACAAATGTCTCACTTCCACCTTTTGGCAATTGTGACTAATGCTGTTATGAACAAAGGTGTATCTGTTTGAGTTCCTGCTTTCAATTCTTTTGGGTATAAACCCAGAAGTAAAATTCCTGGATCATAGGATAATTCTTTTTTTTTTTTTCTTTTTGAGGAACTACCACACTGTGTTCCTCAGCTGCTACCACATTTTACGTTCCCACCAGCAGTGCACAAGTCTTCCAGTTTCTCCGCATTCTTATCAACACTTGCTTTCTGGTTTTTCGATAGTAGCCATCCCAACGGGTGTGAGGTGGTATCTCCTTGTGGTTTTGATTTACATTTCCCTAATGATTAGTAATTTCAGTGTCTTTTCCCGTGCTTATTGGCCGTTTGTGTATTTTCTCTGGAGAAATGTCTATTCAAGTCCTTTGCCCATTTTTCAATCAGGCTGGGTTTTTTGTTATTGTTATTGAATTACCCTAGTTCTTTATATAGTCTGGATCCCAACTCCTTATCCGATGAACAGTTTGCAAATATTTTCTTTTTTTTTTTTTTTAATTTTTTTTTTTTCAACGTTTATTTATTTTGGGGACAGAGAGAGACAGAGCATGAACGGGGGAGGGGCAGAGAGAGAGGGAGACACAGAATCGGAAACAGGCTCCAGGCTCTGAGCCATCAGCCCAGAGCCTGACGCGGGGCTCGAACTCACGGAGCGCGAGATCGTGACCTGGCTGAAGTCGGACGCTTAACCGACTGCGCCACCCAGGCGCCCCCTTTTTTTTTTTTTTTTAATTTTTTTTTTTTTTTTTTTTTTGCAAATATTTTCTCCAGTTCTGTGGGTTGCCTTTTCACTCTGTTGATTGTGTCCTTGGATGCACAGAAGTTTTAAATTTTGACATGATCTAATTCATCTGTTTTTACTGCTGTTACCGATGCTTTTGGGGTTCTGTCCAACCAAGGGGTTCTTTTGGAGTGATCTATAGTTGAAGAAAGCTGGAAGAAGCAAATTCCAGTTTTTATGGAAAGTAAGACATGAAGACCGAGGCCACCACTCTGCATGGTGTTGAGCAGTACAGAGAGACTTAATAAAAAAGATAAAGTATAACTAAGGGAAGGCAATTTGAGATTGGATCTCAGCCCAAAATCAAGAGAAAGAGCCTCAGAATACTCTATTACCAGACACTATTTGAGGCAGAAAAAAGAAAGGGTCCTAAAGGGCTGGGAGCCAAAAAGTCCAAATGAGAGTAAAAAATTAGAAGATGGGAAAATGATGGAGATTCGAGGATCTAAGGGGGGGGGAGGGGGTGCACATTTGGGAAGGAATTACTGCATGAAATTCGAGCAGAGAAGTTGACACATTCTCCTGGCTGGGGAAGAGGGAGGTTCTTACAGACTGGGTTGAACTGGATGGTACAACTGTGCAGGGGAAAAAGCAGGACCAGAGGAAGCTGAGGTTGCTAATTAAGAGAGAGGGAGGGCTTTTCAGAGACCCAAGGAAATGACTGCAGAGCTAAATTCTTAGTCCCTTTCAGCCTTCCCCATCAGGGTTCCAGTAACAGTGAATCTGGCACAGCCAGAGCAGCAAGGGAGCAGGAGGAATGGGAGCCCTAAAGAGCATGCAAAGAAATATCTGGAGCCCATGCATGCCCTTTGGTTTCTGTTATTTATTTGAAAAATGAAGAGAAATGCACTGTGGCAGGAAGAACCCTGGCCATGTTTGCTGCTACCCACCCCTGAAAGTCCGGGCAAGCCCAACAGAGAGGCAAGCACATTAAAGCAGCAGCATTACTCAAGATTGGTTCCCCAAGCCCCAAAGCGGGGAGGAAGTTCAGTTACAAAGGCAGTGTGCTGGGAGGCAAGAGCCCTGGGGCCGCCTGGCTTTGCCATGAATTTCCTCTGTTTCAGTGGTTCCTCACATCTTTTTTTTCTTCTTTTTAATATCCTCTCTTTTTTGAAGTGCAGTTGACATCCAATGTCATGTTAGTTTCAGATGCACAACATAGCAAATCGACAGTTCTGTGCGTTACTCCGTGCTCACCAGGATAAGTGTAGTCACCATCTGCCGCCATACAACGGTTTTACGGCAGTATCGATGATATTCCCGGTGCTGAACTTTCTATCTTCATCTAGAAAACAAAGGCTAGAGCAAGCTGATCTTAGTTTCAGAGAGGCAGAGAGCTTTATTCAAATGATCTCAGGTGGGATGCCTGGGGAGCTCAGTCTTTTAAACATCTGACTTCTGCTCAGGTCATGATCTCGTGGTTCGAGAGTTTGAGTCCCACGTCGGGTGAGCTCGTGCCCTGCTTCGAGTGAACACTAGCCCTACTTCGGGCAAAACGTGTGCCCTGCATGGGGTGAGCTCAAGCCCTGCTTCGGGTGAGCCCTGCTTCTCTCTCTCTCTCTCCCCACCCCTCATAGGATTCTCTCTCTCTCTCTCTCTGCCCCTCCCTCACTTGCACCCTCTCTCTCTCCCCCCAAAAAACAAAGATCTCAAGTAACGGGGGTTTACTTGAAAGACACCCATTGACAAGAGCTCTGAAAAAGCAGAAAAGTCAGACTGTGAGCTGAGCAATCACCACATCCCACCTGAGATCATTTGAATAAAGCTCTCTGCCTTCAAGCTCAACTGAAGGAAGAAGGAACATGGAAGGTGTTCACAACCTAAGGCAGCAGGAGAGGCTTTGCAGATAGAAGTTACTGGATTTCCAGGCTGGTTTGCCACCACTACAGTGACTCTGTCTACTCTAGATACTTTTTTCCACCTGTGCTTCTACTTATCCATCCTTTCTACTTAACGTAATGATTGATCTGTGAGCTCAGATCCGGAGCCCAAATACTCGTTTGTAGTGCGTGATGAAAGCAATGATAATGGCTAACATTTATTGAGGGCATCGTATGTGCCAGGCATCGTATGTCCTCAGCACTTTACAGGTCTTCCGTCCCTCAGTCTTCTGACCAATCGTATGGGGCAAGAACCATCAGTATTCCCAGTTGATAGATGGAAAAAACTGAGACCAGTGAAGCATTTTGCTTACCGTCACACAGCTCAGGAAGCGGCATAACCAGTGTTCATTCAGGTCCAGAGCCTGTGCTCTTCGTACAACCCGCTGACTCCCAGCAAGGAGGGAAGGAGCTGGCTGCCAGAGATCTTAAATTCCTGCCTCCTTCAGCAGTCACCCGAGCAACTGTCAGCTGTCTATTCATATCAACCTGTTGAAGACTTTCAGTATTTTTCAATCTCTAGCAGCTCTGAGAAATGGCACCTTCCTGAATTTACTGGGTATTGTAGCTCGATGGACACAGGTGTTTGCCATTATGGATGGCTTGACACGGGACTGGCAAGGAAGTGGGTTGGCAAGAGGGGCAACTCCGAAGAGTAGCACAGATGAGGACATCCAAGCATGGAAACAGGGATTACAGACGTCTCAGCCCTAAATACAAGTGTTTGCATTATATCCTATTAGAATATCCAGGCAAAGACATGGGACCGGAATTAGGGGTGGGGGTGGGCGTGTTCAGCTGTGAGAATGAATGAACTCTCCTAGAGAGAGTGTATGAGGTGGTGACTCCAGCTACATATGTCAGATTCTTTCCCTGCAAGTCTAAATACCAGATCCAACAACGGATTTTTTTTTTCTTTTAATATGCCTTTTAAAGTCAGCTACATTTGCGGTAATTGCAGAAGAGCTTTGCTGAAATGGACTTCACGTGGTCTTAAGATCCCCACCAGGGCATATCTCCGTGCCCACCTGGTAAAGCCCACCTGCCGAGGCCATCCTTTATGGACAGGCTGGTGATGATTGCGAGGGCAGTGATAACACCAAACTCTCAGTGCCCTAATTGCAGTGCTGTTACTCATTCATGTATGTCAATAGGAGACAGTGACTTACTTAACTGGAATTGAGTTTGGACACTCCTTCCCTTCATTCACAAGACAACCAGAAAAACCACAAAAGGATGCATTCTAGAAATGTTGGGACTAATGGTAACTTTTTCTGGTTGTGTTCTTTTGGAGCTAAACTAAGCTCTAGAAATACTGGAACAGGTCGGGCCTGGAGCATGCTTGATTGAGTGCTTCATGACCACTTGATCGAATTCAGAGCCTTACCAGGTGACTGTGCAAGCCAGATGCTGCAGCTGTAACCTGACTTCTCCCTGCATTGGAGGCTGTTCCAGCCGGGAAGGGCTTTGACTCACAGCTGTCAAATTGTCATCTTCTCTGTCTCATTGGAAATGTTTTGCAATTCTTCCCCTTTTAGGATTCTCATGCTTGTTTTTTGTTTTTTGTTTTTTTTATCTTAAAATCATTCCATATTTACCTCTCCATCCATAGATCCACTCACAGTTTTCAATAACTTCATAAAATCCCTGTGAATTGTTACATCAGATTTACTTAACCTGTTCCCCTATGGTTGGACATTTAAACCTATTTGATTTTGGTTCTTATTAATCTGCCATTAGAAACTTGGTTCACATTTCTTGCTTTTCTTTCTGTTTTGTCTCTCTTTTCCTCTTGTGTACATCCTTGAGATGTAGTCCCCAAGAGGAATGAAGGATCAGAAGGTTTACGGCTCTTGTTCCATACTGTCAGCCAGCCTGCAGAAACCGCGGAGTAATTTACAATGCCCCAGCATGTTCCCTACAACTCTGCCAATACTGTTTTATCATTGTCTCTTATATTGTTTTTAAATAGATGTACAGTTCTTTTGTTATTTCTTTAGTGGTGAGACTAAACACCTTCCCAGGCGTTGGTTTGTCAGGTGCAGTTTCCAGTGTGCACAGTGCATATATATATATATATATATATATATATATATATATAGTGTGACTGGCACGGGCTGCCGTTTATTAACATTCCTTCTCTCTCCTTCTTTTTCCTCTACCTTGTTAGCTCTTTGTCAAGTGGGGTCTCATTACTGATGACAATGTATGTTTATATCACAATGTAAGATTTCATTCCTATTTTGGATCTCATATAATTCACCCCTGTATTATATCTTAGAACTTCCTTTTGTCCCCTTTGTATTTCTGTGGTTACTTGTTATTAAGGAGACCTTAAAATATTTGAACTCCCCTTCCTCTGGTCTTATGAGGCTATTCTGTTTTTCAGTAGTCATCAATTTATCCCACTGCTACAGCTGACATAAAATACACTTTTTTTTCAAATGCTCTTTGTGTTTAATTCGTTCATTGACCAATTTGGAAAGTATGACCGTATTTGGTAAGTTATGAATATAATCTGCTTTTCTTCATATTGATGATACCAGATTATTCTACTGGCATTTATTAAATAGTGATTCCTTCATCCATCATTACTGTGATTCTTTGTTTTGTTTTGTTTGCTGTATTCCAAGGACTTATCAGTGCTTAAATCCATTCTGGAATCACTATTTGATTAGTCTTTGTCCTGGCTTTGATCCAGCAAAATTCAGTCTTGATGAAGATCACTTTATAATATATCGTTAAATTTGATTATTATATCCTCCTCCAATCTTCTTTGGTATTATTATGTATTTATTTTCCTTATTAATTTTCTTAGTGATTTATTACATTCTAGAACATTCTAGCAGGAATTCAATTGTTCATACGTTAATCTATTTTTTATGGACTAATGTTACAGATATTACTCTCATTATTTAGGTATTCTTTTATTTTGCCTATTATGATTTTTATCCTTTTTCCTTCACTAGATATCTTATTTACCTAGATACAGAATTCCCAAGTATTTCATTTTTCCCAGTATTGGGCCTAGCACCGTTGTTTTATTGTCTTTTCTAGCTTCACATCAATGGTATGCGTTTGGTTGATCTTGCATTTTCTATTTGGTCTGTTGGATCACCTGCAAAGAAGTGATATTGCTAATCCTGCCTTTCCTATATTCTCCAATTCTCTTCCATCTTGTCTTGCAATATTTTCCAATATTACCTCCAACAGGAGCGCCGAGAGACGCTTCTTAGGCTTCTGCCTGTATTTGCAGCTACTGGCTGCTCATGGCCATTTAAATGTAAATAAATTAAAAGGTAAAGTAAAAACTTCACTTCCTCAGTCACTTTAACCACATTTGAGTGTGCTCAGTGGACATGTGTGACTGGTTACTACTATACTGGACAGCACGGAAATATTCCATCCGTGCAGGACGTGTTAAGGGATAGCACTGATCTAGGATTTCCACACGAAGAATAACATTGAAACTCAGATTTAAATCTGTGATCTTTTTTACCTTAAGGTATGTGTCTCCTCTTCCTATTTTAAAGACTTCTTAAAAATAGTTAACGTTGAATGTTAATGATGGCCTTCTCAGCATCCACCAAACTAATTCTTAGATTTAAAAATTGATTTTTTTTTTATATGAACTGTCCTAATAATTTCCCCATCTAGTGCTGGTTCAGTCTTTGTAAAGTAGCTCATGCTTGTTTATTTTTGGAACTTGCCCCCTTGGTCTATAGGAAATGATTTAAGATTTATTAAACTACGTTCTTATATCAGGTAGTCCTAGCACTCTCTCTTGCTCAGTGTTGTCCTCAGGTGTTTTAGATCAAGATCTCATTTACTCCCTAATACGACTTCTACGATATACAATCTTGTCTGTATTTTGAAACCTTTTATGTTACTGGTATTTGAAAATTTGGAGATGTTCTCTGGGGAACCCATTAGGGGCTTCTTTTAGAAATGTATGCATGGAGGGGACAGAGCTTTATGAGTTTTCCATTCAACATAATTAGTCCAGTAAGCACCACTGAATGTAAACCTCTCCTGTAGAACCAGGGGCAGAATGCTCTATGACAGGATGAACGTGGTATTGGCCATGTTCGAAAAGAATGAGGATTTTCACATCCCCTCTCCACTGGCTTCTTCAAGGTCCTCTCCCACCCCCCAGTTCCCCGCTGGTGGACTCCCCAACTTGAACCACCAGGTCAGCTCTCTCACACACACCCCAACCCCACTACATCGACCTCGTTCCCTCGCCCCAACCATGAGTTTCTCTTGCAGAGGAATGCCCTTTTCCTCCTCACCTCATTCACCCTGAGGACGCGCCCAAAGTTCCTGTCTTTGTGATTTTTCTGAGTGATTTCTCTCTGCTCTCATTTTCATGTATTTCTTGAGTGTGTCATTCTTTTCGGCAAAGAACTATTCACAGCCTTGTCATTTTATCTGAGTATCTTCTGTGTTCTTATGTACCTCTCCTGTGTCTAATATCCCTGTAGGGGTAGGAAGGGAGGAGGATTTCAGGTCTCTGTTTTTTTTTTTGTTTAGCACACACAGGCCAATATATAGTTGTGGCAGACATTCAGAGATGCTTACTGAATAAGTGTGCTGATAAGTTAGTGATTCTTACTCTGTTACCCTGCAAACCAGCAAAATCTTTGTCTGTGGGCAGGTTTCAGTAGCTTTGGCAAACTAGTATAACCTATTTGGAGAAACAGGCAAAATAGTTTCCGTAAAGGACCACACTCATCTTCCTGATTTAATTCAGCTACGTGCTCCCACTCACTCACCAGGTAACTGCTGACTTATGCCCTCCTATGTGCCACAGGTGGGAGATACAGGGTTGCACAAAATAGACATGGTCTCTGGCCTCATGGTGTCCACAGTCCAGTAGCAGAGTTTGGTGTTATAGAAGTAAACCACGAAATAAAGATGTTGTGACAAATTGTGCTAAAAGCTACAAAGGAAAGAGAAGGATGGGGATGAAGGTAGCCTGGGTGGCTGGGCTGGGCCTCTGTCAGATTAGGAAGTGACACTTAAGGTGAGAGCTGAAGGGTGAGATACATTATGTTCATGTGAATGAAGAAACAAGGCAGAGGAAACAGCATGTACAAAGGCCCTGAGGTGTGAAAGAGCTTTGTGGGTTTGAAAAACAACCAAAGGCCAGCATGTGAGTAGAACATGGTAAATAAGGAGTTGGGGGAATTGACACGGTTGAGGCAGGTCCAGATCCAAAGGGCCCTTATGGTGCTGGATGGGGCATTTGGATTTTAAGCCAGTTCTAAGAAATCTGATGTACATTTTAAGAGATTTTTCTAAGCCAGTATACGTGCCTAGTGTCGCTCCAAGCAATGTACGTATATTATTCAATACAGAGAATATTCATATGATATAGGTACTTTTAATATGCCCATTTTCAGTTGAGGAAACCAAGGCCCAGAGATCGTAAGCAACTAGCCTGGTATCGCATGGAATGTTTGTAAAGGGGCCAGTATATAATCAGGTTGTCTTGAGCCTCCAGAGCTCAAGCTCTGTCTGACTGCTAGGTGGCTTTACCACAACGTCACTTGGCCACTCTGTGGCTTGTGGAGTTGGGCAGCATAGGAGCGGGCAGATAAATTTGGGGTCTCTTGCAACAGTGCAGGTAAAAGGTCGTAGCTTGCACCAGGGGGGTTTGTCATTGGAGAGAAACCAATATTCTGGGGTGGAGCAAAGAAAGAGAAAGGGAAACAAACATGATACATGGGAATAAGCAAGTATGATTTATTTAGACATTTTCATACTCTTTGAAGTCCCATTCTAAAGAATTTAGAAAAGAAACCAAGTAATCAGCGAAAGCACAGTATGAAAGCGAAATAAAAATAGGATCAGAAATGAAATGCAAATCAGACTAATAAAACAAGTTGGTTTTTCTTTAATTGGCAGTGGAAAGAAAAGGAGAAGCAAGAAAGGAAATACAGTTGTTATAAAAGAAATATGTCATTTGAATGGAATATTGTTTATAACTCCTTGCTAAGTTAGCTAACCAAGCTGAAACAGATAACTGAATTAGCGAGTAAGGAGATAATGCAGTTTGTCCATAATTTAGTGTCGTGAAATCAGATATGAAATCTACTGCCCTCTGTGGTACCCGCTGTTTTCCTCCCCTCCCCTCCCCTCCCTTCCCCTCCCCTCCCCTCCCCTACCTTCCCCTCCCCTCCCCTCCCCTCCCCTCCCCTCCCCTCCCCTCCCCTCCCCTCCCCGCCTGTTGAAGTCTGACCAGTCCTCATGACCCTGTTCAAGCCCTTCCCTAAAATAGAAAAATAAAACTATCACCACGAATATGTGGTTATTTTAGCCCAAACCAACAATTACCAGCAGTACAGATGGCTTCACAGTACTGGAAACAAAGGTTACGTGATGTTCAGCCTTTTCTATTGAAGAGAGCAAGGAAGGGTTTAATCTGCTTTAGAATTTTTTTTTTTTAATTTTTTTAAATGTTTACTTCTTTTTGAGAGATAGGGCATGAACAAGGGAGGGGCAAGGAGAGAGGGAGACACAGAATCTGAAGCAGGCTCCAGGCTCTGAGCTGTCAGCACAGAGCCCAACACAGGGCTCGAACTCAGGAACCTCAAGATCATGACCTGAGCCAAAGTAAGATGCTTAACTGACTGAGCCACCCAGGCGCCCATAGAATGTTTTCTACCCCAACAGACACATTTTCAAAAAGCAACTTTTGGAGCATAAAGGCATAAGAATTATCTAGAACCTTCTATCATGTGGATTACCAAGTGGGCTAAATAAAGTTCAGGTGAAGCATCTGTGGGTCAACTGAAGGTGTAAGGTTGTGGGGTAAAAACCTCACATACAGCCGCGATGCTGTTAACTTTTATTCTCTTGAGAAAAGGTGAATGACAGCGGTTGGAAGTAAATGACCAGCAGGCCATCCAGCGGACACGGGAGGGAACCTGGTGCTGGTTGGCAGTGAACAGGACTGTGTCTAGTCCAGGTGTGTGTGCCCCAGGAGCTCACACCGTGAGAGAGCCGGGGAAGGTAGAGGAGCTCCCAAGTGTGGCTGCCGTTCCCACCTCATGGCCGTCTTCTTCAGTACTCCCTCATCCTGGGAGCGGTCTCCCCAGCTGTGGAAAACCCAGGACAGGGCTCCCCACCAGCCCATGTGACCTACCTTAGAGAGTAAGGGGCCCTTTTAAAGGGTAACAGGTGCTCTCTGTGAGGGCACTGGGGCATGCACAGAGTGGCAGTGGAAGGCGAGGAGAGAAATCAGCCCTCTGCAGCCCTGTGCCTTACGCATTCCAGATGACAATCTTGGGAAAGCAGTCCTGCTGTCATAGGTCAGGTTCGCGTCACTGCACTTCCCTTTTCCATAGGGAGTCCCTCATATGAAAGGAAGGAGGGATAGTAAGGTGAGCAGGAGGAAGAAGAGAAGAAAGGGCGAGGGGGTGGATAATCGGATGCTAATACCAGGCCAGTCGTTCATCCATGGACTTGGGTGTGCATCTGGCCTTACTGAGACAGGACAGAGCAGTGTCCCGAGAACTGGAGTGACCAAGGTACAGTCTCGAGGTAACGTCCTTAAAAAGTCAAACGCATGACCACAAATACTGGTTCGCCCAGACACCATACGCAAAGTCCTTGACGTGGCGTCTGGCGCATATTTGGCACTCAGCAAACCCATGCCATCGTCACAGAACCGTCTCCGTCATCATCACGAGGCTGTGAAATCCTTGAGGACAGTTGTTCATACAACTCGGTTCTCCGAATTGTTCTCCCAATGAGAACTGCATGAATGAGTTCTCCGAATCTGTGGCTTGTGTCTAGTGCAGAGGTCAGAGTCCATGAACGTTTGTTGACCTATTGACTAATTGAATGAATAAACTTCTGAGCACCTATGCCCTGCAGGCACCTTTAAAAGGCCTGGAAAAAGCCTCTGAGACTGACCTTTGTCCTAAAATGAGATGGGGCATAAATAAAAAATGTTGTAAATTGAAAAGCCAATGTGGATGTGAGGTAGCATTTGCAGATGCCAAAAAAAATGAAAAACAGAAGAAGCTTCAGGAATTGGTGGGGGAGGAGTACATTATGTGAGTTGGTAGGGAGAGTGTGAAATGTATTAATCCAGAGTCGAATCAAGTTCAGACGCTGGGAAAAGTAGTAACCCTTTAACCCTTTGGCAGTGGGAATGGGGAGAATAAACCCGTCCCCAAAGCATGAGTTTATAGACATCCTCATTCAGTTGGGTGCTGGTAAATATTTAACAAGTAGCTTTCCAGAAAAAAAAAAAAAAAAAAAAAAAGTGTGTGTGTAAATGCATATATAAACTTAAATTTTTCTGATCTAAAGGATCTGTAGCACATAATTCACAAATAATAAAATGCCCAATACTTTCTTCTAAACTCCATTAGCCAATTGATTGTCACAGAATGTTTTTGTTGATTTTTTCTTTTTTTTGAGCTCTTGTACCCACAGCTGACTTGTGGGTGCAGTTCAACCATGACTTGACTAGTAGAATTTCATCCCGATCCACTCACTCTTTCCCAATACGTTCATTGTTATTAAATCTGATAATGTGATCTGCTCAACTGGTTTTCACCCTGGTGCATATTCATTAAACTAAAACCTCTTTCCGCTTCAGCGCTTAGTATGTCAGAACTTACTCATTCACCAGTGACATGAACATCTTTGCTGAATCAGATAATAGCTTTCAAATACTGGGAGAGTATTTTCCTCTCTTTTAAAAAAAAATACTACTCACAATGTAATGACTACGGATGTGACTCACTTTTAAGGTTAATCTGCATTATTGCCATTTCTTCCATCTACATAAAGAAAGACCAGAAATCAAGCCCTGACTTGTTAATGTTTGCTGATTTCCAAGATGCAGATACCCCCTCTGTGGCCCATTTCGTGATCTCCTTGAAGGTAGAATTGGAGAAAAATCTGTAACAGCACACCATTATGTGGTATTTCTACCATATAGATCCTGTAAATGTAAATAATGTCAAGAGCGTGGATAAAATAAGTGATGAGTTTGAGTCTTTATTACCTCTGTTTTAAAGCATAATTTATTTAATTATAAGTTCATGTTTTAAGTCTTAATAATGGCTGTTTTTGACAACCGGCTCGATGAATTCCTAACAATTTAGTATCGGAGAGCTGGTAGGAGCTGGTTTCAGTATACTGTTGCCCTCCTTCCTGGTGAGGGTGAATGTCTCCTGTTTGGCAAGGAGCTCGGTACTTCTCTTCACCTTGCCGCTGCCTGCCATACAAGGCTCAGTGGCCCATGCTGCCTCGGGCAGAACTCCCACAGGGGTTCGTTCCTTTCCTGAGTCTGACACCACAGCAGGCTGCAGGGAGGCTGACACGGACCTAGCCTCAAGCCGCATTACTCACCCTCATCGTGATGTTCAGCGGCTTCTTCGCTATACTTCACATTTCACACTGATTTCCATTGTATCTTTCAAGACAAAAGAAGGAAGGATCTGTGTGGCTGTGACAGAGGACACTTATCAACAGCCCT
Source organism: Puma concolor (assembly GCF_028749965.1). Taxonomy (NCBI): domain Eukaryota; kingdom Metazoa; phylum Chordata; class Mammalia; order Carnivora; family Felidae; genus Puma; species Puma concolor. Next base: position 47,086,694 of record NC_141676.1, on the reverse strand, counting down.
GGGGCTGCTTACCGCCCCCCGAGGTGTTCTTCAAAAGCTCCCTCCTGACCTGCCTTCAGAAAGAGACCCAAACCTGCCGGACAGGTTGGAGAAGTTCCCGACCTTCTGGTCTCTCCCACTCCTCCTATCACAAGCCCAAACTTTTATCGGCAAAGCAAACTTTTACTGAGAAATTGGACAAAAACAAGCTCCCCCTGGCCCTGCCCCCGGCCTTATTTTCCTTTCTTAAGCAATATTCCTTTCACACAGATGTGGAAAGGCTGCCAAGTGGGAGGTGGGGATAACCTGACTGCCCCACTCCCCCTGGCTGACTCAAGACAGTTGATTTTTGCACTGCTTGGTAAAGAGCCCGTCTCCTGTCTGGGCCAGTGCCCCTCTCACCCCCTGCAGGCTACCTTGCCCTTCCCCAGGCCCTGCTGGGCACCCCCCCCCCCCCCACCACAGTCTGGCGGACGCAGGTGCCTCTAGACCCGCTCCCACATCTGACAGTGGGACAGTGCTTGGATTCTGCCCATTGTTAACTATGAGTATCACCTAGCCAGCAACCAATCACAAAATACCCTCTGTGCTCAGCCCCTACCTCCAGATCCCAGCCAGAAGCCTGAGGCCCACCTCTTGGCTATGGGACCCCTTTTGTTTTTTAAGAGAGAAGAGCTCAATAACTTTGAATACAGTGAGCATCTTCAGAATCCAGGGTCCCTTCTCAGAGGCGACTGCCCTGCATTTCCAGGTTGTTTCACTCATTTATCCCCACATCCAAAATCCTTTAAAACCCTGGGTACTCTCCCTTGCACCGCCCCCCCCCCCCCCCCCGCCCCCTGCAACCAGAACCTTCTGCCTGTTAGACCTTCCAAACATCTCTGCCCAGCTGGGCCCTACCATGACTGTGTCCAGACTCCCCATGCCACCTCACCCTCTACCGGCTTTCCTGACTCTTGTCACTCTTTCTGTGCCATCAGCGCTCAGTCACCCTGCCTCACTTGCCCACGGGGACTATCTCCTCTTCTGCTACGGGTTCCAAACCTCCCTGCTCATCTGAGCCTGGCAGTTGTTGGAATTCCCAGCTTTCCCTCTTCCGGGCACAGCCATGGCCCCTATAGAGGTAAGGGGAACAGTTTACATTGGGGTCTTCTGTCCTTTGACCAAAATCATAAAAGAATGGAAGGGAAAGGACTACGCAAAGGAACTGTAATGTGATCAATATCCAATCATAATAAAATCGTTTTTCCATTAACATGAAATTTTTCCTACTTTGCTTTGGGTTGCGAAATTACTACTGAAATTGAGTAATTAGATGGTGGATTTTTTTTTTTCTGATTTTCTTTCTTGCCTGTTGCTTTAAAAACATTGCTCACAGATGTTTAAGAATTTATATTAGTGAATTCCAATAAGAGGCCTCTTAATTATTCAACCTCATTCAGTAATTCTTTTTAAAAATAATGTGCATGTTTAGAAACAGGAGTGTTTTCTAATTGTCATTTTGTGAGAGAAATGTGTTGGGAAATGAAGAGAGGATAAATAGATGTGAATGTCATTTTACCTAATTGAAGGTGAATGCTGACTTTTGGGAGCTCTTGTAGAATTGAGTCCTGGTTCACACTTGCCTTGAAAGAGATTTATGATCATGGGATATGAAGCCCGGTCTCCCAAGGGCTGTCCCGGTGACCGTTAACTCCTTCAGCTCAGTACTGTGTGCATCCAGAGGGACCAGCTTGCAAGGTGGATGGGAGAGAAAGGAAGGGTGTTGCAGACGGTGTGACAGGTCAACAGAACAAAACCTGAAAACAACGGCTTCATCCTGGCCGTGGAACATAAAGTGGTTTGACAAACTAAGAGCCCCATTCTGTCCAGTGTTGGTTTTGCCAGTCGGCCATCCTTTGGGCTTTTGTGTCTTCTTTTTCTGTTCGTAACACGATTTTGCAGAATGGTGCTTGAAGGGGGAATTAGTAGCAGTTCTAGCACTGTTTGTTGTAGACATTATTGTTGAAGCCCGGCATAGCCATTGTGTTTGAGCTCGTTTTCTACCTTGGCCTCTGAAAACCTTTTTCCAGAAAACCGAGTGCTTATGTCTGATCTGTGGTTACACACAAAGGAGATCGTGGTTAGAAATGAGGGCTCCGTTGTGGCCGCGATACTGGAAGATGCTTCCCTGCTGGAATACGGCAAGGCATGGTTTAAAATATTAAAAGGTGTATTAAACTGAATTGTTTTGTTGGGTTTAATACCTTTAGAGGTTGCTAGGGAAAACTAGAGTTCTTAATGACCCACTTGAAGAATAAAATGGCCTTGAACCTGTGGGTCAAATGGTGAATTCCTTCTGCAGGTGGAAATGCTGCACCTTATGGGGGAGGCCAAGTCTCATTTTTGTGATGACCTTACCCATTTGAAACTTTCCCGGAATCTCTTATCATTAGCTCCCCACCCAAAGGATGAAAAACACCATCTGATTTCCAGTTTTTCCCATCTCTTATTTGAGTTTGCAACTTTCCCGAATAACAGATGGCCAGAAAAATGTGTAAGCCTAAATAAAAGCAAAGCATGGGCTTTACTGTCTTCACTGGTGTCAGTTGCTTTTTAAAATTAAAATTATGCAAATGATCCCTCGGCTTTGAGTAGGAGAGTCAGAAATGAAGGAAACAACCCCAGCGCTTGAGAGTGTTTTAGTTTGGGTTGTGTGTAGAGCTTTTTTTTTTTTTTTTTAAGCTTTTAATGTTTCCTTTTAAAGAGAAAGAAGAGAAGAGGCATTTGGTAGAAGCATTTTGCAAGTTGCTCATTCACAAAGCACACAGAGTTTCACCGGCAGCCAGCCTAGCATATCGGGGCTGGCAGAGACCATAGAGATCCTTGCTTTAATTGACTTGAGGAGGGAGGAAAAGACCAGAGAGGAGGGCCTGGCCGCCCCGGGTTTGGCATCTTTCTTACCTCAAGGAGTTAAAAGTCTGGGGCTGAGCGTGATCAACCAGATGGTCTTTAACAGTAACACGGTTCATATTGTTTAGATTATCCTGTTGCAAGCACCGTGCCTCGTTTACCTTTTATGGAATAAAGTGTGGAAAATTGACCACAGATGTAAGTAACCAAGAATGACGGGGAAGCTGTTGTTACCAGGCCTCCTCTTTTCTCTCCAACACTCCTGATCCCGCAGATAAAAATAAAGAGAGAAATGGGAGGCGGGCCGAAAAATAGCTTGCCTTACCTCTACAGCGCGGGTCTGAGCGCCGTAGGCCCCCTGTTCTACGTTTTCATAAATCCACGGTTGGCCTCGAGACTCACGCTCAGGCTGCCCTCAAATTCTGATTTTCCAAGTGCCCTCCAGTTAAAATATCCTACCACGTAAGCACTTTTTCCATCCTGCTCCGAGAGGCAGGGGGGCAAGGGCAGATCACTGACATGGAGCCGTTTTTGCAGCCCTGCCTTCCCGGCAGGAGAGAGAAGTGAGGGGCATTTTGCAGCCCGAGGGGCACAGATAAATTCTGCATTCCCGCTGCTTCGATTACTATCTCAGCTGCAGGCTGGGCCACATTTATCAGAACTAGGCCCTCGTTATTCCCCAGAATGTATCTGGGAGCTTTTACGGAAGAGCTGGCTACCAGAATGGGCCCGGCACAGAAAGGAGCTTGTTGGGACAGGCCTGTGCGTTCCTTTACGGCATGCTTTTTAGGATTATGAAGGCATCTGTGCCTTTTTAAACCCTCAGAGGAATATTCTCCAACCAAAGTCGTACACTGGGTTTTATGATGCCCCTTTGTTTTTACTCCCTCTTTCCTCAGTTCTGTGTACTGTTTGCCAGGGCCACGTTGACTCTTGCCTCTCATCCTTCTCTGTGGCCCTTGTGGCACTCGTCTGGGACCATGGTCAGGTGACTGGGCATCTGCTTGCACGATTGGAGGCAGTGACGGCCACAATTAGCCACTTGGGTCACAAGGGGCCTCTGGAAAACGGACTTCTCAGAGCGGCCTATCGGCTTGCCTTCCCTTTGTGAGGAGCCCGACACAAGATGGGGCCCAGTCCTCTGCTCATTTGTGTTTTCTGTCTTCTCATTCCCATCCGGTTCAGCTCCCTTTTCTCCTGCCAGGCCCTTCTGCTAATCTCTTCCACCAGGCTCTCCCTCTGGAGTCCTGGCTTTGCTGTCAAGAAACTCGCCTACACGAGACACCCTTAACCCGTTCCTCACACACTCCCCCTGGAAACCCCGGCCTGTCTCCGGGACACCGCTTTCTTCCCAGGCTTCTGGTTCTCCATGCACACTTGTAGTTCACTGTCCTCCATGACCCCTTGGGCACCTCTGCTTTTAAGCCGATGTGCCTGGTTAGCCCACTCCCGTCTGCTACAGACTCCTGGGTGCTTCTTCATACCTGCTGAGGACTGGGCAGGTGGCTTTGTCACACACTCCTTCCTTACTCCCTGGTGGCCTTCGTGGTCCCCTACTGGCCTGTCCACCAGCGTGTGGTTCCTCTGTCTTCTCTGGTCCCCTGACTGTTCTGTCCACTCCCCCACATGACTTTGCTGCCATGCTCCCATCTGGAATCATGAGCGCTTGCCCTCTGAACTTCCCTTCCCTGACCACAACCTTTCATTTCACCACCCCCACTGCTCTGTAATTCCTGGAAGGACCTCTAGCTCCTGACCCTCTGTTCTTCCAGACCCTCTGTCCCCTCTCACCCCAGCCTGAGGGCTGTAGATGACTTCAGCCACGTTCTCCAACGTTCTCCATTTCCCCCACCCCCACCCCAACTCCGTTTGTTCTTCCTCTGCTCCAACCGAGCAATCCCCAGCCTGAATCAATTCGCACGGCCTTTATCCTGAGCCTGCCACGGGCCTGCTAAGAGCTGCTGGAGATAATCACTTAATCTGTCTAAATGACTTGGGACAAACCCTTGGCTTCTAACATTACCCCAGCCCTCAGTGCCACCCCTGGCCCTCGTCCTCAGTTAGCTCCTTTTCTCCCCTTCTTCACCAAATGACAGGAAAACTCACCCCGAGTGCCACCTTTTTGTTTCCACTAAGGCATCAGACTGCCATCTGGCTTCTGCTGCCACTGAAATTGCTCTAGCCTCGGTTACCTGGGACCCTCCAGTTTCCCAATTTTCTTTCTTCATCTCACAGGGTCTCTCTTCAGCTGTCTGCTTCCTGGAGTGCTCAAGCCCTTCTTCCTCGGCTGTGACAGGTGTCTCCCAAGGTCCCCCCCCCCGCCCCGGACACTGTTCCATTTTCCCTTTTCTTTCTGCTCCTTAAAAAACTGTTGTTCCCTTAGCTCCCATCCTCTGCCCCCTGTCCCTTCACTCCAGCCAAGACCCTGATCCTACAGCGTGGTAAGAAGCGAAGAGGTTCACCATACCGAAGGCCACTTCTGAGAACATCCTTTTGATTCAGCACAGATGGGAAGCGAAACACCCCAGATGACTGAACAGTGCTTAGCAGTCTACTTCTGAGATGATGGGCATGAATCCCAGGACTGAAAGGTGTTCCTCTTGGTGGTAATAATGAGTGTCAGGGCCCATGGGCTCTGAGTGGGCAAGCCAGTGGCATTAGCAGAGAGACTAACATTAGCAGAGATAACATTATCTTCCGCTTCTTAGAATTAGGGATAATGCACATATTAAGAAGATAGGAATTGCGAAGCTCAATTTGGTAGGATGGTTAAGCTGATGTAGACATATCCTCTGAGGCTAACCATAAACCTGACAAAACAGGCAACCCATCAGAAATCACTTGATCACCTCCTTCATGGCACTGGGCTCAAGAGTCACTGGAGAGAATGAAAAGTGGTCTCTGCTCTCAGACTGGTTGAAACGACCTGAAGTCAGAGCCTGTTCAGTAACAATCTCTCATCCAGGTTTCACTGATTTGGGGTAGCAGGAGTTCTGGAGGTGGAGAGATGAGTGAGGGCCAGAGGAGGCAAGACAGGTGGCCTCGGAGAACCTTTGACTGCCTGGAACAGAAATGTCATGTTAGTACAAAGTAGGTAGTGAGTGATAGAGTCAGAGGCTTCTGCTAAACTTGGGTGGGAGTGTTAAAATTGATGCCAGAGGCCACTGGAAGCCGTTGAATATTTTTGAGAACATGATGGAACAGTGTTTTAGGAAGATTTGTTTAGCTTCCTTATATAGAAGACATTTTTGATTGGGATGATGGAGCCATGGAGGCATTGGACAGATTGTCGCAGGAATCAGAACCTGATTTGAAGCCATATAGGGTTCGGTTGGGAAGGAAAAAGATGGAAATGCAAGAAAAAAAAAACAATTAAAACTATTCTATTGTCATATTTTTAGTGGACACTGATTGGATTGCAGTTTCGCTGACTGATTGCAGTTTCGCTCAGGTTCTCACACTATTTACCGGGAGATGCCATCAGATCCTACGGGTTAAAGGCTTAGTCCTCTAAGACTGTTCCTGCCCCCCCACTTTAAATGACACCTGTGTTTCTGACCGACTATAGATTGAATGCTCCCACGAACCCTTCCTCAAGTTAAATTAATTGTTAGAGTGACTCACAGGAATCAGGAAACAGTTTACTTACTAGACTACTGGTTTATTAAGAATATAACCCAGGAACAGCCAGATGAAAGAGATGCATAGGGCAAGGGGTGGGGGAAGGGGCACAAGGCTTCCATACCCCCCTGGGGATACCACTCTCCCAATGCCTCCTGTGTTTACCAGTTGGAACCTATCTGAACCCTGTCCTTTTGGGGGACTTTATGGAGGCTTTATTACACAGGCGTAATTGATAGATCATTGACTGTCGGTGATTGATTCAACCTTTAGCCGCTCCCCACTCCCAGAGGTCCTGGGATGGGGTTAAGTGCCAACCTCTGATTCCCTGGTTGGTTCCCCTGGCAACCAGCCCCCCATCCTTGGAGGTTTTCCAAAAGTCACCTTATTAACATAAATTCAGGTGTGGTTGAAAGGGGCTTGTTATGATACGAGAACATTGCTCTTATCACTTAGGAGATTCCAAGGCTTTTAGGAGCTCTGTGACAGAAATGGGGATGAAGACCAAATATCCATTTTCTTCTTATAAATCATAGCATCGCAGAATTGAAAGCAAAAAATGACTTAACAGCAACTCCAAAGTTTCCACTGGGATGTTACGAAAATGAAAGCAAAACTTTTTTGTGTGGTAAAATACAACATGAATTTTTACCATTTTTAAGTGCACAGGTTAGTGGCATCATCTATATCCCCATTGTCGCACTACCATCCCACCAGAGAAGAAACTTGTATAGCAATTTGACATTGCCGCAGCCTCTGAGTACATGATCACTGTGCTTGTAGTTTTGTGTGCTTTGTCATTGCAACATTTTCTGGTAATTTACTTTATCATAGATTACAAAATATCAGTCAGCAAGGATTGGGAAATTAAAAAAAGAAAAGAAAAGAAACTGGTCCTTTTCTTCAGATCGCTTTGATAAACGCTCTTCTAGAGGAATGGGAAAGGTAAAGCGTCCCTGGGAAGGAGGAGGTGGGGTGGAGGAAGGATGTCCTCTCCTCTCCTCTGCCAGGCAAGAGTCTCTTCATTCTCAAAGCCCAACTCCTTGGTCCCTCCCTCTGAAAAGCCTTCTTTTCCTGAGGAGGGGCCAACATGGCAGAGAAGTAGGGGGGAACCCATACTTTCCACGTCTCTCAAACAAAGAAGTGTAGAAGCCAAAGGACTTTGAACACCAATGCCTGGGAGGAAAAGAGACTGAATCTACCAGGAAGAAAACGGGAAAGCTGGAAAAAAGAGAGGGCTACTCCAAGGAACAAATCAAAGCACACCTGGTGGAGGGTCCAAAATATTACTACGAGTAGGGTAATAAAATAACCAAAGTCACGACAACAGAGAGCAAGTAACAATCCCAGAAAAAACACCTCCTAAAGGGCCAGGCCCTGGTCACAGTGTGTGACCCCCCCTTTAATATAGCAGTGTTTACAGGTGCAGAGCACACAACAAGCTTTTAAAACGTATAAGGGACAGAAAACTAGCCAAAATGACGAAACGGAAGAATTCTCCTCAAAAGAAATTCCAGGAAGTAGCGACAGCTAACAAATTGATCAAAACCGATTTAAGCAATGTAACGGAACAAGAATTCAGAATAATAGTCATAAAATTAATCACTGGGCTCGAAAAGCCTTCTCTTCCCAACCACCCCCCCACCCCACATCCCCAAACCTTACCAGAGACCAATCAGCCCTCATGCTGCCGCTGTCCCACGGACCTATTTCTGTTGCTGCCGTTGTGGTACTGTATGAACTGACCATCTTGGCGGGATCCCCCGCTAGAATATGAGCTCTGCATGAGAACAGTGGCCTCTTCATTTCTGTGTCCATATTGCCTTGCACACAGTAGGTCCTCAGTGAAGGTTTACTCAACATGAGTCAAACTGAATAGAAGGAGTAGACTTCGATGGTGGAAATATTTTATAGATAAAGGAGCATCAGGGCCATGCTTGGTATCCAAGAGTGCTGCAGGAAGGAGGCCCTTCATCTGTTTTGAGTAAAACATGTGGGGAAGGCATGGAAGCCAAAGCCCAGGAGTGGATTTGGGCAGCCTGTGTGGGAAATGTGTGCTGGGGAGGCAAAGAGAAGAAAAGAGGGAAAGACAGCAGCATGGTCTTCCCATTCCCTCTTTGACCTTGTACTTCTGCTAAAGCAATCATCAGTTTTTTCATCAATATCCAAGCATCAGGTATACTTCAGATTCTCTCGTTCATTCATTCATTCATTCATTCATTTACTCAACAGATATCCATTAAGCACCTAGTTTGTGTTTCAGCTTCATGCTACAGACTTTATTTGAATTATCTTTAACCTCTGAGCACTCTTTCAAGGTAGATATCATTGTCTCCATTTTGTAGAAAAGGCTCAGGAGATTGAGTTATTTGCCCAAATGAAAGCAGCTAGTTTGTGGCAGAATCAGATTATGAGCTCAGGGCTTGAAGCCCTCCTGCCTTGCACAGTGTCATGAGCCTGGTGCTCAGTAAATGTTTGTCGGATCTGCTCTAGGAAAACTTGGACCAAGATGGGAAGAAGAGGGACAGAAGAGACAGTTTGAGGTTAGGAATTAACTGCTAGTTCCCAGGAGAATCGACAAAGAATGAGGGTGGGGCAGGCACTGGGGAGCCTTGAATGACCCTGGAAAGAGAAGGGCTGCATGAGTAAGATCGTGTTTAGGATGGAAAATGAACAGGTTTGGGGATGTGACAGAGGAGACCCCCACTAGTTCTGGTCCTGGGGGAACAGTAACTCTTTTGAAGTCCCTATACTGATTTCTAAGCTGAATGTGTCCTAATGCACTCTCTCTCCTCTCTTGGGACATGAGGATGAATGGGGGATGGGACCACTCCTTAGCCAGTGGTTCTGCAGATTCTTCTTCAGAACTGCATGGCAGGAGAGAGGGAAGGAGGGCCCAGCTGTGTCTGTAGGGAGCAGTCTTGGCACAGACACGTTTTACTGCATTCACCATTATTGCCTGTGGACTTCACTCTTGATTTAGTCCTCAGGCTTCCACTTAAGGAAGTGGTTGGAACGTGATTGAATTAACCAGTGTTGGTCTTAGCTATAATGGGGGCATGAATTAAGTAGTTGTCTAGTCTAAGTTACCTTCTTTGGGAATAGAAGCACCCAGAGGCTCAGCTGAAGGGGCAGGTGTGGGAGGCCATGCTTTAGACTTTGTTTGGATCTCGGACCCAGGACCAGCCAATGTCTGTCACTACCTTGCCTTCAACTCTAGTGGTTTCCAAGGTCCATATCATGACCTCTAGACGCTCTTTGTGTTGGCTCATGCTCTCTCTCTCCTCATTTCCTGTCATTTCCCCTTGTTTCCTCCACTCTACTCCACAGGCCTTCTGCCGGGTATTTGCATATCCTGCTTCTTTACTTAAATCCGTTTATTTTTTTAAATGTTTATTTATTTTGAGAGAGAGAAAGAAAGAGAGCATGTGAGCATGAGGATGAGTGGAGGAGGGGGAGAGAGGGAGGGAGAGACTTCCAAGCAGGCTCCACACTCAGCCTGATGTGGGGCTCAAGCTCACGAACCATGAGATCATGACCTGAGCTGAAGTCAAGAGTCAGATGCTTAACTGACTGAGCCACCCAAGTGCCCCTCAAATCTGTTTAAATGCTTCCCTCCACACCAGGCCTTACCACCTACTTACAAAAAGCACTTCCCGTTTCCCTTTATCCTGTTGCCCTGCTCTGTTTTCCTTTGTAACCCATCATTGCTGGCGTAACCTATGTAATTGCTTGCCTTTTCATTGTCTCTCCCCTTCACTAGAATGTGAACTCCCTGTGAGCAAGAATTTATCTTGCTCATTGTTACATCCCCCACCCCCACCTAGAATGATTCTTCATACATTGTATGTGCTCAGTTATTATGTGATGAAGGACTGAATGACGAGTGACCAGCTTCTCTCTCAGGAATCTGAATGAAGCACACAGTGACTTTCTTGGTTGCTGATAGATTCCGGCCGGGTGGGGTCAGTCAGACTTGGGACTGACAGCCATGTTCATCACATGTAAGCACAAGGAAGCTGGTCGAGGTCAAAAGAGAAGCTGAGGAGAGAGAAGAGTCCAGATATCCCTGGAAGGGGAAGAGCAGGTTTTGCTCGGGGGGGGGGGGGGGGGGGGGGGGGCTTCTCTCTGCCGTTGTGTCCTGACCATATTCGTATGTTTTGCCCACTGACTTGTCCGAGTGTCTGTTATGAGTTTTCTCTTACTGCTTGACAAATGATCACAAATTTAGCAGTTTCAGGCACCGCCCGTTTATTAGCTCACAGTTCTGTAGGTCTGAAGTCCGGGTGGGCTGGGTTCTCTGCTCAGGGTCTCACAAGACTGAATTAAGGTACTGGTAGGGCTGGCCTCTTATCTGGAGGCCCTGGGGAAGAATTCGCTTCCAGACTCTTTCAGCTTCTTGGCAATCTTCAGTTCTTTGCAGTTGTAGGATTGAGGTACCTTTTTCCTTGCTGGCTTTTGGCAGAGGCTGCCCTCAGCTCCTTACCCTGTGGCCCCCTCCCCGTCAAATCGCTCCTACAAGCTCTCTGACTTCCTCCTGTGCTACCAGCAGGAGAAAACTCCAGCCTTTTAAAAGGTTTATGTGATTAGGTTAGGCTCTAGGCTTGCCCGGGTAATCTATTGATGGACTCAAAATCCACTAACCAGTAACCTTAATTACATCTGCAAAATTCCTTTTGCCTCGTAACCTAACATTATCAGAGCGCAACATCTCATCATGCTTAGTCCTCGCATTAGGATAGAGAATCTTGACAGACCATTTTAGGATTCTGCCTACCACAATATTTATTTTTTTAATCTTCTTTAATTAATTAGCTTGAAGGGGGGGCGGGGGGGGGTGTCTGTTGCTTGCAAATAAAGAGCAATGGACATAGTCCACAGAGGCCTAGCCTTGGGGAGTGGAGGTGGGGGATTGCAGTTATAAACTTTGTCTTCCTGACCTCTGCTAAATCATGGTTCTTTATTTTTCCTCTGGAATAGAGTTCAGAATATAGAGATGTGAAAGATTAGACCATCTGCCATACTTCAGATGCCAAAAAATAATGAAAATAGCTCCTTGCCTCCAAACTCTGGTAGGAAACTTTTTTTTCTTTTTTTCTTTCTTTCTTTTCTTTTTTTTTTTTTTTTTTGTAAATGCTTTTCCTTGCAGCTCACTCTCCAAGTGAGATCATTGGTGATCCCAAGCCTTTTCCCATGACTTAATTGATGAGGAGAGGGCCGCCCAGCTAAATCTCACAGAATACATTCTGAGGGTAATTGGCTTAAAGCCTCCAGGCTCTTGTTGAAATGAGTGGTTTTGGTTAATCCACACCATGAAGCTGAAAAGCTATTATGTATGTATATTTTTGTCCTGAGGTACTATCGAGAAATTCCATATAGAAGGAAATAAACTATGGTTTGGGAATGAAAAAAATTTTTAAAGAAAAATGCAAGACATAAACTCTGTTTCCTGTCCATGTAAATCAGAGCAAGTTTTAAAGCCTTTCGTGACTCACAGAGAGGTCACCGACCAAATCTGCTGAGGGAGGCAGGATGAAACAAAAATGGTTACATTTTTGTGATTTTCTTCCCCCCTGCTGCTGTTAGCTTTTCCATTTTTGTGATGTGACACAGTTTTCCAGAACGCTGTAGGAAAACGGAGATACGGAACTCCTCTCCAGGTCACTGCCTAGCTTCAAACACTGGATAGTAGTAGCTGAGTGTCAAACATAACATGTGGCAAGTTGGGGGGAATAGAGGGGGGAGGCTTACTTGGCAGAAAATTGTGAGATTGTAGAACCAGAGAGCCTCAGAGTTGGAAGGAGCCTTACCCCCTATGGATGAGTCGTGTCCTCATTTGATGCACAAACCAACTCGGTAACGCAGAGACAGCAGGGCATCGGCTCTGCTTGATCCTACTCTTGAGAGTGAGTGAGAAGAAACAAGGAGGCAGTAACTGTGAATGACGATAAGGGGTATTAGACCTCGGCGGCACCTGGTGCTGCAGCTGGGGGACCTGGCACATGCGAATCTCACTGTCAATTGGCGATCATGGTACCTAGTGAGCAGGGTTATAGAATCCAATAAAATGTGTGTGTGCAAGCTTTGTAAACCATTAAGCGAATGGACGTTATTGTGCCATGTAAGTACTGTGTTAGTGTTGTTGATAGGAAGACACCGAGACTCTTGCCTCTGGGATGCTGGATGGTCAGTGTCTGAAGAGAAGGTGCATGGAGCCCAAGACAGGTCTAGGAAATGCAGTAGGAGACATTGTGGGTTCAAGTAAACAGAGCACTAGGAGCTTGAAACTATTTTATTTATTTTGTTTTTGTTTGTTTGTTTTGAAACTGCTTTTAGAAAGAGGAGAGGGGCGCCTGGGTGGCTCAGTCGGTTGGGCGGCCGACTTCGGCTCAGGTCACGATCTCGCGGTCCGTGAGTTCGAGCCCCGCGTCGAGCTCTGTGCTGACAGCTCAGAGCCTGGAGCCTGCTTCAGATTCTGTCTCTCTCTCTCTCTGCCCCTCCCCCACTCATGCTCTGTCTCTCCCTGTTAAAAAATGAATAAACGTTAAAAAACAAACAAACAAAAACCTGAGCTCTTATGAGCTGCTCCCCAGGCTTCCTGAGAAAGCAGATGCCAAGCTTGAGTGTCAGGACCTGAGGGGCCAAGAGCCTGCCCAGAAGCTTCCACAGCTCCTCAGTGAAGTAAAGGCAGTTTCCATAGCCTTTGGACAGCTGTATCCAAGTGGTCCGTGTTACATGTTGACTTCTTTAAAAGTGTCTATCACCAACTGTCTCCTCTCTTGGGTGACCCTTTACCCCTGCAGACGTAGGATTCAAAGAGAGCTGAACTCTTGGCTTTTGGCAATACAGGGTCAAGTTTATCTGTTCATTTCTTTATTCAACAAGCATTTATTGAAGCTGCTTTTGCCCAACCCTGTGCCAGGCCCAGGGCATCAGAGATGCAGCCTAGTGGGTGTCAGGTAGGAGCAGGAGTAATGTAACCTCGGCTTTTCCTTCCCTGTGCCCTCAGCTGACAGTGCTGCTGATTTCTGTCCCTCAGATCTTGCTTTCAGACATACTTCTTCTCCTCTGTCTTCGAGTAATAGGCTGAGGGGTGCCTGGGTGGCTCAGGTGGTTAAGTGTCTTACTTCAGCTCAGGTTATGATCTCATAGTTCGTGAGTTCAAGCCCTGCGTCGGGCTTGTGCTGACAGCTCGGAGCCTCGAGCCTTCTTCAGAGTCTCTGTCTCTCTCTTTCTCTGCCCCTCCTCCATTCCTGTTCTCTCTCTAAAAATGAATAAACATCAAAAAAAATTTTTTTTTAATTATAGGTGGAGCTCTGGTTCTCCTTCAAAGCCTTACCAAATCTTCTCATGCATGTGGATCACCGTTTGCTTGTTGTCTTGCCCTAAATTTACTGTCTCTGATCGCATTCCCGTTGGCCTCATCCTTTTCAGTATGATTCGATAGTCCTGGGGCTGGTTTCATGGGCGCTTGTCAAGCTGAACCTAAAGGTTGTCACTTCCAGCGCTGTGGGGCAGCTGCCGGGAGGCAGGTTTGAATTTCTTGCTCGCAGACTTCTCTCTGCTCATGGTTTCCTTGGAGAGAGGGCATATCAGTGTTGCCCTCACGTGGTACGGACTTGCCAGAAGTGGAATCCAGGTGGTCAGTGGGAACATGGAGGAAGGCATCGCGTAGTGCTGTGGATAAGGTGGGTCAGTAGAAAAAAGAGGCGTTGCAAGGTACTCCAGGCGGCACCATGAGCCAAAGTTCAAAGGCCAAGAAGAAATGAGTCTCCACTAATGGAGATGGGGGGAGACCAGGAACAGGCAGCTCTAATTATCACCCATTCCTTGTGATGACTGATCCCATCCTTATGTATAATGACACTCAGCCCAGAGTGCCTTAAAGGCATTTTATAGTGTCTGCATTGTTGTTGTTCTTGAAGAAAGAAGTCACTGGCTGTTGCCAACAAATTCCAAGACCTTGGCCCTGGCCTGGGGGAAGAGAAAGCAGCTGGGTTAGGATACAACCAGAACAGGAACTTCACAATTGCAAGATGGTGTGAGTGGAGGCTGCGTCACAGTGCCTGTGGTCTGCCCCAGGGGGAGCCATCCTACCGTCAATGGGTGGAATTGAGAGATTCTATCCTCCAAGGAAGGGTCTGGCAGAGCTGTTAAGGCCCGAGTGGTTACCGAAATCCAGAGACGGGAAAAATGGTGTGAGAAGGGCTATGGAGCAGACAGAGCATATGTCCTTTGGCCGTGGTGACTCCACAGCAAGGGAACCAGGAAATAAATGCCCCAAGTTCCTCTCTCTCTCCCCTGGTCTTCTTGGGGCACTTCCCATTGATCTAACTTCAGCTGAAGGCAGACAGCAAGTGTGCCCGTGAATGTGGCCATTCCTGGGCGGGGAGCAGGGTGGGGTACAAAGAAGGAGATGAATCTGGAGGGCTAACCATGGGCATTTGAAACCTAACTAATTCTGGATCCTTTTTTCTGGTGGGACTGACCCTACTGTCATCCTGCCAGTGCTAGGAAGGCTGGGCTCAGGACTCCCAGTAAGGTGACCCTCAGCCTAAAAATCTCTGGTGCTGCTTAGAGTTGACAGGAGCTGAGAAAAGAGGGCCTAGGATCTGTACCTTTAAAGTAACAGCTTGCTCCATACATACGGGGGCCATATGTCCTCAATTTTCCAGGACAGTCTCCATTTCAAATATTCTGTCCCATTTTGCCCATAAGAATACTGGCACTTGTCAGATCACGTGCTCCAATTTTTGATTCAGAAAATATGGTCACTGTATCCTTATACCACAACAAATGCCAGATGGTTTAAAGAGCTAATTTTTTTTTAATGGTATACTTATCCCGATTGTTGAGAAAAGACAATTTTCTGACGATTGAAGCAATTGAAGAAATTATCAGTGACAAGTGTGATGGGTTCAATTACATTTAGAAAAAGGAAAACACCTTTTTTGGTACAAAGAAAATCAACAAAACTAAGAGATAAAAAGAGAAGCAACAGGTTGAGGAAATAGTTGCAATAAAAGTACATAACCGCTAAAAACTTAATACCCAGACACTTTGGAGTTTTATATAGTCTTAAAGGACACAATCAAGACTTCATTGGACAGATGGTCAAAGGATATGAGTAGACGATTCACATAAGAGGAACATTCACTGCAAACAAACCCCAGGGAGGGATTTTAATAAATTGAGGTTAAAACAATTATGAGTTATCACATCACACCTATTACATTATCAAACATAAAAGCTATAAAATATAACGTGGGCAGGGCTTTGTGGAAACATACATTGCAGAAAGCATTATACATTATCTTTTCTTTTTCCTCCGAGAGAACAGTGTGATGATATGTAAAATAGATCACAAAAACAATCCACCACTCTGACCCAACAAATCCACTTTTGGAACTATGTCCTAGGGAAATAATATTAGTTAAGTAAATAAATCAATATTTATTTTTTGTAGAAATTAAATTTGTATGTATATTTAAGCTAGACCAAAACAACCCAAATCACCCACAATTATATATGTATATTCTTTGCCTACAGTGAAACAACCCAAATTGCCAATAATTGTATGATGATTAAAATATAAGAGTCTAGGATAAATAAGTATTATCGTTAAAATATCAAATATGTTCACTTTGTGAATATGAGGGAAGACGTATTTTAAAATGTTAAAATAGGGGCACCTGAGTAGCTCAGTAGTTTAGGCGTCTGACTCTTAATTTCAGCTCATGTCATCATCTTATGGTTCACAGGATCAAGCCCCGCATCGGGCTCTGCACAGCTTAAGATTCTCTCTCCCTCCCTCTCTGTCCCTGTCCCTCGCTCATGCTCTCGCTCTCTCTCTCTTTCTGTATCTCTCAATAAATAATTGATTATGGTCATGGGAAAGCTACTTTTGTCTAATTATAAGGACCTGATAAAAATGTAAACAGTATAGTTCCTCGGTTTTCTATAGTAAAAGTGTATTCTGTGCTGTCTGGCAGATTGCTGCATTATTGTGGGTTTAGACATTTCAAATGTAGTCAGATTTTCTACAAAAACAATGAGAAAAGTCAGTCAGAATAAGGCTCTGACTCTGGTCATCTGTAGATTTATTCAAGGGTGAATGCTGGTTGCTTCTTACTCTTTTTTTAAGGTATTTTAATTTTTTAAAAACGTTTTGTTTATTTTTGAGAGAGAGAGAGACAGAGCATGAGCAGGGGAAGGGCAGAGAGAGAGAGGGAGACACAGAACTTGAAACTGGCTCCAGGCTCCACGCTGACAACACAGAGCCTAACCTGGGGCTCGAACTCACAAACTGTGAGATCATGACCTAAGCCAAAGTCAGATGCTTAGCTTAACCGACTGAGCCACCCAGGCACCCCAAGGCACCTAGTTCTAACAGGTGGTGAGCTTCCTTCTACGTGTTACTCACATCCTCAAGTGTAGTGGTACGTACTGAACCATTAAATGTTGTCGGGTCCGTCCACATGAAGATCAATCTAGTTACTCCCACCGCAAGGAAAAGCCAATATAATCTCTAGTGTATATTTTTTTATGGTATTTTTAAAGCCTTAAGTGCTAATCTATTACAGGAGGAGGGGCAGGGGAGAGGATTCTTTGTGCAAATGTGAAACTCTCAAATACCATACCCCGTGTCCCTCCTAAAAACATGCAGCCAATGCTTAGCCCACTCTTCGATCTCTGGCATACCTCTTGTCCCCAGCAGGAAGAGAGAGGCCAGAGCACATTGCTGAACCCCAAGCCCTGCAGACAGGTCTGTTGGAATGCATTGACTTCCTCTGGGAAATCCAGGCCCCACTGGTACCTCGTCATTGGGGCAGTGGCTCCTATAAATGTACGAGTACTTATATGTAGACCCCTTGAGAGTGTTTGAAATTCTACAGTTTGTTTTCTCTGTGATCTCAAGTCAAGTGCTTAACGCCTGAATTTTCATAGCAGAAACAAATCTGGGGGAGGAGACTGAGGACAGTTTGTGTGAGAGTGCTCTGAGTTCATTCAATAGCTCTGAGAGCAGCTGCCATGGATAGTAAGAAATTTTATAAAAGGTGAAAGAGAAAATAGAAACCCTCTGGGGTTCCCGTTACCGATCACAAAGACCACTTCTGGTTGTCAGGGAATGAGCATGAGTTTTGAAGTCAGCAGGACCACTGTTCAGATGCCTTCCTGCCTCTTCCTCATATGGCAAATGTTACTGACAATGTCCACCTCTTGGGATGGTTGTGAGTTAAAATTAAATAATTCCATAAAGCACATAAACGGGTCGTACAAAATAAACCTTCAATAAGTATTAGTTTTCCTGTCCTTCCTTCACCTGATAGGGTGTCCGGTAAATGGGGGGTGCTCCATTTATCATGCATATACATTATCATAGAGTCACACATCAGAGCTGCTTTCTGATTCATCTACCACACGACAGAGATAACCAGACACAGAGAATAGGATTCTGTGGATCATAGTGGGGCATAGCCAGTTACCAAGAAAGGCAGAGAGGGATGAGATCTGGATCTGACTCTTCCCCGGTGATAGGATCGCCCTCAGATTGCTGGTCCACATGTGAGCAGTAAAGATGCAGTCTGGCCACCATCCCAAAACGACAGCAGCAATGAAGGGTCCAAAATGACACAGTAGGACGTCCCAGTGGGTACACTGAGTACAGCAGCAGGAACTTGAAGGGAAGATGCTCAGATACACAGAAAACAGGTAGCAGCCTCAGGTAGTCTGACTCTAGGTGTGGTTACTTGTTCAGGGCTCTGGGATGGGGTGCTAAGCAGATTCTGGGACCGGGGTTGAGCCAGAAGGTCAACAGTAAGAACCTGGGTAATGCACTGAGACTCTCCCGAGTACTGGAATAAAGCACCATACTGGAGTCAGACGATGACGTGGAGTCCAAGATAGCCTCAGGTCAAGTTGGATCCTGAAAACTGAGGCAAGAGTGAGTTGCAGAGGAGAGCCAGTGGTCTCAGTCATGAGGATGAGATGGGATGCAGCATCTGGGACCCAGGGTGGACCAGCCATTACCCCTCTTTGAAAGCAGATTCTCTTGTTGCTACTAGATCACAATTTGGACTCATCTCCACAGATGTCCGTGGACATTGCTCCAGAGTTCTTCAGGGGTGACCTTGAAGGTTCCGTTTCCCTTCTCTTTCTTCCCTCCCCGGCTTATCTAAATCAATAAGAGCGTCTATCTTACTGATAGAGTAAGAACTTCTATCAGGATTTTGGTGGAAGAAGAGAACTGTATGTAATGGAAAATTATACTTGATGTGTTATAGCTGCTTTGAGTTCAGTCGTGATGTTTAATTTGTTTTGAAATCTCAAATCTCAACGAAGTGATTTTTTTACTTATCAAAAGGGACATTGGTTCACAGTGGTCATGAAGCACTATTTATGGCCCCTCTTCTAAGCAATATTCTCTGGCTTTCCGTTGACAGGCTCTCTCATTAACTGCCTGTTGCTTTTTTCCTCTGACCACAGATTCTAGCTCTTCATTGTCTGCCTTCGTCCTGGTACATTATACTTTTCAGCTGGACCAGGAGTTCTCTATGGGGGCGATTTTTCCTCCTAGGTGACATTAGGCGATGTCCTGAGACATTTTTGATGGTCGTGTCATGACTAGGGCAGGGAGTGGGTGAATGCTCCTGGCATTTGGTAGGGAGAGGCCAGGGATACTCCTGAACACCCTACAATGCATAGGACCACCCTCCAAAACAAAGAATTATTCAGCCCACAACATCAGTAGTGCTTCTATTGAGAAATCCTGGGATAGATGGTAAGCATATTACAAGCTGATGTCACCACTAGCAACTAACATTTATCAAAATCTTACTGTGTGTCAGGCATTGTTCCAAACATTTTCTACATATTAACTCATTTAATCTTTCTTTGTTAGGAATTATTGTTACTCCATTTTACAAATGAGAGGACTGAAACACAAGGGAATTAGGTAACTGACCCACGGTCATGCAGCTGGTAACTGGTGAGGCCAGTCAGTAATGAGAATCGTAATAGCGGTAGCAGTAGAATTTGTATTAATTTGGTGGGGTGTTTGTCTGTCTGTCTGTTTGTTTTAGAGAGAGAGAGCTTGCGAGCCAGGGAGAGGGGCAGAGGGAGAGAGAGAATCTCAAGCGGGCTTCATACTCAGCTCAGAGCCAGACATGGGCTCAATCCCACAACCCTGGGATCATGACCTGAGCCAAAATCAAGATTTGGACGCTCAACTGACTGAGCCACCCAGGTGTCCCCTGGGTATGTAGCAATCTGTATTAAGCCAAGGACTTCATACTTATTGGCCCATTTCTTCATTGCCACAACCCTCTGGGACAGGTATCTGTAACACCCATTTCAGGCATGCAGAAACTAGGACTCTCTGGAGCTTGCCTGGTAATTGTGAATTTGTACATTTTTAAAATTAGTATTCATCTCCCCCACTGCACTGTCATCCTAAGCATGCAGCGACTTTGTTGCTTTCTTGCTCCTTGGAATAACCCCAGTCTTTGGCTCAAGATCTGCCGCAAGGGATTGAAGGACAAGGGAACGAAGTGGCAAGGTGTTAGGTGCCCGTGGATGGACCTGTTGAGACCAAGCTGTGACTCGGCAGCTTTGCCATGTTTTCTCTGCCCTGGTGCTTTGCTGTGAGTCCTTCCCCCCACTGGAATTCAAAGTTACCCCCATGAAGGGTTCTGGTCCTTGTCACCACAGAGAGTCCTAAAAGTGGTGGGGACGGGTTCAGAACATCCACTCTCCCCTCTCCCGGCCTTGTCAAAACAAGCAACAGCCTCTGATTGTTTACAGTAGCAAAAAGATATCATGACCGTGTCAAACCCCAGATTTTCAGGCACCTTTGAAAATTTTTATGACCTGCTCTCAGAGGAGAGGTACGCTTTCTTGTGACTGGATACTCATGTCCCTACCTAATAAAATTTGATGACACATGACACTAGGTAGGAATACTTTTTTTTTCTTCTCTTCTGATATCTGGATATTTTCAGAAGTTAGATAATTTTATCCTATTTACATCAAACAGGCAGGTAACTCTAGACTTTTATATCTGTATTCTTTCTGGGGAGGTATAACATGATTATGAATGACAGTAATTGACATTACATGCTTTAATTAAATTTCCTTTGCTGTGAATCAAAACCTTTTAGTCCAGTCCTGCAGTGCTATTTCTAGACTCCTCTTTTACATGCCCTGATGCGTTAGGCAGCAGGTATGACATAAGTTTACTTTTATAGAGTCTGTATCCCCTAGATTAAATGAGATAATATGTGCGAGGTCAACTTTAATGCCAGCCACGCAATAATTATTCATCAAAAACTGTTAGCTACATTTGCATACTTTGTGCCTTTCAGGTTTGGGCTATTTCAAGAATAATGTGCTTCTTCAATGATCATTATAAAGCCGATGGTTGCAAAAACACCCCGTTTTCAAATGATTATGGGTAGGTAGCATAGTAATTACATCCCAGGATTTGTCCTTGGAGAGCTTTTAAGTGGCCTGTAGGACTGTAGGGTCTTACTCTTCTCCAAACGGGAAAAGTACCCCAAATAGCCTCCTGCTCCCCACGATCCTTCCCCTTCCCCAGACAACAAATACTCCACCATCTGGAGCTTCCAGCCTGGTAGAGGGGACCACAAAGGAGGATCTGGGCCAGTTCGTCAAGCCTAAGCCCTCTCCCTTTATTTAGGTACACAAGGCACCTTGCCTTGGAAAATGCACCTGCAGCCTTTTCCAGGTATATGACCGCCCTGAGCTTTAAGGATCCTTGAGCACAGCTGCAGCACTATCTCTCTGCATGATCTATACCTTCGTCTTTGGGACCAGAGGGAGCAGGAAGCTAAGAGTCCCCTGCTTGATTAGCTATGGTGCCTCTTCCCAGCCCAGAGGTTTTCCCTAGAACTGACGCTTAGTAAGGCCAACTTTGTCTTATTGCTTAGTCTCTCTCCTCCCCTAGGGCAAGGGTAGTTTTGGCACAGGGTCCTGAAGGATCAGCCACAGTAGTGGGCATCCCTGCCAAGTCCCCCAGGATCCAGCATCTTGGAAACCGGCCTGGAGTCTCTTCAGAGCTCTACCATAGCACAGATGAACTGGTCCCAGGATCTGAAGAATCCATTTAGCCCAGTGCCCCTACTGGGTCACTTCCCTCCCTGCTTCATCTGCAAGTGGTACAGGTGCACAGAACCAAGGCCTGCCTCCCCCAGCAGGGTTTTGCATTAAATCACCCAGCCCGCAAACTTGAAGGGCCACAGTGACAAATATTCAAATACAAGAGAGTTTTCTCCCAGTTCTTAACACTTGCCTATACGATGATGAGTTTCATGCCTAGAAGAAATGTGTATGTAGATACCCTCACACCTTCATTACCTAACTACACATTTATGTTCCCTCTCCTAAAATGATGGCTTCCCCACAACAACTGAGAAAAGGCTTCAGGGCACAGCATGGCCACTCTGTGTCCAGGGCGGCCTGGGGTCACCTAAGGAGATGCATATGACTTTGAGTCTATGAGTGGACTAAGAAATTCGAAATCACCCCAAATGAGACTCGCTTCTCCGCAGCCCCCAGCAGGTGACCCGTGGCAAATACAGAGCCCAGCCTCCACGTGTGCCCGGCTCAGACAGGTAGCTTGAGGTGTATCCCCAAGCTGAGCAGAAACAAGCAGGCCCTCCGGATTTCCAGTTGCCAAGAGGCGAGAAGCGGAATCCTGCTTGCTTTGCAACAAGTCTATGAGTCTCATGTGGCATGATATTAAATTATATAGGCAGCCACTTGTTTTCAACTGATGCACTGAGCCGAGAGTTGTATCCAGCAGGCAGCATTCTCCTCAGTAGACGGTTGAAAAGATTCTATAGCTCCGCAGACCTCCAAACCTCTGAAAATTGGCCTGACAACAGAGGGGTCGGTCAGCTCTGGGCAGAAGGTACCATGCTTGCAGCTGAAATCCTGGACCATGGGCTGTGGGGCACTCTGCCCTAAAGGTACGTCAGAGCTGAACAAAGTTGCACATGCCGCCGCTGGGGAAATTCTCTGTTGGGGGTGCCCTGGCCAGCCCCTGGCTCCTCTGTGCAGCTGGGGCTTCTCAGATGGTAGGTGCCCCTTCCTTTTGCCTCTGAAGGTTGTTTATATCAACCTGCGCTGCATTAGCCTTGTTCTGTTGTTAGAGATAAACAGTAGAGGGATGGGCTGTGTGTGTGTGTGTGTGAGAGAGAGAGAGAGAGAGAGAGAGAGAGAGATTGATTTAGGGGTGGAGGGAGGAGGTGAGTATGAACAAAGAAGGGAAAAACTTATAAAAGCTCTCCCTAATTTCACTGCTTGCTGTCTTCTGCTCCTGCATAAGGGTAAATCTAAGCATGCATTATGAACGCGTAGAAAGAAGCTTTTGGCCTCTCCGAGCAATTAGACTGCTAAATGCGTGTCCTAAGACCTAACAGCTAGCTCTATTCCGTAGCTGGAGCAGAGAGGGTGTTGTAATTCTCATTAGTGACAGTAATATGAATAGGACACATATCTTACTTGACGAGCTCATAATCAATAATGCCTAATGGGCCTTTCCAATTCCCCAAATAGTTCGGGATAAATGTATTAAGACAGGAACTGAAATGGGTTTGATTGATGTGCATGCAAGTTCTTGGCAAGACTTCCCACTCGGTTTCCACCCAGATTAAACGCGGTTTGACAATTCACGTGTTTGGGTTTACGGCTGGGCTGCAACGTCTCCCCATGGATTTTTGACAGGTTAAAGGTTAGATCAATTTGGGCTCCTTGATCCTGGTTCTGCGAAGACCACAATTAATAAAAGAGTGAAAAGAGTAGCCATGACCCCCCTTTCGGCCACACGGAGACCTGAGGGACCACCATGGTGAATGAGCCTTCTTGGCCGCCCCCACCCTGCGAAGAAGGACAGGGGAGATGTGGCTCTTCCCTGGGCTCTTACATCACAGCCTGCTTACATTAACAGCCTGCTCCCAACTGAGAAATGTATAAACCCCAAATTTCACTCATTTGCACTCTCTAGGAAGCATTTGTGTTGAAAGTCTCAGCCAGAGAGAATAGCCACTCTGGGGGGAAAGCAGGAGGTTTTGAGGGATCCAGAGGTTACAAGCGGACCCCTGAGATCCTAAGAAGAGCTGGTGTTGGCCCTTGGATTGATTGGGGTGGTGCCTGGAGCAGACACAGAGGGAAGGAAGGTGCGGCGAAGGTTCTGGGAGGCCCCGATGGGTGTTTCACTGTTGCTTCGCTTCTCTGTGCAAACCAGTGGAGATGAATGTTTCTCCCAATATTTACAAGTTATTTATATTTTTCCCTTCATATAAATTGCCACTTAATATAATTGATTAATTTTCCTTAAGGGCTTTGATAGATTGTTATTATGGATTTTTATAATGAAGTTGTTATATATGAAGAATATTGATCTCTGCTTGCCACATTAGCTGCATTTTTTCCCCAGACTGACCTCCTTCTCACTTGTTTGCCCTGATCTGCCTCTTTATTTTACAAAACAAGCCTGTGGTTTCCTTCTGCTCCCCACACCCAGAATCCAGTTCTTAAGTGCCATGACAAAAACAAAAATAAGAGTTTCTTACTAGACATACACAAAAGTAGAAAGAATAGCATAGTGCATCCCAGGGAACACATCACCTCCTTGAACAATGAAGCTTGTTTCATTTATACCTCCCCTCTGACCCTCAGCACCGCCCCCCCCCCCCAAGAAGGTTCCTTTGCAGTGAATCCCAGATAGATCATTTCAGTACATATATCTCATTTATAGCTCTTAAAAATAAGGATTCCTTTTTAAAATGCAATTATATTACATGAAAACGAGAATTCCTTAACATTCCCAGCTATTTAATTTCATTTTGAGTATTTCACTTATTTATTATTTTTCTCGGTTTGTTGGAATCAAGACTGAAATAAGGCCCATGCATTGCAATTGAGTGATATTCTCTCACATCTCTTTTATTCCTTGATATTGAAGAAACCTAACGAGTTTCCCATTGACTAGAGATTGCCAGTTGCATCTGAATGGTGTCAGTGAACATGTTCCTCGGATCCCTGCATTGCCTGACGATTTGTGGGTAGTCTTTGCCTGACCACTTGTGGGTAGATCTAGGACTGATGGTGGTATGTGTCTTTGGAGGTCAGGGGAAGGGAGAGATTACAGATGGTCATGTCTCATTTGTGGAGAGCCACTGGCCATCATTGCCTAGATACATTAATTCATTAGGGGTTTCCAGATGGTTATATTCTAATTCATGTGTTCTATCATCATTTAATGTTAGAGTTTTCCCTTTATTTACTATTTTTCAAAATGAGTGGGTTTCCAAGCCTCCTCCGGAGGTGACTTGGGTGTTGCGTTGTATTTTCCAGTATTATTATTAACTCGTGGGTGTAAATATATTTGATGCCTTTCAATCCATTGCCGTTATTATCCTTATTGGTGCCCCATTTTTTGTGTCTTTAGCCAACAGATGCTTCTTTGCTAGCACTGTACCTAGTAGAAAGTCACAGCTTATCAATTTCTAGCAATAAGATGTCTCAGGCTCATCTAGAATCAACCATTTCTCCAAGAACCCTGATTCCTTCTAGGGGGAAATGGAATTATTAGTTAGAGGCCACAGTCCAGATGCTGTGGGTATTGAGCACTATTTTTTTCCACCTCTGGAAATTCATCCAAACCACAGTCACCACTATCATCAGCATCACCACCCGTTAGGGCCACCGTGGCTGCCACCCGCACTGCCATCACCAGAGAGCCTTCCTCTTTCCTAAGTGTCCCTCTTCCAGGCTCCATAACACCCATGAGATATTCCTTCTCCAACATGCCTTGGCATCACTATGCCACTTGTTCCAGAGTGCCCTTCTGTACTGCAGAGCACTCACGGGCCTTCTTTTGGTTCCTCTTTCACTATGCTGTCCCTTTCCATCTGTTTGAAACCCAGCGCAAGGGGATAGATCATAATTTCTTAGTCTTCTCCAATCTTGTTTTTGGAGCTCTTGCCAAAGTCATTCCTGTTTCACTAGATCATTTCTGAGCAGCCCTTCTCCCCCATGCTTGCACACATTGCCAGCACACATTGGGAAAAGGTGGGGAAGCACTGAATGCTTACTAAGGCATGTTCTGCTATGCTGGGCATTTAGTGCGTGTTGTGATGTCACCAAAGCTTCATTACAAACTTGTGAGCTAAGTGTTATGATTCCCATTTTAGAGAGGAAGGAAAGTTAAATAAGAGACAGAGCTGGGATTAAGCGAAGGCCTGTCTTCCTCCAGTGCCCAGGCCAGCTCAGACTGCCTGGTGGTGGTGCATCCCAGGAAGACTTGTGCTTAGACGGTCCCACTCAGGAACTTTCTGCAGCCATCCTGCAAACTTGCAGATCTCTGCTTTTCTTATCTTTCAGTGGCTCCCCATTGCCTTCCGTATTAAATCCACACTTCGTATGTTCTGGACCTTGGCTTAACTCTCTAAAACCCCACAGACACATTCATCTCCAGCAACCTTTCTGAAAATGTGCTTGTTCTCTTGTCTCCAGCTCTTTGATAAACCTTGCTCCCTCTTCACCTAATGAACCCCTACTTCTCCTTGAAGAGGCAAGTAAAGCGTCTCCTCTGAGAAGCCCTCCTGATTTGCACTTCCACATGAGTTCAATGATACTCCTGTGGCACTCACAGAGTGCGATGCTGTACTCTGGGTAGCTAGGTTTTATTCATCCCTTTGACCCTAGGGCCCAGCACAGCACCTGGCCCGGGGAAGTTACTGGCAACACTGTTGAATGCATATTTCAGCAAACGGGGGAGTGAGTGCTACCTGCTATCCCACTCTTGGTCATACGGGTGTAAGGTTATCTTCTTTGGAATGGTCTTGACTGTTTCTTGTGGCCTCTTTCACTCTTTGCTTCTGTTGTGCATGTTTATTTTTGCCCATAAGTTAAATTATGCTCTGGGCCTGGAAGAAGCACTGGAAGGAGGCTAAGAACACATCGCCTTGCACGTAGTCAAGTCTCAATAATTATCCATGTAATTGAATCCAATGGAAGGTTGTACAAAAGGAAGCCACATTGGAAGTGTCAGGCAGGCAATCAGCAGAATGCCAGCCAGACAGTTAAAGCATCTCTGATTTACTACAATTTCTTTTAATAGGCTCTCTATACAGATTTGCTGTCAACATGTATTGTTGGTTTAGGAAAGCAAACAAACAAACAAACAAACCCAGGAGGCCACTTCTAGCGTGATGGTCTCAGATTTCCAGTTTGGGACGGGACTTAGTCATTGATGTTGGGGAGATCTAAATGTAAGCAAAAATGCCTCCCACTAAATGTCTCGGACCCCCACGCTCAGAACCAACACATACATGCCCTCTCTGCTCCCTCCCTTGCTGTATCCAGTTCCTTATCCTTCTCTTCTTGAAGACCAGACCCACCATGGGGCGCCTGGGTGGCTCAGTCGGTTAAGCATCCGACTTTGGCTCAGGTCATGGTCTCACGGCTCGTGGATTCAAGCCCTGCGTCAGGCTCTGTGCTGACAGCTCAGAGCCTGGAGCCTGCTTGGGATTCTGTGTCCCCTCCTCTCTCTGCCCCTCCCCTGCTCATGCTCATGCTCTCTCAATAATAAATGCTAAAAATTAAAAAAAAAAAAAAAAAGACCAGACCCACCCAATATGAATGTCTGTCTGGCTCTGATGTAGAAGATTATGAAGAGGTTTATTTGGCTGTGGGACTCTCCTGGAAGGGAAGACTACTCAAGGACCAGCATTGCCAACTAGTTATTCACTCAGTAAATTCGCATTAGGCACTTGTTGTATGGCAGGTACTGGCAGTGCAGTGGTGGGCAAGGCCTTGGGCCTCTCGAAGCTCTGCACAGAATGGAGGAGACAGGTGTTCCACAGATACGCACACGGATGTGTAATTACAAATGGTGGTAAATGATATGGAAAGAAGAACAGAGATCTGTCCACAAAAGGGTCTGGCAGCGCTATCTTCGTGAAGCCCTCCCTTGTCCCTCCTGGCAGTGCAAGGCCAGCCTGGGGCTCCCTTGTCACCTGGAGCCATGCCCGTATCGGCCCTTGGGCCACTGAGACTCTGGGTGTACATGACCGTGAGTTCCTAAGGCAAGGGTTCGTTCTGTCCTAGAATAGCATGTGGCATAAAGCAGGTGCCCAATCAGTGTTTAGGGATGGAAGGAAGGGAATGAACACTTTTACAAGTCCCCATTCCATCAGATAAAGGAGTCCTGGACTTCCCTAGCACTGTGATCATAAGAGTGTGATGTTGAACTGGTTCCAAAACTGCAGCTTTGTCCCCAGGAAGAAGGCATCTCTTCTTCTCCTGAGAATTGTAGAGGATGAATCATGAGTGGAACCCTCCACACAGGGCCTGGCCTGGGGCAGGAGTTCAGTTCAGGTTACATCTCCACCTCCCACAGGCTTCCTCAGTATGGTGTTCTGCTTCTGATGGAAGCCACCTGCCCATCTAGCAGAGTAGACCTGAGCAAGGTCAGGGGCAGGACTCACATCCTGCTCATCTCTGAATCTCAGTGTGGGCATGTCAGAGTCAGGACTAAGGAGACCCTTACTGTGAATGGCACTGGCTTAGTGAATCTTAAGAACAGGATTCTGCAGCCCATTCATTCTTATTTGTGTCTTCCTTGGAGAAGAAGAAGAAGGGTATGTTCCCCTCTCAGATTTGTTCCTAGAAATATACTCTCTTAACTCCCCTGCCCCATCTCCTGGGATTTCTCTTCTGGGGAGAGAAGAGGGAGGACCCTGGCCCACTGTTCCCTGGGTGAGCGCAGCAGATGATCTCGTGCTGCCCATCACAGTTCTTGGCTCCCTTTCATTTCAGCCAAGCTGTGATGGACCGTTTGGTGCACACAGCAGACCCCACCACAGTCTGGCACCTACACTTTTCCGTCCAGGGCTCTGGCTTCTGAAGCCCCTTGGCCAGCATCCAGCACAGCTTGGAGGTGCGGAGAGGGTAGCGCCCTGTAGGGAACCTCGGCTACCGGGGAGGTCTCGTGGAGACGGTGTACGGGTTCCTCAGAGAGCCCATGCAGAGGATGGGGTCAGTTGCCCATAGGTGAGGGCTCAGTAACATGTGCCCCCTTCACCCCTGTGACTCTGTGTTGCTCTCCTTGCCCCCCTCGCTCCCTTTCTCGGAGGTTCCTTTCTGCTTTCAAGAGACTCTAAACTGAGACACTGGGGAAAGGAGATGACTAACTCTTCAAATCATTTTCTAGGAAACTTTTCAGGCACATCTCCTAAACTCTTCGGAACTGTAGTTTCCTTACCCATGAAAGAGAGACTAGCTTGTGCCCGGACTCACAGGGGGCCGCGCATCTAGCATCCCAAGGGCACCACACTCTATGCTTGCTCGTCCCGTGGCCTGAGCAGGCCCGCTCACCCTTCATAGCTGGCAAATGACTCAACCTTCCCAACCCAGCCGCCGCTCCCCACAATTGGAAACCACCTAAATGTCCGACAGTTATGGAACGATTAAGTAACGTGTGTGTGGACCTTCGATAGAAATTGAGAACACTGTTTAAAATGATATATTTTTTGATGTGCATTTATTTTTGAGAGAAAGAGAGTATGAGCAGGGAGGGACAGAAAGAGAGGCAGACAGGGGATCCGAAGCGAGCATTGCACTGACAGCAGCGAATCTGATATTGGGCTCGAACTCACAACCCATGAGATCATGACCTGAGCTGAAGTTGGACGCCCAAACAACTGAACCACTCAGGTGCCCCTAAAGTGATATTTTTGATGGAATAAGGAAAGATAATGAGATTATGTGATATGATAAAAACAGGTTATAGAACTATGTGCAGTGTGTGTGTGTGTGTGTGTGTGCGCGTGTGTGTAAAACAAAAAAGCTGTAAGAAAATGTAATGTGTTAACAGGGTTTATCTCTGAGCAGTAGGATTATTTGCTCTCTTACTTGTTTTATATTTGCAAAGTTCTCTTAAATGAGCCTGTTTTTCTTTTATAGCCAGAAATAAATCAACCCGTTATTTCAAACAAAACAAAAATAATGCTCATACGCCACCTCCTTTTGAATCTATTTTCACCGAGGCTGAGTTTCCGTAGAGTGACCAGACACCCTTGTAGGGCTTAGTGTATGCAAGATGATGCCCCGTGAAACTTTCTCCTAGCTTTATGTGGGAACGCAGAAGTGACCATGTTCTAGACGTTCTCATATAAAAAAAATAAATAAAAGCCATTATGTAAAACTGGGACAAAGTATCGTGTTAAGGATGTAAACTCTGCAGCCAGTTAGCCCGGGATCAGCTGGGTTCCACTTTCTAGCTGTGTGGCCTGGGGTCAAGTTCCATAACTTCTATGGGTCTCACTGTCTTCATCTGTATAATAGGGATCATAATAGTAGCTACCCATTGGATTGTTAGGAAGATTAAATGTGTTAATATATGTAAAAAAATAAAAGGGGGGGCCACGTCTCCATGCCCGGTACGAAGGAAGTGCAGTGCAATTGGGTGCGTTCTCTCCCAGTCACCATCATTGTTCACTTGAGAGTTTCCACGAAACCCCTCAGGATAAACCACTGACTGATGTGCAGACCAATCCAGAATGAGCCCCCCCAGAGAATCAGTCCAGTTAGGACACAACAATGCCTTGTTCACTCACTGGCCACACCCAGAGCTCCTTTCCACAGAGGCCACCACGTGGGAATTCAAGTGGACTAGTATTGATGTGACCCTTTTTAAGCAGCATTGAGAGCCACTGCAAAAACAGATGATTGGCTGTTCAGTATTCCTGAAGAAGAAAGTTATAGACATGAAGGTCCAAGAGCCACAGAGAATGAAATGAGGAAAGGAAACTTGGCACACGAAGATGAATGCAAGTGGGGCGCACAGGCTGTGATGTGTCCTGGGGCTCTCCGGGCCCTCCCGTGGCCGCTGGGTCTCCCACACACTCCTCTGTTACTCCCTCCATTCTGAAAGGGCACTCTGCCCTCAGGACTTGGTTCCAAACCACATGGGGGCCTGTAACCATATCGCATTGCAGGTTGTATATATGTCTTTCCCCTCCCATCCCCAACTAAAGCACCCTCCCAGCACGTACTGAATGCTTACTGCATGCCTGGCTCTGTGTTGGGCTCTGAGAACCACTGAAGGCAACTGCCCTTCAGGAACCTACTGACCCTAGAAGAGAAGTAATTGTTTATCTACACCAGAGATGCCCGCACCTGTTTAGAAATGGAAGAGATCATAGTGGTGCTGGTCCTGCACTGGCTGTCCAGGGTTGTTCATTGTACCCACACTTTACATGTAATTAGGCAATATGCCAGGTCAAGTTCTTTGGTCTCCCCCTGGCTGTTGTAAGTGCTTAGGGTGTATGGATGCTCACAGGAGCACACACATGCAAAATGGCTTGGAGGTTTTCTTTATCAGCTCCCAGGCTGGCACATCCATACCACCTTCTGCTTAAGTAGGAATAGGTTTCCTTAAAACCAAGGAAATGGTTCTGGTTCTCTATCTAAAGACCAAACAGAACGTAGCATGGCAAAAGACAAGGAACAATGATGTATTGTTCCCCTGGACCCTCTGTGCCTGTGCAGTGTTTCCATTCCCATGACTTACTTGAGACCTCCACCAGTGTTTCAGTTCAGATGGCTTTGACCGCCCAAAGCCAGCCAATGGTGCATCCATCTCCCTCCGTGTTTGTTAGTAATTGGAAGGCAGCTGAATCATGTGCTTGACTGAACAATGAATAAATGTCCAGGGTCCATTTGCTTGGCAGACTTCCAGTTCTGCAGAGACTATAAAACTGACCAAAACAAAGACTATGGTGGAAACTATAAGACTCATAAAGACTATAGATCTCCCTGTCAGCCCCCATCACAACACCAGCCTCTAAGTTCCCTTTTCTGGCTGTGCTCCAAGGGCTGGATTTCAGACTGTGGTGACTAAATAGCTGTGTCAAGTAGAGGGGAGTGTGTTGAGACCCTGACAGTCTGCTGAGGCCACCATGAGCTGGCTCCCATGTTTGCCTGATGCTTTATATTATGACTGCTGAAACAAGTATCCTTTTAGCTGAAAGTAATAAAACTCCTCTGGTTTAAGGGCTGGGATGGAAAGGTTTGGAATTCTGCATTTTCTTTTGGCAATCTCACACAGAGGGAAAGTGAACCCATATGTTGTACCCAAGGGTGAGTATGGAGAACAGAACCTGTCCCCTTAACCAAGAAAGCTGTTATAGGCAGAATAATAGTCCCCCCAAAGATGGCCATAACCTAATTTCTAGAATCTGTGAATATGTTTCCTTATGTGGCAAAGGGTAATTAAGGGTGCAGGTAGAATTTTGGTGGCTAATGAGCCCTAAAATAAGGAGATTGTCCCGGATTTTTCAGATGGACCTGGTGTAATCACAGGGTACTTAAAAGTGGAAGAGGGAAAAAAAAAAATTTAAAAAAAAAAAAAAAAAAGAAAAGAAGGGGCGCCTGGGTGGCGCAGTCGGTTAAGCGTCCTACTTCAGCCAGGTCACGATCTCGCGGTCCGTGAGTTCGAGCCCCGCGTCGGGCTCTGGGCTGATGGCTCGGAGCCTGGAGCCTGTTTCCGATTCTGTGTCTCCCTCTCTCTCTGCCCCTCCCCCGTTCATGCTCTGTCTCTCTCTGTCCCAAAAATAAATAAACGTTGAAAAAAAAAAATTAAAAAAAAAAAAAGTGGAAGAGGGAGGCGGAAGGAGGCGCTAAGTCATGCAGTGTGAGAAGGATGTGGCCCCCAACCCCCATTGCTGGCTTTGAAAATGGAGGAAGCAGGCCGTAAGCCAAGGGATGCAAGTGGCCTCTAGAAGCTTGAAAAGGCCAGAAAATAGATCATCCCCTAGAGCCTCCAGAAAGGAACACGGCCCTCCCAATGCCTTGATTTTGGCCCAGAGAGACCCATGTTGGACTGGTATCTTATAGAACCACAAGGATAAATCTGTGTTGTTTCAAGCCACCGAGGGTGTGGTCATTTGTTACTACAGCAATGGAAAACTAATACAAAAGCCCATGGTGTAAAAACAAACCCCCATCAGGGGCCATGGATAAAGGTAACTTCCAGAGCAGTTCCAGAGAAAATCATTAAAATCATTAAGGAGACCAATGTACTTTAGTGATGGTTGTACTAGTGGGAAGGCAGAAATGACCTTGCCAGGCATCCTTAAGTACTGAGGAAGTTTTGTCTTCTCATCTCAGCCCTGGAAACAAACACATAAACTATGTACTTTCTTCCTGGAAACTTAGGTTCTCACTTGGGAATGAGTAGCTCTTGCACTTGTAGGGCTTTGAAGTGGTCTTTGTGCTTTGTCCCCTGTATAAATGCTTCTGTAGGGCGTAGCTACTATTGGATAAATTACCACTGTCTCATTGGTGATGAAAGGAAGCATATGTGTCCCATAATATCATGGATTTCCCCCTAGTGAACACTGTATTTGGTTGGGAAAATAGCAAATTTGGATTGATTTTTTAATAGGTTATTTTTACGGTAATTTTAGGTTTGTAGAAAAATTACCAAGGTAGTACAAAGAATTCCCCTATAGCTGACACCCACTTTCTCATCTTATTAACATCTTACGTTAGTGGGGTACATTTAAAATTCGTGAACCAGTATTGATATGTTATTAACTAAAGTATATAATTTATCTTTAGTTTTTATCTAATGTACTTATCTGTTCCAGGATCCCATCCAGGACCCCACATTACATGTAGCCATCATGTCTCCTTAGGCTCCTCTTGGCTGTGATTATTTCTCAAGCTGGTTTTTGATCACCTTGACAGTTTTGAGCAGTACTGATCAAGCGTATTTTAGGATGCTCATCTATTGAAATCTAATGTTTTTCTCCTGATTAGGCTGGGGTCATGGGTTTGGAAAGGAAGAACACAGAGGTAAATGCTATTTTCATCACATCACATCAAATCCCATGATTTATGACTGTGATGTTGACCTTGATCACCTGGCTTAGCTAGTGTTTGTCAGGTTTCTGCACTGTAAAGTAACTCTTTTCCCCCTTTCCATATTGTACTCTCTGGAAGGAAGACCCACGTTGAAGGGGTCAGGGGCTCTGCCTCCCCTTCTTTGAGGACACAGGATCTACATAAATTATTGGGAATTCTATAAGGGAGATTTCTCTCCTCTTGCCCATATATTAATTTATTCAGTCATTTACATCAGTATGGATTTGTGGATATTTACTTGCATGGCGTTATAATCCAATATCACTTACTTTATTTTGCTGCTCAAATTGTTCCAGGTTCTTTCCTTGCTGGTTCCAGACTCATCTTGCAGATTCCTTTTCCACTCCTGGAATCAACCATCTTTTCAATGAGCTCTGGTTCCTTTTGTTGGAGAACCGTACCAGAAAAAAACAAGATCTGGTGCTAGGTATATTCACTGTTACTGGAATGTCATTACTTTTAGGACTTCTCGGCTGACAGAGCAAGAACATGTATGTGTGTACATTAACCCATGTATGTACAGCTGACCCTTGAACAATGCAGGGGCTGAAGGGCACTGACCCCCTCACAATCAAGAAAATCTGTGTATAACTTTTGACTCCCCCAAAATCTAACTACTGATAGCCTATGGTTGACTGAAGCCTTACCAATAACAGTCAACACATATTCTATATATGTGTTATATACTGTATTCTTACAGTAAAGTCAGCTAGAGAAAAGAAAATGGCTTTCTAATTTGTTTTAAGTTTATTTATTTTCAGAGAGGGAGAGAGCACCAGTGGGGTAGGGACAGAGAGAGAGGGGAGAGAGAATCCCAAGCAGGCTGTGCACTGTCAGCATAGAGCCTGTTGTGGGCCTTGAACTCACTAACCATGAGATCATGACCTGAGCCAAAACCAAGAGTCAGACACTTAACCGACTGAGCCACCCAGGCGCCTCAAGAAAAAAATTTTAAGATGTTTGTTTATTTATTTTGAGAGAAAGAACACATGCTCATGTGAGCAGTGGAAGGGCAGAGAGAAAGGGAGGGAGGGAGGAAGGGAGAGGCAGAGAAAGAGAGAGAGAGGAAGGGAGAGAGAGAGAATGAATGAATCCCAAGCAGACTTCTGCTGTCATCACAGAGCCAGACACAGGGCTTGATCTAATGACCGTGATATCATGACCTGAACTGAAATCAAGAGTCGGCTGCTCAACCAACTGAGCCACCCAGGTATCCCAAGAAAATGTTAAGAAAATCATAAGAAAGAGAAAATATATTTACAGTACTCTAGGTATATTTATTGAAAAAAAAATCCACATATAGGCTGGGAGAGGGACAGGGGAGGCAGTAGTGGGCCTGGCCCAAGATGGCAATGCTTTGCAGCCTAGTGGCCTCAGCTGAGCAGTGGCAGCCACCAGGCACACCCATGGGTGACAGCAGCCCGGAGGCATGCTACAGCTGCTCCAGGTGTACCACCGGCCTGTGGCCTTTGGCAGCTGTGGCTACCCATGAGGCCAAAGGGCTGGGCACTGCCACAGAGGAGGAGTCCCTACTCTGACCAATAGGGTCTGTCCGAGGTCTGCAGCCAGCCCAGCACAGCCCTGGAACCTGAAGGATTCAGGGTGCATGAGTGCCATGGGCACGGGGTTACATGCATAGTGCTGTCATCCCTGCCCTCTGGGAATGTTCTTCTCCATCAGCCCAGCCTCCTGCCTGCCAGCCACAGGCACTGGACCGACCTCCTTGTTGGCACATGGGTGATCTGCAGCCCTGCCCAGGCCTAGGGCCGTTGGGGGCTTCTAGCAGCCTTAGGAGGCATCCCCAGCCATTCAGAGGGTAGCAGGTATGACTCTGGGCCAGCAGCCTTTGATCTGGTGGAGACTGGAGTGGACACTTGTAAATAAATGCCTTGTGGCTTTTGCTGTCAATTCAAAAAACAGTACGTAAAAGTGGAGCCACACAGTTCAAACCTGTGTTGTTCAAGGGTCAACGATAATCATTCCTCTCGGTATTTCCATATGTAACCATCAGGATCTAGATTAAGCTAAACATGAATGCTTACTGACACCTCCACCCCTCATCCTCTCATCCATTGCCACAAGGATCCTTCTACTCTTTGCCCCTGCTCATCTGTAACCTCCTACTCCAACAGGGAGGGACCTGGCTCCTACCATCCACCATCCATTTACTTAATTGTTCAGTTCCAGCATGCGTGTATGGCAGTATCAGAATTGTTGACCTGCACATCCCTGGGAAATAACTTTATCAACTAGAGTACGTTCTCATGGGCAGTTCCTTTTGACTGTGGTTTCCCAGACACCACTCATTTCCAACAATGCTTAGGTCAGCCCCATCCCCCTAACCCCTTTCAGTGAGATTGTCTCATGCATTTGTAATACTGTTTAATTCTATCATCATGGTCTACGTTCCACCCTCAGATCCCCCAACCTCCTAAACAATTTTTTGAAATTTGCCTACATTTAGGTTTACTCCCAGGGCTTTGAAGTTCTGTGGATTTGATAAATGCACAAAATCATGTATCTGTCACTACAGGATCAGACAGAAGTGTTTCATCTCCTTAAACATGTTCCGTACTTTGCCTGTTCAAACCTTCTCCCAAACCCCCAGCAACCATTGATCTTTTCATTCGTTGATCATTCATCTTTTCATTCATCTTGTCTCCATAGTTTTCCCTTTTCTGAATGTCATAGGAGTGGAATCATACATTGTGTAGCCTTTTCAGACTAGCCTCCTCGACTTAAGAATTGTAAAGTTCTTCCATGTCTCTTCATGGCTTTATTACTCATTTTTTTTAAATCACTAAATGATATTTCACCATATGGGTATACCACAACTGATACAATTGTCTATTGAAGTATGTCTTGTTTGCTTCAAATTTTTGGCAATTATGAATAAAATTGCTATAAATCTTCAAATACATACTTTTGCATTAATATATGTTTTCAAATCAAGTGAAGACTAGGAACATGACCGCTGGATTATAGGGTGAAACTCCAGCTTCTAAGAAGCTATCACACAGTCTTCCAAGATGGCGCCATCATTTGCCATTCCCACCAGCAATGGACAGGGGTTCTTGTTCCTCCACATCCTTGTCAGCATTTGGTACTGTTAAGTTTTGGGGATTTTAACCATTCTAATAAATGTGGCAGTATCTCATTGTTTTGTCATTCCCTCATGACAAATGATGTTGAACCTCTTTTCATATGCTTATGCCATTTGTACCCCTTCTTTGGTGACATGTCTGATTAGATCGGCCCATTTTGTAGTTGGTTCGTTTTCTTCATTTTTAAAGTTTTTTAGATGTTTTGCAAATACTTTCTCTCAGTCTACGGCTTGCTTTTTCATTCTCTTAACAGTATCTTTTGCAGAGTAGAGATTTTAATGAAATCCAGATTATGAATTTTTCTCTCACGGATTATCCTTTTGTGTGGGATGTTAAAACTTATTGCCAAACCCTATGTCATATGGATTTTTCTATTTTTTTTTTCTAGAAATTTTATAGTATTGTGTTTTGTTCTTAGGCCATGATCATTTTGAGTGAAAGTTTGCAGAAAGTGTATGGTTTGTGTCTAGATTCATTTTTTTACATATGGATGTTCAGTTGTTCTCATACCGTATGTTGACAAGACTATCCATTCTGCATTGAATCGCCTTTGCTCCTTTGTCAAAGATCAGTTGAATGTGTTTGTGTAGATCTATTTCTGTGTTCTCTATTCTGTTCCATTGATCTATGTGTCTGCTCTTTTGCCAATTCTACACTGCATTGATTACTATAGTTTTATTTTAAGTCTTAAAGTTTGGTAGTGTCAGTGTTCCACATTTGCCATTT
The DNA here is from genome assembly GCF_028749965.1 of Puma concolor. Taxonomy (NCBI): domain Eukaryota; kingdom Metazoa; phylum Chordata; class Mammalia; order Carnivora; family Felidae; genus Puma; species Puma concolor. Next base: position 47,049,414 of record NC_141676.1, on the reverse strand, counting down.
TTCTTTAATATTGTGTCGGCTATTCTGGGTCTTTTGTCTTTCTGTGTAAACTTAAGAATCAGTTTGTTGATAGTCACAAAATAGCTTGCTGTGATTTTGAGTGGGATTGCATTTAATCTATAGAGGAAGTTGGGAAGAATCAACACCTTAGCCATATCAAATCTTGTAATTCATGAATACTTAGTATCTCTTCATTTATCTAAATCTTCTTTGGTTTCTTACATAAGAGTTTTATCATTTTCTGCATGTCAGTTCAATATGTGTTTGTCAGATTTATACCCAAGTGTTGTATTTTGTGGTGCTGCTATAAATAATACTGTGTTTTTAATTTTAAATTCCAAACATTCATTGCTGGTTTATGGGAAGGCAGTTGACTTATATATTTACCTTGTATCTGCAACCTTGCTATAATTGCTTACTGGTTCTAGGGGCTTGGGGTTTTTGTTCTGTTTGTTTTGGTCAATTCTTTGTTGCTTTCTGCATAGATAATCATGTCATCTGCAAACACAGTTTAATTTCTTTGTTCTCAAGTTCTATACCTTTTATTTCCTTTACTTGTGTTATGGTACGGACTAGGATTTTTAGTATGGTTTTGAATAGCCGTGGTGGAAGGAAACGTCTTTACCTTGTTCCCAGTCTTAGGGGGCAAGCATCCAATTTCCCACCATTAAGTATGATGGTAGCCATAGTTTTCTGATAGATGTTCTTTCGGGTTGATTTTTCACATAGACAAAACTGTTGGGACTTGTGTCAAATCACTTGTCTGTTGCTGCCAAGAACTTTTGTGGGAGACCTTGATCCTTTTAGACATGAAGGGAACTTTAGTAGCTTTCAGAAGGACCAGAGATTAATCATCAGAGTCCTGATAAGGATCTAGAGCAGCCTAAATGTCTCACTGGTGCCCACTTGCACTGAAGGAGAGAGAACATCCTAGCTATTCTCTTGGTCCCCCCCCCCGCGCCCCCCATCTTGGTATTTTTGGTTTGGTTTGGTTGTTGTTTTGTCTGTAGGGACAAAACAGGGAGCATGGTCCAGAGAGTGCTAAGTAGATGAATTCATGACCCTTGACACTCGGGACCCCACCTACCTAATTTGTTCTTCTGTTCCTTCCCTTCTTTCCCCCTCTGTGCCCCCACATTCCCAGTGCTCAGATGTAATCATTACTCTCAACACCTACCCCCCCTTTTTTTTTTTTACACACCTTTATGTGTTTTACACGAGATGTGCCTTTTGGGGGTCGTCTGTGCCAAATGAAAATATATATTTTTCAAAGTCCAGCTCAAATTCCCCCTCTCTAGGAATCCTTCCCAGTCTTCCACCCAAAGTTACCCATGGTCTGCCTGAGCTCTCACAGCGCTGTAGTCCCACGTCCCTCACCCCTCTGCGAGGCATCCTGCATGTTGTGGTTATGCGTCTGCCCCTCCCACCACCCATGTGCAGACTGAGGCAGATCCACGTCAAATCCCCAAACCTATATTCCCAATGCTGGCTCAAGGTCTGCTTCAGGAGAGGTGCCTAGTAACGTTTGTTGGTTGAACGAATGAAATTACTGGCTTTGCCTAAATGGACCCTTTTGTACTTGTAGAAACCTCTGTCCTTTCTTTTCTCCATACTTGTTCTCCCCGTGGTGTTCTTTGAATCCCTTTGTGCGTTCTGAAGTATAAGAGATGCCTGCAGCTATTCTGCTTCTCATGGAAAAAAAGGAAAGGAAAATGACCATTCATTGTGTCGCCCTACACTATTCCTCTATCAACTTTATAATCCTGGTGTCCTGTGTATTAATTAGGGAGTTGGAGCTCCAAGCCCCAGAAAATGCCAACTCAACTAGTTTGAACAATAAAGGAGCTTATTATATTTCTTATAACAAGACACATAAAGCTAGAGTGGTTCCAGGGATGTAGGCTAAACAGCATCAACAAGAAACCCCTTTCTTTCTTTTTTTCTCTGCCAATCTGAGTATATTAGTTTCTTCTTTGGACTTGGGCTAGCTCACCTCGTGACTACAAAATGGCTGCAGCAAAGCCAGGCATAGCATCCTCATACAACAGTGATTAGAAGGAGAAAGATACCCTCTCTTCTTTGGACCCCTCTTTAAAATGGAGGAAAACTATTGTTAGAAGCTTCTAGAAATTTCCTCTCACAACTCATCGTATCACATGACAGTGCTTGAGTCAGTCACTACCAAGAGAATTAAGATTATCATGATTAGCTTAAACCAATCAGGATCTCCCCTAGAACTTAGGAGGGAGAAGTGTACACACTGGAACAAAACGAAGGTTCTTTCAGCAGGGAAAAAGAGTAAAATAAATATTAGCAAGGAAACCAGCAGTGTCAGCTCCAGCGTTGTTTTATAGAGAGTTGTTTGATACTGAATTTCAGGGAAGCTAAATTTCAAGGTCGCCCAGCTGATAAAAATAGAAGTAGGATTCAAATCCTGCTCTTTCAAACTCCAGAGCCCATCCTTGCCCTTTTTCTGCTGCACAACTAGACCCAGAGAGAGCCTGCGTTTCCCGGAACAGCCAAAGCCCCCTTTCTGATGGTGAGCGCTTCAGGAGTTGAAGCAATCACCCTGCTTTCCCAAGCTCGACCTTCAGCTGGGCATTTAATCTGTTTATTAAGTTATGACTAATGGCGCCGCGAGACACGGAGGGCTGCACACTCAGACCTAGTTTTAGATTGTTAGAGGAGGTTGAAGGGATAAACATCATATTCATATTCTGTGCCGAGAAAATTCAATTGCAGCTCTTTTCTCTTTCAGAGCGCGGGGATTGGCGAGGGGCTTCTGCTGGGTCCTGCTTTGGTTTAATAGAAATGAAGCCTCCAAAGCAGGCGGGCTGTTTTGGGAAAGTGGCCACTAATGCGGCCCCATGGGGCGGGGGCCAGGCCTGAACGGGGCAGTTTGCATATTCACTTTTACAAACAGTTGGCTCAGAGTCAGCAGTTAATGGGATGGGAATGATGTTCCTGTACCAAATCATTTCCTGAAAAAAAAAAACATTTCCAATTGCAAACATATCTCAGCCTTTCTTGTAGGGTTTGTTATGTCTCTGTTGAGTGAATTAAAGAGGCGGGGCAGAGGGGAGTGTTTTGGACTGGGGATTTTTCATCTGAAAACATTTTTATGATGTACACATAAAAAAAGATCCTGTTGAGACCCACCTTGAGGAGTCCTTGCCACAAATAGTACATTTCTAGTTGCATTTTAGAGGTGTAAATATCCCTATATTCATAAATTGGCTCTCGCCATACAACAGTCTTGGAACAGATGTGGCTTTTCTCTCCTTACAAAATATAAGCACACACATATGCACACCCATGTGCACACAGGATCAGGCCAAAATTTTATATATATATGTGTGTGTGTGTGTGTGTGTGTGTGTGTGTATATACACACACACACACACACACACACACACACACTCTTTTTTCCCCCCCTGAGAATAAGCTGGAATCTTTCTTTGCATCCTGTATACTAATTTGGCAAATTCTGGCTCAATTCATAACCTGTGCAGTTGAACGGTGGTCTTAACAGTTTTGGTTATTCGTTTACTCAACTAATAGTTCTTGAGGGCTTACTCTGCATGAGGTATTGTCTTAAGTAATAATAATAATTATAGCATAATAGCATGCATTTATGCAGTTCTTACCAGGTACCAGGCACGCTTCTAAATGCTTAATGTAAACCCATTTAACCTTCTCAACAACCCTAGGAGGTAGGTAATATTATCACCCCCAATTTGCAGATGGGGAAACTGAGGTACAGGAGGTTAATGAACTTGCCCAAGGTCACATAGCTAGTAGAACATGGATTTCAGCCTAGGCACTCTGGCTCCTATTTGGGGATCTAACAGTGAACAAAAGAGAAAAAGTGCTAGTCTTTTCTCTAGGTGGGGGACAGACAACAGACATATGAATAATTATTATTTAAGATTGTGATGAGTCCTCTGAAGAAAATAAAACATGAGAGGGAGGCTAGGGGCTAATCAGAGGGCCTTGCAAGTGTTAGTAAGGAGTCGGAGCCTTATTCTGAGTATGATGAGAGGCCAAGGGAGGGCTTAAAGCAGAAGAATGTATCATGCTATTTACATCTTTATAGACCATTCTGACTATGCTCTGGGAAGTAGACAGGGGTGCGGAAAATGCATCAGAAAGCAGTAGACCACTTAGAAGGTGGCTCTGGTTGTCTAGGTGAAAGCTGAGGGTGGCCTGAACCAGGATGGGGTGGTGTAGATGATGAAAAGTGGGTGGCATTGGATCCTAGTGTAGAGGTGGAGCCCACGAAACTTGCCAATGCATTCGATGCAAAGCATGAGGAAGGAAGAGAAGTTAAGGGTGATTTGTTTGGATTTTGGCGTAAACCGTTGTATAAGTGGCGGTGCCATTTACTGAAGAAGAGAAGAACAGGGGAGTGACAGTCTTGTTTTAGGGTTGTTACGGTGGAGGTGAGAGTGTTGACAATCATTATGTTTGGGATATATACGCTTGAGACCTATTAATAGACAAAAGAGGAGACATCAAGTAAGTCTGGAATTCAGGGTCAGGCCCATTCTAGAGATTTAAATGTGGACATCATCAGCATTTGGGGTCAACTAAGATAACACCATCCAATTGAATCTCCTATAATGATGAAAAGCTACATCTGTGGTGTCCAGCCTGGCAGTGGCCACTAGCCTGCCATACGTGGGCCATTGAGTGCTTGCAATGTGATAGGTACAACTAAGAAACTGAAGTTTTAACTCAGGTAAATGTGTATATTTGCATGTGGTTGGTAGCTACCATTGACAGTACAGACCTTAGGGAGAATGTAGGTAGAGAGGCCCGGGGCAGGAGCTGTTGTCTTCACCGGCCAGTATGCCCAGTCTCGCTCCCCCATTTAAGCATGACTCGACTTCCACTGCCCAATGCTTGCACAGCAGTGCTTGTTCAGTAGTGGAAATCTTGCTTCTTTGTGAGAAACAGCCTGGAAAAGAAAACAAACTACTAGTCTTAGGAGGACTATTGAAACCTAGGACTCTAATGAAATTATAGGAGTCCATTGTTTTTCACTAGAAAGCAAATGCAATCCTATACTTATTAGAATCATTTTAGCCTTGAAGGTGTGGCTTCTATTTTTCAGTTCTATTTTTGGGGGGGGGTAATTATGGAGAGTGGTGGGTGTCTGAATTTGCAAATTCAAGATGGTGACTGGCTGATATCCCGTATGAATGTCAAGAGCCCACAGCGACGGGACTAAATACCAGCTTCGTAATGCAAGTTGTGTCTCTTTAGGGTAGAGTGTGTTTCACGCTCTTTGTTAGGCAATCTCGTTCCCCGTCCAACTGCAAACATCAGTGAGTTTGCTAATATGAAAGAACTCTTTGTAAGTGGCTGTCTTGTGCTTAAGAGTTCTTGCAAGTATATGCTGGCAGTCAGGGAGGCCAGAGTCAATAAAAAAAATAATAAAATGGAAAGATGGGACATTGCTTTTATTAAGGTTGATTGCAGCTGCCATATTAGCTCTTTGAGAGCCTTTTGGTGACCAACGCTTTCAGAGAAAATGGTCTTTCTGTGCTTAATTGGTAAAAAGGAATTACCCAAACTGGCACTAAACAGGGGTGAGGAGACTGAAGGCACTCATTTTAGGGGGAGGGTTATCCAAGGTCATTGCTCAGCAAGTGTCCATCATGCAGTAGTTTTGTGTTAGGAATTTGTTTTTCACGAAGGCGTCATTTGGGGGGTGGGTGCATGGAGGGGAGCAAGCTGGAAGTCTTTAGCGGTCATTGACCTCTTTTTGTTTTCCTTGAGGAAAGTGGAATTGTAGGTTTCTAGGACTTGAAAACTGTAAACGGACTCTCTGGCCATCCATCCAGTTGAGCTCTTGATGTTCAGTGAAGGGGATGGACCTAGGAGGAGAGGTGCCTGGCCCCATGGTCCCCTACTCATTAGAGCTAAAGAGACAAGACGAGAGCCCAAAGGAGGGTGGCCTGAGGCATTCTCAAGCAGTGGCTGGGGTGGGATGGGGTAAAAAGAGAAGGCAGGATAATCAGAAAAGTAGTTAGGGAAGCCAAACAAATAGAGAGAGAAGTTGGCTGGAAATGGCTTACAACATAAATGTAGACTTGACCTGGTGACCTCGTTTAGCCAAGCAGGTACCGGGCGGCCACTCTGCACCAGACAGCCAACCCTTAAAGGAGGGGTGGGCAGGAGATGACAGGCAGAGACCCAAGAAAGACCTCAGTGACCACCTCACTTCCGTGTACCCTGAGATCGTGTCTGGGAACAGGCGGAGTCCTCCCTCTTTCTCTGAGGAAAGCGAGTGAGGTGATAGTTGGAAGAGGGGACATGCAGGAGACAACTCAGTCCTTCTAGCGAGGAGAGGCAGGGAATCTATTGCAGGTTGAGTAACAGCTGTAACCTAACCTCAGTAGTTTTATTAATGTCAATCTCAAACACCGTGTGCTACAGAGCCCCTCCCTGTCATCACTGGGCTGCCGTGTGACTCTGCCTTTCTTCTCTTTGCAGTATCAGAGCTTCAGGAGGAGGGCATGAATGCCATCAACCTGCCCCTCAGCCCGATCCCCTTCGAGCTGGACCCGGAGGACACCATGCTGGGTAACTGGGTCTCTTGTTCTCTGGGTTAGCCTAACACCTCCAAGTGGAGCCACCCACTGACTGCCTTTTCCTTTTAAAGAGGAGAATGAAGTGCGAACAATGGTGGACCCCAACTCCCGCAGCGACCCCAAACTGCAGGAACTGATGAAGGTAAGAAGAAATTAGAAGGGGCCTCAGCTGCCTCCCAGACTCAACAGGCACCTGTAGACCACCTGCTCTAGGCAGGCAGCACACATGCCCCAACAGAAGAAATAGAAAGTTACAGGCAGCTCATGGTCCCATAGGTAGACATCTCTGATTTAACAAAAATGGGGCATGGCCACTGCCCAACAGATGGTGTTGATTGTAAGTGCCAGAGAAGTTAGTGCAAAGGAGCTCACGTTTGCCAGGATCTTAAAGTTCACACAGTCTTTCCACTGCTTTCCTCAAAGACCCTCAACAACATCCTGTGAAATAGGACTTCTTATCATCCTCATTTACAGATAAGGAAGAGGAGTCTTAGAAAAGCCAGTAGTTTGTTTATGGTCAAAGCTGAGTAGAGGAGACGTAATTCAAACAGAAGTAAATAAGATTGAATGAGATATTGTACATTGTGCCTGGCACAGGGGCTGGCTTGTAACCACCCCCTGAAAAATGTTCATTTCATCCCCCTTTGCATTTCCCGTCCTGTGTTTTTCTTCTTTAGCTTCTCCAAGCTGAACTCAAAACAGGACAAAAAGGCACTGGATGCCAGAGTGGCTCATTCAAAATGTAAATGAGATCTATCATATTCCTGCTCAGAACCTCTGTATAGATTCCTGTCAACTGAAGTCTGAAGCCCATGCTCCTGGGGATGGTGTTTGGGGTCTCATGCTCTAGCTGCCTCTTCAGCTTCAGATTGTCCCCTTAGAGTCACCATGTGATGACTGCTTACCGCTACTCAGACACTTCTCTGTCTTCACTAAATGGTGAGCTTCTCAGGGTTCAAGACCCCCCCCTTTTATTCATCATTGTTCCCCCAGGATCCAGCACAGAAAGTGACTTGGAGCAGATGTTCATAAACGCTGGGTGGGTGGATGGGGGAGAGACGGGAGGGTGTTGGATGGAGGGAGTGGAGGGGAGACGAGGGAAGCTTCTATTCTAGAATAGTAGAATGATGTTCTGTGAAGACCCCGGGCTCCACCCACGTATGCAAACCCAGCCCAGCTACTACCCCTGTTATAAAGGCAATCTATTGATGCAAACACAAAAGGTGATATTCCCTGTGGTTCCATGTATTTCCAGATTGTGGTGGTTGCCTGAGGCCTGTCCTCAGGGGAGGGGACTGAGCACAAAGCCCAAAGGAACCTTCTTTCAGCGAGGGAGTTGCTTTTTATCTTGATTGTGGTGGTGGTTACACAACTGTGTACAATGACCAAAACTCAACAAACTGTATTTAACATTAGTTAATTTTACCGTACATAAATAATATCATCATAAACAAATGAGCTGAAAAAAAAATGTAAGATAAAAGGCAGTGGACTTTTGCAAACTGCAGTTTCCTTATCTGAAAAATGAAGTGAATGAACCCTCCCTCGAAGGGGTGTTGTGCAGATTAACTAAATGAGCTACCTCAGCTGTGCCCCTGCTCAGTGCTTCATGCTGAGGGCACTCAGGCAAGGGCAGGAGAGCGACAGGAGAGGAGAGGAGACTGCACTGGCCCACCGCGAGGTAGCTTGGGGATGAGGAGAGCAGTACCTTAGAGGGCCGATGGATAGGAGTTCAATTCCTGTCTGTGTCCATGGTTAGCAACGTGACCGTGGCAGATACATTCACTTCTGTGTTTGCTTTCTCTTCCTGAACATAGGAGGAGGGGTGATAGATGGGGATGATAGTAACCACCTGACCAGATGTCCTAATGGGGGAGAACTTTATTAATTAGACGTACCTTTATTGAACATTCGGTCCTTGACGTATGTGATTCTTTTCTGCTACCTAAAGCAGGAGAGATTTTCCTCCTTCATCTTAGAGGTGGGGAATCAGAGGCTCAGAGCAGAAACTAGTTTGCCCTAGATTCATAGGTCACAGAGGCACACACAGAGAGGTCTGTGGATGACAGAGGTGCACAGACACAGGTGCATACATCACAGAGCTACACAAATCAGTTGGTGAGTAACTAACCCCAGTTTGTATAACTCTAAAAGCCCATATCCTTGCCTGGTACGAGCCACACACCCAAACACTGTGTGAATGTAGCTTGCCATTGGGGTAAGGAATGGTAAGGGGCTAGAAGATATTAACAGGGACACAGGTGCCACCAGAACTAGAAGCACTTACCCCGGAAAATTAACAGGGCCACTAGGGCTCACCCAGCCTTGTGTCCACATACTGAGTCACAGGGATTGTTCTGCTGCTTTCAAAATCTGAAGTGCATTTAGATATTAGTCTTCCAAGAAATCTGGCCTACGAATCTTCTCTTATTTTCTCTCTCTGTAGGTACTAATCGACTGGATTAATGACGTGCTTGTTGGAGAAAGAATCATTGTGAAAGACCTGGCTGAAGATTTATATGACGGGCAAGTCCTACAGAAGCTCTTTGGTGAGAAGGGGGTTGAATGTTGCGGGGGAGGTCTTTGCTCGGCAGGTGGATGGCTCTCAGGCTCCTAGTTGGGAGTGGTTCTCAGCTTACAGCCGTTCACGTGCCGTTCACACTATCAAAGTGTGGTGTGTGGGCCCACGGACTGGTGGGGCCTTTAGATGGCCTCCTGGAATCTGTTTCACATAAATGAATTGCCGAGAGAGTTCATTGGCCAGATGGGGCTGCTCCCCCTAGCAGTTGAAGGGCAGCAGCTGGGTAGATGAAAAGATTCCACTGTGTACTAGAAAACCTGCCTTACCCTCTCTAGAAAACCGTGCACTTGTGACCTCTGTAGGTGTATTTACACGTGTGTGTGGGGTAAGCGTATATACGTATACCTCTGTCACCTCTGGGTGGGTGTATGTGTGCATGTGCACGTGCGTGTATGCATACCTCTGTGAGCTGTGGACCTGTGTGTGTGTTCCTCTGTGTACCTCTAAGTCAGGTGCAAGAATGTGGGAGCCTGTGCCTCTGTGACGTTCAGCCTCTGCGTGCCTAGATGTGCTGTCTCTTGGGAAGGTGTGTTCCTGTGAAAATAGGCCCCCGGGGAGGAAAAGGAGGATTCAGGGGTGATCTAGTATTGAAATGACAAATTCAACCTGAAAGAATTTGGACTTTGCCTCAGCTGCTCCCCATTGTCTCTAGTCCAAACCTCTGCCCCAAGTTCTAGACTTCCATTCCTAGCTGCCCACTCAGCCCCTCCCCCTGTGTGCGCCTCACGCTGAGCTCATCCACTTTTCCAAAGAGGTTTCTTGCCCTCTGAGTTAACCGCCTTCCCCTCTTCCCCGCCACGCCCCGCGTATGTGTGGGGCCTCCAGGGCTCCTTTCTTCTTGCTCACATGGTCTCCTGCAGCCACTCTCCCTGCGGTTTTCACTGGTCTGAGCTGTCGAGACAGCCTCCGACCTCACCTGCATTCCGCCTCTCTCTGCCTCCAGCCCATTCCTGGGCCGCCAGCAGAGGAGGCCTTCTCAAAACGCAAGTCTAGTCTTGCTCTCCCCTGCCAGGGTTGGGGCGGGGGGGGGGGGGGGGGGGGGTGCTGGGCCAGTCAGGCCCAGCAGCACTGCATTCACACAGACCCTCATGCGACCCCCCTCTGTCTTTTCAGCCTCACTGTTCATCTTTCAGTCTCTAAGGTCCATAGAACGCGCCTGCCTCTCGCACCTCTGACAACAGGATCACATCTAGACGTGATTGTCACGCGCCCTTCTGTGTTCCCCCGGATACACACACACATACATACATAAATGTACATAACACACATGCCTTTATTATACGACGTTCCAAGTTGTTTGTAGCTGTTTATGGAAATGTCTGTGGGCTTCCCAAGAGCAGGAACACCGTATCTTCCTCATCGATCCAGTCTCCTCCAGTTCTAGCAGTTTGCCTCCTGCATGTTGCCTGGCACTTCATCAATGTCTATTGAGTGAATGAATGATATAAGATCTAGTCATTTCTGGGAAGCTACACTGATTTGGTACTCAGACGTCAATATTAGTGAGTATTAATATTTAAAGACTTGTAAATGCAACCGAACGCAGAGAGGAGAAGGCTTTGGCACATGTTCCCATGGAAAAGCCATGAGCCTCGCTGGTCATCTCTTTTAGCGACTATAGCTTTTAACTCCTCCAGTGGATTTCTGGTCAGGATCTGAAAGTGTCTCGAGACGCTCTATATGCTGGGCTTTCAAGGCAAGGGTGGAATTTAGCCATGGAGTGATGGAACAAGGTCACGAGGTCATCTTGCCTCTGCGCATGGGGAGAGAACTGCCCCACATCACACCCGTGCAGCCCCGAGTCGGGACGGAGCACAGTCAACGTTAGGTTTATTTCAGATCTCAACCTTCGCGTTGAAAAGGTGATGTTCCTTCTTTCCACCTAAGTTTAGACCGTTTGTAGGTAGATGGGGACACACATGAAAAGGTACAGGCAGGGTGCCCAGGTGGAGAGAACCAGTTTGCAGGTAAAAATATGCATCGTGAGTGCCTGGGAGGTGTCTGTCGGGAGGCTGACTAGGATAGGCTCCAACCTTGACTTCCCCTCTATCTTCCTCTTTCCCAGCAACGTTCCTCAAAAGAATATTTGGCACTGTATCTGCTTCCTCACCACTAATCACTACCTTCTGAGGTACAGCCTGGGTATCATCATTCCATCTGCTTTCTCTTCTGAGGTCTCCAGTATCGATTCTGACATCTCCTGTGCTTGTGGCATCTGACGCTAACTACCAAATGTCTCATCCCCCTTCCCCAGCCCAGTGGTCTCTGGGATCTCATGCCGCTTCCGACACACCCTCTCTTCCCCGTCTTCTTCATACCCTTGACTTCTCTCTGTAACGGCGGGGACTTCTCAGTCTTCCATCTGTGGCCCCTCCCTTCCCTTTTTCTCTCCTATCCTCTTCCTGGGTGATTGCATCTCCTCCTGCGTTTCAACCATTACCTCTCTGATAATCACTCCCTGAAGCTGTGAGGTGATGTGCTAACTGCCTTCCACGCATGCCCACCTGGGTGTCACCTAGGAACCATGCTGCCTCAAACTGATCTGATCTTCCTCCTCCCCACCAAAGCTATTCTGCTTGCCAGAATAGAGCCAAATGCTCAGATTAGGAACCTAGGAGTCATGCCCTTTTGCTCCTTGTCCTGTCACAAATTGTGACAACTGTACTCCCCTATGTAATGTGTCGAACCACCCCATTTCTCAGCCAGGGGGTATGTGCAAAGCACTTAGAAAGTGCTGGCTCCCCACATGCTGGGTTGGTGGCGCTTACTCTGATTTTCCAGCCCCTCTGCTTCCACCTTAGCTTCTCGGCTCCAAACACCCTTTTCTCTGTGATACCCCGTTTCCTGCCTCGGTACTATTTGTCTTGACACTTAATAGGCCATTTGTCAGTGGGTTTTTTGTTTTTTTACTTTTCTTTTGAACTAATTTTAGACTTACAATATTGTCGCACAGAGAGTCCAGAGTTCCTGACCCCCTCGGGCCCAGCTCCCTCTAATGCTAACGTCTTACCTGACCATGGTACAGGTACCAAACCCTAAGAAATCAACCTCAGTCCCAGAATTTATTTGGATTTTACCAGATTTTTAAATGAATGTCTTTATCAGTTCTAGAATCTGATCTGGGATTGCACACTGTACTCGATTGTATCACGTCCCTTCCAAACTGTGACTGCCTTTTCTTTCATGACCTTGACACTTGTGAAAGAGGACTGATTAGTTATTGTGTAGAATAGCCCCTAACTTGGGTTTGTCTGATGTTTTCTGATTATTAGATTAAGGTCATAAATTTGGGGGAAGAATACCCCAGAAGTGACAGGCTTGTCTGGGTGTGTTGTACCCAGGGTCCACAATGTTAACCTGTCTTATTACTGGTGAGTTCACCTGGATCACTTGGGGAAGGCAGTGTCTGTCAGATCCCTTCACTGTGAAGTTGCTATTTTTCTCTTTACGATTCATTTGTTTAGGGGGCAAGATAATTTAAGATTATGCAAATATCTTGTTTCTCCTTACATGTTTCCCACTGATTTTATTCAGTGGATCATAGCTGCCTCAATTATTACTGCAGTGGTCGAGTGGAGATTTTCTATTTTCTTCATTCCTTCTACATTTATTAATTGGAATCCTTCTGTAAGGAAAAGTTGGTCCATTTACTTATTTATTCAGTATTTATATCAGTATGGACACAAGGATACTTACTTCACATTCTAGGTTATAATCTATCGGGTTTTTTTTTGTTTTTTTTTGCTCGTATACCTCCAGCTTTCACCATTTGACCATTGGGAGCTCTTTCAGGTTGGCTTCTGGACACTTTTGACCTGCTGCTCCATATTTTTTTGTTCTTAGCACTTACTTTCTGGCATCATAAGATGTTCCAGACTCCTCTTATGCTTTACTTACTCTGACCCTGGAATCAGTCGTTTCTCCGCGGAGCTTGGATTTTTTTTTTTTTATTAGAAAATGGTATTTTGCAATCAATATATGGGCACATTAGAGAGTGTTTGTAACCTGCTATCCGTAGCACACGTAAACGTAGGCACAGTACGATGACCTGGTGGTACTACCATGAATGAGACACGATCACTTCTAGAAATCCAGTTGGGCTGGGCCCAGAGAGCAGGAGCGGGCTGAGGTTGGGATTAGTAAACTAACTATGAAACACTGGTACTTAGAAGAAGATGGAAATGCCACAGGGACCTCAAGGAGTCCGGATGTGCCAGGTCACACCTCAGGAGCAGGAAATGCATCTGGAATCCAGGAAACGAGGTTGATGACCTCATGAGGCAAGGACTCAGAACCTGGAAGTGAACAAGATGTGGAGGCAAGAATCTCTCAGCAGGGTCATGGTGAAAGCCTGAATGGGTGAGCATCCCCAAGATGACAGATAGACTCTGCTGAGCAGCATGGCTGGGTGTTCTCTGATCACAAACCCTGTGAAGGCAGTGTCATACCTGGGTCTCCTTTGTGCAGCCAGATACTGCTTGTTCGGCAGCACTGGGGCTGCTCAACTTGCCTTTCTCAGGGACCCCAGGCATATCTGGAAGGTTCTTCTGACATACCTTCCCCCAGTCCTTCTTTCTGAGCTGCCTAACCCAGCTGCCTCTGTTCCCAGGGTCTTCTCTCTTGCCCTGGCTGCAGTTCTGAGTTCAGGTTTTCCCAAAAGCAGATGCCGGGACAAGGACTTGGGTGGAGGAAGTTCATATGAGAGGTGATCTTAGAAAGTAAATAGTTATGTGGGGAATGTAAGAGAGCAAGAGAAAGGCCAGTGATGTTGAGTTTGCAAGCAGGGTTCAGTCCTGCAGGGTTCCCTCTGAGAAACACCTTAAGTCATCCTCCCCAGGACAGGGAGGGTCCTCCCATCCCCCTGTGGTTGAGGATTGCCTACGTAAGAATTAAGAGCTTCTAGGTTGTACTTCTGATGGAGAAGCTCTTGTGCAGAGAAGAAGAGCTTCAGGGCCAGAATTGGAACCCATGGTGTGCTGGGCGCCAATTGGGGGTGAATGCAGGTGAACCAGGGAGCTCCAGGAAGGGGCATCCACATCACCCAGGAATACGAGAAGGTGCAAGTTCTGCTGTAGGGGCTGCTCCTGCTGAGTCCCTTGGTGTTGCTGCCAGGGAAAAATCAGGTACTTATGCCGCCACCCCCATCTCCTCACAGCAACAGCTCCAGACCTTTCCACACCTCAGGATAAAAGCTTGCTGCACTTGCATCCCCAACACCTAGGCCAGAGATACTACCAAGAGAGACAGGAGATAAAGGATTCTAGAAAAATGCCTGCACCAGATAATCATTTCAGGTGAACATAAGCTTTCCTGACTTGGGATAGCTCTGTGAGCTTCCTTAGGGTATGTTTTAGTTAATGGATTCTTATCTTTAAATATGTGCATGTACTTGCCTGTGTTGAGGGCTAAAAGTCATAAGGTTCTTTTTTCTAGTGTTCACAACGGCATATGCCCGAAACAGGATATCTTCTTCAAGCATGAGACTGAGCAGGGTCCCTTGGGCATAAAGATTCTGCAGGAGAGTTTTTTGTTTAGCTTTAGGGTATGTGTTTGTCCCTGGTAGACCCTAAAGAGAACATCTTACATTGACCTTACTCTTGTCGATTACTATTCATTAAGCAAGAGCCATTTCATTTGCTAGATGCTACCTGCTGAGTTAAGGGATACGAAAGGAAATATGTTGCAGTGTAACATACTGCATAACACAGTGCCTTCAGGTAACTCACAGTCTGGTGGTATGTGTGGGATACCAAGTAGTTTAGGAAAGGTGTCATGAATGAGGAGGCATTTTGAATGAGTCCTTAGGGAAGGAGAATTTAAACCAGATGAAGAAGGAAAAGAACATTCTAGTCAGCACAACAAAATGTAAGCCCATGTGGATTTCAGGGTGAGTGGTGGGAGAGTGTTGTACAGACAAGGAATACGTGGGTAGGCAAACTTCAGGAGTGGTTGTGTGGGACTTGTGGCTAACACAGATGAGACCCAGCACCCAGATCTTGATTTCTTACACCATTCTCCAATAATAGAAACCAGGGTATGCAGAAAATTGGCAAACTGTAGGACTGGAGCATCTTGCAGTGCCGAAAAGAGGTACTAAGAAAAAATATAGATGTGTGGGACAGCATATGGAAAGTATTCAGGACCAACCTAAAACAGCTCCCAGTGGCTAATGATAGAATAATTTGAGCACAGAGATGAATGACAATAGTATTGGATTATAGCCCAAAGTGTAAATATCCTTAAGTCCATATTGATATAAATAGGTAAATAAATGAGAAAAGGAACAACTCTTCCTCACTGAATTATTCTAAATAATTCATGTATTTACATTCCCCTCAAAAAAATGAAAGTTAACTCCCACCTCTTGAGTGAACTACATTTAGTGACTAGCTTCCAATGATTATGGGATGGAGCTGGAGGAGGCAAGTAACTTTGCAGTAAAGAAACAAGATATAGACCCTACTTTGACCGAGTGATCAAGGTTAACATCGCCAATGATAAGTCATGTTGATAGCATGCATCCTTGATACGATGCAGTGGAAAGGGCACTTCACCTCTGTGATCTTCCTCCCAAAACCCATAACCTCAGTCTAACCATGAGAAAAACATGGGAAAAACCCAGTGCTCCTCAAAACCATCAAGGTCATAAAGAGCAAGGAAAGTCTGAAAACCTATTACAGAATAGAGGGCACTAAAGGTGACAATGATGAGAAGAACCCAAAGCATGGACTTAATGTCAGTTCATTAGTTGTGACAAACATACCATAGTATTATAAGAAGCTAACAATGGGTGAAACCGGATTCAGAATATGCAGGAACTGTATGAACTATTATTTCAGCTTTTCTATAAATCCAAAAACCATTCTAAAATGAAAAATTTAATGGCCAAGTAATCTTTGACAAAGCATGAAAGAATATCCAATGGAATAAAGACAGTCTCTTCAGCAAGTGGTGCTGGGAAAATTGGACAGCGACATGCAGAAAAATGAACCTGGACCTCTTTCTTACACCATACACAAAAATAAACTCAAAATGGATGAAAGACCTAAATGGAAGACAGGAAGCCATCAAAATCCTGGAGGAAAAAGCAGGCAAAAACCTCTTTGATATTGGCTACAGCAACTTCTTACTCAACACATCTCCAGAGGCAAAGGAAACAAAAGTAAAAATGAACTATTGGGACCTCATCAAAATGAAAAGCTTCTGCACAGCGAAGGAAACAATCAGCAAAACTAATAGGCAACTGACAAAATGGGAGAAGATATGTGCAAACGACATATCAGATAAAGGGTTAGTATCCAAAATCTATAAAGAACTTATCAAAGTCAACACCCAAAAAACAAATAATACAGTAAAGAAATGGCAAAAGACATGAATAGACACTTCTCCAAAGAAAAAATCCAGATGGCCAACAGACACATGAAAAAAATGCTCAACATCACTCATCATCAGGGAAATACAAATGAAAATCACAATGAGATACCACCTCACACCTGTCAGAATGGCTAACATTAACAACTCAGGCAACAGCAGATATTGGCAAGGATGGGGAGAGAGGGGATCTCTTTTGCATTGTTGGTGGGAATGAAAGTTGGTGTAGCCACTCTGGAAAATATGGAGGTTCCTCAAAAAATTAAAAATAGAACTGCCCTACGACCCAGCAACTGCACTACTGTTTCGAAGGGACACATGCACCCCAATGTTTATAGCAGCACCATCAACAATAGCCAAAGTATGGAAAGAGCCCTAATGTCCGTCGGTGGATGAATGGATAAAGAAGATGTGGTATGTATATATACAATGGAGTATTACTCAACAATCAAAAAGAATGAGATCTTGCCATTTGCACCTACGTGGATGGAACTATAGAGTATTATGCTAAGCAAAATTAGAGAAAGACAAATATGACTTCATTCATGAGAATTTTAAGACACAGAACAGATGAACACAAGGGAAGGGAAGCAAAACTTATATAAAAAACAGGGAGGGGGACAAAACAGAAGAGACTCTTAAATATGGAGAGCAAACAGGGTTACTAGAGGGGTTGTGGAAGGGGGGATAGGTAAGGGGCATTGAGGAATCTACTCCTGAAATCACTGTTGCGCTATATGCTAAGTAACTTGGAAGTAAATTTTTTAAAAAAATGGGGAGCAACTTTTTGATATAAAAGCAAAAAAAATGGATAAAGGAATGAAATGAAAATGAAATGAAAAATTTATTTACAGAAAGAAGAGGAGCCTGCTTGACAGAGGACCTTGAACAAAGAATTGTGGACTACATTTGGTGGGTAGGCAGTGGTAAATGCTAATGGCTTGTGAGCAAAACGACATGATCAGAAATGAGACTTCTGAAGATGACCAAGAGTAGTAGAGGAAGTGGAGGAAGCTCCAGCAAAACACCTCTTTGTGCAACAATGATGATGTTGAACTAGAGAGGGAGCAGTATTGATGGGGGGAAAGCTTCAAGTGATGTAGGGAATAAGTGGCTAAAGGAAAATGGTGGATGTTGAATAGGGATGACCCCTTAATCCCAGGAGGAGCAACGTCTTGTAGGGTTTGATCATATTGGTTTTGATGATCATTTTCCCACACCTACAAGTACTTAGGCTAAAGTAGAAGCTGTGGTAAAACTGAAAGAGGAATGAAGACACGGACAGGAGATCTAAGATCTGCATTTGACAGCAGCTCAGATCACTCTTCTGTAAAACCAGGAAGATGGCCTATACAACCTTACAGCTGAGCTAATGCAGTTCCACTAGCCACATGTAGCTAATAAAAGCAACCAAAAGTAAAAATCTACTTAGTCACACCAGCTACACTTCAAGTGCTTGACACCCAAATGTGTCAAGTGGCTACCATACTGGATAGTGTAGAAATGAATATTTTCGTCATAGCATTAAGCGCTTTTGGACAGCATGCTCTAATCTTCCTACTGGAACAGTCATTGATTCTAGAACACTTGAAGATAATGTATACTACCATTCTTAAACCGGAGGAGGACTTTTCTGGCCTCAAGCTGAATGGCAGTCTTTTTATTTTTATTCTTTTACTTGTTAGTAGAGATGGGTATATATTTGGCACCCCAGCACAAAGTACTCTGGAGTCAAAGTAGACATAAGCTGGGAAATCCCAGTCAACCTCCAGGGTGCCCCATGTGCAAGTCACTGTGGGAACTCCTACCTTGTGCTCACCTTCATTCCAGCCACCCTGCAAGGGCATCCCATGCATGGGGAAGCCCAGGACACCCCCCTCCCTCAGTCTGCATTCCAGCTTGGCTCTAGCTGCCCCGAGAGGCCACCCTCTACCTTGAGAGCCCTAGGGTATTCCAGCTTGAAGTTTTCACCCACATCAGCTTCAAGTGTCATTCCAGGGTGCCTGCTGCACAGAGAGGCCAGAGACTACACCAGCTTATGTCCACTTCAGCTGCCCTGTCAGGGCATACTCTGAGCCCCAAGACCACCCCAGCCCATAGCCACTTCATAGCCCACAGCAGGCACAGCTCCAGCCAGCCAACCAAAGTCACCAAGCACACAAAGTCTACACAAGATCATTCCTTCAAGTTTAGGAGAAGTAGCTGCTCTGCCTAATTCATAAAAACAAACACAGAAAGTTAAGCAAAATGAGGAGACAGAGGAATATGTGCCAAATGAAAGAACAAAACAAAACCTTAGAAAAAGAACTAAATGTAACAGATATAAGCAATGTGCCTGATAAAGAGATTAAAGTAATGATTATAAAGATGCTTAATGGACTGCAGAGAAAAGTGGAAGAACTTAGAACTTCAATAAGGAGACAGAAAATATAAAAAAGAACCAATCAAAATTGAAAAATATAATAACCAAAATGAAAAGTACACCACAGGGAATTAACAGATTAGTAACTGCAGAAGAATGGCAGCAATCTGACAGTGTCATGGGAAGTTCCCAAGCTGAATAGGGAGGGAGGGAAGGAAGGAAGAGAGAAAAAATTTTAAGTGAGGATATGTTAAGGGATCTCTTGGGCCACATCAAGAACAATACAATTTGCATTATAGGGGTCCCAGCAGGAAAAAGAGGGGGAGAAAGGGACAAAAAAGTTATTTTAAGAAATAATAGCTGAAATAAGAGACTGTTAAAAACTGAGAACAAACTGAGGGTTGATGGGGGGTGCTGAGGAGGTCACCTTTTGGGATGAGCACTGGGTGTTGTATGGAAACCAATTTAACAATAAATTTCATATATTGAAAAAAAAAGAAAACATTAAAAAAATTTTAAAAAGTAAAAAAAAAAAAAAAAAAAGAAAGAATAGCTGAAAACATTCCTGACCTGGGGAAGGAAAGACATCTAGGTTCAGGAAGCACAAAGAACCCCAAACAAGGTGAACCCAAGGAAGTCCGCACTACAACGTGTAGTAATTAAAGAGAATTTTAGCTCACTCAGCCAGTGGAGCATGCCACTCTTGATCTTGGGGTTGTAAGTCCAGGTCCATGTTGAGTATAGAGATCACTTTAAAGAAAAAAAAAAATCGGGGTGCCTGGGTAGCTCAGTCAGTTAAGTCCAACTCTTGATTTTGGTTCAGGTCATGATCTCACTGTTCACGAGTTTAAGCCCCACATCAGGATCCTCACTGACAGTGCAGAGCCTGCTTGGAATTCTGTCTCCCTCCTCCTCTTCCCCTCTCCTGCTCACATGTTCTCTCTCTCTCAAAATAAACCAATAAACTGAAAAATCTTTTTAAAAATGTAAAAAGCAGCAAGAGAAAAAAATAGTTACACACAAGGGAAACTCCATAAGGATATCAGCTGAATTTTTAGCAGAAACTGCGCAGTCCAGGAGTGGCATGCTCTATTCAAAGTGATGAAAAGAGGCGTACCTGGGTGGCTCAGTCAGTTGTGTTCAACTTGAGCTCTGGTCATGATCTTGCAGTTCATGGGTTTGAGCCCTGCATCAGTCTCTGTGCTGACAAGTTGGAGCCTGGAGCCTGCTTCAGATTCTGTGTCTCCCTCTCTCTCTCTGCCCCCTCATGCTCGCTTGTGCTCACTCTCTCTCAAAATAAATAAAAAAGATTCTCCAGGGTAGATAACATGTTAGGCCATAAGTCTTCATAAATTAAAAAAAAAAATTAAAACCATATCATCCATCCCTTCTGACCTCAACAGTGTGAAACTAGATGTCAATCACAAGGGAAAAAAACTAGAAAAAACACAAGCACATGGAGGTTAAACAGTATGCTACTAACCAACCAATGGGTCAATGAAGAAATCAAAAAATATGTGGAGAAAAATGAAAATGGAAACAGAACACTCCAAAATCTTTGGGACACAGTGAAAAGCTCTAGGAGGGAAATTTATAATAACACAGGTCTACCTCAAGAAACAAGAAAAATCTTAAATTTTTTTTTTTTTTCAAAGTTTATTTATTTTTTGGGACAGAGAGAGACAGAGCATGAATGGGGGAGGGGCAGAGAGAGAGGGAGACACAGAATCGGAAACAGGCTCCAGGCTCTGAGCCATCAGCCCAGAGCCCGACGCGGGGCTCGAACTCACGGACCGTGAGATCGTGACCTGGCTGAAGTCGGACGCTTAACCGACTGCGCCACCCAGGCGCCCCAAGAAACAAGAAAAATCTTAACCTAACCTTATATTTAAAGCAATAGAAAAAGAACAAAGCCCAATATTATTGGAAGTAAACAATGAAGATCAGAGCAGAAATTAATGAAATAGACTTTAAAAAAATAGAAAAAAGCAATGAAATCAGGAGCTGTTTTTTTTTCAAATATGTATATATTTGAATATATAGATAGATATATATTTAAAAAATAGATAAATCTTTAGCCAGACTCATCAAGAAAAAAAGAGGACCTACGTTAATAAAATAAAAAATGAAAGAGAAGTGACAAAATGAAAGAGAAGTAACAATCAATACCACAGAAATACAAAGGATTATAAGAAACTACTATGAAAACTTATATGCCAATAAATCGGACAACCTAGAAGCAATGGATTCTTAAAAACATGCAATCTTCCAAAACTGAATGAGGAAGAAATAGAAAATCTAAACAGACCAATTACTAGTAATGAAATTGAATCAATAACCAAAACAGTCCCAACAAAGGCCAGGACCAGAATGATTCACAGGTGTGTTCTACCAAATACTGTAAGAAGAATTAATCTATTCTCCTCAAACTATTACAAAAAGAAGAGGAAGGAAGGCATCCATACATTCTGAGGACAGCATTGCCCTGGTACCAACACCAAACAAAGACACTACAAAAGGCCAATATCCCTGATCAATATAGATGCAAAAATCCTCATCCAAATATTAGCAAACCACCTTCAACAATATATTAAAAGAATCATTCATGACAACCACATGGGATTTATTCCCTGGCTTAATATCCACAAATCAATCAACATAACACACAACTTTAAACTGAAGAATAAAAATCATATAATCATCTCAACAGGTGCAGAAAAAAAAAATCTGACAAAATTCAACATCCGTTTATATATAAAAAAGAAAACTTGCAACAGATTGGTTTGGAGAGAACACACCTCAACATAATAAAGTCCATATTTGAAAAACTTTCAGCTAACATCATACTCAATGGTGGAAAACAAAGCTTTTCCTCTAAAATCACAATCAAAATGATGTCTACTCCTGCCAATTTTATTCAATATAATAGTGGAAATTCTAGTCCTAGCAATCAGAGAAGAAAAAAGGCATCCATATTGGTAAAGAAGAAGTAAAAATGTCACTGTTTGCAAATGACAGGATACTATACACAGAAAATCCTAAAGATTTCACCAAAAAAAACCCTCAAAAACTATTAGAATAAGTGAATTCAGTAAAGTTGCAGGATACAAAACCAATACACAGAAATCTGTTGTATTTATATACACTAATAACAAAGTAGTAGAAAGAGAAATTAAGAAAACAGTTCCATTTTCAGTTGTACCTAAAAGAATAAAATAACCAAGGAGGTGAGAGACCTGTACTTTGAAAACTATAAAACACTGATGAAAGAAAATGAAGATGACACAAACAAATGGAAAGATATTCCATGCTCATGGACTGGAAGAATTAATATTGTTAAAATGTTCATATTTACCGAGGACAATCTACAGATTCAATGCAATTCCTATCAAAATACCAACAATATTTTTCACAAAACTAGAAAAATAAATCTCAAAATTTTTATGGAACCACCAAAGACCAAAGCAGGCTTTAGAAAGAACAAAGCTGAAGGTATTACAATCCCAGATTTCAAGATCCACTAAAAAGCTGTTGTAATCAAAGCCTAATGGTATTAGCACAAAAATCAACACATAGATCAATGTAACAGAATAGGGAGCCCAGAAATAAACCCATACTTATTTAGTCAATTAATCTATGACAAAGGAGGCAAGAATATACAATGGAGAAAAGATGGTCTCTTCAATAAATGGTGCTGGGAAAACTGGACAGCTACATGCAAAAGAATGAAAGTAGACCATTTTCTGACATCATACACAAAAGTAAACTTAAAATGGAATAAAGGCCGGGGCACCTGGGTGGCTCAGTTAAGTGTCCGACTTTGGCTCAGGTCATGATCTCACAGTTCGTGAGTTCGAGCCCTGCGCTGGGCTCTGTGCTGATGGCTTGGAGGCTGGGGCCTGCTTCAGATTCTATGTGTGTCTCTCTCTGCCCCTCACATTCACACTCTTTCACTCTCAAAAATAAATAAACATTTAAAAAAATATTTTATGGATTAAAGGCCTAAATGTGAAACCTGAAACCATAAAACTCCTCAAAGAAAACATAGGCAGTAGTAGGCTGGGAAGATGGCAGCAGAATAGGAGGACCCTAAGCTCACCTCATCCCGTGGATACTAGATAATACTCCCATCAGCATAAATAACTGAGAAGATGACCTAAAGACTGGCAGAAGAAACTCCACGAAAGGTAGAGAAGAGGCCACATCGAAGAAGCTAGGAAAGGCAGAGACACAGTTTGGAAGTGAAACAGACCTTGGCCATCTGCAGTTAGAGGGTGCCAGGAATGTGAAGAAATAGACTATCATACCAGGGAACCCACACAGGGAAGATGAATCCCCATATTTGGTTTTGAAGGTGAGAGGAGTGAATCTCATGAGTTTTTACAATTAGCAGGATTTAAAGCCTCCAATTTTAAAAATAAGCAAGCTCTGTTTCAGGGGAGTCCGGAGGGCATTAGGAAGCTAAGTCCTGGCCCTTAAAGAAATAGTAGGACAAATAGCCCATGGAGATACAACAGTTTCAAAAACAGGTGAGCATACAGGAGGGAGATTTATTTACTCATCTCAGAGCATGGCCCAGAGAGCCAGGGATTGTGAGGAGACACCTCCAGCCCCCTTCCCCCCAGCATAAATACAGCCACCCATGGGAACCAACACAGTATATACACTCACTACCTAACTTGCTTACACCAAGTCCTGCCCCCCAACCTCTATTTCAGCAGATCCACCCTTCCTAGTTATGCTTGCCTCAGTACCAGTGCTACAGATCCCTTCCCAAGAAGACTGGTGCAAACTCTACCAATACCACCTCTTGACCCTCACATTTTGCAGGGCCTCAGTACCAGTGGGGGCAGATCTCATTTCATGAACAGACTATCTCACATTTTGTTAAAATGTACCCTGCCTGGCTGGTGACCAAAAATTGGCCACAACAGGCAAAGAGAGCCTCTGCAGTTGACTAGACTGGAGGAAAAAAATGGCGAGGACATAACAACAAGGCACACACAACACATAGGAGACACTTTCTGAAGCACCAGGTTCTGGGGAACAGAGGACACTGCACTGCAGGGCACTGTAGGTCCTCTTCTTCATAAGGCCATTACCATCAAGAGCAGGAGATATTAGCTGACTTTCCTAACACACAGAAACAGAGTTAAATAACATAGGAGACAGAGGAATATGTCCCAAAGGAAACAGCAGGAAAAAACCACAGTAAGAGACCTAAGCAAAATAGATGTAAGTAATGTGCCTGATAGAGAATTTAAAGTAATGATCATAAAGATACTCACTGGACTTGAGAAAAGAGTCGAGGATATCAGTGAGACCATTAATAAAGAGACAAAAAAGAACCAATCAGAGACAAAACAATCAATGAAATTAGAAATACACTTGATGGAATAAATAGCTGGCTAGAGGAAGCAAATTGTGATTTAATGACCTGGAAGACAGTGTAATGGAAACTAATCAAGCTGAGCAAGTCAAAGAAAAAAAAAATGCAACATAAGAATAGACTTAGGGAACTCAGTGACTCCATCAAATACAATAAAATTCACATTGCAGGGATCCCAGAAGAAGAAGAGAGAGAAAAGGGGTCAGAAAATTTATTTGAGAAATAATGGCTGAAAACTTCCCTAATCTGGGGAAGGAAACAGATATCCAGACCCAGGAGGTACAGAGGTCCCCCAACAAAATCAAACCAAGGAGGTCCACACCAAGGCACATAGTAATTAAAATGGCAAAAAGTAGTGATAAGGAAAAAAAATTTTTTAAGCAGCAAAAGAAAAGACAGTTACATACAGGGAAAGCCCCATAAGGCTATCAGCAGATTTTTCAGCAGAAATTTACAGGCCAGAAGGGAGTGGCATGATACATTCAGAGTGCTGAAAGGGAACAATCTGCATCCAAGAATACTCTATCCAGCAAGGCTATCATTCAGAACAGAAGGAGAGACCAAGAGTTCTTGGAAAAACAAAAACTAAAAGAGTTCATGACCACTAAACCAGCCCTGTAAGAAAATTTTAAAGAGTACTCTTTGAGTAGAAAGGGAAGACTGTGAGAGTATGAAAAGTAGAAAATATAAAAGCAGTAAAAATAAGGATATCTGTAAAAATCAATCAAGGGATTCACAAAAGGATGTAAAATATGACACTATATATGTAAAGTGGGGGTGGGGGAGTAAAGAATGGGTCCAAAGTTAAGCAACCATCAACTTAATACAGACTGCTATATGCAGAAGATGTTATATAAACCTAATGGTAACCATGAATAAAAAAACAGTAATAAATATGCAAAGAATAAAGAAAAAGGAATCCATGTCAGTAAAGAAAGCCAATAAACCATGAAAGAGAGCAAGAAAGGATCAAAGAAAAACTAGAAAAATAACCACAAACAAAATTATAATAAAAACATTCTATCAATAATTACTTTGAATGTAAATAGACTGAATGCTTCACTCAAAAGATACAGGGCGACAGAGCAAATTTTAAAAGGGACCCATCTATATGCTCCCTACAAGAGACTCATTTAAGACCTAAAGACATCTGCAGATTGAAAGTGAGGGGTTGAAGAAAGATTTGTCATGCAAATGGATGTCAGAAAAAGCCAGGGTAGCAATACTTAAATTGGCCAAAGTAGACTGTATAACAAAGACTATCACAAGAGACAAAAAAAGACATTATGTAACAATAAAGGGGACAATCCAACAAGAAGATACAAAAATTGTAAATATTTTGCACCCAAATACATAAAATAGTAACCAACATAAAGGAAGTAATCAATAGTAATACAATATAATAGGAGACTTTAACACC
This sequence comes from Puma concolor, assembly GCF_028749965.1. Taxonomy (NCBI): domain Eukaryota; kingdom Metazoa; phylum Chordata; class Mammalia; order Carnivora; family Felidae; genus Puma; species Puma concolor. Next base: position 47,023,692 of record NC_141676.1, on the reverse strand, counting down.
TCACTCTCATCAATGGACAGATCATCCAAACAGAAAATCAACAAGGAAACAATAGCTTTGAATGACACCCTGGGCCAGATGGATTTAACCAATATATTCAGAACATTCCATCCCAAAAGCACAGAATGCACATTGTTTTCAAGTATACCTGGAACATTCTCTAGAATAGATCACATATTAATTAGGCCAAAAAAGAAGTGTCAACAAATCATGCATCTTTTCTGACTTAGAAAGCAACCACAAGAAAACAATCTGGAAAGACCACAAATACATGGAGGTTAAATAACATGCTACTAAACAATGAATGGGTCAACCAAGAAATCAAAGATGAAATAAAAAATCACATGGGAAAGTGAAAATGAAAACACAGTGGTATAAAATGTTTCAGATGCAATAATATAGGCCTACCTCAAAAGCAAGAAAAACTTAAATAAATGACCTAACCTTACATATAAAGGAGCTAGAAAAAGAAAAAGAATAAACCCCAAATCAGCAGTAAAAGGGAAATATTGAAGATTAGAGCAGAAATAAATGATATTGAAACTAAAGCAAACAAACAAAAAAATAGAACAGATCAATGAAACCAGGAACTAGTTTTATCAACAAAATTGATAAACCTTTAGCTAGACTCATCAAAAAGAGAAAAAGAAAGAAAGGACTCAAACAAAATCATAAATGAAAGAGGAGAAATAATAAGCCCAGAAATACGAAGGAGTTTAAGAGAATATTATGAAAATTTGTGTCAACAAATTGGACAATTTAGAAGAAATGGATAAATTCCTAGAAACATTTAACCTCCCAAAACTGAAGCAGAAAGAAATAGAAAATTTGAACAGACTAATCACTAGCAATGAAATTGAATTAGTAATCAAAAAAACTTCCAAACAAAAGTCCAGGATTGGATAGATTCATGGGCAATTCTACCAAACATTTGAAGAGTGAATACTTTTTCTTCTCAAACTATTCCAAAAAATAAAAGAGGACGGAAAATTACCAAATCCATTCTATGAGACCAGCATTACCCTGATACCAAAACCAGATAAAGACACCAACAAAAGAGAGAGAGAGAGAGAGAGAGAGAAGTGCAGGCCAATATCTCTGATGAACATAGATGCAAAATCCTCAACAAAATACTAGCAAACTGAATCTAACAATGTATGAAAAAAATAATTCACTGCAATCAAGTGATGCAAGGGTGGTTCAATATTTGCAAATCAATCAGTATGATACATCCCATCAATAAGAGAAAGGATAAAAACCATACGATCATTTCAATAGAAGCAGAAGACATATTTGACCAAAGTACAACATCCATTCATCCATGATGAAAACCCTCAACAAAGTGGATCTAAAGGAAACATACCTCAACATAATAAAGGCCTTATACAAAAAAACAAAAGCAAACATACTCAGTGGGGAAATACTGAAAGCTTTTCCCCTAAGGTCAGGAATAAGACAAAGATGTTTATTCTCACCACTTGTATTCAACACAGTACAGAAGTCCTAGCCATAGCAATCAGAAAACAGAAAGAAATCAAAGGCATCCAAACTGGCAAGAAAGAAGTCAAATTTTCCGTATTTGCAGATAACATGATACTATATATATAGAAACCCCTAAAAACTCCACCAGAAAGATACCAGAACTGATAAATAAATTTAATAAAGTCACAGGATACAAAATCAATGCACAGAAATCTGTTGCATTTCCATACACTAAAAATGAAGCAACAGAAAGAGAAATTAAGAAAACAATCCCATTTACAATTGCACCAAAAAGAATAAAATACCTAGGAATAAATTTAATCAAGGAGGTGAAAGACCTGTTCTTTGAAAACCATAAAACATTGATGAAAGAAGTTGAATACGACACAAAGAAATGGAAACACATTCCATGCTTGTGGATTGGAAGAACAAATATTGTTAAAATATCTATGCTACCCAAAGAATCTATAGATTTAATGTGATCCCTATCAAAATACCAACATTTTCCATAGAAATTAGAACAATCCTAAAATGTGTATGGAAGTACAAAAGACCCAGAATAGCTGAAGCAATCTTGAAAAAGAAAAACACAATTGGAGACCTCACAATTCCATATTTCAAGTTATATTACAAAGCTGCAGCAACCAAAACAGTATGGCACTGGCACAAAAATAGATACATAGCTAATGGAACAGAATAGAAAGTCCAGAAATAGATCCACAAATACATGGTCAGTTAATCTTCAACAAAGCAGGAAAGAATATCCAATGGGAAAAAGTCTCTTCAACAAATAGTTTTGGGAAAACTGCACAACAACATGGAAAAGAATGAAACTGGACCACTTTCTTACTCCATACACAAAAATAAACTCAAAATGGATTAAAGACCTAACTATGAAACTTGAAACCATAAAAATTCTAGAAGAGAGTACAGGGAGTAATTTCTCTGACATCAGTCATTGTCACTTTTATCTGATAGGTTGCCTGAGGCAAGGGAAACAAAAGCAAAAATAAACGATTGGGACTACATCAAAATGAAAATCTTTGTACAGAGAAGGAAACAATCAACAAAACTAAAATGCATCCTACAAAATGGGAGAATATATTTGCAAATGACATATCTGATAAAAGGTTGTATCCAAAGTAAAGATATGTAAAATATATAATGAACTCAGCAACTCCACACACACTCCCAAAATAATAATAATCCAACTTACAGATGGGTAGAAGACACAAACATTTCTCTATAGAAGACATGCACATGGCCAACAGATACATGAAAACATGCTCATTATCATTTATCAGGGAAATGCAAATCAAAACGACAATGAAATATCACCTCACACCTGTTAGAATGGCTAAAATCAGGGGCGCCTGGGTGGTGCAGTCGGTTAAGCGTCCGACTTCAGCCAGGTCACGATCTCGCGGTCCGTGAGTTCGAGCCCCGCGTCGGGCTCTGGGCTGATGGCTCAGAGCCTGGAGCCTGTTTCCGATTCTGTGTCTCCCTCTCTCTCTGCCCCTCCCCCGTTCATGCTCTGTCTCTCTCTGTCCCAAAAATAAAATAAATAAACGTTGAAAAAAAAAATTAAAAAAAAAAAAAAAAGAATGGCTAAAATCAGAAACACAAGAAACAACAATTGTTGCCAAGGATGTGGAGAAACAGGAACCCTCATACACTGTTGGTGGGAGTGCAAACTGATACGGCCACTCTCAAAAACAGTATGGAGTTTCCTCAAAAAGTTAAAAATAGAACTACCCTACAAACCAGCAGTTGCACTCCTGAGTATATACCCAAAGAATACAAAAACACTAATTTAGAGGGATACATGCACCTCAATGTTTATAGTAGCATTATTCACAATAGCCAAGATATGGAAGCAGCCCAAGTATCCATTGATTGATGAGTGGATAAAGAAGATGTGGCATATATATCCAATAGGGTGTTATTCAGCCATAAAAAAGAATGAAAATTTGCTATTTGCAGCAACGTGGATGGAGCTAGAAAGTATAATGCTAAGTGAAATAACTCAGAGAAAGACAAATACCGTATGATTTCACTCATATGTAGAATTTAAGGAATGAAACAAATGATTAGAGGGAAAAAAAGAGAGAGGCAAACCAAGAAACAGATTCTTAATTATAGAGAACTGATGGTTACCAGAGGGGAGGTGGATGGAGGGATGGGTTAAATAAGTGATGAGGATAAAGGAGTGCATTTGTTGTGAGGAGCACTCAGTATTGAATATAAGTGTTGCATCACTAAATTGTACACCTGAAATGAATATTACGCTGTATGTTAACTCACTGAAATTTAAATAAACACTAAAACAAACAAGCAAACAAACAAGTGTTGGTGAGAATGTGGAGGAATAGGAACCCTCATACACTGTTGGTAGGAACACTTCCTCAAAAAGTTACAAATAGAACTACCCTTTGATCCAGTAATCACACTGCTGGGTATTTATCCAAAAGATACAAAAACACTAATTCAAAGGGATACTTCCATGCCTATGTTTATTGCAGCATTATTTACAATAGGCAAATTATGGAAGCAGCCCAAATGTCCACTGATAGATGAATGGATAAAGAAGATGTGGTATGTATATGCAATGGAATATTATTCAACCATAAAAAAGAATGAAATCTTGCCATTTGGAACAACATGGATAGAACTAGAGAGAACAGTACTTAGCTAAATTAGAGAAAGACAAATACCATATGATTTCATTGGTATGTGGAATTTAAGAAATGAAACAAATGAACGAAGGAAATAGACCAAGAAACAGACTCTTAACTGTAGAGAACAAACTGAAGGTTACCAGAGGGTAAGTGGGTGGGGGATTGGGTGCAATAGTTGATGGGGATTAAAGAGTACACTTATCATGATGAGCAGTGACTAATGTATAGAATTGTTGAATCACTCTATTATACACCTGAAACTAATATAATACAGCATGTGAACTATACTAGAAGTAAAATTAAAAACTTAATTTTAAAAAACATAGTAATTTCTTTGACATCAGCCTTAGCAACATTTTTGTGGAAATGTCTCCTCAGGCAAAGGAAACAGGAAACAAAAGGCAACCTACCGAGTGGGAGAAGATATTTGCAAATGACATATCTGATAAGGGGATAATATCCAAAATATATAAATAACTTCTACAACTCAACACAAAAAAATATAATTAATCTGATTTAAAAATGAGCAGAAGACCTGAATAGACATTTTCCCAAAGACATACAGGTAGCTTACAGACACATGAAAAGGTGCTCAACATCAGTAATCATCAGAGAAATGCAAATCACAACCACAAAGAGATCTCACCTTACACTTGTCAGAAATGGCTAAAATCAGGGGCACCTGAGTGCCTCAGTTGGCTAAGCGTCCAACTTCAGCTCAGGTCATGATCTCACTGTTCATGAGTTTGAACCCCACATCAGGCTCTGTGCTCACAGCTCAGAGCCTGGAGCCTCCTTCAGATTCTGTGTCTCCCTCTCTCTGTCCCTCCCCTGCTGACTGACTCTCTCTATCTCTCTCTCTCTCTCTCAAATAAATAAACATTAAAAAAAAAGAAAGAAAGAAATGGCTAAAACACACACACACACACACACACACACACACACACACACACACACAAGAAATAACAAGTGTTAGCCAGGATATGGAAGAAAGGGAACTCTCATGCACTGATGGTGGGAACGTAAAGTGGTACAGCCACTGTGAACAACAGTATGGAGGATCCTCAAAAAATCAGAAATACCATATCATCCAATAATTCCACTACTGGATATTTACCCAAAGAAAATGTGAACACTAATTTGAAAACATATATGCACTTCGCTGTTTACTGCAACTTCAGTTACAATAACCAAGTTATGGGAGTAACATAAGTTACCATATCAGTGGGTAAATGGATAAAGAAAATGGGGTGTATACATACATATATAATAGAGTATTATTCAGCTATAAAAAGAATGTGGTCTTGCCATTTGGGACAACATAGATGGGACTAAAGAGTATTGTGCTAAGTGAAATAAGTCAGAGAAAGACATTACCATAAATTTCACTTATATGTGGAATCTAAAAAGTAAAACAAAAACAGAATCACAAACACAGAGAACTGATGATTGCCAGAGAGGAGGGACTTGGGGGATGAGAAAAACAGTTGAAGGGGATTAAGAGGTACAAACTTCCAGTTATAAAATAAATAAGTCATAGGGTTGAAGGCACAGTATGGAGAATATAGTTAATAATACTGGAATAACTTTATATAGTGACAGATGGTAAGTACATTCATCATGATGAGCATTTCATAATGTACATAATTGTTAAATCACAATGGCTCACCTGAACCTAATATGTCAACTATACTTCAATTAAAAATAGAAACAATTAAAAAATAAGTTTGCTATATTGTCAAAAAAAAAAAAAAAGCCCCTAGATTAAGATGTAGTTAAAAGTTATTCCAGATTATTAGTGCTTCTCAAGACAAAAGCCAACATATGTCCTTTTAGAGGAATGAACTTTAAACCCAGGCCACAAAAAACTCCCAGAGACAAAATTCCAAAGAAAACAGCTAAAAATCAGAAATTATCAAACACATGAGAAGCCTCTTTGAGCAAAGATCAACAGAACAAGAAACTGTAAATTCATCCCACAAATGCTATATATTAACAACTGATAAGTTATGGAATATCAAATATGTTTAATGTCAAAATAAAAGTTTAAAAGACTATTGAAAGAATGATTTTTAAAAAGTAGCTATCAAAATTGGACAAGTCAATGTGAAAGAGAACCAAACAGAACTTCTGGAAATGAAAAAAAAAATGTAATTAAATTAGAAACCTCAATGGATCAGACACAGCTAAAGAGGAATTTGTGAACTGGAAGTTGGCACTGAAGAAATTACTCAGAATGCAATAAAGAGAGACAACAGTACCTAAAATAAGAAAGAATTAGAAGACAAAGATTTTTCTATGAAAATCCAACATATGGCTAATTAGAATTCCAGCAGGAGAAGATAAGGAAAATGGAGCATAGGCAATATTTAAAGACATAATGAATGAGAATTTTCTAGAATTGATGAAAGATATGAATTCTCAGATTAAGGAAGCTCACAGATTCCCAGATAGAATAAATAACAAGAAATCTATACCTACGTACTTTATAATGAAACCTAAGAACCCTGAAGACAAATTATTAAAAGCAGAGATTAAAAATAAATTACCAATTAAGGAACAACAGAGTGAAAGCTGTCTTTCATCAAGAACAATAATAGTCTAAAGATACTAAAATGAAATCTTCAGAACTCAGGAAAAAAATGGTCAACTTATAAGTTAACCAGGAAAAAAACAAAAGCTGTTTCAAAAAATGAGAAAGTGAAGGCATTTTAAGCAAACATGAATTGAGAGGGTTTACTTCCAACAGATCCTTACTAAAAGGAATCTCTGAAGGATATGTACTCCAGGGACCAAAAAAAAAAAAAAAAAAAACGAACCCAAAAGAAAGATCTGAAATGCAACAAAAATGATGAGCAACAGTCACCATGGTGGGCAGAATAAAGAGCTCAGAAATAAACTCATGTCTACGTTGCCAATTAATCTGTGACAAATCTTACACCATACACAAAAATAAACTCAAAATGGATTAAAGGCCTACATATAAGACCTGAAACCATAAAAATCTTAGAAGAGAACATAAGCAGTAATTTCTTTGACACTGGCCATAGCAAATTTTTCTAGATATGTCTCCTAAGGTAAGGAAAACAAAAATAAAAAACATCAAAATAAAACTTTTGCACAGTGAAAAAAATGATCAAAAAAATGAAAAGGCAACCTACTGAATGGTAGGTTAAAAATGATACATCTGGGGGCACCTGGGTGGATCAGTCAGTTAAGTGTTTAACTTCAGCCCAGGTCATGATGTCACAGTTTGTCGGTTCAAGCCCCACATCAGTCTCTGTGCTGACAGTTCAGAGCCTAAAGCCTGCTTCAGTTTCTGTGTCTCCCTGTCTCTCTGCCCCTCCCCCATTTGCACTCTCGCTCTCTTGCTCGCTGTCTCAAAAATATTTTAAAAATTTTAATGATATATCTGATGAGGGGTTAATATCCAAAGTATATAAAGAACTTATACAACTCAATGACAAAAAAGCAAATAATTCAATTAAAAATGGGCAAAGGACCTGAAAAGACATTTTTCCAAAGAAGACATACAGATGGTCAACATCAGGAAAATGCAAATAAAAACCACAATGAGAAATCATCTTACAACAGGGAGAATGACTGAAATAAAAAAGACAAATAACAAGTGTTGGTGAGGATACAGAGGAAAGAGAACCCTTGTTCACTGTTGGTGGGAATGCAAATTGCTGCAGCCACTGTGGAAAACAGTTTGGAGGTTCCTCAAAAAATTAAAAACAGAGGGGCACCTGAGTGGCTCAGTCAGTTAAGCGACCAGCGCTTGATTTTGGCTTAGTTCATGATCTCGCAATTTGTGGAATCGAGTCCCATGTGGGGCTCTGTGCTGAGAGCACAGAGCTTGCTTAGGATTCTCTCCACCCCCCCCCATGCTCTCTCTTTGTCCTTCCCCCATTCATGCTCTGTCTCTCTCTCAATAAATATTTTTTTAATTAAAAACAGAAATATGCTATCATCCAATAATTTCACTACTATTTACCTAAAGAAAACAAAAACATTAGTTTGAAGATATATGCACCCCAGTGTTTATTGCAGCATTATTTATAATAGCCAAGATATGGAAGCAACCCAAGCGTCTACTGATAGATGAATGAAAGAAATGGCACATATATTATTTATATTTATATTTATATTTTTTATATAATGGCATATTAGCCATGGAAAATGAGGAGATCTTGCTATTTGTGACAGTATGGATGCGCCTAGAGGGTATTATGCTAAGTGAAATAAGTCAGACTGAGAAAGCCAAATATCATATGATTTCATTCATGTGGAATGTAAAAAAACATGACAAATGAATAAACAAAAAGCAGAATCATACCTAAAAATACAGAGAACAAACTTATGGTTGTCAGAAGGAAGGGATGGAGGATAGACAAAATGCACAGAGGGGAATGGAGACACAGCTTTCCGCTTATAGAATGAATAAGTCATGGGAATAAAATGTAGAGTATAGGGAATAAATTCAGTGATATTATAACAGCTCTGTATGATGACAGATGGTAGCTATACTTGTGGTGAGCACAGCATAATGTATAGAGATGTTGAATCACTATGTTGTACACCTGAAACTAATGGAACATTGTCTGAACTGGACTCAAAACAATTTTTTTTAACAAAATGAAAATCCTTTGCCTATGATAATAAAAAATCACCAAGGTAGGTAGATTGAAGCAATAATTAAAAGAATATAAAAGAATCACAATAATTTCTAATTTGTTGATTTAAAAAGTTAAGATAGAATCCTAGACAAATTATAGCATTTAAGTCAGGAAGAGCGTGAGAAGAGTCAAAGTATGCTGACATCCTGTATTATTTAGTATGTGGATAAAGATACTAATTAACTTAATATTCTATTAAGTTAAATACACATGATAAATTTTTTAGGGTGGCCATCAAAATAGTAAAACAAAGTATATAACCTCCCTACTAGTAATGGGGGAAAAATGAAATGAGAGAGATAAAAACCTTATTCCAGAAGAAGGCAAGGATGGAAGGGTAGATAAGAACCAAAAAAGCAGAATATTAGAAAGTTGAAAATAAGTTGGTGCAAGTGAATCCAAGTATATTGATGAACCCAGTCAATATAAATTGACTGTATCCATTTAAAAGACAAGGATTTTCATGAGGTCCCAACTATTGGGGCCTCATGAAGGTAAAAAGCCTCCGCACTGCAAAGGAAACAATCAACAAAACTAAAAGAAACCAATGGAATGGGAAAAGATATTTGCAAATGACATATCAGACAAAGGGCTAGTATCCCAAATCTATAAAAAACTCACCAAATCCACACCCAAAAAACAAATAATCCAGTGAAGAAATGGGCAGAAGACATGAATAGACACTTCTCTAAAGAAGACATCCAGATGGCCAACAGGCACATGAAAAGATACTCAACGTCGCTCCTCATCAGGGAAATACAAATCAAAACCACACTGAGATATCACTTCATGCCAGTCAGAGTGGTTAAAATGAACAAATCAGGAGACTATAGATGCTGGAGAGGATGTGGGGAAATGGGAACCCTCTTGAACTGTTGGTGGGAAGGCAAACTGGTGCAGCCACTCTGGAAAACAGTGTGGAGGTTCCTCAAAAAATTAAAAACAGATCTACCCTATGACCCAGCAATAGCACTGCTAGGAATTTACCCAAGGGATACAGGAATGCTGATGCATAGGGGCACTTGTACCCCAATGTTTACAGCAGCACTTTCAACAATAGCCAAATTAGGGAAAGAGCTTAAATGTCCATCAACTGATGAATGGATAAAGAAATTGTGGTTTATATATACAAGGGAATACTACTTGGCAATGAGAAAGAATGAAATATGGCCCTTTGTAGCAACATGGATGGAACTGGAGAGTGTGATGCTAAGTGAAATAAGCCATACAGATAAAGACAGATACCATATGTTTTCACTCTTATGTGGATCCTGAAAAACTTAACAGAAGACCATGGGGGAGGGGAAGGGAAAAAAAAAAAAAGGGAGGGAGGGAGCCAAACCATAAGAGACTCTTAAAAACTGAGAATAAACTGAGGGTTGATGGGGGGTGGGAGGGAGGGGAAAGTGGGTGATGGGCATTGAGGAGGGCACCTGTTGGAATGAGCACTGGGAGTTGTAATGGAAACCAATTTGACAATAAATTTCATATTTAAAAAAAATAAAAAATAAAAGGATTGTCAGACTAGATAGCCCAACAACATCTTGCTACATGCTATTTACAAGAGACACTCATAATTTATGAGGGCAAAGAACAGTTTAAAGAGTGGGAAAAAATGGGGCACCTGGGTGGCTCAGTCGGTTGAGCGTCTCACTTTGACTCAGGTCATGATCTCGCAGTTTGTGAGTTCAAGCCCCGCTAGGGCTCTGTGCTGACAGCTCAGAGCTGGGAGCCTGCTTCGGATTCTGTGTCTCCCTCTCTCTCTGCTCCTCCCCCACTCATGCTCTGTCTCTCTCTCTCTCTCTCTCTCTCCTTCAAAAAAAAAAAAAAAACAACAACAACAAAACATTTAAAGAGTGGGAAAAATTACATACGTTACACAAACACTAATTAAAAGAAAGCTGGAGTAACTGTTTTAATATTTGACAAAACAGACTTTAAGGCACTAAGCATTACTACGGAGAGTATATATTGAGGAGGCTAAACCTACTAGGAAAATACAGCCATTTTAAACCTAAATGTACTTTTATGCATCATTATATAAAAACTGAAAATGACAATCAGAACTACAAACACTTGATAAATCTGCCCTCACAGTGTTAGATTTTTAACATATTTTGGTTATGAACACATTAAGAAAATTTCAAAAGGATAGAGAAGATTTGGAGAAAAAGTTAACCAGCCATGCCCCAAAACTAGAGTATTCTTTCCCTTCAACTGCACATGGAACACTTAAAAAGTGACTGTCAAATAAAGTAGGTCTCAACAAATTATTATACAGACCAAGTTCTCTAACCATGGTACGATAAAAAAAAATTTTCTAACAAAGCCTCTCCATATATTTGGAAATACAAATCTAATAACTCAGGAATCACTCATACTGGAAAGAGTATTTTCTGTACTCAAATTCTCTGAAGAATGTTGACATTAACATAGTATGATCTATACAGTAACTGTGTGTGTGTGTGTGTGTGTGTGTGTGTGTGTGTGTGTTAGAATATCCCAGTTTTTCTACCATTCAGAGTAATTGAGTTTATTCTTCCCTGTCTTGATACTTGAGAACTTGTGAATACTATTTCATTGTTTTCTAAAAATAATCACTCCAAAAGCGCACTTGGATGCTAAACTCAAAAAACAAGAGAAAGATTCACAAAATAATCCTGAGAAAATTTTCTAAATAGCATCCTATTTCAAAATCATTCCTGTTACTTTATAACAAGTTAGACTAATGATGAACAATTTGCAGAACTATAGAAACATAAAAGGACCAATTTCATGGAAGAATAAAATTTGAGCAATAGGAAGTTTTCGTGGAAGTTAGCCTAATAATAAAGAGCAAAAGAGGGAAACCAGGAGTCTTGAGAAAGAAATTATCTTTAAATACTTAATAACAATGATTGAAATTACTATTTAACTACAGGAATATTTGAGTGGATCTGTTAAATTTTGAGGGTTGAATATTTCAAAAATAAATAGGGGTAAATAAATAGGGGTAGAAATAGCAGAAAGAGGTTCTCAAATCTTCTCTTTTAAAATGTCATATAAATGAAAAATAAAATAAAATATCATAAAATTGAAATAAGTGATACAAGCTTACAAAATAGAGATAACTATGTTTTACCTTATTTTCATACCCAGAGAATGCTAAAGACTCAAAGAAACAATAATAGAACTAATAAGGAGATTTGATAAGATGACTATATTTAAGAAGAAAATCTTTAAGGCAACAAGCTTCTCTTTTTACCAGCATGATCAGTCGGTAACATACACACACACACACACACACACACACACACACACACACACACACACACGATGTTTATTGAAACTTTAATACAAATTGGAAAAAGGTGGCTTATAACCTGACTATATATCTACAGAGGAATAGTTGAATAACTTCTAAGTCCTATAATGTATTATGTAGATTTTTTAAAAGAATGAGTTGTATCGATATGTACTGATGTAGAAAGATACTCATAATATGTGTTTGAGTGAGATATTTGGGACATATTTAGAAACTAAAAAGATAATAGAAAAGATCAATGAAACTAAGAGCTGGTTTTTTGAAAAGATAAACAGAATCAACAAACCTTTAGCTAGACTTACAGATACAGGACTCAAATAAAATCAGAAATGAAAGGGGAGTTATTACAACTTGTACTACATAAATACAAAGAATCATAAGAGACTACTGTGAACAATTACACACCAAAATTGGGCAACCTAGGAGAAATTGATAAATTCCAGGAAATGTGCAACCTACCAAGACAGAATCATGAAGAAATAGAAAATCTGGACAAACTGATTATTAGTAAGTAGATTGAATCAGTAATCAAAAACTCCCCAATAAACAAAAGTCCAGGACCAGATGACTTCACTGGTGAATTCTACCAAACATTTAAAGAAAAAATACTACCAATCCTTAAACTCTTCCAAAATAGAGAAGAGGAAGAAAAACTTCCAGACTCATTTTACAAAACCAGCTACTAAAACCAGACAGGGATGTCACAAGGAAAACTACATTTTTCCTAATGAACACAGATACAAAAATCCTCAACAAAATGTTAACAAAGTGAATTCAACAATACATTAAAAGGATCATGTGCCATGATCAACTGGGATTTGTTTCAAGGATGCAAGAATGGTTTCACACCCACAAATCAATCGGTGTGATATGCCCATTAACAAAATGAAGGATAAAAACCACATGATCATCTCAATAGATGCAGAAAAAGCATTTGACAAAATTACACATCCATTCATGATAAAAATTCTCAATAGAATGGGTACAGAGAAAACATATCTCGACATAATAAAGGCTCTATATGACAAGCCTACATACCCAATGGTGAAAAGCTGAAATCTTTTCCTCTAAGGAACAAGACAAGGATGCCCACTTTAGCCACTTTTATTCAACAAAGAATTGGAATTCCTAGCCATAACAATTAGACAAGAAAAAGAAATAAAAGGCATTCAAATTGGCAAGTAAGAACTAAAACTGTCACTGTGTGTGTGTGTGTGTGTGTGTGTGTGTGTGTGTGTGTATATCAAAACCCCAGACTCCACAAAAAAAAAAAAAAAAAAAAACCTGTTAGAACTAGTAAACAAATTCAGTGAAGTCACAGGTACAAAATCAATATACAAAAATTTGTTGTATTTCTATACACTAATTAAACTATCAGAAAGAGAAATTAAGAAAACAATCCCACATGGAGTGAAAGACCCTCTGTGCTCATGAATTAGAAGAATATTGTTAAATATTCTTCTACCCTAAGCAATCTACAGAGTCAAGACAATCCCTATTAAGTTGCTAATGGTAGTTTTCACAGAAATATTGGAGTGGGAGAAATTGGCTTCCAGTTATGAAATAAGTCACAGAATGAAAGATACAGCATAAGGAATATAGTCAGTGATGTTGTAACAAGTGATGATGTGTCAAGACAAATGGTAGCTGCACTTGTAGTGAACATAGCATCATGTATAGACTTGTTGAATCACTATGGTGTACGCTTCAAACTAATGTAACATTTTGTGTCAATTATGCGCAAATGAAAAATAAAAATAAAGACACATTGCACAGAAAAAAAAATAGAAAAAGGATCTTAAAATTTGTAAGGAACCACACAAGACCTCAAATAGCCAAAGCAATCTTGAAGCAGAAGACTAAGGGGTACCTCAGTGGCTCAGTCAGCTGAGCATCTGACTTTGGCTCAGGTCATGATCTCACAGTTCCTGGGTTCAAGCTCCACATCAGGCTCTGTGCTGACAGCTCAGAGCCTGGAGCCTGATTTGGATTCTGTGTCTCCCTCTGTCTCTGCTCCTCCCCTGCTCATGCTCTAAGCATAAATGTTTTGTTTCTCTCTTAAACAGAAATAAACATTTAAAAAAATTTTTTTTCTTAAGAAAAAGAAGACTAAGCTGGAGGCATCATGCTCCCTGATTTCAAACTATTACAAAGTTCTAGTAGTCAAAACATTATGGTAGAGCATAAAAACAGATACATATGTTAATGGAACAGAATAGAGAGCCCAGAAACAAAGCCACACATATATAGCCAATTAATTTAAGACAAAGGACCCAAGAATATACAGCTTCTGCAGTAAGTGTTGTTGGGAAAACTGGACAGCCACATGCAAAAGACTGAAAGTGACCCACTATCTTACAACATATACAAACACTAACTCAAAATGGGTTAAGGACTTGAACATAAGACCTGAAACAATGTAACAAAATGAAAAGGCAACCTACCAAATGGGGATTTGGAAATATGTGCAAATCATATATCTGATAAGAGGTTAATATCCAATATATATAAAGAACTCATGAAACTGAATAGCAAAAAAAGAAAGAAAGAAAGAAAGCAAGAAAGAAAAGGACGAAAAGAAAATGAAAAAATACAATTAAAAAATGCACAGGTCTGAATGGACACTTTTCCAAAGACGACACTCAGATTGCCAACAGACACATGAAAATATGCTCAACATCAGTTATCATCAGGGAAATGCAAACCAAAACCACAATGAGAGATTACCTCACACCAGTCAGAATTGGCTAGTATCAGAATGACAAGAAATAACCAAAACTGGCAAGGAAATGGAAAAAAGGGAACCCTTGTGCTCTGTTGGTAAGAATGTAAATTGGTGCAGCCACTATGGAAAACAGTATGGGGGTTCTTTAAAAAACTGAAAATGGACAGGGCGCCTGGGTGGCTTAGTTGGTTAAGCATCCAACTTCAGCTTGGGTCATGATCTCACGGTTCATGGATTTGAGCCCCCACGTCGGGCTCTGTGCTGACAGCTCGAGCCTGGAACCTGCTTCGGATTCTGTGTCCCCCCGCCCCCCCGCCCTTCCTCATACATTCTCTCTCTCTCTCTCAAAAATAAAAAAAAAATTTAAAAATTAAAAATGGAAATATCATATGATCCAGTGATTCCACTTCTGGTTTTTCCTAGAGAAAATGAAAATGCTACCTTGAAAGATATGTGCACTCCTCTGTTCACTGCAGCATTATTTACAATAGCCAAATATGAAAACAACCTAAGTGTCCATCAATGGATGAACAGATAAAGAAGATACAGTGAATATACATTTATACAGTGGAGTATTATTTGGCCATAAAAAAATAATGCAATCTTGCCATTTACAACAACATAGATGGACTTTGAGGACACTATGCTAAGTGAAATACTATATGGTCATACTTCTATGTTGAATCTTTATTTAAAAAAATAAGCTCATAGATACAGAGACCAGATTGGTGGCTGCCAGAGGCAGGGGATGGGGGGGGGGGGTGGGCAAAGTGGGTGAAGGTGGTCAAAAGGTACCCAAAAGATGAGTTATATCCATATATACTGACATAGGTATTCATAATATATGTTTGAGTGGAAAAACAAGTAGCAGAAAAATATATATACACAGTAATCTCACTTTCATTGAGGGAGAAAATGAGAGAATGCTTTCTGTTTGTGTAATTGTGTATGTGAGCATGGCATAGAAATACACCTAAAACTGTTAACAAAGTTTGCTTCAAGATCTTCTATCTACTCAAATCCACATAATACCAATGCCATTGCCTAAAATAAAATATCCAACAAAATTAAAAGCAAAAATAAAAACAACCCAAAAAAACTAAAGTAGAAAAAAAGTCAAGCAGAATTACATTTTCTCAAAAATTAGTATGCAAAATAAACAAACCATAGAAAGTCTTCTCCTGAATAATGCCAGATGCTAAAATACACAACTTTTTTTTTAATTTTAAGAAGGCATTATAATAGCATTGTGGCAATTAAAAAATATTGGCAGAAACAGAAAAAAATGAGTATTCTAGTAGGTCATGTATAAAATCCAATTTTTAAAAAATGAGAACAGAATGGACAACAGTGCAGAAAAAGTTTTTGAGCTAATAAACAGACTCAGGGACCTAAGAAGTCCAACGTCAGCAGAAGGTTATAAATATGAAAACTTATAAGCCATGATGTAACAAAACAGGGCAGGCGGGTACGCAGTCTCCTCCCCTCTCCCTCTCCCCAAGCCCTCTCCCAAGACTGTCATCACTATCCCCAGTGATCTTTTCCTCTCAGCCAAGATAAAGCTGCAGAAATTTTCTTAACCGAGCACTTCGGGCAGCCTCTACCAAACTACCCAAACTGTGATTGCAGTATTAGATGCAAACAACCTGTCATTTCTTTAGTAGGAGAGGATCCAAGATAAGAATTTGCGGCCCAAAAAATGGAAAAGGCACACGTGATCTCTTCAAGTATGAACAATCAAGAGGAAGACATTTAAATATAGGCTTATTGCTCTGGAAAACAGTGTGGAGATTCCTCAAAAAATAAAAAAGAGATCTACCCTATGACCCAGCAATAGCACCGCTAGGAATTTACCCAAGGGATACAGGAGTGCTGATGCACAGGGGCACTTGTACCCCAATGTTTATAGCAGCGCTTTCAACAATAGCCAAATTATGGAAAGAGCCTAATTGTCCATCAACTGACGAATGGATAAAGAAATTGTGATTTATATACACAATGGAATACTACTTGGCAATGAGAAAGAATGAAATCTGGCCATTTGCAGCAATGTGGATGGAACTAGAGGGTATTATGCTAAGTGCAATAAGTCAGGCAGAGAAAGATACCGTATGCTTTCACTCATATGTGGATCCTGAGAAACTTAACAGAAGACCATGGGGGAGGGGAAGGGGGGGAAGTTACAGAGGAGGAGGGAGGCAAACCCTCCCTTTAAGTCTTTAAGAGACCCATAAATACTGAGAACAAACTGAGGGTTGATGGGGGGTGGGGGAGAGGGGAAAGTGGGTGATGGGCATTGAGGAGGGCACCTGTTGGGATGAGCACTGGGTGTTGTATGGAATCCAAGTTGACAATAAATTATACTTAATAAAAAAATAAAAATAAATTTAAAAAATAAATATAGGCTTATTAAATCCCTGACATTTAGAAATAAAGAATGATGGCCCTGGGGCACCTGGGTGGCTCAGCCGGTTAAGAGTCTCAACGTTGATTTTGGCTCAAGTCATGATCTCACTCGTGAAATCGAGCCCCACATCAGGCTCACGGACAGCATGGAGGCTGCTTGGGATTCTTGCTCTCTCTCCCTGTCTCCACCCCTTCCCCACTTATGCATGATCTCTCTCTTTCTCTCACAAAAATAAAATACATAAACTTAAAAAAAAAAGAATGATGGCCATAAGCAACTAAAGAGAAGAGAAAGATAATACTTGGGCCTTCGAGGTGAAAATAGCTTGAGCTCATTCTATCCAGGTGCAGAAAATAATTTCTTTTTTTAACGTTTATTTATTTTTGAGAGAGAGAAAGAGCATGAGCAGTGGAGGGACAGAGAGAGATTGGGACACAGAATCTGAAGCAGGCTCCAGACTCTGAGATGTTGGCTCAGAGCCTCATGTGGGGCTCAAACTCACGAGCTGCAAGATCATGACCTGAGCTGAAATCAGATGCTCAACCGACTGAGTCACCCAAGTGTCCCAGATACAATTCTTTTTTTTTTTTTAATGTTTGTTTATTTTTGAGAGACAGAGCGTGAGCAGGGGAGGGGCAGAGAGAGAGGGAGACACAGAATCCGAAGCAGGCTCCAGGCTCTGAGCTGTCAGCACAGAGCCCAAGGCAGGGCTCACACCCACAAACCATGAGATCATGACCTGAGCTGAAGTCGGACGCTTAACCAAATAAGCCACCCAGGCGCCCTCCCCCCAACCCCGAAAATAATTCTTAAATCCATAGAAAACTGCAGAAATTCTCCAATGAACAATCTCATCTTCAAATAACTACCCAAGGCACATTTGAGCTAGATAAGATATAACTGCAGAAAAATAAAAGAAATACTATAAGCATTGGGGAAACCATTGCTGTAGGTTTAATTCTTTTGTGTGGTGCTCCTTAAAAATGTGGAGAAAAGACATTTTAAGCATATTTTGGAGTGTCTGTTCTATCAATCTTGAATGGGTTGTGGAGAGTAGATTCGGTGAATCCAACAGCAGATAATACTTCCCATTATTTAACTCAAAGCTGTTCTCTTTGACAGATAAAAATGTAGACCTTTAAGTATTAAGTTATACCATTGGATGCAAGAAAAATTGATTTTAAAACACACCATTTTATAAGTACCACTCAGAAAAAGGAAAAATCATGTCAATTACTATTACTCAAAGCTTACCAATTCCTTAGAATTTTTATTTCCTACTTTTTGAAAGTGTTCTTCTAGGCTTATTAAGGTATGGAAGTGCCCACACTATGAAGAGGTAGGACGCAGTGCACACACGTGGAAGCAATGAGAACCCCTGTCTTCCACCTGGCTGACAACAATTATAGAATGCCATCCATCTTATGACACTCTTATTTCAGGGACGTTAAAAAGT
The DNA here is from genome assembly GCF_028749965.1 of Puma concolor. Taxonomy (NCBI): domain Eukaryota; kingdom Metazoa; phylum Chordata; class Mammalia; order Carnivora; family Felidae; genus Puma; species Puma concolor. The sequence goes on along the minus strand of NC_141676.1, from coordinate 47,004,961 downwards.
GAAAAACAACAACAACAAAAAAGTGCGCCCTAAAATTCATGAAATGGGACACATCAAATAAGTTACATTTCCAGTGGGTTTAAAAGGAAAGAAGGTTTGGGGCGCCTGGGTGGCTCAGTCGGTTAAGCGTCCGACTTCAGCTCAGGTCACGATCTCGCGGTCCGTGAGTTCGAGTCCCGCGTCGGGCTCTGGGCTGATGGCTCGGAGCCTGGAGCCTGCTTCCGATTCTGTGTCTCCCTCTCTCTCTGCCCCTCCCCCGTTCATGCTCTGTCTCTCTGTGTCCCCAAAATAAATAAACATTAAAAAAATAAATAAATAAAAGGAAAGAAGGTTTTTAAAACAGATATGTCTCTGGCGGCAAGGGAAATAAAAGCTAAAAGAACTACTGGGATCTCATCAAGATAAAAAGCACAGGGAAGGAAACCGTCAACAAAACTAAAAGGCAACCGATGGAATGGGAGAAGATATTTGCAAATGACATATGGATAGAGGATTAGTATCCAAAATCTATAAAGAACTTACCAAACTGGCCCCCCAGAAACAAATAATCCAGTGAAGAAATGGACAGAAGACACAAATAGACACTTTTCCAAAGAAGACATCCAGATGGCTAACAGACACATGAAAAAATGCCCAACATCACTCATCATTAGGGACATACAAATCAAAACCACAATGAGATAACACCTCACAGTTGTCAGAAAGATTATAATTAACAACTCAGGAAACAACAGGTGTTGGCGAGGGTGTGGAGAAACGGGAACCCTCTTGCACTGTTGGGAATGCAGACTGGTGCAGCTGCTCTGGAAAACAGTGTGGAGGTTCCTCAAAGAATTAAAAATAGAACTACCCTACTACCCAGCAATTGCACTGCTAGGTATTTACCCAAAGGATACAAAAATGCTGATTCGAAGGGGCACACGCACCCCAATGTTTATAGCAGCACTATCAACAATAACCAAATTGGAGCACCTGGGTGGCTCAGTCGGTTAAGCATCCAACTCTTGGTTTTGGCTCAGGTCATGATCTCACGGTTTCCTGAGTTTCACCCCTGCGTCAGGCTCTGCACCGATGGTATGGAGACTGCTTGGGATTCTCTCTCTCTCTCTCTCTCCCTCTCCCTCTCTCTCTCTCTCTCTCTGCACCTCCCCTACTCACACTGTCTCTGTCTCTCTCAAATAAATAAACTTTTAAAAAAAATAGCCAAATTATGGAAAGAGCCCAATGTCCACCGATTGATGAAAGGATAAAGAAAAGGTGGTGTATGTATATACAACTGAATACTACTTGGCAATGAAAAAGAATGAAATCTTGCCATTTGCAACAATCATGGATGGAACTAGAATATATTATGCTAAGCAAAATAAGTCAGAGAAAGATATCATATGATTTCACTCATATGTGGAATTTAAGAAGCGAAACAGATGAACATAGCAGAAGGGAAGGCAAAATAAGATAAAAACAGAGGGAGGCAAATCATAAGAGACTCTCAAATACAGAGAACAAACTGAGGGTGGCTGGAGGGGAGGTGGGTGGGGGATGGGTTAAATGGGTGATAGGCATTAAGGAGGGCACTTAGGATGAGCACTGGGTGTCACATGTAAGACAGGAATCACTGGGTTCTACTCCTGAAGCCAAGACTGAGCTGTACGTTAACTAACTTGAATTTAAATTAAAAAAATAATAAAACAGATAAATGTGATTCAGCGTGACACATACCTACACATGACACATACAAAATGCCTTGAGTGAAGAGGAGTGCCAGGGGAGGCACGCAAGCCTTTTCAGTCGGGTCCCAGAGTATGCTTGGAGAAGGCAAAGATGAAGAGAAGGAAAAATCCAGAATGCTGGGAAAGAGCTCAGGTACGACAGGATGGGCTACATGCCCCACTCTGAGCTCGCACAGCTCTCTCAATACTGGTGACACATCAGATGAGGCGGGGAGAGCAGTGTCCCTCACAGAGCAGGTGCTCAGTATACACTTGCTGAGCGAGTGAACGTGTGAGCATGTGTGTTTGTGGGAGCGAGTGAACGAGCGTGTGAGTTAGGGGTGTCTGTGGCCGGAGATAACAGCTGTTCTCTTTCCCCCCGCCCTTGTCACCCCAGAAAAACTTGAGAGCGAGAAGCTGAACGTTGCTGAAGTCACCCAGTCAGAGATTGCTCAGAAGCAAAAGCTGCAGACCGTCCTGGAGAAGGTCAACGAAACCCTGAAGCTTCCTCCCAGGAGCATCAAGTGGAATGTGGACTGTGAGTTTTACAAAAAAGGATGGAACGGTTAAATGTCCCCTGTGGCCCCCACCCTGGGGTTTCCCCACAAAGCCATCCAGGATGCTGGCAGGCCCCGGGGGGGTGCAAACCCATTTATCATTGAGCGAGACGTGCCCTTCTTTAGAGAACTTCTCCTCTGTGCTGCTGGGAAAATGACAAAGTGTCCAAAGCCAGTGTGCTTTTCTGTGAAAGGCCGTTTGTAGCAAGTTCACGTGAGCTAGGGAGCAGAGGAGACTGCTACGGATTGAGCTACTTCTAAGCCCCTGTACAACCTTTTGAGAAAGCCACGTGTCCAGCTCATAGAGGCTTCAAGAAGCCAAAATCCCTACGTTCAGGCAGCTGAGGAGCAGGGGAGCAAGGACTTGGCTCTGTTTTGGAGCCCATGCCCTCCCTCTCAGCCCCTTATTTTCCAGAAGGAGCAAAGGTCTGGGGCTGAGATCGCAGGCCCTGGAACAGGATTTGCAAATTCAGGTTGCGCGGCCAGTGTCGCTTGAACATCTCCAAAAGTTATAAACTGCTTGTTCTTTTGCTACTTTAAGAGCCCGCCAGGCTAATATGGACGTGATGAGTCCATAACAGAATCAGCCTTGAACCAGCAGATCAGGTGACTCCAGTGGCAACCTCAGATTTCTCAGAGGGAGTCCAGAGTTGTTTTGTTCTTTGTAATCGATGAAAATATGAATTCAGATTAATAAAATGATTTAGATCGTGTTCTCTGCTTTTAAGTATTAAGGGGTTAAGTTCTAGACAAAATCGTATCCAGTTTAAACAACTTAAAATGGACACCTTCCTCCTCCCCCCAAAAAACCACCTTTCCAACTTGGGAAAGGAAAGGAAATCTTGGGGCACCTGGGTGGCTCAGTGGGTTAAGCGTCTGACTTCAGCTCGGGTCATGATCTCGCAGTTTGTGAGTTCGAGCCCCGCATCGGGCTCCGTGCTGACAGCTCAGAGCCTGGAGCCTGCTTCGGATTCTGTCTCCCTCTCTTTCTGCCTCTCCCCTGCTGTGTCTCTCTCTGTCTCTCAATAATAAATAAACAGTAAAAAAAAAAAAAAAAAAAAAAAAAAAGGAAAAAATATCTGTATCCCTCAGCTTAGAGACCCAGTAGCTGCCAGACCCAACCTCTTCAGCAAGTTTCTAGCAACTGACGTTGGAGGTGAGACAACAGGTACCTCCTTCAGCATAATCATACCTTCGCATGCACATCACACATTGCTTGAAACAGGGTGACCTCTGTGTGATGGAGAGAAACACCCGGGAAGAGGGGAAGCCACACCCTGGGTCCTGATTGCTGCCCCAAAGGCCAGGAATGCTAACAGTGTTGGAGGAGGGGGGAGGGCGCCTGATTACTAGTGTGGGAACTGCATCTACCTTGCGGAAATCCACAATAGTCGTGAGCATTAAAGTCCTCTGATAAAGACCCCTGCTTAGTTTTGTTTCAACCTATTTCCTCCTCCCTGAATGTGGACCATCTCCATGCACCCCTCCCAACAAAACACCTTTTCACTTACCAGGGAACCCAGTTTCGGAAAGATTGAGATAGGATGGAATTTTTTTTTTTTTTTTTTTTTTTTTTTTTTTGAGAGAGAAGGAGAAACAGAGCACTTGCACCAGCAAGGGGGCATGGGGGGCAGAGGGAGAGAGAGAATCTCAAGCAGGCTTCATGCCCAGTATGGAGCAGGAAGTGCGGGGCTGGATCTCCCCGAGATCACAACCTGATCCAAAATTCAGAACCATCCTGAGCCAAAATCCTGAACCATCCAGGCGTCCCAGCATGGAACTTTTTAAACCCACTTCAGGACCATGGTCTTTAGTGGCTTCTAATGATTTGTTTGTTTCATGTTTACCTTCATTTCTTTAAAAAAATTTTTTTTAATGCTTATTTATTTTTGAGAGAGAGAGAGAGAGACAGAGCGTGATGGGGGAGGGTCAGAGAGAGGGAGACACAGAATCTGAAACAGGCTCCAGGCTCCGAGCTGTCAGCACAGAGTCCGACGCGGGGCTCGAACTCACGACCTGTGAGACCATGACCTGAGCTGAAGTTGGACGTTTAACTGAATGAGCCACCCAGGCACACCCTTCATTTGTTATGGGGATATGTGTACGAGTAAAATAATCACCCGTGTTGCCACTCTCATCTGGCTGTTTTCATTTTTTGCCCACTACTGTCCCTATCAATGCAAATGTTTAGTCACAGTCCTGTGTTTTGTTATTTTCTCTTAATATTATATCAGATTTTCTATATTCCCATGTAGTATTCATTATCCCATGTATTCACTATCCCAGGTAGCCATTATTTTTGATGGCTGCTTCTATTTCACTGGGTAGAAAGTCCCATAGGGATCTTAAACCCTACATTGACGTTGATCCTATTAGGATGTTTGCTCGCCTACTGGCTACTGTCGGGGCCAAGTCAAATGTCTTAGGTTGGGTCTCTTTTTGCTTCTCTCGAGTTATTCCTGTCAGATAGATTTCCAAAACGGAGATGAAGTACTAGGCCGGAGGGATCATTCTCTCAGTGGCTAGATCCCTGTGATGACTGTTTACAAGCATGAATGGTTTCTTCCATAAGGGATGTGATGGGTCCAACTCCTGGAGAGAAGTTCTGTCCCTCCCCTCTGCTATTCTCTCTAGCTCCTAGACATTGTGTCATCTTTCCACTCAGGACGAAGGTGGCAGGGACAGCTGTGAGTTACCAAGGCTCTTGATCTAGGGCTTTAGGGAGGTCTACCTTTTCTTCTTGCTTTATTCACAACAATTTTCATGATTAAAAAGCTATAAAATGAAAACAAATTTGAATATTAACAGCTAACATATCTATGGTGCTTACTGTATGCTTTGTACTATTCTAAACCGTTTACATATTTTCATCCTTGTAATCCTCACTCAACCATCTGAGGTAAGAATTCTATTATCCCCATTTTACAGATGGGAAAATAGAGGCAGAGAGCAATTCGGAGACAATGAATGTAAGCTTTAAGAAGTCAGGGATTTTTGTTTCTTCACTACTGAATCCCCAGAAAGTGGAAGAGCAACTTGCAAATACCAGACACAGTAATATTTGCTGAAGGAGTGTCCTTGTCCAAGGTCACACGGGTGGTGACGGGTGTAGCCAGAACTGAAAGAGAGTCTTGCCGTGGAGCCTGTGCACTGAGCCTACGCATGCGGTCCCTCTAAGCTGCCCACCCAGAGACAGGGACTGTCAACCTGCGGTGTTCCCCTTCAGGTCGAGTGTGAGTGTGTGTGTGTGTGTGTGTGTAAGAAACAGATTAAGTAAATTAAATGTGTGTATACATAATTACATATTTTTTTTTTACAAAGATGAGATCAGTTTATAAGATGTATATCTTCACAGATCATTAAATATTCTTTCACTTTTAATATTATGTAGCAGGATATCATATGGCTATAGTATAATCTATTTAATCAATAATGGATTTTAAGATTGTTTTCCATTTTTCCACTATTATCAACGTAGCCTGATGAGTTCTGTCTGCTGATAGCCACAATTACTTTTTTAGTACAAATACCTAAGAGTGGCATTCTAAGGTCAACGTGTGTGTATATTTCTAAGGTCATAATACGTATTGTCAAATTGTCTCCAAAAAAAATTACACCAATTGATATTTCCACCACAACTCCTATTTGGAGAACTATGCCTAACTCAGCAGCTCCTTTGAAAATGTCCGCCAGCTCCTGGCACAATGGCTAAGTGCCCAATTTATATAGTAGAGCCTGGGCCTACCTCTAAATCTGCACAGTGCCATCCTGACCCAAGGGCAGGACCACAGAATCCCTAGATTCTATCTGGCATCAGGGAGAAAACCAGGAGATAAGCTCAAATGTAGCAATGATGAGGGGACCCCAATAGATGAAGGTTGTTAGGATTTTTCTTAATTGAAAAGATGAGGGGCTCCTGGGTGTCTCAGTCGATTGAACGTCTGACTTCGCCTCAGGTCGTGATCTCATGGTTCATGAGTTCGAGCCCCGCATCTGGCTTTGTGCTGACAGCTCAGAGCCTGGAGCCTGCTTCAGATTCTGTGTCTCCCTCTCTCTGCCCCTCCCCTGTTCATGCTCTCTCTCTCTCTCTCAAAAATAAACACTAAAGAAATTTTAAAAAGAAAAAAGATGACATACCTTTATTCTAAAAAATTTTTGATCGCTTCTCGGCCTTTTGGCTAAGATCAAGTGTAAAAAATTTTTGAAATAGGAAACTATCATATTTTCATTTTTTTAATATTCCTTTCCAAGTCTTGGCCACAAGCATGTGTGTGTGTGTGTGTGTGTGTGTGTGTGTGTGTACACACATATATGTATATGTATTTACATGTATGTATATCCATAAATGTGTATCTTTACATTGTTTCTATTATTTCTGTTTAACATTACACTATTAATATTTAGAGTTACACTGTTTCAACAGTGATTTTCAGTGTGTAGAAATTATTCCATTATGTGGATATACCATAACTTATTAAAGCAGTGATTATTAACCATTCTTGGCCCAACCTAGTGATTTGCCAGGAAGAACTCAGGCGTCACTGAGGAGAGTAGCAGCTGTGGGTAGCAGTTAGGCCTTGGGGACCAGGACACTTGTGCTTTTTTTCATCTGTTTTGCCTAATGGCTTTTAAACAAAGGGTTTCTCTGCCTAATAAAAAAAAAAAAAAATGTTTTTGAAAACCACCAGTCTGAACTATCCTCTTATTATAGTGTTTTCCAGATTTTTAAATACTATATTACACAATAATTAACATCTTTGCACATGTGTGTGTGTGAGAGAGAGAAAGAGAGAGGAAGAGAGAAACTGTATAATTATTTCTTTTGAAAAACTTCCCAGGAGAACCGAGCACTCCTCAATAGAGACTGGCATCTGTATGGTGCTTATAAAATAGCTCTATACTGCTCAGTACAACAGTCAAGATGAAGTACAGTGTCACTGGTGGGTAAGAACAACCTTTTTGACCACATCTTCTCTAGCACTATGTTTTGTCATTAAAAGGGAGAGGCGCCTGGGAGGCTCAGTCGGTTAATCGGCTGACTTCAGCTCAGGTTATGATCTCACGGTTCGTGGGTTCAAGCCCCACGTCAGGCTCTGTGCTGACAGCTCAGAGCCTGGAGCCTGCTTCGGATTCTGTGTGTGTGTGTGTGTGTGTGTGTCGCTCTCTCTGCCCCTCCCCCGCTCTCACTCTGTGTCTCTCAAAAATAAGCATGAAAAAAAAAAAAGAAGAAAGGGTAGAGTTAGCAAAGTCCTTACAACCCTCAGAGACTGGACTGACGTACAGCAGCTCTGATCAGAAGAGCAAACCCAATTATGCCTCTGTCTGGCTGCAAGCACACCGTGTCGGTAGGTCACTCCCAGGCCAGGAGCCTCCTCCGAGGCTGTAACTGTGGGTGAAACTTTGGACGATGCCCAAAAGCTCAGAATTGACAATGTCTTCTGGAAGACCTAAATGGGAGCAGATCATCTGCTGCTCATTGGCGGTGGAAAACCTTCTTCCAAATAGCAGTGATAACAAGTAACCCTAATGAGTTCCCAAGGAATGTCTGAGTCATTTCCTTTTCTTGGGGATTTCTTTTTTTTTTTTTTTTAACGTTTATTATTTTTGAGACAGCGAGAGACAGAGCATGAACGGGGGAGGGGCAGAGAGAGAGGGAGACACAGAATTGGAAGCAGGCTCCAGGCTCTGAGCCATCAGCCCAGAGCCCGACGCGGGGCTCGAACTCACAGACCGTGAGATCGTGACCTGAGCTGAAGTCGGACGCTTAACCGACTGAGCCACCCAGGCGCCCCCTTGGGGATTTCTTAAAGCTCCTGTTAAAGCAGACTCATCAGTCCCAGGGAAGACAGAATGACACCCTAATAATGGGCCCAGTTTGTGCTAAGTACACAAAATGAGCACTTTTGTTGTTGTTCTTTCCTTAAATGCCTCCCTGTAAGGAGGATCCCATGAGACTGGTAGGACTGGGAAGGCAGGTAAAGTACCTGGCGAAGCTTTCCTTTTATGAGACAGAACGAGGAGAAAGTTGACATGGTTTAATTGTGTAGGTGTGAAGTGTCGTCTCGTACGTTGCAATAAAAAATATCAACCCTTCTTCATCATCTGCTATGGGCTGGAAGCTTTGTCTATACTATTTCTGGGAATTCTTACAACTTGTATTTCTGCAAAGGTACTACTATCCCCACTTGTGAAGATTAGCAGATTGAGACTCAGAGGCCTTGAATGGCCTATCCAAGGTCATGGAGGCAGTAGATATAGAGCTTGTCAAGTCAGAACTGAAGCTCCAGTCTGCCTGGCCCTGTGTGTACCCATTACATTACAGTCTTCTCCTTTCATCTGTGAAATCTACAACTCACCAGTTGCCCACCCTCCTCTAGTACAAATAGGTTTAACATCTAGCACGTTGCTCAGGAGCTGTAGAAGCCAGCTGGGTCGTACACATCCTTTCCCCGCTCTTCCCGAAGGGCATTGCCTACGCTGGCCATACACGGTACTCCAAAGAGCAACAAAGGCCTTTAGATGTCTCATGCCTTCCTCGAGGGACTGCAAGCCCTGAACAAAGGAAAGGATCCAGTGTTCCTGACTCAGTGTTTATTGAATGAGGACTTGCTTTGGGTAGAGCCCTGGGACAAGGGTAGTGGTGATAACCCAAAGAGTTCAGTCAAGAGGGAAGGGAAAGATGATGCAGGGCAGACATGAATGAACAAGGTTATTAAAATAGAATGAACAAGAACATGGGGGTGGCAGAGGGCTGATCTTTTGTCAAAATTCAGCAGCTGTCAGGGTCCCTACTGGAAACCTGGATTAGAGTGGAGAGGCACTATATTGGAAATGCAGCAATAACATGACCCAAGAAGTAGCTCCATGGGACTTGGCCAAGAATGAGGGGACCTAAGGGCAAGGCCTGTGAGATCCTTAGTGGGGCGATAAAAGGTGCGTTGGGTGTGGTACTGCTACATTTTGAATATCTGCTTCTATTTGCCTAGAACCTGGAAGACGATTCTCTAATTTTTGATTCATCTTTTATTTCAGCTGTTCACGCCAAGAGCCTGGTAGCCATTTTGCATCTGCTGGTTGCTCTGTCCCAGTATTTCCGGGCACCGATCCGACTCCCAGATCATGTCTCCATCCAAGTGGTTGTGGTCCAGGTAAGACAGCACTACAAACATCTGCGCCCTTAAAGAGGCACGGAGGCTGAGTTCATACGGGAGCTATGGCATGCCGGGTAGCCGGATACAGGTGGAATGGTTGCTGAGTGTCCTTGATGTGCTGTGTGTTGGGAGGCGCATGCGTGTGCCCTGTGATGCACGTGGGCAGCAGTCAGTCACGTGTGCAGTGGGTGGAAGAGTGTGTACTTGAGTATGGGCTAGCCTTGTGTGGGGCTTGTCCGTGGGGTTTGCAGGTTTTCGTAAAGAGGGTGTCTGTGTGCTATGTATTTGAGGGTGTGACATATGAATGTGAGGTGTGTGCAGTGGGGTCAGGAAAAAAGGTGTATCCCTGTGTATGTATGGGTGTGCCCTGCAAGCCAGGGAGAATCACTTTTTGGTTAAACAAATGAGGGACAGATATTGGGAAGAGACAGATAACCTGTGTATGTGAAGGGGTGTGTGTGTGAGAGAGAGAGAGAGCACCCCTAACTGGCCATGCCTATACGGAGGGCATGGCTGCTTTTCACCTGCCCAGAGAAGCATGGCTGGGATCTCAAGTCACCCTTTCCAGATTGTCGGATGGAATTTCCATTCTCATATGGCTGTGTAATTTCCACGGCGAGAGTGTGCTCTCTCCCTGTGACTATCTCACTCTGCTCCTAACCCTATTACATACTCAAATTCAATTTTATTTTCCAACTTTATGCCCATTTAGGAAAGGTCAGCATTCTGTTTGCTTGTTTCTGTTCTTTTCAAATAAACATGCTGCAAGGGAGAACGCCCCTTCTAAGCAGCTCACTGGTTATCCAGCGTTCTGGAATAGAGAACAATATGGCGGTTCTAACGCCCCTTGGTGAGAAAGAGCCTTGAGGGCTGGTAGGCTTGGCCTGACCCCACCAGGCCAAGTTTCTAGGACAGAAGCTGAGCTTTCAGGGATCCGAGGTCGGTGGAGGGGAGGGAGATGTGAAGGTGTTCTTCAGTCGGCTGCTCGGCCGTGCCCTGGTGATAAAGTATTTCTTCCATGCCTTCTGGGTATCTCCCTTGCTAAAGGTCAAGGAAATATAATAGAAATAGTCACGTTGGCCCTGCCTGCCAGGAGACAAGACTACACCAAGGAGAGGGCGATCAGAGGGCCACAGGCGGTGAGCATGTGTGTGCTTTAGACACTAAGTGCAGCTAAAAGGACTAATTGGCCTCATGGATCGAGCAGTCAGCTGCGGCAAGCGTTTTATGTCTGCCATGGATATGTCGCCCTCCCAGAGCAACCTGGTTGGTACAAGCATCTTACTGGTGAATCCAAGCCATCTCTATTATATTATTTTCACCACTCATGTATAAATTAATTTCAGTATATTTTTTAAAATGCTGATTCAAGATTGGGGTGGGGGGACCCCTGTTTTGGAACAGGGGTTACTGCAAGCCCATGTCTCAAGCCTTATTTTAAACTCAGTTATAGGCCCATCAGAAGGCTGTTGTCAGTTTAACGTCTCTGTGGACAGTTCTGTGAGCAGGAGGGTGGAACACAGGACAAGGTACATAAAAACCTGCATGTCAGGTTCTATGGGGTGTTTTGCTTTGTTAAGTTAAACAGGCACAGAAGCAGGACTCAGAATTAGCCAGAAGTCACCGACCCAACCACAGAAAGAGTCCTCGAGGCAACAAATAACAGATCGAGGTGAATCTAGGTGCTGTGTGAGGGATTATTTCACCCAGATTTCCTTTCTATTCTGTACAAAAGCACTGAATTCTGCATGAAGTTGAAGATGAGTTTCTATGTCTGTGAAGAGCCTTACAAGATCAGGACACAAATTCCATTAGCCCCTTGTAAAAATTACACATTTGTTGAAGCTGAAATGGGAAAGGCCCTTTATATATCCTTACCGGATCCCTTTAAAATTTTTTTTTATTGTTTATTTGTTTTTGAGACAGAGAGAGAGCATGAGCAGAGGAGGGGCAGAGAGAGGGAGACACAGAATCCAAAGCAGGCTCCAGGCTCCGAGCTGTCAGCACAGAGCCCAACACAGGGCTTGAACTCATAGACTATGAGACCACGACCTGAGCTGAAGTCAGACACTTAACCAGCTAAGCCACCCAGGCGTCCCTGGATCCCTTTTAAATTATATCTTTATTTTTCCTTTTTACCTTTTTCACTTTGATAACCCATTCTTCCAAATCTAGTGCAGATACACTGTTGACCTTTATCCAGCTCTACCTTTCCTTCGATAAAAGTATTTTGCAAGGACACTAGTTTCTGTGGCTCTTAGGAATAGAAGAGAAGGTTCTAGAAGTTTGGGCAGGAGGGCAAGAAGGCAGGTTTCAGCCGAAACACTAACAGTGGTAGGCTCCTTTTTGACACTCTTCTCTGCCTTTGTAAAAGATGAAATTGGGGCGCCTGGGTAGCTCAGTCGGTTAAGTGTCCGACTTCAGCTCAGGTCACTATCTCGCGGTCCATGAGTTTGAGCCCCGTGTCGGGCTCTGGGCTGATGGATCAGAGCCTGGAGCCTGCTTCCGATTCTGTGTCTCCCTCTCTCTCTGCCACTCCCCCGTTCATGCTCTGTCTCTCTCTGTCTCAAAAATAAATAAAACGTTAAAAAAAATTAAAAAAAAAAAAAGATGAACTTGATGTGACACGTGCTTGCCATCCCCAGACTGCTGTCCTCATTGTGTCTGGGAACTGACTACAGAGACCTGGTCTAAAGAATCTCCCTCTCCACACCTATCAGAAGGTCTTCCTGAGGGTGCCTGGGTGGCTCAGTCGGTTAAGCATCCGACTTCAGCTCAGATCATGATCTCACAGTTTGTGGGTTCAAGCCCTGTGTCGGGCTCTGTGCTGACAGCTCAGAGCCTGGAGCCTGCTTTGGATTCTGTGTCTCCCTCTCTCTCTCTGTCCCTCCCCTGCTTGTGCTCTGACTCTGTCTCAAAAATAAACATTATAAAAAAAAAAAAAAAAAAAGGTCTTCCTGAGCCCTGACACTCTTTCACTGGCTCTCATGCCCACCCAATGGCGTTTAAATTTCAAACTGGCACTCAGTTGACTCCCCATCAACTAATGGCAGCCATCGTCCCACTAATGGCAGCCACCATTAGTGGTTCCAAACGGCCTCCAGTGGTGCTCTCCTGCCTCTGCCTTTTTGCTGGGGCCATCCCTTCTGCTGGAATGCCCTCTCCTCTGCATCCTGTCAAGTTCCAGCTTGAGGACCCCCGCCCCTTGGAAGGGTTCCCCGACCATCCCAGCTGAACGTGCCTGCTCTCGTCAGCACTTCTGTCTGCATGGGACCACTGCATAATTGGTTACACACGACACTTCTGAGAGTGAAAGGGGGGGTCCTACTGTAATCATTGAGCCGTTGAGCCACCCCATCAGGCACAAACACCAGTACTGTTTCTTGGAAATCTTTCTCACATACCTGTTTCATCTACCCCATTGTTCTCTAAGTTCCTCAAGGTCAGAAATTATAGTATAGTATCCATAGTATCTATAGTATGGAATCCATAGTATTCGCTCTTATCCAACAGAGGTTCTTGTACAGAGAAAACACCAATTCATGAAATAAAGAAGAAAGAGGCTAGATTGATGGGAGGAGGCAGACAGATGATGGATGGACAGATGGACAGATGGATGAGTGGGCGGATGGGCAGATGGGTAGGTGTGGGAGCCTCCAAAGTGCTTATCCTTTTCTCAGAGAATAAGCTAGTCACCTGAGGACTGTACTGCTTAGTGAAAAGCTTCCCTATTTATCCATTAAAAAGAAAAACAAAAACTCTCCCCCTATTTAAATTTTCCAAGTTGGCCTCCGTCCTCCACCCCAGCCAGCCCCACTGTTAAATGTGTTTCTCTGCTTCCCTCCGTGGCCCCAGCTGGAGGGCAGACACGCCCTAGGCCTTCATTTCCATTTGGTTTACTGTGGATTACTCCGGGAGGCAAACAGTTTGCTTCCAGCAAAATGTCTTCCAATAAAGAAAGAAAAGATTCACCATCCAAGAAACAGCCAACTTGTTTGGAATAAACACTAATTGCTCTTAAGTATGAATGGTATGGTCCAGTCCCAGAAATCTGGGGCCTCCTTTTGCCTCTGGTAGTATCTCCTCTCCGGTTTCATTTCTTGAACAGCAGTAACTTTCTCAATATCAGGAACGCTAATCAGTTTTGGGTGGGTGTTTTGTGTTTTTTGTTTTTTTTTTTTTTTTTTTTTGTATTTTTCTAAAGCATATTTTTCTCTCTGCCTCCCAACCCTTCTCCCCACCCCTGTTTCAGAAACGAGAAGGAATCCTCCAGTCTCGGCAAATCCAAGAGGAAATAACTGGTAACACAGAGTATGTCAACACCATTGTTGCCAGCCATTCTGTAATGGAACACAGATGTTTCTCCGAAATTCATCCATTTGCTGATATTTAGTTTTCATTTATTGGGATTGCAAGAGGGATTAGACTTCAGCCAATGATTATAGTTTAGCCTTTTCCATGCATTCAAAACATGCCTCTCAATGCTTAAGGTACAAACTTGGGTGGGGAAGTGGGGAGAGGGAATTAGCAGTGATTGAAAAATTCTAATTTTGTGGCACTCCAGGAAAAAGTATGCCCCAAAAAGCCAACCAGCATGAAATCGTCATGCCATAAACATGGGGTTGAATTTAAATTGCGAGCCTCCAAAAGGACGTTTTCTTCCTTTTCTGAATCTGATTTATTTGGTCACGTGCCATGACCCAGAAAACCCTTTTCTACCTTAGAGTGGTGGGTTGGTGCTTGGTGTTTTTTCGTTTCCCCGTTAAGTAGTTGGCATATCAGAATGCAGGAGGTTTGCCATGGGACAGAGAAGTTTGTTCTTAGGTAGAAAAAAGGCGGGGGTCTTGAGATCACTGGGCAGGCCTGAGCCCGGGCCACGGGCAAAGTGTGTTTTCATGAGACCCCAGCTTTCCTCTATGTTCTCTTGAACAGGAACGAGGTGGAAAGGGCAGGGAGGGACCTTTAAGCCGGCCTGACCTGAGTTCAAATCCAGACTCTCCCGCCCGCTCAGACCTTGGTTTCTGTATCTCTGAAGTGGGGAGTGTTTTCCTAACCAGAGAGGTTGTGACGATTCACTGTGGCAAGGGCTGGGCCCCCGTGACCATCAGCGCTGCCTGTCGTGGCTCTCCCCCACCACGGCTGACCCGCACCCTCCAAGCATTGCCCAGTCTCTAGGCAACTTGCCTCCCCGGTGGTGGCTGAGGGAAGTCCAGGGTGCCATCGGCCTGGACCACAGTGTGTTTGTGCCTTAAAAAGAGCCCAGGGTAGGGCAGAGACGTGGAGTGGCGCTTCCCAAGGGGCCCAGTTTATGGCCTGTGGAGAGCCTATTGGACAGCCTCCGCATCACTCCAGGGCCAGTCTTGGCGGCCAGTAGGGCTGCTGACACACAAAGCACGCTGATTCCCGGCCTCGCCTCTGTGAGGGGCAGGAGGGACGCCTCCCTGCCCCTCACCCCCCACCCTCTGCTGGGCTTGTCCACGCCCGCTGTTTCACCTTCTGGAAAAGAGAAAGACATACCTGAGAGGAGTCAGGGGACGTGACGTTTGGGTTTGCAGTGCTCTGTCGGCTGCACGCCAGGCCTCCTGTGGTCACCCTCTGCCATCTTGCCACACAGACATGAGGGTGGATGTGAACTCCTAATAACAGCAACACAGAACACTTTATGAAGCACTTTCGTATCTATTGATATTCAAAATACACAAAGCAACGCTCACCCCTCCTAAAACCACATATCCCAAAGGTGAAGAAGCAACTGTCCTTGGTCTATCCAACACCTAACTCCCAAGTTCATTATCCCTTCCAGTACATTACCCACAGGTCATCATCTAGTAGGTGATAGATGCACAGTTGGAATAAACCGATACAATAGGAACCAAAAACGTATTCTGAAAAAAACGAACTGAGCACTTACTATATACTAGGAATTATGCTAAAGTCTTGCTCCATATTAAGTCATTGAATGCTCCGAACATCCTACTGGAGTATTTACCATTATCATCCTCCTTTTAGAGAGAAGAGACCGGGAGCCCAGAGAGGCTCCGTAGCTTGCCCAAGGTCACACAGCGTCTCTGGGATTCAGACCTAAGTAGTCTGTTTTAATGCTTGTGCCGTTAGTACTTTGAGGCTTCGTTGGTAAGAGTATGGTTCTATTTCCTGCCCTATTTGAGAAACTGATTCTGAGTCAATGGCAGGTGCGATTTGGTGGGAATCACAGGATGAACTAGAGAAAGACAAAGCTGACATCCCCAAGCTGATGCAGTGCAGTGGTTGGGAGTGTTGAAGCCCCGAGTCCGATATTCCTTCTCAACTATAAGCAACAGTGTGATTTTACTTAAGGCAAGAAATAGTCCTTTAAGTATCACTTACACCAGGCTTTGTGCAAACGCCAGTCTATCTGTATGGCAGAGGGAAAAACAGGTGGCAGTAGGGTAAAGACTACCAATAATTGGAGACTTAGTGCAGAAGAAAGTGCCAAGGAAGGAAGCTTTGTGGGCTCTTCAGTGAAGGGCAAAGAAGAAGAATCATGCTGTTTCCTTTCTCCTTTTCCTGCAGGGCTCTTTCCGGAAGGCACGGTGAGTTGCATAAGATTATCCTCTGGTGCTGGTGGCTGCCACGGGGTTTCTAGTTAATTCTGCAGCAGCTGGGAAGAACAGGCACTCAGCTTACTTCCTGCGTGTGTGTCTGCACCAGCCCGGTGACAGGGCCACTTGGTAGGGAGGGTCGGCTTACCGGTGGGAAGGGGAAATCTAACCACGGCTGCCCAGTCCTCTTGTAAGTAGCCAGAGCACTGACGTTGCCAGGCCCTGGATGGGTCCTGGGCATTTGCAGGGCGGTCATGCTCCAAGTTTGTTGTGGAAGTAAAGAGGTATATGTACACGCTTGGGAAAGTCCACTGTCCCCGCTCAGTCCAGCCCTTCTAGAAGCAATCTTCTCCCTCTTTCCTCATCACACATCATCCCGCTCCAGTTTCCCAGAACTTTGGGTTTGTTTATACCGTCTGAACGTTAGAGACCTCAGTCACCCTTCTGGCGGTCCCAGATTTATTCATCAGTGCAAGAGCAGGAAAAGGCAGACCCCGGGACCACCAAACTTCCCAGCCCTGGGTCCCTCCTGGACATTCTTCTCATCCCCTGCCTCAGATCCTATCCTCTATTTTACGTCTCAGTTTAGAGAATCTGGGGGCTATAGCAAGAAAAACCCCGGCAAGGGGCATGGCTTTGCCATTTTCAATGATCCTGTATATACTATGGATAATGTGAGAAATATCCCAGTCCTGCTAACAAACTCAGATCAGCACACACTTCAGAGTTTACAGAACGCATGCACATGCCTTCTTCTCTTTCGTCCTCACCACACACCTGGGAAAGGTTTTTCAGACGGCATTTTATAGAAGAGGAAACTGAGGCACAAGGGTCAAAGTGACTAGATCACTCAAAAGGAAGACCACACATTCTATCCCGGGGCTCCCAGTCTCCCAATCCGGTTATCCGTGCACGGATGTTTGTCATGGGTATCCTGGATTTGAAAATTAGTGGGTGAGGTGATTTGAGATTTGGATAACATTCTACCTCCAAAAAGCTTCAGAAACCCTTTAGGCCCATAACTAAGTCATGATGTAATGGATATAAATAGTGAAGAGAAATCCCAAGTCAATCTGGGATTCCACAGCCTAACAGAGCCCCCCACTCCCAGCCTAAAAGAGGCGTGACCTAGAGAATAGACACAGAGAAACAGAGAAAGCCCCTACGCTAAGAATCAATCCCCAAAACCTACCCAAACCTAGTTTCCAGAGTTCCCAGCACGGTTTCACGCACCAAAGAATTCCTGCCTATATCTGACCTGGTGGCCATCTTGGCCGAGCCCTGGGGTGGGCTTCCCCACCAGGAGGCAGGTCTTTGCTGCATTTGACATTTTCCTGTGTTTCCAGAACGTGATGCCTTTGACACCTTGTTTGACCATGCACCAGACAAGCTCAATGTAGTGAAAAAGGTGAGCAAGAGGTGCCTGGGAGGGAGGGGGGCGAGCTGCACCAAACAGTAGAACACACGCATGCAGCTTGCAAGCTTCTTCAAATTGGTGTCCTCGCCAGCTCTCGGCAAACTCGGGGCTTTTCCCACCTGATGTACACTTTACCCATCCTGTTCCCACTGGATACCTTACCCACTCCCTTCTCCCATCAGGATGACAGTGTCTCCTGGGGGTTCTGAAGCTACAAGCACCCTGTCTTCCCATCCACACTGAACCCCCAACCAACTGGGCCTCCTCACTCAGCCCTCCCTCCTCCCCAGGCACAGGGCACCTGCCCCTAGGACGGTCTGAAGGAGGGACCCGGTGAGGTCACTTCTTCTCTGGCATCCCCCCCCAACTCTGAGCTGGAACATTGCACCTATCATTCTGCCCTCTTGGGACCCCCTGCCCCTTTCACATTCCTGAGACTGGCTATTTGAATCCCACAGTGCAGGAGACCACAAATCCTGGGGGCCGTCCTTTGCTGCGAACTCAAGGAGCTTTGCAGAAAAGCCTCATAGGCTGCTTATTCTCACCCAGCTGAGCAGTGATCCCTGGCGCAGCACCCTTGGCTGGGCCTTGTCCTAGGTTATTACACTGGTCCTCGTCCTCACAATAGGGTCACACAGGTGGCCACCAGGTCTGGCACTGGTGAGAGTCTCCATCTCAATGCCTGGCTTGTGCTTCTCTTTTAGACACTCATCACTTTTGTGAACAAGCACCTGAATAAACTGAACCTGGAGGTCACAGAACTGGAAACCCAGGTGGGTGACAGCCCTGAGTGCAGGGTGGGGGGCAAGGCCCTGTTCAACAGCCACTCTTCCAAGTGCCCCATGCCTGCATTGCCAGGGTGGCTTTCCATGCTGATCCTGAAGCTTTCCCAGGAGGGAGTGAGATTCTGTCCTGCTCACAGGGGTGAACTGCGTTGAATGCTGATTTTTTCCAGTGTTTTATTTTGAAAAGTTGCAAGAATATCATCATGAATATTCGTACACGTTTCACCTACCTACACCAGTTTTTGGCAGTTGACCACATTCATTTGTTTCTCTCTCTCCTAAATACTTCAGCGTACATCTCTAAGAACAAGTACTCTCCTAAATAATCACATTACAATTATCAGATTCAAGCAATTTTCACATCAATACATTAGTCTATTTAGGTTGAACCACATGAAGTCATTGATATTTGGCTACTTAGGACAGTGTCATAGGGATCAAAGAAACAGTTGTCTTAATATTCTCAGGCTGCTTTTAATGGCCATGTCTCAATAGTCTCTTTTTTTACATTTTTTTTTAATGTTTATTTATTTTTGAGAGAGAGAGACAGACAGAACATGAGCAAGGGAGGGCCAGAGAGGGAGACACAGAATCCAAAAGCAGGCTCCAGGCTCTGAGCTGTCAGTACAGAGCCTAATTCGGGGCTGGAACTCACAAACCACAAGATCATGACCTGAGCCAAAATCAGACGCTTAACAACTGAGCCACCCGGGCACCCCTAGCCTCTTTTTAATATAGAACAAATCCTCGGCCCTTTTTTGTAGGACATTGACATTTTTGAAGAGTGCAGGCCATTAGATTCATAGGACCTCAATTTTTTCCCCCTCATGATTAGATTCAGGCTATGCATTTTCAGTGACAATTCCACCCCTGTAACACTGTGCTCTTCTCAGGCACTTTGTCCCTTAGTCCCGTTCCTGGTGACAGTAACTTTGCTCACTTGGTTAGTGTCCACTAACCAAGATTTCTCTACTGTAAAGCTTTCCCTGCCTTTATAATTAATCTTTATCAGGAGGTACTTAAAGACTGTGCAATTCGGGGCACCTGGGTGGCTCAGTCAGTTAAGCATCTGACTTCACCTCAGGTCACCATCTCACAGTTCATGAGTTCGAGCCCCATGTCGGGCTCTGTGCTGACAGCTCAGAGCCTGGAGCCCGCTTCGGATTCTGTGTCTCCCTTTCTCTCTGCCCCTCCCCCATTCATGTCCTGTCTCTCTCTCTCCTTCAAAAATAAACATTAAGAAATTTTTTTTAAAGACCGTGCAATGTACCCTGTTTCCCAACCCCCTTTCATCTGTGATGAACTTCTAAAGTATGGTTTTCTTTTGAGGATATGTGGGCACCTCCTGTTACATTCAAAGATGATTTCCGGGTCTGCCACTGAGCTTTACCTGAGTGTGTCTTGTCCGTACTCTATACTCTTTGGGAAGACAGGGAACCCTCTAGAAAAGCGATGTGTCCTCGGAAGAGCTAGAATGAGTTCTGGAATTCCCACTTCAGTTTTCACGGGCAAGGAGGGTTGAGAGGCAGCCTCTGCCAGGCACATTTGGTGCCTGTCTGCAGGTTCAACCACCAAGTCGTCAGAACCAGCAGTCAGGGGTGGGGACAGTCTAAGTCAGCGGCACTCAGAGTTGTGAGCAGACCTGACCCTAACCCAGGGTCCTCCCCTGGGTAGACATATTGGATTCTTTTTACTCTCAGTCAGTTCCAGCCACTGCCAAAAAGAGGCCCAGCTAGGTCCACGGGAGGGCCTTGATTCTGACACAGACGCTGGGGTCTGTTCTCCTGTTCACCCTGGCATGGCCTGAGGATGAGTCAGGGTTAGGCCCTCCCCACTGGAATTGAAGGCCAGCTGGCTGGAAGCAGGGAAGAATCTTGTTCCTAAGGTCAAGTTCAAGGCCGGGCGGGACACCCATCATGAAGCCCGAGCCCCAAGCCCACCAGCTGGTCACCCAGCAGACACGGTCCAGCTCACATTCCGGGCAATTCTGTCTAGTTTTGTTTTAAGTTCCCTGAGAGGATTCCAAGAACTTTGAGCTCTTAAAACCTCTTTAACAACTGGGGTTTATGCCCACAAAGACTTGGGGGCCCCACCTCCTTTGAAGGGTTCTCTAATTTTAGGTATCCATCTGACCTCTAGATCTTTTTTGTATTTAATTTTTTAATGTTTTTATTTATTTTTGAGAGAGAGAAAGCGGGGGAGGGGCAGAGGGGGGAGGCTAGACAGAGGATTGGAAGCAGGGTCTGTGCTGACAGCAGAGAGCCCGATGCAGGGCCTGAATCCACAAGCCAGGACATCATGACCTGAGCCGAAGTCAGATGCTTAACCAACTGAGCCACCCAGGTGCCCCTGACGTCTAGATCTTTGCTCAGACCATCCTTGGCCCCTGGCACGCCTACTCCTCCCAAATGCCCCTCATCTCACAGGCCCCTCACCGCCTCCGCGAAACCTGCGCTGACTGCCCACTGCACATTCTCCTTGCCCTCCTGCAGCAGAAGACCCGCACCTCCCACTTCGCTCAGGAGCCTACTGTCCCTCAGACCAGGTTCCCAACTGTCCCTGATGGAAGGGACCAGGCTCTATGCCTCTCGCTGTGGCCCTCAGCACACAGCTGTGCTTCGTCAACAGGAGCCAGGAAGTTGTATCCTGACTGCTTTGCTGTCGTCCCAGATAGTAATAGTGATAGTTAATATTTAGTGTCGCCTACATGCCAAACCGTGTTCTGGGCACCTTGCACATATTAACTGCTTTATCCTCATGATGAACCTCTAGAGCAGGTACTGTACTCTCATTCTCCCCACGTCACAGATGAGAAAAATGAGGCACAGACAAGTGACCTAACTTTCTCAAGTCACACAGCTAATAAGCAGGACAGCTGGAGGCCTAGGGCCAGAGCCATATACGTAACAGCTACGCCCTGCTGCCTCTCAAACAATAATACAAGAGGTGACAAAGGAGAAAGCCCAGGCCTGCGGAACACTAGAGTTCTTTCTCTGTTCACAGAGCCGAAGTCACCCTGCCGTGGGCTTTCAACCCCATTTCCCTCCTCCTTGTGCCCCTCCTCCCCCCCCGCCCCCACCCCAGCTAGCTCCTACTCATCCCTCAGGTCTCTTTTCAGGCTATGCCACCTCCAGAAGCCTTCCCCATGGTCTTCAGGGGGAGTGGCCGACCTCAGTCAATCTCACACGGGCCAGTGTGCCTGCCTCCATCAGAGCAGCTACTGCCTTCCTCCACACTAGACTGTGAGCCCCTCACGGGCAGGGCCACACTGACCTCTCTCTGTGGTCCCCGGGCCAGATCAGGGCTGGGCACACGCTCAGTGTTCAATACATGCTGGATCAGCCGAGAGCCGGACCGTGGGCCGTGGCTCCCGGACTTGACCGGCCAGACATGGGCCGGGCCTGCTGCACACAGGCCTTCCTGCCTCAGGCCGCTGCCATTGACCCTCTGCCAGCAGCCTGCCTGGGGATGGAGCCTTCAGGGCGCTGCCATGACAGCTGACGAGCCCCCTGGATAGGGCTTGCCTTCGGGGGGGGGGGGGGGGGGGGGCTCGGGTCCAGTGCCTTCACCTGGCCCTCTCCCTTCAGTTTGCAGATGGGGTGTACCTGGTGCTGCTCATGGGGCTCCTGGAGGGCTACTTCGTGCCCCTGCACAGCTTCTTCCTGACCCCGGACAGCTTTGAACAGAAGGTAAGTGGAGGGAACGTCAAGGGAGGGCCCCAGCCCTCATCCCCCCATCCATCCGCCCTCGCGGGGAAAAGGCAGCGGCTTCCCATCTGCCCAGAGTCTCCCATGGTCGGATGTGGGGCCCCTTCTGATGAACAGCTGAGCTGGGAAGGAGCTACCTGCGGACCGCTGAGCCTTCTGAACAGCTCTCCTTCCCTTTGCGGCCTGATCCCCTAGCCATACGCTCCCGCCATGGGCACAGCCAAGCCTCCTCTCCCCCCAGACATGACAGGGAGGGTGGCGGCAGAGCCGGCCAGACCTAACGCTCACACTCAGCCGGGTTCTGATGCCTCTCATGAGTACCACGGCATGCCCGCTAGACAAGGGATGTTTGGTCCAAAGCAGAAACCCTTCTCTGCCTCTTGAACATGTTTTCCGTCTGATCCTTTCAACTGTGCACCCTGAGTCCCTAAGCTTAAAGTCCTGGCAGTTGACCTGGGAACACAGCAGGACAGGAAGAAGATCTTGAACTTCTCCAGGAACGTTTCACCAACAGCCAGCTGGGACCGGCCAGCTCACACTCCACATGGCCTGCCCATCTTGGTAGCTTCATTTCTCCTTCAAATCAGGGCCTCAATTTTACTCAGCCCCTGCCCCCCTGGCTATAGTGCTGGATCCTTTGCTTTCCAGGGTCAGGTCCTGGGAGTCCCAATGATCCAGGAATCAGTGCACAATGACACAGCCACCATGTTTCTCTTTCCAGGTCTTGAATGTCTCCTTTGCCTTCGAGCTCATGCAAGACGGAGGATTGGAAAAGCCAAAACCACGGCCAGAAGGTACTTTGCTCTTCCTTGGGTTTGTGATAAGACCCCGCACGTGAGTGTTCAGGGCACAGGGCAGGCCTCGTGTTTGACTGGTATCAGGGGAATGTCTCTTCTCTGAAGTCGTCTTTGCCATTTGCAGGGGGAGGTGGGACGGGGTGCAGCTGCTCTGTCCTAGAGATCCTTTGTGACTGCAAGTAAAGGTCCCACACATGGGATTGCAGAGTAAGGCCTGAGCGGGGGGTGCCGCAGGACCTGCCCTGTGCCCAGTTTCCAGGTTCTTCCGTCCCTGGACAGGCCGCTGACCTGTCAAACAGCTGCGCCCCAGCCAGGCAAGGGGAGGAAGCGGGAGTCGTCACCGGCAGCTCTGCTCTGAGCGTCATTCCCTTTTCTGTTCTTCGCTCACTCCAACTCTGCCCCAAGACGAGGCCTGATGTGTTGGGCTTGGGTCGAAAATGTAAGACTGGATAAAAACACAGAAGGAGCGGGCTGTTCATGCAGCCTTCCCGGGCTCACGCTTGGAGCCGCGTGCCTCTGTGCATATGGGAGGCACGCTTCTCCTGGGAGCCTCCTTGGTACGGACGTTTATTGACTTCCTGACTGAAATATTCCATTTTATCAGCGCTGGTGAGTCAACACTGTGTTGCAGATAATTTTCTGTTTTCCATTCGCGGGCCCTTTTGCTTGCCCCCGCCTAGTCGTTTAAAGGAAAGTGGATCAGTAGGGGCTGGCTGCGTAAGCTCCCCATTGTTAACTTGCACCTGCTCCTCCATCCACACCTCCACTTTGGGGGGCGGGGAGGGTCATTCACTGACTGTCCAGTGGGCCCAAGACCCCACAGATGGTGACGTGCCAACAGGGGTGGGCTGTCCCTGACCTCAAGGCACTCGCAGCCACTCGGGGGTCACCAGAGATGCACCCGGTAAGCACGACGGAATGACAGTTGTGGCCACTACCATGAAAGAGGGACAGCTAAGAGAGCGAGAGAATTGAGGAGGTGACATCGCTTCAGACTGGGCAGATGACGGGTTAATGGAGATGATGGCAGTTGGGCTAAACCGTAAAGATCAGATAGGATAGAGGAGGCAGCATCCCAGATAGGATGACAGTGGGAGCAAAAGTCCTGCCTGGGGGATGGGGAGGAGCCCCGTTTGTGAGACAGCAGAGCATGGGGCTAAGCTGGTGACAGCCCCGGATCCAGTCCCCACCCCACCAGCTAGCCGTGTGGCCTTGGGCAACTTACCGATCAATCATCTCTGAGCCTACTTGCCATGTCTATAAAAATGGAGCTCCTAGAGACACGCTCATGACAAGATTAAATGGGATGACGTCTGACGCACAGCACCTGGCACCTGACCATCAACGTGAAGCGGTCGCCTGTTCATCTGGAATATGAAGGGTATGAATTGGAAAATGGTTGGTGAGGATGAAGTGAACTGGTGCTAGGTCCTGGAGGACCCTGATGCTAATAAGGCAGGGAGTTTGGACTTTATTCTGTACGTAGTGGGAGACATGGAAGTTTCTTAGGCAGGCAAGTGATGTGATTGAAGATCTGTTCCAGAGAGATCATTTGGAAGGCAGTGTGAAGAACAGACACTTAGACGTGGGGCACTGGGGACCCCAGGAGGAAAAGCAGGCTTGGCAGGGGCCATAAGGATCTCAATCCTGAGGATTGACCGAGCAGAACCAGAGTTCGGGGAAAAGATCAGGGCTGTGGTTATGTAACTGGAAGTCTCCCACTTAGTGGAAGCTGAACAACAGGAAAGCATGCCGAGGAAAGAAAAGGGTTAAGGGCAGTATCTTGTGCAAATGCCTTTCTTGAAGCTGGAGGAGAAAGCAGGAAAACCAGAGGAGATAGGTAGATTATGAAGATGCGGGTTGTGTCCGGGTGTCATGCCTTATCACAGACCTCATTAACTCAGCTCCGGCCAACAAAAGCCAATCCCTTATTCTCATTTATTGCCACCTGTTCTGAGCGCCTGGTCACTGCCGGAGGGCTTCTAGCAAGGTTGGTCTCCTTCTAGGGGCCCTCTCCTGGCAAGGTCACTCTGGCCATCCTCATGCCATTAGGAACGGACTCTGAGCCCTAGGGCCAGATGATGGGCACCCGCTTCAGAGTAGGAGGGAAAGCAGGAGAGGAAAGATCTGGCCAGGGTTTCTCTTTCCATGTTCTCGAGCCACTTGATATGAAACTTCCTGGTCACGGATGGGAAGTATTCCTCCTGATACGTCCATTTTCAGGCATTTATTTCTCTCGGAACAGACAGCCTTCCCAATATCAATTAACCTACAAGGCTATTTCAGCATTTAGAGGACATTTCTCATACAATTACCGACTGAACTGCTTAATATGGAACTTCCTGACCCATGGCCATGGAAAAACACATCTGCTTTATTTGTTGTTACACTGGGCATCATGCCCACACTGAAAATTTCCAGTGCGTAAAGGAGAACTGAAATGGCATTTTGTGAAATTGTACTTTGTGAGAGGTATATACCCCAGCATTCCCTCCGGTTTCTGTGCTTCTACCTGGAAAGTAGATTCAGTGGTAAATGCTGCAGACTTTACAAAAGGTGCCAGTGTGGGTAATTCTTTGAGGGTTCTTCCAAAATCAGACTGGCTGTGGTGGAGGCGTTTTTCGTGGCAAATGTTTTTAAGGTCAGGAAAACTCATTCTCTGCCATACTGTTTGACATTCAAAGTTCCGTTGTACCTTGAAGTCTCTTGGGAACTGGGTTTGCATCTCAGATGACTTTTGCTGCCCAGGCTTCATAAACTTTTAGTACGCCAAGTGTTAGCATCAAGTTCACGGCCAGCGAAGCCTTTGAAACACTGGCATAAAGCTGATGGCTTTTTATTTGGGGGATTACACCACCTGTCTTCCAATGCACATGCCTACCCTGTTATTATTCAGGGAGAGGTGTCACTGAACGTGGTTAAGACTCTAGCATGGTAGCCAAGTGGGGACTCAGGAGAAATCTAGTTCCAGGCAGGAATGAAGCCTATAGGTCAGCCAGCAGGCTGATGGAATATCTAAAATTTAAAGAGTCCGAAAGTTGGGGCCGGACTTCAGGCAACACTAAAAAGCCAGGCAGGTGACAGAAGCTGAGGTCCAAGTGATCAATTCATTTGGAAAGGACTTGTTTAGTGGCTAGAAATACGGAAAATGGCTCAATTTCTCTTACTCATTCCTTTAGGAGATAGTGTGCACACAAGACAGTGGCAAAAATTTTAAACTGATGGTATTAAGGGTTAGCAAGGATGTGGAGCAACGGAAACTATTGGTGTGACTATAAGTACAACCATTCTTCTAAAGCAGTTTGTCTTTATGTTATATACGTTATATGTTGTATAGTTTACTGTCTTTATGTTATGTAGTTGGAGATTTGTAATGCTTTATATGGTGGGCGGAATGATGGCTCCCAAAATGTTCACATCCTAATCCCCCGGACCTGATGATAGGTTACCTTACATGGCAAAAGGGATTTTGCAGATGTGATTAAGTTGAGGATCTTGAGACAGGGAGGTTATCTCAAAGCATCTGGATAGTTCCAGTATAATCACAAGGGAAGCAGAAAGGCTCAGTGTCAGAGTGAGGCAGCATAAGAAAGACTCAAACAGCCATTGCTGGCTTTGCTGATGGAAGGAACTACAAGCCAAAGAACGCAGGCTTACAGAAGCTAATCCCCAGAGCTAGAAAAAGCAAGAAAACTAGTGCTCCCCGGAGTCTCCAAAAGAGATCGCAAGCCTACTGATACCTTAATTCATCCCAGCGAAGCCCATTTTGGACTTTTACCTTTAGAACTACAAGATAAAAAATTTGGGTTGTTTTAAGCCACCAACTACATGATAATTTGTCACAGCAGCAATAGGAAACTAATACATCTGTGATGCAATAACTCTCTCATACATATGCATGTCCATACACCAGGAACTAAACTAGTCCAAGACTATCCATGATAGCCTAGACTGGACAGCACACCCCAACAGACTAGATAAATTGGAGAACAGCCACACCACGGACTAATACACAACAATGACAATAAACGAACAGAGAAATCGGGGGAAAGACTTCTAGTTACTGTAGCATGAAGAGGTCAGTGATTATTCTCTGCAAAAAGGCAAGTATAAAACCAGACAAAAGGATCAAAAATGACCACTTCAAGGCACTGAAAATTGACTGTAAGTAGACAACAAATTGAGAAGCACTTATTCTTGAAAAACTATAAAATTAGAGCTGGATAATTATAGTTCTAGCTCAATAAAACAAATTACACCTCAAAATCATTTACAAAAAGAACAGCTCAGGGGCACCTGAGTGGCTCAGTTGGTTAAGCGTCCGACTTCGGCTCAGGTCATGATCTCACAGTTTGTGAGTTCGAGCCCCGCATCAGGCTCTGTGCTGACAGCTCAGAGCCTGGAGCCTGCTTCTGTTTCTGTGTCTCCCTCTCTCTGCACCCCCCCCCGCCCCTGCTCACACTCTGCTTTCTCTCTCTCTCAAAAATAAATAAACATTAAAAAAAAAAAAATGAACAGCTCACACAACATGGATGAACCCTACAAACAGAATTTTGAATAAGGAAATCACAAAAGAATACATGTAGTAGATTCCATTTATATCAAACATAGAAACAGGCAAAACTAAAATCTGCTATTTAAAGGTACCTATGGGGCGCCTGGGTGGCTCAGTCGGTTAAGCATCCGACTTCGGCTCAGGTCACGATCTCGCGGTCCGTGAGTTCGAGCCCCGCATTGGGCTCTGGGCTGATGGCTCAGAGTCTGGAGCCTGCTTCCGATTCTGTGTCTCCCTCTCTCTCTGCCCCTCCCCCATTCATGCTCTGTCTCTGTCTCAAAAATAAATAAAACGTTAAAAAAAAATTTAAAAAATAAAGGTACCTATGTTGCTGGTGGAATTATGAAGAGCTAGGAAATAATGACCATAAGAATCAGGATACTGGTTATCTTTTCCAGGTGAGAGGGGCTTATGACTGGAATAAGCTCATGATCATCCTCTGACATTCAAAGTTCCGTTGTACCTTGAAGTCTCTTGGGAACTGGGTTTGCATCTCAGATGACTTTTGCTGCCTAGGCTTCATAAACTTTTAGTACGCCAAGTGTTAGCATCAAGTTCATGGCCAGCGAAGCCTTTGAAACACTGGCATAAAGCTGATGGCTTTTTATTTGGGGGATTACACCACCTGTCTTCCAATGCACATGCCTACCCTGTTATTATTCAGGGAGAGGTGTCACTGAACGTGGTTAAGACTCTAGCATGATAGCCAAGTGGGGACTCAGGAGAAATCTAGTTCCAGGCAGGAATGAATGTACCAGACGGGGACAGGGCTCTTTGAGGGTGCTGATGATATTCTGCTTCTGTCATGGGTGATGGTTACATAGGGTTTCTCTTCCAAGCATTTAACACCATACATGTAGGTTATGCGAACTTTTCTGGATGTTCGTCATATTTAAATATTTTTAGTATGTAAAGAAAAGAACAAGAGCGCCAGATAGGTAGCAGGCCAACATCAATATGACGCATCTCCAAAGGATGGGTCCTATCCCGCGGTGGGTGGGAGGGGGGGAATAGGGAGCAGACAGGAAAGTGAGGCAGGGACTAAGAATGAGCTAGATCCATCAGGAGTGGGATGGAGGCTGGCTCACCCCAGCTGGCCTGTGGCTGCCCATCTTATTGGGCACACCCCCACAGGTGGGGGCCTGCTGGCACTGAGCTACCAGCGTCTTCCCACCTTGGTCAAGGGATTTGGGGACCCAGCTGGAAAACTCCTGAGAAAGGGCCTCAGCAACTGGTCCAGGCTGGGATAAGGGAGACATGTGGCACAGATGGCTCCATGGAGGGCATGGCCGTACAGGGCCCTGTCCCTCTGTAAAGACTGTGCGAAGAGAGTTCCCCTCGCCCCTTTGACTTCTGCATCCTTTAGAGAACCATGAACTCATTTTGGATGGTCAGCTAATGAACAAGAAGCATTCCTAATGCCGCCGGGCGAGAGGAGCAAACATGGAGCCTTTTCCCCTTGGCGAGAGACTATTTTCTCCCTAGAGTAGTCTTGGGTCTGATTGGTCTCTCCCTTGGCCACAGCCAGCCGGCCAACCAGCTCTGGTTGTTTCTAACCAGGAGCTCCACCGTGCAGACCGCTCCCAGAGAGGGGCCCCGGGCCAGCACACAGCGGTCATCAGAGCAGTACTGAGTTAGTAATCACACAATTTATTAGGCCAGGGCTTTCAAGAGGTTCTGTTTATATAGCATGGAGTCACAGGAATCCAGAGCCTCTCCCCTGGCTGACATAGCCCATCTGCTGACCTGCTTGGAACTGTGTGGTAGTTGGCTTCCTTGATAAGAACAGACCATTGTCAGTGTCTCTGACTGTAGTCCCCACTCTTCACCAGGCCTACCTGGTGGTGATGGCCTATAGAAAGAAGGAACTCGAGTTTCCCAGGGAGTGCGGCCCCGTCTATGTAAATGGCACCCCCTGGAGTTGTGCACCACACAGACTTGGCAGCTGTACATAACAGGTGAAGACGAGAAAGGGGAAGGAGAACTACCGTGTAGGGAGGCCTTCACGTGTTCTAGATGTTTCTTGTAAACCCAGTTTTACCAGTGAGAAAACGGACTCAAGGAAGTCAAGTGACTTTAACTGGGTTACATAGCTGTCGTGAAGATGGGCTTCAAACCTCAGCAGGCATTAAAATTAAATGGTCAGCTTGAGACATTCTCCCATAGTGGGCATTTTCCTTTTCTAGAAACGTCCTAACTCACCTGTCCTTAAAAGGGGAGAACAAGTCCTCCTGCATCCGTCTCTGCCTCTCCTCCATCAGCCCCCAAGTTCCTCCTTTGTGCCCATGCCCACAGCCTCCATTCCTCATCTGCCCATTCTGTGGCTAACACGTGGCCTCCACCTGCACGTGGCTTTGCTCTCTGGCCAGCCACCAGTTAGAGCCATGTCCCCTGGGAACTCCTTCCGGTCTTACCCTTGTGGGAGCACGGAGCCCTATCAGCTCTCTCTTCTCCCTAGAATTTTCTTCCTTGGCTCGCATGACATTGGGCAATCATTCATTTATCTATCTACTCATATCTTGTAAGGTCTACACATGCCGGGTACCAGATTAAGCCGCAGATGCAAAATAAGGCTGGCTGGCTGTGATCAAGTCACACACAGTCCAGGACAGAGGCAGATTTCATCAAATGAGCACCAAATCACCAATTTAGAACTGGAGGGAGTGCTATGGAAAACATGGGGGCTCTGAGACCGTAAAGCAGGGCACCCTCACCGAGGCCCGTTGTCAGGAAGGCTTTCCTAAGGAAGCAGCGCTTTGAGCTGCGATCTGCAGAAAGTTCAGGCGTCGGCTATTTGGGAAGGGTAATCTAGATGTTGCAACAGCATGTGCAGAGGCCAAGGTGATGGAGAAGCACAGCCATGGGGGGGGGGGGGGAGGGGGGGAGTGAAAGGAAGTCTGTGTGACCTGCACATAGTGAATGAGCAGGGAGTGTGGCATGAAGTGAGACTGGAAAGGTGGGCCGGTTCACATCATGCCTTGCAAAGTCGTGATTTAAGATTTTGGACCTTATCTTAAGTGAAATAGTTATATGGCCTTACAAGTTATGAGCTGCACAATTTCGAGGGGCACCATTTATGCTGTGGCCTAGGGTAATGATACCGCAGAAATGTGAACAATGCACCCTGGAATTGTGCAGTGTACATCCTGTACAACCATACCCAGAGACTGAATAGTCTATCTACAGTGGGTGGCATGGATTAGAGAGGGCAAGAGGCTTTGAGGAGTCCAGTCAGGAGCCTGTTGCACTCGTCCCGGTACTACCCTACCTTCCTTTCATGCTCAGTCCCTTGCTGAGCTCACCTCTGTCCCTCTCTGCTTTCCAACAATTCCTCCCTTGACTAACTTCTTAATGATTGACTTGAGTGGAACTTAAGAACTACTCAACAGCAAGCAGTCAGGGACAAGCAGGAATTAGCCCACAGGGCATAGGACTCCTGGCAGAGGGTACCTTGGCAGGGGCAGGGCAAGGTAGCAGGGCAGAGCCGCTGGACAGGGCCCTAGATCTAGGGAGACTCTATACGTGCCTGAACCGAAATGGGAGCAGAAAAGGAAGCTGAGCTCCAGGCCTCTCGAGTGGTTCCTGGGAGACCCTGGTCTATCAGCAAGAGAACTTGGAGCAGGATCCGAGCCCAGCTAGGGTGGAGCAGGATTGGTCACAGCTGGGATAAGGCCTATGAGGAAGTTGGGGCAGCCCTAAGGAGGTGTCCCGGCGCTGGACTCGGCTTGTAGCCCAGGCAGCGTTGATCTTTGCAGAGCCTGGACGCTGGGGCCTGAGGGGGCCTAGCTGCGGCAGCCACAGCTGCAAGGGTCCCAAGGCTAAGACCTGGGAGCCACAACCCAGCCTTTTGGAGCCACTGGCCTCCTTCTCTGCCCGATCTGGAAGGATCCCTGTCCCTACTGACCCGGGCGTGGTTAGAGCTCGGATATCTTCCCCTATCCCTCCTTTCCCAGGGGTTCAGCAGGAGCTCTCCCCGCTTTGAATCCCAGAGCGTTTATATTTTCTCTTACATCATTTACCTCATCTGACCCTCTGCATAGTTCGGTTTTTAAAAATCATTCTCGTGGTGAAAAACAGCACATATACAGAAAGGTACATGCAACATAAACATACAGGTCGGCGAAATCTCAGCCAGCAAGCCACCCACGTGACCACCACCCAGCTCCCAGTTTCCTTCCAGCCACGGTGTCCTCAGCCTTTTCCCTAAATGTAACCACTCTCCTGACACGGGCTTTTGCCTTTTGCTTTCCTTTTCTTTTTTCTTTTGTTTTTCCTGATTTATTTACCTAAACACACACTCCTAAATAGGAGGAAGAATTCTTTCTCTTGTTTGTTTTCTCTACTGCCGTTCTTCAAAGGACAGCTCTCCAAGGGAGTGTGTGCAGGGGGACCAGAGCAGAGAGGGGGCCTTGTAGGACAGAGGCGGCAGCAGAGGGCTCAAGGGGCAACCAGAGAAGAAAGGGATGGGGGGAGGAAATGGTTGTACAGAAGCTGGGGGACCCGTGGCAGAACTCTCCTGAAAATACAAACTCCCAGCCGCAAAGCCAGCTGCCTTGCCCTGTCCTCCACCTGAAGCAGTCTGTCCCCTGATGACCCTGGTCTACTGCATATTCTCACCAGGTGGGCGTCTGTGCCCTCGGGGGGGGGGGGGGCCTCCCTGCCTGAAGAGAGGCAGCTCAGTCCTGACTCGCCTCCTGGGCCCCCAACTGTAGCCCCAGGCCCTCCACTCCTCCCCACCCCTCCTGGCTGGCTCTGTGGCCGAGGCTGAAGGCAGAGGAGCCCCACAGACCAGGGAGACTCAGGGGACGGGGCAGGGGCCCCTCGTGCAGAGATGTGGCTTCTAGAGCGAAGCCTGCATGCCCTGGGGTCAGGGGAGACCCCCATGCTCGGCACCTCTGCCCCTCGCTCCAAATTCTTGCTGCGCACACTGCCCATCCTTCACCACCCACCTGCCTCTGGTGGCCTTGTGGGGGATGCTTTTTCTCTCCCAGCAGTACCAAACGCTCTTCAGGAACACAGAACGATGTCCTGTGGGTGAGGGGGGACACCCACCCCGGGACCATGCTGGGCACACGAGGCGGGCGGTGGAAGGAAGGAGACCAGGAAGGCCGTCTGCTTTGGGCTAGGCGGCCCCACTGAAGCAGCGTGTGTTTTGTTTTCTACGCAGACATTGTCAACTGTGACCTGAAATCCACACTGAGAGTGTTGTACAACCTCTTCACCAAGTACCGGAACGTGGAGTGAGGGGCACCCTGGCCCGTTCCCCGGCCACCTTAACCTGCTTGTTCCCGTGTCCAGCTCTGTGCTCTCCCGCCAGTCCAGCCACCGCCCGGGGAGAGTGGAGCTGAAGTTAGGAAGGAAATGATCAGTAACCGGGTGGGCTGACTCACACCTCCCAGGCAGTGGGGACTGACCCAGCCACTCCTCCCATCTGGCGCCAGCTCCAGAGTTCCTCAGTGCGATTCGGGAACCGGTTTAGGCACAAGAGACTCCCCTCAGAAGATGAAAACGAAGGTAATCGTTACCATTTAATGGTTGTAAACTAGGTGCCGGGCACCACGCTAAGTGCTCTGACATCCTCAAACTCCTTAACACTCAAGGATCCCCACTGAAGCAGGTATTATAATCCCCTTGGAAGATTATAATGCTCAGATGAGGCAACTGAGGCTCAGAGAGGTTACGTGACTTGCCAGAGGCTGGCATGTGTTTTTCTTCTTTGAACATGCTTGTTAATAACTAGCCCATCCCATTAGTCTATAGTTGCGGGGGACGGTTTGGGCACCTGCACCCTCAAAGATGGCGGGAACCCACCCATCCCCCCACCAGGCGAGCTGCGTCGCGGCTTAGTGATTCACACTGAAATTGGCGAATCCAATTTAAGTCAATTAATAGTGTGTGTGTGTGGCAGGAGTCCTGTCCCTCCACTACTTTGTACAAATGAAAATTACTCTTAATTCCTTCAGATTTATAATAACCCCATACTCTGGTTTCAGGGTGATATTTGGGAAGAATTCTGTTTAAAATTAATGGAGTGGCACATTCTGCAGCCTTTTTGCTTGATTGCATGTAATGGAAGTGCCCTATATTTTCCTGCAAAATAAGTACTCAATTCATTATCGTTAGGCAAATGTACGGTAGCCTCAGGCACCACAGAGAGCTGGGCGCAGGCCCACGTGAGCGTGGCTTGGGAAGCAGGGCCCTTCAACAGGGACCCTTGAACTTTAAAGAAAGGAACTCCTTTTTGCCTTCTAATTGATCATTTAGACCATTCCTGGCGAAGTCTGCCCACATGCAATTACTGGCTAATTCAAGCGAGGAAAAATGTAAGTCATTTAGACCCAAGCCGAGCAGTTTCCTTGCGTGGGTTTACTCGCGGCCTTGCGGTTACTCGTATCCCCTCTCTGTGAACCCAACTCTGAAATATAGGTCTGGTAGTCCCAGGCTGCTGGGTTCTGCGAGAATAGAAAAGGGGCCAAAATGGGGGTGACCAGAAGGACAAGAAGCAGGAGGAAGCATTTGCACACTTGACATGGGGAGGGGGACACCCCTAGAAGAGGGTTGGGGCTTGTGGTACTTAACACTTGTACCCTTCCATTGACCAAGGCCTTGGGGTAAATAGTAACTCGTTCTCATATTATATCTTCATTATAGAATTTTCCTAAACATGCCAGATGGACACCAGCCTGTAGACCCGCCTCAAGTCTGTGCCTGCTTTGGCACTACTTTCGGCTCATTGCCCAAAGCCCACCTCTAGTTTGAGGAATTAATTTTGATCTCCATCTACAGCCCACAGCCCCACCCCACCCCCAACAAGTTGGGCCTCCCATATTGTCCCAAACATTTCCTTCCAGCTTCGACGCATTTCCTGCTATCTGCAGTAACTCAGAACCCATAAAATTTAGATACACCACAATATTTCCGTGGACATTTTGCTCTAAGAAATCACTGTTACTCAGCATAATGAGCTTTTAAGATATAAAGACAATGTACTCTCTCGTGCCAATTATGTAAAAGAATACAACTCTTTTTATGTGATTAATGAAATACTACATTTTTCATTAGGAAACACTAAATACTATAATATTTCTGTGTGTGCTCATGTAAATTCCTGACAGCAAATCAAGATAAACCATTGCTTTGTCTCCTTGAGCAGTCCAGAAGCGGGATGAAATGAGAGGAATGTGTTCACTTAAACATGCTTTGCTATACGAATTTTGTCTCCTCTGTTGTCCTTTTTTCTTTATATTCACGCTGCAAATGTACAAGGTACGAGTGGCCTCATTAAGAGCCCTCCTTTCGTATTTTGCATATACATGGTATGGAAATGCATGAGAACGCTGGGCAGGTTTTCAATAACGGGGCTAATTTGTCAGAATACTATGTCTCAAGATGGAGGTCTTTGCCTCATCTTTGCCCAGACCTAGGGCCCGGGTCCGACATCTCACCTCCTCTGGAGGCTTTCCTTTAGATTCTAGAATCTCTTGCTGAATACGCGACCATGTTTTTGAAGGTGGAGAAAGGGATCAGAACAATAAATAAACCAAACTTAACCCTCACCTCTTTAAAAAGAAGAAACCAAGAATCAACTCTCTGTAGGCTTACTGCCTCTTTTTTTTTTTTTTTTTTTTGGCGTTTTCTCTTCCAAATTTAAACTGATATTTTGAATAGTTTACTTACAAATGGTACAAAACTCAAAGAGCATGAATGAGTATCTAGTAAAAAAAAAAAAAAAAAAAAAAAAAAAACCTCAGTCTGCCTCTCTCCCCTCCCCCAGCAGCAGATACTATTGGCAACTATTTTGATCTGTTTTTGCATATTCATTTCCAGAGCTATTCCAGCCACAGAATGCATCAACACATATATAACATCATGTCTTTACATAAATAGCATAGTATGCATACTGTCACACACATTGCTTTTTTCACTTAACATTACATCTTGGAGATTTACACTGGATGTTAAAACTTCTTTAAGTGAGATTGTAAACACTTTATAAATCCAAATAAACATCTCTAGTCTGCTTGAGCCAGGCAAGGAAAGCCTTCCTCGAAGGAGGAGACGCTGCTGAGGTGATGATTTCAAAAGTTGAAGCTGAGATCTAGTGGGTTATGGGTAAGGGGTATGTTACCAGAGACGTTCTCATGCGTCCTGAACTGTAATTTTTTAAAGGCACGCGCTGCTCCGTTCCGTCAGCAAATTCCCATTTCCCATGTGCAGGCACAGAGCTGACGTTCCCAAAATCTGGGAGAAGACCCTTTATCGGCACATCGCCAGTGTTGCCTTGAGTTGGTTGCGATTTGCAATGGCTACATTCAGTACTTTCTAATCATGAATTACTGTCAGCTTGGTTTTACCATTATCAGTTTATTTTGTTGTGGGTAACCCTCCCTAGTATACTGAAGCTTATTTGCATCAACAGTATTCTGGAACTGTAATTTTCCAATGACCGGATTCTCAGACGTGTATACATTGTGGTTCAAATATGAATTGTCCATACTCCAGTGCTAAAGCCAATGTATACATGATCCACTTCCCCCCCAATTATCACCAATTTATTTTTCCGCTGGAAAATGAGAATAGATGGAGTTGGTAGGTCAAGCAATTTTGCCCTAAGCAGGGGCTGATCAAAAATAATTTGAGACCCAATGCATCTAATGCAGCTGCACCTCAGGAAGCCTACCTACATTAAACATCCTAACTATGCAAGAGGGATATGTCCTGAAACCTTCACTCATGCTAATATCGCATGCAATCACCCCTCCATAAAATTCACTCAGGTCTGTTGGAAAATTCAAGAAAATACTAAGAACAGGAGAACTGCATTGAGATGCAAATGCTACATAGGAGGTAGACTCACTCAGCCACTAAGGGACCTGTGTCCACACACCAGCCTCCCAACACTTACGGATTCAGGTCTCAGCAAAAGACAAGTCAGCGTGTACAAGTTGCTCATTGTCATAACTACAAAGATTGTATCTGCAAACACCATGTTCTATCTGCAAATACCAAACGTCGACTGTTTTTCCCTCTTTCCCCTGAAAAATATAAACCCAGGCTAGCTCCAGAATTTGCTCAGGCTCCTGCTTTATTAGGGTGGTGACTGCCCACGTGAATACATGCACAGGCATCCAGGAGGGTGCTCAGCACAAGATAAGCGGCCCCCACACCCAGCCCGACGATCTTGAGTTTCAGGCTTCCCAAGTAGGAAGCCACCAGTGAAGCACGTCTTAAAGTACATTTGTGGGATGTTAATCAATGTTAGATGGAAAAAAATGTCACATTCAAATACGTTTGGGAAATGTGAGGCTAAAGAAAATTAAACTCACTTCCTACAGCTTTGGTTTTATTTTTCCCCTTTTGTTTTCTTTTCCTTTTGTAATTTTTTTTAAGTTGTATTTATTTTTGAGAGACAGAGAGAGTGAATGGGGGAGGGGCAGAGAGAGAGAGGAAGAAAGAGAATCCCAAGCAGGCTCCGCACTGTCAGTGCTGAGCCCCATGCGGGGCTCGAACCCACGAACCGCGAGATCATGACCTGAGCGGAAACCAAGAGTTGGATGCTTAACCGCCTGAGCCACCCAGGAGCCCTGACTTTTGTTTCCTCACTGGAGCTCATCGCAGAGTCTCCTACACGGAGGCATATTATGACCCTCTGCAGGGAGACAGATGAGGGCACGTCCAGATTGCATCTGACCATGGGACTGACTTACCCCCTGAAAATCTGCAGGATGAGCGCTCTGTGGAGCTCATTCATTCATTTAACCAGCTGGCCAGATAGTCAACAAGCATGCACTGAGGGTCTACGATGTCTTAGGCGTGCCGGGTCCCCTGACAAAGGAGGCTCATTTGTGGAGCTCACTTGGGGACACACATACACACAAAAATCACAAATCAGTGGTGCCTACAAGCTATGGTGACCGCTGAGGACAAATATAAAAACCTGTGAAAGAGGCCTCGCTTGGGTTTTGAGGTCAAGAGAGGCCTCTGGCAAAGTGATGTTTTCAAGTGACATCTCCTCACGTGAGGAGCTTGTCCTTCAAGGGAACAGCATAGGTGAGGACCCCAAGCCAGGAGGAGACTCGGCTCCCTGGAGGGAGCTGCAGAAAGCCAGGCTGGCTGGAGTGCCAGGAGTGAGGTAGGGAGAAGGGATATCGGCTCAGAGGTGTCAGAGGCCTGTGGATTTTATGAGAAAAGCGGGAGGCAGTGTGTATTCACAAGCCTTCTGGCCACCGTGCGAGAAAACTCTGCAGAAAGCAGTCAGCAATAATGGCGTCTGAGGCTGGCCTTCCATCTACAAACCGTGGTGACAGCCAGAGAGCAAAGGAGATCAGGAGAGGAGACGAGCCTCTGCCCACCCCCAATCTGGAAGCCGAGGTGTGCTTAGGAAAGCCTCATCCTCCGCCTCCCTGGGGCTGCTGGGAGGGCAGGAGGTCCTAAGCCACCTCCAACCTTCCTGTATTTTCGTCCCCTGAGAAGAGGTAAGGGAGCCTGAAGACCAGAGGAGGGTGTGTGCGTGAAGCAAAGGAAAGGGCTAGAGCCAGAAAGCCAATCCCTGAGGCCCAGTGTTTCCAACCTCCTCACCACAGAGGACTTGTGCCGTTGGGTCCCAGTGTGGATTCAGCGGGGTCGGGGGTGGGGGGGAGGCAGGAATGCGGTCTTCCAGCCTAGGGTCAGGTAAAGTATAGGCTTCCTGGAGGTGGAATAATAATTTTATTTTCCCAATTCATATTAGTCAGTACAAGTGACTGTTACAATGCCCACCACATTGTATTAAGCCTACCAATAGCGGGTCACTTCTGCTTCACGGTTAGCGTCTTGTGAAATATCTCCCATTCCGATGGTATGTTATTTTCACTGAGAGTTTTGAAATCCCAGAAATATCCCTGGAAACCCCCGCTGGGGAGCAATCTGGTTGGAAACCAGTCCAGTGGGGGACTCCCCCAGAATGACGCTTCTCCACAGCAGGCTCCTGCGGCCTGAGCCACCGGCACTTCTGCCTCGATGACTCCCCTGGGCCTTCCGCATACACGTGGTCCCCAGCTTTGACGCTGGCATTTCAAAGGGCACTTAGGAAATTCTGAGAAGCCCCACAGATTAAGATAAACGATGCTTTATCGGCGAAACAGCCTTTTCATTTCTTGTTATCGATTTTCATGTTTCCACATCTTCAGATGCGATTTGTTAGCCCAGGGCCGCATTCCAGCACACACAGACGTCATTAAGGCAGCCGTTTTAAAGAGTGCCATGTCTTATTGAGGTGGACAGGACAATAGATAAATATTTAATCTGTTACACATTTGCTTGGTATGGGAGACAGGGTTGGGACTCAGTGACTCTCAGGTTCGTACATGTCTTCCTGGAAACCCTGACAATGGCCTCACCGCCTGCCCACAGAAACACCATGCCTGCCCTTTGGCAAATGACGATGTTTCTGAAAAGCTGCTCCTGGAAGCCTTTTTCCACTCAAGCTTCAGAGGTTACCCCATCTCTCCTCATTCGTCACGATATTGGAGAATACAAACTCACAGAACTGGGGGCACTTGGCTTAAAAGAATGGAAAGTAAGGGGCACCTGGGTGACTCAGCCCGTTAAGCGTCCGACTCTTGATTTCAGCTCAGGTCATGGTCTCACAGTGGTGAGTTCGAGCCCCGCGTCAGACTCCGCACTGACAGCACGGAGCCCGGTTGGGATTCTCTCTCTACACCTACCCCACTCGTGCTCGCTCATGCTCTCTCTCAAAAAAATAAACAAAAATGAAAAACAATAATGGACCATAACATGGTAACCAGTGAGCATGCGCTAAGCCAGGTTACCGAGGCCATGGTGCCCTCACCTCGACCGTGTTCTGAGTCTTTCTGCATCTTTGGTTCTCTGGGCTAATTCCCATAATGCCCCACTCTCTCACATCAGAATTGCATGTCCAGACCCATGACCAGGTCTGTCACTGACTGTGAAAGACCAAGCCCACCAGCAACCACCCTAATCAGGGGACCTGCCAAATCGCTTTCATTCATGAAATTCACTCATCCGGATGAAATGGCTTCCTGACCCGCATACCTTCGGTGCTCTTTGTTAATAAGATACGCAGCTTCTCTCCTGTTCAGGAGGATTCCAACCCCTACATAAGTATGCCCAAGCATTGATGAGTGGGACACCAAAACACCACAGGACAACAAGAATCCTGTCAGCTCCCCGGGGCCAGGCCCCGGACTGTGCATGATCAGGATGCAGTCAAGTCAGGGAATATTCGTGGACTTCCTGTTCTGAGTTCAGCCCCTCGCTATGCACAAAATGAGATCAGAAAGTACAGAGTCCCTTCCCAAACGGATTCTTCCAATCCAGTGGAGGTAGGTGACAGACACAGCTCACTTGAAAGAATTCAATGACACGATGAGTTAGGACCAGATACATTTGAGGCGCCCTACGTAGATTCTCCCAGAAAACAACCCAGCCCCAGCTGCCATATAATCATTAGGGGCTTTTGCCCCTAGGATCGGTGATTTCACGTTCCATACAGGTTTGCTGCTACAAGAAAACACACAACCTACCCTAAGGCCAAACGGAGATTTACAGTCATTTGTCTCAAATCTTACTTGTGGCTGAGAAATCACTGTCTTTATTCCACAGACCGCCGATAGTGAGCCAGGACTCCAGAATCCAGTCTGGACCCCACCGCTAGTCATTTTGACTCTGTCCTTGGACTCAAAGTCTCCTTGCCTCTCCAAATCACGTCCCACTAGTGGACATTTTTATTCTTGTTCCCCAGCACGGAACTATTGCAGAAAATCACAGATTGGACACATACCAGCTGACTCCTCAGTTGCGTTCAGGTGCTCCCTGGCTTCTGTGGGTCCTCTGCCATCTCTCGTGGATTCCCTTCCTCTCCCCCGAACACCTGCTCCCTATCTTCTCCCCATGCCCCTCCACCTGCTTTCTCCCCGCACCATGCCTTCACCTCTTCCTTTACCAACAACTCAAAGCTGTTGGCTTCGTGGTTTTCCCGTAGCATTTCAACATCCCACTGCGTCTCTCTTCCTCCCGCCCCAGTTCCCAGGCTGCCCCTCCTGCCGCCTGCCTCCTCCAGGACCAGCTCCCTTCTCCTCCAGCATCCTGGCTTTCACTCCAGACCATGCAGATTTCTGAGATGAAAAACAACTTGCACTTAAGCCAGTTCTCCCTCACCCTGTGCCCTGGTTCACATTTTTCCTATGACGCTTCCTCCTGGTTCCACTTCCTCCCTTTCTCCTTCCTCTCATGAACCCCCAGAAGCCACTACTAGTTTTCCAGCGGCTGAAATTGCTCTCTGCGTCGTCAGCTCTTTACCCACGGGGCTGGTCCCGACCCCTCTTTTCCTGGCTCTGCAGCATCTGACCTCACTATCCATCACCTCCTACCAGGAGCTCAGCCCCCAAGGTTTCACAGACGCCACGCTTTTCTGCTTCTCTCCCACCCGCTGGCTGCTGCCGTTTGCACCCAGGTGGGCTCTTTGCCTCTCCCCAGATGTGAACGCCACCTAGGTGCATCCTCCACACTTCTTAGGTCTCTGCCCAGCTTCCGTGATGGCCTGCTCTCCCCCCAGCCCCAGTATCTCACCCAGCTCGTTGGGCACTTCCAGCTTCACATTGCCCCATGACTGGGCTACCCCAAGTGCAACTTAGCATGCCCACGCTGAATTTTTATCCTCCATACCTGCTCCTTCTTTAGACGTCCGTCGTCCCCCCTGGGGGTGCCATCTCCTACCCAGGCACCCTCGCTCTCAGAGGCACAAAGGAGTTCTGAGTTTTCTCCTCCCCCCTCCTCTGACCTTCCCCTCCACCACAGCCAATCAGTTCTGTTGACTGCTTCTTCATGAACCACCTGTTTTGCACTGATCTCCGCTTCAGGCCCCAATCATTCCCCTAATTTAGGCCCTATCCTCTCATGCCTGGATATTGCAATGACCTCTTAACTAGATTCGCTTTGGGATAATCCATCCTGCACCTGTTCCCTGCTTCACTCTCTTGAAACACAGCTCCGATAATCTCCCACTCCTCTCAAATAGTCCCAACAGCAGTGCTTACCGAGCACTTAGTGTGGACTTCCTACAAATAATCTCATTGAATCCTCTCAACAAGCCTGTGACATACTATTACCATCCTTGTTTTATAAAGGAAAAAGTAAAGGCACAGAGGTTCCATACTTGATACAGGTCATATGCCTCGTGGGTGACAGAACTGGGCTCTGGGCAGTCTGGCTCTAGAGTTCAAGTTCTAACGTCTTGAATTCACCAGATCTTCCTCAGTACCCTCCATGGTTTCCATCATCCGGAGACCAGAATTTCTTTGCCTGCCCATAGAACCTGCTAGAATCCAGTTCCACGCTGCCTGACCAATCACTAACGCTTTGCATCCAGACAGACCCGTCTGCTTGCCAGAGGCCCTCTGCTTCCTGCCAGCAGCTGGTCTCCTTTGCCTTGTTTTGAAAAGGAATTCCTGAAGCAACCAGGCTCCGACTGATAAGGTTGTCATTCATTTATTCTTCATTTGTTCAAGAAAGACAGTGCCGGACACTGTGCTAGGTACACAATACCGCAGAGAACAAAACAGGCATGCCCTCATCCCCGTGTGTGTACAGTCTAGTGACTTCCAAGCCCTGCTCCTTTCCCCTGGCCCCCGGTTTAGACCCCACACGGAACCCACGCTTCTGCTCTGCTTGACCCCCTCCAACTGCAGTCCCTGCTGGGATCCTGCTAATCCCCTCGTCTCTGGGATCAGACCCCGTCTGGGTGTGCCAGGTAGAACCCACATTTTGCCAAAGCTGAGGGTGTTGCCCAGGGACAGATGCTCCCACTCAGGAAAGCTCAGCTCCAAGCCCCTTCCTGGTCAAGAGGCTTTGATTCAGAGATGAGCCCCAGAAGTCAAGGAAAGACTGTAGACAAACCCTTGTGGCCTCCAACCATGTGTTAGGCACATCATTGGCTTTTGCAGAGAACTCAGCAGCTACTCTCATGTAGGTGCTATTTTTATCCCTATTTGACAGAGGAGAAAACAGAGGTTCTAAAAGGCTCACTAGCCAGGACTCAAAACCAGCTCTGACTCTGAAATCTTCATTCTCCCCACAATTCCCTGCTGTCTCCGTGTTCCTATAATCCCAGTTTCTCGGGGCCACACAGGCTAGAAACGGGTCAAGAGCAGTTATCGATGGGGTTTAACTCCAACTGTGTTCCTTTTAACATCTCAAATACTGTGTTTCTTCTTGACTTTATTTTATGTATTTATCTAGTTAGTTGGTTGGCAGAGGGGGAATGGTGAAGCTTTCCTTAATAGGAAACTCTGAAGTTGAATCAAGAAAGATGGAACAAAACTCCAAAGGTGTTCTTTTGAAGGTCCGTTCTGTTGTCTTTTCTTGCCAAGCACTTGGTTATTTGGGGTGCTCTGGGAAGGGGCACAGGTGTTAATGGCTGAGGGAGTCTCGCTTTTTCTCCAGCAAAGAAGTGGCCTGCTTTTGCCCTGGAGTAGGGATTTAGGGGGACTGTCCCAGTCTGGGCAGAAAGCAGGAGACAGGCTGAGTCTGGAGGGAGGAAAAGAGCCTGAGGGCTAGGGAGGCTGAGCGCTGCTGTGCCCGGAGAAGCAGCCAGAACTGCTGAGGTCTCACAGGTGAGGCTCACACAGGCTGGAAAACAGTTCAGGCAGGAGGACTCCAGCAGGTAGGGCTGAGCCCGGGCAGGAAGCGAGGCTTGAGATCAGAGGGAGTGGCATCATTCACAGAGGGGGCTGAGCAGAAAGCCTTGGAGCCCCATGGGAGGGAACCACAGGGCAGGGGTTGAGGCAGGAGCTCAGGCCTGGGAGCTGATCAAAAGAGCCAGGAGGAGGGCGCCACCATCAAAGTGCCCAGGTCCTCCAACTAGACGCTGGGTCTTTAATAACCACGCCTTTCCAGGGCGGCCTGCGATCCCTCCCGCCACCCTTTCCAATCTTCCTTCCCTACCCGCCCCCACCCTGCGGCCAGGGGATGGCTCTGGCATCTGCTTCGGGGCATATCTACGGGCCCAGTGGCAGTGAACTAAAGAAACGTGGTGACGGCCATCCTGGCCCACAGTCCAGGCCCAGCCTGGCCACCCTGCAGAGAGCACATAATTCTGTTGGCATCGCCTGTGCTCGTGTGTGAACGGACTCCACTGAAAGTTTCTGCTTCTTCCACTCACAGCCAGGATTACTCACACAGGCCTCTGCACGAACGCTGTTTTGATGCATATTTACAATAACGCACCGATGAACATTGACAATAACTCCGTGAAGTATTTCAAAATGGAACTCCAGGGAAAAGCAAGCAGGCCATCTAGCAGACCTTCTTTTACATTATCCCGAAGTGTCAGGGAGTCAAGTTACACGGACCCAGGAGAGACCCAAACAGGAGTGCACAAGCACATAGTTTAGGTACAGCCAGGGGCGCCTGGCGTCTGACTTCGGCTCAGGTCATGATCTCACGGTTCGGGAGTTCGAGCCCCACATTGGGATCTCGGTTCTCAGCACAGAGCCTGCTTCAGATCCTGTTCTCCTCTCTCTCCGCCCCTGCCCCATTTGCGTTTTTTTTCTCTCAATAAATAAACATTAAAAAATAAATAGGTACAGCCAGAACCCCTGGGAACTTCTAGTTAGAGCACAGCACCCGGGATCAAGGCCTGGCGCTCTCTAGCTGTGTGCTATTGGGCAAGTCACTTTACCTCTCTGAGCCTCGTTCTTTGTAGTGAGATATGGGGGCGGCAGG
This sequence comes from Puma concolor, assembly GCF_028749965.1. Taxonomy (NCBI): domain Eukaryota; kingdom Metazoa; phylum Chordata; class Mammalia; order Carnivora; family Felidae; genus Puma; species Puma concolor. The sequence goes on along the minus strand of NC_141676.1, from coordinate 46,960,959 downwards.
GGGGGGGGTTTGTAACATGTTAAGGATGAGGCTCGGTTCTGCTTGCCTGACTCAAGTGTCTCCTTCCCACCTCACCCTCTTCGGGCTTGAAGCTGTGCTCCAACTACGTTAGTAACCATCCCAGTCTGAGCAGGCCCATTGCATCACCCGGTGCTGGTCAGGGGGACTGAACGGTAGTGTTGCTGTGGACATTGGGTAAAGCTGAGTGTTCCACCTTAAATATGAATTCTTACTGCTAGGACCAGGGCTGGCAAACAGCAGCATGCTTACTCTGCTCCTCACACACCTGTGGCAGACATTACTAATCAATCCCGCACTCTTCCCCGGCCAGTGATGTCTGCAGTGGAGTGGGAGGGAAGTAGGAGTATGGAAAGGAAAGCTATTTGCCATTGTGGACAGAATTTATAGCTTAGGACACCAATGCAGGGCTCCAAACCCGTGCCTGAATGCTAATCACTGGCTCTGTGTGGGTCAGACGCCCACCCCTGGGCCAATTAGCTGCACCTGGGGTTAAAGACCAGAGGCAGAATCTGTAAGAAGAGAGTAGCTACCGTTCAAACTCAACAGAAACAGTTACTAGGAAAAAGCACGCGTGTTACTCTGCTCAGATAGGTTTTTCTCCTCTAGACAAGCCACTACCCTAGGTTCTCAGGGGTGGCAAGCCATGTGAAAAATGAGCAAAAAACCCGAGATGTGACCAAGATGACCCTCTAGAAAGGGCTAGAACCATCCGACTCCAGTTTCTATGCTTTTTCCCTTCAGGAAGGCAGCAAGGTTTGCAAATACCCATGTGTTAGGCAGCCAACCTCATGGAGGCCATGACCCTGCAGCCAGAGGGCAGCCCTGAAAAGTGAGACCCAGGGAGTCCTTGGCCAGGATCTAAGAGCTGAGAAGCAACCACAATGAAATCCAGAAAGCTTCTTTAGAGACGCCTGCAGTTTGGGAACAATCCTGCTAAGTCATAAATGCTTCGAATTCCTCAGCTTTTGCCTTCAGAATTTCTGGCAGCTGAGGGCGAGTGTTCAGGGACAGACACCGATTCTCCTCTACTGGGGAAGGCCAGGCCCGGCCAGCCCGGGGTCCACGAAGCCAGCAGACCGAGCCTCTCCTCTAGACACGTCCGGGAGAAGGGAGGGCTGTTGCTGCAGGTGCTGTGGCACCCACTCCGATGCCCCTCAGGACCCGCACTCATTCTCCCCTGCTCCCCACCCCCCACAGTCGTTCCCACTGCCAAGGAAGCTGCCGGTCCGAGTCTCAGCCCCCTCCCCCCCAACCCAGGACACAACAACCGGTACTTAGCTTCCATCCGGGGCATCTCTCATCTCGGCGGTGCTCCGGTGGGAGGGTGGAGTCCCTCTGGCCGGCCCCGGCAGGCTGGCTTCTCTCCTCCCTCCACCAAAACTGCTGCCAACTCCCAGGTGTTGACCCTCATGGCTGTTGGTCCTGCGATCTGTGCTCCCGGAAGGTAGAGCTCATTCCCTCACAGGCGCTCCGGCCGTCACGTCTGCCTCCCACGGCCCACCCGGCATCTCCAAGCCCGCAGCCCAGGACCGCGGCCTGCTGCAGCGGGAACATGGAAGGAAGATTCACGGGGTCTAGATGCCCACGGCACGGGAAAATCACCGCATCCAGCCCTGCCAGCTCGCCGGTGGACAGCCAGCCCAGGGCCACCCACAGAGCTGGCTGGTGGCTAAGCCGGCCCCAGGGGCCTTTGACCTCACGGCCTTCCACTTCTGTGGAGTTGCTAACATGCTTGCTACCCACTCTGTATGCAAGCGTTTCTCCGCATCTATGAGGGAGGGGTTAGCGGCTTCGCGTTTCACAGATGTCGTAACTGAGTTGCTCAAGGTTGCGCAGCTCAGTGGTGACGGAGGCAAATCCCAGCCCGGGTCTGTGCCACTCTCGAGCCCGTGATCTTTCTAGCCACATGACCTCTAGCTCCTGTGGGCACCCGGGGTCTCTGGGTGGTTTGTGACACAGTCATGGGGCCTACACGGGTCCTGGGCTAAATGTGGCCCGTGTGCCGAGCCCCTCCCCTGCAGGTCAAGTTCCGCTCATTCCTTGGGGCAGCCCCGCCAGCTGCCATTCCAGCCCAGGGGGGCCAGAGCGTGGAGTCGGGATTTAAGCCAAGTGCCCAGCGGGTCCCCAGGGATGTCCCCAAAGGGGACAGAAATAGGTCACACCCATGCTCTCTATACTAGATGAAGCTGGAATTGTTGCGGCTCAGGACGTGGCTCGTTGAGGAGGCCGTAGGATCCTCCCAGGATGACACAGGATGAGGAAGATATGAATAGAAAAGCCTCGTGGTCTACCAGCCGGGGGAGAGAAGAGAGGGATTACCTCTGCACAGGGGAACAAGGGAAATGGGCAGGAAACCAGGAGGGCAGGCCTACCAGGCCCTGTGGGCTTCTGCTCCGCTCCCGCATGTGTAAGCACATCCCTGGGTCCTGTGCACCTCAGGCAATGAGGCCGCTACCCGCAAGTTCAGCCTCCTCAGGCCCTGGGCCCCCAGGAGACCCTCGGTGCCCCAGTGATATTACTTTATTCACACCTAGTGGCTGAGGCTTAAAAGGCTGGGAGTCTGAGCACTGGCCTATCGCCATTCCCCCAACACACCAGCGTTCTGCCTCAGTTTCCTTTCCTGGCACTCTTATTTTCCCAGCAGAATTATTGCTGCTCATGAGTCCAACCTGCCCACCTGTGGTTCTGACATCGCGCCCAGCCCGGGCTCCCTTCTGTCGGAGTCAGGAGTAAGGGATGTCAGTATCTCTGCTCCAAAGCACGGCCACGGCTTGTGGTCCTCCTCAAGGGGATAGAGCTCCCAGAACTTTGCCACTGTGGATGATGGCAGAGCTCTGGGGATCAGTAGCCCAACCACAAAGGGTGGTCTGAGGCAGGTAGCACTGTGGCTTCTGAAGCTCAGACAAGGTGCAGGTGGGGTGGACCTGAGAAGAGCCAAGAGTAGTCCCCAAAAAGTGACCCAGGGTAGGCAACGGTGTACCCCAGGAGTGAGTGCAGGAGACCTGTGCTCAGTCTTGGACAGAAGGGTCCAGGCTAGGGGGCGGGACTGGCCCAGGAGTCCTGTGACTCCTGTTCAAAAGCCAGCTCCGCCGCTCAGTTGCCAAGAGACCTTGGGTGGGTCACTTCACCTCTGTCTCAGGTGAGCCCCTGCAGGAAATGGATGGACCACTCCAATGAGTGAGAAAGATGAACAATGGGACTGTGCATGAGAATTTAATGAAGGAATGGTTTTCAAAGTTGGGGGCAGGGCTGAGGGTGGTGATGCACTGGAGTCCAGCCGCACTGGGCAACGGGTACCATGCCAGGGCCAGGGGCAGAGGGGTCTTGTGGGGACCCAACAAGATCTATAACTACAAGGAAGGGCCACTGGACAGGAGCTGTGGCTTTTGGTGAAGGAGTCTACTCACTACCGCCAAACTGAGGCCAGGCAGGGAGGAAGCAGGGGAGCGTGAACACCCTCCTTTCTCCTCCAGCCCTGCAGTCTCTTGCCCAGAGGCCAGGGGGGCCCAGCAGCTTCCTGAGGGCACAGAGAAGGAGAGACAAAGTCTGAAAGCAGGCCCGCAGGGGCAGACAGAAAACAGCCAAACACACTCTGGGAAAACAGGTTCTTACCCCAAAAAGTAGGAAAAGATACCTATCCTGCTTACCTCCAAGGAAGCTGTGAGGATCCGGCAGGAGGTTCAAGCTCCAGGGGAGGGGGACTGGGTGACTTCTGAAGTCGCTTTCAGCTCTCAGAGCCTAGGAATCTCAGCAAATAAAATCAGTAGTACTGAGAATCTCTGAGCAGAGCACGTGCGGCAGAAGAGAAAAGTCTGGGGAAGCTCAGTAGAGCCAGTCTGGAGCCACAACAGAGTTCAAGCTTGAGTTGGAGCTTAAGTAGCCACTACGGTTGGAACCAATGTCCTCAGGAGATGGTATACGCAAAAGTATAGGTGTGGTGAAAAGGCCAGGTTCAAATTCTGACTTTGCCACTTACTAGCCGTAGAAGGAAAGGTACTAAATCCTTCTAACTATCCTGAACTGTACAAATGGGAATACACTCTCACAGGCTTGTTATAAGGATTGAATTCAAAGAGATGATATGTCACCATGCCTGGCATACAATGCATTCTCATGAAATAGGGGCTCTTTCCTTTCTTAGGGACACAGGACATGGGAGGAAGCAGCACAGCCGTAGTGAGGCGTGGTGGAAATAAAAGTGAAAAAGCAAGTAAGCTCAGTATGTCTCAGGAAGCAGGTTGCCCATGAAACCAGTCCCCCCAAAGGAGGTCTGGGAAGGTCCCCAAGAAACCCAGAAATGCTGGAAGACAAGTAACATGAGACCATGGAGTGACCCATGTGACTGTCCACAGATGACTCAGCCTCGGGTGGAACAGGACTGTCCGTGGTCCAAAGCACGTACCAGCCAAAGCCCTGGGTCCCCCTGGCAGCTGGCTCATCATGTCTCAGTGAACGCATGTGTCTTCAAAGGACATCCAGTGGCTTCCAGGTACCCTGGTGCTTAGGACAGGCATGGAAGGTAAAGCCCTGAGCACATGCCCTCCTCTGGGCGAGGTGCCAGCCCATTAGTTGAATGAGGCATGTGGGTACCGAAGCAGCAGCCCTGGACAGAGCCTGCAGTTCTGGGTTCAGTTCCAACTCTCCTACTAGTTGTGGCTTCTCCCTGAATCTCCTTCTCTCTTCTCTCATCTGCAGAATAAGTGGTAATAGTCTCCCAGAGGAGTCAGACAGAGCACATTGCTGGGGGGTGTGGGCAGGAAGGAGGGGGTTCCTGGGTGGCTTGGTCGGTTAAGCGTCTGACCTTTGATTTCAGCTCAGGTCATGATCTCGGGGTTCATGAATTCAAGCCCTATGTTGGGCTCTGAACTGACAGTGTGGAGCCTGTTTGGGATTCTCTCTCTCCCCCTCAGTCTCTGCTCCTCCCCCACTCTGGCTCTCTCTCTCTCCAAATAAACAAATACAATTTAAAAAAAAAAAAAAAGCAGAAGAAAGAAAGAGCACATGGAACACAGGAGAGCGTACGTACCCAAGCGTGTGGCATGATCGAACCATTGCTTGCCATTGCTTGCAGCTGTCCCCAAGACAGCTGCTGCAGAGAAGCCACAGTGAAGAAGTGACTCCTCCTATCAAAGACCCCATCAAAGAGCTAACTCTTGCCCAACTTGGAGCAGGAGGGAGCACACGCTGATTGGAACTGAGAACATAGACATCCAGGCCCCCAAACTCTAAGAGCCATGGTCACGGAGAGAAAAGTCACTTGGGGATTTGGGGTGGTACCAGTGGGGCAAACGGATTAGACAGAAGTGACCTCCATGGTAACTAATTCCCCCAAGACTGTTCCCATAGCAAACCGAACCACTGCACGTCTACAGAAGGGGCATCTCAGTGATCAGGAGTATGGTCCAAGGCTTGGGATTACAGGAGCTAAAAGGAGTGTAACCTGCCTGAGTCTGGTGTTCTAGAAAGAATCACTAACTGGGTGCAGTTCTCACTGCACAATGTGGGACCAGTCCTTCTCAGCAAACCTTTCTGTTACCCTTCGAAGAGCTCCGGGTATTTGTGGTGAGGGGAGCCAAGTAGGTAGACTCTATCTGTAAGCTTGATGATACTATTCTCACGATAGGCTAAGTGCAGCAGCCCCCACTTCCTACTCTTTGTTGGGAAAAAAGACATCTGAGGTAGGTTGGTTCCTCTCTGGGAGTGCTTCTTAGGACACCAGCTGCCAGAACAATTCCTGGCTCCTTTCCAGCACTCAAGAAATGTTCATGGTATCGTTCTTCCATAGGATGCATGGCCATCCACACCCAGGAAGACTGACACTCAAGCCTAATATCTGTGTCCAACTCCTTAGAGAAGGACTCCTTCTGGAAGCAGCCTGGACCCAAAGCCTTCAACAGCACCAAGGTTCCAGGCCCCAGCACATCTTTTTAAAATTTTTTTTTTCAACGTTTATTTATTTTTGGGACAGAGAGAGACAGAGCATGAACGGGGAAGGGGCAGAGAGAGAGGGAGACACAGAATCGGAAACAGGCTCCAGGCTCCGAGCCATCAGCCCAGAGCCCGACGCGGGGCTCGAACTCACGGACCGCGAGATCGTGACCTGGCTGAAGTCGGACGCTTAACCGACTGCGCCACCCAGGCGCCCCAACCCCAGCACATCTTAAAGGAGAGGGCCCAGGACCCAGGACTTCTGGAACTCAGCCCAGGAGTCAGCAGGGGCAATCTAGACCTTTCTGGGTCTATGGCCTCCTTGCCCCATGTCCCATGCCCCATTGCTTCTATTCCAGCTCTCTGGACCCAGTTGACAAGGGACAGCTTTTCCTTCAGTTCCTGAGTGTCACAGCTGCTCCAGATACCAGGCCAGGATCTGGGGATCTAAAAAGGCTTAAGACTCAGTCCTTGCCCGCAAAATGCTATCCTAGCACCTGTAAATAGGTGTGAATGGGAACAGAAAGTACAGAGTAGGAGCAAATGTTGAAAGAACAGGAGCTGAGTCATGAAGGACCCCGAATGTCAAGCTAAGGGACTCTTTGTCCCACATTCAGGGACCAGAGACAGTCTCAAAGGTTGACTAAGTGGGGAAGGGATAGGACCAGGTGCGCCCAGGCAGAGAGGGAAAGAGGGGTCCCACGCTCCCTGAGACATGGCTCCCTAGCCACCAGAAATGCCAAAGGGCATGTCAGCTTCTCCCCCCCACAGAGTCCAGGTGCCAGGCTGGCTTTGCCCTTGCTCTCTGGCTTACTTTAACCCCAGGCCCCTCACCCTTCTTGCCAGCATGACCAGGGGATTTGGATCATCTTGTTGAAGACCCAGAAGTCTCCTAGACATCACAGTAATGCAAATGTTAGATCACTGGCTTGGAGACAGGTGAGTTGGGTTCTAGCACCAAATTTCCTTTCTCAATGACCCTGAACAGGTCATGACGCCTCTCTGAGCTGGGTTCTCTTTCCACGGAATAGCTTCACTCATTGCTGTGAGAGTACAATGAGATCATGTGTGTCAAGGCAGCTAGTGTGTGGCCTGGGGACCCAGAAAGGGGTCAATTAATGCTTGTTGAATGTGAACCTGTCTAGCAGTTCAGGCTGGGGTCTTTGAGAGAGGAAACCCAGCCAGGCCCAGCCCAGCAGGAGAAAAGTTCCCTAACAGGGAGAATTCCAGGGATCACCAGTATTCTGAGACCATATCAGGCAGTGCTCTGACCCCTCTGCTGTCCTGGTGTAGAGTGGGAGGGACCAGGGCTCCACTCCAAGGGTTTATAGGCTATTAATAGCTGGTGGCAGTGGGGCTGCAGGCCACTGTCCAAGGGACTCCTCTTTCCCCTCTGCTTTCAGCTGTGCTGTTCTTTAGAAGTACTTGGGAAGCTCTGTGTTATTTGGAAAAGCTGGTAGGGGAAAGAGCATGAAATCTTGCCTGGAAAAGACCACCACTTTCCCCAAATTGTTTGTTTCCCAACAGACGTATTTATATTTCATTTCTCTGCTTCCAGTAAGGCAAACAAATGCTTTTCATTTGCTCTTTGCTTTGTGTTTTTCTTTAAAGTAATTATCTATAAATAGGAGTTCACACTGAAAAGCACGTGGACGTTTCCTCATTTAATCCTTATCCTAAGGTAGGGGCTACCTTTATTCCCATTTTACAGGTAAGAACACTGAGGTTATGTGATTCAGCCAGAGCTGCACGACTGGAAATGGAATCACCAAGCACCCAACTCAGGATGCCTGCCTCCAAGTCCTGCACTCTTTCTAGTGCCCCAAACTACCTCTCCATCTCTCTGAGGAAGTCTTGCTAGCTCCCCACACTGCCTCTCCTCTCCCTGAAGAAATCCTTGCAGTGGCTTTGCAGAGCTCCTCTCTGAAAAGCACAGGAGCAGAGAATTCCAGAGTTTGAAAGGACCTGCTGCATTCCCACACAAGGCAAGAACCCCTCCCACGGTATTCGTGGCGGACGCACACGTCCTGTTTCCCGGAAGGGGAAGTGCGGTGGCCCAACATTAACAAGGCCGCGATGGAGTGGATTATCTAGGTGGCATTCGCCACTAAATCATAAGGAAAACCCATCTATGGAACAAGAAAACCAGCACTGGTTAATTCAGAGGCTCCATGATGTCATCGGGGACCCAGGTTCTTTCCCGCATTCAGCTCTGTCACCCTCAGGAGGTGGGTCTTTCTCCACAAGGGCTTGTAATGGCTGTCTCCCTTGCAGGCTTCCCAGGCAGCCTCAGCAATAGCCCGTGGATAGCAGACAGGTTTTTGGTGGTGTTGTTTTTTGGGGTTTTTTTGTTTTTTTTGTTTTTCGTGAGAGAGGGGTGTTTGTGTGTTACGTGTCTTCTTCTTCCTCCTTTTTAAAGCAAATAAAACTCTCCTGGCCTCCATTAGTGACATTTCCTCATGTCTCCTTGGCCAGGACTGAGCCTCATGACCACCCTCAAGCCACTCACAGGCAAAGGGAATGAGATGCCCAGAAACACTGGCCTGAAGAATGAAGACTGTGCCCCCCCCGAATCATAGAGAGGAGGCTTGGAGCCCTAAGTACAACCAGGGTTCTGTCTGCAAGCAAAAAGAGAAGGGCTTAGAGGAGCTCACCAACCCTCTCTGCCCTTGGAAAATGCTGTTTTCTCTGATTTGCTGGTGAAAACCACTGAGGTTGAGAAGTGACTTGGATCCTTGTCGCTGGACTTTGCCCTGCATCTCACTCACTTGTATAATCCCAAGAGGATTCAAAACAATGCTTTACATGTAGGTGCTCAACCAACCAGCTCAGTTTAATCCAAAGAACGTTTAGGGCTTGCCTCCTACATGCCAAGTGCTTTGTGGTGTGCTGGAGATACAAAGATGATCCAGTCAGAGTCTCTATCCTTGAGCACTACAATCTGGTAGTGCTTTTAGTTATCATTATCATTATTAATAAATAGTACTATTTATTAATAGTACAGGTACAAGAATAGTACTATTCTTATTATTTTCAACCAACATTTACTCAGCACACATAATGTGCTAGACATTTGGAAATATATAACATTCATGCCAGGGCTCAGGATAATTTTTATATCCCAATTGGCAGAAAAGAACACTTAGGGACAAGGAGTTACTTGCCCAAAGTCTCACAGCTCATGGGTGTCAGACACAAGAAGAAACTCAGGTGCACCTAAGTCAAAGACCACCTTCTTTCTGCCGATTGTATTCTCTGCACCTCTCAAAAATTGAATGCTCTAGCTTACCAATAATATATATTATATATATGTATATAATATATATATATAATATATATTTAATATATAGTATATATATAACACGTTAAGCCAATATATGGATAGGTAGATCTCAAAAGTTGTTTTAAGACCTATTTTCATTAGTCTCTCCTTGTCTATTTTGCTCTACTCAGTGGAGATTGCCCTTCCCCTACAAGGAGATGCAAAACTGGGCAGTTTTGTCATTTTCTTCTGGCTTCTTACACCTCACATTATGTTTCCAACAAAATAATTAAGAGGTTAAAATGTCTCCTTCCCCTGTGCTGGAGACTTATGCCAGGAAGAACCCACCATCAGGGGAGTAAGACGCTTCTTCTCTCTTTACTTTTTAGATAATGAATTTTCCTCAGGTCAGATTCGCTGGGGAGTTATTTCTGGAATCCAGCAATTCTTCCATCTTGAATGCCAGACCTTTGTTATCACCAGCCTTCTGGAGCTGCCTCAGGATGATATAAAGAACCTGTTCTAAGATGCCACGGGTGAAACTAAAAGACATTTGTTAGCCAGCTGTGCTCAGAAGTGTCCTTCCTGACGCATCAGGTGGTTCAGGACATGAGCACAGCTCCACTATGAACCCACGCTCCTCCTTTTCACCAACACGAGCTGCTGGATGTTGCTGAGGTGGGCTCTGCTCAGAGGCCCATCTTCCTCTCTGGGTTGAGGACACTTCGTGCCCTAAACTAGATCTGCTGCCATCCTCCTGGGAGCCCAGAATTTGGGAGTCAGGCAGTGAGCCCCCACCTGGCCCAGGAAGCCTATTTTAAAGAAATTATAAGAAATTCATGGGGCACCTGGGCAGCTCAGTTGGTTAAGCGTCTGACTCTTGATTTCAGCTCAGGTCATGATCTCATGGTTGGTGAGGTCCATCCCTGTGCCGAGCTCCGGGCTGACAGTGGGCTGCTTGGGATGCTCTCTCTCCTTCTCTCTCTCTCTCTGCCCCTCCCCTGTTCTCTCCCTCCCTCTCTCTCTCTGTCTCAAAATAAATAAATAAACTTAAAAACAAAAAAAGAAATGCAATAACCATCCCTCCCTAAGCCTGTCACTTTTTTCTACATGTTCTACCCATCTACCTCTGCCTTCTTTCACCAGGATCTCAGTTTCCTCCTGTTAGTTCACCTTATGTTTTCTTGTCCCAGTCTCTTTTCCTGGACTCTAAAGCCTTCTTGCTCATGGCCAGCTCTGTAGTATAGCAAGAACCAGCAGAGGCCTGAGATTCGGGCCATAGCCCGGTTCAAATGCAGGCACTTCTACTTACCAGCTATGAATCCTACGGTAGAGACTCAACCTTCCTGAGACCCAATTTCCTCTTTAGCAAAATAGGAATAATAGTTCCTGCTTCATAGTGCCATTGGTGGATTAACTGGAATCTTTCATGTAGGAAGCCTGGCATATTGTCAGATACACAATCCCTATTAGTCGGCATTACACCACATAGCCCACGTAAGCAGACTCACTGGTGCTCCACAGAGCTTTCTTGAATTAACCTGAAATAAACACTTTCTAGATTTCCAGGCTCCCCGGAAGAATTTCCTCCACTACCCCTATCTCAGTTAAAAAAAAAAAATCAGTGCCTGGCTGGCTCAATTGGTAGTACACACAACTCGTAATCTCGGGGTTGTGGGTTTGAGCCCCATCTTGGATGCAGAGATTACTTGAAAAAGTCTTTAAAAATTAAAATAGTTTTTAAAAAAACAGAAGCTTGAAAAGTGGAGGAGGGATTGGAGAGAGGGCAATGAAGTAAGCCGGATGCAAGAGCCTGGATTGCCTTTGGCTCAGTCTGGGTTTGAGGGAAACCTGGAATTACTGCGATTTCATCACAGCAGCTGGTCCAAGATAAACCTGCCAGAACTGCTCAGAGGCCAGATCTGGATTGCAGTGATAGCTGGGGCCTGCTGAGAAGCAAGGAAAAACTATTTATCTGACATTTTTTCAACCCCAACCAAGAATTTTCTTTGGCTCGAGATGCCGCTGGGACCGGTTTTCATTTGCATGGATCTCATATGAGGATCCATGCCTCTGACGGGGGAAGACTTCTTAGAAAGACTTCCATTCCCCAGCCTCCTTTCCACGTGTGCCTTTCTCATGATTCAGAAATAATTATCCATCCAGGAAAACTAATCCCTGAGTTACTTATGCATGGACTGTGCCAGAACCTCACATATAGGTTCGCTCTGATTCAACTCCACACACAGCCTGTGCAGGTCTGAGCATCAGCAAAGATGGCCGCCAGAGAACATTTGCCCTCCTTCCAAATTGGCAGCCTTCATGTCACTGAAGCCATGTTAACTGATGTGGCACATTTTAATGCATTTCACTGTCTCAAGCTGTGGCAGCAAATTTAGAGTGTGAATCTTCTTAACAGCTGCTTCTAGAGTGGCGGTCTGGAATCTGCATCCTTGACTCATTGGTGCCAACCAAAAAAAAAAAAAAAAAACAAAAACTTGTCCATGTATCATATATGGCTTTCAGTGGCTTTAAGACAGTCCTGTCTGAACTCAAACGCCATTGTTCTTGTAATATGCTTATGAAGACCGCACTTTTCAAACAGGTAGCATTTGGGGAGTGGTATAAATGTTCTAGGAATAAAATAGTGAGTTTGAGAAGTCAATCCAGAATATGTCCAATCGGATTAGCATTATCTGTGTTCAATCAGGTACTTTATTTGAATGAGATGGCCTTACGAGCCTGTTGCATGTCCTGTTGATTTATCATCCTCATCTGTCGCAAGGCAGAGGATACTGCTTTATGAGCCCTTTGGTTTATCATCCTTAGTCAAAGCTAGGCACAAGGATGGACTTGGCTGCATTGTTGTCATAGCCAAAGACTAGAAACAAATGTATCTATTAGGATACATCCAGTCAACGGAATGGCATATATCATTTAAACAAAAAAAGTGATTCACCGAAAATGTACAAGTGTTGTTATGAAATAATTTCCAAGAAATAGAGTTAAATCTGGAAATATACAAGATCCTGGTCATACTGATCATCTCAGGGGAAAGAACCAGGGGCAGAGGGTCAAGAGAAAGAAGTTTCTGTAATTTTTGTATGCTCTTGAGTTTTGTACCTTGCGTTACCCATATACACCATGATAAAATGGTTGGTTTTTCAAAAACTACATTCAGGGTCGAGCCCGAAGAAAGATGGTCAAACTAGCTATATAATTCAAAGAGTTATAATCACAAGAGCTCTCATTTGCTGAGCAATTACTCTGTATCAGCCTCCTGTTAGAGCCACTTACACATTTCATCTGGTTTTCCCTTCAAAGCAATCCTGTGAAGTAGATTTTACCGTCTTCAATTTTAGAAACAAGGACACTGACTCAACGGGTTCAGGAAAGTTGCCCGAGGTTACACAACCCTCACAAGGCTAAGCTGGGATTCAAACCTGGGTCGGACTAACTTTTTCCACTGGTCCCTGCGGACCTTCTCCGATCAAACACTCAATGGGACTGCATCTCATCACTCTGTCCCCACGGCCTGGCAGAGCACTTGGCACACAGGAGGTGTCTAATACATGCTGAACAGATAATAAACAGAAAGCAAAACAGTGAGAGCAAGACGCAGCCAGCAATTCCCTAAGAGGAATTTTATACATGTTTGAGCATCTTGGAATTGCACGACTTCTTTCTTTTGTTTTATCCCCTGGTTTCCTCCATGATTGTTGGAAAAGGCCAACAAGCTCGACCATTCATTTCAGGGTGAATTTGGGACCCAAACGGTTAAACAACCAACCAATTTGGCTTCCTTGCGGCCTCCCAGCCAAGGAGATGAATGGAATGTTCACGAGGTCGCTTGGCAGGGGTCCACATTCCTATGGGAACGTTGCAGCAGTGAGAGCTCTGGGACACTGAGAGGCAAATGTGTGGGAGTCGTGGGGCAAACTGCAAAGGATCCAAATTCTCAGAAAAATGCATGGAGCTCCATTGGTCCAAGGATGCTCTGCAGAGGACTAGCTAAGTCTCCGCCCTGGCTCAGAGGGAAAATAGAGACAGGAGCCAGCACCCATCCAGCTCTCCCCTACAGCTGCCCAGGCCTAGAATGGTACGGGCCACTTCCAGCACTGCTGCGGATAGGAGTTCATTAGAAGAAACTCATCAGGGAGTCCCACTCCTTTGGCTGATCTTTAGATTCCTTCCATTTTCCGTTTTCTAAAGAAAAGGACTTGAGGGGAATTTGCCCATCCCCCCCCCCCCCCCCCGCTTTTCCCTGGCCCCACCCTGCAGCTGCCTCTGTCCTTCCCCATGGAAGAGGACCCAAACCCAATGCATTTTCATTTTCATCAAGTACATCCTTGCCTGTAACACACACTCCAGAGACCAGGTGAGTCACTAAAATTCCACATTACAACTCCCTCCAGCTTTTAGAAAGGCCGCATCAGTGATGATGATGAACATTGGATTTTCTGTTTAAAATTAGAAACTAGAATGTTCACATTTTCCCTCAAACAGTAGCTCACAAGAAAACTTCTTGTCACCACTCTAAAAAGGAAGTTCAAGCCTAGAGCTGTCCAGACAGAGACTTCTGTGTGGACCCCCCAACATCTCTCATGCCAGTCATCTGGAGAAATTCTCCAGCTCTGAGGAGGGAGCCCTGCGTCCCGATTTCCCTTGCCACTTGGTGGCATTGGTACCAGGTTCTGGTAGTACTCGAGCAGACTTTGCTGTAGTTAACTCAGGCTGTTAAGAAAAGACTCTGTTTTGGGGCGCCTGGGTGGCTCAGTCGGTTGAGTGGCCAACTTCGGCTTAGGTGATGATCTCACAGCTCATGAGTTCGAGCCCCACATCGGGCTCTGTGCTGACAACTCAGGGCCTGGAGCCTGCTTCGGATTCTGTGTCTCCCTCTCTCTCTGCCCCTAACCCACTCACATTCTGTCTCTGTCTTTCCCAAAAAATTAAAAAAAAAAATTTTTTTAAACATTAAAGAAAAAAAAAAAGAAAAGACTCTGTTTTATCCTGGCGCCATGAGGCTAGGATATGGAGACACTGGAAGCTGTTTGCAAAATGACACCTTTCCATTCCATATCCAAAGGCTAAGAGATAAACCAGTAGGTTGCTGGCTCTCTTAGTGAAGTCTTAACCTAATTAACGCTATGGAAGACAAAACTAGAAGTCTCTCCCAAGGCCAGGAAGGCAGGCTAAGAAGCTTACAAGGAAGGGACCATTCTGGGGAGAAGCAGGAGTAACTAGGGAGGGAAAGAGCATCCTGACTTTGTTGGTACCACGGGGCACCAAAACTTTACAAGTCTTTTAGGACCAGAACAAAAAGAATCAAGGAAATAACACGCCATGGAAATGACACAAATGAGCTATAATGATGAAGTCATCTGCTCTGCTCATAATCCGCCTTCCGGAGAAGCTGCTGTGTTCGCTTGGCCACAAAAGTAGCCTTTGGCTATAGCATCATCTGACAATATGCCTTGCTCCCCACCTCTGGGGATAAATGATCATAAGTGGACACCTAACCCAAATTGAATAAATCAGGTTCTCTCTCCCAGGGGTTCAGATGTGGGATCCAGAGATGTTGGATGTACCATGTAATCACTTGAATTGAAGAGATGGCATTTGGCAGCAGTGGGTAGCCATCTTTTATCCTGTAGATAGAAAAGCCTGAAACCCCCTCTGTCGAGAGAGAAGGAGGGGAATGAATTGACCAGGTGAACAGAAACAGAGAGAAAGAACTCCTAAAAGACCCAGAGCCTGGCTCCTCAAGGTCCTTTGTTCAGGCCCGGTCACATCCTTGGACTCTTGGAGGCTTGGATTTCCCACCTATTTTTATAATAATCCCTCTCCCTGTTTTCTTGGATTAAGCTAATATGAGTGGGTTTTCATTACTTAGAAGCAGAAGAATACTGGCTAACGCAGAAGCGCAAGGCCCTTAGGCCAAAGTAGGAACAGAGGGAGTTCAGGTAAGATTTGCAAGGTAAGGTTGTCTACCTGAGCAACAGGATGGGATTGCAACATCTTACCTGGTCTGGACCGCCCTCCTCAAAGCCCGAAAGGTTTGTTGCTGCTTTCTTACCCAAGTCACACACATACACACATACACACACACACACACACACACACACACACACACACTTTGCAAAGTTTCAAATATAAAAGGATATAGAATAAGTACAGAAGTCTCTTATCATACTTACCCAGTCTTAGGTCCTACCTCCAAGATAAGCTTTGCTCATGCCATATTTTATGCTCTCTGAAATGCTGTTAATTGTAAAACACATCCCAACTTTGGAAATGTTAAAAGATAGAATCATATATACGGTTCTGTTGAGTCTATTTCCAAATATTTTCTCAGTATTCCACATTATCAGTAGATTTTTGTATGGTTATTAGTTTTTATCATTAATCGGACTCAATCTAAGCACATTGTTCTGTAACTGCCTTCTGAACAACACTTCTTGGGGCATTCTCCTGATTTCAGTAAGAGAGTCTGTTCTATCCACTACTGTATCTCCAGGGCTAGAACTGTACCTGCCACATAAGTAGGAAGTCAATGAAGAAAGAATTAACTAATGAATAACCAGCTTCCTTTGCTCTTTTAATGCCAGAGGTCTTTAGTAGTATTTATTTGGGACACCTGGGTGGCTCAGTTAAACATCTGAGTCTTGATCTCAGCTCAGGTCTTGATCTCGAGTTCACGAGTTCCAGTCCCACAATGGGTCCCACGTTGGGCTCCATGCTGGGTATGGAGCCTACTTAAAAAAAAAAAAAAAAAAAAAAAACAGTATTTATTCAACCTTTCCCCCATTACAGTAACCATTTTGGTTACTTCCTATTTTTTACCTTTATAAATAATACTGCTGTGAACATCTGGACTCCATTGTGTTTCTGTAACAGCAAAAGAGTTATCATGATTGGGTGCTCACTATGTTACAGATGCTAACATAAGTAATTTATATGCATTAACTTACTTAATATTCACAACAGACTTTGGAGGGTGGTACCATTCCCATTTCCATGTTTCAGATAACAAAACTGAGAATCAAAGAGATTGAATGACTCACCAAAAGAGTCAGCAGGAAATAAGTGAATGGGCAACCTTGCTCCAAAAGCAAGGCCAGGCTCATATCACTGTGTTCCTTTGTTTGGATGAATATTCTAAGGTGGAATTGTTATGTCTGAGAGAAAGAATGTTTCACTCCAAAACTTCTGCATCAGTTTAATTCACTCTATCATCGTTTGAGAGTACCTGCTTCCCAACATCATTACCAATAATGGATGTTACCAGTTTTTAAGTCATTTAAACATACAGGTAAAAAAAAATATTTCATTATTCATTTAATTTGTATATCCTGGTTTACTGGGACATTGGGTTTCTTTCCATTGATTACTGGCAACTTGTATTTTTCTATGAATTGCCTGCTCATTTTCTTTGCCCATTTTTTTCTATTGGGTTCTCTGTCTTTTAGTTACTGATTTTTAGGAACACTGAATGTTATCACAAATGTGGCAGAGTTTCACCAAGGCTGTATTTTCAATAGGATACATTTTGTTACTCAAAACTTTTAAAATTTGATATAATCTAATTCATCAGTTTCTTTCTACATATGCCTTCTGAGTTTTGTGTCCTTTCCTACTCACACTGATAAAATATTCTGTTCTTTTCTTCTAACGTTTTATTTTTATGTTTAACTCCATATTCCATCTGGAACCTATTTCAAGATGTAACTTGGGCTCTAACTTCTTAAGTGGAGACCCAGTGTTCCTATCACTACTCTTTGATGTGCTATGTTTGTCATAAATTAGATTTCCATAAATACAAGAGTCTGTTTCTAGAGTTTCTATTATGCTTCATTGTCTTCATGGTCTATTCCTGAGCCATAACGTGTGTGTAAAGCAGAGAGACATAGTTGTCACATAATTAACGTCAATTATCTTCTGCATCTCTTCTTAACTTCCCTGTTATTTTTTTTTCTTTTTCACAGTTTCAATCTATACATTCATGCCTGTGTTGGTTTTAACCTATCTAGAATCTTTCACCCTGAATTTTAGGGTACACATCGGACTACCCTAATCTCTAATGAAGGGAGATAATGTGGTCACTTTACCAAATCATTTGTATAGTGTTACAGCTATCTACAACATAGCTCCCTCCCAGGCCTAGTAAGCCAGCCAATCTCTCCTCATCCATCAGAATAAGAAACAGTTGAATGTGTTCTTAGGATTCTTGGAGATAGAATCATTCACAGATCTGCATGTCAATCATCCTGCTGGTAGCTGAATCTGAGGTT
Source organism: Puma concolor (assembly GCF_028749965.1). Taxonomy (NCBI): domain Eukaryota; kingdom Metazoa; phylum Chordata; class Mammalia; order Carnivora; family Felidae; genus Puma; species Puma concolor. Next base: position 46,943,457 of record NC_141676.1, on the reverse strand, counting down.
TTGGGAAAGGATGCAGAGAGGTGATTCCCTGTCTTGGCTACAGGTGTCATTTGCGTCCTTTCTGTTGGTTGGATCCAATGGCATCATTCAATGTCCTCCCATGGCTATGTGGCCTGCCACAGAGTCCCACAGGTGTCCTCACCACCCCCAAGCTCACTGATTCTCACTCAAGTGACCCATATTCCACCCCTGCCCCTTCTCACAGGGCTGTCTCTTGAAATAAAGGTGACTCCTCCGTCACCGTATTCCAGTCCAGTTCCAGTCTCCACAGTGTCAATGATACCATGAGGTCCTCCTCAAGTAAAGAAGAATCATATCAAATTTGTTCTGTAAGTTACCTCCTTTCTGTACCTTGGTATTTCAATATTTGAGGCTACAATAATCCAGTCCCCATTCCCACTATTCCTCCATATAATGCAGTGAGACATCTGGTGAAGAGCATGGCCCTGCAAATCAGTTGGCTGTGCCTGAACCTGGTTGCCCCCATGCCCAATCAGCTCAATCCTCAGCCTCCATGCATATTTTCTTCATAAGGCACATCATAACCTTATTTACTTAAAACACTAGACAGCACTCCAGCGCTACACTTGGGAGCCATTTTAAACTGCAAAATCACCAACAAACAGTGCAGAAATGTGAAAAATGGGGCACTTAATTAGACCACAAAAGGGGCATTTGTTCACAGTGCAAAGGCTGAAACAAGAATGCAGAGCATCACCTTGTTCAGCCTCAGCTGGGAACATGCAGGTGTCAGGCAACTCAAAGTTTTGCCAAGCCTTGTGGGTTGACAAATGTCAGCCAAGGCACTGCAAGTATTGATTTGGGGTTACAAATGGATTTTAGCAAGGAAATGAATTTGTATATACAGTCTCTGTGAATAAGGATAGACTGTAGTTAGGTCCATATCTCACATGGTATTTGAGAATAAATTCTAAAAGATCAGATAATAAAAAGTAGTAGAGAAAAATAGTGGAGAATTTTTTTAGGCCCTTGGAATAGAGAAGACCTTTCTAATTAAGGGATAAAATCTAAAAGCCACAAATAAGGATTGTTAAATTTGACTACAGACCACAGAAAAAAATAACGGAAACAAACAACAACAAACTACTTTAAGGCAAAAAAGAATTACTATAATCAAAGTCAAATTTAACTTGCTAAATAATCAAAATAGCAAAAGATAAATGACAAATCAGGAAAATATTTGCAATTCATGAGAGCAGAAAGCTAATCTCCCTAGAATATAAAATGTCCAGACACAGATGAGAAAAAGACTAAACTCCAATTAAAAAAACATTCAAAGGACACAAAAATTCACAGAAAAATATATAAGCAGTTCATAAAACAAATGAGAAGATGCTCAACTTGATTCATAATGAAAAGAATGGGTACTAAGTCTATACTTAGATACTACATCTCTCCTATCAGACTAGCAAAATCCAAGTTTTTATAATAGGTTTTAGAATAGCTGAGGAAACATGTATTTCCATACACTTCTACCAGAAGGTTTAGCTGGTACAACCTATATAGAGGACAAATTGGTAATAATTATGAGAATTCAAATGGATATAACCTTTGATCCAGAAATTCACTCTTAGGAATTTGTCCTATACTTGGGCACATGTAAAATGACAGACAGGGTTACTCATCGTAACATTGTCAGCATTAGCCAAAGATTGGAATGTCAATAAAATGAGAATTAAATATATCATTATTATTTATACAATGGAAAATTGTACAGCTGTAAAAACACATGATAAATCTCTTTATGAATTAACACAAAAGGATTGCCAAGATATACTGTTAAGTGAAGAGCAAGAGGCAGAAAAATACTTATGTTGTCCCTTGTGTATAAAGGGGAAAAAAGAAAAAATAATTAGGCACTCTGGCTTACATATGCATAAAAGTTCAATGAAAGGATTATTAAGAAACTGATAAAAATAGATACCTATTGTGGGAACTGAGCAACTATAAGAAGGAAGTGGGAAGGGCGTTGTTTTAGAATTCCTGATCTTTAACTTGTGGGAATGTATTCCATATTCAAAAAATTAAATAGAAAATTATATTTAAAAATGGAAGCTGGAGGGGCACCTGGGTGGCTCAGTCGGTTAAGCGTCCGACTTCGGCTCAGGTCATGATCTGACTGCTCGAGGGTTTGAGCCCCGCATCAGGCTGGGTGCTGACAGCTCAGAGCCTGGAGCCTGCTTCCAATTCTGTATCTCCCTCTCTCTCTCTGCCCCTCCCACACTTACACTCTGTCTCTCTGTCCTCTCTCTCTCTTTCTCAAAAATGTTTTTTAAACATTAAAAAAATTTTTAATAAAAAAAATGGAAGCTAGATAGAATGTATTATAAGATAAAGGTACATTATCTTTTTGTCAACACAAAACAGAAAGGTAATTAGAAACTCTAAGGAGGAAACACACAAAAAAGCCAAATAAGAAAGTCCTGGTCCAAACCGGAAGCCAACCAAATTCCATACTGCTCTCTGTAAATGGTATGCTATACGCACAGTGAATCCATCAAACCTTGTTGCCTGGGACAGGATTCTGAGCAGCCAAATCAGGTCCGCGGGTACCAATGTGAATTCAGCCCAACCTGTTACACCCTTGATGAAACTGAGTTCAATGACATTCAAAAGCAAATTTATCATAACTAGAAAATCACTATTTGGCCCAGCCTTGTAAACTATCAAAATTAAAACTAAGTCTAACTATTAAAAAAAAAAAAGACTTTCTTTAAATCTTGCCCATTTTTCTAACACATAAACTATAATCTCACTTTGGTCATTGTACCAGCCCTACCAGGCTCTGGGATGACAAGGATGTTTTCAAAAGTCTGTGGAATAATATTATCTTCATGAAAATCTCTTTAGCCAATACCGACGATGCTCACCTTCTCTTTGCAGCCAGGCTGTGATAAGATAATAAGCGCTGTGGGCCAGAGCTCATTTTCTCTGCACTCTCGCGGAGTTCTGAGAGTTGCCATCCAGATCCTCTCTACCTGACTCAGCCTTTGAGAGTTTCATGTGTACAGTGAAAGCCTTGGTTTATGGATGCATTTATGTCAGTCTGGCATTTCATCATGGAAGAGACTTAAGAGCAAAAGGATCAGGCCCATGGCCTGATTTATAAATAAAATGTAGTTGGAAGATGGCCACACCCTTTTATCTAGCTATTGTTTATAGCTAATTTCATGCTACAACAGCAGAATTGAGTCGTTGCAACAAAAGACCCACGTGGCCCACAAAACCAAAAATATTTACTATCTTGCCCTTTAAAAATTTTGCTGAGCCTTACTCAAGAGTGTCCAGGCCTGGCATCCAGCTGATCCCACTAACAAATCAGACAGACATAATAGTATAATGTTGCCTGAATCAGTATTAAAAATCCTGCTTTGGAGATATATAAATATAGATGCAGATAAAATTATCATTATTATCATATAAATAATCAGTATATATATGTGTGTGTATGTATGTATATATGTATATACATATATATGTGGAGTTGTATCTTGAATAATGCAGGGGTTAGGGTGCTGATCCCCCACACAGTCAAAAATCTGCATATAACTTTTGACTCCCCCAAAACTTAACTACCAATAGCCTACTGTTGACTGAAACCTTACCAATAACATAAAACAGTCAATTAGCACATATTTTGTATGTTACATGTATTATATACTGTGTATTTTTTTAAGTAGGCTCTACACCCAGCGTAGAGCCCAAAGTAGGGCTTGAACTCACAACCCTGAACTTAGATCAAGAGTTGGACGCTTAAGGGGCGCCTGAGTGGCTCAGTCGGTTGAGCTTCTGACTGCAGCTCGGGTCATGATCTCATGGTCTGTGCGTTGGAGCCCCGCATCAGGCTCTGTGCTGACAGCTTAGAGCCTGGAGCCTGCTTCGGATTCTGTGTCTCCCTCTCTCTCTGACCTTCCCCCGTTCATGCTCTGTCTCTCTCTGTCTCAAAAATAAACATCAAAATATAAATTAAAAAAAAGGAGTTGGACACTTAACCAACTGAGCCATCCAGGTGTCCCTGTATACTGTATTCTTAAAATAAAGTAAGCTAGAGAAAAGAAAACATTATTAAGAAAATCATAAGAGGAAATACATTTATAGCACTGTACTGTATTTATTTTTTTGAAAATCTGCATATAAGTGGACCCATGCAGTTCAAACCTGTGTTGTTCCAGGGTCAACTGTATATGTATATGTATTATGTATGGTAGCACACTCTTACTACAAAATAACAGTAAGATTAGGAGCAAAATGTTCATTCAAAGAGACTATAATAATCTTACCTTTATTCTTTCTCACAAGAATCCAATGTGCTCTACACATCTGAGAGGCAGTATAGTTTAGTGGAAAAAAATAGATAGATCCAATTAAAATCAGCTCTCTTACATTCCCTGAGCTCTACATCTCTTCTCTGGACCTTGGGGATACTATTACCTTCCTAAAGGAAGGGTCAATGAGACACCACATGTAAAATGCCTTGCACATAGTCAGCACCCAATAAATGGTGATTATTAGTTTTATTACACCTATGCTCATCTGCCTGACCCCATTCCTCTTTTCTCACTTTTTTCATTCCCTGGGCCCATTACCTGAACACCATTTCCTTTAATTACTGACAATATCTTTATTAACATCCTTTCTCTTACCTGTATTTAGACACTTATTTTTTAACTTCAAATAACTGAAGGTTGGAAGCCTCCATAAGTTTTGCCACTAACTAGGAATCAAAAAGAAAATATATAATTATCTCAAAAGAGAGAGAGAGAGTGTGTGTGTGTGTGTGTGTGTGTGTGTGTGGTTAAAACCATAAAATAGTTTAAATATATACTTTTAAGTATCTAACACCATAAGAAAGAAAGAGAAATTTCCACATGCTAGGACACTGAAAATTGGAATAATAAATATGGGAACTGATTTTAGAGAAAGAAAAGAGATGCTATTTTTAGTGATCTAGGGATTGGGGATTTAACACTCTTGTGAGGCTACAAAAGCCACATTAATGCTAGGAGTTAGAAATGAAATATCACCGTCTAGTGGAAAAAAACTATCAGCATGCAAAGATCATAAGAAAGTTTGTCAGTCTTTTCTTAGGCTCTGGATTGAAAAAGAAAGGTCTCTCTTGACAATACAAAAATGTGGGCCCACACTGTACATGGGTTTGGACTTCAACTTTACATTCTCCATGTGATCTGAGGACACCAGTGATGTCCAGTGTCTAAAAACAATTATTTTGCATATTTTGTGAGCTCATCTTTTAATGGCACTTTATCTGTGGGAACATTGTGCAGCTGAGAAATTAACATAATCTAGTAGAAAACAGAAAACTATCTGGAGGGATACGCTCTCAACACAGGCTGCACTAGATTCTGACAGAAAAAAAAACCCACAACTGAAAATGAGCTCATGACAAAAAATAACAATGTGAAACACTTGAAAACATAATTCACCGTGAATAAACAACAGTATGCACCACATAGAACACAACATAATCACCAAAAACCTTAGAGACATAAAATAGATACGTCTGAAGTTATTTTTTTTTTAATTTTTTTTTAACATTTATTTATTTTTGAGACAGAGAGAGACAGAGTATGAGCGGGGGAGGGTCAGAGGGAGGGAGACACAGAATCCGAAACAGGCTCGAGGCTCTGAGCTGTCAGCACAGAGCCCGCACAGAGCCCGACGCGGGGCTCGAACTCACAGACGGCGAGATCATGACCTGAGCCGAAGTCAGCCGCTTAACCGACTGAGCCACCCAGGCGCCCCCGTCTGAAGTTATTAAAGATAAAAACGTCCACTTAGGGCAATGTGGAGTAACAGAAAATTGGATTTGCCCTTCCATCTGAAATGACCAAAAAAAGAAAAAAAGGACAAAATATATTAAACAATGGTTTGCAGACATAGAACATTTGGCAGCTCTGGACAGTGACACTTAAGAGAGGGGGAACAGAGAATAGAAACCCACCAACTGCCACAGATTACTTCTTGGAGGGAATTTCCAGGCCACAACACGGGAAGGGAGAATTGAGTTGGAGGTTTGCAGACCTTGTGAGTTGAGAAGAGAGAGCTAGGAGAAGGGGAGGCCTGAGCAGCTAGAGCTCACAGGACAAGGAACCAGAGAAGAGAAAAATACACCAAGAGTGAGCTCTAGAGATCATCAGAGCCTCTTGAGTCTTCAGCTGAGTACAGCTCAGAGTGTGCTTGTGAGGAAACTACACAAAAGTTGGGGAAAGAATCAACCAAAAAGATCAGAGGGATCAATCCCCAAAGCTCACACGGAGCCAGGAATAGTTCATTTTCCTGCCAGCCAGCATGAAAACCCTCACAGTTCAAGGGAATTGAGTAGAATACTTAGAAGGATGATACATCAGTAATGATATCAAGATGTAGAACAAAGAATATTGCCATGGATACAAAAAGGACACTTAATAATGATAAAGGGGCCAGTTCATCAAAAGGAAATAATCCTTGAGTTAAGGAGATATAGCTGAGACCCTGGGGAAACTAAGGTGACTTGTATTGATGGGACATAGTACAAGAGAAAATGGAGTAACACAGAGGACTCAGGGATCTGCAGAGGGGTCCCTCGAGTTTTCAGTTGACTATAAGTATGTGTGTGTGACAAAACCAGCCATCTCTAGGGAAAGAACTTTCTAAAGAATTTAGAAGTAACGATGCCCAGTGCTCACTTATAGCTAGGAATGGTGTCTGATCCCACCACCTAGATTGAGAAACTTTATGATTCTCAGAATGTGAGGTAGGATACACAGAAGTCTCTTGTCTCAATAGTGGAGAATTATTAGTCCTCTACTGTGCACTACTTCAGTTTTGCCTAATAAATTTTATTGTTTTTATTTTTTACATTCATTTATTTATTTTGGTGAGGGGGGTGGTGGTGGCAAGAATTCCAAGCAAGCTCTGCACTGCCAGTACAGAGCCCTAAGCAGGGCTCAAATTAACAAACTGTAAAATCATGACCTGACCTGAAATCAAGAGTCAGGTGCATAACGGAGTGAGCCACCCAGGCTCCTCTGACTAATAAATTTTAAAAGCAAAACTAAAGGGGCACCTGAGTGGCTCAGTCAGTTAAGCATCCAACTTCAGCTCAGGTCATGATCTCACAGTTCATGAGTTCCAGCCTTGCATCAGGCTGTGTGCTGACAGCTCGGAGCCTAGAGCCTACTTTGGATTCTGTGTCTCCCTCTCTCTCTGCCCTCCCCCCACTCAGGCTGTCTCTGTCTCTCAAAAATAAATAAACATTGAAAAAAAATGCTTAGAAGCAAAACCTGAAAAGCCCAAATTGTTCCAAGTGTCTTATGTGTGCCCCAGAACAAAGGGCAAGAACAAAAATATTCAACATGCATTACAGAAAAATTTATGATGTCTATAATCCAACCCCAAATTCCCAAATATAAAAGAGGAAGGAAACAGGACCCATATTGAAAAATTAATTAATTAATAGAAACAAACCAGATGTAACACAGATATTAGAATTAGCAAACATAGTCATTAAAACAGTTACTATAATGGGGCACCTGGGTAGCTCAGTCAGTTGAGTGTCCAACCTCAGCTCAGGTCACGATATCATGGTTTGTGGGTTTGAGCTTCATGCTGGGCTCTGAGCTGACAGGATGGAGAACTACTTTGAGTTCTGTGCCTCCCCCTCTCTCTGCCCCTCCCCTACTCACACTCGGTCTTTCTCTCTCACAAATAAACATTAAAAAATTAAAAAAAAACAGTTATTATAACTATATTCCTCATGTTAAGAAAAATTAAATGAAAGTATGAAAGATATATGAAAAAAAAGAACGAACTAAAAATTCTAGAGAAGAAAACTATAACGTGTGTTGGAAAATACACTGGATAAAAGTAATGGCAAATTAGATTTTGCAGGAAAAAAAAGGTTAGTGAACCTAGAGATGGAACAATAGAAACTATCCAAAAGAAGAAAAAGAAAATTTTCTTTCTTTTTTTTTTTTTTTTAATTTTTTTTTTTCAACGTTTTTTATTTATTTTTGGGACAGAGAGAGACAGAGCATGAACGGGGGAGGGGCAGAGAGAGAGGGAGACACAGAATCGGAAACAGGCTCCAGGCTCCGAGCCATCAGCCCAGAGCCCGACGCGGGGCTCGAACTCACGGACCGCGAGATCGTGACCTGGCTGAAGTCAGACGCTTAACTGACTGCGCCACCCAGGCGCCCCAAAAAAGAAAATTTTCTTAATGAGCTGTGGGAAAATGGTAAGTGGCTAATGTGTTTGTAGTTAAAGTCCTTGAAGGAGAGAAAATGTGATAGTAGAAAAATATTTACAGAAAAAAATGGCCATAATCTTTCAAAATTTGATGAAAACGGTAAGTCAATAGAGCCAAGAATTTCAACAAACTCCAAGCACAAGAAATTTGAAGAAAACTATACCAAGATCCATCATAATCAAATTTGTTCAAAACCAGTGACAAAACTAAATAACCTAAAAGCAGCCAGCTTAAAAAAATTAAAACAAAACAATATATGACATATATGGAAACAAAGATAACTTGCCAGAAGCAATGTAAGTGAGAAGACAACAAATAACATCTTTAAAATGCTGAAAGAAGGGGCACCTGGGTGACTGACTCTTAGTTTCAACTAAGGAGATGATCTCACAGTTCCTGAGATCGAGCTCCACATAAGACTCTGTGCTGACAGAGTGGAGCCTGCTTGAGATTCTCCCTCCCCCCCCACCACCTCTCTCTCTCTCTGCCCCTTCTCTGCTTGTGCTGCTTCTGTATGACTCAAAATAAATATTTTTTAAAATAAAATAATGAATAAAATTTCAAAAGAAAATAAACTGTCATCCTACAATTCTATACCCAGCAAAAATATCTTTCAAAAAATGAAAGTAAACTAGATGTTTTTCAGATATTAAAAAGCTGAAAAAATTCTCTACCAGCAGAACCACACACTACAAGAAATATTTTATTTTATTTTTTTATTTTTTTAAAATTTTTTTTTTTTTTCAACGTTTATTTATTTTTGGGATAGAGGGAGACAGAGCATGAACGGGGGAGGGGCAGAGAGAGAGGGAGACACAGAATCGGAAACAGGCTCCAGGCTCTGAGCCATCAGCCCAGAGCCTGATGCGGGGCTCGAACTCACGGACTGCGAGATCGTGACCTGGCTGAAGTCGGACGCTTAACCGACTGCGCCACCCAGGCGCCCCTACAAGAAATATTTTAAAACATCCTTCAGGCAGAAACAAAGAGTTATCAGATGAAAACGTGGGTTCATACAAAGGAAGAAAGAGTATTGCAAATGGTAACTACATACATAAATATATAAGATTCCTCTCGTATATCAATGCCTGTAATGGTAATTGACTCCAGACAAAAGCAATTACTATTTAATGTGAGTTTAACAACATAATATATGACAACAATTGCACAAAGTTTAGAAGAAAAGAAGTGGAAGCATACTATTGAAACGTTATGTTACTATATATGAAGTGGTATAACATCATTTGAAGCTAGAATGTGATAAGTGAAAGATGTATATTATCAACCCTACAGTAATTTCTAAAACAATAAAGAGTTATAGCTAATATTGTAATATAGGAGATGAAATCACAAAAAAATATTCAATTAATCCAAAAGAGGGGCACCTGGATAGCTTAGTTAGTTAACCATATGACTCTTGATTTCAGCTCAGGTCAGTTCATGATCTCATAATCATGAGGTTGAACCCCACATCAGGCTCTGCACTGATAGCATGGAGCCTGCTTGGGATTCTCTCTGTCCCTCCCTCTCTGCCCTTCCCCACCCCTCAAAATAAATAAATAAACTTTAAAAAAAGTTTAAAAAATCCAAAAGAAGTTAGCATAAGAGGGGAAAGGTAACAAAGCATAGAGTGCACAAATAGGAAAAAAAAAAGATAATAGACTTAAATCTAACTGCATCAGTAATCATATTAAATATAAATGGTCTAATTTACCGAATTAAGAGGTAAAAATTATCATTTTGGATAAAAACATGTGAAGTCCAACTGTGTGTTGCCTATAAGAAACTCCCTTCAATAAAGAGATATATCGGGATGCCTGAATGGCTCAGTCGGTTAAGTGTCTGACTCTTGGTTTTGGCTCAGGTCACGATCACACAGTTTGTGATCTCAGTGATTGAGTCCCACATTGGTATCCACACTCAGCAGGGAGTCTGCTTAAGATTCTCTCTCTCTCTGCCCCTCTCCCCTGTTCTCTCTCTCTCAATTAAAAAAAAAAGGTAAATTTTAAATATAATAATAAAAATAAAAAGATGGAAAAATATACATCATGCAAACATTGATTCAGACAGTTGGAAGGCCTATTAACAGGGTACATTTCAGGCCAATGAATGTCTCCAGAAATAAATAAGTTCAAATTTAATGGTTGCTCTAGGGATTACAATATACATGACTAACTCCACAGTCTCTTTAGAATACTTTATCATATCAAGTAAAATGGAGATGTCTTACAACCATTACCTTCCTCTTTCTTTTTTACAGTTGCCGTATATAATACATCTAGATACACTGACAATTTTATATTTGCTTTCAGCATATATATATATATATATATATATATATATATATATATAAATATATAAGGAACTATATATATAGAATATATATAAATATATATATAGAACTAAATATATAAATAACTAAAAAATTTTTAGTTCTTTAAAAACTAAAGAAAAGAAAAAACACTTGCAAAAAGAAAAATCATCCATTCCATATACAGGGGTATTTACCATTTCTGTTACTCTTCCTTCATTCCTGAAGTTCCAAGGATCTCTCTGGTATCATTTTCCTTTAAGCTGAATAACTTCCCCCTGACACTTCTTTAAGACCAGGGCTGGTGGTGATGGATCACTTCTCTCAGTTTTTATTCATATGAGAGTATCTTATTTCACCTTCATTCTTAATGCATATCTTCCCTGGATATAGAATTTGGGATTGACAGGTTTTTTTCCTAAAAGATTTCATTCCACTGTTTTTTGGCCTTCAAGGTTTCTGGTAAGAAATCCACAGTCTTAAAAAATTATTGTTCCCTTGTTCAAATATGTCATTTTCTTTAGCTGTGTTCAAGATTTTTTTTTCCTTTTCTTTGGTTTTTAGAAGTCTTGCTATGATGGATTTTTAGGTATGGGTTTTTTAGTTTACCTTGTTTGGAATTCAGTGATCTTCTTGAAATAAAAATTTATGGCTTTCACCAAATTTAGGTCGTTTTTCATCATTATTTCTTCAAATAGTTTTCTCAACCCATCTTTTCTCCTCTCTTTAGGCAACTCCAATGCATAAACATCAGACTTTCTTATATCATCCCACAGGTACCTGAACTTCTGTTCTTTTTTTTTTTTTTGTCATTTTTTAAATTTTTGTTTTTCAAACTGGAAATCTACTGCTCCATTTTCATATTCACAGATTCTTTCCTCTGTCATTTTCTCATCCAATGAATTTCTTAGTTTAGATATTACACTTTTCAGTTTTAAAATTTCCAATTGGTCCTTCTTGCATTTTATATTTCTTTGAGATTTTGCCTTTCTATTCATTTCAAGAATGTTTACCTTTATCTAATGTAGCATAGATATAATAGTTGCTCAAAGTCATTGATAATTCCAATGTCTAGGACACGTTAGGATTAGCATCTGTTGTTTGTCTTTTCTTTTGAGAATTGATCACATTTTCTGGCGTTTTGTGTGTCAAGTAATTTAAGATTATATCCTGGATATTTAATATTGTATTGTGAAGTTCTGGATTCTATTAAAATTCCCTGTAAAAGGCTGATTTTGGCAGTAAGTCTGGTGAGATTCCGACTGTAAATTCAATTTTAAAGGCAGTTGAAAAGTGACAAGAAATCTACCATTGAAAATGGCACTAAGTCCAAATGGGTTTAGAACCAATCTTCACCTAAGCTATAGCACAGATTATAATAATTCTACTCAAATTATTTCAAGCCACATAAATACATAGAGAACTCTCCAACTCATCTTATTAACAATCATTGTAATAACCAGATTGGTTAAAGATTGTCCAAAGCAAGCTAAAAAGATCAAGATTGCCCATTTATTTAGCAAGAAAAATTCTAAACAAAGTATTAGCAAATAAAGTGAAGGAATATGTAAAATAACAATACAATATGGCCAATTGGGTTGCTTCTAGAGAATCAAGGATGATATGACAGCAAAAGTTTGATTAACAATCCATTAGAAAGAAATAAAAGGAGAAAAACTGTCATCATTAAGCATCCAGCAAGATACTCAACACTGATAAATATTAAAAAGCATAGGGGAAAGAAATCTTTTGATTATCTTTTAAGTCTCTGAATTCTAGTAGCATATGATTGCTTCATTTGTCCTTCTGATTTACATAAACCAATACATTTCTTTTTTTTTCCTTAAGCTAATTTAAGTTGGAAGGCTGTCACTTGCAACTGAGAGTATACACTAATGCAAATATCAAGAGAAAAACAATTAGGAAGTAAAAGATTATTCAACAAAGTAGTCACATACAAAATAAAGTTTTGAAGTCAATAGAGAACCTTCGTGCATTGCTAGCAGGAATATAAAATAATGTTGCCACTTTGGAAAACACTTTGGCAGCTTTTCAAAAAGCCAAACATGAAATTACTACACAACCCACCAATTTCACTCCTATGTATCTACCCAAAATATATAAAAACATATGTCCACACAAAGACTTTATGCGAATGTTTGTAGTAGCATTGTTCAAAATAGCACAAAACTGAAAACAATCTAAATGCCCACTGCTGGTGACTGGATTGAGAAAATGTGATATAAACACGCAGTGGAACACTATTCAGCAGTGAAAAGAAACAAGCTACTAACACATGCAACGTTATAAATGAACCTTGAAAAACATTATGCTAAATGAAAGAAAACCAGACACCAGAGACTTCATATTTCCATTTATATGAATTATCCAGAAAATTTATACAGCCAGAAAGTAGATGAGTGTTCACGTAGGGCTGGAGATGGAAGCTGGGATTAACTCGAAAGTGGCATGTGAGGTTTTATTGGAAGAAGGAAAAAATCTTAATTATGGTGATAGTGGCATCATTCAGCAATGTTACTAAAAATCATTGAAACGCACACTTGAAATAGGTGTGTTCAGCAATACTAGAGAATCTACTTCAGTCAATCTGATAAAAGCCAATAGCTAAAGGCTAATAGATTTCTGATATACAAACAGTAATCAAGTTAAATGCATGATAGAAGAAAACATTCCATACACAACTACAGAAAATTATAAATTATCCTGGAATAATGTAATAAAAAATGTTTGGTGTTTACAAGAAACCACAAAATTCTACCAAGAAGCATTAAATCTTGAATAAATAGAGAGCAGTATCTCAGTTTCTTCAGAGCAAATTTTATCATCATAATTTTTTCCTAACGTAACCATAAGTTCAATGTATTCACAATCAAAATCCCAGCAGGATTTTTTGAGAAGAAGGAATTTGAAAAAAAGATTCTTAACTTCATCTAAAATTATAAACATGTGAAAATAGATGGGAAAATCCTTTTTAAAAAAAGAGCAGAAATGGGATCATGTCCTCCAATGCATTATTATCATAAAGCTACAATCCCTAAAATAGTACAATAGAATGTATAGCTTTATCAATAGAACAGAATAAAAGGTTAGCAAATTAGCAAAAGCATACAAATTTAATGTATTATAAATCCAATTTCAAAGCAAAGGAAGAAATACGGAATATTCAACGCATGGTGCTTGGACTGGTGTCAAGTCATTTGGAAAAACATAAAGCATCATTCTGACCTCACTTCATGTGCCAAAATGAAATCCAGATGGATGCTATTTTTATCATAGCTGAGTGAAGAGGACTTTTCTGAGCATTTCACAAAGATCAGTGTCTATGGAGAAAAAGATAAGTTGGATTACATTTTAGCTAATAGTATCTGAGACCTCTATACCAGGTGCCTTTCTAAGCATTTTACAACTAGTCATGTATTTAATCCACACAGCAGCCCTGCGATGTGGATACGAGCAGCAGCCCCACAAACTTAACTATTTTTTTGTTCATCCTCGTAATGTCTCGGCCTCACCTGTCTCCTGGACCCCCAGCCATTTGTTCTGCTTCACTCACCACCCGGGCCAAAGAACTTCATTCAAGCCTTTGTGGTTTTGCTGCCTAAGGCTGGCCAGCCACTTACCTGGAGTCTATGGCTCCTCCTACAACCTCCAGACTCAGATGAGATGCCACTCCATAGGGTATGGGATCTGACTACCCACAGCAGCCAGGAAGTCTGATAATGCAACCCAGAAGTGAGGGAAAGTGAACTCCCAATGGGGTATATGTTGACTAGTGAAAGACAGGATGCGGGAAAATAAACACAAACATCTTATAGCTTTCCATAGTCGTGGATAGCAGGACAGTAGCAGGAGAGTGGCAGGATGGGGCTAGTGTAAAATTTGTAAACATAAGCTTCACACTTCATATATTCACACATTACCTCTAAGTTTCATACATACACACACATACACACTACATCTTCTTTATCCATTCTATACACACACACACACACACACACACACACACACACACACACACAGTCTTTATCCATTCATGTATTGATGGACACTTGGGCTGCTTCCATAGTTTGGCTATAATAAATAATGCTGCAATAAACATAGGGGTTCATATATCCTTTCGGATTAGTGTTTTTGTATTTTTTTAGTAAGTATCCAGTAGTGGAATTACTGGATCATATGGTAATTCTATATTTAATTTTTTGAGGAAACTCCACACTGTTTTCCACAGTGGCTGCACCAGTATGCATTCTGACCAACAGTGCATGAGGGCTCCTCTTTCTCCACATCCTCGCCAACACTTGTTGTTTCTTATCTTTTTTATTTTAGCCATTCTGACAGGTATGAAGTGATATCTCAGTGCAGTTTGGATTTGCATGTCCCTGATAAGTGATGTCGAGTACCTTCTCATGTGCCTGTGGGCCACTGTATGTCTGCTTTGTAGAAATGTCTGTTGATATCTTCTGTCCATTCTTAACTGAATTGTTTTTGTGGGGCTTTTTTTGGTGTTGAGTTGTATAAGTTCTTTATATACTTTGTATATTAACCCCTTATCTGATATATTATTTGCAAATATCTTCTCCCATTCAGTAGGTTGCCTTTTTGTTTTGTTGATGGTTTCCTTTGTTGCAAAAAATCTTTTTATTTTGACTTAGTCCTAATAGTTTATTTTTGTTTTTGTTTCCTTTGCCTTAGAGATACATCCAGAAAAGTGTTACTATGGCCAATGTTAGAGAAATTACCCCCCTGTGCTCTCTTCTAGAATTTTTATGGGTTCAAGTCTCACATTTAAGTTTTTAATCCATTTTGAGTTTATTTTTGTATATGCTGTTAGAAAGTGGTCCAGTTTCATTGTTTTGCATATAGCTGTCCATTTTTCCCAGCACCATTTGTTGAAGAGACTGTCTTTCTCTCATTATATATTCTTGCTTCCTGGGGCGTCTGGGTGGCTCAGTCAGTTAAGCATCCAACTTCGGCTCAGATCATGATCTTGCAGTTTGTGAGTTTGAGCCCCACGTCGGGCTCTGTGCTGACAGCTCAGAGCCTGGAACCTGCTTCAGATTCCGTGTCTCCCTGTCTCTCTGCCCCTCCCCAACTCTCTCTCTCTCTCAAAAACAAACATTAAAAAGTTTAAATATTCTTGCCTCCTTTGTCAAAGACTAATTGACCACATACTCGCGGGTTTATTTCTGGGCTTTCCATTGTGTTCTATTGATCTATGTCTATTTTTGGTGCCAGTACCATACTCTTTTGATTACAACAGCTTTGCAGTAAAACTTGAAATCTGGAATTGTGATACCTCCAGCTTTGTTTTTCTTTCTCAAGATTGCTTTGGCTACTCAAGGTCTTTTGTGGGTTTTAGGATTATTTGTTCTAGTTCTGTGAAAAATGCTGTGGGTTTTTATAGGGATCACATTAAATCTATAGACTGTTCTTGGTAGTATGGACATTTTAACAATATATGTTCTCTCAGTCTCTGAACATGGCATACCCTTCCATGTGTTTGTGTCATCTTCATTTTCTTTCATCAGTGTTTTATAGTTTTCAGAATACAGATCTTTCACTTTCTTGGTTAAGTATATTCCTAGGCATTTGATTACTTTTGGTGCGATCGTAAATGGGACCATTTTCTTGATTTCTTTTTCCAAGCAACTGCAGTTTTAATTACTACGGTTGTTTTAACATTGTCTTTGCACTTTCCCAATGGTGTCCTGATAAATGTTTAGCAACCAGATTTCAGGAGGACGGAAGCTGATTTGTACCACTTGTTGACTTCCATGGTGCAAATACTCCACAACAGACCATTTCAAGAGACATGCATATATTACTGAACACAGAGTTAGGAAGAGATGCACAGTGGCATATCATTGCATGCGTTTTTACCATTCAGTTTCAACAGATATAGACAACTCAAGAGCATAAATAATGGAAAATTGTAGTAAAATCATTAGGAAGTGATGAGTTTCAAGCTTGCATTACCTTCATTTTAAATACAATGTTAAATTATAAGTTTGTGAAATTTAATTTTTAGTAATGGTTACATCTAATACTCAGCTCGCAAAGTACCTGAAAATTTAAGTCAGCTCTTGTGAGCTGGGATACCACTGAATTCAACCTGCCAAACATTTTCATGGTTCCGATTTGAACTTAACTTCCCACAAAGATTCCTCTTGACTCTTTGCAGGGGAGAGACCTATATATTCCATCCTGGATTCCCTGGGGGTTGCCACACCTCTGTCCAAACAGGTGCCCGCATCACCCACCTTTCTCCCCAAGCAATAAAGTTCCCTGAAGCTAAAATCACAGCTTAGGTCATTTCCCTTTTTTCCCTTTGAGATAGAAAAAAGGAGAAAAATGTCTACTAAATTAAACCTAAAACTAGTTTATAGAAGTTGTACAAATTAATTACATTGGTTGATTAATACAGAAAGACAAGGATCTTAATCCTTATTCTGTTACTTTTGAGCTGGAGGACATCATTCCATCTCTCTGAGTTTCAGTATCCTCCTTAGTCAAATGGGAATAGAAACAGCCTCACAGGTGGTGGTCAAGATTAAATGATATAATGTCTACAAAACAGCCCAGTGTCTGGCACAGAGTAAGTGCTCAACAAATGGTAACTTGTTACTATCTGTTTTAAAGGTCAGCTTTAGGTAGGTACACTTGTAATGCAACTTACGAAATTTTAGGATATCAACTCCTGATTAACTAGCTCATTACCAAGGCAAAATGCCTTCCAAAAATCTCATTAGTCCAATATTCACACACAAATACTAAAATCAGGAATATGCTCTTCAGCCACCAAATTACCCAACCTACTTTTTCATATAAATGCAATGGAAATACACTAATACATCCATGTATTAGCATAGTTTTCCAGGCATGGGAAATACAGCATTTAACAAAGTTGACACGAGTTTTGCCCTCATGAAACTTATGACCTAGTGGGTGACAGAGACATAGAATATAATCACACAAATACAGGATTTCATGCTACAAGTGAAAAGCAAGGAAAAGATATTCTGAGGAATTACTTCAGGCATAGCTTACCTACGCTGGAGTGTTAGGGAGCTTTCTGTTAGTAAGAGACATTTAAGCTAAGGTCTAAATGGTGAGCAAGAGTTAACCAGTCACAGATGGGGAAAAGCTTTCCATGGTAAGGGATCAGACTTTGCTGCTGTGCATTCAAGGCCCTGGAAGATAGGCCCTGGAAGATAGGAGCCACATAGTATGATAAGCATTAAAGAAAAATTATGTCTGTTACTAATTCAACTATATTTGCTATTTCCCCCTCACTCATTCTCTACTCCATCTCTCCAGCTCTTTCTGAGAAGGTGGATCCTATATCCTAAAGAACCCTTTGTGACATGTTTGGCTTGCACCACTTTGGAGGTAGAAACTGGAGGCAAGTTGAAATCAAACTTAATTGTTCAGCATATTAAAGGAATAAGAAGTTTAAGAGTGACCCAGAGGGAGAAGCTGAGAGTCAGAGAGGCTGCATGCTATACTGGAGAAGGTACTTCTAACTAGTAGAAAAAGCTTACAGAAGATCAGAGGCTAGAAGGAGGAGAGAGGCCAGGGTATTTACTCTCTATCTCTCTGCCTCCAGTTGGGTCCCCAGCGGGAGCTGCGTCTCCACTGTAACTTCCGATCCTGACAAACAGCCCCTCCACCTTAGTCCTGGCTCCCATCAGGAAGGCCTAGCCATGTTGCTAGCTACCCCTTGATGATGCCAAGTTCTAGGCTTTGGAAACAATGTCTCCTCTTGGTGTTCCTTCAACTCCAAGGAAAAGTATGCCTTCCTGCTATTGCTAATCTCTGGTTGCCTCAACTCCCTGTGTTTCCTTGCTTTTCAAAAATTGGTTCATGGGCCAGCAGAATTGGCTTTATTTGGGAACTTCTTAAAACGCAGCATCTTAGGCTCCCAAACCTATTGAATTCGAATTTGCACTGAAAAAGGTCCCAGGTGATTTAAATATACATTAAAATTTGAGAAGTAATGGACTATTTGTATCTTGAAGAAGACCAACCCCTAAGAAACAAACAGCCTGTATTAAATTTCCCTCCTTTTGAAATGCCTAGATGGGTACTGTTTCTTGACAGGACCCTAACTGACACAGTCAAGTTTTTATATTCAATATTTTATGTTCGAGTTTGTTTTTAATGCTTACAACCTATTGTACAACAATTTAACATTCTTGGACTATTTTTTTTTTAACTTAAAGTTTATTTATTTTGAGAGAGAGAGAGAGCACGAGCACAGGAGAGGCAGAAAGAGAAGGAGAGAGAGAATCCCAAGCAAGCCCCTCACTCGGTGTGGAGCATGATGTGAGGCTTGATCCCATGACCATGAAATCATGATCTGAACCAAAATCAAGACTTGGATTCTTAACCGACTGATCCACCCAGGTGCCCCTTGGGGACTGTCTTTTGAGCTTGATAGATGCGGTCCTATCCTCTCATTTCCATAAATTCCACTCCACACGTATCCAAAAGCTACATTTCTCAGGTAATATGTGATATATTTCTTCCTAACATGTGATATATTTCTTCCTAAAATGAGCACTTATCCAAAGAAAACCTTTCTGGTAGAAATGATAGACTTTAGGGAAGCGCAGTAGGTGGAGATGGGGTAGTGGTGGAGGAAAAAGGATGTGGTCTTTGATAGTCTCTCTGACAGAAGAAATAATGGAAGCATATGACCCAAACATCAGGGGAAGAGGAGAGCTCACCTTAGTCCTACTCAGTCAATGAGACGCTTACCTGCCCTGCCCTGCCCTGCCCTGGACAAGGGGCTGTGTATATCTAAACCTATTCTAAGTCTAGATCTTAAAGAGGAGTACTCCAGCACCCAAGTGCGCAGGGAGAGAAACCAAGGAGATCCCACGGTTCTCACCGGTTCACAAAGATTGGGCCTTGTTTAAGGATAAGACAACAGTAAAAAAGGAATCCTATAAAAATTATTATAGCATAAAAGAAATGAAAAAATTATTCTCTAGGCTCAGAGGAAAATCATAACTCTAAAAACTACTTAGTACACACACAAAAACAAAACAAAACAAAAAACTACTTACTACAGGTGTCAGAAAGTGTTTTGAAAGGACTTTCTTTATTATTTTCAATAAGATCCAAGGAGTCATGGTCTCTTTGAAAAAGGATAAGTGAGTTTTATCAGCAATGGTTTGAGATAAAAAGAGAGCTTGTAAATCAACTTCAAAAGTAATACTACTAATAATATCAATGTTGGACATGATTTTATAAAATTGAATTGTTCCTGAAGAAAATATTAGAACAAATAAAACAAAAATAAGAATCTAAATTTTAATGAAAGAAGCTATTTTTCAGTGGAAAAAAAAGGTCAGTGACTGGAGATCAATATGGGTTGGTATGTTCCAGGTGATATTAATATATATGTTCCTGATGATATTTTTTGAATTTTAAGGAAAACCAAAAAAATTCTGTAACAATCTATGCAAAACAAACAAATGAAGAAAACCAAAATCCCAGATTATCTACAAAGGAACAAAAATCAGATTTCTCTTTGGCAACATTGAATAACTTAAGAAAATTCAGAAATTTCTGTGAAGTTTTAAAGGAAAAAATTTTAACCAAGTATTGGTGAGAGACACCAAGTGAGAGAAGGATCTAAAATAATCCAAGAATAGGGGCACCTGGGTGCATATGAGTTTGAGCCCCCTCATGGGGCTCCGTGCTGATAGTGCAGAGCCTGCATGAGATTCTCTGTCTCTCTATGTCTCTCTGTCTTTGCCCCTTCCCTCTCATGCTCTCTCTCTCTCAAAAATAAAATAAATAACTTAAAAAAAAATAAGCCCCAAATGCAGAAGGGATGTAGTTGCATAGGGTTTGTTGATATTTGGGGTCAGTTTAGACTCCTTCCCGAAAGAGGGTTCTATGCTTTCTAAAGGAGAGTATAGTCCCGGGTATATACCTGTATCAACAGTACAACTGGAAAAAACTCCCCCTCAGACACTGGTATATAGTCTCCTCCTTAGTCTCCAGTGTTAGTCTTTTTGCATATCTTCATGGATATTTTAATGGAAGAATATAAGACAATAATGTTGGGCCCTGCCAATCTGCTACCATAACAACAATCATGAAGACTAGCATTTGTTCAGCGCTTACTGTGTGCCAGGCATTGTGCTTAGTATTTTGTATATATTACGTCATATTCATTCTCACAATAACACCTCACTGTAGGTGTTGGAGGCAGCCTCCCACTCTCTGTGGCTTCGTGTTTCCATGTGGAAGGATCTCCATTAGAATAAAACTTTTGGCCTCTTACTCACCCTCTCAATCTCCCTGGGGAGAGTCACTCATCCCATTGACGGGTTAAGGAAAAAAGGAACTAAACACACATGGCTTGGCCACATCCAGTACCACTCTTTGATCTGCCTGCCTAAAGAAAGGATGCATTTTGGTCTGCTTGCGAAGGCTCAGGGTAAGCTTAGTGGAGCAGATCTGCCAGAACGGAGAAGCTGTGTGCCTTTTCTGCCGGTGCCTAATGAATATGATTAATGTTGGGGCACAGTGTTAAGAAGACCTTCGTTTCTAGACATCCAAGTTTTTGAAGACAGTTTTATTAGTAGTGAAGCAGCATTTGGCATTCATTTATCTAATTTCTGCCCTTTCAATTACTTCAGTCCAAATGGGAAATTATTTATTAATCTCTTAAAATCCCCAGGGTAGGTATTACTAGTATCTCCAGTTTAAGTAAACTCAAGCACTGAGCTAACTTACCCAAGGTTTCCCAGTTCATCAATGGTAGAGCATAGATTCTCACTCAGTTCTATTCAACTCTAGAGCAAACATTCCACCATCAGGGCCAAGCTAATACCTGAAACTTTATTGTCCCCCACAGCTGACCTTTGTAAAAATCGCATCACGCTGCTAAGACTCAGTGATAGCATCATCTGAAGAAAACCCATCTATCCTTCAAGACTCTTCTGTGGAGCCTCACCCCAATTTTCCCAGACAAAGTTAGTGAGTCCGTCCTCTGTGCTTTTTGTACAGCCTTCTGTTGGAGAGCAAAGGTTCATTCGGTTACTGATGTGTTCATTCATTTTTCTCCCTAAGCACAACATCTAGCACGGAGGAGGTACTAGTTCAATTTCTGGTTAAATTATTGTCATAGAAACAGATTAACTAACACCAAATTCTCCAAAGCAATCCCTTTAAGTGCAAGGTCTACACAGATTCCAGGGTGGATTGAGCTGCCCTCCTGCATTGTTTAAGTCACAGGGCCTTCTTCTGTTCCATTTAATTTCAGGAGGCTTTTGTTTTTGTTTTTGTTTGTTTAAGTTCCTTCTGTTCTTGCCCATAGAAGTTGTTGTTCTGGGAGGCAGTAAAGGGGCAGCAATATGATGTCTATTCATACTGTTTTAGTCTAACTGGTTTAATCTCACCTGGAATTGCCACAAGAACTCAAAGTAATTACAAGAGTTACAAACATGAAAATATTAACTGCCATCTATCAAGCACCTATCAGGTGCCAGACACATGGGTTATACAAATTATCTCCAAGCATCACAAGAAGCCTATGTGGTAAGTATTATTATCCCCATTTCACAAGTGAGAAAACCGAGACTCGACGAGGTGCAGACATTTGTCCATTGCCACACACCGGTAAGTGGCAGAGCAGAAGCCAAGTCGGTGCTGTCTAGCTCCAGCTGGATCTTTTTCCTTTATTCAGTGATCTCTGGAACTTGTAGCAGCTGTTGTGATAGCTGGAAAAGGTAGTGGGTGCGAAGGTGCTTGGAAAACGAGAGCTAAGCACGTGCGAGATGATGAAGTAGAGAGCTTTGGCAAGGGCACTGTGATAACGGCCCTGGGGAGGGGAACACATTGATCTGGCTGGAGTTGAGGGACATTTCTTATTATGTGATTGCTCTGAATTCAGTATTTCTGAAACAGTGGAGATGCAGACTCTCCTCTCTTTGTGAAACAGTCCTCACCTCTGGGAACAAAGACAGGAGAGCTTAGGTTAGTTTAAACCAGCTATTTTCTTTCAAGACAGATGAAGGTGGGTGGCAGTGTTGCCCACTTGCCGTTGGGTCCAAGACATTGATTGATTCCGGACCCTGCTCTGAGAGAGAGCAGTAACTTACAACACATGCTGAACGTTTTTCCATTTAAATTGCATTTCGACAACACAATAGTCCTGCATGTTTATCCTCTGAAATACAGCACAGCAGAATGCACAGATTATTACATATGTTCTGAATGTTTCACCAGACTCCAGAGGCAGAGAAGGGCCTTTTGTTCTTTCATTTACCCAATAAACACTTCTTGAATGGTTTCTATATGTCAGGCATTGTGTTAGGCACTGAGAGACAAGACAGGGGCCCTGCTGTTGAAAAATTAAGACTAGGGGCGCCTGGGTGGCGCAGTCGGTTAAGCGTCCGACTTCAGCCAGGTCACGATCTCGTGGTCCGTGAGTTCGAGCCCCGCGTCGGGCTCTGGGCTGATGGCTCAGAGCCTGGAGCCTGTTTCCGATTCTGTGCCTCCCTCTCTCTCTGCCCCTCCCCCGTTCATGCTCTGTCTCTCTCTGTCCCAAAAATAAATAAACGTTGAAAAAAAAATTTAAAAAAAAAAGAAAAAGAAAAGAAAAATTAAGACTAGAGTAGGAGAGACAGACTCATAAACTTTTAAATATTATGATACAACATAAGTGCAATAATAGAAGTGTATGCAAGATAAAGAAAACTGAATGAGTGATGTTCTTCACCAGTAGAGGCTCCTTCCAAGAAGGAGATGATGTCTGAGCTGACTTTGGATGACCGAACAGAAATATTAAGCCCAACCCCTATTATGTGCCCTGTCTTCCTTCCTCCTCCCCGCCCCCCATTTGTATCTAGTGCTTGGAAACACACTAAAATACTATTTGTCATTTTAATAATCATTTATTAAGTACCTACTACATGCAGAACACTACATAAATATTTGTGCAGGATGTGAAGAAGAATAAAGGATAGTTCTACTAAATCCATCAAAAGACGATATTAGAGTAAACAAGGCATGTTCCAAAATAACAAAAGAATGAGTAATAGTGGGAAAAATATTTATACAACACTGGAGATGAAAGATCAAGCAGACAAAATGTAAATTCTGAACCAAAAAGCAGAGAATGGGATCAATGATCTAAGCTCTCACCTTAAGAAGCTAGAAAGGGAAGAGTAAATGAAACCCAAAATATGCAGAAGGAAAGAAATATGCAGAAAACAATAAAATTGAAAACAGACAAACAACAAACAAAACTAATGAAAGTAAAAACTGGTTCTCTGAAATGATCAATAGAATTGAAAATACTCTAGCTAGACTTCTCAAGAATAAAAGAAAATAGATACAAAGTGCCAATTCAGGAATGAAAGAGGGAACATCACTACAGATACTGCAAGTATTTAAAAAGATAATAAGAAAATATTATGAACAAAATATCAATAAATTTGACAACTTATATGAAGGGGACAAATTCCCTAAAAGAATGCAATGTACCAAAACTGACCCAAGAAGAAATAGAAAATCTGAATAGATTTATATCCTATTTAAAAAAATTAATTTGTAACTAAACACAGCTATGGACTGAATATCTATGCCCTTCCAATTCATGTGTTGAAGTGGACATATTGTATGATTCCACTTATATGAAGTTCTAGAAAGACAAATCTAATCTATAGTGACAGAAAGCAGGTTAATGGTTACCTGATCTGGGGGTAGAAAGGACCACCAAGGGGCACAAGGAAACGCTTTAGGGTAATGGAAATATTTTATATTTTGATTATGGCACCAGTTACAGGATATATCCATTTGTCAAAACTCATCAAACTGTACACTTAAAATGAGGGCATTTTACTGTAAGTCAATTACATCTAATGAGAGTTGACTTACAATGAAAAAAATACATTTTAAGAAGAAGTGTGATACAAGAGATAGATTATAGACTGGTAATCAGACAGATTAGGTTCAAATCTCAGCTCTTATATCCCAGAGGTGTGACCTTGGACAGACCACTTCACCTCTAAGACTCTCAGTTTTCTCATTTGTGTAAGTGGGAGTAATGATATCTACATCAAATAGTTGTGATAAGTGTACACATATTTTTTCCCCTGCGCTATGGTACTTAACAGTGTGCCAATAATGCTAATCCTCTTCTATTTAACTTCCACCATAGAGATGAAAGAACCGGAAGGCTGTGGTATTTCTTTGAGATGTTTAGCAAGCCCTTTGGACCCAAACAGTCCAGAAGCAATTATGGCCCCAAGTCACAGATCAGGCCAGCAGACACTACTTTCTTCCCTGGATAACAAAACAAAACACAGGAAATTGTGGCTTGGCAGAAATTCTTAGATAAAAAGAAGGCATGTAGAACAAACCATAGGGAGGGAGGAAGATGGGTAAGACCAGGGAAAGAAGATACAAGTCAACTGTGAAGAATAAGCCTTTTCCTCTCTGCTGAGATTCCAAGTTCTTCTTCAGTTCTATGATTGATAGTGTCTGCAGGTAAAAAATAATTATTGTGTTCAGTGCAGGGTAACCTGGTAGAAAGAAAACAGCCTTTGAAGTTCTCAGTGCTCGGCTCAAGTGCCAGTTTTTCTATTCCCTGGGTGTGTGATCCTTGGCAGGAGAGGGAGGGCTTCTGAATCACAGTCTCCTCATCTCTAAGACAGGGATGATGGAAGAATCAAGCTCAGAGGGCTGTCCTCAGGGTTAAATAGCATAGGATTCCACAAAAATTGATTAGAGACATGGTTCTCAAAGATAGGTCTTGCTGACCAAGAATAAGCACAAACAGTGAAGAGCTCTGGATCCAGTCCCCCAGAGGCAGGTCCAGATTGGATGAGAATGTCCGCTTAAGCCAGTTGGTGAGGTACAGAGGTCCTGAGTGACAAGGGTGAGCTATGAAAGACTTTGAGAGGTCATGAAAGATTTTGTCCTCCTCTACCCTGGTCCTCAGCCATGTGTCTCCAGGAAGAGACACTCAACTCAGTCTGCTATCACTGTTTACCCTCTTGGCCCTGGAATCCCAGAGCAGAATGTGGTGAGTGTATCCTCCCCCTGGTGAAGCACTGCATCACAGCTGGGTATGTTCTGGGAAGTGTATGTCCTATTGGGTTTAGTGAATGACCTATCTCCTCCATGGGCACCAAGTCCCCCTGGACCAATGGGAACTGGGCACGCTCCACAGTGGCAGCTAGGGGGATCCTGGGCTGGGATCTCCCAGAAGCTGGACCACTTTGGGGACATCTTTCCTGCAATGGGAAACTTGAGGTGGCCTGTGTCGGTTCCTGCAAGGACCTCATAGACCAGGATTTGGAGAATGTTTGAGAAAGGAAAATTGTCCAACACTGAAGAGAAAGAATTGGGGAACATCCTGTTATCTCCACAATCTCTTCTCACTGGCTGAGAAGTTATTCTGTGTCTTCTCCTTGTGTCCTTTTAAAAGAGCCATTTCAGAAGCTGTGTAGTGCAGTGGAAAGGACAAGGGACAGAGGTCATGGATTCAGGACTGTTCAGGGCTCTCCCTGCTTATGAAAACTTGGACACGTCTCTACTTTTCTGAGCCTTTGTTTATTAATCATGTCTATTACCATTCACTGGCTCTGTTCCTTGTACCATGCCGCCAAAAACTAGCTCATTTAATCCTTCCAGCAAGTATATGAAGGAAGTTTTGCTATCCCCATTTTATAGATTAAGAATCTAAGGCATAGGAAGCAACTTGCTCAAGGTTTTAATCCAGTAGAGTCATTGAGATCATTCTGACTTAAGAGTTTATGCTGAAGTACTTTGCTATCTCCAGTATACTCCCATTTTTCAAATAAGCCTTAGTAAAAATGATGATGATGATGATGATGATGATGATGATGATGTCTTTGTTACATATTTTGCCTTGCAAACCTGAAAGTAATTCACATGATTTTTTATATTCAAGATTTATATTCAAGGTTATATCAAGGGAGGGCACCTGGCTGGCTCAGTCAGTAAAGCCTGCAACTCTTGATCTCAGGGTTGTGGGTTCTACCCCATGTTGGGTGTAGAGATTATTTAAAAAAAAAAAAACAACAAACGATTAGGGGCACCTGGGTGGCTCAGTTAGTTGAGTGGTCACCTTCTGCTCAGGTCATGATCTCATGGCTCGTGAGTTTGGAGCCTCACATCAGGCTCTGTACTGACAGAGCCTGGAGCCTGCTTCAGATTCTGCATCTCCCTCTCTCTCTCAAAAATAAATAAAAATATTAAAAAAAAAAGATATTATCAAGGTCGCAAACAGACCCTGAGTTTCAGGGCCTAAGAGTCCCCTTCACAAAGGGAGTACGTGATAGGAAGAGATCTGTGGAGAGTGCCAGAACCAGGACCGAGATCATGAGCGTGGCATTAGACTGATCAGAGCCCAGTGCAGGAGCACTCATAATGGCAGCAGCTGTTTCCCCCGACCTTCACCCCCTCCCCTGGCACTGATGTTGAGGCAGGAGACCCCATCTCTTCCAGGCCCCTCCTCTGTCCCAGGCAGAGGACTCCAGTCCTCTAATGAAGAGCCAGTTTGATTAAACATTTTCCTCTCCTTGGCTCAGCTATGCAGGCTCAAAGTAGCCCACTGCTGACTATTCTTCTTTTGAAATTCACCATATGTCCCTCAAAACATAGCCCTCCCATTTATGCAAATTCTTTGTCCAGTCCATTCACCTTCTCCCCTTGGCCCCAGGAGGTGCAGATAGCTTAAACTGTGGAGCAACTTAAATACTCTTCCATAAAAGGCTGATCATACCAGTTATCTTTACTTTGTTCACTAGTCACCTAAAATCCTATTGTAGTTGAAATAAATATAACTCAAACTGCCCGAGGCCACAATAGGGACTTATTGGCTCCTGTAACTGAAAAGCTCAAGGATATATAGCTTCAGGTACAATAGGATCTAAATATTCAGACAATGTTTTCGGGAACCTGCCTCTTCCCATCTCTTGTCTCTGCTTTCTTCCACATAGGTTTCATTCTCAGGCAGCAAAGCCAGGGGATTTTATCCCACAGAATTCACCACCCCCAAAAGTTAAGGAGTCCCTGTGCACTAGTTTGCCCATTTCTGAACCAATCTCTGTGAATCAGACCAGGCCATGTCTTAATCAAGGGAGAGATATAACATAAAGCCTGGACCATTATACTTCGAAAACAAAACGTGATAAAATCTTTATTGCCTTGGAATGGGCGAAGGTTTCCTTAAAACACCAAAAAAGCACTAATCATAAAAGGAAAATAAAATCATAAATTGAACTTAAAGTAAAAAACTGTTGTTTGAAAGATATCATTTGAAATGAAAGAGCAAGACTCAGATGAGAGAAAATAACAAACGTCCCTTAAACTGTAGAATAATTTGCCACTGTTAATAAATGACACGTGTGGTGTCTGGGTAGCTCAGTCAATTGAGCATCTGCCTCTTGATTTAGGATCAGGTCATGATCTCTCAGTTCATGAGTTCGAGCTCAGCATCAGGCTCCACCCTGGCAGCACAGAGCCTGCTTGAGATTCTCTCTTTCTCTCTCTCTCTCTCTCTCGCTCTCGCTCTCTCTCTCTCTTTCTCAAAATAAATAAATAAAACTTAAAAATAAATAAATAAATGATACACATCAACATGAAAAGGTCTTTGGGAAGAAGACTTTCTGTTTTATTCTACATCTCTATCACCTAAAATAGTGTACAATCAATATTTGAGTTAATGAATGACCAAAATATATTATTAAATAAAAAAGTGTTATGCAGAGGCTGATCTCATTAATGTAAAAAAATATTTTGTATAGATGTGTAAATGCATAGAAATAGAATTAGAGAGGTGCCTGGGTGGCTCAGTCAGCTAAGCATCCAACTCTTGCTTTTCAGCTGAGGTCATGATCTCATGGCCTTGAGATGGAGCCCCGTGCTGGGCTCTGCACTGACAGTGCAGGGTCTGCTTGGGATTCTCTTTCCCTCTCTCTGCCCCTCCCCTGCTCATGCTCACTCGCTCTCTCTCTCAAAATAAATACATAAACATTTAAAAAAAGAGATTCTCATGGGGCGCCTGGGTGGCTCAGTCAGTCGAGCGTCTGACTTCAACTCAGGTCACGATCTCACGGTTCATGAGTGCGAGCCCCGCGTTGGGCTCTGTGCTGATGGCTCAGAGCCTGGAGCCTGCTTCAGATTCTGTGTCTCCCTCTCTCTCTCTGCCCCTCCCCCGTTCATGCTCTGCCTCTCTCTGTCTCTAAAATAAATAAGCGTTAAAAAATAAAATAAAATAAAATAAAAAAATAAAAAAAGAGATTCTCTCTCTCCTTCTGCCCCTCTCCCACTCATACTCTCACTGTCTAAAAAAGAAAATAAAGGAACAGCCAAACATTTAAAAAAGAAAAAAAGAAATGAAGGGGGAAAAAGAGCTGGGCTTTTACTTTTCACTCCTTATGCTTACGTAGATGGTAGAATTTTCACTAAGATAAATAGAAAAAAAATAAAAATCATGAGTCTGTCTTATTTCGGGGCCTGGCCTTTAAGCCCTCAGGCCATGCCCTGCCTGAAGCAGAGGAGCCATACCAGGTAGTTCTGGAAATTACTCCAGTCTCTGCCTCCCAAGACCACTTCAAAGTTTCACTCGGGATTGATTCCTCAAGTTTTAGTCCAGTTTGTACACAACTAAGCTTCTGATTTTTGACCCAGCTCCTTTGAATTGACAAATGGACTGTTTAGCTTTTAATTTGTTTTTCCTGTAAGATACTGTCTCTCTAGTCATTCCTTTAGACCGTCCCTTTCAGCTGTTTTATGAACGATGCTTCAACCTCTCATTGACCCAAGTTCCCCGGACACTATATCCTGATCTAGGAATGTCCTCAGCAGAACAGGACGAGGGATCAAGCTGGATCTCCTGCTGGGGTGAAAATTTTGCAAGCTGCCTTTAAGTCACGGGGATTATGTAAGATAAGAGCGCAAGAAGTAACTACAGGTGCTTGACATGGTTACTGCTTCCACAGAATATGAGAACAAGGTTTCTTATTCCCCTTTTAAAGAAAAGGAGAATCTGAACCTCCAAGTTTGAAAACATGCATTAGATCATACAACTAGTGAGTGTCTCCAGTTCAAACTGAAGATTCTTTGATTAAAGTTTATTTCCTTTAGTTCACCTCCAACAAGTTGCTACCAAGGAACAGGACCCTGCTTACCCCCAAGTCTCCTAGTGAAAATGTGGAACAGAATTCACCCAAGAATGAAGGAAGTGTCTCCCCTAATTTTATTGCCCCTGCATAGCCCAGAGATGATACCACTTTAAGAAAGCCCAGGTAGTATATATGGTTAGTATGAGCAACATGAGCAGAAGGACATCCCATCACCTGGAATGTGTTTCAGGTTGGCCTTATAAAAACTTTTCATTGTGTGAAGAAAAGAAGCTGATTATCCAAAAGATAAGTCAAGAGGAGTGGTTTCTCTGGAAACATAAGGATTTCAGAACTTTCAAAAGTGCTCCAAGGAAAGCAAGTCAAGATGTAGAAATGTGCTTTATGAATAGAAGGCTCATAACACCCTCTCTGTCTTCTTGGAAAAATAGCCTCAGTGCAAAAGTGGCAGCCCTATGCACGTGTGACCAGGTCCCTGATCACAGATGATTGGGCCAGAAGTGGACATCTAAAATGAGCTGGTCAGACTCTGCCCCCTGGCTCAGATGATCTAAACTCAGTAACAACTCAAAGTGGGGAAGCGATGGCCTGAATATTGAAAAAGTAAGTGAAAAGTCATTAAACTGAATGGTGAGGCTTCCCAGGACATTGGGAGCCAGGAGAGAGCGTTCTCCTGCTCAAGACAAAGGACCTGAATATACTGACATTTTGATGTCCCCTCAAGGGAATGGCCAGGAACCCCTAATCAGTGAAGAAGCCTAGTAACAAGCTCTCTCTCTCTCGCACATGTGCGCGCGCGCTCTCTCTCTCTATCTCTCTCTCTCTCATACCTACACACGCACACATGCATATCTCCAATGCATTTAGTACCTTGTTTAAAATTTTGTTTTTCATTTGTTTAAATTTCATTTTTATTTATTTTGAGAGAGATCTAGAGAGCCAGCGGGGAAGGGCAGAGAGAGAAGGAGACAGAATCCCAAGTAGGCTCCCCGCTGTTTGTGCAGAGCCCAACACAGGGCTCTAACTCACAGATTGTGAGATCATGACCTGAGCCAAAATCAAGAGTCAAATGCTTAACTAAGTGAGCCATGCAGCACCCAAAAAAAATGTATACCTTTTAAAAAACAAGGCTCACCACACATTTGGAGAAAGCTTGTTTTAACATAACAGACTGAGACAAAAAAAAAAAAAAATACAGGAGGAAGAAAAGAACAAAGGAAGAGAGAATAATCTAGGGAAATTAGAAACAATTCAGGAAATAAATAAACTCTTAAAAATTATAATACACATAAGGGACTCATGGGTGGCTCAGTCAGTTAAGCGTCCGACTCTTGATTTTGGCTCAGGTCATGATCTCACAACTCATGAGTTCGAGCTCCATGTCAGGCTCTGCACTGACAGTGGGGAGCCTGCTTGGAATTCTGTCTCCCTCTCTCTCTCTGCCCCTCACCCACTTCCTTTCTCTGTCTCTCTCTATATATATATCAAAAATAAATAAACAATTTAAAAATTATAATACATACAAGAAAATGGCAGGTGATGTTCAATTAAATAATGTAGGACTAGATAATAAAACCACACTTCTGCTGAGAACATCTATAAAAGCTGGATTTGTAAAAAAATTTTTTTAAATTTAAAACTACTTAGATTGTTCAGAACTGAGAAAGGCTGGCCTAGGATGCAGGAGAGGACAGAAACATAGAGGTAGCAAGGAACGTGGGGCCTGTTTAACACAGAGACACCAAAATCCAGAAGAAGTGTGTTAAAACAACAAAAGCTTATTCTCTCATGGTTCTGGAGCCCAGAAGTCCAAAATCAGTTTCCGTGGGACAAAATCAAGATGTTAGCAGGGCCCCATTCCTTCCAGAGGCTCCAGAAGACAATCTGTCCTTGCTGCTTCCACCTTTGGAGGCTGTTGGCATTCTTGGACAAGTGGTGATGTCATTCCAATCTTGAAGGCCAGCATCTTTGG
This sequence comes from Puma concolor, assembly GCF_028749965.1. Classification (NCBI taxonomy): domain Eukaryota; kingdom Metazoa; phylum Chordata; class Mammalia; order Carnivora; family Felidae; genus Puma; species Puma concolor. The sequence continues at coordinate 46,911,745 of NC_141676.1, read as the reverse complement.
ATCTCTCCGTTCCCATCTTCATTTGACGTTCTCTTGTGTGCCTTGTCAAATCTCCCTTTGCCTCTCTTATAATGATACCTGTGACGGCATTGCTGGCTCACCCAGATAGTCCAGAACAATGTCCTCACCTCAAAACCCTTAACCTGATCACATCTATGAAGACATATTCACAAGTTTCAGGGATTAGGACCTGACATCCCTGGGGGACCATTTTTCAGCCTACCAAACGTAGCATCAAAAAGCATCAAGTATCAGGCACTTGGGCGGCTGAGTCGGTTAACTGTTCAATTCTTGGTTTCGGCTTAGCTCACGATCTCACAGTTTGTCGATTCGAGCCCCACGTCAGGTTCCGCGCCGAAGGTGCGGAGCCTGCTTGGGATTCTCTCTCTCTCCTTCTCTCTCTGCCCCTCCCCTGCTTGTGCTCTCTCTCTCTTTCTCAAAAAGAAAAAAAAAACTTAAAGAAAAGCATCAAGTATCTAGAAATAAATATAAGGAAAGACGTGCAAGACTTTACACTGAAAACTACAAAATGTTTTTGAGAGAAATGAAAATAAATCTAAATAGATGGAAGTATATATCATTTTCATGAATGGAGAATTTAACATTTTAAAGACATTCCAAGTTGATCTATGAATTGCACGCAATCCCGTTCCAGGTGTCAGCAATGTTTTATTAGGGGAAATTGATAGGCCATCTCTAAATGGCCTGGAGAAGAGCCAAGAAAAACTTGAAAAAAAGAACAATGCTGGAGGAATTAAACACCTAGATGTCAACAAAAAGCTAAAAATGTAAGCGAATTTATATGCAGTATATAAATTCTAAAGCAGCACTTTTAAAACTTTAATGTGTAGGAGGGACCAGACAAGCATACCACTTACACTATACCTTTCTCACTTACGGCCCCTCACTTTCCAGAGTAAGCACATCCATGTAGTGAGGGCTTTTGCTTGTAATAAGCAGAAAAAGTAGGTGCTAAGAAACTATTTGCTAAATTAACTTTCATAACCCAGGTCTCTTTGCCATTTTGAAAATAATACATATCGCAGCAACAAAAGGACTAACACCTTCCCAGACATGTCCACTAGTGATTTGGGGAAATAAGTGATCACATACTAAACTTGGATACTGGACATTGAATATCAGAAGAGTCCATTTTCTATGAACGCTTTTTTCCAATCTAGTTATCTACAGACCAAGAAGACAGCGGGACCAATACTGTATTTTAGCTGATATATATAGAATGCACATGGCTCATTCAGTAATACCCTCAGGTTAGGTGTGTATTTTCCATCAGTGCCTTTATCTACACAAATGGCCCTGGTACCTCACTCTATTGTGATTCAGCAAACAGTACTAGCTTGTGATCTGAAATCAGCTGCGTATACCAATAATGGCTCCAATGGACATTATCTTTCCATTGTGGTTCCTAAAATTAGTATTTCTTTCTGTTATAATGAAAAAAATAATCTCCATTGATTGCAAAAAGCAATGCCTGATATTACAGCATGATTACTTTCAGAATAAATTGAATACTGTATTGTCCAGTAATAATTATCATGTTAAAGAGATCTCAGTCTACAAAATAGGAAGAAATCCTGTCAATTAGATAATATCCAATAAACCAATAACCAAATTGTACCAGTGCACTAAACATAATTAGCCTTAGATTTTTAAAAAAAAAATATTCAGAGGCAAAGTCAAGTCTTTCCCTGGGAAGATGTTATGATTGCCAAGTAGAGCTCTAAGTCACCTCTGTATCTAAGGCTGCCTGAGGCCTGAAGGAGAACATGATGTTTAAGAACACAGTGTAGGTGATGTTTTTAGTTTTTAATGTCCTTTATTCTCACTGTAGTAAGCCTAGTCCAGGCCCTGGTCGTTTAACATATGAATCTTAGTACGTACTTATTACCCTCACAACCTAAACACCTCCCAAAGGCCCCACCTCCCAATATCATCACATCACATATCAATGAAGGGGGTGGGACACAGATATTCAATCTACAGAAATATGTGCCCATCTCCAGAGTGGGTCTCTACCCATCTCTGCTGCAAGCCACAATCAAATCATCTTAAAAAAACAAAAAAAAAAAACAAAAACAAAAGCTAAACCCTAGAGTCGTCCTTTGCTCACTTGATACTCCTTGCATCAGTTAGGACTGCTTAGGTTATCCTGAGCAGTGGCCATCTCTAGGTCTTAGTGGCTTTCATGTTACGAAAATTGTTATTTTATTCCTTGCTTATGCTGCATGGGTGCTGCTGGTTGGCAGTGGGGCTGTGTTCCCTGTAGATGCTTGGACCCAGGTGGAGGAAAGCTGTCATGGGTCATGATCTCCACCACTGAAGGAAGGAAGAGAATACGGTAAATCACACTTAAATCTTCCTGGGAGTGGCATTCATGATGGCCACTCATGTTTCCTTGGCCAGGCAAAGCTCACAGCTATGGCTAACTTCAAAAGTGGGCAGGGAAATGCTACCCTAGAGGGAATATGGTGAACAGCACAAATAACTCCTACTTCTACAAGGGGAATTTAAATAAGAGAAATATACAACCTTATGGGAAAAGTAGAGTAAGGACCACTGAAATATCTTATAAATATTTTTTAATTTTCTTCATGTTTATTTTTGAGAGAAAGAGAGACAGAGACAGAGACAGAGTACAAGCTGGGGAGGGGCAGAGAGAGAGGGACACATAGAATCCAAAGCAGGCTCCAGGCTCTGAGCTGTCAGCAAAGAGCCTGATGTGGGGCTCGAACCCGCAAACCGTGAGATCGTGACCTGAGCTGAAGTCAGACGCCAACCAACTGAGCCACCCAAGCACCCGTGAAATATATTTAAATATTATTAAACTTAAAACAAAGTAAATCAATTATTTCAGCACACCAAATAGCATTAGTTTTTAAATACCTATTAAATTAGCTATAAAGATTCTGTACCATTAATTTCCTATTATTGTGGCTTTCTCTGTGGAAAATGTAGAATTTTTCTCTTCAGTGGTTTCAGTAGTAGCTGTGCATTCATTTTGCTTGGTATGTATATTGTGCATGTGAAATATACAATACACAACTTATACAAATATAATGCATGTGCAAAGGTATTTTTCTGCTTTGTTATTCCAGCCAGCTGTCCTGTTTTATTTTTTAACTCTTTGTAACAGTTGAAAATTCACATAAGATATATTCACAGTCTGGAATAATATACATAATTTTATCTTTACCAACTCAATTTTTGCCAAATAAGATAGATATTTGAGATAGGGAAGAAATGTGTCAAGTGGTTTATTGTCATTATTTCACCCCTCTGCTTGAAACTTTTAAAATTTCCACTAGCTACCTGTTCAGATTTAAATTCTAATATCTGGATTGGCAAAGATGACTACCTCTCTACCAAAAATTCAAGACATCCTCTTTCCCCTTCCAGAGGGTGGAGTCACCACTAGGAAATAGCTCCCTAGCTCTCTTTATAGAGCAAGAGTTATTTTTTTGAATTATGATTGCTGTTATTGTTTATACTATTTAGAGAACATGTATAAGCACATACTATATGCAAGGTATAGATGTGTTTGACAAACCAACCCATTACTGCATATAATAATCTTATAAAGTAAGTTCTATTATTATCCCCATTTTACAGATGAAAAAACTAAGGGTCTGAGTAGTTGAATAATACAGAAGAACACTGTCAGTAAGTCAGAGATGGGATTCCAGCCAAGGAAGTCTAATTCCAGAGCCCATGTTCTTCGGTACTATGTCATCCTTCCCCTTGGGTCAGGGCCCTTAAAAATCAAGTGGGACTGGGGCACCTGGATGGCTCAGTCAGTTAAGCGTCTGACTCTTGGTTTCAGCACAGATCATGACTTCATGCTTTCGTGAGGTCGAGGGTCGCGTTGGGCTCCCTACTGACAGGGAGCTCTGTACTGACAGTGTGGAGTCTGCCTGAGATTCTGTCTCCTTCACTCTCTGCCCTTCCCCCACTCACACTGTCTCTGTCTCTCGAAATAAATAAATAAACTTTAAAAAAATAAATAAAAATCAAGTGGGGCTTCTCTGTCTACTCTGTGACCCCAGGGGATAATAGAGCCACACCATTCCTTGTAGGATCCTGAGTTTCCAATTAGCCACAAGGAAGCAAGCTACCTCCTGACCACAAACTCCCACACTAGACTACCACATGAATAAATAATAAACTTCTATTAAGTTTACACACTGAAATTTGGGCTTTGTTGTTATAGCACCTAAAGTTTTCCCCCAACTGATATACATGGCAATCAAGACCCCCCAAAATTTCTTGGTTCAGAGTCAGGAGACCTGGATTCTAGGGCCAGCACAGACTCTGACTTAACATATGACCTTAAGGAATCACTTCTTTCCCTCAGGCCACATTTGAAAAGTAAGAAGGTTGGATTAGATCAACATTTTACAATCTGTGCTTCATGGAACATTCTATCTTGTCTATGTTGCTTGAATCTTCTTGAAAACAGGACTCCATGGCCAAATAAGGTGGGGAAATATTGGATACTGCATCTTCCTTCAGAGATTCATAATGCATATTTGCTTTGCTTAATGAAGGCTTTGAGACATCCTTCCATAAAGACTTGGTGAACAGTATTCACCATGTGGATTTGACCACAGTTCTTAATTTTTTTTTAATTGAGACACATTTATTAATATTTAGTGGGATACATGTGTACTAAGAAATGTAGTTCAGGTAATGGTGGGCTAGAATCCTAAAACCATTCCAAGTTCTAAAGATGTTCTGTATGGTTCCCTACCTTTCTAAGTTTTCCATGCACACCTCCAATCAGGTTACCTCTTCATTGCAACAGATATGCAACATATGTCTACACTTAGGTCTGGGAACCTCTCACTTTGTCTCCTAAAGCTGGAATAACCCCTCCTCTCCTCTGCAGAAGAGTCTTTCCTACACTTCAAGGCTCAACTCAACTCTGTGCCTGGTCCATGAAGATCACACAGTGTGATTCAGCATGACGTATTTCTCTCTTACTCAACACCCATCAAATTGTCTGCACCCTCCACAGATGTCTTAGGCTTGTACTCCCCTGAAAGGTCTCCTGAAAGAAAACATATGGAGGGTAAGAGATAACTAGCAGGTGAGATTCTTGAGCCATTTTGATATGCATTGGTTGAAGGGAGACACTGGCAACAGTCACAAACAAGAAAGATGTGTGTTGACTCAAAGGTGGTCTTCAGCCAAGAAAATCCCATAAGGCTCAAACAAGGAGCGAGATACAGTTCCAGTTGGAAGTTTCAAGGACAATCTGCAGACATGAAGAAATTATGTTTGGGGATTCCCTTATAAGTAATCACAGCAAAATGGGTTTCCTGTCTAAACAAGGCTGAACATACATTGTCTGCATGGGCTTGGGTCTGTATTCAGTATGCCTACTCTGCATTATGATGGCATCTTCTCTGGCATTTGGGGATATCTGCTCTAGAAGCATGAACACCTGGGTGCCAGATACCTTTCATGTATTGCCGCACCATAACTCAAAATAAAATTCTATTTTTTTAATAAAATTCTATGTTTAATCAAGTACTGGATCCCCAAATACATGAAGTAAAAACTGACAGATTTGAAGGAAGAAATAGATAATCCAACAATAATAGAAGAGGAAGGAGCACTTCCTAACTCATTGAGGCCAGCATTATCCTGATAGCAAAACCAAACAAATCACGAGAAAGAAAACTATATCCCCTATGAATATAGATGCAAAAATACTGAATGAGATACTGGCAAACCAAATTCAGCAGCATATAAAAAAAAAATGCATATAATGACAAAAGGAAATTTATGCCAGGAATTCAAGGCTGGTTCAACATATGAAAATTAATCAACATAATACACCATATTAATGTAGGATAAAACCACATTATCATTTCAACAGATGAAGGCAAAGCATTAACAAATTCCAACACCTTCTCATGATAAGAACAAAGTAGAAATACATGGGAACTTCCTCAATCTGATTAAAGGCATTTATAAAAAACTCACAGCTAACATCACAGTTAATGGGAAAAGACTGACAACTTGGCCTCTAAGGTCAGAAACAAGACCAGGAGGTCTATCTCACCACTCCCAGGCAACATTGCAGTGGAGGAGGTAGCCACAAGGCAAAAGAAAGACATAAAAGTTATCAGATTGCGGAGCCCAGAAATAAACCCTAAATAGATGGTAAATTAATTTACAACAAAGAGTGGAGAATATACAATGGGAAAAGGACATTCAATGGTGTTGGGAGAACTGGACAGCTATGTGCAAAAGAATGAACCTGGGTCACTTTCTTACACTATACACAAAAATTAACTCAAAATAGATTAAAGACTTAAATGTAAGGCCTGAAACCATAAAACTCCTAGAATAAAAGAAGTAGGCATTCAGCTCCCTGACATAGGTCTTGACAACGATTTTTAAAAATCTGACTCCAAAAGCAAAAATAAACAAGTTGGGACCATATCAAACTAAAACACTTCTGCACAACAAAGGACACCAACAGCAAAATGGGAAGGCAGACTAATGAATGGGAGAAAATATTTGCAAATCATATATCTGATGAGAAGTTAATATCCAAAATATAAAACGAATGTATACAAATCAATAGCAAAAAAACTTTTTTTATTTAAATATCTGCAGAAGATCTGAATAGACATTTCCCCAAAGACATACAGATGGCCAACAGGTACCTGAAAAGATGCTTAATATCACTAATCATCAGAGAAATGCAAATTAAAACCACAATGAGATATCACCTTATGCCTCTTAGAATGGCCATTATAAAAAAGACAAGAAATAATAGGTGTTGGCAAGGATGTGGAAAAAAAGGAACCCTTGCACACTGTTGGTGGGAATGCAAACTGGTGCAGCAAAACAGTATGGAGTTTCCACAAAAAAATTAAAAGTAGGATTACCACATGGTCTGGCAAGTTCACTGCTGGCTATTTATCTGAAGAAAATGAAGACACTAACTCAAAAAGATGTATGTACCCCCATGTTCATTGCAGCATTAGTACAACAGCCAAGATCTGGAAATAATCTAAGAATTCACTGATTGATAAATGGATAAAAAATGTGAGACACACACACACACACACATACACAGAGCCATAAAAAACAATGACATCTTGTCATCTGTGACAACATGAATGAACCTTGAGGGCATGAGATGAGTGAAATAAGACAGAGAAAGACAAATACCATATGATCTCACTTATATGTGGAATGTAAAAAAACCCAAAAAACCAAGCTCATAGATACAGAGAACAGATTGGTGGTTGCTAGAATCAGAGGGTACAGCGGGGACGGGGGAGAAATGGGTGAAGGGGCTCAAAAGATACAGACTTCCAGTCATAAAATAAGTAAGTCACAGGGTATCATGGTGACGGTAATACTACAATGTACATTTGAAAGTCACAAAGAGAGTCGATCTTAAAAGTCTTCATCGAAAGAAAAAAAAGTAATTATGTATGGTGATGATGTTGACTGGGCTTATTGTGGCGATAATTTCTCAATATATACAAATCTTGAATCATTACGTTGTGCACCTGAAACGAACATAATTATATGTCAGTTAATCTCTTTGGGAATTAGATAGTTACACAGTGGTGATGGTTGCACTTCTTGGTGAGTATACTATAAACTACTTCAAAAGGTGAATTTCATGGTATGTGAATTTTTTCTCAATAAAAAATTGTAATAAAAACATAGAAGTCATGCTCACTCCTTGGAGAGAATCCCAGCAACATGACTGAGGGCAAGATCCTTGGTCTTTGAAGGCATCATGTCCTCATTTGCCAATTAGACTCAATACCATTGTCCCTGCAATTTGCGGTGAAGTCAGTATATGCGTGGAGCTGAGCCCCATGTTCCCCTCCCGGTACTACTCCTAGTCGAATCTGAATCCTTCTTGTTTATAGCACTGCCCCATGCCCAACCTAGCATCATCCAAGACACGAGATGTGTTTCAGGTTCTTTGGTTTGATATGGTTTTTATATCCCTTTTCCCCTTTCTGAAAGTCCTCACCAGAGAGAAAAAGTGAGAGTCAGTGAGGACCTATTACGTGCCAGATTCCGGTAAAATACCAGATTTAGGTGTCCAGATGGTGCCCTGGGCTTGGTGTGTTTATTTCCACTGTAAAGGAAAGGAAACTGAGGCCTGGCTTACAAAATTCTCTCCAAGTCATGCCATTAAGGAGAGTAGGGATGTTTGGATTTAGATGGGCCTCAGCTCAAATCTGCCTCTCAGCAAATCTTATGAGATCGCCCATAGGTTTCCTAAGCCTTCCAAACCTCAGCTTCCTCATCTATAAAACAGGGACGATGGGGGAATCTTTGTTGTGGAGTGATTTGGAAAATTAAACGAGATACAGAAGATGCACTTAGCACAAATCCTGGAATACACGTTAGCTATTGTCAGTCGTATGTGAAGCTTAGCGGTGGCTGGATTTGGATTAGAAGCTCCATATGTGGCATTCCAACTTCTCCCCCACTTCCCCACATTGCCTCTCCTTTGTACCTGTCGAGGTTGGCGTGGAGAAAGACTAAGAACAGACCATCTATAGGCATACACATCCCATTTCCCCCAAACTCATCATTCACAGCATATCCTTCATGGACGCCCCCCCCCCCCCCGCCCCACGCACACACACATACACACATGCAGCTTTCTTGCAAATTACCCAGTAGCCAGCCCTAATCACGTCATGGAAAAATGGGATGTAGCTTAACCAGCATTTCACTGGAACATCCCCAGAGTTCCACTTGCTTGACCTTTCATAAAAACTCTGAGACACAATCAAAGAGCTTGCACAAACCCCTCCACTCCCTCTGTGTCTTCTCATAAACTGGCTCCTGGCCTCTCCCAGCTAGGTCTGGTCTCAGTGGAATGTGCTTATCAATCTTACTCCAGGGGAATGAGACCAAACAGCCTGGTGCCCTGGTAGCCGAGGAAGCTTCTACAAGCTTCTGGTATGCCATCAAGTGGGTTGACCCAGGATTTCCATTTTTTATCTTCTGGTAACTTCCATGACACTCAGAATCTGCACCCCCCCCAACACACACACACACTGACATGCACCCACCCTTCCAGACTCATTCTGTTTTTCAGCCTCAATCCTACTCTCTTTTCTGCTCAGTCTAGTAGCGTAAATTGAACATGAGCTCTCACTATGATCATTGTTAAGTACTGATATTATCGCTTACAGTAATCAATGGTCCAGTTGGGCTCCCTGTTACAACCCAGCCAAGGGACTTGCCATTCCCTGGGAAGCAGCGTGGAGTGTGGGGAGAGCGCTTTGGTGTTGAACAAGCCTGGCTTTGAACCCAGCCTTCTGAGAGAACCTGAATTGGGCCCTCCACTTGTCCTTGTTTTCTCATCCTCACAAGACAGCTATTCATACCCACCTAGCTAGGTTTTTGGTGGGAAATACATAACTGGCACCATGGCAGTTATTAACAGTGTCACTATCTTCACTGTTGTTGATCTAAGGTTGTCAAGAGCCACCTGACAGGGACAGGGGCCCTGTTTCAAAACATGCTCTCAGGGCAAACCGTTACTCAGCTGTTACAAAATTAACCATGGGATGTCTCGACCTCAAGAGTATATTCACCCTTTATATCCAGACACTCAACCTTTAGGAGTAGAGTCTAAAGAAATAATCATGGAGGCGGGGCAAGGATGTAGTCACGAGAATGATCATCACATTATTGTTTATAATAATGAAAGACTGAAAAAACGGACACTTGAGCAATCAGTTCTTACACAGTTAACCCAAGTCCAGTTCAAGGGACGACTAGCAGCTCTTGAAATGTGGTAGGACAATGTCCATGTCATGGAAAGCTGGCTACAATGTTGACTATATAACTTAAGTTGCAAAAATATGTTTCAAAACAGCATCTAGGACACAATCCTGGTTTTATCTGAAGGAAGATCTGGAGAGGACGTCGGAGCATATTCAGAAAAGGCCAAGATAATCATGAATATGTTCAAAATGGATGTCTTCTTTTAGTCTGTAGCTTCTGAACTGTTAATAATGAAAATACTGAAGGAAAAGGTAAAAATTTGGGTAGATTTTACCAAAGAAAATGATCAAAACATTCCTCCAGAAAAGTTGCACAAACCCTAGTACAGCTTGGGGACTTCGGATGAAGTGAACACACCTGTGTAACTAACACTCTGACCACAAAACATAACTCACCACCACCCCAGAGGCCACCCTCTTGCCCCGTGTGTCACTGCTCACCCTTCGTGGATACCCGCTACCCTGGTATCTAAACAGTCTGGAAGAGTTTGTTGGATTTTACGCACTTTACAAATGGAATCACCTCTCCTGCTTTGTCTCTTTCTTTCATTCAACACCGTCTGTTGTAACTGTAGTTCATTGGTCCTCAGTGCTGGATGCTCTCGCATGAACACGCAAACACAGTTTCATCAATCGTTCTTCTATCGCTGTTCACTTGCATCATTACTTACTTTTGGCATCACGAACAGTGCCTCTAGGGACATTCTTATTCTCTTTTGGTGGACTTATGCCCACACAGAATTGTTGGTCATGGGAAACGTGTATATACCGTTTAGTGGATACTATCAAACAATTTTCCAAAATAGTTATTCCAATATACACTTCCACCAGCAGAATGAGAGTTCTGGTTACTGGACTCCAGTGACTTGTCCATACTTGGCACTGTCTGGTGTTTTCATGCTCACCATTTCTAATGGCATCACACCGAGGCTTTATTTTACATTCTCCAAATGACTGGTGGAGTTTAACATCGTTTCAAATGTTACTGACCACTCTGATACTCTTTTGTGAGGTGCCTATTCAAGTGCTTTGCCCATTTTTCTATGAGTTATCCCTATTTTTCTTATTGACTCATAAGAATACATATATTCTGGGGCGCCTGGGTGGCTGTCAGTCAAGCATCCTACTTCGGCTCAGATCATGATCTTGCAGTCGGTGAGTTCGAGCCTTGCATCAGGCTCTGTGCTGACAGCTCAGAGCCTGGAGCCAGCTTCGAATTCTGTGTTTCCCTCTCTCTTTGCCCCTCCCCCACTCATGTTCTCTCTCTCTCTCTCTCTCTCTCTCTCTCTCTCTCTCTCTCTCTCTCAAAATAAGCAAACATTAAAAAGTTTTTTAAGGGGCACCTGGGTGGCGCAGTCGGTTAAGCGTCCGACTTAGGCCAGGTCACGATCTCGCGGTCCGTGAGTTCGAGCCCCGCGTCAGGCTCTGGGCTGATGGCTCAGAGCCTGGAGCCTGTTTCCGATTCTGTGTCTCCCTCTCTCTCTGCCCCTCCCCCGTTCATGCTCTGTCTCTCTCTGTCCCAAAAATAAATAAAACGTTGGAAAAAAAATTTTTTTAAAAGGATACATATATTCTGTACACAAGTCATATCAGATGCATGTAGTGCAAATATCTTTTCCCATTGTGTGGATTTTATTTTTTCAATTTCTTAACGGTGTGTTTTGATGAAAGAGGGTCTTGATGTTAGTGCCTTGTACTTCAATAGTACCCTTGCTATGTACTCTGGCAAGATTGAACCCTGATCATATCACTTACCATCAAGGGGCCAGGGAGGCAAACCCATACAAGGAATAAGCATCTATCCCTATAATGACAAAAAGCTGGTCCTCCCAAGATGAATAGGGGCCAATCATGCTATTTGCCCACTCATAGTACTACTTTTGTTAGTCTGGGTCCTCAAGAAAGAGATGCCAAGGTGGAATTAAACGTGCAAAGATTTTAGTTTAAGAGAATGGAGAAGGAGCTGTGAAGATCTGGGACAGCTATCAGATCACAAATGCCAGAGACCTTACGTGTTGGAGCATGGAAGGAAAGTTTGGACAGATAAAAACATCCTCAACCTCCATGCAGTCTATGGGAGATTCTGCCAGGCCACCAGGGAGCACCTAAGCCAAGGTCAGTTGTCAGAGATGTCCCTCAACAACCAGGAATGGATGTGTCCTAGTATCTTTGCCACACGCAGTCATTCCTGGGAATGCCCGTGGGAAGCCTGGTCACCATGCAAACACAGCGATGGATTTCAGAGCACCAAGGCTGGGCTTTGGTCAATTACAGCCCCTGTGAAGTTCTGCTAAGCACAATCTCACAGCCGCTGCAGCAAGAGAGCGAATACGGGAGGAGAACAAGGTAGAGGTGAATGAGGAAGGTGGCTAATGTGATCACTGTGGGAAATACTGAGTTTGATACATCTTCAGCTCTTAGATATTCGGCAACCAGCAAAATACACAGGGCAAGAATTCAGCAAGTGGGTGTCAGGTTGCTCAGATCGAACATCAGGGCATGACCCCCCCCAAGAGCTTTGTGAGAGGAGACTCGGGTATCTTCCTAAAGGAGTCAGAACAGCATTAGGGGGACCAGGCATTTCCATGGCTTCTTGCTCTTTCTACTAAGAGCTTATTGAAGGACTGGAGAACAGAGAGGGAAGGAAGAAAAAAGAGGCCTCATAGTAGATCATGGGGCCCTTCCCAGACTTAGGGCCCTCATTAAAGAAACTCTGTCCCAAACATGGCAGCCCAAGGGTGCTGACACATTTCAGCTGTATTCGTCTCAGCAGAGCAAACTGGTTTTTCCCACCTTGAAACTGAACATGGCCCAAAGTAATTTGTATCAGTTTTCACTAAGAATTTTAGAGGGAAGCCAATGTGCATTCCTTATACACATGAGTGAGCTTGCACACATGCTTGTACAAACACACAGACTCACACACGGTGCAAAGGAGGTGAGCAGTCAGATGTGGCCAATCACAGAATCTGTGTTCTGCAAGCTGGGAGGGAGCGCGTGGGTACGTGAGTCAGGATTAAACATCATAGCGACCAAGGTACTGAAGCTTGCCGAGTCAGGCAGCAATTTCTGCTTAATAGAGCCCTTAGGTCTCAATAAGTGCTTTGAAATCCACACATCAGCATGCAGTTCTCATGACTGGGGATGCCAGAAATCCAAGGGTGAGGGCAAAACTGACAGCCTCTCCTATGAACATTCAAAGATGCAAAAAAGTCCCCTGGTTCTGCCTCCTTCTCAGCGTTTGTTAAAAAAAAATTTTTTTGATGTTTATTTATTTTTGAGACAATGACAGAGCGTGAGCAGGGGAGGGGAAGAGACAGAGAGGGAGACACAGAATCAGAAGCAAGCTTCAGGCTCCGAGCTGTCAGCACAAAGCCCGACACGGAGCTCGAACCCACAAACTGTGAGATCATGACCTGAGCCGACGTCAGACGCTTAACCGGCTGATCCACCCAGGCACCCCATCCTTCTCAGCATTTGTAAATATGCATCTGCAACTATCTTTTTAGTAACGTCCGGTCATCCACGCTCACCTCCAGGAGTTTCGCAGCAGATGGGGCTGGTTTGTGCACAAGGGCAAGATGTGGCCCCTGAATTAAAATCCGGTATTTGCTAACAAGGCTGCCTACTGACCCAACTAGAAAAAAGTGCCCCTTCTCACAGCACTTTTCTTCTATATTCCTGAAAATTGTCCTAATATACTAACTTTGTTAAACAATTTAGAGCCCGAAACATTGTTGTGCTAAATATGCAAAGTGATCAGGTCTACTTTCTGAATGAAAGATGGGGCAGTATACAACCTCGGCATCAGTCTGTCGCAGCCACCTCAGATTGTACCCAGCAATTGTCTTTCCTCTGCCCTCTGTTTTTACACTGTGGGATTTAACCCGCTACATGTAAATGGCTCCCATTCCTTCGGAAAACAGCTATTCCGGTGGGCCAGGGTTCTGTGCCAGGAATCAGGAATTTCCCATCGGTAGATACTCACGGTCGATGGAAGAGGCCTGAAAAGGTGGAGCCAGCAAAGAATTCAGAAATGGGAGATACTCAAGAAACCTCAAGCGACAAAGGAAAGCAAAACAGCATGAGCTAGGATGATTTCGAAGCAGCCGAGAAAACTGTGCCCCAGATGTGTGCAGCCGGAAACCTGTTCCAAGCCTGGCTTTCTCCCTTGGCTCCTCCGACCTCTGGCCACTCCGCTTCACCTCACTCCCAGGGTCCCTCTGCAGCAACAAACGTGGCCATCGCAACAGAGAGGTTGTTGCTTGGGAAACAGTGGTACCCAGCACCGAGAAAGCAGGGGGCTCTCTCCCCCGCTCTCCAGGAAGAGCGGGTCGTCACCAGGTGGCCAAGCCCAGACCGGCCAGAGAGCAGGGCGCTTCTCAGAAGCCCCAAACACAGCTTTGGAAACTCTGTTCCAGGTTTCCAAGTCAGAGCTTTTACATCCTTCTTTTTTTTTTTTTTTTTTTTTTTCATATTTAAAATAGTACAAGGGTGCCTGGGTGGCTCAGTCAGTTAAGCGTCAGACTTCGGCTCAGGTGGTGATCTCGTGGTTTGTGAGTTTGAGCCCCGTGTCAGGCTCTGTGCTGACAGCTCAGAGCCTGGAGCCTGCTTCAGATTCTGTGTCTCCCTCTCCCTCTCTCTCTGCCCCTCCCCTGCTCATAATCTGTCTCTCTGTCTCTCAAAAAATGAATAAACATTAAAAATAAATAAATAAATTAAATAAATAAATAAATAAATAAATAGTTCTGTAAATGTTTAAAAAATAAAATAGTACAAAACCATTATGGAAAAAAATAACAAAAAGAATAAAGAAGAAAATAAGTTTCCCTTCATCTCATTAACCAGAGACCAATTGTCTTTCTTTGTTCTGATTACAGAAATAACACATGTAGTCATAGTAGAAAATCTGGAAAGTAAACAGCAATCTTAAGGAAAAAACATGATGTATCATTTCATGTCATTTTGATGTGCTCTTTTTGGCCTTTTTTCTATGTTCCTTATTTTACAAACAAATGAGATTATACCACATATACAGTGTGTGTGTGTGTTTTTTCCATTTTTATTCTATGAGCATTTTCCATGTAATTTTTAAAGGTATTTCTATTCCCTTTTTACTTTTATTTTATTTTATTTTTTAATGTTTCTTTTATTTTTGAGAGAAAGAGACAGACAGAGGGGAGGGGCAAAGAGAGAGAGAGAGGGAGACACAGAATCCGAAGCAGGCTCCAAGCTCCGAGCTGTCTGCACAGAGCCCGACATGGGGCTCAAACTCACAAACCCAGAGATCATGACCTGAGCACCGGAGTCAGTGCTCAACTGACTGAGCCACCCAGGCGCCCCTCCTTTTTACTTTTAAATTTTATTTTTATTTTTTATTAATTTCTTAATGGCTTATATATATGTCTACGTGGCACACAATTTGAAAAATACGAAAGAACCTAAAGCGAATAATAAGTTTTCTTTTCATTCCTATTCCACAAAGGGGCCATTAATAGCTTTCTATGTTATTCCTGAGATAGTCCATAAATTTAAACACACACACACAGACACACACACACACAGAAGAGTAGTGTATTACTTTTTGTACCATTCTCTTTCATTTGATATATTCAGGGCCTAGCTCCGCAGCAGTCGTGAACTAAACGGACTCCCCCGTTCTTATCAACAGCCACATAGGGCATTGCATTGCACAGGTGGACCGCACCTGCCCGATGCTCTGTTGGTAGGAATTCAGGTTGCCCCCAGCACTTGTCATTTCAACACGAATCAGTACACACAAATGCAAAAGTGTATGCGGATAAATTCCTAAAAGCGGAATTCCTGAGCCTAGAAGTTTGTCCATTTTAAAATTTGGTAGAAATAGCCAATCACCTTGCAAGAAGTTTGCAGAATTTTCTCTCCTGCCTGTAGGGTGTGGGGGCCTCCTGGATAACCCCAATAATCTCCCCCGGTGCTCGTGTTCCTCTGTGTTTTCT
The DNA here is from genome assembly GCF_028749965.1 of Puma concolor. Taxonomy (NCBI): domain Eukaryota; kingdom Metazoa; phylum Chordata; class Mammalia; order Carnivora; family Felidae; genus Puma; species Puma concolor. Next base: position 46,895,955 of record NC_141676.1, on the reverse strand, counting down.
TCCCACACTGAATCACAGCTTCTGATGTTTTTAAGAGGATTTGTACTTTCTTCTCTGTGAACTATGTATTTTCTCCAGATATGTCCTTTCTTGTGGAGGCAGAATATGTAAGTTTATACGACTAATTTAATGTTTAATGTGACTAATTTGACCAATCCTTTATTGTTAGACACTGAAGAAAATTTCCATATTTTGGCATTCACAGTACTGTGAGGGGCGTCTGTGTGACTCAGTCGGTTAAGCACGTGACTTTGGCTCAGGTCATGATCTCACGGTTTGTGAGTTGGAGCCCTGTGTCGGGCTCTGGGCTGACAGCTCGGAGCCTGGAGCCTGCTTCGGATTCTGTGTCTCCTTCTCTCCCTGCCCCTCCCCCACTTGTGCTCTGTCTCTATCAAAAATAAATAAATGTAAAAAAATCTTTTTTCAAGTATATATTGCTAATCTAAAAGACTGAACATGACCTACCACTACCGACATTGCTTTGGGAGAGCATCCTCTTTGAAAACCCTAGCTAAAGTTGGGGTTGTATCAAGCCATTATTATTCAGCGGGCCTCCTCAGGACCTCGAGCATCCTCACAGATTCCCGCTGTCACTTGAAAGTCACCTGGAATGAACCTAGCTTGGACGACAGCATCAGCAAGGGCAACTGTTGGGACTGTGAGAACCACCAAAGCTGGGACCCCACTGCTCAAAGCATGGGCCATGATGGATGCCAGACTTCTGACACAGCTCTGATTACACACATTCTGATCATAATCCCGCCGGCACACGCGTGCTTGTCAGACCTCGTGCCCCTAGGTGGGGTGAAGAAAACGGGGACGCAAGTCTCATCACACATCTGTTTCTTTGGCCTCCGCTCCCTAACCCAGAACAGCAGGGCAGGCCACGGAGGTGAAGCAAGACATTCCTCTAAATGGAAGGGTGGCTGAGCCCGTTCACTCGGAACTGGTGGGTTGCAGGCCTTGCCCAGGACCTAGGGGTATTAAGAGAGGTGGGAAAATGGCCTGCTGCCCACACCTCGAGTTAATTTGAACACTTGGGGCCAAGGCGCACCAGAGGCTCCTCAGCAAAGGCTCCGCTTTCCTGAGACAAGGGCCGTAAGTCAGCCCTTTCCAGACCCACACATGTAAGGACCGCCTTGTCCACACGAACCCAATCAGGACGTCTAACGAAGTAGGGTTACCTCTGATTGTACTATTTCAGAAATTCTGTTAAAGGTAGGAAACGATTCAGCAAGTTGCTTTTATGTGGGCGGGAGAAATGCTCTCAAACTACGAATCTTTATCTTTCTTTCCAGAAACTCCCTGAACTTTTGCCTAATAAGCAAAATCATCCATGTTGCCTTAAGAAGCAGAGGGGAAGCCCGGCTGACTCAGTCGTTGCTGCAGGTGACTTGATCTCAGGGTTGTGAGTTCAAGCCCCGCACTGGGTGTAGAGACTACTTAAAAATAAAATCTTAAAAAAAAAAAAAAAAAAGGCAGCAAAGGTTTTGAGGAGACAGGTTCATAGAGCATTAAATATTAACCCTTACAAGCGATGGTACCAAGAGGCGGCTCCACCGTACCTTCCAAATTCGCACACACGCGCGCGCGCGCGCGCGCGCACACACACACACACACACACACACACACACACACACTAAACATCACTCCAAATAGGAACACGATTTAAGTCAAAATTGAATTAATGGTGCAAACTCAGCCTCTAGACATATCCCAGCCCCCTCCTCCTAATAAGATCGCTTCCTTCCTAGAAACTTCGTTGCTACCACAGGCCCCCACTCACCCCAAAGCAGCAAAGCACAACTGTAATGCATAGTGATCCTAGTTTCAGTGGGCAAAACACGGCACGCAGTAACCCCTAGGGGTGCATGTTGGGATGAACCTTTGTACATTGGTCTTAGTTCTACCTGCTTCTGCCCTATACACCTGTTGAATTTCAAAACAAACAAATAAAAACAACAACAAAACACAAAACAAAACAAAAAAACCCAGCCCTTCAAAAATGTGAAGAAACTATCATGTTTTACCTAAATGTTCTGTAATCTAAAATTTCCAATGCCTTCATCTATGCTCCATGTGATACTCATTTGCTTATTCATTCTTTCATTTATCCAACCATATTTCCATTCATTGGATAGTTGCCCATTCTGGCCAACGCTGTGACAATCAAATAACTGACATACAGCATGGACCAGAGAGTGACAGACAGATGAGAAATGCCACAGTGGCGTTGGCTTCTGTGTTTATTAAAAAATAATTTAAAATGGAAATAGAACAAAAAGATTAAGTAAAGAAAACTTAGAAAACTTAAAGAAATTGCTCTGATTTAGTATCTTGGTATTACATAGACAGTTCTGAAATTCAAAGCCAGTGACATTCCATAAGTCCACTTGTAAGTTGGTTGTTTAGAATGCAGATCTCGGGGGCACCTGGGTGGCTCAGTCGGTTGAGCATCCAACTTCAGCTCAGGTCATGATCTCATGGTTATGAGTTCAAGCCCTCCATTGGGCTCGCTGCTGTCAGCACAGAACCTGCTTCAGATCCTCTATCCTCCTCTCTCTACCCCTCCCTGGCTTGTGCTCTCTCTCTCAAAACTAAAAATAAACATTAAAAAAAAAAAAGAACACAGACCTTATCTCCCATAGGCAGAAACAAGGCACCCAGAGGTTACATCCCCTACCTTGGAAACCTAGTAAAGGAAGAAACACACTGAAGTTAATACGCTCTACATTGTCCACTGAATACTGTTAGAAGGCATCGGTGGCTACACATGTGATGACTGAACAAAACTAAAGCCACAAAATTCAGTAAGAAAATTCTTCTCACTTACTTTGCTAGTCACTAAGGATAAGCAGGTATTGTTCATTCATTCAAAAACCATTTATAGGGGTTTATTTAGAAAATAATAGGGATGCCTGGGTGGCTCAGTTGGTTAAGTGACTTCAGCTGAGGTCATGATCTTATGGTTCACTGGGCTCTGGGCTGACAGCTCGGAGCCTGGAGCCTGCTTCAGATCCTGTGTCTCCCTCTCTCTCTGCCCCTCCCCCACTCACACTCTGTCTCTCTCCCTCTCTCAAAAATAAATAAAACACTAAAAAAAAAAAAAAGATAAAAAGAAAAACCCTGTTGGCAACGTTTGCAGAGATTCTGAAGGGGACTTCTGGATACTGTCAAGACACTCAGAGAGTCACAAAACTGAATGCACTGTTTCTCTTTTCCTGGATATAGGTGCACTACCAATAATATTTATGCACTGACTGCCATGAGCATGGCCACTTGGGGGCTGTGAGCCAAACAGAACCAAGATAATTATTGAGGAATTTTCCAGACATAACTGGGAAAGAGCTAGAAAACAATGGAAGGAACTCTAATTGCCCACAGCTATGAATCTGACTAAAACAATTATCCATGTACTGAAAAAGAAAGAAAAAGATTTATTAAGTGTCTACTTGTGCCAATAAACAAGACAGACATGTTTTCATAATTCTAGGTGAGTCTGAAGGAAGATGGGGCCTGGGGAGGAGACATGAGTCAGCATATTCCCCGTGTTGGCCTCCACAAGTTTCTCTGGGCCAGGATGTCATCTTTGGTTTCAGAGAGAGACTGGGGGAGAAAGGGGAAGTGGAAAGTTCCCTGTTTGTGTTGGAGGTACTAGAAGAAGCATCCTACCGCTGGCTCGTTGACTTAAGGGTGCCTGAACTGGGCATCCAGACTCCAAAAGAATCCATATGCCCTGGCCAAAACATAATTGCCCTAGAATAATTGCATAAATTGTGAGGAGATGAAAAGGAAAAAATAAATATTAGTAACCACTGTATTCTTCCCTCACTTTATACTACAGGATAATCCAGCATATTAAAAGGCTCTGCCGTAGATCACTGTTTATCAGTCAAGTCTTTTTTGAGGTCTTTGGGAATGCAAAACAGAAAACAATTCCTCAGGAAACATAACTGGATAATAAACAACTCATAACAACAAATTAAAGTATTGCAGGTGTGGAAAGGAATGTTCTAGGTTCAGGCGAAGCATTAGACCGACTCATGTCAGGATACCAAGAGTGGACTTTGCTGAAGTGTGGTGCTTAGACTGAATTTTCAGCAATGAGGAGAAATTAGCCAAGTAAAGAAAGGCTGACACACCTAGCCATAGAAATCAGACAAGAAAAAACAATAAAAGACATCCAAATTAGTAAGGAAGAAGTAAAACTTCCACTATTTGCAGATAACATGATACTACTATATATAGAAAACCCTGAAGATTCCACCAAAAAACAAACAAACAAACAAAAAACCAAAAAACTACTAGAACTGGTAAACAAATTCAGTAAAGTCACAGGATACAAAATCAATGTACAGAAATAGATTGCGTTCCTATACACTGATAATGAAGCAACAGACAGAGAACTTAAGAAAACAATCCCAATGGCAATTGCACCAAAAATAATACAATACCTAGGAATAAAAGTTGATCTCTGTCCTATCCTGTTGCTCGTAGAGATTTCATTATGGGAGCACCTGGGTGGCTCAGTGGGTGTGCGGAGTGCCTGGATGGCTTGGTTGGTTAAGTGTCTGACTTCATCTCAGGTCATGATCTCACTGGTTCGTGAATTTGAGCCCCACATCCGGCTTTCTGCTATCAGCACAGAGCCAGCTTCAGATCCTCTGTCCCCCTCTTTCTCTGCCCCTCTCCCGCTCATGTTCTCTCTCTCTCCCTCAAAAATAAATAAGCATTTAAAAAATTAAGATGTGGTTTGTTTGCATATATAGTGATATATATATATATACTTTTTTTTTTACTATATATATACTATATATACTCGTGTGTGTGTATGTGTGTGTGTGTGTACATACAACCTTGGTTTGCGAGCATAATTCGTTCCAGAAACATGCTTGTAATCCAAAGCCCTTGTATATCAAAGTGAATATCCCCATAAGAAATAATGGAAACTCAGATGATTCATTCCACAAGCCGAAAATATGAGTATAAAAATGATTACAATACTGTAATTTAATATAAAATATAAAGAAAAATAAACAAATTAACCTGCACTTACCTTTGAAAACCTTCGTGGCTGGTGTGAGGAAGGCAAGAGAGAGGAGGGTTATTGTGTAGGATGACTTTCACTATCACTAACGGAATCACTGCTATCTATTAGCTTGATGGAATCTTTTTCTGCCTGGGGACCATTGTATATGCTTGTATGGATGTTGACTACAGTACAGTATTAATAAACTCTTGTCATCGACTGTAAACTGGCAATAAGGCAGCAGAGGAGTCTATATCGGCAGGCAGCCTGACATAGAATGAAGCAAAGCATTCCTAAGCTTACTCTTGTATGGAAAAACAAAGGACTGTCCGTAGGTGCTTTGAAGTGACAAAAAATACACTAGTGACAGCTGTGGTCACCGTCCAATGTTCCGAAAAATCATTGATTTCTGCCAAACACTGTGGCCTGAGACCAAGCATCTGAGAATGGGAGATGATTACCCACAATCCCACAATGAAAGAGAGAGAGAAGAATCATTGGCTCAGTTGTGATCATGTGACATTCAGCGTCTCTCTCTCTCTCTCTCTCTCTATATATATATATACATATACACACACACATATATATAGTGGAATATTATTCAGGCATAAAAAAGAATGAAATTTTGCCATTTGCAACAATGTGGATGGAGCTACAGAGTATAATACTAAGCAAAATAAGTCAGAGAATAACAAATACTATATGATTGCACTCGTATGTGGAATTTAAGAAACAAAACAAATGAACAACAGGGAGGAAAAAAGAGACAAACCAAGAAACACACTCTTAAATATAGAGAACAAACTAATGGTTGCCAGTGGGGGGAGGTACCAGTGGGGGGGGGGATGGGTGAAATAGGTAAAGGGGATTAAGAGTACACTTATCTTAGTGGGTACTGAGTAATATATAGAATTGTTGAATCACTATATTGTACACCTGAAACTACTTTAAAACTGCATGTCAACTACACTGGAATTAAAATTTAAAAAGAAATGAAGAAAAAGATGACACAGATTTCCAAGTACATGAAAGGTATATAGGTAGGTCCTAAGGCAGAAGAGAGCTTAACATGTTTGAGGAACTGAGAGAGATCTTGTGTGGCCAGTGGGAAAAGAATAAGAAAATTGGCTCAAATTGAGGTTAGAAAATAAGCTAGATTACATAGGTTGGTCAAATTAAAAGTTTTATATTCTAGGAGTGCCAGGGTGGCTTGGTTGGTTGAGCATCCAACTTTGGCTCAGGTCATGATCTCACGGGTCCTGAGTTCAAGCCCTGCATAGGGCTCTCTGCTGTCAGCACAGAGCCCACCTCAGATCCTCTGTATCTCTCTCTCTCTCTCTCTCTCTGTCTGCATCTCCCCTGTTCATGCTCTCTCTCTCAAAAATAAACAAACATTTAAAGTTTAAAAAATAGTTTTAGGTTCTATTCTAAACACAATGGGAAATCATTAAACTGCTTTACATTAGAGACAAGGAATAGTTTCAGAGCAGTAAAATCATTGATCAGTTTCCATTTTTATTTTTGTAATGCTTATTTATTTATTGAGAGAGAGAGAGCAAGTACATAAGTAGGGGAGGGGCAGAGAGACAGAGGGAGAGAGAGAATCCCAAGTAGGCTCCACGCTGTCAGCTCACAGCCTGATGAGAGGCTCAGTGTCATGAATCATGAGATCATGACCTGAGCCAAAATCAAGATTTGGACGTTTAACCAACTAAGCCACCCAGGTGCCCATATTTCCATTTTTAAAAGATCATTTTGGGGGTGGGACTTCCAAAATGGCAAAGTGAAGAGCTCACTGGGCCCTCTCCCCAGTAAATTCAACTGAAGAAAAGTATTTTAAGAAAACAACAATTTAAAATCTAGAAACTGTCCTAAAGGTACACAGCAAATGGAGAAACATTCAATCAAGAAAATCTATTATATTTTGCTAAAATAGTAAACCACCACTAAATTCTTTACTCATGTCCAGCACCATATTACATAAGCTCTACCCAGGTTTTCAACTTCACACAGAAATACCTGCTGAAGCATTCAAGACAGTGAGGAATCCCTCTCCCTACATCTCCCCGTCTGGGATTATAGGCTCAACACAGTAAGGGCATGCTTCTGGGATTTCCCATCCACCACCATCCTCCCCTACCACCAACGTTGCATTGCAGAAGCTCTACTCCAAGCAGGCATAGCCAAGAGGATGAGTCTCCCTTTTTCTATCCAGCATCCACTCGCAAGATAGAAGTTCTACCCCAAACATGAAAGGCTGAGAAAACTGAGGTTCCACTCACCTCCCACATTCACCTAATTCCATGTACTCAATGAACAGAATTTCCAGGTCTGTAGGATCAAGCTAAGAAGACAAGGGATTGCCACTCTCCCCACCCTACCCCAATACCCTCTTTTTGAGCCCGGGTGTCACCAAAATAACAGTAGGTTTCTATCGCTAATTCAAGTGCAGTGGTGCAAGGGCTATGCCCAGGGTGGGAGAGGTAGGCAATTAGATGAACTCTAAGGTCTGCCTGAGGGAACTGAGTGTTTGGAACAGAATGGAGAACTCCATGCCTAAGAATTTTGTTGAAAATCATGAAGATCAGGTGAAGGAAAAATGAAGAGGAAGCTGGTCACTCTATTATATAAGCTAAATAGAGCAGACAGAAGTTTAATAGGGAGTGCAGCGAAAGAGATAGCCACAAAGAGGCCTCTGGGATCACAATCCACTCTGGTGTCAGGAAGGCTGTGTGCATGTGCACAGTTGCACCCATGCAGGATTAATCAAAAGAGGACATGTGACAGACTTGAGAGCATTCCCCATGCCACACATAGACCCATCAACATAAGGTAAAGCTTCAATGGAGCAAGGGGATTAAATAAAACATCTGACCACTGACTGAACAATAAGCTATTCTGCTCCAGAGACAACTCCTAAGAAGCCAAGCTTAAAAATAAAATTACACTCATCCCTGGCAGTCTGGAAGAATATGTGGTGCATAAGACGACGCCAGGAGTGATCAAAGAAGTGATCAAAGAAGGAATTTCTAAGTTACCTGTCCCAGCTGAATGTGATAGAAAAATATAAACTTCCTGAATTGTGATAGCAGATTACAAACCACACACATCTATCAATAAAAGGAAAAATAAATCTAAGTGGCTAAGGGAACTGAAGCACAACCTTTGACCAATAAATGGCTTATGGTGGCCAAGAAGTGACCCTTAGGAATCCAGGCCAAAAGATAAAAACTGGGGGTGGAGAAGAACCTGAGTTGGTAAATTAGAGTTTGCACCCTACAGGAAATACAGACTTGGCATAATTAGTTGAGTCAAGTCTCTAAAGGAATAAACAAACAAACAAGCAAAGAAAAATAAACAGCAATTCCCTGGAAGGGGAAGATAAGTATTCAAATTGGTACAATATAATATCCAGCTTTCAACAAAAAACTATGAGATGTGAAAAGAAACAGGAAAGTGCCACGCATATATAGGAAAAACTGCAGGCAATAAAATCTGCCATTCAAGGAGGAACAGATGGTAAAATTAGCAGACAAAACTTCAAACGAGTTATTACAAATATGTTCCAAGAATTAAAGGAAACCACACTTAAAGAATTAAAGGAAAGTATTATGACAATGTATCATCAAAAAGAGAATAGCAGTAAAGAAAATTATTTAAAAGAATCACAGAATTCTGGAATTATAAAGCATAATAACCATAGTGAAAAATTCAGTAGAGTACCTCCCTCAATAGTAGATTTGAACTGGCAGAAGAAAAAATTAACCATTGACAGATACATTAATAGGAAGTATATAATCTGAAGAATATACAATAAAAGGAAAATTAACAGAGTCTCAAAAAAGTGGGACATCTTCAATGCACCATGATACATGAAATAAAAATATCAGAGAGGAGAGAAGGAAAGGGATGGAAAAATATTCAAAAAACTGATGGCAGAAGTCTTCCAAACTTTGATGACAAATATTAACCTACACACTCAAGAAGCTCAACAAACTCCAAGTAAGATAAATACAACGAGATACTTATTTAAACACATCCTAGTCAAAAGGTTAAGACAAAGAGAATATTCTGAAAGCAGGAAGAGAAAATCTACCGGGCATATATAGTTGACTCCTGAACAACACTTGTTTGTTCAAGATTTGAACAAAATTTGGATTTGAACTGCATGGACCGACTTAATCATAATTTTTTTCAATAAATACAGTACCATACTGTAAATGTATCTTATCTCCTTATGACTTCCTTAATAACATTTTCTTTTCTCTAGCTTACTTTATTGTAAGAATGTAGTATAGAATACATATAACATGCAAAACATGTGTTAATTCACTGTGTTATTAGTAAGGCTTGCAGTCCACAGTGGGCTATTCATTGTTAAGTTTTGTGGGACTAAAAAGAATTTGTGGGACAACCAATGGGTCAATAAAGAAGTCAAAGAGGAAATAAAAAATACCTGGAGTCAAACAAAAATGAAAACACAATGGTTCAAAATCATTAGGACGCAGCAAAAGCAGTTCTAAGAAGGAAGTTTATGGCGCTATGGACCTATCTCAAGAAACAAGGAAAATCTCAAATGAATTACCTAACCTTACACTTACAAGCAGCTAGATGCAGAAAAACAAAGCCCAAAGCTAGTAGAAAGAAGGAAATAATAAAGGTTAGAGTGGAAATAAATGAAATAAAGACTAAAAAAAGAAAAGAAAAGAAAAGATTAATAAAACAAAGAGCTGGTTCTTTGAAAAGTTAAACAAAGTGTATAACCTTAAGTTATACTTATCAAGAAAGAGAGAGGACCCATATACATAAAATTATAAATTAAAAAGGAGAAATAATTGGGGTGCCTGAGTGGCTCAGTGGGCTAAGTGTCCAACTTCAGCTCAGGTCATGATCTCATGGTTCATGAGTTTGAGCCCCGCGTTGGGCTCTGTGCTGACAGCTTGGAGGCTGGAGTCTGCTTCAGATTCTGTGTCTCTCTCGCTCTCTCTGCCCTTCCCCCATTCTCTCTCTCTCAAAAATAAATAAACATTTAAAAAAAGGGGGGGAATAACAACTGACACCACAGAAATACAAAGAATTATAGGAGAGTTTTATGAAAAAATATATGCCAACAAATTGTACAGCCTAGAAAGAATGGATAAATTCCTAGAAACATACAATCTTCCAAAACTGAATCAGGAAGAAATAGAAAATCTGAACAGACTAATTTCTAGTAACAAAATGGAATCAGTAATAATAATAATAAAAAAAAACCTCCCAACAAACAAAAGTCTAGGACCAGATGGCTTCACAGGCAAATTCTATTGCACATTTAAAGAAGAGCTAATACCTGTTCTTCCCAAATTATTCCAAAAAGGAAAACTTCCAAATAATTCTACAAGGCCAGAATTGTCCTGATATCAAAACCAGGCAAAGACACTACCAAAAAAGAAAACTACAGGTCAACATCTCTGATACACATAGATGAAAAATCCTCAACAAAATATTAGCAAATTGAATCCAACACTACATTAAAAAAGATCATTGACCAGGATCAGGTAGAATTTATTCCACCTATGGAAGTGTGGTTCAATATTTGCAAATCAATCAACATGATACATCACATTAAGAAGAGGAAGGATTAAAAAAAAAAATTAAAAAAAAAAAAAAAGGGGCGCCTGGGTGGCGCAGTCGGTTAAGCGTCCGACTTCAGCCAGGTCACGATCTCGCGGTCCGTGAGTTCGAGCCCCGCGTCAGGCTCTGGGCTGATGGCTCGGAGCCTGGAGCCTGTTTCTGATTCTGTGTCTCCCTCTCTCTCTGCCCCTCCCCCGTTCATGCTCTGTCTCTCTCTGTCCCAAAAATGAATAAACATTGAAAAAAAAATTTAAAAAAAAAAAAAAAAAGAAGAGGAAGGATTAAAACCATATGATCATTTTAATAGATGCAGAAAAAGCATTCGACAAAATTCAACATCTATTCATGGTAAAAAAAATCTCAACAAAGTGTGTACAAAGGGAACATATGCCAATATAATAAAGGCCTTATATGATAAACCCACAGCTAAAATTATACCCAATGGTGAGAAGTTAAAAGCTTTTCCCCTAAGATCAGGAACAAGACAAGGATGTCTACTCTCACCTTTTTTATTCAAAGTAATACTAGAAGTCTTAGCTATAACAATCAGACAAGAAAAATAAATAAAAGTCTTCCAAACTGGTAAGGAAGAAGTAAAATGGTCACTATTTGCAGATGACAGGGTACTACATACAGAAAGCCGTAAAGAATCCATCAAAAACTATTGGAACTAATAAATGAAATTAATAAAATTTCAGGACACAAAATTGATATTCAAAAAGTCATTGCCTTTCTATACACTACTAATGAACTATCAGAAAGAGGAATTAAGAAAACAATCCCATTTAAAATTATACCAAAAAGAATAAAATGCCTAGGAATATATTTAATAAAGGAGGTGAAAGACCTACATTCTAAAAACTGTAAGACTGGGGCGCCTGGGTGGCGCAGTCGGTTAAGCGGCCGACTTCAGCCAGGTCATGATCTCGCGGTCCGTGAGTTCGAGCCCCGCGTCAGGCTCTGGGCCGATGGCTCAGAGCCTGGAGCCTGTTTCTGATTCTGTGTCTCCCTCTCTCTCTGCCCCTCCCCCGTTCATGCTCTCTCTCTGTCCCAAAAATAAATAAATAAACGTTGAAAAAAAAAATTTTTTTTTTAAAAAATAAAAAAAAATAAAAACTGTAAGACACTGGTAAAAGCAACTAAAGACAACACAGAAAAATAGAAGATATACCATGCTCATGGATTGGAAAAATTAATATCGCTAAAATGTCCATACTCCCCAAAGCAATCTACACATTTAATGCAACCCCTATCAAATACCAATGATATTTCATACAACTAGAAAAAATAATAATAAAATTTGTATGGAACCACAAAAGACCTCAAATAGCCAAAGCAATCTTTAGAAGAACAAAGCTAGAGGTATCATAACCTCAGAATTCAAGATATACTACAAAACAATAGTAATCAAAAGAGTATGGTATTGGCACAGAAAAACAGACACAAAGATCAATAGAACAGGATGGGACCGAGAAATAAATTCACCCCTGTATAGTCAATTAATCTACAAAAAGGGAGTCAAGAATATACAGTGGGAAAAAGACAAGTCCTTCAATAAATGGTACTAGGAAAACTGAACAGTTACTTGTAAAAGAATAAAACTGAACCACTTTCTTAAAACACGTACAAAAATACACTCAAAATGGATTAAAGACCTAAGCTGGAGCCCTGAAACCGTACAACTACGAAGAGAAAACAGGCAGCAATCTCTCAGACATTGGCCTTAGCAACATATTTATAGACATGTCTCCTCAGATAACACAAACAAAAACTACTGAGGCTACATCAAATGAAAAGCTTTCGTACAGCAAAGGAAACCATCAACAAAACAAAAAATAAACCTAGTGAACAGGAGAAGATATTTACAAATGATATATCTTAAAAAGGGTTAATATCCAAAATATATGGTGAATGTCTACAATTCAACATCAAAAAATGAATAATCCTATTAAAATGGGTAGAAGACCTAAATAGACATTTTTCCAAAGAAGACATAGAGATGGTCAACAGACATGATAGACATGAAAAAATGCTCAACTCATCATAAAGGAAATGCAAATCAAAACCACAATGAGATACCACCATAAGCCATTAAAGATAGCTAAAATCAAAAACAACAAGAACTAACAAGGGGTGCCTGCATGGCTCAGTTGGTTGAGCATCCAACTCTTGATCTCGGTTCAGGTCATGATCTCACAATTTGTAAGTTCGAGCCAGGCGTTGGGCTCTGCACTGACAGTGTGGAGCCTGCTTGGGATTCTGTCTCTCCCCTTCTCTCTGCCCCTCCTGCATTCTCATTCTCTCTCTCTCTCTCTCTCTCAAAATAAATAAATAAACTTAAAAAAAAAAAAGAATTAACAAACATTGGAGAGGATGTGGAGAAAAGAGAACCCTTGTGCACAGTTTGTATGTATGTAAATTTGTGCTACCATTGTGGAAAACAGTATGGAGAGCCCTCAAAGAATTAAAGAAGGAAATATCATGTGATCAGTAATTCTACTAGTGGGTATTTACCAATAAAGCCAAATCCACTAATTCAAAAACCTATATATATGCCCTCTACACTTATTGTAGCATTATTTACAATCCCAATATATGGAAACAACCTGAGTGTCCACTGACAGATGAATAAATAAAGAAGAGACGATATGTATACATACATGTACATATACATATACACACATACATATGTTTATAACATACACACAATGGAATATTACTGTGTTATTAAAAAGAATGAAATCTTACCATTTCTGACAACATGGGTGGACGTAGAGGGTATCATGCTAAGTGAAATATGTCAAAAGAGAAAGACATATAATATGATTTCACTTATATGTGGAATCTAAAAAACAAACAACAAACAAAAGAACAGACTCTTTTTGTCCTGCCTATTCATTTATTTTTAAAAATTGAGATACAATTGACATATAATATTCTTTTTTTTATTTTTTTTTTTAATTTTTAAAAAAAATTTTTTTTTTCAAACGTTTATTTATTTTTGGGACAGAGAGAGACAGAGCATGAACGGGGGAGGGGCAGAGAGAGAGGGAGACACAGAATCGGAAACAGGCTCCAGGCTCCGAGCCATCAGCCCAGAGCCTGACGCGGGGCTTGAACTCCCGGACTGCGAGATCGTGACCTGGCTGAAGTCGGACGCTTAACCGACTGCGCCACCCAGGCGCCCCTGACATATAATATTCTATTTAGTTTCAGGTGTATGACATAATAATATGTGTGTATGCTGTGAAATGATCACCACGCTAAGTCTAGTTCTCATCCATCACCACACAGTTATACTTTTTTTCCTTGTGATGAAAACTTTTAAGATCTATTGTCTTAGCCCCATCTATATGCTGCCTGCAAGAGACTCACTTTAGACCTAAAGACATCTGCAGATTGAAAGTGAGGGGATGAAGGGCCATCTATCATGCTAATGGACGCCAAAAGAAAGCTGAAGTAGCCATACTTATGTAAGACAAACTAGATTCTAAGCCAAAGACTGTAACAAGAGATGAAGACCATTTTATCATAATTAAGTATGCCCCCAACTTTGGACACCAAATATATAAATCAACTAATAATGAGCATAAAGAAACTCATTGATAATACAATAATAGTAGGGCACTTTAACACCCCACTTCCTGAACTGGACAGATTAAGCAGAAAATCAGTAAGAAGAGCGATGGCTTTGAATGACACACTAGACCATGTGGACTCAACAGATATATTAGATCATTTCTTCCTAAAGCAATGGAATACACATTCTTTTCAAGTGCACATGGAACATGTTCTAGAATAGATCACAAATCAGGCCTCAAAAAGTACAAAAAAAATGAGATTTTACCATCCATATTTTCAGACCACATCACTATAAAACTTGAAGTCGACCTAAAGAAATAATTTGGAAAAAACACAAATACATGGAGGTTAAAGAACATCCTACTAAAGAATGCATAGGTTAACCAGAAAATTAAGAGGAAATTAAAAAATACATGGAAGCAAATGAAAATGAAAATGTGACAGCCCAAAACCTTTGGGATGCAGCAAAGGCAGTCTTAAAAGGGAAGTATATTGTAATATAGGCCTACCTCAAGAAGTAAGAAAAGTTTCAAATACACAATCTAACCTTATACCTAAAAGAACTAGAAAGGAAAAGCAAATAAAGCCTAAAGTCAGTAGAAAAAGAGAAATCATAAACATTAGAGCAGAAATAAATGATATTGAAACAAACAACAACAAAAACTCTCTCTGCCCCTCCCCCGCTCACACTCTGTCTCTCTATCCCTCAAAAATAAATAATAAACATTAAAAAAAGAATTAATAAAATTGATAAACCCCTAGGCAGGCTTATCAAAAAAAAAAAAGAGAAAGGACCCAAATAAATAAAATCATGAATGAAAGAGGAGCGATCACAACCAATACCACAGAAATACAATTATAAGAGAATATTATGAAAAATTATATGCCAACAAACTGGGCAATCTGGAAGAAATGGACAGATTCTTAGAAACATGCAAAATACCAAAACTAAAACTAGAAGAAATAGAAAATTTGAACAGGCCCCTAACCAGCAAAGAAATTGAATCAGTAATCAAAAATCTCCCAACAAACATTCAGGGCCAGATAGTTTCCCAGGGGAATTCACCAGAAATTTAAAGAAGAGTTAATATATATTCTTCTCAAATTGATCCAAAAAACAGAAATGGAAGGAAAACTTCCAAACTCTTTTAAAAAAACTTTTTTTTAATGCGTATTTACTTTTGAGAAAGAGAGAGAGAGCGCACAAGCTGGGGAGGGGCAGAGAGAGAGGGAGACACAGAATCCAAAGCAGGCTCCAGGCTCTGAGCTGTCAGCACAGAGTCTGATGTGGGGCTCAAACGCACAAGCAATGAGATTATGTCCTGAGCCAAAGTCAGACGCTCAACCTACTGAGCCACCCAGGTGTTCCCAAACTCATTTTTTTGAGGCCAGCATTACCTTTATTCCAAAACCAAAGACCTCAGTAAAAAGGAGAATTACAGGCCAATATCCCTGATGAACCTGGATGCAAAACTTCTCAACAAGATACTAGCAAATAGAATCCTACAGTACATTAAAAGAATTATTCACCATGATCAAGTGGGATTTATTCCTGGGTTTTAGGGCTGGTTCAATATTTATAAATCAATGAACATGATATATCACATTAATAAAAGAAATGGTAAGAGCCATATGATCCCTCAATCAATGCAGAAAAAGCATTTGATAAAATACTGCATTCATTCTTGATAAAAACCCTCAACAAAGTAGGGATAGAGGGAACATACCTCAGTATCATAAAGGCCATATACCAAAGATCCACAGCTAATATCCTCGATGGGGAAAAACTGAGAGCTTTTCTTCCATGGTTAAGAACAAGACAGGGATGGCCACTCTCCCCATTACTATTTAACATAGTACTGAAAGTCTCAGCCTCAGCAATCAGACAAAAAAAGAAACAAAAGGCATCCAAATTGGCAAGAAAGAAGTCAAACTTTCACTATTTGCAGATGCCATGATACTCCACGTAGAAAACCCTAAAGACTACATCAAAAAATTGCTAATACATGAATTCAGCAAAGTTGCAGGACATAAAATCAATGTACAGGAATCTTTTGCATTTCTATACGCCAATAATGAAGCAGCAGAAAAAAGAAATCAGGGAATCAATCCAATTTACAATTGCACCAAAACCAATAAGGTACCTAGGAATAAACCTAACTAAAGAGGTTAAAGATCTGTACTATGAAAACTATAGAACATTTATGAAGAAATTGAAGAGGACACAAAAATACGGGAAAAGATTCCATGCTCATGAATTAGAAGAACAAACATTGTTAAAATGTCTCTAGCACCCACAGCAATCTACACATTTAATGCGATCCCTATCGAAGTACCAATAGTGGTTTTCACAGAGCTAGAACAAACAATCCTAAAATTTGTATGGAACCACAAAACACCTCAAATAGCCAAAGCCATCTTGAAAAAGCAAAGCAAAGCTGGTGGCATCATAATTCCAGACGTCAAGCTATATTACAAAGCTGTAGTCATCAAGACAGTATGATACTGGCACAAAAACAGACACATAGATCAATGGAACAGAAGACAAAACCCACAAATGGACCCATAACTATATAGTCAAGCGATCTTCAACGAAGCATGAAAGACTATCCAGTGGAAAAAAGACAGTCTCTTCAACAAGTGGTATAGGGAATAGTGGGCAGCAATATACAGAAGAATGAATCTGGACCACTTTTTTAGACCATACACAAAAATAAATTCAAAATGGATGAAATACCTAAGTGTGAAACAGGAAACCATCAAAATCCTAGAGGAGAATACAGGCAGCAACCTCTCTAACCTTGTCTAGAGCAACTTCTTACTAGTCATGTCTCCCGAGGCAAGGGAAACAAAAGCAAAAATAAATTATTGGGACTTTATCAAATAAAAAGCTTCTGCACAGCAAAGGAAACAATCAACAAAGCTAAAAGGCATCCTATGGAATGGGAGAAGATATTTGCAAATGACACATATGATAAAGGGTTAGCACACCAAGCACCCAAAAAACAAATAATCCATTTAAGAAATGGACTCTGCCTCCCTCTCTCTCTGACGGTTGTTCTCTCTCTCAAAAATAAATTAAAAAAACATTTTTAAAAGTTTATTTATTTAGGGGCGCCTGGGTGGCTCAGTCGGTTGAGCGTCTGGCTTCGGCTCAGGTCATGATCTCATGGTTTGTGAGTTTGAGCCTGGCATCGGGCTCCGTGCTGACAGTTTGGAAGGTTCTGTGTCTCCCTCTCTCTCTGGTCCTCCCCCGCTTGTGCTCTCTCTCTCTCTCTCTCTCTCTCTCTCTCTCTCAAAAGTAAATAAACATTAAAAAATTTTTTTCAAGTTTATTTATTTATTTTTGAGAGAGAGAGAGAGAGAGAGTAAGAAGAGGAGAGGAAGAGAGGGAATCCCAAGTGGGCTCCACACTGTCAGCACAAAGCCCAATGCAGGCCTTAAACTCATGAACTGTGAGATCATGACCTGAGCCTAAATCAAGAGTTGGATGCTTAACTGACTGAGCTACCCAGGTACCCCATTTTAAAAACAATTCTATATATATATTTGCAACTTAGTTTCTGTCTTTCAAACACTCCTTTTTAAAAATATATATATATTTACTGTTGAGAGAGAGACAGAGTGTGAGCAGGGGAGGGAGCAGGGGAGGGGCAGAGAGAGAGAGGGAGACACAGAATCTAAAGCAGGCTCCAGGCTCCGAAATGTCAGCACAGAGCCTGAAGAGGGGCTCGAGCCTGCAAACCACGAGATCATGACCCGAGCTGAAATCAGAAGCTTAACCGACTGAGACACCCAGCCACCCCTCACACACTCTTAAATACAGAGAACAAACTGGTGGTTGCCAGAAGAACAGCAATGGGGCAGGAGGACAGATAAAAAAAACAGAAGGATACATAGAGGTATAAACTCCTAGTTATAAAATAAATCAGAGATGAGAAGTAGAGTATAGGGATTATAGTGAATAATATTATAATAATATTATATGGTGACATATGATGATTACACTTATTATGGTTAGCATTAATACTGTATAAAATTGTTGAATCAATGTTATACACCTGAAATTAATATAACATTGTATTGCAATAATACTTCAATTAAAAAGTCAATTTTGGACTGGAGGGAGGGGAAGTCCCCCAAACCCCTCATTATTCAAGGGTCAACTGTACTAGGCAACATCAAGAAGAACAACTGTTGATTTTGTATCGGGAACAATTAAGGTCACAAGACAATGAAATGACCTATTCAGAGTGCTAAAATTTTTTTTTTTTTAATTTTTAACATTTATTTATTTTCGAGAGACAGAGAGAGACAGAGCACGGGCAAGGGAGGGACAAAGAGAGAAGGAGACACAGAATCCGAAGCAAGCTCCAGGCTCTGAGATGTCAGCAGAGTCCAACACGGGGCTCAAACCCACAAATTATCATGACCTGAACCAAAGTTGGATGCTTAACCGTCCGAGCCTCCCAGGTACCCCTAGAAATTTTTTTAAACAAAAACCCCTATTAATGAAATATAATGAAAACACTACCTTCAAGTAAAGGTAGACATTCACATATGAACAAAAGTTAAGAGTATTCATCACTAGTAGATATGCCTTACAAGAAGTATTAATGAGAAAGTAAAATAGAAGAAAACTGCCCAACATTCTTGTTCCTGGCCTCAACTTTTCTTAAATGTGGGGCCAGCCCAGATCAGAGTGACATCATGCAAAGTGGTGACACAGGAAGTGCTAAGAGTTGGTCCCTTCATTAAAGCAATATATGAACCGGAAAGAGCTGCTTGAATAAACTATTGTGGAACTCTAGAGCCTGAATGGGTGCTTATAATAACCAGTAAAGTGCTTGTTTCAGGAGATACATATTTTTTAATTATAGGAGAATATGGTGAACAAGTATATGCTAATAAAATGTTTTATGCTAATAAAAGTCAAATGACTTAACAATCTAGCAAACTATAGTACCAAGATTGACTCCAAAAGAAAAAGAAATCCTGAGTAGACCAACCTGAAAAAAACAAACAAAACAGATCAATAGCAATTGAAGAGCCAAATCTCTCCCACAAAAAGCAATATATGTTATGTTATAAGTGAAGCTTACCAAAACTTTAAAGAGAGATAAGCTTCTTTTAAAAGAAGATAGGGGCACCTGGGTGGCTCAGTCGGTTGAGCGTCTGACTTCTGCTCAGGTCACGATCTCGCGGTCCGTGAGTTCGAGCCCCGCGTCAGGCTCTGGGCTGATGGCTCGGAGCCTGGAGCCTGCTTCCGATTCTGTGTCTCCCTCTCTCTCTGCCCCTCCCCCGTTCATGCTCTGTCTCTCTCTGTCTCAAAAATAAATAAATGTTAAAAAAAATTAAAAGAAGATAAAGAAACAAAACACTCAATTTGCTTTATGAATCTAATAAAGGATTGATATCTAAACTAGACAATCACAGCACAGAAAATTGTAGACATGTCTCTCCAGTAAATCTAGACTCAAAGTCCTTTAAAAAACGAATACAGATGTTTACTAAAAATAAAACATCATGCTTAATTTGGATTGATCTAAAAACACATAGATGATTTCACATTAAAACTCCCATCAACTAAGTTGTAAAATTAATAGATTTTAAAAACCATGTTATTACCTTCCAGTTTGATGTGTCCTAAAAGCCTCTATTAAAAATTTGTCTTTGGGGTAAATTGGTGGCTCAGTCAGTTGAGCATCTGACTATTGATTTTGGCTCAGGTCATGAGCCCAGGGTCGTAGGATCAAACATTGGGCTGAGCTTGGAGCTTGCTTGGGATTCTCTCTCTGCCCCTCTCCCCAACTCACGCTCTCTCTAAATCTCTCTAAAATGAATAAGTAAATAAATGCTCATCTTTGTTGCAACAAATATATTAAACAATACTTTTTTAATATTTCAAACTTTTATTATTTTTAACTATGATGAAAGGCACTCAACATAAAATTTACCTTCGTAACCATTTTTAAGGGTACAGTTCAACAGTTTTATGCACAGTTACATTGCTGTGCAATCTCCAGAGCGCTTTTCATCTTGCAAAACAGAGACTTTGTACCCATGAAACAAGTCCCATTCCTCCCCACTCCCTCCCTCCAGCCCCTGGCAGCCACCATTCTACTTTCTGCCTCTTTGAATTTGATTATTCTCATATTGGTGAAATCATACAGTATTTGTCTTTTTGTGACTGGCTTATTCCACTTCGCATAATACCCTTAAGTTTTCTCTGTGTTGCAGCACATGTCAACACTTCGTTCCTTTTTAAGGCTGAATGATACTCTATTGCATCACACACCACATTTTGTTTTTCCATTCACCTGTCCATGGACACTTCGGCTGCTTCCACCTCTCGGTTATTTTGGGTAATGCTCCTATGCTCCTCCTATACTAATGCTCCTGTATTGAGCATACCAATATCTCTTCGAGATCATGCATTTAATCCTTTTGGATATATACTCAGATGTCAATTTGCTGGATCATAGAGTATTTCTATGTTTAACTTTTAAAGGGACTGCCATAGTGTTTTACTCAATGGCTGTAAATGTTACATCCCCATCAACAGTGCACAGGTTTCCAGTTTCTCTACATTTTCACGGACTCTTGTTATTTTCTGCTTTTTTTAAAAAAAAATTTTTTTTTCAACGTTTATTTATTTTTGGGACAGAGAGAGACACAGCATGAACGGGGGAGGGGCAGAGAGAGAGGGAGACACAGAATCGGAAACAGGCTCCAGGCTCCGAGCCATCAGCCCAGAGCCCGACACGGGGCTCGAACTCACGGACCGCGAGATCGTGACCTGGCTGAAGTTGGACGCTTAACTGACTGCGCCACCCAGGTGCCCCTATTTTCTGCTTTTTAAATAGTACTCATCCTAATAGGTGTGAGATTGTACATCGTTGTGGTTTTTAATTGCATTTTTCTAATGATTTGTTACATTGGGCATTTTTTCACATGTTGCCCATTTATAAATCTTTGGAGAAATGTCTATTCTAGTCCTTTGTCCATCTTTCAATCAGGTTGTTTTATTGTTATTGAGTTTTAGGAGCTCTTGAAATATTCTGGATTTTGGGGCGCCTGGGTGGCGCAGTCGGTTAAGCATTCGACTTCAGCCAGGTCACGATCTCGCAGTCCGGGAGTTCGAGCCCCGCGTCGGGCTCTGGGCTGATGGCTCAGAGCCTGGAGCCTGTTTCCGATTCTGTGTCTCCCTCTCTCTCTGCCCCTCCCCCGTTCATGCTCTGTCTCTCTCTGTCCCAAAAATAAATAATCGTTGAAAACAAAAAATTTTTTTGAAATATTCTGGATTTTAACCCCTTATCAGATATCTGATTTGTAAATGTTTCTCTCACTGGGTCTTTTTTTTTTTTTTCCACTGTGAATTGTGTACTTTGCTGCAAAGAAGTTTTCAATTTTAATGTAATGCTTTTAATTATTTTTTATTTTGCTGTATATACTTTTGGTGTTATAGTAAACAAAAATTTTTAAATGTTTATTTATTTTTGAGAGACAGAGAGAGACAAAGCATGAGCAAGGGAGGGGTGGAGGGAGAGACACAGAATCCAAAGCAGGCTCCAGGCTCTGACCTGTCAGTACAGAGCCCAACACGGAGCTAGAACTCACAAGCAGTGAGATCATGACCTGACCCAAAGTTGGATGCTTAACCGACTGAGCCACCCAGGCACACCTAAACAGTACTTTTTAAAATGCAGATACCAGGGGCGCCTGGGTGGCGCAGTCGGTTAAGCGTCCGACTTCAGCCAGGTCACGATCTCGCGGTCCGTGAGTTCGAGCCCCGCGTCGGGCTCTGGGCTGATGGCTCAGAGCCTGGAGCCTGTTTCCGATTCTGTGTCTCCCTCTCTCTCTGCCCCTCGCCCGTTCATGCTCTGTCTCTCTCTGTCCCAAAAATAAATAAACGTTGAAAAAAAAAAAAATTTAAAATGCAGATACCAGGTAAGCAATGTCAGTGGTATACGAAGTGAGGTCTCCTACCCAGGGAAGTGCTACCAACAACAGAAAAAGGTACACAGTGAATTAGTTATTGGTGCTATCAAACAACCTTTTGAATAATTATGACTAACGTGCAAAAAAGAATAGAAAATTTTAAACAGACCACTGAAACTATTATTAAAATGTCAAATGGAGATTCTAGTAGTGAAAAAATAAATTGTAACTGAAATTAAGAATTTAATAGATGAGTTTAAGGACAGATTAGACCAGAGCAAAAAAGAGAATTAATTCACTAAAAGTGAAAATATACAGGTTGAGCGGTGCCTGGGCGACTCCATCAGTTAAGCATCTAATTCTTGATATCAGCTCAGGGTGTGATCTCACAGTTGTGAAATCAAGCCCCATATCAAGCTCTGCACTAAGCATGGAGCCTGCTGAGGATTCTCTCTCTTCCTCTCTCTCATTTGAAGATACTCATCCCCAAATTTCCAAACCTAATATATCAGACTAAAACACAGATTCAAAGAGTTCTTCAAACTTCAAGTTGGATAAATAAAAAGAACACTGTATAGTCAAACTGCTGAATTATAATTTCATTGGTAAATTATACATCATTAAAGCTAAAATAAAAAATACTGCTAAAAATCAAAGACAAAGAGTAAACAAAACCAAATAAAGGACAAAAAAACCTCATTATCCTCAAAGAAAAACAGTAAAACTTAGGTGCCTTTTCAGAAGAAACCATGGAAGACAGAAGACAGTGAATGATACCTTCAAAACATTGAAATTTTAAAGAAATCTCCCAACTTAGAATTTTATCCTTCGAAATTAAGATAACTACTTTTCAAACAAACAAAAGCAGAGCCTATGTCACCAGAAGACTTGTACTACAAGAACAACTCAAGGGAATTCTTCAGCCTGAAAGAAATGACCCCAGATTGAAGCATGCAACTGAAAAAAGAAATAAATACCACTGGAAAGGATAAAATATAGGTCATATAAATGGATTTTTACTGTTTATAAAAATAATAATGTCATGTAGGGATTAAAACATAGTTACAAAATATGTTACAACAAAAATATAAAAGATAAGAAGGAGGTAAATGAAATTCAACTGTTGTAAATTTCTTTGTTATCCCGGAAGTGGTGAAAGTATTAATTTAAGGTAGACTTTAGTAAATCAAGGGACATATTGTCATTGGTCTGGTAACAACTAAATAAATAATTATAGAGTTATGATTCAAATGCTAGTAAAGGAAGAAAAGTAAAAATAAAAATACCTTGTTAATCCAAAAGAGGGCAAAGAGGGGTAATGAAGAGACAAATAAGTAGAATGAACAAATGGAAAATTGGAGGATGGTAGTCTTAAACTCAATTATATTACTAAGTATATACATTAAATATAAATGGATAAATAACTGCAATTAAAATAGAAATACTAAAAGGTGATTTTAAAAAGCCAATCATAAGCTATTTACATAAAATACTTTTTTTTTTTTATTTTAAAAAAATTTTTTTTTCAACGTTTATTTATTTTTTTGGGGACAGAGAGAGACAGAGCATGAACGGAGGAGGGGCAGAGAGAGAGGGAGACACAGAATCGGAAACAGGCTCCAGGCTCTGAGCCATCAGCCCAGAGCCTGACCCGGGGCTCGAACTCACGGACCGCGAGATCGTGACCTGGCTGAAGTCAGATGCTCAACCGACTGCGCCACCCAGGCGCCCCCATAAAATACTTTTAAATAAAAAGTTAAGACAGATTGAGAGAAACAAGAAAAAAGACATAAGATGCAGATACTAATCCAAAGAAAGCTTATGCATAGATAAGATTCTAAGGAAAATATTAGTGAAAGTAAAAAGGAAATTTCATATGATAAAAAGATAAACAGGAAGATTTAAAAACTCTCACCATGTATGCATCTAATAGCATAGTTTCAAAAGTTGATAGATCTAAAGCAAAAGTTACTAGAACTAAGGTTAAGAGAACTAAAGGCAGAATTACACAAATCTACAATTACAGCTAGAAATTTCAATAAGCCTCTTCCAAGAACTGGTAAGACAAGGATATAAAAGATTTGAAATGTATGTTTAACCACACTGACTTAATAGACATTTATAGAATAGCACACTGAACAACTGTGCAGTGCATTCTCAAACGCAGGTGGGATGTACACCAAAATGCACGACATGGTGAATCATAAAGCAAGAGTCAACACTCTTCAAAGAATTGAAATAATATGGAGCAATGTTTCTCAAACTTTAGCTATCAGCATAGATTTCAGTTAGGATCTTGACAAAAATGTAGATTTTTAATTTCCAACAAGCTCCCAAATGATATCGTTATTGGGCTCATGAACCACAGTTTGAATAACAAGAATGTGGACTACAAAATCGGATCACAGTCAATTTAAACTAAAAATCAATTTTAGAAAAGACTATTAGAAATTCCTAGAGATTTCAAAATTAAGCACTTAATAGCCCATGGATCAGAAATCACAATGAATAGTCAGAAATATTTTAAGCAGAATAACAACAACAACAACGACGACGACAACAACAACAAAAAACACTACATGAAAGAAGCTTTTAGGAAACAGTAAAACAGTGCCTAGAGAAAAATTTTAAATGTTAAATGTACGAATTACCAAAAGAAGAAAGGCTGAAATTATGAAAGCTTCCAACTTTTGAGGCTAGAAAAAGAATAGGAAATCAACCCAAATAAAGTAAAAAGAAGGCAGTAATAAAGATAAAAGCAGAAATCAATAAGATGAGAAGCATATACTAAAGAAACATGATAAGGTCTAAAGTTCTTTGAAAGATTATTAAAATCAATAAATTCATAGAAAGGTTGAGAGAAACAGAGTACTGCAAGTTATGAATTCCAACAATTCTCCAGATTCTATGATATTAAGGTAAGAGGGTATCAGAAATAATTTTATAGAAAAGAATTTGACAATTATAATAAATGGATAAATTCTTGTACAAACAAAAGTTAACAAAACTGAAATAAGAAGAAATATAAATTTTGAATGGTTCCATATCTATTTTTTTTCATTCCATTTGTTGTTTTAAAACTTTCTCCAGAGGGAACTCCAGGTTTAAGTGTTTTTAGTCTTGAGCCCTTCTATATACATAATAAAGAAATACTACCAATTTTACAAAAACTCTTTGAGATCATGAAAATGTGAGCATACTTCCCAACTCATTTTATGAGTCTGCATAATCTTGATATCAAAACCTGAAAAGGATATTACAAGAAAGGAAAATTATAGATCACTATCTCTCAGGAAAATAAACACAATGATTCTATACAAAATAATAGCAAATGGAGTACAGGGATATGTAAAAAGAATATTGAACTTGTCCCAGGAATGCAAGTGTGTTAGTTATCTTATAGCTACATCATAAATTACCTCAATACTCAATGGTTGAAACAAAGAAATATTTATTATCTTGTAGTTACTCTGGACTGGGAGTTTGAGATATGGGTTTCTCAAATGGGTAGATTTGGCTCTCAGAGATTCTCATGAGTTTGTAGTCAAGATGTCAGCCGAGGCCACAGTCATCTGGAGATTTGATGGAGACCAGATAATCTGCTTTGAAGATGGATTACTTACATGGCTGTTGGCAGGAGGTCTCAGTTCTTTGCCACGTGAGAAAAGACACAAAAGGCTACATATTTTATGATTCCGTTTATACACGATTTCTAGAAATAACAAAATTATGCAGACAGAAAGCATGTCAAAGGTCACCTAGAGTCTGGAATCAGAATAGGAATGAACTGCAAAGGGGAACAAGGAAACTGTCTGGGTGATGGCTTGTGACCGTGGTGGCACCACGGTGTCGGTTTTCTAAAACTCGGACTGTATTTTTAAAATTGATAAACTTAAGGTATGTAAACTGTGCTGCAATAAACTGGTTAAAGCATCAGTCAATATCATTGACCGCCTTAACAAAATTAATGAGAATCATTACAGAAGCGTCTCAATAAATGCAGAAAAAAAGTATTTGATAAAATTTAACACCCGTAACAGCACAGGGAATGCAGTCAATAGTATTTTACTTCTGCTGTATGGTGACAGATGGTAGCTATGCTTGTGTTGAGCACAGCATAATGTATTGACTTGTTGAATCACTATGTTGTACACCTGAAACTGATAGAACTATACTCAATTAAAAAAAAAAAAAAGGTTTAAAAAATGTAACACCTATGTATGATGCAATCTCACAGAAACAGAAGAGAGCCTCCTTAATCAGATGAAGAGGTTACTTAAAAAAAAAAAGGAAAAAGGAAAGAAACAAAGAAAGAGCTAAATTTAAAAAGACTGATACCAAATGTTGTTGAGGATATAAAACATTTGGAAATCATATATTGCTAGTGGTAATGGAAAACAGCACTACCACTGTGATAAACTGTTTTGAAGTTTCTCATAAAATTAAACATAGACTTACTCTATAACCCAACAGTTCCTGTCCGAGGTATTATCTCAACAGAAACTAAAACTTAATTTCACAAAAGAATTTGTATGGAAATGCTGATAGCAGCTTTATGTATAATGCCCCAAACTGGAAACAGCTTAAATGTTCATCAAATAGGAGAATACATAAAAATGTATGGTATTTGTGGTATAGCGAAAATATTTTCGGAGCAAATAAACCATACATAAAAGAACACATGCTCTTCAATTCCATATATATGAAACTTTAGAACAGGCAGAACTAAAACTATGACAGAAATTGGAAAAAAAGTTGCCTATGTGATGTGTGTAGTGATGGAAAGCAGGGGAGAAATACAAAAATGTCTTAACTCTTAATTAAGGTATTGGATATATGAGCATAAAATTTATTCAATTATATATATAATATCGGTACATTTTTCTCTGTAAATTGTACTTTGATTTAAAATACTTTAGGGGCACCTCGATGGCTCAGTTGGTTAAGCTTCTGACTTTGGCTCAGGTCGTGATTTCATGGCTTGGGAGTTCAGCCCTGTGCCCGGATGTGCACTGACAGCATGGGGCCTTCCTGGGATTCTCTCTCTCCTTCTCTCTCTCTCTCTCCGCCCACTTGCTCTCCCTAAATAAATAAATAAATAAACTTAAAAAAATAAAATACTTAAAAAATTTCATTTAAACATTTGCTACAATCTCAATCGTAATCAAATGTAAATTACTTATTCTTTATAGGCTAAGTCTTTTTTTTTTTTAAATTTTTTTTTTTTCAACGTTTATTTATTTTTGGGACAGAGAGAGACAGAGCATGAACGGGGCAGGGGCAGAGAGAGAGGGAGACACAGAATCGGAAACAGGCTCCAGGCTCTGAGCCATCAGCCCAGAGCCCGACGCGGGGCTCGAACTCACGGACCGCGAGATCGTGACCTGGCTGAAGTCGGACGCTTAACCGACTGCGCCACCCAGGCGCCCCTATAGGCTAAGTCTTTTTAACTAGACTTTGAGTTTACAGCAATAGGTCTTAATAACTTAGGATATTTTATTTTAAAATTTTTATTTATTTTGAGAGAGTGAGAGGGAAAGAGCACGCACATGCATGCACACATGAGTGGGGCAGAGGCAAAGAGGGAAGAAAAGAGAGAATTCCAAGGAGGCTCAACTCTGTCAGAGCAAAGCCAGACACACAGCCCAAAACCACAAACTGAGATCATGACCTGTGCAGAAGTCAAGAGTCGGACGTTTAACCAACTAAACCACCTGGGCCCCTCAAGCTAAAGGCTGTTTTTAAAAATTCGTTCTTAATTTCACATATTAAAAAAACACAAAAATCTGTAGTTGAACGCCTACTTGAAGATCAAATATTGGATATTTTCCTACTGATTTCAGAAATAAGACAAAGGTGGGGCACCTGGGTGGCTCAGTCAGTTAAGCGTCTGACTCAGGTTTTGGCTCAGGTTATGATCTTATGGTCTTGGGACCCAGTCCCACATCACTCTGTGCTTACAGTGTGGAGTCTGCTTGGGGTTCTCTCTCCCCCTCTCTTTCTGCCTCTTTCCTGCGCTCACATGTGCGCACTCTCTCTCAAAATGAATAAACTTAAAAAAAAATCATCACCACTTTTATTCAGTTTTGTCCTGGAGATCCTAACCAGTGCCATAAGGCAAGAAAAGCAAAAATAAAGAATAGAAAAGAAGAACTAAAACTGTCCATATTCACAGAAACACATGATTGAGTCCTTAGAAAATAAAAGAGAATCTACAGGAAAATTATTGGAATTACCAAGTAAACTTAGCAAGTTGTTGGATCCAGAGTCAATACGTAAGAAGCAACTTTATTTGCACATGCCAATGCCAAACACTTAGAAAATGAAATTAAGGCACTAATATCATTTACAAAGACATCAAATACATAAGAATAAATCTAATGAAAGATGTTTAAGATCTTTACATTGACAATTATAAAATATTGCTGAGAGAAGTTTAAAACATGTATAGATGGATTCAATATTCAAAAATCAATTAACATGACCTACCATATTAACAGGCCAAAGAAGAAAAACTACATGATCATATCAGTTGATGCAAAAACAAACATTTGACAAAATTCATTTCTTGTTTGTGCTAAAAATCACTTGAGCAAAGTAGGACTAAAGGGGACCTTCCTCATCTTGATAAAGAGACTCTATAAAAAAACTGTACAGCTGATAGCATACTTAGAGGTGAAAGACTGAAAGCCTTCCACCTAAATTCAAGAACAAGACAAGGATACTTGCTCTTGCCACTCTTGTTCAACATAATACTAAAAGGCCCAACCAGCACAACAGAGCAATAAAAGAAATAAGAGAGACAAATTGGAGAGGAAAAAATAAAACCACCCCTAGTTGCAGATGACCCAATTATCTACATAGAAAATCCCAAGGAATAAAAAAAAAATTACCTCGTAAAATTAATAAGTGAGCTCAGCAAGACCACTTTTACAAGACCAACACACAAAATCTATTCTATATACTAGAAATAAACAAGTAGAAACTGAGATTAAAAATACAGTATCAATTGCAATCAATCAGAAGGGAAATACAATAAATGAAATCTCATTAAAATGAAGTTTCCCTATCAAAACACAACATCAAGTGAATGAAAATACAAGCTGCTGACAGGGAATAGATATTTGCAGGATACATATCCATCAAAGGAATCCTATACAGAATATGCAATATGTTCTGGCAAACCACTAAGTAGAGGACTTTCCCAAAAATGAGCTGATTTTTTTAAAAATTAAACAAACAAACCACATAAGTGGATGACCAACTGACTAACGAATGAAAAATTGTACAATATCATCAATAATCTGAGCAATGCAATTTAAAACAATAATCAGATACTACAATACCCACCCTCCAAAAAGACAACATCAAGTGTTGATGCTAATGTGAAGCAACTGGAACGCTCATACATCACTGAGGAAGTTTAAATGTGGACAACTGTGAAAAACTGTTTGAAAGTGTCTATTGTATTGGAGGAAATTTATACCCTATGACCTAGCAATTCAATTCCTCAGTATATACCCAACAGAAACAAATGCTTATATCCGCCAAAATCACATCCAAGAATATTTAAAGCAAGAGTATGCACAATACCCCCAAACTGGAAAGCACACCAATGTATATCAACAGAATAGATCAATAATAGATCAATACATGCCGATATGTATCAACAATAGATCAATCAATAAATAACAGTAGAAAAGATCATTGTATATCAACAGGAGAATAGATCAATACATAGATCAAAGCGGAATAGATCATACAATGGAGTTATCCATAGTAATGAAAAAGTATTAGTAATTACTAAGTGCAAGGAAATGGATAAGTCTTTGAGACATATTGTCAAGCAAACAGAAACACAAAAGAAGAAATTTTATATGATTCTATATATATGAACAAGCAAAAATAATTAATAATTAACAATTATTATTTTATTATAATAAAAAATAATTAACAATGATTGACATCTGTATATATTCAGGGTACTGACAGTGAAGGTGCATAAGAAACATTCCAAATCCTGATCCACATGATAGTTAAACAGATTTATATATAGGTAAACTTTCATTTTAGCTGTGAAATTTAGATTTGTGTATTTTGTGGTATGTAAATTACAATTCAATAGGAAAAACCCTCACACCTAAGTCTACATGAATCTATAGTAATTTGAACAATGTAGCATTTGTACACAAACAGGTCAGTGTCCTATGATAAAGAACTTGGAATCACAAATATGGGAATGCACATTATGAAGAAGTATTTACACATCAGTAGGTAAATTAAGAACTATTCAACCATGTGTTTCTGGGACAACAAAGTAGCCATCCAGGAAAAAATTAACTTGAGTGCTTGCTTTACACACCAAATGAATTTTGAATAGATCAAATGTTTGAGTTGAACAGTTACAACTATCTATATAGTAAGGAAAGTATTCCTAAATATGATATAAAACACAAATGTCACAAAATATTGATAACTGTAGTTCATTAAAATATTATTCATCACAAAACCTTCATAAACAAAGTCAAAAGACAAAAACTTGGGGAAAATGTATTTGCAACTCCTGTTACAAAGGGTTAATTCTCCAAATATACAATAAGTTCCTGCAAATTGAACTAGAGTATAAATCCAACAACCCAAAAGAACAATGGGTAAAGGGTATGAACAAGTTTCATGAAAAGAAAGTTAGGGGTGCCTGGATGGCTCAGTGGGCTAAGCATCTGACTCTTGATTTTGGCTCAGGTCATGATCTCATGGTTTGTGAGAGAGAGCCCCAGGTGAGGCTCTGTACTGACAGCATGGAGCCTGCTTGGGATTGTCTCTCTCCCTCTCTCTTTCTGCCCCTCCCTCCTTCTCTATCTCTCAAAATAAATGAATATTTTTAAAAAGGAATAAAGTTAAAAAAAGAAATAGCTATGAAACATATGAACATATCACTTAAGCTTTTAAACTTACTCAGAACAGGGCACCTGGGTGGCGCAGTCGGTTGAGCGTCCGACTTCAGCCAGGTCACGATCTCACGGTCCGTGAGTTCGAGCCCCGCGTCAGGCTCTGGGCTGATGGCTCAGAGCCTGGAGCCTGTTTCCGATTCTGTGTCTCCCTCTCTCTCTGCCCCTCCCCTGTTCATGCTCTGTCTCTCTCTGTCCCAAAAATAAATAAATGTTGAAAAAAAAAATTTTTTTTTAAAAAACTTACTCAGAACAAGAAAGATTCAAGGAGATAGCGTTTTTTAACCCACTACAATAGCTAAGATAAAAAGGTTATTTTTTTTTAATTTTTTTTAACGTTTTATTCATTTTTGAGACAGAGTGAGACAGAGCATGAATGGGGGAGGGGCAGAGAGAGAGGGAGACACAGAATTGGAAGCAGGCTCCAGGCTCTGAGCCATCAGCCCAGAGCCCGACGCGGGGCTCGAACTCACGGACTGCGAGATCGTGACCTGAGCTGAAGTCGGCCACCCAACCGACTGAGCCACCCAGGCGCCCCAAAAGGTTAATTTTTAAGGATAAGAGAAACAGGAAATTTCATACTGTGTATAGGCACATAAATTGGTGTAACCCTCTGTGAAAGTGATTTGGTAATACATATCAAAATTAAAAGTGTACATATCTTCAGGCTCAGTAACCCTACTTTTTGGGGGGGGATACCTTTTCCATTCTCAATTCTTTTTTTTTTTTTTAATGTTTTATTTATTTTTGAGAGAGAGAGAGGCAGAGTGCAAACGGGGAGAGGCAGAGAGAGAGGGAGAGACACAGAATCCAAAGCAGGTTCCAGGGTCTGAGCTGTCAGCACAGAGCCTGATACGGGGCTCAAACTCACAGACTGTGAGATCATGACCTGAGCTGAAGTTGGCTGCTTAACCGACTGAGCCACCCAGGCGCCCCACCCCACTCTTAATAATATATCTTGCACACATCCACACATATACCAAATAACATTCCAGGTCTTCTGTGTGTGTGTGTGTGTGTGTGTGTGTGTGTGTGTGTGTGTGTGGTATTGTTTGAAATACAAAAGACTGGAAAGAATCTAAATGGCCGTTAAATAAGCTATCTCCGTACAATGAAATATGCAGCATGTAAAGAGCATTGTGTATTGGTGTGAAATAGTCTTCAAGATACATAATCATGTTTTTTAAAAACTAAGTTGCAGAATGTTCATCAGTGCAAAATGGGGTAAAGAGAGCAACTAGTTACAAGATAACAGACAGTGTAAAAGTAAGGGTAGCAGACAGGGTTGGCCAAGTGACAATCCATCCAACCAGTGGCATGGGGTAGCAATTACCCACAACACAGACAAGAACCTTATTAGCTCCGCCAATACAGACACTATGGTTACAACCAACAGCAGCCTCGCTATGGTTACCACCATGAGAAATGATCCCAGCTTTTACTAAAACCCTTTATTCCATTAACATGACAAAAGTGTGTGTATCTTCCACTGGTCATAGCTTTACATCTGATTTCAGAGAGTAGATTATTAACTTTTTGCAACTTGTGACTTAAAAGAGAGAGAGAAAGAGACAGAGAGAGAGAGAGAGAGAGAGAGAGATGTTACTAGAAATGTGATGGTTGCCAGGAATAAATACTCCACTAAAAAGGCTGTGGATTATATTGCTTGTCTTCTACCTCAGATTCTTTTTGTTTCATGTTTTAACAGTGCTTTGAACTTGGTGAATCTTTTGTTTGACCTCCAGGAATTAAGTCTTTGTTTTCCACAGGAATACAAATTTTAAGGTAGAAAATGCTTGCTTTTACTTCGTAAGATAAGGAAGTATCCATATACACAGATGTGCTCATTCCTAATTTTTTTTAGAGTCTCTTTATTTTGAGGGAGAGAGAGAGAATGTGAGCAAGGGAGAGGCAGAGAAAGAGAGAGAATCCCATG
This sequence comes from Puma concolor, assembly GCF_028749965.1. NCBI lineage: Eukaryota > Metazoa > Chordata > Mammalia > Carnivora > Felidae > Puma > Puma concolor. The sequence continues at coordinate 46,862,906 of NC_141676.1, read as the reverse complement.
CAGGCTCTGCCTGCTGTCAGAGCAAAGCCCTACGCAGAGCTCAATCTCACGAACTGTGAAATCATGACCTGAGCGGAAATGAAGAGTCAGACGCCTAGCCGACTGAGCCACCCGGGTGCCCGCCATTCCTAAATTTTAACAGAGGTTAGTACAATCAACTCATGAATACACAACTATGCTTACTTGTAATGTATTGTACAGAACATCAGCAGTTGAAAGGTAAAACAATTGTACGGTATTTCCTGCAGCTTTTTTTGTAATGATCGTGGTATTTTATGTTTATTTACTGCAGGTGTGAGTCAGCTCCACGATATCCCTTTTTAGAGGGATATCATGAATATTAGCTATAAAATGAGGAAGGAATCCTCAGTTTCAGTGTCTTGATCTAGTGTTAGGGCAACATTAAGGCACACAATTATTTTATAATAAGCCGTTGGCTTTTTGCTAACTTAAACATATCAAGTCAAAATTCACATGTTACACAAAAGTTTAACTCTGTAAGTGTTCCTCTTCCCTTTTCAATTGTATGTATATCATGCTGCATTCTGATTACTTGCTCTCATGGTATTTAATGTGGATTGATTTTACAATGTTCTATTCACTTTCAAATGTGCACCTCAGCTGTTTTCTCTTCTGTAAATACAATGATGCTGTAATCTCCTTTTAGAATGGCCATTTTATTTCAGATTTTTTTAAATGGTTATTCATTTTTGAGAGAGTGAAAGACAGTGCATGAGCAGGGGAGGAGCAAAGAGAGAGGGAGACACAGAATCTGAAGCAGGCTCCAGGCTTTGAGCTGTCAGCACAGAGCCCGATGCAGGGCTGGAACACGTGAACCAGGAGATCATGATCTCAGCCAAAGTCGGACACTTAACCTACTGAGCCACCCAGGTGCCCCTGTTTCAGATCATTTTAATGGTCATTAAATTGTTTCATTCAAATAAAATACTTGTAAGATAAAAAAATCGAAGTGGATAAACAAGATATGAAAATATGATGTAATCCACAGTGAAAAGAAATTAAATAGACCCCTATATATCAATACGGCTAGATCTTAGAAATTTTATTTCAAAAGGCAAGTCACAGAATATGATAGATAGTATAATGTCATGTTTAAGGATTTAAAAACATACTCTGGGGGCACCAGATTTAATTAAAATTAAATCTGTTTTGGGGACACCTGGGTGGCTCAGTCAGCTAAGTGTCCAATTTGGCTCAGGTCATGATCTCACCGTCTGTGGGTTTGTTTGAGCCCCACGTCGGGCTCTGTGCTGACAGCTCAGTCTGGAGCCTGCTTCAGATTCTGTGTCTCCCTCTCTGCTCCTCCCCTGCTCACATGCTCTCTCTCTCTCTCTCAAAAATATTAAACATTAAAAAAAAATTTTTTTAAACAAAAATCTCTTTGGGGCACCTGGGTGGCTCAGTTAGTTTAGCGTCCTACTCTGGACCTCAGCTCAGGTCACGATCTCACCATTCGTGAGTTCGAGCTGAGCATTGGGCTCTGCACTGACAGCGTGGAGCCTGCGTGAGATACTCTCTCTTCCTCTCTCTCTGCCCCTCCCCAGCTCACTTTCTCTTTCTCTCAAAATAAATAAACATTAAAAAAATTTTTTAATCAAATCTCTTTGTTATTTACTAACTTTTTAGTCTTAAAAAAGTATAGCTTTTTAATGATTTGTTGTGAAAATAGATTTGTCAGTGTAGGAGGGTAAAATATAAGTTTATTGACTTGATTTAGACCTTCAATATTTAGTCATAAAGTATGTGAGCCTCTATTTGTAATCTATCCTAGACTACGAAAACGTAAGGAACTGTCTAGAAATAAATATGACAATTTTCAGTTAGCAATTTTCAGTTCTGAGTGGTGGAAACACAACTATTTTACATTAAACTGTTGTATTTTATGATCCATTAAAGTTTTTTTTTAATGCCGAGTGGTTAGTTTTATGATATAGTACAATGGGTGATACTTATTTTCTCCTTTATCATTTTCTCAATTTTAATATAATGAACATGTGTTGTTGTTGTTGTTGTTGTTGTTGTTTTAATCAAAAAGAACAAAAAGGATTTCAAAATGTAAGCAAGCCGTTTGGAATGAAGGCAATTTTAAGAACCTGATCCTTGTATGGGCCTGTTTGAGCTTTTTAATATTTAAAGGAAAAACCACTCCCACAGGCCCAGTGAGTCCTTCACCGACGTGCACCAGTCATAAGTACAACAGGGGTTTGGAATGTAGGAGTTAAAGAGAGAAAGTTAGGACAGATCTGGTCAAGTCAGTGGACTTCTAGGAACACAAACACACCCCAACAGGGATGGACAGTGGAGACGGGGAGCAGGGGGACCGGCAGTCAAGGATCTTAGGGCACATGAACTCAACCCTACCTTATAGGATATTGCTGTCCAGTGTCTTAATTCTAGCCAGGATTCCTCCACAATTTGACATTATTTTTAAACTTTTATACAATGTTTGCTTAGAGTTACTGACATATTTATAAACGTGTTCATCATTAGTTCACACGCCTCACGTTTCCATATGGGTTCACTTTCCATTTGGCTGAGGTAAATCCCTTAAAATTTCCTTTTGTGAAGATCTGTGGGTGGTGTAATCTCTGATATTTGTATCTGACCGAAGTTTGGGGAGTTTTTTTTGTAATATCTATTTTTTTTACTCCTAGCCCATTCTTGAAATATATATATATATATATATATATATATATATACACACACACACTTTATATTTATATATTTATATATTATATTTATATATATTTATATATTATATTTATATTATATATATGTGTATATATATATATATATACATATATATGTAGTTAAGTGGATTAGAATTGTAGCTTATTTTCTCTAAGCATAATGAAGATGTTATGCTTCTGGCTGGCATCAGATCTTCTGCTGTTGAGAAGTCAGATAACAATCAATGGTGCTCCTTTATAGGTGATGTGTCTTTTGTCCCTAAGTGCTTTTAAAATCTCTTTTTCTCTGGTGTTCTTCAATTATCTGATGATGTGTCTAGAGATGGGTTTTGTTTCTATTCACCCTGCTTTGGATTCACTGGAATTTCTGCCTTAAAATTTTTTTTAAGTGTTTATTTATTTTTGAGAGAGAGAGACAGACAGACAGACAGAAAGACAGAGCGTGAGCAGGGGGAGGAACAGAGAGGAGACACAGAATCCGAAGCAGGCTTTAGGCTTTGAGCTGTCAGCACAGAGCCCGATGTGGGACTTGAACTCACAAACTGTGGGATCATGACCTGAGCTGAAGTCGGACGGTTAGCCCACTGAGCCATTCAGGTGCCCCCAGAATTCCTGCATTTAAAGATATGTTTTCAACACTTGTGGAAAATTCTCAGTTATCATGAATTTGGATATTTTCTCCTTCATATTTTCTTTATCTTTTTTTTTTAAATTTTTTTTAACGTTTATTTATTTTTGAGACAGAGAGAGACAAAGCATGAACAGGGGAGGGGCAGAGAGAGAGGGAGACACAGAATCGGAAGCAGGCTCCAGGCTCTGAGCCATCAGCCCAGAGCCCGACGCGGGGCTTGAACTCACGGACCGCGAGATTGTGACCTGAGCTGAAGTCAGACGCTCAACCGACTGAGCCACCCAAGCGCCCCTCTTTATCTGTTTTTTTAAACAGCTTTATTGATATGTAATTTATGTGCCACAAAGTTCACCTGTTTAAAGCATATCATTCTTGAAAGAACAAATATTGTTAAAATGTCTGTACTACCCAAACAATCTGCACATCTAATGTACTCCCTAACAAAATACCAACAGCATTTTTCATAGAACTAGAACAAATAATCCTAAATTTTGCCTGGAAGCACAAAAGACCCTGAATAGTGAAAACAATCTTGAAAAAGAAAAACAATTCCAGGTTTCAAGTTAGACTACAAAGCTGTAGTAATCAAAACAGTATGGTACTAGCACATAGATTATTGGAACAGGATAGAAAGCCAAGAAACAAAAGAGGCAAGAACAGGCAATGGGAGAAAGACAATCTCTTCCACAAATGGAGTAAAAGAATGAAATGGGACCATTTTCTTACACCAAACACAAAAATAAACTCAAAATGGATTAAATACCTAAATGTGAGACCTCAAACCCTGAAAATCCTAGAAGAGCACAGGCAGTAATTTCTCTGACAAGGGCTGTAGCAATAATTCTCTAGACATGTCTCCTTAGGCAAGGGAAATAAAAGCAAAAATAAAAAGCTTCTGCACAGCAAAGAAAACAACCAAAAGAAATTAAAAGTCAACCTACTGAATGGGAGAAGATATTTGCAAATGACATATATGGAAAAGGGTTGGCATCCAAAATATGTAAAGAACTTATACAATTCTACACCAAAATAATAATAATAATAATAATCCAATGAAAAATGGGCAGAAGACATGAACAGACATTTCTCCAAAGAAGACATACAGATGGCTAACAGACACATGAAAAGATGGTCAACATCACTCATCATCAGGGAAATGAAAATCAAAACCACAATGAGATACCACCTTTCATCTGTCAGAATAGCTAAATTCAAAAGCACAACAGACAGCAGTGTTGGCAAGGATGTGGAGAAAAAGGAACCCTTGTGCATTGTTGGTGGGAATGCAAACTGGTGCAGCCAGTGTGGAAACCAGTATGGAGGTTCCACAAAACATTTAAAATAGGACTACCCATACGACCCAGTAATTGCACTACTGGGTACTTACCCCCCAACTATGAAAAAGCTAATTCAAAAGGATGTATGCACCCCTGTATTTATTGCAGCATTATTTTTCAATAGCCAAGATATGGAAGTGACCCAAGGGTCCATTGATACATAAATGGAGAAAGATGTGGTAATATCTACAAGGGAATAGTGTTTAGCATAAAAACGAATGAAACCTTACCACGTGCAGTGACATGCATGGAGCTGGAGAGTATAATGCTGAACAAAATAAGTCATAGAAAGATAAATACTGTATGATTTCACTCATATGTGGAGTTTAAGAAAAAAACAAATGGACAAAGGGGGGAAAAGAGCGAGACAAACCAAGAAACAGACCCTTAACTTTAGAGAACAAACTGATAGTTACCAGAGGAAAGGGAGGGGTGGGGAATGGATGAAACAGGTGACGGGGATTAAGAGTACACGGATTTGATGAGCACTGAGTGTGGAAGCGTTGAATCACTGTATTGTATACCTGAAACTAATGTAACACTGCATGTTAACAATACCAGAACTAACATTTACCACTTAATAAATAAAGAAATAAATGAAGTGTATAGTTCCATGGTTTATAGAATATTTAGCGTTGTACACCATGACTCTGATTTAATTTTAGAACACTTTGCCTCCAAAAGAATCACTGTACCTGTTACTAGTCACTACTATGCATCTCTATCCCACCTGCTTAGTTCAAGGAGACCACTCGTCTACTTTCTTTTCCCAGAGATCGGCCATTTTGAACATTTCATAGAGTGGCCTAGCTGGGAAATTTCATGTAAATAGAATCCTACAATACGTGACAATTTGTTAGTGGTTTATTTCATTTGCCATAAGGTTTTGGGATTCATTCACGGCGTAGCACCTTCTTATTTCCAAATAATATCCTATTGTATGGATCTACCACATTTTGGTTTTCATTCGTGACTTGGGCTATTTTCCCTTTTTGGCTATTGTGAATATGCTGCTATGAGCACCTGTATGTAAGTTTTTGTGTGGAGGTATGTCTTTATTTCTCTCTTGTCAATACTTAGTAATGGAATTTCCAGGTCCTGTGTTAACTCTCTGTTTAGGATTTTTTGAGGAACTCTCAGACTGATTTCCAAAACGGTTGCACCATTTTCCATTCCCACTAGCCGTGTGTGGTGGCTCCAAGTTTTCCATCCCCATTATCCCTTTTTGGAAAGATGACTAGATGAATACTAGACATTCTCCCTATATCCAACATAACTCATAACCTCTCATTTTTTCAATCTCTTTGTATTCCAAATAAATCCTTTCACTCTATCATCCAGTTCACTAGTTCTGCCTTCAGTGGTAGAACCCGTCTTCCAAATTAGTTTTTTTTTTTTTTTTTTTTTTTTACTTTCAACCATTAAAATTTTAGGAAGGCTCCACACCCAGTGTGGGGCTTGAACTCACGACCCTGGGATCAAGAGTCAGACGCTCTACCAACTGAGCCAGCCAGGGCACCCCCTCAACCATTAAAATTTTAATTTGGAGAATTTCTATGTGGACTTTTCTCAGTTCTGTCAAATTATTCCATGCTCACGTTTTAAGCTTGTCATATATTTATTTAAACCTAGTGTATTAGGTAGCTCAGTCTGCCATAACAAAATACCATAGATGGGATGGCTTTAACAACAGACATTGATTTTCTCACAGCTTGAAGACTGGAAGTCTAAAGTCAGGATGCAGGCGTGGCAGGGTTCCTGGCGAGAGCACCTCTTTACCAAGTGTTAAGATGGGAGAGAGAGAGAGGGAGGGAGGGAGAGACGGAGAGATGGAGAGACAGAGAGAGAGAGAGAGAGTGAGCACCAACTTTCTGGGGTCTTTTCCTATAAGACACTAATCCTATCAGGGCCCCACCCTCATAACCTCATTTACTGAATTATTTCCTTACTCCAAATACTGTTACATCAGGGGGTTAGGGTTTCACATAAAATTCTAGGGAGACCCAACTCACTCCATAACACATATTGCACTTGGTTGCTTCTAAGTCTTATAGTTTAGTATCTGAATACATAAAGGCTCTTCTTTGGCCTGGTATTTTTTTTTTTTTTCTGCTGTTTCATATAGATAATGCCTTGCTTCTTAGTATGTTTTGTGATTTTGTCTTACAATAGATTTCTCATTTTTGTTGGAACTTCCTCTGTAAGAATTTTTGGAGGCCTGGATTGAGTGTGAATTTTTCCAAGGAGGATTCACAATTTGTACCTCTCAGTTAACGAGGGACCTAACAATAGGGGGCCACCTTAAACAAATAACACCATCAGCTTGCTCCCCATGCCCCTCAGAACTGTGTGAATCCATGGGATGGTCAATTTGTGGCTACAAATTTTCAGGGATTCTTTTCCCTGACATCCAGCACCAAGGACAAGTCATTTTTCCTGCTGTGTCCTTCTCAGTAACATGGCTTGTCTCATTCACTTTACAGTGAGGGTAGGGTCCCAGCTTTATGTAAGATCTCACATCTGATTTGCTGCTTTTCTTAGCCCTCAGCTTTGCCTTCTATTTCCCACATGCCACCTAACTATTAAATACAAAGTCAAGTTCTTTCCAGCTCAGAGAAACATTTAAAATAATGTTTAAGGGCGCCTGGGTGACACAGTCGGTTAAGCATTCGACTTCAGCTCAGGTCATGATCTCACAGCTTGTGGGTTCGAGCCCCACGTCAGGCTCTGTGCTGACAGCTCAGAGCCTGGAGCCTGTTTCAGATTCTGTGTCTCCCTCTCTCTCTGCCCCTTCCCTGTTGACACTCTCGCGCTCGCTCTCACTCTCTCTCTCTCTCTCAGAAATGAATAAGCATTAAAAAAAAGATTTTAAAAAAATTCAGTTACTTTAAATTTGAGCAACACAGAAAAAGCTGGAGGAAAAAAGAACATCACCTATAATCTATAGTATTTTGGAATGTAGCTTTCTGGTCTCTTTTTTTGTGCATACATATGTATTCACATATACTTTTAAAAAAATGTATTTATTATGAGAGAGAATGAGAGCAGAGGAAGGGGCAGAGAGAGGAAGGGAGAGAGGATCCCAAGCAGGCTCAGAGCCTGACACGGGGCTCAATCCCACTAACTGTGGGACCATTACCTGAGCCGAAGTCAAGAGTGGGTCGCATAACCAACTGAACCACCCAGGTGCCCCCACACTTTTACCATAAACCTCTCCTCAGGCCAATAATATTCTTTTGCAACATAGAAATCAATCAATCAATCAATCAATAAAGATTACTTACCGATTTTTGTATATCAAGTCAGCAATGAGGCTGAGATCCAGGACAAATTTTGTCTGCCTCCACAGCCTACATTTTTTTCTCTCTGCCCTCCTGACCTTCGATCACCATTCCCTACGTTCCCCCACTGCCTCCTTGCCCTCAGACAGGAGAAAAACCAAAACAGCACAGATTTTTTTTTCTCATCCCCCTGAAATGTATCAATAATGACCCTGATGTGAGCCAGCTGTGTAGTTCTGCCACCACCCCCCCCCCTTACCCCTTCCCAGCTCCCATTCCCACCTGTCTTCGCAGGCTCTCCCAAACAGGTGTATTACTTTTGAATGCACCGGCTTCATCCTCAGGGCATTTGCATAGCTAATTGCTTTCACAGTCACCATTTTAGGATATTCTTTTCAAGAGGTTATTTGAAATAATGCCCCCTGGTATGCCACTGGCCCCTTTTGAATTGGTGATGGGATATGTCTTGGGAATGAGTCAATCAACTGTTATTTGAATATCCGCGGTGCCCAAGATTCTGCATTCTTCTAAAAACTCGGGAGTGCCAAGATGGGAATGTTAATTCCTTGCCAGGAAGTATTCGAAATTCGACTAGAGGGAGAAGAGGAAGGTCCACACAACACTACACAGTAGCATCAAGCAGCCTGAGTTCAGTGATGGGAGTCAGAGAAACATGAGGAGCTTTTATTATCATAAAGACTTTACCAGAAAGGTGGGGCTTGAGCTCAGCCTCTATTGGTGGAGGGATGTATGTGGAGGAAGTATTTTTGGCAAGAGAAATAATAATGATTAAGATACAGTGGCAGGAATGTTTTCAACACGTGTGGTGGATGGTGAAGAGACGGGTGTGGCTAGAAGGTAACACAAAAAATGGGTAAGACGTTAGGCCAGTGAGGCGCCTGGCTGGCTCCCTAGGTAAAGTATGTGACTTTTGATGTCAGGGTCATGAGTTCCAGCCTCACGTTGGGTGTAGAGCTTACTTAATAAAAATATAAAATAAAAGATTAGGTCTTAAAAAAAAAAAAGTGAGGCCACGGACTGATTGTGGAGAGCTTTGAATGGTGTATGCAGAACCAATTTTCTTAAATGGGAAGCATCTGGGTTGGATGAGTGCCGGGTCCCAGGTGGGACTCTACATGAGGATGTAAAGCTTTTCTGCAGACAGCTCCCTAGAGCCAATTGGTAGCAAAAGAAAGGGCAGGATGGGTGGTTCTAAAGAGTCAGTGAAAATTATTGACAACACTGGGGAAGCCACGCCTATGTGAAGGCTAGAGAGACAGTGCTGGTAGAGGGGAAGATGAGAGACAATGAAGGGACAGAGAAAAATTAGTGGAGTGAGTTCTCCAGTGAGGTGAAGGGGAGCAGATTCCAGGATACACAGGTTGATGGAGAAGTTGGGGGAGGGCTTGTCTTTCAGAAGGAGGCAAGTCACATACTCTGAGACAGGAGGGACAGAGACTGGCCTAAGTAGGAAGAAGGAATGGTCTGGAGCGGAGAGAAGGGCGAAAGATGTGTTATCCTGGGCTAGGGCTAGGCTCAGTGGGTTGAGGGAGTGGGCAAGGAGTGATCTGGTTTGGAGAGTAACGGTGATTATGTAAAGTGAGTTTAACAGTTCAGAGGATGGATGGGGAAGAGGCAGAAAGCCTGGTGACAGAGTGTAGACCTGCAGAGGCAAATCCGTGCCCAGGCCCCATGACTAGGGACCACTGCCCACGAGTGAGTTGGGGTTCTCTTTGGGGTAGATAAATTCCTCCATTCCTGGTCTTGCCTTCTCCCATGGCCTTGGAATTCTCTGGGGCTAGGATTACTCAGGTTCTCTGGCAGCTCGGCTGAGTAGAATTTTCTGTAATGATACAAGTGTTCTATATTTGCACTTTTTACTATGGGAGCCAATAGCTACGTGGTGGCTTTTGAGCACTTGAAATGTGGCTAGTGTGATTAGGAACGGAATTAAAAGTTTTTATTTAATTTTCATTAATTTTGAAAGCCACAAATGACTGACTAGTGGTCACCTCATTGGACAGAGCAGCTTTTGAATGGCCCTTTTCTTCTTAGTGAAAGAGATAGGACAGGAGTGGAGAAACACATGGGGTCAGGTAAGAAGTGTTAGTTTTTCCCAGGGACTACTCTGGCGGACCTTCCCAAGAATAGGCTCATTGTTTCAGAAACTTCACATTCCCTTTATTTTGCTCATGATAAACAAACTCACAAGGATCGCTTATTTTGGAGAATTTTTTTTTTTTCATGGCTAGATTCTGGATAGGTATTTAAGGATAGGCCTGTCCTTGAATCTGTCTACACCTGGGAAGCAGAATTCGCTCTCCCAAGGCTTCTTGGAGAGGAAATGTGGAAACTGAGGAGACCATTGCACTCAGGCCAAAGTAGCTTCTGTGGTCATAGGAGGAAGTCTAGAGTTCTAGAAATAGTTCTGGCTTAGCAACAGAGAGATCTGGATTCAGACTTTGGTCCTTAAGCAAGTTAGACAAGCATTTAAATTTTACGGCTATAAAAAGGAAAGAATGATACCTATCTGAAAGGGCTGTTGCAAGCATTTCATATAATGAATAACATTCATATTTATTCCACGTTGATGGCCAGCGAAGGTACCAGGTACTAGGAATAACATCGTAGGCAAAGCAGGTATGACTCTTGTTCCGCTAGCTTATTTCACTACCTTATGTTTTAGTGTGTAAAGATAGACATTAACCAAATAATTGCAAAGTATATATTGCATGTTTATAATATAACTGTGCTATATAAAATCACAGGGTGCGATAAGGGCAGGAAGGAAGAGTACAGGTGGCATGATTTTTAAAAAACGGTGACACTTTTCCAAAGAAGACATCCAGATGTCCGACAGACACATGAGCAGATGCTCCACATCACTCATCATCAGGGAAACACAAACCAAAACCACAATGAGATACCGCCTCACACATGTCAGAACGGCTAAATTAACAACACAAGAAACAACAGGTGTTGGTGAGGACAAGGAGAAAGGGGAACCCTCCTGCACTGTTGGTGGAAATGCAAACTGGTGCAGCCGCTCTGGAGAACAGTATGGAGGAGGTTCCTCAAAAAATTAAAAATAGAAATACCCCACAACCCAGCAATTGCACTATTAGGTATTTACCCGAAGGATACAAAACTAAAAACGTAAAGGGGTACATGCACCCCAATGTTTATAGCAGTATTATCAACACTGATAGCCCAAGTGTCCATTGACTGATGAATGGATAAAGAAGATGTGATACACACACACACACACGCGCAGGAATATTACTTACCAAAAAGAATGAAATCTTGCCATTGCAATAATGTGGATGGAGCTAGCATGTATTACACTAAGTGAAATAAATCAGTCGGAGAAAGGCAAATATCACACGATTTCATTCATATGTGGAATTTAAGAACAAAACAGATGGACCTACGGGAAGGGGCAAAAAAGAAAAGAGAGGGAAACAAACCAAAAGAGACTCTCAATGATAGAGAACAAAGTGAGGGTTGATGGAGGGAGGCAGGTGGGAGATGGGCTAGATGGGTGATGGGTATTAAGGAGGGCACTTGTGATGAGCGCTGGGTGTTGTATATCAGTGGTGAATCACTCACTTATACTTCTGAAAGCAGGATTGCCCTGTATATTAATTAACTAAAATTTAAAAATGTTTAAAAAATATGTTTGCAGACTTTTTGACACTCTGCCTCTAAAAGGCAGTACCTAATTCTTCTCTTATTGAATGTGGGCCAATCTTAGTGACTCACTTCTAATGAATAGAATATGGTAGAAGTGGTATTATTTGACTTTACATTAGGACGTAAAAAGGATAGAGCGTCTTTGTCTCTCTTTCCTTCCCCCAACCTCCCCTCCATTTCCTCCCACTTTCTTAATGCTTAGCTTTGAATTCAAGTCACCATGTTGTGAGAAAGCCCAAGAAATAGGGAGAGGCCTCTGTAAAGGGAAACTGAGTCCTCTTATCAACAGTCAACACCAACTTGCCAGCCATTTGAACGAACGTCTTAAAGGGGAAACTCCAACCCCAATCAAACCTTCAGGTAACTGCATTCCCAGCTGACATCTGACCACAGTCTCATGAGAGACCACAAACCAGAACCACCTAGCCAAGCCATTCCCAAATGCCTGACCTGTAGATGTGATGAGCGGCAATAAATGATTATTACAAGGTTAAGACATTAAGTTTTGGGGATATTTGTTACCCAGTACTAGGTAACTAATGCAATAAAAAAAAAAAAACCCATGTGATAAAGTTTGGGGTACCAAGAAAAACAGGAGAAAAAATAAAGAGGAGAGGAAGATTTTTTTTTTTTAATTAGTGCTTATTTATTTTTGAGAGAGAGAGATAGAGCGTGAGCAGGGGAGGGGCTGAGAGAGAGGGAGACACAGAACTCAAAGCAGGCTCCAGGCTCTGAGCCATCAGCACAGAGCCTGACACAGGGCTCGAATTCACAAACCAGGAGATCATGACCTGAGCTGAAGTCGGACGCTTAACTGACTGAGCCACCCAGACACCCCAGAGAGGAAGATATTCTAAAGAGCTGTCATAACACAAACAAGGACCCTGTGAGCAAGTGATTGGTCTAAGGACTAAAAGTTATCCAGGGTGCTAGGAGCACACAGTTGACAGGCAGAGATGCAAGATGACTGAAAAGGCAGGGAGGGGTTAGATCATGCAGAGCCAGAGAATGACTTCTCCTAAATGTGGTAGGGCACTCTTGAAGAGTTTTTAGCATGTAGAGAATGTATGAAGCCCTAACAGCTTGGTTTCTGGTGCTTTTCCTAGAGATAGGAAACACCCGATGAGGACCATACTCATAGTGGAAGACCATGGTTTTGGACAGGTTGTTTGACAGGCTTGTAAGAGACCCAGATGATGTTGTCCAACAGGACATTAGATATACACCTCTAGAACTCCAAGGAGAGATACGGATTTGCATGTGCATGGTTGTAAGACAACAGCAAACACATAATAATTGAAACGAATGGAAAAGATTAGCTAGAATTAGCTGCAGATCGGATGTAAAGTCAGAATGGAAGAAAACCTAGGATCTAGAACTACACAATTTAACAGCTAGCTACAGGAGAATGGGCCAGCGAAGGACAGTGAGATACATCAGAGGAGTAGGGGAAACCAGGAGATTGTGCCAGGGAGAGAGATGGTTTCAGAGAGGTGATAATCAACCATGTCAAATAACCCAAGATGGGGTGAATGAAAGGCCCACTGAACTAAATAAACTGAGTCATGAGGGCTAGAAAAACATCTGTTTTGAGGGAAGACGTGATGGAGACATGAGCCTGAATGGAGAGTGTCGAGGAATAGTGGGAGTTAATGGAGATGAGGTCAGACAATTCCTAGTTCAGTTGAGAAAGGGAGGAGAGGGCAGAAGCTTCCGTTGAGGTTGGGGCAGTAGAAGGTCATTTTTTGGTCATTGTTTTTAAGATGGGAGGCAGACGTCTGTCTGTTTACATGCTGAAAGAAAGGATCCCATAGAGAGTGAAGTTCGTGGTCTGGATAAGAGGGAATGGTGTACATGGAAAGGATATGAAAATGTAAGCGATGGGATTCAGAACCAGATCAAGCCCTGGGCACATGGGAAGCCCTGGAATATGAGCAGCTTTTTTTTTAATGTTTATTTAAACATTTTTTAATGTTTGTTTTTGAGAGAGAGAGAGAGAGAGAGAATGTGAACAGGGGAGGGGCAGAAAGAGAGAGACAGAAACCGAAGCAGTCTCCAGGCTATGAGCTGTCAGCACAGAGCCTGACGCGGGACTTGAACTCACAAACCGTGAGATCATGACCTGAGCTGAAGTTGGACGCTTAACTGACTGAGCCACCCAGGCGCTCCTATTCTTAACTTTAAAAAATTGTGAAATACAACAGATACCTAGAAAGGAGTTCCTAAAAGAAGTCCCCCCTTATCCATGGTTTTGGTGTCTCAGGTTTCAGTGACCAAGTTCACCTGTGGTCCTGAAGCGGATGATCCCATCATCAGGAGGGCAGTAGTAGCCTAGCACTGTGTCCCAATGCTTGGGTCAATCACCTCGTTTGACCTCAACACAGGTTCATTTTTCCTTTTTACACCATCGCAAGAAGAAGGGTGAGTGCAGTATGAGATATTTAGAGAGCAAGAGAGACCACATTCACGTAGCTGTCATTACAGTGTATCGTTATCATTGTTGCATTTTATTACTATTGTGAGCCTCTTACTGTGCCTCATCTATAAATCAAACTTTATCGTAGGTACATATGTAAAGGAACATAGTATATAGAGTGTTCAGCACTATCCATGGCTTCAGTCCTCCACTAGGGTCTTAGAATGTCTCCCCTTAGATAAGGGGGAGGGGGGACTACTGTACATAGCTTAATGGATCATTACAGTTAATATCCGTGTAACCAGACAAAAATATAACATTGCCTACATTTCAGAAGTCTCGTCTCGTATTTCTTTTCTTTGTCCCAGTGCCCTATTCCTCGTGGTAAGCACTATCCCAGATTTGTTGGTAATTCACGTTCTATTTTCTTTCTTTCCAGTTTTACCACCTATGTATATATCCCCAGACAATGCTGTTAAATTTTACTTGTTTTTGAACTTTATATAAGCACAATTATACTATATGGATTCTTTTATTTCATGCTTCTTTCACTCCACAGTATATTTTTTAGCATCATTCATGTTGTTGCATGGACCTCATTTATTGTCAACCCTGTATACTATTCCACTGTATGATTATATCACAATTTATTTATTCTTTCTGCTATTAGTGGACATATGGGTTGTTTCTTGTTTTTTTCTTTTTTAAGTTTGTGATCCTCTATTTAAAAAAAAAAGTTTACTTATTTATTATGAGAGAGTGAGTGGGGGAAAAGGGTAGAGGGAGAGAGAGAATCTTAAGCAGGTTCCGTGCTGTCAGCGTGGAGCCTGATGCAGGGCTCTGTCCCACGAACCATGAGATTATGACCTGGGCTGAGATCAAGAGTAGGACGCTTAACCAACTGAGCCACCCAGGTGCCCTGATTCTCTATTAAAAAAAAAAAGCATTTTATCTATTTAATTTTTTAAAAAGTAATCTCTATGTCTAATGTGGGGCTTGAATTCACAACCCCAAGATCAAGAGCCTGATGCTCTACCAACTAAGCCAGCCAGGCCCCCTCCTGTTTGGGGTTATTACAAAAATGTCCCCCCCCCCCAACATTCTTGAACGTGTGTCCTAGTGCACACACACCTGAGTTTATCTTGGCTGTACTCCTAAGAGGAGCTTGTGGGTCACAGAGTACGCATCTCTTCAACTTCACTAGTTACTACCAAACCTCCCCAAAGAGGTTATACCAACTTACCCTACTATAAATTGCTCAACTGCATCAGAAATGAGACAAACTATATCTTTACTATTAAATAACACATCTTGTTTTCTAAGCAGTGTCTTTCTGAGCCAGGTGCTCCCTTAAGTAGGTTCTAACGGGTCAGCTCTCCTTTCTAGCTTCCGGCTGACTGAGTTCTAGCTTAACATGTTACCATTAAGTGGGTCACTGTTTCTCTTACGTGTTACAAGTTAGGTTGTTTGGTTAAGACTTGGGAGTAACAAACTCTCTTGCATCATAGGTGATACATATAATTGTTACATCTCAGGGTGGATCACCCCTACACGTGGTTGATCTTTTGCACCGCACTGCATTTGGCGGACTAAGTAGAAGGTTAAGAGCCTGAAACATGGCGCTGGACTGCCTGGGTTTGGATCCTCACTCTGTACTTTCTAGCTGTATCTCAACCAAATTATTTCACCTCTCTGTTCTGGTCCTCTGTTTGCTCATCTACAAAATGAGAATAATGAGTACCTATCTCATGGGGTGACGTGGGGATTATAATGAGATAATGAATGGAAAGTACTTAGAAAAGTGCCTGGCATCTGATTGCTTTGTTATATATCCACTTTAGTTTGGGGAGCAGTAGGATCAGCGATTATGAACATGGGCTGAAGTCGGAGGGAATTTAGGTCTTGGCTCTATTCTCTCCTGACCATGGATCATTGGGTGAGTCATGTAAACTTCCTATACCTCAGGTCCTCACCTGTATAAACTGGGCTACTAATGGTTACCTCAGGTGCCATGAGGCTTGAGATGGCCAATTCAAAATGCCAAGTGCCGAGTATGGGTGTAGTACATGTTTAGTTGCTGTCATTTTGGCCGGTGGCAGTTACTGTTCCTGCCCTCAGATGCTGGGGTTGAACAGCTGCTGGGTCCTACATCCATAGGTCCCATGTGCTGACCAGTGGGTGGCTGAGGAGAGTGAAAATGTGTGTAGGGACCACAAGAGTTATTCCCATTTTATGTGTAGGTCCCAGACAGCATCCACTTAGCTAAATGAGACCCAGTCTCCTTTTAAGGGCTCAGATATGGGGGCATCCCCATACACCGTTAACAGAATACAATAGTGTGTCTGGAGCAAGTAGTTTTGAGGGTCCTGGGGAGGAAATACCTAGTCGGGCAGTCTTCCTAGAAGAGGTTTTTAAGATAAGTCTCAAGAAATATCCATGTAAATGGGAGAAGTCGGAGAAAATATTGGTCATGAAGAACTTTGAATTCCAGGCCAAGGTATTTTCACTCTTAATTCAGTAAGAGATGGAATGCTTTATGTTGCCAGGTGGCTGGGAGATGGGAGCTGGAGTCTGAAAAGTGGTCAGGTGCACTGGGCCAACCGTGGCTGAGCAGCCCTATGGTCTGGCTTGCACCGCCGTCCAACTCTGGTGCTTTTAGAAGATGATATTTGGAGAGGGATATGCCTGGGACAGTTTGAATGCCAAGTTAATTATGGTTTTCTAACACATTTCCAAAAAAACCAGTGCTAAGGTGGCTGGGGTCGCTATCTTAACCCTCATTGTATCATCTTATTATTGCATGCAAAAGAGATAAAATACATGAGATCAAATACGTGAGTACCTGCCTGGGGTGGTGGATACCTACACAAGTGAGAAAATTGTACGGAAATACAGGCACCCACAAATGAGTACAGTGAAGACTGGGGAAATGTCACTAAGACCGGCGGATTGGATCAATGTCAACATCCTGATTGTGATACAGGATACTTTTGGAAGACATGACGGTTGGGGAGAACTGGGCAAAGTGAAGAAAAGATTTCTTTGCAGTATTACTTTTTACAACATGCGAATCTTCAATGATCACAACCAAAATTTCAAGTGAAAAACATTAGTAAAAGTTAGGTTTTGTAGAAAATGTGCCACAGCAAGTCATATTCTGCTTCCCTCAGTTACGCATATTTAGGGGACTTGGGGACACATAAAATAGGCGCCATTGTTTATCCTGGGACCTCAGCTGGAAAGGAGAGCAAAGACCTTAGAAGGAAAGACGGCAACAATGCAGCAAATGCTTCAGTACATTGATCTTCGAGAAACTTCACTGACAGTTACCTGTTGCCCAACACTTGATAGACCGTTCTGCCACAGAAGGCCGACTTGCCAAGCTGTCTTCTAATTTATCCATCCACCGGGTCTGCTACGTCACTTTCGCGCCTCCGAAGGTAGCGTTAAAATTATTTTTATTATAGAAGTGAAGTTTACCCACACACACAAAGGCGGTGACCTGAAGTTACCGGATGTAACATTTTAAAAACTCGAGGAGTTTTTACCTGATCCATTACTTTCGGAGAGGACAACCCGCAGGGCGGAGTGGGCTTAGCTTTTTGAGCAAGCTGGAGAGGACCGTGCTAGCAGGGCAAGGTTATCACGAACTCTGTAATTATACTTTCTCGGCTATGCTACAGATTTCGCTTCCCAACAAAAGGGCCGACTTCGACTGGAACGAGCGCTCCGAACTTTTAAAGTGAAAGAGGGGAAGACATGGCAGGCTGGGAATCCGGCTCCCGGAAGGCTTCCACGGCGCTGGAGAACCACCACCGAATTTCCAGAAAAGAAACTTCTCTGCTCCGAACTTGCAGACCTCCGCGAGTCCCGGAGCGCTCTCAGCGGCCCGCCGAGCTTCCGCGCCCCGGACGAGGGAAACTGAGGCAGGGCAGGCGCGGCGCGCGCAGCTCCGGCCTCGGCGCCCGCCGGGAGGAGGGAACCCGGGGTTCCAGAGCTCTCCGCGCGGGCGCGGGCGCCTGCGAGCCGCCCTCCTCCCCGCCGCCCCGCCCTGCTCGGGACAAAGCCCAGGCCCGCGCCGGGAGGGGGCAGGGCGGCTCCCGCGCGCGCCCCGCTCCCCCGTGGGCGCGAGGCTCCGCCCCGCCGCCCCTGCCGGGGGAGCCCGCGCCCCAACGGCTAGGCGGCCGAGCCGGGCCCGCCCCGAATCCCCATGACGTCACCGGCGGCGGCAGACCCCGCCCCCGGCCCCGGGCGGCAGGCCGCATGACGTCACCGAGGCCCCACCCCTCCGGAGCGAGTTCGGTCCTGGCGTTCATTTCATTCCTGTCCTCATTCCGAACATTCTTAGCATCGCTCGCGCCGCGCCGCGCCGCCCGAGCCGAGCCGAGCCTCTGCAGCCGCCGCCGCGGCCCCGCCGCCCGCCGCGGGCGCCCACCAAGCACTTTGCAGACTCGCTTCCACCCTGCGGGCCGGTCCGCGCG
Source organism: Puma concolor (assembly GCF_028749965.1). NCBI lineage: Eukaryota > Metazoa > Chordata > Mammalia > Carnivora > Felidae > Puma > Puma concolor. The sequence goes on along the minus strand of NC_141676.1, from coordinate 46,844,356 downwards.
GCGGGGCCCGGGCCCGGGGCGGCCGCGTCCGGGGACAGGCCATGCAGTGAAACCCCCCCACCCCGTCCGCCTTTGCCCGGAGCCGCGGGCAGCAGCCCAGTGCGCCCAGCCGGCCCCGGGGCAGGAGCGGTGCTAGGCAGGGGTGGGGTGGCCCGGCCCGGGGACCGGGAGCCGGGGAGGGAGCCGGGCACCGAGCTGCGGGCGGGGGAACCGGCGCCGAAGTTTGCCTCGGACTCGCCGGGCGCTGCGGCGGCTCCCTTCGCCGAGGTAAGTTGGCGCGCGGGGCTGATGCAGGGTGCGGGCGGGCGGCGCGCGGGGCGCCGGGGGCGGGGGGCCGGCGGCGCGTCCCGCTCGGGCCGCTCTTTCTCTCGCGGCTCCGCTTTGTGTGCGGCGGGCGGGCGCGCGAAGGGCCGGGGCCGGGCCCCCGCGCCCCGTTCAAGGTGAGCGGCCGGGCGCCGCCGCGCGAGTTGCCGGGACGCCAAGTTGGGCCGCGCGCTGCGGAGCCCGCGCGGCAACAGGCGGCCCCCGGCGGCGGCCCTGGAGGCGGCCGGCCGCGCCGCGCCCCCCGCGCCCCCCTCGCCCGCCCGCACGCGCGCACACGCACACACCCTCACACCCTCGGGCAGTTTGCACGGTTTTCTCGGGGAAGTCAGAAGTTCGGAGCGGGCGCGGGCGGCGAGAGCCTCCGGCGCCGCCTGGGAGCCCGCAGCCGGCCGCCTCCCCCCAACCCTACCGCCCCCCCCCAACCCACCCCGGGCGCCGGGACCCCCCGAGGCCGGCCCGGGGTCCGCGCCGACTCGTGCTGCTGGCGGGGGTTCGGTCCTTCTCAAAGATGAAAGAAGGCACGGTCGCCTTTGCCGCTTCTCCAGGACTGTTGCTGCCGCCGCCGCCGCCGCTTCATTGCACATTCAAGTGGAAAATTTTCAGGAGTCAGCAGAAACATTGTGTCCAAAAAAGACTGAGTCGCAGTTACCACCAAACCCTGGAGGAGACTCTCCCTGGAAAACTTCCCTTCGGTAGGAAATACTGGGGGATTTGTTTGTTTATTGGAAGAGAAATGATCCCCAGGAGAGGAGAAAATCAGGGTGTACTTCTAGTCTTTGTTCGTAGCAGCAACACTTGTTTTCAAAAGTCCAGAGGCCCGCTTTCAAGAAAGTTCAACTTCTATGAGTTTCTTTTTTCTAAAATGCATTTGTATATTTAAAAAAAAAAAAAGCAAAACTGAAGCAACATTTTAAAGGAGTTGAAAACAATGGAGGGCTCACACTTCCCTTATTCTCCTCCCACGAAAATAAATAAAATCCAGATCATAATTTTCTCTGCTTTTTAATTCTTTCTTTTTAAAGATTTATTTAAAGCTGAATGGTGTCACTGTATAAAAATATTTATGAAACAATGAAATAGCAGCCACCAGCATTTCTCAGGAGGCTTGTTAACTTCTCAGAAGCAAGTGGCTGTCTGTGATTTGCAGAAATGAAAATTGACCTCCGTAAGCGCTGGAAACTTAGAGACGGATGATGTTCCAGGAGAGGGTCATGTAAAAAGGCCTGTTTTAAAAACAGTGCCTTGGAGGGAGCCCAGGTCCTGGGACAGAAAGATCTGCAAAACCTATCAGATTTCAAAATGGTTAAACAAACAAACAAAAATTAAAATGCTACAGATATTGCAGAGGAGCAGAACACTAACAGTTCAGGGCAACCACAAGTTTCTCCCTCCCCACCCTTCTCCTTGATTGTTTCTGGAAGTTTTGCTGGTCTGATCGCTTGTGGTGTGCTGGCTGCCTGCAGGTGGTTACCTGAATAGACGGATCCCTTGTGGAACATGTGATCAGAGCAGGCAGTGTGGGCTTCTGTCTGTGCAGTGACTCTTGCTGGCGTGTGGTGCCCGGGGGTTTCTCCGCCAGGGTACTCTGAGGCACTGGTTGGGGAACATAGCTCAGGCTGTGCCTAGTGCTTCATCCTTTGACTCTTGGGTTTGTGCCCTTTTGTAGATAGCAGGATCTTTGGGGCCGGACTTAAATCCAACTTTGGTAAGAATCTTTCCTCTTCAGAAGGAAACAGTGGAACTAATTACAAAGTGACTCAGGAAAGACAAATGGATTAGTTGAACCTTTGTTAACAGTGAGGTTTTAAATTGTTATGTTTTGGGGGGAAAACTTATTTTTCTAATCTCAATATTTCCATAAATGGGCACAGATATTTTTGTTTAGTATTTTGTATGTGCATCTCAGTATTGAGCTCTCAGGTTTCAGGTTTTAGACAGGGTTTATAATTCTTTTATTTGTTGTTGGTATAAAAAAAAAATGGACTGATAAGCTGTATCCATTACTGTTTCTTGCTGATGGTATAAAAGTGCCAGTGTGTAGACCATTTTATTTTTACTTTAATGGTAAGTGTTATTTGGTCTGCAGTTTTAGGGTCGTAGTTTAATAATCTCCCCCCCCCTTTGTTTTTTTACAATTTTCAAACAAAACTAAGTGACTCTGCCTTGACAGTAAGATTTAAAAAATATAGGAAAGAATCTTTGTATAGAATCCTCTCTGTGATCTTTCGTAAAGTAACAAATAGAACTCCATCCAGAGAACATGCTTGAGAGATAGATGGAGGTTTTTTTTTCCCCCCTTTTCCCCAAACATAAACCAGGACTCACCACCATATATCCTTAATGCAATTTAATTTAAAGAGGGATGGCAACCTAGTTTAGTTTGAGCCGGATTGAAACAAATTTCTCACGGAGAGGCGCTTTTTGCATTGCGGCACTATGTGTGCTTAGGCCCTAGCGGCAAACTAATTATCTGTTAAGGGCAGGTTTGGGGCGGGGCGGGCGGGGGTGGGGGGAGGGCACCATGGGAGAAGTCAGCTTCTTCTCTTTCCCTTTTCCTCTACCTCTCTGTCTTTTTACAGCAGAAATTATGTATTTGGATACTCACTTTGGGGATTAATGTTCCCTTTTATTTAGAAAAAGGACAAGCAGATCAAAAGGAAAAAGGTGTTCTGTCTTTTTTGCTGCTTGAGCTTCAGTGATTTAGAAAGCATTTTGAATTCTGATGCTGCAGAACAAGTATAGGAAGGCATTTCTTAATGGGACAGCTGAAGAAGAATATGTGTGTATCATTTTCTAGATCATATTTGTTACATCTTCAGTAGAAAAGTATGTAACAGGAATAGAGACCGTGGGTCCCAAATGTTAGATAGGCCTTTGAAGAAATGAGCTGTGCCATTAACAATATTTTAAGGTTCCTTGTTTTAGAAATGGATCAGTGTGACATACGTGGTGGTCCAACAAGAGTCTGTGCATCTGTGGGATTACTTTTTTCTCATGTCATGTATTATTACACGTTAATTGCGAGCATAATTATACTGACTGCAAATGAAAATTGTGGTGTTCTATCACTCAAAAGGTTGGTGCAGATAACTGCATGTATGAGCCAGTGTCCACATGTGGACAGTAGGTAGGTAACACTTCTAAGCTTGTATTTTAGGCACATTGACTTGTTCCCAATAAAGAGATTGTGAAAGAATAAAAAACACTGCTGAGTGAAAGCTGGGTCTACAGTTTGGATACATTTAGTGATAAAACTTTTTTTTAGGTCTGTTTTGTTTTTTTTTTTTTTCCCAAAGACTGGAGGATACTGGTCAGAGCAAGCGTTGAGCTTTTTCTGTAGAACTGCAGGGAAATCGGAGCCCACCTTTCTGCTGATAAAGGCACGCATTGCAGCTTCCTCTTTAGAGTTCAGTGACTGGAACTGCTGAGGCTAGTGTCCTACTTCTGAACTCGGGGTGGGGGGTGGGTCGGGGTCGGGAAGTATATTGTAAGCTAATATATTGCCCTTTGACAAACTTGGGCTGTGCTGCTGGGCTATTGGTATTGGGGACTGACCAATGGCTAGAATAATCTTTTATAGCTGCCTGGTGCTGTTTCTCATTTTATCTGCAGAAGTCACAGTTTACCCGGTGGTGTTTCAGTTAGATCCCAAGTCAGGTTTGAACAATATCAGTGATACATTTGATTCTTTCATATTCACAAGGGTGATAAAATCAGGTAATTCAGGTCCATCTGAAGCCCTTAATGTTTCAGGGTTGGGCTTTTTGACAAATAGCAGTTTAGTCCCCCTTGTATTGTAATTACTACATGGTTTTGAGATCTGGGAAGTGTGAGCCTTCCCTCTTCTGGGATAGTTTGTGGAACCGTAGAGTATTTGGATTGAAATATCTGAGTGTTTTGATTTTCTTTTGTTTCAAAGCTGTGAGCTATTGAGAGTCCCCAACCCGTTAAGGTTCTCTTCATAAGCTTCCTTGACCCTATTCCATATTTGAACTCCTAGCTGAAATTCAGTCACCTCTTCAGATACATTCAGTCTTCCTAGTGGTGCCTAGTAAGAACATTTTGAAATGTGTATTTTTATTTTAGTGAAACCGAATGGGATGCCCTGAAGGGTGGGTTTTGAGGATGGTATTTCTTACAGGGTGGGTCCCTCTCGGCTCTTAAGTTCTGTCCAGTGGCTTTTTGCATGGTTGGGAGGGTTCTCAGAAAGTAGTTTCCATAGTCTGGGAGTCCTCGCTAATGGTGAAACCACTTGTCTGTCTTCTGATTGGAAAGAGGGGAGGGGGATCCTAGAGGCTGGTCTTTTCTATTTTGGGGTAGGCCAAGGGAAGTCTCCATCCTGGCTGTATCTGTCCCCACCCCCCACCCCCACAAATCTACTTTCCCCATCAATATCTGCTATCCTCATGCAGTGCTTTCTGCCCCTTTTCACATTAGTTTTTAAGGCTGTGTCCTAGGATTTTATTAGCAGTTCTAGTTTGGGGAACAGAGCCCAGCATTGGAAAATGGGTTGAAAAGAAAAAAAAGGAGCTTACTAATGAACAAGTTAAGCACCACCATCGTCTCCAGTGGGGAATTCTGGTTGCTTTTAGGCATCTGACAGATTTAGATGTATGTGCAAAGTGACTGAAACACTCTTGACTGGGAATATACAGCAATGACGAGTGCTGTTGTTTTTACTGATATATAAACTGAAACACTGCTGCTAATGGTGGGAAATGTTAATTATGTGAGAACATATTGAACTTATATTCTCTGGCATGAACTTTTAAAAAAAAATGCATGAACTGCGCCGCTTTTTTATAGGCACAGCTTTCTAATTATCATAATTCAGTTCAGCTCCGCTCTTGGATGGAGTTCAAGTGCAATCTCCATTTAACTTGAAAGGAGATTTTTTTTTTTTTTAAACTGAGAGTGTTTAAGAAAATTTGAAAAGTTCATCCGAGAATGTTGTCTGTCTGCTAAGGTGTTGGTAATTGGGGGGGTTGAGTGAGATGAGCACCTTTCCATAATAGATAACTAGATCTGAATGTTAGGTTGACTGCCTTTTTTTTTTTCTTTTTCCTTTGCCCTGTTTCCAGACCTGCATCTTGTACATTTTTGCATAACCAGATGCTGTGTGTTGCTGAGTTCCCTTTGAAGACCCGTGTCTTTGCCCAAATAGATAAACCAAATAAGTGAATATTTTATTACCATTAATGATATAACCTCTGTGAAGATAGGAACCTCTTTACAGAGTAGAAAGAAACTAAATGCGGAAATCTTACGAATTCATTTGCCGAAAATCCCCATTAAGCTGTGATACCAACCAAGCCTTTAGAAGGTGATCTCCTCATTTGTTCGACTTTGCATCTCAACCTGATGGCATTCTGTGACAGGAGTCATCTTTGACAGCATTCATTCCACGGTCTTGTGTCCTTTAAATTTTCTATGAGCTTAGTGCCTTTTCCAAGAAAAAAAAAAGTTAATGAAGCCCAGGCGCCAAATCCTCTGTGGAATCAATTTTAATTGGAAGAAAGAACAACTTCAGCTGGACCTTCCGACTTTCGTCCAGCCTGACTTCTGCTGAAATGCAAAGGGAGCCCGCAGAAACCAAATGACTTCATTTGCTCTGGCACTTAAGAGCCGAATTCACTTCCACGGTGGTGAAATAAAAGGAGCCAAGTGTTTTAAATAGCCACTCCCCGAGGCCCGCCCGCCCGAGTGTTTTGAGAAAAGCGCATTGTCTGCTTGGAGCTCCAGCCGGGAGCCTGCCTGACCCGCCCTCCCCCACCAGGCAGCTCCATTTCCTAGGCTTGACATCTGGTTTGTTCTGTTCACCTGATGTATACCTACGCGCGCGGCGTGCACGCGCGTGGCCTGTAGGTAACGCGTCTTTTTGGCATTGAACGTGTGCTGCGTTTCTGGTCTCTACGGGGTTCGGGGGAGGCACGGAGCTAATGGCACAAAATAAAATGTAAACACAGCAGCCGCCCCACATGCCGCTGCTGCCGGGTTTCTGTCCGAAGCTGCTTTCTGGGCAGGCGCGCCTATTGTTGCGGCAGCAACAGGCGGCAGAAGTTGGGGCACCATATGGCGGATGTGGGCCTCAGATAAGCTGTCTGGTAATTTAGCTTATCGATAGCATTTTGATATGCTCCGTTTTCAGATCACCCGTCCCCGTGGCTGGGGATGTCCTGGGGGCGAACTGATTGCGAACCATCGAAACCATTGTGAGCCAAGCTTCCTTTGGTGGAATCTCTTTGAACCCATTCTCCGTGGGCTGCCGTTTCATCTCCCAGCCTTTGGGAGACCACGGTGGTTAGAGTTAGAGCCCCGTCAGCTGAGGGGACAGCAGCCCTGTCCTGTAATCTAGAACCCTCGGAAGACCTCCTCAGGTATTTTCGCTGAGAGAAAAACGGAAGACAAGCTACCTAATAGCATTTTTCTTGCAGGCAGAGCGGAGAAATTCCCATAATTCAAAATCTGCTTTTGTTTTAAACGCTGGAGAGCTAAGAGAAGGCCAATGTTGCGCTTTCTTTGATAAAGGGTTTCTAGTTTTGTTGTGTGCTCAAAAGGCCCTCCCCCTGATATCCTTTCCCCTCGGAGTTTTACCTTAATCATAAAATATAAAAATGACTAATGTCTATATAACTGGAAACCAGGAGAAGAGTCATCTATGATTTGGAGGGAGGAAGCAGCTTCCTTTTTTTTTTTTTTTTTTTTTTACTGGGAACTGTTAAAGAGGGAACGGCTTCTAGAACGGTTCTAGTCAGGTGTCTTAGGGGACCTTGGGCAAAACTACCCTGCCAGGAGGGGACTGACGGGGGTTCTTCCTGCCTCAGTTGCTGGAGCCAGCTCGGGATTTCTGCACACAGTAGGTGGCTGTGTGGAAATTTGAGGGTGTTCATCAGCCTGTCTGATCAGCCACGTGAATCTCATTCAGCAAACGTTTGTGCCCCCGACAGGTGCCAGGCACCAGGGAAGCAGGGTGAGACTGTCGGGCGCCTTTCCCAACACACCCTCCTTGGATGTTCTCGCTCATCCCCACACTTTGACTTCTGGGTTTGTAGTTCACTGTCCACAGATCCTTTTGCATGGCTAATTCAGGATGATCCTGACTCCAGTCCACGTCAGCCTCTTTCCACTCCTGTCCCAGGGAGCCTCTGTCCCACCAGTGTTCCTACCTGCCATGTGCACTGCGGCCTTCACGCATCTTTCAACAGTCTGGACGTTACCCCTGGAGCCTTAGGAAGGCTGGGCTCGGTGCAAAGTTGCTGTGCATTTAAGAGGTCCATAGAGGTGTCCACCTCTAGTTGGGAACCATTGCTGTAGATACTCTTAACGCTTCTCCTTAAGCCCGGTCAGACTAAATTTGGTCACCCCTCCTAACTCTGTGTGTGTTACCCCTTGGGAGTGTAGCGGTTGATTCCAGATGTGATTATAGAGGTGAGGTGTGTGTCAGGCTGGCTGGCAAGGGGTTTCAGGGCTAATTCTTGTCTGGCGGCTTGCAGAAGCGGTTTTATTTTCTGGGTAGTGGGACTGCTCATGGAGCTCCTCAGGTGGTATCCCTGACGTTGCAGGAGGCGATGGGAAGGGTGATCCTACCAGCAGCCCAGAGATGAGCCAGCTGCCGCTAAGCCTAAGCCGCACGTGCTTTTCGTTCCTTTCTTCTGTCTTCCTTGCACCTCGGGCGCTTTGAAATCCAGATGCTCCCAGTTTTGTGTCGAACCGCTACTTGCCCCTGGACATTTGCACATTTACAGGTGCTACTGGGTGCCAGGGGTTGGGTGATCGGTAAAAGGTGGTCAGAGAATGGCGAGCAGTAACATGTCCCTGCAAAGTTTGCAGTTCAGCAAGGGAAACAGGCCTGTAAAGAGATCATCACAATCTGGTGGGGAAGCTGTGTATATTTTGTATGTCGTGAGTTCCAAGATGCGATGTTTTGTATTTGAACACCGGGGGGGTGGGGATGTGTCTTACAGTCGTGGCTGGGCAGGCAGTGGTCCTGACCTGGGATGTGGTTGCACACACTCCTCAAAGCCTGTACAAAGAATGCAGGGAGGAAGAACATCCCGGGGTCCGTTGTGGGGCGCTCGTTAGGATGCTCTTGTCACGAGGGTCGTCGTGTGTGCCAAAGCATGGGTGTTGATGTCTCAGAGAAGCTGTTTGAGGTATATATTACCTAACCTACTTATTATTTTCCTCTTTATGTGCAAGACTGACATGTGATAAAAAAAAAAGTTTCAATATGTATGAAATTTCGATTTCTGAATGATAAGGCAGCATTCTGGCACGGTTGGTTTCATAGCAATGTTTCTTAGAAATCACGCTGCATGTTACACTCAATGGTGTCTTAGAGTTGAGGAAATGCTGAAGAAACACGTTTACATCTCCACCCAAAAAGATCTGAGGGATCTTTATATTATAGACAGGGGTTGTTTTGAGGGAGTGGGTCAGGAAGGGGCTTTCACTTTTTGAGCATGTGTCGTTCTCAGGAGCATGAATTTCCTTGTTTAACACCAGAATAAAGGGAAAATAGCTCAGTTGTCTAAGTGCTCTCGATAACATGCAAACAGCCGTGTCCCTCAGTGGTCGGGACCGAGGAAACCTTTGCAGAGGAAGTGGTGTTGGAGTTGGGGCTTGAAGGGAAAGGGTTTTATTTTCCTTTTCTTTTGGGGTGTGTGTGTGTGTGTGTGTGTGTGTGTGTGTGTGTGTGTGTGTTGCCAGATGCCATTTTGGGAGCAGAGCGGAGCTGAGTCAGTAGAAAACAAAGGACCCCCTGAAGTACTCTCCAGAGTACTGAACTCAACCCCGAGAAAAGGTGTATTGCCAATCTTTAGCTCCTATAGATCTGAAACTTGGCTTGAAGAATTAATTGGAGGAAGCAAAACGGAAGAAAGTGGGGAGGCACCTGGTTGACAAGGGGAGTGGGAAATTTCTGGATTCTGGTTTGGAAAAAGGCAGGAAAAAATGTGGTTTTAAAAGCACAGATTTGGAGGGGCGCCTGGGTGGCTCAGTCGGTTGAGCGTCCGACTCTTGATTTCTGCTCAAGTCATGATCCCAGGGTCATGGGATCTGGCTCCACACTGAACATGGAGCTTGCTTAAGATTCTCTCTCTCTCTCTCTCTCTCTCTCTCTCTCTGCCCCTCTCCCCTGCTTGTGTGCACGTGCTCTCAAAAAAATTAAAAAAAAAACCCACAGGTTTGGTTGGAGTAGGACACTCCTCTGTTGGACCCTTGGCTCAGCTACTTACTGGTTCTGTGGCCTTGGACAAATTACCCTCTGAGCCTTGGTGTCCTCATCCCTGAGTTTCAGTAGAATGCGTCCTGTATGTCTGATACGGAATACCTGCTTGGTAAATAGGTATTTCAGGTGTTCTTCTGAATGTCAGGTCTTCACAGCTTTCCTGCCAGGGCAGCCTGACAGTGTGACTCTTGAGGAATACCCAAGGCTGAGGCAGAGTTACTTGAAGAGCTGGACTGCAGGTCTCGGGCAAATGGATTCAAATCCAGGAGTGGTTGAGGTCTGAGACCATTAATCACATTGAACCGTATTTCCTCTATTAAGAAGTGATGGAGGAAACCCATCAGTACATATATAACAGGTGAGGTCGTTCCTTGCCAAGTGGTGGTAGTTTGAATTAAATGGAAATGCTTCCAAAGGGGGGTAGCGGGGTGCACCTTCGTGCACCGAAAGGAAACCTCTTTCTTAGATTGCTGCGTGGAAGCCACGCTCCTAACTTGGGATTGGGTTCTAAAAGTTCTCTGAGATGAGTGAATGGAAGTCATGTTTTCACAGAGAAATTATACCTGGGGCCCTGGACCTGCTGGGGAAACCACTGAGGAATCGCCCATGGAGGTTCAAAGGATCAAGCTTCAGGTGTGAAGGAAGAGGCAGAGACGTACCTTGCCCTTCCTTTTTGCTGCCCCCGTTATACTGTTTGTTTTTAATTTTCTTTGGTATCGTACTTTATTTCTGAGAGCACGCTTCACACTCAGTGTGGAGCTTGAACTCACGACCCTGAGATCAAGAGTGCATGCTCTCCTCACTGAGCCAGCCAGGCTGCCCTCCCTGCAACCACTGCACTCTTTAATACCTGTTTGGGAGCAGGTTGCTTAACTTCTCTGCTCTCAGTTTCCACACATGGAAAATGGGACTGACGCTACCTACTTTGAAGGGTTGTGGGCAAGTTGAGGTAAGAGGCAGCTCAGCAGGTGAGAGTCACAGGTGTGAGCGCTGTTAGAACCCAGACCATCCTGTTCATCTTCGTGCTCCAAGCTCTGAGATGAAGTCTTTGCCCCTTTTATTAGACTCCTTTCTGTCTGTGGGCCTTAAATGTACTTCACAGAGTGATTCACATGTGTGGGAATGGCAGCCCATCCATCGTTTTCCCAGTATTTTTGCATATTAAGGAGGATGTTTGTTAGTCTAAGATGAATGTTTCTTTGGGTTAGTACCCAGGCACTTCCTGGATAGACGAGCTGGACCTTTTCTGGAAGCTGGCGGGTCTCAGTCTTGTGCCCTAAGCTGGTCCTGCTGTGCTCAGATAGCCAGCTACGCTTCAGGGTGTGTCGGTGTCCCCATGCTTTAAGACTTGGGCCACTCCCTGTGACTGGTCTGAGCAGGTAAGATTGTTTTGTGTGAGCCTGGGCTTGGGACCACCAGCATTTTATTGACATCTCTTCCTGCTGCCTCTTAACCAGGTCACACGGAACTGTGTGTGAGTGAATCTGGTTTCCCAGTCTTGAAATTAAAAAATTAAAATTAGAGATTGTTAAGAGAGATGAGTGGACTTGGCCGGGGGGATAGAGGCTTTTGGAGAACAGGCAGGCTGACAGCTGAGGAGAGGAGAGAGGCACATTTAAAGACAATTCACAAGCTGTGAATCTACTAAAAGCCACTGGATTACATAATTTTCAAGGGTAGGTAGATTTTATGGTATGTGACTTCTATCTCATAGAATCAATACAGTGCTGAATCTCATTATCGCACTGAACAACTTTGTACTCACTTGGAGCCCTTCCCACACCCCACCTTGCATTTGCATTTGTTTTGCTGGTCAGATGATTAAGGTTGATACTCAGAGTGATGTCCTAATATGAGTTTACATTTTTGCCTGTTTGCTGGTTTATAGTGAGAGGCCTTCAGGTACCCATTAGAAGTATCTAAGATGTAAGGTGTTTTCACTTTATTTTTTTTAATGTGTATTCATTTTTGAGAGAGAAAGAGAGAGCAAGCAGGGGAGGGACAGAGAGAGGGGGAGACACAGAAACCGAAGCAGGCTCCAGGCTGTCAGCACAGAGCCCGATGTGGGACTCGAACTCATGAACTGTGAGACGTGACCTGAGCTGAAGTTGGATGCTTAACCAACTGAGCCACCCAGGCGCCCTGGATGCTGTTCCTTTAGAAAGAGTGATTTCAGGGGTGCCTGGGTGGCGCAGTCGGTTAAGCATCCGACTTCAGCCAGGTCACGATCTCGCGGTCCGGGAGTTCGAGCCCCGCGTCGGGCTCTGGGCTGATGGCTCAGAGCCTGGAGCCTGTTTCCGATTCTATGTCTCCCTCTCTCTCTGCCCCTCCCCTGTTCATGCTCTGTCTCTCTCTGTCCCAAAAATAAATAAATGTTGAAAAAAAAATTTAAAAAAAAAAAAAAAAAGAAAGAGTGATTTCAGGGCCTCCTGGGTGGCGTATTTGGCTAAGCATTCGACTCTTGGTTTTGGCTCATGTCTTGATCTCACAGTCCAGGAGTTTGAGCCCTGCATTGTGCTCTGCTGTGACAGTGCAGAGCCTGCTTGGGATTCTCTCTCTCCCTCTCTCTCCACTCCTCCCCTGCTCGTGCTGTCTCTCTCTCTCTCTCAAAAATAAATAGACTTAACAAAAAAAAAGAAAGTAATCTCAATAATGCAGAATGACTTGCTCCTTACTGATACGTGTTGGCCGCATTGACTGCCCGTATGGCTTGAAGCCAGAAGCAATCCAAGACCTTAATAAATACCAACAAGGGAAAACTGGGAGATCAGGAGAAAGAGACACTCGAAAGGCACCTGAGGCCACAAGTCGAGTATTGAATCTGATTTGTAAATTGTCTTAAGCAGGGAAGAAAAGAACCCAGAGTCAGGTTAATTTATACCCCAACTTTCAGGTTCTGCTCTGCCCAGTTTTTGTTTTTGTTTTTGTTTTTTTTTAATATTTATTTACTTTTGAGAGAGACAGAGCATGAGTGGGGGAGGGACAGAGAGAGAGAGGGAGACACAGAATCCGAAGCAGGCTCCAGGCTCCGAGCTGTCAGCACAGAGCCAGACACAGGGCTCGAACTCGTGAATTGCGAGTTCATGACCTGAGCTGAAGTCTGACGCTTTAACCCACTGAAGCGCCCAGGTGCCCCGGCACCCCTGCCCAGTTTTTTCTTAATTGTAATTTGGTCTTGTTTTTTTGTTCTCCCATGAGATGCTCCCTGTCTTCCTCCTAATAACGGTTTGTGGCAGTTTTTATCCATTGGTATTTTGTAAATGGTTGTCTTCTTCTGTTTCTTGTGGCTATGTCACTGCTTGCCTGATACTGTCCTGCTTCTTGTCTCTAAGCAGTAGTTAATAACACCCTCTTTTACTCTCAGATGCCCCGTTTGGATGATAAACTATACATACAGTCATTTTACTGTTAGGAAACTGTTGAGGAAACTGGGTGACCTCCTCGAATTAAGCAGAATGGAGAGCCTATCTTGGACAGGGGGCCTTGTGCCCAGGGGTTGAGCTCCTGACAGAATTAATCTGGAAAGTCTGTCCCAGGCTGTTTCTGAGACCAGAGCTACAGTACAGGAGCTATTCCTATAAACCTGTGCTGCATTTAACCAAGTTGCTTCAAACCCTCTGCTCTTCTGTAGATCAATTCATAATGTATTAAAAAAAAAAAAAGTGTCCATTCATAGGAATGATTCAGCATTGGTTCATTTCCTTTTAGACTAGCAAAGTTTAATTGAGAAGTTTTTCCCAGTGGAATTCTGAAAGGTTTGTATTGTGTGAAATTCGGGAATTTCAGATTATATTTTAGGACTTGTGGTCTCAGTACTCTTGACATTCTTAGGTTTCAGGCTTGCTTGTCTGTTCTTTGGGAGACTGTGGGATCACGTCCTCTGATGTACCTAAATATATAAGGCAGGCAGGGCAAGTGGAGTGGAATTTAAGAAATTTTAGTATTTTGCCTAAAACCAAAAGTAATTGTAACGATACCGCTCAGTTCCAGGTGGTTGTTTTGACACCACTGTTTACTTAGCTATTTTGTCATGCGCTTTAGGCAGTAACTTGGGCAGGTGTTCAGCCCACTGTGGTGTCTTTCAGGCCTGAGCTTGGAGAACTGTTTCCTTGTCGGGGCCATTCATAGGGCAAAGGTATTTTTGAGGGTCCACCAGGGGCCAGGATCTTGGTCCCTCCGCTTCCAGCTGTGTAGAAAGAAGGCGCAGTTGGACAGCCCCTGCTGTTGGCTCCCCTGTGCCCTTGGGCAGGCAAGTCACTTGAAAATCTTGGTTTCCCTCTCTGGGAAGACAGTGCTGGGCCACCTGTCGCCCTGGCCCGCTTTCGAGCTGAGCTTTAGAGAGATAAAATGTGAGAACCTCAGGCAGAAAGGTCCTGGAGAACTGTGTCTTTATCGGTGTCATTCCATACACAACCCCAGACACCCCTCCTAAAGGCGGGATATGTGGACCAGGAGCAATACTGCTGGGTGCCCCCAATTCCCGGGCCACTCTGGGGGAGTTTGGGTAAGGCCCCAATTCCCGGGCCACTCTGGGGGAGTTTGGGTAAGGAAGAGGCTGACTGGCCAGGTTCTGTCTTAAGACCGTTCTTTAGCATTACCTCATTTAAACCTAAGAGCTCCATTTGTAGTCGAAGAAAGTGAAGCTCAGACAGGTTTTAATTCCCTGCCAAAGGTCACACAGCCAGTGTGACCGTGTAACAGGGCCAGTGTTTGAAGCCAGTTCCTTGATCTGTTACTCCTCAGCTGCCAGGCCAGAAAGATTGCATATTAAGTCACCTGTCAGGTTTTATTATTATGGTATTTGAATGGAGTTAAGATAGATTATGACATTGAAATTAGAGGTAAGCTTCCCCTCACTTGGTGTATTTGTGCAGAAAAGGTAAATAAAGTACACAGTACCTTTGTTTTGTGTTCTTGGTGGCCTGTTTTACTCTGTCTTCCAAACAAACGTGTGGCTAAGGTCCTAAAAAGTTGGGTGTGACTCTGTCAAGCCTTTTATCCGGGAATTGTCTCACCTGGTTTTGTCTTGTGGAGAAGGGGCAAGAGTCACCTCTGTCCTTTGGGTTTAGTCCTCAAAAGACTATCGGGACTCCGGGGGTGCCTGGGTGGCTCAGTCGGTTATGTGTCCGACTTTGGCTCAGGTCGTGATGTCACGGTTCATGGGTTCGAGTCCCACATCAGGCTCTGTGCTGACAGCTCAGAGCCTGGAGCCTGCTTCCGATTCTGTGTCTCCCTCTCTCTGCCCCTCCCCCGCTCGTGCTCTGTCTCTCTTTCTCTCTCTCTCTCTCTCAAAAATAAATATTAAAAAAAACAAAACAAAAAGACTATGGGGACTCAGTACCCCTCAGTGCTCAGGGTATACTGGCCATTGAAAATGAGAGGCTGAGGCTCCTGGGGACTGGGTTGATCTGAACTCCTTTGTGTTTGTGTGTATTGTGTGTGTGGAGGGGAGGTTGATATGGTTTGGAAGCGTGGGTTGATGATCCATATTGCTGTGTGTGTGTGTGTGTGTGTGTGTGTGTGTGTGTGTGTGTGAGTGTGGAGGGCCGCTGATGCTGTTTGGAGGCCTAGGACTGGACCTTCCAGTTTCTCTGGTTTTTCTTTGGAATGTGCTCTGTTGGCAGGCTGTCAGAATATGTCAGCGCCCCCCTCCCCACCTGAAGGCCTGGATATGGAAATGGCCTTATGCTGGGGGGTAGGATTTAGGCAGGCAACCTTGACTTCACTCCTTGTTAGCGAGGGTGCTTGGGAACCTGAGAGATGGAATCAGTTCCTTCCCTTCCCCGCCCAGGTGACCACCTGAAAAACACACCTTAGGCTGTGCTATGTGGGGAGCAGTGGCAGAGGCTGAGGGAAGAAAGGGTTAATGGGCTTTCTCAGAGCCCTTAATAATAAGGCCTCTGAAGAAGACCTTAGGGTCTTCAAAATGGGACTGCTAATGGGGTTGCTACCCATCTTTGACACCTTGGCTGGTTTTTAGTGAGAGTGGGCTGGTTGATCCTCCTTTTGTCCTTTTCACCTGGTTCTGGTGACTCTGGTCCAAAAGGGCAAGTTGGGGCCACTGGTGGCCAATTTCTGGGCCCTGTGCTCTCGTCTTTCCCTCCTTCCCAGTACTGGCCCACTCCTTTCTTGGAATCTTCATGCTCCTGTGCCTTTTGGGTTCTTCTGCCATTGGCCATTTTGGTTTTGCCGTAATTTTGTGTGGTTCTCTTTGTGTAGCAGAGTAGCCAACAAGCCTGGTTTTGAGGTCAGACCCTGGTTCTGGCTCCAGTCCTGCTTACTGGGTGTGTGATCTCAGGTAAATTTATTCTGTTTCCTCATCTGAAAACTGAAAATAATAATATGATAAGGTGACCTGATGGAATATGGCAAATGGCCCACAGTGAGCTTCTGCATTGTCTTCCCCAACAGTTTCTGCAGCCCCCTGCCTCCGGTCCCCACCTCCCCCCAAGGTTCTGAGGGCTTTGTCCCGGCCAGAAGGGACCAGTCAGACTGGAACGCGTTTATTTGCTTTTCCATCTTCCTCTATTGGCTTTAGTTTTAAGCTTTTTCCCAGCCTCCACTCTTGCTGGATTTCCTGCTCTGTGGTATTTCTCCCTTCAGACAATTTCCCTTTTGCTTCCACGTTTTCACGAACAGACACGCATCTGCACACGTGTGCATGCCCTCTACTTTTCACCCGTGATCTTCTGCTCTTGTCACTTGGAGATCTTAGAAATTGTCCCTGCAGTTCCCTAAGGTTCGTCAAAAATGGCCCTCAGAAAAGCCCCATTTATCGATTCTGGTACCTTTAACCCTGGAGAGCACTGAATCTTTTTTGGCTTATGGAGTTACCAGCACTCTCAAGAGTTGTTGCTGTTTTGAAAAGACATAACTGATAACTACATGAACTTGTAGAATTACACACATTTCTCCTACTCCTCTCTTTGACCTTGGGCACCCTCTTTAATCTTTTGGATACTCAGTTCCTTTACCTGTAAAATGGACACAGTAGTGTCTTCTTCTCAGGTTACAGCAAGATTTAGGATGACACCTGGCAGAGAAGGCAGTGTCCCATAAGTGTTAGTGGCTGTTGACCACTGTGATTACTGTCACCCAGCAGCTAAAAATTAGAGTGCCAAGTACCTCTTCCTGTAGCATTTTTCTCTCTCTTTGAGGGAGTGGGATAAGAATAGTATCTTACTGTATTTAAAATTTAAAAAAAATTTATGTTTATTTATTTTTGAGAGAGAGAGACAGAGTGTGAGGGGGTGAGGAGCAGAGAGAGAGGGAGACACGGGATCCAAAGCAGGCTCCAGGCTCTGAGCTGTCAGGACAGAGCCTGATGCGGGGCTCGAACCCACGCACCGCGAGATCTTGACTTGAGCCAAAGTCGGACACTCAACCGACAGAGCCACCCTGGCACCCCGTGTCTTACTGTATTTTATTTCAGATTGGTCAGACTTTTTATTATGGGTGAAATCAGTACAGTAGAGGGCCTTTGTGTCCCATCATCACTTAGTAACAATCATCAACGCGTGGCCATTCTTCGTTATTTGAGAGAGAGAGAAAATATGAGAGAGAATGAATCTTAAGCAGGCTCCCACACTCAGCGCAGAGCCTGATGTGGGGTTCGATCCCATGACCATGGGATCATGACCTGAGCCGAAACCAAGAGTCAGTGCTCAACTGACTGAGCCACCCAGGTGCCCCAACTCATGGTCATTCTTGTTTCTTCCAAATGCCTGGCTCCTCTCCCACCAGACTTCCATTCTGAAGCAATCCCAGATGTCATACCATTACTTCTGTAAAGTTTCCAGTGTTTAAAAGCTATCACTCCTTAAGAAAGAAAAATACTAACTGCAATATCATCACATTTTAAAAATAATTCCTTAATATAAAATATCTCTATCTATAAAAGTCATTTTTCAGATTTCCTTGATTGTCTCGTCAGCGGTTTCCCACAGTTGGGTTTGTTTAAGTCAGGATCCAGAGGAGATCTACAGCTTGTGTTTGGTTATTGTGTTTCTTAAAACTCTTTAGACACCTCTCTTTCCTCCTTTACTTTTCCCCTTGAATTGATGTGTTACAAGAGCCTTGTGGTTTCTGTCTTGAGTTCCCCTCCTTCTGGATTTTGTAGCTGCATTTGCATTCTCAGGGTGCCGTGTGTCGTGTTCCACAATCCTGTTTTTTCCCATAAGTGGGAATCTAGATCTATCAGCTCCATCCCGTTCAGGTTTGTGTATATATATATATTTTTTTGAGAGGAATACTTTTTTCTCTTAAAAAAAATTTTTTTTTAATGTCTGTTTTTTTGTTTTTGTTTTTGTTTTTGTTTTTTTGAGAGAGTGCAAGGCGGGGAGGAGCAGAGAGAGAGGGAGACACAGAATCTGAAGGGGGCTCCAGGCTCTGAGCTATCAGCACAGAGCCCAACTTGGGGCCCAAACCCATGGAACCACGAGGTCATGACCTGAGCCAAAGTTGGATGCTTAGCTGACTAATCCACCCAGGTGCCCTGAGAAGAATATTTCATAACTAGTATTCCCACAAGAGGTACATAATTATAACGTCCAGTTGTCTCTCTCTTTGTGATATTAACAGCCATTGATTTTTCATCTCTGCCTATATCTGTTGTTTCTTGTGGTCTTTATAAACCGCTCATATTCCAGTCCTCTTGTTCTTTGTTTGTGAGCTAGAATACTTTTACATAGAGAAACTTCTCTTATCAGTTATTTGGTTAACCTGGTGTATAGTTTGTACAAGAAAGGCAGGTTTCTGGTTTTGTTTTTTGTTTGAGTATCACTAGGCAATCATAGGTTTTTAAGTTATTGGATACATTGTAGTTCCTCCTTTGATATTCAAATTGTACCATCTTTGGCCAATTGGAATTTCTTTAGTGAGTTCCTGCTGTCCATTTATTTATTGTGTTCTTGGACAGAATGAACCATTTTTGCTGGATGTTGGGTTCCTTTTAATGGAAAACAGTATTTCAAGGCTACGGTGTGGACGCTGGGGTCTCTGCTCCCTGTCATCCCCACCTTGTTCAGAAATGGACCCCACTTGCCACGTCAACGTGTTGACCCAAGGTAAAACCTGTCCTTGCACACTTGTCTCATGTTGGCCCCTTTGGCTCTCAGTCATATTTCCACACCCTTGCTTGTCATCTTGTCCTTTTCTCCCTTAAGAAAAAGGCCGAATCAAAGAATTCCCCAGGGACAGTTCATGGTTTGACACTCCTCATGAAGGCCAAAGCTCACATTAATTTAGGCTTTACAGAAGACTTCAGTCAGTGCCCTCAGTCATGCCTACCCGATAGTTTGTTCTGGTCCTTGTTTAAATAACCAGAAGGTGAGAAATTCCTTATCTTATTACCTTTCGGAGCCATTCAGACTGCAGGCTCTATTTTGATGAGATTGTTGGGGTCATTTACACACATCTGTTTGAATAAATACTTGTTGAATTAAGTTTTGTACTTTGCTGTCTTGAAGTGTTTAAAATAGAACATATTTAATCTCTTGGTCATTTAAAGAATTTATCACTAACTAATACATTATTTTCATAAGCCAAAAAAAAATGTTAAAGCGGTGTGGTTTTAGGCAGATTTATGCAGTGGAGTCCTTAGAACACAGCAAGTGTGGTGCTGTTGTGGGAACCTGAGAGTAAGCCTCTAAGCCTAAAGTGAGTGCTGTTAGACTTATTTTTAGTAATCCCTATCTTTGTTTCTTGGAAATTGTTTTGATGCCCATGTTGGTTCATTGCAGAATGTGACTGAGGGAAAAAAAAATTACAAGAAAATTAAAAGCTCATTTTAAAGAGAAGCTAGAATGCTCTCCTCAGAGGGTCCATTTGGGCCTGGACTTTCAGCTTCAGTAATACTTTTTTTTTTGTTTTGTTGATGAAACAAAGCCATGTGCGTTCACAGACCAGCCAACACAGCCACACAACAGAATGAGTGAATAATCCTGAAATTATCATCATTCGTGACATCCCTGAGAAATTAATCAGCATCCTGGCCTGTGAAATTTTGGATATGCATTTAGATATGCCCCCCCCCCCATTTTTACTTTCATTTTTTTTTCTTTTTTTTTTTGAAGGCAGTGAGCTTCATTTAATGGTTCCTCTGTATTAAAGCAATGTACCGCATTGTAGGGGTTCTTCCCTCCCCTTTCCTCCATGGGCATAGAGGGCAAGGAGCCCTGTAATTCATAGGCAGGCAGGCCTCTGTGCCCCGAGGTAAACTCGGTTCCACAAAGGGAATTTTCATTGTGGTCCTGTGGCTCCCTGACATAGTGGAGGCTTCAGGAGGCTAGTGGTAAAAGCTACCAAAGAAAAAGCTGGACCGGAGCCACTGACGTCATGTCAGTAAATCTGTTGGAGGAGCCCCACCGAGCAGCGCCTGCCAGCCGGCCCCTGCACTTTGGCCTTGCCTGGTCAACTGTTCTCGCTGTTTCCTCCACCCCAACGCCCCCCCCCCCCCCCCCCCCCCGCCTACATTGTTGTTTTCTTTTCCTTTTCTCTCTGTGTGGCTGGGCTTGTGTTGAAACCCGTACACTCTTTGAAAATCACCCCTGAAACTGGTCCTATGTTTGATGCCCTCCCCCGGGGGAAGGGAAAACCCAGGGATTGGTGGGCAGGGGAGGATTGAAAACTTGCCCCCTAGCGGGACTTCTTGATGACGAATGATCCATGAGGACATCATGGGAAACAGCCGAGGTGCCAGCTCCTGACTCTGTACTTTTAGAGAGCTTTGCTCTTCAGTACTGGGTGCGTGCGTGCGTGCGTGTGTGTGTGTGTGTGTGTGTGTCTGTCTGTCTGTCTGTCTGTCCGTCCCCTTCCCCATTTGTTTGTACACACACGTGTGTGTATGTGTGCGGCAGGGGAAAGAGAATAATGTTCAGCAGCAGAGGATGGTAGAAGTCCCGAATTGCAGAGTTCTGCAGAGGGTGATTTAGGAGAATGAGTTCCACTAGGACCCCTTTATTACCCATTACTCATCGGTCAGCTGACCCTGAACTCTCTCCCTGGTTTGCAACTCTAACGGTTAAATCTAGAGCTACATGCTTCTTCACATCTTGGGTATTTAGAGTCGCAACCCCAGATGCGCCTGAATTAAAATATTGCTGTGCTAAATCTATTTTTACATCTAGGGCAATGACATCTAAAAATAAACCTTATCCCACCTGTTACCCACTTTTGAGAAGTTTGGATGCTTCAAGTTCTAGCTCACAGACCAGGCTCTTGATCATGGCTTCAAATGGGATGTCCACATATCACTTTTCCTGCCATTGGCGTGATGTTTTGTTTCATTAACCATTGTCCTCCTGTTTATTTTTCTGTGAATATTCATTTGCAAATAAGAGTGAAGCATAGGTTCAGATTGATTTTGAAGTTCCTGAGTCTTAGGGTCAGAAACATATTAAAAGCAGTATCTTATCCATGAATCATTAGATGAGTCAGTTCCTGAAACCACTACAAGCCTCATAGTTCTTGGCTACAAGCAAAAGCAGGAAATCCAGGCTTCAATAACTTCCTTTCCCAGTCCTGGCTGTAGTCGCATTGGCGGTTAGGTTCTGCTGCCTGCCTTTGTAAGCGGTAGGAAGATGTATGTCTGAGGAACAAAGGCACTCAAGTCAATTTACTGAAACTGTTTATAATTTGTGGTCTTGATCTGAATGTGAGGCTGCATTGGCATACCCTCTCTGCTGTGCAGCCGTGCACCTCAGCCAGGGAGGGCGGTGGGCTGGGTACCCTGAAATGCCCCTGCAAACCCAAGCCGAATGTTTCAAGGAGCTTTAATGTTCCAGTGAATCCTCAAACTTGTGGGCATGGAAGCAGACATCAGGCAGAAAGCTCTGGAGTCCATATGTACAGCTGAAGTATCAACTTCTTTTGTTCTCTGGGTTGAGAGGGAGGGTGGAGGCAGGGAGGAGAGAGAGAAAGAAAGAAAGAAAGAGGAGAGAACACACCCATACCAGCCAGCCCGAGCTCTGGCTTGTCTCTTGCTTTCCCTTGCAGTTTACTTCCTTATGAACTCGGTCTTTTTTTTTTTTTTTTTTTTAATCCTTTTGCAGTGTTTTTCAGGCCAGTCTTACTGACTTCAAAATCGGCTCAATAACTATTTTATTAAATGTTTTAAAAAGTAAGGGGGGGATATGAAGTTCTTATCTCCCAATGTAATGGGTTCACTGCAACTTGAATTTCTCTTCTTTCCCAAGCAGTTCCCCACTTGTCTGTGTTCCGAAGTCAGAGCAGACATAGGTTTGTGTCTCTGCCAATTTAATGCTTTGCTTGTGAACTTATGGACTTTTTCGATTTTGAAAAAAAAAGTTAAAATTGAGTGTGATTCATTTTCATTTATCAACTCCTCTGTTCTTTTCCTATGCTAATTGGTATTGGCTAGCTGTGAGAAAATGGGACTGAACTTGGACTTTTTTCCCACTGGGTATATGCGGAGTCCTTGGAAGTTCTGATAGAAGTCTAAAAATAGAGTGGGCAGGCAAACTCTGTGAAAGAGATGAGGAAAAAGAAGGAAAAGTGAAGTGATGAGCAGTCAGTCATACACTGATGCTGTCTTTCAGATTGAGCTTGTTTCCAATTCATGGCTGGCAATGACTCAGAAAGGTCAAATTCTATTTCAGCCTTTGTAAAGGATAAAATAAAAGCAAATGCAAAAGTTTGCCTGCCTTTTTAATGAAGCATGGCTGATTCAGAGCACAGCCAGGCTGGTGAGTGCCACTTTGTTCTTACTTGTCATTTGTATTTTGTGTTTGGGTAATTCTCGGTTCAGCTTCAGTCTCGACTGGAAAGGTTCGGATAAGCTGTTGAGAAAGTTACACTCGTTTTGATTTTAGAGGTTTGACTGAGAGTCATAATATCAGCCTTTGGTTTTCCAGATTTCAGGCTTGTAAGAAAGAAAACAAAACAAGACCCTTAGTCCTAGGTGAGTGTGTTAGGAAACCACTGGAAATATATTCCTCTTATTACCGCAGTAAGAGTTATTGTCTAAACTTGCAAGATATTTTTCCTTATGTTGTGAGAGATACAAACCCAATTATTTTTATTTGTCCTTCATCGATCTGAGCATTAACTTCTTTTTGATGTAAATTTCAGGCTGGGAGTACAGACTGAATCTGGATTGCTTACTGTCGCTGGACCAAGTTGTTCAAGGCCAGGGATTGATTCATTAATTAAAATCAATGTAAATGGATTTGTAAGCCTCCTGTAACAGATTATCTTATTAGCAACCACACAGAGCGGCCCGTGATCTGTGAGGAATGTGTTTGTTGCCCTAGGTGAAATAGACCCCGACTGATGGACTCTTTGGGGCTACTTTATGAAAAACCCAGCGGCTTTTGGGAGGAAGGAGCGAGCCTTGCTTAACCTTTACACTGCGCAGTTTCTTCCAATGGAAAATTACTTTTAGTGTGTCTGCTCCAGACAGCGTCAGTTCTGTGTATGTGTGTGTCGAATATCCCTGCAGTGGCTGCCTCTCTCACCCACCTTTGCATTCATGATCCCAGGGACATTTTCATGTATTGGCCAGGTTCTGCCTGTTTCCAGGCAGGATTCCTGCCGAGAACCTTCCTCTAAAGAGACAAGGAAGAACCAGAAATAACTTCCCATTTGATAACAACAAAATGCTTTTTTTCTTCGACCCAAGCAACCAACAAGCAAGCTACAAAGGAGACACTTATCTGTTATTTGAGGATCTGGCTGTACAGCTGTGCTTCCTTGGAGTGAGGGTAGGGAGACAAGATGGTACCTTTGGAAAACCTTGTGGCTTTAACAAAGGTCAGAGTTCATTAAGCTGTCATTTGTATTGTTACTTGTTGTAACTGTGCCAGACACGGAGATACCTTCTCCAGTCAGACCAGCTTACCCACCTTCTCTCTGATAGTTGGATCAAGGGGGTTCATCTCCCCCAAGCTGAGTTCAACTGTCTCCTGAATATTTTGGGATTGGGACAGCAATCCTAGTTTGCCTTTCATGTTCGCATTATAGTTCAGGGAAAATCTAATTGGGGGGTTGACTCATGGGTGCAGAGAAGCATGGAATAAAACTGCTTTGCAGAGAGAAAAGAACAAAGCAGTTGTGCAGGGCAGGAAGACAGGAGACCTTGGGAAGTCTCGTTTGTGGATGGTTTTCCATTTCTTGGTTTCCACTTCCCCTGAGGGCTGGCTGCAGATCTTGACTCAGGGTCTTCTTATACACCCCTTGGCCTTATTCAGGGTCTGCTGATAGATCCCCTTGGCCTTATAATGAACCATGTTCTATCTTTTGTCTCCCTCGCCCCACCCCCTTAGGTTAGTGGGAGTGGGTTACTGTTAATTGAAGCCAAATGGTCTCTGGCCAACTAGTTTGCTGGGAAATAGGCCCCGTGTGGTGTTCTGGAGAAGCCCTACTCACAAAGGCAGCTAACTGTGGCAGCACATGGCTTCCGCTTGGCTTGCCATGCAGGGCTAATGTTCTGGACCCTGTGCTCCAGTGTGGATTCGGTCTGATGGAACTTGATTTTATTCCCTAGGTGTTTGGCTAACTGGGTAGTACCAATAAGGGTTACCCCTTAACTTGTGTCTCCGACTGGAACATTTCAAGGCCTTCCTTAGGCTTTTCTCCTGCTTGGTATGCCCTGTGGATTTAGGTTGTGTGATGCTTCATTCAAACGTGGCAGGTGAGGAGGAATTTTCCCCATCATACCCCAGGGCACTGGGATGATCTGGTTGGCTAAGCATCTGGAAAGAGGCAAGCCGGGTGTGTCATTGGACCTGAGTGTCTTGCCTGGTGGCACCACCTTTCACATCCTCCCCTCCTGTCTCTCATCAGTGTGGAAAGCATGCTGTCTGTGGCCTTTGGCAAATGCTTCCTGATGATAAATCCAATGTGTACATTGTGCACGTGCTTCAAACTTCCTCTCGGGGAATCTTCCAAATTCGTTGGGTTAGCAAATGGATGAAATGGCAAATGCCTTCTTGAGGAGACCAAATAAGATGTGTGCCCTCGGGGATGGTGTCAGGTACCGAATGCCTGCTTCTGCTACTGTTCTCCAGACTGGGGGGGGGGGGGGGGGGCGCGGCGGGGAGAGCAGTATAAACGAGCAGGGAGGAAGACATTTAGAAACGGCAAAGTAGAAGCAGTTAAAGAAGATAGAATTTGTTCTGGAAATCCTTGTCCTGCACGTTAGCAGATGTACATGCAGTATTTGTTGGCATCTTTACAGAGTTGAAGCCGTTTTGAGTTTAGGCTTGATATGACATGTTACATTCTACTCAGTTCGTAAAGTTTAGTCTGTATATTTAGAAAGTAGACACCTGGAGAGGTTTTTTTTTTCCCCTCCTGTAACTTGAGAGGTAGTGGGAAGGGGAAACTTGGTGGAACATTATCGGGATGTGGATACGAGGAGGGCAGATTTATGGAAGTGCGTTCCCAAAAGTCCCATGTTTAATCAAAAATAATGTAGGGGCGCCTGGGTGGCTAAGTCGGTTAAGCGTCCGACTTCAGCCAGGTCACGATCTCGCGGTCCGTGAGTTCGAGCCCCGCGTCGGGCTCTGGGCTGATGGCTCAGAGCCTGGAGCCTGTTTCGGATTCTGTGTCTCCCCCTCTCTCTGCCCCTCCCCCGTTCATGCTCTGTCTCTCTCTGTCTCAAAAATAAATAAAACGTTAAAAAAAATTTTTTTAAAAAAATAATAAAAATAAAAAAAAATGTTCATCTGAAGCTCTACAGTTCGGATAGTTCTTTCAGTAGGTTGACTCACTTAGCCCTCATAACAACTTGGCTTTTGTAAATGAGCAAGTGGGGTCTCAGAGCTTAGGAGGCTTGCCCAGGGTCACAGAGCAAGCAGGCAGACCGTGCCCAGGGTGCTGCTGAATCATGCTGGAGGCCTCCTTTGCTGTGTGCTCTCCAAGCTGCCATGGGAGTAGAATGTGTTAGGACAAGGCTACAGAAGGGTGACATGGGGGTTGGGGAGGGCAGGCAGGTGGGGTCTGGGGACAGGAAAGGAATAATCTTTAAAAAAAATTTTTTTTTGAAATTTATTTATTCAGAGAGAGAGAGAGCATGCTCATGAGCAGGGAAGGGTCAGAGAGAGAGAGGGAGAGAAAGAATCCTACGCAGGCTCCACACCTACAGTGCGGGGCTCGAACTCATGAACCCGTGAGATCATTCTCTGAGCCGAGATCAAGAGTTGGAAGCTTAACTGCCTGAGTCACCCAGGTGCCCTTGGAAAGGAGTAATCTTAAACTATCAGTTCAGACAGGTCTCTCTGCAGTGTTCAGAGCACAGAAAGAGCTGGAGTGGTCTCAGATGATCTGTCCACTGGATTGCAAACCAGGCCGAATGTCTTCGTCGCACAAGGAGTTTTTGTTTGTTTGTTTTAAATACTGATTCCTGCTGTTCACCCTGGATCTTCTAAGTCAGATTGGCCAGTGGTGATGCTTGGGTGGCCAGTGTTCTGAAACCTTCCCAAGTGATTCTTGATAAGGTATCTGAGTCCCTCTTAATTCTGGCCCCAGGTTTCTTTAAATAGGAAAGTTCCATAAAATTTAGCTACTTGGCATCTCCAGGGAGCTTGTTAGACTAGCAAAATCTGAGCCTTCCTCCCCTCCCCCACCTCTAGGCCTGCTGAGTTAGAATCTTCATTTTAATAAGATTCCAGGTGAATAGTCCAATACCATTTGAGAAACACAGCTAACATCTCAGGGAAACCAGGAGACTGTGGGATGGGTAATTGCACATACACTTTGTAGGGCTGTCTTTTGCCTTTTGGGTTTCCTTGTTTGTAATGTTTCCATGCAGAAATTAATTTTAGAGCAGATTTATCAACTCTTACTTTATGGCTTCTAGGTTTTTCATTTGCGTGCAGACTTTCTTACTTTGAAATAATTGGAAGAAAGTCTTCTACTTAAAAAAAAAAGGTCATACTTTACATACTTGAGTGTGTCTGGAATTTATTTGGTGTATAAAGAGTGACGTAAGGAATCTAGACTTTTGTACCTAATGCTTGACTTGTCCCGACACCGTTCATTGAATCTTTTCTCCATGGGTCCAGACACTGAATTCATATTGTTTGATTATCTACCTGGAGCTTTAATTACCGTAGCTCTGTCACAGGTTTTGATATCTAATACAGCTACGTACTTTTCATTACTCCCCATTTTAAGATTTTTGTTACCTGCCTTTTTCTCACCAGTTTGGTTATCTATGTAATTTTACAAACACTTTGTGTAGTTCAAGAAATTTTTCAGAAACTATTTTTATTTGGGTTCTATTAAGTTTATCGATGAGTTTAGCCTCATCCCACTTGTTTTATATTTTTTGTCTTTTCTAAATTATATGTCCTAGTCATTCAGAACATTTTCCAGTAACAGTCACACCAGCCTTTGTAACAGCTATTTTGAAAGTTGTGAGAATGTATCTTCAGGGTTTTATCTTTGGAGAGCTTCTCCTGATTATCCTATCCAGTAGGTGTCTTTCTCCTCAGCCCAGCTGCTGCTTATTCTGAATCACTGTGTCCTTTTCATTTCTGTCAATAAAATAAAAATAAACATCCGATTATGTGACCTACCCCCTAGATTGTAAGCCCTTCAAGGGAAGGCTCCATGCCTGTTTTTTTTTTTTGGCTGGTGTAGTTGCTCGGTGTTTAGGAAATTTCTGGCAGTTAGCGTTCAATAAATAAGGGTTAAATGAGTTGGAATGGAGAAATCCCAGTTACCAGAGCTCCTGGCCCTTTAGTTGAAAGTTAGCTTTGTGTAGAATTGTCTGGATTTGGATCCCACTTTGAATCCCCCGTTTGAGGAATGACTCACGCGGATTAAAGCAAACGTGTGGTCCTTGGGGGGAAGCGTTTGTTATCTACTCCTGAATGGAGGACAGGCCTGGGAGTGTTTTCATCTGTGACAGCTGACAGGTGGTATGAATTGGTTCTGGAGAGAGGGGCTTGGTGACCACCAGTGTCCGGTGTAGCTCTGGTCACCAAGCAGGCCGTCCTTTTGGTGAAGAACGCTCTGACCCGGATTCTCCTGCTTCGAGTGTAGCCGCATCCCCCCTTTAGGTGGTTCTGTTTGTGTTTCCAAATTCTTTTCAGACTAGGGAAAATAAAATATTACTGCAAAGAACTTTGCATCTGTTTTCTGTTTCTGAAAATCCTTTAGAGAAAACAGCATCACCCATTTCTTAGACCCTTTGGTTTTAAGTACAAGCACCCAACTTGTGAGCTCCACGTGGACGGGAACACAATTTTCATTATTTTTATGTCATTAACACCCAAATGCTCAAATAGTGAGGGAAACCAAACTATAAATGTAACAGTATACATATATTTTTTTCAATTTTTTTTTTTTCAACGTTTTATTTATTTTTGGGACAGAGAGAGACAGAGCATGAACGGGGGAGGGTCAGAGAGAGAGGGAGACACAGAATTGGAAACAGGCTCCAGGCTCTGAGCCATCAGCCCAGAGCCTGACACGGGGCTCGAACTCCCGGACCGCGAGATCGTGACCTGGCTGAAGTCGGACGCTTAACCGACTGCGCCACCCAGGCGCCCCTTAAATTTTTTTTTTTTTCAATTTTTAAAAATGTTTTTATTTATTTTTGAGAGAGAGAGAGAGCGAGTGAGCAAGTGGGTGCAAGCATGGGAGGGGCAGAGAGAGAGGGAGACACACAATCCGAAGCAGCTCCAGGCTCCGAGCTGTCAGCACAGAGCCCAACGTGGGGCTTGAACCTATGAACCGTGAGATCATGACCTGAGCCGAAGTCAGATGCTTAACCGACTGAGCCACCCAGGTGCTCCTATGTATATATATCTTTTAATTTTTTTTAATGTTTTTATTTTTGAGAGAGAGAGAGGGAATGCATACACGTAAGTGGGGGAGGGGCAGAGAGACAGGGAGACACAGAATCCGAAGCAGGCTCCAGGCTCTGAGCTGTCAGCACAGAGCTCGACTCAGGACTCGAACTCCTGAACCTGAGATGAAGTTGGATGCTCAACCGGCTGAGCCACCCAGGTGCCCCCGTTTTTAAATTATTATTAAAGAAAAAGGGACGTTTCTTTGGACTGCAGCAGAAAGAAGTTCTGCGTATATTTTAGTTTCTGCTAGCATTCTTAAAAGTCACACTGGTCTTAAAAACTTTTCCTCCTGGGGCGCCTGGGTGGCGCAGTCGGTTAAGCGTCCGACTTCAGCCAGGTCACGATCTCGCGCTCCGTGAGTTTGAGCCCCGCGTCGGGCTCTGGGCTGATGGCTCGGAGCCTGGAGCCTGCTTCCGATTCTGTGTCTCCCTCTCTCTCTGCCCCTCCCCCGTTCATGCTCTGTCTCTCTCTGTCCCAAAATAAATAAAGAAAAAAAAAATTAAAAAAAAAAAAAAACTTTTCCTCCTGCAATGGGAGAGTTTCTAGAAATTGTACTTCTCGACTCTCATTATTTCCCTTCACTCCGAGGCGAGAAGGGTGGGATGTTTGGATGGAGTTGGTCAACCACTTAAAACACTGCTGCTTTTGCTTCTTAGTCTATGATTTGAGGCCTATATTTGGGATAATTCAAAACTCCAGTAGTGTTTGAGGGCTTTAACACATTTGGTGCCAAGGGACTTGGTTTTGTAGGTTGTAAGTAGTTCACGTGATTGTGTCTTCAGTAAAAATTACTTTCAAAACAATCACTGTGGCGGCACTGCCTGAACCCACAGCCGTCTCCTTGAGCTGAGTTCGTGGGTCAGTGGGACAGCTGACCCTGCACGGGACAGAGCAAGGACACCGTCTCTAGCACAGGGCCCACCTTCCGGTTCAGCCTTTGGGCAAAACCATAGCAGTCCTCACCGGTGCCCCCATTGTCCCACCCCCTTTGCATTTGCCTTCACTTCTTTGTGTGTACCGGGTATACTATTTGAAGAGTGTAAGCCCGTGGTGTTTTCTTTAATAAAACTGCATTTATCCTTGTGTGGACACAGCGTGTTCTCAGAGAGTCCGCATTCTTAGAGAACATTGGGAACAGTTGACTTACATTTTTTTTCTTTGTTTCTTTAAATACAGCCTTCCTCTGATTTGTCAACTTTAAAACTGTTGAAAGTCAGTAGAAAAAGTTGATTGAAGGGAGAAGGGGCTATTCTGGAGTGTTTTAATTTAGTAACTGCACTTGGGAGTGCTAAGGGCTTTTACTTTTCTAGAACCTGTAGCAAAGCACAACTAAGATCTCAGACCTAAGTTGGGCCTTGCGTTTGATCTGGGAAATTGGGAGTTTGGAAAAACCAAACGGTCCTGGATAAATGAGTTGCTGCCATATTGAAAGGGCGAAAGTTGAGTCATTGAAGCATGCCGTGCCTGTGAGTCCTCACTGTCTCTTTTTGGGTTCCAAATGATGGCACAAACATTGAATTTATTGTGTGTGGGGGGTCTGTGTTGGGTGCTGAGGATTTGGAGAATGAGAACTCTAGGCTGGTTCAAGGAACTTCAGGGAAGCAGTGTAGTGGGGGAGAGAGCTATGCTATGGGGATTATCCCAGTCTCCTGTGGTGAGTCATGTGGTGGGGTGGGTGAGGGTCTGCCAGAGAAGAGACTTGGGGCTGGGGGTCCTGAGTTCCTGCCGAAGCTAAAATAGAGACAACTTACATAGAGAATGTGAGCGGCTCATCTTTTTGGCCCCGTGGGCCGTGTAGACTTTACTCCACATAAACAAGATGAATTTCTACATGGAATGCCAATGAATGACAGTGTGATGTAGGAAGCGTGAACCGTCTAACCCCTGAGGGTGAGTGTTCTCACCCCCGACTCTCTCTGGCTGGCTCCAGAACCCTTCTTTGGATCTGCTCATGGTCTCTGTAACTGGAGACCTGGAGGAGGTAGAGCCAAGCTATGGACCTCCTTCACCCTAGTCTGTTCTGGAATGGTGAATTCTGCCTCCTCGTCTGCCCTTTGCACCAGAGCCTTTTGTGTGTTCTGCTCTGTGCACTGTGGCGGCCTTGGGTGTCCGTGGTCCTGGGCTGTGCAGGGCGCGGATGTTGGGACTGACCCTCGGGCTTAGCGCTGGGGAACATCATGGACGGGGTGAGTAGAGTTTCCCTCTCCCACGGCTCGTTCCTCAGACTAGTCCCCTTCTCGACTGCCTCTTGTGCTTCCTGCCTTCCATCTGTACAGCGCTTTGTGCCTTAGTGTCCTGTGGCCAAGTCTGCTGTCCTAGTTGGTCCTCACAACAATGCTGAGGGTGGAAAGTGTCAGGCTTGTTAGCTCCTTTTTAGAGATGGAAGACTTGAGGCTCAGAGAGATGCACTTGGGTGTGTAAAGAGCAGAGGCCAGCTGGGGCGCCTGGGTGGCTCAGTCGGTTGGGCAGCCGACTTCGGCTCAGGTCATGATCTCGCGGTCCGTGAGTTCGAGCCCCGCGTCGGGCTCTGTGCTGACAGCTCAGAGCCTGGAGCCTGTTTCAGATTCTGTGTCTCCCTCTCTCTCTGACCCTCCCCCGTTCATGCTCTGTCTCTCTCTGTCTCAAAAATAAGTAAACATTAAAGAGCAGAGTCCAGCAAGGAATCCTGAGTCTCTGTCAGGTGCTTGTATGGCGACTCCACCGTATGGCCGCTCCGTCACCGCCTTTCTCCCAGGCTGCAAGCCTCGGCGGACCGTCTCTCTTCCCCTTGTGAAAACGATTGCTCATCTCCATAACTTCCTTAACATTCCCTCTGGAGCTATGACCGTCTTCTCTTGTCTGGATTTCTCTAGCTGTCCCTGAGACGTGTCCACTGTGGTTAATAAAGTTCCTATGCCATCACTATCAGGACCCAGCAATACCTCTGTAGAGTTCTTACTGTTGGCCTTACACTTAGAGCTTGCAGCTCATTTAATTTTCACAGTAATTCTGTGAAGTAGGTGTAGGTGGTATTATCACCTCCACTTAATAGAAGAGGACGTGGAGGCACAGAGAAATGAAGTACCTTGTCCAGAGTTGCACAGCTAGTGTCAAAGCTGGGATTCAAACCCAGACTGGCTGGCTTCTGTGGCTTTTAGTCTCTACATCTGGGCTCTGGGTTCTGCTGCTTGTTAAAATCCTTCCCTGATAAAGCTGGAGATCCTTCCTCTTGTTTTCAAACCCAGGCTTGTGAGGTATTGCGAATTTGCACAGGCATCTTCTTTTTTTTTTTTTTAATTTTTTTTTTTTAACGTTTATTTATTTTTGAGACAGAGACAGAGCATGAACAGGGGAGGGTCAGAGAGAGGGAGACACAGAATCTGAAACAGGCTCCAGGCTCTGAGCTGTCAACACAGAGCCCGACGCGGGGCTTGAACTCACTGACCGCGAGATCATGACCTGAGCCGAAGTCGGCCGCTTAACCGACTGAGCCACCCAGGGGCCCCCGCATAGGCATCTTCTAAGGAAACCAGCTAAAACCCCAAACCTCTGGAAGCACAGTGGCCCTGGATGTGCTTTTATTTTATTTTATTTTATTTTATTTTATTTTATTTTATTTTATTTTATTGATATTTGGTGAAGACCATTTTAATTATTTAAAAAATCTTAATTTTGAAGTATAGTTCAAACAGTATTATTTGCTTCAGGTATACAACATAGGGATTCAATAGTCATATCTGTTACAAAATACTCCCCATGGTAAGTGTACTTACCATCTGTCATCATACAACGTTATTACAGTATTATTGACAGTATTTCCTATGCTGAAGTCTTTAATCCTATGACTTACTTATTTTGTAAGTGGGAGTTTTTACCTCTTAACTAACCCTTTACCTGTTTTGTCTGTCCTCTCCCCCGTCTCCCGTGTCTGGTGACAACCAGTTCTCTGTATTTATGAGTTTCTTTCTGCTTGTTTTTTTTTTTTTTTTTTTCACATCCTAGATTCAGATGAAATCACACAGTATTTGTCTTTGTCTTATTTCACTCGACGTAATATTCTCTAGTCCATCCACGTTGTCACAAATGGCAAGATTTCGTTCTTTTTTAGGGCTGAGTGATATTCCGTTGCACATACACCACATCTTTATCCATCCGTCAGTGGGCATTCAGGTTGCTTCCTTATCTTGGCTATTGTAAATAACGCAGCAATAAACATAGGGGTGCAGATAGCTTTAAGAATTAATGTTTTCGTTTTCTTTGGTAAATACCCAGGACTAGAATTACTGGACTGTATGGTATTTCTATTTCTAACTTTTTAGAAGAACCTCCATGCTGTTTTCCACACTGGCTGCCCCAGTCCACATTCCCACCAGCTGTGCATGAGGGCTCTCTTCTCTCCACATCCTCGCCAACACTCGTTATTTCTTGTCTTTTTGATATTAGCCATTCTGACTGGCATGAGGTGATATCTCATTGTGTTTTTGATTGTGGATGTGCTTTTTATATTTTTTCATTTTTATTAATTTTTTTGAAGTTATTTATTTTGAGAGGGAAAGAGAGAATGAGCAGGGGAAGGGGGGTGCGGGAGGGACAGAGAATCTGAAGCAGGCTCTGAGCTGACAGCAGAGTCTGGTGTGGGGCTCGAACTCATACCGTGAGATCATGACCGGAGCCGAAGTCAGATGCTTAACCGACTGGACTGTCCAGGCATCCAGGCGTCCCTGTGGATGTGCTTTTAGAGCCTGGAAGGAGGTATGTTAGAGGAACCTGACTTCTGCCAAGTCAGAGACATGTATTTATCCTGTATTCTGGCTTCATTGGCATTGTGGTTGGTTTGTTTTGGGAACTCCCCTCCATGTACCTAGACCAGAGGAAGGTGATGTGTCTTATGGGCAGTTCCCCCTACCAAGCCTAGGGAGAATGCAGTGTGACCACTCAGGTTGGTAAGTGGATTTTGCTGGAGGAGCTGCCCTTTCCCCTCTTGAGAAGTTACAGGTGACTGAGGTGTCTGAAACCAGATAGCCTGCGTCGTATTAACTCTGCTGATGAGAATGTCGCAGTACTCTCTTACACCCTCCTGGCCAGCCACTCCCACTCAGTATTCCTCAATTTCAGCCATGCTCAGCTGTCCCTGATGCCTCCCTGCCTTCTTTCCCACCTCTGTCTACCTGTGCTACACCCTTATACCCTTGTCATTGTCCACCTCTTGTTTCTAAAGAGTAGAATGTATGTCATTTCACAGAAGCCTTCCCAGTTCCTGCAGGGCGATATAACTAACCCTGCTTTTGTCTTCCTTAGTAACCCCACACCGTTCCTCTGCATTAGCGTCCATCGCATTGACCCCTGTGTGTTGGATTTATCCCATTCTCTCCCCAAGCCCCTTGAGGGCAGGAACTTTGTATCCTGCCTGGTACACAGGAGCTCAAAGCATGCTTGCACAAGTCAAAATATTTGGATGTGATAGTCATAGCTAACATTTGCCAAGTGCTGTAACTGTTTTTTTTAGCAGGTGAGTCCTGCTTATGGTGATGGTCACTCGTTTTTGGTATCCCGTTACTTTTGAGGATATTGCAGAGCCGTCCAAAATGAAGTACAATATTTATGCTAATAAAGACATACACCGTGTGTATGCTCCAGCGTTTGCCTTGCAGAGTAGATACCCAGTGCATATCTGTGGAATGACTGAATTAATGAATGAGTGAATGAATGAAAAGAGCCTCCGTCCTCAGGGAAGGCAAGAGGGGTGGAAGGACTAAACTTCTGTACCACCCTTGAAGCTGAACTTGGTGCTTGCCTTGAGGGCTGAGGCAGGGGCTGAGCTGACGGAGCTCTCTGGGAATCCACATTTCTTCTTTGTAGTCCTTTCTGCTCTTGAGAACCGGCAGGTCTTGTGTATCTTGCCACATTTTCCCAGACCCCAGGGTTTTTCCTCTGTTTTTCAGAATCCTAGGATTCTACCACCACGTTTCAGTTGAACCTGGAAAAAGTACTCATCATTTTAAAGTCCTCACCTCGTAGTTTCAAAATCCTCTGTGAAAATAGTTGGGGTCACTGTAGCATGATTCAGTACAGCGAAGCATCCCAATGTGCGAATGCTGAATGCTCGCCGTGGTCAACAGAAGCCCCACGGCTGGATTACGCGTGCTCTTGGGATCCCACCTGATGGAGGAGGGGAAGGTGCAGCTGCCAGCATCCTGCTGGCATTTGTATGTATTTATCCAGGCAAACTCGAGGACAACCGGTTCTTCGAAACACTTGACGCTTAGAGAAATGAAGAGAATTTTGCCTTATGCTGTGAGAACAAGGCAGCAAAGATGGCCAAAATGCTGGTTTGTGTACCAGCTCGTACCGAAAGTTGTGTTATGTATGCCAACATAACTATTGTATACGTGTAATATACAATGTGTATTTGTGTAATAAGCGATGTGTACGTTATACTAAGATATCCTTTACTTTTTTTAAAGTATTAAAAAAATTTTTTT
This sequence comes from Puma concolor, assembly GCF_028749965.1. Taxonomy (NCBI): domain Eukaryota; kingdom Metazoa; phylum Chordata; class Mammalia; order Carnivora; family Felidae; genus Puma; species Puma concolor. Next base: position 46,809,521 of record NC_141676.1, on the reverse strand, counting down.
TGATGTTTATTTATTTTTAGAGAGAGAGAGAGAGAGACAGAGTGTGAGCAGGGGAGGGGTAGAGAGAGAGAGGGAGACACAGAATCCGAAGCAGGCTCCGGGCTCCGAGCTGTCAGCACAGAGCCCGACGCGGGGCTTGAACCCACGAACTGTGAGATCATGACCTGAGCCACCCAGGCGCCCCATCTTTTACTTTTATGAGTTATGTATTATAGTGTAGATAAAACTTCTTAGGAATCTCCTTTTTCATACTGCCATTTGTTGAGTACTCAAAAAGTTTTAGCTAGAATATGTCAAATGAGGTGACAAATCATTTTTCTTTTTTTTACAGGCGTGCCTGGGTGACTCAGTCGGTTGAACGCCTGACTCTTGATTTCGACTCTGGTCATGATCTCATGGTTCATGAGATTGAACCCTGAGTTAGGCTCTATGCTAAGCATGGACCCTGCTTGGGATTCTGTCTCTCTCACTGTCCCCCTCTCTCTCTCTTTCTCAAATAAACATTTAAAACAATCATTTTTTTACACTGGCTGACAAACTCTATTGCCTGAATCTCTCCAGTGTAATCTGGTGGCCCTTACTTAATGTATCTTGCTGAAACTTTTAAAATAAATTGAATGGGCTCCATTAGGCAATACGGGCCTGTGTTCTCACCATGCTTATTTACAAAGGCGGGTAAAGTGTCAGTGATGAAATCGAAACTTAGTTTGAACTCAATGTGCGAAACAAAATAAATTTGACTCTTTTGAAGTTTTACATAAATATCTGTCAGAGCCTGGTACGGAGTATCTGGGGATTTTTAAGGCTGACCTCATTGAACATTGAATTATTATGTTGTAGGAGATACATTTTAACAGTGTTTTCCTGAGAAATAAAGGGCTCAAACGGGCCAGTGAAAGTACTTCCACTCCCTCCGAGTTGAACATTTTCTGATAAGAACTATTACCCAACCTTAAAATAAAAATTTCCTGTTGCCTTACCTTTAGATTTCTGGGTTACTTTAATTGAATGGATTTCTGAGGCTGAGTGTAAAAGGTTAAAATAGGTAACATTTGCAACTAAATGCGAGTTAGGATTTTCCATATACTGTAGGCATAATAAAAGAGAAACATTGTGGTTTAAACTTCAGTTCATGAGAGCAGTTTTATTGTATTTCTAATAAATAAGAGCTGTAACTTAAGAAATTCTAATCTCACTTTTTATCAGTTTTGTTATATGTGAGGGTTATACATAAGGTTTCCTTTGACGGGATGCTTCTGCCGCTAAAACCATTGCCATGGCCATCTGTAAGGTAAGCAGTGGAGCTACTGGGCTGCAGCATGCACTGCGACCTGGAAACTGGTCACTGAGCTCCTTTCTTACCTGCCTCTTTCGAGGACTATCAGGGTCCTCTGGTGCAGCCAGACCAGATGCGACGCTCCTGATGCACGTGTCCCTCAGTTCACGAACACTCCACGCTTGACTTGGAAGGTCAGCCTGGCTAGCGCCTGTCTGTGGTCACAGTTGTAATCTCCTGACCATCTCCATGATGCTTCTCTGCATCCTGTTTTACACTGATGGGAAAACCAGGCTAAGAGAGGACATGTAACTGGTCCAAGGTCCTCTCTTGACCTTGGCCCCAGCAATCTTTTCACCACACGAGGTTGCACTTGGAGATCTCAGTTGCTGTGTCTAGGAGGAGGGCTTTGGTTTACAAAACTGTCTCCAAATCATTGGCTGGTTGGCAATTTTCCAGACAGTGTAAGTATGGGAAAGAAAGAACGTTTGTGGCGCTTGCTCTTCAGCAGAAGCCACAATGGCGGTGGAAGACCTGTTCACTCATGGTGCTGTGCTTGTGTGAGTGCGTATTGGTCCCATGGGATGTGGAGGAAAGCAGTTGATGTGTTTGTTCTTTTGAAAACACTGGCCCGAGACCTAGGATCACCCCTTCCACTCCTCCTCATGCCTTCTGCTTTGGTGGCCAGCCAGCTGCCCGCCTTTGTGTTGAAAACAAGATCCCTCCACCCAAGGACATGGTAGAACTGCCTGCAAGCCACGTTAAGGCACATATTCAGATGTAATGATGACGTCTGAATTAGTTTTCACAAAGCCTGCACCCCAGAACTTACAGATTTCACGCACAGGTGACTTCTCTGCGCTCTGCTTGTTTATCCTTGACGTATTCACGTTCCTAATGTGCTTGATTTCTCATGGCAGAAATGGCTGGAGTGGGGGGGCGTTTATGGCTCTAAAGTAGACAGGGGCATCTGCTAGGGTGAGAGCTGATAGTGTAGGGAGAGGGGAGCACGACCGTAGGCACGTTAAAAAGCATGTTAAACTCAGTAGCCCTCATTGCCCTGTTGCTTCGAGTGGTCAGCTCGATCATCTAGCACCGTGGGGCACTGGGTGTTGTAATAAGGCTGCGATCTTTCCAAGGCATCTTTCCCTGTTAACGAAGACAGGGATTGAAGAGATATTCTTCAAAGGGGCGCCTGCCTGGGTGGCTCAGTCGGGAGACTGCCCGACTCTTCCTCTCAGAGTTGTGAGTTTGAGTCCCATGTTGGGTGTAGAGATTACTTCAAAATAAAATCTTTAAAGCATTTTTTTGGTGGTAAAGGAATAGTTGAGTAAGTCCCAGGGAAACCATATAGTATTATGAAGCTGTTGAAAGTGAACAGGTGGACTTACCTCCTCTTAGGGAGAGATGGCGAAGGGATTACGTGAGAAATTCACAGCTCGGCCTGTGTAATGCAATCCTATTTTCAGTATATATGTATATATACATATATGTGTATGTGTGGGTGTAAAATGAATACTTTTTTTTTAAGTTTATTTGGAAGAGAGCATGTGGGCAAGAGAGACTGCGCATGTGCACACAAGCAGGAGGAGGGGCAGAGAGAGGGAGAGAGAGAATCCCAAACAGGCCGTATGCTGTCAGCACAGAGCCTGATGTGGGGCTTGAACTCACGACCTGGGAGATCACGACCTGAGCCAAGATCAAGAGTCAGACACTCAATTGACTGAGCCACCCAGGCACCCCTAAAATGGGTACATCTTATATCATCTTTCTATATGCATTAATTTGGGGAGAGAATCTATATCAAATGCTAATAGTGATCATTTATTTAGGATTTAGGATCAGGTAAGGATTCTCATTTTCTACCTCCTACATTTCTGTATTGTTTGATTATAAATGGAAAACCAGGAAAAATTTTTAATTTTAGAAAGCCAACCAGCTTGGGCCCCTTTTTGAAGTCTTCCAGTTCTTTGACTTATCGGAACCTTTCTGATGTCCCTTTTTAAAAGGGAGCTTTTCATGCCTTTTAAAACTTCAACACCGCGGCACGTTCCCTGCCCCCCGCCAACTTCTTAAACTTGCTCAATGGTAATGAGCAAAGAAGTAATGAAGTATTAGCAATTCATTAACGAAAGGGGTGAAATTATGCATGTGCGGCTCATGAAAATAATGTGGCAAGCATCACCAGGCATCCACCATGTGCCAGACGCTTGCGTTACAAGGGTGAGTGGGACGCGGCTCCTTGTTCTTCAGAGCTCATCGTGAGAGGAGCGGGGTGCTTACAGTGGAAGTGATCGCAAATTGGACGATCGCTGCTAACTAACGGAGGGCAGCCCAGCACCCAAGTGAGAAGGCAGTAACTGCGGTCCTACGTCCCCTCAGCAAAGAGTGAGCCCCTTGTCTGACCAGGCACCGTTCTAGGCACTGGGGGACAGAGCAGTGACCAAGGCGGAGAAGACCCTGTTCTCTGGAGCTTATGTGCAGCAGGAGAGAGGCAGACCTGTCGCGAAGATCATGACCAGTGCAGGGAGGAAGTGTAGAGATGACGCCCGCAGAGTGAGGGGAGGGAGGTGCAACGGTGATGTGCAGGGGGGAGGGTGGGAGAGAGCAGCAAGGAAGGGCGTGGAGACGGTGGAGCTGGCGTTCCAGGCAGAGGCTCCAGCGGGCACTGCACGGGCAGGAAGTCTGCCGCGGTGTTTCCAGGGCTGGGCTGTGAGTGCCGTGTTGAGGCGTGTGGACCGTATCTGCTGGTGACTGGCCAGCCCGCGGGATTTTCACCGGGGAAGAGGTGATTGGATTCGTGGTTCAGAAAGTTTCCTCTGACTCTGAGGCTGGATTAAAAGGGAAAGAGACAGGGGCCTTAGGGTGTGGTCACGGGGAGGCCACTGCAGTGGCTCGGGAAGAGGCAGGCAAGCCGAGTCAGAGGGCAGAGGGAAGAAAGCAGTAGAATGTGTCGGACTAATGATCGTAAGCCACCGAGATCCTGTGTGGAACAGGAACTGGGAAAGAGTGAAGTAGTTATAAAATAGTATTTGTTCTTTGGAATCCACGTTTCTCTGATGCCACCTAAAAAGTCACCGGTGAGCCCTGAAGGCCACACATGGGGATTTTCCCAGCTCACCTGCCGTCTCCCTTCTAGGATATTGCATACCGTGAACCTGCCTGGGAACCAGACAGACCCTTTGTGCCGAGAAGCTGGCTGTCAGGGCTGAGGCCTGAGGGCTAGACCAGAATCTGCAATACTCAACTCAGTTCTTCAGTGTCTGCTTCCTGAGCATCGGGGAGAGGGCGTGGGACACAGCTTCCCGAGTCCCCTCCTCCTGTGCCTGCAGACAGGCGCCTTACCCCCTCAGGTTTTCCTGAGAATCACTACAAGGAAACTGACAGAGAAGCAAAAGTAACAAAGTAACACAGATAGGGTCACAAGTTAACCATAGTAACAATGAAGGAAGCATGGGGTCCCTGGCAAGGTTCTGCTCCTCCTACAAAGTCATTGTCCTGAGCCTGACTCCTGGTGAGGCTGCACCAGGCTTCCTAACCTCCCGTCCCCGGGGGAGACCGTGCCAAACCTTCCTGTTTCCTACAGGTCCTCCCTGCCTCTTTTCCCACCAAGGGCCCTCAGCCCAGTGCTGGGCCTGAAGGCCTAATTCAGGTAGTCTGGGCTGAAGGTGGAGTGGCCATTTCCAGATCCACTTGGGAAATTTGCGTCATTTGAGGGACGCTCTGTGTAGTAGCCCTTCACAGGGGCAGTCTTGGTATTTCTTCCTGGAATCACCCTGATTCTCCTTAAAAATCTCTCCTCCCCCTACCCACTCATGCATCCATCCATCCATCCACCTACTATTCTTCCCTCCTTTTCTCCATCCAGTAATCTGAGCTCTTTGTTGGGGCAAAGAGCCCCGTTTTTAGCTGTAAAAAAGTTAGGGGGCTCTCAGGTCTCCTCCTACCAGTCTGACCATTTCACCCCTGGGAACTGTGGGTGGAACAGCCTCCTCCTGTGAGGCCCGATCACTTTTTCTGCCCCCACACGGCTTCAGCTCATGCTTCTGTGTGGATGACCCCTGAGCTCTGCCACTGAACTTGCTGTGTGGCCTTGGGCGGGTTCCCTAAACTCCGTCTTGCTGTCCTCTTTTGGTAAAATGGGAATAGTAACATACTTCTCTCCTGGACTGCTCTGAAGGTGAACTGACATAATGTGCGTGAAGTATTCGGCAGGTTGGCTGGAATTCATTATGGGCTAACGTATTCCCACCACTTCTGCCGCAGTACCGTTTGTGTTCACGCTATCACCACGGTCTGTGGTGCCCTCGGGAACTGTATCCATCATGTGGGGATGCTAGAGAAAAGGTAAAATGAGAGACTGAGTTTTTCTCTGGGTGAGAAACCATCAGATCCAGTATGCTTGGGGTTGATGAGGCAAGCATCAGAGGGCATTTTTTTTTTTTTTTAAGATTTTATTCTGTTTTATTTGGTTTTAGAGCGAGGGAGAGTGAGTAGGAGAGGGGGGCAGAATGGGAGAGAGAGAGATTGAGAGAGAGAATCTTAAGCAGACTCCACACCCAGTGCAGATCCTGTTGTGGGGCTTGATCCCATGACCCCAGGAACATGACCTGAACTGAAATCAAGAGCTGGCCGCTCAACCAACTGAGCCACCCAGGTGCCTCTAAAGATTTTATTTTTAAGTAATCTCTACACCCAACATGGGGCTTGAACTTACAGCCCCAAGACCAAGAGTCTCATGGTGTACCAACTAATCCAGCCAGGCGCCCCACTGGCATGCCGACCGGAAAGGCTTTGTGAGAGGAGGTGAGTCTTACGTAAAACTTGGACCCGAATTGACGAGAAGCATCAGCTTTGACCCAGACGGAATTGGAAAGGTCTTTGGCCTTGTGTCTAGTCAGAGGATTCTCGAGTTTGGGGCCAGTTATTTCTTAGGGCTGTGGTTGATGTTGAGGGTCTCCTCAAACCCACGGGCAGAGCAGGGGTTGTCTACAGGCTCATTGAATGCAATGTGTGTTGTCTAATGTTAAGCCCAAGTGTTTTTAGATGTGTTAAGAGTTCTCTGTCTAAAACGCAGATTCACTTAAGAAACGTTACTGGAAGCTGTGGTCGTCTGTTGGCCTTTGAGTTTTCGATACTCAAAGCACTACTGCTACTTCCCGGGTCATCTGCAGAATGTTTTGTTGTTAAAAAAGCTCCCCAAACTCGGAAAAGGCAAGAACCATAGATTTTTACCCAGTAAAACCAGAAAGTTGACACTGGCCGTGTCTCGGCTCATGTAACATAGCCAGAGGCTTTTAGCTGCAAGTGGCAGACCTACTCAACACAGCTTTACACTGAGGAGATACTTCATCTCCTAGGATTTAAAAGTCCAGAGGTGTGGTGATCCTGGGGCTGGTTAGCTTGGCAGCTCAGTGACCTAGCCAAGGACCTGGGTCTTTCCATTTTTCACTGTGCCATCCTTTGCGTGTCAGCTCCCTTCTTTCTTCGTTAGCAAGTGGCTGCAGCAGCTCCGGACATCACATCATCACACTCATATCCAGAGGTGTTTGTTCCCAGACTGTCTTCTCTCCATAAGGATGGAACGTATGGTGAGATAGCCTCTAGAAAACTCGCAAGTCGTTGCCTCTGAGGGCTCTTCACCTGCCACTCTTGGTCTGGAGAACAGAAGCCTCCTGAACAGCTGGTCCCAGGAGTGGGAAGGTCTGGAGAATGGAGTGATAGAAACACCACCCATATCTGTGTTGCCAGCAGCTTTGGCCTGGTCAGCCTCCAGGTAGCGCTCTGGGGAGAGCCTGGCTGCTTCCCTGGCTTTTTTCAACAAGAGCACACCATGTGCCGGCCTAAGAACCCAAGGTAGAACGGAGAACCAGATAGGCATGGACTCCTTCGAATTCCTTCCTCCCTCCCTCCCTCCCTCCCTCCCTCCCTCCCTCCCTCCCTCCCTTCCTTCCTTCCTTCCTTCCTTCCTTCCTTCCTTCCTTCCTCTCTCTCTCTCTCTCATTCACCATTCATTCATCCCTCTAGTACTTTCCCAGGGCAGCTGTAACAAAATACCACACACTGGGTGGCTTAAACAACAGAGATTTAGTTTCTCCTGGTTGTGGAGGCTGGGAGGCCAAGATCAAACTGTTGGCAGGTTTGGTTTCTTCTGAGGCCTCTCTCCTTGGCTCGTATATGGCCGCCTTCTCACCGCGTCCTCATGTGGTCTTCTCTGTGTGTCTAGATCTCCTCCTCTTACGAGGCCTCTAGTCATGCTGGATTAGGACCCACCTTATGAGTTCATTTTGCCTTAGTTATCTCCTTAAAGAAATACCATCACATTCTGAGGCATCTGGGGTTAGGGCTTCAATATATGAATCTTGGGGGGACACTGTTCAGCTGATAACAATCCCATTTTCTCTGTTGGGTGCCAGGCGCTGTCCTAGGCACTAGGGGCATCAATGGGGGTGAAACAGACAAAAATCCTTGCCCATATAGAGCTTACTGTGGGGTAGGGCGTGGTTGTCCTCTGTTACCGGTTCTGGGTCCTGTTCAGGACCATCTAACATAGTAGGATTTCAACACCTTCCTCTCCCAAATTCCTTTAAATTCCACGTCCTGGAGTCATTCCTTCCTCAGAGACAGAGCCCAGGGTTGGAAGCACCTTGTGTTCTAGTGTAACCAGCAGAACAGGCAGGAGACAGAGAAGACATCTTTTCTGCCTGGGAAGGGCTTTTTGAGGGATCAGAGAGTGGAACAGCGCTCAGGGTGTGAGGGAGGGTGAGAGGACCCGTGTGTCGGGTTTGGATGGTGGCTAAGAAAAGGACTCCGGGCACAGGGTGCTCCGTTCCTGGGGAAGCTTGTTTCTGGGAGCAGGACAGCCCCTACATTGGGGTGCCTGGGGAGCTGTCACCCTGTGGGTGTCAGCAGGGCTCCCAGAGACAGGAACTGCCAGGCCCGAGCTTCAGCAGAAGGGGCCGGGGTCAAGGAGTCCCCCCCTGGGTGTGATTTGGATTCTAAGGAGGGTTGCCCTGTTAAATTTGAGTATCAGAACAGCAGTCAGTACATTTTTAGTATAAGTCTTTGAATTTCTGAGAAGCAATGTTTGTGACAGTTATAGTGAAAAAATTATTTGTTGTTTACCAGAAATTCACATGTAACCGGGCATCTCGAGTTTTTATTTGCTAAATCTGGCAACCAACCCCAGCTCTAGGGGTTCTCAGATTAACAGAGGTGGTGAGGAAGATGGGGATCGAAGGGCAAAGATAATCGTAAATTGTGGTTTTTTTTTTTTTTTTTTTTAAATAATAGCTTGAGAAGGGAATACTGTGCTCACTTCTTCCTAAGTTTACCCTATGCCGGCTCCCTTCAACCTGAGACCGCCATTGGCCTCTTTTGCACTAAGAAACATCACACAGAAGCCTCGTGACTTAGGACAGGCTCCTTGTCCCCTGGGCTGTCAGCTCCCTTCCGAGGGCTGCAAGGAGGAGGTGTGGTCTCCACTCTGGTGAGACCTTGAGCTCAGTCTTTCCATCTGCTCTCATTTTCTGTGGCGCTGGAACAGAACAAGCCGAGTCACCGGACCCCATCTAGCCTCATTTTCTCTCTTAGCAAAAGGGGGTGTCTCTGAGGTGGATAGGGTGGCTGGAGATGCACAGGGTGTTCTCACAGCCCCTGGGCAGCCCTCGTCCCTTCCCCTTGGCTGCGGACCATCAGTCCTTGCGGCTGAATCCCTGGACGCGAAACAGTGGTCAGGAAGCGACGTTCATATTCTCCTCCTGGACTCCTTTTTAGGTATTTTCAAGGTCCTGTTTCCAGCAGCGCTTTTGAGTCAGGAGTCCGGGGTCTTTCCGTAAACGGCCAGGTGGTAAAGATTTTTGACTTCGCAGGCCACATGGTCTCTGTCACCACTACTCAGCTGTGCGGTTGTAGTGGGACACTAGCCACAGACAGTAGCCAATATACAGAGCAATGGGCATGATCAATAACATTTTAGTTTTTATTTATTTATTTTTTTACGGACAGTGAAATGTGAGTGCTATGTAGCTTATCATTCTTCTGACTGTTTAAAAACCGCTTCAAAATGTAGAAAGCGTTCTTGCGGGCCGTACCAAAAGAGCCGGTGGGTTGCAGTTAGTTGGCCTGTGCGCTCTGGTTGGCCACAACCCTGTTTTGTCACCAGCAGAGCTTTGGCCACAACCCTGTTCTGTCACCAGCAGAGCTGTCCCTCCCCCACTTAGGGGCCGAATGACTCCTTCGCCCCGAGGTCACGGCCTCCGCTGCTGCTCCCAGGTGATCCAGGTGACCGGCTGGGTCAGGATCTTAGGCAGGTTTGTCTTTCACGCTTTCTCCAGCGCAAGTACAAACCCACATCCCGCGGTTTGCTCTGCAGAACACTTTGTGTGTGAATCTGTAAGTCTTTGGAGAATGAGCCTTTATCAGGGCGGCCTGCCCGTACGATCAGTATTGTAATGAATGCAGTTTGCGGTGATTCCAGGCTAGGATATCGAGAGTAATTTTGAGCTGATAATAAATGGGTGAGCAGCAGACCTGAATGTGGGGCAGTTATTGGTCAGTGCTCTAATGCTGCCTTCTGTATACAGTCATGTGTGTGCGTTTGGTATTATGTTTCTAAACGGACAGATCAGATTAGGTTTGACTTTCTGTCACCAGATGGGATCTAGCTGCACCTGCAACGTGGGTCAGGAGGCAGGGCCCTTTATCCCTGGGTGTCCTGACTGATGGAAGTTTCGTGCTTTATGGATGGAAGATGTGCTGGGCGAGGTGGACAATGGAATTACGCTTCCCGCAGAAATCACTCCTGGACGGGGAATCAGGTTTGCCCATGTGCCCTGTAGCACTCATTCTTGCCGAATGCTGGGAGATGGGGTGGTTATTAGGTTATGTCAAAGTGGTGTTTGCCTTAATACACGATCCTCCAGCAATAACCCAATAACGGGAGGTGGATGGGGGGAGCTGACCTGCATGTTTCTGAAGGTTGGAAGCATCTGGAAGTCAAGGAGGCTTTTTTCTGTGGTATTATCAGTGAGCCGTGAGGTTTCTGTACCCCACCCCTCACCCCGAGTCCCTGGCAGGCTTGAATCCACTAACATGGGGACGTCTTCCAAGGCAGTATAGCTTAGTGAGCAGCATCTGGGCTCACATCGCCTGGCTCCTGGCCCACCAGTTTCCAGCTCTTTGCTTATGGGCAAATTACTTAGCCTTGCTGTTTACAGAATTGTACGGTGGGGGTCTTAATCGGAGTACTCGCCTTGAGAGCAGTCCTACGAGTCAAATGAGTTAATGTCTATAAAGTGTTTAGAACCCTGGCCTGCCTCATAGGCATCTTTATTGAGATACAAGAGGGAGAAGTGACTTTCTTTCCTGCTAGCCTTATGCTGGGAGGTAGGGTCAGTGCCCCTCTGGTAGTAATGTCTCCAAGTAAGCTCGCAACCATACTGTCTCCTCCTGGCATCCCTCATACAGAGCCGCCGAGCATACCTGGGAAAGGTACACACTGGGTTCAATGAGTAGTGCTTCATGGATGATGCTTGCCCCTGGGAGGACCTGAGGCTGAGATGCCAGGCCTGTCGCTTGTCTGCTGTGGGGCCTTCAGATGCCTCTACCTCTGGAGTATGAAACAGATAAGCAGGCGTCTCCCCCCCCTTCCTCCCCCCGGGACTGTTTTGGGGACATCAAAGAAGAGGAAAGTGCAAGTGACTGTAAGCTGTAAAATCCGTCCTCAGAGGGAAGGCACCACCGCTGTTCCCATCCTCTTCCTCGCTGTCCTCCTGCACCCCCTTGGCCTCCCAGTCCCCCCCCCCCCCAGCTCTTGTGGGTTGAGGCTTTGATATCAGGTCTGTAGAGTCCCGTGGTTCTTCTGTAGAGATTCTGATGTTCTCCCGCTTCCTTTCCAGGTAGAATTATCAACGTGATTCAAACATGAAGTTGTGTGAGAATAGCACTTTGGTTTTGTGGAGGGCTATTTTTGAATCCAGTTTCTTTTCTTTTTCCTTCTCTAAATTATACTCTTATCTTATCCCCAGAGGGTTCTCAAGTACAGTCCAAGGCCGGTCTATAGTCAGATGATGTTACATTTGTTTTGCTGTGATCTAAGCTTTTTTAAAAAGGAGAAATTTCATCAAATCCCAATAACCTCCGTATGAATGTTACCTTGTTTAAGTATCTTCCTCAACTCAAAAGTGGGACTGAGCAGTATAAATTTTACTTCCATATGCTTTATGTGTGTCATTGTGTTCAGTTCAGGGCAGCTCTCTAACTTTCAAGAGTTTAAAAGCATTGGGGCGCCTGGGTGGCCCAGTCGGTTAAGTGTCCGACTTTGATCTCACAGTTCGAGAGTTTGAGCCTCCCGTCGGGCCCTCTGCTGTCAGCATGGAGCCTGCTTCGGATCCTCTGTCCCCCCCCCTCTCTGCCCCTCGCCCTCTCTGTCATGCACACGTGCTCCCTCTCTCTCTTTAAAATAAGTAAACGTTCGGGGCGCCTGGGTGGCGCAGTCGGTTAAGCGTCCGACTTCAGCCAGGTCACGATCTCGCAGTCCGGGAGTTCGAGCCCCGCGTCGGGCTCTGGGCTGATGGCTCAGAGCCTGGAGCCTGTTTCCGATTCTGTGTCTCCCTCTCTCTCTGCCCCTCCCCCGTTCATGCTCTGTCTCTCTCTGTCCCAAAAATAAATAAACGTTGGAAAAAAAAATTAAAAAAAAAAATAAGTAAACGTTAAAAAAAATCTTTTAAAAAAAGTTTCAAAGTGTTGCTCTGAGGTGTTCTTGGGAGTCCGAGGGTGTTCTTGGGCAGGGGGGTCTGAGGGTCTTCTGGACAGCCCCTTCCGAGTTGTGGTTGCTTTCTGAGATCCCTGTGGCTGGGGGCACTATCTCTGACAGTGCTGTTTCCAGGAATCAGGAACAGGGCTTTACTGTCCTGGCCTGGATCCTCCCAAGTCTCCCCCCCCCCCCCCCCCACCTTCACGGTCTCTCCAAGAGCAGCAAGCAGCCCCTGTTTGCTGACTCCGAACAGAGCAAAACTCCAGAGCAGTTTGGGGAGGGATGCAGGTGCCCGAGTGGGAGGGACTGCGGTGGCACTCTGCGGAGGGCGTCCTTGTCCCATGGCCGGATGGCGCTCGCATTAACGAGGGCGGGGTACCATCCCATGAGCTCCCATGAGAGGGAGATGCCAGTGCCTTGCCAGGTGCAGGCCGAGTGCTGGCCGAGGTAGCCCCCAGCCACAGCCACACCCCGTATTATCCCTCCAGCTCTTAGATGCCGTGCTACCTGCTCGTTCCAGGCGGCTTCTCCACACATCTCCTCTCCTCTCCCACTTCCTCTGTTTCGACTAAAAGGCCAGGCGAGGCACAAGGATTCTTTTGTGCTGAAAGGGACAAGCAGTGCTGAGAGAAATCTTAACAACCCTTTCAGAGTTGGATCTGGGAGAAGCCCAGGGTTGGAGCTGGGGTGGGGGGATTGGTTGAAATTGCAAAGAGCCTGATGTCTGGCTCGACCAGTCTTGAGCTAAGAGCTGTGAGACTCTGTGCCTTGAAAATTATGCTTTGGAAAATTAACAGAGGATCTAGGCTCCCCAAAAAGGGGAGGGCACGCTGGGGGGAGCATGTGCCAGTTAGCATCGCCTACAAGCTAGGGTGTGCTCATTCACTCCCCCCTTTTGACCAGTATGGAGTCCCGTGATGGAACTGTCTCTACGCCAGAGTCCTGAGATGGAACTCTCTCTACACCACCCTACTTCAAGGCAGCAGTGGCTTGCTTCTTCCAGGACTGAACAAAATGTACTACTTACTAGGAACACGAAAGAGTTAAGCCAGATTTTAGGGCAATATCCAACAAACAGGATGCAGTACACCAATTCTGACAATCCTCTTGATTTATCCGGTCCCTGCTACCAGAAAGGCGGTGGGGGGCACGTCTAGTTGACATCATTCCATATCTACATTTCAGAAAGAAATTCAAGTGCCAAAACTAGTTCTACATGCATTAGTAAAGCTATGTTTACCAGTAAAAAAGAAAGCAAGGAAGCCAGGGTGTGTTGGTGGATGGAACAGGCTGTGGTTTCCATAACCTGTAAACCCTTTTTTAATTTTATTTTGATGTTTATTTATTTTTGAGAGAGAGAGAGAGAGAGCATGCACGAGCGTGTGTGAGTTGGGGAGGGGCAGAGAGAAAGGGAGACACAGAACCCCAAGCAGGCTCCAGGCTCTGAGCTGTCAGCACAGAGCCCGATGCGGGGCTCGAACTCACAAACCGCGAGATCATGACCTGAGCCGCATTCGGATGCTTAACCGACTGAGCTACCCAGGCACCCCAGTGAACTCTTTTTTAAAAATTTAATTTTTCTGAAGTTTATTTTGGGGGGGGCTCAGAGAGATTCCCAAGCAGGCCCCACGTTCTCAGCACTGAGTCCGACGTGGGGCTCGAACTCATTAACTGTGAGATGATGACCTGAGCCCACACCAAGAGTCAGGTGCTTAACCCACTGAGCCACCCTGGTGCCTCCATAATGTGTAAACTCCTTAAAGCATGACTGAGTCTTTGCATCTCCAGAGCCTTTTGCTCCATACATGGTTACCGAAGCAATCTGAATTACAGACTTCTTTTCCTGGCGGGAAAGGATCTTTGAAATCCAGCTTCCTCATTTTGCTGGGGCGCAGGCAGGCGAAGCAACCTTCCAGATTTCAGGCAGTAATTGGTTGAGGCGGAGCTCCTTCCCCAGCTTCTCCTCCTGGTGAGGGGCATTTCTCATCGTATCGTGTTGCTCTTCTAATTAAATCCTGGGCAATGTCTGTGGCATGCTTAATTTCTAATTAGATGACTTTATGGATCAATTTGCATTTAATGTTAAATCTAATGTGGAAATCATTAAAAAGTTAAATCCCTAAGGAGAGGAATAGGTACGAACTCCATGCCTATTAAAAATAACAAGTATGTGCCCTGCGTTCATACACGAAGCTTTTCATGCGGAATGGGAAAACATTAGTAGGGAACGCAGAACATCCAGGTAGTCCCGTGTGCTTGTGAATTGGGGAAACGTGTGATGTTCAGATCAGACTTTACAATGCTTGTAGTAGCTGTTGTAACAGGTATCATTTTCTGCAACTTTACTGGGTGCCTGGCCTGTGGTAAGCCCATTAAGGGGTTGTTTTATTTAATCCTCAGAACAACTCTATGAGGGAAGCTTGACTATTTCCCTTTACAGAGGAGGAAACTGCGGCTTGAGAGATGAAGGTCTTGAGGTCAGCAGATGGTAAAGGCAGGATTTGAATCCAGACCAGCTTGATTCCGGCATCGGCCATTGAGTAGCCTGTGAGATGCTCCCGTGGGTGCTCGGTGATTATATCCCACAGAGCTCCCCGGAGGTCTGAGGGTGACATCCGTTGGATTCTGAAGTGTTTGCAGCTGATGGCAATTTTGGGCGGTACCGTTACTGCTGTAAGGGAGAGAGATGGGCCCCGAGACGACCAGCTGAGGCTCCTTGTCAGTGTCCCCAGGCTTAAAGAGGCAGCGGCTAGCAAGCGCAACCCTCACCCTGCCCCGCCCCGTGCACAACTTATCTGCCTGGCGCCTCCTCTGGGAAGCAACTTCCATCTTGTGTGTGTGGCTTTCCTTTGGACCGTGGGTCCTTCATTAACTTCACTTAAGTTATTTTACACTTAAACTTCCTTTATTCCCTCATTTTGTTTGACTACTTTCTGCTCCATTAGATTGTAAAGAATGTGGTTTTGAGTCCCGTGTCTCTTAATTGCCTGCGTTTAGGGCAAACAATTTAGTCCTAGCTACCTGTCGCTCGTCTACTTGGTGTAGTTGTGAGGTTTCCTTGAGGACCCGCGAGTGTGGAGGTGTTGGGCCTAGGAGGCCTGGGATGTACTTGGCTAAAAGCTACCTATTTCAGGGTGCCTGGGTGGCTCAGTCGATGAAGCGTCTGACTGTTGATTTCGGCTCAAGGTCATGGTCATGATCTTGTGCTTTGTGAGTTTGAGCCCCTCATGGGCTCTGTGCTGGGAGCCTGCTTGGGATTCTCTCTCTCCCTCTTTCTTTGCCCTTCCCCTGCTTGTGTGATCGCTTTAAACAAACAAACAAACAAACATTAAAAAGCATTAAAAAATAAAAAGCTGCCTGTTCCTTCTCATTCCCTTCTGTAGGAACAACATCCATTTATGATTGACATGGCTGGATCTGGGAGCACTGTTTTTTTTTTTTTTTTTTTTTGTCTGCCTCTTGCTGGTGCCTATTGTGCATTTATTCAACTACTGTTCACATGTGGACAGCACCCCCACGCCCTGTTCTGGTGGCTGGGGACACAGTGCCACTGTGCAAAGCACGGGGGATGATCTCTACCCACTCCCACCTCCATGTCTAAATACAGTGGGATGCAGGTACTACCATGCTACCTGCTTGTTTATTCATTCACTCATTTTTTTCAACAAGCATTTTGAACACTTACTGTGTTCCCATTACTCTGCTAAACACAGGGCATGTGAAATCGGGTAAGATCTGGTAGCTCAGAAATTACTCCGGCAGGAAAAAATGTGTCTGAGAAACACAGGTCCCTCTCTTGTGTTCTAACATTTTAACTCTGAAGTTAAATGCTCATTTGAGCAAATATGGGCTTCTAAATATGTTTTTTTCTTCCCACAGCCCACAGATTTTTTTCATCTTGTGGGGAGATGGACATTTGAGTTTGGGTGTTGGGACTTGGCAGATGTTTGCAAGATTCTTAGACTAGTGGGTCTCAACAATCCCTGTGCCTGAAGAATTGCCTGCATGGCTGGTGAAATTCACATTCTGGTACTTCAGTCCCAGATACTCTGATGCACTAGGTGGGGTTGGGGCTTCAACCTGCAGCGGGCGTGAGTTGGATACAGGAGGTCAGATTCACACAGTGCTGAAAGAAAGAAAGTTTTAGTCTCTTCGTTTTATTAAGGTGGAGACTATTTCCCAGAGAAGGAAAGGACCTTGGAATTAGAGCCCACGGTAGACAGGATGGGCCAGGGTTTTCGAGGAAAATAGTTTGGAGTCTCAGCCGTGTCCGTCGTCTGGTAGCCTCATCCAGCTGTGAATGGGTCGTGTGGCTTCCCTGAGCGTCCCATTCCCGGCCAGCCTGCCTTGCTGGCTGAGGGATGGGATTGGAGGGTCCCAGGCCGGGCCAAGGACAGAGACTCTGTTGTCCCATGCCCAAAACTAGTATAGTGGTTTCCCAGATTCCCGCCTCATCCTCAAGAGTCTCTTGAGTTGAACGGCTGCGTCTACACCCCGTGATTTCTCTTTATTTCACAAAATAAAATGCTGTAACCACAATAAAGGCAATGAAGCAAAAGAAAAAAGTTCACCCACAAGCTCACCATCCTAACACAACTGTTTTCATTTTTCTTTTAGCCCTTGTCTGAGTGCAGGCATATTTCTGTATAGCTGTAATCATATGTAGGCCCAATTTTGTATTCTGCTCTTTGCAGTAAACCTTAAGCAAATGTTTTCCAAATGGTTACAGAGTCTTCGTTTTTAATGGTCTTACAATCTGTCATCTCATGGGCTGAATTTCTTTAACCATACATCTCTTATTGGGCATTTAGATTTCTCCTCCCCCCCCCTACGGTTTTGCACTATTATAAATAATACTTGGAGATATGGCCTCATCCTTATTGTAGATTATTTCCTTAGGGTGAATTCCCAAGAGCAGGATTTCTGGGTTAAAGGGTGCAAACATTGTTTGGTCTCTCAATGCATAGTGCTAAACTGCTTTCCAGGAGGGTTGTGCCAGTTCGCGATGCCTTCAGCAGAACAAGAAGGTACCAGGTCTTTAACAACTTGGCTTGCATTAGATACTGTCGTTTTTACAAAGGTTTGGCTCAGTGGTGCCTCATTGCTCGACTGGTATTTCTGCGATTATGGTCACGTTTTGGTATGGCTTTATTACTATTTTTTAAGATTTTATTCAACTTCTTTGTTTTGTGTCATAGGCAGGATCTAGCCATTTGAGGTCAGATTTTTCTGCTCAGGATTTTTCAGATTCTTGCATTTTTGCAGTTAAAAAAACCCAAACGAACACAAACCCAACCCAGAGCCTATCTGTATAATAAATACTCTGGACATCTTTTACGGTTGGATTAGCTGTTCGTGATCTAACTTCCTTGCAGGTTGCCAGTTAATGGGGTGAGGGGCCCCCATTTCCTGTCCCCCTCCTCGCCTGTAAGCACTGCTTTTGTCTCTTTGGAGATGAAACATGAAAGGATCAGCTTTTCAGCCATGCCCCCTTCAGCATATAAAATGAAGGTTGCCTAAATTACTTAGCACCGAGCCAGCATAAAGAAAATCACAGCGTTGTAACAAATTGCCTTTAACTGCTCTGCAAAAGTAAGCGTCTCAGGATGGAAGAAAGGTGTGTTTGAGGGTGTAATCTTAGCTTGTGGTGAAGGGTAGTCCAACTTGTTTTTCAAGTTGGTCTTGAATAACTTTGTTCTTTCTGGAATGCTCACCATCCTCAGCATGACAGAGTTTGCCTGATGACAAACCCCTTCACTCTGCCTACATACCACCCCACGGAACTGGCCTGTTTATTTGCCTGGGGTAAATGACCGAACCGGCCTCTTTTGCAAGAGCACCTGGGATTTGATGGGCCAGTCTTGTCCCCCCAGGCACCCTCTGTTAAGGTGGCCCCTGGGGTCCCCCCCCCCCAACCCCGCCAGGATCCTGGTAGGATGCTTACTGTCTTGGGCTGGAGACGGCTTGATTTCAGCTTAATTTGTTAATGAAGCAAGACGGACAGCATTTTCCCCTCCCGCACACCTCTTGGGCTATTTGAGATGAGGCACAATTAATTTATTTGTACTGTCTGTGGAGGCGTATGCCAGCTAATGCAGTGCAAGAGCTTTTATCTTTCTGTTTGTAATGAAGAGGGGCAGGCTGCTGGCAAATTGACAAGGATTACTGATGACTCATTCTCGGACTGCAGAGTGCTTTCTTCTGAAATCATAAAATGCGTACACAACACACGTGTGTGCACACATAACATGCGAGCCTAGTTCCTGTTTGACATAGGCAGAACCGGTTCGGGGAAAGTTCAGGTGCCCCTGAAAACACTGCAGGAGAGAGAGAGAAGAGGTGGATGGAGCCATGCCCCCAGCTCCCTGGCTAGGCCCAACTGAGGGCAGGACCCCTTGGTCAGTGGGGGCCCTGCCCTTTGAGACAGAAAGTCCCTGCTTCGTGCTCCAGTAGGCAGCCTTGTCCCTCTTCCACCTGCTGGTGGGGCCAGCCAGTGGACTGACCTGGGGAAGCCTGCCCTCCTGGGCTGCTTCCTACCCGAGGTCCCCAGGCAGCACTGTGGGGACTTGGCTTTGTGAGGCCACGGACTCTGGGGCTGTTTGAGGTTAGCCTGCAAGTGCACTGGGCTCTCTCTGGCCTTTGCCTGAGTCCCTAGGCCTGGGCCCTGGCTGCGGCTGTGTCAGTTGTGGGTTGCTCTGTCACTCGACTCTGACACGCTTCAGGAGAAAATAGCATATGTAGTGGCTAACATTTGTTCGGCCCTGTACGGTACATAAGATGTTCTGCTGTTACAACAACCCTGAGTTGGTTATATTGTTATCCCCATTTGACGGATGTGGAAATTGAGGTGCATACAGGGTAAATGACACGACGATCAGGCGGTTGGCTGGTAGAAAGGTAGCGGCGATGAAAACCAAACCTTGAGAGTCTAAAACCCGACCTTGTGATCTTTTCACGACATTGATTCATTAAGGACAACGTTGAAAATATCCTCTGTAAGAAATATATACCTCATTGGCCGGGGAAGGTATTCAAGAGTTCTCTGAGAGACTGTATTCATGTCTCTGCTTCTGTGGGAAAGAAAGCGGGAGGCTCACAGGATACTTTCACAAGACCTGAGAGCAATTTGGTTGTCGCATTCCGAGCAAGAAACTCTAAAGCATATTCTAAGGAGTGTTCCTTCCTGTGTCAGACGGTTGGTCAGACTGGTTGTGCGGTGAGGGCTGGATGAAATGGCGAAGGCAGTTGACTTGCAGAGCCGCGAGGAGCCGCGGAGCTTTTACAGACGAGGAAACTAGGGCCTGGAGACAGAGAGAGAGAGATTTTTGTTGGGAGGGATTCCATTCGTTTATCCAGCCATCCAGCCGTGCATCTGGCAAATGTTTATTGAGCCTGTGCTGGGCTGGGAGATAAGGCATAGGCTCTGAATGAGGCAGACACGGTCCTGTCGTCAAGGAACCTAGAATGGTGGAGAAGATGGCCCCGCGGGCACCCGCAGTCTGGCTGCTGGGGCTGTGTTGGGTGAAGCCGGGGTGCCCTGGGCACAGGGGAGGCGCACATAACTGTTGGGCCTGTAGTCAGGGAAGACTTCCTTGAGGGATGGTACTTCCAGTGAGACCTGAAGGGTAGAGCTGAAAGTCCTTATATACGGAAAGCTGTCGACCGAACACGGGCCTCTCCGTCCTCAGATCCAGCAGCAGAGTCCGTGCTGGAAGGAAGACCTCAGGTGCTTGGAGACCGCAGGTGGCAGGCTCCGGGAGACTCAGGCGTGTGTAGGAAACGTGCAGTCTAGGCCCGTGCTGCACTCGGAAGGTGGCCTCTGAATCGAGATGGCCCGGAGGTACACAGTGACCCCTGGCCTCCGAGGACTTAGCATGGAAAGAGAATGCAAAACCTCCGTGGTTTTTTAAAATACCGATTACGGGCTGAAATACTGTTCCGATGTGTTGAAAAGAAGTTATTGAAATTAATGTTACCTGTTTCTTTTTACTTTTTTTTTTTTTAAGTTTACGTATTTTTGAGAGAGAGAGAGCCGGCACATGCACAAGGGTCAGAGAGAGAGGGAGAGAGGAGAGAAGATCAAGCAGGCCCCGTGCTGTTGGTGCAGAGCCCGACTTGGCTGTGAGGTCATGATCTGAGCCAAAATTAAGAGTCAGACGTTCAACCGACAGAGCCACCGGGGGCCCCCTCTTTTTACCTTTCTTAATGAGGCGACTAGAAAACGTGCCATGACCCACATGGCTCGCCTCGCATCTCTGTTGGACAGAGATGCTCGGTGCAAAGAGAGACCCGGGAGGGGAAGGGGTTGGTGACGAGAACATAGGATCTCGGGGCAAGAGGTGAGGTTCGGGACCCCAGGGCATCGTCTGGGGGCAGTCCTTACTGTCTCTGTGCCTCACTGCAGCGTCTGTCTCACGTGGCCTTGACAGCTGAAGAGGATGAAGTCAGAATGCTCGTGAGAAGCGCATGCCGGTGTGGGCCGCGGTTCTCCTTGCAAGTGAACAGTCCAGGACGAAGAGGCCACAAACCATGCAGTGCACTGATACTTTAAAAAACAGCTGAGAAATCCGGCCACTTACAGAATAAGAGGCTGGTATGTGGACAGGGCGTGCAGTACGCAGTGAACTCCAGACTGGGGGGTGGATCTGCGTGAGACGTTGTGGATAAGAAAATTCCGTTTCTGTTGCACTTGGCTTGCTCTGCCCCAGGAATTCCCTCACCCCTTACCCGGGAGATTTCATCCCGGCTTGTACGAGTCCTTGTTTCTTGCTTGATCTCAAAAGGCCGTTAAGGGCTTTCCCATTTCTTTCTTTCTTTTTTATCTTCGGCTTTCCCTTGCTGTTCAAAGGTAAAGTAATTCTGTGATTATTTTTGAAAGTTCATTTATTTATTTTGAGAGAGAGAGCAAGCGAGCATGAGCATGGGAAGAGCAGAGAGAGGGAGAGAGAGAGAATCTCAAGCAGGCCCAGCACTGTCCGTGCAAAGCCCAACCTGGGCTTCGAACTCACAAATTGTCAGATCATGACCTGAGCTGAAACCAAGAGTCAGATGTTCACCTGACTGAGTGTGAAGCAAAGAGCATTTCTTCCTTGCTTTTCAAAAGTTCACATTTTGCCAGTTTGCTTTTAGGAAGGACCTACATCAGTATGTGTTTTCTCCGACCAAAAGAACCCTGACGAATATTTTCACTTGTACAGGAAAGACTGTTACTGTAGTAACGTAGGTCTTTCATAAGAATGAGGTAGCATAACTTGAATTTATGGAAGGTGGAGGATACCCATGTTGTAATCTTAAAACCAGGCACTCATTGGGTTGCCTGGGTGGCTCAGTCGGTTAAGCGTTCGACTTCGGCTCAGGCCACGATCTCACAGCTCGTGGGTTCCAGCCCTGCATCGGGCTCTGTGCTGACAGCTCAGAGCCTGTGTAGTCTGCTTTGGATTCTGTGTCTCCCTCTCTCTTTGCCCCTTCCTCAGTCTCTCTGTTTCTCTCTCAGAAATAAATAGACATTAAAAAAAAAAAAAATGAAAACAAAACAATAGCAGCCCAGCACTCATTAAGTGCTTGTTGAAGGAGTTGACATTCTACCAGTATTGCCTGAAACCTGGATGTGGTGGGTATCTGCTGGGCTCCAGAGATGCTGTGCCGAGCAGAGGACAGCCCAGCCCCTGCCCTCAAAATTCTCACCGTTGGGAAGGAGACAGTTACCTGACCAAGGGAGAGGACTGTGGGAGGCACGGTAAGCATTCCCAAAGTGCTAAATCCTGTGACTCAAAGGGCGACTTCATGAGAGATAACAGAGGTATGAGCTCAGAGGTAGTTGAGAGAGACAGCACACCTTCTTCGAAATGAAATCAAGGAGCTCAGTTTGCCTGGGATCCTACCAGCCCCTGCAGTTTCCAGCACTGTGACCATGTTCCAGACTGATGTCGCACCTGTACGTGTATTGATTACACTTTTCATTGTCAGTTTACAGATGCCCAAAGATGGCTCAGAGCGTGTGGAGCAGACGGCTGTCCTCCATCGGGAGTGGCCCAGGCTAATTGGGAGGCTCTCCGGGGACCAGAGGGGCAGAGGCGGTGTGGCAGGCCCAAGCAGGGGATATTTGATGGGCACGAAGTAGCTGTGACCTGGCATAGAGGTGGCGGGCAGGCGGACAGTCGCTTTAGCGGGAGATGGCATCTGATACTCATCCCTTTGGGCTAGTTTTGTAATAGTGGCACGTAAATAAGCTGCCTCCGGTGTGTTCCCAGAGTATCTATGTCTGCAAAATGTCTTTAAGGAGATGTTTGACTTGCAGGCATGTGGCTGATAAAATAAATACATTTTAGAAATGTAAACCTCTCTGTGAGTCTCCTCTCTCCTCTGGGAAAAATAAGGCCCTTCTTTAACCTCTTTTCTTCCCTAAGTGTAGAATTCCTGCCATGCTTTATAAGCAGAAATATCTTCGGAATGTAGCACCTGCGGAAATAAAAAGGGGCTCTGCCCACACCATTGGGCCATGGCTATTGTGTGGGTGGTTTCTCGATGGTTTGTGAAGAGATACCAGCCCTGACACCTGCAAAGCATTTGAGGAGCTGGGCCAGGGTTGGGGGAGCTGCAATTCGGAGGAGGGACGTAAGTTGTTTTTTGCTGAATTATTGTGGGCAGGCAGCTATCCTGGGAGATTCTCTCTGATACTGGAGGAGCCTTACCGTTTATTACACCTGGTTAGAACAGGCACGTGGCGCCTCGGCGCGTGTCTGGCACGATGTAGGCACTTAATAGATGGTTGTTGGACGAGTGAATGAAGGAACGAGGCCCCTTTCTGGGCCTTGGAGATCTTGTAGGGTGAGAGTGCCCCATGGCTTCCCTCTGCTTCTTGGTGGTTGAATGTACCGTTACTTTGCTAGCATGTGAATTGCCTGCCAGTCGCCGCAAATTCTGATTGAGCGGTTCTGGGACATGGCCCTGAGAATCTGCATTTCTAGCACATTCTGAGATGATGCCTGTGGTGCCGGTCCAGCGGCTACACTGTAAGTAGCAGAGTTTGGTTAGGGTTTGGTCAGATCATCAGGAAGTCTTTCATGAGTGCCCAGCAGCCCTTAGGGATCATGGATGAAGGCAGGGGCCTTGGTCCTAGTCCTAAAAACGGGTAGCCATATTGAAAAAACCTGTAGTCCTAGTGAAAAATGAAGACTCCTCCCAGAAGCTGGAGAAGAAGCATTGCAACATTATACTTCGAGGTTGACAAGCGGTCGGGGGAAGCTGAAGGACCTTGTCACATCGTGGTAGAGTCAGGACCTTGGCGGTATGGTTGTGTCTGCTTCCATGGGAGGGGACACCTGTAGCTTGCCCTATCACCTGGCCATCCAGCTTCAGCTTTAAATGCTCTCCTGATGGGAACATAACATCTCCTGCTTGTATAGCACTTTACAAAGCAACCCCACAGGCCTTTTCTTGAAAGGTGAGCAGAACCTTCTGAGATTGTATACATTTTACTGCCACTTGGCAGATGGGGAAACTGAGGCTTCTAGAGATTAAGTGACTTGTTCAAGGCCAGATTCTTCTTTCCAGTGGTACCCCTGGGATCCGGACCTTTTGATTCCCAGTTGAATGTCCTTTTAACCATACTCCATTTGGCCGTGATTTGGTGAGAGAGCAGAGAGGTAGACCCTAAAAGCTTGTTTGAGGATTTGAGATTGTAGGGGCCTGGAGCATGGATGCCTGAAGCGTCCATCAAGGAATTGGAGTATATAGATGAGAGGCAACCTTGAGGGTCATTTAGGAGGAGGTAACCCTCCACTCATGGAGGCTTCTCCTACAGTGCGTTCCCAAAGAGCCTTAATGCTTCCTAGAGGCACGTTTCTTTTGATGGGGAGCTCACTACAAAGGAAGGGCCATTTATTTAGCTCAGATGGGGTCTCCTCCGTCCTTAGCCATTAATCCTAACCCCCTCTTGCGCTGGAGCCATACATGAACATCTGATTGCTCTTTTCGTAGGGTAGCCCGTTTAGATTTTTTCTTTGTCCATATCAGATTTTCAATATATGTTTACTATGAAATAATAAAAAAGGTGAAGTTTTAAACTATCAAGAATTTCACCACTCGTAGTGTTGTTAGCTTCACGCTACATAGTCTCCCAGACAGGTTTTAGTGCAATTTTTGATGTGTCTATATGTTGTTTCCACAAAATGAATTATATATAGTCTGTGTGCATAATATTTTGTAATTTTGTCTTGTAAATAGAATTTGATCGCTGTCTTCCATGTCAATAAATATTTGATATTGTACTTGGTATCATTTCATAATGAGATGTGTGATTTTTTTTTTCCCCTCTTGTCAGATATTTTGCCTATGCTCCCTTGTTTTTTGGCAATTTATAAACCGTGCTATAATAAACATTCTTCTAGAGAGGGCGCCTGGGTGGCTCAGTCGGTTGAGTGTCCGACTTCGGCTCAAGTCATGATCTCACGGTTTGTGAGTTCAGGCCCTGCGTCAGGCTCTGTGATGACAGCTCAGAGCCTGGATCCTGCTTCGGATTCTGTGTCTCCTTCTCTCTCTGCCCCTCCCCCACTTGTGCTCTGTCTTTCTCTGCCTCTCAAAAATAAAATAAATGTAAAAAAAAATTCTTTTAGGTTAATCTCACTGCTTTTATAGTTTACGTATAAACTGTGTCATTTGAAGATGACTCTCTTGGCCCCCCAAAGTTGTTCATTCTCTGGCCTCATCTTCTTCGTTCCACTTAGGATGTGAGGCCAAGCACTCTTGACTGCTCCTGCTCACCGAAGTGTGCTCACTTTTGGCCACTCATCCCTCCCTGTCTGTGGGATCCAGATTTGCAGTCTCACTTTTCTTACTCTGAATGCAGCATTTCTAATCAGGACAGCCTGATGCTGCATTAGCTTTTATGGCAGCCTCATCACAGAGTCATTGAGCTTGCGGGCAACCCAATCCCTTAAGACTTTCTCATGTGATCTTCTCTACCCTATACTTGTGAGTTGATTTTTTTTTTTTTTTTTTTGGTAGTGGTGGCGGGGAACCTAAGTGCATGTCTTGACATTTATCCTTATTAAGTTTCCACTTCGTTAAAGTCAGCCGGTCATTATATCCTTTGAGATCGTATCAGGAGCAGACTGTCATTCTTCATAGTCACCGTCCCTTCCAACTCCCAGCCACTGGTAAATTCCAGGGTCAAATGATTCAGCAAATCCCTGCGATCCTTTACATCTCTGTCTTCCTCACTAGATGGTGAGTTCTTTGGGGGCTGAGACCATATCCTTTTACTTCTCTTAAAACAAACAAAACAAAAAACCACACAGTTTCTACTTCCATGTTATTATAGGTGACCTAGCAGATACCCAGCAAATGTTGCCATGTGAATGATTGTTTTGCTTGAACTCCGAGGATGAAGGCACAGTTGTGGCTGTGGGATCACAGCGATGAGTATAGAGAAGTCCAGGCTGGGTCTCCGGGTGAGGTTGAAGGGACAAAACCTGAGTAACAGGTGCAGTCAAGATACGTTCAGGCGCTGCAGAGGCCGCCCAGGGTAGAGTATTTGGGCTCGAGCTAATTGTTGTGATGGATCCCCACGTCTTCCACAAAGGCTGGCAGTGCAGGGACTCCTCTGGGCACATTAGGCGTGAGTGCTTGAGGCGTGAAAACCTGAGTTGGGACCCAGGGGATGGCAGGGAAGATGGTGGTTGGTGGGAGAGCTGAGGACAGGAAACCACCTGCCCTGCTTTTGAGGACTGTGCTGAATAGTGATTGTATAGAGGGTTCTTACCTGACTCTGTCCTGTGAGTTGTAGAACCAACGGTGCCCTCTCTTTTTCTTGTCATAGTCTCAGTTTGAGGCTTGTAGAGTGAAGACCTACTCATGATTGATTACGCTTAGATCAGAGGCCGAACTGAAACCAGAACCCAGGAGCTCAGATCCTTCTCCTGCAGCCAGTACTCTTGAAGCCAGATCTGCGGTGTGAGGCAGCATGATGGTTCCTGCATTTACCCACCTCGGGGGCCTGCCTTGGGCTCACCAGTGCTTCTGAGTTTCAGACGCCTCATTTGTGAGAGGGGAGTACTAACTCCCCACTTGCCTTTTCGGGTTGTCATAAAACACACAGCATGGTGTTAGGAGAAGTAAGCGCTGAGCACTGGGCTTTGGACACAGCTGCTTCTAGGTAAAGGCCCGTTGAACTGGAGGACATTGAACTTGGCTGCATCTCTTAACCTCAAGAGAGTCAAGGGTCAGAATCCTGAGTGTTCCAGGTCCCCCGGTGTGGCTGTGATCTTTTCCAGGCATGAAAGCAGCTCTGGGACCCCTGCTTCCCACCTCCCAAGAGATTTGGGATCCTGGTTAGGGCAAAGGTCCTTGTTTACTAAAAGGGAAGCTTTCCTCCAGGAAGAGAGAGAGAGAGAGAGAGAGAGAGAGAGAGAGAGAGAGAGAGAGAGAGAGGTTCGTTAGGGGCTGGGTCCAGTCACAGGAATTTCGAGACCCTGCAGCACTGCCCAGTGGTTGTCTTGGAAATTTTAAGGGCTTCTGCACTGGCTGAAACCCTAGTTATTTGTGCAGGCTGAGCTTGCACGTGTTTGAGGTAGACACCCAATTTCCCTGTCCTGCCTTCCCTCGGCACGCAAGCGGTGTCTGTCACACTTCCCTCAACCCCAAGAAGCCTACTTTATATTCATCTGTAGATGCTTACCTACGTAAAGAGCACACGTGTCTGTGTGCGTGCACATATATGCATAGGCAAACGTGCATTCACAACTGGATATACAGAAATACACAAACACACACCTGCATTCTTTTAAAAAAGAAAAAGATCTAAGATTGTGCTTAAGCTTGGTTTAGGCTTTCTTTTAGGTTCGCCTCAAGTGTTAATGCGCTGCAGGCACTTTAATTTAGGAAAGGAAATTCAGAGGAGGAGATGGGGAGAAAATAACTCCCGCTAATTGTCAGGAATCCGAGGAGGTCTGGTGGAGTCTGGCCAGCAGAAGCTGAAGCGTTTCAGGTTCTGGCTCGCCAGTCCTTTCCCCCTTTTCCACTTCAGAAGTACCTAGGGTTTCCATTCCAAAGGATGGCCATCT
Organism: Puma concolor; assembly: GCF_028749965.1. Classification (NCBI taxonomy): domain Eukaryota; kingdom Metazoa; phylum Chordata; class Mammalia; order Carnivora; family Felidae; genus Puma; species Puma concolor. Next base: position 46,782,427 of record NC_141676.1, on the reverse strand, counting down.
CCTCCCTTCCTTCTAGTTAGCCAAAGGACTCGCTTTCCCTCTCCGTTCCACCTCTCACCCCCTTCCTTTCTGGCTCATTCCCACTGAGTCTTGTCTGAGCTAGTATTGGGCAAAGGGGTTTCTGCAGGAAGGATTACAAACGGGAGGGGAAGAAGAAGTAGGGAAAAAAGACCTCATCCTGCGGTGGTTCTGGCCTTCTGGTCCTTGTCCCAGACAGGGGTAGCAGTGGGTGGAGAGGGGGTTAACATGTCTGCCATTCCAGACGTTTCCATGTATGTTAGCTCCTCACCGCAGAAGGAGAGAACACATGAGGAGGCCGAGGTGTGGCGACATTGAACGCATGGCCTGGTGCACAGCTTCGGAGTCGTGCGGTGTGTATTCAAAGCCAGGCCTCCACGCGAGAGCCAGGCTCCCTGCCACACTCCAGGTCTCTTGATAAGCCTCTGCCCGCCCGCCCTGCCTCCCAACCTCCTTTTTATCTTTTGAGCACCTACTGTGTGCCACGCGCTCTTCTAAATTCTGGGGTTATGGCTGACGTTGCTGCCTCTCACGGGACCGTGACGTCTTTGAGGGGGGGCATGGTGGTTCCCACCTTCATCTCGGGGACGGAGCCTGGCCTGAAGTTGCCCCGTGCGTGTTGAAGGCTAATTGAATGAATGCCTGCATGTGTTTTATGACACCCGACTAATTATGAGCAGGCCGGCCAGGTAGCTACCAGGTGTGGGTCTCAGCCAGCCGACAGAAGCAGGCCATGCTTTATCTGGACATCTAGAGAGGTCACTGAGGCCGACCTTCAGGCGCTTTGTCAGTGTGTGTGAATTGTGAACAGGGATCTCCTTTAAAATGTTAATATGATTGTGATATTTGTTTACTTTGGCAAATAGTTTGCCTCTCCGATGATTTCTCTCTATGAATCACCACACGGTGCCCTGCAATTCCAAATACATTCTTTTTCTTCCTCTCATTTATTTTCCGTGCATCCTTTTTTCTTCCTCTCTCATTTTTCTTCTCTCATTTACTATTTCTGATCAAAACCAGTACACGTGAACATATTAAGACCAAAGAGCTTATTTTTTTTTCTAGCCTTCCCCCTGCCCCCCACATTGCCACACCTAGAACAAACTATTCAGGAAAGACAGGTTTGCGTGGTAGCAATGTATCTTAAAATGAAAGTGAATTCAACTTAAAGAAGGAATGTAAAACTCGGAAATATTTTATTTAGGATTTTAGAGATCTTATTGACTTCAACTAGTCACTGTTATAAAGTGAGAAGTGAGGATCTCTCTTCCTTTAACATACAGTTTATCAATGATTATTCTTAAATCTAAAAAAAATATCTGTGTCTGAATATTCACTGTATTCTGTTTCAGATGAAGGTATAATCTTCAAAGTTTATTGGATGATGCTTGAACATACCGATTTAATATAGAATTTTTGTCAAATTTAATGGTCATGGAATGTGATGGGTTCCAGCTGGAACCTTGATTTTTGATAACATTTGCAAAGAATACCATAGGTAAAGCAGGGGAAAAAAAAAGCAGGGAACATTTCTTTGAGATAGCCAAATACAGCTTGCGTCTCTTAAATGAGTTGCTATGAATGAAAATGTTTTTTTCCTTCTAAAATTTATTTATAATTTTATTGTAAGGTCTACTTTTGAAAAGTGCCTTTAAAACTTAGAATCACCACCTTTTATTATTTTGTTAAGAAATAGTCTGTGTCTTCAGAAAAAAAACACTGCTAGAACATATTTAATATGGCCTATATATATGTGAAATATAGTTAGTAACATTTATGGCACTCTAAAAAGATTCATGTTGTGGAGAATGCAGCCATGCATGGGCCGGAAGTCTCTCTGTTCTGGTGGACAGATGAATGGACTAGAAAGAATATTACACATGAGACCTATCTAATAAAACTCCTGTTTCTGCTCCCTTGCTTACAGATGAGGAAACGGAGGCGCTCAAGGTTTAATTGATAATTAAGTTAATAATTGTTGCGTCCTATCTAACCCAGCACGAGCTCAGCAACTCAGAATCAGGCTGTGTGTTGACACATTGCTGTCTCCATAATTCCCTGAACATCTATAATACGGATGGTTTGACTAAGTGGAAGACTAAATAAATATAAAATAAATAAGTAAATAAAAGAGGGCAATCATTATCTCCTTTTAAAAAGGCCCTCTGAGTCTCCGCTCCTTTGTCCCAGCGCCTCAAATATCCTTTACCTATAGTATTTCTTTGTAAGTGGGCAAGAATCAAAACCCGAGGCTCACGCAGGGATTTTGCTTCCTGGTTGAGGGTTTCCGCACAAGCCGCCAGCAGCTGCGTGTCTAACATTTACGTCTGCTTCCCTTGTCATTTCAGCCCGACCTGTTTGGAACTGTGAGTAGCCCCAGTGTGTGAATGTTCCAGGTTGGGCTTCCCTAAAGCTGAACTCAAGGCATGGAATCCAGGCATGTTTGTGCCCTTCAGTTGGGGTTCTGTGTTCTCTGGCAGTTGGCCGACTTGCGGGGCTCCAGCCCGGAGGAGCCTGGTTTATGCTTGCTTCCCTCTTGAGAGTTTGCTCAGTGATTGGGGGGGAGGGGGGACAGAAAAAAAAAAAGGAAACCTACTTTGCTCAGTAGCAGATTCAAAAATTTGTCCTCCTATGTGATACATAAACTGAGAGTAGACTTGGAGGTGTGACGAGCAGAATGGCATTAGGGGCGATTAAGTAATTACAGCAGAAACACACACAAGAAAAAAATACTGTGCTTGTACCAGCTGCCTTGAAGAATGGAAAGTGCACTATGCAAAGAACAAGCAATTACCGCCCCTGCCTTCTGAGCTGACCTCTCCAGATCAATAAAGATTTAGCAGCCTTAAAGAATGTTTTCTGATTTTAGCCCAAAGAATAGGTGCCTGACAAATTAATCAAACTGCAATTTAAACTTGACCTCAAGAGAATTCGAAGAGGCGCCCTACGCCCTTGTACAGCACCTGGCACCCGAGTGCCAGCCCAGGGTATTGGAAGACAGGCATGGAGCTTTAAGTCCGTGGGGGCTGGAGATGCTGAAAATCACCTGTTCACAGATAAATCCCCCATAGCTGATAGAGGTGGCAGTGGACTCTGGGAATCTCTGCAGGTGGATGGACCCTTGTCCTTTCAGGTTCAGGTGGGAAAATCTTGAGTTTTTGACGAGCATTGGCTTGCGTTCTTTAACCACCACCTTTCAAGACAACCGTGTTCTTGGGCTTTGAAAATCGGAGCAAGTATTCTAGGCCCTTTTTTTCCCAGCAGTTAATGAATTGACTTGGTAATTATGAAAGGTGATATGTGTTGAACCAGGTCCTGAGGACACACCCAAATAGGATAAGGGTGCTGCCTTCAGGGAGCTTGACACCAGGGGCGCAGACCGGTTGCCAGGCACTCAGAGAGGTGCTCTGGTTCAAGGCCATGAGGCTGTGTGAGCATGTGACCAGGCTCCCCAGACTGGACTTGGGGATCCAGGAAGGCTCCTGGAGGGAGTGCTCTCCCTGCTGAAAGGGGAAGAGTCTTGGAAGATGCATGTGGCATCTGTGTGATGTGTGAGGCCTCTGTGGGCCGTGAGGGCTCTGTTACGGATTCCACTGCCTGTACGCTTGCACTTGGTCTGATTTCTTCGCTTAGAGGTCCCATTTTACCTTCCTACCCACCTATCTATCTACGCACCGACCTGTTTATCTGTAATTTTAATTGTGGTCAAATGCATATAACCTAAATGCACTGCCTTAACCATTTTTAAGTGCACAGGTCAGTGGCGTTAAGCACTGTCCCGTTGGTTTGCCGCCCGTCCTGGTGATCCGTCTCCGTAACTGTTTTCATGGAAGACTGAAACTCTGTGCCTATTCATGCTGCGTGCGAGCGCCGCGGAGAAGGTTTTGCCGAAGAGGGGCGAGTTTGGTCTCTGGAGTATGTGCGTCTTAGCTTACAGGGGGCTAAGGGAAGGACATTTTGGAAAAGAGGTGCCTGCACAGCAGCGGGCGAGAGACTCGTCTCTACGTTCAGGCGGTCTAGTTTGGTAGTTGCCAGTTTAGAGCCGTCTGTGCTCAGATCTTGGCCTTGCACCTCTTCTGAGCGAGGCCAGGCAGTTGATCTCTTTCTGGATCTTGGTTTCCTCATTTCTAAATGGGAATGGTGCTGGCACTTTTCTCATAGGATTGTTAAGAGGATTGAATGAATTGACCTATAAAGTGCTTCCGTAGGGCCAGGTCCAGAACGTACACGGTGTAAGCGTCCACTACTGCTGTAGAGTCCTCGGGTCTACCAAAAACAGGCTCCGATCTGTGTGCGTCTGGACTCGAAGCTTGTGACTAGTCCTAGAAAGTGGGAGAATGGCTCCTGGGGGGTCCTGAAGATAGAGAGGATTCAGGTTGACACAGACGTCTGACTTCCAAGCTTTTCTTTTTTCATTCAAGTGCTCAAATGTCTCAACTTGTAGCTGATTATTTAAATTTTCTTCAGAAATTGGAGTCATTTTTGGGGCGCCTGAGTGGCTCAGTCGGTTAAGCGTCTGACTTAAGCTCAGGTCATGATCTCACGGTTTGTGGGTTTGAGCCCCATGTCGGGCTCTGTGCTGACAGCTCAGACCCTGGAGCCTGCTTCGGATTCTGTGTCTCCCTCTCTCTCTGCCCCTCCCCTGCTCATGCTGTGTCTCTCCGTCAAAAATAAATAAACGTTAAAAAAAAGGTGGAGTCATTTTTTAAAACAGTAGAACATAAAAAAAGTGTAAGACAAAAACCTGTAATGTCACCCTCCTAATAGTAACTATTTTTTGAAATTTCAGTTACTTTATTTTGTAGGTACAAGCATAAAATCAAAGTTTTAATTGTGTATATACCATACACAATTTCATGAGTACATAAATATTACATAACACGTGTAAATCTATTTTATAATATATACAAATACATATAATTTCATACGCACTTCTACACATACAAGTGTGTATTTTCTTTAAATTTTTTTTTTTTTTAACGTTTACTTATTTTTTTGGGACAGAGAGAGACAGAGCATGAACGGGGGAGGGGCAGAGAGAGAGGGAGACACAGAATCAGAAACAGGCTCCAGGCTCTGAGCCATCAGCCCAGAGCCCGACGCGGGGCTCGAACTCCCGGACCGCGAGATCGTGACCTGGCTGAAGTCCGACGCTTAACCGACTGCGCCACCCAGGCGCCCCCAAGTGTGTATTTTCTAATACATATATACACAACGTTGTATTTTGCTTTTGAAAATCAATACTCTGAGAAGCTTTCCTCAATGTTTCAGCCTGTTCTTTTTCATTTTTCTTACAAATGGAGACAGTTTTCCTTTGCATTATGTACTGTGGTTTTCTTAGTCATCCCCCCGTTCATAGTATCATGGGTGATTCTGTAATGTGTATCTTTGTGATCCTAATGTTTTTCTTCCATGGAATTCTCTTTTTGATAAATTTCTTTTTTTTTTTTTTTTTTTTTTTTTTTTTTAAATTTTTTTTTTCAACGTTTATTTATTTGTGGGACAGAGAGAAACAGAGCATGAACGGGGGAGGGGCAGAGAGAGAGGGAGACACAGAATCGGAAACAGGCTCCAGGCTCTGAGCCATCAGCCCAGAGCCCGACGCGGGGCTCGAACTCACGGAGCGCAAGATCGTGACCTGGCTGAAGTCGGACGCTTAACCGACTGCGCCACCCAGGCGCCCCTCTTTTTGATAAATTTCTAAGGCGAGGATTGCTAAGTGAAAGGATCCAAGCCTTTGAGGCTCTTGATCAGTGTAGCCATTTGGGTCTAAACATCCCCAACACCATGGTGCATCCCCGGTGTCATATTCACTGCAGATGTTATTACTGTCTCTACAAGTTTGCTGGTTAGGAGCTTTACAGTAACACCTTCAGCTTGCTCGAATTTGTCATCCTTTCCCTCTCCTAGTGAAGGGGGAGAGTCACATACTTCTGAGCGACTTGTCCATTCATCTCCTTTTCTGGTTGTGTTCTTGATATTTTCTAAAACAAATTTGAATAGTTTACTTACCATAAATATTAGCTTTGTGTTGGAAAAGAATTCAGGTGCAGGAAATTTAAAAAGAGAAGGACAAAGACTCGGAGTGCCTGGGTGGCTCAGTCGGTTAAGCGTCCGACTTTGGCTCAGGTCATGATCTCGCGGTCCGTGAGTTCAAGCGCTGCCTCGGGCTCTGTGCTGACAGCTCAGAGCCTGGAGCCTGCCTGGGATTCTGTATGTGTCTCTCTCTCTGCCCCTCCCCGACTCTTGCTTGCGCACGTGCGCGCGCTCTCTCTCTCTCTCTCTCTCTCTCTCTCTCTCTCTCTCTCTCACACACACACACACACACACACACACACACACACACACACAAAGATCTTTCATTGCCCTGCAGTAGTCACGCATGCACCCTTGCCGTTGTGTTCCGGGGACGGAGAAGGAACCTGTGCTCGCCATGTGCCAGCTCTGCTGGGATGACATGGGTAGAGTTTGGACTCTCCAACCGCCTTGCTTTTCTGTTGCCTTTTGTTGTGAGCAGAAAAACACAGCAGCTGTCCATTCTCTCAGCCCTAACGGTATGCTTACTGCATTCACAGGGTCTCCCGCACCTCCTGTCCCATCAGCACCCAGTACAGAGCCAGTGGCGAGGAGGCAATCTGTTTTCATGTGTCATGGGTCAGAGGTTAGAATGTGCCTTCCCTGACATCCTTCTCCCCGCTCCAGTTCCCAGTACAGCATCCCTGTTAAGAGATCCCTCAGCTATTCCTTGATTACCTCCAGTGATGGGGGATTGACTGTGGCACACACAAAAAAAAACAGACTTTGGGCTCAAGCTGAGGTGGATCTGGGTTAGAATGTCTCTTTGACAGGTGGACAAATGACTTAAAGTTTCTAAACTTCATTTTCTTCGTTATCTGGAGAACGGATGTAGTAATGGGTGTAGCTCTACTTAGAGCTGTGATGAGGAGTAGGAGAAATAATAAAAATAACGTCCTGACCCTTGTGCCTCACAGACAGTAGTGTTAAATAAATGTTAGCTGTGGCTATGATTTCCATTTACTACTCCAAGGTATTTCCTTAAGCTTTTGCCATTGTATTTGATATTGTGAGTTAAAAGTGTCTCCCATAGTGACATGACATTTGGAGTATATTCTTCCTTAGTGGAGATGTTGGTGGGCATTGGCTTTGAGCTGATTCCCGCTCCGGCCACCATCCCAGCTGCTGGGCTGGGCGGGGCTGTAACGCATCCAGGCTGCCTCTCGTTTGGTTTTCAAAGTCCGATTTACAGGCTTCTGGTTTGTCCTTCTCTTTCCTGGCTGTTGTCCCTGCCCTGGCATCCGCAATAGAGGACAGACAAAAACATTTAGAGGAAGCAAAATTCTGTTCCACTTACTCGTTATCTGTTCCCTCACACAGAAAATACTGTAGGTTAGCAAAGAGTGATGAGGTAGAGATCATGCTTCCAACTGCATAGCAATGCACCCAGCTCCAAAATACTACATTTACTGGAGTGATAGGTAAGCCAATACCAGGGTCGTTGGGGCACAGGTTGGGTTGTACTTGACTCTTCTACTTATCTCTAGACTTCAGCATTTCGATATGTTTGCTTTAGCTTCCTGAGAATTATAGTTGATGATCTGAGACTTCCTCTAAGTTTCATGTGATTTAACCAGACAGCTTTTATCCTTGAGGAGCCAGTATCACGGGTGTTCGTACTCGGTGTATGGACCTTATGATTATGATGTCCCTGTTTGTCTAACCCAATTCACTATGCCCTGTAGAGAATAACTTAGTGGCAAGAGCTCCCTGCTAGCGTCTTGGGAAGTGCTTTTTATTAACGGTCCATTTCGGTTTTAAAAATAAAATATAAAGGATTTTAATGAATTTAAGAAACAGTGCTGGTGTGATAATTACGATTTTAACCAGTGGTCTTTGGGGAGCTGGTGGGGAGGGAGGATGAAGAAAATTTAAAAAGAAAATCTTGGGGCATCTGGGGAGCTCCGTTGGTTGATCATCCGACTCTTGATTTGGGCTCAGGTCATGATCTCAGGGTCGTGGGATCGAGCGTCACGTCGGGCTCTGCACTGAGCGTGGAGCCTGCTTGAGATTCTCCCTCTCTTTCCCTCTGCCTCTCCTCTGCTCACGTGCGTGTGCTCTCTCTCAAAAATAAAAATAAAAAGCAAACCTTGAGTTATAAGTTGCCTGCGAACAGGAGTGGTATTTAAAATATTTATTAAACCATAAGGACATTGACACCAGGGAAAGCACTGGAGGCCCCGGGGTGTTCCAGGCACTTATCCTTCATGGGGATAGAGAGGAGGCCTGGGGGTTCTGGGAGAGGGGGGGCAGCCAAAGGGACAGGGCATTCCACAGGCTTGTACCACTAGCTCTTCACCAACTCGTATGGAAATATTTCAGTATTGTAGACAACCAGCTTGGCCTTACCGGGGAGGTATTGGTGGGGTTGGTGTGGATAGTACCAGCAGCATCCACATCCCCTTTGACAGGTGTTTAGAGGTGTTAGAGGGACCCCTTGCTTGTGGCTTCCTCTGTCTCACTGCTGAGGGGACTTCTGTTGTGCTGGCCTGTTGATCTCCCGGTAGGCGCTTGGAAAGTGTCACATAAGAATTTAGGGTTGTCTATTTGAGAAGCACCGAGACACATTCCTTTATTCAGAAAATACCACAGTGTGACAGGCACAGTCCCAGTCTTCAAGGGTCCCCAGTCTGCACCAGTGGCTTCCATTTTTCCCTGCTCTTGTGGATTCCAGGAATCTGTCCATAGGAGATGATTACAAGGATGTTTGCCATAACAGTGAACAGTTGGGCAACATATGAATGCGCACCCGTGGGGAAATAGTCAAATAATAAGTATATCCACAACATGGGATACTATACGTCGTAAAAATCACGAATACAAAGAATGTTTCAGGACTCAGGAAAATGCTAAGTGTGAAATGAACCCAAGACTGTAGGGAATAATAGTAAATAGTATTGATGAGAATAACATTATTTATGCAAGAAGTACATCAGAATGTGTTGTTAGCACTGACGACTGTTTGGTGGAGGACTATGGGTAAAGTTCGTTTTCTGTGTATATTTCCAGATGTTCCAGTTTTTTGGTCATCTGTGGGTATGAACTTTACGTTTAGAATAAATGTAATATTTTTAAAATCCAGTTTAAAGTTTTAAACTTAATGTCTAATCAGCAGCTGAGTATGCCGAATTGAAACTTGGAGAAACACATTTAGAGCTTGTGTCAATTGCCTATAAAGGAAGCTGCTGACTTAGTGGGATAAAAATAAGAGCCTAGGTCAGCCTCCTCGTGCGGGTGTACCCAGCTCCTCCAGGTTTCCAGACTGTGAGGGTTCAGAGAGGCCCTAATGGGCTTGTTGAAAAGCTCTACTTGGCTTCTCATTAATGTCCCTCCCCGAGTCGTGCGCTGCTCTGCCGGCTAACCTTGTCCGAAGGTTACCCGTGGCTCTCCAGGGCTCGGCTAATTTTAAACCCGGTCGGCCAGTGCGGTGGCGTGGCATCACACTGTGGAGACACGAACAGCTCCCTGGGAGACACAGCTGGGGAAAGATGAGCTGAGTCCTGGGTTTTTTCTCCTCCTCCTGTAAGTGACCAGGCACGCTGGACAAGCCAAAAGAGCTGGGCTAATAATGAGAGCTTTTATGGTTAAAAAAAAAAAAAAAATCAGGATTATTAAAGATCTTTTGCAGTGGCAGTGCCGGTTGGTAATTGCACGGTGTGATGTGTCCTGCATGAACTGTGTGAATTCTGACAGCCTGAGGAGGAACAAGCGGATGAGATCCTCTCTTCCGGGAATTAGACTGTTTCTAAAGACCGAGTGAAACTGCTGTTAATTTCACTGTGAGTGTGTTAGTCTTCTAAACCTGCAGAACTCAGCCCCGGCTGCTAATAGGTTCCTTCTCTGAAGTTTTGGATGGGATTGGGAGAGGGCTACTTCTTAAAAAAAAAAAAAAAAAAAAAATGAAGCACACAATCTGCCTGTCTGTGTGTTTACCAGCTGGGCTGGTTGCCACTGTGATTGCCATTTTAAAGTCCCTCCCCCGCCCCTTCCCCTTTAAGTATTTGCAATGGAGTCCTGTTCAGGGCACTGCTTGCCTTCATAATCCTCATAACCCTGCTATTTTAACATGAAACATAGATCAATGACTATAAAATAAGGTCTTGTTGGAGAACCTTTCCTCAGGAAAACACACTTTTTTTTTTTTTTTAAAGAAGATCTTAAAGAATCTATTTTTTTTTTTCCCTATTTGGATTTTTTTTTTTTAATCTGCCTCCCTTTCAACACCTTCCTCCGGGGGATCTAATGTGCTGGGGCTTTCACAGCGGGCTCTCGCATGAGGGATTACAATGGGAAACCAAATCCGCCCCCGACACTGCCTGGCCTTGGGTTTTACCTGCCAGCTGGAGGAGGGCATTTCTTGTAACTAGGTCTGCACCCAACCCACCCTCTTATAAAACAGTTGCTAGGAGCGCATTACAGAAGCATGGTGTATGGCGTATACCCAGATGAAAGAACAGTGGACGGAGAATCAATAACCTGTTAACTCGCCACCGTGATTGAAGTTAACTTTATTTGAAGCACGCCGGCTGGGTCAGACCACATCAAGCCAGCAGTGTTCCTGCATGAGGGTAGCACGGGGGTGACCTTTGGTTTCATTTTGGGAAAAGGAAAAAAAAAATGTGCGAATGCTTTTTATTAGCCTTTTCTTTCTTGAAGGTCTGTTCCTCCTTCAGCAGAGTTAATTAGCTTTGTCATGTTTGGATTTAGTTTTGAGAAAATTAAAGCTGAGTAATTTGTTGAATGGGAATACTTGTTAAAACCTTCACTGACCCCAATCTGACTTTTATAAAAGACGCAAACTAAATAAGAAAAATAAATAAATAAATAAAAATCCGCGCCCCCCCCCCCCCCAATCTCTTGCCCTAAAATAATGTTTTTAAAAGCACGTTTAAAGTAGTTAAGCAGAATATAAATATAAGCTGCTCTGGATGGGACACTAAGTGAATGAGTTATTGTAGGGGCTGTAGTGGTTATGTGAAGAGCGTAGTTGTGAATTTAAAGTATATTTCTTAAAACCCAGTTCCTCTTTGACTCAAACTCAAATGTCTGCTTTTTGTTGTTGTTGTTGTGTGTGTGTGTGTGTGTGTTTCTCCTGGGCTTCTCTTTCTGCACTTGGCCTGCTCGCTGACTGTGCAGGCCCGCTGTTATTTTGCGGTAACCTGACACTTTGGCCTGCCGACTGCAGCCCCCAGGCCCCCGGAGGGGGACTGGCTGTGAGCTGAGAAGGCTGGAACCTGTGTCCCACATGGAGCAGCTGTGGCAGGGCTGGGGCTCAGGGATCGGAGCAGGGATCCCACAGACCTGGGAGGAGGGCCTGTGTGTCATCAGTTAAGACCACGGGTTGTGGCTCATTAGGTAACAGGCCCTACCTTGAAGGGGGTTCAGCAGAGTTGATGTTGAGACTAAAGGCTAGCTCATCAGGGCCTTTGGAGATTGGAGGAAGGTTTTTCAAGCCAGTGACTTTTTAATTTTGTTCTGTGGGTTTGGTCTAGAGTATGCCCGAGGCTGTCTTTGTGACTCCTTAGACAAGGATGAATTTCTTAATAGTCATAAAAACTGTATTAATATTTTATGTTAAACTAAATCAGGCAATTATTTATTGAGCTGGGGTGGGGATGAGGTGTAGAGATGAATGGGGCAGAGTCCCTGGCTTATGAAATGTCTGTAGTATAGCAGGAAAGACAGATATATAAGCAGTAATTATTCATTAGAGCTATATACATTTGTTCAGCAATTACGTTGAGAACCTGCAGTGTGTCAGCCACAGTTCTAAGATGTGTGTGCACTCATACCCACTAATCTGTAAGCCTGTAGATAATGATAAATAACGTACGTAATGACTGCCGATGATTGAGACACCCGTACTTTACATCCACTCATCATCTTTACAACAGGTAGGTAGTGCTAATTCTCATTGGCACAGAAGGGGGATAAAAACACCGGGACACAGCTAAAAAGTGGAGAACTCAAAATTCAAACTCTTTGGTATTCCAAAACCCTAGGTACTCTTTATATATATTTCACTGCTTTGATATATAGATATATAGGCTCTCCAGATGCACAGTGTAGTCCCTGCAGCTCTAGGGGTACCCATGAACGAAAACATGTAGCAGACATTTTTTTGGAGTTCCAGAAACTTGTCTGGTGTTGAGAGATGATATAGGAATGCCAAGGAACTTACCGATTAGCTGGGAGACTGTATCTTAAGAGACATTATGGTGAAGCATGCATGTGTGGGGGTTGGAAGTTTATTTGAGGTGCTCTGGGGACACAGATGTGACTTCTCTGAGTGGAGACATCTGCTAAGGCAGATTGAGAGAGGTTGGTAGTTTTGGTCTCGAAAGGACCAATAGGTATTCATTAGGCAGAACGGCTGGTGAAGGAAGCACCAGGGCAGAGGGACCCAGGTGGCGGAAGGATTGAAGCAGGCGGCCCGCCGTATCTGGGCACCACGGAGCAGTCACGTGGTCGGAATGGGAGCAGGCTGCAGCTAGGTGGTTCAGGCCACGGGTGCCCCTGTTATGCACTTGGGTTCTGGAGTGGGTGGGGATCTGCTGAAAGATTTTGAATGAGCATATGATGAAAGTCATATTTGCATTTTGGGAGCACAGGAGAGACTTGGTAAAAAAAAAAAAAAATACATTTCCTGGGGCCTCTGATTCAGTACTTCTGGCATCAGAGCTGGGATCATATTTTTAAGAAGCCGCCTATGTCGTCTCGACCTATATCCAGAGCTGGGAGCCGGCCAGAACCAGGTTGTCAGGAGTGGTAGCGGTTTGGGGACATAGGCAACTGCCGTGAGACAAGAGCAGAGTCGAAGGGGATGGAGGGGAGCAGAGGGCATGCAGCTGAGGGATTGGGGGGCTGAGTGGACACTCTTGGGATTCAGTTGCATCAGAAAGGGTGGGGGGAGCGTGGGATGGTGGCCCCCGCCGTGGGTGCTGTACTCCTGTGAGTCGCGGAGCCTCTCTGAGGGGGCTGTGCGATTGGGTCCCCTCACCAAGGACCTGGAAAATCTCTTCGGGTTTCCTGGCTGCTTTTAGAGACAGACCCTCAGTGCAGAGACATGGCGTCGAAGGTGTCAGCACCCAGTCTGCCCGGTCTGTGCGTATGTGAGGGTTTGGGTTTGTTTGGCTTGCTTTTGGGCTGTTTAGGCCTTCAAGTTGAATCCTGCATGCTGAATCCATCCACATCAGTCAGTTGGACTGATGGGGAATCAACACCATGAACGTTGGAGAAAGGGAGAGCCCGAGACAGAGGGAGGGCTGTAGTGCCATTCCACAGGTGGAATCCGCAGTGGATTCGGGTTCGAGGAGAGGAGTTGAAGGCCGGCGTTCCGTGTTCCTCTATCGGGGTAGCAGATTGTGTTGGAAGAAGAAGAGATCCTGGACAGAAATATAAACCCAGCCCCCTTAATTTTCTTCTGAAGAAAGAAGAAATCCTTGGGTGTGTGTGTGTATGAGTGTGTGTTGGGGAGCTGCAGAAATGTAGACTGAATCCATTTCTGGCCTTTTGCCTCCTTTACTTGGTACAGGAGACTCGCTGGCAGGGTGGGAGGGGGAGGCAGGAGTCTGGTGGCACGCCCTCTTTCAGAGCCTCCTGGGCCACGCGGAAGTGAAGGCACAGGGAGGCTGGATTCCAGAATTGGGTGCCTCAGCCTTTCTCAGTCTGTGCTTCTCGTTGCCTGGGGGTCTTGTCCCGCTGTGTGTCCTTGAAGTGTTTGTGGACCGCTTGCATGCTTAGAGCTGGTTGGTGCTGTGCACACAGTAGGTGCTCACATAGCGTCTGACTTTTTTGAATGAGTGGTTTATTGTCTAAAGGGGGAATACTCGCTTATCCTGCCTGAGCCAGTTTCCAGCCAGAGTGCCAAGACTAGTGCTCCTGCTGAAGTTGAACTGGGTGTAAGGCAAGGACCAGTTTACATTTGGAGGATAGGGATGTGGGCAAGGGTGGGGCTTTAATTGGTCTCTGAATTTGCATCCCTCTCAGTAGAAGACCTGTTTTGCAGCTGCTCCATCACTGTGTCCTCATTACATGGCACATTGTGTCTCTCATTTGAAGAGTGGGGATTCCATTATGTCAGTAACACTGGGACCAGCGGACATTTGGGTCCACTGTTGTCTTTGGTCGTATGTCTTCGGTCAGATTATACATTCATTCCTGTGGGCATTAGCTGGTGTTTGCATGTTGGCCATTCTCAGATGTATGTCTGTGTGAGCACAGCAGCTTAGTCTCCGTGCTGGTTTGGGGGTGACTGTGCTGTCGGCACACAGCCCTCTTTGGGGACCAGGGGAATAATGCAGGGTGCTTGAAGACAAAGTCTAATGAGCAGTAATTGAAGATCCGAGTGGAGTTCATCTGGTAGCTCTGGGCTGTTTAAACAAACACATCTGTTTATACTGTCGTTAAAAACACCTCTATGAATTTGGAATGCTTCAGGGATGGAACACTTGAAGTTACCTAGAGAACTGTTCTGGCCTTGGACCACACTGAAAATGCTTTTGATTAAAAAATTCTGATTGCAAATTTATAAAATTATCTGTTCTTCATCCTTTATTCTCCCAAGCAGATAACACACTCGTGCGTGCGCGCGCGCGCGCACACACACACACACACACACACACACACCCCTTCCTGAGTGGCTTGCACACTCCTGATGTTGCTGGTATTTTCTTGTTAGCCGCTGTATGCAATAGCCCAGCCCTTTGGTCACGGTGTGCGAGGGGCCCTGTGTGATCCGGTTCAGCTTCGTGTTTTAAGCTCTGCTCCAGCCTTTCTGCTTTCTTGCTTTGCCCTTCTGTCAGCACATCCCATGCACGGACACTCTTCTTGGGCCCCCCTGAACCCTGCTTGTAATTGGCCTGGTAAGTCCTGTTTAGACTTCCACAGCAGTCTGAACCTCCCCTCCTGTGACCCTCTGGTTGACCCGAGAGACGGGATCAGCTCCTGGATCTGTGCCCCAATAGCACTTGGTTCATTCCTCCTCTGACATCCTGTATCCATTCCTTGTTCATTCATTCCTTCACCCATGGACTCATTGTTTTAGACCTTCATTCAGTCATCATTTTGGAGGAGGAGTTACTGTGTGCCAGGCGTTCTGTTAAATGCCAGGGGCAGGAAGATGACTAAAGGCATGGACCTAAGCCTTAAAGATCTCACACACCTGCAAAGGCGGCAGACACGTAAATCCTTCCTGTGCAGTGAGTGAGGCAAGTTCATTTGTCCTGGCGAGACAAAGGCCTTCCCAGCTTCTGGCAGAAAATGAGGGAGGGGTCGGACAGCCTCCCGGAGGAGAGGCTTGAAGTCAGGAAGGATTATGAACTTCGATATCTGTCTCCCAGCTGGAAGGCTGCTCCTTGAAGGCAGGGAGGGTAGCATATTTATTTATCTCTGTTTCTGTAGTGCCTGGCACGTGATGGGGGACATGGGAGCGGGCTATGAGAAAACAGAAGTACTTTCCGCTTTGTGTTTCTACCCTCTTTGACTTCAGAATGAATTTAAGGCGGCTTGCAAGGCTGTAAAATGGCATTAATTAAAAGGGAA
The DNA here is from genome assembly GCF_028749965.1 of Puma concolor. Taxonomy (NCBI): domain Eukaryota; kingdom Metazoa; phylum Chordata; class Mammalia; order Carnivora; family Felidae; genus Puma; species Puma concolor. Next base: position 46,766,791 of record NC_141676.1, on the reverse strand, counting down.
ATGCAGGAAAGAAGAAAGGGATGGTGTAGAGGTAAGGCCCTGTAGTGGATCTGCGAATGAAACTAAACTTGCTAACAACCTCCGTGGCTTCTCTGAGGGGCCTGCCAGTGTGGCTCAGGGCAGTCTGCGGCTGGCGAGTAAAGCCAAGGCCTAGTCCGTTGACCACAACGTGAAAAACCAAACCAGACAAACACACGTTGTCTTGTTCGTCATCGAACTTACCTTTGGGATCTCTGTAAAGAGCAATCCGTGAGATATGATGAAGGACACCTTCACCTTCTTGGAGTAAATCCAGTGACTAATTCTTGGGATGTTCCTTTGTATGCTGATGGCGCTGCATAAAAGCGTAATTCGGTAAAAGCAGTTTACCGAGAGCTCCTGGAATACACTTGTCTCTAACGTAACTGTGGAATCAGAAAGGTTAGTTGTAGCTGCCCTTCTGCCGTGTTCCGCTTTTATGCAGTCCCCTAATGCCACATGCCACTGTCCGAGGTCCTAGAGGGCTCAGGGGCTCAATTTCTGCTTCCAGGGAGTTTTAGGATTGTGTTTTGGGCTCCAGATACTCCCGTATGATTTGGGATGAGGATCTGTATGCTTAGATCCCTTCGAAATGGCTATTGAAAAGTGGATTGGCCAGTCCCAACACCCCCACAAAAAAGGGATATCCTGATTTTTGATGGTTGAGGGGCTGGAAAAGGACAACATGTGTTGTGTTGAATTGTGTCCTTGGTTTCCTGAAGGTTACAGGGAAGAGTAGTTTTTTCTGGAGCCCAGAGTTTGGATCTTACATTGTGAGTACTGAGGAGGTCCATAGGGGTCTGTTGGATCTTTAGAGAGCATTTCAATGCCAGCGTACCCCGTACAAGAACTGGAGCAGAGCTTGGACTTCACAGTTCAGCACTTTAAAGTTTATTTATTTGTTTGGAGATAGACAGAACCAGCAGCAAAAGGGCAGAGAGAGAGGGGGACGGAGGATCCAAAGCAGGGGTTATGTGCTGACAGCAGAGAGATCGACGTGGGGCTGGAACTCAGGAACTGTGAGATCATGACCCGAGCCGAAGTTGGACGCTTTACCAACTGAGCCACCCAGGCGCCCCCACAGTTCAGCAATCTAAAATGCCAGCTTTGTTCAGTTGTTCTTGTTGATGGACTTCTGGCCCAATCAGAAGTGAACTGTGGATTTACCCAGTCCTTCTGTCTCCTTGCATACTGTGTAAATGATCCTGGGTAGACATGGGCTCTGCTGGAATGAGAGAAGCACCCTAAGTCATAGGAGCTGGAGAAGGTGGCCCGGGACCATTTCTGTAGGTGGACTAGGGAGGGCTGTTCCTGATGCAATAGAATTCGAACTCCACATCAGCCAGAGGAACTGCATCTGGGCAGGTCAGCTGTTGGGACTCAGTCAGCCCAGAGCCAACATATCATTAAGTTGGCTGGCAGCAAGCTGTGTAACACTGCGTCCCCATGGCCTTTTGTAAGAAGGGTGACACCCCAGTTGTGACCTACAGACTTGCCACCCAGGGCGCAGCACTCTGCTTGTACGAGGCTCATTTGTCGGCACTCTTCCTGGTATGAGACTGAGATGGGCCGTTTGAAATGCTCGCCATCGGGTTTGACCAAGCACAGCGTATGTACTTCCCTGCTGTGTTGGTTTCTTTTAAAATACAAACTGTCTCCTTTTGATTTTTTTTTTTTTTAATTTGTATTCATTGCCATTTAAAACGAGAAGGCATCACAGTAATCTGATGGTGAACCTCACCAACTAAGAAAGTAATAGTATCTGTAACTTAGTGACTAAGGAATATTCTTTTTGTGGTGTTTGTTTTCTTTGTTTTAAAGAATCGTTGCGGAGGCGCCTGGGTGGCTCAGTCGGTTAAGTGTCCGACTTCGGCTCAGGTCATGGTCTCACGGTTCGTGAGTTCGAGCTGCGCGTCGGGCTCTGTGCTGACAGCTCGGAGCCTGGAGCCTGCTTCGGATTCTGTGTCACCTTCTCTCTCTGCCCCTCCCCTACTCGTGCTCTGTCTCACTCTGTCTCTCAAAAATAAATAAATGTAATAAAAAAATTAAAAAAAAAAAGAATCACTGGGATTGCTCTGTCCACCTCAAATATATGTTCACTTTACAGACCTACGGGAATTGAAGGGTTTTCTTGGACTGTTACCCCTGGGAAAGGTCGTAAGAATTTTCCTTTTGAATGCTCACTGAGCGCTACTTAAAAGCTAACTCTTGTGGCATTTTTTTTTTTCTCTTAAAGCAGGAAAGAAACTTCTGTTTCTGCCTTTGAAATGTGTTAAGTAGTCGACCTCCTGGGGCCCCATGGCTCAGGCTGTGGACCATGCCATCCAGCTCCTGCCTCGCATATGAGTGCACTGTCTTGATGTCAGGTTTTCACTTTGGAATGGTCAGATTGGATAGACTGCTTGGCTTTAGGTCTGTGGCCTAGTTCCTTTTGAAGGTGTCTTGGGACGAAACAGAGCAGTGATTCGTTTGACTGGTAGTGGCGGGAGGAGAAGGGGAGAGGCGAGAATTTCCGTTCTCCAAACTGAGGGTTGATGGGGGGTGGGAGGGAGGGGAGGGTGGTGATGGGTATTGAGGAGGGCACCTTTTGCGATGAGCACTGGGTGTTGTATGGAAACCAATTTGACAATAAACTTCATATATTGGAAAAAAAAAAAAAAAGAATTTCCGTTCTCACTGGCTAACAGATTCCTTAAGGGGATGGGGAAGGTGATGCCACTAAAGGCTGGTAATACAGAGCTGCATGGCATGAAGTCCATCGAAGCCTTTCTTGAACTGTCACCTGGGCAGGTACTTGGGGCTGATGGAGCCGGAGAATTAATCAGAGAAACTCAGGAGGGTAATGCGAAAGTCCTCCCGTGGGGTGCTCAGCATCGTGGTCTTGGTGAAGAGGCATTGGCTTGTTGACGGATCCTGTTGATATGGAAGTGATGTTTGCAAATGAGAAGGAGTAATTATCCACTCCTTCCTGCTGAAATTAGCATCTGTTGGCAATTGAAGTCTATGACACCAAGGCTCACTGGCTGCCAATGGCTTTATGTTCTTAGCGTTGTCATTTCCTGAACGTTCTGCTCAGACAAGGACTTAACGTTCTGCAGCTCCATTTCTCTGGAGGTTGCCTCCAAAATCCAGTCTGTCAGGCTTCGCTTGCATTTCTCGGGCTACTTGTTGGCAGGTTTGGCTAGTGTCTACAATGATGGGAAACTAGTAACTTGTCCCACCTTACGTATGCAAAGTGATGAACCATCATGAGTGCCTGACATTCCTACCAACTACCTGGGGAGGTGAGTCAGTATCATCACTACTCATTAGGAATTAATTAGACTGTGCTTGCAGGTGTCAGTTGGAGACCGGGCTGAGCCTTCGGCACTGCCTACATTCTCTCCCTTGGAAATCCAGCCTCCAGCTCACTGTCTAGTGAGGGTGTAGTTGAGTCTGATATTCCCAGGGAAGGTGCGCTGTGTCTGGCAAAATGACTCCTGGATTCAGATTTTCATTAATATAGGACTTTAGTCAACTTAGTTAGGTCTCTGGACCTCATAAGGTGGAGATAATACCCGATAGGAGTAGGGCAGTGATGAAATAAGATACTGTAGGTCAGAGCTTCTGGCATTGTGCTTGAAACGTGGTTCATTGGGAGAAGGTTGAATTTGGATTTGAGGTACCAGTTCACTTTGGAAGTGAAGAATCTTTTTTTCCTAGTCTTTTATTGGAGGGCAGCTTTTCTCTTATGAGGAAAATCTGGGCTTTCACTAAGATCACAGTGACCAAGAGTGATTCTCTTTCTTTAAATGGCTCTCAGCTTTGCCTATGTCCACATTCTTCTGAACTCATAGAAATCTTCCTTAGCATTCCTTTCAGTGCCACTCCTTAATGTTCCTTTTTCATTCACCCGCTCACTCAAATTTGCTTTGTTACCATTTTTCATTTCTTCAGATTTCTTCCTTGGCCATCTCTTGGGTCTGGCCTTCACATCCTCGCCACTTTGCCTCTCTTATGACTTTTCTCATAGCTGCTATTGTCTGGTTCTATCTTCTCTAGGGGCCAGAAGAAAAGAGAATGAGAGAGGGTAAAATATTGTATCTCAGAAATTTCCATTCCACTCAAAATAATGTTTGTTCATCGAAGCAGGAGTTTACCTTCTAGAGGACCCAAACCATATTTGTGTCTTTAACACAGAAGGGCAGTCAGTTGTCAGTAATTGTGATTAATAATTAATAAATTGGGTTAGATAGTCAACTCTTGTCTATCTCAACTGTGCCTGTCTTAAGTCTGTTCTCTTACATCTTCGTAATTGGGTGATTTTCTCTGGGACTCTTCTCCTTAGAACCTTGACCAGATCAGGGTGAGGGATGGGAAAGGGACCAAAGCTCTCGCCCTTCATGTGGAAAGCTTGGGTGATAAGTTCATTCATATTGATGTCAAAGAATGTTCACGTCATCCGGTTGTTGGTTCATTCTTTCACTGAGCATTATTCCACATACTGTGCTAGCACTGGGGATCCCGTGATGAGCGTAAAAGTCCCTGCCCTCAAGGAGATTGGAGGATCGCTGGGGTGCAATAACAAATCAACTTACCAAGTTTTATTATAGGTAGAGTCGATGGGAACACAAGGTAGTGTTGTGTTGGCCTTAGTTGGCCTTCAGTGTTAATGACGGAAACTGATGTACATGGGGGTTGACCAGTGCCCTGTCTTCCTGGGTTACTCAGGTGGAGATAGAGTCCTAATGCCCAATCCATCCCTTTTCTGGTTGCCTCGTAGAGTACTGAGACATTGCCTAACAGAAGCTGTATGGATTTTTGTGACCCTCATGTTCAGTGGCATTTCATTAATCAGGAGGGTTATTTAAAACTAACCCCTTTATTTAAGAGCTCTTAAATCACCTGTAAGTGGGTGACGTGCTTACATTATGAGAGACCCATAGAAATTAAGATACAGGGAGCAACAGAATACTGTGCCCTAGGTCATACCCTTGTGAATACGTCCCTTGAATGGAGTCAATGTCAGAAGCACCTGCATTTGACTGTCTCACCCCTTTCTTTGCCCACACTTTTAGATTAAAATGTGAATTAGTTAACTGTATATATGCTATCACTTCACTGTAATCCTATCACCTTTCTTGAAGTGTCAGTGGGTAATTATGGAAGAACGATCCATTTAGGGAGTGTAGCTGTTGGGGCAGTTAACAGGAATATTTAGGTCCTGGGTAACATTTATTATAGCGTGGCCAAGGAGACTTTTAGGAACAAAATGAGCTTTTAGAAAAGTGTTAATGATGGAAACGGAGGCACACAGAGGCTACATGGTACACAATATATCCCCCTAAGTCTCTACAACAGTCCTGCGGGAGTAGAGTCCTTCTATCCCTTCATGATTTTTCTGTGTTGGGATTGAACTTAAATTTATGTCCATTTGTAGGTTAAACCCTGAGCTTCTACGAGATGAACTAATTTAGTCTGGGTGTTGTGGCTGGTGGATGAGCCAGGTTTACAAGCCAGGTCAGGTTGAGTCTTAATACCACGTGTTCCCTCTCCAGCCCCCCATCCTGGGCTTTTCTTCATTTCCTGAGTTGAGTGAAAGTTGACTCCCTTGCTCAAAGGATGTATGAGCCGGTGAGGATGTAAGCCCTGGCACAGATACTCTCTGCTCAACTCATTTGACTAGAGCTTGTTGTTGGTAATAAGCGGGCGTTTGCTGCTATACATTCAGGGGCCACGTAGATTGCGTGGTAGTTTACCGATTCCACACATGCTTAGGATATTCCTAATGTGTGACTGACACTCGCAGAGCCACCGGACACACGCTTCCAGGATGAGGTGGATTTTGAGCTGGGCTGGAAGGGACCTGAGGGATAGAATGCCAGGATGGTTATTTCGGTATCCAGTATGGGAGCTTTTCTCAGCCAGCCCCAGTCTTGTGATCGGAAACTCTCTGCCCAGACAGGGCCTCATCTTACAATTGGGTTGTAAAACCAAGGGCCTGTAGAACTCTGTGGATTATGTATGTGGTAGCTTCTGGGGCTATGTTCTGGCCCTTGTCCAGAGTAGGTAATTCCATCCTGCTGAGCTCCGGTTGACCAAATTGCAAGAGCCTGGACACAGCGTTCTTCCCTTTGCAGTAAATGAATAAAAACCTGAGAGCATTTAGAGCACTGCCTGTATTGACTAAGTGGATGGGTCAGTTAATGCTAGCTAATGTTGCATGCCCTAACCAAGGACTAGGGAGTTTTAGCTTTAGAGGTAACTTGAAGGGGTTGTCCGCCCGACTCTGCTGCCTGTCTTTACGGCACTTGCCTCCTTGTGGAACAGTTCAACTAGCTGGAAAATTTTCCGTATGTTGAGCCAGAATCTTCTTTGGAACTTCTACAGAATGGGTCTACACCCTTCCCATGTGGCAACTCTTAGAGGTTGTTCAATGTCTATGGACACTGAGCTTGACGGTTATGATTCAGAAAGATCTTACCAGCTTTGAGCCATGCCCTAAGGGTAAAAATAATGGAATTTAATAGGAATAAATATAAACTCCCGTTTTTAGCTCCGAAGCCAGTTGCACAAGAGAGGAAATTCAGGAGCAGCACTTGGGAGCTTGGAGGTTTTATGAATCATAGGTTTATGAATCTGAGTGTCATTTATGAAGGGTTGTGGACAAACTGGGATGCATTTATGAGGGCTGGGCAGAGGGACAATGTGAATTATGCCTAGTCTGGAACGTAATCAGGAGGCTGGGGGCTGTTCCAGCCATACCTTAATTGGTTTTTTTTTGGGGGGGGGGAGGGTTGCTCCATTTCTGTCCCTTGAGGGATAGACCCTCAGGGGATGAATAGGTAGAAGTTAACTGGGTTTTAGCCTCCCAGATGGAAGAATCTCAGCACTCCAGTACAAAGGAAGTGGTATTGGGGAGGGAGTGGGTTCCTTGCCATTGGGGATGTTCAAGTGCAGACCGCGTGACCAGCTGATGGAAGAGTTAGAGAAGATGTCAAGCATAGGATCAGGGGGTGTCGCTGTATTTTGGCCTGGAGACTCTGTGGCTCTCACTCACACGGTGGTGTTCTCCTTAGGCAAGTCACGCTCCCCGGTCCCTCAGCAGGCCCTCACTGTCCTGGATTCTATCCCTCCACCATCGTGGTTGCATGCTGGGCACATCACCTGTTCATCCTACGGTGAGGCTCCCTGCAGTGAATTCATACTGCTGGGAGCTGCCCAGAGCCTGGAGGGACTGGCCTGTGTTTTTTTGTGCCGTTCGTTTTGTTTTGTTCTATTTTGGGGTCAGGTAGAGAAGGAGAAGGCGGGCTGGCCGCTACCTCAAAATGTTTGCTCATATTCTCCTACTTCTTCCGAGAAAGTGCTTTGGAGGTGGAAGCGACTGTTGGGTAGAGTAGTACAGGTCAGCCTGAGTTTTGTAAGACTCCTAAATCCCAACCAAAAAAAATATAATAATTTGAGAATTCGAAAAGCCCACACTGGAGGCATCATGGAGTTCATCTGCAGGTCAATCACAAGACCTTTTCTTGTGGCAGAGTTTATGCCTCAACGTTTGGCAGGTTTTAAAGTCCTGTGTTAACGCACACGTGTTGGTAAGACGTGGTAAATATTTTGCTGACAAGCTCCTTGAGTGATGGGTCAATGGCAGCATTTAAAGGCAGACAACCTGAGGGTTTCTTTCATCCAGGTGCTGCTAGATCCAAAAAGCTGTCAGGCTAAGAAGCCAAATGCACCCACCAGTTACACCATTAATTGTGTCATGTTCACATGCCCCTGAGTTTCTGCACCTGGGATCTGTTGATCTATGCAGCTGGGGGAGGGCAGGTGAGAGGGGGTGCAGTTGGGAGCGAGAAGGAAAGAAGACAGGTTGCTTGCTCTCAGGGGACTGCCCCGGAACGCCGAACAGGTCCCCTGCGCCTGGTGGGGCCACCGGCATCTGCTGCCGCCTCTGTTGTAATATCGTGTGGACTTGAGGTGTGGAGGTGGATGGGATGGTGGTCACACCGAGCTGTCCCTGCTCCGGTCCTGTGCCTCCCTTCTTCGATCCATCCCCAGGCGCATTTCTTCTTCCCTTTTGGGGAAGCCTTTGAATTAATGATCTGATGCCTCTTCGACAAAGGAATATCGATATGTTAGTGTGCAGACGGCAGGGGGTACTGGATTAGATCATTTTCACATTGGTGTTTGTGCCAGTTTGACATTTGTTTGGAAAGCTTATCCCATTATGACCATAGGTTACATGCATAATTTAAGGGGAATAAATCTTTGAGAAAAATTTCTGGTGCTTCTGTAATCTTCAGTGCTACAGAAGAATAAATGAAAAGACTCCCTACGGTTCTCATGTGATCAGAAATTCCAAGCAGGCTACCAGATGAAGTGCCCCGTGTAGGTGTAAAAACATTTCTGCAAATGCGCAGGCCACTTGTCGAGGTCGCAGGGGAGGCGAGGGCAGGGGCATCTTGGTCCCTGCTGCAGGGTTACAGTCTAGAAGCTGAGAGTGGCCAAGTGAGCTGAGCGTATAGGGCAAAAGCCCCGCAGAGAAATGCTGTACAGAAGCAGATACAGGGCAGTTGGCATTGGTTTTAGTGGAATGAGTATTTAGGATGACAGTAATCTCCTCCTTCCTCCCTCCTGCCACCGTCTTGCATTCTGGCGATCTCAGTGACACACTGACTGGGCTGATTTGACATTTTTGAGTTCTCATGCCACTTGCCACAGTGAGGCAGACATCTTTTGTCTTACTTTATTTCCTTTTGAACCACTTGTTTTGCCGTGGACGTTGGATTATCCTTGAGTAAAGTGCTCCTGGTAGATTGGAGGCATTCAGTCAGAGGTTTTTGCGGGATTCACTGTGAACTTGTAACTCCGAGTGAGTACTGTTCTCACATCTGTGAAGACTATCCAGTTTCTGCCTGCCATCGCGTTTGCGTATGAGTGTTTAACATGATCCATAAAGAACAAAAGCCGCCTGGACCCCTGGATTCCGTGTTCTCCGCTAGGACTTATTTTTCGAGCAAAGCCAGTGACTGAAGAACGGGTAATAGAACTAGTGAGAGCAGTGTGTTGGTCATTACCTCGTCCTCCTTATGCTATCTTTTCATTTCTCTCTTAGGTTTATTTTCTTGAAAAGGCTCCAGGCTCCGGCTTGGAAAATCCAACCGCCAAAATTGAGCCCAGCAGCTGGAGCGGCAGTGAGAGCCCTGCCGAAAACATGGAAAGGATGAGCGACTCTGCAGATAAGCCGATTGACAATGATGCGGAAGGGGTCTGGAGCCCTGACATTGAGCAGAGCTTTCAGGAAGCCTTGGCTATCTATCCGCCATGTGGGAGGAGGAAAATCATCTTATCAGACGAAGGCAAGATGTATGGTAAGTGGTCTGGAATGCTACGATGTGCTTTTGTAATAAGGGACGATTGTCGCTAGCCTCGTCCTGAGGTCCATTCACTGGCTTGGGTTCGATGATCTTTGTGGATTTTAGTTGGCCATCAAGGGACTAAATCTCAACTAACCAGAAGAGTCCATAAAGGGCCGTCGGGAAATCATTCTCTGGGGTTTTCTTGTCCTTCTACATGCTCAGCAGCATTATAACAAAAGCTCTCAAGGTCCAGGTTGGAGCACAGTCGCAGTGACATGCACAGACCCCCATGTGTCGGGGCTAGTTCTTAGGAGCACGTGGCCAGTCTCACGGAAGCCTGCCGCGTATTAGCTCCCGGTAATTGACTGGTGTCACGTGGAAATGGGACTTGGTGCTACCAGATCTCTTGATTCCCGCCCCCCACACTCCCTCCCCCCAGGAAGAGCTAGCAATATAGATGTTGATACATGAAATCTACTCATTTTTAAAAGCTGGCATTTTTGTTTTTTAAGCACAACCCTGCATAGGCCAGTCAGACATGTATGTGGCTTGCTCAGACCTTCAGACCACAATCTTAACTGCTGTGTTGCCAGTTTGCAGTTGAATGGCCAGACGAGGTGTTAGCCCCCAGGCTTTCACCAGCCTCCCCTTCCGCAAGGGGACGCTTAGCAGTGCGTTTTAAAGGAGACTTCAGGAGTGCCCGCGAAGGGAAGACTGGTTAACCAAATGGCTTGGGGTGCCAAGGGCCGCAGCAAGCACCCATCCACTAGTCTGGGGCTTGTGTGCTGGGGTTGAATGTTCCCTGGTCCTTCCCTGAGTGCTTCCAGCTGCAGACCTGAGCTTGCTCACCTTTTGGGAAGCAGATGGCAGGTGGTTGCCTGCACGTTCTGCCTGTCTAATTGGGCACGTTGAGTTGACAGAGCTTGTGCTAAAGAGTCTAAAGAGACGCAATCAAATCGCCGAACCTCCAAGAGAACCGGCCCAGCAGCCTACCTGAGGTTGTTAACTTATCATGGAAGTGATTTATTTCTAAATAATTTGAAAGCTCTTCCATAATAGGGTGTTGTACCTTTAATCCTGCGCCTCGTCTATCTGGGGCCGTAGGAGGCTGCTGCTCAAACTAGCACACGCGGCTAAGGAGAAGGCAGATGGTGGTGCAGCTGCTACCAGCTGTGTTCCCTGCCCTCCCCTTCTCCAACTTGGATGATGTAATGGAAACAAGGGAAATTTTGCTTTCTGCAGCCTTGGAGTCTCCAGCCTGTCAGTGTCACACACACAGGGGAGAGAGCCCAAGCCTTCATTTGTTTTATGCTCTCCTGTGATCCTTTGTAGCCAGAGAAGCTTCTTTGTGTCCATTGGTGAAATGGACTCAGGGTGAAACATATCAGCTGCTGTGGGTAGAAAGTTTCAGGGCTGTCTGTTTTCTCTGTGTGTGTGTGTGTGTGTGTGTGTGTGTGTGTGTCTGTGTGTGTGTGTCTTTCCTGGGCTACCCTTCCTCAGCCTGGGGATATGCTTGCAGGGTCTTGTCTTCATACCTAAAAATGCACCCCCGCCCCCATTTTAAAGGCAGAGGAAAGTACTTTAATCCTTCCGCCTCCTTTGAAGCTGATTTTATTACTAGTTGTGAAGGCGGCTTCAGGCTGCTCTCCGTTGTACAACTCCAGTTTGTTAGTCCAGAAATTGTTGTTCTCTAAAACACCGGCCGAGTATCGCACATCCTGGTCGGTAGGAACTACTACCCTTCTCTTCTCACAGAGGATACTGGAAAGGTGCTTGTGCTTTAGGAATGAGGTTTGCGGCCGAGAACTTAATTCAGAGCAAAAGTTAATTTTGTCTACTCCCGATTGTGTTTTCTTCTCTGTTGGTTTTACTTTTTAGGTAGCAGCATTGGTAGATTTAACCAGTCTGCCTATAACACCTCACAGAAACAATTTTTTTGTGGAAATCCGTGTGTTAAGTGCTCTTGTTGGTGGTCATGGGGTGTCCGAGGCACTGGGCTGAATATGGAAAAATAACCAAGAAGTTTTGGATTGGAGTCCTTTACCACCCGTGGACAGATTTGCCTTCTGCCTGAATCTCCGTTTTCTCCCCCGTGGAAAGGAAAAAGAGTCAATTAAAGTGATTGATGTCTATGGGTCCCCGAGACTTGTACGTTTGGTGATGCCGGGACTTTGTACCTCAGTAAGAGTGATCAGTATGAGAGCACTTGTTCTTGATGTATGGATTCTTTCTTTCCTTAAACCAACATTCCACCGACTTACTGTGTTAGTAGCGACCAAGCTGATTTAAAATGGGGAGGTCTTTCGAGCAAGCAGCATTAGGAATTACAACTGCTGCGGGGTCACGTGTCCGGATGGGGGGGTGGTGCAGGAAATGCATTTGCTGCGGTGGTCTTGAACCCATGCCCTCAACCCCCTCTCGGTGGCCAGCATGGAGGGGTGGTGCTCTGACTGGTAATTTGAAAGGGACACATGGAGTTAGCAGGGACTCGAGAGGTGCAGATGACATCCCTCAGGAGGGCTGCTGCAGATTCCCCTGTGACTTTGAGGGTAAGAGAAGTTAGACGTGGGAACCTCCACAGTGAGGCCTCCGCCACTCGGGGATTGTGGATTGTGTCAGTGAGCAGTGTGGGGCCAGAGGTACTGTTCCCTGGCTTCTGGCTTGTTCCCCATCTTACCATACATGAACCAGGCACAAACCAGACCCAGAGTCGAAGTGTCCTAAGGTCCTAAGAGCATTCTTTTTCTTTTGAGCATTTTGAAAATGAAAACATTGAAAGCATTTTAGATTCCGTGGAATAAAATCAAAATAATCTAATGCTTTTTAGTGAAATACCAAGTGTTTTTGACTTGAGGGGGTTTTTCCAATATTTCTGAGCATTTGTAGAGTGCATTGTGATGTCACTAATACTGAGCCATTTGAGAAGGAAGGTCAAGTGCAGCGCTGATTTATTTTGGTAATGACATTTCCTCCGTGGTCGGCAATAGGGCAAATGCAGTCTTATAGAGGGGAAAAATGGAAAGCTTTCTTTATGAGGAGGTTTGGGCCATTAGAAGAGATGGCTTGATTCTTCCTCTGCTGCCTGGGTCTGTGGGGAAGCTGAGACTTGATGTGATTGGCCTCCACGTGGACAGACTACTTTTCTGCCTTGGGCCCCTCTGTGTGGGCACCTGTCCTTAGGGATAGTTAGGAGATTGAGGCCTCTCTGCAAGCTCACACTCTCTCTCTCTGTGTTTCCTATTTTTATGTAGCTGAGTGTCTCTTTTTCTGGTAGATAGTTGGAGAGGAGATAGCAAGAGGACACAATGGGATAGAAGGTTTTGATCAGCAAACTGGTCTGAGATTAGATTTCACGGGAACAGGCCATTAGTTTTTAAAACAAAGCCGTGAACCACAGGGATACCCAGATGTGTTTGTTTTGCAGCTGAAAACCCTAGTCTAGCACTGTGGTCCCGTTATCTCCTATAATCAAACCAGGGTAGGGACAGCAGCTAACATTCCTCCGCTGATTGCTTTAGAGACCGAAGAGTGCAGCACTTAAAATTTTGGACTTTGGAATTGATAGGAGGCTTGGCCCTGCCTCTTCTAGATATCAGACTTTGGGCAAGTTGCTTTTCCTCCTGGTGCCTTCGTTTCCACAACCGCAAAAGGGATTTAAATGGATCCTACTTTGTGGGACTGTTACAAGACTTAAACAAACTAATTGTGATCTGGGATTCCCCCTGCCACGTTTGGACGGTGTCCGGTGAGAGCTATGGAAGTGTTTGTGAACGGAAAACGAAAAGTGCTGTCTGCCATGAGCTGGGCTAAAGGCTTTCTATACGCTTTCCATCTACTGCTCCCAATGACATTTTGAGGTGGATATTCTGATCCCCACTGTGTCGACGAGAAAGCACATGACTAGTGTAAATGGTATAGCCAGAAGGTTTCAAATCCAGGTCTGTCTGACCCCCAGACCTGGGCTCTTTTCACGTGCTTTCATTCCTTGCTTGGTGGAGGTCATTATGTGTTAATTCAACAGATCAGTATTGAGCGCCGCCTGTATTCTAGCCGGGTGCCGGGGGTTGTCAGGGATACAGCAGTGAACCAGACAGACGCGGTCCCTGCCCTCACGGAGCCGTCACAAGTTCATGTGCAGGAAACACTGACCTGAGGTCAGGGCTGTGTGCCAGAGCTTTCTGGGAAGTCTGAGGACCCTTTGAAGATGGTCACCTTCCACTTAGCCTTTTGAAGCCTGTTCTTGGCCACCAACGTCCAGGGCACCTGGCCCAATGCTGGCAGGAGGAAAGCTTCTCAAATATCGCAGCAGGGAGGATCCTAGATCACAAGGCTGGCCATGATGGTGGCCAGGAAGCTGTCTGGAAGATTCTGGTGCCCTGGGATCCTACAGGCGGCCTGGACAGAGCAATTGCTAGGCAATGGCTTTCTCCTTTTATGAGCAAATGTCTTGGGGGTCCTCACCTAGGGACAGCTCCATGGATGGCCCCTTTCTTGCTGGGATGCCAGACCTACTGGTTAGTCCTGGAGAGAAGAACTGTGAGGATGACAGAAGTTTGAGGGGGTGAGAAGGAAGACCCCTGTGGGCCAGTCCTCTCCAGTTGTTCAAGCTGAACCCTGCCAGCTGGGGGAGCACTGGACATGGAAGGGGCCCCTGCCTACTTCACAAAGGCACTGACAGAAAAGGGAGGGGGGCACTTGTAGTGAGGTGACAGCAGGGGATGTCAGAATGGGTGAGCATTAGTCGGTTAGGCAGAGACTAAAATCTGTGGTCCTCCTGGTTTCGAGAGCTGGTTGGGAAAATGCAGGAACATCCCCTTTCAAGACCAGGAAAGTGTCCTGTGCCTGTAGGCCCCAGAGGCCTTGATGTGGAAATGGCTATAAAATCCAAGCCCTGTGGGATCTCCAGGCCACTTGGAAAAGTGACGCTCGGGGCCTGAGGTGAACTTGTTTTTCTGCACCTGGACATCATGTGGCATCTTTGATTTCCTCTTTCTGTCTGACCTGTGACTCAGGGTATTATTTCAAGTGAGTTGGCCACAAATGGGAAGCACAAAGAACTGTGCCCTGAGAACAGACTAGAAGCCCCGTAAGGCAAGGACCCCACCCTGACTGCCTTGTCAGACATAGAAGCTATCAGTGATGTTTGTCCAATACATGCATACCTGAATTATCATTGAAAACAGAGAAAGGTTGGTGAGTAATCCTGAGCCCAGAGGGCCTCTGCTGGTAGAGGCACTGGCTAGAAAGAAAGGGAGAAGAGAACGCAGGGGGGAAAAAAAGAGAGAGAAAGGTTTGTATATTTAACGGTCTTCCTAGATGAGGAAGAAGAAATCCTGGTTTTTGCTAGGTGCTGGCGGATGCTAATGCAAGAGGGAGGAAGGATTTCTGCCCAGGTGGGCCCAGTGGTAGAATGAGGGTTAATTCTGGACTCCTCAGAACACGTGAGTAGTAGAGGATTTTGAAAGACTTTGGTTCCTGTGAGAAAAGCAAAGCCAGCATCATCAGCAGCGTTTTGGCTGGGAAGTTTTTTTGTTTTAAAAAAAAAAAATTTTTTTTAACGTTTATTTATTATCGAGAGAGAGACACACACAGCATGAGCATGGGAGGGGCAAAGAGAGAGGGAGATACGGAATCCGAAGCAGGCTCCAGGCTCCGAGCTGTCAGCACAGAGCCCGACGCGGGGCTCGAGTTCATGAATCCTGAGATCATGACCTGAGCTGAAGTCAGACATTTAACTGATGGAGCCACCCAGGCATCCCTAGACACTTTCTTTTTGTTTGAGAATGTGTTGTCTTGTTTATTCCTTGTGACAACCCAGCGATACAGGTACTTGACAGCTGAGGAAGTTGAGGCCCAAGGTCAAATCGATTGCTCAAGGTCACATAGTAGATAAGTGGTGGAGCTGACATCTGAAAGCAAGCCACTTTATACAATTAACTACAGTTGATCCTTGAGCAACAAGGGCTTGAACTGTGCAGACCCGCTCTATACAGGCTTTTTAAGATAAATGTGGTGCAGTATTGTAAGTGTATGTTCTCTCCCTTATGATTTTAAAAATAAGTTTGTGTCTAAAAAATATTTCCTTATTTTGAGAGGGTGGGAGGGGCAGAGTGGGAGAGAGAGAATCCCAAGCAGGCTCCACACTTGATGTGGAGCCTGACACGGGGCTCGATCCCACTACCATGAGATCATGACCTGAGCCAATGTCAAAAGTTGGACACTTAACCAACTGAGCCACCCAGGTGCCCCCAAAATAATTTTCTTTACTCTAGATTACTTTATTACAAGACTGCAGCATATACTATGCTTCACACAACATATGAAATATGTGTTCATCGACCATTTCTATCATTGGTAAGGCTTCTGGTCAATAGTAGGCTCTTTAATAGTTAAGTTTTGGGGGAGCCAAAAGTTAAACTTTTGGCCCTGTAGGATTTTTGACTCTTTAGGGGGTCGGCGCCCCTAACCCCGGTGTTGTTCAAGGGTCAGCTGTACATATTGATCTGGAGGGAAGTGTATGCCCTACTAGAGATATACACAGCTTAGTGGTGTGGGAAGTGATTGTGACTGGGGAATGCACATGCCTCTATTAGAAAATGCAGAAGAATGAAGGAGGCAGAGGCAGAGAGGCAGACTTACCTGAGCTAACTTTGAATGGGAGAAGGCCACGTAGTGTGTGTTTTTCGCTTACTTTGGATTATGGACCCCTTTGAAAACCATAGAAAGTTGTGGTTCTTCTCCCCAGGGAGATGCATAGTTGGGTGAAGTTACAGGCTCACTGCACAAAACTTCAGGTGATGTCGCGCCTAGGCTCAGACTTGCTGCTGTGGCAAGAGACGGAGAAGGGAAAGGCGAACAGATCTAAGCAGACCGGGTGAGAAAGGCACAGGGTCCTGCGAGGGCATCCCTCTGGTGCTCTTAGAAATGAGGGTGTATGTGGGAGGGTGGTGGCAGGCGGGCCTGGGCTGCCTCTGCATCATGGAGGACCGTGAAGGCCACAGCGTGGTGTCTGGTGGTCATTCTGAGGACAAAGGGAAGCCATTACATTTTTCCCGGAGAGATGACGTGACTCAGCCGGTGTTTTACGAAGCCGGCTCTGCAGGCGTGTAGGCAAGCTAGATGACTATCGCAGGAGCCCAGTGGGAGAGGAAGAGGCCTGAAGCAGGTACCAGCAGTGTGGGCAGAGAAGTTCCAGATGTGGAACCAACAGGACCGGCCAACCCAGTGGGATTTGTGAAAGAGAAGGCGGGGTTGAGTGATGGCAGGGTTCCGCTTCCGGGGGCCCGGAGGATGAAGTGGGGAGTGGAGACTGGAGAAGCAGGTTTGTAGACAGGAGAGGAAGGAGGAGGTGAGTTCTGTCAAGAGCTCGAGGCCCCGGGCAGCCACCAAGGCTGGATGGGGGCTCGCCATCAGAGAAGTGGTCCCTGAAGCCGTGGGAGCGGTGAGGACGGGCCTGCAAGGCTTAGGCACTCCCAGTGGGTCACAGTGAAGCTGGCACAATTTTTAAATGAGGTACCTGTTGCAGTGGGACAATAAAGAGAAGTGTCTTTTTGAGAAAAAGAGAGACACATCGGTAGTTCCCCAGCCTGACCGTCATCAGCAGAAGCACTTGAGAAGCTTTTTAAGCCTTTAAGAAAAAGAAAAGGAAAAAAAAAAAACTAACTCAAACCAATCAAATGAGAACCTCTAGGAAAATGGTCTGGGAATCTATATTTTTTAAAGCTCCCTGGGAAATTTGGGTGATCAGCCAGGTTGAGAGCCATAGGGCTAGGAGGCTACAGCCTGGGTCCAGGAGGACAGGAGCACATTTTTTAGAGGGGGGGGGGGGTGGGGGTGGGGAAGAAATGAGCAGAGAATGAGACTGACATTTGAAACAGTCCTTACAAGGTTTGGGTACAGGAAATAAACTACATTAGTCAGATTATGTTTCCTCTGTACCGAGACAGAACACGACCATGGCCTAGTCTTTGGAGAGATCTGGCCACACACAGGAGCAGCCATGAGATGGTATCTTGAAGGACGTGAGTAGTTAAAGGAAGACTTTCCTTAGGACAGGGGAGGGTGGTTAGCAGGGGACAGAAATTGATGAGGTGAGGATATATTTGGTGGCACAGAACCCAGAAGTGACTTTAAGAGGGGGTAGGGCTTCTTTTACTCTGAGGCACAATGCCAGGACCAGATGGGCGGAGGGTCTGGGGAGGGCCTAATGATCGGGTCTACCGATGAGGGGAGTAAGGCCATGTGGGCCGAGGCAGGTTGCGGGCTTTGGAAAAGTAGATCAGGCTTAGTAGAGATGCTGTGGGGGAGCTGGGGTGAGCGAAGGTATTGCCCAGCACTGGCAGGAGGCCCTGAGAGAACCTGGAGAGCCTTCTTTTTCTTTTTAAAGTTCATTTATTTATTTTGAGAGAGAGAGAGAAAGAGAGAGAAAGCGCAAGTCAGGGAGGAGCAGAGAGAGAGGGAGAGAGCATCCCAAGCAGGCTCTGTACTGACACGGGGCTCAAATCCACAAACCGTGAGATCATGACCTTAGCCGAAGTCGGATGCTTAACCAGCTGAGCCACCCAGGCATCCTGTTTATTTCCTTTTTTTAATTGAAATCTGTATTGAGATAAGTAGATTCACGTGCCATTGTAGGAAATACACAGTGATCCCCTGTACGCGTTGTCCATTTCCCCCCAATGGTTACATTTAGCAAAAACTGTTACATCCTGTCCCAACCAGAATATTCATGTTGATAGATAACCCACCAGTGATCTTACTCAGATTTCCCCATTCTTGCTTGTACTTGTGTGTGTGTGTGTGTGTGTGTGTGTGCATGAAGTTCTGTACACTGTTATCACCAGTGTTGATTGGTGTATCCACCACCATAGTGAGGGTGCAGAACAGTCCCAGTGCCGCTAGGATCCCTGGACTTGCCCTTTTATGACCACACCCAGCTCTGTCCCGCCTCCCCCGGCTTTAACTCCTGACAACTTTTAATCGATCTGTTTCTAAAATGTTGCCATTTCGAACCTGTTATATAATGGGATCATACTGTATGGAACCTTTTGCGTTCGTTTTTTCCATTCCGCATCATTCCCTGGAGATTCATCCCTGTTGTTGGCGTGTTATCAATGGCTTGTTCCTTCTTATTGTTGAGTGTTTTCCGTGGGATGTCTGTTTAAGGGCATCTGGACTGATTCTAGTTTCTGGTTATTACAGATAAAGCTCCTATGGCCATTGATATACACAGGTTTTTGTGTGAACGTGAGTTTTCATTTCTGCGGGATAAAATGGCCAGCAGTGGTAGTTGGGACTTTCTGGGTTTTTTTTTTTTGTTTTGTTTTTGTTGTTGTTGTTGTTTTTAACCCGTCCCCTGTTTTCCAGAGCAGCTTCACGTTTTTCCCTGCGATCTAGGTTGTCTGCATCCTCACCAGCATTTGATGTTGTCCCTTGTTTATTTTAGCCATTCTGAGAGGTGTGTGGTCGTATCTCGTGTGGGTTGTAATTTGCATTTCCCTAGTGACTAATGATGTGGAGCATCTTTTCATGTGCTTATTAGCCATCTGTATATTCTCTTCAGTGAAATGTCTGCTCATGTCCTTTGTCCATTTTCTAATTGGATTCTTTATGTTTTTACTGTTGAGTTTAGGGAGTTTATTCTAAATACGACTCCTTTGTTGCATATGTGGTTTGCAAATATTGGCTCCTTGTCTGTTGCTTTTCTTTTCATTTTCTTCACATGGGATCCCACATTAAAAGTTTTTAATTTTGATGAGATCCAATTTATTAATTTTCCCTTTTGTGGATTATACTTCTGATGGCCAGTCTGAGGACTCATTGCCTAGCCCTAGATCCTGAAGATTTTCTCCAATGTTTTGCTCAAAAAGGTGTATAGTTTTATATTTTATATTTAAGCTTATAATCAATTTTGAGTTAATTCATGTATAGGTGGAGAGCAGTACTTTTTGGGAAGCCCATTGGCGTGATTTTGTGATACATGTATTTTTTTTTCACCAGAGGATTATTGGTTCATCCATATTTTGACAGTTGTCAAAGTTGGGACCCGAGACACCAAGGTGCCGGTGATCACATGGTTTTACCAGCCTAGGTTGGGAAAGGGACAAGGGGAAGCTGGAGGGGCTACGTCATGGCATGTACTGCCCAGAGCTTCTGCTAGTTAGGAGAAGAGGCAGGGTAGGAGGCTGTGGTCACGCATGGGAGAGGCAGCATCTGAGATTAGAGGTGGAGAGATTTCAAGTGATGAGTTTCGAGGTGTGGCCATGAATGTGGTCAACTGATACGAGCGTGGGTGATGACCATTGGTGAAGAGGAAGTAAAACATGGGGAACCTCATCAGCACTGGGTTCATTAATCACTTGAATGTTGAAGTGCATAGTAGTGAAGTGTGAATTTGTAAATAAATGTGCCAGAGTAACCAGATATTGGGAGAAATTCTTTGAGGACATGACCCCATGGATGTGAATGGAATGAGTTAGGTATAAGTGAACGAATACATGGTATGGACATAGTAAAAAGCAGGTGGCAGAGTGGTGGGGTAGAAGGAACATTTAGGGTCACAAGAAGATGCTAACAGTTCCTACTTCCTTCCTCCCAACTTCTCTGGCCGTTCCCATACTATTCCTATTTGTGATGTGTCTTTGGACAGCTGTATTAGCTTTCTGTACTTTGTCACTATCATCTGTAGAATGGGATGAGGAAATCCTCATATCTCTCCCTGCCTCTCAACAATGCTGAGAGAAATCCAATTGCAGATGAGAAAGTGCTTTGAACTGAATCCTAAAAAGAGTACTTTTGTGAGGTTAAGCCCCCTTAGGGCCTGTTGGAAAGGTAGGTAGGAATGTTTTGGAGTTGTCACACAGGATTAAACTTCCCTGTCCTAGGTAGAGGGGTGTTTCGTTAAGGGAGGGTTGAACTGCCCCCTCCCCCTTCAGGGTTTCTGCCAAAGAAGGGGTCGGAGAGGGGAGATTGGGGCAAACTTGTCCAGGTCAGAGTCACATACCGTGCGGGGGACCACTGGGAGCCTGTTGCACCGCAGAGGCTGGGCAGCCCCAGACAAGTGGCCCTGTACAGCCTCCAGGGGGAGGGGGCTTGGACGCACTTGGGTGTTGTAGGCACAACCGTGGATTACAAGTCTTTTTGTTCTTCCCCCACTGACTTCTAGAGCTTTAGCTCTACGCTCCCGTGGCTGTGGCCTTGCCTGTCACTTGGGAGCTTGTCTCTAAGTTCTTGCTATCATTACTTATTTGTATCCCTCTCCACTGATAGGATGTACAGTGGTCATTTCAATAATTATTATTGTGGTTGTGTTCTGCTGATCTCTTTGGTAAAGGTGCCGTCTTAGAGAATGTTCAACTCTGTAAATTTAAATACATAAATGTATCACGTGGTCAGGATCATAGAAATAATCTGCAGGAATTTACAACATTGGAATAGTGGTTGCCACAGGGGTTGGATTATAGGAGACTTACTCCTTTTCTCCTATATATTGCAGTATTAATGGAGTTTCTTTAATAGCGAACATATGTTGCTTTTGGAATTGGAGGAAAAAATAATTATATCAAGTTTATTTTGTCCCTCTGGTTCTGAGTAAGGAATACTCATTAAAGGAAAACGTGGAAAGTACCAAGAATTAGAAGCAAACCATATTGCCTAGGTCCACTTTGGTGTGACGTTCACTAGGGATTCTGTTGGAGGTGTGGGGGGTGGGGTGGGCTTTGCAGGGTCTTGGTGAGTGGAAGGGAAGCTGGTGCCACTGAACTCTTCAGGGCAACAGTCTTGAGGGACAGGTGGTCAGAGAGTGGTGGTGCTGGGGCAGGAAGCAGGACAGAGTGTTCTTATTATAGACTTCAGGACATCGGTCCGGGAGTTCAACAGGTGCCCTGGCCAGTTGGATCTGTCAGTCAGCTGTCCAGACCAACAGTGGAATTATTCTGACATTCGTCTATTATGGTAAAATGGCTATGGGAGAGGTAGAGAAAAGCGTTCGAATCCATTCTTCTAATGTCTGCACGCTCACAGCAAAGGGACACAACAATATTAATGGGAGTTAACACACCATATCCCCTGCCGCACCAGTGCTTATCATTTAACTCAAACTTGACAGGAGTAGTGGACACGTTTTATTTTGGAGGGCTGGGAGGGGGCCTCTCTTTAAAAAAGTGTTTTTTTTTTTTTTTTTTTTTAAAGGGTGCCTGGGTGGCTCGTTCGGTTAAGCGTCTGACTCTTGATTTCGGCTCGGGTCATGATTTCATAGTTTGTGAGATCAAGCCCCACATCGGGCTCTGCACTGACACCGCGGAGCTTGCTTAATTCTCTCTTTCCCTCTCTCTCTGCCCCTCTCCTGTTCGTGTTCTCTCTCTCTCTCTCTCTCTCTCTCTCTCTCAAAAAGTAAATAAAACTGCTAAAAAAATTTTTTTAATGGTTTTTTTTTTTTTTTTGATGATTGTGTTATTTTTTGTAACAGATTCCTAGCAAATAGTCTTGTGTTTGCATTGCCTTTCGGCAGAGCTAGGTGACTTTTAGAGTATGAAAATGCTCTGGAGACTATGGTGTAGTATACATTCTCATTTGATATAATCATTTGAATTAAT
Source organism: Puma concolor (assembly GCF_028749965.1). NCBI lineage: Eukaryota > Metazoa > Chordata > Mammalia > Carnivora > Felidae > Puma > Puma concolor. The sequence goes on along the minus strand of NC_141676.1, from coordinate 46,744,842 downwards.
AACAGGTAGGTTTCATTTGCTTGATATTTACCTCTTGTGCACAACCTGCAGATTATTCTGTCTGCCCACCTTCCCTTCTCTCAAATGCTTCAAATCCAGGTAAATAATAAAATCAAATTCACTCTTCAAAGCCTGTAAGGATATTATTTCTTTCAAGCCTCTTTCTGTATCATTGTAGTCCCCTCTTTCTTAGCTTTTCAGAGCACAGTCTGAAAGGTGTGACGTTGAAACGTGCTGCCCACGACATTCAATTTATTTAAAAAAACATTTTTTTTTAATAGCATTACAGCCTTTTCATCACAGGCAATGAAGTTGGTCATTAGCTGAAAATTTCCATAGACATTGTTCCTTTTGCAAAGGCCAGAGGAACTTTTAGGCTACCTTATAAGAGAATGCTATGGAGGAAATGCTTTGCAGCATCTGGGGTAATATTTAACATATGTTAATAAGCTGAGGGTTTTTTTTTTCTCTCCCCCCCAGCCATTTAGAAAAGGTCCCAATTACTCTGTGTCTGCCCTCTTCCCTGGATCTGCCTTGGCTCTGTGACTAGCTTGCCATTGTGTTGAGACAGGCTTTGGCAACTGTCTCTCAGATGAATGGTTCTATTACAAACACAGTAGCTTCCGTGACAGCTTAGAAGAGATTGTTGTTTATGGCTGCTTTTATTGAGAGAGGTTTGGCGCACGTTAATGTCCCGATAAAGACATTTGTACCTATAAAGTAGCCACAGCTTTAACCCTATTTGATGGTGAGTAAGGTATTGGGGCTGATGACATGGCCAGATGTGAGGTATCGGATTGCATGTTTATTCAACTGTTTCTGCAGTCTCTGTACTTCGATGTGCCTTTGTATTTGCTGTATCACAGCAACACACAGAATGCAGTGGCGATACGATCCTGCTTATGGAAGATGCTATTTGGGTTACTTGGATCGTAAGCCACGTGTATTAGGAAGCATTCTCTCAGTGCTTGTGTGTCCTGAGACAGCAACCGCAAACAGTTGTTAGGTGAAGGGATTTGCCAGGTGGGATGACCACGTGCGCTGGGGTAGGGCACTTTTGAGATGGACGGATCTGAGTGAGGCCTGGGCTGACCGGGGCAGGCATTGCAACAGGGATTCACAATAACGATGATGAACATCTAGCCAGGGCTTGCTGTGTGCCAGGTACTATTCTAGACGCTTAACATCAACTCACCTAAGCCTCACGACAGCTCTTATGAATAGCTACTATTATCATTGCCGTGTCACAGATGAGGACACGAAGGCCTGGAAAGGTTAAGTAAATGGCTCAGGGTCACGCAACTCGTAACTCCTGGATCGGAGGTATGAGCCCCTATCGGTCTGACGCCAGCACCGGAGTCTCAACCGCCACTTGTCTGCTGCCTCTGAGGCTTGACAGAACTGTAACCTGAGGTCCTCTGGACTCCGTGTCCCTAAACTGCTGCCTGCCTGGTTTGGGAGAGAGTTTTGGTTCCAAGTAAACAACGAAAAGGGGAGAATGTGCTTTCCTGGTGTCTGGGATCCTCTTTATCCTATTATCTGGCTGGCAAACTCCTACAGGTTCTTTAAGACCCTGTACAAAATACTCTCCTTTTCTCCGAACCCTTCCTTAAACTCCACAAGCAGAGATAGTTGCTCCTTTGTGTGTGTGTGTGTGTGTGTGTGTGTGTGTGTGTGTGCATGTGTGTGCGTGTGTGTGCGTGCACACTTTTTTTTTTTTTTAAATTAAGTTATTTAACTGTCAGAGCCTTTCAGGCGCAGTTTTTTTACAGTGTTTGTGTCTCCGTGTCCTCGGGGGGCAGGGCAGTGTCATCATCACGTCTGCATCTTTAGCACTTAGCATAGTGCCTGGCACACACGAGGCCCTCAAAAAATGTGTGGATTGGTGAAAATTGTTGGTAATAATAATTCCACCTTTCCATCTCTAGCAGGCATTTTTTCCCTGCATTGTTATCACATGTGCAACATTCTAATGAAATAATGAAGGCAACAGTTAGAATGTCATGGATGAGAAACTGGGGCACAGAGCCCAGAGGGCTTTCCATTAGGATACCTTATTTTGAGGTAACCTCCTGGTAAAGCAGAATTTATGGTGGAACCCATAGCGCCCCATCCGCATGTCTGTGTTTTTCTGTTCTGACCACATTGACCCTGTGCCTGGGTCAATGAGAATGGGAACACTTTTTCTTAGTTTACAGTTTTGTGCCCATATCACCATGATTCTGCCCATATAGGATATTCAGTGGCTAGAAAGGATGGCTGAGCCTGATTTGGCTATTGTGGTGACTGAACCCACCTTCCTCCCATCCTGATTGGATTTTTATAACTATAGTAAAACATATTCCTAGAAAGCTAGTCTTTGACAATTTTTCCCCTTTGGATATAACCGCTACAGTGTGTTTGTAAGCTTATTTGACATGTCCTAAGTGGTGTCTATGCATACATATGTGTGTGCCTTACTCTTTTCAGGTTGACTGTGGATTTGGTTTAACCTGTCTGAATGTGACTTCCACAGATTATCCTAAGATGACATTGTTGATCCTGAAAGATTCATTTGAGTGAAACAGTGAACTAAGCAAGCTACTGCTGTGGAGTTTAGAAGGTTGTTAATTTAAGTTAGGGCAGGTTACCAGACCTTTGTGACCAGGTCACAAAATCTGGTTAGCGTAGATTTAACCTACCACTAATCTTGTTAGTGGCTGATTTATATGGGGGTTTGTCAGCCCATAGGAGTAAGTTCATCGTGGTTGTTAAGGGCATGGAGTCAGGAGTGGGGGCTCTCTGGGCTTAAGTCCTGGCTCTGCCGATGTGTAACCTTGGGTATGTTAGTATTCTTGAACCTCCATTTCCTCATCTGATAAATGGGGCTAATATTAGCACCTATCTTACAAGGTTGATGTGAGGGTTAAATGAGATAATGTGGTGAAATGCTTCACATGCCCAACTCATTCTTGGAGAGAAGTATTATCTTGACCACAAAATCAGGCAAAGACATAACAAGAAAACTATCGACCAAAACCTCTTATGAATACAGATATAAAAGTTCTCAACAAAATGCTCATAGACTAAATCCTACAACATATAAAAAGAATTACTCACCATGACTAAGTGGATTTACCCCAGGAATGCAAGGTTGGTTTAAAATCGGAATTTAACGTAATACACTTTATCAATAGAATAAAGAACAAAAATCACATGATCATCTCGATAGATGGAGAAAAGGCATTTGACAAAATCCACACCTCATCTTGATAGAAACAAACTCCTATGTGCCTACCATACTAGCCTCAGAAGAGAACTTCCTCCCTGATATGGGGCATTGGTAAAAAATCTACAGCCAGCATCATAGTAATATGATGTTTACTTAATAGTAAAACACTGAATGCTTTCCTCCTAAGATCAGGAATAAGACAAGGATGTTTGCTTTCACTCCTTCTCTTCAACGTTGTGTTAGAGGTTCTAGCCAGGGCAGTTAGTCAAGAAAATGAAACAAAAGGCATCTGTATTAAAAAAGGAAGAAGTAAGATTATCTCTTTCTGATCTTTTATATAAAAAAATTATTAAAGCTAATAAAGGATTTGGTAAGGTTGCAAGATATGAGATCAATACACCAAGTTAATTGTATTTCTGTACATTTGTAATGAACAGTCTAAAAATGAAATTAAGAAAGTAGTTCTGTTTACAGCATTATAAAAAGGATAACATAACTCATGAATAAAGGAAAATAGACACGTGTGCCACTTTTACTCCCCAAACTACAAAACATTGTTGAAAGACATTGTAAAAGACCTGAAATAAATCAAAAGACATTGTGTATTCACAGATCAGAAGAGTTAATAGTGTTACAGCCGTCATCCCCAAATTGATCTACAGATTCAATGTAATCCCTATTAAAACTCCAGCGGACTTCTTAGTAGAAATTGACAAGCTGGTCCTAAAAGTCATATGGAGATTAAGGGGATTCAGAATAGCCAGGACATAACTTGGAGAAGAAGAACAGAGTTGGAGGATTCATGCTTCCTGATTTCACAACTTACTACAAAGATACAGTCTGAATCAAGATGGTGTGGTACTTGTATGAAGTTAGACATGTATCTTGGGAATAGAAACAAGAGTCCAGAAACAAAATCCTGCATATTTATGGTCAATTGATTGTCAACAAATGTGCCAAGCTAATTCAAAGAGGGGAGCAATAGGTTTTTCGATAAATGGTGCTGGGACTATTGGGTATCCACATGTCAGGAATGAATTTGAACCCTTTCTCCACAACCTACACCATAACTAACTAAAAATAGATACTAGACATAAATTTAAAAGCTAAAACTATAAGACCCTAGAAGAAAATATAGGAATAAGTCTTTCTAAGATCTGGGGTTAGGTAAAGCCTTCTTGAATATGACACCGAAAGCATGAGTAATAAAAGTAAAAATAAATTGATACTTCATCAAAATTACAAACTTTTGTGCTTCAAAGGATACCATCAGGAAAATAAAATAACAACCTGGAGAATAGGAGAAAAATATTTTCAAGCCGTAAATCTAATGTGGGACTTGTATGTAGAATATAGAAAGAACTATTGCAACTCTGATAAAGGAGGTAAGTAATCCAATTAAAATGTAGACAAAGAACCTGAATAAGCATTTCTTTTGAGAAAATATACAGGTCGCCAATAGCGCATTGTAAAGATGCTCAGCATCATTTGGCATCTTGGAAATGCAAATTAAAACCATGGTGAGATACCACTTCATATTCACTAGGATGGTTATGGTCAAAAAGACTGACAACAAGTATTGCCATGGATGTGGAGAAGTGGGAATCCTTATGTATATTAGTGGGAATATAAAATGGCACAGCCACTCTGGGGAACAGTCTAACAGATACTCAAAAGGTTCGACATAGCATTATCAGAAGACCCAGCAATTTTACACATAGGTATAAAACTAAGAGAAATGAAAGCATATATCCCTATAAAAACTTGCAAATGAATATTTATAGCAGCGTTATTCATAATAGTCTCAACAGTGGAAGGACCCCAAAGGTCCATCAGTGGATGGACATAAATAAATATGGGCATGAATAAAATGTGATATATCCAATCAATGGATTGTAATTTGGTGATAAGAAGGCATGAATTGCCAGTACATACTACAACATGAACAACTCTTGAAAACAGTATGCTGAGTGACAGAGTGCAGTTACAAGACTATATATTGTATGATTCCAGTTGTGTGTAATACTCAGAATAGGCCAGTCTTTATTTTTTTTTTTTAAATTTTTTTTTCAACGTTTATTTATTTTTGCGACAGAGAGAGACAGAGCATGAACGGGGGAGGGGCAGAGAGAGAGGGAGACACAGAATCGGAAACAGGCTCCAGGCTCCGAGCCATCAGCCCAGAGCCTGACGCGGGGCTCGAACTCACGGACCGCGAGATCGTGACCTGGCTGAAGTCGGACGCTTAACCGACTGCGCCACCCAGGCGCCCCAAGGCCAGTCTTTAAAGATAGGAAATAGATTAGTGGTTACTTAGGCCTGGAGGATTTGAAAGAAATTGGGCAATTACTGTTAATGAATATGGGGTTTCTTTCTGGGATGATTAATATGTATTATATATTACATATATTAACATATGTTATATATGCACGTGCATGTGTATATATACGCATGCATATATACACACACAGATAGTCTACATACATACATACTCTGAATATACTAAAAATCATTGAGTTGTACACTTTAAATCAGTGAGTTATATGATATATACATTATATCTCAATAAAGCTGGTTGGTAAATGTATATACTCAGCATCCTACGTGGCCCATTGAAAATGGTCAGTAAATGTTAGCTACCATTGTGATAATTTCCTTCCTACTTTTCTTGCTACTTGTACAGTAGCAAAGATGGAACTGAGAGGACAATGCTGAGAAAGCAGGTGAACCTAGCAATTAATTCTGATCCTGGGTGATGGAGCGGGTAGAAGAATCTGTAGGGCTCTAGGCTGGGAGCTAAATGCTGATTTAGGAGAGCTAATGGAGAGGTCAAGTGAAGTTACATGGTGCAACTGCCTGGCATAGAATCGGCCCTCCCAAACTCTTAGGTAGATCTGAATTTAGTTACCCTTAAAATGGTGGTCGAACTTAGGGCTCAAATCTGGTCGAACTAAACCAGATGTTCCTCCCAAAAGAATAATCACCACTTGTGTGTTAAAGGCCAGGGTTTTTGTGTCCAGGAGTTACTAAGCCAGATGTGCGTGTTTTCTTTTTAAATCGCAGTAAGCATGGCAAAGACCAGGGTTTTAGTTCTGGGCCTGTATATTTTTCTAGGCGGTGTCTGGGGAACCTCAGTTTCCCGGTCAGTCCCTGGAGAACAGCTTTGCTCCTGGCAGGCTGCCTTTGGGCCTGAGTGTCGGAACCCCTCGAGAGGAGAAGGGCAGAGCCCAGTCCTCATACTCTGGAAGTCAGTCCCTGCAGAAGCTCGACAGTATCATAGATCGCCATGTTAGTTACCAGTGGTTCCTCCTTTGGAACTTGGAAAACATGTGCCAGCTGGGCGGGAAGGTTCTCCGCTAAGATGTGTTTATTTCCCGACATGTCTCACGGAATTTTTTCCCCCAAGGATTTACCTATGGAGGGAAGTTCCTATTTCAGTGTTGGGGGAAAACCAAGTGAGCTGCTTTTCAGATGTTTAGCCACACGCTGGCACCCAGGGTCACGCGGTACGGAGTGGCAGAGCCAAGACTCAGAATGCCCCCCATGGCCACCTGGCTGCTAAGACAGTTTGCTCTTAGTCTTAACCACTAGGCCGAACTGCCTCTCGGGAATGGACACAATTGAGGGAGGGAGAGGTGTGAAGACAAGTGTTTTCGGGAACAGTGAGGAGTCTGGTAGGACTGGGTGCCGACAAGAATGGACGGAATGGCTAATGAACTGGGAAAAGGAGGATGAGTTTGAGTAACATGGCAGGTGATTGCATTTGAACCCTGAAGATCAGCTTGTCTGTGTGAATAGCACATTTCTGGAAGAGGGACAGGAGCCATCACTTTTTTGGATACTCAGCTAGTGTTGAAGAAGAATTATCTGGAAGCCTGAGGAGTGACCCACAAGGAGGTGGAGGTCACTGCAGCACTCCTGTAGGAAAGGAGGATGGCTTCACCTATGTCAGGGGCTGTGGCAGTGACAGCGAGAGGCCAGGGTGGGTTAGGTCAGGATAATAGCGATCAGGCATCCAGATGGCATATAGGAGGGATCAGAAGGCTCGTTAGGTCTTGGTGGCAAGAGAAGAAATGGAGGATGGAGGTGTTTCCTCTGTGTGGACAGCAGCGCATTTACAGACACATGGAAAAGCAGATTCTGTGGGGCAGAATTGGAGTCATGCGTCTGAGCTGTATGGAGCTGGCAGGGCTTTGGGGTTCTCCGGGGGGAGGAGACCAGCAGGCACGTGGAAGTTCAGCGTCCTGGGTTGAGAACAGTTTAGAGGGACAGCATCTCAAGGTTTGGAGTTAAAGCCTTAGAAGTGAATGAGCTTGTGCAGGAGACAGAGAGGAGAAAGGACTAAAGAAAGGAAGGTCTCGGTGAGAACCATTGCAGCCGTAAGAGTCAGGCCCCAGCTCACGCTTGTGTGCCCGTCTTCTTACTGAGCATCCTGCTTGTCACGTGAAACCTTACAAGTGCTGGAGCTGGGGAGCCCGAATGCCTGCGTGTTTATTGTACTAAGTATGTTGAAGTCTTGAAGTTTGTCTCTTCTCGGTGTGTTGATGGGAGCATGGGTACTTTTCCTGTAGGTTCATGGGGTGCTGAGTCTGTAGACACGTTCTACTCTGTGGCTCCCTAGGGTGAGTTAATGGGTTAGACCCTGATCCTTGTCCAGCTCCTTCCTTTAACCTAAACCAGATCTGGTCTGGATCTGATGTGTGATTTCCTTCCTCCCAGGCTCCCGGGGAGCGTTGCTGAGACCCTTGCGGTCCTTTGCGTTGCAAGGAATCAGCCCCCCACCCTTAACTGTGGCTCCTGTGGGGTAGAAGTGCCTCCTTTCAGAGTCTGCTTCAGCTTGCTCTCTTGGGGCTGGCCCGGAGAGCCCAGGGACAGTAAGCGTGACCTGTCAGAAGCAGGGCCTGCCCTCTCTCTGAACCAGGACTGGGCTCCTGGTAGCCTGAGCCTGGGTGCCGTGGGGGACGTGTGGGCCTGAATGTGCTCTGTGCCGGCCGGGGTGGGAGGGGAGCTGAGGGGAAGGCAAGGGCCTCTTCTGCCTGCTCTTCTAGAACCCTGAACTGGAGGGGTCTGGTGTCCTTGGTTTTTATACTTGAAGCTGGCCCAGAGATGCCCTTTCCCCAGTTCCAGTTCTGGGGGCCAGCTGGCCAGGCGTGGTCGCAGCTGCTCCTACATGGCTGTTCCCTCCCGTCCCACTGATCCCGGGTTCCAGGGTGCAGAGGTCATTCCCAGTTGCCTAAGATGCCATGTATTTGAATGTCCGAACTAAAACACTTGAGAGAATAAAATGGGGCAGTATTAAGAATAACACCAGGGAAACAGAAATAAACTGAGACCTTTCAGGCAAACCAGGATATGTGATCTTCTTCTCTGTGCTTTCACTTTGGGCTCAGTTCTTAATGTACCCCCCGAAGTGGTCCCACCTCCCCTACACCCCATGACCCATGTGATTTGGGTGCCAGGGACTTACAGATCTCCACCCTTTGAGATATGGTCTGCATAACAGAAGCTTCAGGGATCTCCCACGTTGGAAGGCCCCGCACAAGGGAAACTTGGAAGTGTGTTTCCTGGAAGTATGTTACAGAGGAGGGTGGGAGGGACGTGAGCATCTGGGCCTCTCTGAGACGAGGCCAAGTAGGGGTTTAAGAAGAGAAGGTGTTCTTTTTTGAGAGTCGAGGAGGTGATGAGAGCTCTGTCCGGGGGACTCCTCAGCCTGCGTGGGCCCGCATTTCTACACAAAGCTGGCAGAACCCAGATCTCCATGGGGCCTGACCGAAGAAGGTCCGAGGACAGGAGATGGCTTCTCGTTTGGTCTTCTGACTGTGTCCTGGAACATCTGCCTTGTCCAGGTGACCTGGATGGCCTGGATTTGACCATTTTGGAGTGAGGAGTAGGGTTGCCAGATTTGGCAAATAAAAATACAGAGCACTCTGTTAAATTCGAATTGCAGGTAAAGACTAATTTTTTTTTTAAGTTTATTTATTTATCTTAGAGAGAGGGAGAGAGCACGGGTAGGCGAGGGGCAGAGAGGGAGGGACAGCATCTGCACGGACAGCAGAGCCTGATGCGGGGCTCAAACTCTTGAACCGTGAGATCATGACCTGAGCCAAAGTTGCACGCTCAACCAACTGAGCCACCCAGGCGCCCCAAGACTAATTTTTCTTGTATAGGTATATCCCATGCCATAATTGTATTTTATACATGGCAGTCTCAGTTAGTAGTATCTGGCCAGATTTTGCTTGCTTCTGGAACGTGGGGTAATCATTCACAGTGCTGCCTTCACTCAACAGGTATTTATTGAGTCCCAACTGACACGTCAGATGCTGTTGTAGGCACTGGGGGTTTTCATTGAGCGAGAGACAACAGGAGTTCCTGACCTCCTGGGGCTTTCGTCTAGTGGGGGCAGTAGACGATAAGGAAGAGACATAAGGATGTCGGATGGTGACAGTGGGAAAGCGGAAAATAAAGTGAGAAGGGAGGATGGGAGGGGGCGTGGGGAGAGGATTCATACCTGGGTAAGGGTAAGGGTTTGAGGGGATAGGCCAAGCAGACGTTTTAGGGGAAGAGCATCCCAGGCCTCGGGTGACGCACACGTCAAGCCCTGGTGTGCCCGGTGCGTTTGAGGAGCCGTGAGGCCCAGTGTGGCTGGAGCCAGGTCAGCGAGGAGGGAGAGTGTGGAAGCGGAGCCAGTGAGGTCAGGGAGTAGAGCTTGTGGAGGGGCCTCTGTAAGGACCCGGGAGGCCTTTGGAGAGGGTATTGAGCAGGGTGGGGATGTGATCTGATAAGGATTTTGTTCTGTTTTCTTTTTTTTTTTTAATGTTTATTTATTTTTGAGAGAGAGAGAGAGAGAGAGAGACAGAGCACAAGTTGGAGAGGGGCAGAGAGAGAGGGAGACACAGAATCCGAAGCAGCCTCCAGGTTCTGAGCTGTCAGCACAGAGCCTGACGTGGGGCTCGAACCCACACACTGTAAGATCATGACCTGAGTCATGGTCGGTTGCTTAATCGACTGAGCCACCCAGGCGCCCCTGTTCTGTTGCTTTAAATTACAGTATGGTTAACATACAGTGTTACACTGAGCCGATGAGGTTTTATTTTATTTTTGGTTTTGAGAGAGAGTGTGTGCATGTGCATGTGCAAGGGCAGGGGAGGGGCAGAGGGGATGAGAGAGAGAGAGAGAGAGAGAGAGAGAGAGAGAGAGAGAATCTTAAGCAGGTTCCATGCTCAGCATGGAGCCCGACACAGAGCTCCATCCCATAAACCGTGCAGTAATGACCTGAGCCGTAATCAAGCGTTGGACACTTAACCCTGCTGAGCCACCCAGGTGCCCCTGATCTGATGGGGTTTTAGGAGAGTCCCTGGCAGTTGGTGGAGATCACACCAAAAGCTGGCCTAGGGTCCCGTTCTGTCATCTTGTCTGCAGAGGTGGGCTGTGGGACTTGAGGCGTGCATGTCATTTAGAATAAAAAGTCGTTGCTACCAGGACTCAGCAACACTTTATAGGATCTTTGCCTTTTTCTCTCCTTTCTGTCTTCTCCATTTGAATGACGCATTCCTCCTAAACAAGGGGAGGGAAGTGTTGTGATTATCTCTACGTGTTTTCAACCCCTGTGTGATAATACCTGGTTCGAGGGACAGTTCCAAATGTTTCTTATTAAGCTTTAGAGGAATGACTTACCGGACAGTGCTTACACATCTGAAGTTCCAGATAAAGTACAATTCTAAAATACATGAGTTTTTGTTGGTGTTGAAGGAAGTCATTTTTCTTTGGACTAAATAAATTGAAATTTTTTTGAGGTCTCGAAGAGCTTGAAAGCATGTCTTTTGTTTCCAGTCTCTGAAAAGGAAAGGGAAGAGTGAGCTGATCATAGTATGCAGCTTTCTTACACTTTAGTGGGCTGAAGTCTGATTTAAAAATGGAGGAAAAAAAGCCAACAGAGTTCACATTGACCTTGACACTAAGGCATATATACAATTAATTTATTAATTTATTAATTTATTTTCAAATGTATTTATTTATTTTGAGAGAGAGTGCATGGGCACCCAGGGGTGGGGTGTGGGAGGGGTGGGGAGGGGCATTGAGAGGGGGAGAGAGAATTCCTATCAGCCTCTGCGCTGTCAGCACGGAGCCCAACTCAGGGCTCGAACTCACAAACCCTGCGATCATGATCTGAGCCCCAAATCAAGAGTCAGACGCTGAATCAACAGAGACACCCAGGTGCCCCAGCAATTTATTTTTATAAAATATTTATGTTCTTTGGAAAAAAATACTGAGGCTGTAAAACCTAGACTTTTAAGTAAATGGGATCATTTTAAATGTTAGCCAATTTGGGGGATGAGAATTATAATTCTAAAAGGAGTAGCAAATATTTTCTAAGTATCTTTAACAAGCCTGATGACTTACAGAAGACCATAGTGGTAAATTAACTTTGCTGAGTGAATTAACTTTGCTGAGTAATATTATTAATAAATATTTAAATTTTTACATATATCCATAAGGTTTATTTGAGAAGATGCAAAAAGGAAGCACTTTAAAAAAGGTAATGCAGAGGCGCCTGGGTGGCTCAGTCAGTTAAGCGTCAGACTCTTGATTTCAGCTCAGGTCGTGATCTCATGGTTCGTGGGCTAGAGCTGACAGTGCGGAGCCTGCTTGGGATTCTCTCTCTCCCTCTCTGTCTCTGCTTCTCCCCAGCTCACGTGCACCCTCTCTCTCTCTCTCTCAAAATGAATAAATAAACATTACAAAATGTGTAGTGTAGACAGTTCAAATGTGAAAATGGATTCTTTTACCAGAGTTGTGAAGAAAACATTAAGACCAAATCAATATTTATACATATATTCTTTGTTTTAAATGTTTGTTTATTTATTTTTAGAGAGACTGAGAGAGAGCACGCATGTACGGGGAAGGAGCAGAAAGGGAGGGAGGCAGAGAATCCCAAGCAGGCTCTGTGCTGTGAGCACAGAGCTCGATGTGGGGCTCAAACTCACAAACTGTGAGATCGTAACCTGAGCTGAAACCAAGAGTCAGATGTTTGACTGAGTCACCCAGGTGCCCCTCAAGCCAATATTTAAAGTAAGAACTAAGCAGGCTTTTTTGAGGGGCTGTCCCGTGCCAGGTCATGAGATGGGTACTAAGAAAACAGAATCTCGGGGCGCCTGGGTGGCGCAGTCGGTTAAGCGTCCGACTTCAGCCAGGTCACGATCTCGCGGTCCGTGAGTTCGAGCCCCGCGTTGGGCTCTGGGCTGATGGCTCAGAGCCTGGAGCCTGTTTCCAATTCTGTGTCTCCCTCTCTCTCTGCCCCTCCCCCGTTCATGCTCTGTCTCTCTCTGTCCCAAAAATAAATAAATGTTGAAAAAAAAAATTAAAAAAAAGAAAAAACAGAATCTCAGGGCTGACCACTGTAAAAAGCATCAGATAAAATTCAATGAGCAGTAAAACACAGGTATGTAAATTGTGCATTTAAAAAGAAGGCCTTTTATGGGGCACCCATACTCTGTCTCTCTGTCAAAAATAAATAAACATTAAAAAAAAAAAAAAGGCATTTTAGACCAAGCCTGTTTGAGCGAGTTTAGCTACGTCCTTAAGCAGGGACTAAAATCCATTGTAAACCACTTTAACGTAATTGAGTCCCAACCATGATAAATTGAGATTTTTGCCACGCCAGTTTGGATTACAGCCTAGAAGCGCATTCATTTTAGGATTAGAAAGATCTAGCATTAGCATTTCTAGCTATAGGACTTGGCCATCTCTAAGCTTTAGTTTTCTGTCTGTAAAATGGGAGTCTCGAAACCAGCCTCGTGGAGTGGTTTTGCCTGTTAAGTGGGCGACTCGTATCGGGTCCTTGGCCAGCACCGGCGCATAGTGAGCTCTCAGGGAGTGATGGCCCGTATCATTCTTACTGGCATTGCTGACGGAGACTCTACAACTTACGTTATTTCATGATTTCCGAGGCCACCCAAGTTCAAGTTTTGGGTGTGCAGGTAGCATCGTTTGAATGCCTTGAGAGGTGGGGGAGCAGACAGGGGGGTTTGGCTCACAGTAGGTGGGAGGTGGGAACTCAGAATCCTGCTGAATGTGCCATCACACTTGACATCGCCCTCCAGATGGCTGTGCAGCCAGGTTGATAATTAGCTCCGACAGATGCGGGCGGAGAGTCCCCTGGGCAGCTCTTCTGCAGCGTGGGTGTGTGGTGAGAGCGGCACATGGCATCGGGAGGCCCGAGCCGGGTCGGGACGTGCAGCGGGCTCAGCTGGGCCGACGCAGGCATCGCCCTAGTCGGACCCTCCTGGGTCTCAGCTGGTGCACAGACACTGCCCCCACCCCGCAGGCTCGCAGGAGCAGATGCCACCCCTGTGGGGGGCTGTGGCCTCCAGCTGCTTTGCAGCCTCTGTCAGGCCAGGGCTGTTGAAGCTCTTGCTCTGCTATTTAAACCCATCCTTGCTGGTGACCGCTTCCAGTCTTAAGTGGAGGCAGTGTATGTGTGTGCGTGCGCTACAGGTTTCAGCTAATTACCGCCGCAGGGGATCTGTCCGGCGACTGGGTGTGGGGAAGGCCAGCCCCATGGCCCCCTGCGTTAGCCCCCACCCCTACAGAGGCACCTGCTGAGCCTGCACCCAGAGAGGGGCCCTGCTGCTCCTCCAGGACCTCCCCCTCGTCAGTGGGCCTTTTTCAAAGCAGGGCAAGAACCCGGGGTTTCGTGCTCCTGGCCTGTGGGGACTGTGACACCAGGGCTCAGACATTAAGATGTGGACTCTGCCACCCAGGTTGAGGGAGGGCGGGCAAGTCAGCTTACCTCTTGGGATTTGTTTCCTCTATAAATGGGCAGTGAATTGGGGGGCGGGGGGCTATTAGCCTGTTGTCTTTATCTCCATGTCCCTTGGACACAGTAAGTGCTCATGAAACAATAGCTTCATTTGTAAAATGAGGATGACATTGCCCACGTCCCTGAGTTGTGCTGGGGAGGAGAGACTGTTCGTGTAATTCGATTCAGCTGTGGCAAAAGGAGAACGCGGTGAGGACACTCTCGTTTGACCCTTAGGTTCTGCTCCTTTCATGTCCCCAGTATCAAAACATCTCAGACACTCAGGACTTCAAAAGAAGCCCATTTGTACATCTTCACTAACTAGTCCAAACTGAACTGATTTTTACAGTGGATCTTAATGGACATGTCTTAAGAGACAGTGTATAAATGGCCAGAAAGCACATGAATAAATGCTCAACATCACTAGCCACTAGGAGAATGCAAATTAAAACCACAATGAGATAGCACTTCATACCTGCTCTAGGAGGACTGTGGTCAGAAAGGCAAACACTAGTAAGTGCTGGCGAGGACGGGGGACAGCTGGAACCCGCATACACTGTGGGTGGGGAAAGTAAAATGGTGCAGCCTCTTTGGAAGACAGTCTGGCAGTTTCTCAAAAGGTGAAAGGCAGAGTAATTCCATTTCTACATCTCTGCCCAAGAGAAATGAAAACATAAGTCCACACAAAGATTTGTATGCACGTATTTATTGCAGTATTATTCTTACAGGCTTTGTGTGAATGCCTTGGTTTCTGATATGGACTGGGTGTTGGGACATACTGTAAAGATTTTCCTGGGATGGCTGCTCTCCTGTTGGGTCTGTTTTGTGCGGTTCATGCCTCAGAAATGCCTAGCTTTGGCCTCCGTCATTGTCACTTTCAGAGGACAGCCCAAGTTCGGTCTGTGTTTTCAGAACACAAACTCAGGGAGTCTCCTGTAGAGACTTCTGTAGAAACCCTTATCAACTGAAGATGTCTGGTGTCTCCCAGACTTTGGTCTCCTACATTCCTTGTAATCAGCATGGGGGGGACCCCTTCTTGTGGTGTGAGTTGCTTTCAACGCATCAGGCTTTCGAAGATGAATTCCTGGTCTGATGGAAGATTCTGGCAGTAATGGGATATCTCTTGAAGGTGCTGATAAGGGCCTCGTTAGTTTCAGGAGTGGGCAGGTCTTTCTTATAGAGGTTTCTGGTGACTGGGATACCTGATCAGCAGGCTTTTTCCTGGCCCTGTACAATGACGGGTTATAGGTGGGTGGGCGTGGGAGCAGAGCATCTTAGATGTGTCTGTGACGTTTAGGAGTCAGTGGGTGGTGTCAGCCTCAAGGAAAGGGCCTCTTGCTTGAGATTTGGAACTGACTTAAGCCAGTTCTCTAGGCATCTATTGTCTTGCATTAGAAACACAAGTTTTTCCTATAGTAAAACTATAACGGGGGAGCCTGGGTGGCTCAGTCAGTTAAGTGTCCGACTCCTGATCTCGGCTCGGGTCATGATCTCACAGTTCGTGGGTTCGAGCCCCACGTCGTGCTCTGCGCCGATGGCACAAAGCCTGCTTGGGATTCTGGTTCATCTTCTCTCTGCCCCTCCCCGACTTGTGCTCTCTCTCTCTCTCTCTCTCAAAATAAATAAACTTAAAAAAAAAAAAAAAACTAAAATGGAATAGGGGAAAATGTTTCTTTAGTAACAGGCAGAATACAGAGAGATAACCGTAGGGAGAAAATAACAAGCACAAGGCAAGCAGCCTTATTTATTTGGAGAACATAGGTGAAATGTTTATTGTACACAAAGCAAGTCGAACTAAAATTTCTGCATGTACTACAGGGTATAATTACAGAAACCTGAAGCTAAAGGACTAGCAGGAATTCCAAAAGAACAAACAAGCTAGACATGGACGCTGCTGTTCCCGTAAACTAAGGGGGGGGGGGCATCGTCTAGAGGTGCCCCCAATGGGAGATCAGGCTGCAGGGTGATGGGAGTCGAGCAGGTGCTCAGGACACTACTCCAGGTACATGGGGACACTTGGAGATCACCTCACTGATTGGAAAGTTGTTTGGTGAGTACAGAAATCGGACAAAAGTAAGCGAGCGTTTTTAAGGGAGATCTCGATCAGGCTTTGTTTGGTAGGTAAACAGTGCTTCTCTGCTCTGGGCCTTTTTTTCTCCAGGCAGCTGTCACTGATTCCACATATTTGGGGAGGAAGGGGCACAGTTCCAAGGGTATTACAAGAATAACCAGGAAAGGAAAGGGGAAAAACTTTTAAAATGTGCTGTATGTGCCATGGAGAAAGGTTTGGGCACAGACATAAAAATATAGGCAAATCTGAAAACTTGCTGCTTTACCAAAAAAAAAAAAAAAAAAAAAAAATTGCCCATGTATATTCATGCCCTTGTGATGGGCACTGAAACGGAAATAAGGATGGGTCTCAGCACCCCCCCCCACCCCCCCTTGCCCTGCATTGCTGTATTAAACAGTGTCCTGGCTTTAGAACGTCAGGCCTGGATATGTACAGCCTAGTTGTTAGCTGAACAACTCCAGACAAGGCTCTCGATCTCTCTATATTTAAAATAGCTGTAGTGCTGCATGCATATGGTTGCTGTGAACATTAAATGAGATGTTTAGCATAAAGTCAAGGATCATGCCAGGAACATGATAAATGTTTACGTGTTAGTGCCCTGCATCTTAAACAGTGGAAGTTATATGGGGCGCCTGGGTGGCTCAGTCAGTTGAGCGACCGACTTCGGCTCAGGTCATGATCTCACGGTCCGTGAGTTCGAGCCCCACGTCGGGCTCTGTGCCAACAGCTCGGAGCCTGGAGCCTGCTTCGGATTCTGTGTCTCCCTCTCTCTCTGCCCCTCCCCCACTCATGCTCTGTCTCTCTGTGTCTCAGAAATAAACATTAAAAAAAAAATTTAAGGGGCGCCTGGGTGGCGCAGTCGGTTAAGCGTCCGACTTCAGCCAGGTCACGATCTTGCGGTCCGTGAGTTCGAGCCCCGCGTCAGGCTCTGGGCTGATGGCTCAGAGCCTGGAGCCTGTTTCCGATTCTGTGTCTCCCTCTCTCTCTGCCCCTCCCCCGTTCATGCTCTGTCTCTCTCTGTCCCAAAAATAAATAAATGTTGAAAAAAAAAAAATTAAAAAAAAAAATTAAAAAAAAAAATTTAAGTGGTGGAAGTTATAATTGGAAATGTTTAGATCTAAGGTACACACTCATTTTTTGTTTTTCTTACTTTGACATTAGAAACAATTGAAAAGCATAGAAGAAATCAAACTCCTATCATCTGTATTTGTCCTGTTTTTCTCTTTCTGTGCCGATATACGTTTAGATTTTTGCATATCATTGAAAATCTATAAAGCTATTTAAAAATGACCTCAAATATATGCATGTATCTGTGCACGTAAAATACTTTTATTCAGGCATTTGCCTGTTTTTGTTTTGTTTTGTTTTTTTTAAAGCAGCGAGAGTAGTTTTTCCCTTCCACAAGTAACTGAACTGAATGCTCTTGAGTAATATATGCGATTCTTTCTTTAGGACCAGTTCCAAGAAGTGGAATGGGATAGATAAAGGGTAGATTGTTTTCTTTAAGAGCTATATGATAATATTGCCAAATTCCCTGTGTCCGCCTCACTAAAAATGAAATGGAACGCTCATTCCCCCCAGTCCATGCTCAATGTCAAGTGTTTAATTTTTTAAATGTCTTTGCTCTTCTTGTAGGTAGAAAACACCTTATTGTTAATTCAGTTTGTACTTCTGTGGTTACAGGTGAGCTTAAATAATTGTATATGTTTACAGTGTATTCCCATTTCTTTCATAAATCATCGATTTAACATTTCCCCCAATTCTTCTGTTACAGTATTATTTCCTTATTAATTTGCAGGATGTTGACCCTTCTCATGAGTATTGCAGATATATCGATTGTGGCATTACATTTTTTTTTTTTAAGCATTTTTAGGCACCCACTGACATGGTGAGGTAAGACTTTGTTGGGAAAAGGCATGCAGGTGTGGAATATGAATGCAAAGAGAACTTAGATGACTTCTTTATTCAAGCCCAGCGGTTGTGTTGCAGTGGGGTAGATGGAAATCTTGCTGAGCGCCTAACATCTGGGGCCTCATTTCTCATTGTGAGTTCCCCGCAACTGTTCAGAAGCCTTGCTCACTGGGAAAATCAGGACACAGGCTGTGCCCTGAGGGTATCCCAGGTGTATGTGCACTGCCCCACTTTGAAGAATTGGTTAGGGATGACCGTATAGGATGACAGAAGTGGACATTTCGTTGTTGGGGCTCTTGGAGAGAAGTGGCCATGACCTTTGGTCTATCCCACCCCATCTTATGTTTTGTTTACTCTGGCCAAATCCGATGGGAAACAGCTGTGGGATGATGGGAAGGACCTGGAACCAGTAGCTCAAATCGTGCCTCTTCTACTTACCAGCTGTGTGACCCTGCATAGATCACGCAACGTTGCTTCGTCTCAATATCCTGGGTTTGCTGTGTTGGTAAAACGAACAATACGTACGATCCGCTCGGCATGTTCTAAGCATCCAGTAAATGCTTGTCAATTATTTTTTCTCCTCCCACCAGACCATGAGCTTCTCTAGGCCTGATCTGTGCCATATACATCTCTGTATCCTCATGCATGTGGCGGTCCCTTTGTGATTATCTGTGAATGGGGCCGAATGGGGCTGAGGGTGTGGTGGCTTATATATCAGAGCCAACTGCTCTCTGAAGAGTTGGAATTGACTTTTAAACATTCTTTGTTTATTACTTTTACATCTATATGTAAAAGTACAAAAGCCACCTCTCATAGGTAGTCAAGGTACACTGAGTTGGGAGTGTCCTGCAAAATTTGGGGCTTAGAATCAATCCTCCCTTTAGGACATGTGACAGGCCCTCTCTGGGTTAGGGCCAGGGCGGATACTACCCCAGCGCTGATTGTTCCTCTCCAGGAGGGCCCTCTGACATTGAGTTTCCCCGCCGCGTGGCCCAGTGGCTGCCTGTCAGAACCCACTGGGCCAGAATGGGCCGCCAGGACCCAGCCAGGCCTGTAATTGTTCCCACTCATGACAGAGCAGGGCTGCTCCTACAACCCACTGGGAGTGCCCGAGCGGGTGTGCAGACACATAATGGGCCCCGCTGCCGGGACGGCAGCCTGTGAAAGCCCTGGGAGAGGCCAGGCGCTGGAAGGCGTCTCCAGGCAGTTACTTTTCCTGGAAAGGGGGACGCCCAGCACCCAGTGCTTTTCTCTAGCACTTCTGGCGAGGAAAGGAAATCTGGTCCTCAGTGCAGGCACCTTCTGCTGTGGCCAGGTCCAGTCTCCTAGCAGCCCTGTCAGGTGGATGGCAGTGCTGCATGGGGTCAGTTGGCCAAGCCTGCATAACAAAGGACTGTGAGTAAGGCGGCTTAAACCCACAGACATTTGTTGTCTCACAGCTTGGAGGCTAGACCGCGTAAAGTCAAGGTGTCCGTATGGCCAGGCTCTCTTGAGACTCTGCGAGAGAATCTGTCCCCCCCCCTTCCTCTGAGCTTCTGATGTCGCTGTAAGTCCCTGGCTTCTTTTGTCTTGCAGCTGCATCATTTCTGTCTCCACCTCCCTTGTCACGTGGTGTTTGCTCCTAGTTTGTCTTTACCTTCTTTTAGTGACACCGGTCACGTTGTGTTAAGGGCTCCCTCTACTCCGGTATGACCTCAGCTAATGAATCACATCTGCTTCCATCCTCTTTCCAAATATGGCCAAATTCGGAGGTGCCGAGCTTTTGGACTTCAACCTAACTTTCTCGGGGACACGGTTCGAATCCATAATACTCATGTTGTGTACAAGGATGCAAGTCACAAGAGGAGCAGTAATTTGGCCAGAGTCACCATTACAAAGTGTCGGGGTCAGGATTGTAACCCAGGTCACTTTGACCCCGAAGCAAATTCATTCTCTTTCCACTAAACTTTGGTGCATCAGAATCACTTGGAGAGCTAATGAAAAGCACAGAGGCCTTGCCCCCTCCTCTGCTGCTCCTCTGCCTGTGCCCCCTGAACCAGCGACCTCACATCATCCCGGAGCTGGTGGGAAATGCGTATTCTCAGGCCCTGCCGCAGACCTGTGGAATCGGAACCTGCAGTTAACAAGGTCCCAGGATTTGTGTGCACACTCAGCTGGGGGAAGCACGCGACCGGGGGCTAGTTCACTCCGTTTCCACACGGACTGCATATTAGAATTATTTGAGAAGCTTTCAAACAAGCACACAAACAAAAACAGTGACAGCAGCCTCACCCCAGGCGGTGTGAATGCGATCTCTGATGAGGCAGTGGGCATTGTTTTTTGTTTGTTTGTTTTTTTGTTTTGTTTTTGTTTGCTTTTTGTTTTCCCAAAAACCTGCCTAGGCAGTTCTCATTCACTGTCGAGTAGAGAACCTCTGGGGCCTGGAGGTGCTCATTTCTGGAAGATGTCAAGAATCTGCAATACTTAAGTTGAGAATCCTATCTGTATAGGGTGGTCCTTTTATTTCCCTGATAACACAGAGACTTGGCAGGGAGGGGATGTATTTCAGCGAAGACAGAATATTGGAGCAAAGAAAAACCACCCTGCTTGTCTTTCCTGATCTTACCTCTTACAAATGCCAAGTGAAGGGTAGCAACCTACTTACTGAGACCAGGAGCCTGAAAGGGGGGCATGGAGATATAGCACGTAGCAGGCGATCAGCATTTGTTGAATTAAATTGAAAAGAGACCTACACAAACAGCATGGTTTTGTCTTCCTGAGTTTTGTCCTTTAGAGAGAAGTTCTTGTATTACGTTGGGGTACCAGGAAAAGACACAGAGGTAGAGGGCTTAAGATGTTTAGTAAGTCTTGATCTATCAGCCAACATGAATGGGTTCTTGGAAGTTTTGAGACTACAGTGTGAGTAATTCTTAGCTGCGGTGAGGGGGAGAGACCGGTATTCTAGTGGTGACATTTTAAGCTTTAATCCTTCACCACCGTTGGCCTGGAGAAGGAAGGTGACCATGTTCGCAGCCTCTGGCTCCTGTTTTCTCCTTAAACTCAGTGCCCATCCGTCCTTCCCCCAGCTGATCCCCGGAGTGTGGGGAGAGAGCCCAGTTCAGTTTGAAGTTTGGCTGTGGCGTGTGTATGCAGTCGTCCTGCCGGGGTCCTCAGAGATGGTGGGAACCTCTTTGTGGGCAGGACTGGTGTCCTTCCCTCATTCCTTGGCCTTCTTGATTTCCGGGATACCCGTCCCCTCATCCTGACCGCCTCTCTTGTGAATTCCACAGTGTAGTCCTGATGTCTCGGGTGCTTTCTCGGTCATCTTTTACTGGCCTTTTTCTGCTCGACTCCACTCACTGGTTATCTTCAGGGTTCTCTTCTCCTCTTTCTGGGAATTTCCTCCACTTGGCCAACTTTACTACTATCTTTATGCAAAGGACCGCTGTTTCCCTTCCAGATGGATGTCCTTTTGTCTGCAAAATGCTCCACAGGCTCCAAATGGAACCCACCAACTTCTCTTCCTTGTTTTCTTTTTTGTGTCATCGTGTGCAATCTCCTGTTTTTCCAAGCCCCTTATGTTCGAAACCTCCTAGTTAGCCCTACCATTTGATTCACCTGTGAGATATTCGTTCAGTCCCTGACTCTTTCATTCCCCTCTGGGACATCTTTCACTTGTCCATGTTCCTTACCATTCCTTCCACTCAGTCCTAATGGCCTATTTCTGTTACTGCCATAGAAATTGCAATTCTTTTCCTCCTCTTCCTTCTCCCTCCCCCGCCGTGTGTGTGTGTGTGTGTGTGTGTGTGTGTGTGTGTGTGTGTGCACGCCTTAAATTTTTTTGCATAAAATGTAAACTCTACCTTTATTCCCACTTTTATCTTCCACAGTCATCTTGGTGGCCTCAGCCCTCACCACAGTATTTTTTGTTTCCCCACACTTGACTTCTGCACCTACACTCTGTGATTGGCATATGTGAAGCCCCGTGGAAGTCTGCTGGCTGCTGATTGGAGGCGATGCATCCCGTCCTCTAGACTGTCTGTCTCCCCCTGCCTATCCATGCTTTTCCTGTCTTTGAAGACTCCTGGTTCCAGTTCCGTTTCCACTATGCCTTTCCTGACCACTCTATCCGCCCTTGATTTCTCCATCTTCCCTTCTCTCTTTTTTTCAATGTTTACTTTTGAGGGAGAGAAAGAGCATGAGCAGGGAAGGAGCAGAGAGAGGGAGACACAGAATCCGAAGCAGGCTCCAGGCTCTAAGCTGTCAGCACAGAGCCCGACGTGGGGCTCGAACTCACAAACTGAGATTGTGATCTGAGCCAAAGTCAGCTGCCCAACCAACGGAGCCACCTAGGCTACCCCTCCGGCTTCCCTTCTGACCTGCAGAGTACTCATCTTCTCTAGCACCTTTTCGTAAACTGTTTTGAATTCACTTATATTGACTTCTAACTTGTAGTATGCTGGTGTTCTGTTTCCTCAGTTAGACTGGAAGCTCCCTAAGAGCAGGGCTTGCTTGGTGTTCTGCGGTGGTCTTCAGGGGGATGTCTGGGGTTGGCTGTCTGCCTGCGCACCTCCTGCCCCGCCTCCTCCCAACACACTCCCCAGGGGACTCCTCTGCACAGAGTAGGAACTCGGTGCCTATGGTCACATGAACGCAGGGAGAAAATTGGAACCTGTGGCGGGTATATTTATTCAAATATGTAAACCAAGCATGACTACGATGCATATGCCAAAAGTGTAAAGTTCTCATCTGTAATTACCAATTAAAAAAAAAAGAAACCACTTTGTATTTACAGTGGAGTTTGGCACCAGATCAACACTTGTTTCTCCTTTGGTACAAATGTTATAAAACCTCGACTGCTCTGTTGCCATAAAAGGAACGTGAACTTCTGTGGAGGTGGTGATTTACGGCGGATGTCTCCAGGCCGTGCTGTCCCACTGTCCCACCGACAAGGGCAGCAGGGGCGGTGTTGATCTAGGCTCAGTGTGGGGACTCTTTGGTCCTTTCTCTCCCCGTCTCCCTACCCCCCCACCTGAAAAACAAAAAAAAAATCTGGCATTCTGCTTGCCGGTCCTGTATTGAAGTAGAAAGATTTGAACACTTGGTCTCTATCTGTTAATAACTCATTCAGGGGAAGTTTGAGGTGTCACATTAGGCTCCCCTCATCTGTGAGGGAGTTGGAATCTGTCTAAATAGGTGTGGTGGGAAAGTGAAGAATACGGACTGATCTGGCCTTTTTTTTCTTGGCTTACCTACCTGCCTACCTTGGCTCTCAAGTTCGCAATGTCTGGTGCAGTCGGTAGAGCATGTGATGCTTGATCTCAGGGTTGTGGGTTTGAACCCTACGTTGGGTGTAGAGATTACTTAAAAATAAAATCTTTTAAAAAATTACAAAAAAAAAGAAATGTGCCAGGCATTGGTCTAGTCTACATGCCTTATGGATATTAATACATTTAAATTTCACAACGTTGTTACCCTCATTTCACAGATAAGGAATCGGGGCACAGAGCTGTTTGAGGGGGTTGTGAATGATCACACAGTCAGCTCAGGGCAGTTATTTTTATTTTTTTATTTTTATTTTTTTTTTAACGTTTATTTATTTTTGAGACAGAGAGAGACAAAGCATGAACGGGGAAGGGTCAGAGAGAGGGAGACACAGAATCAGAAACAGGCTCCAGGTTCTGAGCTGTCAGCACAGAGTCCTACATGGGGCTCGAACTCAACCGACCGCGAGATCATGACCTGAGCCGAAGTCGGCCGCTTAACCGACTGAGCCACCCAGGCGCCCCAGGGCAGTTATTTTTAAAAAGACACTTAATGATGACTGTTTTTCCAATAAATATCAAGGTGACTGAATATCTTTTTTTTCCCCCCAATCAGATGTCCGATTCTACAACTTTAATCCCTATAAATCATTCTCGTTCCTTTTTGTGGTTATGGCTATACTGTATTTCTCTCTTAAGGTTGGCAACAGCTGTGTGTGTGTGTGTGTGTGTGTGTGTGTGTGTGTGTGTGTGTGTGTGTGTGAGAGAGAGAGAGAGAGAGAGAGAGAGAGAGAGAGAGAGAGAGAATGTGTGTCTGCATTTCAACACCTACTGGAAAAATTTCCTACAGCGCTTTACAGTTTATAAGGGCTTTTTCACATGTTATCTCCCTTACTCCAACAGCCGTGGTGAGTAGAGTTATTATTAATTTCCATTTAACAAGTGAGGTAAGTGGCTTAGAGAGGCTAAGAGACTGGGCTGTGACTTCAACACGATTAGTACGTTGGAATTTGAACCCAAGTCCTCCTAATCCTTTGCTTTTCCGGCACCAACTTCTGTTCATGACTTGGGAAGTCCTGTCCTCTCTATTTGTCTTTCTTCCCATGCTTTGTTCTTCTAACCTGGCTCAAAAATGATGTCTTTTTGCTCATATCCCAAACTTGTATGGTAGATCGTGAAAGTAGGGGTTTGAGAATGCAGTTTTTTTGAAAGAGGCAAGATTGTCAGATCCCACCAGGCATTCATTCATTCATTCATTCATTCATTCATTCATTTTTTTGTTGTTTTTCTTTGGTAACTAAAGATTGAATGCTTTGCAGGGTTTTTCTTGCTGTCTTTGGACTCAGGCACCCCAGGGGAATGCGCACCTAATGCTAATAATTAAATACAGTTTCTAATAAGGGAGTTCTCTCAGTGTCACCTGCACTGGTCCACAGAATTGGGTGAGAGGCTTTTAAGGAGAGATTGGAAGCTGGAGAGCCCAGATGTATGTAAATACCCAAATCTGAAGATAACTACTTCCTGTACTTCCAGAGTCTTCTGTAAAAATACTACTGTCACCCCTGTCCAGAATGAATGAGTCAGAGTTCTAGGTTCCAATCCAGTTCTCCCACCCAGCTATGTGATCTTGCATCAATCACCTGCATGCCCTCAACTGAGCTCAGTTCAGGGCGGTGTGGGAGCAGCTATGTGCCCCGCACCATGGTAGGTGCTCCAGATGGATATATAAATTAGATAAGGTCTCTCTCGTGGAGAGCTGGAGACTGCCAGGAAACACAGCTATGTTCCTGTTGTGCTGGAGATAGGCCGGGGGCCTGAAGAAGTGCTGGGAGGCCCTAAGCCATGCTGTAGAGCTGGGTGTCAATGAGGGAGTATTCCCTAATGTTGAGTAAAGTCAGCTTCCCTCCTCTGCCTGCCCGTCCAACCCCACCTTCATTTCCCTATAGTATCCCTCCTTGGGTGCTCAGCGTATAGATGTGCTCAGCTTATAGATGGACACAGTAGAGAATGGGATAGAAATGAATGGTGGTACAGAAAGGAAGCAGAACCTCAGGAGCCATGGTCTGCTCCTCTGGGAATACTGTGGGGCATCTTACCCTCCATTCTCTGCCCCCATCTGTGCCCCGGAGGACCATGTGCTTCTCCCAGCACAGGGCTAATCTTATAGATTGAGAAGTATCCTGCACATCTGACTGTATCCCACACTGGCCTAAGAACCCCTTGCTAATGGAGTCAAGGTTACATCTTTCTCAGTATCAGCACGGTGCCGGGCACAGAGGTGTTGAGTGTGTGGATAGATGGATGGATGGATGGATGGATGGAGCTTGCTGGAAGCACAGTTGGAAGGAGCAAAGGGAAGAGGCTGAAGTGAGGAGAGGTGAGATGCTCTCGGGTTGTGATTGATGAAATGTAACCCAGGCAGGGAGGGGCCTGGGCTAGAACCTTTTGAAAAGCTGCCAGCTTCAAAGCAAGAATTTAACTCCTTGGTTTCACAAGAGAAGACTGAGCTTATCCCAGAAATGATTTGATTTGATTTGATTAGGCCTAATGCCTGTAGTTTGTGCTTTAGCGAAAGCTTCTCAAGTTCTAGTTGGTGGCTGGTGTGAAAAGGCCATTGTGGACAGAACTGGGTTCTTGGTGGGGTAGGAAGGTCCCAACTCAGCCACTAAATCCTCTCCTTTTCTGAGTGAATGGGGCTGCCGGAGTAGAAACTAGAACCTCTGGTAGTTTTACCCCATTTATAAGAAAAGGGGTAACTTCATGGAGGCCTTTAATTAATAGCTACAATATCTTGAATACCTGCCATAGGCTAGGGACTGTGGTAGACACTTTAATTCATTGAATCCACCAAATAACTTTCTGAGATAGGTTTTAATGTCCTTATTTTGAAGATTGCAAACGGAAGCTCAGAATGGCCCCTGTTGAGCTAGTCGAATGGGAGCCTTGGTTTGAGTCTGGGCCTGTTTTCTTCCAAAAGCTCATGCTCTTAAATGGATTTCAGCGATGCCAGATCGCTGGACTTTCCTGAAGATGTTTATGTACATTATCACCACAAAGTCAAACTGAGAATCATATTATTGTATTTCATTCAGAATCATAACATGCCTTAACCCACATTCTGCCTCG
Source organism: Puma concolor (assembly GCF_028749965.1). Lineage (NCBI taxonomy): Eukaryota > Metazoa > Chordata > Mammalia > Carnivora > Felidae > Puma > Puma concolor. The sequence continues at coordinate 46,718,482 of NC_141676.1, read as the reverse complement.
GATAATGAAGGTGGGTGGTTCACAGGCTTTATTGATCCGTGCTTCTGATGGGCAAAAAAAACCCACCACCAACAACAACAAAAACCCGTTTGATTTCTGTTCTGGGGAGGCAGAACGGATCACACAATAGCTTGGTTGAGTTTGACATTTACTTAATGTAGGTACATTTAGTGTAAGCTGAAATTAGGCAGAGGGCTGAAATAGGCCCTCGGGGTTGCTGTGGAGTAAAAAGAGGCAGTTACACTCGGCTCCCCTCGTATTTCACGCTTGACTTTAAATATTCGTGAAGGGAACATAGATCTTTGGTTTTAACGGGATGTAGCTCAAAGGTCAGCCCTTCAGAACAGATCATTTCAGTCTCAGGGCACCAATTTTAACCTCCAGAGATGAGACCACATTTGAGGCAGCCAGAGCTTGGTGTTCAAGAAAATCCATCAGTGATAAATCAGATCACAATTAACTTTTTTTGTTATTACTTGTTGAGCGTCCACCATGGGTGGGTCTTAGAAATATGAAATGATTGTGGGTTTTATTGTTTGATTTTGAGAAGTAACTAGTCACCTTTTCCACACGAGGGGGATACTCCTAAAGAAGGGTATATCGACCTAGTCCCCTTTTGAATTCATGAGTTTTGTTTTCTGTATGATAAAGTGTATACAGTAAGATGTATCGTTTAAAACAACCATGTGTTCCCGTCTCCACCCCCCCCCCCCACACCCCCATCCAAATAATTCAATTTTGTCTCTGGACAGGGAGGAAGATTCTGTTTATGAAAGTGCCCGGCACATGGTAGGAACGTGGTAGGGGGCAAGTCGGTGCCCGTGAATCTTCATTTCCCTGCATGGCCTGCTTCCCGAGAGGGACTGGTGGCCAGGTGTTGTTCATCCAGGTCAAGATGGAGAGAACGCACTTTTGTCATTTCTGCAGGCATGTAGCAAACCCAGCCGGGTCTCAGGTATTCCAGATATGAGCGATGTGCCGATTGCGCAAGGCTGGAAGCATTGCTCACCCAGAGATACAGAGGCCTGCCTGCCCCGAGCCCTTTGTTCTCCTGGTTGAAAGCAGTTAATTAGCAACTGTCTCCATAGCAACTACCTCATAGTCCAAAAACATTGTCTAGTTTTTCAGTTTAGCTTATCACACTGTTTACCTGAAGGGCTTTTCACGGCTCGGAGTCTCATTTGAGTTGGCGGTGTGCCCGTTGGAGAAGTGAATTGTCAAGACAGAAAAAACACCATGGTAGCCAGAAGCCGGGGGGCGCCTTCTCCCTAACACGACCCATGCAGGCTCTGGGTTCCGTGAAGACAGGAGTTGCGAGGGCCTAGCATTTTCACCTGTGTTTTTTGGTTTGCCAGAAAGCTGCTATTCTCTCCACAGGCCCTGAATGAGGCGGATTTCCGCCCCCCCCCCCCCCCCCCCCCTTCCCCGGGACGCTCTCTGAGCTTTCATATTCCCTGTTTACGGCCTGTGTCTGTTATTAGTCATCTCAAAACCCTCGGTGCTCTGTGCACATTCGAGGAAATTTCACTTCCCTGAGGGTCTTGGTATTTCTGAAGGTCCTTGGATGAAGGATTATGAGGAGGCCTGTGAATTAGTCAGGGAGGCTTTGTTTTTAGTCATAATGAGGAAGGGCTTCTCCTTACCTGTGGCTTGAAGTCGATCGTGCGTGAGCAAAAGACGACTTCAGGTGGCTCGCCGGTAAATAGGAAGGGGAGCTCTGGCTTTTCGTAAGCTGGGCCACAGCGATAATAATTGTCATGGCTTTTGTTGATTGAATGCCACTGTGCTGGGACTTGGTGGAGCTTCAGCTCACATCCCCAAAGGGAAGGTGGGAGGCGGGTAGGGAGAAAGATCCCACTTTCTGAATGCCTGCTGTGTGTCCCTGTCACGGAGGCAGGTCTTTCACAGAGTGGGGTCCCCTGGACCCCTCACAGCAATCCTGCAGACTACGTTCACTCTCACTGTGCTGAACACTGGAGAAACCAGTGTTCTGAGGAGCCGTTGCCTGTTCAGGATTGTGGAATGCCCGCCCAGGTCTGTTGGTATTACAGGACACAAGCTCTTGCCTCCGAGGCAAGCGGCATTATGGATGCGGGGCCTTCTGACTCAGGATTTGGTGGTGGGGCTTTGCCCATAGCTGGTGAAAGGCTCGGTTAGGAGGTATGAGTGACACATGGCAGTTTTCTTGCAAACTCTTGCCTGAGGGGGATGGTTACAATATGGCGGCGTACGTGTGTAATCAGATGCCTAAGTTATGTCCAGAAAAATCACGAAGCCCAGGCCTTCTGTGAGGTTTTCTCAGGTCCAGTGATAAAGTAGTGGAATTTTATCTTTAGGCACATGCACCAGAGCCCAGGTACCTAAGGAAATGTCTCTCTCTTCAAAGTATTAATCTGGAAAGACTGTGCCTTTTGACGTTTCCATTCTTCACACCTGAAAGAGGTCTTAAAAAGGGACCTCCGTGGGAGAAAGTGCTTTCCAAGCTTGCAGCATATGGCCTTGAATTCTGTTCAACAGAGCATTGTTGGGCACTTAGCTCCTATCACTGTGGGCTGAAGAGTGTGGCGTTTCTCTTGTGGTCATCACTTGGACCTAGCATGGATTCACTAAGAACAGCTCCTGCCAGGCAGTTTCTTTCATAGCAAAGCTAATAGAGCAGAAAACTGCAGTTGATGTAGAGGATAAATAAGGCAGTTTATCTGACTTTTAGTGATGTCTACTCTGTCAAAAATAGACCTGTCCTGTGTGCTCCATGCAAGGGCTCTGATTCTAAAGTGCCGTTGGTTTAACGCCTAAGGCTAATGAGCAGGTGGTAACATGGGAGATCATTTCCTGGCTGTTGCCACCATATCTTGTGTCCCAGCTGACATCTGTACGGCCGCCTGGTGGAGATGACATGAAGCTTGGAGGCGGTGAGCATGCTTGGTGTGGGCCTGAAAAAGTCTGCCCTTGCTGGAAAGTGAATCCATCTAAGAAAGAGGATATTTTAGAGGAGGGAAGGTACCCAGAAGTCCCAGCGTGGACAGTAAACATGTGACTTGACAGTATTACGTGGGTTTTGTTGACTGTGAGATTACAGTTAAGTTCAAAAAAGTGGCCTCTGCAGAAGTGAATGTTGTCTCGGGCTCTGTTGATCGAAGAGAAGGGCATGCTCACCATATTCGATGATGCTTGGAGTCGGGTGTTCTGCTTTCTTCCTATTTTCCCCCCTTCCCTCCCTCCGCCCCTCCTTCCTGTGTACTCTGTGCAAGGCACCTTTCCGTGTGCTGGGACTACAAGGGTGGACACAAAGAAAGCTGCCTTTAAAGGGAACGTAAACATTGTGGAGCTCGTACAGAGAATGATAAAGAGAATAGAAAATCACATGGTACACAGAATCATCGAAGGGATTGGGGGTGTTTGGTCCAGCTTCGAAAAGACTCTCAGAGATATGAGACTTGTTTTCAAATATGTGAAAGATGCTCATGGGTCAAGAGGAAGCACTTTTGTCCTGTAGACCCTAATTATAATGGAGGCAGTCAAATACTATTTTCTAATTGTCCTACCAACATGGACTTAGGCTTCTGTTCCAGAATACAGGGAGAAGTGTTCAAGCAGGGGTCAAATGACCATTTGGTGGTTTGCTGTGCAGATCAAATGATAAAGTGAGTCTCCTTTAAAATTCCTAGTCGCACAACTATGGACGGAGAGCAGGCCTGTTATCTGCATGGGAGGCACTTCCTCGCAGTGGAGGAAGATGGGTATCACATTTAAGATGACTTTTTTTTGGGGCGCCTGGGTGGCGCAGTCGGTTAAGCATCCAACTTCAGCCAGGTCACGATCTCGCGGTCCGTGAGTTTGAGCCCCGCGTCGGGCTCTGGGCTGATGGCTCGGAGCCTGGAGCCTGCTTCCGATTCTGTGTCTCCCTCTCTCTCTGCTCCTCACCCGTTCATGCTCTGTCTCTCTCTGTCCCCAAAATAAATAAACGTTGAAAAAAAAAAAATTTAAAAAAAAAGATGACTTTTTTTTTTTATTGCTTACTTATCTCTTTTGGGAGACAGCTGAGGATGATCAATTGAGAGACATTAGGACATTTGTAACTATAGTTTATGAGATGGGCACTTTTCATTCCAGGAGGATCCTTTTCTTCAGAATTCTAGCACAGGCCCAGTTCACGATAATTGTTAGGTCATCATTATATACTGCGGGGGTCTTCATTCCTTTCTGAGCCCAGAAGTAAGGATCGTGTAACATATATCCTGGCCATTTAAAAAGACTTACAAAATAAAAAGGGGGGGAGTGCCAGGTGGCTCAGTCGGTTAAGCATCCGACTTCAGCTCAGGTCATGATCTCACAGTCCGTGAGTTCGAGCCCTGCGTCGGGCTCTGTGCTGACAGCTCAGAGCCTGGAGCCTGCTTCGGATTCTGTGTCTCCCTCTCTCTCTGCCCCTCCCCTGCTCATGCTCTGTCTCTCTCTGTCTCAAAAATAAATAAAAACATTAAAAAAAATTTAAAAAGCATTACAGTGATTATCTAAAACAACCTTTTATGTAGAACCATTCAAGTTGAGGTCTTCGGTCTCTCCATATTGAGTTTATTTCTTGTGTCTTCAAAATGCTTGTCCCTAAAGATGGTACAGATTTCCATGCACGGGACACAGAACAGTGGTCTTTTTGCTCTTGATAATTATTTACCATAGTTTTAAGACAACCCGGGGAGTTTTAGAAATTGAGACAATTTCTACAAAATCAGGCATTGAGTGATCAGATGAAGATAAGGAGTTTCAGAAACTTGTTGAATCATTGATTCACCCTGTACCACCCGAAAAATTGATCTAGTTAAACTGAGTTAGTTTCACAGCTCTGTTTGGTGTGCCTCTGGGTTGATTAGATAGTTTTAGGGAGTTTTTTATATTCTTTCACTAGGAGTTCTGCTGACTGGTTTTTAATACCTGAATTGACAGACTGGCTTATAAATTTTGAGGGTCTGTGTGAACTTCTCCTTAGTCTGTTTACAGTGGTAGCACTCTTGTGTTTGAATGTGACCCGACCTGCCCCTAATATTCATGGAACCTGAAGCAAGAGTAGAAGTGGAATCTCCTATACCATATGTCTCAATCTTTAAAAGTTTTAAACCAACAAATTATTTTCTCATTTCCTACTTTGATAAATGTACCTTCATAATAACCCAGAACCAGAAAGTTGGGGACCTGCCTCCTTTTGCGTCCCACCCCTGGATATGTGGGTTCCCCAGCTGGCATAGGCAAACTCTCCTCCACTCACCACTCCCTTGAACAACTGGTCACTCCTTGCCCCTGAGGGTACACATACTAGGGACACAAGTGTCCTTTTGAGGCCAGATTCGGGGAACTGGTCTGTGAAGGCCCTCGATGCAGATTGGGGACCTGGGTCTGGGAGTTCTGAAGCCAGAGGTTCTTGCTCCCTGGTCTGAAAGGTAAGGGGAGCCCTGAGCAGGCTGTCCCCCTGACCTTCAAAGACTTTACCTGGAGAGGAAGAGTATGGTTGAGAGAGGACCGGAGCAGGGCCTTTGAGGCCTACAGTTCCAGTTGGGTGCTGTGGCCTGGGTCTAAGGACAGTATTGAATGCGGGTAAAAACATGACCAATTTCTAACTGACTTTCAAGCTTCTGAGCTCGAAACTGAGTTATTTCAACTGAGTAGTTGGGTTGGCCTAAGTAACGTTTGCCATTTAACCTTATAAATGATCTAAAGATCATAGTCTGAGAGTTGAGTGAAAAATAGGTGAGCTCATCAGGTCGGGTTTGAATTCTGTCATATTTTTTAGTTTATAGATATGGGGACCTGTACTGTGAAATCCCTGCGACCGTGAAATCACCTATAAGAATTGCAGGTGATGCCGAACAATCCAAATGAATTGGTAGGTTGGCTCCCGTCGGCAAAATCTTGAGGCTGTTTGGGGCAAAAAATTACAAAATGTAATTAGTAATAAATAATTTGCTTTTCTGGGGAAGCAAATTGCGTTACGGGTTTTTTTCTCCCCCTGATAATGTGTTTATTTTTTAATCTCTTGATACTTTCTATTGGTAGCACACCTGATGATTTTTAAGGCATTTTGAACCTTACAGTAGTCCTGCATAGCAGATAGGATTATTTTATAGACACTAATCCAGGCTCAGAGGGGTCTGATTTGATCACAGTCTCACCTGGGGCCCAAGTTTATAGTTCCAGTCTTTTTTTGTTTGTTTGTTTTGTTCTTGGTATTTATTTATTCATTTTAAATTTAAATCCCAATTAGTTCACATATAATGTAGTAATGATTTCAGGAATAGAATTTAGTGATTCGTCACTTACGTATAATACCCAGTGCTCATCACAAGTGCCCTCCTCAATGCCCCTCGCCCCTTTAGCCCTTCCCCCAACCCAACACCCCACCAGCAACCGTCAATTTGTTCTCTGTATTTAAATCTCTTATGGTTTGCCTCCCTGTCTGTTTTTATATTATTTTTGCTTCCCTTCCCTTAGATCATCTGTTTTGTTCCACACTTGGGTGAAATCATGATATCTGTCTTTCTCTGACTGACTTATTTTGCTTAGTATAATACACTCTAGTTCCATCCACGTTGTTGCAAATGGCAAGATTTCATTCTTTTCGATGGCTGAGTAATAGCCCATTGTGTGTATATACCACATCTTTATCCATTCAGCAGTCAATGGACATTGCATTTTTTCCATACTTTTTGGGTAGTGTCGATAGTGCTGCTATAAACATTGGGGTACATGTGCCCCTTCGAATCAGCACTCCTGTATCCTTTGGATAAATACCTAGTAGGCATTGCAGGTTGTTTTAAAGAATGAGGTTAAAACACTGAACCTAACAGCACAGATAAAAAGCGTATGCCAGTTTTCACAAAAAAATTCTCAAATGTGAAAGCTCTCTTTTTTTTTCTTCATAAATTTATTTGGAAGCAGTAATGTTGGCAGGCACATTGACTTGGGCAGAATAAAATAATTTTTTATCTTAGTTTTTCCAGGAAAGTGAAGCTGGTCAACCTTCAGTGTCCACACAGTTCAGTTTCTGCTCGAAACACAGTCTTTATGAAGACTAATTCTTCACAGGATACCTGAAAATGTCTCCTTAACCTTAAACCTCAAAATGGTTGAAGACATTACTATGGTTCGGTGTGGTTGGATGGGCTCTTCTTCTTGGTTCTGCCATTTCTTGGCTATACCTGTGTGACATTGAGCAAGTTCTTTAACCTGTCTCCGAATTTTAGTTTTCTCATTCTGTAAAATGGGTTGAATAATAGCACTTGTGTTATAAGGTGGCTGTAGGGACTAGAAAATACAGGTATAAGAGCTTACTTAGCACATAGCAAACTAGTAATAGTAGTCAGTTCACAGAATAATAAATGGAAACTAATCATCATTAGCTCACTTGTGTGAGGAAGGTTTAAGGGTTTACGTAAAGGCAACATTTTATGGTAAAAGAACCTGGGGGCGCCTGGGTGGCTGAGTTGGTTGAGCATCTGATTTAGGCTCAGGTCATGATCTCATGGTTTGTGAGTTCAGGCCCCACATTAGGCTCTCTGCTGTCAGCGCACACAGCCCGCTTCAGGTCCTCTCCCCCCACCCCCACCCCCACCCTTCCTCCACTTCCACGATCTCTCTCTCAAAAATGAATAATCATTAAAAAAAAAAGAAGAAGAACCTTTCCACGAGGACCTATGAAAATTATAAAGGGCTGCAAGGAAAATCCCAATGCGGATAATTTGCCTTCTCTTGGAATTTACCTGTTGAGGTGACATAAGTGATGCTTTGAAGCGCCGGAAGTGACCAGCGCTGGATAGGTGCTGAGGGCTCAGTGGTTCCTTTGGGTGCTCCGTCCCTGCCTCCTGTCCTTGAGAGCAGACTGTGGTCCTCACCCATCCCCAAAGAGTCCTGAGTTGCCAGAGCCCTCGATGTGATTGAATGCTTATCCACAATGTGGTTTTGAAGGATGCGATTTTTCCTCTTTGAGTATGAAGCGGAAGAGGATGGAGAAACAACTGGAAGTTTCTTTTTTCTAAGTGAATACAATGCACAGCCTCAGGAAACCGGGGGAAAGGATGAGAAGGAGAATTATTTTTGTTTCTAAATGCCCTATTCATCCCACTTCCCAAGTTACTTGTAGCTATCATTATTTTTAGTGATTTATGCTTATTAAATCGTCTCGCTCAGGAATAATCAAATACTGGCCTCAGACATCGTCAGGGAGATTGCAGAGCATAGCAGGCACATACAGTAGTGCCTAGAGGGTGCCCAGTTTGGAATTGGACATGGGATGAGGCAGCGGACCGCTACCCCTCCTGTGTCCTCAGCTCTGCCCTGGAGCCTGAGCCAACGGGGGTCACAGGAGCCTGACCTCTTTTCTGGAGCCGCTGCCACTGAATTCATTTCTTGCAGCCCCTGCGAGTGCACCTCCTCTGTGCCCTGGTCTTCTGTAAGCCTCGGTTTTCTCCTTTGTAAGAAGGGAGACAAGGTCCCAGCTTCGCCTGCGTGCTCAGAGCACGGACCGAGAGCACCTAGCTTGAGTCTTCCGAGAGGCTGCTAGGTTATGCCTTCTCTTATGTGTGGGGCAGTAGATGGTTTCACTGGTCGCCAAGCCCCTCTTCTTTGAGACACTAGGGAGAAAGCAACACATGGGATGCACAGAATTTCCTGAACAGGCACTTGAAACTTTAAAGTTTCAACTTTAAACTTGTCAGCGGTGTTTTCTTTCTCATTCTTGATGTTGAAAAATCCATCCTTTAAGCTTTAATCATCTCACCTGTCAGGTGGGGAGAATAGCTCCCACTCTGCGAAGTGGCTGTGAGGATCGGTGCTGCAGGTGACAGGCTGGATGACTCTATATTTGCAGTCTCTGTAGCTACAAAAGGAGGGAGGGAGCTGTGGAATCCTATTCTTTTCTCTGTCTATATATGTATACATATACATATACACATGTGTGTATATATATGTATATACACACGTGTGTATATATATTTGTATATACACACACACACACACACACACACACACATATATATATATATATATATTTTTTTTTTTTGAGAGAGAGAGGGAGAGGGAGAGAGCATCCCAAGCAGGCTCCACACTCTGCATGGAACCTGACGTGGGGCTCGATCTCAAGACCACAAGATCATGACATGAGCCATCATCAAGAGTCGGACGCTTAACCCACTGAGCCACCCAAGCACTCCTGGAATCCTGTTTTGAGCTGGAGGTTTGAATTCTGAATCCCTGCTAAGACGAGAAACGAGGCCCTTCCCAAAGCAGAAACTGCAATGGTCCATATTGAGTATGGCCTACACACTGGTTTTCTTTCTTAGAGGGTAACTCTAGTAACTCTGATAACTCATAGTAACTCTAATGATTAGAGTTACACTCTTCCTGACCCAGGAAAAGTGTCTGAGTCGCGGACCTAGAGGACCCCAGAGGGAACAGGCTTTGAAGGGAGAGCCATGGACCCTCAGTGATAGACCCTCACAGTCTGGCTCTGGCCCTACCAGATCCCGTGGGTCAGTGTAACCTTAGGATTTTTAGGTCTTAAATCTTCATAACGAACTCTTTACCCTCCCCTTTACTTAGTGGCAGAGCCTGGAATCCTTCTCTGCGTGAAGACAGGTGGAATCTGGAAGGTTCAAACCCTCTGCTCTCCCCACTGACAGCCCAAGTGTCAGTGAGTGTGTTTCACTCACTGCTAGTCCCATTCCTGAACTCTGCGTAGTATCTAGTAGACATTCAAGAAGTGCCAGCTGGAGGAATGTCACCCTTGGGGTTGATGTCTTGTGTGCCTACCCCCAGATCTTCTCTTTTTTATAAGTAATCTCTGTGTCCAAAGTGGGGCTCAAACTCACAACCCCAAGATCAAGAGTCACACGCACTACCGACCGAGCTAGCCAGGTGTCCTCCCAGATCCCCCAGGCTCCCCAGATCTTCAAAGACCATATTTCTTGATCTGGCCACAAGATCCCCCTTCCACTGACCGCTTCATACACGACCGGGACGTTGGGCATAGCCTTTCTTCACTTCCAGGGATAATGTTCTTCTTTGTAGGGAGGTCTACACTGGCAAGGCTGCACTTAAGCCTAAGGAGGGGCTGCCAAAATCCGTCTTCCTGTGCTTCACCGCTCAAGGCAGTGATGGGCAACTGCTAAGATCTGCGGAGGCTTCTGTCTGCAGCCCAGGTTAGAGAAAACCCTCTGCTTCATTCTCGGGCTCCAAACTCAGCTGTACCTTGTGATCTCCCAAGCCCTGCGCCCCACAGGTGGGCGGTGTTGTTATGGAAATGCTCCCGAGGCATGAAGGAGTCTTCTTTAGACCCACGATAAAAGGGAAAAATAAAGAAAAGAAAAAACTCCTCTGTTAATCCTAAGTAACTGCTACCAGGTGAAGGCTTTTTAGAAGTGAAGGAGCTTGGGAATTTAGGGGCCAATGTATGGAAGCTGGAACATTTTCTCTGTTGGGGTTTAAGCCTGGGAAAATGGCCAGTTTGAACTTAGAGACATTTTCCTGTTTTCTCAAACTAGGGGTGTGCTGGGAGAACTCTGGGCTCGTTGCCCACAGGAGAGCTGAGGAAGCTTTTGTCTTGACCTCTCTGGCTGAGACACATTTTCCTCCCTCTCTCCACGTCCCTCTGCGTCTTTTGAGTGTCTTTGTGGAGTCGGGATGTCTAGTGACTGAAGGCTCTGTGCTTTCTGGTCTGACCAGGAACCGTGCTGTACCTCCCTGGGTCTGGCAATGTCACCAGCAGTGGGTTGATGCCCAGTGCTGCGTCCTACATGCTGATGAGTACGGTAGATAACGTGACTGTGGTGTTGTGATTTATAAGGAAAATATATATTTGGTCACGCAGCTGACCAAATATATGTTTTCTTGTATGTCTTTGGTCTTCATCCACAGCTCCTGACTCACAGCTCCCCAAACCTGTGGAATTTCCTGTTGAGAGTGACAAAGGTGTCTCTTTTTATGTTAATGAAATGACTTTTGGGCCCCAAGTAAGGATGGGTGGCTGCTGATTGCCAGGAGAACCAACCATGTGATTAGAGGGTTGGAACTTTCAGTCCCATCCCATCCCGATTCCTCCCCACTTCCAACCTCTGGGGAGAGATGAGGGTCTAGAGGTTGAATCCGTCTTTATTGGCCAGTGATTTAATTAATTAATACTGCCTGTGTAATGAGAAGCCTCCATAAAGACCCAAAGGATCGGGTTCCAAGAGCTTCCAGACTGGTGAACATGTGGAGATTTGGGGAATATGGTGCCTTCTGAGAAGGCGCACCCTTTCTCCATGCCTTGCCCTGTGCCTCCCTTCCATCTAGCTGTTCCTGGGTTTTATCCTTTGTAATAAAAATAAATAAGCTAGTAAGTAAGGTGTTTCTCTGAGTTCTGTGAGCTGCTGTAGCAGATTAATCAAATCTGAGGACGGGGTCATGGGAACCTCTCATTTATAGCCAGTTGGTCAGAAGCACAGGTAACCACCTGGGCATGTGATTGGCATCTGAAATGGGGAGAGGGGTCAGCTTTGGGGGACTGAACCCTTGACCTGTGGAATCTGACGCTATCTCCGAGTAGACAAGTGTCAGGATTGAGTTGAATTCTTCGGCACGCTGCTGGTGTCCACGAATTGTTTGTTGGTGGGTGGGAACTCCCTGCGCACATTGGAATTTGGGTGCGGGAACCCACTTCGTCATCTTGGAGGTTTCTCATGAAGTTCTTCCCAGAGCTTTTGGTCAGAGAGGTCTCAGATAGTTCTGTGTCCCTGGCCCTGAGAAAGATTTCTTCAGGCTACGGATTCTTCCACTGGATAGTGGCTGCTTGCTGTTAATAATTCTTTCCCTGGACTGGTGAGATGGTTGCTTTCATCTCCGCCTGTGACGCTGGGAGTCATTGGCACAGAGGTGGCCTGGGGCTACTTAAGCGCTCCTCAAGAGGCTTATAGAGGACATTTTGGAAGCCTTCTCAGCATCCATTCTGCTCTTCTTACCAAAAGCACACAGGCTAGCCTTCCCCTGTGTCCTTTTTTTTTTCTTTAGTGTTTATTTGTTTTTGACAGAAAGAGAGAGAGAGAGAGAGAGAGAGAGAGAGAACACGAGCAGGGGAGGGGCAGAGAGAGAGAGAGGGAGAGAGAATCCCAAGCAGGCTCTGTGCTGTCAGCGCAAAGCCTGACATGGGGCTTGATCTCATGAACCGTGAGATCAAGACCTGAGCTGAAATCATGAGTCAGATGCTTAACCAACAGAGCCACCCAGATGTGCCCCGCTCCTTGTTTTTTTTATATCATTTGGGAGGGGTTGACCTCACTCACAACTACATAGGTGGGCCATGATTGACATAAGCCAAACAAACAGCTTCTGTCCATGGGCAACTAGTTACCCAGTCAGAACCAGTGAAATAGATGAGATTTTTGTCTTGACTTCTGAAAAAGTAAACCTTCTTTTTCGCCATAGATTTTGGTTGAGTATCTCGCGTTCTATGGATGGTGTGTGAGGACATGAGGTCTGTAACTATGGTAGCATTTTTCTTTCTAAGGAACCTACGCATGTACTAGACTGGTTGGAACCAGTAGCTAACCTAGTAGGGGACAGCTTTGTGATGATGTCATCTGAGCTGCTAGAACAAGACTTCTTAGTTAAAAGAACCACTAATCCCCCTTCCTCTGTTCTTTGCTTAAAAGCCAGTTTTAATTGTTTCTTGGAATGTGGTAACCTAATACGAAGACTCTTTCTGATGAGAATTTGGTGAAGAATTTCCAACAAGATCTTTCCAAGTCCTTATCATGAGTGGGCATCGGCCACGGCAGGTGTATTCAGGGCATAACTCCGACCTCATGCCGCTGGGGGGGTGGGGGGGGAGAGGTCAAGGCCGGAGATAACTGTCTGTGATTCTGGAGAGAGCCAGAGGTGGGACCCAGAAGCCCAGGGAAGTGCTGAGGAAGAGTGGGTTGGAAGAGAGCCGTGGGAAGGTTTGGACTGGTAGTAGGGAGTGGCCTTGTTCCAGTGGCATCTAGGAACAAGATCTCAGGATGGATATATGTCATTAATTTGTCCAAATCCATAAAATGTCCAACAGCAAGAGTGAACCCTAATGTAAACTATGGACTTTGCATAATAATGATGTATCCGTGTAGATTCATTAATTGTAGCCAGTGTCACTCCGGTGGGGGGTGTTGGTAATGGGGGAGGCTATGCATGTGTGGGGGCAGAGAGTACATAGGTAAACTCTGTACCTTCTACTCAGGATTGCTGTGAACCTAAAACTTCTCTACAAAATAAAGTCTATATGTCTATTTTTTTTTAAAAAATTTTTTAATGTTTATTTTTGAGAGACAGATACAGAGTGTAAGCGGGAAAGGGGCAGAGAGAGAAGGAGACACAGAATCCGGAGCGGGCTCCAGGCTCCGAGCTGTCAGCACAGAGCCCGACGCGGGGCTCGAACTCACGGGCCGCGAGATCATGACCCGAGCCGAAGTCAAATGCTTCACCGACTGAGCCGCCCAGGTGTCCCTAAAATAAAGTCTGTTTTTAAAATAAAGTTCCCAGGATGGAGGTGTTGGTCCTCAGTTGTCACAGCCCGTGTGTGTGTGTGTGTGTGTGTGTGTGTGGTGGGGAGGGGATGGAGAGGTCCAATTTCTGTCCTGTTTGCAGAGTCTGATTGTTATAGATGTATTTCTCCCAAAGAGATCTCTACTTTTTCTTTCTTTCTTTTTCTTTCTTTCTTTCTTTCTTTCTTTCTTTCTTTCTTTCTTTCTTTCTTTCTTTCTTTCTCTCTCTCTCTCTCTCTCTCTCTCTCTTTCTTTCTTTCTTTCTTTTTGTTGTTGCTTTGTGAAGCTCTTGCCTCTATGCTGAGAAGAGCCCCTCACAGCTCATCTTGGGGTGTGACAGTGACACACACCTGTTATTGGATAGACCTGACGCTCAGCAGTGATACACCCACCGGCCAGAGCTAACCACAGGGCCGGGGCCGTGCTCAGAAATACTCTCTTATGATGCACACGGGCTTTTGGGCTTGTGGCTTTGGTCTGGTGGTTGTGGACGGAGAAAATTGCTTCCTGGGTTTACAGGGAAGGTAGGGGAATGGCCCTCTTGTCACCACTTACGCAGTGAGGGCTGCCTGGTGTGGGCACGGGAGGACGGATGTGAGGGACAGGCAGGATTTCAGGGCTTTGCAGCGAGGTGGCTGGGTGGACAGGGTAGAAGAGGACATCCTCGTGCAGGGATAACCCCTCCCTGCTGTTCTGTTGACATTAGAACCCGAAAAAGGTGGGAGTGAAAAGAACACTTACTGTCTGGTCCTGGGGAGACAGAATGATTGAAGGTATTTGCCTCTATCCTGTGGGAGACTCAGCCTCTTACAGACAACAGGTCTATAAGAAATGTGGTCAGGGTTAATAGAGGGACAGATGCACATTGGCATAAGTTTTTAAAAAACGAAAAAGTTGCATTTATTTATTTATTGTTTAATGTTTATTTTTGAGAGAGAGAGAGAGAGAGAGAGAGAGAGACCGAGCATGAATGGGGGGGGGGGGGGTGGGGGCGGGGGCGGGACACAGAATCCAAAGCAGGCTCCAGGCTCCGAGCTTCTGCACAGAGCCCGAGGCAGGGCTCGAACCCTCGAACCGTGAGATCATGACCTGAGCCGAAGTCGAACGCTTAACCGACTGAACCACCAGGCACCCCAAAATAAAAAAGTTTTAAAAAGAATTCTGAATGACTACCGTTAGCCAGTCTTTCAAATATAGTATCTAATATGAAACTTAGGAAACTTTCCTAGAGAAAGTTTAATCTTGGAGATGCTGGAAGCCCACAGCTTTTTTTGAACTCCTTTTGGTAAGCATGAATCCTTTAGATTCAGGACCAGAGAGAGTCAGCTGCGTATCTTCACTGAGTCAGTTTCTTTGGGGAGGTGGTGGCTGAGTGCTTTCCTGGGTTCAGGAACACAGAGCCACAGAATCACCCCTAATGGGCCTGAGAGCAGGTCCTCTGGATACCCAGTGAGACTGTGAACACAGCGGTAACATAATAGAATAATACCTCTGACAGCACATGGCCAGGCTGGAAGGAAGGGCTCATGTGCCAGCAGGTGTCTGGTATAAAGGAAGGGGTTAGTGACCAGGATATTCTGAACCGAGAATCAGGGCACACGGTCTGTCTCAGCAAGGCGAGTCGGGGCAGAATCGCTGGTGTTTGGATGTTCCTGCCGAACCCGTATCAGTGGGCTCTGCCGGGCAGATGTGGCCCCGGAGGAGTAACTAAGCCAGGTGGCAAGAGCCAGCCTGGAGCTGGGGGTTCAGTCCTGGGGAAGATGTTCCTGAGCTGAGGGTGTTGGGGCTGTGGAGGCAGTGGGGGCATGCCGGGGGGTCCCTGCGTGTCCCAGCAGCAGCTGCTACCACATTCGGTGCTTGAGAGGTGGAGGGTGCCAGGGAAACCTGTTGGGTGCTTCCCCCCTTTCCCCCCTACAGAATAGTAGAAATGCTATCTTTGAATCTACTGTTGAGGGGATCTCCTTTAAGGGAGCTTTAGGAGAGCCCAAGTCGAGGCTCAGTGGGGACAGAGGAGCTGCTGAGGTGAGGTGAGCACCATGAGCCACATTCTGCTCTTCCGCTCCCCATGTGGACTGTGCATCCCAGGTCTGGCCTGGGAAAGTAACATTTCCCACAGCGTGTGCGTGTGTGTGCACGTGCGCGCGCCCGCATGTGTTTCGTTCCTTACGGTGGTACTTTCGAGAAGCAGTGGAATGTTAAAGCCAAGAACTGTGCTTTCATTTCTGGAAACGAAACACGAGGAGCTCAGAGGCCTCTGACAAGTTGAGAGCTGTGTGACTTTGTGCGAACTCCTTACCTTCTCTGGGCCTCCGCCTGCACCTCCTTCGCAAGGAGCCACGATGAAATGATAGCCCCCGCTTCCCTCCTCGGTGGTGCCAGAGGACAGCACGCTGAACTGTAAGTTCACCTGGGACCTCCACGTTTTGTTCGGGTTTAGCCGGTGCTGGTGTCCTCTCCTGCCTCAGGCAGCGTCTTGAGTCCCCGCCCACGGTGGAGGAGACAGGGTGGGGTCCAGCCTGGTCCGGCTCTCTTGGACAAGGTTGAGAGGTGCTAGCCACAAGTCTGAAGCCTTGAAGAAGTGCTACAAGGAAGGTGTTTCTTTCCCCGTTGGCACGGCCTCCAGGTTCTCGACAGTTGGACACAAACAAACCGTTCTGGAAGCTGTTTCTCATTCCCCTTTGCCTCCTGCTTGCTGCCCGCCACCCTTGCTGGTCACTGGGGCTGACGTATGGGGAGGAGTGGAAAGTGGCCGCGCTGACAGTGTCTGTCATTGTTTGCTCTCTGTGGAAGGAGGATGTCTGGCGGAGCGAGAGACCGCACTCTGGCTGTTGAGGCCTGTGCTAAGGCTGCAGGGTGCCCCGGGTGCCCCAGGAGTGCATAGGGGCTTCTGTCTTCCGAGGGTAGTGTCCTGGGCCACTGTTCCTGTGTTTGAGTGCTGTTTCCACTCTTGGAGAGTTTGCTCTCCTTGAAAGCAGATAGGGATGTAGCCAGTGGGCGCCTTTGAAGGCGGCAGGGACGAATGGGAGAGGGTGTGAGGGCGCTGGTCGGCTCTGAAGGGGTGGGGTTGACATCCTCGGGGCCCCCACCTCCCCTTGAGCCCCTGCTGGCCTGGCTGGAGAGCTTGTATGGAGGAGGGGGCCTCTGGGGCTGGGCCAGGGAGAGTACTTTTGGCTTCAGGGAACCTGAGGAGCTTGTCCTCATCAAGAATCGCCAGCAGAGTGGAGGGGAAGTCCAGGCCAGAAATGATTTACAAGTCTGTGAATAAAGCGAGAACAGTGGGGAACATTTGTGCATGTTGCCCCCCTTCATTCCCCAGCAGCAGGAAGGGCACAGAGGTGTGGCCAGGTTAGCAAATTTGTCACACAGTGAGAGGGCCGGGAATTCTCATCTCCAGTCCAGCCGCCCTCTGACCGTCCAAAAGCACGGTCCGTGGTGGGTCCTGCCCACCCAGTCGCCGCTGAATGCTCCCTCCACGTGCGCAAGGCACATGCTTTTTCCTTTTATTACTCAGGAACGGGCGTCCAGTGCAGAACTGGGCCCCATAATGGCTGCTGACTAAGTGCTTAATGGAGATATTGCTGCTGATAAACCACAGTTGAAAAGGGAAAGAGGCAAGCAAGCTGGCCAACATCAAAGCCAGTTCTGTTTTATAGATAAGAGTAGCTTTCATTTTGTGGGCTCCAGAGCCCCTGTCCCCAAATCTCGGAGTGAGTTTTAGAATGGAAGCTGTGTCTGTCCCAGGGAGCTAGAAGACAGGCCTGCTGGGACTTGGAAGCCTTCCTTCCTTCCCAAAGAGCCTGGCCACTGCCCTCATTTGCAGTGGAGACCCTTGGGGCACAAGGAGGGCTCCCAGCTGCCTCTGGAATGAACAGTTCTGCTCTCACCCCCAAGAATTTCCATGTGGTTTTTGTTCTTCAAAATTTTTCATTCCTACTTAACACAGCATTTAAAATAATTCAGAGGGGCGCCTGGGTGGCTCAGTCGGTTAAGCGGCCGACTTCGGCTCAGGTCATGATCTCGCAGTCCGTGGGTTCGAGCCCCGTGTCGGGCTCTGTGCTGACAGCTCAGAGCCTGGAGCCTGTTTCAGATTCTGTGTCCCCCTCTCTCTGACCTTCCCCCGTTCATGCTCTGTCTCTCTCTATCTCAAAAATAAATAAACGTTAAAAAAAAATTTATAAAAAAAAATAAAATAATTCAGAAATCACAGATATTAAATACAGGAATCTGGGGGCCCCTGGGTGGCTCAGTTGGTTAAGCATCCAACTTCCGCTCAGGCCACGATCTCCTGGCTTGTGAGTTCGAGCCCCGCGTCAGGCGCTGTGCTGACAGCTCAAAGCCTGGCGCCTGCTTTGGATTCTGTCTCTCTCTGTCCCTCTCCCCCCGCCTTCTCTCTCGCTCTCAAATATAAATAAACATTAAAAAAATATATTTTTGAATAAAAAAAACTACAGGAATCTGGAGAAGAGAAGAAGTCCCAGAAATGTAATGGGCCTAAGTTGCAAACATTGTAAAACACACTTGTGTGGCTGCGTGTGCAGTGACTTTCCTCCTTCGTTAAAATTTAGCGATGACGTGAGGTCACGTCCCCGGTCACAAGTGTTCTGGGTGAAAAATGCAGCTAATTGTAGCCAGGTGATAAGTAGTTTTAATGACTGGGTGATAATTAGACTAAATTGTAATCTAGGCAGAACCATGGGGGACTTGACGGTCGTAGGGCACGTTTGTGTTTGTGTACGTGTGTGCACGCCCGTCTGTGTGTTGCTTTTATGTTGTTCAGTGCAGGGGCGGGGCCACAGGAGAGATGGGGTGTTTTGAGCACAGTGGCCCGTAAGAGAGCAGGTGCGGGCCACACCAACACATTAAAACTTGTTGCCTGACTTAAAGGTTGAAGGATTCTTTTGTCACTGGCTCAGGGGAAAGAGGCAAAGGCAGCAAGTCAGGATCATAAATATGACATAAACCTGATCCATTTCAATTACTGTTTATAGCACTTCAGTTTTGATTTGGCCCTGACTGAAGTCCTGTTCACTTTTCAGAAGATGGATGGTTGTTAGGACCCCAGGCAGGGCTTCTGTTGAGGCCGGGCAAGCTGGTGACGGGCCTGTCCTCTCTCTGTTGGGAGCCAAGTGTCTTTGTGAGCCATCCACCTTCACACCAGGCCTGCTCTTGGGTGGTTCTTTTGTTCTTTGTTTAAAATCAGCATTAATACCATTGCAGCCACATCGCACCTGGGGCTGCCCACCTTGCTGTCACCCTCTGTCATTCTAGGGCCTGTGTGACCACGTTCCCGCTTGGCCCTCTGGAAAGCCCCTGGAGGGTTCTGGAAAGGCATACTAGCTGTGGTTCAATTTTCAGGACACTGGAGCCAAGACTGTCAGCCCTTTGCCCCTGGGAGCCTCTTTTCTTCTGAATATTTATTTTGCAGGGGATTTCAGGGTTGGCTCGGCAATTGAATGCAGGCAAGCCCTTTTCTGTATTCCTGGTGGCTTACAAGCCCTAAAGTAACAGAAACCATTTGTCGGCCTATTAGGGGCATTTCCACATTGGGCCCCTAGTCTGGGAGATCTGAAAGGTGGCCCTTTGGGTGACTTTCTGCTCCAGGCGATGCTCCGAATCAGTGCAAGAAAGAGGAGAAATGCAGTTTTTATACACAAGCCAGATGCAGGACTCCCAGAGAGGGAGGGAGAATTCACACCCTGTGGCTGTCTTTTACCACATCTTTTGTGCAGATCTCCAGTGCCAGGAAGGGGGGAGTCAAGGTGAAGAAGCCTTGGTTCTTGCTCTCGGCACACTCGTGGTTTAGCGGAGGGGACAGAGTTGGGCACAGCTTGCTGTGTAGCGTTCTCACGTGGAAGTCTACAACTGAGAACTGCTGGACCCTCCCTGTTCTTCATCAAGATGCCCTCTCTGGGCCACACGGCTGGAGGCCTGCCAGCCTGGAATACTGTTTGTTCCCAGCTCAGATGAAGGCTCCCTGCCTTTGGTGGAGCGGCCTGTGTGAAGTTCATGTACACTGCACGACTAAAGAGAAAAGTCTCTCCTGTTCACTAGCTGCCAGATCAATAAGAACCTTGAGCCAGGCGGTCCGCGGATGCATGCAAGTCAGAAGACATTTGTTCTTTCTGGCCACCTGTTAATTTTCATGGAATAAGAGGTACTTCAGAGTGAGGATAGGTTGAGCTGACTCTTCTGTTATCCAGAAGTTAGCAAATTTTACTTTTGAGAGCGGTGGGGATAAACAGACAGCGGTCAGTCAGACGGGGTACGAATTGCCAGCATTTGGGATTTTTCTATTCTTGTTTATGGAGAGAGAGACTGCCATGGACTTAATTCCCAACTTGTTGATATAGCATACCCTATTTTTTAATCATTTTGCCAGATGTAAATATTTCTCTTCTTTTGTGAACAGGGAATTAGTACTTGGTCTATCACATTTAATGTATTCTGCGCATGTGAGCACCGACCTCTTCAAAACTGTCGACTTCATCATCCATGTGCTGTCTCGAAATGAGATCTTGATGCCCCCCAAGTGAATTATGAAAAGCTTTTCATAGTAATATAATTGATCTACTGTTGGCCACACTTATAAAAAAAAAAATCAATGTAACGTGTTAATATTTCATGAGTGCCCACGTTGCCAGCTTCTTGCAATGGGACCAAACTGTAGAGAATGAGAACTGTTTCACAATAGCCCCAGCACACGGACAGAGTGCCAGGAAAGAGAGTTTGGGGTTGACTTGAAAGTTTGAAGTGCACAGGGCCATTGAAAAACAATCCTCTGACTCATGTCAGATTGTTATAATTATTTAATGCCCACAATGCAGCCTTGTCCCCACGGATTTATACTGGAGAGGTTTCTTACCCACACATTGTGGTTATTAGCTGCAAAGAAAGGAGCGTTTGTTTATAGTGACATGGGGTCTATCTGTATGGCAAAGAAAACACTGCAGATTCTGTCTTCTTGTGAAGGAGGCAGGAATTTGGCAGACAACCTATAGGAAATTGGGAGACAGGCTCTCATTACTTTTCATATATGCGGGTGGTTGCCCCTAATAACCATTAAACACCTTTTATTTTTAACCTTTGTTCTAAACCCTTGAGAGAATGAAACTGAGTGCTGACTTTTCATCCACGTGATACTCGTTTGCCGGTGTGCTCCAGAGTGTATGTAGACTTGGAGTTGTCCTACCTCCATTAAACGTGGGTCACACGCATTGTCTGTGGCACCGCTGTTAACATTTGTGTAGAGAGTGGATGTGTTTTGAGCGGTTCTCACATGGCCACATCTCATTAAGCTCTTTCAAAGGACATGGGATTTGGGGTGTGTGTGTGTGTGTGTGCGTGCGTGCGCGTGTGTGTGTGCGTGTGTGTGTGTGTTGTGTTTTGGAGTCAAAAACTAAAAGTTGAGGAAATAGTGCTTTGGGGCCTCTTTGGGGACATGTCTGGTTTGGAGATCAGTGGTGGTGCTAATGACCCAGAGTCAGGGCGTCCGGCTCCTTGGGAAATGAAAGCCCTTTGAGTCCAGAGGGTCAGTCGAGTCCGGCTCCTCAAAACTGCCCTCTGTCTGTGCTTTCCCTGGCCCTCCCCTCTTCCCTCACACGGAACTCTTATAATTGCCTTTGCTGTCAAAGGAGATTCAATATCAATGGGTTTCTCAAGCTTAGAGGGCGACAGGGAGACATTGAACCAGAGTAGTGTGAAATTGTCCTGAGGCACTCACAAGCTGGGGTGTGCAGATGCAATTTATAATTGCACCGGAAATACTTGTAACCTTTATCACGCTTAGTGGTGGAAATGAGAAAATCTATGTGAGTCAGCTTAGGACTGACTTGGGACCCATATAGAAACAACCGAATCCTCTTAGGTTTGCAAGAGAACTACAAATCGAAAGCAGACACAGAAAATAGGCCAGAGTAACAGCCACTATATTTTGAACCCCAAATTAGGGCTTATGGTATGTTCCAGGCTTTTTTTTTTTTAATGTTTCTGGCTCAATAGGAAGTTTGGGAGATCCGTAGGAATTTGGGGGCGCTTTTGATGGTTTATGCAAACTTTGGAATTGGGGTTGTTCCAGAAACCCTGGGATGTGTGTTGACTGAAATACAGAGTAGGGTGCTGAGATGTTGCAAAGGACAAGCCAGTTTCGAGAAAGGTTGCGTTTCAGTGTCATCCCCCGCCCCCCCTACTGGGTACTGGGTGGAGGCTGCCCCATCCCTGCTTGTAGGAAACCCCCAGGGCCTTATGCGGAGGGGAGTTTTTGTTGCTGATTTAAAAAATGAGGTCACCAGTGTATTCACATTATGATCCTTCGTTTAGGCAGTGCGTTTAGGTCTTACTTTTATGTGTTTATGTTACATTTCGCGGTAGAAGATGTTTAAGAAGCAGTCCTATTTTGTCATCTATGGGCCCAGTTTTAAACCATTTGAAACAATGGGTTAAGAACATGTTACTGTGTCCCAGACAACTAAATGGCATATTGATTTTCTTACCCTGATTGCGAGCTTCGTGAGGACAGGGGCAGTTTCTCATTCTTCTTGGGGTTGGAGGTGGAGGAACTGAGTGAGCATCATAGCCAGGTGGCCAGGAACTTAGGTCCTTGGAGCTTAGGGCCTGCGCAGTGAGGGAAGGAGGTGGAAGGCAGCTTAGAGGGCACCGTGTGCTGTGCCGTGGAATATAAACTTCTCCATCAGTGCAGAGCCGGATGGCAAAGGTTTTAAGTGGGGAAGTATGTTGGGGGCGTGATGTGAGCCGGTTTGAATGAAATCTGCCCAGGGCCCTTGCCCTGCAGTAATTTTCTGCAACCCACAGGACCCTGCTGTTCTGGGGGACGGACAGCTCTGTAGCCCAAGAGCCACAGGCGCCCCCTGCCCCCACCCACCCTCGGGGGCATCCAAAGCCTTCCTCTCTAATAGCACTTTGTCTCCTGAGAAGAAAGGCACAGTTGTTTTTCCTTTCTTCCTCTCCTCCCGCCCCCAAAGCGTTCTCCTTCTCACCCAAACCATGATCTCAGACCTTAGGAGTTACAAGTCAGACATGTCACGGAGCTTCTTTGAGATCAGTTGTCTACCCTGGTGATGAAATCGAAACACCCTAAAAGAAGCCTTTGGAGGAGGAACTTGCCAGGGTCATTAGGCATGCTTGGCGTGAGAGAGGAAATGTGATTACATGAAAAAGGGAGTACAAAGTGGTGCCTATTCCATGATTGTGGCTACTGTTCCCAGGGATAAGCCCCAGACCAGAAGGGAAGCCAGGCTGAGGAAATCCCTTGCCTTGTAGGGGCTGGGTAAGTGCAGGTTTCCCAAATTAAAATAAGTTCATCGTTGTAATGACTTTGTTGAGCCACTGATTCACTGATTTAAAGAAATCAAAAGTGAGTCATTATAAGATGGCAACAGCGAGTGTGAAAGTCAAGCTGAGAACCCAGGAAGGTATATTGTATGTCAGTCTAGTTCCGGCTGACGGCCGAGAGGGCTTGGCAGAAGGCAAGTGTTTGCAGCCCTTTGGGGGCTCTGTACCTCCCGGCATGCTTTGTTTCGTCTTTGCCTTGGTCTCTCCACTGCCCTGTCTGCCCTTAAACTTGGGGAAGTGACCTCCTGCTGCTTGCAGGGTTTCCAGAAGCAGAGCCCCTGTTCTTCAATTGGTCCAGTTCGCTGCTATCCAAAGCCGGAATCTCTGTGGTATGACTTTGTTCAAGGCCCTGGTGTGATGAGCCATTGATGGAAGTGTGTGATTTAACAACCAGTGCTTCTGTAGTGCGTGGTGCTTGCCGACTCGGGATTTGTGAATATGAGGAGGCCAATGTTTTGAGTGCTGGCCCCAGCCCTATCACTTTCTTACCCTGTGACCTTGGCCTAGTCCTGAAACCTTTCTGAGTCTTAGGGGGGGAATAAAAAGGCTGGATTGGACCACATGAAATGATACATGTGAAAACATTTAGAAATTGTCAAAGCTGTATCCACCTGCAAGAGAATATTTCTATTCATAATTGCATTGTATCTTAATGGGGACATAGAGGAGGTTAACCTCTTACAGAGTTGTTTCTTCAGTAAAATGGGACCATGACTGAGGCCTTCACTGGGAGTTCCCTCAGCATGCAGATGGAATTGTAGAAGCTTCTCTCCGTGGCCCTGGGGTCGGTAGAATGTCTTTGGGATAGAAGTAGGTTGCCTCCCGTGTGTCCTGAAGAGCCTACAGTGTAGGGGTCATACTAGGTTTAGAAGAGTCATCTGGGGGCGCCTGGGTGGCTCAGTCGGTTAAGCGGCCGACTTCGGCTCAGGTCATGATCTTGCAGACCGTGAGTTCGAGCCCCATGTGGGGCTCTGTGCTGACAGCTCAGAGCCTGGAGCCTGTTTCAGATTCTGTGTCTCCCTCTCTCTGACCCTCCCCTGTTCATGCTCTGTCTCTCCCTGTCTCAAAAATAAATAAAACGTTAAAAAAAATTAAAAAAAAAAAAAAAAGAAAGAAGAGTCATCTGCACCCTGCAGACGGTGGCCCCTGAAAGGGACACATCGCCGCATCTCATTTCATTCACAGCTTATCTCTTCGGATTCCACTGGGCCACGTGGGCTGGAATTGTAGCTGCAAGTGAATTACTTTTCTGTGGTGTGTCAGGAGTGTGTCCCTAAGGAGATGAAGTTGGTATAAACAGCGTGGGCATCCTGGCTGATGAGTGGGGAGCACTGATACTGGGAAGTTCATCGGGGCCGAGTTAGACTCACTGAACGGGAAATCCCCGTTTCACATGCAAGTGGAGGTCACACAGCACCAGGGGCGCCCTCGCTTCCGATCTGCCACACTGCGGTTGTGTGATGTCCGTGTCCCTTCCCGGCCCCTGCCCCTGGTGGCTTACCTCTTTGCAGCTCAGCCCTTTCACCCACTAAGTATAGTGGCAAAAACAGGGACATCAAAAGAGATAAGACAAAATGTTAGTAATGTTAGCAATTGGTTCTGTGATGGGGAGAATTCTCTTGGGCATAAGAATTTAATGTTTTCGTGGGTGCTGTCTTAGTCTGTGCTGCTGGAACAAAACACCACAGACCATAGTCTCTGCTGTTTACATACAGTTCTGGAGGCTAGAAGACTGAGACCAAAGCACTGGCTTGACTCGGTGTCTGGTGGCGAGCGCTAGCTTCCTGGCTCATAGATGGCGGTCTTGTGGCTTGTCTTCTCCATGGCGGAAGGAGCACCCGGTCTCTTCAGCTCCTTTGAAGGACACTGACCCCATTCTTGAGGGCTCTGCCCTCCTGACCTAATCACTCCCCAAAGGCCTCACCTCCAGTTACCATCACACTGGGGATTAGGATTCAACACGAATTTTGGGAGGATGGAGGACACACACATTGAGTCCCAGCATGTACGTTGATCATGTACACACATTCTATCACAATAACATTTTTACGTAGAGGGGCTTGTTTTAATCCTCGTAGCCACTTTATGCGATGGGTACTGCCATGTTCTTTTGTGAGAGATGGGGGAAACTGAGACACATGGAGGTCAAGTTCCAGAACAAGCAAGCGGAAAAGCTGGAATTTGAACCCAGGCAGCCTGGCTCCAGAGTCCCTCCTCTGAACTACGATGCCAGTCTGTTTCAAGTTAATGTGCTCCAAATATGCCGGGTATGATATTCTTCTCCCACTTGATGAATTCTCATTCACTCGGCAACACGCAACATGTGTGTGCCACCGTGAGAAGAAACTAGTCTTGGGAAACAGAGTCCTAACTTAGAGTTCCAGGCTCAGTAGAATCTCTCAGTGCTCCAGGGAATGCGTGGTGATCGCTTTTCTTCTGAGCAATGTCCACATGACGTGTCAAGTCCCATGGAGACTGGCTTTTTAGGTACATTCTTGGGGAACCTTATGCTTTCTAGAGCTTAAAGAACTATGCCTTTGTATACTAGGGATATCACAGACCACAGTTCACACTGCTTTCCCTCGACCCGGATGCAGACATCTTCCTTTTCTAGCAACATAGAGGTCTGGCCTCCGACTTTTCCAGCATGCACGCACACGTGCACGCGCGCACACACACACACACACACACACACACACACACAGAGCTGCCAATACCTCTTTCTCGCTGACTATAGCAAATGGTCTGGAACCCTGAGCTACCACCTCTTCTAGAGGATCAGAAGATTATTATCTTTTGACTCCATGGTGCTAAGGACATCACAGATACTCAATGGAAGCTTATTGAGAAAGTGAAAATGGCTTTACAGGAAATGCAGATCTATTTTCATGTGTTTTCAAGTTATTGATCAGCCTGTGTGGAATCTATAGCCAGATTCGAATTGGCTGAGCATTGGTAACGCGTTTCAGTGCGCACGCCTGGGGGGGGGGGGTGGAGCACATTCTCTCACTGGACCTTCCGCCGCCTCTGTCCACCGCTCCTGCTCCTGTTCTCTTCCTGTGTGCTTTGCAACTTCCTCCTCCTTTTTCTCCTTCTCTGCTCTGCCTCACCTGCAGGGAAGCTAGAGGTCTAGTTTCTCACACGCTGGTCCTCTGTCCGTGAAAACATAGAGTGCCCCTCTCACGAATGTAGAAATTCTTAGTTATTTTCAAGGAATGATGGCGTTACGCGGTGTACCCACCTACTGTCAGCTGTGAGCTCTGGGAGAGACAGGTGGCGTGCCCTGTCACATCCCCTCAGGATGAGAGCCCAGATCATTTATTCTAAGCCTTCCCACCCTGGCTTCTCCATAGGAGTCCATTGGAAGAGGTGGGATAGACGCTTGCCTGTGAAGTGTCTGTCCTGGGAGGAGGAGGGAAGAAGGCATGTAGCCAGAGACTACAGATGCTTCTGGAGAGGGCCGGGAAGGTGGCCTTGTGCACATGCCCTCTGCTCCTTCCAGCTACGCAGACGCCTCAGAGCTTTCCCCGGCCATGCACGCCTTGCAGAATGGTGCACTGTGGAGCTCTGCTAAAGGAACTTGCGTTTTAGGAGCGCCCCCATTCTGATATCGGTGTTGTCGCATGGATGAAATTAGCATCCGTATTAGTAACGCCCAACCCTAAGAACCATGCAATTATCTCATGATTTTATTTAATGACGGTGCTCTTTTCAGAGCTTATTGGGGTAATCTTCAGAACATGTCCTGATTACATGTTGCACGGACTACTTAACAAGTGAACGAAAAAAGCGATTTAAACCGAGCTCCAGCTTAATTTGTAGTTTTTACATTTCAAGACAGCATTCTTAATAGGTAATTATCCAGCGTCCTTTTTTTTTTTTTTTGACGTATGTCAATTTTTACTTGTTTTATAATTTCCCAATTCCCCCAGCACATCTCATCTTTGATAGTAACAGTGAGAATAGTAACAGTGAGCTATCCCAGTGCTCCTTCACCTTGCTAATCAGGCAGTCTCTCTGAGCGCTTTCGGGAATGTTTAATGACTAAAATAAGACCTTGCAGGGCTTGCGTGTGGAGCCTCGGAGGTCATTTCTAAATGGAAAGCCAAATTGCAGGCACTTGCTAGTTGCATGATCCCGGGCAGTTCACTTGACTTCTGAGCTCTGATAGTCTAGCTTCTAAAACACTCCTACTCTATAGGTGAAGCCTGCGTCACAAGGTTGAGCTGAGGCTTAAATGAGGGACCTCTGTGAGAAGCACATGTCCATAGAAAGTGTCAGAAAGCCCTTTTCTGGGGCAGGGCAGGGCGGATGCCGAGACTGCCCGGGTTGCCGCACTGGTGGGTTGCTGGGGCCCTTCTAGAAGACCCTCTTTGCCTTTCCACCCCGAGATGCTTTCTCTAGTTGGGAGGAACAGGTAGGGAAGGAGAGCAGGCGCTTCCTTGACACAGATAATCTATTCTCCCCCCAGATCATTGTGATAGTGCATCGAGCTCTGCACGGGGCAGGGTACGAGGCTGTGACGTGCATTCCGCTTGTGTAATGCACTAGTGGTGTGTGACAGAAGCGTGAGCTGTGATGGCGTACACACAGTGTCCGGTGTTTGGTCCAGAGTACCATTAGCGGAGGAAGGGAAAGGGAAACCTTCACTTGGCACTTCCTGTGTAGCAGGCGCAGGGGCTGTAGGGGTGAGAGGGACGGTGGTGGTTGGCGGTGCGGAGGGCGTGGGCCCTGGGGATGGGAACTGCAGCAGTACTGGGTGAGGTGTGCAGATATCTGGTGCCAGTGAGCGCAGAGCCCTGGGGGAGCCCCCTGAGTGTTGCCACTTTTCCCTTTAACAGACGGAGGTCCGCCTGCTCCGCCCTGAACGAACGGTTCTTCTGGTTCTTGGGGAGACTAAGTGATTTCGGCTTCCCACCTCCCTGGGATACCGGAAAAGGAGAACTTCTGTAAAAGCAGGAAAATGAGCTCTAGTTCCGCCCACACGCTTTGGTTTTTCCCTCTCTATCCCTGGCTAGATTTTAAATCCTTTGAGCAAGTGTTTTGTTTTGAAACTCATTTCCTACGAAATCCCCACCCCGTGACGTCCAGTTTGTTGAGCCATCCGTCAGGCTCATTGCCCTTTGTGATGGCCTAGGTACGTTACAGATGACGAGGTACACCATGGGCCCTGGGTTCTGCATGCTGTAGGCACTCAGCCGTCGTCTGCGGCCTCGTCCGAGGGGGTACACGGTAGTCCTGGCAGGCAGGTGCCGCCGTCCAAGCTGGCGGGTGTGCGCAGGGTAGAGTGCGAGCGAGTCAGAGACCAGAGTTCACTCCCACACGTGGATTCTGAACCGCCGTCTGTGCCTGTTGCTGGGGCTTCTCAACTTTCACCTTTCAGAGAAAACACGGTCTTTGGATCCAGTGCGTTCTTTCAAATAGCGCTGGATGCTGCTTGATTGTCTCCATCCTGGAACTGCGCGTGCACGCACGTGCGTGCGTTTAAAGAAGTCCACCTGTTTTGTTAAGATGAGAGACTGTTGTGTGAAAATTGCTGCAGGGAACTCCCACTGGAGGCTTCCCTTCTGCCAGACCCCTGCAGAGTTCACTCCCAGCTGGCTTTAGGATGGGGGGGAGAGGGCTGGGGCCAGATCGGTGGGTCCCCCGGGTCCGCAGGCTTGGGCAGTGGGATGAGTGGAGGGTGGAGACAGTTGGTGGGGCAGGTTCCAGGCTGGAAGAGCCATACTGACCAGGGGGCTATTAAAGAGCTGGCAGTGGTGCCCTGGTTTGCCCTCTCTTTGCCCTCCCCCTCCCCCCACTTCTCACGATCAGTGCGTGAGACAATGCCGCCTTTACGTATATTTAGCGTTCAGTAACTTTTATGTCGTATCTGTTAGTGACATTTTTGGTTCTCTGTTCTTAATTTAAAACACACATTGATTTATTTTTAAGTTGTAAGTATGTTTCCCATTTGTGTGTGATCATGGGTCATCAGTATAAGGAAATATTTATCCAGCTCTCTTTTGGAAGGTCCTCAGTAAAGCCTGCGTAGACTACTTTGTACAGATTATGAATACGCGTCCTCCTAAGAGCTCAAACAGGCAGGGATGTCCACTCTTGCCACTTCTGTTCAAAACTGGTTAAGGCATTAAAAAAATTCATATTATAAAACTGGTTAGGGCAATAAAAACATTGACATTATAAATGAGGAAGTAAAACTGTCTTTATTTGCAGACGAATTGAGCCTGTATAATAGAAAATCCTAAGGAACACACGCACGCACACACACACCCCACACCACATGAACCTACCAGAAGCAGTAAGTTCAGCCAGTTTTCAGGATACCTGTCAATATACAAAAATCAATTATATATACAGCACTGACAAAAAAAATCTCTCTTAAGATGAAATTAATAACACTATCCCATTCAAAATAGCATCACGGGGGTACCTGAGTGACCCAGTTGGTTAAGCATCCGACTTCGGCTCAGGTTATGATCTCGTGGTTCGTGGATTCAAGCCCCATGTCCGGCTCTGTGCTGACAGCTCAGAGCCTGGTGCCTGCTTTGGGTCCTGTGTCTGTCTGTCTGTCTGTCTGTCTCTCTCTCTCCACCCCTCCAAAAGTAAACATTAATTTTTTTTTTAATTAGAAAAGAACAAAATGGCATCACAAAATAAAATTCTTGGGAATAAATTTCACAAAAGAATTGTAAGACTTGCACCCTGAAAACATTGCTGAGAAAAATGAAAGATCTAACTAAATGGAAAAGAGTCCACGCTCATGGATCAGAAGACGGAGTACTTCTCCCACATTGGTTTATAAATTCAATATAACCCCTGAATACTTAAAAAAAAAATTTTTTTTTTTTTTGTAGAAATTGACAAGGTGTTCCTTTTAACACAGAAACGGAGAGGGCTCAGAATAAAAACACAATTTTGAAAAGAAGAAGATAGAGGACTTACACCTTTTGGCTTCAAAACTTACTTCAAAGCTACAGTAGTCAGGCAGTGTGTTGTTGCTGGTGTAAGGGTAGGTTTATGGCACTGGGTTGAGAGTCTCGAAATAAACCATAACGTTTATTGTCAATTGATTTTTTTTTTTTTCCTACAGAGATGCCCAAGCAATTTTATAGAGAAAAGATAGGATGTTCAAGCAAATAGTGATAGTGCTGGGACAGTTGGATGTCCACATGCAAAAAAAAGATAAATTGAAACCCTTAGACTCTCTCCAGAGATTACCTCAAAATGGGACGTAGACCTAAATGTAAAAGCTAAGGCTAAATCTTCCAGAAAAAAACCACAGTAAAAAAATCGTTATGACCTTGGGTTCTTAGTTCTTAGACACGTGGGACCAACTCAGTACACCTTTGCTAGCCCTGAAGACTGTCGTTTTAAAAATCTTTCTTCATTCAGTGGGTGGAAAGCAGACACGTGAGGGAACTGTATTCTCCTGTTCACAGCAAGATTGAATTCTTAAAATGTATTAACCACCCAAAGTTAGAATCTCTGGGATCTTTGTCCTGTCTTCTCCTAACCCACCCACCAGACCTCCCCAGAGAAGTAGTTGTTTGGAGAAGAACATCAAGTTGTGGAGCTTTGTACTTCAGATTACACTTTCCCTTGTCAACCGTGGGTCTACTGGGCCTGCACAGAAGGAGATCCGTAGCGATTTTTGTCCTTCCGCAAAGAAAATAGTGGAAGTAAATAGTTTTCAAGAAATGAACAGTAGAGAAGGAAATGCACACAGACCAGACTAATAACAGTAATCAGGTGTGATAAGAAATAGCATGGGATTTGACATCAAACTGCTTGGATTCACGTCATGGTCTACTTCTTACCGGCTATGCAAACTTTGGGCTACTTACCCTCAAGTCCTTAATTTCACCTGTACAATGGAGGTAGAAGCATTGCTTTTCCCTTAGTGTTGCTTTGGGCATCAAATGAAGTAACACACGTAAGGGTTAAGCACTGAGCCCATTGTTAATTACCACAGGTTTGGGTTTCAGGTCCCTGGGTTTGGAACTCTGACTCCAAAGCTTCCATCTTGAACAAGGTTTTCCCAGGCATCCCTGCAGAGCCTTCTTCTTTAAAATACGCTTCAATCGAAAAGGTTGGCAGCACAGTCTTTTTGTCACTCCAGACGTGATTTCCTTTGGGGCTGCCGTGCTCCCTCTGGTTTGAATTCACAGAGTAACTAACTAAAGGGCAAGAGAGAATTCCTCTCAACTCTCCGTCTCCGAGAATACCTCTGGGTGCTGGTGAGGTGCCACTCATCAGTTCTATTGTTATTGTTTTTAGGGCTGTGAGCCTTCTGGATAGAACCCAGTGGATTTTCTTGAGTGCAGAAGAATTAAGCGAGGTGAGGGGAAAGCATTTAGACTTTATTATCTCCAGCGAACCATGCCTAATCTCACGTGAGCCCTAAACGTACATATCCTGCCTCTGAGTACCCTGTGAGTTCTTTACAGGCAGGAACTGCATCTTTGAATTCTCTGCATCTCCTAGGCACCTGCCTCAGCGCTACGCAAACAGTAAGCAGTCATGAGAGGCTGGGACTGTGCCTGGCATTTTCTGAGTTTCCAAGCAGGCAAAGTTATGGAACCATACAAGGTGTCAGATGGTGTTCAGATACATAACCTCACTTTGTACTTTCCGCCATGCTTGGGGGGAGGTTATGAGATGACAACAAGCATTGCCTGTATTTTACAAACAGAAGAATGAGAGCCCAGATAAGTTAGTGCCTTGCTGAAAATGATAATAGCTCTTAAGGGAGAGCAGAGATTTGAACTCAGATCTACTCCACTCTAGGCTGGAAGCTTTATTATGCTTACACTGCAGATGGCCTTGCGCATCTGATACAGCCAGAGCCACAGGTTTGTCCTAGTGACAGACCGCGCATCCTGTTTGCTTACCTTCAGATTTGCAGAGGGAAGAAAAACGTTCTTCCACATTTGTTGTGCCGGCAGTGAGAAAAATCCTATTACCAAACATATTTACTCCTGGCCCCTCCCTTCCCCCCCAACTCTGTGGACAACCGTGTGTGGACTTGACATTGCGTTTCGCCTTCTTTGTGCCAGGACAGCTCAAGTGGATGCTTTTGTCACCATTTCTGCTTTCTTGGCAAGAGTTGTATCCCTAGCCAATGAAAAAATAAGTGAGCGAGAAAATGACATTTCCGGGGAATGGCAAGTAGCAGTTAGTGAAACTTTAGAAGAGAAGTGGGGTGTGCGTGTGTGTGTGTGTGTGTGTGTGTGTGTTTCAGCGAGTAAGAAATGGTCACGGCAGAGTGAGCTGTTGGCTGAAGAATGTATTCGCTCTCATCACGATGGTCACTAAGGATGTTTTGAAACCCCAGGTTGAGTCTCGAGGGCCTAGGGCGCTGCCGTGCCACTGCTCCAGGACGGAGATCTCTTCCTGGTGGACACTTAATTCACAAGTGTGCTAATTATTCATCCTCCATCAGGACAGCCTGCTGAAACAATCGCCCTGCTTGTTTGGTGCGCAGTGTGGCGTCGGACAGCAGGCCTTTTTATGTAACTGATGGCGCTGTATGTTCATATTGTTCTTTATGTACTTATTTTATAGCTTATGCAGCAGACACTGGAGTCAATTAGCTTCTTGTCTTGCAAACTGGGCGCTGCTGTTCTAGAACCGAGTTGGAAGGGTGTGTCGGAGGGCGACCGGCCGACCTCTCTCTCCTTTCTTTTTGTGCTGTGTGGGCTGGTTTCAAGTTACAGCATTTTTATTGGCTCTTCTTTGCTGAACCTTGGTTTCAAAAGCTGGCATCTGTGAGTTGAATTTCTTAAAGGCGTAGCTTTTCTTTTCACAAAATCGAAATCAGGAAGATCCACACAGTCCACTTTTTTTTTTTTTTTAGCTGAATGTTATATATATTTTTTACAGTATGCGCTAACTGAAAAATACGAGTGAATCGTTTCTCCACTCAGTTCTTTCCTCGGTATCGGTCCACACAGCCCTTCCTGTAGAGTCCCTGCTCTTGCTTTCCATTTTTCTGTATCCTCTTCCTCCTGTCCAAATTTTAATTTTACTCTTGTCTAACTGTTTTCTTCACCTGTATTTTTTGAACCTACCTCCAGTCCTTTGGGGAACAAGCCAAGCAAGAGTGTAAATAAATTAGGTAAACTCTGTTATGTCTGTCCCACCAACTATTTCTGCAAAGGACAATGTTTATGAAACATGGATTTGCTGTTTTCAGCTTATGAGCGTTTTTAAATATCGGAAAGAAAATTTATTAAAAAGAAAGAAAGAAAAATGTCTTTCCTGCATCCTCTTTCCACCTCCTGTTCTGTGGACGTAGCTCTCTGACCTGATTAATGAATGCCTGGTGGACGAGGAGGCTCCCATGATGAGGGAGCTCGCCCTGGACTGAAGTGCAGCAGGCAGAATTTTTATCCAGTGCACTTTGCCCCAGTCGACCATCCAGTTCTGCACGGCACAGACTCCTGTTACCCTTGAATCCTAAGAGCCTTCCGTGGTGCCTGGCCCAAGACAAGAGTTTGAGAAAATAGATGAGAAAAATGAACAAGCAAATGAGCCCACTCGATCTTTTCCTCCCTTGTAGAAGCATCCCTTAAGCCTCAACTGCACTAGAAATCGTCCCCACTGTGGTCACCAGGGGGCTGTGGGTGTGCCTTAAAGAGCAGCTGGGTTCTCCAGAGCAGTCGGGGCCTGCTGTGCTTCGGGCTTACTACATTGCTTAGCCTTATATTTGTCTTTAGAAGAAAAGTTGAACTCTGGGGCGCCTGGGTGGCTCAGTCAGTTGAGTGTCCCACTTCGGCCCAGGTCATGATCTCGCGGTTCACGAGTTCGAGCCCCGCGTCAGGCTCTGAGCTGACAGCTCGGAGCCTGGAGCCTGCTTCGGATTCTGGGTCTCCCTCTCTCTCTCTGTCCCTCCCCTGCTTGTGCTCTGTCTCTCTCTCTCTCTCTCAAAAGCAAATAAAAACATCTATAAGGAAAAAAAAGAAGAAAAGTCAAACCGAAGAAAAGGACCTTGATTTCTTCCTCATTCTTGCCAACTTTGTTGACTGATTATGCTTCTGTTGATCCTCGAGACGAACGGATTTCTTCCTTTATCTCTGTATTTATTGAACATCTTCTGCAGTCAAGGCTCTGCCTCAGCATGGGAGATGGAGAATCTCCCAGTGTGGTGTTCTGCTGACCCCTTATTCCACCTGTAGAGATTAGGTATGGACTTGGGTGTTTGCAGTGCACCTGTCATGAAAGCTACAAGAGTTACAGTATATTGAGCACATGCCATATCCTGCACATGGTGCCTGGCACCTTCCCTGTAATCACTTAGGTCGTTCTTGAGACAGGACACAACGTGTGTTGGCATCATGAGAATGTTGAAGCATCTTTTTTTTTTTTTCCTCCGCGACACTCACCACAAGACACATAGAGGGTTTTTAACGAAACGACTGGGCAGTGGGAGAGTTTGTAGCTCTCTGTTGAAGAGGGCAAGATCAGCGAAGTTTGATGAGTTGTGCCTTGGGAGCGGAGACATTGAGGGAGGACATGCAGGCCAGGGAAGCATCCAAGAAAGGACTTTGGGGGTGACAGAGACCCTCTTCCGTTAAGAATTGGAAGAGGGGGGGGCACCTGGGTGGCTCACACGGTTGGGCGTCCAGCTCCAGCTCAGGTCATGATCTCATAGTTTGTGGGTTCGAGCCCCGCATCGGGCTCTGTGCTAACAGCTCGGAGCCTGGAGCCTGCTTGGGATTCTGTGACTCCGTTTCTCTTTGCCCCTTCCAAGCTCACACTCCATCTCTCTCTGTCTCTCAAAAAAATAAATAAATGTTTTTAAAAAAATCGGAAAGGGGCGCCTGGGTGGCCCAGTCGGTTAAGCGTCCGACTTCAGCCAGGTCACGATCTCGTGGTCCGTGAGTTCGAGCCCCGCGTCAGGCTCTGGGCTGATGGCTCAGAGCCTGGAGCCTGTTTCCGATTCTGTGTCTCCCTCTCTCTCTGACCCTCCCCCGTTCATGCCCTGTCTCTCTCTGTCCCAAAAATAAATAAATGTTAAAAAAAAGAAAAAATTTAAAAAAATCGGAAGGAAAAAAAAAAAAAAAGAAGAATCGTAGGAGGGAATTGGAGGAGGGTTGAGAGTGATAGTGACCAAATGAGAAAGAACATTCTGGAGACTGAGCTGGGCCTCACCTCACGTGGGTAGGGAAAGCCAGAGGACAGCCTGCCCTGCGGAGATTCACAAAGGCTGGCAGGCAGGGCACGGGTGTGTGTCCTGATGTACAAAGTGGGGGTGAGCAAGGGGTACAGAGGTGGGAAGACCCCGTTGTGTTTTAGGGGAATCAAATTCCTCTTCCATGTCTGCAGATTCCAGGATGCATGGTTGTTCCAGTGAATTCTTGAGCCTTTCTCTGATACAAAGAAATATCCACTGTGAATTCTAAGGCACTGATTCTTTTCTATTATTAGTATTACTATTATTATTTGAATTTCTGAACCCCTTGGAGGGGTTCATCTTCAGCACTGTTCGTCTTGTTATTTCTCTACTTATACTGTATCTACTTGTGTTGTCTTGGCAGGAAACGGGCAACCCCCTGCACCCCCTGCCCCCCCCCCCCCCCCCCCGCCCTGGTTGGCTTGCCTCATTTGTTATTCTGCCTGGGAAGTTAGCTGTGGCTCTCAAGGGCTGACGCCACATCCCTGAGTCCTGGGTCCTGAGGAGGACTCAGCCCAAACCTGGCTACCCATTTGGGTGGCCTGAGGATTGGCTTGTCCTCATTCCATGCCCCTGAAGGGAAGGCTTCACCCGGTTACCTCTGGGCATGGAGACCCTCATACTTAGAGATGGGCAGGGATTAGGGCCCAGGGTCTCAGGGCCTCACTGCATGTGAGAGAGCTGCCTTTCTGTGCAATACAGCCCAGCCCCACTTGTCCTGCTGCTTGTGTGTATCTGCTGCTTGTGTGTATTTAATAAACAAGATCAAGAATGTGTTCATTCATCAAAAAAATCTATAAGCCTTTGTGTAATACACATAAATACATATATAGACACATGTTTTTGCACATGAATTATAAATGAATCATACATATACTATATACTGATTATATTAATAATTACATTACACACACATTTTAGTTCCTATGTGTCACCCGTGTAACCGTGTAAAAAGCCAAAGATGTCAGGAGAGTGGGCGAGCCACCCTCCAACCCCACACCCATGGTCTCCTTCCCTCCACTGTTTTCTCTGGCTGAGGCTTCTGCCCTGGCCCCGTCATCTGACCCCAGGCCCCCAGTGCTGCTGGTGGGAAGGTGATGTCCTCTCCTTTCCCTTCTCCCTGTTGTGAAAACCATCTCCCTCCCTTCAGTTCCCCAAATGAGACCTCTTTGGCAGATGAAGCTCTCTCTGCCTGAAATCCACCCCCCCTCACCTACCCTTCAATGGCTAAACCTCCGTGACCACCCCCCCACCCCAAGAAGCCTGCCGTGTTGGTCTGTCTTCCTCCTACTCCTTTCCAGCTTGTCCTGTCTGCATTGTGGCTTTCTTCAGAGGCTGTCTCAAACACCACTTCTTCCGTGGACTTTGCTGCAGAGCCTGCTCTTGCCCTGGCCGCCTGCCACCTAGAGGCCTTCTCCTTTCCCCGAATTCCCCCAGTGACCTGAGCTGATCTTAGATGTGCTTGGTTCACCATTAATTGGGCGCATATTCCCCTCAAACTCCTTGAGGGCGGATGCTCTGCCTCATTATCTTTGTGTCTCAAAAAGGTTGCTTTTATATAGTCAAGAAATACTTGTTTGAATTAGTTTCTTATTGATTCTGGCAAGTTAGGTTTGTGGGTTGTTGTTTTTTTTAAGCAAAAGGAAAATGTTGTAATCTCAGTCTATGTATATGACTCCTTAAATTGGCTTTATGTATTTAAACTTCATATTGTACTTACTACATATTCCTTATTGAAACATGCCACTTCCTTTAACGCAGGAAAGAAACGTTTGTACTTCTAATATGCCAAGCAGGAGATTTACTGTTTCCAACAGGTATAGGAGGTAGGAAGCGTCCCTCGCCTCCTTCCCCACCCCCGGACTTCAGCATATGGGATAACTGATCCTAGAACAGTCATGTGACTTGCCCGGAGGCATACAGCCAGGAAGCCAGGATCCCATATTCCCACCCACATCTCTCTGACTCCTTCCAGTGAACCGCACTGCCCCCTAGTAATGATTAAGCTGGTTACTATGTACACACAAAATGCATTAGGACAAGTTTTACTTGTTTCCAGTTCTGAGCTCTCTCTGTATGTTGGAGCGTCATAATTTGGGGGCATTTGAAGGATTGTCTGTCCCTTAATTAAAAGCGAGCAGACTAACAAAAACCAAGATGGAACAGTGACGGAGATAGTCACTCAGTTAATCTAGACACTCAGCAAGGGTTATAAATTCAATATAGACAACTGGGGAAAAATACTCAAAAGTTTTTGGTAAATGGTCTCCCAGCCAGACTGCTTCTTAGTAAAACAAGGGAAAAGCAGTAATGTCCCCAAGACTGTGTTTAATCTGTACATTCTTGGTAAGACCTTATCTCCCCCCTCTTTACATTGAGTTTAAGGTTTCCTTTTGCCTCCTGCCCTAATCATTAGGAACTATACTGTTGTCACAGCTCAAAACTTTCCTATTGACACATCAGTCATTTTTAAAGATCTTGAATGTTCCACCTTTATAAAGCTAACCTTTTGCACTCCATTAAAATTTAAGAACCGCTTGATTCTCCGCGAATGCCCCAGCTACTGGATCATGAAAGCATTACCTTGTGCCAAGGGCATGATTCAGTACACTCATTCCTTTTTAACAAATAATAAGAAGTTTGACTTTTCATTTACACATCCTGCCAATCGCTAACAAGTTTCCATCTCGTTCAAACACCAGATTGATCCTAAGAAATTGAAAATATTGATTTAACCCTCTGTCTGATTTGTACCGCAGGCACCTGCTAGTTCAGTCTTAGCACATTACAATTGCTTGCCTGTAATTCCTCAGGGGACCACTAATAACTACCACATCTGTCTTTTCATCTTCCGAAATTATGCTAGCAGTTGTCCAAGTCAATTGTGATTCATTTGATCCTGCTCTCCTTCAAGACATATTGCAACCAAATAGACTTGCTCACCAGTAATATATCTGATGACATAGTTAGTTCTCGTTAATTGACAGAATGATTCAGGCTTTTATGGATGGCATTAATTGGTCCCTTGTGTCCATGCAATAATTGACCAGACAGAAGAAGCAGCATTAGCTTTCACCCAGTCAGGAGAGTGTTGAGATGAGGTAAATGTAGTCAGGATGACAAAATGTCTGTATTTTTAATCAAGACTTTATCAATGAATTGAAGAAAAAGAGATTTGGGGGGAATGCGGATCATCTTAATTAGGAACGCTGCACCCCACCCCGCAGAGAGAGGTGTGCCGAAACGCAGGTCTGCCTCTCCCCTGGCCTTGTGGGGCTGAAATGTTTTAATACAGGGTACCACGTAGATCTGATCGATACAAGGCAGGAAAGTGCAGTTCTCTGAATTAAGACACTGAAAAAGGAGAAATAAAAAACGCTCTTTTGGACATTCATCATTGGCCGCCCAACAAACTGCGCACGTAAAATCTGAAACTGTGGAATTTCGTCTTGAGTCTTGGAGAGCAAGTCGGCCCCCAGAATGTTTGGATAAGTTGTCTCATCTTCCCGAAACTTAAATTCACTCCTGTCGCCATGCTGCTGAAAAGAGCTTTGGTTCCCTTTTTCCTGTCGGATCAGGCTTTTCATGTTTGAAACGTGAACAGCCCATCACCCTTGTTGATTCCCCTGTTGTTTTTGCTACACCGAATCACTCGGTATTTCCAGGGTCTGTTATGATTCAGCCATTCTAGACATTCCCACTCATTCTTCAAGAACCCTTTCTGCTGCCTCCTCTGAGTTTCTCAGACCAGACTAGTTGCTTCCTCCTCTCGCTTACTACACGTTTGGTTCCTCGTTTCCCTGACCGGAGTTGGGACTAGCCCTTGGGCAAAGGCTCTATCTGTGTATCTGACACGTATAATTATGTAAAGACTTAATAAGTGTTTGTTGAATTGAGTTGCAATAGTGATATCTTGAGGAATGAGAATTTGGAGTTGGAATCGAAGAAAGAAGGCCTGGATAAAATTAGACATCAAGCCATGTGTATTATAGCCCGTGTCAACAAGTGGCTGGCAACCAGCGTTGGGGGTAATTACAGTTTGGTGTAAAACAAGCCATTTGAGGTGTGAAAGATAAATTGCTCCGCTCACGTTTGGAGAGGAGAGGGTGAGATAGGAGATATGCAGAATAGATTTTCTAGCATTTGATTTACTTAGATTATTCATCCTTTTTAGGTCATCTGTTACTTAGGCTGGACAGTGGCTGGAACCGATATCCGTGGAGGCTTTGGACTTGTGAATGTCTGACACAACCTCCTTTTAAGGGCAGTGTGTTCTGACAGACCTGGGCTCAGCTCCCAGCCTGGTGTTTAGTTGCTGTGCCCTTGCAGTGAGCTCTTTAACTGGTGTGGGGCTCAGCTTCCTCATCTGTAAACTGGGAATAATGGTAGCGTCTGTCATAATAGAACGTCCGTGATAATGAAGGGATTATTTGGGAAGGGTATTGCATAGCGGCTGGTACACCCTAGGCACTCAATAGATGATACCCATTACTGATTAAAGATCTTTTGATTCTTCCTTCTGAGAGTTCAGAAGGATGGTGAGTAAATATAGGTGTGTGTATAAGGAGGAAGTGCTTTAGAGTTTTGCGATTTTTTTTTTTTTTTAATCCTGCCTCTGGTTGCATCAGATGGCCATTGTCTCTGTGAGATCATGTGTCACTTCCATAGGACTCAAGAGCATCGTGTATGTAGCCCAGAACGTAGCAGAGGGAGGGCAGGAGGTGATGTGCCAACACACGGCAGCGAATACATATAATAGCAAACCTTGTTTGTTTGTTTTCTTCTACTGGAAAGCAGCGTGTCTGCCATTGTGAGAGTATCTGTTTCCACTGATTTGGAATAGACTCCCGATCTAGGTCTGGTATTTTATACATACCAAACACTGTCCTGTTTATAGGAGAAGAAATCTGCTTGGCAGTGAGATTTTTAAATGGCGAAATTTATACAAACAAACCTTGGCTTCTAACTTAGGCCTGGCTTAGAAGTACGTATTGTTTTTCTGTTAAACGTGCAGGGTTTAGCAAGGAGACCTCCTCTGCAGAGAGGTGAACCCAAGAGACCTCAAATTTGGGAAACTGGGGCTGGTACTTCTATGTGGACTTGACCGACACCACACCTCTCCGGTTGAAAGGGTTGGCACACAGGAAGGGTTTGGTTGTTGGGTGGATGGATGGATGGATGGATGCCGGCATGCTGCTATTGGAGTTTTATTTGAGAGTCATAATCCTCTTTTAAAACATCACTGTCCGTGCAATGACAAGTAAAGGGTACTGAGTGTAGTGTAAATGAGGTCAGTGAGATCAATTTCTCTTGACCCCAGCTGGGACTGTGGCATTGCAGGAGTGCGATCTTATGTGGGAGCAGAGAGGGGGCTTAGTAATTTCTGAGCCTAGCTGACTACTTTAGGGCTGGAGTGCCTTGTGCTGGGAGAAAGAGGTAATAGGATTTGGGAAAGAAGTAAAGGTAGTGGGGAGGAGGACTAGGAAAAAAACAAAACAAAACATTGCTTCCTACTAAATTGGGGAGCAGGTGGCTGAAGTCCCCGTTTTCCTTTTAGCATCCTAGAAGGAAGACAGGTGGCCACTGTTAGTAGTCTTACTCTTATGGGTTAGATTTTCGTGGACTGGTCTCGGGTTTATGAGCCGAACGAGATTTTGTGGATTCGCTGGGAATGTAACTGCAACACTGTCTTTTCATGGGCCGGGTAATACTACCTTTCAATTTCTGACTTCAAGCCGTGGAAAACAACCCATCCTTACGCTGAGTACTCCCCCTACCCTCTTTTTCTGCCTTAAGGCTTATTTTGAGGAATCCTTGCCATGTTGTATCGAGGACCAAGTGGGATAAAGGTGGGGAGTAAAGGCACATTGGTCCTAAGAAGAAAAAGTGGGTCTCTTTTTCTTTGGCAACGATCACCTTTGAAAAGTGTTGTACTATGAAACGCAGTTTCCTTAAATACAACTAACTCAGCCTAAATGTGTGCTTTTTATTATGTTCAGCAACTGAGCCCAAGTTAATTAATGCCGCACATCCCGTAGTGACTCTCTCTCAAGCCAGGCGCACTCACATATACCCTAGTGCATAAAAGGCAAACAACTTAATTAACTTACTCTCTGTCCATAATTATCTTTAAATTAACTATTTATAATGTCCAAGCGTTTACACTGCGAGCGTATTTTAAAATCTGCTTAGAATAAAAGGGACTGGACATGGTTTGTTACCCTCTTCATTCCTTTGTTTGCCTGCTTGGCTGTTACTTTCAGATGCCACTCTCGTCATACTCTAAGGCTGTGTGCCTGAAATTAATATCAATTTCTGCAAACACTCAGGGTTTCGTATTTGTTGCATCTTGTTTCAAGATGTGTTCTTTTCTCCTTGAGCCCCTACGCTGTGTCAGGCCTTGGGCCCTCAGGAGTGGACAGGACAGATGGGGCTGCTGCCCTCAAGAAGTTGAGAGTCTCTTTGGAGGCCACATATGCATTGTGTTAGTTTGCTAAGGCTGCTGGGCCAAAGACCACAGACTGGGTGGCTTACACAACAAAAATGGATTTTTCTCAAAAATTGATTTTCTCACAGTTTTGAAGGCTGAAAGTCCAAGATCACAGTGTCAGGAGGTTTGGTTTCTCCTGAGACCTCTCTTCTTGGCTTCATAGACCTCCATCGTCCCACTTTGTCCCTACCTGGCCTTCCCTCTGTGCACACACATCTCCTTTGGTCTCTTCCTCTTCGTACAAGAACACCAGTCATACTGGAATAGGGCCTCACCCTTATGCCCTCATTTAACCGCAGTTACCTCTTTAGAGACCCTGTCTCCAGACACAGTCACATGGGAGTTCAGGGCTTCAACTTAACAAATTTGGGGGTGGGACGGACCTACAGTGTAGTCTGTAAACCGTGTTTATTGTCAGGGGCTGTCTAAAATGGGAATTGACATAGAAGTAGGAATTGGCTAGGTGGAGAAGAGAAACGAGGGGCAGAGTATCTCATGTTTGAAGGCCCAGAGGATATGAGAGAGAATGCAGTGGATAATTCAGTGTGACTGGATTTAGAGATAGTTACTGTTTTTTTTTTTTTTTCCATCGTGATTTTGAATGCCACGTACACACGGATTGTACTCTTGAATTGTACCAGCTCTCTAGAACTCAGTGTACCTTGTCCTTGGATTTGTGAGTGGTGCTCAATGTGGAAAATGGGATTTTATCTGTGGAGGGTCAGGGTCACCAAATGGTATTGACCAAGTAGCCTTCTCCCTACATACTTGTGCTGCTCTGGTTGGTTGGGTTTCTCGTCTGCCCTCTCGTCCCCCATTCCCCTATGTAGGCAGTGTGTGCAGGAGGTAGGCACAGTGGGGACGAGACGGATTCCCCTAACAGAAACCGGAGAATAAGGGTTCCTGGCTGGCCCCAGTCAGTTAAGTGTCCGACTGTGGCTCAGGTCCACGATTGCACCGCTTGTGAGTTCGAGCCCCACGTAGGGCCGTCAGTACAAAGCCCGCTTCAGATCTTCTGTCTCCTTCTCTCTCTGCCCCTTTCCTGCTTGTGCTCTCTCTTTCTCTCAAAAATAAATAAACGAACAAACGAACGAATGAACAAAAGAAAGAAAGAGAAAGGAGGGAAGGAAGAGGGAGGGAGGAAAGAGAAAGAAAGGAAGGAAGGAAGGAAGGAAGGAAGGAAGGAAGGAAGGAAAGAAAGAAAGAAAGAAAGAAAGAAAGAAAGAAAGAAAGAAAGAGAAAGAGAGAATAGAGAAGTGAAAAAAAAACCCACTGCCCAGAACCAACTACTGTTAACATTCTGGTGTATTTTCCTTCATATGAGTTCATTTTTACTCTACAAAGTTGTGATCATCCTCCATGTTTTATTGTGCTTTCTTCATGTAAAGCATAAGCCTTTCCTATTAAATAATATTTTTTTAAATTTTTTTTAACGTTTATTTATTTTTGAGACAGAGGGAGACAGAGCATGAACGGGGGAGGGTCAGAGAGAGAGAGAGAGAGGGAGACACAGAATCTGAGACAGGCTCCAGGCTCTGAGCTGTCAGCACAGAGCCCGACGCGGGGCTCGAACTCACGGACCGCGAGATCGTGACCTGAGCTGAAGTCGGATGCTTAACCGACTGAGCCACCCAGGCGCCCCTTAAACAATATTTTTGAATGCCTGTTTAATGTTCTATTCAGAGAAAGTTGAACAATTCCTTATCTTTAGTGTGTTTCTCTTCTTTGCCCCTCACGAACATAACTGTGACAGACACCGCTTAGCAACCTTCTTCCCCAGGATTCCAGATTCTGTCCCTAAATCACACCAGGAACAAAGGTATTGTTAAGGCTTTTCATACATATAATCAAATGGCTCGCCAAAAAGGGTTGAATCAGAGTATCAGTACTTTCCCCCAACAGCAAGGTATGCTCCTGGGAGCAGAGAGGATTATTGTTGTTTTACATTGCATTACCTGCGAGGATGAACCTTTTCTCACTCTATCAAATCATTTCTGTTTCTTTTGTGAACTAGCCTTCCAAGCCCTTTGACCATCTTTGTGTTGGTGCGGTGGTGCTTTACGGGCAACAGAGGTGGGGAGGAGTGCGTGTTCTCTCTTCCCTGGTTTAACTGGCAGCAGTGAATGCTGAAAGTGATGTGAACGAGAAATTATAATGGTAATGAGAAATGAATTTATTTACGCCTGATTTTGGAGTCAGCTAATGAGTGCACCACATTTATAAGAAAATGGCGGTCCGGGTAAGTTCAAACTGGAATTTTGAACCAGGTGTCCCTGTCCCTAAGCTGGGGCTCCTTTTTCTAAACCAGCCACCTCTTCTATAAGATCTGGTATCTGTGTTTTTACACCGTTTGCTGCTGGCCCCTGGAATGCCGACCCAGTGCTAAGCTGCTCCTGCAGGAGGATGTAAAGAGATAAGCATACTTCCTGGCAATGACAGTGACCCTGGGGATCGCCTTTGGGTAAGGAGAGACTGAAGGCATTGGCCCTCCTGTCTGGAAAGAAGAAAGTTGGAAGAAAGACATAAAGGAAGCTTAAAATCGTCTAGGGTAAATGCAGATGCATCCAGTATTTTTGTAAATGCTTGAATGTAGATGAGCTTAGAAATTACAAACGAAGATTGTTAGGACAGAGGGTTGCATAATACATTTCATATCTTGTTACTCTGCATATCTCTGCAGCTGAAATTTAAGTGAGTCGGACATTTTGTGGATGAAGGAATGATTCAGAGAATGAATGATTCAGAGAGGAAATGTAGCTGGAGAGAAGACTCCAACTCTTTAAGG
Organism: Puma concolor; assembly: GCF_028749965.1. Taxonomy (NCBI): domain Eukaryota; kingdom Metazoa; phylum Chordata; class Mammalia; order Carnivora; family Felidae; genus Puma; species Puma concolor. Next base: position 46,674,143 of record NC_141676.1, on the reverse strand, counting down.
CGGAAATTATGGGTGGAGGACCAGAACGCCTTCCCCAGCAGGACATCGCAGGTGCCCACCCAGGGTGGGCTTGGTCTGAGGGGCGGAGGGGGAAGGATGAGCCATGGACGCCCTGGTAGATGGCTCTTCATGGGTTAAAGCAGGGACCGACACGGCTGCTTTATGTCATCATCTCTCATGTTTGAGGACCCACTGGATGCGCTCAAAATGAGCCATTTCACCTCCTCTTACCTCTTCCGCATCATCAACCTGCTTATTAAGAGAGAAGATCTTTCATTCTTTCTCTTCAGAGGAATTTTGGAGCCTATGGGATTTTGAAAACTGTTGCCTCCGAACATACGGCATATCCCTACGAATCCTAGTAACAGGATGTTTGGTGTTGACACGGGACCTCCTTTTGTGAAACTGACTACGTTCAGGAGGATCCCACTGTGGAGGGGCCCTTGGAACATTGTAAAGTCTTTGGATAATGTCCAGTGTGGACAGGGCTGCGTGGCCTCTACAAAGGCCTCTGATGTTTTAGGGGGAGAGCGGCCTTTACTTTTTGATTCTGCAGTTACGATCGCGATAGACTCCAGGACGCAATTCCGCGTATATCCAGATTAGGTTTTTCTTTCTAATTGAGGAGAACTTGGGATTTAAATCCTGCTGGAAGCAACGTTAAGGGCCTGTTTTATGCATTTACAAATGTTTATGATGAGATGCACTTTAAAGAGAACATTTAGGGGCGCCTGGGTGGCGCAGTCGGTTAAGCGTCCGACTTCAGCCAGGTCACGATCTCGCGGTCCGGGAGTTCGAGCCCCGCGTCAGGCTCTGGGCTGATGGCTCGGAGCCTGGAGCCTGTTTCCGATTCTGTGTCTCCCTCTCTCTCTGCCCCTCCCCCGTTCATGCTCTGTCTCTCTCTGTCCCAAAAATAAATAAACGTTGAAAAAAAAAATTTTTTTTAAAGAGAACATTTAGCATTTGCGTAAAACGTCGATACAAAACAAAGGTTTATTATTACAGAGTGGATCTGGAATGAATACTTCCCCGCTTTAAACTCATGAGTGGTGGGGATGTGGGCATGTCCCTTGGCTTTTCCTTGCTTGAATTTTGTCATCTGCAAAAAAAGTTGAAATTATTAGATAATCCCTAAAGTGTCTCCTAGAGCTAAACATTTCTGACTCTCTCGTATTAAAGTCTCTAAGACAGTTCCTCTAACAGAGTCCAGGCAGTATGGTTACAAGTATTTCCATCGTTTTTTTTGTGGGTTTTAGTGATAATATTTTGTAATTAAGAGGCTTGAGTAGATGAGAAACCACACACATGGCATGAAAGGGTTTCTCAACAGAAAATCTGTGTGGCTCAAAGTGGAGAAGCAGGCGTATAAATTTCTCTTGACAGAAAACATGTTACCACACAAGGAAATCATGAAAGACCTCTGAGCAAGCATTGCTTTTTCATAGGCTTGGGAAAATTCCCAAATAATGTATTTTTTTTCTAAAATAATTTTTTTCTGGGGTACCCGGGTGGTTCGGTCAGTTAAGGGTCCGACTCTTGACTTCGGCTCAGGTCACGATCTCATGGTTCATGGGTTTGACACCCCCCCCCCCCCCCCACATCGGGCTCACTGCTATCAGCATGGAGCCTACTTTGGCTCCTCTGTCCCTCCTCCCCCCCCCCCCCCCGCCTCTCCCCCGCTGGTTCTCTCTCTGAAAATAAATAAACTTCTTTAAAAACTTAAAAGATAAATAGTATTTTCCTTCCAACTTTATTAAAACAAAACAAACAAACAAAAAACCTTTTAAGATCCTAAGCTTCAGAAAGAAGTCTGGTGCGCACCATGTATATTGTTGGTCCATTCATTCAGTCGATGTTAATTCATCATCTTGTATGTGCTAGGTGGTATCCTGGGGGCTGGGGATAGAAGGGTGATGGGGAAAGCCCCTGCCATCTGGTACCCCGGCCACTTCTAGAGAAGGCGGTCATGGAAACAAATGATGGATGTTGGGGTCGGTTCTGAGAGCAGGAAAGTACAACGAGCAGGAGCAGAGAAACCCCAGTTGCGGGTTGTGGAAGGCTTTATGGAAAGCTGGATTGCGGGGGCGCCTGGGTGCCTCAGTCAGTTAGGCGTCCGACTTCGGTCCAGGTCATGATCCTGCATTTCGTGGGTTCAAGCCCTGCGTCAGGCTGCCCTGTGCTGACAGCTCAGAGCCTGGAGCCTGCTTCAGATTCTGTGTCTCCCTCTCTCTCTGCCCCTCCCCTGCTTGCACCCTGTCTCTCTGTCTCCCAAAAATAAATAAATATTTTTTTTAAAATGTGGATTTCAGTCTGCAGGTAGCAACAAGAGCTGGCATCCCTGCTGTAGGGGACTGCACTGATTGAAAGCCCAGGGATTGGAAGGAGGCACCGAAGACATCGGGAGAAGACTTTGTTTTAATTAAGCAAGGCCGCTCTGGTGGGAGCCTTAAGGAAGGGTCAGAGTGGGGGAAATGGAAGATCAGGAAGCAGTTAGGAGGTTACTGGGAAAGATTGGGAAGGAAATGGTGAGGGCCTAGGAGAAGTGTGGATGAGCCCGAGGGACAGATGTTTGTGCAATTGTGTGTTTGCAGACGAATGGATCATGTAAGGATGGGGAGCCAGAAGAAGAAGGCACATGTGATTGTGGGGGGTTCTAACTTGTGGGTGTTGCTTGGATCACCTCTGAGAAACTCACAAGACGTCACTCAAATGTGACATCTCTGGTTGACTTAGGAAACTCCTTGCCCCTTTGGTGAAACATTTATTTATTTTTAAAGTTTATTTATTTATTTTGAGAGAGAGCAAGTGTGCATTTGGGGGATGGGCAGAGAAGAGGGGGTGGAGAGGGAATTCCAAGCTGACATCAGAGCCCAAAATGGGGCTTAATGCCACGAACGGTCGATCGTGACCTGAGCAAAACCAAGAATCTGACGCTCAACCAACTGAGCCACCCAGGCGCCCCTCCTTTGGCGAAACTTTTAGAAGCACTGACTAAAAGGGCTGTTGGCCACTGATCTCCTGACAGAGATTTAAAAAAAATTTTTTTTAATGTTTATTTAATTTTGAGACAGAGAGAGAGAGAGAGAGAGCACAAGTGGGAAAGGGGCAGAGAGAGAGGGAGACACAGAATCTGAAACAGGCTGTTAGCACAGAGCTTGACGTGGGACTTGAACTCGGGAACTGTGAAATCATGACTTGAGCCAAAGTCCGACGCTTAACCCACTGAGCCACCCAGGTGCCTCTGCTGACAGATGTTTTTGTTTTTTGTTTTTTTTTTTTTTAATTTTTTTTTTTTCAACGTTTATTTATTTTTGGGACAGAGAGAGACAGAGCATGAACGGGGGAGGAGCAGAGAGAGAGGGAGACACAGAATCGGAAACAGGCTCCAGGCTCTGAGCCATCAGCCCCAGCCATCAGAGCCTGATGCGGGGCTCGAACTCACGGACCGTGAGACCGTGACCTGGCTGAAGTCGGACGCTTAACCGACTGCGCCACCCAGGCGCCCCTGCTGACAGATGTTTTAAAACACACATGTGCGTGCACACACTCACTGATGCACACACATATATGTTGATTAAAATTTTCACTAACAAAAAGCACGTGTAGCACACAACCTACAAATACTAATGAAACATACAGTGCTTTTGACTGTAAATTCCATGCAGCCAATTGATGCTCACAGTATTTTCACTATCTTCTCTTGTGTTCTTAGCTAGACTGCGGGCAGCGAGCAGAGAGTGGTGTCGCCTGCGCTCCCCAGTCTCTGCTCGCGTCTGGGAAAGTGGACCCGCTGCCTCACCTCCCTCACGTACTCTCCCAGAGCGCTGCTGGACACAGGCCTGCCTTGTCAACACTCTCTCCCAGACCACACACCATTCAGTAACTGCCCTTGGGTTTTGTTTCCATTCATTCCCCCCCCACCCCATATCCGAGGTCAGTGACCAGAGTCCAGCACATGAGACCATGTGAGTCGTGTAACTTCCAAAGGGCCCTTGATCCTTGGAACCCCACTTGCGAACCCCTGTCTCCAACAAGCCTCATTCTGCATCAGACTGATGGGCGGGCACACCCACAACCACAGCCACTTTTGTCTGTGAGCGTGTTTATTGTCGCTCTTAAGAGATGTAATTTAACGTGTCCCATAACACACAGCTCTCATCCTACTTGACCTTTCTCTAGCATGTTAAATGGGTGGCTTTTCGGGCTCTTTTTGGAACTTTATCTGACCTTGCCCTCCATGATACTACTTGACCAAGTGTATTTCTTTTTTCAATTTCTCAACCTCCTCTGTTGACTCCTTCGCCTCTGTTCAACCCTCTGTGCTCTCCAGCTTCCCTTTCCTTCTGTACTCTTCCTGGTGTGATTGGCTGCTTTCAGGCTTACTTATCAGCCAACAGGCTGACTGCCGGACCCATACCTCCTGCTCAGCCTGGATCTCTTAATCCCCCACCTCGCACATCCAGCTGCTTTTACAGATGGCTCCCCGCGGGCATCTCTTTGTGCCCTCAAATTTAGATGCCCAAACGAAACTGATTGCCTCCCTTGCTCCAGTGGCCTGTGTTTCCCGCATTCTTCATTTCTAAGATGCAATACCATCTTGGAACCAAGACTATCAGCTGCCCCTGAAATCTGTCCTTTCCGTCTATACCACACGTGTCCAGAAGACCGGCCAGTGCCAGCCCTTGATCCAGTCCCCTCTCTTCCTTCTTCCGGGCTACTTCCCAAATTCAGGCTTTCTTCCCCGCTCCCCCGGATTGTTGCTCCATCCTCCTTGCCCCCCTCCCTGCCTCCAATTAGCCCCTTCCCGGCTCCTCTTCATTCACTAGTTAGAATTCTCCTTCGAGAGCCCAGGTAGGATGTTCAGGCGCCCTCCTCGAGCACTTCTGATGGCGCTTGGCATTGTCCTCGGGATGCAGCCTTAACTCTCAGCATGCCTGTCTCACTGACGCAACCTCAGCTGGGCCTCCGCTGTCCTGGCTACTCGCTTCGTAAACCAAGCTAAATAAGTCCTCCCAACTGCTCACTCACACTGAAAGGTCTGTAATTAAATTACAGAGAAAGGTCAATCAAAACTCATATAATGGGGATGATTGTTTCTGAGTAACGGTCTTTCTCAACTTTTACTCGTTTTCATTTTCACGGCCTAAGTGACCGTCTCTTGGCTCCTGATACCTGGGTTTGGCTGAGATGATGTCATTGGGACTCCCCTCTGCATGTGCTTCACGTGGTTTGGGGGTGCTGTGTATGTCTGTAGGCGTGCCCAGCTGGCTCCACATCTCTCAAGGATAGAGGGGGGCCCTATTTGCATCGGAAGCTTCTCGGTTTTCTCTGAGGTAAAAAATGAGATCTAGGCTTCATGTTATGGGAGGTCATACGTACACGGTGGCTCCCTATATGTGATCTCGTGAGAGGAACAGAATTAGATTATGTGTGGTTTTCGGAGTTGGGGTCCACATTTGATTGCTCCCCCAGGTTGCAACTTCATGGCTTTCATGGCGGGGAGGGGGGAGATTGTTCTGGAAATTTTACGCTCCGTGTCCTTCAGCCGGTTTGTTGCCGGGCCAGACCTGTCTAAAAATGGAAACAGAATATTGGGATGCTTTCTCTCTTCTCAGGCTATCAGTGGTAGCTGTCAGGAATTTGTTACTGTCTCCTAACGCCTTTTAGCATGAGAACAGGCTAAAGGCAGTCCAGGTGGGGGAAGTTAACATTATTACGGGGATGCCAGAGAGGGACCCAAGTCCGGACTATTCATATGTGGAAGGGCGAAAAAGGGGAACAGAATTAAAAAGGAAACCCTTAGAAATATCTAACCACCACGGATCTGCCTTTTTTTGTCTTTCCCTAACCGCGTCTCTTATACACCATTAGGTAGCTAGATTGTAAGTTCTGTGAGTGCAGAAGCAGGACCTTTTCCTTCCTTTGTCCTCTTCGCTGTCCGCCTCCAAGTCATGCCCATAATGGGTGCTCAGAAGCCATTGGCTTTAGCATAGTATCTCTGTGCTCTATCTAGCACAGCTCTTGAGATTGCAAGGATGGGTGCTGATTAAGAAGTGTGTCCTCACCTTTGCATACAGACTGCACTTAATTCTCCTCCATCACTATTCCCGGAGGGAAACTCGAAGGTGAATGTTTGCTTTGCCTTGTTTTTGGAAGGGCGACTTTATAATTTTCTTGGGCTTTTCTAAGAATCCCTCTAATCCCAACACCCCCCCGACCAGCGCTGCTCTCATAGTAGCTGTCCTTCATGCAGCTACTTGCATTTCCTGGGAAGCGTGCCATCTTCCTTTGGTTTGGGCCGTGGAGGCTCCACACTTTCAGCATTCAGAGGGAGGCAGAGGGTGGAGGACAGGAGGACACCAGAGCTTTCTGTTTGTTCTCTGGCCGCTTGTGTTTGGAGGGAATCTAAAAGTAGCTAGATCTCATCATTGTGATATCATAGCATTACAGGGTACTAGCCCTTTGGGGAAACGGACTTTCCCTAAAGTCAGTGACTAGTTAATGGCACAGTTCTAGAGTCTGTATTTTTCCACCCCCCCCCCCCCCCACCGTTTCTGTGGAGGAATCTGGAAAGCTCTCATCTGAAAGTGTGTCCTGACCTCGTGAAGTATCAGCCTCAAGGTTACATATGTTAAAGAAATGCAGTCCGTTTTCCCCAGGTGCTGGATTCTGGTGAGCAAGCTGACTCTGAATTCCTCAAACCACTTCTACAGAGCAAAGAAAAACCAGTCAGACTAATGTTAATCATGGGAGCCTATTACAATGATATATAACTTGTCATAACACATTATAATATTGCAGCAGGTATATTTAACCCACAGAACATTCTCTGGGGGCCCTTAACTCCCTTTAAAATCGTGTTCCAAGTCTCTGTAGCAAGACGGAGTTTCCGAGACCGGTGACGCGGCCACCCCACGATGGACCAAGCCAAATGCTAGGAGAATCCTTTTTGGAAAACCCTGCCCTGTATCCCCGGGCTTAAAAGTATGTTTGGTTTTGTCAGCACCTCCAAACGGGAAGTTGAGATTTGAGGGAAAACCTTTGGTGGCTGTGCACTAAGCTTTCCCTAGAGTCGGAGTCTCGGTCGTCATGGGAACCGCACTGCTACCCCATTTATTAATGGAGGCTCGGTGAACTTCCGGAGGTACTCTTGCCCCGTCCTGTAAATTCATTCTAGAAAAATGCAGGTTGACTCTTCAGATATTTCTCTGTCACGTCTCAGGCATTCGTTCCTGGAGCCTCACGAGCTCCAGAGAATGGCCTGTGTGCAGTTTCAGAACCACTGGTTTTTATCTGGCAAGGGTGCGTGAAGGCCGTTTCCTTTCATGCTTAGATCGTGTTACTGCCTGCCTGCCTTGTTCAATAAGCAATTTTTTTTTTTTATTATGCCGCCTTTACGAATTATGTGGATTTAAAATAAGGGAAGAGGGAATGGAAAAATTCAGTAATCAAATACATCTAAAACCTTGATAGTGGCTTTAGGAGACTCAGATGTTTCTGAGCCTTTTCTAACTTTTAAAATTCTAAACTTTGTCCTTTATCCAAAGTGAAAGGTTTCTTTCTTCCCACTTCAGTAAAGCACTTTCAGAGAATGCCTCAGTCAAATGGCCTTAAAGTAAGTCTAATTTCACTAAACTAACTCTCCCCTGCCAGGCATATATTAACAGTATTGGAAGTTGCCTCCAGAATTTTTTTTTTTTTTTTTTAAGCTAATTGTTTATCTGGGAGGATGGAAATGGTGGTTTTAAGCCTTTAAGTCATTCATCATGCCTGGCAGCCTCTATTGTCTCATTGTTGAGTCTCAGCCAAGTGAGACTCCTCCTTGGTCTTGGGAGGGAGGTCCACAGATCTGGTTTTGCCAAATCTGTGTTCTGAGTCTGAGCCCTACTCTAAGGGAAGGTAATGCCGGCAGACTCCTAGGTCCCCTCAGCTTGGGGAAATGGGGACCCACTTTCTTATGTCATAGGAAAGTTTGGAAGTCACTCTCTGTTCAACGTAGAAGTGACGGCACTTACTTCATCTGTTCTTCCCAATGTCTCCGCATTACTGTTAGTTTTAAGTGCATTTTTGTGGACGTAATAAAATATTGTTTACAGTGAGCTACAAAGTAAGTAATTACAATGTGGCAAATGAAATTCAATCTAGCTTTGTCGTGGTTTTTTGAATTTTAATTAAACCAGTCTTAGAGTAAATTATAAATGCCGCTGCTTTTGTTGTGACAAGTGACATTGGCAAAATATTAATCTAGTGGATAGTTATTCACAGAAGTTAATGTCTTCTCCTGTCTGCAGGCTTTGGGTGTTTGTTTTTGTTTTAATTTTCAGTTTATGCTTTAAAAAATCCAGAGTAGAGAATAAAGTTTTAAAAACCACATGAAATAAGAACTCCATGTATGGAATATTCCATCACTGATATCTTGCCAGCCACAATTGCAAATGTCTCATTTATGGCACTGAAAACTTTTTTTTTTTTTTAAGCCAGATGTCTCTGTGGTCACTTTTTTGGTATCATGAAAGCTGGGATAAATAACCAACTGTTGACTACAAAGCCGTAATATTAAAGGAATAATCAGCCCGTGTTCCTATTAGATCATTTTCCTTTTATTGTATTTTGTAAATTACCTTGTGGTGTTGCTTAAAAGCTGCATTTTGTTGGTTGCGTGTCCCTTTAATAGCTAAATTATCCAAGTTATTTTCTTAAGAGATTCTCTTAACTTGCATTTATAATTATCTGTAAAGAATGTATGTATTTTGAGTATATTAAATATTCAAAAGTTAATTTTTCTTTCTGTCGGTTTATGTGCTTCTCTCCACCCTGGCCTAAAGCTTTTCTTACGTTTTAACACTCTGATTTCTAAAACGAATGTGAAAAATTTAATGACAAGATCTTTACACTAGTCCTGCAGGAGTTTTTAATATGATGAATTTCAGTCCAAGGGTGAGATCTTTACACATTGTTTATCTCTTTTCACCCTTCAAAGCTGACTTAGATTCCAAAAGTTAGAGTAAAATCAATTTCACCCCATAGTTTTTTCCCTCCAGCGTGCTAGACATTCCCATAGGAAAAGTAGAGCCAATTATCCCCGCGCGTGTGCATGTGTGTGAGGATGATAAAATCACATCATTGAGTCAGTTTCCAAATACGGTTGTAGCCTGTATTTTTTATCCAGGGATTACATTGTTGCCCCACCACCGCCATCATTAGATCGTGGGGGGCAAGGGTAGAGAAGGTGCGAGACGGTTGGCTGTAGACATCCAAATATGACAGCAGAGAGTAATCTCTGCAACAATATGGCAGCGGAGCATGTGCTGACTTTAGAGTGCCAGATCAACCCCAATATTTTTTCAGGGAGGCTAAATCTCTTGTAACTGCTCAATTGGATTTGTCACTGAATGAAGTATCAGCTGCTGTTGGACAAGGCCATAAAAGCCAGCCGGCTGGCCCTTTGTAGGCAGGGCTTACCCAACGATTGATATGTTTTAGCACTTTTGGGATTATTGTGATTAAGAGGAAACCATTCTGAATGAGAGAGAAAAGAGGGTAAGGATGCACAGCCCACAGCTGGTGAGCAGCATGTGTTTGCTGCTGAGGAAGTCACCATTATGGCTTTCTCCAGGATCCTGCCCTGATTGACGGGTATGAAATCTTTATACGAAGAATCAGTGTCCCGGTTTCCTCCAGCGGCAGCTCTCCTTGCAGGGCGATGGGTATTTGGAATGTTGTGGACTCGAGCATTCTGAATGCTTTCAAAGCCCTCGGGCGCGCATGCTCACACGCCCACAGTGCCTGAACGCATTGGTCTGCGCGCACCCGAGTTAATTGAGTTAACGTGTAGGGATTTCAGGAATAACAACAGAGTGTCCTCTTTCATTTCCCAGACCCAAAGCTCTGTGACAGCCGTTAAAAATACCCCTCCATGTAGTTTGTGCCCGAGTCGTTTGTATGGGTGCGACGGCGACATGGAAACGGCACAGCCAGTGGATTTGTAAACTCGAGCACCTGGCTGGGGGTTTCTTTAAGTACAGGAACCTTGCCTTGTCTTTTTAGAACAGGTTTGTTTTCAAGAACCACCTGCTCCCCGGAGCAATAGAGCTCTTGCATGGGTGTTGCACTGGCCAAGGCAAGCCCCTGTGGAGGGCAGATTGGAGTTTGAGGCTGCCCAGTGCTTGTGGTTGTGCATGGAGTCCGGTCGCCTCTCTGGCCATCCCGGGGAGACTGTGCCCGGTTCATGCTCAGAGTTTGCTCGGCATCCCGCACAGGAAAGAGGCCGGCTTGCCAGGTCCTGCAGAGTGTCTTTCCAAGCCTGTGAAAAGCACGAATCATCCAGCAGTAGAGCATGCTTACAGCTGGCCCTTTGCTAGCTTTGATCTGCGAATCAGGCCGCTCCATGAATGCCCTTATTGTCATGTTATGTGTACACAGTGTGTGAATTATTGAAAATAGGGAGGCCTGAGCCTCATCTGGTAGAGATTACAGTGCAGGCATGCTGGGCGAAGGTCTGTAATTGAAAATCCCCAGATGCTGTTTATTTGGCCTTTGTCACATGACCTGCTGCAGGAAGATTGTCGGAACAAAATGTTGCCTGCATGGAGAGTGGAGCCCACCCTCCCCCACCCCGAGAGTCTCCGCAGGCTCAGTCTGTACACAGCTTAAACACCTGCCCAGAGGATTTTTAAAGGCTTAAAATAGATTCGCTCATAGCATTTAAATAGAGGGCATCTTGCTTGTTGGTTTAAACTGCTTAAGCGGTTGTTGACTTGTGGAACCTTCTATCCACACAAGGGTTTGCTGGATAATTTCACTCTGAGATATCTTTGCAAAGCAACCTTCAAGGCTAGAGCCATGTAAGCAGAAGTAGTTTGGGCTCTGCCTTTTCTTAAAATCAAACTTGAGTGTGGTGAATGAGCTTGCAGATGAGGCCACGTTGACTGTGTATGTGTTCCTTGTCTTGAAAAATACTGTGGCTACCCAGAATATGGCTAGCTAGTTCATCTGTGTTTTATCCAGTTCATCCTTACCAATTCTACCAATGAAAAAGTTGGGAGGTTTCTTAGAACGTGTGTTTTTCTCTGTTGGATACTGAACGTTATACTCTTTGTAGGTGGTGGATTGAGGCCGGATGGTAAATCTGAACTTGATCACAGGAATGAAAAGCGTTGTCATTTTGAAGAAGGGAGGGCTGTGGGTTTCGCAGGTGCTTTCTGCCAGGGAATAAAGTAACCCCTCCCCATCCCTTTGCCCTCCCCAGTATCTATCTCAGTTGTGATTATGGGTGCCTCGTACGTTTCTTAGAGCTTGGGAAGAGGAAAGGTTCTTGGGTATTTGCCACTCTCAGCATTCACCTGGACTGTGAGTTCCTCTAAGGCAGGAGCCCCTGTCGTGTTCTCTTTATATCCCAGATATCTGCCAGCACGGTGATTTTCTGTCCTGCCAGCTCTGTCTTCCTCCCTTTCTTCCCGCCTCTTGGAAGAAAACATTCAGTCACCACCTCCTGTGTGCCGTCATGACAGTTGTTCAAATATTTTTCCTTTCAAGATGGGGCTAAAATCAGCAGTGGTGCTATCATGAAGTAGCACATTCTCAGTACTGTGCTGGGAGTTGGGGGTTCGGGGAGACTGGGGGTAGGAGGTGTCCCCTGCCTTCAGGAAGCTGATAATTTGTCAAAGAAGGAAAGTGGAAACACCCACAAGCAGCGTGCAGTATGGTAAGCCCCGTGCTGGACGCACACCTAAAGCCTGCTGAGCGGAAGGGGCAGAGCAGGCTAACGGGCAGGGAACTGGGAAGTGCCATGTGATCTGGGTTTTGGTAACTCAGAAATAAGCCTTCAGCAGATTTGGGCGGGATGGCGGGGGGGGGGGGGGGGTGGGGTGCGGGGAGGGGAGGTCATTCACACGAAAGGAATAGAACCCACCATGACATGACAGTATGTGTAGAGAGTGACAGGAAAAAAGGCAAAAAAGAAGACAAAACAAAAAACGTGGGTTTGTGTATGTAACATTTTAATTTTTTACAGGGAGCATATACTGCATATCACCTGGGTAATTTGAAATTTTTAAAGGAGAATAAAAGGGGGTTGACTCTCCTGAATGTGAAACTCGACCAAGAGAGGTATTCTGGTGTGCTTGTTCACGATCTCACGTAGAAAGCCCAGTGCGTAGGCCACTGTTTTCTCCTTAATGATCGGCCCGTGTGTTGCTGCCTTTGGCTGCTCTTGGTTTTGCGACCAGTCGAATGTGGCCGGCGCAGCTGCGTGAATGACAGAGCATGGCAACCACGGGAGAAAACGTCTGGATTTTTATCTCAGACTGTTCTTTAGTTGTCCCTCTCATCCTCATAATGCCCTGCTTTTATTGCTGTTGTATGGCTTTCTGCCTCAGTTTCCCTCCTGTACTCGAAGCCCCTCGAGGGCAGAGAATATGTACTGTTCCAGTGGATCTCCCACACTGCTCCTGCAATGCTTCGTGCGACGCCTTTTGTATAGAAAGTATTCAACAGATGGTCGTCAAGCAAGGGAGGGGAGTGCATCGGGGCTGGATTAGGAAGGACTCGAAAGCAGAAGGACGGGTTGAGTTTTACCCTGTGTTGTAGGTGGTGGATGGAGGACGTTAAGTGGTGTACATTCAGTCCACTTCACGGCCGGGTTGTGCCCCCTTCTAGTAAGATTGTGTTCTCACTAAGCGCCTAGTAGTGGCCTTGTGAGAAGTTAACTTACTGGGGTATCGAGGCTATCTTCAGAGCAGTCAGTCCAAAGTTAAGGCGTCATGAGGGTGAAGTCAGAGCCTGACTCCCCCACTTAGCAGTTTGGCGACTTGGGTGGGTTTCTGAGCGTTCTGAGCATCAGTCAGCATCCACAAACTGGGAACAAGGTAGGTGCGAGGGTGACGCACGCGAGCGAATAAGCACAGCGCGCTACGCGGCCCTGGCGCACAGTAGGTCTTCAGCACACGCTGTTGTCCACCTCGCTCCCACCTCATTGCGTCTCTACCCACCACACAGTAGGTTTTTCGTTTCGCTTAGCCCTCAGATTAATATGTCCTCAGTTTGAGTGCAGTTTTTAAAATGTCCTTTATGATCATGGTTTCCATGTTATTTTTAAAAGAATTCCCGAGTGCCTGGGCATTTAGAATCCTCTTTATTTAGCATGTTTCCTAAGCAGCGGGCAGTCCCACGTGAGTGTCTCTTCGACTGAGTGCATGGGTAACGTGCCTCTGTACGGCAGCCGCCTAGTAGCTACAGAAGTTTCTTGCTTTATTCTTCTAGTGACGGTTGTATTTGCACTAAGAACTAACTTCTGGAAATCCGGTGGGGGACGTGCTATTTAATGCGATGCCGCCAGCCTGTTCATAAAGATAATTTTACAATCTGCCACGGATTACAAGAATTTTGGCCGCGCTTCGCCCTTGGCAAAAACCTAATTCCCGCTATCTTATTCAATGAACAATCCATTCTAAATTAAAAGATTATTATAGCAAGTAAGTAGCCTGCATGATGCCCGGTTAACGTTAAGATATCCTAATAAAGGGCTCCGTTTACTTGGAAACAATTTCTGTGGCCACATCCTTTTGACAGGTTAGCGTGCGGTCAAGATGTCCAGAACGGTTTCAGTGCCGCGTGGCAGAGCTGCTCGGTGTTAAGATCCCAGAAAGTAGAAGCGTTGTAGGTTTATACAAGATGCTGTGTGGCATGGCGCTCTGGACAGAGAAACCTCACATACGCGTTGCAAGCGATGAAAGCAATATAAACCAAGTGCAGTGACACTGCATAATAGTTCCAGGACCATTTAAGATCACTTTGAGGGGTGAGACCCTTCCCCTGTCATTGCTAATACATGCAACAATCCTCCCGAGTAGATACTTCATCCCCATTTCACAGGTGAGGAAATAAGGCTCCAGAGAAGTTAAGCAAGCCGCCCCGACTCACACAGCTTATAAGTACAAGTCCAACTTCCCCAGCAAGACTGCAAGTCCTATTTCGGAATCAAAAACAAAAACAAGCCTGCAGCGTTGCCACCATTAAAGATTCTCCATGAAAAACCAACAGTTTTTGGCACTTCACATGTGTGGATTTCACACTTCTTTAAAGGCCAAATAATTAATAAATAAACAGAGTGTTCTTAGCAAAGTTTTTCATTAACAAGACTCTCCTGGGTTAATGTTGAGATTAGCTTTCTTTTGGACCAGGTCCATATTCCTGTGGCATGTGGAGGTCGATGTGAGTAGGAAGGGGAGAGGAGGAAAGGGGCATGTGCTGGTCCCCCTTGTGCCAAGTTAAGAGAGCAGAACGAGGGTCTGGAAAACTTTGCTGCCTGTCATTGCAGTAGTCGTAACTGTAAAGGGGCTTACGGGTTTCAGGTGATACTGTTGGTGCTGCCCACTTTATACGATCTTTTTCTAGATCATTTTTTCTCTGTTGTAGGAGACCTCACTCGTTCATTTATTAAAGACATTTACTGAGTACCTACTTAATAGGTGCCAGATCTACAGTCAGAGAGAACTAGATAGATTGTTTCTATGGAGCAGTTATAGCCCTAGACGGGGAATGAATAGTCCCCTAGATGAGTAATCCTCGTGTAGAGCAGCAGGGGGTATGCTGGGCATATGAGAAAATGACTCACTCTGGATGGGTCCCAGAAGACCTTAGGGAGGAAATACTTCAGTTGGGGCTTACAGGGATGAGTAGGAGTTTGCAGGCAAAGGAGAAGGGAAAGAACATATGGTCTGTGCAAAGGCATAGAGGTACGGAAAAGCATGATAGTGACCTTGGGAAGTCTCCAAAGTTCTTTGTGCTAGAATAGAGAAGCCATCTACAGAAATGGGCTAGTAGGCCTGGGTACGGGCTAAGGAGTGTGTGTTTTTCTTACAGTGGCCAGGGACGTGTGGATGTGAGAAAGCAACATAATCAGATGTGGCTTTGAAAGAAAAGGCAGATGCCCCAAAGACGACTGAAGATTTTCCCTGAGAGCCTGTGGTAGGGGGTCTGTTTAGGTTGCCGTCAAGGGCAACAAGCATGGGTTCCATTCAATCCCATATGCACCTATATTCAATCCCGTCTACACCTTGAGCGTGTATAGACACAGACCCTACCTTTAAGGAGCTTTTGGTCTGTTACACAAGGAGTCTTACTAGAGCCAGAATGTGGGCCGTGCCTTGACACAGGCAGAAGTAAGGCATCGTGGGCCCAGAGCAAAATGGTGATTCTCTGCTACGTTCCTGGCCAGAACCAAGCCATGCTGAGCGATGTGTTTATAACGCACGCTATCTATCTTCTGTTGCCAGTTTGCTCTGTTGCGCTGTGGTCTTTCCCAGACGCTGGTCTGTGAGGTGAGCTCCAGGCTCCTGACTCTCTGGCTCACTCTTCACATGTTCCCTGCCTTGTGCGTGTTTCAGACGGGGTTTTGTGGAGGACACCCCCTCCGAGCTGGGCCTGGAAGGATTTTTTTGATGGATCGTCCTAACCGTGAGCAAAACCTCCGAATGGCAGGACGGTTCAGGGAACTGAAAGCTACATTGTGCGTTTTGATGGTGGCAGAATGGATTCAGGTGATGGTGGAGGTGGTATGTCATGAGAACGCAAAGTTAGGGCCAGATGGTGGAACAGCATTGAATACTTTACTGCGGTGGTTTGACCTTTAGACTGTAGGCAGTCGGCCATTAAGGTCTTAAAGCAGTGGCGTGGCTAAGCCAGAGCTGTGCTTTATAGGTAGCCGTGGACAGGATGGACTAGGCAGAACAGGGGTGTAAAGTCCAGCTATTCATTCGAGAATTTAAAAGGTGATCATCCAGCATCTCTTTACCGCTTCGCAGAGAATGCACCACCAGAGACGCTTACTTCATTCATATTTATTTTCCTTCTAGACATAATTACAGCAAGGATTTCTCTCCAATGTAGAAGGACTGTGTTCCATACAAAGCATTGGGCGGTTTTACTTGCTTGCCTCTTTGGCCCTTGTAGTCTACTCCGAGTGTGCAGTCTGTCAGCTGTCCCGCTAAGAGGAAGGACAAGACGGCGTTTTATGGGGGCCATCCCTTGATAATGTTATCAGCCGCCGTTGACTGGTAGGAGCTCCTAGAAGTGGGATTTGAGTTCTCTCCAGGCCTTTTGAAGGGGTGTGAGGAGTCAGTGTCGACTTGCCAGAGGTTAACATAGCCGTCCTCTGTATTCTTTCTGCTATGGCGATTGCTTTTAAGCCCCTGAGTGGAATGCAGACACAGGTTCTTTAAGGGACTTGCCAATGTTCACCTCCTGAAGGCCATCAGTCCACCCTGTAAACCTTTAGATTGGGAACACACAGCACCAACCCCTCACAACCCAGAACAGGCTGTCCGGCCCTTTCTGGTGATTTTCCACGTTGGTGCTGGTTTTTGGTCAATGATTTATATCAGGGATTAACCGAGACACTGAACTTCCTCATTGGGAGTGCTCTGGGGTTGGTTCAGATGCTGTTTTTGGTTTTTTGGTTTTTTGGGGTTTTTTTTTTTGGTGACCCTTCCTTTATCCCCAAACTTAGCTTTGTACCCTCCTCCCATTCTGGTTGTCCATCCCTGCAATTCAGTCGTTCATCAGTGTGTACTTACTCTTGGAGGACCTGCTGTGTGCTCGACCCCAGGGGTACAGTGATGCACAGACCCCAGTGTGTGGCTGGTGCTCCTGTGGAACTTCCTGACTGGCAAAGTGGGAGGGGCAGGCATTTATCACGGAAGCATTCGGATACGTGGGCCGCGTCAGCTGTGGTGCACGAGAGGCACAGGCCCGGGCCAGGCGACTGGACTCCGTTGTCATGAGGGTCCTTCACAGGTGTAGGTTCCTTGAAGGCAGTGGCATCTTCATACCCCCCGTGATGCTGGCATATTGCTTGTGCTCTGCAGGTGCCATCAGTTGTCTGACTAGACGGTGACTGACCAGCTTCAGTAGGCCTCCTTTTCCTCCCCGTGTTGCTGGTGCAATGGCAGCCATGTGGAAAACAAGGTTAATTGTTAACTCCTCCCAGGTTAGTTAATAAAGACCCTTGACTGCCTCCTCTGGCAGTGTTCATCCCTACAGACTCCCCATAGATTCAGGAGGAGTGTGTGTCCCTTGGTGCCCACATCGTCCCCTACACTTGTGCTTTTTGGTGTTGACTTTCAAGGTGTAAGAGAATTTTTCCTTGAGAGGAACCTCAGCTGACAGGGAAAAAAAAGGGGGTGGGGGGGATTCGTGGCTGCGAAGTATTTTACCACCACCTTAGAGAATCTTGCCCGAGAAAGTACTCCGTAAACCGTCTCTCTGTAGGGCGCCGCTCCTGTGTCGGAGGACAGAGCCACGTCCCGCGGTCTCGTCACCTTGCGGAAGGCGTCTTCTTTGCTTCTTTCCACTGGGACATCTTTCCCTTTTCTGTGTTCACTGTATGTTGATGATCCCGTGTCATGGTGCATTGATCACAGGGAGGTAGCAGCCCTGCTCCTGCCCCTGTCAGTGACTCATTCCACAAACGCTGAGCTGCCTGGGAAGGGGAAGCAGAGAAAAGATGAGTACCATTGGTTCTTATTTTCAGCGACTTCTGGTTGGAGCCATGGCATGTACCGAAACAATAGAATATAAGGCAGAAAGGATATGAACCAGCAGCAAAGAGGCCCAAGTCAGAGGCTGTGGATGTTTAAGAAAAACGGAGGCCTCTTCTATCCAGAAGGCTCACGAAGGACGAGGCATTTGAAAGATGAGCAGAATCCAGATGTGCAGAAAAGAGTCAGGCAATACAGGGAAAAGCAGTTGTGCGTGCAGGTACAGAGCTTGGAAGGCTCTAGGTGTTAACAGGGAAGCTTCTGGTAGCCAGTAGGGCCATTGAGCTGAGTTAGGGTTTGTGAGGGGCTGTGGAAGGAGGCCCTGAGGTCGCAACCATAGCATCAGTGTCTATTTGATACGGCTTCGTTCTAGCAGTCTGGAGAAGTTGGAGTTTCCTTTCTGATTTTCTACGTGGTTAAGAGACGTGGGGGATCCTCAGGTATCCCTCCCAGCAAGGAGAGGGCCAGTGTGCAGTGACCAGAGCCCCTGCCCTGCCCCTGGGGTGGTCAGCCCTCCCCTGGTGTGAGTTTGCCTCTGAACCCCGACTACAGCCATTAAGAGGAGGTTCCGTGCCTTACTTCTTTCTTTGTGGCTCCCTGCCTCCGTTCAATTACAAAGTGGCTCTTACGCTGTGAAAGCCCAGTGTCTCTGGGCTACAATTTCTAGCCACAGACCCTGCATTTGCTGGGCCTCAAACATGACCTTGAGGCCACATCCCATCACACACCCAGCCCACAACAACGTTAACCAGTCTTCTGTCTGGGCAAGGCAAGCCCCGGGCAGACTCCTCGCCTTTCAGCTGGAGTCTTGCTCCCTGTTGTCCCTTTTAGCGGGAGATTGCACGGCCATCCGGGGCACGGGAGCAGCGATGATGGCTCACTTTCAACGCTGTTATGTGCTTTAAGAGAAAGGAAGAATAAATAAAGGCTGGATTGCGGTGCCTGGTGAGGATCACGGTAGGAAAGTGACGAGTCGGGCTTTGTCTGTCTTTGCTGCTGCCCGCTGCCTGTGGGAAAAGCAAGGGCAGCCACAGCTGCCGAGCCTCAGGCTTAAAGAAGCAAGGGGGTGTAGGTGTCTAACGGACATTTTATGCCCCAGAGTAGCTATAGTATAATGACACTTAGTGGTGAAGTGTGACATTGGCACTGAGCTCTATAAGCTATCACAAATATTGATAGAGAAGTGTGAAGGTGAGGCGTGAATGCTGTGGGTGCTGACTATCGGGTCAGAAACTCTTGGGCCCAGAAAGGAAGTGTGGGGCAGTCAAGGGAGCTTCAGGGCCGGCAGGTGTGGTTTTGTGGGGTTCCACGTTCCTGCTTCTGTGTGTGAGGAAATGCCGCTCTTCCGTGTGGCATGGCCTTCCTCCCATGCCCCTCCATTCCGTCTTAGCACTTCAGTTAATGATACTCACATTGAAGTCTTAGGAAAAGTGTTCCCATGCCTGCGGAAACCACTACAACATGAAATGCAACCGCAGCAATAAGATAAGAGCTCGGCGGATGGGCAGAGGAACGGAAAGGCATGTCGAAGCAAGTATAGAAAAAGCGAAGGAGGTGGGTACGTACGTAGTGTGTGCGGTGAGATTCTGCAAAAAAGAAAAAAAAATTCTGTACGTCTGAAATTTTTCATAATAAAACGTGGGAGAAAGTATCATCTGTCCTTAAAAGCCTACATGATGTTCCGGTACTTTGGGGACAGCTTTCTAGACTTCCTAAATTACCGTGTCCGATTGTCCGTGTATGTTATCAGACCCTCTTCCATGGCGGTAGTCCTAGTGTGACCCTTGGAGCTGGTTGGCGCTTTTATCTTAGCTTTTGGGTTGGCCAGTGACCTCCTTGTGGGCAGGCAGTCTGTCTTCTCTTTATATCCCTGATGCACCAGGCAGGCATCGTAGAAGGCGCAAAGAGGTGGCCCCCACCTGCCAGTAGGATTCGTTTAGGAATGTCATGCATGCTTAACGTTGCCATTACCTTTATTGAAAGTCCTGTTTGTAATGTAAGGTTACTGGACCACTGTGTGTGCGTGTGTGTGCGCGCGCACGCACGTGCATGCGCACACACACACTCGCGAGTGTTTTAGAAGAAAGAGAAAAATTAGGGTTAACGTTTCCAATTCCCAGCATTCTGATCACGACTGCAAAACAAGACTATGCTGTGTGACCCGAGGCCGGCTGCCGGTTACATCGGTGATTGTGGGTGCCCAAGCTCCCAGTCCTTGGCAAGGGAATTCTGGACTATATGGATCCACCCCATTTGGAAAGCCGTACTATAGAAATATATATAAATAGGGCTCAGATGTTCTTGTCAAGGTCACTGACCAAGATTCATTCAGAACCTTGTTGATTTCCCCAAAATATGTACAACCCCGGGGTGCCTAATAGATACTCCACGGTCATTTGGAATGTCATCCTTGTTTCCATAATGGTAGGCATATTTTAATTCTGGGCAGATTTAGAATTGAAAACGGAAGATTTTAATAGAATCAAAGCTATAGTGTTAATATTTGACTCAGAGGATTTATACATATTTGATGTTTCAAGTAATTATTTGAAATAATTTGGCCCGTGCCACAGGTGAGCCTTTATGTCCAAATTAAAATGTGCAATGAGGTAATTGGTTTAGACTTGATTTGGGGGAGGGTTGAAGTCTTACTAGAATTGTAAGCAGTATTAGAGCATTTAAGATAATTCGTTAGGTTTCTAAGAGTTGTTTAAGGGAAGGTTTTGGAAATTCAGTCAAACAATTCTAATAATTAAAAGAATTAAATATATTCTAAGTTAAATACCCGGTTTTAAACGTTTAAAGGACTTTCAATTAGCTTTGTAAAATGGAGCAAACATTATTTGAATGGCCCTTTGAAAGTGATTATAAAAATTATAAGATATGTAAGTTGAGCTTAAAACTTAAGGATGAACTAGATAGAGTGTTCACATCTGTTGTTTTTGTGGTTTTTTTTTTTTATGTTTACTTTTGAGAGAGAGAGAGAGAGAGAGAGAAAGCCTGAGTGGGAAGGGGCAGAGAGAGAGGGAGACACAGAATCCAGAGCAGGCTCCAGGCTCTGAGCTGTCAGCACAGAGCCCGATGCAGGGCTCGAACTCACAAACCACAAGATCATGACCTGAGCCAAAGTTGGTCATTTAACTTACTGAGCCACCCAGGCGCCCCTTGTTTTTTAAATAAATGAATAAAATATCCATTTTTAAAAACCAGGTAAGCCCAAATAGTGTTTCTGCGTACAAAGCTGCCCGCATGGTGATTAAAAAATTCACACAAAATAAAGTGATTAACAAACACTGTACTTACTAGATCAGGTGGGTGCTCAGAGTGAGTTGAATCTGAATTTAAAAGTCGAATCAGGGGCGCCTGGGTGGCGCAGTCGGTTAAGCGTCCGACTTCAGCCAGGTCACGATCTCACGGTCCGTGAGTTCGAGCCCCGCGTCGGGCTCTGGGCTTATGGCTCAGGGCCTGGAGCCTGCTTCCGATTCTGTGTCTCCCTCTCTCTCTGCCCCTCCCCCGTTCATGCTCTGTCTCTCTGTCTCAAAAATAAATAAAAACGTTAAAAAAAATTTAAAAAAAAATAAAAGTCGAATCAGCGGTACCCCTTGTGAAGGCAAGAAACACACAGAAACCTCAAGTTAATTACCCTTCACGGCTTCAAACATGGTATGAAAGAAAGAACGCGCAGGGTTTCGAAAGGTGATCTTACTTACGCAAAGAACAGGGACGTGAGAGTCACAACAAGCTTCAGTGAAATGGTGGCTGTCGCGTAGTGCTCTGCGCATGCTAGGTGCTCAGCGAGGCCCTGCTGTAGAGAGGGTAATGTTGAGAAGTTTGATTTGACATCATTTAGCTCCGACGGGTATCGTTTGCACAGACCGCAGGGTTGTGTACGGTCAAATGTGGCTAACCTGGATGTTCATCTCCCCGCGGGACCACATGCCATAGGCAATCAGTTATGGAGGTTACGTGTCACACAAGTCACACAGCCGCGTCTGCTTTCACAGAAGACGGGTATGGGGGCAGGGCACATTCCTGCCATCTAGACAAGGTTCGGGTGAAATTGCATGTAATATAGAACCCTGGATTTATTTTGTTCTGGCCACTCAGACAGCCCTAAACAGGGCTCACAGTGAGGCCCTGGGCTGGAGGATGCTTGGCTCGTCTGCAGACATTGTCATTTAGGTCTGGCTTCTGGTAATGAGGCACTCCTGGCCGGGCTGTGCTGTCAGCGAGCCTTTGAGACAAATTGCAAAATCTGTACAACCATTTGAGAGATGGAGAAGCAGACCCGAGGACCCTACAGGGGATATTGGTAGTTCTCAAAAGTTTGAAACAGAATGCTCAGAGAAGCAGTTTAAACCTGAATTTAGAGGTCCTTTTCCTGTGGTTAAAGCGTAAGTTCAGACAAGAATGAGGATGTGAGAGGATCCTGACGGGCTGGAATGATAAACTTAATCTAACAGGATGAAATGCAGTAGCAATAAATGTAAGCTTCTGTATTTGGATCTGAAAAATCCCAACTGTGCACGAAAAGACTGGGCACAGAGGTAGAGAGATATATCTGAGGAGTAGTCTATATGAAAAAGACCTCTAGGAGTTCAAGTGATATAAATTGACAGTTTATTGTGGGTCCCCAAAATCAAATGCAGTCTTAGGCTGCATTAACAGAAGTAGGGTATTTAGGATGAGGGAGGTGATAGACTCATTCTGCTGTGGACTTGTCACAGGAAGAGCACCACTACGGTTCTGGGCTCCAGCCTATGAAAGGAAATTAGATAAAGGATGCTCACCGGATGGCTGTGGTAGTGTTCCAAAAGCTGCCACAGGTAACAGGAACAGAGGAAGTTTGGCCTAGGTACAACTCCAGGAAGACCTGAAAGTTGTTAATATCTGAGAGTCAGTCACGTGCATAGCCTCGTTCATGTGAAGAGGAACAAGGAGAACCTGGGGATGAAAGTTCTAAGAAGCTCCAAATAAGGAGGGTCTTTTGTTTTTTTGTGTTTTTTTTTTTTTTTTTCCTTTGAGAGAGAGTGTGTGTGAGCAGGGGAAAGGGGCAGAGGGAGAGAAAGAGGGGGAGGGGGGGAGAGAGACAGAGAGAGAGAGAGAATGAATGAATGAATGAATCTCGAGCAGGCTCCATGCTCAGTGCAGAACCCCACATAGGACTTGATCCCATGATTCTGGGATCAAGTGACTTGAGTTGAAATCAAGAGTCAGACACTCAACTGACTGAGCCACCCAGGCGCCCCTTTTCATTCTTAAATATGGTTTAAGATAAAGTGGACTGCTTCCTTAATTCTATAAGTGCTTGGTTACGTTTATAAGACTCTAGGCTTCTAGCGGTAGGAGCAGATGACCCAGAGGAATCTCCCAGCCCCAGGATCCCACAATTCCTTTGCCTTCCAGTGGTGACCCTGATCTGCATGGTCCTAACACAGACATGCACGACAGAGCCATGATGACAGGAACCTTCTAGGCAGTGCCGAGGGAGTCTTCAGAATCCTCAGACGAGCTTTCCACAAGGACACTCTTGGGTTGATCCTCATTAGGGCTGCCAGTTTTTTACTGTGCCAGGGGAGATCTGGGGGGGTGCGGTCCCTCTCTGTCGCCAGAGGCTGTGTTATTGTCTCATTGGTTCTTTCTGCGTGCCCAGCAGTGTGTTGGGTGCCGGGGAGGCTTTTGGGGAACAGACAAAGCTCTTGTCTTGTCTGAAGAGGTTCAGTTATGCAGAATGTCTGCAAAGTAAGGCAGCACAAACGAATTCTACAACCAGCTCTACAGCTAACAAATGTGGTTAACTGAACGAGAGGGCTTTTATTTCATGTAGTGTTATTAATACCTTTCCCCACTTAGCGTCAGGGACACATCCTCCCATGACATTATAGTTCTTCGAAGTCAGATTACCTGTCTGACATCTCCGTCTCCTGGTGGGGTAAAGCCGGGATATTTTGCTTATTCTTGTAGGCATTTTCTTTCCCCTACAGGTTATAAAGCTTTGAGGTAGTTAAGTCATTTCTTTTTCTTTTTCAGAACATGATCTCGTGTATAGTTAGTTACTAGGACAGTAACATCTTTCGGGAATGTTGTTAGCCCCTTGTTGTAGGGTTTCTGTGGTCACAGCAGGTCAGTCTCCGGTGGCTCTCATGACTCTAACTGGAGTGAACTAGGGATGGAAACGTGGGTGCAGCGAAATGGGCATGGAAACTAAGATGGAAACAGATTTGTGGATTCCCGCGCAAAGCCTTGTGTTTGTTGCTCGTACAGGTTGACCACCTCTTTAGGCACAAACGTGTAAAGAAACAAAAAGGCACATTTCTACCCTCAGTTGCTGATCCTAGTAATTAAATGCCCTTCATCCTAATTTCCCCTAGCAAATATTTTTGCAAACAATCGTACTGTTTTATTTTTCTGGCATGAATAGATATACAGCTCCAACTTTGAAAATTTTTTGTTCTAACTTCTTAGCTTTCAGAGGCTTTTTTTTTTCCTTTTTTTAAGTAACCCATCTTATTGTAAATTCTTCTTTCTTTCAGGTAGGAATGAATTGATAGCCAGATACATCAAACTCAGGACAGGCAAGACGAGGACCAGAAAACAGGTAAAATAACGTACCTGGACACTGTGCATGTCAGCGAATGGCCCGACGAGGCATTTTGGCTGCACTGGCTGGCTGTGCTTTGGCTCCTAGGAGCCCCCAACTTGAGTTCCCTGTAAGGACGTCAGTATTGGAGGTGTTTCCAATTGGCTCAGTTTTCACTGTTCATCATTTCAGTGACCCTTTACGATGTGGTCTCCAGAGTTCTTTTTATACACACATGGGAAAGTCTCACTGCCAAGGACAGTGTATGCACTGGTCTGGTACTGTACTTTAATACTTCTGTTTCTTTCCCGAACTGCGCATCTGTAAACGCTACAGATGCTGCAGGTGCAAGTACACTTGGAAGTCACGAAATTTTGAGATTTTGCGCATTGTAAAATCCTGGAACAATTCTGCATTAGTCATCATTTCGATGCAAAAGTAACACTGGCAGCCATGACTGTTGGCCTGAACATAATACTGAATGATGTGCGTCCAGGGAACTGTTGCTCCTTAAGCTATGGCTTTTTGTCAGTAGCTGCTGTGACTGAAATGAAGTTATAACTTAAATACCTTTGTGCAGAGTAGCGTCAGGAATTTTCCTCTGCCCTTTGTCAGGGCTCTGGCTCTCTCCCCGTTCCTTCTGACGTAAAGCGGTCCAAATCTCTGACCCAGTTCAGAACTGGAATGGATGAGCAATTCGTGTTTAGCTAAAAACGGAGAAAGAAAGAGAGAAAGGCAAAGGGGGGAAGAGCCTCGAACAAACCTCATGGGTGAGCTGTTAACAGAGCACAATTATTTTTTAATATTGACCTATGCTGATCTCGCTGGCACGGATTTTGAAAACTATCATCGTACCAAAAGGCAAGCTTAACTGTGGATCTCGTTAAGTATGAGCGGCAGACTCCGGTTCTCTGCTCAGCGATGAGTTGTTTTCATGAGTGTTTATGACGGGGAGAGCTTTTCTCCAGGAATGTTACATGTGCCCCCGCCAGGAGCCCGACTGCTGAGTCAGCACAGAGGGCCGTGGCTTCCTGCCAGGGCTCAGAGGCAGGGCACTGTCTGTTTGGTGCATGCTCCCCCCACCCTGTGACAGTGGACAGTGGCCCTAGGCAAGTCAGAGAAGCATGTAAGAACAAAATTAGGGGGAGAACAAGTAAAAGCAGGAGCCGGATGGAGGGGTGACGATGATGGGGGAGTTCCCGCTTCTCTGTACTTAAAAAAAAAAAAAGGCAACTTGCAAACAAAAATCATTGAAACTCAAAGATAAAGCTAAAGATAAAAGGATCTTTTGTTACCATCAATCCTGTTTTTATAGTCAGTATAGTGTTCGAAATGGAATAACTGCCTCTCAGTCCGAGTTGCTGAACTTTTCAATGGAGGGTTCTAAATTTCCGAAATAGATCCAGTTCCCAGCATACTGAAAGCGGTGGACCTGGGCTATCTCTCTGCTGGGTCTGTGAGCCCTAGTCCCGCGCCCAACCCCTTCACCGGGGACTCTTCTAAATTTAACCAAATGTAACCCACTGAAAGAGATGCAAATTTGTTTACCCAGTGGAATCATTGTGTTTCCGAAGCTGGGCTTGGCTTGGTTTCCAACACCCCGGCATCCTGGGGATGTTTTTAGGCAGCAGTTGGTGATACCTCTCCAATGTGAATTTGTTGTTCAGCAAATCGTGTGGTTTTCAACCCAGATTTTTAGCAGGATGGCTGGCTGGCTGTATTCACACTTTTCGCTTTGTAATAATATGCAAATCCACTTCGCGCCCAGTCAGTACCCAAAAGAGTGGAAGGATTGAAGATATTTATAAGGGGGGGGGGAGAAAAAAACCCCTCTGCTGACTGGGTCTGTCCATTTCTCTGTGAGATCTAATTTACATGTCGGTATTATTTTAACATTTGCTACAGAATCCAGAGCTCTTAATGAGATCAGAATATAACCGACAGCTTCGGCTTTTTGATTCTGCAGAATGTGCTAATTTATGGATGGTCTCTTCTAAATTGAGAAGGAGGGATTTTCCCTCCTGATCCTGAGAAGCTATAAATATTTTCATTTACCTCTAGCCCCACCTTTTAAATTTCATCAAGAAAACAACTCCACTCTCCCCCTCTCATCCCGTGCCCGTGATTTCTCCCTGGTGAGAAAACTAAAAGCAGCCTAACTTTCATCCTGAATCAAGTCACTGCAGTGATGACCCAGTCTGAAAAGCTTAGAGCAGCGCTGGGGGCTTGGTGTCTGGCTGGGACTGTGTATTTCCTAACTGCAGAGCTTTGTTGAGATGCAAATAACCTTCCCCCAACCCCCACCCCAAAACCCTCCCAAGGAGTAGCGATTTTATATTTGATTTCCTTTTTTTGTTTTGTTTTGTTTTGTTTTGTTTCCCCTCATAAACCCGAACAATGTAGGTGTCTAGTCATATACAGGTCTTAGCAAGAAAGAAAGTTCGAGAAATTCAAGCCGCCATTAAGGTACGTCTGGCTTGCCCAGTTGTAGGGGGCTTTTCATCTCCATGGTTACAGGCTTTTCCTTTGTTTTCCTCCCTTCCCCTACCCTGCAGGTGTCTAGTCACATTCAGGTTCTTGCCAGAAGGAAATCTCGTGATTTTCATTCCAAGCTAAAGGTATGCGCTTTCCTGCTTTTTGGCTTGTGGTTGCTATGCATCTCACTTCCTGTTTTCCATGGTGACTGGTGAATGCCTGGTGCTGGGATTCTCGTAACCTAGTTTCCTCGCATGTGAGAGCTGTTTACATTTCTTTGTGTCTAATCTCTGTTTCTGTACTAGCCTCACATTAAGCTTAGTGTGTGTGTGTGTGTGTGTGTGTGTGTGTGTGTGTGTGTGTGTCCCTAATAACAATGCAAATGCAGCAGAAAGCTGGTCTTGATAACTTTTCAGCTCAGAAACATGATTTTTTTTTTAACCTTCAAATGTCCACCAAACAGCCCTGGGCTGGGAGAGGAAAAAAAGTCCAGAGACACAAAGTTAGTATAGAAATTGTAAAAAAAAAAAAAAAAGTAATAAAGTAAAATAAAATGCATCACTTCTAGAGTAGTTCTCATGATTACTTTAAAAAATATTTAGAAGTCATTTTTTTGTACTTGTTATGTATTTTAGAGAATACTTATGAGAAGTATGTCTTTTCATGTAATTTTTCAAGTATTCTTTCAAAACAGACAGTATTTTCTGCCAGATTTCTTCCACGTTGCTCAATATTGTTTTTTAAGGGTACAGCTCTGTTATTAAAAAAGAAATTTGAGGTGAGGCCTTTAAAAAAATCTTAAGAGATGGGAAGGCTCTTAATCAAATCCGTGTTTGCAGTTCCATTTCTACTTGAGTTTACTTTAATTGTTTTTTACGTGTGTCTCATTTTCTAGTCTCTGAAAATATATTTCACAGCAAAAATGGAGGCATTGAGATTTTTAAAATGCAAGTTCTCCGTATTTTCTCCCCTTCCAAAATTTGTAGTAAAAGATAAGTGACTTTTTCTTTCCATAATGCCCCATTTTAAAAATGCAAAGGAATTATAGTTTACATAGAAGAGCTTTACTTTATAATAAAAATGAATTTGTGGCCCATATTGTTGCCCTTCCCACATGCCTTTTTTTGTTGTTGTTCCATTTTGATTTTTTCCATACATTAATTAAATTTGTTTTTGTTCTAAACCTAAAGAACGAAGTGCGATTTCACAGCACTGAATGCTGAACACTGGGATCCTTCCCAAAGTCCTCCAACTTTTTTTTTTTTTTATGCAAACAAGGCTGGCTGTGGAGCAGGACTAGCGACCAGGAAGGAGCATTTGGTGGCCCTCTGCAGTGGGCTGCATGCTGGCTCGCTCGCACGTGTGGCTGATGGTGGCTGGCTTTTAGCTGACTGGCTGAGCAGTTGGAAGATTAAGATAACTTCACAGATCCTGCTTTTTAACCAAAGGCGCCGTCCTCTCTATGTGGATGTAACTCCCCCAGCGTTCGCTCAAGTTCTGACTCTGTATCTAGTTTCTCTGCGCTAACGAATTAATGGTGTTCAAACAAGTTTACAGACATCCATTCTGTGTTTCCATCCGCGATGTTATGAATTGCTCTATTTCTGTACCGTCTGTGTGGTTCCTACATGCTCACCCAGGGCACACAGCCCTGGACCAAAAGCCCTGTACGTGATGAATTAAGCTCTCCTGCCCAGAAGGGAGCCCCATGGGATATCGGAAGTACTTGTTTTCTTATTCAGGGATTTTGAGAGCCTTCCTCCGTGGAAACACTTTACCAGTACTTTATACGTACACGTACATCATGCAAACACAGTTGTTGTATTTGTGTTCGTTCTTACTAAAAAAAAAAAAAAAAAGATGATTTTCCCCCTCCTTTCAGCCTTGGCCCACTCTCCTTTGGGACAGACACAGGGAGGAGGTGGAAACAGAGGCAGTAGGGTAACAACCGGCTCAGCGTTTCAGCTCCAAGAACCACCTCCATCTTCTTGCGGTTCCTTTCCTTCCTCCCTACCACATTATTCTTGGGAAAAGGGAGGCCTTTGTTCTTCCCATCAGCTAATACCAATGGAGTGCTCCAGGCATGGTGTCCATCACGGTGGGCAGTTAACAGTCAGCCCCCTATTCACAGAGCTGGCCGTGGAAATAGGAATGCGGAATAGAGGGCACTGTCGGATGAGTGTTAGCAGAAAGCACCCGGAGAAAACGTGGAGGGAATCCCAGGGACGGGCTGCACAGCATCGGTGCTGCTGTTGGGGAATGCAAAGACCGAGTGAGTGTATGCAAAGTCTGTTACGTGTCCTCTCATTCAGTCAGCTCACTCCAAAGTGAGTTCCATTATTCAGATTTTGAGGGGTAATATTTAAGAAGCCAGGAGGTCAGTTGGTTTGCCCAAAGCTACCAAGCCCAGCACACGTCGCTGCCAAGATTTGAACTCCGGTCTTTCTGATGCCTACCCCACCGGTCTTTGAGGCGGGGTTTCATCCAGTGGAGATGGGAGAGTGTTCTCAAGCAGAAGGTCTTGTGCCAGCACGCGCCGTGTCGCCCCCCCCTCGTGTCCCTCGGAGCTGGGCGTGCAGTTCTGACCACCAGCCCTCTCTTCGGCACCCACACTTTAGAAACAAGGCGAATTGTGAACTTCGAGCCCTTGGTCAGAATGTGGACCTAATGTGTGATTGGCACTGTGGTGATTATCCGTAGTTCAGGGCAGTGAGGTCCTAGTCGCAGAGCCGCTGTGTCACCACCCAGAGGGCATTAGGCCAGCCGAGGAGAATGAGTGAGACTGGCTGTCACCAGACTGGCAGGTGACAGCCAGTGGACATGTTGCTGCCTTCGCCTCCCGTGGGCATTTGATGTGAGGGATGCCTTCCTCAGCCTTCCCAACCAGCCATTACCAGGCAGACAGCGGGCTCGTCAGGAGAGGTAGGTCTCACCGGCTTATCCATGCTTTCCCCTTCAGGTCTGGCATCTCCCAGCACGTTCGTGGGAGGCAGGGGTGAGCACTGAGTTCGTTGTGGGGTCAGGCTGACGGCCACACTGCCTTGGCCTCCCACACTCATTAACGAGGCAGACTCGCTGTGGAAGGTTGAAGTCATCCCCGCAGACAACAGCG
This sequence comes from Puma concolor, assembly GCF_028749965.1. Classification (NCBI taxonomy): domain Eukaryota; kingdom Metazoa; phylum Chordata; class Mammalia; order Carnivora; family Felidae; genus Puma; species Puma concolor. The sequence continues at coordinate 46,644,439 of NC_141676.1, read as the reverse complement.
ATAGCTTCTGGGCGGGCCGTGGGGGCGGCAGCAAGGGTCCAGACTTCAAAAAGAGACGCCATGCTTTGCCTGGGAAGATGTTAGCCAGGTTCGCCGGAGAAGGTGGCTGATGGCCTGCCCCGCCTGCTTCAGTCCCGCTGCTGGGCCTTTTTCCTATGTGCTCAGCAGTCAAGGATTTGTGTTCTCTGGGGTGGACAGAGGCCCTCCTTAAAGAGAATGAAGCCAGGCTTCATCCCTCTGGCCTCCCTTGGAGTCTGAAAAAGTGGTTTGCTCACACCTGGGGCCGCCACCAGGCGTGGCTTCCATGGGAGCCCTCCTGCCTGTAAGCCTCCCTCCTTCCTGGGGAAGGGTGCGGTTGCATTCTTTAGGCTGGTGACTTTCCAGCCTTTTTTTAAGCTGCAAACTCGTGTTTCAGGTTGAAATCTTTGTTGAAGCATTTCATATATAAATGAGTAAACTATTTTAATTGGGGCTCATGCTCTTTTAGCCTTAGCAATGGCCTCTTGGGGTGTTCCACTGAATACAGTTTGAAAACCACACTGCCTTAGGCAAAGGGAAAAGGAGGTGACTCTCCGCTGTCCCTGCAGCCTTTACAGGACAGTCCATGTTTGGCAGCCGGTTCTGCCATATTCCTGTGAAGAAACCAGACTCAAGAAGAGCGTGGTCATGCTCATGTCCCAATTAAGGATGAGTCATCCTTACTACAAAAGTCATGCTCTTGAAAATCTGTTAGAATGAGACCCAAAGGTCAGCCTTACTCTTCTGCTAGTGCAGAAATGGTTCTCAGAGTGCTTGCTCGTAAACCAGATCACCCCAAAATGTGTGGGCTTTAGTTTTAGCTGTCATAACAAAATTTGTTTTCATTTTGTGGACATTTAAGATTTCCACGGAGATTTGAACTTTATAAAGCACAGCAAACTTTTCATGGAGAACCCAGTGTTCTAGACCCTCACGTACATGTCGGGCATAGAGAATCAAATTAGCAATCTCTGTTCTTGAGGAACACTTAACATTTCTGTTGTTTCTGGCCACAATTGGGGAAATACTAGATATCCAGTAGACTGCTCCCCAACTAGGGGGCTCTGCAGTGGAAATTGAACAGAGTGGTGCAAAGACTCCAGTGAAAAGAGTGGTCAGCTCTGAGTGTAGAATTAAAGAAAGACTTGGGGAGGGCGTGCTATTAGAACTGGGCACTGAGAAAGGAAGACAGTTCCCCTGAGATATCGGGGTGTTTGGGGAACCATGAAAAACACTGTTACTTGGAGGCACGGGATGGACCTGGGCAAGCCCAACAGAAAGGTCCCAGATCCTCTGTGAGAGAATGAGGTTCATCTCTGAGCCGTGGGATGTGCTCTGGGCTGGAAAGTTCTCTCCCACCCTTTTCAGATGGATGGCTAGGGGGAGGCAGAGCTGGAGGCAGGGAGCCTAATTCAGGGGCTGCTGTAGGATCTGAGTGAGAGGGGTGCTGACCTGGACCAGGGGCAGCTACACACACACACACACACACACACACACACACACACACACACACACACACAGAGTCTCTTCAGCTGGCTCCCGCTCCTGTCCCCTCGACTGCTGTGCTCTCTTCCTCGATGTTTTTTAAAGAGTAAATGATGTTTAAAACTTCTCTCCTTACTAAGTCTGAAAAGTGTACACTTTTCAATAGCAGCATTGAACATGTAGGTTATTGAAGGTTGGGTTCTCTTAAAGTAATGGCAGTTCACTGAGGGGATGCATCAGTTAACTATGAGTTAGTTTCTTGCTGTATTTTAAATAGGACAACATGAAAAAGTGAAGAGAGTTACTATAAAATATTTGTTTCTATCAACCAGAAATGATCATTTTCATTATGATGTATTTCTCTTCATTTTTTTTTTCCAGTGGAAGAAATCAAATGGCAAAACGGTATTCTTTTTCTAATTTCCTCTCCCCAACCTCTTTCCCCAGCCAATCACAATCTCCTTCTTCTCCCCACCCCCCAGCAATGGTATCTTTCCTTGACATTTATTTCCCTAAGAAAATAAATCCAGTGAAAACTATTTTCTCCTTTTGCCCCTGTCCTAAAATGAGTCAAGATTTTTATCCATCGTTTACTCTGAATTTGTGCTAAAGCCATTGGCACCAACATGAGACATTTTGTTTATGCAAAGCAGCCTAGAGGTGCCTGGGTGGCTCAGTCAGTAAAACGTCCGACTCTTGATCTCAGCCCAGGTCACGATCTCACGGTTTGTGAGTTCAAGCCCACATTAGGCTCTGCACTGACAGCATGGATCCTGCTTGGGACCCTCTCTCTCCCTCTCTCTCTGCCCCTCCCCTGCTTGCTCACTCTCACACTCTCCCTCTCCCAAAATAAATAAATAAACTTAAGAAATTAATAATGTATATAGAAGCCTAAGCCAAGATAGACTTGGCTAGCCATTTGGGATGGCCTTGGCCCCAGACTGTAAGCACAAGGGAGGGCTGCAAGGGGCAAGCAGATCGAGGGGATGGTTGAGGTAGTCGAGGAGTGCTGTGAGGAGACGAAGAACCAGGAGCAGAGAAGCCGGGCCAGTAGGAAGAAGGAGTGAAGGGGTTGGCGGAGTCCCGTTGAGATTCAAGAGCCTGCTAAAATGGATAAGGAAATGCAAGGCATTTGTGACCAGAGTGCCAGAATTTTGGACATTAAGCATACACTTTGCTGTGTTTTATTTTCTGATTCAATCTTCTTGGGCTAACGGGCCTTAAGAGACAAATCAGAGCGCTAACTGGGGGTCTAAGATGGAGCTTATTAGCTTTGAGGGAATCGTTCCGCAGCGCTGGGCGGGCCATGTTGTGGTCCCTGCCCAGACAAAATCCTTTTGAACCCACTGCTCTAACAGGCTCTGGGGTGGTTGTAGGTGACACACGGCTTTGTAACTAGGCCTGATTGTAGTTACAAGGTAAAGATGGAGCCTCGCAGGTGCAGCGTGGGAAGGACCTGTGGATCGATGGAACGTGCCTTTAGCAATTCCAAGGATGCCGACTTTCCTCCCTCGGACCTCGTGTCACCAGCTGCACCTGCAGATGTCACCCAGAGCAGGTTCATTTGTTGTCGCGCGTCTCCTCCTCACCCGCAGGTTAGCCCCTCACTGCGATCTCCGGCAGAGCAGTGGAGAAGCGGCAGCCTGTCAGAGATGACAGCGTGCGGCGTGGTCCCGAGCCTGGCCCACAGCTCTAGAAGTTATTCTCTACTTTGAATTATTTCGCTCACCATTAATTGCCCAAGAGGCCATTAGCCCCTTTTTTTTTGGAAGCGCAGGGATTTATTATCCCAGCCTATAAAAAGAACGCAGAAGTGTGGTCCACACACGAAGCAGTCTTTCTTTGCTGCTTAGGGTTCCTACTTCGAGCTTCCTCCTCCGAGTCTCTTATCTCGGGATGTTCAGTTGCCTCGAGGGGTTGTCCAGTCCCTGCCCAGAGGCCTCCCTTCCCTGGCAGCCGCAGAAAGGCGACCTGCAGACCACCCACCCCCTGTGGACTGTCGTCATCTTCCTGAGAAGGTGGGCCGGGCCTCCTGGGGTCTGGAGTGCCCAAGTCCAGACGGTACTCCGAGGAAAAGAGGGCTTCTTCATTCTGCCCTGACCTCAGCAGGAATACATCTTAGGCGGTGGACGTGTTCATGTCCAGCTCTGGACTCGCACTGAAGAAAAGCCAGTACTTGCTGACATTGCGTCATGCCACAAGAGCAGAAAAGGGCCCGCAAGTGTCCGATTGCGTCCAGTCGTTGGTGACTAATTTACGAGCTACATGTGCTCCCCGGGGCCGTTTTCTTCATCCTCACCCTGGTGACCTTTTGTGATTTGATTTCTTAGCAGGCCATTCTTCCCAATCTGCCGTTCCTTCCAATAAGCAGAGAGCTTAAAGTTCAAATTGTTGATTTAATTCTCGCAGAGAGTTCAGGAACTTCTCTGGGGGCGTTGCTGCACTTCACAAGGCTACCTCCCGGTTGTGTCACCACCGATGCCGGCCACGAATGGGCCCGTCCACAGGGGAGACACGCCTCACTTCACCTACGGTGCTCCCCGTGGCCTGCTGAGCCACCCCGCTCCTTCAGGCAATGGCTGTCAGCGGTACACACGGCCACGGAAGCCTGAAACCACAGCCTCCTTTGTGCCGGCGCCAGTCCTGAGACAGTTGGCTCGGCCGCAGGATTTGGGAAATGACGCAGCACCTTCCTGATACCTTCCGATCCTCAGGGGGTTCTTTTGCACTCACCCTCTCTCCTCCCCAGTGATATTTTCTCTGCCTTGTTTTTAATTTACCTGAGTTCAAGCTAAGGGTGGAGACCGTTTATTTCTCGGGCTTGGGTGTGTTGGAATTAGAACCTCTTATCAACCGTGTGGTGATGCGGAACTCACAGTGTAAACAGAGGGCTGAATGCATTCACCTTTCTGTGTGAACTGAGCCAGGGCTGGATTTTCTTTTTAAGGGCAACGGAAGCACCCTCATTCTCCGTTTTTATCGCTTGCTAGAGAAATCCCGTTGTTAATCGGCCCCCAGTGTCTACGATGCTCTAGACTACCAGAGAGCTGAAAGTTCATGTGATCGGGACCAGGGTGTCTTAAGCGTTTCGGGTCACATGTGCCCCAGAGACTGCAAGTTCACTGAATGGCAAGGCTGCGGGCACCCTGGGGAGTGCTTAATGCAGTTCCCAAAGCAGTCCTGAAGGCGCTGTTCTGGGCCTCACTTTACAAATGAGGAAGCAGATGCTCAATGGCCAGGTGACTTACCCAGGGTCCCAAGTCTGCATTTGATCTGCATTTAGCACCAAAGCCCAAACTCTTCACATGATGTCATGCAGCTCTGCCCAAAGAATACTGGTCAAGGATGAGGGCTCATTTCTCTGACTCAAGATGCTTTCACATCATCTCACTGTTCATCGTGTCTGTATGTTTGAATTATTTAATTTTAATCTTTTAAAATGTTTCTTTATTTTGAGAGAGAGAGAGAGACAGAGAGAGTATGAGCCAGGGAGGGGCAGAGAGAGAAAGGGACCCACAGAATCCGAAGCAGGCTCCAGACTCCAAGCTGTCAGCACAGAGCCCGACGCAGGGCTTGAACCCACGAACCGTGAGATCGTGACCTGAGCCAAAGTTGGATGCTAACCGACTCAGCCACCCAGGCACTTCTGTATATTTGAATTAAACAGCAGATGAGTGGTGGGAGCTGGAACTCAGTCTGGAGCCAAACTAGAGCCTGCTGCCTGCGTGGGTTCCTCTGGCTCCTCGAGAGAGATTTACTTCCTGCCTCTTACTGTCACCTCCCAGGGGAAAGGGGGCTATGGTCAGAAGGGTGCCTTTTCCCCAGCACCCAAACCTAGCTTTAGCTGACCTCAGTGATAGGTTTCCTGGTAGTGTTGTCAGGCACACCTATAAATCACCTGGATCCTCATCTACAATCTTTTATGATGCTAAGCCCCACATCAAAATTAAAGGAAACACTATTGACAATTATAAAATACTAAATATAGCTTAGTACATTTAAAAATGAACAATAGTACAAGCCTTGAAAATTTTTTCTTTGATGTGAATGGAGTCTCTGGCATTTGGAAATACAATAAGATGAATTAATTGCTACTCATTACATGGCAAGTCGGGAGAAGTATGAATGTGCCTTCCCCCCCTGGCATTAGCTGTTGCCCGACCGAAATAGCCCCCTTTTGTATTTACTCCTGCTTTCTCTAATAATAAGTAAATTAGGGATCATGGCTAGAAAAATTCAAGTGCCCTCTATCTTTTCTCCCAAACCATCCTACAGATTTGCGATGTTTTATGTACTCAGCGGCTAGCGCTAATAATCACAGAGGTCATGTGAATCCGCATAGCGCAAGGTGAAAGCAACATCTGCAAAATGACTTTTTAGGAGCGCATCCTGTGTTTTGTCTTTTCCTGAAAAAAGTGGTTTTGCAAGCAAATTGCTATCTTTCCTCTCCTGTACTGTATTTTTGTATTGCTGGGAAAAGTGCACTTGGGGAAAAACATGTAAGAGCTATCCAGAGAATTTGAGTCCGTGGTCTTTTTTTCCAACGTTGCCTATTTTTCCTGGTGTATCCGTGGACTTCCTTACGAATAAAGTAGATTGGAGTCTTTAAGTTTTAAATTGACGGCCCCTGAACAAACTGGAGTATATTGATTTAGTATGCTGTTCATTAAAATGCCATATATAACAGCTATAATATTATACTTGCAAGCTTGTGAACTTTATATTATCTTTAACGTTGTTGATGGCTAGTGCTGGAAAACGATAAGATAATTGATTCCTCAGAGTAATCAAAAGCCAACGAAGCAGAGGAAAGTGGGAATAAGACTCCCATACTGTCTGGAGACTGATTCATCACATGTCCTGGAGTCTGAAGAGTGCACTGCTTCAGCCATGTGCATTTGTGACACTGGCCGCCTTCCTGTCATGTATATTACACTGTAGACACTTTCCAAACATTGTGCACATTTAAACCATAACGAGGAGGCAGTCTGTGGAACCCAGAGGTATAGCAGCAGCCTTGCTCTGCTTCATGAAATATGAAAGCCTGTTTACTAAGTGGCAACAACAGTTTGGAAGGCTTCAGGCTGAGGAGTTTATGCGTGACACAGCCTGCTGGACCCCGTGTGGCTGAGGCAGGGAAGGCCATTGACAGCATGGCGTGCCAGAAATTGGACAAGGAAGAAAGTCGAGTGGGTTCTGAGACCTGCATCCCTCGGCACAGTCCTGTGTCTGACCTCATTCTTCGGACAGACGGGCCATTTGTTCTTAAAGCCCCTGTGTTTCCTGCTCCATAAATATTTTGCACATTTCAGGCCATGGGCTTGAGTTAGGATTCAGTTGGAAAAGGAGATTTGCCTTTTCTTTCTCCATTCCCCAAATATTCAGCTTTTTTGTGGCCTCATTCTTCGTAATCTTAGGGATGGAGGGACTTAAAATCAGTCTTGAGGACTCGGTGTGAAGTTGTCCAGGCTTTTTGCTAGGACACGGTGTTCTTGTTCATGCAAGGTCACGTATAGACACGCACACACTCAGAGTATTTCCCGTCCTGTAAGACATCACAGACCGCAACTTGGTATTGACTTAGTAACAGTTTTTCAGGATAAAACAGGGTGCTCATCCTTTGTAAATCTCATCCACATTTCAGAAATGTTGGTGTGAAAACATCTTAGAATAAAAGTATTCTGATGTACAAGTGTAACGTATGTTTTTGAACTTACTTAAGCGTCAGTTATTTGGGTAGATTAACAACCGCCCTGCCCCCTTTATTCTGGGGTGAGTGGTAAGGATGGAGTGGGACGCCCCAAAAGTCCAGGATATTAGACCAGAGTGACACAGAGAAGCAATTTATTCAGGTCTGACACTTAGAGTTATAATTTCTTCCAAGCCAGGCTTGTATCTCTAGGCTGCAAATGACAATTTAGAGGCCCTTCCATTGAAATCTCTCAGCTTGGCATCGTTCCGTACTCCCATTTCAGATTAAGTGGGTCAACAGCCAGGCTGTCGGTTCTGATTTCAGGATCTCGCTTGCCGTGCTTACTATCTGCAGGGTTGCTTTAGATTTTAAATAATAAAATTTAATCCTTTTAATTTTCAAATATATATCATAGATAAACGGGGAGATGTTCTAAAATTAGATGAGTAGGTAGAGTGTCTCCACTTCAAAAGGTAGGAAATCAGAGGTATAGACATTTTATTCCATTTGCAGAAAATTGCCTATTCTCAAATAGCTAGGTCAAGTGCAGAAAGAACCTCTACTTGAGATAAAATTTCCTCTCCACGCTTGGCTTTCTCTCTGTTAGGATAGGTGGCCAGGAGCTGCCCAAATTTTAACATCTTAACTGTCTTTTCGCCGGTGGTTTCCAGCTGTGTGTGTTAAGACGTATTTGCTTATAAATGGAACTCACACTCATCGCCACAAATACTTTTGGAGGCAGAAAGGCTTTAGAGAATAAAGTACAACTCTGTTTCATAGATGAAGAAAATTAGAGCATTCAATGACTTGCCCAAGGTAATGCAACCCACTACCACCGTCAGGCCGAGGCAGGTTCAAGCTCGCCTGGAGAGGCTCCTTTTACTGGCACGGAACAACTTGGTGAGCTAGGAACCACTGATTTGCTCTCCTGCTTCCGGCCGTGTGTCCCATTCAGGCACGTCCTGGAACGCTGGGCAGTAAGAGTCCAACCTTACTGTGTTTAGCAAAAGGAAACGGCCATGTTCCGAAGCTGTGTGACATACAAAAGCTGGTGACTTTTCTCCTTTCCTCCTTGACTGATTTCCTTTAAAAAAAAAAAAAAAAAAAAAAAAGCATCAAACTTTCATGAGCTTTTCGAAGAACTTTTCAGTCCGCGCAGCACACGGGAACATCTCCGGCACCTCTAGTAGAATAAAAATGGGCCATGGAGATGTGGGGGAGTCCTTTCTCTTTGGACCCGGACTTTCAATTCTTGAGTCCTTCCATCCACCCGAGTGTGTGCAAACACACTGTATCTGGGCGTGCCAAATCACCCCCGTCGTCAGCATTTCATCAACAGGGGACTCTCAGGTCTGAGAGAGGCCCATGACGTGCATTTGAAATTAAAAAAAAAAAAAAAAAAAAAAAAAATTGTTTGAAGTTTTTATTTATTTTGAGAGAGAGAAAAAGGTTTTATTTATTTTTGAGGGAGGGACAGAGGGAGGGAGAGAGAATCCCAAACCAGCTCCGTGCTGTCAGCACTGAGCCCAATTTGGGGCTCGAACTCACGAACCTTGAGATCATGTCCTGAGCCAAAGTCAAGAGTCGGACGCTTAGCCAGCCGAGCCCTGCAGGCGCCCCAAGGATGGTGCTTTTGGGATAGAGCCAAGCCCACAGATCTTTTGTAGTTATTCCTCAGAATTTGCATCAGCCAGGCCTGCGAGAAGTCTGGGCTGCGCTGTCCCAGCTCCCCTAGCCTGGGCCCCGGAGAAGCTGTGAGGCTTGTTCCTCTCAGTGGAAGGCGCCTGTGGTGAGACCTGTGGCATTACTTCAGTTCAGAAATCACCTTGAGAGGCGTTCGTAACCTCTCATTAGGGGCTAGGTGGCTTCGGGGCTGGAGTACAAAGTGACGGGCCCAGAAGAAAACTGATGTGTTTGTATTCATGTCAGGGCACTTCTGACGGAGATGGGCTGTAGTGTGACTAGAGCCGGGTTTTCTGTTCACACATGTGGATTACCTTCTGCGGGGATGATGAGGGGGCAGGTGGCAGGTGAAACCACGGGACCAGCTAGGTAGGAACAGATGGACTGGAGCTGGGATCTTTGTGTGTGTCAGGCTCAGCTGGGTTTAGGGAACGTATACACCTAGTCAGTTTATTCCACCATCATCATGATTTTGTCTTTTACAAGCATCACAGTATCTGAAATTATTCAGATCTTAAAAAAAAAAAGAGAGAGAGAAGGAGAAGGAAGGAAGCAAAAATGTTGACAGAGAAAGCTAGCTTTAGGTAGAGCCTTCAGCAAATTAGCAAATGGAGGCTCAGCTCAAAGAATGTCATCTGACCAGAGACAGTAAAGCACCACTCTAGTCCCCCGGTGCCATTCCACTGGGGACGAGCAATCCTGCAGGCTTCCTGGGCCCTTTGTGGTGCCATTCAGCTGTAGCACGTGCCTTTCGAGATGACCATAATGACCGTGTGCCAGCCAAAAAGCTGCAACATGCGGCTCCTTACTTTTTCAGTTGAGAGCCAGAGAAATGTGACAAGTGTCAAATTTTATGCAAGTGTTAGGCTCTTTGTCAAGGGGCAGCATAAGCTTTTTGCAAATTCACGCGGTGTTCTGGCAATTACGGGGCAGAGTGATGTCTGTCTATACCTCGGGAGCACCTAATTTGATCTTTCTTAGAAGCCCCCTAGTAGTTATTTTGTAGGCTTTGGGGGGCTTTTTGTTTCTGGTTTTTGCTTGTTCGTGTTTAAATTTCTCCTTTTGGCTTTGCCTTTGGCACCTCCGCATGCTTCTGTGTCACCTCTGGGTAAATCTGTACACATTGAAGCCAAGTCAGGGCTGTTTCAGCCTGAAGTTCCCCTTGACCTTCACTCACTGGCTGACTCTGAACGGCAGCCGTGGTGGGTGCTGTCTTTACTTTGCTGTCCCCATTTTGTTACTGCTCTGATGGAGTCTGGGCCTGGTATAGATTGTATAGACCTTCTGTTAGCAGCCGGGAGGAACCTTGACTTGTTTCCCAAGCATGAAGCCTGTACCGTCAGGACCTGCCTGACCGTTTCTCCATCTGTACTGGGGAAGCCACAGAACCAGCTCGAAGGGGGTTGGGAGTAGTTTCTGAAAGGTTGGAATGGTTGGTAATCGCCCTTCTAGCTATCTGGGTCAGACATCCCTCCTAAAATGTGAAAAAAGACCCACACTCCTATGCATTTTATTGTACCCAATATTTTGTGTTTGTATAAGTATATATGTATTTTTTTTAAGTGAAGAAGAAAAATACCCCTGCTTTTGTCCGCAATTCTTTTAACAAATTGTTTGTTGTTGTATCCAGGTAACAAGCATGGTAAGTATTTTCACCACATTGAGTATTCTGTATTTTAGCTGTGCTTGGCAGACTTTTTGGCTAGCTTTTGTGTTATCAGCCTTGGCTTTTCTAGAAGTGACCCATCAGGGAAGGGAGAAACCACTTACCCGGTAGCAGCCCCTGCGTTCTCGGCTGTAGAGAGAACCTGTGTGGCCTTAGCCCCATGGTGGGGATACCTGAGAAAGCATGCACCCCGCCAGCATGCTGCTTGGCCCCGTCCTGGCCCCCTGCCCGCCCTGCTGCCTCCCAACCTCCCCTCACCAGGTGTCTGCTACGGCTTCTGGGCCTCGCATGACTCCAGCAGCCCCTGGGAGTGCGGCCCCGTGACTGTGCACACCGATGGGGCCTGCCCGCACCTTGTGGATGGTCCTACCCCAGATCCACAGCCAGCCCTCTTTACGCCCCCTTCTCCCATCCGTATGCTTAAAAGCAAGGCCTTTTCCCCCACCCTTGCCTTGAATGTGTTAAGTAATTGGAGAAATCTCCCTTTGGAAGCTGGAAAAATAAATACGCTGTCCACTCTTCTCAGAGGCTTCCCATTCTGTTGAAAAACAGATTTAAAAAAAATTTTTTTTTTTTTTTTTTTTTTTTTTTTTTTTATAAAACCTTGCCACTGGGTAGTCTCAGTAAAGGTTCAGAGTTAACGGTAGGTCGAGTGTGTTTTAGCCTTCTGGCTGTGTTTATTTATCCGTGCATGTTTGCTTCTCCGGCCTCTCTTGTGGCTCTGTATTTAGTCCATGTGCTCGTGGCTGTGCCTGTGGAAGCTGCCTGGTAGCCCTGTGTTCTGTATTAAGTCTGTGTGTCACTGTCACCTTCAAGGATCAGACTGCCAAGGATAAGGCCCTGCAGCACATGGCCGCCATGTCGTCAGCACAGATTGTCTCGGCCACCGCCATTCACAACAAGCTGGGGCTGCCTGGGATTCCACGCCCCGCCTTCCCGGGGGCACCGGGGGTAAGTCACAAGCTGGTCCTGTAGTGGTGGCCCCCAGGGGTGAGGGGCCGGGCGTGAAGCCATCCACCTGGCGCTTGTTCTTGGCTCCCTTGTAGGGGAGGGAGGGACTACCTGTGGCCAGCTGGTGATGCTGGGGGCAAAGTGGTAAAAGGGAGGGAAGGAGCTGGAGAGAGAAGGAGGGAGGGGGCCTGGAGAGAAAGGAAGAGGAAGGCATCCTTGGTCTCTGCAGACGTGGGATTAGGCATTACTTTGCCAGTGCCCTTCTGGGTTGTGACCTGCTGCTTCTGCTTTTTTTCCTGGCCCTTCGTCTCTTTTCCTGTGTCCTCGGGGTCACTTTAAGGGAACTAAGCCCTAAAGGGACAAAGTATTCTGTTACCGTTTTCCTTTTGCACCTACCAAGGGCTGAGAAGTTGAACGTTTGTTACAATCCCATCAATCTTTGAAATCATCTTTAGCGGTTCTAGTTATTGTTGCCGTTTTGCAGACGAAGTTACGGAGTAACAAGAGTTTGGGAAATTTGATCACAGTCCCATAGATAGTGACCTCAGGACTCAAACCCGGAGCCTTATGCCTCCCTTTGCAACTCCTTTTAACAAGCCGCCTCTCCAGCGGGGGCCAGCAGGCACCAGAAGCCTCAGGGAAGCTTACAGCAAAGGAGGTGTCCGCATTGCTTCTCGGAGCTTTTGGCCTCTTGCTCAGAGCTTTGTCCTCTCCCAGCTGGGCCCTCGGTGCTGTGAGCTGTGGAGACAGAACGTCCCACAGGGAGGGTTTAAGAATGGAAGAAGAGGGGCGCCTGGGTGGCTCAGTTGGTTAGGTGTCCGACTTCGGCTCAGGTCACGATCTCGCGGTCCGTGAGTTCGAGCCCCGCGTCAGGCTCTGTGCTGATGGCTCAGAGCCTGGAGCCTGTTTCGGATTCTGTGTCTCCCTCTCTCTGACCCTCTCCCGTTCACGCTCTGTCTCTCTCTGTCTCAAAAATAAATAAACGTTAAAAAAAAATTAAAAAAAAAAAAAAAAGAACGGAGGAAGAGAAGGGGAGGGGGAAGGGGGGTGGGGGTGTGCCTGGATAAAGCAGTCAGACAGAACATCTGTGAGCCCACCTGTAATGTGCCCAGATCTCTGTTAGGTGTCAGGGGAACATGGAGAAGCTGCTGCCTGGTCCCTGCCCTCAGGGCACTGATCTGGAGGAGGAGCCCTGGGCTGCCAGGCCAAGGATGCCACTGCCATCGTGTGCACATCGGTGACCACATCTACATCGAGAGAGGGTCACCGTGCAGCTGATGGAGGGTCTGAACCCACTGTCTTTAGCAGGGGCTGCAGTGTGTAGGCATCCCGAACAGTGCTTCGATGTGAATTCCTAATTCTGACGCCTCTTGCGTTTTGCCTTCTAGTTCTGGCCAGGAATGATACAAACAGGGCAGCCGGGATCCTCACAAGAGTAAGTGCAAGGAGGGGCCCGCAGTGACGGCAAGGGTCTGGTCACAGCCCGACCCCGGGTGGCGTTTCTCTAGGATGACTCTGCCTCGGGGCTTGCGGGAGAAAGGAGATTTAACCTGAGATCGCCAGAGTCATCTCCCATTATCCACCGAGGCCAGTAGCAGCAAAGAGACTGCTTAAGTCCAGCTCACGGCCACCTTAAGTATTAGTGTCCAGCGGGAGACAGGGAGAGAGGCCCCGTCCCTTCATGACTTTGGAGGCCAGAGCCCGGGGTCTTCCTGAGAAGTGCCTTCCTGAGAGAGGACGGTGGAGGCGATCCTATAGCCTAGCCCATGCTGGCTTTCCCGGTGGTAAGGGCAGCTGAGAGACCATCCTGCTTGAAGCGGGCCTTGTAAACTGGAAGCCGAGGGTGGTCTGGAGATAAAAACAGAAAGGATATCCTGCCCACCTGTTCTCAAAAGAACTTGAGCTGTTTGGCCAAGAGAAGGAGCCTGAAGCACGTCCCAAACCTTGCCTGGGAGTGGTGACCCCTGACCTGGGTCGTGGCAGGGACGAGAAGAGAGGGTCCAGTAGATGTCACAGCGTACGGGAATCGTGCTGGGGTCTCTCCAGCTTGTCCCACTGAAGCGGTGTGAGGCTTGATGATTGGGTCCCCAGCACCATGCTGGCCCATCTCAATCAGAGGGAGTCACCGTCTCTGTCTCGGCAGAGCTCTGCCTGGGCTGTGCTACCACCTGCAAGCAGGGAACCTTAATTGGGGGGGTGTGGGGGTGGCAGGTTGGGCCCCAGCACTGGGAGGCCAAGGCAAGACCTGGGGAGTAGAGTAACCACTGCTATAGTCTCGATTTATGACTCTGTCCGCCCCTCCGCCCCCAGCGTCAAGCCCTTCGTGCAGCAGGCCTACCCCATCCAGCCAGCGGTCACAGCCCCCATTCCAGGTGAGTCTCCCAGCGGCTCCCTCGTGGAGAGTGTCCCACGCAGCTGGCAGCCAGCCCGTCACACTGTGTTCCACGGCAGTGCAACCCCCCACCCCCACCCCCACCCTGTAGGTTCGTGGGTGCCCCTCCCTCACCCCTACTTTCCTTAAGGCTGGAAGTCAGGAGGGGCATGGATGTGTCCAGTGCCCCCAGTCTCCTCCGCCCAGGAGCTCTTCAGATGGGTTTTTACAGAAAAGGAAAGCCGGGGGCTTCTGGCTGGCTCAGTCAGTAGAGCATGTGACTCTTGATCTTGGGGTCATGAGTTCAAGTCCCACATTGGGCAGAGAATTTACTTAACAAAAAGAAAGGGAGGAAGATTTAGATATGTCAATTATATCTCAATTGCAAAGTGGGAAGAAAAAAAAAGAAAGAAAAGGGAAGCCCATCACTTTCGCCAAGACACTGGGTCACCCTTGGAAGGGGAAGCTGTGGTGATTCCTTCCTTCCTTCCTCATCATAAACAGGCTGGATTGGGCAGTCCACGTCTTGAGAGCAGATAAGGTTTATTTACCCTTCCTTATGTCAGTAGGTTTCAGTTCCTTGCACCCTTTCTTTAACGAAGAGTTTCCAGGGAAGCCTTGACCAGGAAACCCAAATCTCGCCCGCGTACCTGCCCCATCCCCCACCTGTGCGCCTGGAGTCACTTAGCTGAACTATCCCCAGATGGGATGTGTGTTCATGTGTTACCCTCTTTTCTGACGCCATGGAACATTCTGAGAGAGAGAGAGAGAGAGAATTCTGTAGTGCTCATGACCACAGTCTTAGGAAAAGAGATTGGGGGTTGGGGGGGCGCCTGGGTGGCTCAGTTGGTTAAGCATCCGACTCTTGATCTTGGCTCAGGTCATGATCTCCTGGTTCATGAGACTGAGTCCTGTGTCGGGAGGCTTCTGTCCACACCTGCTTGGGATTCTCTTTCTCCCTCTCTCTCTGCCCCTCCCCTGCTCTTGTGCTGTAAATAAATAAATAAATAAATAAATAAATAAATAAGGGAGAGAGGAAGGAAAAGAGGAGGGAGGGAGGGAGAGAGAGAGGGAAGGAAGGAGGGACGGAAGGAAGGAGGGAGGGAGGGAGGGAGAGAAGGAAGGAAGGAGGGAGGAAAGGAAGGAAGGAGGGAGGGAGGGAGGGAAGGAAGGAAGGAAAGAAGGAAGGAAGGAAGGGAGGAGAGAGGGAGGGAAGGAGGGAGATGAGCCAACCCAAGAAGTGCCTGGTAGTCCCAGTGTCTCAGAGGATCTTTGCAGGATTCACCTGGGCTCTTTCAGCCTCTCTGGCCTTGGTCCCCAGCTGGGCCCCTTATCCAGGGTGAGGTGTCTTCCAGCCCTTAAACTGGGCTGAAGTTGGCCTTGAGAGGAGCCACATGACCATTGAGCCTCCGGGGTCCTTGGCCAGAACCCCACCACCGCCTGACTTAATTCTACCCCTGGACTCTGGCGGAGGGGGACTGTTGGCCTTTCCTCCCGGCTCAGCTGTTGTTCAGGGCCCTGCCCCAGTATTGGCATGAGACCCAAGGGGACGAGGCTCACAGCCTCCTTTAGAGGTGACGATTGGTCTTTCAGGTTTTGAGCCTGCGTCAGCCCCAGCTCCCTCAGTCCCAGCCTGGCAGGGCCGCTCCATCGGCACAACCAAACTTCGCCTGGTGGAATTCTCAGCCTTCCTCGAACAGCAGCGAGACCCAGACTCGGTGAGTGTACTGCGAGGTGTGCCTTGAATCCCATCCCGTTCACCTTCCCCCGCCTCTGCCTTCCTTCTCCTTTCCCCCTGCCTCATGCCTGACAAACAACCTGCATGTAAATGGGCCTGCAGGAGATGAGCCAGGCCAACTTCCAATTAAGTAGAAAGGTATTTGTGTTGACAGATAGGTAGAATTTTAGAGCCAAATGCTCTGTGCCTCATACTCCGGGGAAGGCTGGAGCTGGAAGGGAAAGGCCTTAATAGGCTCTTGTGTTTAATAAAACGTAACAGTAGGTGGCAGTTACTGAACCCTGACGTGGGGCTGGCACTGTGCAAAGCTGTTTATATACATGGTCACTTTTTATCCCCACAAAAACCCTACAAGGGCGGGTAGCATCGGACAGATGAGGAAACAGAGAGATTAACTTCTCAAAAGTCACACAGGTAATACCTGTTAGAGTCGAGATTCCAATTCCTGTCTTTAAAACTCAAGCCTAAGCATTTAGCTTAGTTATTCTATACTGTCTTTGCTTGTTTTCTCAAGATAGCAAGTGGTTCTCTTCTTAAGGAGAAGTAACAAGATGGTATTTTAGCAGTTTGATACAGAACGCGTTGCATTATAATATAAATACCAGTCACAATGGCATCTGGACTCTGTGTGTCATTTTCTTCTTTTCTGTCTTCACCACCCCATCCAGCACCCGCCATACCATTGTTTCTCAGCCTGTGCCATTATTTCCCATACATATGTGAGCCTCCCTTCTTTCCTACCCGAAGAGCCCCAGACCCTTCCTTCACTCCCACTCCTTGGCTGTGAGAATGAGCATTGCATCTGTGTGTGGGTGAGCCCAAGGCAAAAATGCAGGAATCAGAAGGTTTGTCTTCGGGATCTTCACCAACTTCTTTCTGCACACTCTATCTCACCCTCCCCCCACTCCCCCCCCCCAGCCCCAATCTCGGGCTCCCAACGCCCAGAGGTCCCAGGCTCCCTGTGAGTTCACTGCCTTGCTGTCATTCCCTCGTCAGCAGAAAGTATCATGGGTGAGTTCACCATCCATCGTAAATACCAGCACACTGAACGATTGGAGGTGACCTCTCCGGGGTGTTTGTACTTGAGCTCAGTGGAGAGCCTCTGATGGTGGCATCAGGGAGACACCGCGAGCCATCACCAGAGTGGAGACCTAGGGGGAGCCTGTGTGTGGACCGCTGACACTTCTTTCTACGAATTGTGAACTCTGGGAGCTGGTAGTAAAACAGAGCCTGCTCCAAAACTAGGGAAAAAAATGAAGAAAGGGATATAAAGTAAATCATTGGGCCCATTGAGGCAAGTTACTGGGGCCAGGGAGGGAAGGGCCAGCTGGATCGCTCTTCTTACGTGGCTGAGCGGTTTTATAGGAAGGGTGGTGGCGATGGCTTAAAATCTTTCTCTGTGAGAGGCACTGAGATGAACAAACATGAAGATTATCCTCCTGGTTCTTTGTTTCTTCTTCTTTCTGGAAAGTACAGGGGATTCTTTGGCCAAAGTCTGGGTTTCGGCCCAGGAATGCTTTTCACTTTGCATCACGTGTGTTTGTATGGCACCTGGTTCCTTACAGAGTACGCTGTAATCGATTATTTCATTCTGTCCCCATAGGGCCCCATGACTAAATGGTTTGCCCTATTTTACAGATGAAGAAACCGAGGCCCAGACAATGTTAAGACAACTTAAGATGTTTAGCAAATAAGCACAGGGATCAGGAGCCCAAATCTATTCCGTTATACTCTTTTGACTACCGTAAACCATCCCCAGTTTTGAAGTTCTCTCTCTTCAGTACACATACCTCCTGTGTGGCAAATCTCTCTCTTTGCTTGTGACCATTTTTTAAGGAACAGAACTCCCAACGCACTGGGAAGCAAAAGTCCCAAGATGGTAGTTGTTTTCCCTGGTTAAAACACGATAGAATGTTTTATCGCAATAAAAAAAATTTTTATTTGATGAAAATGCCTATGGCAGCCCCATCTTATGACTGTCCTCTCCAATCATGGACCCATTAGGAGGAATCTCTAGTCTCTCTTTTTGTTGTTGTTAGTGTTGATTTGGCTTCACGTTGTGAATCCCTAGATTCCTTCAGTCCAATCTGTAAACATTTATGAGCACCTGCGCATGCATGCACAGTGTCTGCCCACGTGGGGTGTAACATCTAATGGGGGGACACACACAAAGCACCAGCCACTCACGAAGAGGTCATTGTGAAGTATGGTGGGGTTTCAGAAGGAAGAGCATCAAATGCCACGAGCGATTAACGGCACAGGGCAGACTCCCTTGAGGAAGTAACCTTAGGTAGAGGATTGATCTAGCCCGAGGAAGAATAAGGGAGAAGAACATTCCAGACGTGATGACTCTGAGTATATAAAGGAGTAAGTGAAAGTTGGTAAACAGTTTTGTAAAGGCAGGACCCACCACCTCCTTGGAATACAGTCCAGAGATACGTGTTTCGTACGTGTTTAGGATTACACATGATAATCCGACTGGTTCGACTGGATTTGGCCTTTTACCGATGGAGGAAAAGGTTTGGCTCTAAAGACTGGACTTTAGCACATGACTTCAGAGGCCCCGAAATAAATGCGAGGCCTGGCATGAGTCAACACCCTTGGGCCTCTTGAGAACATAATTATATTTTAAGGGGACACGAGTTGGGGACTGAAAGAAATTGGAATCATTCAACAGCTACGTTTTAAACACTTACTACATGCCAGCCACTGTTTCAGGTGTTAGGGATTCAACAGCAGAGGAAGCTAATCCCCATTGTCATAGAGGCTGTGTTCTAGAGAAGACAAACCAGAAATGCGCGCGCACACACACACACACACACACACACACACACACACCCCCATGTGGAGTGATGTTGGTGCTGAAGTGAATATAACAGTCTTTCACAGTGTGAAAATTACTCGTCCTTTAGATTAAAAAAGTAAAATTTCCAGGGGCGCCTGGGTGGCGCAGTCGGTTAAGCGTCCGGCTTCAGCCAGGTCACGATCTCGCGGTCCGTGAGTTCGAGCCCCGCGTCAGGCTCTGGGCTGATGGCTCAGAGCCTGGAGCCTGTTTCCAGTTCTGTGTCTCCCTCTCTCTCTGCCCCTACCCCGTTCATGCTCTATCTCTCTCTGTCCCAAAAATAAATAAACGTTGAAAAAAAAAAAAAAAAAAAAAAAGTAAAATTTCTGAAAGTAATAATACCATCTAATACATATGTAGGTGTTGCTGGCTTGCATCATGATTTTAAAAGCATGTCTGTCAGTGCCAACCAAAGCTGTATCACTGTTGTGAAATTATGTCGTTTCCTTTGTAAACACCAGTCTCACTTTTGATGTGGCTCCTCACATTCCTGGGCTCTGGACCCTTAGTTTGCAGGGGTACACAAATGGATTTAATGTGTACAAGTGAATACACAGGGGATTGTGAATAGTAGCATATGGGTTAATTTTAGGAGAAACGTGAGGGCTTGAAGGATGAGTCTTACCAAAGGAGGAAGCAGGGGAACCTTGGGAGAACAAGGTGACTAATTGAAATTTGGGGGGGAGAATTAACAAAACTATTTAAAGCTGAGTGAGAGGGTCTCGAGCACCAGCTTCTCAGATTACATAATGTGTACTTTATTTTGCAACTACAGAGCGCTAGGGTGCTGTTACAATGAATGTAACACTTCGGGCCCAAGGTCACACTGAAAAACGTGGAGCTTGTGGATGGTTTCTTTGGCTCTCAGACTTTCTGTGCTTCTCGGGCTTTAATTTTACTGTATTTTTGTTCCAACTCTAGGAAATTGTAAAGCCATCTAAAAGAAACTCAACTGGTATCTGTTAACAATTTGGGATGTATACAGTGTTTAGAATTTAACATTAGACACGTACACACATACAGATGTGCCCCCCCCACTTCTTTCTCAGGGCTCAGCCTCCTTGGAGTCACGGGCTTATAGGCAGTGGTGACAAAAGGCAAACAAATAAATGAGTGCCCTGCGTCTTGCGCTGTTTTTCACTAGTGATTTCTTTCATCTTTATCACAGCCCTTTGAGGTTGGTAATTCTATTCCTTTTTATAGAAGAGGCCTGGAGAGAGAGCTGGTTTAAGGGTGGCCGTGGCCAGCGTTGAACCCTGCTGGTACTGTCCCCCAGGAGGAGATGAGGCACGAACACACACTTGTGTAGCAACAGAGGCGAGAGGAGAACCTGGTTTGCCACATCCCCAGTCTAGGGCGGCCTCCCTGGTACCAGCTCTTCTGGAAAGTCACTCTTCGGTTCACTACGCGCATCACCACTGCCGCCACCGAAGACTTCTTCCTGACTGCCATCCCTGGAGATACTGGCTGCTGGTAATATTCCGCAGTACAGTAGAGGCAGTGGCCGACGCCGTGCATCATTTTATTTAATCCTGTGACACAGCCTGCCCCATGTTAGGCAGTCACTTGTCATTGGACACGGGATGGAGGTCCAGGCCTGCTGACTCTGCAGCCGGAGACGATGACCAAAGAGCTGCAAGATCCACTTGTATCTTCATTTTGTAGTCCGTAGCTCCGCGAAATCTGTGAGGAGCGAAGGAAGAGTAATCCGGGCGGCGAGCGCCCCCTGCTGGCTCTGCATCGTGTACAAACCAGACGGCAGCATTTCCCCAAATCGGTGGTTGTTTATATTGGTGGAAAACCAGCAAGTCAGTCCCTCTGTTACCTTTGGCTCCACTTGAAGCTAAGAGAAAAACAGCAGAGGGTGAAGAAAGGGAGGAAGAATCGAAACAACAAAGACTATTTTAGAAGTGGTTAGTAATGCTTGAAAATGCACTCTTCTACATGATTTCACTGTTGCGTATCAAAGGACTTCCGAATGTTAAGTGCAAGATCCTCCACCCAGGGTGGGCTGTTTAGAAGCACCTTGCCTGAAATCTGGCCAAGGGAGCCAGCTGCTCCTTTAGGCGGATGAAAACCTGGGCTCACCGTCTGTGCGCGGGGAGTGGTTTTTCCTGATAAAGCCTAGCCAACTTCCTCCATCCCTACCCTGGGACGCGGCAGGTTCCTCCAGCCCTCCTGCAGCCCGGGCCACATCCGGCCCCACAGCTGGCAGCCCCCCACTGGTTCAGACTTCCCAGGCACAGGATTTTTCTGGATGCCAGGGCAAGCAGCACCATATGCAGGAAGAGAGTGTGTGAGTTTACTTAGGTAGGAGTTCATACAGCCAGAGAAGGGAAGGCGGTGGATTGGAGAAGGAGGGACAAGGAGAGTATTCTCTTTCGGTTGGGAAGCAGCACTGCTTTGCAGAAAAAGGAGGGGAGCTCTGTGACGGGTACAGGTTTTTCCCTGAACAGGGAAAGCACACCTCGACTCACTACAGCAGCGATGACTGTTGCTGGCACTGACTGAGCTGTTTTAAAAGCACCGTATGCCAAGTATGTTGACATGGATACCGTTCTTCTCTCCAGTCTGTCAGTAAAGGAACAGAGGCTCAGAAACACGAGGGTACGTTATCAAGATCCATCAGCAGGAAGTGGCCGTGCCAAGGTTTGGCTCCACTCGGTGTTCTTAACCACCTCACTGTACCTGTGAAGAAATAAAGAAATTATTCAAACAGAAAGACAGCTGCCTTCCAAACTGTGAGCTCCCTAAGCACAGGCTGGATGTAAACAGTGCCCTTCACCTTGGGTAGAGAGTTGGGCTGGGTCTCCCCCGAGCTCCTTTTCCAACCTGGGGCACCATGGTTCTTCTCAGGATTTGGGGCAAAGGAGTAAAAGAGGCAAAGAAGATTGCCACCTGGACTTCAGAACACATCTCCCATCATGCTGTAGTGGCAACATGTGTATTCTGGTGGAACGAGAAGGCTCTATCTGAATTCTTACCAGCTGTGTGAGACTGGGGACCAGTGGACTCAGCCTGACTCCAGTCTGTTCATGGACATAATGGTCTTCACTGTATTGCTGTGACAGTGAACGTGAGTAGGATCCCTGGACATGTCGACAATTCCACAAATCTACTTAAGACCTGAGCACCTTGTAGTAATGTAGCAGGAAGTTGGGCCAGAGATAAGGAAGGGACCAGGCTCGAGAGGCTATGCTCACCAGGTGGTTTGGACCCTGTTGAAATTCAGCGGGGAGCCAGAATGATTTTTGTTTTAATTTTTTAATGTTTATTTATTTTTGAGAGACAGAGACAGAGCATGAGTGGGGGAGGGGCAGAGAGCGAGGGAGACACAGAATCCGAAGCAGGCTCCGGGCTCTGAGCTTGTCAGCACAGAGCCCGACACGGGGCTCGAACTCACAAACCATGAAGTCATGACCTGAGCCGAAGTCTGACACTTAACTGACTGAGCCACCCAGGTGCCCCATAGCATGATTTTTTTTAAATTAATTCTGATTAATTCTGATTTGAATACATACACACAGCCCCAAATCTATAAGCATAAAAGAATGGAGGGAGACTTCCCATCCTTCCAATGCCTGTCCTACCCCAAGTAGGTAACCACTGTTACTAGATTGTTGTGAGTCCTTCCAGAGATTTTTTTTTTTAATTTTTTTTAACGTTTATTTATTTTTGAGACAGAGAATGAATGAGGGAGAGTCAGAGTGAGGGAGACACAGAATCCGAAACAGGCTCCAGGCTCTGAGCTGTCAGCACAGAGCCCGACGCGGGGCTCTAACTCACGGGCCGCGAGATCATGACCTGAGCCGAAGTCGGACGCTTAACCGACTGAGCCACCCAGGCGCCCCGCAGAGATTTTAATACATATACCGGGTAATGTGAATATCCTCACTCCTCTTTTGAAAGACAAGATGTGGTCGGATGTGTGTTCCAGGAGAATGACCTTGGCAACTGGTTAGAAAGCAGGCTGGGGGAGGGGAGTGACTTTCCAGTCCAGGTAATGTGGCAAGGACCAAACGAAGGCAGTGGCCTGGACATGCCCGGGGGGGGATACAAAACAGAGAATGTCAGAGGGGAGCGACATCGTGTTGATAAAATTAAAAGGCCTTGGGGATGAATTAGCTGTGGGAGGAAGAGCATAATGGGATGACTGTTTTTGAGACCAGGGATGGCGCTGTAATTTGAAGAGCCGTGGAACAGAGAAGAAAGCAGGATTGCTAGGAGCTGGCCTGTCTGCTAATGCTCTTGCTTCTTATCAAAATGAACTTGGCTGGAGTGGGTATTGGAAACAGAGAACCTCAGCGTCTTTAGGTAGCTGAGCCTAGTAATCAGCTTCTAGGTAGCGTGGCCAGATATTTGAAGTTTGTCTGAATCCAAAGCCCGTGGTTTAAGGAGTTTGAGGAGACGTAGAAGCAGTAACCACCATTCAGGGAGATCTTATGTTCTAAGCATTCTTCCGTGCATTTCCTCGCAGCGTGACATGGAGGGGACCGGGACTGGGACGATCTTGCGAGGACAAGGATGTGCACCCCAGCCCCACCCCTCCGGGGGGCCCACCTGCAGTTCTGCAGGTTACCCCGCAGATAACCTTACTCTTTTCCACGAAGACAGGTGGTCACTGTGGCCCCAGGAGCAATTTAATTCTCGTATTTTTATAGCTCCTTTCAACGGCCTAAATTCACAGATCAACGAAAATTCCTTGGTCGGATCACAGATCCTGGTTTTGGTTTGGAAAATGTGACCGGTGCAGCTCGAAGAACATGTACCATTGTTGAGGACTGTGGCAAAGAGAAAGGCGGGTGGTTTGTATGGGGAGTCGATTGGAGAAGTAAAGGAATGAGCTCCGAAGCAAGGTTAAAACTCCACGGACTGCCAGGAGAATCCCTGCCTGTGTCACGGACAAGGTGAAGACTTAGGGCAGGGTTTCTCTGGAGAAGTTTCTAGGCCCTGCGGTGGCTATTGAGGCAGCGCTTCATCTCGGAATGGGGTCGTGCTTTCACGGGAAACAGCTGTTTGGCCAGATGCAGTTGCCGGTCCTTCAGAAGAGAGGCTCCTTCTCGCACCCCAGTTCGTGGCGTGGCAGGTGGATCTCATGAACAGCAGACCTGCCTACCAGCACCTTTTCCTAAACTTGTTTAGGAAGCAGCTCCCTGTGGTTCACACAGAACTGTCCTGTTCACTGTTTCGTTTGCCCTTCACACTGACCCCTGGAGAAGAGCCAGCCAGGTGTCATCTGCGTTCGGATGAGGGAGTCAAGACCCAGAAAGGTTAAGCAGCTTGCCCCCGGCCACACCGCTCAGCAACGCCAAAGCCCGGCTTCTAATCCCTGTGTTGTTAATGGACGCCCCATGTGCTCGGAATAAGTGGTCAGAGCGCACATTTGGCCTTCCCGCTTCTCCAAGGGAGGCTACAGCTGGTCCGACGGTTGGCTGCGCCCAGTGTTTAAATGCTTCTCCCCCCAGGTTTTTCTGGAAGGACACAAGCGAGGCGGTGTTCCTGGGTGACGGCTCAGTGTGGTGTGCTGTGGTTTTCCCCGCTCTGTCTTGCGTGCCGCACGGCGGTCCCCGCTGCCCATCCTCACCCAGCTGTACCCTCGCACGGCAGTGGGTGGTTTATCCTCGTGTGAGAGCTGCGCTGGGCACTCGCCATCCTTTTTCATTGCCATTGGGGGATGAGGCAATTGAAAGCATCTGGAAATCTGGGTTTTATGGACGTTTCACAGAGGCCCGGCCAGGCTCCCATCTGCTTTCCGGGGTGGGTCAGCTCTCCACGCCCGCCTCCTGCCCGGGTGCCGTCCCTGCGCACAGCCCACGGGCCTTTGCAGCTGCACCTCTGCGGGGAAGACCCGCTTCTCTCTGAGAAAACAGCAGCCCCTCTCTAACCGTGGTGGTGGAAATGGGAGGCAGGGCCGAGGGGGTGCATCCTGGTGTGAGATCTGGGCAGGAAAGACCCAATTTGCTCCTTAGTCTTTGCTCTCAGTGCTGTTTGTTTCTGAGAAGGGCACAGGGCAGGGAACGAAGCCAAGTAGCCAGGATAGGGCTGGTGCCTCTGAGCCCTTAGCTGAGGAGAGGCCCTACCGGAGTTTGAGCCCTGAGCCCGGCCAAGCCCTGCCCGTCCCCCCACTGCCTCCAGGCGCTGAATGTGCAGGTCGTTCTGGTTGGCCCGGCCCTACAGCCACTCCCTGCAGGGCCCAGGGGTTATCGCAGGTTGCCCAGGCTGCCCCGGGGGAGGGGTGTCTGGACAGAGCCCAGGCAGGCGAGGGACAGGAAGCAAAGGTAGGTGATTTGTCCCTGTTCTGTTCCAACTTGTACATTAGCATCCCTTGACATGAGTTATTCATCTTGGTTTCTTTAAATTCCTAAGTGGATTATGATTTTTCTGGTGGTATTATTTGACAGCAGTCATTTTTCAAGGTTTTACTACGTTCTTCACATACTTGGAATTTTTGAAACAAGTTTAGGAAAAGACCGCCATCTTTATGTCGGACGGTGTAGTGCAGCTCTGGGCGTGTCTGAGGAAGCGGCACCAAGGCCAAGGGCCAGGGTTTTTCTCTCCCCCTTTTCACAAAAAGGGAACTGCCTCATCAGAGGTCCCTGAAATAGAATCCGGTAGCAGTTCTTCTTTCGAAAAAGAGAAAAGAAAGTCAAAATCAAACCCGAGTGGCCACTTTGGGGAGTCTGGTTTATCTCATCTGTGGTGATGGGCACTTTCAAGGACAGGTTCTGCGTGTTTCAGAGAGCGGACACTGACCAGTCTGAAGGATAATAACAAGTTAGGTGCAAGCACAGCACTATGTATTTCCCACACATTATCTGCTTTAACCCTTGTGATGCTCCTTCAAGGTGGGTTCTCTGCTTCTCCTACGTTCCACATGTGGAAGCTGTCCCGGAGGGCTGGACCCAACCCCATCCCCAGTGACCCCCGCTAGGAAGTGCCACCCAAGCCAGATTTGGCCACAGACCCTGACTGACTCCAGAGTTCGGGCCCTCGGGGCTCCCTCTGCAGCCTCCCCAAGCAGCAGAGAGGAGAGGAGAGCCGGGAGCAAGATAGAAAGTGACCTCACAACAGATTTGGGAGAGGAGGAAAAGTCCTTTGTGAAACGCCCAGGGTAGCTAAATAACCCGTTGCAAGTTAGCTTTGTTGAGTTTTTAGGGTAACATTCACCTTTGTCACTGTTTACACACTGTTTACACATTCTTCTGCCGTGAAGAATGGCTAGAGGGATTGTAACGACGACAAGAGAAAATGAGCATGTTCCCAAGTCAAAAGAAATCTGTGTATTCAGGTTGTGTCAGGGGCTGCCAAGCTGTGAGACATCCTTGATCCAGGTGGGACTTTGCTGGTGCAACATTGGTGTTTTTGGTGAACTGTCCAGGCAGACAAGGGTGCCTGTTTCTGCTGGGTCATTCTGAGGAGTTGAGCCATAGGAAGGCTCTGTGATCTGACCAAGTTCCTTTTGAGTCCAGGGAACTGTGGCCAACTAGAATAAACATCCTGAAGCACAACTCTTAATATTTTTGTTTCCCTTTATAGTTCTTTCTCTTCCTCAAAAAAACTCCATGATGTTCCAAGATAGTTTCTGATTGGCTGTTTATTTAATTCAATTAAGTCATATGTGTGCTTTGTATATAAGCCAAATTGAGCCAGACTCAGCCTATAAAGAAAAGCAGTGGTCCTCTGTCCCATGTCTCCCCACCTCCTGGTCCTTCTTCTTAGGGACAGGCACTTATAAAGCCTTTCAGCTATTTCTTTGTATATTATTGCCATATTCCCAAATAACATGATCATACTGTATATCTCAATCCATCAATTTTGGACATTTTTTGTTGACTTCTCGCTATGGAAGACCACACTTAGCTCTCTAAATAAATTTAGCACTTTTTTCCTGCCCATCCCCTAGTGTGGTTACATCACAATTTTTGGTTTAGTTAACACTCAGCATTTGTATCACAAGCCTGTAAATTTTACATACAGCATGGTTAATGTGTGATGTGTTAGAACCATTTTCTTGATTGTAAACATTTTTTCCTGGGATTTGTCATTGCCTCTTTTTTTTTTTTTTTAATTCGGTTTTTACATGCCCATACAAGTTCATCCTCAACGTTTCTAACAGAGTTCTCATACTCTTCTCCAGATGGTCACATAAGTCAGGGGATCTTTCAAGTCCATTGTCCCCTTGGTGGCACCCCTCCGGCTCTCCATCCACCCTGGACCAGCTGCCGTCCAGGTCAGGGGCCCAGCTGCTAGCCTGTGCATTCTCTTACCTCTCTTCTGGATTAGGGCCCCATCTCCCTCTTGTGATTTATTTCCTCATTTTGTGAAAACATCCTCCGGCAGCTAGCTGGAATAGTTGGAGCCAGGGCTAATTTTCTGAAACCTTTACAAATCTGAGTGTGTTCAACTCTCACTCAGATGTGATGGATAACTTGTTTCTCATCATGGTTTCCAACTTAGACTTGTGAACCCTTATTCACATCCCGTGAGTTCCACCTCTGTTCTCCTTGCTCATGAGTAACACTGTATGGTTAGTGCTGGAGAATAGTCATTCCTATCAAAAGAGCAGGTGAATGCTGATTTAAGTCATGTGATACACGGGAGAGGAAATGTTGACTGTCTTTATTCCCAACCCGCTCTATGGGAATCATTGAGAACATTTATTTACATGGGTAAATATATGATTCTGACGGTGGAGGCGATAGACTAGCTCCATACGGTGAGTCTATAGGGTCTGTGAAGAAAAGGGTTTTGTGCTATTAGCTCATGGATTCCCTGTGTCTAGCATAGTGCCTGGCATAGAATGGGCCATAGGAGTGCTGGTTTGTTCCACTGAAATCCACAAAAGAAATATGCAGAATGAGCACCTTTTCTGTAGTTGTCATTGAAATGTTGATAATCCACACATCCACTGACCACCGCAGGAGACTTTTTTTTAATCATTGAACAAACCAACGCTAACCTCCTTTTTTGGTATCGAGGCAATCTAGTCTTAGGCTTTAGTGTCCATGACTTACTGACATTCACCCTGTTTCTGCTTATACATTGCCCCCAACACTTACGATTTTTAGTTGCTGCTACTGGTGTTGTTTTTGCCAATATTTGTTTCCTGCCCTATACAATAGAATTGCCCTTTATTGGTGCCGTGTGTCACCTTTAGCTTTGGGGAAACCACCATTGCTGAAAGGAAAATGGGATTTGTATGGGAAGGAGGAAGGGAAATCAGGTATTCACCCTGGCCTTCTTCCCTTATAAGGAGAACTGGCAGGATGGGAAGTAGTTAGAGCCTTACCAAATGGTTTTTAGAGTTTTGATTGCATCAAAACTTGAACCCAGACGTATCCAGTAGATCTCTTCCTTTCAGTCTTCTGGATTTGGGGGCGGAGGGATTCCTAACCTACCCAGGTTGAATTAAGGGGAGAGGGAAGGCTGTTTGTCTCACTGCTGTGGTCTCCAGGATACCTTCTTTAGTCCTTTGTATTCTTAGAAACAAAGTCACCTCTTGGCAGGAATCAAGCCACCCAGATGCCAGCAGTCAGGGTTTGGTTTCACGTCACCAGCTTTGGAGAGGCAGTGCCCGGTTTCCTTTGGCAAAGACAGCCTGCCCTTCTCCGTTCATTTCAGCCACTCGGGCACAAAGGTAACTTCCTCAAAATAGAAACCTTAGAAGAAGAGTCCGTCTGATGCATCTGCGAATCATTATGTTTATCCTGAATTCTAATTTAACTTCTTAGAATTTTGCAAACACAAGTCAGCTTTTTTCTCTTCTCTTTTCTCGAATAAACCATCAGAAAACGTAGATGTGAGTGAGTGAGAAGGGTCTAGACATTTTCTTCTGGGAGGCGGTGTGGTTGACGTTTGCGGCAAATGCTCAGGCTGTGGCATTGACAGGTCCAAGTTTTATTCTTAACTCTGGGACTATTCCCGGAAGTGTGACCTCAGGCAAGTCTGTTCATCTCTGAACTTCCATTTCCTTGTGTGTAATGACCTTAATAAAATGCCCCTGCAGTGTCATTGTGAGGCTGGGATTACCTGAGGTCACATATATAGAAAGCACGTTGCCCGGAGCAGTGAATGGATACAACTCTTTTCCGTCCGTCAGGCACAGGAGAGGCCTACACCCCGGGAAGCTCATTATGAGTGGGCCACAATCGAGAATTTGAACGGTCACATGGCTTCGCAACTTGCTCCCAGCTCTTGGCTTACCTGTGCTTATTTTTTCTTTGCTTGGCAAAGGGGTAGCGAAAGCAGGAAAGTTCTTTTGCCTCTCCCCCCAGGATGGAGTCACCTCACATGATGGTAAACGACAACAGTAGGAATCTCAGCAGCTACAGTCGGTCCAGTACCTCTTACGTGGTAGGCCCTATGCTGAGGGCCCTCTCTGCATGATCACCTTTCATCTTCAGACCCGCAGTGCAGTACACGTGGTGTGTCCTCGTTGACCGTGTGAGCAAGCTGGGATTTCAGGTTCCCATCTGGCTCCGGGGTTTTTGTGTTCAGCCATATCTTCATGGCCCCCGTGAAAGTGTGGTAAATTTTGCCCCCCGTTCACCTTCCTGTCCTCTTGACGTGCAGAGGTCCTGGATTCCAGCAGGACGCTGCAGGGACCCTAGCCGTCGTGAGCCAAAAAGACTGCAAGTCCCAGCTCCTCACCTACATCCCAGCTCTGGCTGCCTGTGGGTGGCTGCCAGGGAGGAAGAGCTGGGAGTGCGGTGTTCTGCAGAGAGACTCGGATTCTATCTGCAGGTGTCCCCATAGCTCTGCTTGTGGCGCATCCTTGCCCAGAAACTCACGGCCTGCAGGGGGCACACGAAATGACAGAAACGGTGCCGCCAGGACAGGGCCGGGGAGGGCTGGGAGCTTGCTACCAGCAGAGGTTATTAAGAAGGGTTGGGTGGATGGACACGCACTCGGCCGGTCACCTGGATAATGAAAGAACACCTTTTGCCCTCAGCTCTCAGAATGGCGGGGAAATAGAGAAAAGATGATGTGACAGCATTTGGGAACATTTACAGAAAGGTCAGAGACACTCCGCTGTGTGGATCTCAGCTCCCTAACCTGGCAATGGCTTTGACTTTGTTTTTAAAATTCTCTTCCGGTACAGGCATAGTCTGTCCTTGCATAGTGGTCCCCAGCCCCCAGTCTCACCTGAAACCTACCAGGTAGCTGGGCAGAGGCTGGGTCCGTGACAGAGCTGGACAGGTGCTCCCTTTTCCATTTCCCCTGATGCTTTTTAGGGATTTTGAAGCTTTGGTAAAGATCCCTTTCTGATGTTGAACAGAAGAGGGGCGTAGTCTTCTCCCAGAAGATGCTGGGCCCTGGCCGCCATCTCCTTATCTCCAGCACTGTGAACAACTGCCATCGGATGGGGTGTCGAGCCTCCTGCCCTCTGGTCCTGTGGCCAGAGGTCCATGGTCTGTGTAGCAAGTTAGGGATTTAAACCAGCATTTCTTCAGGATGTATTTCTAGGGTTTTGTGACCACGCAAGTTTAGGAAACTTTGGGTTACACTGTTAAAAACTGTTTTTTCATCATGCTAATACCTACTGTGAATCTCAAAGAAGGGGTTTTTTTAAAACAGTAGCCAGTAATACTAGCTAGCATATATCGTTTCCTGTTCATTGAGTCTGTGAGCCTACTAAGCTCTTTCTATGCAGTTTCTCATTTAAACTCCATAGCATCCCTGGGAGGTAGAGGCCAGCACCTTCCCCATTTTAAAGACTGGGGAGGCACTTGTCTTAGCTGGTTTGCCCTGGGCACAAAGCTTTGTACTCAAGCAGGCTGAGTCCAGACCCCATGCTCTTAACCAGGATATGGTACTCTTCTGGTAGGCGACCTTGACCAAGCCTTCTTGTATTTGGGACTCCTCATTCCCAATGGGATCAGTACCCCGAAGCACTCTAGTTGGAGAAACGTCCGTTTAAACTTAAAAGGTAAACAGGGGCTGCTCGGCGAGCAGGGGCATAGAATCTCTTGTATGAGTCCTGTTGGGTTCCGCTCTCCCCACAGCCCCAACCCCCCCCCCCGCCCCAGACGTGTTTGTGTCACGTTATGTTGGTGTCAAGCGTCTTTTCTGCAGGAGAGGCAGGCACAGAGGACCTGGAGTAGGAAGTGGAGGCCAGTGGTTCTCAAACCTGGCTGCATATTGCAACTCATGTAATGACCACTAAAAATTGCTGATGGCTGGCCTCGTTTTCTGGGATTTCCAGTGAGTCCGGATGGGCTAACCAGGCACTGGTGAGGTTTAAATGTTCTTTGAGAACCACTGGTTTGGACAACTCCTTTGTGGTCCAGTGACCATGTCTTCTACCAAAGCAAGGAGAAGAAAGGGTCTCTTTTCTAAGTTAAACGACTGAACAGGGTTTTGGTTGGTTGGTTGGTTGGTTCGTGACTGAGTGACCTGTGTTCTCAGATTACTGGCCCCTTATAGCCTTGTACCATGAATCCTCTCCATGGACTGTACTCCTCACCCTAACTTTGCACTGACAAACATGTACTGACCGGCCCCTCTGCAGAAGCTTTAGACTGGTTACTGAGGAGAATGGTGGGAAAGAGGCTCGGCACTCTTACTCCCGTTGGAGGAAGTAGGTGGGTACCGCTGCCCAGAGCACTGCATCCGTGCTGTTGCCAGGGGAGCTGGGGCAAGAAGTGCATTCTGGGCGATGCTGTTAGCTGACCACACACACACACTTTTTGTTGGGCTTAATTGCAAATATTGGGCTCCAAAGGGTGTTGCTGTCATTCTCAGTTGAATCAGATGAAACTGGGTGAGAGGATAGTTTCTTGGTTTGGTAGTTAAAATAACTTCAGCTGTTATTTACTGCTATGTCTCCAGAAAGCCCCTTTTAGGGAAAACATATGCCCTTGTCAATGATAGACAATGATTGTTTTAACCCTGAGCTATAGTGGCTTTTCTTAACGTCTTCATCTTTTCAAAGGCACAGACCCTAGGCTATTCAAGGCGTAATTCCAGGATTTCGAGACTATTGCTCTT
The DNA here is from genome assembly GCF_028749965.1 of Puma concolor. Lineage (NCBI taxonomy): Eukaryota > Metazoa > Chordata > Mammalia > Carnivora > Felidae > Puma > Puma concolor. The sequence continues at coordinate 46,613,003 of NC_141676.1, read as the reverse complement.
TTTTTCCAGTTCAAGATGGATGTGCCCCAGGTTGATCAAAGGGTTTGTAATGGGAATGTTTCTGTTGGTTTCTTACAGTACAACAAACACCTCTTCGTGCACATTGGGCATGCCAACCATTCTTACAGTGACCCATTGCTCGAATCAGTGGACATTCGTCAGATTTATGACAAATTTCCTGAAAAGAAAGGTGGCTTAAAGGAACTGTTTGGAAAAGGCCCCCAAAATGCCTTCTTCCTCGTAAAATTCTGGGTGAGTAAGACATTGCTGTGGTCGCGGTGGATTTTGTCTGAATGGTCGCATCCTGTGTGTGAGCGCGGAGCCTGTGCGCGTGCATCCGCAGGAGCGCCTGGGGGGCCATCCCCGTGCTGACCTTGTGATACATCCTTGGGTACAGATGCACCCGGGCAGCATCTGATATCCCTGCCCGAGAAAAAGAGAGATGGAAGGCCTCTTTGGGCTTCAGGGCTCACTCGTGCCATGGCCGTCCTCACAGACGGCTGGAGTCGTGATAGAGGACATGGGGCACCACGAGACCCTTTCTGTTTCTTCTCACTCCATTAAGCAAAACGACCTATAAATTCCACTGGAGCACAGGACCTGAGGCAAAATGGGGCCGGGATGGAGATAAAGTTTCACGCTTCAAGATTTTAGAAGTGTCGGAGAGCCTGCAAAGTGGCTTTTCCCCGTAGGTCCCTCATTTGTGCTTTAAAACACCGAGGGCAGATCCCCCCAGCTGCTGGGGCTCGCTCTGAGAGAGGTTTTCTGTTCTTTTCTCCACTAGTCAGGCTCGAGCCAAGAGACTGCTAACAGGTCACAGGCATGAGTACAATGTGTGTATATTGGAGGCAGCGAGACACCAGAGGGCCTGTTAGCAGTGAGTATTTATAAGTCACCCGTCTTTACAAAAATAAAATCACTTCAAACGTTTGCACTCCTTAGCATGGCATTAAAGGCCCTAAGTGAGCTGGTTCCAGGGGGTTCTTTGCTCTCCATCCTGTGCCCAGCAGTTCTGTGTGTCTGATGGATTTTTTTCCTTTTCTTCTCTCCCGTGGGGCCAGCTCCTCCTTCCTTTGAGATGGTGGCTCCTTTATTCTAGCACCTTCCTCACTTAGGCAGACCATTGATTTTCCTTTTACTCCCAGCGCATTTTGCAGTTAATCAGTTCCCATGCTGGGTCATAATTACTTGGATGTGTGTCCCACTCCCCTCTGGACCCAGGCTACCTCCGGGGCACCTCACTCATAATAGGGCTGCCGTTTATTGAATACCTGCTGTGGGCTAGGAGCCGTGCTAACGCTTTACACTCATTTTATCCAGTCCTCACAGTGTTAAGTGGGATTTGCCTCCTATCCAGCTAAGAAAACAGAGACTCAGAGATTACAAAGGACAGGCTACTTGTAGAGTGGGGGGCCGGGTCTTGTAATGAGATAAGTTTGGCTGTTGTGCCTCTGCCTGATTTCCTGGCTGCTTCATACCCTGTGAGGCATACCCAGCCGGTCAGGGGCAGGGCGCCGGGAGGCAGGGGGGGGAGGGGGAGTTCTGTCCATCGAGGACTCTCCATTTCTCCAATACCACACAAACGCCTTACACAAAAAAGCCCAACGAATGGGGAAACGAATGAATAAATCAGGGGAAAATGTAGGTTTTAAATTTCTTGGAGGAGAATTTACATATTAAATTTAGTTTGTTTAGTTTCTTCTATCTGTCCGTGGCAGCTAGATTTCATTTTTCATTCTTCTGTATTAAATTTGGATTGTTGTGGAAAAAGCCTTCTACTTATATTAATGTTCTTGGGACAAGTAATACATATGGGTAACCTGAATAAGGAAAAATCCCTTTCAGATTGGGGGCTGCCACTGGAGATTTGAATGGTCACTGGGGGTCAGTTATCATATAGTAACATAGCAGTTTTCAAAGCATGGCTTAGAGTCCCCTGGAGGGTTCATCCGTATACTTTCAATGGGCTGAGAAGGCCAAAGCTATTGTCATTATGACACTGGGACATTGTTTGGCTTGTGCACACTGCTGATATGCACTCTGAAGGTTCAAAAGAAGTAGGGTAAGGGGTGCCTGGGTGGCTCTATTGGTTAAGAATCTGACTTCAGGTCGTGACCTTGCGGTTTGTGAGTTCGGGCCCCACGTTGGGCTCTGTGCTGACAGCTCAGGGCCTGCGGCCTGCTTCAGATTCTGTGTCTCTCCCTCTCTCTGCCCCTCCCCCACTCGTACTCTGTCTCTCTCTCTCAAAAATACATAAAACATTTAAAAAATTAAAGAAAAAGAAAGTAGGGCAAAACTGCTGAAGCTTTAGCTTAATTGGGCTGGTACTCACGTACGGTTTCAAGAAAAAGAGAACTAGTCACACCAAGAATGTCCTTTATGAATTGTATTACATCTTGAACCCAGAGTACACATGGCAAATGAATGCAGGGAGCCTGCCTGCCACATCAAGGAGAACGGCTGACAATATTTATTACCAAAGAGAAAATCCTAGCTTTCTAGAAAAAATAAGGGTTTTGGAAAACTCATATCCACCTCCGTGAACTTGACAGCTTTCCAATACTTAAAAGACTTGTCTGGTGAGATCCACAGCCAAATCAACAAAAGTGACTTTTTGGTATTGTGTAAGATAAACCAGTGGATTTTAATGTAACCGCGTATGAAAAGTTCACGGCTATGGTTTCAGATTCCACACTGCAGCTGCGTTTTAAGAAACTGTCGCTTGTTAAGTTTTGGTATGGTATGAAATAAAAATGACCACAAGTATCTGAAGAGCCTATTGAAGTACTCTTCCCTTTTCTAGTTCCCTATTCATGTTAGTCTGGATTTTCTCCATGTACTTCAACAAAAACAACACATCGTGACAAGTTGAATGTAGAAGCATGTTTGGGAGTCTAGGAGTTTACATGAAGACACACGTCAAATACATTTGCAAAGTATGAGACAGTACTACTCTTCCAGTTTTTGTCTTTGTTTTTTAAAATATGGGTATGTCCAATTAAAAGAAAAAAGATGTCTGGGGCGCCTGGGTGGCGCAGTCGGTTAAGCGTCCGACTTCAGCCAGGTCACGATCTCGCGGTCCGTGAGTTCGAGCCCCGCGTCAGGCTCTGGGCTGATGGCTCAGAGCCTGGAACCTGTTTCCGATTCTGTGTCTCCCTCTCTCTCTGCCCCTCCCCCGTTCATGCTCTGTCTCTCTCTGTCCCAAAAAAATAAATAAACGTTGAAAAAAAAAATTTTAAAAGAAAAAAGATGTAATGAGTTTATTTTTTAAGTAGGTAACAAACAGGGGTGCCTGGGTGGCTCAGTCGGTTAAGTCCGACTTCAGCTCAGGTCGTGATCTCACGGTTCATGGGTTCGAGCCCCGCATTGGGCTCTGTGCTGGCAGCTCGGAGCCTGGAGCCTGCTTCGGATTCCGTGTCTCCCTCTCTCTCTCTCTCTGCCCCTCCCTCACTCACGCTCTGTCTCTCTTTCGCTCAAAAATAAACATTAAAAAAAATTTTTTTTTAAATAGGTAATAAATCTTTTTAAGATGTTCTCAGTTTAAATTTCCAATACAGAAAATACAGATAGATATAACCGACAGAAACAAAAGCCCCTTGAGGTCCTCAGTAAGTTTTAAGAGCAGAAGGGGGTCCCTGAGATCAAAAAGTTTTTGAGAGCCACTATTGTGAAGGGTATAAAAAGAGGCCATTCTACTCAAGTTGATTACAATTAATCAGAAATTGTAGGATCCGATGAAAGGAAACCGTTTTCATTACTTTCACATTAAACAGTATTGGTTTTTAAGGTTAATAAGATTTCTTATAATTAGCATGTTATTTGGATATAAAATGGAATGGAAAGTGCTTAAAAAGTTATTCTTGTTTTTGCTTTCAAAGCAAAAACTTGGGATGATTTTAATAAACGCTTTCAGTGCTGGGCCCCTTTGGTCATGAATCCCCAAGGAATGAAGTCTAGATTGTAGCGTGTGATTGCTGGTAGGAAGTGTCCAGTTTAGAAATAGTTGCTCTGGGATTAGATACTAGTTTATTAAATTAAATTAACACATGCAAGATTAAAATTAAGCACTCCTATGAATGTGGGAGGAGAGTTCACTCCTTGAGTACAATTGTGAGCACCACTTAACCTTTATAAAGACATTCAGTCACAACCACGTTAAAATAAATGAGGAGGGGCGCCTGGGTGGCTCAGTTGGTTGGGCGGCCGACTTCGGCTCAGGTCATGATCTCACGGTCCGTGAGTTCGAGCCCCACATTGGGCTCTGTGCTGACAGCTCAGAGCCTGGAGCCTGTTTCAGATTCTGTGTCTCCCTCTCTCTGACCCTCCCCCGTTCATGCTCTGTCTCAAAAATAAATAAACGTTAAAAAAAAAATTTTTTTTAAATAAATAAATAAATGAATGAATAAATAAATAAATGAATGAATGAGGAAAGGCCATTTGAATTAGGTTTACAATTTGCTGCAATTTGAAGTTGCACTGGCTTCCTCCGATGCCTCAATAAGAATGAATTATACTTAGAATATCTATCCTTGGATAGCTGATGTTTCTAGCAGGTGTTTCTGAAGCCGGTTTAACACTCCCTTTGAAATATTTTTTGTATCTGCAATTTGCTTAGCAGATTTTCTTATCTTTATGTGAATTCAGTAAATTTCATCAGAGATCCTGTACCCGATCTCCTTTATTCTCCTCCCTTTTTCCTCCTTCTCAAAGTGCCTGAAGTCTCTAGGGTGTCAAAGTTAGGCTGACTCTTCATTTGCCCCTACGATTGCTCCTGAAGCTGCTTTCGGAATGTCGGGCCGGCCACCTGCAGCCTGGACTCAGTCGGGCTAGGCAAGGTCAGGAGTTTGCCGCGGAGGAAATACTGAGCGCTACCCTCCTAGTGCCTGTACTTGGAGGCCCGAGCTGTGGGCACCTCCACCCTTGGCCAGCTGACACTTGAAGGTGAATGGCATGGTGGTGTGCCAAGCAGCAGTCTCTCCACTGTTCGGAGGGTGGAAGACCCTGACTGGCACCCCAGGACTCAGGTCCCCAAACATAAATGACCGGCAGAGGCAAGGGTGCCCATGTGGGTGCCCCTCTACCCTGTTGGCTCTATAACCCCTCATGCCTTAATGGGGTGGGTCACCAAGGGCCCGTGTGGATGGCTGTATATCTGGTGAGATCTTTTTTTTTCTTTTAAGAGCCTTATTGAGGCATAATTTACAAACCATAAAATCTACACCTTAGAAATCGGTGATTTTTAGAAAAATGTACAGAGTTACGTAACCTTCACTCTACTACAGTTTGAGCCTATTTGTATCAGTCCAGCAAGATCCCCGTGCCTGTTTGCAGCCGTTCCCTGTTCCCGCTCCCAGCCCCAGACAGCTACTGATCTACTTTCCGTCTGTACAGATTTGAACCCTTCAGTGTGCAGGCGTTTGCACCTCGCTTCTTTCCCCCACAGTGTTTTGAGGTGCGGCTGTGTTACGGCGCGCCTCTAGGTAGCCTCTTTCTATTGCCTGGTACTAGCCCATCGTGTGGACATACTGCGTTTTTGCTTATCCGTTCACCAGTTGATAGACTTGCGGACTGTTGACCCTTTAGGCTTTTCTCCAACAATGCCAGTATGAAGTCTTTGTGTACAAGTCTTTGTGTGGATGTGACGGTTGCGTGTTCACCATCTTTCTTGGCATTTTTCCATAGCAGTGGAATTGCGAGGTCACATGGTAACTTCATGTCTAACTTAAGAAACTGCCCCAGATGTTTTCTTAAGTGGTTTCGATTATTTTCCCTTCCCCCCAGGTGAGATGTTAAGGGTCACTCGCCACCTCCTTCAACCATTATGGCGGCCAGTATCAGGGTAGGGAGAGATGACCTTGAACGCTGTAGATGGATGAGGGGCTGGCTAGGGGGATCAGCAAGACACAGGGCACACGTGAGATCCATCCAGGTGAGTTCAGGAGCATTCAGGAATCTTGAGGTGCTTTGCAGCTGGGCCTTCACTTGTATGCGAGGCGTAGGTGGGCGGACAGATTAGGAAAGACAAGGAATCGGGCTTGATCGTGTCAGCAAAAGGAAGCAGTCAGTGCTTTTAACCATTTTCAAGCCAAGAGAGTATTCGGATTCTTTTTACTCAGTGTTACAGCGACTTTATTTGCATTTTGCCTTCTCTGTTTTTATTCTTTATCTTTTTCTTTTCATGACCCTCTCCTCATTTCCTTTCTCTTCCTTCCTGCCTCCTTTTCATTCACTCTTGTGCATTTTAATTCTTTTCCATATTTAATTACAAAGAGAAGAAGAGGCTTCTGCAGGAAGGGGCGGGAAGGGGCTTCTCACTTTTTCAGCAGTTGAGTGTGACTTAATGAGTTCCTTTTTTGAGCCAGGACTATGCCAGATAAGCATGTCCTTGATATTATTTAATCCTTGTGAGGCCCGTGTGATTATTCCTACTTTACTTTACACATAAAGAAATTGAGTCAGGGAGAGGCAGAATGACTTCTGCAAAGTCTTACAGCTAATCAGTGTGGGATTGGCCAAACTCTGAATCCACACTCTTTCCGTGAAATCTGTGTGTGGCCTCTGCAGGGGGCACAGCTCTGTCCCTAGCCCCTCTCCTGGCCCGATTTCGCTGGAAGCGGGTGACGGTAACCGACGGGAAGCAGCGTGGTTTCTGGCTGAAGTCAGCCCTGTCATCACGGGATGCCCTGGTGCACGTTACGTGGGGGCAGCCGTGAGCAGACACTGCTACCAGGAAGTTCAGGTTGGACCTCGAGTCTTCTTAGAAAAACTGATACCTCACTGTTAGCGGCCTTTGGGGTGGGGTTAGGGGAGCAGCAGCTTCGTGTTTACATTATGATTCCAAAGGCAATATCGTAACATTCTAGACAGTCTTGGAAATACATAATTTTTCATTCATTCCTAAGTTTATGTAGCTTGAATCGGGGAATACATTAAATTAAATCTGGTATCCGGCTTTTCTCCCTTACCAGACACCCTGACAAGTGGCCATATGCCATTATATCCCTCATTACCTTTTTGTTTTTTTAGTTTATTTATTTATTTGCAGAGAGAGAGCTCACGAGAGTGGGAGAGAAGGAGAGAGAATCCCAGGCAGGCTCCACGCTGTCACCGTGGATCCTGATGTTGGGCTTGAACTCACGAACTGTGAGATCATGACATGAGCCAAAATCAGAGTCAAACCCTTAACCGACTGAGCCACCCTGGCGCCCCCCTAATTATCATTTTTAATGACTACATGATATCCGATTTGCTGGTTAAATAAGAATTTAATTATCCTTATTTTATTAAATATTGATAATATTACTGTGTGTGTGTGTGTGTGTGTGTGTGTGTGTGTGTGTGTGTAAATAACCAAGGTGCTGTTTTCTAAGGCAACTGAGCGCTGAGTAGAACAGGCATCTGCATCCAGCGTGCATGGACATAATTTAAAACGAAACAACTTTCAACTGTCACTTTGCTTTTTGAATTCCTCTTCACCTGCAGTTATTTTTTCTTTCTACTCAAAGACCTTAATCCTTCCTCATTCTCTAGAGCAACTTTTTTTAATGTTTATTTATTTTGAGAGCAAAAGAGAGTGCACACGAGCTGGGGAGGGCCAGAGAAAGAGGGAGACAGAGCATCCCAAGCAGGCTCCGTGTGTCAGACCTGAGCCCAAATCAAGAGTCAGACACTTAACCAACTGAGCCACCCAGGTGCCCCCTCTATCGAAACTATCAACGAGGTTAAACATACTGTTTCACCCAACTCTGAGACCTATACTTGTTCCCATCTTAGCAGTTCTAGAAGTGGGATGCTGCTTAGAGCGGACACCATCAGTGCCTTCCTGCCCCTCCAGAGCCGTGGTCGTCCTCACCTGCCCTTTGTGACCTGAGCCAACGTGAGAGGCATCTCACCAGCCCCCTGTCGCCTTAGTTAAGTCTTTTGTACTAATAGCGCTTTGGACGACTAGTGCACGTCTTAGCTTAAACTTGAATCCTTACTGAAAACGTCTCGGAAAAATTACAGTTAGATGCAGGACTGAAGTTATGATCGAGGAGTGTGGAACCAGACTGGTGAGGCAACCCTTGCACTGGCAGAAAACCAGACATTTTTTTCCCCTTATAAAACAGTGATGGATTAGGTGCTGTGGAGGCCCTAAGAACAGAAGAGCCCCATCCGCAAATGGACCATTTCCGCACCGAGATTACGCAGATGGGTTGCCAGTGATACAGTAGACAAGGCAGCTAATTTCAGATAAATGCCAACTGTCTTGGAATTCACCATCGGATTCCCAAAGCTAGACAAGGTGTGGGTGTGATTTCGTCGTGAGTCCCAAAAGACAGAAATCCAAAGTATCACTTGCAGCTGACTTTCAAAAGAAGTTCCTTTCCAGCCACATGTGGTTTCCTGAAGGAAGTAAACAGAATTATGGGTTTAACCAAATAAGAAACACAGCAAAGCTAATATTTTTTGAAGGGCCTCCGAATTCTACTCTCTGTCCTAACAGGGTGTTCAAGTGTCAAGCTTGGGGACTCTGGTTCAAAGAAAGCCACGTGTTACCAACACGTTACTGATAACCTTGCAGCCTAAAACTATTTAGAAGAATAATTAGTATGATGAAGACTTAGTCTTAAACTTTGCTTGAAATAATAAGTAATATGAAAATGAAATTTTACGGACGTGTACCCTGTTGTTAAAGAAAAATTTTATACACGTTTATATAACGTTTCTTTTTTCTCTCAAATTATCAAATTAGTGGTATTTTAGAAACCAAGGTATATGATGCTACCCTGTGGTTATGCGTAATATTTTGCTTTTTAAAATTCTTGGAATTATGATCGTTCAGTCGAAACAATTAACAATAAATAAATATATCTATAGTCATTCAACTTTCTTAACCTATTTTTCTGGGGGAGGAAAAAGGCTAGTTTTACTAACCAGAGCAGATGTGAGAAGGCTTTACAAAACAGAAAGAGAAAGTGAGTTATCTGGAAAGAGGGCAGCTGTTAGAAGATGCTTTTATCTTGGTAAGAACGGAATCACATTTGTTGGACAAAATGACAGCCACTATAAATAAAACCACTGGGCTTTATGTAAGAGGAGAAACCGGGTGCACACGGAAGCTGCCCGAATGGCCCCCTGCGGAGTTCCAGCCTGTGTCTAACTGGATTCGGCCTGATTTTGGATTGGAATTGTAGACTGGAGTCTATCATTCGGAACCAAACCCACCCGTTCCTGTTCGTGGAAAAGGAAGTTAGCAAAATGGAACGATTTGCTCCGCACATGTTTCAAACTGCTATCAGTAAAGAAAGGGTCTTTCAGTTCAACAAGCCTTCCATGTCTCCGTACTTCGGTCTCATCTCAAAATAGCATCGAGTCCCGAAATTACGAGAGCACTGTCAAGTGGTGGCATGATGTAAGTGGAGGGAAGATTAGCAAGCAAAACCACGGTGTTCGGAGGTATTTATGAGGCTAATACATAATAAATACCCTGGGCCGATTGTGGTTATGTGATCATCTTCACCAGTGGCCTGTTTTTTATAAAAAAACATTGCTTGGGGTGTCTGGGTGACTTAGTTAAGCATCGGATTCTTGATTTTGGCTCAGGTCGTGATCTCACGGTTCATGAGATCGAACCCTGAGTCCGTGTCTGACAGCACAGAGCCTGCTTGAGATTCTCTCCTCCGCTCCCTCCCCCCCCACCGCCCCGCACACCCACTCGCTCTCGCTCGCTCTCTCTCTCGTGCTCTCTCTCTCAAAAATAAATAAACTTAAAAAAAAAACCATCTCTTATCCACAAGTTCTGGTACTGCGTGTGCAGGGCTAGGCGAGTGAATAAACTTGCACACGCATCCAGTTTGGTTTGATTTCATAAGAGAAATTCTGGAGCTTGCTGGCATTTTCTGCTTTGACTGCTGTCTCTTGCTGCTTCCTTCCTGTTTTCCCGGCCCTGCATCCTAAACTTCTTTGAAGGCCTCCCCCACCGATCAGGGATCCCATCTGTAGCTTTTGTTTACCCGGCGGTGTGGTGTATATAGCAGATTTTTTAAGTGTTTTAAAAAAATTTGTTGGCTGAAGAGTTCTTTCATTCAGCACACGTAGAAAAATTGCTATACGTCAGGTGCTGTAATACACCTGCCAGTTAGCCTGCTCAGATGTCGTGTACTGATAGAGTAAGCATCTGACAGTTTATGGAGTGATGCTTCTAGAGGCATTTACCAGAGTAGGGGAGGACACCTTGAGAGAGCCCCCACAGAAGCTTTTTTCCGAGCTATCTCTGGAGTTCTGTTAGGTTCTTATAGAAATGGTTTCTTGTTTTGCATTAGTGACAGACATGTACGTCACTAGTGAGTCATTCAGTCAACTCTCAGTGCACTCTACTTTGATCCTAGAGAGCTGGGAAAACAGACTTGATAAGAGGCCGACCTTGGTGTCAGGTCTGGGATGGCAGACACATAGGCAGGTAAGTGACAGCACCATGGGATAGGAGCTGTGATGGAAATGTGGAAGCACAGAATGCCTGAGAACATTCCGGAAAGCCTCACAGACACATGGCATTTGAGCCGATTCTTGAAAGAATTTGGTCAGCGGAAGGGGAGTGGGAAGGAGTTCCAGGAAGTGGACGCTTGTTCAGAGACCGGAAATCTTACTAGGAGGTGTTGGCTGCTGAGTCTTCCAGAACTTGGAGAACGGTGAGGGTTGGGTTGGAAACAGTGATCTCTGTGGCCATCACTTTCTATTTAAAAGACTTTCTGGATCCCCCTGAAAACAAGGCCACACAGGACAGCCTAGAAAATGGAAGACGCTCATTCTGCTTTTTCCTCAATCCCTTACTTAGCCTCAGCCACAGTATGGATACTTTTTTTTTTTTTTTTTAACTTGAATGCTTATGCACATCTTGGCGGGATGTAAATTGGAGTTCCCTTAAGCCCTTGGGAGACCCCATCTGACAGCTGTTCCTCTAATGCTTTCTGTCTTGGGTCATTTGGCTCAGTGGTTGCTAACAAAGCCCAGGTCAGGGGTCCATCTTTTCTTGCTCTGGGCTCTTTAACTCTGCTCCCTGCCATGGTTCCAGGCTGAGATGCTAAGCCACTGTCCCCCATGAGCCACTGCTAAGCAGAGGTCTGGGGAAGCAAACACGTGATGTCTCTGCCCTTCCCAGTATTTGCCCCGTTGTTGGCGGCACAATTGGCTTGTCTGTAACTTTGCCTCAAGAGAAGCCTGAGAAGGAGAGAACTAAGGTGGCACGATCCGGGTGGTTCTTGTTGCCAGACCCAGTTTTGCAAGAATAAGTGGATTATCTGGACATAGTCATCCGGACATCTTGGTCGGTTGTCTAAATACACGTAGGCCCTTGGTGATATATGACATCCTTTCTCACAGGTGGCGACCCAGAGCACATCCTACCCACCCACCGCATTTGTATTTACTTTGTACATTGCAAAAACAATATGAGCTTATTATAAATAGTCTAAGGAAATCAATAGACTGGAGAAGAAAACGTGAGATTTCCCCCCACCCCCACAGCCATGTATCCTCCTGGACTTTTCACACACATTTACAAACATTATCCATCATTCGATTGTACTAAAAAAGAATTATGCTCCATGTATGATTTGGGGGCTTTGTTTTTTTCTTAAAATATCCTGAGCAGAAAACGTCTTTGAGGGTAAGTCCCAATCTTTGTTCTTTTTGTTAACATGACTTGTTAGTAGAGTTGCCAGATTTTAGCAAACGAAAATACAGGCCACTCAGTTACATTTGAATTTCAGATAAACAACATACACGTTTTTAGTGCACACAACTTCCCACGCGATCCTTGGGAAACACACATAATTAAGAAAGTTTGTTGTTTACCTAAACATCCAATGGATCGAGGTGTCCTGTATTTTATTTGGCAACTCTGCGCTTGTTAATTGATTTGTTGTCATTCTGTATAGGACTTTTCTTGCACAAAAACTCTCAACCAGAAAAAAAGGTCCTGTTTCCCGATTTGGAAAGGGTGGTCGCGGGCCAGTGTTCACACACCTGATGAATGTGCTGCGTGACGGGCCGGCTCAGCTGGGAGCCCAGTACTCATTAGCTGCCTCCATTGGAAAGAACTGGCCTGTGCAGCTGCTTTGTGCTTGGGGCTGAGACCTTGGCTCTTTCATCCCAGCTACTGTGTGAAGTCACCAGTGGCAGTTACCTGAAGTCCTGTGGGTGATATTAATTGACATTTTTTAAATGAATGCCGGTATTTGTAGGAATTTGCAATGCAAACAGTCAGCCTTTCAAGCGGTGCATATTGTAATTAAAGCAAGCTTTTAAGATTCTTTGAAGTACTAAATGTTTATGAAATTCAAATAGGGGTGCCCGATCTGCACAATAAAGGGGCTCTTGGTGGAGTTTTTTTTTTTTAATCTTCTATTTTGTAGATGTAAATATATGCCATAATTAGTGGAAAGTAACTTGAAGAGCGAGGCTGAGTTTATTCCTATTATTCTTATTTAAAACAGCTGTGGCAGGAGCCCTACAGCTGCTGTCCCGTTGTTTGGGCAAGGGCACCATGGTCCCAAGTGAACACGCTCAAAGACTCGCTTCCCTATGAGCAGCTCCCTCGCTGTCCCCCAGTGCAGGTTGCAACGCGGGAGTTGTCCCATGGTCATCCCACCCCAGTCCTCTGATGCCAGTGGGGCTGGCTTCAGGGGTCTGGGCGTATGCAAATGAGTCAGGGGGGAGGGTGTGGGAGCAGCCTGCATCCTCAGAGCCTCCCCCCCGCCACCCATCAGCACTGCCTCCTGGGCTCCTTCTGCCCCACCCCCCTCCCTGCTCACCGCCTTGTTGCCCAGTGCGGAGTGATTGTCCTTTGGCGCCTGCGGGAGCAGCTGCAGGCCTACGCGGTGCCCTGCCCGGCGGAGCCTGGCCATGTGGCAGGCCTGGACGGCCGCCCACAACCAGGCCCAGCTCCCAGTGCCGCCTGCCAAGGAGCAGATGCTGCCATTGGAAAAAATTGCTTCACAATTTGAAATCTTGGTCCTTTGATCATTGCTCAGAGAGGATGAAGAGGAGAGGTTCAAAGTGGTGGTTTGAAAATGCCAGCGTCTCCTTGCCTCCATCAGTGCCTATTAGACTGTCTCTTGTCAGGGACAGTCCTCTTGATGTTTGCATCTTTGCAACCAAGTAATTCCCACTCAGCCCTTGCAAGCCCTCCGGGTGGAAGGGAGTGTCCAGCTGCCTCCTCCTTTCCTGACCCGGTGCCCCTGCTCTGTCCCCTGCCTGTGGGGTTATCTGCTTCCCCTCAGTGCCGGCAGGCTTTTACCTTCTAGAAGCTCACGGCAGAGTTTGTCACCAGCCCAGCGCTGCTCCTGCGTGAGCTGTGCGTTTCCATTCTTTGCTCAGCAGCTGTAGTGCTCACGCCCTGCTCCTTCAGCCACCTGGAGCCAGGTTTTCAGAGCCCTGGAGTTGTCCACAGAGGGCCCCCTGGCCCGACCCTCCCCTCTGAGAGCTCTGGATCCTACTTACCAGGGCGAGGCCTCATTTTTCCTCACCCCTAGAATGGGAAGGATCATTCTTTGAAGTATATTCCTTTTTTTTATTTTAATGTTTATTTATTTCCAAGGGGTGAGAGGGGCGGAGAGAGAAAGGGAGAGAGAGACTCCCCGGCAGGCTGCAGGGCTCAATCTCACAAACCATTGAGATCATGACCTGAGCTGAAATCAAGAGTCGGACGCTTAACCAACTGAGCCACCCAGGCGCCCCTGAAGTATATTGCTTTTATACTTCAAATTTCAAAAACATAAAACTAAACAGCGGAACAGACACATGAATAAATGGGCTAACTAAATGAGAAGTAACAGAGGAGAAACTAATCTAGAGTCTTGCCTGGTGACTGAAACGTTTCCGCTGCATTTATAATGAGTGTAAGACAAGGATGATTTAGAGAAGGATTAGGGAAAATTTGATGTTTCCTTTTTTTGTTATTGTTTCTTTGCTGTCTGATGCAGTCAGCTCTCTCTGTGTGGCATTATAACTTGCTTCCACCTTGACCTTGTATCATTTCCCAGGACTTGCCCACCAGTGGACTCTGAGGTCTTTAATTGATTCAACACGCCTTTATTAATGATTGCTTTTTTGTTTTATTTGCAGAAAGAATTCTGTAACCTCTCTAATTAACTCTTTGTGGGAAAGATGGTAATTTTGTGCCTGTGTGAACAGTTATATCCAAAACTTAAGACTCGTCATAAACTCACAGATCAGAAAAAGTGCTGCTTTTTCTCCTAGGAAAAAGCCATCGTGTGTCTGTACTGTGCACCTGATCCTTATAGATGGGGGCTCAGACTGGCTCTGTGGGCATTGTTTTCTGTCTTGGTTATTGATTACGAACAACCATCTTTACGCGGTTACGTCTCTGTGGATATGACACAAGGCTCCGTCTGTATCTGTCCTGAGTGCATTTTCGATCACTGAGTTACTAGGAACAGTTGTCAGCGTTTTTAACGGCTGCCATTTTGTTTCATGTGCCATCTCTTCCTATCACTGTGGCGGCTTCGGGAAGCAGGTCTTTCTTTGTGGTTAAAAATGGAGAGTGAGACTGAAAGAAACGACTGCTGTCCATGCTGTTGGGCAGACATCTGGAATGAAATAAGGATAGGTGAAAAGTCAGAATTCACAGACATCTGTAATGGATGGAAGGGGGGTCTGAAATCAAGTTGGGGTTTGATAAAAATAAATGTAGGACTTGAATCCGGGGAAACAGATGGGACCTGAAGAGCCTTGTGGGTGAGAAGAAGAAGAAGACAGGTAAGAGTAGGGGGGAAATGAATGAAAACTGCAGAATTGTCTAACAGAGATATTCTTGGGTCTGTGTGATTCCAGAAGGCAGAGCACTGGGGAGGAGTTGCAGGGACACAAACTGCAAATTGAGGGGTGTGGTAGGCAGAGTCACGTCCCAAGTCCATAGCCATCGTATCTGTGAATATGTTACATCGCACAGAAAGGGGAATCGAGGTTGCTTATCAGCAGCTAGGGCGAGGATCTTGGATTATCTGAGTGGGCCCAGAGTAGTCACCAGGTTCCTTACAAGCAGAAGAGGAGGGGGACCCAGGAGAGATGAAAGTAGGCAGCGGGAGAAGGACCCAGCCTGTTGTTGCAGGCTTTGAAAATGGGGAGAGGGGCTCAGATAAGGAATGTGAGTGGCCTCCAGATGCTGGAAGAAGCAAGGAAAACCAATCCCTCCCCAGGGCCTCGGGAGAGGAATACAGCTCAGCCAGGACCCTCATAGACCCGGGAGACCAGCGTCGAAGTCTCACCTGCAGAAGTTTGAGATTGTATATTTATGTTGTTTTAAGGCACTCAATTTACTCATTTGTTAAAGCAGCAATAGATAACTAATATAATAGGAAAAAGAACTGTCTAACAATGAAGTCTACCCTGCATGTAGTTTTTTCTTAAAGCAATGATTTTCCTATATCTAAAGATATTTAGCCCAAAGGCAGCACAGGTCAGGATACCATAGAAAGGATTCCTGCATTTGGCCTCCAAGCCTAGTTCATATATGGGGTCTCTGTTCTAAGGCAAAATGGGCAAAGATTCCTTAAAAGGGCCCGTTTGCCTGGACATCCCCCTCTCCACAGCCACATCTGCCTGTGTGTGTGTGTTTAGCACTTCAGAGCCCAGCCCAGACCATTTTAGGTTGGCTTGTCCCCAAAGGAAAGGATGGGATATGGTTTGAATTTGGGATTTGTTGGGAAGACAAGTTTGCTGGATTTTAGCTGTTTCTTGGATTTTTATATTAATTTGCTTTTAGAAAATATCGTGCAGTCAGATAAAGCTGATGAGGCAGAAATAGTTTGTATCTGATACCAGCACATTCTTTCTTATTTTCTTGCCTTCAGAACTGTCTGAAACAGGGGGCGCCTGGGTGGCTCAGTTGGTTAAGCGTCTGACTTCGGCTCAGGTCATGATCTCACGGTCCGTGAGTTCGAGCCCCGCGTTGGGCTCTGTGCTGACGGCTCAGAGCCTGGAGCCTGTTTCGGATTCTGTGTCTCCCTCTCTCTGACCCTCCCCTGTTCATGCTCTGTCTCTCTCTGTCTCAAAAATAAATAAAGGTTAAAAAAAGAACAAAAATTAAAAAAAAAAAAAAAGCTGTCTGAAACAGGTGTGCCCTGAGTTTTCAGTTGGGAGAAACAGGTAGGGGGGTGGGGGGTGATGAACTACATGTGAATCTCAGACTCAAATCACAGAGTTTGCCTCCTTTGTTGTTGATTCAATACTAGCATTCTTTCTTTGATATTACCTTTGCTCCATGGGAGCTCAGTGAATGCATTTCTTTCTGGATAATCGGAACATCCTCAGCTGACAGACGATTATCTCTCCCATCAATACCTCCTCCTAGAAAATTCCCAAAGAACAGCTGTTGATGTGGTGGGATGGCTACATGATTATTTCCCACCGTTCGAGAGTAATTGCGGAGAGTTGTAATAGCAAATTGGTTATTTACTGTTAGTCGAGAAGCCTTTTAAAAACTAACCTGATAAATGTATACTGATAATTAAAGTTTTCTCAACTGTGAGAAAAGCAAGATCATTCCAAAACCATCTGTCCCTGTTATCTAAATGAAAGCTAAAATGTGCACAGTCCTCATGACCCAGCTGTTCCACTCCTGGGAACACCCAACAGAAATGCATACACGTGTTCATCAAAAGCGTGTGCAGGGGTGTTCAGAGTAGCTCTCTGATTTGGAAACATTGCCAGGGCCCGGCAGTGGTAGAATGCCTAGATCGTGGTATTTTTCATTCGGTGGAATCGTCTAGCAAGTAGCAGGTGAATATGTTACATCGCACATATTGCCCACAACAGCATGCGTGAATCTCCCCCCCTACGGCTGAGCATATGAAACTGAGCACAAAGGAGTCAATCTGTGATTCCATTTATTTAAAGTTCAAAACACCAGACAGAACTAACAGACAGTGTTTTCCCCTCAAGATCACCCCTATGAGGTAAAGGGGTGATTGTACTCGAAGACAGCATGAACGGGAGGGCTTCTGGTTTCTTCATCGGGGTGCTGGCTGCATGTGTGTGTTCACTTTATGAAAATCAGCGGACTGTAAACTTGTGATCTGTGCGTCGCTCTGAATGTACGTCAGACTTTAGTTTTATGTAATAAATAAACAAACAAACAAACAAACAAACTTCCACAAGTTTAGAACTCCTAATTTGTTGAGCTAATTTCTGAGCAGGTTTTCATAATGTGTATATTTTAACAGCTTCATTTTTGATACTTCCTGTCATTAAAACCATAGATCCTCCATCACCAAGGAAAACTCATTAAAATTATTTGGGGACTTCGAAGGGACAGTGGTGAACCGAAGGTGGGATGGTAAGGATGGTCTGCCCAGGTGCAAGGCAGTAAGGACGTCCGTGGTGGTAGAGACGTTTAATGGTAAAACCACCTAAAAATCGTTGTCATGTTCATGATCACCATGTGCCCACAGTTCTGAACAATGCCGTTGACAAAATACTTCTAAAGAGAGAAAAATATTTTGTTGACCTAAGTCCTAAACGATTGGTGAAGTTAGTGTTTTTATTCCATCTACGCACACATATATATGCTTCAATTTAGCACGCTTCTATTGCGTGGCCGTTGTGTGACTTACTCTTTAGTAACACATGTGGACTCAGCCTGTGTCCGTTCGTAGGAGTAAGTTCTTGACAGTTTGGAGTCGTTTGGGCTGCAGTCCCCGTGGCTAAACCATAGACCCGGAAAGGCACCCTGATAGCACAGTCATTATGCAGACGGCAAAACCGAACTGGAGTCACTTGAGTTCTGTCACTCTCTTACTACTTTGGGAGTTCTTGCATTTAAAATTTAAAACCGTGAAACAGAGTGCTGAGTCTTACTGAAAATAATTTTGTCCAATAAAGAAAAGAGGGTCTTAAAAATGAATCCAGTCTGCTGAGGTCCACGCAGTGCACCGCTGCCCGGGACGGCTGCTTTCTTTCACCAGCATGACTTTACGCGCAGAAACTCTGAGAGATGGGGGTATTTCTGGGAGACACGGGAGGCTGTGGACATTTCCAGCAGTTTTGCTAACACCACATTGTGGCAAATACCATTCCAAACATTTTTAAATTATATATATAGACAGATTATTTTGTGCGTTTGTTTCTATGCTTGCTTTAGATTTTAAACGTCTGAGTTAGTTTGCATCATCAATGCCAGTGAAGTGAATAAAGTAAAAAATGGAGCGTTTTTTTTAAAAAAAAGGGCAGAAAAGAAAGTCTTGTGCCTAGGTAGCTGAGGTGCAGTTCTGAAGAGACCTCCCTCCTGGTCGTATCACTGACATAAGTAGAGGTTGGTAGTTTAAAAGAAGTAACTCAGAGTGCCTGGGTGGCTCAGTCGGTTAAGCTTCTGACTTCAGCTCAGGTCATGATCTCGTGGTTTGTGAGTTCGAGCCCCGTGTCGGGCTCTGGACTGACAGCTTGGGGCCTGGAGCATGCTTCGGATTCTGTGTCCCCTGCTCGCTCACGCTCTCTCTCTCTCTCTCTCTCTCTCTCTCTCTCTCAAAAATAAATAAACATTTGGGGCGCCTGGGTGGCTCAGTCGGTTGAGCGGCCGACTTTGGCTCAGGTCATGATTTTGCGGTCCGTGAGTTCCAGCCCTGCGTCGGGCTCTGTGCTGACAGCTTGGAGCCTGGAGCCTGTTTCGGATTCTGTGTCTCCCTCTCTCTGACCCTCCCCCATTCCTGCTCTGTCTCTCTCTGTCTCAAAAATAAATAAACGTTAAAAAAAAAATTTTTTTTTTAATAAATAAATAAATAAATAAACATTAAAAAAAATTTTTTTTTAAATAAAGTAACCCACCCGGTTGCCTGTGCCGTTAACCACCTCCTTCCTATACTTCTCTCCACTTGTCACATCAGACTGCTTTTAACTGTTCGTTGACCACCTTCTTCCCTATACTTCGCTCCTCACACCAGACTGCCTTTGACTGTTCACCAGCCTTTCAAAACAACCCGATTGTGTTAAAAACAATGAGTTTCTTTGTAACTCAAATACTATCAGTTTATTTACAGCCCATTGAAACTCTTTCAGTGCTGGAAAATTTTTTAAATGGAAGGAAAGGAAATGAAAAGTAATTTCTAATGTACCTTTCCTGCTGCACGTAAACTCATTATTGTATCCATGTTGCAAAGCAACAAACTATTCATCAGTAGAGCACGCAGTAATTATTATGCTGTGCCTAGGTAATGGAATAGTATGCAGTTACCAAAATGTGAGGCTGCTCACGTTTTTAAATGGCTAGTCTTTAAAACTGATTATTTCCGTATCAGTACTGTATGAGTTCTAAGATGTAGCTGTGTATTTTTTGTGTGTTTAGTTTTTAAAGTTTATTTATTTTGGGAGAGAGAGAGCGTGGAGATGGGGCAGAGAGAGAGGGAGAGAGGATCCCAAGGAGGCTCTACACTGTCAGCACCGAGCCTGACATGGGGCTTGAACTCATGAACCGTGAGATCACGACCTGAGCCGAAATCAAGAGTCGAACGCTTAGCCAACTCAGCCACCCAGGCATCCCAACTATATATATGTATATATATATTTTAAAGCAAGGTTTGAAGAGTGCCACTCTTTGTGCAAAAAAGAGGGGAGGTGTGTGCTTGCTTATCTACGTGCTAACTCTCTCCAAAAAGACGCTTGGAAAACACTGATCACCAGTGGAGAGATTGGCAAGTTCAGGGATAGAAGTAAAATGTACACTCTTTTTCCAGTTTGATTTATTTTCTTTCTTTTCTTTTTTTTTTTTTTTTTTTTTTTACTTACCACATATATGTTTTTACTTTTTTCAGAAAAATACTAAAACCTGTTGGCACAAACTATACCATGACTGTGAGAGCATAAATCCCACCACTGAACCATACCTGAGCCACTTCTCAGAGCCTCATGTCCTCAGCTGGTGGCAGAACAAGGCAGTGGTTCCTGCGGGCCCACGTGCACGCCACATGGCAGGTAGAAAGCTAGATATAATTCTGGGCTCCCGCATGCCTGAGACTCGTTGGTAACGTTCTCCTCTGGAGGCTGGAGCTCAGTAGACCCAGAGAGCTTGGGCATAGATGTCAGTCAGCGTCAGACATCATCGTTTCTTGCTAACCTGCTCTTTTCGCGGAGTCGAGCGTCAAACCTGCAAAAAACCTGAAAATGTACACTTGGGTATTTTTATTTATTTACAATCTGTGCACCATATAATTCCAAATGGCAGAATGTGAGGGAGTGTTACTAAATTTATGGGTAATACAAACCTGGACAAGTACAAGTAAAAGCAGATTGGAATCCAGTAAAAGGAGCGATACGCTGGTTGTTAGTTGCTATTAGGAATACCTGGGACAGGTAATTACTGTCGTTGAGCCCCGAATTTAGCTTTGAATTTCTTGGCATGTAAGAAAAAAGGGGGAATTTAAAGCATATGGTTCTTTTTATTTGAGGCCAGGAAATCTGCAGTTTTGCCTAAGGAAAGGGGCACTGTCTTGGTATTCAATTCAAATGCAGATCCTCATTAAAAATATATATAGGATGACTCAGGTCTTCCTAGTGGTTACTGCCTGTCAGGGTTTGAGAATGAGCTGGTCAGAATGTGCCAGACCTCACAAACTGTGGTCTCATTTATGAGTCCGGTCCACCTATCTCTCTCTAGCCCCCACATTGGTGCAGATACCGTCCCTTGTCCGGACCACTTTGACAGTTTTCTGACCTGTCTCTGCCTGTGCTCTCACTTTTCCAGAGTCGTCTCCATGCTGTGTTCGGGGTGCCTTTTAGGAACTCCGATCCAGCCATAACTTGTCACTGTGCCCGTCCTGGGCACTTACAACTCCTGCATCCCTTGGTTTTAGGATCTAAGACCTAAACCCTCCTGCCTCTCTTGCCACCCTCTCTCATCCCAGCCTTTTCGTGGCCTTGTTTCTGGTTCTGTGCACCTTGTCCACACTCTCTCAGGACACATTCACCCGCCTACGTCGGCTCTCCTACCGTCTTTGGATCTGAGCTGCATCATCCTCAGAAGCTTCCCTGACCCCAAAGTTGGTTCTCATGGCCCTCGATGCCTCTTTCAGGAGTGCTCATCCCTAGGGTGATGTCCTCCCTACTAAATTGTGAGCCCGTGGCAGCAGGGACTGGCCCAGCTCGTGCTTACTCTGATCCCCAGCTCCCCACCCAGTGCCTGGTGTGCCATAGCAGATCACAGGGTACCGGAGGGGAGGGAGCCGTCAATCAGTGGCCCGGCCACTGCAGCGGCCTCGCAGCCTCCCTCCACAGTGGACACCAGACTGCACTGAGACGTTGATCCCTGAAACACAGCTCGGTTCACAGCACCTTCTTGTGCCAGAGCTTTCAAAGGGTCCCCATTTCCTGCAGCATGCAATCCACACCCCTTTTTTTAGCCCTCCATGGCCTGGGTCCTGGTTGCGTTTTTCCAAACTCACTGCTCCTGGTGGCCTCAGTCCTTAACACTGCAGCTGGAAAGAGGCGCCCTAGGCTGCTTCTACCCCCACTGTCCCCTCAACCCATCTCTGCATGTTCACTTCGTAACCACCCCGTAAATAATACCCCTGGTTGAAAGTAATGCCTTCCCTTGTCTGAACTCTGAGCATCTTTGACGTGGTAGTATTTCTATGTCCCTTGTAGCTCTTTAAAGACATACCTCTCACTTGTGGTCCTGTATAGTGTCTAACATAAACCTCACACAGTAGGTAATCCTACGATACCTTAAATGAGTGGGAATTACCAATGACTTGGCATCTTTGCAAGCCAGTCTTGAATAGGAACCATTTCCCTCCTGGATGCTGTCATTTGTAATGAAGGTTCTGTTTTTGTACGTATAACAAGCAGCTAGCCAGCTGCAGATCTCCTGTTCTTTTAAATCTGTCTCCAGATCAGTGAATGTGAACCCAAGGCATACACTGCTTTCTGCACATATTTCAGAGACCTCCTGGATCCTTTATAACAAGGATAGAGTATTATTCTATACTGGACGCAAGAAAGCAAACTGAATAGATGCGTGTACAATCATCATTTCACAGGAAGATTGCTGGAGTTAGTGTTCTCTTCAAAAAATGACCAGTGGGCTGCAGAACTTGTTTCTAGATCAGCATCACCTCACCACCTCCCTGCCCCCCACCCCCGCCCTCTGCTCGGCCAGAAGGATTGGAGATCTTCCCCCCGCCCCCCCGTCACTGCTCATTGCCGTGACTCCTGTAAAGAGAAAATAACCCCCACCTCCTTTTCCTTTCCAACAGGCCGACCTAAACTGCAATATTCAGGATGACGCTGGGGCCTTTTATGGTGTCACCAGTCAGTATGAGAGTTCTGAAAATATGACAGTCACCTGTTCCACCAAAGTGTGCTCCTTTGGGAAGCAAGTAGTAGAAAAAGTAGAGGTAAGTGGGCATCTGCAGACCGGAGCCTTCATTCGGGGGCACCCTGCTTCCTCCCTTTCAGCTTTCACCGGGGCAGAGAGTTTTACTTTTCTGGTGTCTCCTCCTTCTCCCCCTTTCTCTCTCACCTCTTTTCCCTGTCACTTCTAAAAAGACACAGCGATTTGCAAGCAAGTGGAAGAAGCCCCCACACCACCCCTCCCCGACTGCAGGGGCCCTGCCTTGCGTGGCCAGCAGTGTTCGGTGCCCTGGTGTGGAAGCTGCTACAGACAGGCCCCGCCCCTAGGTCCGAGGGCACTTCCGGGCGTTGTAAATAGCACCTGCCTTCTAAAACCCGGACACCTCAAGCCTGGTGCGGGTGCTTCTGCCCCTTCTACTCCTTTCATTGTTCCGGACAGATTCCAGCGCGAACTGGGGTCGAATACCTATTCATAGTTTTCCTGTTGCATACCTCCCTCCCTTTCAAAAAACGTGTGTTCTTTTCAGCAGGGTGGGTTGCTTTGTGTGAATGTTTGCGGTTGACATTCCATGTAAAGCTGTATCTTCCGACGTCTTCTGCCCGTTAACCCGGTCCACCCGTCATGGCGGTCCTGGAGCTCGCAGGCCCCAGGGCCCAGCCTGACTGTGCCAGACTTGGTGCCGAGGCGGGAGAGAGAGGATGCCCTGGGCGGGAGGAGAGGTTTGAAGACTTTGGGCCGAACGATGAGGATCTGGGCTGCTGCACGGCCTTTGGCTTCCTGAGCACAGGAGGGGCATGCTGTGGATGGTGTTGAGGAGGTTACACTGGCCAGAGTGGATAGAAGGGAGTTGACTAGATGGTCGATGTCAGCTGAGGCGTCCTGAGCTTCATGAACATGGCAGCAGTGGAAATCCAGTAAAACATTTTTGAATGGAACTTAGAGACTCACCAGATATTAAATACTAATGAGGAGGAAGAACCAAAGGTCACACATTTTGTGGTTGCAAGGGCCGCGCTGCCATGAGCAGAGATTAGAAAGTAAGGTATTCAAAAGCAAGTAGTCAGGGGATGACTCTAGATGCAAGACTGGAATTTGGAAGACTCAGAATACCAGTTGGGAATCCTAAGCATTAAGGACAATTAAAGCTATGGGAATGGAGGGCTTGGTGCAGGGAGGGCGTGGGAGCAGTAGCCAGCCCCGGGGTGAGTGGAAGGGACACACCAGCAGAGGAGCAGAGGACAAAAATGGCTGAAGGAGGAGGGGAACCAGCCCAACGCATGTCTGGGAAGCCCAAGGAGAGGGGAGGTGAGAAGGTGACCGACCGTGTAATGAGACAGGTCTGGGAGGCCTACAGCCAGATGACCTCCCATCTCCTCCAAGCAAGAGGAAGCACCATTACTGGTCAGTGGTTGGGAACGTGGAATGTTCGTGGGCAGCATTGCTGCTGAATAGCCGAATTGTCAGGGCTCATCTCTAGATGGACTACCTGCCCGGACAAGATGAACCAGACAAGTTACTCTGTTTCCCAGATTCCAAACTCATACCCAAAGCTGTATATAAAGTTCAGGGAGCAGGAAAAGGTTGCCTTTGACTGAAATCCCAGGAATTTTCATGAAGAACGTAGCGTGAGTGCTGGTGGAGTTTTGTAATTAAGCTTTTAATCCATTTCGAATGTATTTCCGCATTTGGTGTGAGATGGGCGTCCGCTTCTGTTGTCTTCCAAATACACAGACGTTTGTGTCAAAACTGTTGATTGGGGCGCCTGGGTGGCTCAGTCGGTTGAGCGGCCGACTTCAGCTTAGGTCATGATCTCACACTCTGAGTTCGAGACCCGCGTCGGGCTCTGTGCTGACAGCTCAGAACCTGGAGCCTGCTTCAGATTCTGTGTCTCCCCCTCTCTCTGCCCCTCCCCTGCTCATGCTCTGTCTCTCTTTGTCTCAAAAATTAAAAAAAAAAAAAAAAAAAAAACATTAAAAAAGATTTTTTTTAAGATAAAATAAAACCCGTTTATTAAACGATTCATCCTTTTCCCACTGAGTAGATCTTAGATGTACCCCTATTAAGGTCCTGCGTATCCTGGGAGCCATTCCTGGAGTCTGTTTGATTCCACCCTGTTTATCTCTCCTTGTCCCCCTCTACCATGTTGATTTGATTACACGGGCTTTATAGTACATTCTTACATCTGCTAAGGCAAGTTGATCTTGCTTTTCTTCTTATCCATATATTTTGTAGGCCAATAACCAGCACTTATTCTTCCAAATAATTAGATCACTTTAAAAAAAAGTAAAGAAAGCCAAAAACCTTTTGATCAATGTAATTATAATCGTACTGGTTTTATATGTCATGTGGGGATAAACTGATACATTGCCAGTACTAAGTCTTTCCAGTGAAGAATGTATTTGCAGGTCCATTTACTTATCTTAATAAGATTTTGTAGTTTTTACATCTACGTTAATTTATATTAATTTGTTAATGCGATTTCCTGTTTCTAGATTTTAATTACCAGAAGAGAGACAAGTTCTTGGTTTTAGCAAAAATATGTCCTATCTGGCCATCTTGCCATATTCCCTTATTTATCTGTACTGGGTCTTGCCCCAAGGTTCTTGGATTTTCTACGTATGTGGTCCTAGCAGCAGCAAAAAGAGCGGCTTTATTTTATTTCTTCTTTTCCAATGTTTATGCCACTTTTCTGTTGCTATTATTTTCTCGCTTTCTTTCCATTTTCTAAAACCTCCAGCACATCTGTGAAAAGAAATAGGATGGGGAGTATCCCTGTATAGTTAGTTACTGCTGCTCATAGAGATGGACTTGGTGTTTGGCCATTTAGGGTTATACTTACTGTTGGATTTTATAAATGGTCTTTATATTTAAGTGCTTTCTTTGTATTCTTGTCATACTGAGGGTTTTTATTAGTAACAGCTGCAATATTTTACCAAATGCCTGTTCAGCAACTCTTACTATCATTTTCTCCCATTCGTGGACATCACGAGTTAATGCATGTCCTGCGTTTGAGCCACCACAGCATTCCTGAACAAAGTCCTACTTTGGACGCACTGATGTGTTCCGTTTGCTATTTTACGTTAAGATTTTTGCATCTCATAAGTGATAATCACCTTTCCTTTTTATAGTCTCTCCGTGTCCACCGATCTCCTAAAAAGAATTGGGACACCTGGTCTGATGTAGTTTCCATAACAATGAAAACAGTTGTTCCTTAAGAGTTCCATAAAACTCAGCCATCACACCAGGTGGTCTTTATGCCTTTTTCAGGGGTTCATCTCTAAACAAGTTTCTAGGCATTTCCACGGTAATTGAGCTATTGGAGTTTCCTATTTTTTGGTTCAGTATTAGTAGTTTAAGTTTTGCTGGGAAAGCATCCTCTCCTCTACGGCTTTTTGCCTTACAGCGTTATGTGAAGTAACCTTTTACAAATCTCCCAATCTCTACTGTCATTGTGGTTTCGTCTCTTTTCTTCCTTAACCTTGTGAAGGCTTTATTTTATTTTGGCTTTTTAAGAACCAGTTTTTTAAAATTTATTCTGTCTCCATTTTTTATTTCTGTTAACATAGATTTGAGCTTTTATCTTTATTAATTTCCTATTCTGGGTTTTCTTTGGTTTCTTTGTGGTTTGGGTTTACTTTTGTGGGTTTTTTTTTTTAATCGAAGATGTGGTTTAGTTCTGTAATTTTTCGTCTTTAATGATGAACTCATGAAGCTACATCATTAAGTGTCCTCCAAGTATAGCTTCATCGGGTCCCATAAGTTTTGATGTAAAGGATTTTCCTTTTCATTATTCTTGAGATAGTTTGTAATTTCCTTTTTAATTCCTCTTTGATCCAAGGCTATCTAGGGGTGTGTTTCTTATTTCTGAGTGCTTCAGTGGGAACTTCAATACCAGTATTTTTTTTTTTCTTTCCTTTTTTATTAAAGACATAAATAACTCACAGTCAGGAGCTCATGATCAGTGGAAAGTAGTTTTTCCCAAGGTAGAGAAGTTAGCTGCATTGGTTGTTGGCTGTGAGGCCTTTATAACAGTGAAGGAGGATTTTCTCTGGGCTCTTTGAAGAATTGTCATTGGCTGGGCCCGCTCTCCCAGATTTCCAGGTAGAAAATCACTAAGTAGGTGATTATATTTCTTTCCAGCCTTTGCTTTCTTTTCTTTCTGACCTGTACAACCCTTCTTTAAAGGTATTCTGTTTACACATTTTGTTTTTTTAATTTCCAGAAAAATCCTGGATTTCGGAGTATGGCATTCAGTTTGGAAATAGGATTTTTTTTTTTAATTAAGTAAACTACATAAATAGTACAGCATCTAGCGGATGATTCAGATTGAAAAGGAAAAATGCTTTTGCAGGCAGCAATAGCTTTTTTCATGTATCTTGAAGTCAGAAGTGTAAAAGTGCTCAACTCCTTTTTCCCTCACAGACGGAGTATGCGAGGTTTGAGAATGGCCGATTTGTGTACCGGATAAACCGCTCCCCGATGTGTGAATACATGATTAACTTCATCCACAAGCTCAAACACTTACCAGAGAAATATATGATGAACAGTGTTTTGGAAAACTTCACAATTTTATTGGTAACTGTTTTGCCTCTTTCCTCTTGGGGCAGACCCAGCTGGTGGGGAAAGACAGCAAGGTGGCCGGGCCAGGGGAGGTGACCAGGCTGTTGATCAATTACCATTTGAATCCACAGCATCCAGGGCAAGCATGGGCTCAGGTCTATAGAAGAGACGGGGTTTCATTGGGCTGGGCTAAGCTTTTCGAAGCTTGGGAAAACTAGAATTCAAATGGGTAGTAAAAACTATGGTCCCTACATTCTAAACTCCAGCTGCACATTAGAAAGATGTGGAGAACTTTTAAAATACTTAAAAACTTGTAAAAGCCTGACACCAAGGCTGCGTCCTAGATCAGTTAAATCAGGATCTCTGAGAATAGAACCCAGGCATGAATATTTTTTATAGTTACCTGGGTAATACCAGTGTCAGCCAAGTGCGAATCCTAGAAGCATTGTCTGCAAATCTCAAATGAGGCAAAAACTATAAAGTCCATGGGTTTGTCCTTCAAATACACCTTGACTCATTTCATGAAGGATTGCAAGGCTTTAAAAGAGATAACATACCTTAAGACAGCAAAACGTAAACCCTCAGTACCACAAGAAATAGAAAAGTAAAATAGAATGTCATGACCAGGAAGAGGGCAGAGGAAGTATTCTCCATAGGCTGAAAAGTATGGTCAAAACGTGGGCAGCTAAAAGGGGAAGTGAAAAGAGTGGTGCTCAGGGTCCACGATGGGAGAAGTTTCTGGTTCCCCTGGGCAGTGCTGGGGAGTGGGGGAGGGTCCCCTCAGATTTAACTTTAAAACAAATTTCCCATGGGGGCTTCATTTGGAGACTTGGGAAGGTTAAGAACAGTGTCGTCCTCAAAAATCTGCCTATAAAATATGCAGCAATGGGTTTCATAATGCTCATTTTTGAAAAAGTTAGCATTCCTTGATTTAACTGAAGGAAAAATGCCAAAACAGAACTTGGAAACAGTTGTGCTAAAAGGGGGCAGCAAGACAATATTGTGGTCAAATATCCAGCCCTCTGAAGGCCTGCTTTGTTGCTCTGTTTCTAGGATGAAAAACTGGAATACTTAGGGCAGAAGTTGTTTACCAGGAGTTTTTGGATCCTTTGAAACCAGGGTTCTCAGTCAATGGTGTGCTACTTTAAGGGAAAAAAAAAAAAAAAAAAGAAGGCGGCTGTTCCCCAACCTTCCCCTAAACCCTTGATTTATCAGCTTTTGCCCATTTCCATGGTCAGTTTCAGAGTACCAGTGGTTGTCCAGTTCATGAACTTCCTTAATATTCAACTTTCAGAAGCCAGTAGGAACCAGCTTCTTCACACCAAATGTAAGAACTGAATAAATAAAGGTTTAGAAATTAAAATCTTCTGCATATCAGATTCAGCCAGGAAGCTTTTAAAAATTCTGGGGCCTGGCCCCCATCTCAGATAAATAAAATCAGAATCCCTGGAGGTGGGGCCCAGCATCCTGGTTTTGTTTCATTTTTACAGCTTCCCAGGTGTTGAGACCCACTATAGGGGATGGCTAAGTGAGCCACAGAGAGCCTCAAGAGTTCACAGACACGTGATCGGCATACAATTGGCGGACAGATCATTTGGCATGTAATTTTCATTTATTCCTGAGAGGGAATCTCTGTGGATTCTCAGGCGTGTCCGTGAGAAACTAGCAACCTGAGGGAGAGTTTGGAAAGCCTGTTCTTTAATAACTGTTATTTTCTAGTATCGTGTTCCCTGATGGTCTTTAGCGAAAACTGAGCAGTTCACGGTTTGGGCTGTTGGCAGGCACCTGTCATATAGGTGCTTCCTGTTGCTATTTAAGAACAGGTGACTTTTGTGCTCAGGTGAGCAAAAGGTGAGTGTGGCACCTTGGGGTGGACATTGAATAGCCTCACGAATTAACCCAAACTCTCTGAGTGAATGGGCCAGCCCACCTCTCTTGGAAGCAGCCTTAGGCATTCTTACAAACCAGTTCTAAGGTCTGTTCCAGCATGTTAAGGAATATGTCCTCATTGCCTATAACCCTACCTCACAGAGCCTAGCTTGGGAAAAATCAGGCCCAGAAGAAATTAAAAGCATCTGTTGGCCACCAAACTCATGAATACTAGTAATACTCTCAGAACACGTGACTTCCAGCAGCTTAGATATTCAGAAAACACACCACATTATGTTAATTTCCAAAATGTTATCATTAAACCACTAAATAAATCCTTTTGCTACGAAGAACTAGGAGCTCTCAATAAATGTCTGCCAGAAATAATATTTTAGCATTTAGAAAAGCTGAAATTAAACCAGTATGCCTGGATTATGAGAGTCACATCCTCTCCTTGATGAATAAAGGAGAAATAGTACTTCTGAGCTCTTCCTCCCAGGAAGGGTGTAGGAATACGGCCAGGCTGGCAGCTGCTGGACACAGTGGCAGGTATTTTACCAGGTATTGGATACAAAGCCTCTGTCGGCAAGATCAGTCCCAGACCTTACTGGCTGGTGAGCTAGACTCTGATTTCATCAGGATGATGGAGAAATTGAGGTGAACCCATAAAGGGAAGGCCTTAGTGACAGTATCCAGACTGGGGAAGACAGTAGCTGAATCATAGGCCAAGCGTTCTTGTCCTCTTTGGAGGTATATTCAGACATACATACACGTTGCTAGGGACATTTTTTTCTTTCCTCCTTTTGAATCTCAATCATCAAGTCTAAATAGGACACATTGGGGGTACCTAGCTGGTTCAGTTGGTAGTGCATCTGACTCTTGATCTCAGGGTTGTGAGTTTAAGCCCGACGTCAGGCCTGGAGCCTACTTTAAAAACAAACAAACAAACAAAAAAACAAATAGGACATTTTCTTTCCCAGAAAGTTTGCGAGAAGGTAAGGTAAATCATAGAGGTTCCAGGCACAGTGCTGAATCTTTTGTAGATGTCGTATTATGAAATTCTCGCCGCAGAACTATAAGGTCATATTTATTCCCATTTTATGGATAAGGAATGTTAGGTCTCTCTGAGGTCACAGAGCTAAGGACACACATAAATTAAGACTTAAAATGATAGAAAAGACACTTTGCAGGTTATTTCATGATCCTGGAGTCTGAAAACGGGGGTTTAAGACCCAACTCTACTTTATGATCTTGGTTTGAGTCAGTTATTTAAAGTCTCTAAACAGTTTCCTCCTCCGTTTACAAACAAAATGCTCACATCTGTATGCTTCACCTCAAAGGTCACCGAGAATATTTTCATTTGTTCAGCTAAACTATGGAGAGATTGTACTAGCTGCCAGAATACAGCGCAAATATAACACAGTCCCTTTCCGATAGTAAATCCTGGCCTGGTAGCGGAAAGAGACGGTTACAATACCTTTGTACGTTACACGGCTGCAGTATCCTTGAGAAACAGACACCTGGACATACAGAGTAGTGTAACTACCTGGGCAGTTACCTGTAGTTGGAATGAGGTGGGAGAATTCCCAGAGATGTTAAAAGATGAGGTTTAAGCTGCCTTGATGGATAAACAGACATTTTGCAGATTTACCAAGCAAAGGGCTTTTCGGCGGGTGCATACTTAAGCGTTAGATGCTGGGATGTGACCTAGATGGGGTGGGACAGCCGTCCTGGAGGCTCCTGAGAGAGGCAGGGGTTCCTCAAGCGATCCATCACAAAATGGATGTAAACCAAACAGTGGCTGCTGGCTGGCAGAGGGAGGTACGTGGTGCCACGGGAGCACATGACGGGAGCATTTGCCTGGTCAGGGAGGCTTCCCGAAGGAAGAAACCGTTGAGGCATACCCGCCGGGTGACTAGGCGGAGAGGGCGGAGAAGGGCACTGCAGGTGTGCAGGCAAGTGGAAGGACTGGAAATGGGGGGTGTGGCTGGCGTGGGGAGAGGGAGGAGCCCAGGGAGCCAGCCAGGTAGGAACAGCCACGGGAACAGCCAGACTGAGCGGGGTCTGCTCAGCCATCGGAGTTTTTAAGCAAGAGTGTGTTGTTGTCAGATTTATATTACTTACAGGGGTTTTGTGGCTGCTGTGTGCCCCTGGGAATGTGTGAGCCAGGGTAGCTCCTGGTAGGGGAGTCTGGGTGCTTGGCTGGTCCCCTGGGCTGTGGCGGTGGAGACCGGGATGATTCAAGAGCTGTTCAGGAGGTAAACGCAGGCAGGACATGGCATTTCTTTGGACATGGGAAGAGAGGGAGAGAGGTTTCCAGGATAAGAGGTCTGCATACTTGGAGTCTGGTCTGTGAAGGAAGAGGCAGGAAATAAGACCAGGAAAGCAGGTGGGTACCAATATTGAAAAAAATCTTTATTCCCCAGAAACAATAAATGTAGATAATCTATTATTGTATCAATTCATTTGTCTAGAGCAGCATCGCTTAATGATTAGAAAAAAAGGTCTTCAAAATCAGATCTGGGTTTCTTAGTTGACAGTTGTCTAACCTTAATTTTTTTTCAAACTATCAAGTTTTTTGAGAGAGAGAGAGTGCAAGTGTGGGAGGGCCAAAGGGAGGGGGACAGAGGACCCAAAGCAGGCTCTATGCTAACAGCAGAGAGCCCGATGTGGGGCTCGAACTCATGACCGCAAGTTCATGACCTGAGCCAAAGTCAG
This sequence comes from Puma concolor, assembly GCF_028749965.1. NCBI lineage: Eukaryota > Metazoa > Chordata > Mammalia > Carnivora > Felidae > Puma > Puma concolor. The sequence continues at coordinate 46,581,514 of NC_141676.1, read as the reverse complement.
ACACTCAACTGACTGAGCCACCCAGGTGCCCCGACAGTTGTATAACCTTAAATCACCTAACTCCCCTGCCTCCCTCTCTGTCAGAGGGGAGCTAATAGGGCACCTACTCATGGAGTTATTGTAATATTACATGAGACGGATGTGTATGAAGCATTTAATACTGAGTAGATGTATACTAAGCAGTTACTATATGTTGGCTATTATGTGGATTGTCATTCATTCAGCAAATATTTATTAAATGGCTGTTGTGTGCCAGACTAGTTATTAGGCAACATGGTCCCTGTTCTTCAGGAATTTATAACCCATTGAATGACATGGGCATTAAAAAAAAAAATCTTACAAATCTGTGTGTACTTACAGACAGTACTGTGTGCTCTGATGGGGAATTACAAGTTTGTGAGACTTTAGTCATCCGTCAGAGACCATACCCTTGGATACCGAGAAGGCAAGGGAAACAACATGGGTGGAGCAGCCTGACAGAGCTGGGAGTGGGGCCCCCGATGCACTGGACTAGGCCCTCAGACTCCAAGTGTTTAAAGACACGGGGCTTTTAGAAAGTCCCTTGTGAGAATGGCTCTGAGAAGTAGGGAGGGGCCACAGGGACCTGGGTCAGATCCGGTCACTCAAGATAGGAACGCAGGCTGAGACCATGGGCAAGAAGAACAGAGAGCTGGAGTCCAGTGACTTCAACCAGGAGGGGAAGTAGATGATGAGTATTGAACTAGATGAGTATTTCAAGTACATTTCGAAAGCTAAAGCCTATATGAATGAAAAATGAAAAGAAAGATCCTGTGACAAAATTCTCCCACCATTCCTTACTCAGCACATATTTTACTGAGTCCTAGCACTGCTGGTTGGTGAGCAGGGCATTCGTGGGGCTCATGTCTATCATTGGCCCTTGTGAAACCAACCTTGTAAAAGTTTAGGTACAAGATGGGAGGCGTTTCCTAGGGTAAATGACCCGTCTTGTGGGACAGAATGCTAGAAAATTGTCTTCGTTGTCAAGAAATTGACCCTCCCCCAAAACCCACACTAATTCTTGTGGTCTCTTCATGGACCCAGATAATGGGTGAGGCCCTGTCCGGAAGGTATTTCTTACACATGGTACCTAAGTTCACATAGGATTCAAGTCAGACCCAGAATATCCTCAGTTTGTTGGAGAGGGCAGAATCAGGCCAGAACACCTCCAACAGTCTACCTGCTGGACTTGAGACTGTTCCTCTCCAAGCAAAGCCTAGTTGTCGTGGTACAGATGGAGTATGTCTTCATCCATTTGAGTTTTTCTATCTGTATGTGTGTGTGTATGTGTGTGTGTGTGTGTGTGTGTATATATATATATATATATATATGCTTTTTTTTTTAACAGGTGGTAACAAACAGGGATACACAAGAAACTCTTCTCTGCATGGCCTGTGTATTTGAAGTTTCAAATAGTGAACATGGAGCACAACATCATATTTACAGGCTTGTAAAAGACTGAACATGGTTATTTATATATATAGACATCTGTATATACACACACACACACACACGCACACACACACACACACACATATGTGCGCACACACACTCTCTCTCCATTACTGAATGACTGACTGTAAACCTCACCACACAGGGGGGTGCCCTGGCCCCGAGGTCACCCTGACTTTTTCTAAATCCTGTTTGAGTGAAGTCATTTTTCATGTGTTCATACTATCATTGTAGCTGTGAAGTTCTGGTACAGTTGTAAAAAGAGAAATCGAGTTGTTTCTATGTGTCCTTCAGATCCACAGCCCACAATTTTTTGGGAAGGATGAACCTTAAGAACCCGGGTCTCAGTCTGCAGAGACCTGTTTCTAATTGTGGTAGAAAAAATTTGAGACAGAGCATTTGCCATGGGACATTTACAGCCTTTATACAAATGTATTTAGTTCTTTTTTTTTTTCCAACATAAAATTCTTGTTTTAAGATACAAGTAAAATTAATCTTTAAATATAAATGTAAATTAGTACACAAAACTAAGAATCTTTAGACTTATCTTTGTAACTAATTAGGGTGGAAGTTATGAAAGAATGTAATTCACTAAATTATTTTTTAAATGAAACTTTTCTTTCTTTTTTGAAACCAAATGTTAAAATATAGCCTTAAATGCTTGGTAGAAATATTCTAATGAGACAAATTTGTACTTTTTTTTCCTCAAGGTTAAAACTAATCTCTTAATCCATTAAACTCTTGAACAGGTATTACAAAGGAAGAAAACTTCACCCCTTATCCTTAACATATATAGTATATTTAAGAAATATAAAATTGTATTGTACTAATGTGATGATTATTTAATGAAAAAAAAGATGGCTCTTTTTGCAATAAGTAGATAAATACTGAAAATCTAAACGTACAATGTTTATAGTCTTGTGTGTGCAGTTATATTTTATATGGACAACCAAATTTTTTATAAAGATGAGTAAATGTTTGAACCACTGAAATTTAATAACAAAAATTTAAAATTGGCACGAATACTGCACTGTGAGCTGCAAAATCTAGAAAATCCTGTGGCTGGGAGAAATTTCATCAACCAAACAAGTAAAAGGCTCATCAGTTTTAGCATCTCTGCTCCCCAGAAAACTTGCAAGCATCCTCACCAGCCTGTGGATAAATTATTTCTGGTGAACCAACATGCATATTAACCTGCTATAACTATATGTGTATGTGTGTGTTTGTGTATGCCTCTATACACATATACATGTGTAGTTATTCAACACATATTTATTGAACATTTAGTGTCACTCAATTTGCTAGGTGCTAATACGTATGTATATCTCAGTCTGTGTCCATAGATCTAGCTATATTCTCACAAGACATCCGTTTTCTCAACATCTCTCAATAAGTCAGAGTACTTGTTTGAGGTCTGAGAGGCCCAGCGCCCTCTGACTTTTTCAAACAGACTCATTTGGGAGGTTCTCTTCCCAGGAGAAATTCGACTTTCCGACCCAAATATTCCAAAGCATTGCCCAGGCACAGCTGGTTTGAAGTGGCCAACATGTCTTGGGTTATTTTTCCATAAGTGCTTCATTGGGAAGGAGAGAGGGCATACTCCCCAACTTCCCAGAGGAAAGTGACATTTTTATATTTGCCAGGCATATGTTAACATGGTGGAATAAGTTCTGTAAGTCACGAACCTTATTAAGACTTTTTCATTAAGCTGGAAAATGAACACCCTGTTCTTTCACCTCCAAGTAACTTCCCCTCTTCTCTGTCCCACCACCTGCCCTGCTTGTGTATTGATTAGTCCTGGTGGTCATGATCATGAGGGTGTGGCTGGCTTGTGGCAGAGGGAAGGACACTGGACCAAGCCTGACCTGTTCCAAACTCATATGCCACCGGTTCCTGGGAAGACCAGAGAAGAAAGTGCAGAATGTTTCCCATTTGGAACGCACATCCCTCATTCACACCAGTAGGATGAGATCTGTCTTCCCTCTGTAAAGAAACTAACATTTATTCTCTGATTCTAAGTGGGCCTTGGAAGGATTAGCCCCAGTTGTCCGTTCCATCTGGTCTCCAGCCTAAGCATTTAAGCTTCTTCCATGGTCATCATACGTAAGGACTTCTCTCGGTCACCCCTCCTAGGGATGCTTTTTTGCTCCTGTCTCCTGCATCTTTCCTCGAAGGAAACCCCGCTCACCCAGGACCAGGACCCTACGGAGGGGTGTAAATGACCCGCCATGGCCAGAACCATCCGAGAATTCAGGGAGAGGGGCATCCGATTCACATTCCCACCCAGGAATGGGGTCTTCTGTGCTGCCAGGAGGGCTCCTGAGGGTTTACTTTTCAAAGCACAAACAGATCCCAGAAGAGCAGCTAGAGGGTGGTTCTGTTGGCTGCAGAGAAGGGCAGACCCCGGTCTGCTGAACTCACAGAGACAGGCTGGGCCCTTTAATGCCACCCCACCAAATGCCCTCTTCCCCTAAATGCCTTCGTGGTTGAGTTTGGGGCATTTACACGAACATCCTCGAGGATTGCTTTTTGCTCTCAAGACATTTCTAAGATCTTTAAAATTTTACTTCTTGTCTTGTTCTTCTAAAACTTTCTCCAGGGCACATATTTTCCCTATCTTAACCACTGACCCAATCACCCAAACACTTGGCCCTCTCTCCATCTCTCTCAAATTAGGTGCTGGGGTGGGATTTGTGTAGTAACACCTAATCCAGATCTGTCTTTGGCCTTTCACCCTTAATAGCAGAGTCTTCACCCTTTATATGTAAAGCTTCCTAAACCATAAAGAAGCCTTTCCACACCTCTGTCTTTACAGCTTTCTTTTGGGTACCATCTATCCTGGTGACCCTCTGCTACCAGGATTGAGTCAGGGACATCATGTGCTTTTAGTGGAGAATTTGGAGGCTGATTTACCACAGCTTAGACACGGAGGCACTAAAGAACTGGACTCTGGTCTGTTGGCATTTGTTTCCATCTTAGCAAGAGACCTAAAATTACAATCAGGACTTTTTCAGAACAGGTAGAATCCCAGAAGGCCTAAGCTATGCCAAGCCAAGGTTTCTAAACCTCGACACCGGACAGTTCGGAGCAGTTCCTTGTTATGCGGGACTATCCTGTGCATTGTAGGAAGTTTAACAGTATCCCTGGCCTCTTCCCCACCCTGCCTCAGCTGCCACAATCCAGAATGTCTCCAGACATTGCCTGGTATCCCACGGAGCACAGTACTGCCCCCCGTTGAGAAGCACGGCCCTAGGTCTTACAGGTCACCAATAGCATATTTGAGATTTTCTGGTTTCCCTCCATTTCACCCTTAGAAGTCTTGCTCTCCTGGGAGCCTTGTTTCAGGACATTGAGAGGCAGGTAGGAATATTACTCAAATGACATTGTGTCCAGGTCTCTTCCAGTTCAGAGCTTCTATTTCAGTGCAGAGTCTGTCTTGCTACAAAGTATCCCTTCCTTCATCCCTGGGGAAGTCGGGAGCAGCTGGTGGCCATCGGGCGGATAATCCACTTGCACCTCTATGTTAGGTGCATTTGGAATTTGATCTTCATGTTTTCGTGTACCAGCTTGAAAGGAAGTTCTGGCTATTTTCATGATTCCTCAGAAGCTTACGGGTCTCCTGATCGAAGCTGTCATCGTTTCAGTGAACTTCCTCTGGTCTTCTACTTTCTGCCCTACCTTCAGTGCCGTTGTTAGAATTTATGGAAGCCTTTGGAACACTTCTTTTCATCTTTAGGGATGTTGGAGAGAGGGACCAGTTCTGGAAGAGGGCTGATAGGTTTTTTGTTTTGTTTTTTTTTTAATTGAGCTACAAGAGGGCACAATCTACCGTCTTTCATTTAGCCGATGAGAAAGTTGAGGCCCAGAGTGGAAGTGACCTGCTGAAAGTCACCCAGCTAGTTAATGACAGAATAAGGATGAGGAGGCTCTGGGACCTTGTCACTTAATCCTTGGCCTCTCCTGGTGGAGGTTGTTCCTCTCCGGTGCCCGAGGCTACCTGATCCCTACAAAGGTGTGCACAAGCTCAGGTCAGAAGAGAGGGGGAAGATTAAGAACCGTCCCCCTCAGCCAGAGTAATAGCAGTAATAGCATCCCCCCCCCCCCCCCCCCCCCCCCGCCCCATGCTGACGTTACTTCTCACATGGAGCCTCTGGTCCGCTTGGAGCTACGCGAGACACGCACAAGCAGATATGAAAGCTGATGAGCCTTTTTGCTTACCCTGAGGACAATTCACCTGCCCCAGACTCTGAGTCCAATTTCTTTTTGCCAAACATCCCAGCAGCAAAGTCCCACACTCAGACCAGCCAAAAAGCAGCCCCGGTTCCCGGCACTTGGTGTTACAGGTCCCCAGAGGACTTAAACCCAAGGCTTCTTTAGGTCTCGATACCGTAGCGGCTTTAGCAGTCTGTTTTTGTACAACCGTAAATTATTTGAATTGTATGAGATGACAGTCGATTTTACCAAACCAGGTACATACAATTTGTATAAGTTTGTATATGCTCTGTCTGGTACACCACACCTGTCCTAACGAAGGGTAGAACCAATTCTGTGCGTTGGTGTTCACACCTGTGACATTGAGAGGAAATGTCTGCATTGCTTCTTTCTTTCTGTTGCTGTTTCTGTGGCAAAGCCCTGCACATGTCATTTCTGAAAAGCCTTAAATCTTTGAGACGTTGCATGTAGGGTGCGCAGTGCAAAAGGCTGCCTCGGAACTGTGAGCCCTTTTGTAAGCTGGAAGCATTTCTCTTACTACTGTTATTACTTTTTTAGGGAGTTTTAAATTCAGAGCTGCCAAAGCGTTCCAGTAAGCAGTGCCTTAGTGATACCTAGTCATGCCGCCGGCCTTTTCTTACCCAATCCTCCACGCCCATTTACGAAATTGGCCCAGTATTTGAAACCACGCAGGCAAAAACCGTTCTCATTTCTCTTGCGTAAGCCCATTTTTCTCCGGTTCTATAAGAAACTGGCCACACTTGGTCTAAAATCGGAAGCCGAACATGAGTGGGTTCTTTGACCGCACTCTCCAATGTATATACCAAAATGGAAAGTTTTCCAACTTCGTAGTTTACCATGAAAAGCAAATTGTACTTTTAACGCTGCCTTTTAAATTCACGACCAAATACTTAGCTATTTATGAACCTTCTGCGCTCTAGCATGGAAGTGCCTTTGGTTTGAGATTCCAGCTTAGAAAAGTGCTGCCGTGGTAAATTTGTAGAGAGACCAAAAATATTCTGAGATCACCGTAATGCCTTTGGTTTACCAGGATGAGTAACCAACCACAGGCCTCTGTCCACAAGGGTGCGACGCGGACCCTGCCTGTGGCCGCCACCAGTCACCAGTGGCACGCCGCGGGAGGAGGGCCCCCGGGAACTGTCGTTGTCCTGTCTGTGTGTGCCAGCGACCCAGGTGTCCCCTCCGCTCGCCACCCAGCCCCGCGTCCACGTGAGGGGACTTGCACACAAACGGCAGACTTCCGGCCGGTGGACAGATCCGTCCTTCCCCTTCTGTTCGTGTCCAGTCTCTGGAGGCTCACTTTTCCATCCGGACGACCGCGCGCACTTACCTGGTTTACACAGTGATACCATGCCGAGAGCTAGAAGCCTCAAACTGAGATGACCGTGCAGAACAAAAAGCGAGTTAGGGTCATGACAATTGAAGTGTTCTTCTTACGGCGCAGATGTTGACTCTGAGTGTTGTGTATGAATGTGCTATGAGAAACTTCCAAAGAGCACCATTCACAATTCGGCATTTTCAAAGAATGTTCCAGCCCTCAAAAGGGCAACTCTCTAGAGTCCGTGTTGGCTTTTATCCAAACCTTGTGTAGCTTGGGAAAACTGTTAGAGGTAAGGAAGAGGAGTGGAAAGGACCAGAAGGCAAAAACACCAGCCAAACAAAAGCCAGGAGAAAAAAAAAAAAAAAATTGTCCTTTACCAATATAGACTTCAAAATGACATCAGACATCTTTGAAAGTTAGCCTCTGAACTCTTAATGCGTATGTTCTTTCGTCTCCACCTGGTGTCTTTAAGAATACCCTGTCTGGGCTCTGAAATTTCAGGAGTGATTCCTACCCACACCAAGTTGTGAGTGTAGAAATTTCTACAAGAAAAAAAAAAAAAAATCCAGTGATGAAAAGGAAACTGACCTAACACAAGCGCTAGTCAGCTGCTTGTATCCAACCCCTCCCTGCTAGTTTACTCCACCACAACTTGAAAGAAATTAATCAATTACTTGTTTCCCTGCTTCTCTTCTCAACTGTTACTGTGCTTTGTTTGGCAATAGATTTCTCCCATAAACTCATCATCGCTTCTTATCGTTAAGAATGAAGGTTTTGTGTTTAAAATGTATTGCGTTGCAAGGATAGTTTCACTGAGGTCACGCACCATTAACTGAGATGAAATATTTGTATTTATTGTCATACTTCCTAAGCTATCGCTTGTTTTATTCTTCGTGAATTTGCGTTGAGTCAGTCATATGCCACGCCCCATCACTTTAGTTCATTTGAAATGGCATTTATGTTCCCTCTTGTTCCTCATTAAATGGGGTCAGATTCCAGTAGATTCCGCCTCTCTCAGGTAGACTCTTTTGTCTGCTTTCCATTATGGTTTGCCCTTCCCTGGTCTCTGAGAGGGGCCAACAGAATCTAGGCGTAAATCAATTGGAAACCAGTCTCGTATTTCTTTATTTTTATTGTTATTTTTTTGGATCATTTTCTGTGACTAGTTTGACTGTGTAAATTAGATATTAACTGCACTTCTTAAAAAGGAAAAATACATCTCCCTGTTACCTCCTGGAAAGATTCACTTCTGTAGGCCTTTGTCAATAGGCTCACGCCTGCAGAGAAGGGGGAAAAAAAAAAAGAAAGAAAGAAAACACAAAAACAGTACGTGCCTGAAAAACAACAAAACAATTTTGTAACATTTAAAAAAGAAACCCGAATAGCCTTTAATTCTTTAATATGCTTCAATTTTATGTAAATTGGTTTTGCCACATGTGTTTGTTCACATTCTAAATGACTTAATGGGATTCTCACAGTCTGTGTCTTTGTGTCCCGTGTATACTATGGGCTTGTGACGGAAACGCTTCATCTGTTCAGTGGTTGCTTTGATATTGTACTGCGGCTGGGAGGGGGCTATGGAACCTGCCTGTGGGTAATAAGGTTCCTCTTGGTAGATTGGAGATCTGGGGGTGGGGGGGGGCAAATTCTCACACACGTTTTCTTAAACTGTTTGCAGAAACTTTCAAAAGGCATTCGGTTAAACCTCTCGGCAGTACAGTATTCCTGTATTTGTTAACGTCTGTGTTTAGGTACTGGTACCTTTTTGTTTAAAAATGTTCTAAGTGTTGGCTTTAAAGTGAATTTATCTTTAGTATGATAGTTATATGAAAATTATAGGGTTTGTGTGCAGAGAATTTTTTTATAAAGTGCTTTGTAAAAAAAAAAAAAAATGTATTCTAGCTTTCGCGGTACATATGTGTGATAACTTTAATATCCATGACAGTTAAGTGCAATTATTTCATCACTCTAAAAATGCTATTTTTGTGTCAGTTCCTGCAGGTGTTTTCATGTCTTTGCAAAGTGACACATTTTGATGCCTTCTTGATAAAGTGGTAGACATTTTGTAGCTTTCTAGAAACTTTGTATTCATACGGTATCAATGAAAAATAAAGACAATGAAAGTGTGGGTTACCTTTTTTATCTGCAAAAGTGTATGCTGTTGAAAATGACATGTGATTATGTGTTGTGGGTGAACTGTGGGCTCCATGATTCGGGTGTATGAGGCACACCCGTGCATAAGAAAGCCTTTGATTCACTGAGTTAAGTTTACTGTGTGCTTGGCACTGGCCAAGCGTTTGTGATACGATGTGGATACATTGTTTCCTTTCATTCTTACAATAGTTCCAATGACAGTGACATTTTTACCCCCAATGGAGGCTCAGAAGAGACGGGTCATCCGGAGCCCTAACCGGTGAGTGGTGGAGCCTTAAATAGTTCACCTTCTAAGTCTGGGACTCCTGCCTCGTCCTTCCTCCCCTCTGACCCCCACATTACGACTCACTGAGAATCCGTGGACGTTAAGTAGCTCAAGGCTAGACGAGAAATTTTTCAAACAGTGATGACCTTAGGCTTCTGACACAAAGACCGAGTGTACCCTGGGATCCTCCAGTCTGTGAACTAGACCTCAGAGGGTCTTGTTTCTGCCGTTTCTTTGAAAGCTGAGGTCAACTGTGCCTCAAACCCCACAAGTCACTGGTGGGAGTGGGAACAGAGAAGAAATAACATCTCCTCTCCTTTGAAAAGAGACCTCTTCGGCAAGCCACAATTCAGGAGGAATGCCGTTGTCCACTGAGCTGCTCAGGGCAGAGAGAGAGGAACTGTGGAACACCTTGTGGAGGCCCTAATGTATGCCAGGCACTGTTACAGTCACTGTTTTCTCTAAACCACACACTCAAATAAAGGAGTCCTTTCCTGTTTTCCAATAAAGAAATCGTGGCCCAGAGAAAGTAAGCCCTCGTTAAGGTCACGAAAGCTAGTAAGTGGCAAGAACTGAGAGGTGGAAACGCCTCCCCCCTTGCCGTTCTGACTCCACCACTGACCGTGTGGCACCCTTTGCCCTACAACTCCTCTAAAACCAGGTGCTTTAATACATTAAAAACCTCTTTCGTTAGTGCCTGTGGTTCCAGTCAACTGAAGTTCAGCAAAGATAGAGACACACGAGGTGAACATCATTGAGTGAAGGGGATTTTAAGAGTAAAGGGGAGGACAAATAAAGGCTTCTGTAAGATGAGGGAATGAGCAACTTTGCTGTGAACCCGGATCGTTTCCGACTTACTGTTGCAGTAGACTAACAAACATAGCTATACTTACAGAAAGCCAAATTAGCGGCTGCCGTTAAGTCATCAGTGAACAACTGATAGAGTTCCAATTAAAACAAAATAAAACAATGTTGTGTAAGCCTGTGAAGCCTTAGGGTTTTTTAAACTGCTTTTAAAGACACCTTTGTTCTGTTTAACATCCCATATGTCAGATATATCTAGGTTGTTTTAACTATAGCAAATAGTCTGCCAACCACCTGACTGCATTTGTTTTTGGTTTTTCCCCAGTAAACGTTCTCCTATTTGCTTTGGCTCCCAAGACGTTCAGACTTAAACGTTGTGTTCTGTGCTGATAAGAAACCAACTCAAATGTAAAGGCATAGAAAGGTTGAAAACAAAGGCTGAAAAATATACCAATAAACCACCAAAGGAAAGCTGATAGATTATTTTCATGCTAGGATAGCTCAAGGGAAAAAATTACTACTAGAGTTCATGGGGATTATTTCAAATGATACAAGTTTTAATTACCCAGAAAAAAATAGAGACTCTTAACTTGTATGTATTTAATAACATAGGTTCAAATTTATAAAGCAAAATTGGGCATTCCGTAGTGGGAAGTTTTTAAACAACTAAACTCATTGGGTTATTTACAGGCAAAGCAGACCAAAAAAAAAAAAAAAAAAAAAAGTCAGATATAAGGGATTTGAACAGCATATTTATTTTATTTTTTTTTTTACTTTTTTTTAACGTTTATTTTTGAGACAGAGCATGAACAGGGGAGGGTCAGAGAGAGGGAGACACAGAATCTGAAACAGGCTCCAGGCTCTGAGCTGTCAGCACAGAGCCTGATGCAGGGCTTGAACTCACAGACCACGAGATCATGACCTGAGCCACCCAGGTGCCCCAGCATATTTATTTTAATGTGCTGTTCTAGTTTACAAAATACAAAGTGATGAACCCAACAATTGGGAGACTACACATTGTTTCCAAGCACATACTGAATTTTTATGAAAATTGACTGTATTCAAGGCCAGGGGTTTTGAAATTATAGTCTGTGAGCCAGATCTGGCCTGCTCTTTGTTTTTGCAAATAAAGTTTTATTAAAACACACTACTAGCTCCTATTTTATTTACTTGCTGTCATGGCTGCTTTCGTGCTGCAAAGGCATAGTTGATTAATTGTAAAAGACCTATAGCCTAAAATAATTGCTACCTGGCTGCTTACAGGAAGAAAAAAAAATGTTTTAGGGCACCTGGATGGCTCATTTGGTTAAGCATCGGACTCTTGACTGGCTCAGGTCGTAATCTCATAGTCCATGAGATCCAGCCCCGCATCAGGCTCTGCACTGACAGTGTGAAGCCTGCTTAGGATTCTTTCTCTTTTTCTGCCCCTCCCCAACTCTCCCTCAAAATAAATGAATAAGCTTTAAAAAATCATTAAAGTATTTTGCCAACTCCCATCCTAAGCCAAAAAAGCAAGGTCCTAAAAAGATGTCTGTGTTTCCTATTGCCGAGTGTATAGGTATTCTGGCAAATGGCTATCAATTCCTTTGATGCCCTTGATGTGGCATCATAGCATTCTTCCTCAAGTATCCAAGCCTTCCCTTTGATCAGTGAGTTATGGGTCTAAGAACAGGCTTAGATCTGGAAAGGGTGAGGGACAGATAGTGATATTTCACTGGAGCAGCTGACATCTGTTCATCTAATCTTGGATATTTTATGATTAATACAATCCACACCTTCGATGGTTGCCCATCTATCTTGTCCCTATCTTACCATGGTCCACTAGCCATCTTCACAGATCCCTGAGTGGCTAGACTCCTTGGTTTCCATCCTTTGCTGCCTGTTATGGTAGTTACTACCTTGCCTCTGACAGTTAATTGCTGCTACCTGGTCTCTGCTGTTCCAGAATCTTCTCTTCGTTCACATAGGGGAACCCAAATCCATTTCAGTATCTCCTGCCATCAACCTTGGCCTGCAGGCCACCACTGCGTTTCTCAGCAACGCTTATGCCCCATTCACTGGTGCATTTGCTATTTTAGTGAAGGGACTCTTTTCTTGGGCTTCTGGAGCACATAGTTTTATGGTAGGTGTTCTGGTCTTAAATTATACCCCCACCTCCAGGAGTGTTGACTCTTTGAACTTTCTGAGCTCTGCCTTGGTACTAAGTACCAAGGCAGTTCCAACACCTCTACTTCATTTCCTCTACGCCATCATTTCCTCCAGATTTCAAGAGGCCACCCAGTAGCACGCTGTCCAGCTGACCCAGGATCATCTCCAGATACCCTTACCAGGATATTAAATACTAACTTTAGAAGAGTGTGACCTATACCAAGAAACTCTCCCTAAGCTAGCCCAGTCGCAGGTTCTCAAGATTAATTCCCAGCCTCGTTCTTCTTTTTTTTTTTTTAATGTTAGAGAGCATGAGTGGGGGAGGGGCAGAAAGAGAGGAAGAGAGAGAATCTCAAGCAGGACTCCATGCTCAGCATGGAGTCCAGCTTGGGGCTTGATTCTACACCCATGAGATCATGACCTGAACCGTTATCAAGAGTTGGACGCTTAGCCCCCTGAGCCACTGAGGCGCCCCCATTTCCAGGCATGTTCTGCCAGTTCCTGCAGGACTGAAGAGTACAGACTAGCCAAATCCTGCACTCTTGGTGATGAGCCCTTTCCTCCTGAATTAAGAACCACATCTCCTCCACCGGACGTGCTGAGGTTCCACCCTAGTAATTGATGAGGTGGGGCAGATCTCGGGGATGCAAGTACTTCATCTTGTGAGGCATCCAGTTCAGTTGAGGTCTTAACGTGGTCTCCACGCAGGGGAGGCTGCTATCCCAGCAAGAGCAGGTGTACTACTCGCCCAGAGCGTTCAAAGTCTCAGCGTTTCCACCCAGATGTCCCCACCCCACGTTTCAGGGTGCTGCTACTTACTTTTAAGGCCTGACTGTAACATAGACTTGTGAAGGCTGTGAATTCAGCTCTCTTTGTAATTTCTGGCTTCGTTCTCAGCAAAGTCTGCCATCAGCTGCATGAGCTAAGGATTTTTTCAAATGCTGCCAGGGAGACCTTTAAACCAGGCCCTGAGTTGAGCGTGACATTTTCTTCTTTCTGTGCACTGATTGCACTTAGCAATAACCAGCCTGTTCCACAACCGTGAATTAATACCACCCTCACATGCTAGAGCTTGTGTAATTTAGCGCGTCCCCTTCCTTGTAGACCCAGTGCCAATTTATCACAGGTGGCCGTCCTAGTGTGGTGCTACAACATTCCAGGGGACCAACTGTCCTAATTTAGATTGTCCCAGTAGACTCTTTTGAAAAAAAGACTCAAGTGCTAACATTATTTGTGAGCCTTAATAGACAAGATTAAATCTTAAAGATGTCACTTCAGATGATATAAGGTTAAATCACTATGAAGGTGAAATACTGTCCATCCTGTCTTAAAGAATATGAAACAAAAACAAGAGAATGACAAAGAAAAAAAAAATCCAGCCATCTTTCAGTAATTGATGGGATAAGCAGACAAAGACCAGGAAATATGCATAAAAATTGAAATTTTGATTATATGTTATGTGCACAGTCTATATCACGACATTATCATTCATAATTTTCAATCACATAGGGAACAATATGAAAACCATGTACTTGGCAGGGGCACCTGGGTGATTCAGTTGGTTCAGTGGCCAACTTCAGCTCAGGTCATGATCTCGTGGGTTGTGAGTTTGAGCCCCACATCAGGCTCTGTGCTGACAGCTCGGAGCCTGGAGCCTGCTTCAGATTCTGTGTCTCCCTCTATCTCTGCCCCTCTCCCACTCATGCTCTGTGTCTCTGTCTCTCTCAAAAATAAAAAATAAAAACATTTAAAAAATTAAAAAAAAAAACAACATGTATGTGGCAAATTAAACAAGTGTCCATTTGTTTCAAAGGATTGCTACAATACACAATATTCTCCGACCATGTGCAATTAAGGTAGAAATCGGTAAAAAAAAAATAAAAAAAAAAATCTTTAGAAAAGCCCCATATATGGGGCGCCTGGGTGGCGCAGTCGGTTAAGCGTCCGACTTCAGCCAGGTCACGATCTCGCGGTCCGTGAGTTTGAGCCCCGCGTCAGGCTCTGGGCTGATGGCTCAGAGCCTGGAGCCTGTTTCCGATTCTGTGTCTCCCTCTCTCTCTGCCCCTCCCCCGTTCATGCTCTGTCTCTCTCTATCCCAAAAATAAATAAACGTTGAAAAAAAAAAATTAAAAAAAAAAAAGAAAAGCCCCATATATTTGGAGATTATTAAGCATTTCTAATTAACACATGAAAATAAATAATGGAAATTAAGAAATAATTGAAACTATGTTAAAGCAATACCACCTATTAAAATATGTACAATGGAGTTAAAGAAGCATTTAGAGGTCACTAGACTAACATGCTTAGAAACATGCATTTTAGAAAAGAAGACTAAAAGCTAATGAGCTAGGCATTTAATTCATGAAGTTAAAAGAACAAAAAAAAATGGAAGGAACTAATAAATATAAGTAATGAAATAGAAAACAAACATGTTAGAGATCAACAAAGTCAAAAGGTGGTTCTTCAAAAACACTAATAAAATATACAAGCCCTTAGCAAGATTGATAAGGAAAAGAGAGAGAGAGAACCAACCGAACAACAGTAACAGCAATGAAAACGGACATCACTATAGGTCTTACAGATATTAATAAAAGTGCAATGAAATAAAGATATAAACTTTATGTCAATAAATGTGTAAAGATAGATAAAAGTGATGAGTTCTTAGAAAACTATAACTTTGGAAAAAATGTCTCACAAAGAAATAGAAATTCTGAAAAGAGCAGTGTTAAAACCCTTAAAGAAAATGAAACACTAGTTCCCCAACAGAAAAACCCAGGCCTAGATACTTTACTAGGGAGCATTATCAAACTTCAAAGGAACAAAATCCTGCAATCTTACACAAAATATTTCAGTGCATAGAACTATCTAAGCTTAGGTCTTCTAGAAAGCAGAGCCTGAGACAAGGATTAAGATACTAAAACTATCTGGGAAATGCAAACTCCGACAGAGTGGATGAGAAGAAAATGGAAGTAAAACAAGGGAAATGCAGTGTGCTACATTTATGTATTGAATAGAATATTAGGTCATTCAGCATGTGAGACTATGGGCTATTGGCATGTGGACCCTTCTGGAAAGGATTCCAGGAAGAACCATATCTTGAAGTAGTCAATGGGAGAGTAATTTGGCTGTCAGGTAACTTCCCATCTCCTAGTTCTCACGGGTCATCACCCCATAGAGATACAATTGCCTGTCCCTCTGGGTGGCATCATCCACCTATTAGCAGCTGTTCAGGAATTCAGATCCTATATCTTGTAATGTGGTGGTGTTTCATTAAAGTCCAAAAGTGGAGGGAAAACGTGGCATGTGTGGGATGTCAGTCAAGGCAGAGAAAGGAGGCAGTCAGAGGTATCTGAGAAGACACATAAGGTTGTTTTTTTTAATGTTTATTTTGAGAGTGCAAGTAGGGGAGGGGGAGAAAGAGAGGGAGAGAGAGAATCCCAAGCAGGCTCCACACTGTCACCACGGAGCCTGACACGGGGCTCGAGCTGATGAACCGTGAGAGCATGACCTGAGCCGAAATCAAGAGTTGGATGCTTAAGCAACTGAGCCACCCAAGCACCCCTAAAATTTGATTCCAAATATACTTCCCAACTTATTTTATAAGGCTAGAATACCAACAAGGATAATATGAGGAAAGGAAAAGGTTAATCTCTCTCATATGCATAAAATTGACAAACTATTATCAATTTGAGTATAACAATATGTATAAAGCATAATGCATGATAACAAAACGGTGTTCATTCCAGGAAAGCAAGGTTGGTTTATAGTAGGAAATCAACCCATGTGATACACATCAACACATGAAGGAAGAAAAATCACAGATCATCTCCATAGAAGAAGATAGATGTACCTGATAGAGTTCAATGTCCACTCATAATTTTTTTGAAAACTTCTTGGCCAATTAGGACTAGAAGAACCTTTTTTTTTTTATTTTTTTTAACGTTTATTTATTTTTGAGACAGAGAGAGAGAGACAGAGAGTATGAACAGGGGAGGGTCAGAGAGAGAGGGAGACACAGAACCTGAAACAGGCTCCAGGCTCCGAGCTGTCAGCACAGAGCCCGATGTGGGGCTCGAAGTCACTGGCCTCGAGATCATGACCTGAGCCGAAGTCGGACGCTCAACCAACTGAGCCACTCAGGCGCCCTTAGAAGAAACCTTTTTGAACTGATGGAAGGTATCTACAAAATAATGAGCTGACAGCCGTAGCATTTCTTTCAATGTTGGGAATGAGGTCAAGATGTCTGTATCTACCACTTTTGCTCAACATACTGAGGCTCTAGACAGTAAGGCAAGAATAAGAAAATACATAACGGGAATCTGATCTGTCATTATTGTTAGAAGATAAACTTGTACATGTAGAAAATCGAAAAGAATATATGGATACGTTACTAGAATTTGGAAGTAAGTTTAACATGTTGCTGCGTACAAAACAATGTACCAACAATAAATTGCATTTTAGCATAATATTAAGATATAGAAAATTTCCTTAAAACATATGAAGTACTAAAGTACAAACCCAACAGAGGTCATAAGAGATCTTTGTGGAGAAAATGATATAAGTGCTATTGAAAGGCTTTAAAGAAGACCTACATAAACGAAGAGATCCAAATGTTCATGAACTGGAAGAATCAATTGCATAAAGTTGTCAGTTCCACCAACTAAATCTATAGACTAAGTGAAATCCAAGTAAAAACTCCATTCTCTCCACTCCCTCACTTACGTGCATGGCAGTGCAAGGGACCAAAAATAGTTAAGAAACTTTTGAAGGTAAGAACAAGCTAGAAGATTGTGCCAGTTATCAATTAATTTTCTCTTACCTCCAAATCTGCCTTCTCGGCCCTCTTCGGGAGACTGGAGCTGGACACTAAAGACTTCTTCCTTGCCGGTTGGCAAAATGTTTTGCTTTGCCAATAGAGGGCACTGGAGTTATACTGCACGACAGCAGCGACAGGAAGGCATTGGGCTCAGTCCTCCATTACCGTTATTTAGCGCGGTAGCCCAGCAGCCCTGGTGAGGCAGCTCCAGCTGTGCCCACAGGTCACCCCTCCCCCCACGGCGGGTGCTTCTATGGGGCTCCATGAGGCCACTTCTACTGTGGCTCTGACTATGCCCTCAGGCAAGTGTCTCCGCCAAGGAGGCAGTTTCCACAGACTAGCTCCATACCCCATGGCAACAGTGGATCATTCTACACACCAGCTCGGGCCCATACGCCCTGTCAGGTTTCTTTGCAACGAGCAGGCTGCATATACCTCAGCCTTCGGTTGGGAAGGCATGTGGTTCTCCAAAGGTTCTAGTTCCTTCTTTGTCCCCACTTCTTCAGCATGGAGGTAGGAGCTGCCTGCTATATCTGGACTCCTTGAGTCTTCCTTTACCCCTTTCAGTAGTTAAGCCCTTTCTACTAGTTAACAATTCTTTTTATTACATTTTCCCTGTTATAGTAACTGGTGTGATTTCTGTGTCCTGATTCTGTGACTGACATAGGAGACTAACCCTACCAAGACATTGGTACTTATTATGAAGCCCTACTAAATAAAACTGTGTGCTGATAATGCAGGATGAGACAAATTAACAAACAGAATAGAATAGGGAGATCAGAAAACGATCCAAGCATATATAAAACCTCGATACATGACAGAAATGGCACTCCAGATCAGTGGTGTAAGAATAGACTATTCAGTAAATGCTGGGGGAGACATTGCTTAACCACCAGGAAGAACGAAAATGTATCTTGACTTTACAACATGCCCTGAAATCAATTAAAGATAAGTTAAAGATAGATATAAGAAAGGCAGAACTATAAAGTATCTAAAAGTAAACATAGAATATTTTCAAAACTTTTGATTAGGCAAGGAGTTCTTAAAAGAGTAAAAGGAAGACCCAATAAGGAAAATTTGATAAATTTAATTATAATTCATAAGTTCCATTAATTATAACGATAGTGAAAGTAACTGCCCCAAACTAAAAGATATCTGTAATATGTATAACGAGGAAAAATAACAATATACAAAAGACATCATGAATCAATATGTAAAAATAACTCAGTCAAAAATAGAGAAAGACTTAAACAGTCATTTGCCCCCAAAAGAATCTGCATGGCCAATAAACCTATGGAAAGATAACTCCATTCTATATGGAGTTTGTTTCCCCTCTTTCATTCCAGGAAGAGCAATGGCTGTGTTTCCTCCAGGGCTCCAGCTCCTGTCTGAGGGACCCACAGGGTTCCAGCTTCTGCCAGTGGTCTAACGCCTCCCCCCACCGCAGCTGGGGGCAGCTTATCCATTCAGTCCTCGTCCTGAAAGTGGGAGTGATGTCCTCTTCCTGCTCATCTTGTGCTTTAACCTCTCAGCACCTCCACCACCTGTGAAACCAATTCCCTGCGTCAAATTCCCTTTGTTGTAAACACTCTAAGTGGTTTCTCTTTTCCTAGTTAGTCCCTCACGAATGCAGGGGAAACACTCTCTCTCCACTGCTCTGGTTTCCATAGCGAGGGATTTTTTTCTCTAATTACTCTTGGCATCTTGCTCTATTCCTTACTTGTGCCCACGGAGGTCCAGTGAATTCCCCGGTCAGTGGGTGACAGCCGTTGCTGCACATTCTCATCCAGGTGGGGCTCTCCTGGCGGAATTTGAGGGTGAACTTTAGCATGCACTTGAGTCACAGGGAGGGCTCTGTCCTCCAGCGTAGCCTGTTTGCAATAATGTTGATACCTGAATCCCCATCTGTCCGGTTTCTGAGTCTGAATCGGTTCCCAAGGCCAGGACAAGGCGTGCTGTTTCTCCCTGGCTTCCTCACACTCCGGCAGCACGCAGGGGAGAGATCAGATGTGCGGTTCTGCTGTGTTAGAGCCAGGAGAAAGTCGCCCCCCTCCCCGGGTCTGGCTTGTGACAGGAGGAGGGGGGAGGAATGGGGGCACCCTTTCCCCACCTCTTCTCCCCAGACACGCTCTACTAAATTTCCGTTCCTCAGGGAGCTATTGAGACTATACCATAGACCCAGAAGGTCAATGCCAGGAGGAGGTAAGAACCAGGGAAAGCCAGCTTCACGGGCGTGGAACACGCGCAGCCGCAAAGGGCACCACCCTCAAATGTGCTCGTCCTTCTGTTGTGGCTGTCTTGAAATTCTTAAGACGCTTTCCCACAAGGTGCCCTGCATTTTTCACCGGACCCCTCAGATTGTGTGCTTCCCTTGTCGTGGGGTGCACCTCTAAGAAGGATCGGGCAAGTGCTGCGTGCCAAGCTCCTTGGGATTTTAAGGCCGGCCAAGCTGCCGAAAGCATCCAGGGAATTTTCCAGGCGGACAGCAGAGGGCAGTAAACTGCCGCTTAAGGCCTTCTCGCCCTAGAGGACTAGGTTTGAAGTACACTTTTCGGAAGTTCATGGGGGGGCTGGGGGGGCGGGGAGAGCAGGCGACAGGAGTGGGGGCTGCTGTTGGCCGGTTGTCTGTTTGCGTTCACTGTGAAACTCTACACTCCTGAGCCCCAGCTGCGGCCAGGTAGTGTGTGGCCCGTGCTATTCCAGTGAAGCCTGTCCTTCAGCACGGAATCAGACCCCTATGGGGTCAGGCAGGAGCCCTTCCACCGGTTGCCTCTCATCCTTAGAGCACGCCAGCAAGGGCTGTGTTTTCATCTGCATGTTCCTGCTGAAAAACCGGATTCAACAAATGTTAGCTTGATCCAGCTATGAGGTAAGAAAATGGGGATTTGAACCCTGGTCTACCTAGTTTCAAAAAGGCACACTCTTCACAAGTTCGGTCTGCAAAGAGAAGAGAAAAAAAAAAAAAAAAAAGGAAAAGACCTTTCTTTTCAGCCTTGGCTTTGTCAGGTGGAAAGTTCCCCAGGGCTGCGTCTGGGAGCTGGCGCTGGCTCTCCCAGGGGCAGGGAGGGCAGCAAACAGGAAAACTCCCATCCGCCCAAGGGCTGTGACCTGGGCTGCGTCTCTCACCAAGCAAAGAAAGGACTTTTGAAACCTCGTTTCCCACCCCCCCATCTCCTTTTTTACAATAATCCAACAGCTCTCTCTCTTGTCTTGGGAGCCCTGTTGTCCTGAGGAGCTCAGCATCGATTCCGGCCTAATGAAAAGCGTCTTCGGTGAGCGCTCGTCCACATTCCTGATGGGCTTCTAGCGCTTCTGTAGACGGGGTTGCCTTGAGAAGCTCCCCAGAGGACTTTGCAGCCTCCTACAGGCAGGCCCCAAAGCACACAGGTGTCAAGATGAGAGAGCTGAAGTGTTTCACAGTTGATGGAACCACGATTCGGGGCTTGCGAGCGCAAACGCACACCAGGAGAAAGCAATCCTCGTAACTAAGGAAAGCGGCCCCTGTGAGGCAGCGCCTGCCTCCCCGTTGACGGGCGTTCACAATTAAAGCAAAACCACCCCAGAAAACCCACCTGTGCACCTGAGGGCTGAGATTCATTAGCCTGCGTCTAATTTAGCTTTGCCTCAGTGGCTAGGGAGTGCGGGGATGAATGGTTGAGGGGGGTAACAGTATAGGAGAGGCATTCTACGCAGTGGCTGGGCTGAGGGATCTGACTCCCCCAGTCTGGATTCCGACCCTGATTTTAGCACTGAATAGCGGCGGGTCTTTGGGCAGTTTCTTGCATTTCTCTGAGCCTCAATGCCTTTGTCCGATAGTGGTGAGGACATCTCCCATTAGAGCGCTGTAAAAAGCCGTGAGGATAATGGAGGCCCAGTGTTGCCTGGACCCCCAAATGGAAGCTCGTATGTTTTCTTTCCACTGCTCCATGCCCATTATAGCCTTTGAAAGCAAATATTCTGCTCGGGCCGAGGAGACCACTCCGTACGATGTTTACACGCGTTCTCCTGCGTCATGCTTTCTGTGAGACCTCTCAGATGTTTCCAGAAGAAAGGTATACGTTTTCAATTCATAAACAACAACAAAATAAGAAAACCATTTCTTTCTGTGCCCATTGCCCTCCCTTTGGCCCTTCGAGTAAGGAGAGAACAGATCTGGCCCTGAGGCGTTGGTACAGGGACATTCTTGAGTTTCACAGAGGCAACACCAGAGAAGCCAGACCTGTGTGAACGTGGGAAGGGGAGCCTGCAAGATTCCCACAGCATGAGGGCCCCCAAAGGTGGGACCCCACACATCAAGCCCTCCACGGACAAAGCTGGACCCTCCCCCTGTTGAGCTGGGCTGTGGCCAAGAGGCCTTTTAGCAAAGGACTGTGGGTCCCGCAGGGATTGATCGACTCCCTGCAAGTGTGGCTGGAGAAAGGTCCGAGCTGGCAAGATATGAGGAAAATCCCTGCACCTTCGGTGCCCCCCTCCCCAGCCCATCTTGAACAAAACACCTCTCCAGCACAACCCTGGCACTTCTTTTTTCCTCTTCTTTTAATGAAGGAAAGAAAATCAAGGAGGTCACGTTTCTAGACATCTCAAGCTCCAGATCCAAACTCCCACCCAAGGAACCGCGCGCTTTTGGGAGAGCCCAGGGTGTCTCAGACAGCTCTGACATGTAGCTGGCCCGGATGCCCAGTACTGCCTGAGGCTTCTTGGGATGGTAAGTAAATGCACATATTTTAAAACTTGGAGCCAGATTTCAAAGGGGCTTTGTATGTATTTTTACAATTAAACCAAGAAAAAAAAATCCTCTCTATTTTGCGATGCAGGTATAGCTCTTTTGAAGCCGGGTGGAAAGCCAGATTTATGAAAGTAGTTACCACACTGAAACTTTAGAAGCTGCCTCCAGTCCTTCTCAGGATGACGCCCGGTATGAAAATCAACAGGCAAATACAAATGTAATTAAAATATTATCACAAAAATGTAGATCAGCGTCAACTGGATCCAAGACAAGAACTTTGACAGGGGATTTAGGCAGAGAAAGCCGGGCATTGGTTTCTAGATTTGGAGGTAAGATATGTAAAGTACTGGGTTGGGTCTTGAATACATTCGCTCTCAAGCTATAATCTGTGAGTCTCTGTCGGTGGGTGGCCTGGGCAGGCTGGAGGGTGGGGGTGCTGATGGGGTCAAATCTGTGATGGGACATTGAGGGGGACTGAATTTCCCCTGAGGAGAGCCTCCTATTCTCACCGCTAGAAAAGGAGAATTTGAGAACCTGACCCTTGACTCTTCTCTTCCTGAGGTTTCGCTTAGGCTTCTTTCCCCTCCCCCACCCCTGCCCTGCAACCCTCTTTGAAGCACCAAAGGGATTCGAGTGGCATTCCGTGCACCTGCACCGGCTGCCTCCCTGGCTCTCCGCCTACAGGCTCAGGAGACACTTGCCTTGGTCACGGCACCCCCTCTCCCACCTCTCATTTAATCAGTTTCTTCCTGTAATAAATCGGTTCTGAATTCCTATACCGAGAGAACTCTTTTCGACTTGACCCTGCCCACCGAAGAGCCAAACCTGGGAATCCTTGGTGACGGACCAACACAGGTGAAGTCCCTCTCCTGCCCTAGCGTGGAGTTTTACCCTCACCGTATCACCGACCCTAGCTGGGGACTCACAGGTTACCTCTGAACACCACTCTGGGGGCCTGCATATAAACCACAGCCATTTATCAAGCACTTAACTATGTGGCCCAGATTCTACAGCCTTGCCGGAGGGTATGGCTGTCACCATAGTGGAGGACGTCTCCTAGTATAGGACTTGTGTGTCATGTTCTCATACTATAGAATGTCAGGGGGTATTTACTAAAAGAAAACCAATAATTAAAATAGAGGTGAAAGGGGGTGCAGGCCCCCGGCTCTGGGCTGCTTTGGAGGAGGCAGGAAAAGTGAGAAGTGTGGGTCGTTGGCCCTCCTGCGCTTGCTGGGAGGTCATGGCAGTTCATCACTGCGTCGTCAGCCTTTGCCTCATGGACTTGCCCCAAGCAGCCTTCCGCCTGCTGTCTGGGCCGCAGCACCTCCACGCTCTGCCCTCCCACGATCCCATCCAACACGGAATGATCATCCAGAGAGTAATTTACAAGCCGACTCCCCTGACATGGGCTCCGGCAAGTCCTGGCGGGTGTCTGCTGGCTTGGGTGGGGAAGCAGCCCTAGCTGTAAAGCCCCTACGCACCTGCAGGCCCCAGTAGTGTCCCCCGCCCGCCCTCTCCTGCAATCTCCCGCTGCATCTCGTGTTCCAGCCCAAGTGCAGGGGAGGGAGATCAGACATAAAATTCCGGGGGCGGAAAATTCCTCCCACAAGGACATTCCCGCCCCCCCCCCCACCCCTTTCCAATGAAGCAGAAATTGTAACTCTTCAGGGCAAATTTTCAAAGCTGAGTAACTACCTATTACACACTTAAATCCTGTTATTTGTTAACAGTATTTGAATGAGTAACTTGCTCCCAAAGCCATGGGAGCGTATCTTTTAATAGAGCAGGGACGATTAGAGATGAAAAGTACCCGCGCGGTGCACTGCCAGAGGCTGTTCTGCGCTGGCATTCCAAGGCTGGTGAAAAAGAACTTTCTTTAGGAGGATGTAGAAGGAGGGTGGCTTAGCGGGGAGAGAGAGCACAGAGTATATCCGTGTGGCAGGAAAGGTTTGGGAATCACCTGCTTGACCACTTTGTGTGTGTGGTTCAGGGACCTGTCCTGTGACTGTCAGTTGCAGGCAAGTGTCTGTCAGAGAAACAGACCAAGGCTCGCAGGGTTGAGCAGGGATGTCAACTGAAAGAAAAAGGCCCTGAACGCTCTCTCGGGACTCTGTCTCCACCGGTCGCGCTTACAGAGAGTCACCTTCCCGCGGTAATGTACGAAAACACCCTCCACTCCCCTAGCGCTGAGCCATGAGTATAGAAACCCTGGAGCAAATAAATGAGTGTCTTGGTGATGCTGAGACCCTCCAGGATGGACACTTCCAAGCTCCTTGCAGTGTGGTGTCCCTAGATGGGACTGCCAAGCCATCAGAGAAAGGTACTGCAGCCAAAGAACGAAGCCAGAGACCTGGGGGATTCTGGCACATCTCGAACACCACCAGGCTCTGAGTTCAGCTCCGAGTGCGAGGTGACATGGTGTAAAAGAGCGGGTTCTCCAAGTTAGCTGCACGAAAGAATAATTACACGAAGGAGTTTGTAAAAATCCTGATGTCCAGACCACGCACCCCCAACACTCAGTGATTCAGACTCTCCGGTGGTGGGACCCCAAGCATCGATAATTTCTCAAGCTTTTCAGGTGATTCCAGCACGTGCCAAATTTGAGCAGTGGTGGTGCCGAATGGTTGGAATGATTATGAATGAGACTTGGGGACCCACTGGGGAGAGAAGAAGGTTTATCAGTTTCTGGTTGGCAAAGGAAGCATTCAAACAGAGAAGACTCTGAATCCTCCTTCTTTTTGAATGAACGTTGTAACGTCCTTCGGGGGTAAAAATATTGCTCCTTCTTCCTTTGAAAGGGGAACCCTACAGCTCAACTAGCTTAGCGTTTTTTTAGGTGGAGGGGTAAACTTGACTTTGTAGTGTTTATAAATATTTTAAAAACTTTTGGGGGGGAGATAATTTCACACTTAGCATAGGAATTTCAAGAATAATATATAAAGCCCTAGTATACTTTTCTCTAGAGAGCTAGTTGTTAGTATTGTCATATTTTTTCACATATATACAGACGTATATGCACATATAATACACATCCCTATATATGTGTGTGCACACATACACAATCCCTGTGTGCATACACACACACATATGTGCATTGTACATATTTCTTTCTGACCATTTGAAGATTAGTTGCATATACCATGCCCCTCTCTATGCATTGTGCCCTTTCGATTTAATGCCATGGTGTATATTTCCCAAGAACATGGATACTATCATCTTCTATAACCACAGTACAATTATAAAATTCAGGAAATGTGACATCCGTACAGTACGATTGTCTAATCTACAGTCCATGTTCCAATGTTGTCAATTGTTTTAATAATGTTAGCTTTTATAGATTTTTTCCCCCAATTCAGGATCCAACCTAAAATCACACTTTGCATTTGTTTACAGTTTTAACTTCCTAGTAGGGAAGGGAGAGATTTACATTCAAAATTTTCTGCTGTGTAATATAACATAACATAAGGAAGATGTCCTCTGATCTTAAACAAATTATTTCTCATTCCTAAAATTCATAAGCCAAAGTTTTATTCAAAGCTTCCTCAAAAGTTAAAAATGAAAAACTTTCTCATGATCTTTCAAATCTTTAGTGTCTCAAAGAACTCACAACATGTTACCATATTTAACCTGTTTTTCTCATAGCATGAACACAACATTGCCGTGTAAGGGAAATCTCCCACAATATGTGTGTGATGCACGAAGCGTTATCTCTGGTGATGTCTTCTCAAGAGGTAACCAGGAAATGCTTGCTCTGTGAATGAATGAATGAATGAATGAATGACCCCTTGCTTGGATTACTGCAATAGACTCTCAGCTGTTTTCTGGCTTACATCCTTCCCCTACCTGCCCCCCTGCTCTTTTTTTCATAACCCGGCAACCAGAATGATCCTTTTAAAAACCTAACTCAGAGCGTGTCCCTGTTCACACTCTCAACGCCTTCTTTGGCTTCTCAACTCATTGAGAAGAGTCGGCATCTTCAAAATTACCTACAAGGCCCCGTGCGTTTTATCCTGTGGACCACCTGTAGTCACACTGGCATCCGTGTGGTTTTTTGAAGGCACAAGGCCCACTTCTGCTTCAGGGCCTTTGTACTTGCTTATAATTCTATTCTTCCCCCATCTATCCACCTAGCTTGTCCTTGGCTCTTTTCAGGTCTCTGTTCAATTATAAACCCTCTCATCCCTGCTCCTGCTCTGCTCTCCAGGAGGCTCCTCCTTGTGCATTTATCTTCCTCCTTCCTATCTGATGGGCTTTGGGGGCCACACAGCCTTCTTAGCCCATTTGAATTTTATGGAAAGTTGGGGTCCCAAATTTTGACTTCTTTCTTTAACTTCTATTCGCCAACCAGCCAATACTTTTGGGACCCCTCCCTACTGAAATTTGTCAAAGGCCGAAAAGGGCAACAGAAACTTATTCTGTTATCCAAACACTTTCCTTAGACCAGGAGGTGGCAAACAGGCCAAATCCAGCACACTTCCTATTTTTGCAAATAAAGTTTTATTGGAACATAGCCGTGCTCATTTGTTTACATATTCTCTATGGCTGGTTCCATGCTATAATAGTAGAGCTGAGTAATTTCAAAAGAAACCATAAGGCCTGTACAGCTGAAAATATTCACCACCTGGGTCTCTACCAAAAATTTGCCAGCCCCTGCCTTACACTTCTAAATTCAGATGGCTCATGGTCTGCTTTTCAAGTCTGCAGGCCCAGCTTCCCTCACTTTTTGCCAATGCATACCATGGATTCCCACCTTTCTGGACTAGCAGCTAAGCTAACGCCACATAGCTTAGATTTCGGGTATGGCAGTCTGGAAGGTGTGACCTCCAAGGTCACTCAGCAGGTGGAGGAGTACTGTTCTCAACTGCCTTTCCTTCCATTGGCCAGACTAGTTCTAAAACCCCAGTTTAAATATAAGGCGGGGGGCGGAGGGGTGACTGGGGGATATCCAGAGGGCTGTTTGAATGTTTGATGAATTCTAGTCCGTCTTTGTAACTTTGATCCTTTACCTCCATGCAAGATGTGGTCTAAACTCGCCCCCACTGAGACACTCTTGGAGAATCCCATAGCATGGGATTCCACAGAATATTCCAGAGGGCCTGGAAGTCTTTTCTCATATCCAGCAAAAGCATGGAGTGTCTTTTATCTTAGAGCACTGGGTGCACGGAAGAGGTAATTTGAGGAAAAGGAGTGTAAGTGAAGGAAATGGGGAGGGGGAGAAAAAGCGTGCGAGAAAGAAAAGGATACTGGAAGTCACCAAGAGGGGCAGCCCTCTTCCAGTGACTGAAGGTCTAGAAGCCTGTGAGCTGTGCTTTTCAGAGCCGGGGCACCACTGAAGCCCAAGCTATCATTATGACTACAAAGCTATCTACTTATTTCAATTTTATTATTGAAAATAGTGAATCAAGCATTTTATGACTGGAAGTGACTTCAAAAATAAAGTTAGTTTCCCCCCAAGCAATTAAAGAAGAGTTTAGAGTTCATTTCTGCTTAATAGATCAAGGTAGAAAATTGCATTTTCTATTTAAAAAAATGTTCAGAGAGCTTTGGGGGAACGCTGGGTCGTAGGCCCGAGAGACAGGAGGCTGGGCTCTGTGCCCAGCTCTTTTTTTCCGACCCTGTTCATGACCCTGAGAAGTCGAGTCGTATAGCCTTCTTGGAACCTCAGTTTCTCCCTCTGAAACAACCAGTGCTTGCCTCTTTGGGCAAGTTGCATGATTAATAATGACACAGTGTAAGCAAAGTTACTTTGAGGTCTTTGGATGAAAGACAAACTATAAACTCTGCTGGAGATTTACTGTCTTATTAAAGAAATGGCAGCATATAGTACTCCGCTAATAAAGGCTGACAAAAGTTAGCGTTCTCCATTCATCCCGGCAAGGACAGGCTATTCATGTATTGCAAGTATGATGAGAGAGGGTGTTTCCAGGGTCATTAAACTTTATATTAATATTGCCCAGGAACATGTTTTGGATCTACGTCTATATTATCACCTGGAGTGGTAGCCAGTAGGGCCAGCCGTCTAGGTTTATAATTACATAAGGACTAACAACGAACAAAACGGGCATGTAGAGTAGCTTTGTCCCTTGACTTGGATACGAAGGGAATAGGAAGAATTGCCACCCAGCGCATTAAGACCAGAATTCTGGTAAAACAAGAAAAAGCTATGAGACAAAGACAGAGCATCGTGTGAGGATCGCCTTGGCTGAGTGTCCTGAAAAATTAGGAAGGAGGCCTGTGTCGGTCCACATAGGAATACAGAGATTTCAGAGGTGCTCTTAATTCCTAGTATCCACGCTTCTCATCAATCCAACCCAGACACAGTCACCTCCATCTTCTTGGCCATTGTGGGTGACTCTTCTGGTTATGTGGGAAGAGTTAAGGAACGTGAATCCAAAGACTTTTAGCTCTGCGATGAGCTGTGCAACCTTGAGCAAACTGTTGCCTGAGCTGTAAAATGAAGGCCCGGAGCTAATAATAAAACTAACGTCTGCTGAGCACATACGAAGCACCAGGCCCCTTTCTGTTCCTGGCGTATGCCCTCTTTTCTTCAGTCCTCTGATGTGGGTCCTATTATCTTCATTTAACAGGTGAAACTGTGGCTCAAAGAACTTGCCAGGTCTTTTATGCACAGGCGTTTATTTGATAAACATTTACTAAGTGTCATACTATATATCAGTCGCCAAGAATCAAGGGAAGACATTCAGTCCTCATCCTTGACGAGCTCAGAAGGTGGAAGAGCCTCCTACTGAGAGTCTGCCTTCGTCCTTAGTCTGCTCCTGCTGCTAGAACAACATACCATAAGCTAGGGGGCTTAAACAACAGAAATTTCTTTCTCACGGTTCTGGGGCCTGGAAGTCTCCACGAACTTGTTCTGGTGAGAGCTCTCTGCTGGGCTGCAGACTTTTGACTTCTCACTGTGTCTGCCCATCTGGAGATCAGAGAGGAAGCCAGCTCTCTAGTGACTCTCGTAAAAACACCAATCCCGTTCATGGGGACTCTACGCTTATGACCTCATCTAATGCCAATTACTTCCCAAAGGCCCCACCTCTTAGTCCCATCACAGCGGGGGTAGGGTTTCTACACGTGAGTCTGGG
Source organism: Puma concolor (assembly GCF_028749965.1). Classification (NCBI taxonomy): domain Eukaryota; kingdom Metazoa; phylum Chordata; class Mammalia; order Carnivora; family Felidae; genus Puma; species Puma concolor. Next base: position 46,552,483 of record NC_141676.1, on the reverse strand, counting down.
AGGCACACAAACCTTCAGTTCATAACAGAGTCACTACTAGAAGATGGAAGGCTGGAAATCTGACCTTGGGTCTAAGATCTTAGCCTTGTCAATGTGCTGAATCAGTACGCAAACATGCTTCTATTTCGTCCATCTGAACAAACAAATGGTTTCTCTTGACCCCATTTTACCCACCAGCTACTGCCCCACCTTTTTGCTTCTCCTTCCAGTACTTCTGTGAGGAGATGTCTGTACTCCTCTCCAATGCCACTCCTCCTATGCTGTCTTACACTCACCCCACCCAGGCCTTGGGTTCCACCAAACCACCGGAGTCTCATCATGGTGGTCAAGCATCTCCACATTACAGTGACTTAGTTCCACGTCCATCCTCGCCACGAGACTATGTGTTCCTCCACGGGCTAAACCGGGCGCTTCTCACTCGTCATCTTCCTTGACTCCGCAGCAGCATTGGACACACTCACTTGACGCCTCCCTCCTCCTTGATATGCTTTCTTAACTTGTCTTCCAGGACACCCCTTCCACTTGTTTGTTTTTGTTATTGTTGGTTTGTCTGCTGGATTGTCTTTTGTTTCCCAATCTCCTTGGTTGCTCCTTAGCAGTCTTCCTTGTTAGTGTGTTCTCTTCTCCCCAGATTTTTGGCATGGCAGTATTCCAGGGCTCAGACCTTGGGCCCCTTCTCTTTTCTGTCCACACTCCCTGGGTACTAATGCCCGGTTCCAAGGTTTGTCATACCGTCTTGATGCAGATGAGTCTCCCGTTTATATTCTTGGTCCAAACGTCTCTCAGATGTCCAACTTGAGAAACTAACTGTTGTGTGTCACCTCTGATTTGGACACCCCAAATCAGCATGTGCAGACTTACCACCTGCTGTTTTCACTGAAACACGTTCTACTTGCCGCTTTCTCCATCTCCGATGATTCTAACTTTATTCTTTGGGTTTCCGAAGCCAAAAACCTTGACTCACACTGCACTCCACTCTTGCTTGCATCCTCTACGTCCAAAAGATTAGGAAATGCGTTTGGTTTTACCTTCAAAAGGTATTTAGAAACTGACCAGTCCTCACCATGCCCCTGCTCCTACTCTGGTCCAAACCACCATTAACTCTTACTTGGGCATCTACTCTGTGCTGGGTTTTGTGCTAGATGCCAGGAATATTGATCAGTAGGACCTAGTCCCTGCCACAGAGAGCACAGAGTCTACTGGGAAAGATAGATAAGGAGCTAGATAAATTTGCATTGCACTGCAGTAAATGCTATGACAGAGACATGGAAGTCTGGAGAAGGGATGCATTCTCCATATTCCCTTATAGCTCAGATGTTAAAGCTCCTCATGCCAGCCTTATATCTTTAAACTAAGCTGACCCCACAATGTTCTAGGCAACCTAAGACCAATTAAAACAAGGCTCAGGTTCCATTCACGGCTCCTAGACCCATTTGCTTATAATATGTCAATACCTTTTTTTTTTTTTTTTTGCTTTTTATCTTTGCTTTCTATTCCCTGTGTCATACTCATCCATGAGTCTAGAGATAGAACTCAGACCTTCCCAGCATTGACATTCAGTGTGTCCAGAATGTGGCCTACACTGACTTCCTTTCTCCTGGTGACTTTGGCTAATGGCTCACTGGCCCAGCTCTGGCCCCCGGGGACTCAGCCCCAGTGGGCTGGCTGGGGCCGATAAAATTCAATTCCCATTGAATTGGTGCTTCATTGAGAACAACTGGCCTTGGCATCCTTAGTAAGAGAAATGTCTACTTATCCATCCTTTCCATTTGTTTTTCGCTGTTCCGCCTGGATCCAGACTCACTAGTTTCTCTCCTTTCTCCATTCCCTCGCAGCCAATCTTGTACATGACTCTCATTTACATATGCATAAACAACTGCCTTGGCTCCATCTTTTCCAGCTAAAAGCCTTCCAAGGCTCTTTATTACCTCCCCAATAGGCTCAAAATCTGTTAGCAATCAAGACCCATACTTGGCCTCAAACTTCTGCTGTCTCATGTCCCAGCCATATTTCTGCATAACCACGCCCTGTCTACGCATGGAGACCATAACATGCATACGTTTGTTCATCTCCAGGCCTCTTCTGTGCCCTCTCCTTTGTCGGGAATGTGCTTCTCCACTTCTTCACTGAGGTAATATCATTAACACCTGTGCCGAATCTCGGCCCCTGCCAGCTCACTGTGACCCCTCCGAAGTCACAGTCCTCAGGCCCATATCATCAGCAACTACTCATGTCCTTACTTTCTCAGAGCATTTCTTGCAGTGTAGTTTTTATTATATGCATGCGGGGTTTTTTGGTTTTTGTCTTTTGTTTGTTTTGTAGTTTTACATTGTATTTAGCCCTTTCCTGGGCATGTTTTCTCTCTCTTGTGAACCCTCAGCATGGCAAAAGTGGGAGAGCCTAGACTTTGCAGCCAGACAGACCTGAGTTTAATGCTGGTTCTCTTACTGACTAGATATGTGACTTGGAGTAAGCCACTGGATCTGGGACCTCAGTTTCCTCGTCTGGAAAATGGAAATGATAACTAACTCGCAAAATTGTCGTGACGATCAGAGAAGACAACATACCTGAAGCTTCCTAAGAGTGCGTGGCTCAGTATTTTCTCCCTCTTTGTGTCCCATATGGAGCCGTATACATAGCACATTTTGAAAATCTTTTGATTTCGTTTTGAAACAAAATGTCTTTTGTGCATTATGAACGATTATAGCACCATCATAGGGTAGATACAGGCACCCATTTCTGCGGTGCGCTTTAGCAAAAGGAAAAGAAAAAAAAAAAAGGCAAATACTCAAGATCCATAAATGAAGCAAAAGCTGAAAAAAAGGAGTTTCAAGTAGTATCTGATACTTTGGCTGTCCTTGGGGGTAATGTCGCCAAGTTGGGGTTCCATCTTCCATTCGGGACAGGGACAAGGCCTTCGATGAGGACCCTGCATAGAGCCAGTACCTTCTAGGGGCACATTCTGGGAAATAAAGCCCGCCGGTCATGGGCTATGGGGAAGGGAAAAAAATCCCTTCTGAAAAACTGTAACCAGAAGCCAATTGTCACTGAAGGGTTATACCCACCAGGGGTTTGAGGTTCAAATGTATACTACCTGAGTGACAGGGAGTCCCCAGCAATTCAACGTGAGAAACATCCTGAGCTGGTAGCAAGGCTTCCAGAAGCAAATGCAAAACCACTTTGAAGACACCCTCGCCACCCAGGCTACGCAGGAATGCCACGAGCACCGCTGCACGTCAGCCCGCGCTCAAAGTTATGAAACACACAAGGAAACAATCACACAGGAAACAGCAGCCACAAGCAAACCACAAGGCAACAACAAAAGCAGCCAAATTAAGTCGCCCAGGGTAGCAATAGGTACTGCGGTGGTTAGACCGGAGCCTGTCTTCAAGGGGCATCCAATCAGCCTGGGAAATAATTCACCAACAGCGTAAGGCAAGGCCGACGAATCCCAGTTTAATAATTACCACAAGGTAATCCGAGTAAGTTCTTCGGCTGTCAGAATGTCATTTTCTTAGAAAGCAACGCTTTACCCCGTAGATCACAAAAGGTTTTGGAACTCACCAGTTAAACCTCTTGAGGACACATAGGCACAATGTCCAGCACTAATTTGTGCTCAATAACCATTGGCTAAATGAATTCATGAGGAAATAAAAGAAGCGGGTCTGACCAGCACTGCAGAGCCTGGGGCCAATGGATGTAGAAGAAGGAGAAGAAGAAACAAATTGTATCTTCTCTCCAAGGCAGGAGCCCAGCTGTGTAAAGGACGCACTTGTGAATAAACAGGTAGAGTTTACATCAGGCACTCTCCCACCAGCCTGCTCTGACTTCTGGAGTTTTCCCAGCATGGACCCATCAAGATTATCCTACTCTCAAATGGCCCCCTGCCTTTTTTTTTTTTAATGTTTATTTTTGAGGGGGGGGGCGGGGCAGAGAGCGAGGGAGGCACAGAATCTGAAGCAGGTTCCAGGCTCTGAGCTGTCAGCATAAAGCCCGACGTGGGGCTCGAACCCATGAACCATGAGACCATGACCTGAGCTGAAGTCTGACGCTTAACCGACTGAGCCACGCAGACACCCCTCAAATGTCCCCCTGCTTTGAATGCCCATCTCTCCAGTGCTGGGGGTCGGACTGCCCTGTCCTTGGGAAGCACTCAGGCTGGGATCCAGGTCGGATAGGAAGAGCCATTACCTGCCCACCCAGCGTCTCCGGATGCCTGCAGCTCTTAGGGATGTGTGTTTTCCCGCATGAGTCTCTACTTGCTATGACAAAGTGAAATGAATTTTCTTTTTAATTTTTTTTAACGTTTATTTATTTTTGGGACAGAGAGAGACAGAGCATGAACGGGGGAGGGGCAGAGAGAGAGGGAGACACAGAATCGGAAGCAGGCTCCAGGCTCTGAGCCATCAGCCCAGAGCCCCACGCAGGGCTCAAACTCACGGATCGCGAGATCGTGACCTGAGCTGAAGTCAGACGCTTAACTGACTGCGCCACCCAGGCGCCCCCAAAGTGAAATGAATTTATTCCAGCTATGTGGGCCAGCTGGAGGGGAGGCGGAAAACCTTTATCCAGGCTCCCTTGCCATGTCCCCCCTTAGGGTCACCTTCATTCATTGGCTCATGCAGTCAACAGATATCTATTGAATGCCTACTTCCGTTCAAGGCTCTGGAGAGGCAGTGATGAACAAGACTGAACATAGCTATGCTCCCAAGGAGTTTTCCTTTCAGGAGAAGTGACATCCAATAATAAAAACAAATCCTGGACAAAAGAAATGCCCAGTGATAAATGCTATGGGAAAAAGCCAAGAGGGAGAGGTGGGAAGCACCAACCCTACCTTCCTCCGGTGTTTTACATCTGCCCTATCACCTCTGCTGAACCCAAAGTGGGTTTTTGGTTTTTTTTAAGCTTTAGTTTCTTTTGAGCTGCCCGTTTTGGCAGCTGAGTCTGTCTTACAGGCCCAGGGGGACGGGCGCAAGCATACAGAGGTGTCAGAATGTTTGTAGAAGTTGTCTTACCCTGCACTGACAGCTGCTATCACTCCATCTGATTCCATGGCTCACTCACACAGGCGGGAGAAGAATTCTTTCTTAATGTGAATTTTAAGGTTCTGCTGGCTGATCAATGGACTCTCTCTGCCTGCTGTTAATTTCAACATACAAAGGGGAAGTTGTCCCACAGGTAACCTTTTGAAACAAAGGCAGGGCTGGAGTGGTCATCAAGGCAATGGTTAAGCAGGCACAAACAAAATGTGAGCTGGCATTCATTTCAGCCCGCAGCAGCCTGGGCTCCTTCCTGGAGACTGTTGACAAAGGAACTTGAGAAGGCAAAAAAGCGCCTGGAATCACAAGAGGACGCTCTGAAGTGCAGGAACAGCGCTCTGCCACTGGCGGCTGAGAGGATCACTCTTCTGACTCCAGGATTAGAGAGAGCTCCATCTACCCACCGATCCCAGACACCAGAGCAGCTGAGAGACTCGAGGGGAGCCTCCTTGCCCACCCCCACTCCAGAGGATTGTTCTCCTGGAGAAGCCACCGCGTCTGTGTTCCTGTAGCTTTCCAGAAACTCCTTATCCTCTCCAGGCGCCTGGCAGCCCTCAGGGTACGGAAGCCTCAGGCGAACCCTGAGCTCTTACCCGGGGTCTCCAGTCCACTGATCTCAACAGTGTGCAAGAAGCCTTTCATACTTGAAAACCCACAGTCAGGAGAGCTGAAACATCCCCCCTGTGCAGAAAGGAAGTAAAAAAAAAAAAAAGTTTCTATTTTTCTAAAAACAGATTTTCTTTATAGACTCTTCCGATGTGTTAATTTCAGGTCTTTTTTATATCTTGAGACTAAAAGGACCAACAAACCAGAGTCCATTGTGCTAGGACTAACTACTCTCTGTCTCTCTCACTCACCGACACCTTATCTGGAGCTCCCAGTTTTTCTGCCAATTCTATTCCGTAGTTACCCTCTCTCCACCCCCACATCCCCGCCCAGCTCCAGGCTTCCCCCATCACCCTCCAGGACTACCGCCGTCAGCCTCCTAATATGTATCTATCCTTATGGTCTCCTATCATTTTGTGGGGGAGAGAGGGAAAGGAGGGAAGTGTGGACTGAATATCAGATTTCAAATGACTTCTGGGTTTTCCTTACGTTTGTTTATTTATTTTGAGTGTGACAGAGCCCACAAGTGGGGGGGAGGGGCGGGCAGAGGAGAGGAAGAGAGAGAGTCCTAAGCAGGCTCTACGCTGTCAACGCAGAGCCCAGTGTGGGGCTCGATCTCGTGAACTGTGGAGATCGTGACCTGAGCTGAAATCAAGAGTCGGATGCTTAACCGACCGATCCACCCAGGCGCCCCAGCTTCTGGTGTTTCTTGTATGGAGCATCATGAGAAGAACTTGGGGTATGTGATCAAGAAACCTTAACAACCGAGAGCAGCCAATATTCAAGAACTAAGGAAAATGCATATGCCATTGGGTCTGATCTGATAAAAATCCTTTGCATATTCATGATTGTTCACCGACAATGATAAATGAATGGTGTCAAAAATCATTCCAATTCAAACTTCTGTGGGCATATACAGATATACAGATTGTATAGATACACATAACAGAATGACAGAAAACACAAATCATTTGCATTTCATTTTTTTAAATGCTTATTTATTTTTGAGAGAGAAAGCATGAGCCCGGGAGGTTCAGAGACAGAGAGAGGGACAGAGGATCTGAAAGGCTCTATGCTGACAACAGAGAGCCCGACGCAAGGCTCGAACTTGCACATCGTGAGATCATGACCTGAGCCAACGTCAGATGCTCAATGGACTGAGCCCCCCCGGGCGCCCCTGTATTTCATTGTATACTGTATTTTATTAATGGAGATGAGCACACTCATCAAACATTTATTGGGTTTACCAGACAGATGTAGGGCCACTATGCAAGAATAAATACAGAGATATCGTGTCTCTTAAGGGGGTAAACATAGAGTTTCAAAAACGACAGGATCATTTGGTAACTTGAGATCGATAAACAATATTCATTTGATGTCATTTGGTTCTTGAACTGTGTTGTTGGGGGAATCAGGAGGTTCGTCTTTTTTGTTGCTGTGTGCACGGAAGTACCAAATGTTGGTTTATCCATTCATCAGGTGAGGGACATGTGGGCGATTTCCAGCTTTTGGTGACTATGACTAAAGCCATTATACGCGTGTAGGTGCAGGTTTTTGTGTGAGCCTGACTTTTCATTGATCTTGGGTAAATGCCTCTGAGTGCAGTTGCTGTGGGAGCCTTCCAGTTCCTCCATAGCCTTGCCAGCACTCGCAGTTTTAGACTTTAAAACATTTTTTAAGTGTTTTTTTTTTTTTGAATGTTTTATAACTTCAGTCATCTAATAGGTGTGCATTGGCATCTCACTGTGATTTTCATGCGCGGTTCCCTCAGGGCCCATGCTGTTTGTTTCTTCATATGCTCATTTGCTCGCAGTCCCCATATTGTCTCCAGTGAAGTAACTTCAAATCTTTGGCTTTTTAGTATTATTTTTTAAATGTTTATTTGTTTTTGAGAGACAGACACAGACAGACAGGGTTCAAGAAGGAGAGGGTCAGAGACAGAGGGAGACACAGAATCTGAAACAGGCTCCAGGCCCTGAGCTGTCAGCACAGAGCCCAATACGGGGCTCGATCTCACGGACTGCGAGATCGTGACCTGAGCTGAAGTCGGTTGCTTAACTGACTGAGCCACTCAGGTGTCCCGAATCTTTTGCTTTTTATTTATTTTTTTTTTTTAATTTTTTTTTTCAACGTTTACTTATTTTTGGGACAGAGAGAGACAGAGCATGAACGGGCGAGGGGCAGAGAGAGAGGGAGACACAGAATCGGAAACAGGCTCCAGGCTCTGAGCCATCAGCCCAGAGCCCGACGCGGGGCTCGAACTCACGGACTGCGAGATCGTGACCTGGCTGAAGTCGGACGCTTAACCGACTGTGCCACCCAGGCGCCCCTCTTTTGCTTTTTAAAAAATTGGGTCATTTATTTTCCATACGTTATTTATTTTTTAAGGTTTTTATTATTTTTATTTATTTTTGAGAGAGCATGAGCAGGGGAGGCACAGAGAGAGAGAGAGAGAATGAGGATCCCAGGCAGGGTCCACACAGCACAGAGCCCGACTTGGGGCTCAAACTCATGAAGTGTGAGATCATGACCTGAGCCGAAATCAGGAGTCAGACACAACCAACTGAGCCACCTAGGTGCTCCTCCTTACATTATTTGTAAAGAATCTATCCTTCTCGCTGCCTTGGTCCACTATTGTTATTGGTCAGCAACTCCTTAATCCTTAAAGGATAGAGTCCAAACATCTTACGATGACATAAACAACACTCATAATCTGGTCCCGGACAGCCTGGCCACCTGTTTCTTTCTGCTCCCAAACATATTCTTTCCATGGCTGAACCATACTATTTACAAGGTCGCAAGGGCTGCATCGTATTCTAAGTTTTGCACACGCTGGGTTCCATGCCCTTCTTTCCAGGTGAATTCCTACACTGCTCTCTCAAGGACCAGATTAGAAACTTTGGAATTTTGAGACAGCTAGTAGGCTTCTGAGCTTGTGTTGCTACTGTAACCTATCACTCATCTATTGATGCATAACAAATTGCCTAAAACTTAGTGGGCTTAAGACAACAAACATTTATGAGCTCACAGATTTTGCAGGGCAGAAATTTGGGAGTGGTTTGGCCGGGTGGTTCTGGCTTATAGGAGGTCACATGACTCCTCAGATACAGTCATCTGAAGACTTGACTGGGGCCAGGAGATCCCCTGCCAACCTCACTTATATGGCTTAGCAGAAAGCCTAGTTCCTTGATGGATGTTGGACAGAAATCTCACTTCCTCAGCCATTGGGTCTTTTCTCATAACATGGTGGCTCTTTCCCCAAAGTGAGTGATCCAAGAGAAAGAGGCAGAAACTGCAATGTGTTTTATGACCTAGACTTGGAGGTGCCATTACTTCTATCATGTTCTCCCCTTTTTTAAAAATTTTTAATGTGTATTTATTTTTGAGAGAGAGACAGAGCATGAGATGGGGAGGGGTAGAGACAGAGGGAGACACAGAATCTGAAGCAGGCTCCAGGCTCTGAGCTGTCAGCACAGAGCCTGCCATGGGGCTCGAACTCACAAACTGCAAGACCATGACCTGAGCCAAAGTCGGACGCTTAACCGACTGAGCCACCCAGGTGCCCCTATCATGTTTTTTTTTTTTTAATTTTTTTTAAAGTAATCTCTGTGCCCAACGTGGGGCTCAAACTCACAACCCCAAGATCAAAAGTCACGTGTTCCACTGACCAAGCCAGCCAGGTACTCCTAGTTCTCTCATACTCTATTGGTCACACAAACAGTGGGGAAGAGGAGCATCCAGACTATGAGTACCAGGAGGCCAGGATCATTGGGGATCATCTTGCACACTGGCTACCAACTAAGAGCATAGACTCAAAAAGACCCAGGTTCAAATCCTGCCTCTTGCCGTGTATTAGCTGTGTTGTCATAATTAAGTTACTTAACCTCTCTGAGCCCTGATTCCACATCTATAAAATATGCCTGATAGTATTAACCTTATGAGGTTGAGGTTGCACCTAAAAAAGTGGGTTGCCAGAAACCAGCTAATTTATAGTAAACACTTCATAAAAGTTAGATGCCCTTTAGAACCTCCATGTCATTTCATATCATTATTAACCTATTTTTTTGGCTATATATGTTTCCTCTTCCTTACCTAAATTGCAGTTTTATTATTAACAACCAACGATTGAGTCCCACCCGCCAGACTCTATGTTCATGCCATCTCTCTGACAATCTGTTGCCACTGGAAGAAGAAATGAACATACTAATTGGGATCGTAAGCCCTTCCACTTCCTCCCTAGGACTTCAAGGTTACAAGAGATTCCTTCCAGGTTTCTTTTGCCTGAATTATTCTTTCTATGTGTTGGTTATCACCCCCTCCCAACTCCCATCACTCCAAGCTCACGATCTGTCTTTCTTTGCTCTGCTCTGGGCCCTGGGAGCCTAACCCCTCTGGAAAGCATCACTGCAGCCCTTTGCTTTCTGGTTTCCTTTGAGTTCAAAGGGAGGCACCGATTAGAGATCAAAGAGCAGTAGAAGATGAGCTTGGAGTATTTTTTTTTTTCCTGATTTCCTCCCTGTTTGGGCGCTGTGCTTCTGGCAAGGGCTGTGTCCCTCTGTGTCCCTCCTGCTGGAGTGGGTGGGACTTGCCTCTATGTTTCTAGCTCTCGCTTGGCCCAGAAACACTATTTCTTCCCCATTGCCCTTTCAGGACCAGGGGTGGTGATGCCTTCCAGCTGTTGCAAATTATGGCCAACCCTAAGCTATGGTCTCAACTCCATGAACTTGCAAAATACATTATTCACTGTCATCGTTTTCCCCACAACATCACTTCTGATCAAGGAACGCATTTCACAGCAAAAGAAGTGAGGCACCAGGCCTATGCCCATGGGCTCACCGGGTCACCAAACAAAGAGGCAACGAAGGGAGTTGCTGTCCCTGCTGGGGAGTTAGGTTCTGGTAACCAAGGAGAAGGTGGAAGGCTGCCACACAGGGAGGGCCTGGAGGACCATGTCTGCAACCCATGGGATTCTTGGGGCACCTGCATGTCCAAGAGTAACACTTAGTGGACAAAACCAGGCAGAAGCACTAAAGAGTCAGACCTTTTAGAAAGGGAAGTTGAGGTCATTCTACCAGGTAAAGAACCCACACCTGCTGATTTCCTGGCTGGGGGCAAAGGAAGGAAACATGGAATGATGAGTGGAGGAAGGGAGTTCTAAACAGCAATTCTGCCTGGTTATCAGCTGCGGCAACAAGGACTGTCACGACCATGCACGGTTTCTTTCATACATGCTACGTCCACACGTCCACATACATACACTTATTTCTTCTCTCTCCCTCTCTCATCCTTCCCGTACATTTATAATGTATGTAAGTCTTGGTGGCTGTAGAGGAGGCCCAAAAGGCAAGAAGACAGGGCGGTGAGGTTGTCCTTTTGAAAGATAAGAAGTGGTAATAAGGGATGATTAGCAAGAAGCAAAAGTCCGTGACAAGTTCAGAAGAAAGTGGCAAAGCGGCATATAAAATCGAGCCTGAGTTCCTGGTAAACTAACTGTAAGTTAAATACAATTCTTTGGGGCACCTGGGTGGCTCAGTCAGCTAACCCCCCGACTCTTGATTTCGGCTCAGGTCATGATCCCACGGTTCGTGGGAACGAGCCCCTAAATGGGCTCTGTGTTGACATTGTGGCACCTACTTGGAATTCTCTTTCTGCCCCTTCCCCCACTCATGCACCAGCTCTCTCGCTCTCTCTCTCAAAATAAATAATAAACTTTAAAAAAATAAATAAAATTCTTCAAGCAAGTCCCCACACCTTGCTCCAACTATTTGATCCTTTCTTCTTTCTAGTGAATCATCAGGACCCGTAATACACAGGGTGACCATACGGCAATGAGATTGATTGCCACAGTCCAATGTCCAAAGTCCAAATCGGTCTCAGCATGTTGGAGCACCTCCGATCAGTGCTTGGTAATGAGGATTAACTTTGTATTCACTGCTGCCAAACTCATCACAAACGCTCTAAGAACAGTGAAAGAAAAAGGCCTGGGTCTGGGAAGGCCATGTCTCTTAACTAATCATGTAGCATGTTGGGACTTAGTTTCCTCATCCACAAAATGAAGGGGCCACCTGACATGGATGGATGATGCATCAGAATGTTTTTGGTTCTAAGTAAGAGCAAAGCTGGCTCATACTGGCTTAAATTATAAAGGGAATTCACCGGCTCATGTAATTGAAAAGCCCATAAAGATTTGAAGAGCTTCGGGGCTAGCTCGAACACCTGAATGGGAACCAATTTCCGCCTCACCGGTTCTTGGCTCTGCGTCCTTGGTGTTACTTCGCCTCCGGCAGATCTGGGCAAACCCTTTGGTGGTAAACGGGGTTCCAGCTGTTCCCTGGAGCTGCATGCGCTCAGGCATGGAGGCAGGAAGGGAATATCTTTGTGCCAATGAATGTTATCAGCAAAGTGCTTCAGATTTACTCTAACCACACCCTCTAAGGTCACGTGCCCCTTCCCGAGCCAATCACTGCCACCGGCGGTGGAACGTGAGATCCCCCTAGCCTGGGTCCGCAGCTCGGTCCCTTCGCACTGCTTGGGGTGGCTTCAGCCTCCGGACAACTGCGTTGATACCCAGGTGGAACTGGAACAGGGGGGAAGCAGGAAAGAGAGAAAGAAAGGTGCACAGTCAAGCAACACGTCTTCGTGGTTAGTGCATTTAAACTTTTTGGGGGTGAACAGAACCCCAATATATAACATATACATAATGGAACTTCTTCACTTAGCTGACATACGAGTGGGGATTTAGGACCCTTTATTCTGTTGTTCCTAAGAGACGTGCTTAGAAACCTAGCGCCTCCTAGCCCAGGAAACAGGGATAAAAGCAATGTCCCTGGGTCCATCAGCTCTGTTCGTTGCTACTGCTTAATAAGCAAATATCTACTAAGATAACTTGTCAGCTGCCTCCAGGCACTTCTGCGGGCCTTGTGCTATTAATTCTGTGCACAGTTCTGTGAACTAGGTAGAACATTAATTTTTATAAAGAATATGCTTTATAGTTCCAGGCTCCTCAACATAAAGATTGATCAGTACCCAACTCTCATTGTTCAAGTTTACCAAAGCTTGCAACCATTTACCTAAGTTTCTGGTAGAGACCAGAGCGATGAAGCCACAGACCAGCACAAGAAGCTAAGGAATCTGACTATACATGGGTCCAGGGAGAAACGGTTTGAAAGCAATAGGAAGATAAAGGCTTTCTTCAAGTGGACAGTTACCAGAAACATAGTTTCCTGAAAGACGCAGGGAATTAACAAAATATTATATTAAAAAAATTTTTTTTTTTTTTAAAAGGGGGCACCTGGGTGGCTCAGTCGGTTGGGCATCTGACTTCAGCTCAGGTCATGTTCTCATGGTCTGTGAGTTCGAGCCCTGCGTGGGGCTCTGTGCTGACAGCTCGGAGCCTGGAGCTTGTTTTGGATTCTGTGTCTCTCTCTCTGCCCCTTCCCTGCTCGTGCTCTGCCTCTCTCAATCTCAAAAATGAATAAATGTTAAAAAAAATTTTTTTTAATAATTTTAAAACCCCAAAATATTATATTTACTTTTATTTGTATTTATTTTTATTTTAACATTTATTTATTTTTGAGAGAGAGAGAGAGAGACAAAGCATGAGCGGGGGAGGGGCAGAGACAGGGAGACACAGAATCCAAAGCAGGTTCCAGGCTCTGAGCTGTCAGCACAGATCCTGACCTGGGGCTCGAACCCATGAACGGTAAGATCATGACCTGAGCCAAAGTCGGACGCTTAACTGACTGAGCCACCCAGGCACCCCAATATTTACTTTTAAAGTCACGTGGAAAGCATTTTACATCTTGAAAAAGTTGAAGATTCTCTTAATAAACGCTTTGACCTAAAAATCTGAAATACTTAGACAAATTATTATTTTAAGTTCTGGTAAAAATGTACATGACGTAAAATTTACTATTCTCACTTTTTTTTTTCCAGCGTATCGCTCAATGGCATTACGTGCGTTCACACTGTGGTGCAATCCTTACCACTGTTCATCTCCAGAACTTTTTTCACCTTGCAAAATGAAACTTCACACCCATAAAGCAACAATTCCCTGCCAGCATCTGGTGAGCACCCTTCCACTTTCTGTCTGTGCATTTGACTACTGTAGGTGCCTCATATAAATGCAATCCTAAGGTATTTCTTTTTTTATGCCTGGCTTATTTCGCTTAGCCTGATGCCCTCAAAATTCATCCACGTTGTAGTATGTCAGAATTTCCTCCCATTTAAGGCTGAATTGTATGTGCATCACATTTTGTTTATCCATTTATCATCTGTCGATGGCCGTTGGGAGTGCTTCCACCTTTTGGCTGTTGTAAACGACGCTGCTATAAACCTGAGTGTGCACATCTGTCTTCAAGACCTATCTTCAAATCTTTTGGATAAGCACATACCAAGAAATGAAACTGCCGAATCACGTGGATGGATAAGATACTTTTAATGACACAGTTCTGCTCTGTGAAATTCTTTAACGTATACTCAAAAGTAGCAAATGCTTGCATACGGAAGAATTCAGTGATTTCATTTTATAGCTGAACAATTGATATGGAAGAGAAAGCGACCGGACAATCTTTCGGAAGATCGAGTGGCTTCTTTCCTATTTACGGAGGTTTAAGTGATTCGGGGTTCCATTGTGTTCTAGGTTTGCATTTGTGTCAGTCTCGAAATCACAAAATCAGGTGTAAGGGATCCATAGTTTAATCCAGGTTTAACTCAGAGCACCGGTCCAAGAAAACAACACTGTGCTTCAGGAGTGAGACAAAGAGGAGATTCTCCAGCAAGCGGGGAGAGACGGCCGGCATACTCAGATGTAACCTATTTTTGCTTATCTCTCCCACAGCCTTCCTTTTCAATCCAGACGGGCCACAGTGACAATGGAAACATGTCTCTATTTCTTCCTCAGTGGGGGAAGAGAACATCTCCTTGTGAAGATAGTTTCATTGTCTGAGAGTCATTTGTATCAAAGGTTCCATTTAATCAAATTTAGCTTCTTCTAAACATTATTTCTTAAAGGGAGTTGGCGAGTTCTCTGCAGCTGGTGCCAGCTCATAAAACAATCCTGCTTTCAAACCAAGAAACGTGGTATTGAAAGTTCTCCCGACTCGGTCGACTTCGCTGAAAAAAGAAAGCTAGCATTTTGCTCACATAAAATGGCAGTAACTCAAGCACAGGCCTCGTATTGTGTCCTGGGTGGCGAGCAGCTGACACATAATAATTTGGTGTTGGGACGGTTGGAGAGAGTTTGTATCTCTCTACAATGAAGAAAGGCCACACTTTGGGTCAGGCCGATTCCACCCTGAAAAGGCTGGGGAATGTTTCAGATGTGGCAACGAAGACACTGTCTCGTTCACACACTCATTAATAGGATCACCTTTCGTTAATTGGGTAACAACAGATAATGAAAATTAATCGAACAAAACCCCTTTTGACATAGTCTTCAAAGGTGATGTCATCGACCATTGAATGAACCATGTTTGTTTGTTTTGTTTTTTGTTTTTTTTTTTTTTGCTCAGGAGACTTCTCTCTGTAAGTCATACATTCCCAGGATGATTTGTGAATCAGGAACGAGGCTGGTTTTGTTGGAACAAAAACTAAGAATGTCAAATATCTTCCAGAGTGTGTTTCGGATGACTGAAGTCAATGCTACTTGAGACTGTACCTAAACATTTCTACGTTATCACCTTGTAACCTAGGCTTCCAACAGAAGATACAAAGCTTTCACCAAAGATACAAGATTGCAGAGTATAATGAATGAGCCACTCCTCCCCTACTCTGTCCTGTGTCTTCCTTTCTCTCTCTTCCCTGGGGCATCCCTCACCTGTCATATGTTGCCAACATCCTACGGTGTGGATGTCCTTTATATGTATGATTACTATTCATGGAGCCAAGGTGCTAAAGAGAATTCTTGCTAAGAGCGTGCTTGTCTCAGGTTTTTTCCTCCTAGTGCAGTTGGGCTCAACTTTCAGTGTGCAGAAGAAGCCCCAGGGGAGATAGCTTTAAACACAAATTCCTGGGCCTACCTCTAGAGACTCCAATTCAATGGGTGTGGACAGGCCCTGGAATCTGCATTTTAATAAACACCACCGGCAATTCTGAGCAGGTGGCTGGCCGACCTCACTTTTAGATGCCGTGTCCCTGAGGAGGCCCCCCTCCGCACCCCTCACCCCAGCATCTCTGCCCCAGCTCAGGCTGGTGAGGAATGCGCTCCCTCGGTGGAGAGCGGCAGGTCCCCGATCTCCCCCCGATGCATTTGAGAGAGCAGCCACGCATTTCCGTAAACACAATTTGCCAGATTATTTTCTGTGGTTAATCGTTAAGAGGAACCAATTCAGGCAGTAAGGTCCAGTCACACTTCTGCACGGCTCAGGATAATTAAGGGCGGAAGTTCCTGTTTGGGGTGTTCCACGTCCGCCATGAACTGTGACTGACAGACTGGACGGGTAGGAATGCCAGACAAAATACCAGCTCCCACAGGGCTCTGTGAGCTGGGAAAGTGGCCAGTGCCTGCCCCTTGGCCCTCAGTTTTCTCACAAGTGAGGGAGCTATGTCTCACTTCTCACAGGTATAAGGAAGATGACTCAAAACCCATAGAATCGATGACTCGCCACCCTTGAGATCCAACACGAGGACATTGAGCAAAGGGCTCTGTCCCCACTGTGAGAACTTTGTAGAAGTTCTGTGTTGCCTTCTTAGAAGCTCCCCTACAAGAGGAAAAAAGATCCAGGGTGAAGCACATTCACATTCTTTTTTTTCTTTTTATGTTTATTTATTTTTGAGAGAGAGAGAGAGAGGGAGAGAGAGAGCAAGCACGAGTGGGGGAGGGGCAGAGAGAGAGGGAGACACAGAATCCAAAGCAGGCTCCAGGCTCTGAGCTGGCAGCACAGAGCCCAACACGGGGCTTGAACTCACAAACCGTGAGATCAGGACCCGAGCCACCCAGGTGCCCCAGCATGAAGCCCATTCTTTAAACCAGGTACTCGACTGGACTCCTCCTCAGCCGGTAGCATTCTTAATCTTCACCATCCTTGGAGATAAAGCACCTGAGATAACTTCCTTCAGATTACAGGGAATGGAGATGCCCTCATTCCCAGGGCTGTATCCACAGCAAAGAGACACGGGCAGGTGAAGAAAAGGTCTAAAGGAGAAGCAGGACTCAGTGATCCAACCTGAGGCCTCTCACTTTTTAAAATCGTACGCTGTAACTGCATAATCAGGCAATACGTGACTGAATTCCTCTTGTAAAATCATTACAGAGGAAGCTAAGTTCCTCTCTGATCCTCTCCCTGGGCAAACATCTTCTTCCTCCAGGACAGATTCACTGCTTTCAGTCTGGTACCTTTGATACCTGGCTCTGTGCACGCACACACAGATATCAGTACCCCTGGAAAACATACAACGTGGTTTTATGTACATGCGTAGGGGTATGTGTTTCGTGTGTATATTTTTTTAAATATCAATGGGATCCCAGCACATACATCCCTCCAAAACTTCCCTTTTGCACAGAACAACGCATCCTAGAGATCTGTTATTGCCTGTGCAGATAAACCTACTGGCTCTAGCTAACACCTCGCCTTCCAAATTATGGTTGTCCCCCCAGTGCGCTCAGCCAGTCCCTTACTGGTGGACACTTGAATTGTATCCAGGGGCTTGCTGAAACAAAAATGGTCAGTTCACACCCCTGTTCATGCCTCCTGAGCATATGTGTGTTTCTCTAAGGTAGATACTAGAAGGTTGAACTGCTGGGACACGGGGTATGCATAGTTTTATTTTTAAGAGATATTACCACATTGTCTCTAAAATAGGTGTATCGATTTACACAAGTGGCGAATGAGAGGATGTATCTCATCTTTGCCAACAGTATTATTACCGATTTAAAACATTTTGCCCATCTGCTGACAGGAAAAGGGCATCTTGTTCTACTTAAATTTACATCTTCCTGATTTCTGGTCTGGTTGGGCATTATTTCATGTTTGTTGCCATTTATTCTTCTTTAATCTACCTGTTACCCATTTACACGACGTGTGATGATTTTGCATGATCTTTTTTTAAAATTTTTTTTTTCAACGTTTATTTATTTTTGGGACAGAGAGAGACAGAGCATGAACGGGGGAGGGGCAGAGAGAGAGGGAGACACAGAATCCGAAACAGGCTCCAGGCTCTGAGCCATCAGCCCAGCGCCTGACGCGGGGCTCGAACTCACGGAGTGCGAGATCGTGACCTGGCTGAAGTCGGACGCTTAACCGACTGCACCACCCAGGCGCCCCATGATCTTTTTTTAAACTAAATTTTGCGAGTTCTTTTTACATCCTAAATCCTAAGCTTTTGGTACCTACAAGGTACATGTTTTCTCCTGAGTTATTATTTCAATTTTCAACATCATTGATGATATCCTTCTGTACTGTTTTCGTCAGAAGTTTCAAATTTTGGTATGGTTGTATTGACTGGCCTTTTCTGCATTTTGCTTTTTTTTTTTTTTAATTTTTTTTTAACGTTTATTTATTTTTGAGACAGAGAGAGACAGAGCATGAATGGGGGAGGGTCAGAGAGAGAGAGGGAGACACAGAATCCGAAACAGGTTCCAGGCTCTGAGCGGTCAGCACAGAGCCCGACGCAGGGCTCGAACTCACGGACCGCGAGATCATGACCTGAGCTGAAGTCGGAGGCTTAACTGACTGAGCCACCCAGGCGCCCCGCGTTTTGCTTTTTTAAATGTCCTGTTTGTGAATGCCTCCCCTCGGTTATAAGTATATTTTTGTATATTTTCTCCCATTATGAAGCCTGTGTATTTTTCTGGCTCAGAGCACTGCCTGAATCTATGTGTCTTACATTAGGGCTGGTGGATGAGCAGGGATGCTGAAATCCTGTCCGGGAAGCAACAATGTATGTTTTCAATGGGATCCAGCTGCGGGCGGGCCTCAAGAGCCGGCTTCTTAGGCTGCCTAAGGGGACTGGCTTACGTTGCAGCACGAGGCTTTTCTGAGGGACATCATAAAACAAAAAGAAACCTTCCAACTACAAATCCAGAAAAGATATGCAGTGGCTTTCTCTGGAGGTGGCCACGACCCAAGACAGATATGCACTTGTTCAGGACTCTTAGGGTAGCTCCACTCGAAGAGGCTCAAACAATCTGCTCCAAGTTTCTAGGCCTTCCCATAGACAGCATTGCCTAATGGAAATACAATGTGAGCTACATAGGTATTTATAAATTTCTGGTAGCTACATTAAAGAATACATAAAAAGAGGGACACCTGGGTGGCTCGGTTGGTTAAGCGTTTGACTCTTGGTTTCAGCTCAGGACATGATCTCATGGTTCATGGGATCGAGCCCCATGTTGGGGTAGAGCCTGCTTGGGATTCTCTCTCTCTCTCTCTCTCTCTGTCTCTGTCTCTCTGCCTCTCCCCCCTCAAAATAGATAAATAAAATTTTTTTAAAAGAATAAGTAAAAAGAAACAAGTAAAATAATTTCAAGGATTTAATCTGATATTTCTAAAACAGTGTCATTTTAATATGTAGTCTCTATAGCATATTGTTCGTGAGGTATTAAACATTTTTTGTGTGTGTGCTGAGTCTTTGACATCTAGTGTGTAGTTTATACTCACAGCACATCTCAGTTCAGATGACCACATTTCAAGGGCTCCAGAGCCACCTATGTCCATTGGCTACTTGTGTTAGAAAGCACAGCCCTGAGGATTAAAACCGGAATGTCCCTGGTGTGCTGGGAGGCATCTACTCAATGTGTAGGGAGGTGCTTAGGTGACCACAGTCTGAATCTTAAGTCCATTCTTCACCTTCCCCTGCAGCCCAGTCTTCTTCCTAACAAAAGGGTGTCATGACGTCCATTGTTCTCAGCTAGTTATATGGGTTAATCATCCTAAAGCCCAGTTTTGCTTGGATTATTTCCTGGAGAGGATGTTGTTGACTTTTAGGAGGAGGTGATCATTCAGCTGAAACCTGGAGGGTGGGTAGGAATTAGGGGGTCAGAGAGGACGGAATGAACAAGGGGGCAGCTGGAATGGACAGGCTGTGGGTAAAGCAGACATCAGACCCCAAGGGGTGTGTAGACTCTACTGAAGTTAATGGGGGTCATCAAACATTTGGCAGTAGTGGGTATGAGAGAAAAGCAAGACCAGAGACAAGGAAACTCATGAAGAAAGTGTAGGATCCAGATAAGAAAGAAGCAATCCTTCCTTCCTCCCTCCCTCCCTTCCTTCCTCCCTCCCTCCCTCCCTTCCTTCCTTCCTCCCTCCCTCCCTTCCTTCTTCTTCTCCTTCCTTCCTTCCTTCCCTTCCTCCCTTCCTCCCTCCCTCCCTTCCTTCTTCTTCTCCTTCCCTCCTTCCTTCCCTTCCTCCCTTCCTCCCACCCTCCCTCCCTTGATTCCTTCCTTCCTTCCTTCCTTCCCCCTGCCTCCCTCCCTCTCTCCTTCCTTCCTTCCTTCTTTCCTTCCTTCCCTCTCTCTCTCCTTCCTTCCTTCCTTCCTTTCTTCCCTCCCTCCCTCCCTCTCTCCTTTCTTCCTTTTTTCCTTCTTTCCCTCTTTCTCTCCTTCCTTCCTTCCTTCCTTCCTTCCTTCCACCCTGCCACAAACATTTACCAAATGCCTACTGTGTGCAGAAAACAAAATAGACAAGACCCATGCCCTCACAGAACTTCAATATACTGTGGGAAAGGAGGTAACTAGTGAGTGATGGACTGTGACACTCAGGTTCCTGATCTCACTTGGTGAATGGTGGGGCCATTCTCTGAGACAGGGGTTCAGGAGCCAGAGCAGGTTCAGGAAAAAAGATGATGGGTTCAGCCTATCTTTTTTGACACATGTTTGGGGTGTTTGGGGGACCCCTAAGTGGAGCTGTGCCACTAGCAGCTGCACGTACCTATTTGGAGATCACGAGATCTGGAAGGGACACATAGATTTGGGAGCCATGACAGATCAAGGGTATTAAATCCCTGGCAGTGAATGAAAAAATCCTGGGAGGATGTGTAGCAGCAGGAGTCACAGACTCAAAGGTGCACGGTGGTCAGGTGAGTTGCGAGTGTGTGTGAATTGGGTCATATGTGAGACATAGAAAGGGGTGGGAACGTGGCTACCTGGAAAGGATGTCCTCCACCTAAGACATCCTGTGGGCCACATATAGACCCATTTGCAACCTATAGACTTTCAGAACTCTCTCTGCCATATCTCCCGTTTCTTATAAAGATTCTCACGGCAGGTAGCTAGCTGTTCACAAAAATCCACTTCCGGTTCTTTGGGGTCACTGCATTTCCCGGCCTCCCTCGCCATTACAAGTGGCCGTGTAACTGGGTTCCAGCCAGTGGGACGTGAGGGGAAGTTGTGTGCTCCACTTCCCGGCCATGGCCTTGAAGAAGGTAGGCCCCCTCCTCCTCTTTTCTTCCTCTGGCCAGATGTAGATGATGAAGTCTATGGGCTTTTGGATCCATTAAGTGGAAGGAACCAGGATCCCTCTATTATTGTCTAGAATAATACCACCTACCAATCAGGACACCTGCTTTTGACTATGACGTCGGTGATAAATAAACCTTTGTCATGTTTGAGCCATTATACATGTTTGGCTCCGTTTGTCACTACAGCCTAGCGTAATCTACCAAATACATTTCTAATCGAACAAATACCAGAGTAGCCCTGTCTGTGAGCTCTCTAAGGGCAGGGACCATGCCTGTCTAGTCCACTGCTGCGTCCTCAACACCAAGTCCACGGTAGAGCATGGAGTAGATACTCAATAAAACTTGTGGATAAAGCTAGGTATGTTTCATTGAGCATTTGCTAGATGAAATGTTAAATCTTTTATTGTTGTACACCGTTTCATTTTGTATTCCTGGGAACTCTATAAGAAAGGTTCTATTATTGTCTCTTTTTTCCACACAAAGAAAACTTGGAAAAGTTATAGCTGGGTGAAAGGCGAAAGGTTCATCTAAGCAGGATGATTCCAGAACCCACACTCTAAAACACTGGCATACAACCAACCATATGCACACCTACGTTAATAATTTAACTCACATGATCTCTCCCTCCAAGGATACCCTCAACCCCTTCCCTCTGCTCATTAAGGTCCCACCTTCTTTATCCTTCCCGGAACCCCTTGATTACCCTTTAATTACTCCAGCAGGAATTTCATATATATCATTCCTGTAACAGGGATCCCACATATCTGTCTGCCTCTAGAGAGAAATTATACTAACCTTAAGGGTAGCAGAATATCTTAGACATCATTTATTTCAGTGTTCCTTATAGCATCGAGGAAGATAGAGGCACCACTATGTGCCAGGCACTCTCTGGGCACTGGGGACCAAAATATAAACAAGACAGTCCATCCAGTCTCACAGAAAGCTCTCAAGCCTTGTGGCATAAACAGCTATTTTAAATTTTTTTTAATTTTTTTTAAATTTTTTTTTTCAACGTTTATTTATTTTTGGGACAGAGAGAGACAGAGCATGAACGGGTGAGGGGCAGAGAGAGAGGGAGACACAGAATCGGAAACAGGCTCCAGGCTCCGAGCCATCGGCCCAGAGCCTGACGCGGGGCTCGAACTCACGGACCGCGAGATCATGACCTGGCTGAAGTCGGACGCTTAACCGACTGCACCACCCAGGCGCCCCTAAACAGCTATTTTAAAAAATGTAACTTCTGCCATATTAAGAGAGGCAGAAGAAGAGCAAGGAACCCATTCTTTTTGGAGGAGAAAAGAAAGGATTCCCAGAGTGTATGATCTTTGAGCACAGCTTCTGGAGGATAAGTAGGCATTCTCCAGTTGTTTAAGAGGGATCCTCATAAGCAGGGAAAGCATGTACCAAAGCATGGATGCATCAAGACATCTGTGCTGTTCTGGATGAGTGAGGTGTTGACTTGCTAGAATGTAGGATCCACTCACTCATTTGCTCATCCATTTATCTGACAGATACTTGCGTAAACTTAGAAGGTGCCACGCATTGTACTTTAAATGCAGAGGATTCAAAAGTGAGCAGGAACAGGTAGGATCGCTACCCTCGTGGAGCTTAAAATCCAGTAGGGATTACGGCTGAGAACAAAGCTGTAACGATCACGTGTCCGGCGGGAAGGAGGAAGGGATAGCCAAACATGTGAGGACTCGGGGGAATGGGCTGAGCCAGACTATCAGAGACCTCCAATACCATGCTAGGGAGATGGAGATAGCCCTGCCTCTCTGATAGTTCTCAATTTTGTCCAGTCCCCTCACTGCCCCTGCCTACACTCAGTGCAGGCCACCGTCTCCTCCATGAAGGTGTATGACAATCCTCTAAAGAGCCTTTTTGCCTCTCATCCTCCCCCGCCCACCGTCACCCCCAACGCAAACAGAGTGATTTTTTCAAATGAGAAGATCATGTTACGTTCTGTGGTAGGCAGCAGTCTAAGAGAGCCCTATGATCTCCATCACTCTGGTGTTTCTCTGGTGATTATGCTAGGTTACACAGCAAAAGGAATTCCGCAGATATAGTCCAGGCTACTAATCAGTCAACCTTAAACACAGGGAAATGATCCAGGTGAATCTACCTGATGAAGTGAGCTCTTTAAAAGTAGAGAGTTTTCTCCAGCAAGTAGAAGGGCAAGTCACAGAGACTCAAATTCAAGGACGTTTCCCAAGGATTCAACATGCTGCCGCTGGCCTGAAGATGAAGAGGGTCACGTGGAAAGGACCTAAGGAGGGCTTGCAGGAGTGGACAGTGAGCTGCAACCAACAGCCAGCAAGGAAACAGGGACCTCCCTCCTCCAACTGCAAGGAACTGGATTCTACCGACAACGTGAGTGAGCTTGGAAATGGGTTCTTTCCCAGAGCCTCCAGATGAGAGCTCAACCCAGCCAACACTTTGCCAGTAGGCTCGGGAGACTATGTGCAGGGAAGCCAGCCATCCTATACTGGGTTTTTGACTTCCAGAACTACAAACTAATAACTGCGTGTTATTTTAAGCCACTAAATTTATGGCGATTTGTTCCACAGCAATAAAAAACTAATACACCCCCTGGCTTCTAACCCTCCAATAAAACACCCACCGTGGGCTTGCCACGTCTCGGCATCGAAACCTTATCACAGTCCTATTAGGTGGGTATGTTATTATCATGATTTCACCGATGAAGAAACTGAGGCTTAGAGAGTTGAAATACTTTTCCTAAGCTTACTGAGCTACTAAGTGTCAGGGTTGAGATTTTTTTGTTCCGCCAGTCTGAACTCATAATCCATACCCTGTGGCTTCTCATTACCCTTATGGTAGGTTCACCTCCCTTCCTGATGGACTCCTGTTCACTCATCCAACCTCATTATTTTTTTTAATGTTATTTATTTTTGAGAGAGAGAGAGTGAGAGAGAGAGAGGTGGGGTGGGGGGCAGAGGGAGGGAGGGGACATAGGATCCTAAGCAGGGCTCTGTGCTGACAGCAGAGAGACTGATGGGAGGCCCAAACTCACGAACCCATGAGCGAATGACCTGAGCCAAAGTCGGCTGCTTAACCAAGCCCCTAGGTGCCCCTCATCCAACCTCATTCTTTGACACTACTCTCACTTCGGATCCTTGTAGCCGGAGTAACAGCCACACCACCACACTCTCTATTCCTTGACTTTGCACATATGGCTCCTTTTTTTTTTCAATATATGAAATTTATTGTCAAATTGGTTTCCATACAACACCCAGTGCTCATCCCAAAAGGTGCCCTCCTCAATACCCATCACCCACCCTCCCCTCCCTCCCACCCCCCCATCAACCCTCAGTTTGTTCTCAGTTTTTAACAGTCTCTTATGCTTTGGCTCTCTCCCACTCTAACCTCTTTTTTTTTTTTCCTTCCCCTCCCCCATGGGTTTCTGTTAAGTTTCTCAGGATCCACCTAAGAGTGAAAACATACGGTATCTGTCTTTCTGTGTATGGCTTATTTCACTTAGCATCACACTCTCCAGTTCCATCCACGTTGCTACAAAGGGCCAGATTTCATTCTTTCTCATTGCCACGTAGTACTCCATTGTGTACATATGGCTCCTTCTGCCTGGGATGCCACCTGCCTCCTCCCTCTGTTTTTTCTTTGGCTGACCTAAATGGTGCTTTTGGCCTTGCTTAAGATGCTATCTCCCTGGGGGGAGGGGGGGGGACGTCTTCCTTGGCTCTCCCAGGCTGGGTAGATACTATCCCAGCCTTCCCCTAGCACCTCATACCTCCCTTATCAGAACACAGAAGCCGCTGTGTTCAACACTCCACTCAGCGGGGCTCTTCACTAGATTGTGAGCTCCTTGCTGGCCAAGACTGTGCTTTGTTCATCACCAAAGTCCTAGCACAGTATCTGGAGCCAGTGGGTACTCAATAAATATTTACCAAGTGAATGAATAAAAGTACTTTATTCAGGAGGCAATGGCAGTCATCCAAGGTCTTGACGCAAGGGAGTGACCTTATCAGACCCGTGCTTACAAGGACAAGCTGAGGCCAAGTCTTGCACGCAAAGGACCACCCTCATCAACATCTGAGGATGAAGAAGTTCATTCACATTGTGGTCTTGGACTTCTTGAGCTAGGAAACTTGGCTCTTCTGTCTTCCTGACTACATCTGGATACTGGATACGCCAGAAATAGTCACGGTCATGGCTAGTGTTCTCCTACGTAGGTGGAACGTGGAAAAAAGCTCGCGACTGGGGTCGAGGGTCTCGAAATCCCACTAGAATTAGGCGCCGCCTGCCAATACGGCTGTGAGAAACCACCGCAATATGGGGAGCCACGACCCTGTCCATGCGGGGAACCTGGAGCCAGCCTCCGGAGAGCCCACTCAGGCCTAGCCCTATCTCCACGGAGCGCACAGTCCGCATACCTCTCCTTAAATATGCAAATATTGCTTCCTGACGAGTAGGGCTGTAAGGCCTTCCGCATTAAAGGCAGCGCTTACTGCTCCCAGCTGGAGGTCAAGTGATGCGGTCAGAAGAGTCTCCAGTTGAGACGCTGTGCGTCTCGGTTTCCTCGTCTGCGCAAAGGGCACTCCCCAGACGACGCGGCCTTGAGGGACCAAGGGGCGCCGGGAAAGGTGAGAAAGTCAAGATGCGTACAGGTAGCTCTACACGCAAGGAGAGGAGCCAGTGGGCCGAGGGAGAGGCAGCGCAACAGAGCGGCGAGTCCGCGAAAGGGGCCGGGATTCCCGTGGCGGGCAGCGCGAGAGGGGGGCGGACTCGGCTCCCGGGCGCTGCGAGGCAGAGAGGGGCGGGTCCGGGCGCCGCGCCTCCCGCGCTCCGGCCGCGGATCTGGGCGCTGGGGGCGGGCGGGGGAGGAGCCACGTGGGGAGGAGCAAAACCTGGAGGCCCCGGGAACCTTGGGCAGAGCCAAAGCGGCGGGAGCCCGATCCCGGGCGCACTGCCCAGGGAGAGCGCGCCGTCCGGGCCGAGCACGGCCTCGGCCATTCCAGCCTGCGTCGGCGCTTGCGTTCGGTGCGCAACCCGGGAGGAGGGCCAGTGCGGACCGGGCGAGGGTCCCAGGCTCCTAAACTGTCCCAGAGCTGCCGGGCTGCCCGCCGTCGCTGCCGCCCCATTGGGGCCCAGCCCGACCCGCCACCTGCGTCCCGGCTGCACCATGGATCCTTCGGAGAAGAAGATATCGGTGTGGATCTGCCAGGAAGAGAAGCTGGTGTCTGGTCTCTCCCGCCGCACCACCTGCTCGGACGTGGTTCGGGTGCTGTTGGAGGACGGCTGCCGGCGGCGACGGAGGCAGCGGCGGGGCCGGCGGCGGGGAACGGCCGGCGACTCTCCAGGCCGGGAGGAGCTTCGGGAACTCCTGGACGAAGACGAGGAGGACGACGACGAGGCGCTGCCTCAGGGCATGCTGTGCGGGCCCCCGCAGTGCTATTGCATCGTGGAAAAGTGGCGGGGCTTTGAGCGCATCCTGCCTAACAAGACGCGCATCTTGCGCCTCTGGGCCGCCTGGGGCGACGAGCAGGAGAATGTGCGCTTCGTGCTGGTGCGCAGCGAGGCGTCACTACCCAACGCGGGCCCCCGCAGCGCCGAGGCGCGCGTGGTGCTCAGTCGCGAGCGCCCCTGCTCGGTTCGCGGCATCCCCGCGCGGCCCAGCCTGGCCATGACCCAGGAGAAGCAGCGGCGGGTCGTGCGCAAGGCCTTCCGCAAGCTGGCCAAGCTCAACCGGCGGCGCCAGCAGCAGCCGTCGTCGCCCTGTTCGTCTACGTCGTCTTCCACCGCCTCGTCCTGCTCGTCGCCGCCGCGGGCCACCGAGAGCGCATCCGTGGAGCGCATGGAGACGCTGGTGCATCTGGTGCTCTCCCAGGACCACACCATTCGTCAGCAGGTGCAGCGGCTCCGGGAGCTGGATCGCGAGATCGATCGCTACGAGGCCAAGGTGCACCTGGACCGCATGAGGCGGCACGGAGTCAACTACGTGCAGGACACCTACCTGGTGGGCGCAGGCATCGAGGTCGACGGGCCCAGCCCGGTAGAGGAGCCCGAGGCGGCGGCGGCGGCCGCGGCGGCGCCCCTGGACGGCGAGGCGCAGGCGGCCGCGCTGGAGGAGCTGGCCCGGCGGTGCGACGACCTGCTGCGGCTGCAGGAGCAGCGGGCCCAGCAGGAGGAGTTGCTGGAGCGCCTCTCAGCCGAGATTCAGGAGGAGCTGAACCAGAGGTGGATGCGGAGGCGCCAGGAGGAGCTCACCGCGCGGGAGGAGCCCCTGGAGCCTGATGGTAGCCTCGACGGCGAGCTGCTGCTGGAGCAGGAGAGGGTCAGGACGCAGCTCAGCACCAGCCTCTACATCGGGCTCCGGCTCAACACGGACCTGGAGGCCGTTAAGTCGGACTTGGATTACAGCCAGCAGCAGTGGGACAGCAAGGAGCGCGAGCTGCAGGGCCTCCTCCAGACTTTGCACACGTTGGAGTTGACGGTGGTCCCCGATGGGACTGTCGGCTCTGGCGGGCCCTCCCGGGAACCGCGGCCTCAGGGCTCCGCGGAGATGTGGGTGGACCAGGCCCGCGGACTGGCCAAGAGCTGTCCTGGCAACGACGAGGACTCGGATACCGGGCTGAGCTCCATGCACAGCCAGGACTCGGACTCGGTGCCCGTGTGCGAATCTCTTGTGTAAGAGGTGTAGACCACGCTTCTCCCTTCCTCGAAGAAAGCAGTGGCCTTGGCCGGCTCAGGGACTCGAAACCAGGCAGGGGGTGGGCGGGGGAGCTCCTGCCAGGTAGCATTGCTCTTCGCGGGGCGGGGGGAGGGCTGGCGACACCCGCCAGGCCAGGGAGTGTGGAGGGGGTGCGGGACGGGGAGGCCCGGAGGAGGCAGGTGGGTCTCCATTCCAAGCTCTTTTAGGGGAAGGAAGGAGGGAGGAGGTGAGAACGTCCCGTCTTGGAAAACAGTCGCCCCAGGGAAACTGACGTGGTCCGAACCCATTTTCAGAAAAAAAGAAAAAGTATTATGGAGATTTCAGCAATCTTCTGTATGGGAAGGACTGATGGCAGCTAGAACTTTAGTTTGTGGCATAAAGTGCTTTTAAAAGAAACTCTTGGATGAGAAGGAAATTCCTTGAATGTTAATTGTGACTGTGAACGTGTTAAAACTAGCCAAAGAGCACTGGTGTTCGTCTCAGCCTTGCTTACATCTCTGATAAAACCCACAGGCACCCAAATCCTGGCTCTTTACATTTCTGCAGATTGGGGGATTTACCCATCTGCTACACTGTTCATCTTTTCTTTTCTTTTTTCTTTTTTTAATGTTTATTTATTTTTAAGAGAGAGAGACAGAGACAGAGCATGAGGGGCGAGGGGCAGAAAGAGGGGGGACACAGAATCCAAAGCAGGCTCCAGGCTCTGAGCTGTCAGCACGGAGCCCGACTTAGGGCTTGAACTCACCAACCGGGAGATCATGACCTGAGTGGAAGTCGGACACTTAACCGATTGAGCCACCCAGGTGCCCCATCTTTTCTTTTCATTCAAAGGCTGAGCTGTATGGAAGCCTAGCCTCGTATTTCCTCCTAGCAAATACAGTATATGGTAAAATAGAATCCTTTCCCTACAATGACCTTTTATTATTACAAAAGCCAAACATAACCCTTTTGAGATGATAGAGAATCCTGGGACACCTAATCCCTGGTTACAGCTTAATGTAGGCCCTTCGGGATTTGCTCCCGCACAGGTACCTGTGCCGTCCTTAATTTTCATTCATGTTGCCGCTTCATCCACTCAATCACTGCTCCTCCAAGAAAACTAGGAGGAAAGTTGCAGAAGCCAAGTTCAGTACAACTAAATTTGCTATTTAATGAGCACGCCGGTTGAAACTAAGACTTGAAAGCCAAGATCTTTGTTAGCATTCAGCTTTTGAACTAAGCTGTATGATTAAAACCAACCATGACCTCAAGGTGTTTTACCCCCACCGAAGCCAACCTTCAGTATCTTTGGTCAGAGATTAATTAGTTACTTGTCCAAGCCTAAACGGAGAGGGCAAGTATCCAGGCTTACTAGATAAGGCCCCCCAAAGAAAACAAAAGAAGTCAGTCTAATAGTACACCTTGGGTGAGCAGTTTGATTAACCGTGGCACGTAGCCATAGATAAAAGCATACAAAAGTGAGCTCGAAGACAACTCGAATGACTCTGGCTCTTGCCTTTGCAGCCGCCAGGAGATACAAGCACAACACCTCTCTCCTAACAGCCCGGTGACAGAGCCCTGGTGGGGACTCAGGGTAATTGTTGCAGTTATTTCAATGAAAAGTTATCAGTTGTAGCTAGTTGTTGGCCTGTGGAAGGAGCCTGTTGGCAGTGTTCCCTCTGGAGCCCAGTGCTTCTGAGGAATGTGGGATCTAATCTGTCCTGAGGAGGTATTAACAATGGCGTGTGTGTGTGTGTGTGTGTGTGTGTGTGTGTGTGTGTGTGTGTGGTTTGCAGAAGCCCGGTGTCAGCCCAACCACGCAGGGGCTGGCTCTGGTTTCAACACTGCACGTGAAGATAACGTCAGAGGTCTTGCTGTAGAGAGACGTTTCTTTCCTTGGAGAGGTCGCGTCTGCTGGTCACCAGCGGGGACCTGCTCACCTGACCGCCCTCCAACCATTTCAGCTGTTTCCTTTGGGGAGCCAGCCCTCCCCTGCCCCTTGCCGTTACAATGCACGTGGATGTCGCAGGTTTTCAAGGAAAAGGGGGATTAAAAGGCCATTTTCTTAATTGATGTTTTCGGAAGACATTAGCTGGCGTAATTACGGTGTTTTAGTTTCGCCTGATGCGGAAAACGTCTACGCATTTGGTCTTGAGCGTGACTGAAATGGGGAAGGGACCGGAAGAGGGCCACTGCCCCCTAGATGATCATTTGATCTCATAAACACAAAGCCTAATGATAGCTTCCCTTTCGAGGCAGAGGCACAATCCTCTTTAGAGGGTGACAGACGTTGCTTGTCTGAATGGCTTCTGCTGGCAATGGGCTGACCTGGTGGTTTTAAAATTATTGTGTTTTTTTTCCTCCCCCCCCTTTTTTTTTTTTAATCCCCCAGAGTGGTAGGGGAGGTGGTTCTTAGACGTTTATTAACTCAAAAGAGAATACAGAAGTTGGCAGAACAGGACTGCCTGGCAGAAAGGGGCTGTTTTCCTTTTCACTATTATTATTATTTTAAACTTTGACGGGCTGCTGACATCAGCAAATATGCCCGAAGCCTGTAAAGCAAATGAGCCACATCACAGGGAGAAGGGCTGTGAGGTTTTCTGGTGCCCTCTTTCCAGAGCCTTCCTGTCCCGTCTACCTGGAGATGCTTCTCCAGTCAACACTTCGGGCAGCGAGGAGGCTCTGTTTATAACAAAGGGCAGCCCAGTCTGCCCCATTTCTCCTTTCATCCCAGTCACTTACATCCCCAAGAGCCACTCCCTGTGTGGGTAGGAGAAGGAACAGGAGGTGAAAAAGAAAGGAGACAATAGTTCCTTTTACTAAGAACTTTCCCACGCCTGAGAAAACGTGAAATTTGGATATCAAAAGGACCGAAACAGTGCCTGTGCCTAGAAAGTGCCTAACAAATGCGAGATATTTTGAAAACGTCATTTCATTTAGAAAATAATCCTCATGGCATATTTAAAAATATGCATCGTGAATGCACAGCAGTGGAAGCATCCACTCGGGATGTCAGAGCCCCTGGGAGAAGGAACTCATCTCCTGCTCTCCCCGCGGAACAGGAAACCCCGGGGAAGAAGCAGCAAGCCTGTGCAGGACAGTGTGAAACGGAGGGCGCTCCCACCAACCCACCCCTTCCTTGCTGGGAGCTGCTAGAATTTACCGTAACTTTGATCTTAATTATCCCATTCTCCACCCTCTCCCAAACCAAAAAGACTTCCCCTGGCATCTCTGTCTGTTTACATATAAAACACGGTGGTGATGATTTGCTAATTAGACAACTTACATTCCATGGTCCTTATGATGAACCTAACAATAACATAAGTGAAAAGAAAGAAAAGCCACTCAAAATCCTGTCACCGAAAGCTTATCGCTACCAAAATTGGGCATGTTTTCCTTCCCAACCTTTGGAATTGTGATTTCATATTTTGCTGGGGGTTTTTGTTTTTTGTTTTTGTTTTTGTTTTTGTTTTTTTGAGAGCACCAGCGGGGAAGGGGCAGAGAGAGGGGGAGAGATTCCTAAGCAGACTCACGACTGTGAGATCATGACCCGAGCCAAAATCAAGAGTTGCGTGCTTAACCACTGAGCCACCCAGGTGCCCCCATATTCTGCTTCTTTTAAAAAAAATATATACTTTAAATGAGGTCGTATGTATGCTTTTATGCTCGGGTTTTGACCTGAGGCTCCATCCATCTGGTGGATACACCATAGTGCATATAACTGTTCTCATGTTAGTAAGTTATTCCCAGTGTTTTTTTTTTTTTTTTTTTTTACTGTTATAAAATAGGACTGTGACATGTTCCTTTGTGCACATTTCTGTTTTCCCCAATAAGATGGAAAGAGACTTCCCAGGCCAAAGAGTGCAAACATTTAAGGACTTGGTACTTAATCATCAACTTTCTTTTCAAAAGATTTGTTCTAATAACAAGCTGCTATGTGTGATGGGGTCTATTTCACCACCCCTTGGCTTTCATTAGATATTACGTTTTGTTAAGAAAATATTTTTTTAATGTTTATTTATTTTAGAGAGAGAGAGAGAGAGCGAGAGAGCGCGCGCGCGCTAGTGGGGGAGGGGCAGAGAGAGAGGAAGACACAGAGTCTGAAGCAGGCTCCAGGCTCTGAGCTGTGTCAGCACAGAGCCCAATACGGGGCTCGATC
The DNA here is from genome assembly GCF_028749965.1 of Puma concolor. NCBI lineage: Eukaryota > Metazoa > Chordata > Mammalia > Carnivora > Felidae > Puma > Puma concolor. The sequence goes on along the minus strand of NC_141676.1, from coordinate 46,520,616 downwards.
TCACAAACTGGGAGATCATGACCTGAGCCGAAGTTGGACGCTTAACTAACTGAGCCCCCCAGGCGCCCCATTGTTAAGAAAATATTTTAACCAAAATTAATTAAATAGTTCTTTGTGGCCCCAGGAATGCAGGGCTGGCAACCACTGGCTTAAAATATTCTTACAACAGAAATGTGGGTCATCCAACGGAAGTGTTCAGAGGATGGGTGCTTTCCCTTCTTCCTGTTTTCCGTGTCTTCCCTGAGCACCTGCTTTGGAATAGCGATCCTGTCTCCTATCAGAGCTGGCCAACAATGAGCGAGATTAGGAGAATTAACAAATAAGAGAAACAGATTTATAAAAGACAAACATTTATTATCTTTTTCACCCTGAGTCTATGAGAAAAGGTTATTCTTAGAAGGTGATGAGAGAGAGGCCCCTGGGTGGCTTAGTTGGTTGAGCCTCCAACTTCGGCTCAGGTCATGATCCCCCAGTTTGTGAGTTCAAGCCCCACATTGAGCTCTCTGCTGTCAGCACAGAGCCTGCTTCAGCAACTCTGTCTCCCTCTGTCTCTGCCCCAACCCCGCTCATGCTGTCTCAAAAATAAACATTAAAAAAATTATTTTTTAAAAAGGTGATGATATAAGTCGCGTTTGATTTTCTGTTTCTCCCTACCCACTCCCATCTGAAATTAAATCAACATAAAATAAATACATAAGCCCACTTGCTTATTAACAGCCTCTAATTAACAGTTTTGATTTTTCTGGGAACTTCTTTCTACATGTAATAAAACACCTGAGCTTACTCTTGGAAGGGGAACATTTGCCCATGAAATTTGTAAAACTGTGAATGTGGAAATGTTTGAAATATATTGTTCTAAACAGACGGAAAGGAGGACGATAAGGAACTATTTTTTGCTGAGTACTTTCCAAACATCAGATCCTTGGGCTGAGTATTGTTGCATGCATTTTCTCTGCATTCATCTTGTGAGATAGAACTTTCTAAAAAAATTTTTAATGTTTATTTATTTTTGAGGAAGCGAGAGAGAGACAGAGTGTGAGCAGGGGAGGGGCAGAGAGAGAGGGAGACACAATCTGAAGCAGGCTCCAGACTCTGAGCTGTTAGCACAGAGCCCAATGCGGGGCTTGAACTCGCGGACCTCGAGATCATGACCTGGGCCGAAGTTAGGCCACCTCGCCGGCTGAGCCACCCAGGCGCCCCTAGAACTTTCTAACCTCCACTCTTTACAGACAAAGAAACTGTAGAGCGTTGGCATTGGAAGGGCCTCAGAGATGATCAGCTCTTGTCCACGTATTTCCACCGGGGAGGTGGAGTGCCTTTCTCAAAATCGTAGAGCCAGTAAACATCTACTAGGTGGGGATTTAGAAAAAAGACAAAGGAGGAGAAATTCCTGTGTAAATATCTGGGCATCTATCTGTCAGGTGAAGTCCTTGACAGTGGGAAAAAAATTCTCACAAAAAATTAATACCCTGTGTATCAGCATGGAGGTTTCGATGAATGCCCCCTCCTCCCCCCCAAAGGCACAGATGGCTAGTCAGTCACCAACAGGGACTCCTCGGCCATCAGGGCAGACAGCTGTGTGCTATTCACAATAACATCTGGAAGGTGGTACCCACCAAGGCTGTGCCGAAACTGCCCCCAGCATTTTTAAGCAGGCCTTGTTTCTGGTTGAGCCTCTGGGCACGTGAGAATCAGCAGAGGTCAAGGGAGGGAACGTTGGGCCCTCCGAGGACCCCTGTGCCCATGGAGTCGTGCACACTTGGTTTAGGCATCTCTGGCCACGCTCTTTCCACTGAACATGGGTAGCCCAAAAATGGATTGCTTTGAAGGCCCGCTGCTTCAGCCTCTGCCCCTCTCATCCATTCCCTTGAATTTTTTTCTGTTTCAGACACCTCCAGGGTTCGCTAGAGCCTTCAAGGTAAAATCCACATCTCTGAGCAGAATTTATAAGGTTGTTGGTTATCCAGCTCAAGGCTGCCTACTAAGGCCCACCCTCCCCTGCCTTAAAATCACAGAATTGAGTGTATCCTGTTTCTCCATTCAGGTCACACTGCCACTGGCTGTGCAAGGGCCCTCTTCTTTCTTGTTTTTCTTCATGTTTTCCTTCCTCCCCCACTCCCACCCCCATTTCTCTTCTTCCTCCCACTGTAAGCAATTCTTCTAGTGTATTTGATCTATGACCTTTCAAACCATCTTACATATTCAAGGCTGTCACGTTGCACACCTCCAGGGGGCACCATCGACCTAGGAAACTGTGTGAATGGTTTCCCTGAAGTCGAACAATGTGCCAGCACGTTCCATTCGCTCCTATGGGTATACGTATCTTTGAAACGTAGAATGAAACAGTTGTGTTCTGATGATTAATATGCATGACCTTTACTGGACTCTACAGCTCACTATATTTCTTTCTTTTTTTTTCATGACATTATGTTTGTGTAAGCACTCCACATTGTGCTTCGTAAATCTAGCTCATGATTTTGTGACCTGTGTGGTATTCTGTCCCTTTAAGGTCTACGCTTCTTTGGGGGAAGGAAACTTAGGTTGTTCCCGATTCCTCACTTCCTCAAACAGTGTTCCAGTGAACACAGGCAGAAATCAGTGGCGACATGCGAGAATTTGTCTGAGTTTGGAACCCAGAAGTGCTCTATCGCTCTCCCGAATGGCTACACTCCCAGGTTGGGCTCTTAATGGCAGTGAAGAGTCTCCATTTTCCCCATTGCCTCTTCAACACTTCATATCATCCAACTTTCTACTGTTTACATTTTGTCTTAATTTGCATTTCTTTGAATTCTACTGAAATTGACCTTCACATGCTTTTTATCCTTCTGTTTACTGCCTGTTATCGCCCATTTTTCCTGTGGGTCTCTCTTTTCTGGCAGATTTGCAGGAATTCCTATGTGTCCTGAACACTAGTTTCTTGTTAATTATAGAGCAAGTATAAATATCTTATTCTAATTTGACTCCATCTTAACTGTGTCTGTGGTGTCTATTGTTGAAAGATACCTAATTATAATATAGTTAAATGTTCTCATCTCCCCATGGCTTATGGTTTAAGGTTCTTGTCTAAGAAATAAAGTCACAAAGATATGCTTCTGTAGTTTCTTCTATTAACCCCATACTTTTTCTTTCTTTCTTCCTCTCTTACTTTTTCCTTCCTTCCCTTCTTTCTCCTCCTTCTCTCATTTCTTCATCGTTGATTAACTGAAGTACTTCCACAGAAAGATTCTTCCCTTTATAAAGTGTTACTCTGAAGGACAGTTGAAAGCCTAATTATCCTGAACTATAGGACAAAAGCAACATTCTTACTTTTTATTTTTATTTACTAGGGTTCAAAATAATGTGGCTGATCTCTAGCATTCTCCAAAGGTGACTAATGAGTTTTTCCTTTATTGTTCATCTTTTGGGGAATCATTGTGACTTTTCAGATTTAAAATATTTAATGTGTTTCAAACCATTGTGGTTACGGTCCCATCTTTGGCTAGTGGGAGCTTCTTCAGGTTGACTCCTGGATCTTTTTCCTGGATCTTTTTCATACTCTTCGAAAGCTTCCTTTGCTCTTCCTTTGTCAAGATGATCCAGGCTTGCGCTGTACCCTGTCCCAGACCTGAAATCAGCCATCACTACACAGAGCCTTGATTTTTTTTCAATGGCAAATGATATTTAGAAACCACAGTCTAGATACTAGGGGTGCTCATTGCCACTGGGTTGGTGATTGTTTTTAGGACTTTCCAGTAGAAATAAAAGAGGAGATACGTTTTACTGTGTTTCCTTTTAATTTTTTTTATTACGGTAAAATACAGATAACAAAATTTGCCATTTAACATGTGTTAAGTATACAATTCATTGGCATTAAGTACATTCACAATGTTGTACAGTCATCACTGCTATCATTTTCCAGAACTTTTTCTTATCATCCCAAACAAAAACTCTGTGTCCATTAAAGAATAATTTCCTATTCTCTCCTCCCTCTAGCTCCTGGTAACTTCTATTATCTTCTTTGGAGAAGTGCCTTTTCAAATCCTTTGTCTGCTTTGATTGAATTTTGTTGTTGTTCTTGTTGTTGAGTTATAAGAGCTCTTTATATTTTCTTTTTTTTTTTAATTTTTTTTCAACGTTTATTTATTTTTGGGACAGAAAGAGACAGAGCATGAACGGGGGAGGGGCAGAGAGAGAGGGAGACACAGAATCGGAAACAGGCTCCAGGCTCTGAGCCATCAGCCCAGAGCCCGACGCGGGGCTCGAACTCACGGACCGTGAGATCGTGACCTGGCTGAAGTCGGACGCCTAACCGACTGCGCCACCCAGGCGCCCCTATATTTTCTGAATAGTAATCCTTTATCAGCTGTGTGATTTGAAAATATTTTCTCCTATTCAATGGATTGTCTTTGTTCATAGTGTCTGTAATGCACAAAAGTTTTTAAAGTTTTGTTCAAGTTCAGCTTGTTTATTTGTCTTTTGTTGTCTACGTTTTGTTGTCTTATCCAAGAAATCTTTACAAATCAAAGGTCATGAAGGGTTTTTTCTATTTTTTCTTCTAAGAGTTTTACAGTTCAAGCTCTCATATTTAAGTCCCTGACAATTTTTTTGCCACTATTCTTTTTGTTTTTATTTTGTTTTTATTTTTTTTTTTTAATTTTTTTTTCAACATTTATTTATTTTAGGGACAGAGAGAGACAGAGCATGAACGGGGGAGGAGCAGAGAGAGAGGGAGACACAGAATTGGAAACAGGCTCCAGGCTCTGAGCCATCAGCCCAGAGCCTGACGCGGGGCTCGAACCCACTGACCGCGAGATCGTGACCTGGCTGAAGTCGGAGGCTTAACCGACTGCGCCACCCAGGCGCCCCTCTTTTTGTTTTTATTGACAAGTGACTTTTTGGAGGTCTTTATCCTACAATTCCTACTATATCACTTACAGGATTTCCCCCCTTTTCCTTCTTTCATCGGATGGATAGAATTTTCTTTGGCTGATTGGGAGTTGTACATTTAATTTTGCTCTTCTGCAAAATTACTAGGAGCCATACTTACTGCAAAGTTACTAGGAACCATACTTATGTTTATTTTTCCTGAGCAAGAAACACACTACTCTGACTTTTCCAGTCTCGCGCCCTTTTCATTTTCGCAGCATCTATAATTTCAGTTATAGGAAATCTTACTTAGCTGATAATAACCTGTCTCAGTCTATTTTGTTGGGATCATATGAAGTGTGCATAATATGGAGGAGAATTGACATCTTTATGATGTTGAGTCATTCTATCCAAGAATAAGATAGTAGCAAAGCACAACAAATCACTCCCGAGTTCAGCGTGGCTTAAAATAATAATTTATTCTCTCTCATGCATCTGTGAGTCAGACAAGGGTTAGTTGATCCAGGCTCAGACAAACTGGACTCCAATCTGCAGGTCAGGCTTAGGTCTGTTGTATGTTACCCTCCTGGGACTAGAGGCACAGAACTTTCCCAAACGTCCCTTAGAGTCATTACAGAGACATTAGCCTAGACTTTTTCTTTTTTACATATACTTCTGTAGGCCGTGGCTCCTCAGTCTGGGTCAACACACAATTATTAAGTGCCTACTGTGTACCAGGCCTAGGGTTTAGGCCTTCAAAGGTAGGGATCAGTAAAGCAGGTAGCGTTAAATCACTACATGTACTCTCTATGACACGAACACTGGGATTTTAAACATTGGACTCATACTTTTCAGGCAGTGATTCCACTTTTAGGTACCCACAGAGTATTCGTGCAAGTGGGCAAGGATATAAGTTCACGATGGTCACTGCAGCGATATGTGTAATAGCGAAAAATCAGAAACCATCCTAAATAGGAAAGTGGTTATAGAAACCACGTTATAATCATATTGCGGATAATATGCAGCTACTAAAATAATACAGATCTGCATTGCCGACATGGAAAAATATCTAATATATCATTAAGTAAAAAAGCAAGTTAATGGAAATGGCATAAGCTCCTTGCTTATTTTTATACCTTTAAAAATTACACATTTCTTAACTTTATCCCCGGAAAGGGTCTGGAATCAATTATTGCCTAGCGGCAATGAGTACCCGCTGGCACCTATATCATGGTATCTAAATTTGTTTTGAATTTTATTTATTTATTTTGAGAGACAGCATGCGTGAAAGAGAGTGGGGGAGGGGCGGAGAGCAAGGAAGAGAGAGAATCCCAAGCAGGCTCTGCGCTGTCAGCACAGAAGCCAATGCAGGACTCTATCCCACAAACCATGAGATCATGACCTGAGCTGAAATCAAGAATCAGATGCTTAACCGAATGAGCCATCCAGGTGCCCCTGTAGGGTGGTATCTAAATACCATATTCTATTAAAAAGATAAAGGCTGCTTGAAGTAATCATAATTCCGAATCCACAGCAAGAAATAGGTAAGATGGGCTTGCCACCTCTTAAGTACTAGAAAGCAAGGAACTGTAAAAACTTAGTAGTTCTATCTAAATTCAGGAGTAACCTGAAGGCACTCCAGTGGCTAAACATGGGGAAATCAATTTCAATGAGAATAACAACTGTTATGGATGGAAGCACATGAAAAATGTAAAAAGCTAGGGGTTCACAATGATACTGCAAAAAAAGAAATTAACTCATTAATCACCTTTGGGAATTGCGAGGATGCCTAGTTGTCATTCTGGAAATCAGTAATGAAGAGAATGTTTATTCTCGTCTGTACACACCGTGCTTCTCAGTCCATCAAGCTGCTGGATGAGGGGAAGTTTTTCTTTACAAGAGAATTTTAACTAGCAAGTGCAGAAGGAACGATTACCCATATACAACCCAGCCCTAATGAATTAGTGCATGTAAAGAGTGGTCATGGATAGGTACTAACATGAGCAGGTGTCAGGTTAATGGGAAGCTGTATGGGATGGCCAGCTGCTCACACTGGCACCCATGGAACATTCAGGTACAGTGTGCCTCCCTGTATGATAAAATAGGAAGCACTCAGCCCCACCTATCAAATATGCTAGCCCAAATCATGGCATCTGAATCTAATCAAGAATCTAGTGCTATTGAGGGGGTTGTAGGAAACAGGGAGAACAGAATGTGGCATGATCTTCTGAGTGTGTAATCAGCCAAATCCAGATTGTGGCAAATCCTGCAGGACAAAAGCCTGTATATAAATAGCCTAAAAGAGGGAGTGGAGATGTAATGATTACAACTGTGGATTCATTTTTTTTTTTTAACGTTTATTTATTTTTGAGACAGAGAGAGACAGAGCATGAACGGGGGAGGGTCAGAGAGAGAGAGGGAGACACAGAATCTGAAACAGGCTCCAGGCTCCGAGCTGTCAGCACAGAGCCCGACGCGGGGCTTGAACTCACGAACCGCGAGATCATGACCTGAGCCGAAGTCTGATGCTTAACCGACTGAGCCACCCAGGTGCCCCACAACTGTGGATTCAAAGGAACTAAGACATATCAACCAGTTATAGACTTTATTTGGATATTAATTCAAATAAACCAAAGGTTAAAACAATTTTAATGACAATCAGGGAAAATAGAAAATAGACAATTATTAGGGGATTGTTGTTTTTAGATATGATAATGGCAAAATGGTTATGTCTTTAAAAGATTTTACCTGTTAGAAATACATAACAAAATGCTATGATGTCTAGGACTTTCTAGGATATTCCAAGAAAACAACAACAACAACAACAACAACAACAACAACAACAACAACAACAACAAACTTGATGCAGAGGAGAAATAAGTAAAACAAAATTGACGAATTGTGCCTATTTGTTGAAGCTTGGTGATGGGTACATAGGATTCATTATGCTGCTCTCTATATTTATGTATTGGTTTGAGGATTTCCATGATAAAAAGTAAAAAATAAATTGTAAAAGAGAGCACAAGAAGGAAAAATCGGGTTGTAGAACGATACGTATGTTATAGTTTATGGGTTTTCCCCCCCTTTTAATAAACCAAACAGGACAAAACTCTGTTATACTGTTATCTGGGGTTATATTTGAGAGACGGGATCAAGGAATGGTGTGGGAAGCTGTTTTTTTTTTTTTTTTTTTTAACAGTATAAACCTGGGGATCTTTTGAATTTGAGATAAGTACATATAACTTGTTACTTTAAAAAAAATGAATAAGACGTCATAATTAAGATATGAGCAAAGCACTGTGGGGGATTGTTTCCTGTGTCCTGGTTAAACATGGCTGCCAAAAACAGGACCTAAAAGCATGAGAGTGAAGGGTGCACCTGAATAACTGGACAGGCTCAGCGTGAACCCCAGCCAACCAATCTGCCATGCCTTGAGGGATTTACAAAGTGATCACACTCTCTGGAAAAGATGGTATTCTCATCTCATCATGTGGAAGCTAAGCAGACTGTCCAGTAGAGTGACCCTGTGATTAGATGCCTAAAAGAAAGTATTTAATCTGTTCATCATGGGTTAAAATACAAATTCTTATAGTTTTGAATTAATCTTTCAAAGCCGGGATAGAAACAGAGTAAAACCTTGGTTTGTGAGCATAATCTGTTGCAGAACCATCTTTGTAATGCAAAGCATTCGCATATCAAAGCAAATTTCAAGAACCATTGGCTCAGTTGTGATCATGTGACATTCGGCATCACGTCGTACTTGTATTGCAAGACATTGCTCGTTTGTCAAGTTAAAATTTATTAGAAATGTTTTCTCATCTTGTGGTACGCTCGCAGAACAAGTTACTCGCAATCCAAGATTTTACTACTTAGTTATGAAGTGTTGTCAGTTAGTTATCCATTTTCTTCGATGTCAGTGATTGCCTGAGTTGGCCCAATTCCAGGGGGGAAATGGTAGTGGGGGGTGTAAAGGGTGGATATTAGCATCAGTGGGTCTGAAACATGGGCTCCTAGCATGCTGGGGTCCACAAACCCATACCTCACACTAGGCACAGTCTGTGGGCACCTTTCACATGAATGTTCTGCTACTTTGGGAATTTTTGTAGATGCATAATTGTGTTGCATATAATCAGACTCTTCAGATCCTTGCTGAAGTTAGAGGAACATTAGGATGTTATGCAGCAACTGCTGTCACGTGGGGATTTCTAAATCTTTTGATATTAGAAGGGGTTCTCATATGGAGAGAGAATGGGGCCACTGGTCTGGAGTTATGAATTATTCTTTTTAAAAATGTTTTTAATTTAGGGGCACCTGGGTAGCTCAGTTGGTTGGGTGTCTGACTTCAGCCTGGGTCATGATCTCGCAATCTGTGAGTTCGAGCCCCGCGTCAGGCTCTGTGCTGAAAGCTCTGAGCTTGGAGCCAGCTTCAGATTCTGTGTCTCTGTCTCTCTCTGCCCCTTCCCTGTTTATGCTCTGTCTCTATCTCTCTCTCTCAAAAATGAATAATTTTTTTTATTTTTCATTAAAAAATTTTTTTTGATTGTAAGTTTTTAAATTTTAGACACAGAGAGAGAGAATGGGGGGAGGGGAAGACGGGGAGAGAGACAGAATCTCAAGCAGACTCCACGCTCAGCATGGAGCCCAATGTGGGGCCCAATCCCACAACTCTGGGACCGTAACCTGAGCTGAGATCAAGAGTTGGCTGCTTAACTGACTGAGACAACGGGACCCTCTGGAGTGATGAATTATTCCTAAGCTGATCTTCAGGGTTGGAATTTGGGTGCTCTTTCCATTCGCTGCTTTTCAAAAACGTAACACTCCAGGCCTATTTCTGCCAGGCTGAAGACACTTGAAGTTGCTGGGGCTCCCTTCTGCTTGCTCCAGGGTACTTTACTTATTACACAACTCCGTTATGGTTCTTGTAACACTGACTGGGTTGGGTGTTTTACTTGTGTCTCCTCCACTATTATTGGCAGGGGGAGGAGAAGTTGGGAGAGATTGAGAACAGAAATTCATTTATTCAACAAACTTACAGGCATCGGCAGGCTCAGGAGCTAGAGAGAGGTAAAGAGATGAACAAGATACACCCCAGGCCGTCACAGAGCTCACTGAGTAAGGCAGTGGAGGATAGATGAGCAAACAGACATCACAATACAGTATGGGAAGGTGCTATGGCTTCCATGGGAGAAAAAAGCATCGTTATAACCCAGTTTGTGGAAGCCACAGATACTGGGAACCGATGATGCTTAAACTGTGATTTGAAGAACCGGCTGGAGGTGGCCAAGTTGAAGTGGGGGAGGGAGGGACCAGTAAGTGCAAAGTGCAGAGGAAGAGAGCACAAGCCCAGAGGTGAGAGGCGGAAAGTGGAGAGAGAGGGGACAAATGCGGAGAGGTTGGCAGGGGCTGGGTCACGTGAGCCTTGTGTGCCACGATGAAATCTTTGGGCTAAACTTGAGATCAATGGGAACATATTGCAAGTTTAAAGGCAGAAACCTGACCGAGCAGAGTTGTCTACCTAAATCATGACTTGGGCTAGAGTGTGGATGGTGGCTTGGTGTGTGCAAAACTGGAAGTGGGCAGAGGTATCAGGGGGCTGATTCTTCATGCAGGTAAGGTCCAGGCAAACACCTGAGTGAAGGCTGTCATCGTTGGGATGGAAAGATAACAAACTCGTGGGACACTGAGGAGGTAGAATGGACCCACTTGGTGCTGGGTTGGACGTGCAAAGGGAGGAATCCAGAGGACTCAGATGATGACCAGGTTTCTGGCCTGAGAAATAGGTGGCTATTCCCTGAGAGGATATGGGAGGAGGGAGGGGCTTAGGGAGATACAGTGCAGGATATCAGCTCTATTTGAGTGATGTTGTATCTATTCCAGCCTTTCTAAGAGATGCCAGAATCACCAAGGCAGTGAAAGTCTCAAGCCACAGGGGCACCTGCTGGCTCAGTTGGTTAAGTGACGGACTTTGGCTCAGGTCATGATCTCACAGTGTGTGGGTTCGAGCCCCACATCGGGCTCTGTGCTGACAGCTCAGAGCCTGGAGCCTGCTTCTGGATCCTGTGTCTCCCTTTCTCCCTGCCCCTCACCCACCTGCAGTCTGCCTGTCTCACTCTCTCAAAAATAAATAAACATTAAAAAGAAATTTAAAGGAAGTCTCAATCCACCAAAGAGCATATAAATCTTCCTTCCTTTGGTGAATGGGACTAAATTTTGAACACACATACCAGGAGAGCAATCTGTGCCTGAAGGTCATACGTGACCACACATTCTTTGGAACAACTACAATGAAGGCAAACTTCTCTGCTTTGCAAAAATGAATACATTTCATTTTCTGAAGGAAAACAAAAATGTGTCATTTAGAAAAACTTCTGCTAAGTAGAGTAGATAATCAATTTGGCTAATACCAGCTTTATGGAAGGACCTAAAAACAATGCAATTGCTGAGCAAAGCTCTATCTTTGGTGGAAAGTCTAAGACTTGGACCCATGGGTTCAAATCCAGGGTTTTCTACTGCCTCACTCTGTGACTCACTAATTTTATAGTTGGGCCAAATTATGTAACGAGAGAGGTTAGGAACAATAATAACCACCTCACAGAGTTGTCGTTCAAGTGATCTGTGAATTGTAATGTTGTAAACATATTATTTTAAGTTGGGTGGTGTCACGTGCCTTGTCCCATTTGTTCCTTAGTTTATCCACACATTCATATGCTCATTTCATTTGAACAGTCAGAAATACCCAGTCTAAGTACACACTATGTGCCACCACTCTGGCAGACCCAGAGGATAAGACATTTATTAAGATGTGGTCCTGGGGTGCCTGGGTGGCTCAGTGGGTTAAGTGTCCTACTTCAGCTCAGGTCATGATCTCACAGTTCATGGGTTCGAGCCCCACATCAGGCTCTGTGCTGATAGCTCAGATCCTGGAGCCTGCTTTGGATTCTGTGTTCCGGCTCTCTCTGCCCCTCCCCAACTCCCACTCTGTCTCTCTCAAAAATAAATAAACAATAAACATAGTCCAGTGGGGATGAGAGATTAAAAACAAAAGCAGGGAAGATAGCAATCAAGTGGGTCAACAATTTAGAAGAGAGGTGAGGAGGCCCTGAACTAGGGGAGGGACAAAGCAGAGATCTGACACACTGGATGGTAACTTCACTCACATGCAGTGACTCATCAATAGTAGAGGACAAGGGAGAAAGAGTAACCTAGAATGACTCCCAGGTTTCCAGCTTGAGCAAATGGAAAGATAAGACTGGGTGATTTTCTTGGATGGGGTGAAATGGGTCTTGACAAGGGGTGAGAGTAGGAGGTGGTGAAGTCAGTTTGGAGTAAGTTGAGGTTCCTCTGGGTATCATCTGATGGTGGGGGAAGGGAAGCGATAGACAGAGGATCAGATGCTTAAGGAAGGGTGCAGAGTGGGAATTTAAGGGGACTAAAGTTGAGCTCTGGACAAGACTAATACTGAAATAGTAGACAGAGGAAGGGAAATTCACAGAGACTAAGAAACAACACAGAAGAAATAGAAAGTAACATCGTGGAGACTGTATGGGAGGAGTGAGTTTCAAGACAGGGGTGGCCACCTGGACCCATGTGATTTGGTAATTTAGAAAGATAACCTTGGAGAGAGGAGTGGCAGTGGATTGGTAGGAGGTGAAGCCACATTTAGTGGTTTTAGGAGTGAGTGGGAAGGTGGGGACAGGAAGTAATGAGAATTCATTTGCGAAGTCTGGTATGATGTGGGTAGAGGTGTGACTGTAGTCTTGCAAGATGAAGGCCCACAGAAGGAAGAATGGAAGGTGAGGAGGAGAGTGGCCCAAGATGGGATTGGGGAAGTAGGCAAGGGCCAGAGCATGTAGAGTCCAGAAGGCTACAGGAAGGTGTTTGGATTTTTATTTGTAATGCCCTGGGAATCACTGAAGAGCATCAAGCAGGAGAATGATGTGATTAGATCCCCCAGCTGCTCAAAGGATAACAAAGGAAGGGGAAAACTGGGCTTTGAGTTTCTCAAGGTGTAGAAGGTCTATGATGTTGCTCTGGCAATAGATGGCTAAAGAGAACGGTTCAAGGCCAACGTCATCAAAGCTGGGAGGCCAAAGGTGTTAGGAGATATATCTACATGGATGCTGATATATCCACAACAGCATCAGAGGAAAGGTCTTGGGGTGAAGGAACAGAGAAAGGTAAATCAGTGGAACCAATATTCTGAATATGGAGAAGCCTTGCATCAGAGCAGTGACTGGGGAGGAGAGGCGTTAATGACCCCGTGACTCTGACCACATCTCTCCCTTGCTCAGCTGCTCCAAAATTTCCCTGTTACCCACTGGAGAAAGTTCAAGCATCTTAGCACTTCCCTGCACAAGTTCATCTTGACAGCCTCACCTCCTGCCTCCACCCTCCCCCGAGACTCACCTCCTGCCTCCACCCTTCCCCAAGACTCATTGAACTGCTTGAGTTTTCCCATTCACACCTCTCTCCCTTTGCACACACTGTTCCTTTCATCTCAAGTGTCTGTCCCTTCTTCCCACCCTTGCAAGAACCTCTCTTTACCCTTTATGGCTTAGTTCAAATGTCCTACTTCTATAAACATTTTCTCAAATGCCCCAGCTATTCAGGAAGCTGACATTTATTGAAGATCTGCCATGTGCCAGACTCTGGGCAAGGCACATTCATTTGGCCTGCCCTCTGTGCTGCCCCATCCGAGCTTGCCAGGTCTGCCAACAGCATAGAGACCGGCCCAGTGTTAGAGCTTCCAGACTTGGCTCGGTAATCACTGAACCTGAGAACCAGGCTCCATTGGAATTTCATCAACAGGAAGGGCTGGGCAGGTTTCTTCTTATTCCCTTACCTTAACCCAACCTCGGCAACTTCTACAGCTATAAACAACAAAGGACACTTAATACGTGAGATGCGATGGTCTGTGAAGCAATGTTCCTGATTCATTCGGAAGTTATGGTCAGGTATTATTGCGGTACATGCTTCCTATTTTGATTTCTGGGTACCCGTGATATCCATGCCTGTAGCTAGATACCAGATGATTTTTCCCCAAGAGTCATTTGCTTTGCTGGAAGCAGAACGGAAATAACTGAGAGACTCTGTTTGGAGGGCATTCATCTTGGGGCAGAGATTGCATGTTGGGTGACATAAGCACTCGATCAGAGGCCACTACGTAGTCAAAAAATATTTCCCGAGATGAGCACTGGGCCCAGTTCTGAGCTAGACACTGCAGAACAAAGCTAAGCTTGGACCCAGCCTAAGCATCAGTGCTGTTGTGTGAAGAAAACTGCAGCAATGATGCCCTGGCCTGCACACCCTTTCTCATTTTTTGGCTGCCAGCCTAAGCCTCCTTTTTCTGGAAAGCCTTTGATGGGCCCCAGTAGATATGGTGAGTTGTTTATTCAAAACCATTTTCCCTTACGCATAAACTCTGTTTATATCCTGGATAGCGTTGTACACAGCTGATAGATTGCACTTCCTCGTCTCCTTTATATTTAGGGGCGGCTATTAAAATGTAAAAGGAATAGGTTGGGTGAGGTTTCTGGCAAATTGCCTTCAAAGAGGCGACTTAGCAGAGAGGTGCCTCCTATTTGCCCTCACTCCTGTTCTCCATTTTCATTTCTGGGCTGCAGATATGATGGCCGGAGCTTTCACAGCCATTTTGAATGATGAGGTAATCTTGAAGATGTAAGACACGCTACAAATGACAGAGAAGAAATAGAGGGCCTGGAAACTATTCTAAAAGCCCTGGACTGCCTCCTCCTGGGTGTCTTCATTTCAGAGAAACAAACAAACCTCATTTAATATGAGCCCTTATTTATTCTGCCTGTTCTGTGCAGTTGTGCCTAATCCTAACCAATACACCCCCCAGACTGCTTTATCCCTCATATCCTGATTCATGTTCCCTTTTTTGCTTGTTTACTTACTTATTTTGAGAGTGAGAGAGCGACTGTGCCTGCATGTGAGTGGGTGGAGGAATACAGAGAGAGGCAGGCTCCTTGCTATAAGCGTGGAGCCTGACTCAGGGCTTGATCTCACAACTGTGAGATCATGTCCCGAGCTGAAATCAAGAGTCAGATGCTTAACCAACCGAGCCATCCAGGCACCCCTGATTGATTTCCCTTTATAGCATTTACAACTACCTGACATTTTTATTTGTCTGTGTCCCCCATTAGAATGCAAGCCCCATGAGAATTTCTCATGGTCTAGAACAGTGCCTGGCCCACAGTGTATCCTCATTAAAAAGCTGTGGCACTGTTATTGCTGTTGTACATGACCTTGTGTCATCACACTCATTGTACTTGCAATCATGCCCTTAACATCTATCTTCCCCGCCAGAATCTATACCTGTATACACAGGGGGATATTTCTCCCTTGCTTTCTGTTGTATCAGCAGCATCTAACTTAGTGCCAGCATATATGTGATCGATAAAAATGCAACAAGTGGAGCAAATTTTTCTTTGCGAGAATCCTGGGCTGGGGTGGCCGGAGAAGCCAGGCTGGGTTGCCAGGAGTGGTCCCAGTGGGGGAAGCAGTCCAAGTGGGGGTGGGAGCAAGAACCGGACTGTGTCTCCCAGTGATTTGGAGACAATGAAGAAGGTCTCTTGGAAGGATCCTGGGTTGGTTGGCCAAGGGTCCGGAAACAGGATGGAATGAGAGACATGGCAGGTGCCTGATGAGATCTTTCCCCATGCTCAGCTCCTCACCTGAAGTGAAGTTGCTAAATGCTTGGAATTCTTGATCTTATTGGATTAGTTGTTGAAAATATTGAAGGCCTGCAATTATGGGCACTGTGTGTTGGAACTGAAATAGTTTGAACACAGGAGAGGAGGTAGGGAGAAAACAGGAGGAAGGAAGCCATGAGGATCACAGAACTTGGGTGGAAGACTTCAGACGGCCCAAGTGTCGAAAATTCAACTTTCTGGATGACCACAATTTCCCACTGTCCCGGGGTGAATTATGTCCCCTCAAAAAATATGGGTTGAAGCTCTAACCCTAGTACCTCAGATTGTAACCTTATTTGAAAATCCAGTCTTTGTAGAAGTAATGAAGTTAAAATTGAGGCCCTTAGGGTGGGCCCTAACCCAACATGACTGGTGTTTCTATCAAAAGGGGCAATTTGGACAGAGACAGTCATACACAGAAGGGAGATGATGTGGCCACACATGGGAGAAGATGGCCTTGTGATCGGAGTGCTGTATCTATAAGCCACGGGACATTAGGGAGCAGACACCAGAAGCTGGAAGAGGAAGAAGGACTCTCCCATAGAGCTGGCCCTGGTGCCACCTTGATTTCAGGCAGCTGGCCTCCAAAACTTTGAGACAATATGTCTTTGTTGGTTTAAGCCACTCAGTTGGTACAACTATGTTAGGACAGCCCTCGAGATGAACAGATCTATGAGCGAGGGAGACCCAGCTAACAGCTGGCTGCAAAAATTAATTGAATTGCATTGAATTAGTGAAACTTCCTTTTTTGGCGGGGTGATGGATGCAACACTGTGTCCCAGGGGCTGTGGTAGCATAAAGGAAGTGGGCCTAACCCTGTCTGAGGATGTCAGAGGGCTTCGCAGAGGGGTGTCATAGAGTTGGGTCTTACTAGATGAGTAGCTATTCACTGAACAGGTAAAGAGAAAGGGCATTTCAGCTTATAGGAACAGACTGGGCAAAAACATGGGAGGACCTGGGTCACGGGTGTGCTTAGAAAATGACTGGTGATCTCATGTGTGGAGTGTAAGTTACCTGCAAGTCAACAGTAGAGAAAATGCTGCAGGACACAGCTGGGCCAGGTTAGGAAAGACCCATATTTCTGGCTAAAAAGCTTGGGTAGCAACCTTGAGACAATCCAGAGTCCGTGGAAGACTTAAGGCAGCAGAAGTATGCTATTTCATCTCTGTTGTAGAAGACTAACTTCGTGACAGAGAGGAGGATGAGCTGGAAGGACAAATGGTTGTCAAGAGATGGCTGCAAGGGTTGAGGGTGATAATCGTAATTGCTTACTATTCAGTTAGTATTTTACCGTCTACATCTATATCTACTTTCTAAGCTTTGCTACTGCTTCCCCAAAACCTGAGAAATAGTTAATAAGAATTATCCAGGTTTTGAGTTGGGGAGACCAAGAAACTTGCAGTCTAGACAGGTACATTGATCTCTCCGTGGGGGACAAAAGCGGGGGTGGTCAAGTACGTGGACTCTGGAGCGGACCGTCTCTATCGGAATGGGCAATTCTGTTTCCTACTTGGGTGACTTTGGGCAAGAGGCTTAACTCCGGTCTCAGCCTCTTGATCCGTAAAATGGAGGTAAAGATAATAATTACCCTTGGGCTGTTGCAAAGATTAGATGAGTATATAAAGAGGTCAGAAAAGTGCCCGTCCTAACCCAGGTGTCATAGGCCTGCTATTACTAGAATCGTTTTGAGAGGCGTGATGGTTTATTTTATGTGTCAACTTGACTGGAACGCAGGCTGCCCAGGTATTTGGCTAAACGTCATTTCTGGGCGTGTCTCTGAGGGTATTTCCAGATGAAATTAGCACTGAATTGGTGCACTCAGTAAAGCAGACTGCCCTTCCCAATGTGGGTGGGCATCATCCAATCTGCTGAGAGCCTGAATAGGACAAGTTGGAGAGAGAAAGATTCATCCCTTCCTGCATGATTGCTTGACCTGGGACATCTATCTTATCCTGTCCCCGCTGCTCCCAGCTCTCGGGCTTTCAGACTCAGAATGAATCACACTACTGGCTTTCTTAAGTCCCCAGCATGCAGACCGCAGACCGTGGGACCTCTCAGCCTGCACATAATGTGAGCCAAGTCCTTATAATAAATCCCTTCCTATACATAGTGCCTATTGGGTCCTATTTTTCTGGACTGTAGAGGACCCTGAATGTTACTCCACGCGGAGGGATTTGGAAAAGCAGAGAAGGGACCTAAAAAAAAGTATGTGAAGGTGATGTGTGGCACGGGGGGGGGTGGGGGGGGGGTGGGCAGGCATTCCAGACAAGGGGAACAGAGGGTATGAAGGCATGAATTAATAAGACCACCGCATGTTAGGGGAGGTGAAGGGTATGAAGCATTGGGAATGCATGAAGATGATGGGGAGGACATGATAGACAGTACACGATGGGGCACAGGATGTGAGCATGAGACCAGAGCTAGCTCTGAAGATCCTAGAGTCGGAGTGTGTAACATCGTCAGATTTGTCATGTCAAAAAGACAGCTGTGGTGGCCCTGTGTGGAGGGAAGAAACTGTGTGCAGAAAGACGAGGAAGGAGGGAAGCAACGGCTTGGGGCCGGGACTAATGCAGTCTTTGTAGACCTGCAAGGGAGGAAACGGGTGTGAGGCATTTCTGATTTGGAAGAGATAGCACTTGATGTCTGGATGTGGGCAGTGAGGACATCAGAATTGAATAGGAGTAAAAGACGACAGACACCATTCGTTTGGACAGAGAATTGAGAGGTGGGCTTAGGCGGAGGGTAAGATGATAAGCTGCTCTTTGGACATGCTGGATAGGAGATGTTTTTCAAACATTCAGGTAGAGGCCCGTGGAAGGCGGTTGCAAAAACGGGTTTGGAGTTTGGAAAGCAAAGTGGAGGGGGGTGATGCTGGTTGGGTGGTCATCTACGTGTGACCAGCAGCTGAAGCCATGGAATTGAAAGGTCTTACACGGCAAGTATGCACAAGGTGAAGAGGAGAGGGCCCGTGACAGGCCCACCATAGGTCATGGTTTCTTAATTTGGCTCATGCATCAAAATCTACATCCAGAATGGAACTATGGAACTCAGCCAACATCTTGTTAACTTTCAGGATATAAAAGGCAAGGAACTGGGGATGAAATAGGTTTGAGTTTTGACTAGAGGGTCCAGGAACCAAGGGGCCTTGTGCAGAACATCAAAGGGAATGAACAGCAGTAAATGATCATTATAATAATACTTAATAATACCTGACATTTACAGAGCACCTTTCTCCAAAGGACTGGAATCTCCGCTCACACATCATGAATCTTCATAGAAAGTTTGGGAGGTCTGTAAGGGGCAGAGGAGATTATATTAACTTCTGACTCACAGTAAAAATGGGGTTTTGAGAGGACCAGGAAGTTCTCTTTGAGCGTAGAGCTGGAGAGTGTTATGGTCTGGCATCCTCGTCCTAAGACCCCTCCTGGTGGCCAGCACTCTGACCCTGTCTCCTTGTCTCCATCTGACAACACAATCGTGTGCACTCCCGGTCTTGCCGACCCTAGATCTCAAATCCTGTCCCAAGCCAGTCCAGACACAGAGGATGTGTGTGTTCCAGAAGAGAACCAGTTATAACAAGGCATTCTCTAGTGGAGAGAGTATAGAATTTAGAGTCCGACACACCTGAGTCCCAGGGTCATCGCTGCTAGCTCACTAGCATCTCGCTGCCTCACAGCTAGTGAGGCTCTTTAGTTTCTACTTTGGGGCCTCAGTTTTCCTCACGTCAAAACGAAGATGAGACGAGCAAACTCAGGGTTGTGTGAAAATGTGTTCATTCCACAAATGTTTATTGAGCAGCGGCTATATGACAGGCATCGTTCTAATCCCTTAGGCTGTATCAGGAAACAAATCAAAGCTCCCTGACTTTGGACTCTTACCTTCCCAGATGGTGAGGAGTGGGAAGGGAGGAGAGGCAAACATCCAATAGTGAAATAGCGGAGGAACAGAAGATCTGGTACGTTAGACGGCGATAAGCTCCAGGAAATGGAGACATAATATTCTATCCGGCACTTAGCACGCTGTCTGGCTAGGCACACAGTAGGTACTCCAGGAACTGGTGCTGCTATTATCCTAATTAAGAAAAGATGAAGGGCCTGAGGCAGAATAACAGGCTGTACATTTTTATGAAAACGTGTCTATCTCTTAAACTTCAATCAGAAGTAAGCAGAAAAGTTGCCAGAGAAGAAGAGTAGAAGATTACAAAGTGAAGAAGAAAAAAAAAAAAAAAAGACCTGAAATGCTTTCAACTGATGTGTAATCAGCTGCATCTATTCTAATGACCGCTAATTAAACTGTCTCTTGTAGGCTCCCAGAGAACCTCGCTTGCCCAAACAGGTAGACTATGAAATGAACATTATAAGACCTTCAGCGTTTAAACCGAGTTTCATTTTTACCATAACTCAGGGAGCCATTTGGAAAGGTTAGGCTATTTTCTTCTAGCAGGCGGCCTTCACAAGTGACCATTTAAAATACCCATGTGTTTTTAGCTGTATTTTTAAGGAAAAGCGAACGCTATGTCAAGGACATTTCCTCCTCCCTTTCATTCGTGATGCCCTCTTTGGTTGACATAAAGGGATTGTGATCAGAGGTTTGGGCCATTTATTTATTAGTTTGGCTAGCAAACATTTATGTGGTTAATAATAAAAACGAGAGTTAAAAATTCTTCAGTGTGCACCTTTACCCTGTCGCACATTTATGTGCAATGCCTAACTTAATTTTCTCAACAACGTATTGGTAAATATCTTTTACATGACGAAATTGAGGTTTATGGAGATTATGTAACTTCGCATGGTCAAAAAGCTAGTAAGAAGTGGAGCAGGATTCGAATCTGGGTCTGACTGACTACCGAGGGCTTATATTTGACCACTACTATGACTGACAAACCTCACGATACACCAGGTGAGGAAGGTATAGCTCTGGCCTAGGAAGACCTCGTTATTCAATGAGAGAGACAGATAAGCAAACAAATAATTGTAAGACGGTATGTCACCTTGACACAATAGGCATGCTCTGGGAACCTAGATAAAAAGAACTGCCTACTCAGATCGATTGCACTGGGGAGATTTTTCCAGAAGTGATATTTAAGGTGGGTGTTGATGGATGAGTAGGAGTTTGTCTGGAAGCAAAGGGCAGGGCATGAAGGGAAGAGCATATTGAGCAAGCTTTCTCTGACGCTACAGCCCATGCTTTAAACACTATGCTAGACTAACTACCTCCATTCATGTCATAATTGGTCAGACGTTCACTGAGTATTTTTCTTGTACACTCAGGTTTTTTGGGCGAGAAAAAACAGAAACTGGCTTCAGTTCATATCAATAACCAACCTAAAGAATTCAGGTCTTACAAATGCATGTTCTCCTTGTAGATTCTGCCCTGGGGATTTTGAAATTAGTCATTTAGCTGAACTGCGCCCAAGGAGACAAGAAAGATCTCACCGGTGAGGTGCACGGCTCACTGGGCACTTGTCTGAGTATCCCAGAAACTGCTCACACTGGGCTCCAAGCCCTAAGCTCCTCAGTGAGGTGTCCTGCAAACCCTCCAGACACAAAAAAGTTAGTAACCGGGATCGGTTGACAACAGGGTTGATGCAGAAATCTCAGAACAAGTGGTCAGTGGGAACATAGTGAAAATCACTTGTGTTCTGGACTTGTATTTGTCTGTAGCGAGAGGAAAATGATGGCAATGGGAACCATTTAAGCCTTGTCTCCCCAAGGGGGTGGTTTATTATAATCAAGTCTTTCTGTTCTATGAGAAATGAGCGTGTTTGCATTTCCACTGAGTCTCACCCATCACAGAGCAGAGCTAGGCTCATTACAGATGTTCCTGTACTAAGGGCCGTAATCAAAATGAAAGCCCTTATGTAAATCTTGAAGCGATTGGGCTGGAGATTCGAAAGTCAAACAGGGGCAACATAACTTCTAGCCCAGGTCCAGGAACACAGCTTGTATTCAAGAAGCGTCTGCTGAATGAAGTCAATAAATAACACATTAAATAAATAAAACATAAGGTAACTAGATTGATCTGATCCTCTTTCAGTGTGGACATTTTAATTAAATTAATGGGTGATTTCTGATTACAAAGGCAGAAGGAATGAAACATCTGGAACCAGAGGGACAGCACGTAGGTACAGTGGCCGTGGTGGCGCATGGAAGTATTTCCCGAGGGGTGGAGGGAGAGATGGCTCGATGAGGCAGGGGAGAGTGGGCGATCCTGGCTCATAATTAAGGAGTTGAGAGCAATGAGAACATTCTTGGGTTTCAGGTAGGGGGTGATTTACGGGACCACTGGCTGCTAGGTGGAGAACCAACAGACTGTGGGGAGCAGCAGTTGATGCCTGGAGAGCTGGTTGGGAGATGCCTTCAGGCCCCACTGAGTGACGATGGACTAGGAGGTGATGGAGGAGTTGGGGAGCGGATGGGGGTTCAAGAGTGGGCAGGTGGGACCCACAGGACCTAAGGACAAGGGAGGAATGGTCATTGACTCCTGGGATTTTCACCGGAGCAACTAATGGGTGATGGTGTCATGTACTGAGATGGGGAAGAGAAGGTGACAATGTCTGGAGAGAAAGATCAAGAGGCTGGTCATACACCCACTAATTTTTTTTTTTTTGATCACTTGAGTGACATCCAAATGGAGACTGCAAGCACTGAATATGAGGGTGTAGCCCAGGGAGAAGGTTTAGACTCCAGAGTGTGTGTGTGTGTCTGTGTGTGTGTGTGTGTGTGTGTGTATGTGTATTGTATTAAGCAAAAATAGATTATACTATCATACTGTAGAGCAACCTGTTATTATGATCCAAAATACCACTTGCCCATATTCCTCTGACGACCTGTACAATTTTTCAATTCTTTTGTTTTAATTTTTTTAACGTTTTAATTTATTTTTGAGACAGAGAGAGACAGAGCATGAGCGGGGGAGGGGCAGAGAGCAAGAGGGAGACACAGAATACGAAGCAGGCTCCAGCCTCCGAGCTGTCAGCACAGAGCCTGACGCGGGGCTCGAACTCACAGACCATGAGATCATGACCTGAGCCGAAGTCGGACGCCCAACTGACTGAGCCACCCAGGCTCCCCCCCCCTTTTTTTTTTAATTTTTAAAATGCTTTTATTAAATTCTTTTTAATAGCTACATAATATTCCACCATATGAATATACCACTGTTTCCTAATTTAAAATTTTAAATGATGACATATTTGAAAAACAGAAAAGTACAAAACATATAACAGATACCCATGCACCCATCAGCTAGGTTTAATAGATGTTAACCTTTTAAGACGTATTAGTCTCAGATCCCTTCATTGGACTTAAAGAAATAAAATAGTTCAGATACAAGTAAACCCCCCGCCCCTCTGCCTCCTTTCCTTTATCCCTTCTCCGGAGCCAATTAACTGCCCCGATGTTGGTATATGGGATTTCTGGGCACATTTTTGTGTATTTGCCAACATGTGTTTGCATCTGTAAATAATATATAATACAGTCTTATTTTAAAACTCACATAAATTGTTTCATGGAGTTGTATATGCCCTTTTGCCATGGCACAGATCACTTCACGTTATATGGATGATATTTATCCGTCTTTAAAAAGTCCTCTATTAGTGGACACTTTAATTTTATTTTTCACCTGTGTTCCTCCAACACAAATATAGGGTGGTTTACCTGGATACATAAGCCTGAAGCTCTTCAGCCAGGTGCCATCTGTGAACACTGGTGTGAAAACCACTGCCAAGGTATTTCCTGAGCCTAGCCCTCGAGTGGCGGCCTTGGATATTAACCCGTGGTGCCCGCAGCGGGCCACGCAGAGCAGGTGTTATGTAACGTCACATTCTGCGAAGAATGCACGCGAAGCTGCTTTGTCATCACGTCAGCTCAGAACAGGAGCAAAGCTGTTGAATGAGAGGCTCAGAGCACAGCCTGGGCTGTTTTCTGGGTTGGGCGTTGATGGAGCTGTTTGCTTCTCTTCATCTTGGCCCTTTTAAACCTTTCTTAATTGCTTGACTCTGGAGCTGACCAGCCAGTTCTTACATCAAACACTCCTCCTGCATCCATACGGCTTCTCTCCTCCACCTCCTCCTCCTCCTTTTTTTTTTTTTTTTAATATACACCCAGCACCTCCCAGCTTTAAAAAAAAAACATTTCTGAATGCTTTCAGTCTCAAACAAAGCTTTATAGATTTCTTGGCAGGAAATCCTGAATGGAATTTGCCATTAAACTTCACTAAAGCAACTCTTTAAACAACATGCACAGAACAATCAAACACGTTTAAATGTCGGTCCCCAACAAAAGCATGCATTGTCCCTGGAGAGCCCCGAGTGGCACTAACCTGCTCAGAGCTGGAAGGGTTTACAGAAACGTAACCGATTTCATTTCATGGTTTGCCTGTTGTACGGAACTTTCCACACCCCATCAAAAGTAAGGCTTCCTGATAGCACATTTCAGAAACCTCAAGTAGCTCCTTAATGGGAGACTTCTGCTCCTCTTGGGGCAACGCGACAGCACTTCCCCCCCCCCCCCAATTGAGACAGCTTTTTCATAATGACAAAGTCAAACAGAAAGTGTAATTTTGCTCCAACTCTCATTCTCCCCAGCTTCTGGCAAGTCTTAGCTAATATTTATTGAGCACTTATTATGTGCCATGGACTGCTATCTCAAGCATCACGACAGCCCTGGGAGATAGGTATTGCCACTGTGTCCGCTTTCCACGTAGGGGAACTGGGGCGTAGCAAAGTTCATGAACACATTCAGGGTCATAGGGCTTGCAAGAGAGGGAAGCACGATTTGAGCTCAAGGAGCTAGACTTCAAAGCTCATGGTCCCAAGTTGCTGGACTGATTTAACGCGTTCTAAAAAGGCTTCCAAATTTTCAAGGAGGTGGGAAAGAGGGCTAACCCCTAATGAGCACCCACAAGGGGCTAACGTTGCACACATGCTCTTGTTTTTTTAAGCCTCTTCACACCTTTAAGAGTTCTGTGATCTTCCGTGGTTTATGCGCGTGGAGGTGGAGCCTCCAAGGGCTCTCACCTGCAGAGGACAGTGTCTGGCTTAGGACTGAACCCAGGTTCAGTAGAGAGAACTAGAACTGCCTGACCCTCTAGAAAATGACTGAGCATCTAGAAAGTCTTCAGTAATGCTTTAGATTTATGGGTCTTCGCCCTCTTTGGCTTCTTCTTTCTGATGCAAAGGGTACACATATGGTTCAGTGGGAAAACGTCTGGCTCTTCGAGTTTACAAGTTTGTTTAAATAAAGCATTCATTTATGGCCCAGATATAAAAACCTGCCAATAAATCAAAATGTCTGGCCATCGAAGATAATAAACAAGAAAGCAGCTGGTGGAGAAGACCCTCTGTGACCCCCAGGAGCTCCCCCTGTGACCGTCCAGTCCTTCGGTGCCATTGGAGGGACGCTCGGCATACGCATCGCTAATGTGAGTCAGATATCCACGCACACGCGAAACCATCCTCCTGTCGCCTTAACCTTGGGCCCCCAGGAGCTGGTGCTCTGCAGCATTTTCTCAGAAATTCCCAAACGCACGAGTTCAGAGTCCTCCCCGTGGGTGGCTGGGTACGTGAGCCAAAGTTATGTAAGTTAACCAAACAGAAGAAAGAGACTGTGTGAGCCGAGGTGACGGAATGACACAACCGGTATGGGAGCCGCTGGCCTCGGGTGGCTGGTTGGGCTCCAGTGCAGGTGAGGGAGGCAGATCTCCACCTTTGTTTTCTTCAGGCTCCAGGGCAGTCACCAAGGGAACCTGGTCAAGGGGAACTCAGATCCAGCCAAGCTGTGGGGGAGGCCCTGACCCCTGGCAAGGTCCTGGTGAACTCTCAGAAGAGGAGGAGGAGGGGGGGGGAGGAGGGGGGGGAGGAGGTCCCCTAGGCAGCGGGTGGGGCCAGCAAAGAGGTCGCAGCCTCCTCTTTCCACACGCAGGGAGGACAGGTCCTGTGTTGTTGGAGTCTCCAGGGCTGGCGCGGCGGTCGGGAGGAGAGATGGGGAAGGAGGGGCAGGTGAAGGAAAGAATCTGTTCCAGCTCCGGAGCGGGCTAGGAAACGTTGCTGGAAGTGCAAAGAGAGGGAGTTTGTGCAATCAAGACTGCTCTCGTCATGTTTCGGAGGTGTGGATGTCCGGAATAAAAACATTCAGAGGAAGAAGCGGCCCCGCGTAGTGTGTTTCACATTGCTGTGGAAACAAGCCCTCAATGGCTCCCACTGTCTTCACCCAAGAAGCGGACCTGGCAGCCAGAGCGTCTTTTAGAGGCTACCGAACCCCCGAATACACTCAACACGCTTTTTCTGGCGTGTGGGCACTAGCCGCGAGTCCCACTCCCGCTATCCTTTACCTCCCCCCCACCCCCCACAAGAGCTGAATACAGACTACTCTTGCATTCCAGCACACAAGCCCTGTTGAGGGCGTTGAGCAGAGTGAGAGCCCCCGTGGAAGGGGGGAGGCATTTGGACAGCACGTAAAAGCTGAGCTGACCCGGTTCTAAGGTTCTCATTTTGCCAAGTACAGACTCAAGTCTCCCTCTTCCCCAGCAGCCGCGAGGCACTCAGGACGTGGATGTCTTAAAGCAACTGCCTCCGAGACCTTTTCAGTCCACAGGAGGTGAGATTTTTTCTACTTTTAAAAATCTGACACACAAAGCCAAGCACACAAGTGCCCACTGAGTTATGAAGTCAAACGTTTCAGGATTCGAATAGGGCTGCCTGGGCCCCTTGTGGCTATTACAGAAAACTCCCAATTCCTGTACAGAGAAAGGGAAGTTCATCTTGACCAGGGGTCTGGGAAGCAGGCAGGCTCCAAGCAAGATGATGTCTTAGGAGAGAATGTTAGTGCTTGCTGGCCCCCAGGCTGCCTTTTTCAAGTGTTTATAGGGCTTTGAACCTCAGGAGAAGGAAGCCATTCAAGGGTGAGGCCAGGGTAGTTCTCATTTCTTTTTCCCTTGGTGGGGGGGGGGGGGGGGGAGGGAAGAGGGGGCAGTATTTTTACTGCTCTTTAAAAAGCAGTGCATGGGGCGCCTGGGTGGCGCAGTCGGTTAAGCGTCCGACTTCAGCCAGGTCACGATCTCGCGGTCCGTGAGTTCGAGCCCCGCGTCAGGCTCTGGGCTGATGGCTCAGAGCCTGGAGCCTGTTTCTGATTCTGTGTCTCCCTCTCTCTCTGCCCCTCCCCCGTTCATGCTCTGTCTCTGTCTGTCCCATAAATAAATAAAAACGTTGAAAAAAAAAATTTAAAAAGCAGTGCGAAGCCTGCTTGGGACTCTCTCTCTCTCCCTCTCTCTCTCCCTCTCTCTCTCTCGCTCTGCCCCTCCCCTGCTTGTTCTCTCTGTCTCTCTCAAAATAAATAAATAAACTTAAAAAAAAAAATACTCTTGATTAGACATTCGGGAACACGTTTCATGGTTGCTATTTTCCAGAAAAGGTCAGGCCCACCACCTGAACCCACTGACCAACCCCAGCATGGCCACGAGCGAGGCGGTCAGCACTGTTGCCTCCTGACGTGGGCTAAAGGGACACACGGAGCACCACCTCAAAGAACCATCGTCAAAAAACCCAAAGCAGTCAAATGTTGAATGCCAATTTCTACTTGGGGGTGGGAAGCGGGGTACGGGAGGGGGGGGTAAGCAAAGTTAAATTTTACCACAAGGAGACAAATAGACTAGTTTAAAATGGGGGACGTTCTCAGGACAATGGATCTACTTCTTTCAAAGCGTTGGCGTGAAACATCAAGGAGACACTTGGGAAAGAGAAACTCCCTAGCTTAAAAAGGTTTAAGAGACATAACCACCAAATGCAGCGTGAGGGGCTGGAATTGTGATTCAAGCGTACCAATTGTTTAAAAATAAAAATTAATGGGGCGCCTGGGTGGCTTGGTTGGTTAAGCATCCGACTTCAGCTCAGGTCATGATCTCACAGTCCGTGGGTTCGAGCCCCACATCGGGCTCTGTGCTGACAGCTCAGAGCCTGGAGCCTGCTTCGGATTCTGTGTCTCCCTCTCTCTCTGCTCCTCCCCTGTTCATGCTCTGTCTCTCTCTGTCTCAAAAATAAATAAACGTTAAAAAAAATTTAAAAATAAAAATTAAGAAGGAAAAAAGAAGACCGAGAAATTTGAATATGGATTTGGTGTTAGGTGATACCAGGAGATTGTTGTCAAGCTCATTGGTATATAAAGATGGTCCTGTGTCTAGATTGAAAAAACAAAACAAAGCCCAGTTTAAAAAAAAAAAAAAATACATACTGGGGTGGGGAGTGAAATAACAGGAAGTCAGGAATTGCATTAGAAAAAAAAAAAAAAGACGAAGCCAATGCAGCAAAATCTTGCTAATTGTCAGGTACATGGGTTCATTATACCGGTTTTTTCTACTAGGTTATTATACAATTATACCACTGTAATTGTATGTTCAAAATTTTTCATTAAAATGTTAAGAAATAAAAAAAAAAAAAAAAAAAAACGGGGCAGAAACTCCTAAAGCAGAAGAGTCAGGTTTTCCCTTGATCTTGTTATTCTTCCTTTTCTAGCTGCGGTCAACTTGGGCAACGGAACTCTCTGGGGCCTTTTTAACCGCGCCAGAACTGGACCGTGACCTTCACTGGCTCAATGACAATTTACCGTCTTTAGGATTTTCATTTATTCTCTTTACATACTGGGTCTGAAAACAACTAGAAGGAAGCCTTTAAGCCTTGGGTTGTGCTAGACACTTTCATAAGGTCGGGGCAGGGCAGGAGGAAGAGGGGAGGACGATCCTGGTGGGGCGAAGGGCAAGCAGACCGACCAGGCTTGGTGCCCTTGTGAGGCTTACACGGGGTGCTCCAGGCAGCGTGTCAGGGACTGGCTTAGAAACCCGCGGGGTTGAGCGCTGGGTGTTGTATGGAAACCAATTTGACAAAAAATTTCATATATTTAAAAAAAAAAGAAACGCAAAAACAAAAACAAAAACACACACACACAAGAAACCCGCAGAGAAGAGGAGGGGAAAACAGCGCAAAAGACAAAAGCAAAACCAGGTAGCTGGGAGATGGTGGGAAAACACTGACGTTGGACTGAAGGGTTGGCTTGGACGACTTGACCTCTCTGGGCTTTAGGAACTTCACCCCCCCCCCCCCCCCCCAGCGTGGCACCGGTAAAAATCCCTCCCCGACAGCTACTCAGGGAAGAGGAATCGGGTCTGAGTGTAGAAAGCAAATATTTATTGAGAATCTACTCTGTGCCAGGTGCTGTTATAGGTAACAGCAACACAGGGATTAATAAAATAAGAGTTTTGCCTTTGAGAAACTCTTATTTCCGCGTGTACTTGGCCATGCTGACGAAGTGAGTGAGGATATAGAAACGAACTAAAAAAACAAACGTGTTGAAAGCCTGCTGTGTGACAGTCACTTTGTCCTGTGTTCTGTTACCTCATTTTAACCTCGCGAGGACACTCCAAGGCGTTGTTCGCTTTACAAAGGAGGAAACTGGCCCAGAGACGCTCACCACGTTTGCCAAAACCACGCAGCTCATACGGAGTTTAGGATGTGAAATCTCCCCAGACCTCCAATCCTCTCTCCTTCTCCACGGTTAGAAGCCAGCCATCTGGAGCATTCTCATCTTTCCACAGCCAAACCGCAGACCTGTCTATACCAGCATCTAGCCTGTCCTTTCCCCTCTTGTTCAATGGAGAAAGCATGCTTCTCGGTATCACACGGATTCTGGATCCCAGAACTTCTCTTGGATCTGTTTGTAGGTATGGATTATCTTCTTTCACTCCCGCTACTCCACCTGGGGCTTTTCCACCAGATCCTTCCCATCAGCGCTCGACACTCAAGCCCCACATGCCTTTCTAGCTCTCGTGCCATCCCTCTGTTCCCTTCCACAGGGACGCTTCTTGAAAGAATTGTCTGCAACCACGGTGTCCTCTGTTTGCTTCCTCACTTCCAGTTCCTCTGACCCAGTCCCTTCCCCTTGCTGCCTGTATTTCTCCAGCAAAGCCGCTCCTGCCAAGTTCAAATGGCCCCGTGATTCCCAATCCATT
The DNA here is from genome assembly GCF_028749965.1 of Puma concolor. Lineage (NCBI taxonomy): Eukaryota > Metazoa > Chordata > Mammalia > Carnivora > Felidae > Puma > Puma concolor. Next base: position 46,491,061 of record NC_141676.1, on the reverse strand, counting down.
CGTGTGTGTGTGTGTGTGTGTGTGTGTGTGTGTGTGTGTGTGTTTTCTTTCTATATTCTTAAAAATTGCTCTTTGTAGAGAGGGATCACACTGCTAAATGTTGTTGCCACCCAGGTAATTGTATCTTAAATTTAAAGAACACTGAGCTTTTATTTTATTTATTTTATTTTTTATTTGTAAAGTTTATTTTTATTTATTTTGAGAGAGAGAGAGAGAGAGACCGACTGGGGTAGGGGTGGAGAGCGAGGGAGACAGAATTCCCAAGCAGGCTCCATGCTGTTAGCACAGAGTCAGATGCGGAGCTCAGACTCATGAACCATGAGACTGTGACCTGAGCTGAAGTCTAGAATCGGTCGCTTAATCAACTGAGCCACCCAGGTGCCCCAACACCAAACTTTTTAAAACCATGATTATTGAAAGGTAATTCTCATACTTGAAAATTCACCCATTTAAAGTATATGGTTCAATTGTTTTCAGGATATTCACAGAATTGGGTAACCATCACCACAGCCTAGAGTTTAGACATTTTTACTGCACCCAGATAAACCCTTCAGCTGTTAGTAAGGGCTCCCCCTCTCTCCCCTAGTCCTTGGCAACCACCAATCCACCTTCTGTCTCTAGAGATTTGCCTGTTCTTGACGTTTCATATAAATGGAATCATACAACAGGTGGTCTTTTATGACATGTTTCTTTTACTTAGCTTGACGTTTGCAGGGGCCATCCGTGTTGCAGCCTGAATTGGTGTTTCATTCTCTCCCACTGTGTGGATACACCCCTTTTTGTTCATCTGTTCATTAGTTCATGGACATTTGCTTACTGGTCACCCTTCAGCTATTATGAATAATGCCGCTATTGACATTTATGTAAAACTTTTGATATGGACATGGGCTTTCATTTCTTTTGGTCATACCTGTAAAAAGGGAATTGTTGAGTCACATCGTAACTCAACCTTTGGAGAACTGCACGGCTGTTCTCCAAAGGAGCTGTGCCAGGTTGCATGTCACTGGCCATGTATGAGGGCTCCAATGTCTGCACATCTTCCCTAACACTTGTTATTGTCTGTCTTTGGTCTTTAGCCATAGCTTTTCTGTGTCTATTATGATATTAGCATTTTTTAATAATTCAGCCCCTCTTCCCTTGGTGTTACTTGGACAGTCTTCATTTTAGGTTTATCTGATGTTTCCTCATGAGTAGATTCTGGTGACACGTCACGGGCCAGAACACTGCATAGATAGTACGGTGTCCTTCTTAGGGTGTCACATCTGGAGGCTCATGATGTCCATCTGTACCTCTTGGTGGTGCTAATTTTGGTCATCCGGTTGAGGTGTTGTTCAGTTCTCCACTCTATAATTACTATTTGTTTTTCTTCTTTGCAATTAATGGACATGTGTGGGGAAACCCTTTAAGATCACTCAGATATTCTGCTCTTAGTCAAAATTTCCCCTAGATTTTCCTTCCATCGATGGCTCTTGCCTAATTCTATCTTTATCAGGATGGTTGCCAAGTGAGCATTTTCCAGCTACTGCCCTCCCTCTATATTTAGCAGCTGGTTCTTGGCATTAGGTTGTAAGCTAGATTTCTCCCTTATCCATTGATTGATTGATTGATTGATTGATTGTAAGAACGTATGAATTTCTATTTTTCCTAATGCTTTATAATTCATTACTGTACTTCACTGATTTGGCCGGTGGGAGTTTCTCTACTCTGTCTCCTTTGTCCTTGTGACAAACCCCAATCCTTCTCTCTTTCTCAGCTCCATCGAGGCATAATTGACTAAATTGTAAGATATTTAAAGTGTACACCATGGTGATTTGCTAAACATATATACATCAGGAAAGGATTTCCAGCATCTAGTTAATTAATATATCCATCATGTCACATGTGCATCCGTCCGTATTTGTATGCTCTTTCTTCTCTTGTGAAAACCCTGGATCTGTACATCAACCCATCCCCTCACTTCTCAGTCTTACAATCATATACACTAGTTTCAGAAGGGCTTCCCCTGTACCATTACAATAAGCAAACCTACAAAAACGAGTTTGAGACTTGTTTATAATTCTTAAAATTCATAGAAGTGTGTAATGCGTATCATGAGAAATCTGAAAAATATCCTAGGGACTCAGAAACTTTCAATAAAAATCTCTTATAAGCCTGAAATACCAGCTCAGTTCTTGGATTGGAGTTGGATTTGGGGGTATTTTCTTTCTAAGGTGGAAAGGCAACTGTAATTTCCTAAGAGTAGCCTTTAATTGAAGACATGTTTGCAAATCCACTGTGTGATCCCAGAACTCATTCAAATAGGCATTTGTGCTCGATATGTCTCAGGTTTGGCCTTGTCGGAGCATGCCCACAGACAGCAGAATCACCAGCTACATTTTGCTAAGAGAGATTGTGCCAAACTGATGCACTTGACCGCCCGAGGAAACAACTCCCTGCTCTTCCAGGTGAGATTGAAACCTGCTCACCTTCTTCTTTCTTCAAAAAATCCACAGAAGCATCAGAAATTGTCTTAAATTAGACCCAGGCCAATCTGGAGATAAGCTCCATCCCTGTCTACTCCCCCTCATTATTCCATAATCACCAGTTTGCATTTTTTGACTCACTTCCTTTATCATAAATCCCTCTACATTTGTTGACTTCTGGCCGCGACAACAGGAATGCTTAGCAATGAAGAAAAGACTTAGTGCTGTGAACTAGAAGAGGAGACCCTCCCAATCTAGACAGTACAGATTGGAATGGAGTTGAGAGTTCAGGGGCCTAATAAGTTCCTTTCCTCCTTTCTCACCCATGTAATATACTAGTTGAGAGATAGGAGTCAAGCAGATGGAAATTGACATCTCTTTATTAATGATATATCTAGGTTGGACTATGTTGGTGGATGCTATATTGTACAACCAAAAACCCATTTCAGGAAGGAAGGACTCATTCCCCCAGCTGTACATCTTCCAGAAGATCAGCTGACGGCCCTCTTTGGGGATGGTCTTGGCTGAAGGAAACCATCTTGCCCAATCTCACCTTCCAGAGGCAGCCTATTCCCGATGACTGGCCCAACTTGGGAATACCAAGACTTCACCCCACTGCACTTTGGGACAGGTCTGTAGGGTTGCTGAGGCTTCTGCTGGGACTGCATTGCTGCTCAACCTCTCCCTCTACCCAGTTTGCTTCCTCCTCCCACTGTCCAGAGGTATCAATCCCAAGAGCACTGCCTTGTCAATTTCCTATAGGCTAATCTCCAAATTTGTCTCCAGAAGAACCCAGCCTGGGATGCATGGAGTCAGGGAAAGCGTCCTGGAGGTTGCATTTGACTGAGCTGTAAGACTAAAAGTGAGACAGGCAAACCAAGAGTATGTGTGATTCATCCCAGGGAACAACACAGGTGAAGGCCAGAGAACTTCAAATCTTGTGTTCTGAGTCCCAACTTCCTTCCCTGTTCCATTTAGACCTACCCAGGGCCTGACATCATTTTGGTTGTATGCATTAATAAGGATGAGTGAGCTTTTTCCATGTATTTCAGATTGTGGATTGTACCTATTTGTTTGTTACAGCAGAAGCACAGAAACAAACAATGCCAAACAGGAATAATAATGGCTCCCATTTATTGAGCTCTTACTATGCTCTAAGCCCTGTATTAAGCACTTGATACATATTCTCTTATTTAGGTCTCCTAAGATCCTCTAGGGCAAATACTATTATTGTTTCTAATTTTATGAATAAGAAAACTGAGGCTTAGCCAAGTTAAGAGACCTTCCTGTTCTCCAGCATCCAGTAGGACTCTTGGCCACCTACTATAGACCCCCTTAGACAGAGAACCATGAGGGAGCATATATGAGGATGGCAGAATCTGCAGCAGGTTGTGACCTCTCTTGGATGTGCACAGAGGGCCTGGCCGGAGGGCAGGACCTGCCTCAGGCAGCTTGAGGCTCGGAGACCTGACCTTGTGTGGCTTCCAGCTCTCCAGCTCAGGTGGAGGTGGGTAGTAAGCAGAAAGGCCTCAGCGCTGAGGAGAGAGCCATGGTTCTGAGGCTGTAGACAGTTGCCTCTGCTCAAACTAAGAGAAACTTGATAGACCAGTTTTTCTTGCCTTTGGAAAAGAAGGTGCCAGCATAAGGCCAGTGCTTAGGGATCATTCAGAGATGTTTTTTCAGGAAACAGAAGGGAGTGGGGCCAGCAAGGCATAAAGGGAGGCGTTTAAAAAAAGAAGGCCTGTGTGTAGGTTTCCCTTGCAGATGGGGTTTCATAAACAAAAGACGCACCATGCCTCTTGGTTCTTTTGCTCAACCATCCAATCATGCATTTAACAATATCTATTGGGTGCCTACTATATGCTAGGCACTGTCCAAGGCACTCGGGCACAGCAGTGAACAAGACATTCAAGGTCCCAGCTCTTCTTGAGCTAATATGCTAGTGGGAGAAGATAGACCTACTCTAGTCTCCTAGCTGTCACTGGCCCTGTCAACTCCTGCTAAGCTTTGTTGGCCCGTTGCCTGCTCAAGGGATGGTACCTGGGCTTCTGCATGATCATGGTCAAGGATGGGCAGGGTGTGGAAGTGTTGCTTGTCACCCCCACTACAACCTCCCTGTGGTAGGAAGGCTGGATTCCACATTATTCTCTTAATGGAAAGAGCTAATGCCAAAGCCATTAGCCTAGGCCTGTGGGTAAGAGGGCCCCAAGAGTCCATCCCTAATCCCTCTGTGCCCCATCCCTGGCAAGAGGGGTGAGATGAGTCCAGATGACCCTTACCCATGCATCAGGAGCTACTCTATGGCCAGTTCTCTAAAACCTAGCAGCCTGTTGGGATGGCACCTATCATGAGTTGGGGCCTCCAGGCCCTGCTGCATGAAACCAAGTTCTTACTTCTCATCAAGGACTTTCTCTTGAGTGGGCAAGTCTGCTGAACTTGGGGCCCCTTTGTTTAAAGCAAGAACTACCACTGGAGAAACAGGTGTAGTGTAGAAAACAGCACTTGGTCTGAAGCAGGAGGAAAGCATGTTCTAATTCCAGAATTGCCACCTTTTAGCTGAGTGATTGGGCAAGTTGCTTGACTTCTCTCAATGAGCGTTCTGGAATATGTTATCATCCCTAACTCACAAGGCTAAATAAGGTAATGGGTAAGAAAGGCTCAGGCTTGGAACACTTAGTAAACACTGGCTAGATATCAAATATTAATTGAATATGAAGTGATCTCAAATCAAAGTAGTAACTTTTTTGCTGAGCACTTGAGGGAATTGAAGGAAGTATAAAGCAACATGGCCTGTCCCCAAGGAATTTTCCCTAGAGTTCAGTTGTAGTCTTGTAGAGTTCTCTGATGACAATATCGAGTGCTCAAAATTGCTAATAAGTAGCATGTGGTAAGTGTGCAAGTGTTACAAATGGGTTTCATCTACATATACAGAGAGAATTACAGACTAAGCAGGAAAAAACACTGAGGGAGCAAGCGGGCAGTTTTAAGTTCCCATACTGTATCTGGTAGGACACTTACTGGTGGGACGTAGGCACTATTCAAAGTAAAACCTTCCGAATAATGGGTTGGGGGAGTGGAGGCACCCAGCCTGGGATTTGCCCTCTTCCAGGGAGTCTAACGGAAGGCTGGGTTCAGCACTGATGACAAGTGGACCTTCACTGACCCTTGGCAGTAGTCACCTGATCCAGTGGATTTTCACTGGAGAAGAACTACAGCTTACACATGAGTTTGTTGTCCAAATAGAAACAAAACCAGAGGGGCGCCTGGGTGGCGCAGTCGGTTAAGCGGCCGACTTCAGCCAGGTCACGATCTCGCGGTCCGTGAGTTCGAGCCCCGCGTCGGGCTCTGGGCTGATGGCTCGGAGCCTGGAGCCTGTTTCTGATTCTGTGTCTCCCTCTCTCTCTGACCCTCCCCCGTTCATGCTCTGTCTCTCTCTGTCCCCAAAAAAATAAATAAACGTTAAAAAAAAAAAAAAAAAAAAAAAAAAAAAAAAAGAAACAAAACCAGAGATGGCCAGAGTTATGGAAGATGAAGACTCTGCAGGTGGAAGAACCCACAGCTCACTGATTATTATTGTTTCAGTCCTCGTACAATGAGAGGACAGGCCTTCGGGAGCCAGATGGGATCATGGTGGAACAGGGCCCAGTATAGCATGCAGGAGATCCATGGAAGAATCACAAAGATAAGCAAGGAGAGGCATATAGAACAGAAACAGGGAAGAGGCTGTTCTTGTGGCTTGTCCTAGTGGGGAGGGACAGGTAGTGAACACCAGACCCATGTGGTTGTTTTAATTGTATACTTTATTTTCCTACTATAACTATATTTGTGCTTAACAGTTTTGTAATGTAATGTGTGTATAGTTTATCGTAGAGGGTGGGCTCAGTCATTTTAAACAAACCATTTTGCTGATATAACCTCCGTAGATATTGCCAAGGAGGGGAAGTGAGTGGGCAGTTCCCATGTCCATGGCAGTCACCTGGTGCCCACCATGGGTGCGCTGGTTGACCTATTCCTTACAGGGTGGTTCTGACTGAGAAGGTTGAATATGGGCACCTCTCTCTAAAGTGGAGAACAGAATGATTGCTGGAGGAATCCACCATACTGGCCGCTCCTTAAATTTCCTCCTATATTTTCTGCACTTGTGAAAACTGTCATCAGCCATATTTGTGGGGGCTTCAGGAATGTGACCCACTCAACCCTGTATCCACTAGTTGCTTGGTTTTAGAAACATTGCTGAGATTTTTGACAAGTGATTTCATGGTTCCTTTATTCCTGTGTGTCAGAGACAGAATATTAACTTTACACTCTAACGCGGATGCACAGAGAAAATATACCTTATTTTTCTTATATCTAGAGTAGCCTTCCCCGCTTCAAGCCCACAGCCAACTCATTAGCAAAGAGAAAATGTAAGTGTTCAAATTTAAGTGTAACTCAATATTAAATCTAAAAGTTTATTTAGAGTAACTTCTTTGGGATAAAATTGCTCAGTCCCCCAGATATAATTCCTCCTCTGTCTTTTTTGTTCCCAAAGATGCATCCACATGTGTACATGAGAGGTGGTGGTGGTTTATGTGACGTCACAGCCATAGGGAAGATTCAGGGTCTTTGTTCCTTCTCATGTACTCACCCTCCCTGGAAGTATGACTCCTGACCTGACCTTGCTCAGTTCGGTTAGGGCCTTCAAGCACCCTCTGGCTGACTCCCCCTCACCTTCGCTCTCTTAGGCTTTGGCAACTCCTCTGAAGAGACTCCCATTTGGCTTTGGCTGGAGTGTTTCCCTCAGTAGCCTGGGTACTGAGATCCCTCGTCCTTCCCATGGTGATCCTTCTGGAAAACTCTTCCACTGGACTCTCAGGCATTTCTGAAACCTGTCTATGCCACACTGGGAACAAAGATGACTCAGGAAACTTGAGCCATACGGTCTGCCTCTGCCTGACTGTGCTGGAGTATCAGGGTGAGGAGGTGGTCCCCCCAGCTCAGTGTGGACAGCCTGGAAATTAGCCTCCTCCTCCCAGTCTTCAATGGCTTGCAGAACAGAGCCTCCGGCCTTCTTGGCTCTCTTAGACTTATCTAACCCACGGCCCTCCTAAGTTCACTGGGCAGTAACCAGTTAGAGCAAAAGCTTTGTTCTGCTACCTCCATATGCTTCTTCTGTCTCCTGCTATATCCTGGGCTAGAACGTGGAGGGCTTGTCTTTTGCTTCTATTCCATTTCTTCTTGCACAGAGCGCAATTTGTTCCTATAAGGGCAAGAGTATCTTCTCCATACCATGGAAGCACTCTCTGAGCCAGGTCCTCCAGGCTTAGATGCTGATACCTAAGGAGGAAGACAAAAGAATTTGGAAAACCATCTCTCAAGACAGTAGCCTTGGGTGCAAAGCTATTATCCTGCTACCTAAATTGTGATTGCTGGAGCTGATTACTACCTTGGTAATTCTTTTTACACTCTCTCTGTCACAATACCTAATCTTCTGGAGGCATTTGATGATAAAGGTCATGTACTTGGGGAGGTAAGAAAGAAGAACAATTTTAGAGATTTCAAGATGTGAGTTACCCTTCTTAGACCTGCTTCTCTGGAAAGGTCCTTCTACTTGGGCACACTGCAGTGGTGTGGGATGGAAATACCTCCAAGTGGAAAATGTCTTTGTCCCAGTCAGCCTGATAAATCTTGGTCCCAGCCAAAGACGGGATGACAGCAGCTGTAGCTGATGACAGAGGGAGATAAGAGTCCCTGAATTGAAAAACAAGAGGGGACAGTACCTCACCCAAAGGGCATCTTGAAGGAGGAAAAAAAAAGAAGATACTTAAAGCATAGCCCATAAAGAACTGAAATGGACTTCATCAAATAAGAACTATTCGCTACTCTACTACTAAATAGCTACTAAATAGCCAGCCGACTGGCAGTCACCAGAACTTTCTTGTCTACCTCCCCCAACCTCAACCTTGTCTAAATAGTCATTTTCATGTATTTGAACTGTTTCCACTGCTCTGCCTTCCCAAATGTCACCTGCATGAATGAGGCACCCTCTGTCCTCAAGGTGGAAAATTTAAGGACTAGCATATTGCCCCTTGTTATTCGTTAAGCTTTCTATGAGGAGCCTGGGTTTCTGCAGGGTCCTGGTTTCAGGAAAGCTCACAGTTCGGCACGGTCATATAGTTCTTGCCCATTTTCTGTGTTGGGTAAATTTGCAACTGGCCGCTGGCAGAAGGCTCTGTCTGCTAGGACTATGCTCTCTTTCACGGGAGCATGTTAGGGGTCAACTTCAAGCACTATTAGCTAGGACTTCCTCTCTTCATCTTCCCCATTTCCTCAGCAAGGTATCATCTTGACTGCTAAGTGCAGTACCATATATCTCCTGGAAACAGGGACACCTGAGACTTCAAACCTGTAAGGAGAGATCAAGCCTAATAGCTCAACACAAGTTTTCTGAAATCACTGACATAATACATAAGGATCGCGTGCCTACTTTGTGCTCACACCATGCTCAGCACTGGAAACATAAGTGTGCAAGACAGACATCGTCTCCCCTCTCAATGGAGTTTATGGGCTGGTGGAGGAGACAGGCTTTGTTAAAATATTTGCTCAAACAAATACATAATTACAAGTGGTGATAAACGCTGTGGAAAAAAACGCGAAGTGCGGTGAGTGGAAAGAGCTGACCTAGCTTGAGGGAGGAGGCGGAATAGAAAAGTCTGTCTAAGGAGAATGAGTTTTCAACTGGGATCAAGAGGAGGACAGGCGTGGATAGGAGACCAGAGTCTGTGGACAGGATATACAAAAGACCTGAAGCGAAATGAGCGTGGCTGCTTTCAGGGACCGAATCACACCAGTGTTACAGATTAAATTGTGTCCCCTTCAAAAAAGATATATTGGGGGGAAAAAATACGTTGAGGTCCTAACCCCGGGTACCTCAGAATACGACCTTATTTAGAAATAGGGTTGTTGTGGATGCAATTACTTAAGATGAGGTCCTACTAGAGACCAGTAGGCTTCTAATGCAATGTGCCATCCTTATAAGAAGGTGGCCACGTGAAGACAGAGACCTGGCGAGAATGCCATGGGACGATGGAAGATTGGAGCAACGCACCTACAAGCCAAGGAATGCCCACGATGCCTGCAAACCACCAAAAGTGAGGCGGAAGCAAGGAAGGCTTCCCTCACGGTTCTGGGGAGAAGACTGGCCCTGCCAACACCTTGTGTTTGTAGCCTTCTAGCCAGAACTGTGAGACAATGAGTTTCTGTTGTTTAAGGCACTGGGTCTGTGGTACTTGGTTACAGCAGCCCCAGGGAACTTTCAGAGCGGGTGTGGCCGAGTTGTAAAACAGAGCGCAAGGGAGGAGTGTGAGGCAAGAGGGGAAGAGTAGGAAGGGCCATAGACCTGTGCTCAGGATTCGGGGCTCTAGCCTCAAAGCAGTGGGGCAGCAGTGAGGAGTTTAACTGCTATCATTCCAGTCACAGTGCACACAGATCGCCATGGTTGCCGGGTGCAGAAGGACTGGAGACAGGATGAGGGGTGTTGCAGGTTGAGTTCTCCAGGAGGAGACGCCGCGATAAAGCCTGAGCTGACATGGGGCGCCTGGGTGGCGCAGTCGGTTAAGCGTCCGGCTTCAGCCAGGTCACGATCTCGCGGTCCGTGAGTTCGAGCCCCGCGTCAGGCTCTGGGCTGATGGCTCGGAGCCTGGAGCCTGTTTCCGATTCTGTGTCTCCCTCTCTCTCTGCCCCTCCCCCGTTCATGCTCTGTCTCTCTCTGTCCCAAAAAATAAATGAAAACGTTGAAAAAAAAAAAATTTAAAAAAACCCTGAGCTGACAATGCCTCCGCTAACCTGCTGGAGAGCTCTGGAGCGAGGTCCGTCAAAGTTGTGCTACCACCTCTCAAACGATCAGACATTCCGGCTTCCCAGGGTGGCCACCTGTACGGGATGCCCTGGGAAAGGCGTGACCTGAGGCGAGGTGGCCCGTCAGCAGCGGAGGCAGCCTCGGCAGGAACAGTGAAGCTGTCTGCGGTCTACATGCCCCACGGCTGGTCAATAAGTCTTTCCTTGAAGGGTTCTGGGCTGCTCATCTCCTCTTCTGCCACAAGACATCATGGGGACCCCAGAAATGAAGGGCTCCGGGGGAGAGGTGACAGTGGCTTGAGCCGGTGTGGTGGCAGTGAAGAGAGAGAATGTGGCCTGGTTCCGAGATGGGTTAGTAGGTGAAATGCTACAGATTGCAGAGATTGAATGAGAGGATTGAGGCTTTAAGGGAAAAGGAGGCATCAAGAAGGGCTTCCAGGCGTCTGCCTTTGCCCCACCGAATGGATGGTTGGTGCCATTCACCAAGTTAGAGAGCTCTGGAGAAGATCGAATATGAGAAGGTAGAAGGTCGTGCTTTCAGATGTGAAATACTGTTGGATGAACTGGATATACCGAGGAATAAAAACCCTGAGAGAAACACACACGCACGCACACGCGCGCGTGCACGCACATTTTGGTTCCAAGAAGAGTCCTGTGTGCTCACCTCTCATTCTTGAAAATGCCATCTGTTGTTGCACCACTATGGATTTTACCCTTTTTTGCTGGAACCTGAATCAGCATCCATAATTTACCTGATAAGCACGCTGAAAAGCTGTAGTGCAGAAAGATATGAAAAGGAACTCAGACATCTGAGGAGTGAGGATGGCCCCACGCACTGCACAGGAAATAATTAGCCAACTCCCGAGCCAGCGGTACCACCCCCCGATGGTATCACTTGCTAATCCAGGACTGTAGTAACTCCAGAGGTGAGGCGGGTAGGTTTGAGAGGTGAGAGAGAGCGGCGACATGAAAGACTGAAGATTAATTTAAGACCGGGAAAGAGTTTTCACCAGAAAACCACTTTGCTAAGCAGAATCTGCGGACAAGTCCAAGCAGAACTTTCCATCCAATCGAAGTTCATCAGCTGAACTGGGCTCATAATTATGCTCCATCCCGCCACCAGCTGGGGCTGCCACCTGTACCACCCCTTTGAGATGTCAAGTTTTCCATGGATATGTTCATTGCCTTTGACTCAGTGAGTCCAAATTCTGAAGCTGATCCTAAAGAAAATAGCCAATAAAAGGAAGATGCTGTAGGCATGATGATGTTATCAGCACATTTTATGATAGCGATATATTAGAAAACTCCTTTCATGCCAAGAATGCATCTTCACTTCGTGAAAGGTGTTGACTGTGGTCATTATGAGGGTTGTGTTACAACAGGATAAGATGCTCGCCTAGTCTCTTTGCTGAGCGGCCGCCTTGAGAAGCACTGTGATACATCCGAACATAAAAGTAGGCTCTGATGTGGGGAGTAAACCACAAAGATGATACGTAGCCTTTAGGAGGTCACACAGTAAGAGGGAGAGCTGAGATTCTAACCCAGATCAGTCCTTCTACAAAGCCCGACCATCCAGCCACTCATACATTTAACCAACAAATATTTATTGAGTCTCTAATATGTGCCAAGAGCTGTGTGAAGCCATGCTGTTTTGGTGATATCATCTTCCCTGGAAAGAAAGGTAAAAGTGCAGCTTTTCATATGCAGATGCAACTTCTTGTCTGAGAACTGCAATGTTTTAGATGGTGTCTTATAGTTTTTAGAAACTCATAGTCTTTATCCTCCAACTGTTCATCACCTATCCATCTTCAAGACTTCTCTCAGACCCCTTTCCCATTTCCTCCAGCCACAACAGCTCTCTCCCCGCACTGGGTCCCTTCACCACACAGTTCACACCTAACTAGATCTCGATGAATGCTGATGGCCAGCCCTGGAGATTTATTCTTTGGTATATACTGTCTTACTCTTTACTTAATAGATGCACATGTGTGTGCATGCTCTTCTGCGTGTGTATGTGTGTGTGTGTGTGTGTGTGTGTGTGTGTGTGTGTGTTCTTTCCAATAAGGCTGTAAACAGCTCCATTAATTGAAAATTGTTGAGGCTGGGAGTTCTCTGATTCATAGGCTTCATGTGCTATTGCCTCACCAAAAAGATTGCCGTATTCAAACTAAATAATTTATGTCTTCTTTACATTTTTCAACCCAGCCACGTCAAGCCCGCAAAGACTTAAAAATTGACCCAGACATTTTTTTTTTTCAACATTTATTTATTTTTGGGACAGAGAGAGACAGAGCATGAACGGGGGAGGGTCAGAGAGAGAGGGAGACACAGAATCGGAAACAGGCTCCAGGCTCTGAGCCATCAGCCCAGAGCCCGACGTGGGGCTCGAACTCACAGACCGCGAGATCATGACCTGGCTGAAGTCGGACGCTCAACCGACTGCGCCACCCAGGCGCCCCGACCCAGACATTTTAAAAACGTCTCACTTAATTATTTCAACAACCTATGAATATGTGTATCAGTAAGACTGAGCTTCATTAAGCTGTAGTAGCAAACAACCCCCTGATCTTCGTTGCTCAAAACAACAATAGGTTATTTTTATTTAGGTCGGTAGGGAATCTGTTGTACTTTAAACCCACTCAGAAGCCCGGATGATGAAGATTTCTGAAATGTTCCCAATCTTTATAGGGTGAGAGGAAGAAACAGGAGCAATTCTTGCACTAGCTTACAGGTTTCCATATTTTATTGGCCAAAGTCAATAGTATGGCCATGCCTAAAATCAAGGGAGAAGGGAAGTGTAGTCTCACCAAATACCCAAAGAAGAAATAGAAATAGGGGCGCCTGGGTGGCGCAGTCGGTTAAGCGTCCGACTTCAGCTAGGTCACGATCTCGCGGCCCGTGGGTTCGAGCCCCGCGTCAGACTCTGGGCTGATGGCTCAGGGCCTGGAGCCTGTTTCCGATTCTGTGTCTCCCTCTCTCTCTGCCCCTCCCCCGTTCATGCTCTGTCTCTCTCTGTCCCAAAAATAAATAAACGTTGAAGAAATAGAAATATTTGGTGAAGAGCATTAATAATTACTATGTTTTTTTAGCATTACTATTACTATTTTTTTTCCTTTTTAGTTTTTAAATACCACGAAAACTCAGATGGGTTTAACAACAGGTCCAAGGTCATACATTTAACCACAGAAGAGCTAGGATTTGAACTGAAGTCCGTCTGATAGCAGAGACTACACCTCTTTCGCTTATTTCAGAGCTGCTTTCCGGAAAGGATGCCTTGCACATTCTTTGGGTTCTGGCTGGCCTCACTTAAATTATTCTTCTCTGTAGGGCTCTTCATTGGCTACTTCAGGTGTATCCTCACCAAACATGATGTCTGTTTGCTCTTCTAGTAGTCGATTCATTGTTATTTCAATTTTTTTAGATGTTTTTAATGTTTATTTATTTTTGAGAGAAGAGAGCGAGGGAGGGACAGAGAGAGAGGATCTGAAGCGGGCTCTTACTACCTTTCCTTTGACAGAGCAGGTGTCAGTAATATCAAGGTGAATAATATTTAGTCCTAGCTTATAAGGGTTTCATCTTTAACTGGAACAATCGCTAAAAATAGCAAATAATTCCCAAAGCAATGTGACAAGTACTATAATGAAGACCTGCCCAGTCTTTGGATACAGGCTGTCTCCCAAAGTGGAATTAGGAAAATGGAAATGGCACACGTGAGAGTCACCATCACTGGAAGTAACCCAGACCAAGTCTGCAAAGAAAAAGTTGCAGAGATTGAGGAACACGCCTGAGCCTGGCAAGCCTGGATTTTTTTGCAAATAAAAAAGCTCAAAGCTAAACAACAATAAACTGCAGCATGGGACAGGACTGCTAACAGAAGGTAGATGGTTTGATTGGGATTTCTGAGAGGGAGGTATCCCCGATGGAAGTTTATTACTTGAGATGTAGCACCGTCAAAGTCATAGAAAAATATAGCCTGGGGAAACTAAGGCTCAGGGAGAACCAGTGATGGGTCCCAGCTCACAGAAAAATGGTGATGTTGGGATTTCACCCCAAGGCTGTCTTCCCTAAAAGTTGAATGTCCACACGTGTTCCATGTTGCCACCTGCCACTGAGTGAACCACCCAAACCAGCGGCCTGCAAGCCAGAACGTTGATGGCACTTCAGGGGCCCCGGGAAGACTTTAATCTTGGGTTCTCCCAACCCAGCTGCCACCTTGGATTATTTGAAGTAAAAATTACACCTGTATTGGTGTCTTTCAAGCCACTGTTCTAAATCTCTGAAGATAAGCATTACAGATAAATGTATGCTGCTCCGTTTATCAGTCTTTTGAAATCTCCAGTTTAGGAATGAATATGTTGGGTTGTATGTCCCTTTCAGGCTCCACCCTACCCTCCTCTCAGCCCATAGGCTGCAGGGAGAGATGCTACATCCACTTACAAACAGGATGACAGAGTAGTTAATTCTTGCTAGAGCCATTTATTAATATAGCCATGGCTCCATTACAGTGTGAGTTTCTGGAGGTCAGTAGCCAAGTGTTGTGCCTTTAAAATTCCTCAGGCTTCCAGAAGAGTCAAGAGAGTTTTTTCATTTGTTTCATTTCTTAAATCAAATGCTGTCATATTATTAAAGTAATCTGGGTCAATGGAGAGTGACATGATCTTTTTGGCAGTTTATGGATAATTTCTAAGGAATCTTCCTACACTGTAGGAATCTTTCCTACATTGTAGAAAAAGGGAAATAAAATGGAGAAAGACTCCACTTTTGACCCAGATGGCATAATAATAGGGACTGGAGTTGAAATAACTAAGAAAAGACAAAATATAGAAAATAAAAGTTTTTAAGATACTGATAAGCAGGCAAAGAAAGACAGTGGTCCCGGAGATACAAGGAACAAACGTGGTGAGCCCTATGGTCGCCCAAAGTTACTGACCTGAGCTTCCAGGCCATAACTCAGGGAAGGGAACCCAAGCAAAGCCCAGCAGACTCCTTCAGTTGGGAGATGAAATTGAGAAAGCAGGGAGATCAAGGCAGCTAGAATATACATTAGGAAAAGTACCATAGAGGCGAGAGCTGCACAAAGAGAAAAACCCTTGGATCCACAAAGAGGTCCTCTTGAGTTTTTAGCAGGGTATGATCAGCACATATGTACAAGAGAACCACCAAAGATCAGAGAAGGAAGCATTCAAAATGATTAAAGAGGGGCACTTGGGAGGCTCAGTCAGTTAAGCATCCGACTTCAGCTCAGGTCATGATCTCATGGTTCATGGGTTCGAGCCCCACATCAGGCTCTGTGCTGACAGCTCACATCCTGAAGCCTGATTCAGATTGTGTGTCTCCCTCACTCTCTGCCCCTCCCCTGCTCATGCCCTCTCTCTCTCTCTCTCTCTCTCTCTCAAAATAAATATACCTTTAAAAAATCTATTAAAAAAAAGATTAAAGGAATAGTTCCTAATGCCCATCTAGGGACAGAAATAGTCCTGCTCCTATGAGCCACACAGGAAAAACTTGTAATTCATGGGGCATTGAATAGAATATTCTAGAAGGTCTTGCCTCAGTAGTGAAGAATAATTATCCCTAAACTGGATATTGCTCTGGACCATAAAATATCACTGGATATTTTATGAATCATAAAAGCAAACCCTGAGAGGATTGAACTGTTTCCAAGTAACCGTATCCTAAAACAAAGCTCAAAAATATTTACAGGAATATAAAAATATCCTGTCCCTAACACAATAAAATTCATAGTATCTGGCATCCAATACAGAAGAGTTCTCACTTGGATACCCATTCTGAGTTCTCTCCACCTCTGTAAGACCTCTGCAAATGAAGTGTGCCCTCCCCTAGTCTCTCAGACTGCCATCAACAGAAATCGAGAAAGCAGCCTACAGCAACGCTTGTTGTCTATGAGAGGCTCTCCTCCAGCCTTCCATATGACCATCAGTCAGGAGTCCAGAGAGCAGTCAAGAGCTCTGTGTGCTCCTGATACCCCTTCCTACCCTTCTGTGATAGATAATTTTACATGTCAACTTGGCTGCATCATGGGATGTCTAGATAACTGGTCAAACATTACTTCTGGATGTGTCTGTGAGGGTGTTTCTTGAAGAGATTAGCATTTGAATCTGTAGTCTGCGTAGAGCAGGTGGCCCTCTCAAATGTGTCTGGGCTTCAGTCTGAATAGAACAAAAGGGCAGAGGAAAGTTGACTTTGCTCTCTGCCTGACTGCTTGAGCTGGGACAGAGATTTGCCCTCATTGCTCCCAGTACTCAGGCCTTCCAGCTACACCACTGGCTTTCCTGGGGCTCCAGTTTGCAGACAGCAGATTATAGGACTTCTCAGCTTCCACAATCAAATGAGTTAAACCTTATAATAAATCTTGTGTGTGTGTGTGTGTGTGTGTGTGTGTGTGTCTGGTATAGATAGAAAGATAGATACGTAAATAGATAGATAGGTGATAGATAGATGATAGATAGACAGACATAAAAATAAAATAGGATATATCCTATTGGTTCTGTTTCTCTTGAAAACCTTAGGCGAATACATCTTGTCTGCCTTCAACATTCCAGCTTTACCACCATTGTCTGCTTTGAGACCATCAGAACTTATCTCATTAGTCCTTTTTTATATCAGTCACCGCAAGAGGCCCAAGGTGTCCTGGTTATTCATCATCCCTTAGACTCTCATCCCCACGTGGCTCAGATGTCCCCTTTTTTGGTGAGGCCTTCCTAACCATGCTAATTCACATTGCAATCCAACCCCTCTACACCCCGAGCCCCTTTCCCTATTTTATTTTTTTCCATAGCACTTACCCCAACTGAATATACTATATATCACTTATTGACTTGCCCACTAGAATACGAGCTCCATAAGGGCAGGGAATTGTACCCGTTCACTGCTGCATGCCCAGTGTTTAGAACAGTGCTGGGTACATAGTAAGCAGTCAGAAATTATTTGAGGAATGAGGGACACATGCTGTGTCAGCATTTAACGGCGTATCTATGAGTTCCTTCTTCAGAAAAGGCGGGCCCTAGTTTCTGAATGTAACCTGATGCTCAGTGAATTGCTCACGGGGTGCTTTTTGGCCAAGCATTTTACACCATCTCAAGGATCATGTGTAAGCTGCGTCTGAGCACTTACCCAGATCCGCCCCCACCACTGAAGCCTTGCGGAGGACCCAAAAGGCGGGACTGTCTCATGGCCAAGAACGTGCTCCCAGATCTGTGGCTCCTGCAGTTCCCCTGGCTCAGTAAATGGCACCACTTTTCACCCAGATGCTTGGTCTAAACACTAGGAATTACCTGTGATCTCTCTCTGACTGCTCACATCGGGTCCATCTCCAAAACCACTCGGAACTGGCATACTTTCCGCCATGCCAGGGCCACTGTCTCCCTGAAGCGGCCTGAGATCTGCTGCTTCTACGTCTGCTCTTGACCCCTACTGTTCATTCCCACAGAACAGAGATTTTTTCCGTTTGTTTACTTCTTGTATTTCAAAAAATGTTTCGGTGACTTAGGAAATTGATAAAGTGGAGTACTTGATGAATAAGAATACGATAGAATAGAATAAATAGAATAGAATAGAATAGAATATGATCCAAATGTGAATAGGTACTGAGAAAATAGAATAGATAATAATAGAATAGATAGAATAGAATAATACGAATAATACAAAATAGAATAAATAATACGATCCAAATGTGAAATAGGTACTGAGAAAAAAGCCTAGAAGGAAACACGTGGGTATTTTAAGTGTAATTATCTCTGAGTGGCAAGATTATGGTTTGAATTTCCTTCTTTATGCTATTTAGTATTTCACAAATACTTTACAGTGAGTATGTATAGTTGCTGAGAAAACAGTAAGAAAAATGCTGAGTGACCAGTGAGGCAGCACTAATGTAGGTCAGATTTATTTAATAGATTTAGAATTGTTAATTTATGAATGTAACGAAATTTGGAGTCTGCTCATTTTGTAGATCTCCTCGTGCATCCCGGTCACTGTGCTACTAGGCGCTTTTCCCATACTTTATTTCTGTGGAAAGGGAGCCTTCTTCAAAGAGGCTAAGTGGTTTGCCCAAAGTCACTTAGCTGATAAGAGACATGGCAGATGCTAACGAGGTCTCCAGACCAGACATCCAGGCTCTACTCACTACCCCACATTCTCATCTCTTACCCAAAGGCTGGGGTCCAGGGCAGACACGGCTGGCGAATGACTGGGTCAAAGATGGCAGGATTGAGGTTATCAGCCTAACTAAGGGGGTGAAATGGTTTGGTGAAGACACTGTCAGTCAACGTAAATCAAGTGACTAGAGCATCGTTTTACAGGCATACTTGAACTTGGAACTTATTAGCAACATGGATTTAATGTCGCCTGTAAAAGCAGCATAAAGGTAAACCTTATTTGTTCTGCTTCCTCGTGCTATAAAAACAGAGCTCACGCTCTGGGAGTTGATGAGTCTGGAAAAAGGGGTGGGGCTAGACGCTGGCATCTCCACATAAGTCCTGACCTCTTGAGGAGAGAGGGGAGGAGCTGGGGGGGTGGGGGGTGGGGAGGGGCAACTGTGGTTTCCCTCAGTGGTCCTGAGAGACTAATCTTGTAATCAAAAAACCCGCTTCCCATTACACTCAGAATAACACCCACATGCTCTGCACCCAAGGTCCATGCTTCTTACGTGGCCCACCTTCTTTCTTCTCTTTGTCCAGAGCTCTCAGTCCCTGGGCTCTGGGCTCACCAGCCTCTGTGCTTCTGGAACTTTCCGGTATTCTGGCAGGGTCTTCACCGACTCCTCTGCTGCCCCGTTGCTTCTCCTTCATGCCGGTGCTCTGTAGGCTCCCTCTCGTCCTTCGGATTTCAGCTGAAATATACACCTGAGGAGAGGCCTTCCCTGGTGACTTCATGTGAGAGACCCCCACTCCGCATCACAATCATTCTCTTTGCCCTTAACCCCAATCTTTTTTATAAGCAGAACTTTTAACTGATATAATTTCAAATTCAAAGAACGTGCAAAGAATATATGGAAAAAATAGGTAAGTTGTGAAGCATGATAACATAATAAACACTTATGAACCCACCAATCAATTTAAGATCTAGAATATTAACAATACCTGATTTTTTTTTAAGTTTATGTATTTATTTCTGAGAGAGAGAGAGCACACGAGCAGGGCAGGGGCAGAGAGAGAGAGGGGGGGGGACAGAGGATCCAAAGCAGGCTCCATGCTGACAGTAGAGAGCCAAATGTGGGGCTCAAACCCACGAACCATGAGATCATGGCCTGAGCTGAAGGCAAACACTTAACCAACTGAGCCACCTGGGCACCCCCACAATACCTGATTATTTTCTGCATAGCACTTATCAACTATCTAAAACTATATTGTGTACTTATTTCTGTATGTATTTTCTTTCGTATCTACTGGAAGGTGAGGTCCGATGCCTGTCTTGTTGGTTGCTGTATCCCAGAGCTTAGAATGGTGCCTAGAAAATAAATATTTGAGAATGGATGAGCAACGAGGGTGAGGCAGAGAGGTCAGAGGAGTGGGACGTTACTGTCAGTGGTGAGGGGCGGCCTGCACTGTCTCCATGCAGAGATCCACAAGCCCACCAGACACAGCCCACCCCCCATTTCTCCGAAGGCTAGTCACATAACGTAAGGTGTAATGTCTAGCTATGTAGACAAAGGCACGCGAGGCCAGTCATTTTGCCATTTTGAGACTCCATTTCCGTCTCTGATAAAATGGACCGTAATAGCTACTTGCGGGATGCCTGGGGTAGAGATACAAACATTCTCACCTCCCTCTGTAATACCTGAGAGAGCAGGGCCACGGAGGTACAGGCAGCTGCTGGCAGCAGGCAGCTTCAGACCTGGAGACTGACAGGCAGACAGACAGACAGACAGATAGACTCTGGGTGGGCAGAACTGTGGCAGACAGACGCCCAGGCCACCCGGGAAGCAGTGGAAAGCCTCTCCTGCCCTCTAAAGGGCCCGCTGCATGTGCTTTGAGCCCTGCACTGATGCCCGAGGCCAGGCACAGACCCCTAGAGTGGTGGGATGGCTGGGCCTTGAACTGCCTGCTGGCAGGGATCATACAGGGTCTTGGTGCCCGAGTGGAGGATGCATCATAACTGAAAAGAACAATGAAATCTCTTTCCTCTTCAGTGAATCAGGGGAAAACTTCAGTCGAGCCTCGGTTTCCCCCCCCCCCCCCCCAGTGCAAGTGTCCTGATTAAGCCAGTCTGTACTAAAATTATATCCAGAGGAACCAGGCCCTCAGGACAGTCTTCAATGTCTTCCTTTGCCTGGCAGGCTAATTAATTAATTCAACCAGCAGTCACCAAGCGACTAGTATGTGTCGGGAGGCCTTTTGCAGGGCCAGGGTGAGGAGGGGTACATGCACGGGGGCAGAATAGCGCAGTCAGTATTCTCCCCGGGGAAAGTGGAAGCTGGGGGGTGGTGGGGGGCGTGGGGAGGGGGGTGCAGCCGGCTCTGCGAGGGCCAGGCGGAGTGACAGCGAGCTGCTCCTTGCAGAAGGGGGCTTTTGCATTGTGCCTGAAGGATGATGGAGGCACAGACCCACCCACGGATGGTGGAAAGCAGTACATGTGTGGGCATGGGTGCAGCAGGGAATCATTTCAGAGACATGGGCTACAGCCACATGTTGACAGCCTTGCTCACTGGGTCCTGAAGGCAGTGGAGCAACACGATCAGGTTTGTGCCTCAGACAACCCTCGCAGGGAACAGCTACTCCTCTGCCTCTCCCACCTTCACTCACCCTTCAGCTGATCAGAACATGTCCGGTTTCCTTTGGGGACTCGCCCCGCCCCCACTCTCAGCTCACGTGGTTCCTTCTGGCTCCTGAGTCCTGCCTATGGTTCAGGCCTGGCCCATCAGTGTATTTCATTATTTTATCCCGAGGGATTGATTCAGAGCTGGGCAGATTCTCCCGGTGGTCCGGTGAGACCCCGTTCGTGGACAGTCATTGGCTCTGTTGGGGAGAAGTCTCCTGTCTGCCAGTCTTGAAGCAGGAAGCCTGCCAACCTGTGGCTGTGGGGCCACCAGTGGCAGAGGACTGGCTTGAGAACGACACCGGCACAAGGGGAAGCAGAATGAAGACCTGGATTGATCAATGATGCCTCCATGCTCTCCCTGCCCATCCTGAGGATCCCGTCAGACCCGTGGCAGGAGCAGGTCCCGTACTTCTGAAACCACCTAATGGGTAGAAACGGGCTTTTTTTCCCTGTTCTGTCTACCGGACACTGACCTTCTTTTTTTTTTTTTTTTTTAAGTTTTATTTATTTATTTTTAGGAGCGAGAGAGCGTGCGCAAGTGGGGACGGGGCAGAGAGAGAGAGAGAGAGAGAAGGAGAGAGAGAATTCCATGGAGCTCAGACTCATGAACTGTGAGATCACGGTGTGAGCCTGAATCAAGAGTCTCATGCTAAACCAACTGAGCCACCCACGCACCCCGGGGGATTGACCTTCTTGTATGACTGTGGTCCCATAAGGACTGTGAAAACAAACCCCTCTGAAAACAAATGGGCCATTCGGGAGGGATTTCCAGTTCCTGTAATCATTCATTCATTCATTCATTCCACAAGTATTTGAGATTCTACTTTATGCCACACTCTGCGATAAGCCTATAATTGTGAGCAAAATAAACATAGGCCCTGTTCTCATGGAGTTTGCAGCCTATTAAAAAAGACAGATGAGGGGCGCCTGGGTGGCGCAGTTGGTTAAGCGTCCGACTTCAGCCAGGTCACGATCTCGTGGTCCGTGAGTTCGAGCCCCGCGTCGGGCTCTGGGCTGATGGCTCAGAGCCTGGAGCCTGTTTCCGATTCTGTGTCTCCCTCTCTCTCTGCCCCTCCCCCGTTCATGCTGTCTCTCTCTGTCCCAAAAATAAATAAACGTTGAAAAAATAAAATAAAATAAAGCTTGACTTTTAAAAAAAAAAAAAAGACAGATGATAGGGGCGCCTGGGTGGCTCAGCCGGTTAAGCCTCCTCCTTCGGCTCAGGTCATGATCTCACGGTTCGTGAGTTCCAGCCCCTCATTGGGCTCTGTGCTGACAACTGAAAGCCTGGAGCCTGCTTCGGATTCTGTGTCTCCCTCTCTCTGCGCTCCTCCTCTGCTCACGCTGTCTCTCTCAAAACTAAATAAACATCAAAAAATTTTAGATAAGACGGATGATAAAATATGTAATTAGAATGAATATGTAGTTAAAAATTGTGAAAAGTATCACGAAGGAAAAGTACAGGTAGCTATGAAATGTGTTCTGGGGTATCAGATCTTACGGGGGCAGGATGGGTAGGGATCGGGGGAGTTTTCTTTAGGAACCAACAAATGAAATAGGAGCAAAAAAGAGGTGTGAGAGTTGGCTGGGTGAAGGACTGGGAGCAAGGAACTTTCCAGGCAGAGGGAAGAGCATGTTCAAAGGCCCTGGTGTTCTGTCAGCCATCTTGAAGAGCTTCCTCATCCCCACAGGCCCTCCTGGGTGGGAAACGGGGAGGGGAGGGTGGAAAAGGTGGCCTAGGAATCCAGACTTGGCTTTGCTTGGCCCTTGGACACAAATGCAGCATAGATAACTGCCTTCCTTCACTCCTTCATCTCTCAGTCCCAGGGCACTTTCACTCT
Organism: Puma concolor; assembly: GCF_028749965.1. NCBI lineage: Eukaryota > Metazoa > Chordata > Mammalia > Carnivora > Felidae > Puma > Puma concolor. Next base: position 46,468,146 of record NC_141676.1, on the reverse strand, counting down.
TTCTTCCTTAAAGAAAGTCCCTGTGCAAGTATCTTGCATTGGCGATGGTAAGGGGAGGAGGCACATTGCTAGCCTGCCTCGACCGCCGTCCTTTCCTCATTTCTTCCACAGCAAGAAGGTTTCAATTGGGCTTATTCAGTTACTATAACTTAAGATTATAGTGATGATTCACTGCTTTTTTTTTTCTTGATTCGGAAATCATGCTGGATATTTAATCTCAAAGCTTTGTTGAAGTTTAAAAGTAGACGTTACATGACACTGAAAACGTAAGCAGAAAAAGAAAAAAGTGGATAAATTGACTTCATCGAATTTCATCGAAATTTAAATTTTTTGTGCTGCAAACAATACCATCAAGAAAGGGAATAAAGAGGGGTGCCTGGGTGGCTCAGTCGGTTAAGCGTCTGACGTCAGCTCAGGTCATGATCTTGAAGTCCGTGAGTTCGAGCTCCACATCGGGCTCTGTGCTGACAGCTCAGAGCCTGGAGCCTGCTTCAGATTCTGTGTCTCCCTCTCTCTCCGCCCCTCCCCTGCTTGTTCTCTCTCACTGTCCCTCTCTCAAAGAATATATACACATTAAAAAATATTGAAAGAAAGAGAAAGAAAGAAAGAAAGAAAGAAAGGAAGGAAGGAAGGAAGGAAGGAAGGAAGGAAGAAAAAGGAAAAAAAGACAAGTCGAAGAACGGGAGAAAAATATTTGAAAATAATATATTGGATAAGGGGCTTGTATCCAAAATATATAAAGAATTCTCAGCTCATCATAAAAAGAGAAAGGCCACAGGGGCGCCTGGGTGGCTCGGTCGGTTAAGCGTCCGACTTCGGCTCAGGTCATGATCTCGCGGTTCGTGAGTTCAAGGCCCGCGTCGGGCTCTGTGCTGACAGCTCGGAGCCTGGAGCCTGTTTCTGATTCTGTGTCTCCCTCTCTCTCTCTGACCCTCCCCTGTTCATGCTCTGTCTCTCTCTGTCTCAAAAATAAATAAATGTTTAAAAACAAAAAAAAAAAAAAAAGAGAGAAAGGCCACAATCTAAAATGGGGCAGAGGATTTGAATAGACATTTCGGCAAGATCTAGAGATGGCCAATAAGCACATGAAAAGATGGGCAACATCATTAGTCATTAGGGAAATGCAATCAAGGCTCTAAGGAGCGATCACTTCACATCTACTAGGATGACTTTAAGCAAAAAGATAGCAAGTGTTGGTGAGGGCGTGGACAAGTTGGAACACTCAAACACTGCTGGTGGGGATGTAAAATTCTGCCGCTGCTTTGAAAAACGGTGTGGCGGTTCCTCCAAACGCTAAACACAGAGCTACTATACGAGTCAGCCGTTCCTTTCCCAGGTACGTACCTAAGAGAAAGGAAGACGCAGGTCTACACAGAAACTCGTATTCTAATATTCACAGCAGCATCGTTCATAAGAGCCAAAAGGTGGAAATAACCCAATGTCTACTAACTGATGATGAAATGAATACAGTTTGCTTTATCTATGAAATGGAGTATTGTTTAGCAATGAAAAGAAAGGCAATATTGATACATGCTACAACGTGAGCCCTGAAAGCACTATGTTGAGTAAAAGAAGCCAACACATTCAATGATTCCGTTTATATGAAATATCCAGAAGAGACAAATCTCTAGAGACAAAAAGACGCCTGGTTGCTTATGGTGGGTTGATGGGAGTGAACGGGAGTGACTGCTTATGGCTATGGAGTTTCTTTTAGGTGGAATGAAAGTGTTCTAAAATTAGATGCAGCAAAGGTTATACAACCCTGTGAATATACTAAAAAACATTGAACTTTAAGTGGGTGAATTTTACAGTACATGAGTTTGTGCTTTTTTTTTTTTTTTAAGTAGGTTAATGATCTCAAGTAGATCAATCAATATTGTCAGAGCCTGCAGCTGAAGTAAATTTTACCCGGATTCTGGCACAAGACACAGGTCAGTCAGAGAAAACCTCCCCAGGGGAAAAGTGTAGCGATAATAATGGTCACATTATTCACAGTGGTAACTGAAATTGATATGACCTTTATGGTTAGCAAAGAACGTCTGCATTCGCTTGATTAAATCCCTTCACTCACATGAATCATGGGAGGGAGGCATCATCACACATATCTGACACCCAAGGGAACTGTGGTTCAGGGGGTTTAGGAACAGGTCAGATCATATGGGTAGTAAATTCTGGGGCTTGGGGCAGAGCCCTGGTCCACCTGCCCCAGATCTCATGTCACTTCACTAAGCCTGGGAGGGCAGAGGCCATGCTCTGTCTTTTTACAATAGTAGCCCAGTGGCTGGCAGGATGAATACATGAATGAATGAGTAATAACTTACTTCTCTTTGGACTCTGTGACCATGTAATGCAAAGTGTGTTTCCATCTCCTCCTAGGAGAAGGAGACCAAGAAAGACAAGCTACAGGGGCCATCCTCGGAACACAACTTCGCAAAGTGCTGGCCGGCAGCCTGGTCTCCAGAAGTCACGCTGACTTTATCCTTTTATGGGTATAGAGAATGATCCTTTTATAGATTGCCTCAGCCCCACTCCCCACGTCCTGCCATCTTGAATTCCTGGTCAGCATTTGCCCTCCAGAGAAAGGTTGAACCTCCTGAGGCTGAGGTAACCCATAGCTAGTCTGTGCTGTCCAGAAGATGGCATGGGGTCCCACAAAGGAGGTACAATCTCACGCAGCCAAAGGAGTCTTTACGGATGAAGCCTGAACGGGACAGAGAGAGCTTTGACCTTCTGCCTAACACGTTGAGTCAGCTGGTAGTTGAGTTCGGTTGGTTGGCTGTGTCTCAGATGTCAGTAGGAGACGAAGCAAAGATGTTCTGCTTGCTGAAGTTTTCCTTTCTCCATGGACCAGATGTTCTTTTGGAAAGAGCCTTGGATTTGGAATCGCAAAAACCTGGATTTAAGCCCTTTTCTGTCATTTACCCTAGTGACCTCCCTAAGCCCAATGCCCTTGCCTAACCAGTGAAAATCTCACAGTCCCCAGCTGGTAAATGGCAGAGCTTGGATTTGAATCCAGGACTCTTGACTCCACCTCCACCTGCGGTCGAATGATAGATGGCAAAGAGATGTCTAAACTGCACGCAAAAGGGCAGGCTGTGGTAAATGTGAACACCTCCTCCCGGTGGCTGACAGCCAGGGAGGAGTGAGAGAGCAGATTGAGAGAGCAGACGCTAATGTTCTCCCATTAATCAAGGCAGAGTGTGTGCTCTGTGCCCTTAAGAGGGCTTAGGACTTGGAATTGCTTCTGCTTCACAGCCTGTCTCTGGCACAGCCTGGGCTAGAGCCCTGGGGGTACTGGAGACACTGCCCAGATACGTGTCTGCTCACCTACACCCTCGGCCCAACTCCTTTCATGGCCCTTCCATTTCACAACCGTCACTGTGTCCGGGCCACACCCAGAAGGAATGGGATACACATCCCGCCAGTCTGGGTTATCTAGGTCTAAAACATACTTTGTTCCTTTGGTGATTCCATCTGGAAGGCCCCATGGAACTGAATGACTGACTTTCCTCCTTTAGCTTTAATCAAAGGGATGGCCGCTCCTACCCGTCCAAGGATGGGAGTTTCCATGCGATTGTCGGGGTCAGAGGCAAGGGCCCGGATTTTTGAATCAGACAGCCCCCTATTTAATCCTGGTCTCTGGTTATTTCTGTAGGACCTTCAGTGATGCCACTTGACCTCTCTATACTTCATTTGACCTTTCCTATAAAGTGAGGCAACGATCTAGGGCTGTGAGGACTCCACCAGGTAGCGTAGTGATGTGGTTGGTGCGGAGCAGACCTCAGAAACCAGAAGGTTCTCTCTCCTTCCTGATTCTGTCTCTTCTCTTGACAGTAGAGTAGATCCACTCAAAGAAGGAAGTAGACTCCACCTGGAACGTGGGGCGGTTTGATCAGACCTCCACTGAGTCCTCAGGTGTACGTGGGGGAGGATTAACGATCTTAGACAAGTCTTCCCGGGAGGAGAGGGGCTGGGAAGTATTGGAGGTATTGAAGGCAAGGAGAGAAAAGACCAGATGGGGATGTGCTAAGTATAGTAATAAGCAGTAATAGTGATAGAGTGCCTCGTTTAATTGAACACTTACTATGTGCCAACATTGTACTTGGAAATTTACATGTGTTTCTTAATCCTCCTCTCGTCATCCCCATTTCACAGATGAAGCAACCAGCTGACAAGCGTCTGGATACGCCAGTAACTGCGACTTGAAACTACATGTCACCCAGTGCTCTGGGGAAGGGTGGGAGACGTAGAGGTGGTGGTAACTCAGGCTGGCCTGGAGGTCCCTGCCCTGGGGGAGGCTCAAGTCCTCCGTGGTTTGTGACCCAGCCCGGGCGAGGCAGGAAGTATGGGGCCTCCTCAGGCAGAGGGCCTGTCTCCCCAGTTCAAATGTGAGCACCTCCATACCAGGGCCCCGTCTGCCTGCTCCCTCTGGTAGGGGCACAATCTGTGTTTAATGGAAGCAAGAAACACTACCGTTTTCCCCTTTGCCTTGTGGGGTCGCCCTGTGTGGAATGACGTCTTTGACAACATACAGCTTGTCACGGTTGACAAACCACTTTCCTATCCGTTATTCTGGAGACCACCTGCCACCCAGGAAGTCTCTCCTCCTCCCCACTGCTGACACCTAAGGGGTCACCAAGTCTGGCCAATTCTTCCCTTTATAGTCGAACTTGTCTGTCCTTCTGCACCTTCCCCACTGCCATCACCTAGATGCAGGCCTCTGTCGCTTCCTCCCACGACGGCTCCGTACCCACCCTCCTCACTTCCCAGCTTGCCCTGTGCTAAGCCCCCTTTCTATCCAAGAGTCAGAGAGATCTCTCTATCTCTCTTTTTTTAAGTGCATTCATTTATTTTGAGAGAGAGAGAGAGCACAAGCCAGGGAGGGGCAAAGAGAGAGGGAGAGAGAGAATCCCAAGCAGGCTCTGCGCTCTCAGGGCAGAGCCTGATGCAGAGCTCGAACTCATGAACCGTGAGATTATGACCTGAGCCGAAACCAAGAGTCAGATGCTTAACCGACTGTGCCCCCCAGGTGGCCCCAGAGAGATGGCTCTTAAATAAAACTCTGCTCATTTCTCTCCTGTTGCCTTAGCACCAAGTCAGCCCCTGCACAGGACCTGAGCCACCTGCCCCCCCGCCCCCAATCCTGTCCTTATCTCCTCAGACCCACTTGTCCTCTCCCTGCCTGCCTGGCCAGGGGTGACCCATGAGGCCACGTGCCTGAATCACCTGGCAGGGGAAACAGGGACCTGGAGGCACATTTCATCCCTCCCTTCATGTCAATTCACGCCCCCCCCCCCCCGCCAGCACCCCCCCCCCCCCCGACCCCCCCCCACCCCCCCCCAGGCACGCACGTCTGTCCCGCCTGGTGATGTCACGGGCCCGGGTACATGTGCAGTAGCTCGCACCAGGGCTCCGAGGCGGGGGGCGGGGTGCAGAGTGATGAACGCCCGGTCTCACTTCAGAGAGATGATGACAGCATGAAGGAAGGTGAGGCAAGACTTGGCACCCGGCACAGTGGGGACGCAGAGTCCCCAGAGCCTCCTGACTGAGAAATATGAACACGCAAACTTGGGTAAATAATGTCACTCTTAGCTACCATAGCACTTGCTAAATAAGATACTTACGTGGTACTCTCTTCATGCTGGACACCGTTGTAAGCAGCCTACGTGCACTTACTTGATTTATCTGATGAATTATCCCCACGACAACTCACTTTACAGACAAGAAAAACAAAAACAAAAACCCTGAGGCACAGAGAAGTTAAGTAACTTTCCTAAAGCAACACAGCTTGTAAGTAGTAAAGCCAAGATTTGGCTCCTGAGTCTGTGCTCTTAACCCCCATGCTCTTTTGTCAGCCTGTAAAAGTCAGGCCTGCCCCCCTGCCCCGGGGGAGCGCTGTCCTCCTGCGGCCCCTCACTCACCCGGGCGTGACAAGTGTCTGTAGAATCTCCAGCCCAGAGGCCTCACCTCACTCTGCTGTCATTTATTATTTCATCGCTGTGAGGCCTCATCCTGTTTCTCAGCTGGGTTTTGATCTCCCCATTGCGGGGGGAGCAAACTGGAAGAAGATTCCTGTGAGGCACTGCACCGCAGCATTCCCAGGAATCAAAACTGAGGGCGTCTATCCGCGGAAACACTCCTGTAGGAGAAGGGTCGGTCTGAGGGTGCCCCGGGGGGCACTCCCCAGGCCTCGGTGGGCACACTGGGTCCGCGGCGCCACAGGGGCACGCGGCTCCAGGCAGATGCCATCCTGTGAGCCATCGGTTGTGGGCAGTGGTTGAGTCCACAGAAAGAGAAGTGAAGGAGTGAGGAGTTGATAGGAGCAAAGACGAGCCTTGGGGAAGGCCTGGTCGGAGGGGATGAGATAAAGAGCAGGGGTGGGGGGAGGAGAGGGACAGAAAAAAGTGACAGGAGGAGCACACGCACGAAGCAAGAACTCCTATTTGTGCATCATTTTCTCTTATCCCTTATCACCTACACACACACACACACACACACACCAAAACCTCCGAGTCCAGTGCTGGAAGCAGGTGAGGTACGATTAGTAACACCAGTTTCCGGATGTGAAAACTGAAAGCAGCACAGGCTGGTGCCCCACCCCCCCAACACCACACCACCACCCCCGCCCCGTGTGGCAGGTGGTAGCTAGCACCCTCCCCCACCCCCACCTCCCACCGTCCGGGAGCTTGTATCCCTCACGCAAGCCACCACGGGAGAGGAAGCAAGGGGGCCACCTGTCACATGTGCCCTTGATCCAAGCAGGAGGCACATCTGGGCCATGGAAGGAGCAGGCCCGGCGGGAGTGGGGCTCCAAATGGAGGTGTGGGTCGGGTGAGGAGTGGTGGGGGGGTACGGAGCAGGTGGAGGAAGCCAGCATACACCCTAGTTGGAGAAACTGGTTCTGGGGAAGGAGAAGCAGGGGGCCCTGGGAGGGGGTTGTGCCCTCTCTCTCTCCCCCTGGTCTCTCCCTCCTCTGGCATTTATGGTCTTCCCGCCCCTCACTGTCTCCCCGCCTGCACCACCCCCTTCTCGTTCCCCCCCCTGTCTGTCTGTCTCTCCCCTTTCTCATGGCTTCTTCTCTATTTTCAGGGCCCATTCTGTCTCCATGTTTCCTCTTCCCCGACTCAACTATTCTGTACCTGGAAATCTAAAACATATCTGGCATGAGGTTTGCTTACTGAATAAAGTTTTATGCTACTTGTTTTCATTTGAAAAGCAGGAGGGCAGAAACGTTTTCTTCCCTTCTCTTTGAAGACGAAAAACCGTCTCTCCAAGGGGGATGCTTTTTAAACATCATCCTTCATGGATTCTGTGGGCAAACTAGTGTCTCCCAAGAGAGAAGAGACGGGCTCGCCATCTCTGTGTGAAGGTGCCAGAGACAGTTTCTGAATGAGACAGAAGGGAGACTCTCACCTTTCCTCCGAGTGACACAGACACCCGTGGGCTCTTCCCCATGATGAGATCACCCAGCATGCCCAGCAAGGTGCTAAAAAATAATTGCCCTCAGCGAAGACATGCAAATAAATCATTCTGCCTGGCAGAGAAAAAAATGTGAGTGTTGTCAACAAAACAGGCAGGCAGAGCATTCCTCCAGCTCCTGGGCTCTGAGGACAGACCCACCCCATGCCCCCGGGGCCAGGAGGCATGCTGCTGCCGGCAGACCCTCACGACAGTCCCCTGGGCCCCCAGCTCACTCTGGGAGCAGAAGTGGAAGTCACTGCACAGCTTTCCTCCCGGAAAGCACGCACACAGTGCGCAGAAGTGTGGCTCCACCTGCTCAGTGGGGAGCTTGTCCAGGGCTGAGCTGTCGCGGGGAGACTTGCGCCTTCGTCCCGCAGCCCGAGGGCTACAAGGCCATGCCGTCAGTCATAGCGGCTCTCCATGGCTGTGATTCGGCTTCAGGAACAGGCCCTTCCGGCCACCTACACCTCGGTCAGTGGGCATCCTCGAGCCCTTGAGTTTCCCCGCGTGAGCTCTTGGACAGATTGAAAGAGAAGCCCGTGTGATGCCGACGCCCTTGGCGGGAGGACCGGGTCCCTTCTCCCTCCCCCGTCACTGCTGTAATAGGCACTCTTACTAGCTTCCAGCTAAAGCCCTTAAATCACTTTTGCCAATATTAAATAATGAATTGGCTGCTTTCTTGACACAGCTGACACAGAGATAAGAGATTTCCCATCATCGAATAGGAAAAAAAAAAAAAAAAAGGGCCTAGGTTTGACTCTGGATTTATTTCCTAAGACCAGATTCTTTCATCAGTGAATCATTTTGCTGACTTCCTTCTAAAGCACCTGAGACAAAGGCTGGCATTTTGGGGCATGCTCACAGATGATGGAGACGGGATGGCGTGAGGGCCTCTGGCTCTCAGGGCGGAGGGAGGAGACAAACACCTGAATCCGGGTCAGCTGGCGGTGGGGGCTGGGAAGGGAGGGAGGAGTTATAAAGGCTGTTCTGGGCAGAGGTAGGCGTAGCCTGGGGTCTATTCTACAGGTGGGAGGCAGTGGAGAGGGAGGGAAAGGAAGTAAGAGGGTGAAGAAAGGGGGCAGAAGAAGAGCAGAGTGAGGACTAAATTCTCACCTCTTCCTGGGTGCCTGCTTCTAAATTTACTCTGTTAAAGATGTCCCGTCTAGGGGTGTCTTAAGCGTCCAACTCTTGATTTCCTCTCAGGTCATGACCTTGGGGTTCGTCAGTTTGAGCCCAGTGCAGAGCCTGCCTGGGATTCTCTGTCTGTCTCTCTCTCAAAATAAATAAGCATTAAAAGAAAGAAAAAAGATGTCCCATGTAAACATAGCTTTATATTGAAAGATGCGGTACAGGCTTGGCATACGGCTCAAGGTCTTTTCAGGCTTGTCGGAGTCTGTTGGGCTTTCCGATCTGCTCCCATATTTGCACTTCTGGGAAACTTTCTTGGTCTGGATTCCCCCAGAAGCGTACCCTGAGACAACACTGTGAGTGCTGGGGGGGGGGGGGGGCGGGGGGGGAGCTGGGGTGAGGAAGGCAGCCACTAAGTGTGGGGCAACTGACCCTTCCTCCCACTGAGCAAGTCTGGGAGCCAGTGTAGAATATGCATTTGGGAGTTAACTACTTCAGGAGCAAGAGGAATGGGTTCCCATCGTGATTGGGTGGGAGCTGCTCCTCGGGGAGAGAGAGAGGGAGGGTGTTCATCCCCAGCACCTGACCTGCCCCAGGTTTGCTCAGCAGTTGGCGCAAGCCTCTGGGCTCAGCGGCCAGCCGGGTGCCGCAGTTGGAAAGGTTGGTACACATGGGGATGGAAAGAGTAGAGGCCATGGGCGTGGGACATCAACAGACTTTGCCAAAGCGACTACGGCAAGCAAGTGACCCAAAGCCGGGCATAGGGCACCTGATCCAGCCAGAAGAAACAAAACCTTACAGGGTTTGGCACCCACTGATGGGACCACTTTGAGCTTGTCGTCGGGGCTCCAGAGACCTCTTTGGTCGTGAGGGACGCCAGCACTGGTGGGAAAAAGGAAGAAACACCAGAAAGAGATAGTCAACCGGACGTGAAAGGGGAGGGCAACGAGAAAGAGGAGCAAGACGTAGGTAAGCCACTGAAAAGGAAGCATGAAATACACAATCTGCAAAACTCCAACGGGATGTGAGGTGAGCCATGCAGGTGGTGTAGCTGGTCAGCTTTTGGGAAGGTGACACAGGAAGCAGCCACAGAGAGATGGGGTTCTGAGTAGGTGGCAAAAGATTCTAGACAGAATTCAGTCTGGAACATTGCTCTCTCTCTCTTTTTTTTTTCTTGTTCTTTCTTTCTTTTTCTTTTTCTTTTCTTTTTTTTTTTTTTTTTTTGCTAAATCCAGGAAGATCTACTAAGACTTATTATAAAGACAAGGCTACAGCTCTCACCTATCTATGATGGGACAATTAGCAATTAAGAATAGAAGCGTTAGAGCAAGAACAATAAGAATCACAACAGTCGATGTGGTTGAGAAGTCAGGTCAGGGTGGCGCCCGGTGTGACGCAGCCAGCAGTGGCTGCGGGGGACACAGATCGTTGTGGTTTCCAATGTGTGTCTGCAGACACGGCCCAGGCAGCGTATGATCACAGAGGAAGGTCTGGGTGGGTGGGTCCGCACTGTTACAACCTCCAGCTGTTCCCTGTTTGAGGGCCCCAGGGAGGCGGCTCTGGTGATATAAAATGATATTAAATGCGACTCTTCATGTTGATCCAAAACGTAGACCAGGAAACCCTAACGTGAAGACATAGGTGAGAAGTGGCACATTGTCTGGGGGGAGGTACTAAACATATCCATGCAGGACGTCTACAGGGTTAACAAAAATAGCTCTAGCAGGCGTCGAGCTATCCAGGTTTATAGGGACAAAGAGCTTGGGAGGGGCTCCCTAGGAGAGTCATGGAGGCAAGGAGTTGCCAGCTGAGCCAGGTGTGCTGAGCTGTTTCTCTTGTTCCCATTACCCTAAACCAAGTGAAGGGGCACTGACAACACTGGGGAGGAAAAACAAAAAAATAAAAGAGAAGGGTCCTAACTTACAGTCCTGAGATGAGCTGCAGAAAGTGTGGGTCTATGGTGAGAGAGGCACTGAGAGCAGGGTTTGTTTCGTTGGAGTTTGGAGGTATATTTGAACTAGAGATGGGTCCCTCCTCCCAGCCTTGCCCTCTGCTAAGTTGGGAAGGTAAGAAGGTCACTGAAGTCCCCCACTAAGGCAGGGTAAAATAGCGAGCAGGGTGCCTGGGTGGCTCAGTCGGTTGGGTGTCTGACTCTTGATTCCAGCTCAGGTTGTGATCTCCCAGTTGGTGAGTTTGAACCCTGCATCGGACTCTGTGCTGACAGCTTGGAGCCTGCTTGGAATTCTCTCTCTCCCTCTCTCTCTGTCCCTCCCCTGCTCATGTTTGCTCTCTCTCTCTGTCTCTCTCAAAATAAATAAACATTAAAAATATTTTTAGGGGTGCCTGGATGGCTCAGTCGGTTGAGCATCTGACTTCGGCTCAGGTCACGATCTCACAGCTCATGAGTTCAAGCCCTGCATCGGGCTCTGTGCTGACAGTTTGGAGCCTGGAGCCTGCTTTGGATTCTGTGTCTCCCTCTCTCTCTGCCACTAACCCACTCGTATTCTCTGTCTCTCTCAAAGATAAATCAACATTAAAAAAATTTTTTAATATTTTTAAAAAGATGGGGCGCCTGGGTGGCGCAGTCGGTTAAGCGTCCGACATCAGCCAGGTCACGATCTCGCGGTCCGTGAGTTCGAGCCCCGCGTCAGGCTCTGGGCTGATGGCCTGGAGCCTGGAGCCTGTTTCCGATTCTGTGTCTCCCTCTCTCTCTGACCCTCCCCCGTTCATGCTCTGTCTCTCTCTGTCCCAAAAATAAATAAAAACGTTGAAAAAAAAATTTTAAAAAGAGTGAGCAGAAAAACATCAGCTTTGGTGTGAAAAGGAAGCATGATTTTCCTTTGGGATAAACACACAAATCTTGGGGAAGATTAGGCTTGAAACATGGATTTGGGACCCTGCCAGAGAGCGTCACCTGCCAGTTGAGAGGCGACAGGAAAAGGCTGCAGAGAGGGTCGTTGCAGAAAGTGGCTAAGAGGGTTGCAAGGTTGATGGGAAAGCGCTTCCCCCCCCCCCCCCCCGTCATCGGGGAACTGCAGCGGGGCCAGCCATGAACATCTAGAGGCTCCCAGAGGGTGTGGACACGTGAGAGAGAAACAGTACTTGTGGGACAGGTAAGAATAAAGACACGCTTCCCCTGCCCAAGGGAGACACCTTGAAGTGGGTGTATGATTGCTTTATGTTTTAAATTGGAGAAGACCCTTTATATTCACCAAAGTGACCAGAAAGCCATGAAGGGAAGGACGGCAGTGTGCCTGAATGCCACATCCCCTCTCCTATTTATACAAGCATAGAATTTAGGCCATTCAATAAACTAGTTTACAGGCATTAACACCAGATTCACACCATAGTTACACCTTATCATTGGGGTGTGTGTATTTGGGGGTGTGCAATATTTATAAACGCCATACATAGCTCACCCCGTAGTGTGGGTTTATTCCTTAGCAACAGGTGGCTTTGTTGTCTCTAATTTATGGTCCTCCGTAAAGAATCCTTCTAGCTATCTTAAAGAGGAGAACCTCAGCCAGTTGACCCCAATCAATGTTATAGTCCCTGTTGGGGGGCCGCAGGTGGGCAGGGTAGGTTAAGAGCAGTCCTGAGTGAACTAAGTAGCTTTGTGAGAAGGTTAATGTCTTTCTGGTGTCTATGGAAGGGAAGGCAAGGGGAACCTCCTGCAATAATTTCAGGTGGCTTGGGTTCCCACTTGGGAAGAAAAGGCCTATATTTTTACTTTGACTTTTGATTCACAAGTCTTAAAGAACCTGGACTCTGCAGGAATCTGGGTGAACTTGCCCCCCTTTTCTCCCAACCCCCCCGCCCCCGCACTGTGTCCGGGCTCCCTACCCCATTCCCATTTTGTCCTTGGGGAGCTATCCTTCTCCTGTCTAGAGCAGTGGTTTTCAGCCTCAGCTGCATATGAGAATCACCGATTTTTCACTGGTATTTCAAAAATACACCCGTGCTAAGCTCTCACCTCCGACCGTGTTTCTGGAAGTGGGGTGTGGACACAAGTATTTATTCATTTATTATTTTTTTTTTTAGAAACTCTTACGGTAACTCTTGTGTTTAATTAAGGTCTTGAAGATTGAGGAGGATATTAAACAGAGGCCAAGTGGGTCCGATTGTAGGAGACAGGGGAGGCAGCGTTCTGTAGAAAGCATGGCTCCAGGCTGACACTTCTGGGCCTGGCTGAGTGAAATAGAGAAATTCATTCATTCCTCAGATATTCATGACTGTCTACTATGTGCCCTGTACGGTGGGTATAACAGTGAACAAGACAATTAAAACTCTGTGCCCTGGTGGTGCTTACATTTCAGTAGAGGGGGCTTTCCTGATGGGAAAACACAGGTGAGGCCCGCAGAAACCCCTCTCGGGCTCTCAGGTGGGTGAGGCTGGCGAGCATGCGTCGGAGTGCTAACTGGTTGTCTGGTTTGATTAAACACATTTGCAGCGGGCTGTAGGCTCACACAGCTGATCCACATCCAGCTGCTGGTCTCCCGTGTCTGGGCCAATACAGCCCCAAAGGCTCAGAGCAGCAGGAGAGACGTGTGGAGCAGGTGCTCATAGCCCTGCACACTGGGGACGATCCCAAGGCTGTGGGATGATGTTGCGGATGGTGATGATGAGTGTGCTCATTTTCACTTTAGTTTATTGTCTCACATGAGGAATCTGAGGCAGAGCCAGCCCCTGAACCGGAATCTTCCAATGTCTAGTCTAGACAGGGCCCTCTCCTGCCTCTCATCACGGCCATACTTAAGTTACCTTGAGACGAGAGGAAGGACGTCCTAGGAACCTGCTTTGGGCCCTTTTTTGCCCCAGGCTTCATGACCTGACAAATCCCTTCTGCTCGTCTTCCTCAGGATGAGATTTCAGAGGCTGGCATCAGAGGCAGCTTTGATGCAGCACAAGGCTAATGGTTCTTATCACCACCCCCACCTGTGAAATGTGTTTCCGGTGGGAAGTGTAATTAGAGCTTCAGGAAGCCTCGGGGGTGGGGGGTTGCTGATGAGAGCTTGGCCACGTGCTGAGCAGGTAGTGTCGAGATGACCATCTGCCCAGCCCTGTCCTGCAGGCCCACGGGTCTTGAACCTGTGGAACAGAATGGATGGAGAAGCAGCCTGGCTTCTGTGTGCTTCCAGGTCCCCTTATCCTGGCACAGAAGAGCCTTTAGGTCCATCTCTGCCCTATTTGCCGGGAGGCCCGTTGCTGAGTGTCCCCGTTCTCATTCCTAGGGTCCTCTTTCTTCTTCCACCTCTCTCCCTGCCTTGTCCTCTTTCTTCCCTGGTTTGTGAGCATGCCTACTGCCTTTAGGCTGTAGAGTCCTGAGCAGCGTCCATATCTTTGGTGGCCAGGAGGTGGCTGGACCACCAGGCCACTCTGCCCAGTACCTTGGAGCCTTTCGGACTCCCCCTTGGGTTCCGAACACTAGTTGCAGACCGTGTGAACTGCACAGAGAAGGGAGCAATGAACAACATGCGAGCACAAAACTACATGCCCTGAAATGGACAGAGAGCCTTTCATCCCATTGCTTGAAACACTCCCGTGGTGTCTTTGTTGCTGGCGTCGACTGAGCCAGGCCTTGTACTCGGTGCTCTACCTGTATTACCTCACGATAGGCCCATGAGCTACGTCTTATTTTCCACTCTACGCTTGAGAAAACTGGGGCATAGAAACTTTAACTTTCCCAAGGTCACACCACTAGCAGGTGCTGGATTCTCCAAAGCCCGTGTGTCTGGACTGGGTGGCCTAGGCATTGGAGGAACTGGCCTGATACAGAGACCCCTGGAACCCAAACCCAAATGGTTTAATTGGCCCCAAGGGTAATAGAAGGAAAATAGTGGCAAATAGACAATTTCCGGATTCAGCCTGGGAGGCGAGCAGGGGGCAGATCTAACCAGATGAGCCAAGGATAAGCAAATGGAGTGGTGGGAAGGGTGGGAAAGAGGCTTCAGCCTTGAGGGGGAGGATTCAGAATCCAGGTCAGGAACTGGGCCTTGGCCACTGGCTGAGATGGGGTGGGGGCTGGGGGGGGCGGTGGCTGGCCCGGGAGGAGGTGTGGCCCTCCCTGGGAATTAAGGAGAAGAAACAGGCAGAGGCCCAGTCTTTGGGGTGGGTCAGCACAGGAAGAGGAGTGGGTGGCTGTGATGTGATAGGATGTGGCAGATATGCAGATGCCCAGTATGATCCCCAATGCAGTGGTTGTTGGGTCCACTGGCACAAAAGGAGACCCGGAGCAGGGGGCACAAGGGATGCCACTGCATGGGGCTAGACCCCAGATTTAAAGCTGAATTAACAACTACATCCTAAGCCCTGCAAGTCAGAGGGTCAGAGGCCACTGGTAAATATCCTGATTCATTTTAGATGAGCTCATGAACTCGGGGAGCATGCGGATGCCCAATTTGAGAACTGGGGAGGGAAGGGTATCAGGCAATGTGCTAATATCCCCAAAGCAAGTGCCTCTGAAATCCTACTACATCTCTACCTAAATGATGAGGTCCCACTGTTCCTGGCAAAAGAGAGAGCAAGATGGGAGACCACCTAAACACAGCCTGGGCTACTCCGTTGACACGGAGAAGTCAAAGACTTTTTATTCTTCCTGCCTTATTGCCTGAGAATTATAGGCTTCTTTGTTTTGTGGTGGGGAGTGGTTGGTAATGAAAGTGGGATCAGCATAAAATAAAATAATAACCAATAGATATTGAACAGTTACCATAGGCCAAGCCTAACAACGCCCCCTGAATTAGGTACTGTTATCATTTGTCCTTTTTACTTATGAGGAAAATGAGGCTCAGCAAGTTAATAATTCGAAATCTTACAGCTCATGAGTACAAATTTCACGATTTGAACCCAAGCGTAAGCCTACACTGTAGCCACAGTGTAAAACGGCTATATTCTGTGGAAGCCACGAGCTCCAGGCCAGGATGTCAGATGTAGCAGATCATCGGAATTACATATTGAATGAATGAATCAATGAATACGTGGATGAATAGGCCCTCAAGATATATTATCCAGACCTTGAGGCCGAGGCAGGTCCAGAAGGGGAGGGAGTTAAAATGAAAACTGGGTGTAGGTCCCCCTTGTCACATTAGAATTTACTTGGGAGGATGTCCCAAGATAAGGCCAAAGGCCAAAAGTCTATCAATTGCCGTGAAATGAGGAAGCCAGGCTACCCTACCTCCTTTATGCTCTTAGGTATGATTAGAGAGCATAGATGCGGTCATTCTCAGGAATGTCACTGCTCTCTTCCTGATGTTTCAAGTCTCGTTTCCAAACGTTCTATATTGTTAAATATGAATGCTGAAACAGAGTCCTTACCTGAGTTTTAGAAGCAAGTTTTTGGTTCCAGAATAGACAAATGAGGGAAACAATCCCCTGGACAAACTTGGGCCTGCAGGAGACTTTCTCTTTCACAGACGTAGCATTGAAGAATGGTAAGCGCCCAGGACAGAGGAGATAAAGAGCACTGGGGATCCAGGTCGTGGCTGAACCCTGGGGAGGCAGATAATCAGAACCCAGCCCCAAGAAGGGGATGGACAAGCATATGCAGAGCCTGGGTTCAGGGTAGGGAATGGAGTAGCAGGAGGTGTAATTGATCCAAGACTTTGGGAGGGAGGCAGATGGGGCTCAGCCTTGTGGACTGCTTCAACATGGCAGCCCAATGGGGACAGAAGTGCTTGGAGGCAGGGATGTATGATGTCATACACTGCCTCCACTACCACTGCGAAGAGTGGTACTCAGGATGGGGTCCAATTTCCACCAAGTTACAATATCACAGATAAGGGGCCAAGGACAATGACCCATATCTTTCTGGGTTAGGATTACTACACAGTCTGGATCTGCAGGAGGGAGATGGGGGGGTGCAGCTGCCCATTGCCGGGGCATCCTGAGGCTACATGGGAGGAGGGGGTCACCCTCTCCTATATGCCTCTCACTACTCTTGACCCACTTAGTTTGAAGCATGTGCATGGCCAGTTTATGCTTCAGAAACTTAGTCCCACCAAAACAGTCCTCTTGATTGTTGCTTGTTATGCCCAAGACAGCAGTATGATGCTGCCTCTTACTAGTTCTATACTGGCTTTGGGTCTCCATATTCTTTGTGGACTGTGTTGTGGGATACATAATAGCAATGAAAAGGGTGTTTACCCAGTTTTAATTATGAAGGGTCACTTCCTTCTTGGATCTGAGGCATCCAAGATGCCTTGCAAGATGGCTTGCTCCATCATCCTCCATGTACCCTAACAGTTCCTCTGAAGGCTCCAGATAGTACCTCAATGCCCGGGGATGGCTGCCCAGTTCCTCCCTCTTTAATAGGTGTCCATCCAGGACCGTGTGGGGCACACCTACATTGCCCAGGTGCTTTCCTCTGCGCTGCTTCCAAGGGCAGGTTGCTCCCTTGGTTGTCTTCTCTACTTTACATTCTTTGCCCAGAATGGGCTCCCTCCCTTCCCTCCTCTCCCTGTTGTCAAGGCACCAGAAAGCTTCAAATTCAGAACAGGATGGTTAAGTAGTAGAGGAAATCACAAGAGCCTCCAAGTGTCCCAGTGCCAGATCTTTCGGGATCCTCTTTCCCTCCTTTCCTTCACTCTTTTATGCCGATTGGAGACTCTAGGTAGCCCATCCCTCAATTCCTCGCAACTTACGCAACATCCTGATTATTTGTTCAGAAACACATAAAACATCTGGTCACACCTTTTCCTCCCACCCTCTTTGCACCTCCCTTTCCTTTTCCTCCTCCTTGCTGGATCACCACCTGAGTCTCCTCTCTAGGTTGGATGGGCAAGTCAAAATTCCCAGGCCAGGCAACTGCAGGAGTGAAAGCTACAATAAGGAGCTAAAGAATTTGCAAGCCCGGGACTTCTTTTTGTTTTACAACTAATCACCCTACGACTTGATTAGCTGATTTGCTAATGCCAATACATTCAGTATGGTTAATTATAGACTGTGCTATTCAGGTCAGAACACATGCAGGTAAATGAGGTGTTGGGACAATTGCTGTCCCTGAGACCTGTTTTGGATTCCAAACAATCCTAGGGTTGGTTCCTTAGGACTCCTATTAGGCTACTAACTCTTGGTGTAGTCTTGAGGGGGGGTTGTCCTTTCTTCTTTCTGAGGGTCAGTTTGCCATGACAGAGGCGTCTTGTGGCATTGATGGGATCCAAAGTGCTTAAAAGGCCTAATCCATTCTACCACTCTGGGGAGCTTTAACCTCCTTTGGCTCCATAACTCAATAAGCCCTAATGCTAATAAAAATGCCTCTGTAGCAGGAAAGGATGGACCTTGTAAACCCTTCATATTTTGGGTTTGGACTTTCATCAGGCAGGATGTGGTTCAAGAATATATAAGCTTGAACAACAACACCCGGACCCAGACCTTGCATTGGCACCCTCAGTGGCCTGCACAGGACAGATGTCTTGATTTATCTCAGCATGAAGAAACTCCTGGCTGCCTGCCTGCTAGTCAGCCTGGTTCTTGCTTGACCCACTTTTTTTTTTTTTTTTAATGTTTATTTATTTTGAGAGAGAGCATAAGCAGGGGAGAGGCAAAGAGAGAGGGAGAGAGAATCCCAAGCAGGCTCCACACTGTCAACATGGAGCCCAATGTGGGGCTTGATCTCATGAACCATGAGATCATGACCTGAGCCAAGGGTCAGAGGCCTAACCGACTGAGTCCCCCAGGTACCCCTTGCTTGACCCACTTTGCCAACTCTCTGGCTACCTAGCCTCTCTCTCCCCTGCCACCTCTCTTACACACACACACACACACCCTAGGCTACCTCCTCGCATCACCCATACCATACTCCTCACAGATGTTTTCTTCCTTCACAGCACAGTCTATATAAGAAGATTGAGAAAAAACTTCTAAATATTTTCTTCTTCTCCATTTCCTCTTTCCTCCAACCCCTTTGTCCCCTCTTTCTTCTTCTTTTTTTAAAAATGTTTATTCATTTTTGAGAGAGCATGAGTGGGGGAGGGGTAGAGAGAAAAGGACAGAGGATCTGAAGCAGGCTCTGCGCTGACAGCAGTGAGCCCGATGTGGGGCTCGAACTCACAAACTGTGAGATCATGACCTGGATGAAGTTGGACACTCAACTGACTGAGCCGGCCAGACAACAGGGAGATGCAGTCAGACCACGTGCCCAGAAAGAGAACCAGGATGTTTGTAGACAGCACGTCCTGCCTTAATCCACAGCTGTCTGAGCCCCCAGCCTTCAAGAGCCCCTGGAAGTGCTATCCAGCTGACAGTCCCCTCCTCAGTTCACTCCCACCCCAGGCTGCTTGCTGCTCTAAGAGCCCCTTGCACAGGTACCTGTGGAAAATGGATAAATTTAGGTTACAATTATTCCTAAGTGTTGTGAGAGCTCCCCCAAAGAGGGCAGCTGGATTTGTAGGTCAGAGTGAATCTGCCAGGAGATAGAGAGGACATGGATGGGGAAGCAGGGCAAGGAAGGGAGGACCATTGGGTGGAACGACTGGACATTTGGGATGCCGGAATGTGCTTCTGGCTTGTGGGGCACCAACCCCACTCCTTCTTGGGGAGGATATGTGTTGATATTCCCACTGCTTCTGGGTTCACAGGGACTGCTGGATTTGCCCACTAAGACTTGAGCCCCAGGAGTGGCCACACTTGATCTAGACTTTCTTACATGCCCCTGCTGTCCCCAGGCTTCTCTGCTCCAGGGGCCAGCTCCTCTGCCACCAGCTCTCTGCCAGGACCACCTTCGTCTCACCAGTGCTGACTGCTCAGGACCAAAGAGTTTCTCTTTGTCCAGCAGGTGCCACAGAGCCAAGGTAAGGTCTTACCCTTCTAGAAATCTATTGGCCTTGTGATATAAGCCCCATGGAGACATAATGCTCTAACCCAAAGGCTACACTCGGTGGGGAAAATTCCAGATTTGGAATCCATAAGCATTTATAGAGTACCTACTTTAATCTGAGCTCTGGGCCGAAAACTCTCTCAACCATTATTATTTGAGATAACATACTTATCAAGTACATCTAATTGTTCCCATTTTAAGACGGAGGAGCCCAAACTCACATTAAATACCCAAGGATGCAGAGCTGGCAAATGGGAGACACAGGGTTAAAGTTCATGTCTGTCTGACTCCAAGTCAGAAGTTCAGTTGGCTTCCCTTCCCCTTGCAGTAACCGAAGCTCCCTCCCTCAGTCCGTGCCATGCCCCAGCTTCCTATCACTAGCTGCCTCAGTCTAGGCACTCTCAAATGATGGAGGCTCAGGCTACTGATTCAACTTCAGCAAAAGTAGATAGAGCACCCGCTATAGGCTGGTCTCCTTTCTCTCTCACGCTTTGCCTCATGTGATGCTCAGAGCATCCCTGTGATGGACCCCTTCTATCTGGGCTTTTCAAAGTGGATATGCAGTGGTGGGCAAAGAGTAGGTAACACCACAGGGAGCCATCCTACATTTTCCTAGCCAGTCAATTTTATTTAAATATTGTTTTACACAAATTACATGCAAACGCATGTGTTGATATGTATTTTTCTGATATATACGTATTTCTGCTATATACGTATATTTGTAGTACTTGTATATGTAAATATATTTATAATATATATTATGATAAATTTTCTTTTTTTTAATATGAAATTTATTGTCAAATTGGTTTCCATACAACACCCAGTGTTTGTCTCAACAGGTCCCCTCCTCAATGCCCATCACCCACTTTCCCCTCCCTCCCACCCCCATCAACCCTCAGTTCATTCTCAGTTTTTAAAAGTCTCTTATGGTTTGCCTCCCTTCCTCTCTAACTTTTTTTCCCCTCTTCCCCTCCCCCATGGTCTTCTGTTAAGTTTCTCAGGATCCACATAAGAGTGAAAACATACGGTATCTGTCTTTCTCTGTCTGACTTATTTCACTTAACATAACACTCTCCAGTTCCATCCACGTTACTACAAAAGCCATATTTCATTCTTTCGCATTGCCTAGTATTCAATTGTATATATAAACCACAACTTCTTTATCCATTCTTCAGTTGATGGACATTTAGGCTCTTTCCATAATTTGTCTATTATTGAAAGTGCTACTATAAACATTGGGATTCAAGTGCCCCTATGTGTCAGCACTCCTGTATCCCTTGGGCAAATTCCTAGCAGTGCTATTGCTGGGTCATAAGGTAGATCTATTTCTAATTTTTTGAGGAACTTCCACACTGTTTTCCAGAGCAGCTGCACCAGTTTGCATTCCCACCAACAGTGCAAGAGGGTTGCCTTTTCTCCACATCCTCTCCAGCATCTATAGTCTCCTGATTTGTTCATTTTAGCCACTCTGACTGACATGAGGTGATAGCTCAGTGTGGTTTTGATTTGTATTTCCCTGATGAGGAGTGACATTGAGCATCTTTTCATGTGCCTGTTGGCCATCTGGATGTCTTCTTTAGAGAAGTGTCTATTCATGTCTTCTGCCCATTTCTTCACTGGATTGTTTTTCGGGTGTGAAGTTTGGCGTGTTCTTTATAGATTTTGGATACTAGCCTTTGTCCGATATGTCATTTGCAAATATCTTTTCCCATTCTGTCAGTTGCCTTTTAGTTTTGTTGATTGTTTCCTTTGCAGTACAGAAGCTTTTTATCTTGATGAGATCCCAGTAGTTCATTTTTGCTTTTAATTCCCTTGCCTTTGGTGATGTGTCAAGTAAGAAATTGCTGTGGCTGAGGTCAGAGAGGTTTTTTTCCTGCTTTCTCCTCTACGGTTTTGATGGTTTCCTGTCTCACATTCAGGTCCTTCATCCATTTTGAGTTTATTTTTGTGAATGGTGTAAGAAAGTGGTCTAGTTTCATTCTTCTGCATGTTGCTGTCCAGTTCTCCCAGCACCATTTGTTAAAGAGACTGTCTTTTTTCCATTGGATGTTCTTTCCTGCTTTGTCAAAGATTAGTTGGCCATACATTTGTGGGTCCAATTCTGGAGTCTCTATTCTATTCCATTGGTCTATGCATCTGTTTTTGTGCCAATGCCATACTGTCTTGATGATTACAGCTTTGTAGTAGAGGCTAAAATCTGGGATTGTGATGCCTGCCGCTTTGGTCTTCTTCAGTATTACTTTGGCTATTCGGGGTCTTTTGTGGTTCCATACAAATTTTAGGATTGCTTGTCCTAGCTTCGAGAAGAATGCTGGTGCAATTTTGATTGGGATTGCACTGAATGTGTAGATTGCTTTGGGTAGTATTGACATTTTAACAAAATTTATTCTTCCAATCCATAAGCATGGAATGTTTTTCCATTTCTTTATATCTTCTTCAATTTCCTTCATAAGCTTTCTATAGTTTTCAGCATACAGATCCTTTACATCTTTGGTTAGGTTTATTCCCAGGTATTTTATGATTCTTGGTGCAATTGTGAATGGGATCAGTTTCTTTATTTGTCTTTCTGTTGCTCCGTTAATAGTGTATAAGAATGCAACTGATTTCTGTACATTAATTTTGTTTCCTGCAACTTTGCTGAATTCATGTATCAGTTCTAGCAGACTTTTGGTAGAGTCTATCGGATTTTCCATGTATAATATCATGTCATCTTCAAAAAGTGAAACTTGACTTCATCTTTGCCAATTTTGATGCCTTTGATTTCCTTTTGTTGTCTGATTGCTGATGCTAGAACTTCCAACACTATGTTAAACAACAACAGTGAGAGTGGACATCCCTGTCGTGTTCCTGATCTCAGGGGGAAAGCTCTCAGTTTTTCCCCATTGAGGATGATATTAGCTGTGGGCTTTTCATAAATGGCTTTATGATGTTTAAGTATGTTCCTTCTCTCCTGACTTTCTTAAGGGTTTTTATTAAGAAAGGATGCTGAGGGGCGCCTGGGTGGCGCAGTCGGTTGAGCGTCCGACTTCAGCCAGGTCACGATCTCGCAGTCCGTGAGTTCGAGCCCTGCGTCAGGCTCTGGGCTGATGGCTCGGAGCCTGGAGCCTGTTTCCGATTCTGTGTCTCCCTCTCTCTCTGCCCCTCCCCCGTTCGTGCTCTGTCTCTCTCTGTCCCAAAAATAAATAAAAAACGTTGAAAAAAAAAATTAAAAAAAAAAAAAAAAGAAAGGATGCTGAATTTTGTAAAATGCTTTTTCTGCATCGATTGACAGGATCATGTGGTTCTTATCTTTTCTTTTATTAATGTGATATATCGCATTTATTGATTGGTGAATACTGAACCAGCCCTGCAGCCCAGGAATGAATCCCACTTGATCATGGTGAATAATTCTTTTTATATGCTGTTGAATTCGATTTGCTAGTATCTTGTTGAGAATTTTTGCATCCATATTCATCAGGGATATTGGCCTGTAGTTCTCTTTTTTTTTGCTTGATATAATTATTTTCATGTAATACAGCATATTAAGTATATAACTTGATATAATAAACAATATATACAAACATAAAATACATATTTGTACTTTTACAAATATAAGTACAAATTTATCAAAACAAATTACTATGTGATAAAGTAGGCAGGAAAATGAAATTGACCATGGTAGAAAGAATTCTAGGATGTCCCCAAAGATTTCTTGGCCCTAGTGTATGTAGGTTATGTCACATGGCCAGCTGACCTTAAGATAAGGAGCTTATCTAGGAGGGCATGATGCAATCACCTGAATCTCTTAAAAGCAAAGCATTTTCTCTGGTTGGTAGCAGAAGGGAAGTCCAAGAGATTCAAAGCATGAGAAGAGTGGGCTGTGTGGGGTGTTCTCCATAGCTGAGGTGGAGGGGGCCACATCACAAGAAGTTGACAGCAGCCTCCAGCAGCTAAGAGCATTGCCATTCTATAGCTAGGAAGAAAGCAGGGACTTCAGTCCTACAACCACAAGGAACTGAAGTCTGTCAACAAGCAGGGGGAGTGTAAAAACATACCTTTCCCCAGTCAAGCCTCCAGATGAAGACACAGCCAGCTGACATCTTCATTACATTATGAGACTCTGGGCAGAGGACTCAGCTAAAACATTCCACATTCCTGGGGTGCCTGGGTGGCTTGGTCGGTTAAGCGTCCAACTTCAGCTCAGGTCACGATCTTGCGGTTTGTAGGTTTGAGCCCCGTGTCAGGCTCTGTGCCGACAGCTCAGAGACTGGAGCTGCCTTCAGAGTCTGTGTCTCCCTCTCTCTCTCTGCCTTCCCCCACTTGAATTCTGTCTGTTTCTCTCAAAAATAAATAAACATTAAAAAAAAAAAAAAACATACCACACTCCTGACTCGTGGAAACTGAGGTCATAAATCTAGGTTGCTTTAAGCGGCTACGTTCCTGGTAATTCGTTAATACAGCAATAGAAAACCTATACATTGACTTT
The DNA here is from genome assembly GCF_028749965.1 of Puma concolor. Classification (NCBI taxonomy): domain Eukaryota; kingdom Metazoa; phylum Chordata; class Mammalia; order Carnivora; family Felidae; genus Puma; species Puma concolor. The sequence goes on along the minus strand of NC_141676.1, from coordinate 46,444,279 downwards.
TCAGCATAAAAAATATTTCGTATTAATTTTTGGCTTGCTGTCAGCTACTGTTTGGGCTTATGTTTCATGACTCTGTGAGGTTTGCTGTTTATGCTTCTACAGAGAGAAACTTTAGAGAAATTTTTTCTTTCTTCTGTGTTTTGTAACAAATGTTTATTGCAAATGTCTGCTCTTTGTCAGGTATGACTAGGCTGTAGTGATAGGTGAGACAAGTAAAATTCTCTGCTCTCAAAAAGTTCTGGTCCAGGGCGCCTGGGTGGCGCAGTCGGTTAAGCGTCCGACTTCAGCCAGGTCACGATCTCGCGGTCAGTGAGTTCGAGCCCCGCGTCAGGCTCTGGGCTGATGGCTCAGAGCCTGGAGCCTGTTTCCGATTCTGTGTCTCCCTCTCTCTCTGCCCCTCCCCCGTTCATGCTCTGTCTCTGTCCCAAAAAAATAAATAAACGTTGAAAAAAAAAAGAAAAAAAAAAAAAAAGTTCTGGTCCAGAGGAAAGTCGGACAATAAGCAAGAGAACAAATAAATACACAAGATACTCTGAGGAGTCTGAAGTGCCATGAAGATGGTGAAGGAGTGTGGGAATGTAAACAAGCCTGGGGGTAAGGCTGCAAGCTATGGCCTTAGCTGGGTGGTCAGGGACGGCCTCTGAGAGGATGACTTTGGAGCTGAGACCTGGGTAATAAGGAGCGGCCCCAAGTGAAGAGGGAGAAATGTCAGCTCCAGGGCCTTGTGAGCCTTCCTGAAGGTAGCCCTGCCCCTGGGCGTCACCACCAGGAAGGAGCTGGTCAGAACTTCCAGCACCCCAGGGCTGCGTCTGAGGCTTCCCTGAGGGCCAGCACTGCTAAGTCTCCAAGGAGGCTGCTTGGTACAGCCCAGGCTGGGATCCCGGAGACTGGTGCCACCCCTAACCCCCTTCAGGATATTAGGGAAGGCTTGAAGGACTGGAGGTCCCCCTCAAGAGTTTTCCAGATAATCTGCACCATTTGGGGTCTGGCCATCAGATCCTCACCATGGTGAAAGTGCTTTGTTCTCACTGGGACTTGTCCTTACGTGTGAGAGGTTTTCCTGAAAAGTGTTTGTTTTCTCTCAGGGCTTACTGCTCAAGGGCCTTCTGAGTGATCTCAGTCCAGATTCTTGCCAATCTTCCCATACCCTGCTCATATTGTTGTAGGGTCTGGTCTTTCCATTGTTTAGGGAGCCCCTTCTGCCCCCCCCCCACCCCAAGCCTTTAATGAGGACCAGGAGGAGAGGCAGTGCCAAATCTGTACAGGCAGGCTTCTCTAGGCTTCCCATCCCTGGTCACACGCGTAACATTGCAGGGCCTGGGAAAGAACTCAAATTCAGGTCCACATACCATATGGCTAAATACTTTAAAGTGATACATCAGGCTGGCAAAGTATATATAAAATGGGTTGTATTGTCAGACTTAAACAGACCTTCACAAAGACTTCTCAGACTCCTTGGAGCTCTACGCCGAATAGGTGGTGTTGGGGGGCAGGCCTCTGGCTCCCAGGCTGCAGAAGGCTGATTTCTCTCCCCCACCAATCCCCTGTTCCACCCTGAACCACAAGGGGTGTCCCTTGAATGCATGTAGACACCCTGGCCTGCATGTCCAAGCTTCACGCAATGCTCCCTGCAAACCTCTGTCCCTCAGGCCTTACGGTGTGCACCCCTTCCGTGTGGTCCACTCTCAGGAAGATGGATCCAGGCAACAGGCACATGCACATCTAGAAGTGGATTCAGGGTCAGAAGGCAGGGAATTGTAAGGTTCTGGGTGCTTGGAGGCTCTAGAATGGGGTTGGTGGGCTCTGGGTGGACGCAGCCCTGTGGCCCTGCAGTCTCCTTGGCCTGTTGAGAAGGGACAGGATGCGGATGTCTGAAGTGCAAAGCCCAGTGCGAGAGCCCCTCTTGCCTGGATCTAAGAATGAGAACTTTCTGGCACTTTCCACGGTGCTGCCTGTCAGAAGCTTTTTAAAAAATTTGTCTTTAAAGAAACATTTAACATTCGACTCTCAAAATTTCTCAAATTTATGGAAAAGATGCCAAAAGGGTTCGATGAACTCCCCTTTGCTTTCTCTATAAATAACCTACAAAAATTGTGCCGAACTGTTTGAGAGTAGTTGTAGACACTGTGATTCTTACCCTCTAAATACTCCAGTGTGTGTATAGTTTCTATCTTTCTTTGTCTTTTATGACATTGATAGATTTGGAGAGTATAGGCTACACTGTCCCTTGGTTTGGGTTTGTCCGGTGTTTCCTCCTGATTAGGTTGGGGCCACATATTTGGGGTAGGAATACTTCCTGAGTGATGTTGTGCTCTTTTCAGTATATCTCATCAGGAGGCCCATGATGTCAGTTTGCCGATTACAATTCTACATGCTGATTTGCAGGTAATGTTAAACCATAAAAACATCCTGTCTCATCACACTGTTGGAAAGCATACCTTTCCCCATCTTGTAATTTTTATCAAGAACAGTATTGCCCAGGGGTGCCCGGGTGGCTCAGTAGGTTAAGCGTCCGACTTCAGCTCAGGTCATGATCTCATAGTCTGTAAGTTCGAGTCCCGTGTCGGGCTCTGTGCTGACAGCTCAGAGCCTGGAGCCTGCTTCGGATTCTGTGTCCCCCCTCTCTCTGACCCTCCCCTGGTCATGCTCTGTCTCTCTCTGTCTCAAAAATAAACTTTAAAAAAAATTTAAAAAAAAAGAATAGTATTGCCCAGTAGATATATATACTGTAAGTCACATCTTATTTTAAATTTTCTAATAGCTACATCAAGAAAGTAAGAGAAATCAGGTCAAATTAATTTTAATAATATATTTTATGTCATACAACCTATCTAAAATATGATCTCAAACATGTAATCGATATAAAAAAAATTGCCAAGGAGACATTTTAAGGTTTTTTTTATTCCAACTCTTTATAACGCTAGAGAATTAATATTAATTCCTAGAAACAGTACAATAACATTTTCTACAGTAAAAGGCAGTCATGAGACTTAGAACAGAAAGGCTCTGCGAGCTCATGAACAAGATGAACACCAAAACCCCACAGCTGAGACACTGTAAAAACTTCTGAAGCAACAAAACAGTCCTAGACAAAGGAATGAAAATCAGTCCAGCCTAGAACTTCCCAACAGCAATAATGGATACTAGGTGATAATGGATTTGGCATTTGATAAAAAGCTGCTCATTATTTTGCAGGGGATAATACAAGTCCCACCCCATTCCGAGAGCTTGAGAAGGCTGATGGCACAGTCCTACCGAAAATCAACCATCTTTCTGCATGCACCTGCTCCATCTTTTTTTTTTTTTTTCTCAACGTTTTTTATTTATTTTTGGGACAGAGAGAGACAGAGCATGAATGGGGGAGGGGCAGAGAGAGAGGGAGACACAGAATCGGAAACAGGCTCCAGGCTCCGAGCCATCAGCCCAGAGCCTGACGCGGGGCTCGAACTCACGGACCGCGAGATCGTGACCTGGCTGAAGTCGGACGCTTAACCGACTGCGCCACCCAGGCGCCCCGCACCTGCTCCATCTTGATGAAAGGCACCACTTCCTACCTAGTGACCCAAGCCAGGCTCCTTCAGGGTGCCTTCCTCAGCTCTGCTATCCAAAGGGACACCAATTCCTGTAGCTGCTACCTCCTAAAAATCGCTCCAGTCAGGTGCTCCTCCCCATCCGCCACCCAACTGTTCTTCTCCAGATTATTTTTTACATTTTTTTTAACGTTTATTTATTTTTGAGACAGAGAGAGACAGAGCACGAATGGGGGAGGGTCAGAGAGAGAGAGAGACACAGAATCTGAAACAGGCTCCAGGCTCTGAGCTGTCAGCACAGATCCCGACGCGGGGCTCGAACTCACAGACCGCGAGATCATGACCTGAGCTGAAGTCGGCCGCTCAACCGACTGAGACACCCAGGCGCCCCTGTTCTACTCCACATTATTATCATAAAAGGTTCTCAGCCTCAGCATGCCGTGGTCCACTCTGCAACCCGCGCGATCTTTCTTAAGTTCAAATATCACCATGTTGCTGTGCTGCTCGCAAACTTTTGCGACGGTTCTCTTCAGCTTTACGACGAGGTCTGAGTCTTGGGTTCAGTTCACAGGACTCTTCCTGATCTGGCCCAGAACAGCCTCGCCCACCTCCCTCTGCTCCTCCACCCTGTGCTGCTCCTTGACAAAGCTCCTTGCAGTTGGCCGGACGCGTACGTTGTGTCATGCCTCGGTGTGTTGACAAATGCCGCTTCCTCTTCCCAGTAAACTCCTTCTCCTGTTTCCTCTAGCTGAGCACCCCCCAGCCCTCCACAACTCAGCTGGAGCAGCACTTTTTCGGCCAGCCCTCATCAGATTTAAATTTGAGAATGGATCCCTTTGGCAGCCATGAGGAAGGTGGGTTCCTCATAAGCCATGGGCTGATGGTTGGCTTCGGTCTTAAAACGCTACATCAGACATCTGGGATGTAAATTGTGAAGAGCTGCCCTGATAGTCACTGCAGACAGATGGTCACCACAGAGAAAAGCTGAGGCATGGTGGTCTGGAAATGGACTACTCCATTCTCCTCACTGAGTCAAGCTTAATCAGGGACGTCATGAGAATTTTGTGTTATCTTTATCTCGAGATGAACTTCCTTTTCTTATCTAGGATCAAGGCTTTTCAGCACATTCGTTTGCCAGGTTACTTGGGCTGATCTTTCACAGAATAATCAAGAGTGTCAAACGATTTCCTTGTACATGAAACTGTTATAAGAGACCTCAGCTAAGACACCTGTGGCCGCTAAGGGCACACATTCTTCGGGATCCTGTGATCTCATTGGCTACCACCACACTCTTTCAGACATGGTGAGAACTATCTCCTCTCCTCATGACTCTGTCAGAGTTAGCTTCCCTTTCGTTGCAGGGTGAGGAGAGAGAACAAAAATAATTTCACACAGCCTTCTCACCTTACTGCTTTCCTCCACACGAACCTAAAGAGGGACTTCTGAAATCTGAGATTTCTCCTGTCTTAATGAGTAGAAATTGATGAAAAAATACCAACGTTGGAGGACTAAACCATTGCATTTCAGGATTGGTACCTAGCAGGGCCTGGACACGATACAGAAATATATTTGTTCCAGTAAGCTCCTCTCTAACTTTGGTTTTTGTTTTTTGAACATCTGTCCTTTTCTTGGTGGGATGTGTTCGTTAAAACAGTTCGCCCTCTGGGGCGCCTGGGTGGCGCAGTCAGTTAAGCGTCCGACTTCAGCCAGGTCACGATCTCGCGGTCCGTGAGTTCGAGCCCCGCGTCGGGCTCTGGGCTGATGGCTCAGAGCTTGGAGCCTGTTTCTGATTCTGTGTCTCCCTCTCTCTCTGCCCCTCCCCCGTTCATGCTCTGTCTCTCTCTGTCCCAAAAATAAATAAAAAACGTTGAAAAAAAAATTAAAAAAAAAAAAAACAGTTCACCCTCGGGGTGCCTGGGTGGCTCAGTCTGTTAAACGTCTGACTTCGGCTCAAGTCATGATCTCGCGGTTTGTGAGTTGGAGCCCTGCGTTGGGCTCTGTGCTGACCATTCAGAGCCTGGAGCCTGCTTCGGATTCTGTGTCTCCCTCTCCCTGTGCCCCTCCCCTGCTCACGCTCTGACTCTCTCTGTCTTTTAATAATAAATAAATGTTAAAAACAAAATTTAAAAACAATTTGCCCTCCTCCAGGCACGGGTCACTTCTCGAGGGTTACTGGCTGTTGCCCTAATGTTGGATTTTTTTCTTACCAGCTGCTTCCAAATATCTGCCCCCTTCCTTTTCTCCCTTAGACTGGAGGTCCACAAACTTTCTTTGAAGAGGAGCAAATACTTCCAGCTTTGTGGCCATATGATCTGTTGCACTTACTCAATTCTGCTGTTGTAGCAAAAGTAGCTATACACACTATATAAACGAATGGGTGTAGCTGTGTTCTAATAGGATTTTGTTTACAAAAACAGTCACCAGGCCAGATTTGGCCCAGGGGCCATCCTTTGCCAAACATGCTTTAGAATATTCCATGCAACAATGTACCCTTAAAAAATTCTCACCTTTCAGGCTCCTTGCACTTAGGGGTAGTCATGGCCAATGAGGCATTAGCGGACTACCACAATGGATTTCTGGAAAAGCTTCTTCTGTTTTCCAAACAAAGGTGTCGCCATTTTCTCTTTCATTTTCTTCCTTTCGTTCAATATAAGCATGAAGCCTGGAGGGGCAGAGCAGCCATCTTGTGACAGTGAGAGTTCTGACAGCACTGGGGGTCTGGCTCAGCCCTGCGCCCTCTCCCCGGTGACTCCTTTACTTAGTTAAGCCACTGTTAGTCACGTCTTCCGTCCTCGTACTTGAACTCACTCCTAACAGGTACATATCTGAAAGCAACATATGCACACTATAAAAAATTCAGAAAATACAGACAAGCTGAAAGGAGAGGGGAAATCATACCCAGTTTAACCACCCATAAACACATGTCACAGAATGGAGAGGTTGTCATCAGTTACCCTCAAACTTGCCTTGCTCGGGCCATTGCAAGGTAACTGTGATTATATTTCTAAGTACAAAACCCCAAAAGAATGAGTTTTATTTGCTTATATCAGTTTCTTCCAAGAAATCTGGATGTTGTAAACCAAGGTTTTTACAGCACTGGAGTGACAGTTCTTGCAACATGTGGTCCATATCATAAATCTTTAAAAGGGGCAGCCTTCTGGTAGCCAAGAAAACCTTTCAGACCTGAAACTCTACCTCAGGATCAAACCCCACCCTTCTCAGTCAAACGTACACATGCACACACACACACATACAAGTGTGTGCATGCACAACCCTCCCTGGTATGGGGCGAGATGCCTTTAGATGAAGGAAAAGACCAGTAGGTTGAAAGAATAGGGTATAAAGCGTGGACACGAAAATGCAAGCGGATGGAGTCTAGTATAAAACAATAGAGGGGATACAGCAGTGCAAAAAGGACACGACAGTGAATAAATGGTGTTGGGACAATTGGATTCCTAAATGTAAACAAATGAAATTAGATTCCTACTTCACCCTCTATCCAAAGTAATTTCCAGAAGGATTAAAGACCCAAATGTGAAACGCAAAACTTTAAACCTATTTAAACATATGAGATGTCTTCATGTCCTTGGGGTGGGGAAGAATTTCTTGACAAAACGTATCATGAAGAAAAGTTATAAATATGGCTACATTAAAACCCAAAATTTTGGTACATCAAAAGACATCCCTTTTGAAATATGAAAAGATAAGCCACAGATGGGAGAAATATTTACATATATACAACTTACAAAGAATCTGCATTCTAAGCATATAAAGAAGGCTACAAATTAATAATAAGGAAAAGACAGCAGCCCAATAGAGAAATGGGTAAAGATAGAGACAAGTAACAGAGAGAGAGAAAATGAACGGAGAGGTAACACATGAAAGATGCTCACCTTCGCTAGTCCATTAAGGCAAAGCAAACATAAACAAGTTATGTTTTCACTCATTTATGTGGCACAGTTTATAAATAAAAGAAATGTCAAGGATGTGGGAAAACAGGAAGTCCATTGGTGGAAGTGTATATTGGTATAGCCATTTTGGAAGGTAATTATAATGAAATATGTTTTTATTTAATGTTTATTTTTCAGAGAGAGAGACAGAGAGACAGAATGTGAGCAAAGGAGGGGCAGAGAGGGAGGGAGACACAGAATCCGAAGCAGACTCCAGGCTCTGAGCTGTGAGCACAGAGCCCAATGTGGGGCTCAAACTCACAAACCACGAGATCATGACCTGAGCCAAGGTCAGACACTTAACCAACTGAGCTACCCAGACGCCTCCATAATGAAATCTTTATTGAGTAACAGGGTAGGGCAGAGATCAAGTTTTACTCTTCCCCAAGCCTCGTCTTGAATCTGCTCTGCAAATTTTTTCTCTGTTCACAATAGCTTCAAATGCTACGGACTAATTCACGTGTGGAAGCCCTAACTCCCCATGTGACTGTATCTGGAAATAGGGTCTTCAGTAGGTAATTAAGGTTAAATGAGTCATAAGGATGGGGCCCTAATCTAACAGGACTGTGGCCTTATAAAAAGGGAAGATTGATCTCTCTCTCTCTCTCTCTCTCTCTCTCTCTCTCTCTCTCTCTCTCTCCTCCCTCTGCCCCCTCTCTCTCTGTGCCAAACGAAGACCCAGCAAAAAGGCAGCCATCTGCAAACCAGGAAGACAGGCCTTACTGGGAACTGAATTGGCCAGCACCTTGATTACAGACTTAGCAGCCTCCAGAATTGTGGGAAATGAATTTCTTTTGTTTCAGCCACTAGTCTATAGTATTTAGATATGGCAGGCCCAAACAGACCGATACACCTAATAATAAACATGCATGGCTTAATATGAAGAAGGAATCCTTCTGAGGTGTAAAAAATGACCCAAATATCCTTGGATTGGCAGGTTCTTCCATAGTAATAGATACTTAATGGAATCCTATTCAAAATTACAGATTATTCTTTTACCCTAACAAGCTGATTCAGTAATGCCTCAAGAAATTACGTGAAAATGACAAAAATTTTGGAAAATCAAAATAAAGGCAAAACAATAATGTGAATGGGGCTATTTTCCCACATCGCAAAACACCATGGATTTGGTGACTTTGGTGTAGAAATAGACATATGGTGACCTAGAAGCGAAGAGAGTCCAGAGATCCCCACACATCTGTGCCTATGTATATATGTGCCTGTATGTGCTTGTGTATTAAAAGTAGCATTTCAAATCAATGACAAGACAATGGCATACCCGATACATGGTATTAAAATAATTAGATATTTATTAAGCAAATATGATTTGGTTAGATCCTTCCCTAGCACCATACACAAATTAACTTTAGGTAAAAGAGTTTGGCATTAAAAGTTTAACGAAGTATTTGCAGTGATCATTGTATTTGATCTATTCACCCCAAAGAATGAGTTGAAGGCAATCATGGCAATCCTATTTCCTTGGGCAGTAATTGGGCCAGGACATGAGGGGAAGTGTTTTGGAGCTTTGGGAAAATTTTTTTCATGTTTCTAATGAAAAGAAACAGGAAAATACAGTCGTTTTTGGTGCTTTGGATTTTCTATGAACTCTGCACATGAAATATATATCTGCTCTACCAATCTTGCTGGCAACCTAAAATGGAGGCAGAACCAAAGATGGGATGCCAAGAAGTCAAGTTCAGGATAACCTCATTGGGCCAATGTTCGTACCAGGCCTAAATCCACCCTATTTCTAGACATCTTAAGTTAAATAATATATCTCCTTATGAGGATACATGGGAAAATACTTTAAATAATTAGGAATTAAGAAGTAATTTTTAATCAGAACACAAACCCTACAATCTGTGAAAGGAAGATTGACATAATTGATTATATTTAAAAATCCATACGGCTAACTTCATCATAACAAAGTGAAAATAGCAGCAGAAGGGGAGAAAATAATTGCAAGTTACGTAACAGATCAATGGTCTATTACCCATAATCCTAAGGAGAGCCACAAGTCATAGGAAAAGTTAAAAGAAAAACTCCAATAGAAAAATGAGCAAAGGATATAAAAAGTCACTTCGCAGAAGAAATACGATGGATAATAAACATGATAAGGTGATTGACCTCTCTGCCTGCCAAGAGAGTCAACAAGAAAACTGCTTGCTGAACTGACAAAAATTTAAGTAATGATAATAATACCCATTTTGATGAAGACGCAAGTATTGATGGGAATATAAATTCATATGGTCTTGTTGAAGGACAATCTGCTACATCTACTGAAGTTTTTTTTTTTTATTTATTTTTTTTTTTAATTTTTTTTTTCAACGTTTATTTATTTTTGGGACAGAGAGAGACAGAGCATGAACGGGGGAGGGGCAGAGAGAGAGGGAGACACAGAATTGGAAGCAGGCTCCAGGCTCTGAGCCATCAGCCCAGAGCCCAACGCGGGGCTCGAACTCACGGACCGTGAGATCGTGACCTGGCTGAAGTTGGAGGCTTAACCGACTGCGCCACCCAGGCGCCCCTACTGAAGTTTTAAAGGTGCTTGTACTTGAAAGAGTATATCTATACCAACTTTTCTAGAAAGATGTCCACACAGATGCTCCATAGGAATGTATGAAGGTGTCACTGTAGCATTGTCGGGGGGGGGGGGGGAGGAAAGAACCTAAATATTCATTTTAATATTGAGCAGAAAAATTAGTAAATGGTGGTATAAATTATGAACTACTATGTGGCATTTTTAATGGGGTAGATAATTATGACCTAAAGTACAAAAATCTCCCAAGTTATATCCTCAGGAGGAGAAAGAAAATCACAAAATATATATACATGCAGAGAGAGAGAGAAATTATATAAAACAAGTCCATTCTTATACAAAAATAAATGTTAGAATAAATCTATTATAACAATTAGATATTTTTTTACTGTGTGAAATTAGAAAGCATCTCACAATTTCTGGCATGTCATAATTTAACTGGTACTGGTTTTTTTTTTTTTTCCTTAGATATGCAGATACTTTAAACAATAGATGCATCTGGCTGGTTCAGTCGATGGAGCCTACAACTCTTGATCTCAGGGTTGCGAGTTGGAGCCCTGCAGAGGATGTAGCGATTACTTACAAATAAAATCTTTAATAAAATAAAATAAAATTAGATGCATATCAGAGCCAGTACAGCGCAGACAGATAGATAAATAGATGATGAATAAACAGGTGATAGAAGACCAAATGTTTGAAGCACCTTACCTCTGTTGAATTCTGTACTGTTTGAACTTTTTACAATGAGAATGCATTTGCGAACTACTTGTGTAAACATTTTAAAAATTCTAGTTCTTCTGTTTAATCTTCACTCCCTTAAATCCTCTCTGTTTTCCTTTTGTTTGCACTTGCCTGACGGATCCCCACCCCATCCTTTTCAACCTTTCAGTATCATTTTACGACATCTTGGGTGAGCAGTCCCTGGATTGCTTTGCTGTTTTTACTCCAACGTGAGCCTTTGCCTATTTTTAAATGGGTTTTTAAAGTGTTGACATAACCATTATGTGGCGTGTTACTTCTATCATCTTGCCTCATGCCTTACATTTTGTTCTCTATTTTGTCCTTCACTATAGGGATAGTATTTTGTTTGCTTTAATTTCTACAGTCATTTGGAAACTAGACTTCCTGCTTTAAATTCTCTCGGTGGTGACTAAATTAGGAAGTAATTCTTAAATTCAAATGTAGCAGCCAGCTCTTGGTCAGGAAAATGATTGTCTAGGTATTTCAGGAATAGAAGTTTACTGCCAGGGCCACACAACTTTGGAAGAACGGGGCTGCGTAGGTCGGTGGATCCCCCACCTAGATCTGAGCCAGAAGGTGTGAGGCCACTGTGAAGTTACAGGACTGCACACTTTTGCGGTCACAACCGCCTCAGGAGAACAACGAACCGATCTTCTCGAGAATGTCTCTCCTGGGCAAACTCTAATCCATATGGAGAAGGTGATTCTAGGGACTGTAGCTCTTCCTGGCTTCTCTGGAGCCACGCAGAATGGTAGCAAGTTGTTAAGAGACACCAGAAGAGAACTTGTATTGTTTTATTAAAAAGTGAACATTAACATGGGGCGCCTGGGTGGCTCAGTCGGTTGAGCCCCCGACTTCGGCTCAGGTCACAATCTCACGGTCCGTGAGTTCGAGCCCCGCATCGGGCTCTGTGCTGACAGCTCAGAGCCTGGAGCCTGCTTCCAATTCTGTGTCTCCCTCTCTCTCTGCCCCTCCCCCACTCATGCCCTCTCTCTCTCTCTCTCACTCTCTCTCACTCTCTCTCTCTCAATAATAAATAAACATTAAAAAAATTAAAAAAAAAAAAGTGAACATTAACATTTCACTCCTCTTTATATGGAATGAGGAATCAAGCATTCTTCCTCGAGCTACGTTTCCCCGTTTCCAGTCATTTTAACTAGACGATTTATAATTACCCATTTTAGTTTTTTATATTTATATTTCTTCTGTCTTCTAGTATAATTTCTTCAGTGTATCCTCTCATTAATACACTTTTTTTTTGCAGCGCCATATTTATTACTCTTCTGTACCCAAAATGGATGCCAATCTGTACTGTATTTTCAATTCCATGGAGTCTTTTCTAATTTGGCTGACTGTGTTTTCAAGAAGTCTTGTTCCTATTTAGTACAAGAATTTCAGTAACAGTTACTGAAAACACAAGGCAAGTCGCTTCTAAAAATGTTTTTATTCCATACCCAAAAAGATCTACATCGAAAGGGGAAAATTCTATATCTTACTCTAGAATATTGGGCCATTTTTCTCCTCTTATGTTACATTGATTTTCATAGGTCTGTGTTAATTTTTCCCTCTTTGGTTATCCTTTTAGAGTGAGCTATATTCAGGGCGAGGCTGGAGACTTAAATATAACTCACCCAGTTCCAGGCTGGAAAGAGAGAGGATAGGAGGTTTTCAGTTCAATGAATAAGCAGGCACCATATTTGTACATTTTTGTGCACTTGACCTACTTTGAAGGCTTTCTGGACACCATGAAAGATGGATACTTAGGGGAAAACCTCTCTCTGAAGCACCACCTAATCCATTAAATGTCCACCAGTCAAATGGTGGTTTCTGTCCTAGGGTAGAAATTAAAGTATCTGCAGTGACCAGAAATGGAACTCTGATAGGCTGGCTGCAGTGCTGTCTTGCCAAAGAGCCCAGTGTTGGCTGCGGAGAGAGGCTGAAAAGTCAATTCTGAGCCATCGTTAAGGAGATGACTTCACTTTCTCCAGAATCTGGAGAATGCAGATCTCTTGCTCATATATAGCAAGAACTGGCCGGGGTACACAGTGTCCAAATTCTTGGGTCAGATATGAAAAACATGCGATTACCCTGGAAGAAACGGATGGCCATTTATTTGAGCTCCTAAAGATATGAAAAAAAAAAAAAAAAGACATAGGATTAAAAACAAAAGTGGAATCCTTTTCAGGCAGATGGAGCCAAGAAAGGGGCCCAGGTCCTCCCCTTACCCAGAGCACCCTTCAGTCTTGGCATCCTGTGCTTTGAATCAGAGTCATTGTCTGGCTCTAATGCAAACACTGGCTTCATTGTGATTCTGCAGAGAGGCAGCCCCAAATGCACTGCTTTCTACCCGCCTGGGGCTTCTTTGAGCTTATCCCATTGAGCTATGACTCCGGCAACCAGCCAGGAGGGCCTCTATCCAGGGTGGTGCCTTGAGATTTCTGCTGATTTATTACACAAGAGCTGCCAGGTAAATCCCTTTGCTGTCTCATGGGAAATGTCAAGTCAGGGGCAAAGTTTAGGTGCTGTCCAATTGAATCTGGGGGGTTGGGTCAATATGGATGGTGGCCAGGACCTTCCTGTTTGTTATACATGCTTCTGAGGCTACTTGGATGGACCTTAGACTCCCTGGAAAGTTCTAGAAAAATTCTAGGTTCCACGAATCAAGCGTGCTAAGGGATTTTATTGAAATCTAGGGAGTGATGCAGTACACACTGAAATGGATGAGGTTCTGTGAACTGGACTTCTCCGTGGAGCTAATAAATATGGGGATTCCTCAGCCACATTCCCCGGACTTCTCATCCATAGGTCCGTGGTTGAGCCGAGCATTCCCAACGGGCTCTAATGCAGGAGGGTCACTGACAGGTTCCACTGAGAAAAACAGTGATTTGTGGGGATGTTGGCAAAGTAAACACTTGGAGCAGTAAAAGCGTATGGACCAAGAATGCGTTCCTCAGGAACTACAAAAGGAAGACTACATCCCGCTCTCACTGGAAGGTTGAGCCCTGCTTTGCACCTAGCCAGATTTCCTCAGAAAGCAGGGTGCCTTGCAGACTCTAATAATATGCATTGCTCTCAGGCGAAGCTCTCCCAAAGGTCAAGGACAGTAGCAAGATAAGGGAAGAAACCTTTCTTCTGTCAGGTGACTTCAGACTGATGAGCTCAACTGGGAAATCCCAGTGACAGAAACAGTGCGTTGTGACATCAATCAGCGCCCGTCTGCCCACAACCACCCCCCCCACCCCCCCGCTAAGGAAAACTACCCCACCCACATCCCCTGATTTCCAGGTGACCACATGAAGTGTCATAAGAAGGTGCATCCCCGGCCACAGCTGATTAGACCAAGGATGGGCGCCTGAACCCCAGGCAGCCAATTTTCAGGTGACATAGGACGTGAACTGGCATGAAAAGATGAACCAGGCCAATCAGATTACTTCTTCTGGGAATCTGAATTGGGAAACATGCAGAACCCAAACCAGTTACCAGTCAGCCATAGTTTATCAGAAGGTCATATCATGGTAAGAGAGGCTAGGGGAGCTTTGATGAACCATGAGTAGGCAAAGAATGCCGGTGAGGCAGGAGAAGAAAGGAGAGCAGATAAGCAGAGACAAGCAAATTTTGAGAAAATGTGAAGAAGAGAAAAATGAGACACCTGGTTAAGAGCACCAGGTAAAAGCAAATGAGAAATTCTCCCCAACTCAAGGAACCTGTAAACTTACATGAGCAAGCTTGAGAGCATCTCCGTTGCTGGCAACGAGAGACACCCAAAAACAGTGAAACGGGACTGACATCACACCAAATGTTCGTGTCCCCCAGGGTTCATATGTTGAACCTAATCCCCAAAGAATCAAGATGTGGTCCCTTTGGAAGATGATTAGGTCATGGTGGGGAGGGGCTTGTGAACGCGATTAGCACCCACATGAAAAAGGCCCCCGAGAGCCACCTCAACCCCTTCCACCACGTTGAGGACACTGCAAAAAGACCACTGTCATTGAACAGGAAAGCAGACCCTCACCAGACACTGAATCTGCCAGCACCTCAATCTTGGACTTCCTGCCTCCAGACTCCGAGGAATCAATTTCTGTTGTCTATAAGCCACCCGGTCTAAAGTACTTTGTTACAACAGCCCCAATGGACTAAGACAAACAGTTAATAAGCTCTTGTTGCATGCAAGGTACTCGCTGAGTACTTAATGTATTTCTCATTTCTCATTCTTTCTCAGCTATGTCACAATAGCACTAAAATACATGCATTATAGTCCTTGCCTGTTCTACTTTATCATCCTTACTTCAGAGATAAGGAAAATTAAGAGATTGTCTAGCTCTTCACTTCCCAGGATGGTAGCCACTAGTCACATGTTGCTCTTAAGCATTTAAAATGTGGCTAGTCCAGGGGCGCCTGTGTGGCTCAGTCAGTTGAGCAACCAACTCCGGCTCAGGTCATGACCTCGCGGTTCACAGGTTTGAGTCCTGCATTAGGATCTGTGCCGACAGCTCAGAGCCTGGAGCCTGCTTCGGATTCTGTGTCTCCCTCTCTCTCTCTGCCCCTCCCCACTCATGCTCTGTCTCTGTCTCCCCAAAATAAATAAACATTAAAAAAAATAATAAAAATAAAATGTGGCTAGTTCAAATTGCGAAGTGCCGTAGGTGTAAAAGCCACACCAGACTTTTGAAATTCAGCACAAAAATTTTAAAGACAACGTAAAATATCTCCTCCATCATTTTTGGTTGATAACAGGTTGAAATGACATACGTGAAGTATCTGAACATATATCCATTTTTACGTTTGCTCTTGGAAGCCACCACTATCCTATAAAGAAGCTGAACTTGACTACGGAATGGGACAGAGAGAGAGAGAGAGAGAGAGAGAGAGCGGTCATGTGGGGGAGCCCCTTAGTGCCAGACATCTGAACAAAGCCTTCTAGGACCTTCCAGCACAGCCAAAACGGCCAGCTGAACACAGCCTAACGAGTGTCTGAGCCAATGCCATGTGGAGCAAATGACTCAAGCCAAACACAGCCCAAATGGCAGAACCAAGAGAAATAATAAAGCGCTTTTGTTTCAAGCTGCTAAGTTTGGGGGTAGTTTGTTACATAGCAATAGATAATTAAAGTGTGCCTTCTGTAGGCAACACCCTATGATAGACAGACCCCTGGGGCCATTCAGCCCCTGCTAGTTAAGCACTCCCTGCTGGTTGACAGCCGCTGCCCGCTGCCCGGATTTCAGAAGAGACCTTTGAGTGGTTGCCTTTCTCTGTTGGGTACCCCAGGGCCCTTTTCTTCCCCACCAAGCCTGGTGAGGAGAGAGGCAGCCATCCCAGCTCTCTCTCCTGGCACCCCTTAGAGACAGGTCCACAGGACTAGCTGCCAACAGGAGCCCGTGGGAAAGCAGGTCGCAAACACGAAGAAGTAACACGGATGCTGGACTCTTACAAGTTTTTTTTTTTTTTTTAAATTTTTTTTTTCGACGTTTTTATTTATTTATGGGACAGACAGAGACAGAGCATGAACGGGGGAGGGGCAGAGAGAGAGGGAGACACAGAATCGGAAACAGGCTCCAGGCTCCGAGCCAACAGCCCAGAGCCTGACGCGGGGCTCGAATTCATGGACCGTGAGATCGTGACCTGGCTGAAGTCGGACGTTTAACCGACTGCGCCACCCAGGCGCCCCTTGTTTTTATGCTTCATTGGGCCGGACTTTCTGATATCTCACAAAATGTAGTAAACAAGAGTGGGTGGACGCTGTTCACCTCCACTTTCTTTTCTAAGGATGGGGCTCGCCTCCCCTGGCCCCCTTCCGACTCTGTATACCAAAGTTCCTTCCAGGCCAATTTTTTCCCCATCATCATCCAGGCACAACAATAGGTTCTCCTTTGTCTCAAGTTGGCCACTTGCTTTTCTGGGGCTTTCGTGCCTGGGTGACACCCACTTGATTAGACATTTGCCCCTGGTGGGCTCAGAGCCCCTCATTTACATTTCCCCACAATAGTGAATGGCTTACAGGCTGGTTGAATGAAATACAGTTGCTAAATAGCTAGTGATTGAGCCAGAAAGGCGCCCTTTAAAGGTCATCCTTGGAGCATTTCAAAGCTGTGGACCACCTTTGAAAGTCAAGGCAGTGTGAGAACACTAGGAGCAACTCAACTTTGCCTCGTGCAGACATTTCGATGGCCACTTCCCACCCAGGTCTTCATCGATGACCCCGGGAGAAAGGATTTAGGAGTTAAAACCAAAGCCACAAAAGCAGCGTCACCATTTAAATTCTACATAGAGTCCATGCATAAAACAAAAATCACATATGGTCGCAATTATCCTTCAATTCCTGTGAATAGAGCAGACGTTGTTGTGTGTTTACAACCCTGAGTAGTAATTCTTCATAGCGTTGGAAGTTCAAGACCGCTGAGTTACAAACAAAAGGGAGGAATAAAAGTAACGTCGATGCATAGATGTCTGTTTTCAAAGCATTTCACATTTAAGACAACTGCTAAATTCCCAGCCACACTATACCCATCTCTAGTGGGAAATGAGGGACAGGTGGAGAATAACAGAAAGTCAACACTCAGCACAGTGAGGTGCTGTGCTATCTGCTGTGTATCAGCTCACGCAAACTTTACATTCAGAATCACCCCTGTTTTACAGAAGAGGAAACTGAGGTATACAGAAGTTGTGGAACTATCTGAGGTTTCCTACTAGCATGTGCTCCCAAGGGGCCGTAGTAAATGAGTTACTGGTGAAGGAAATGTAGGATCTCAATAACTGGAACTGAGAGATGGGGACGGATATTTGGGGTGAGAGACACCCCGTGAGCAAAGGAATAGAGATGGAAAATACAGGGCAGGTCTGGACGATATGTTTTTGTGGTTGGGTCATGGTGAAGTGACGTGGGCTGGGGGAAGGGTCAAGAAAGAATTCTTGACATGTTTTTGGTGCAAACAGGTGTTTTTAGTGAACCCCGGGACAGGGCCTGTGGGAAGGGTTGCACAGGGATTATGAAGAAGGATTAGTTATATACTTTTACGTTGGCGGGGGGGGGGGGGGGGTGGTGGTGGTGAGTGCAGTGGCTTGAGATAAAGGAAGTTTCCAAAAGGATGTTCATAAGCTAAAGAAGACTTTCAGGATCCTGGAGGTCGGCTATTGTCAAGCTAAGGTTGCTTTTTGCCTCTAGCAAAGCATGAACATTAAGACAGTTGAGTTCCTTGGGGAATGTCATACTCTGCGTGTGTCAAATCTTTGTCAAAGGGCTGCAAAGTGTAAGGAAATGTAATTTTCTCTACATTTCTTTTGCCTTTGTTCTTCTCATCCAAAGGATGAGTGAGATCTGGCATAGGAATCTAAGGCTGGATAACCTGGTAATTCTTTTTTTTTTTTTTTTTTTTAATTTTTTTTTCAACGTTTATTTATTTTTGGGACGGAGAGAGACAGAGCATGAACGGGGGAGGGGCAGAGAGAGAGGGAGACACAGAATCGGAAACAGGCTCCAGGCTCTGAGCCATCAGCCCAGAGCCTGACGCGGGGCTCGAACTCACGGACCACGAGATCGTGACCTTAACCGACTGAGCCACCCAGGCGCCCCAGATAACCTGGTAATTCTTGATTTACATGCCACCTTGGCTGGGCCATGGATGCCCAGATATTTGGTCAAATTTTATTCTGGCTGTTTCGATGAGAGTGTTTCTAAATGAGATCAATACTTAAATAGGTGGACCTTGAGAAAAGCAAATTTCTCTCCCTAATGGGGTTGGACCTTGTTTAACTAGTTGAAGGCCACAGTACAACAAAAAGATCAGCCTCCCCCAAGCAAGAGAGAAGACTCCAGCAGCCTGCTTCAGACTTCATCTGCAACATCATCTCTTCCTGGTTCTACAGGGGACAGCTTTCAGACTAGAATTGCAACATCAACTCCCTAGGATCCTCAGCCTGCCAACCCACCCTGCGGATATTGGACTTGCCAGCCTCTGTAATTGCCAATACCTTATAATAGATCTGTTTCTCTCTCTATACACATCCTATTGATTCTGGTCTTTAGAGCCAAACCGTGGGAGAGTCACAGAACTTGAGATCTGGAAAAAATCCTTTAGATCTCCCTCATTAGAACAATAGAAGATGGGAGGGCCGCTTGGGTGGCTCAGTCGGTTAAGTGTCTGTCTCTTGGTTTCAGTTCAGGTTTGTGGGTTCGAGCCCCGACAGCTGTCAGTGCAGAGCCTGCTTAGGATTCTCTCTCTCCCCTTCTCTCTCTGCCCCTCCCCCACTCACCCTCTCCATCGCTTTCAAAATAAATAAACTTAAAAAAACAAAAAGAAACGTTAAAAAAAAAAAAAACCAGTAGAAGGGAAAGAAGACCATGTTTTAGAGACTTCCAGTGGCTTGTGAAGACCACGCAGACAGTAAACAGATGTGGGCTAGCTGCTGGCTTGGAACTCCCTTTCCAATCTCTTTTTCACTGTCCCCTTTGACTCACACACAGGATGCAGGTGGGGTTAGTGAGGGGACAGAGCTCTCCTGTGTGTTTCCCAAATACATTCTCTGCTTTCCTTCTCCAAACATGGTATACTATTGGTGTTGGCTCCAAACAGCCAGTGGTGGCCGCCACGGCACATGCCCATATGTCACTATCCCGCGATGCCAAGCACCTCACAGGTAGGTTGTGCCCAAGAGCAGGCCAGGAGCCAAGTCGCGCAAGCAAGGAGGTCCCTTCTTCTCAGCCTAACCAGCATTGACGGCTTCCTCTCCTGGTGTGATTTTAGGATTTCCCATTCTCCTCCCTACCGCATTTCCTGCTTAAAATAACTTTTTTTCCCAAGTCCCTTTGGCTGCTCTCTGATTCAGGCAAAACTAGAGAGGCAAAGAAAAATAAAAACCGGTCAGTTATTTTGGCCCATAGGTCACGCTACAGAGACACCAAATAATTACCTAATCCTGAACCTCACCCACTCTGCCCTTATCACAGCCCTGAATGTTTGAATGTTTTGCTTGCATTGTTCAAAGACCGGCTTGTCAAGTTCAAATTTATACCTTCTTGATGGGAAGGACAGGTGTAGGCAAGCGTTATGGCTCTTGTATGTGGACCACTCCGGACAAAAGTATGAGACATCTCTGCATTGCCCATTGCTTGTCCCCACCTATGTTTCAAACCTACTGGTCTTCCCAGCTGCAAATTTTTTGCTCCAGTCAAACCGGTCTCTTGATTGTTCCCTAAACTTGCCTTGTGTTTTGCAACTAGAAACCTTTGCCCCCACCACCTGCCCCCATGGGATGTCTTCCCCACCTCTTTCGACCTAGCCAAATCAGATTCATTTCACCCTTATTCAACGCCAACGGCAGGTCGGCATTGGGCCAGCACCTACACACGTGTTATCTCATCCTGCAAGGTCCAGCAGAAATTCTTCTTATCTGTGAAGCTTTCTGGGACTCTCCCAACTGGAAGTGGCCATTTCCTCCTTTCTCTTATGCTCATTTTCTGTACTACTCATTTGGCACTTAATGCGTCGTAGAACTTTATAATCATTCACTCATTCATTTTATTTAAACAAGTACTCACTGAATGACTATTATGTTCCTGAAACCGTGGTAGGTGCTGGAGGTACAAAGATGAAGAAGACACCCTCAGTTGTCTTCATGAAAGTCAGTCTAGTGGTGAAAACCGGCACATGAGGAGACAGTTGTCATACGATATGGCGGATGCGGGTCCAAGAAGGTTTCCTATGTCATCTCTGTCCCGGTTCAGTCTTGATGAATGAGTAGAAGTTGTTCAGGTGAAGGTTGGGAGAAAGCATGTTTTTAAGAAGGACAGAAGGACATGGGCCCAGAGCTGGGGAACAGCAGAGTGCGTAGAAGGAGATTGTAAGCAGCCCCCTCTTGCCGGGGCGTAGAATGTTGCTAAAGCACAGAATGTGCCAGACATAATGGGAGAGTCTGGAATACCAGGCTTAGAAGCTTGGATTCATCCTGGGGGTTGTGGTGTGCCATCAAGGGTTTAAGGGTTTTAAGCAAGGGATCCACCCAAAATTGGCAGTTCAAGATCACTCTGACTACAATGTGAAGAACGGAGAGATTTGAGGGAGGGAGCTGTAAAAAGGCTGTGGTGAGAACCTAGGCAAGAAATAAGAGGGCAGTGATATCTGCCCCAGGAATAAGGATGCTAGATTTGAGAAATATACAAGATGTGAGATCATCTCAAAGTCAGAGCTTTGAAGGGCTTCACAACTACAAGTGTAGAATATAAATATAATGCAATGTAGGGAATCCATTATGGAGATTGCAAAAGTGTTGTCAGGGGAGACAACTGTCTGTTGTCAGGCTGAGACTGTCTTAAAAATATAAAACAGCTCATAGATTCGTCATTCTTATAACCTGAATATTTGTATGCATCACCTCTCTTCTCCTAGACTGTAGGCTCCTTGAGGGCAGGGGCCCTGAAAACGCTAAAGCACATCTAGCTCTTGTGACAAGCCAAAGCCTCTGCTCTCCCTGTTCGAAGGAGGTAGATTGCATCCTGGGGAACCACGTTGTACAGTGGGCAGACCAAGAGTTTCTGCAGCAGGGGCAAGGCAGGGAAGAAGAACCAAGACATGTTTCTAACAAACCATGAGGGGGATAGCCAGATCACAGCTGGAGCCAGGCAAGGCCAAGTCCACATCTTTATTCTGCCACCAGCCGAGTTGTGTGATCTTGGGCAAGTAAAATTCTCTTAGCCTCACCTCTTTTATCTATTAAATGAGAATAATATTACCCGCCTCCCCAGGTCAATTTCAGTACTATGTGAAATAATAAGTGGACACCTTCAGGCACGTACCTGGTACTGAGGGAGCACTCATTGTTATAGGCATAGGTGTCAAGGTGTCGGTGTCTTTTCTTGTCTGTTCCCCTCACTGCTCTGCGGGACCTCTGAGGGCAGAGACTATGTCTTACTCATGGTTTACTCCCATTTTCTACCGCAGTGCCTGGCACACAGTAGATGTTCAATGAGTTCGTTGAATGAATTTGTATTATACTTACAGTGTTATCTCAGAGCCCGGCCAAGGGCTGTTATTCCAGATTCACAGCTTACCCCCTGAAAGAGCAAAGCCAGGATACAAATTTGACTAAGATCAAAGGGGCAGAGATTATTCTAATACAAAGTAGAGCGTTAGGTTCTCTGAAGCTTGATCCTGTTCTTCCTTCCTTTTCCTCCTCTCCTCTTCCTGTCTCGTTCCGTTCTACATCTTGGTCCAAGGCCATCTCATTTGCTCACATGACTTAGATCTATATGTTGACGGCTTTCCAAATGTATGTCTCCAGCCCTGACCTCTCTTCTGAAGTCAAGATCAATGGATCCAACTGCCTCCTTGACATCTCCACCGGCAATTTCATGTCTAAAATTGAACCTCAGACATTCCACCTAAACCTGCTCTTCTTCCAGCATGGCGCTTCTCATTGGGTGGCACCATTATCCACCCAGATGCCCAAACTCTTCATCTGGGACCTGCAACACCTCCTTCTCCCTCAGTCTCCACATCCAATAAAGTGCCAGACCTCCAAAGTCTATCTAGGCCCTCTCCTCTGCTCACAATCCCTATATTCAACACCATCATTCACATGGAGAGGGTACAACTCCTCTTGTTGGCCATTCTTGCCTTCTTGCTTCTGTTTTTAGACTGGGGCCAGAGGAATATTTAGAATTACATATCAGACCACATTATGTATTTGTGTAAAAGCCTTTAAAGGCTTCCATTACACTTGGGGAATTTCTCAAAATGCTTACCGCACGTGACCTGACAGTCCTTCATGACTGGACGTCCTACTGTACCCCTCCCTCCCTCTGCTTCCTCACCGACCTCCCTTCAGTTTTGCAAACACCCCATCCTTCTCCAGCCATGAGGGCTTCAAATCCACTGTTTTTCATGGAAGGCTCCTACCCGTCCTACTCACTTGGGTCACTGACAATTTCATCTGCTCATTTTAAATGTTCATTCCTCAGCAGGGCCTTTCTCCTTCAAGCACACATCACAGTTCTTCCATAACCCTCTTATTCCCTTACAGCACTTAACACAATTTACAAATATACTCATTTGTGTGTTTGACATCCATCCCCTCAGCCCCACCCATGTGCACGCTTCTCCCGTGTTACCCATGGCCTTGTCTCTGGAGCCCAGCACAGAGGGCTTGGTGCACAGAACATGGTAGGTTTTTGTTGAATGAATGTGGTAAAGGCTGTGAGAAGCAGGCAAGCCAGGGGTTGGGATTGTGCAGTGGAGGCAGGAGGACCTCTGAATGGTGGTGCAGAGAAGGCTTCCAGGAAGGTAAGGATTTGGTGGAAGGTTTGAAAAATGGGTGGGATGGAACCATCCAGGGTGAGTAAGAATAAAGGAGCCGGTGGAGGAGCTTTCCATGTGGATAGACAGCCTGGTAGGAGAAACCCCAGTGGGTTGTGAGAAATGGCAGGTAACCAGGATGTCTGAAATATAGGGCTTGGGACAGGAGGTAGACTGGAAAGGGTGTGCAGAGAGCTGGCTTAAATCTCCAGGAGGTGCTGATGGGTGGCCAACAGGCGTCTCCTGGACCAGATGGTCCTTCTCTTTCCGGAGGGATTGTTCACAAACACCTGTGTCCCTTCTGAGCTTTCAGGAAGGAGTTAGGGCCTAATACGGTTCAGCCCCTGCCGCTCCTGCCCCACCCCAGCCCCAGGCATCTGGTTGGTAGGTTTGGGCCAAACCCTATTTGCAGTGGAAATGGAATGTTGCTTATTTTATGATGTTAACTGTTTCATCTAGTTCCACATTAGAAAACTTGGGACTCTGGACAATTTATAGGAAAAAAAATTAGGACAGAATTCAAACAATTCTTCCACAGGCATTTGACTCGTGTTCGAATCATGTCCAGGTGTGAACCCTCGTGACTCACCGTTGAGGCCTCTAGAAAAATTCATCCAGCTACACACAGGACTTTCTGAGCTTGCCGAAAACACATGCGTGGCTCCTCTATCCAATGGATTAATGTTTAATTATTTTTTTAATCTTTATTTTTGAGAGAGAGAGAGAGAGAGAGAGAGAGAGAGAGAGAGAGAGAGAGAGAGAAAACGAGTGCGGGAAGGGCAGAGACAGAGGGAGACACAGAATCTGAAACCAGCTCCAGTCTCTAAGCTGTCAGGACAAAGCCCGACACGGGGCTCGAAGTCACAAACCGAGAGATCATGACCTAAGCCGAAGTCGGACGCTTAACCAACTGAGCCACCCAGGTGCCCCTGGATTACTGTTTTAAAGGGACATTTATTAAGTGTTTTACCACTTACCCTGTTAGGTGCTTTCCATGTGTTACCTCATTTAGTCCCCACCCTCATGCCATCAGGGAAGCACTCAGATTTATCTTGTAGATAAGGAAACCAAGCTCAGAAGGATTAAGTAACTTGCCCCACATCACACAGCTTGTAGGCGTGAAGGCTGCATTTGAATGGAAGTCTGTCTGGCCTACATCCTGTGCTCTGAGCTGGTAAGTAAGCTCTGTGGCTCTCCAAACGCAGGGCGTAGTGACTGGGTTTGGGGGAACCATAAGGATTGCTTTTTAAGGAACTTTTTTTTACTTTAAAATAATTACAGACTCACAAGAAAGTTGCACAAAATGTGCACTTGCATAGCTGTAGTACAATACCAAAAACGGGGGATCGACAGCTCAATCCAGAGTTGTGAGTTTGAAATTCAGATTTCACTAATTTTACCACCCAGGTTATTTTTTAAGTGGTGTGGAGCTTTCAAGGGTAAAACCAAACCAACAAACAAAACCTGCACACTTTATGAAAGGTCCTTTTGAACTCCTTCTGCCCTGGGCCCTTGAACTCTCACCGATGTCCTAGGCTTCCTGAAACAGCAGGTCTGAGGAGGGGAGGAATCAATACACAGAAAGATCCATTTCTGCCATCATGGGCTCCAAAGAAATGCTATATTGCCATGGGACCTCACTGAATCCATGCTGCTTCAACAGGAGAGGGCTTCCAGCAGGGGAACCCAGAGGGACCTGGTCAGACTGCCTGAGTCTGGTTGTTTGGAGGCCTCTAAAACCCTTGGGGCTACCTAAGACCTGGCTCAGCCAAAATGTCTCTTTGCTCCCATTGTCTGTCTCCTGGCAGCTGATGATAAGTGATAAGCATGGGAGATAAAACAGGTTTGGGGCTGTGAACCTGCCTGAATCACTGGCAGCCAACCAGGCCATTTTTATCTGGAAAAACTCCCCCCAGGACAGCCCAAATGAGTGTTTGGGAACCTGACTCAGGGAACAATGGCGGGAAATGGAGGCCCAAGCTTGGGCGTTAGGGCCCTGCCACCCACACTCCCCTTGCACTGTTATTCCTGGCGAAAACAGAGATTTGCTTTCATTCAGACAGACTCTGTGGGAAGAGGTGCAAATGAGGTTTTAAAATTAAAAGGAAGTAGTATGATGACAAGGGAAGTGATAGGAGATTATTTTCCAAGCTTCAGAGATTTCATTATAAATGATTCTGAGAACTCCCTCCCCGGGTATATAATGACAGCCGTACTAGTAACTGTGGTAGCTCCTTGCCCACCAGGCCAGATGTCGAAGCCATGTCGGGGGTTAATTTCCTTGCCACACGGTTTCATTTAAGAATTTGAGAGACCCCAGAACAAAGGAGAAGTCAGACCTTAATGATGCAGGAGACGGTCATCCTTCTTGGTGTGGCCATAGGGCGATTGGGTTCTGGCCCCAGGTAAATCTGGTTTACTCATCTTTAACCCTGTGGAGGAGGCCATCCAGTTAGACTGACATGCATCGATGTTGCTAGAGATGACTGCTGTACCAAATGCTCAAAATCTCTCCGTTATGGTTGTGTTGCCCCCAAATTCGCATGCTGGAGTCCTAAATTCAGTGCCTTAGAATGCGACCTTATTTGGAAATCATTGTGGATATCATTAGTTAAGGTGAGTAGAGGAGAGGAGGGTGGACCCTAATCCAGTACAACTGGAGTCCTCATAAAGAGGGGAACTTTGGACACACACACACAAACACACACACGGAGAACACCATGTGAAGATAAAGGCAGAGACAGGGGTGATACTTCTCAAGGAAAGGTGAAGACGGCCAGCAAACCATCAGAAGCTGAAGAAAGGCATGGAACAGATTCTCCCTCAGAACCCCTAGAAGGCAACTGCTCTGCCAAACCCCTGCCCTCAGACTTCTAGCCTCCAGAACTAGGAGACCATAAATTTCAGTCCTTGAAGCCATCCAATTCCCACTACTTTGTTAAAACAGCCCTAGCAAACCAATAACACTCTCTCAAGAATTTTGTTTTAGAAACTTGCTCAGAATTGATTTCAAGGTCACTGGCTCATGCTGTGTGAAGTCCACCTGCCTTCCACTCTCAATATTGGAGTGGATCTTGCCATATTTATTTTCCCAACACTTCTGTTCTCAATAACGCCTATAAGCAAAAACAAAGCAAATACCCCAAAAATGTTTGCTGGTGATTATGCTTAAATTAGAGCCAGTCAGCTCTTTCTGAAAACTAAAAACAAAAACCAGAACTAAAACCTAGATGTACGCCATTCAGGAGATATTTCCTGCTGGTTCTTAGTCCAAACGGGTGAGGAAACACTAATGGTGGAAAAGTACCACTGTGTTCTCAGCAGGCACATCACACCTGCATTGGGCATAAACAGCTCCTTTCCCCTGGTTCTCGGATGCACAGAGAAGGGAGAGGCTCTCTACAGACCCAGGGGAATAACTTGCTGGCAGAAAGATGACCTAAGGAAATGACAGAAACTGCATAAACATGATCCACAGCCCTGGTGGTGGTGGGGAGTCCTTTCACTGCAACCATCCCAACAGTGCCCTTCAGCAGAGACAACCAGGACCTGGGCTCCAGCAGGCCCTAGAAGGAATCCCTGTGACCAGAGGTCACTGGGACACATATCTCTATAGCCATGGGGTCCTGGCACTTGTGGCCCAGCTCCAAACCTTACTTGCTCTGGAGTGCTGGCTAGACATAGATCAGTTAATCTGGAAGACACCACTTGGAACCCCTAGGACTTCCTGTTCTGTTTTGAGATACTCTTGGGGCCTCCTCTTGGAGTGTAGGTCGGACTTGGGCAGTTGGCTACACGGATGAACAGAAGGGAGAACAGACTTCTCCTTCCTCCTGTTTCCCCGTGTTCCCTCATGCCTGACACACAGCCTTGCTTGGCCTTTGCAAGGTCCTCTGCTTTCCCGCCTAAAGGTGAATGGTTTTGTTACAGGTGGGACAACAGAGAGGCATGCAGGTGTGGGGAGTGGGAGAGGGGGTTCTGCCAGCAGGCTCGGTCTCTACGTTCCTCCCAGTGGGACTGGGTTTAAAAGATCAGAGCTGTGCCCTTTGAGGAAACAGCCAGAACTCTCCTTCCCTTAAGTGGGAAATCTCTGGTCCTCACCACAGCTGCTCTGACCTGGCTTGTCTCCAGCCTCCCTCTCAGATGACCCATTCTCTGAAGGGTGCCTGGGGCAAAAGATAGGGAGACCCCCAGGGAGTGCCTGAATGGTCCAGCACCACCCAGATGCTCACCCAACTGGAGAACTGACCTCCATAAATGGCACCACCTCTTTTGGCCACGGATTCACTCATTGATCCAACAGGGTCCACCTTGGAGGCTTTCCAGAATCCCTTTTCTTTCTAGCTTCCCGCCCTTTCACCTCCTCCATAGTCACCTTAGTCTTCTCACCTCTCTTTCCCTGCCTGGCCCCACCTCTATCCCCAGAAGGTATAGGTCTCATCCACAGGTGCCTGGGCACCCCAGCAAGAGGCTTAAGTCTTCCAAACTCTACAGCATACGACATCAACACAAACCTTTCCCTGGCTACTGGTGACTGCCCTTCCTAACTCAGCTCAGATGTTTTTAGGCCAACAAAATCTGTTTGTTTAAACTGTCGTACAGGAAAACCCAGGCAGAGGTGAGAAGGGAGGAAAACCCTGTCCTGCCACAGAAGCAGAGCAGCAAAGAAATCCCAGCCCAGCTGCACACCCTGAAGCAGCGACCAGAACTAGGCACTCGGCAGGCACACTGGCCCTGGCCTCACGGCTGCAGCTCAACCTTCCCAGCAGGGCACACAACGGGTTAAGGAACTACATTTCGACGAGTACTGTGGCCTGAAACTCAAGCTCCCAAGGTCTCTTTCAGAGTCCAGGGCCAGGGAAGTGTCTATTGTCAACAAATGCCACCACCGGACCAATAGCAGGCCAGAGTGTGGTTCTGAGATAGGGGCCTCTGTGTGTCACCAGGCAACGGGCACAAAGAAGGCTGGATCAACCAACCGCCCAGCAGACAGTGACAGTGCCCCACAGCCCCCCTGCACCTCCAGCTCCAGCAAAGCCAGGTGGGAGAGCCACTCAGTCCCAGAGTCCCCCAAGATCACATTACCATCAGTCTCACAATTTGGGGGGAAAGGAGATGGTGTAGAAAAGGCTTTATTTGGAAACTCTAGTACAATTTGGTTTATTAAGAGCTGGGCTGATGGCAAAGGTGAAGATTTTCAAGGGAAAAGGAAGTAAATGTTGCTGCAAACCATAGCAAGGCTCATACACCTTTCCTTCGCTCCCTTCCTACAAGTCAGGAGATGGCCACAGCCCTAGGATCCCTCACCCAGACCTCCTGGCTTTCCCTGGGGAATGCTGGGTGGGATGCTTGTGACACATTTACTAAATTAGGCTAGAGGAGAATGTAAGGTGAAACCTAAGAATGTTTGTTTCTCATCCCTACAAAGTACACTCCCTTCCTGTCACAGAGCCAGAGCGGGTCCAGCCATCACCCAGGGAAAGCCTTCTGATCTCCAACGAACGGAGACTTGAAGAAACATTTTTATTTCATCACGTACATCTTCATTCAACATTTAGAGCAAAAGAGGGCCTCAGCTAGGTGCTGGGGATGCAAAGATGAGCTGGTCATGTTTCCCACATGGTCTGACCTTCCCCAAAGGTTCACCATCTTACCCACCCTATATGCTGAAGACTCAGATCTACCCTCCCAGCCCAGCCTATACCCCTCCTCTCCTAAGCACCAACCCAATATATCAAGTAGTTTTCTAGACATTTCCTTGTGGTTTTCCACAGGGCCCCACGCTCAAGGCTTCATCTCTCTACCACCAAACCGGTTTTACCACATGAACTCTTTGCATTAGTGGTTGATACCACCCCTCCATGGGGTTGAAATGTGCCCCCCTGAAATTCAAATATTGAAGCCCCAATCTCCAGTACCTCATAATGTGACCTTATTTAGAAATAGGGTTGTTAGAGATGTAACTAATTAAGATGAGGTCGTACTGAAGTAGAGTGGGTCTATTCCAATATGACTGGTGTCCTTATAAAAAGGGGAAATTTGGATACACACACAGGAAGACACCATGAGAACAGACCTAGGGAACAGACAACCATCTATAAGCCAAGGAACACCAACGGCTACCAGAAGCCAGGAAAGAGGACTGAAACAGATCCTTCCACAGAGCCTTCAGAAGGTACATGGCACAGCCAACGCTTTGATTTCAGACTTCCAACCTCCAGAATTGTGAGACAATAAATGTCTGTTGTTCTAAGCCATCCCATTTGTGGTACTTTATGACAGTAGCCCTAGGAAACGAACACTACCTCCATTAAACATTGTCCAAGAAAGGAGCCTAGGAGGGACGCCTGGGTGGCATGGTTGGTTGAGCATCCAACTCTTGATTTCAGCTCAGGTCATGATCCCAGGGTGAGGCTCCATGCTGAGCATTGAGCCTGCTTGAGATTCTTTCTCTCTCTCCCTTTGCCCCTCTCCCCAGCTCTCTCTCTCTCTCTCATTCTCTCTTTCTCTCTTCTCTCTTGGAAGAAAGGAAGGAAGGAAGGAAGGAAGGAAGGAAGGAAGGAAGGAAGGAAGGAAAGAAGAAAAGAAAGAAAGAAAGAAAAGACTGGAAGCTTCCATCGTGTCCTCCCCCCATCAACACTTCCACTCTCCACCTGTAACCAACAATAAACCACTAAACATTGCCCATTACACCTGCAGGACACCTTGCCACCAGCCCACTTGTCTTCGTTCCTGCTGTCCTCACCTTGGAGCAGGCTGCCATTATTTCAACAAAATCCTTCCTAACTGCTGCCCCTGCCTCCAATACCACCTCCTGCCTAGCTCTTCCTCAAATTCCAGCTGGAGTCATATTTCAATGTGCAAAGAGGAGATGCCTCTTCCCTCCTTAGAAGATGTTCCCCCTTGCTATTAGAATGGAGTTTTCTTCCCCTACAGGGCTAAAGAGGTAATGGGTAATGTGACCCCTGGTTCCCTCCCTGTCCCCATCTCTTGCCAGTCTCTTTCCAGTAGAGTCCTCCAGCAGTCCCAAGCTTTTTTCTCTTCCTTAAATGCACCAGGTTCTATCTGGCCACCAACACTTACATATGCTGTTCCCTCTGTCTACAACCCATTTCCCCACCCTCTTCATCCACAGGCTTTTACTTAAATTGCATTGTAATTGCCTCTTTTTCTATTAGTGTCCCACCTCGATGGTAAGCTCCTAGAGTGGAGTAATTCCATCTATTTTTTTCATGGGTATATCTACAGTGTCTGGCATGGTGCCTGGGACATAGTAGGTGTCCACCAATCATTTGCTAATTGGCCAACTGGTAGACAAAAATGCAACTCCTAACCACGATGAGCTCAGTCCAGAGGGAAGACAATAGTGTGGACAAAGAAGCCCAGTAACACAGAAATAAGACCCACCTTTGACTCAGCCTGAGGAAATCAGGGACATTTCACACAGGCAATACCATTTAAGTTGGGCCTTTAAAAATGAGTAGAAACTGGCCAGAATGGAGAAGGAGCAGGGTAGGGAAACTCATTTTAGGCAAAGAAGATGCCAAGGGCATGCTTAGGAAATTGTGGGAATATTTTGTGTGCCGAGAACATGATTCAGCAGATATGGGCTGGGGGCAATGGACTATGAATCTTGCAAGGAACTTATTTTTGCATATAAACCTCAACTTTTCTTAGACATGAAAGAGCAAAAAGTAAGTTTGTGATCCCTTTTTACAGTCAAGGAAGGGGATCTAAGTCCAGAAGCGCTGTTCCCTGAAAATCCTAATTCTGTTTGTTCCTAGATGTAAAACGTTTACCTCTTCAGAGCTCCGGCTAAATATTACATTTCTTTTTTTTTTTTTTTTTTAATTTTTTTTAACGTTTATTTATTTTTGAGACAGAGAGAGACAGAGCATGAATGGGGGAGGGGCAGAGAGAGAGGGAGACACAGAATCGGAAGCAGGCTCCAGGCTCTGAGCCATCAGCCCAGAGCCCGATGCGGGGCTAGAACTCACGGACCGCAAGACCGTGACCTGAGCCAAAGTCGGACGCTTAACCGACTGAGCCACCCAGGCACCCTTAAATATTACATTTCTACTGAAGCTGAGCATCCGGATAAAAACAGCTGGGACCACAACTGCATCCACTTTCCCCTACCCCAACACCCCTCAAACTCCTGAC
The DNA here is from genome assembly GCF_028749965.1 of Puma concolor. NCBI lineage: Eukaryota > Metazoa > Chordata > Mammalia > Carnivora > Felidae > Puma > Puma concolor. The sequence goes on along the minus strand of NC_141676.1, from coordinate 46,413,072 downwards.
TATTCTCAAAAGAACACAGGTTGAGTGAGTAAATGTCTAACTCCTCCAAATGTCCTGGGGGATGGAGGGGAGGGGAAGCTTTCTGGGGATACCCTTTATCATTCTGAAATCTCTCTGGCTCTAATCTAATTTCAGTTCCTCTTATTAGTCTTTTCATATATAAAGAATAATCTGTCTATATCCCCTGCATAAAATCATTTCCTATACTTGAAAGCAAGAATTAAACCACCCTTTGCCTTCTCTTCTCCAAAGAAAACAAATTTGCTTCCTTAACTGTTTTCTTGCAGAATCTATCGTCTCTTTGCCAACCTTAACTCCTTAACATCATTCTAATATTTCCCTCTCTCTCTCTCTTGGAACCAATGTATGGACCAGAACAGGAGAGAAATCATAGAGCCAAGATAGTTTTTCTTAAGATAGATGGGTGACCTGGATTAGCAAGAAAAAGAGTCCCTTCTGCACAGGAATATCTGCATGGTCCAACACAGTTCAAGTTCAACCCAGGGAAACATATGTCTGCTATTGCACATAGCGTGAAGCCTGAGAAGGTGTGCACGGGATAAAGGAAGCCTGCTCTACCATGCCACCACCCATGGATCTATAGCCTGGAGCCAGCGCTGTGGTCAGAACATGGACAGGTGAGTCTGAGCACAGGCACACACACAGCTCAAGCCCAAGGGTCAGCAGTGGCCCAGCAGTGGCCCAGAGCTACGAAGTCATTTTTTGTGGTACAGGAGTGAGACATCATAATCAGCATGTTAGTACTGTTCAGGCAGCTCAATCTCATGTGAAAGAAATACCATGCCAGCCAGCAGAAGTAATTGGATTGCCAAGCCACTTTCCAGGAAAAGGGACATCTGGTTGACCTCATGGATGGGGTAGAGGGTCAGAGATATTCCCCAAGGGAAGAAATAAGGACAAAGCCCACTCAGATCCCATCTGGAATCAGGGCGCCCCACCTGGACAGCACTGCTGGCTCTGCCTGGTTACCAAACACTAGAAAGGCACTTAAAACATTTTAGGAAAGTCACTCTAAAGTGTGTGTGTGTGTGTGTGTGTGTGTGTGTTGATGCATGGAGGTCCAAAGGTGTGAGGCCTGGGCAAGGGCTTCTTTCTATCAGAGTCTAAGAAAAGTACAGGCTTGAATTCAGGTTGGGGTGACTTCAAATCACTCATCCTGACCATTATAAAATATTGGGAACCATACAAACCATAGCTTTTTATGACAAAGCTAACATGTCAAGCTTTAGAGAATAGAGAGGAAGATGTGGGTATACCTGCTGCATTGTCTCCTTCCTCCTTGTCCTGTCAAATGTTCTATTCCTGCCCCCCATCTGCTCTCGTCAACCTTGCCTTCCCAGTAGGTCCTACCTCCATCATCCTTCTGCCCTTCCACCTCCACTTTGCTGTGTGTGAGACGGTCCCATAACTCGGAAGCCAGGCACGAGGCGCTTCACTTTCTGGTCGCATAGGGCTGGAGTGGAGGGTGCACAGGGCAGGATTTGTTGAGCAAGCCAGAGTCAGGCAGAGACTAACTCTAGGGCAGGGCAGGGCAGGACCTAGAAGAACAAATTGAAGATTAGGGTTATTTATGTGTCCATTTCCAGCCCTAGGCGGTGACTACTTCCCGGGAGGGACTTACCTGCTAGTCTATCTTCTTGCATCCCTTGTGCCTTGAACAATGCCTGTCACCATGTTTGTGATAAATGAGAGGATAAAAAGATGAAGGGCCAAAGGGCCCTGCCTTTGCCTGTTGAGATTGGCTCAGGACTTGGGGCAGGCTCGACTCTGTAGGTAGAGCCATGGGCAGATCCAGCTATAAGGAGTGGAGAAAACCATAAAAGGAGGTGGACCTGAGATTAAATGTCCCTTCTCTCACACCCCAGAGGCATTTCAATGTGGTTCCATTCCCTCAATGGTTGTGGCTCAATGCTGTCCTCATGTGACCCCCCTAACCCCACAATAGCAGTGCTGTCCAGGGGCACCCCTCCCTCCCATCAGAGTCACAGGAATCCCTAGGCTTCCCTTTGAACCACATCGCTGCCACAGCAAGCCACATCGGAGTTGTGAAATGTCCAGTGGGTCACTCTTACGTTACAAACAGTCCCCAAGCAAGCCCCCCACTAGCAATTGTCAGCTCGTGTCCTGTGCTCAACCACCTGGGAGATCTATCAGTTGCTGTTTGCAGTCACCCAAGCACCCCAGTTTCAAATAATTAACTGCTCCCTCGGAATGCTTACCTTTGCAAAATACCGCATGCTCACCTGAGCATAAAGAGGCTCCTGATAAGACTATCAAAATTGCCTTTGAATGCTGCATAATTTATGGTTAGGTTCATACCCTTCACTAAGCTCTAGGTGACAGCCTGGCATGCAATTAACAAAACAAAACAAAACCTGGCCTCTGAACTGTTAAAAAGCCTGTCCAATAGTCCTGTCTCACAGATGGTGCCTCTCGGTGCCTCCCAGCTGAGAGTAGTCGTGTGGAAGGGAGTATCACTGGAGAGGAGGCCCCGGAAACATGAAGGCAGCTGCTGCCGGCTGTGTTGGGAAAACAAGCTTTGAAACTCAGGGCTGGGATGGGCTAGCGGGGATCAGATATAGCTAGGTGAGGGGGATGGCTAATGCCTTGCTCCCTGAAGGCTGTTTCTCCTGGTTACATGACTCCTGCTGTCGCTGTGCCCCCTCTCAAACCCACCCCAGCTCAGCGGAGCCAGCAGGCAGAACTCTGGACAAACTGGCCACAGAGTATCCCCTGATAGTAGGGGATGCTCATCTGGCCCATGAGCAGCATTACCTTTTTATCAACATTCCAAATGGAATTTTAACACTCCTAGCACCTGCCATGTCCCTCAAGGATTCCTTTCACACATAGAAACCTTTGTATGCCACCTCTCTCGCCTCGTGGTAATAAGACTCCTTTGAAATAACATTAATAATAACAGCTAATATTAATCATGCCCTTAATAAGTGTCAGAAACTATAGTAAGTTGAAACTATATTCAGAAACTACACTAGGGGTGCCTGGCTGGTTCAGTTGGTGGAGAGTGCGACTTTAAAAAAAAATTTTTTTTTTAATGTTTATTTATTTTTGAAAGAGAGAGACAGAGCGCTAGTGGGGAAGGGGCAGAGAGAGAGAGAGAGGCACGGAATTTGAAGCAGGCTCCAGGCTCTGAGCTGTCAGCACAGAACATGATGCAGGGCCTGAACTCATGAACTGTGAGATCACGACCTGAGCTGAAGTGGACGCTTAACTAGTTGAGCCACCCAGGCGTCCTGAGAGTGTGACTCTTGATCTCAGGGTTGGGAGTTCGAGTCCCACTTTGGTGTAGAGATTATTTAAAATCTTACAAAAAAGAAACTACACTAAATATTTCTATAATTGTAACAGTATATGATTAGTCCTATTGTGGGTACTTTATACACATTATCACTCAATCTTTCACAATAAGTCTGCAAATTAAAAAGAAAGCATCCAGGGATGGCTGGGTGGCTCAGTTGGTTAAACATCCAATTCATCTCAGGTCATGATCTCACGGTCTGTGGGTTCGAGCCCCACATTGCGCTCTGTGCTGACAGCTCAGAGCCTGGAGCCTGCTTCAGATTCTGTCTCCCTCTCACTCTCTGCCCCTCCCCTGCTCATGCTCTCTCTCTCTCTTTCAGAATGAATAAACATTAAGAAAAAGAAAGAAAGCATTCATTCTTTTACCATTAAGTACGATGTTATTTGTGAGTTATTCATAGATATCCTTCATTAGGTTCCCTTCTATTCCTAATTTAAGCGTTTCTATCATGGAGAGGTACCGAATCTGTAAAATGCTTTTTCTGTATCTATTGATATTTTGTCATTTATTCTATTGGTATTGTATGAAATTAATTGATTTTCAGATGTTAAAACAATCTTACATGCCTGGGATAAGGCTGGTCATGGTATATTGTCCTTTTTATAGGCTGCTACGTTTGGTTTGCTGGTATTTTAGTGACAGTTGGTCCTTTTGTTCTTCTTTTTGCTTCCTGTATGTGACCTGTCTATTTTTCCCTGTGCGATGTGTCCGCATCATCAAAATGGTAAGAATCCAAAGATTGAGAAGGTAGCTGGATCAAGAAGCCAGCCAGTTGACAATTGTCTGGAGCGCCCTCTATAGGAGGTCTTGGAAGAAGTACAAAACACAACAGTTAACTCAAGATTTCTACAAACCACTTATTATATCAGCGGTTCTCAAATTGTAATGTGCAAAAGAATCACCTGCAGCGCTTATTAAAACACAGAATCTTGGGGCACCTGGGTGGCTCAGTCGGTTAAGCGGCCGACTTCGGCTCAGGTCCTGATTTCGCGGTCCGTGAATTCGAGCCCCGCGTCGGGCTCTGTGCTGACAGCTCGGAGCCTGGAGCCTGTTTCAGATTCTGTGTCTCCCTCTCTCTGACCCTCCCCTGTTCATGCTCTGTCTCTCTCTGTCTCAAAAATAAATAAATGTTAAAAAAAAAAAAAAACACAGTCTTGGGTCCAACCTTCAGTCTGATTCGGTGAGTCTGGGGAAAGACTCATGATTTGCATTTCTAACAAATTCACAAGTGATGCTGATGCTGATGGTTCATGGATTATACTTTTAGTAGAACATTTTTATAGACTGGCTAATTGTAAGTTGCTCAATCTCACTCTGAAATTCACAGAATCTTACAAAGGAAATAACCACCCCCCACCCCCGACGCCTTGAAACAATAATACCACCAGCAAAGAGAGCATCCATTATCCTGATCTTCATTTCTAATTTAAAAACAAAATTTTTTTTAGTGTTTGTTTATTTTTGAGAGAGAGACAGAGTGTGAGCCAGGGAGGGGCAGAGGGAGAGGGAGACACAGAATCCAAAGCAGGCTCCAGGCTCTGAGCTTTCAGCACAGAGCCCGATGCCAGGCTGGAACTCATGAACCGTGAGATCATAATCTGAACTGAAGTCAGACACTCGACTGACTGAGCCACCCAGACGCCCCTTGATCTTCATTTCTAAATACATTCTCTGATCCAAGGAAGCAAGGACCTTTGAGAAATAGCTAACTCTAGGGCTGGGACAAAAAAATACAAAATGAGCCTGGAGCATCTTATAATGTAGAGAAAGTAAGGAAATAAAAAGAACAAAAGGATGGAACATGTCAAAAGACTGAAAAAAATATCCATGAGTTCATACGGATATAAATAAGTGAATGAACAAATAGGGAAGAAAGATGAACTTCCTTACAGAAGAATCTAAATAATATATGTAAATATTCTCCCTTCCAGGAGGTGAAACTTAATTCTCATCCCCTTGGGTATGGGCTAGATTTACCAACTTCCAAAGAAGTGGGTAAAAAGTAACTTGATGGTGGAGGAACATGGCAGATACCACGTTGACCAAGTGATCTAGGTCAACATCACCAGTGATAAGTCATCTCTGTAGCATGTGCCCCAATAAGATGCTATGAGAAGGGTACCTTACCTCTGTGATATTCCCCCCAAGTCCCATAACCCAGTTTGATCATGAGCAAACATCAGATAAACTCAAACTGAAGACACAAACTGGGGGAAAAAAACACAAATTATGTAGTTGCTGGAGGACTTGTTTCCAGAATATGTAAAGAATTTTCAAAACTCAGTAAGAAGGAAACAATCTGGATAGTTGGAGACATATTAGGGGTTACCTGGGAACAAGAAGATGGGGGTAGTGGAGAAGGGCAGAAGGGGGCAATTCCTCAGGGGTGCAAGAAAACTCTGGGGACGATGGCTATAGTCACTATCCGGCTTGTAGTGATGCAGTGATCACAGGTGCATATATATGTCAAAACCAACTAACCAGACAGTACATTTTCAATATGTGCATCCTGAATACTCTCAATGACTTTTCCTTATCTTTTCCTAATTTTCCAGAGGATACAGGGGTGAGGAATCTTGTCTCACCGGGTAGAGCCAATACATACCCTTTCCCTACGAATCACGTTCCTGGGAAGGCAAGGCAGCCAGCATTTATTGTGTAGTTATTATGTTCCTGGAACTTTCACACAGTAAACTCAGTGAATCCTTGGAGCAATCCCGAGAGGAAGATGGTAATAATGCCGCATTCCAGATTACAAAGATGAGCCTCAGGCAGTTAGGTAACATGGCTTATTATACAGCTAGTCAATAATGACAGAGGAATTGAAAAATAGTTTATTCAAAACCCAGGGGCAGGAAGGGGAATTTGTGTAACTATATTATCATAAATTACTTCCATCTCTGTTGAGTAACCTAATGCCATCCAGTTATGACTGAAACAAAAAACTCAAATAAATTAAAATAAAATATTGTTTATTAAATATATAGCAATGCTTTATATTGACAATAAGGAGGATCTTTTTTTCATAGTATCTGTATTGCATTTTTATTGAAAATCTGTTTTCTCTATTTCCACCCCATTAAATGAATATGGATAAATATTAAAGCAAATAAGACCTGACTGGGGCAGCCACATGACTCCTTCTGGCCTCAGCTCTGGGTCAGATTGTGATTTAGAAGGAAGGGGCAAAGCAAACCACTGAGGGAGCTTTTGTTGTACATGGTAGCCCTGTTCTAGGTGATGCCTCTGCCCGCCTGGTTTTCTGAAATCTCCCCCCTGGATTCTCCAGTCTGGTGTCCACTCTGTGGGATAGCCATTACTTCCAGAATCATCGATGCCCACATTTCCTAAACCACAGCTGGGACTGTGGCACCCAGGGACGTTGCGCTGGACTCTGGACTGTCTGGGCAGCATTCTATGGGTTGCTGGCATGTATGAGCTTCGCACCTCCCACATCACAGACTTCTCTCCTTGTGTCTCCTCTGTCACAATCTCAGCTGGACTCCCAGCCTCCAGGCAGAGTGATCTTTCTGAAATGCAAATCTGGTCACGCCATTTTCCCACTGCCAGCCCTTCACTGATGCCTCGTCACCCACAGGCTAATGCCTGAGCTGTTTATACACAGCATCTTCATGATCTGCCTCAGCCTATTATTGTAGCTTTACTTCCTGTCCATCTCGCCACCCCACATGCCAACCAACCCCCGTTCCAAGAACAAGCCCCATTTCCTCTTCCTCTGCCAGGAAGACTCTCTCTCTCTCTCTCTCTCTCTCTCTCTCTCTCTGCAAGCTCCTACTCAACCTCCAAGTTGAGCATATAACTCAGAGGTCACCTTCTCCAAAGTGACCTCCCTGACTCTTCAGGAGTTTCCTTTTTTATACTCACCAAGCACTTTGTTTCCATCCGCATATAGCCCCAAGCAAAGCTCTCTCTGTTTCCATATCTGGATCTTCCTATAGACTGAACTCCTCAAGATGGAAACTGTTGGGTACATCTTTGTGTAACCACGGTGCCAGCTGTCTCTTCGTCTTACAGTTCCAGAGTCCACATGTGTTGTCTGTGTTTACCCCAAGGCCACCTGGGTGCCCAGTTCAATAGCTCTAGACCTCTGATCCATCCAGGAGCAATGCAGACTTTGTGGGAGCAGTGAAGAGTGACTCACAGGGCACACCCCACCACAAACAACTGAAAACTGCTCATCAGTTGTCTTCCCATGGAATTCTTTCCTTGGACAAGCTACAACCAGGGGCTTTTCTCTCTTCCCCTCCTCCAAAGAGTACCTGTTGCCTTGGCTCTTCTCTGTTTTTATATACATGTATATAAATGTTGCTATCCATGAGACTTGATCTTAAAAATGCAAACAGAACAGGGGCCCCTGGGTGGCTCAGTTGGTTAAGCGTCTGACTCTTGATTTCGGCTCAGGTCATGACCTCGTGGTTTGTGAGTTCAAGCCCTGCGCGGGGCTCTGTGCTGACAGCCCAGAGCCTGCTTGGGATTCTCTCTCTGCCCTTCCTCCACTCGTGCTCTCACTGTCTCTCAAGAATAAACACATAAACTTTAAAAAATGCAAACAGAACATAAGACTGTAAAAAAAAAAAAACTGAAGTACCATATCTCTTTTAGACCCACTTCCCAGAAATGACTGGTCTGAAGTTTTCGTAACTAACGTCTCATACTTAGATCTTTATTTCATGATTTATCCATCCGAGACAGTATCTGTTGACTCCTCAGGATGAATATGGTGAAATTAGTACACATACTACCCCTCCCACTTACCTTCTCTGTTCCCTTTTCTCTTTTTTGATCTTCGTGATAGCCTTAATTTGAGTTCTCCAGATGATTATCGTTAAACAACATACTTACACCTCTATATCTTGATCTATCAAATTTACACAGACTTATGCACTAGCTCTTTAATAAATGCACCTACACAGCCACCTCCTTCTATTTTTGTCAACCAACCACATTTCAACATGTCAAGATGGTCATAATATTTGTATGTTGTACAACAACTATAATTCAGTTTGCTTGGTCTAATGGGTTGATTTTTTATTTTTTTTTATTTTTATTTATTTTTTTTTTTAATTTTTTTTTTCAACGTTTTTATTTATTTTTGGGACAGAGAGAGACAGAGCATGAACGGGGGAGGGGCAGAGAGAGAAGGAGACACAGAATCGGAAACAGGCTCCAGGCTCTGAGCCATCAGCCCAGAGCCTGACGCGGGGCTCGAACTCACGGACCGCAAGATCGTGACCTGGCTGAAGTCGGACGCTTAACCGACTGCGCCACCCAGGCGCCCCATGGGTTGATTTTTTAAATAGCAAACCAATAAATAGAATTCAAATAGTATGACTACGTAACTATTATTTGCTCTAGAATCGTGTGGTGTGGCTGGGTTATTAAGGAAATGGAACAGACAATGGTCTGGGACTGACCCGTGAACGCCTGTGGTCGTGGGAACTCTTTTGATTGTACATCCTAATCACCTTTTAGAGTGACAGTAATTGGTCTCTTCAAGCTTCCTTCTTCCTCTTAGGTCATGTGCCAGGAAGTTACCCTTTCCCTCTGAATCCTTGGATTTATTGCCACAGGGTTGAGTCTCCCCCTTTTTCGTTTTCTTTCTTTTTTTTTTTTTTTTTTTTTTACTTATTCAGTTTTCTTAAGGGTTTAGCTATTTCAGGGAATCAGCTTTATGTTTATTTAAATGTTTAAATAAATGTTACATCTAATTAAACCTTAACAAATCAGGGGCGCCAGAATGGCTCAGTCAGTTAAGCATTTGACACTTGGTTTGGGCCCAGGTCATGATCTCACTGCTTGTGAGATTAAGCCCCGAGTCGGGCTCTGCACTGACCAGCCTGGAGCCTGCTTGGAATTCTCTCTCTCCCTCTCTCTCTCTGCCCCTCCCCTGCCTCAGAATAAATAAGTGAACTTTAAAAAGTAAATTTTAACAAATCAATAAATTAAATTTTAATAAACTCATTGAATCAAATTTAAATTTTGTTTTTATAAATCTCCTCTTCCTAATTTCCTGCTTTTGTTTTTGTTATTTCATTAGTTCCTTAAGACAAGACCTTAGTTCTCTTACTTTTTAGTCTTTCTGCTCCAGTTGCAAGAGCATGACAGGCCATAAATTTTCCTCTGAGGACAGCCTTTGCTGGGTCATTGGTTTTTATTGTTCTTTAGCAATAATCATCTCCCTTTTGATTTCCTCGTTGAGCCCAAAACTATCTAGGTATATACTTCTTAATTCTTTTTTTTTAATTAAAAAAATTGTTAATGCTTATTTATTTTTGAGAGAGACAGACAGAACATGAGTCAGGGAGGGGCAGAGACAGAGGGAGACACAGAATCCGAAGCAGGCTCCAGGCTCCGAGCTGTCAGCACAGAGCCCGATGCGGGGCTCGAACTCATGGACCACGAGATCATGACCTGACCCAAAGTCAGACGCTTAACCGACTGAGCCACCCAGGTGCCCCTACTTCTTAATCCTTAAATAAAGTCTTGTTGGGTTTTTTTTTTTTTACCTTTTTTACTGACTTATTTTTCAAGTCATATTATGATCAGAAATTTTGCCTGGTTATATATCAGTTATACCACGATTTAAAAAAAAAAAAAAAAGAATAGAAAAGAAATGTTGCCTGTAAAATTGCTACGAAAAAAATACGTATTTAAAAAAATTTTCTTTTTGTCTTGGCAAGGGACATCTGTTTGCTAAAAGTAAATATAACCTTTAGTAAATAAGGGAAAAAAGCAGCTTTCATTGTTCCTAGTACCGGGCTTAGTAACTAGTAAGTGACAATTTTAGGGCTCCGTCAGGCAGGCCACATGGATGGAGCTAATGCTCTGCTCAGAGAGTGTGACGGCAGCTCCATCCAATGTTGGTTGTTAGTCAAGGACCTTGGGGTCATCCTAGACTCCTCTCTTTCTCTTACATTTCAGTGAGGCAATCCCGTGGGTTCCACCTTTAAAATATATCCAGAGTCAGACCACGTGTCGTCACTTCCATAGCGGCCACCCTGGTCCAAGCCCTGACATCTCTCTCCTGCCCATCAGTAGGCTCTTAACAGGGCTCCCTGCTGCCACTCTCGCCCCCTACAGTTTGTTTTTGGCGTAGCAACAACTTGATCCTGCTAAAAGGATAGTGTGTGCTCCTCTGCTCAGAGCCCTCCAGGGGTTTCCTGGCCACTCCACAGGGAAGCCCCCTTGGTAGGGCCGTTGGCACCCTCCCGACCAGCTGGAATGGCAGGGAAGTGTCAGAATGAATGGGGAGCCAACCGGGAGAGGAGGAAGAGGGGGAGGGCCCTCTGAAACAACCAAGGGACACTTTAAGGACAGCTGCTTATCAACGATCCAGCTGCTCGAGTTAATGCCATCATTATTTGGGTGTTAAAAAGAAGTGTGACCTTCCTGGTCACAGGCTTTTAAGGCACGAATCATTTATGTTACAGTAAGTTTTGCCAAATGTTCTTGCCTAAATTTGTCTTCAGGAATGAATGATTTGCTTCCAATGCTTCCAGGTGAGCTTTCCTTTGTTGGCTGTTTCTTTGAGAGGCGAAAACAATGGCATTACATTTTCCTTTTAGCCAGAAGCATCTCTGCCTGTGCTTCTAATGACACCATCTGATTAATGCAAACGTGTGGGTCTTTCTGAGCCGTGCACTTTGTAAACCAACCAGTGTTGAAGCCTTTGTTGCAGCTGACCACGTGAAATGGGCGGGGGGTTGGGGGGGAGGCTTTCTTTCCCCCTCCGCTGGGTTGGAGGATGGCTACTCTTTATTTTCAGTGGAAGGGCATATCACCCGATATTGCACGCACCGGGATGAACACAAGAGGCCTTTATCTGGGTTACCTGATCACGGTGCTGTACAACTTTCATTACCTGATTAGCTACAAGAGACGAGAAGGGTTTTCCAAGGAAGGCTCAGATACAGCAACACTCCTGGGCCTCATTCACTCCCATTCACCCTTAAGCTCACAGCTCACCCCTGGCTTCACCAGGCCAGCTACATTTGCTCCCTTAGAGTCCTGTGTATGCCTCCTTCAGAGCCCTCGCCACCATTTCAGACGGGCATTTTTATCTTATGAGCGTTTGATGATCTTCTGACTTCCTCTCTAGACTGGCACGGACGGGGTCTTTTGTTCTTTTCACGAGCTGTATTTTGAACACTTTACACGGTGCCAGGCCCAAGATCGGCAATCCAGATTTGCTGTGCGAATATGCCTAAAGGGGAAGGAATACAGCAACAACTGAGTGGATGGAAAGCCAGGATTTAAACACGGCTTGTGTTCATTCCATTGCCTCACACCCTCTCTCCAACTATTTGCCTCCTGACTTTAAAGATATTGGTTAAACTTCGTACATGGTCCTCCCTTGCACAGGACCAGTAAACATAGAATTGCTCATGTCTGGGGCACCTGGGTGGCTCAGTCAGTGAAGCACCCGACTCTTGGTTCCGGCTCAGGTCATGATCTCACAGTTCGTGGGGTCGAGCCCTGAATGGGGCTCTGCGTTGACAGCGAGGAGCCTGCTTGGGATCCTCTGTCTCCCTCTCTCTCTGCCTCTCCCCTGCTCACTCTCTCTCTCTCTCTCTGTCTCAAAATAAATAAACATTAAAAAAAATTGCTCATGTCTTTTCCAGCTGCTTGAAAAACTGCCACTGATACCAAAACTTTCTGCTTCCACATCTCCCTCATTGGAAACTTCTCATGTCAGCTTTGGGTAAGGGATGCCTGTTTTCTTGCTCTGTTTTCTAGACTGTCTCCCCATCGTCGCGTCTCATTTCCCTTCTGTCCCAGTCCTCCTAGGCTGAGACTATTCCCTTTTTTGCTCTCCCAGGACTCAGGCACGTGTCACAGCAGCTGGCCCCCAGGAGGCAGTGAGCCGGGAGGATGGGCCATTTGAGAGCACAGGTGAATGGGCACCTGTGAGCGGGAAAATCAAGGTGCAGGTCAGCAAGAGATCCCCCATTTGAGGTACCAACTTCCCACTGTGTTTCAGAAATTAATGTGACAGATTTAAAAAAAATGCATGGTGGACCTAGTCTTCAAGTTCTAGTGGTTCCCTCGAAAGCGTGTAAAGCTTTAAGTCCTCGTATCTGCAGCTAGAGCAAAACCACTTTGCACTCACCCTAATCGACTCTTACTCGGTACCGGCTGTGGTTCAGACTCCATGCAAGGCCCAAGGACACAGGGCTGAACGGGGCACAGGGCTTACCTCCAGCGCAGTGGTGGAGAAGGTTCTGGGACGAAGGTGGACAGCACGCTCTACCGGAGAATGGATGCCACCAGGGAGGGAACAAGGCCCGCTGTGGAGGAGAGGGCTGAGGGTGGGGAGACAGCCCGGAAAGCAGAGAGACAGTAACAAAACACATCAGCTGGAGTTGGGGGATACAGAGAAGTTCATCTGGCAGTGGCGGGAAAGGGTAAACCAGACTGAGGGAGGAGCCCGCACAAAGTGCGAACACCGGAAGCGGAACGTGATTTTGCAGAGTGGTATCTCGAACCGCTGAAGCGCTGGGTGTGCGTTAAAGCGGCGGCACGGCGTCATTTATTGCCCAGATCCGGACACCTTTGAGGGTAAAGTGGCACCGTCTTGGTCATAATGGCAGGCCCGCGGGCATAAACCAGGACGGTTCCAGGCAAATTAGGCTGTGCTGCCACCTAGGTGGACGGGAGAAGGCCGTGACCGACACTAGCCCAGGTAGTGGGTGGGACAGGGACTGAAGCATGGAAACCTGCCCGGGAGCCAGGACTGGATCCTCTCGGCACTGAGATGTCATCGAAGGGTTGGAGGCCCAGTAGTGGTGTGATGGCTCCTGTGTTGTAGGAAGACCGCCCGGTAGCTGCAGTGAGGAGTCAAGGTGCGCAAAAAAGGACTAGACTGTAAGCTTTACAAGAGTGGGGGTCACAGCCCTGTATCTGGAATTTGCATACGCCGTGGCCAGCACGATATCTGGCATAGCGAGGAGCTGGGCAAACATTCCAAATGCAAGACTTGCCCTGACCCCTGTCTTCAAAAATCGCAATCCCCTCCCCCATCATGCTGGGCAGCCTCCCCTTTTCCCCTCCCTTATCTCTGGGCTTATCGCTCCTGGCCGACTCCACGTGTGTCTGGGTCCCTCGAGAGCTCAAGCTCCTCCGGGGCAGGACTTTGACCTGTTTTGTTCACTGGTCTCCCCAGCACCTAATGCAAAGGAGACGCTCAACCCGTGTCTGTTGATAGAAGACGGAGGCCAGGACGCTTGGAGTCTGACAGCTGTGCAGATGTGAGGATCCGGAAGGGGCGACGGGGCAGGGATGAAGACATAGGACATTCGCAGTGAGACATGTCTGCCTCTGTCCTGGGATGCCCTGGTCAGAGCCTGCCCATCTTTGTGGCTCCTTCCGTAGCCCCGCCGTGCTGTGATCTGCAGGGAGTCGGTGTGAGGGACGCCCCAGGTCTCCTGGATGTGAATAGCTAACAGCTCCCTGCCCTCTGCTCGTCCAGCCAAGGTCCCAAGTGCCCACTGCTTGCCTGTGAGCGTTTCATGGGAGGACGGCGTTTGCCACGCTGGCAAGCGGGAAGGAACATGAGGTCACAAGGTATGCTTTCAAGCCCTTGTGTTTTCAGTTCGTGAGATCGAGGCACCTCTCCTCTTTCCCATTGGCTCCGTCTCCTCTTGGACCTGCTCCGAGGGCCCTGCTCCTGAGCTGGTGGGCGTCTCTTCCTGCAGGGGCGGCTTTCTCTCCAGTTGTTTAATTTCCTTTACATGACTTCCTGTGCCTTACCGCTGCCACCAAATACCTTGGACAAGTGGGCCTTGGTAACCTTCCTCAGGATAAATTCAGCCCATAACCGAACCTCTTCTAGAACCCCAAACGACTAAGAGTGTAAGGGCCCTCCAAACTGCTCAAGCTTCCACCTGGGCCACATTTCAGTTCCAAGCCTTCCTCGCGGCTGCTTCTGGGAAACCTATGGCATGTCCTTCATGTCAACAACCCCCCGCCTGGCAACTTGCCCGGGCCTGCCTGGACGTGCCAGAGACTGAGCGGTGGTAACAGACTGGGCTTCTCTGTCACAACCACATTCCAGGCTGTGCTGGCACTAGGGCGGGGACGGAGGGCTGGGACAGGGATGTTGTGATTAGATCCCAAGGCTCCAGGTCCTGCCATCTGGAAAGGGCAGCTGGCGGGGACTGCTCGGAGACTGGGGACGTGGGGGGACCACAGTTAGCAGAACTGACACGGAGGATGCAGGGCTCGTGGTGGAATTCTGAGATAGGTCAGTGTCCAATGGTGAGCTAGCAGCTAAGAGATGGTTGTGGACCCTGAGGCGGAATGTTTGAGGCTGGGTGCAGACACTGCAGAGGAATTAAAAACTAAGACAACAGATGTCATCACACATGGCCGTGCCCATTTTCACGAGTTAGGCCTGTTGGGGAAATGGCACCAACAGCCAAAGGCCAAGAGTGTGCTGCACAAGAGGTGAAGATGCACAAGAGGAACACAAGGAGGAAGGGGTCACTCAGGCTTCAGCCCCACTGGCTGGAGTCCCTACCACTCTCACTCCATTCTCGCGAAAGCACACAGCTTGCTTTCAGTTTAGGACCTGTTCTTCCCTGTAGGTGCCCAGACATTTTCCTGGGTTCAACCTTCCATTGGGGTTGATTCCGATGGCTGTAGTACATGGTTCATTCATTCATCTGCAGCTCCTTGAAGCCGTCAGCAGGTCCTGAGTTGGTCCTGAGGTACAGCTTGGTCAAAACACAGCCCCTGCCTGCAGAAATCTCCCTGTCCAGGGGCGCCTGGATGGCTCAGTCGGTTGAGCATCCGACTTCAGCTCAGGTCGTGATCTCGCGGTTTGTGAGTTTGAGCCCCGCGTCGGGCTCTGTGCCAACAGCTCAGAGCCTGGAGCCTGCTTCGGATTCTGTGTCTCCCCCTCTTACTTGCCCTCCCCTGCTCATGCTCTGTCTCTGTCTCTCAACAATAAACAAAACATTAAAAAAAAAAAAAAAGATTTTAAGAAAGCTCCCAGTCCAGTGCAGGAGCCAGCTAGTGGCTAGGGAGTTATAAGTCCTATTACAGGGGCAGACCTAGAGGGCCACGGGAGCACATAGGAGGATGCCATCTTAGGTTTGGTTCCCCCAGAGAGATCGATGTGTCTGATACGTTCCTGATGTTTCAAGTAATGCTTTCAGGAGGAACCAGTAAAAGAGTGGAAGAAGGAGGACAAGGGAAGAGACCCAAAAAAGTTGAGCACAACTTTGCTTCGAGAAGGTTCCACCTTCTCACTGGAGAACTCTGAAGTGTATGTCGGGCCTCGGTTTTGTCCCAGCAGGAGGGGAAGAGCCTAGGCTTTGAGACTCCTATCCTTCCAGTCATAGGCTAAGGGGGACTGTGAGGACAGGCACATACCTTCCCAGACTCTATGCACACAGGGGCCAGCGGGCCCAGGGCAGTTCTTCTGGAGAAGAGTCACAGGTACAGGAGGCAGAAAGCCAAACATTCCAAAGGGGAAAACAAGGAAGCTGACAAGCCAGGGAGGGGCACAGAGAAATAGCAAAGGGATCTGAGGGGATCTGGATGGAGGTCAACGTCTGATACAGGCACCCAACCCAACATGATGGATCAACATAAGCTTTTGGGGAAGGCCATGCCACGCCTAGGAGGTGGAAGGGAGTCATGAAACCGAGGATGTGTGACAGGCTTGAGGTGGGGTGATGGTAGGGGAGGGCGGTCAGGGCAGGAAGCAAATGCTCTGTGATAACCACATTCAAGGGGGCCCCTCCCCTTTCTGGGGTGGCTCCTGTACCCAGGTCTCAGCAATTTGTAATTACCAAGATAACAACATCGGGATACCCACATCTGTTCCCAGGAAAAGAAAACAAACAAGAGCACATACTATTACCTGGTTTCTTTGGAGAAGAATGATGTGTTGTTGAGAACAATGTCCGCTTCTGACGTTGTTCAGCCAGTGTGTGTCTGTCAGGACCACCAACTCCGTGGTAGAGGAAACTGTACCCAAAGCCACACAGCGTGTCTGCTTCTGAGCCCCACTCAGGAGCACCTGCTCTCACCCGTCACCTCTCCTGAAGCTGGCTGCCCTGGGACCCAGGACAGGCTACCAAGTTAGAGGAACAACCTGCCTTCCATTTGTGTCAAACTCTCTTCTGGAAGACAGGAGAAGTGCCCGGCCAGGGGAGGAGATGAGTCTCCTCAACACCTTCTGTTGGAAGCATTTTCAAAGCGAAGACAAATTTGCCGGAGAAGACGTTGGCCTTCCTCCAACTCCCCTTTTAACTTTCACAGATATCGGCACTTTCGTGGCCTTTGATTCCAGAACATCTACATCTTGGTGACTGCAGCACAGAACGTGTTTGGCCTCTGGAACACAAATGTAATATTTTTGTCTCTGCTTCAAACACGGACACTTAATTTTTTAACCTGCAGAAAATGCTCAACAGTCACTAAACCTAAAGAGCAGAAAGTCAGACTGATGTGTTTGACAGATGGGGAAACTGAGGCAGATGGGGACAGTGATTACTGGGGAGTGACAGGGACAGGTCTAGAACATGGGTGTTTGGTCACCTGCCTTGCATGCAGGCCTGCTTATTAGGACTTCTGACTCTCAAAACCTACACTCCGCTTTCGCCTGGGAAGTCGTGGACACCGCTGAAAACCCTGCTTCATCAGTGATGGGGTGAAACCCCTCCAGCTGCACTACCGTTGGGAAATGGCGGCCATCTCTTAATCGGACTGCCTAGTCCACGTCCCCCAAATGGAAATGTTTTCTTACCCCTCTACCATTTGCTCAGTTTCTGCTGAAAAACCTTAAATCTATTTTAGGACCAAATGAAGCTTCTAGTTGTTCTGCTAAGTATCTCCTCCACAGGTGTTTTCTCTGGTTGTGCAGGAACCACCTTTTGGTCCAGGTGGTCGGCTCCTCCTCCATCAGTGTGTGAGCGATGGTCACTCCTTAGTGTGCAGATGTGTGTATGAGTCTTGCTTCCCCTCTGGGGCATATGGGTATTTTTTTGTGCCTTCTGTGTTTGTTAGGGTTTTCTAGAGAAACAGAACCAATAGGATACATATATATTTTACATATATACGTCATAAGGATTTGGCTCTCGTGATTGTGGAGGCTGAGAATTCCCAAGATCTGCAGGGTGAATCGTCAGACTGGAGACCCAGGAAAGCCACTGGTATAGTTCAAGTCTGAAGGATGGCAGGTTAAAGACACAGGAAGAGCCAATCTTTTAGCTTAAAGGCCAGAGAAAAGAAACCACGTCCCAGCTTAAAGGCAATCAGCCTTTTGTTTTGTTCAGGCCTTTAACTCGTTGCATGAGGCCCACCTACATTGGGGTGTGGGGGGGGGGGGGCAATCTGTTTTACTCAGTCTACCAATCCAAATGTGACTGTCATCCAAAAACACTCCCGCAGAAACAGCCAGCATAATGTTTGACCAAATATCTGGGTACCCCATGGCCCAGGCAAAACACATAAAATTAACCATTACACCTTCCTAAAGAAATTCAAGCAATTTGTCAGCCGGAAGAGTGGAATTTCTTTGGATGTGTGGGTCTCTCTTGAGACTGCCAGAATTACACAACATAGAAATTAGAAAGAAAAGTCCTTCTTCTTACCCTAATGTTTGAAAAGCCCCATTCCCGGAGACATTTTGTTAATTGAGGCTTCACGGATGATTATTCTCATTTTCCCTATTTTACTGTGTTTGAACTTTGTTACAATTGCTCTGTAAGATGAATTATAGGCACAAGTTTCATCTGATACTAATCCAAGGATGAGCCTTCCTTGAGTTTTTCAAATAGCCATTTACAATTCCTTTAATCAAGAAAACCGCACCAAATGATTAATATTTCTCTATGATTCCAAGTCACCTCCCTCCAAACAGAAAAGAGAAGTGCTCGATTGTCAACGTTTATTTATTTTTGGGACAGAGAGAGACAGAGCATGAACGGGGGAGGGGCAGAGAGAGAGGGAGACACAGAATCAGAAACAGGCTCCAGGCTCTGAGCCATCAGCCCAGAGCCCCACGCGGGGCTCGAACTCACGGACCGCGAGATCGTGACCTGGCTGAAGTCGGACGCTTAACCGACTGCGCCACCCAGGCGCCCCGAGAAGTGCTCGATTGTAAGAATATGGAACCAAGCTGTGATGAGGCTAAGGAAAATTATCATCTAAGAATCATTTCAAGGAAATAAATAGAAGACATATGCCTTTACTTGGCCTTGATATAAAGGAGGGGGAAAAAAAAGTTCTACCCTAACATACACATCCATGAAAGGAAACTCCAAATGATTTTCTCACAGTTACATGAAGGCAGCAGTGGGTCACGACCATGCTGGTTCTTCCTCCATATGACTCCATCTGAATCACCCTGGGCAGTGACCACGGTCTCCTTGGGCAAATAGCAGTAGGGGAAGTGAGCAGGTAGTAAATTCCAACTTATAAAAGGAGGGGCCAGAAGCTTAGATGATGGTCCGCAGGCTCTGTTTCCACTACTAAAGGGAAGAAGGGAATGAAAGCATGTCTAGGAAGAAGTGAAATCAACCCATATTGTTCCCCTGGACTCAACTGTGATGTCCCTTTGGGATATCAGCTTTCAATCTCTGTAGTGCTGAATGGCACGAAGAAGCAGTGAGCCCTCCACACGGTGCAGGCTTCAGTGGTGTGACCCGGAGTTCAGTTTCAGGGGCACAGACTTCACTTCTCTCACCATCGATATAAGCCCATATTCAAGGTTTCCACGAGCATCATCATCACCATCGTCATCACGTCACTATCATCATCCTCAAACCCACAAATGTTGGATTCCCTTTAAACTTGAAAAATTAGAAATCCAGTTCCTGGTTCATGCAAACCAGTCAACCTGATTTATTTTAGGTAAGTCTGTTTTGATCGTTATTTTCAGGCGGAAACATTCAGTGCAGCCAATACAGTGTGCACGGTGCAGCACGAAACTCCACTGGGGTACACAGGTGGGTGAGGCGTGCTTTGTCTCTGTCTTCCAGGGGCTTCCACTTACAGGAGGATGGCTCAAGGTGTGTGTGGGGGGGGGGGAGGGGCAGAGGGGTGGGGGGCGGTGTCAGAAAGGATTCCAAAACAGCGAATGGTTGAGATGAGCCTAAAATTAGCAACTATGTGGTTTATCATCCAAGTCAGGTCCTTATGAGCTAAAAAGGGAGGCCGGTTAATTATTACTCCTGGGCAGCAAGCACCAACCAGGGCTGTCCTGAGCAAACCAGGTACATTCTAGCCTTAGAGGATGCAGCAATCTCATGGTCCCAGCTAAGACCAAAATTACTAATTTCAGGGTCAGGTGCTGTCTTGGCCTTTGGCTGAGAGTAAGCAATAGGAAAAAAAGACGGGATGTGTCACACCAAACTTGGTTGCAAGTAACAGAAACAGCACTCAGACTAGCTCGGGCAACAAGGGGACTCTTTGGGGTCATGTAACCATGGGATGACCCAAATTAGAGAACTGGGATGTGGACTCCGTCAGCCCTCCATTGCTCACGTGTGTGCTGTCTCTCCCAATCTCAGCTTCTCTCTGTGTATCAGCCTTATCCTCTCAAAGGTGCTTTCTCTCCAAAGATGGACCTATGGTCCCCAAAGTTGCAGGTTCACATCTTCTCTGCCTCACCATCTGAAGAAAGCTTTTCTTGGTCCCATTTAAAAAAAAACAAATTGCAGGGGACTGTTCTGACTGGTCTGGTTTGGGTCATGTGACCATTCCCTGGACCAACTTCTACAGCCAAGGGGAGGGTGTCGGTCTCCTCTAAAACCCTGTTGGCTGCCAGGGTTGAGATTCTCCAAATGAAGGAGGGCTATTTCTAGAAGAAGGAGGGAGTGTTGAGTGGGCAAAGTAACACACATTCATGACAGGGCACTTTGAAAATATCTGTATTTCATAAGTATAAACCATCTAGCTGGATATTCTCAATTTGAGAGCAGACTTTGCCCCCTAAGTTTTCTTGTTTGGTTGCCTACACTGACCAAGGACCCAAATGATTACCAAGGAGCCACTGTGCTGTGGCCTGTGGAGGAAACGTACAGCAAGGACAGTCATTCCTAAGTCCAGAGCAGAGAATAAATCCCTCAATTTGCAGACAAGCAGTTACAGAGCTCAACCAACCAACCAGCCACGCATTGGCTTCCATGATAGTTTCAAGAAAGTTGCAGAGAGGGAGACACAGGTAAAGGAAAACACACAGAGACTCTAGATCAGAGAAAATAGAATTATTTATAGACTGAAATTTGGGGAAAACTTAAGTTCTTTGATGTTCATCAGTCCCATCTCTTAAATTAAAAGATTAATACCTTCCTCACTGGTATTGAGAGGGTTGAATAATGTAACATAGATAAAAGGACTAAAAGAATTTGTTTCCTCCTCCCCTGCCTCAAGCCAGTTGAGGAGTTTATATGAATAATTAAGGAAAGTTTCTGAAATACATAGGTCTAGAAAAATGCTTTGAGGGAAGCGATGCCCTATTTCCCAATAAGCTGGCATTAAGGGGCAACACATGAGGATGATTGGTATTTTTTCATTTCTTACAAAGCTGGTTTGGCACCTCTTCCTCTTCTGTTTACATCCCTGTGGCAATTATCATTTTTACCACTCCCCTGGCACAGACCGCAGAGGGCATTGTTCAATTAGCTATTGTTTGATGTGTGTGAATTCCGCCCTAACCCGTGACCTAGGGCACTTGACTTAACCTCTCTGAGCCTCATTCTCCGAGTCTGAAAAATGAGGTTAATAATGCTTTCTTCACAGAGTTGTTGTGAAGATTAAAGATTATGTGTGAAAAGTGCCTTGTGGTGTGCCTGGCACATACTAGTCAATATTTCCCTGCCTCTTTTCTTCTCCTGGTGTCCAACCCTTACAAGAGCAGAGTCTAATTGAAATGCTGCTCCAGTAACACGAAAAGCCTGAATTTTGCTTTGCTCACTAGTCCAGCGCGGGGTACCTCTGTCGAGAGTTGGGTACCTCTGTGTCCCTAAAGTCACAAGATCCCCCTGGTCCTGTCCTTTATGTCCAGCCAGCACGGATAGGTCTTTGTCTTGGATAATGGCAACCAGCTGGGATCCTGATCTAAACTCAGCGAAACTTGATGCTATTTCCAATGGACTCTGAGATAAATGACAGAGTCTGCGTTTGGACTGTTGATTATCTCCTCTTGGAGGTTCATCCCTACATTGCCATGTAGCCTATCTTTCTTAGCCTATCTTGCTCCAGATTCTTTTCCTTCTCCATAGGCTCATCCACCTCTGAGGTCCCAGCATTGCCTAGGGACTCAACACCTCCAGGTTTTAACAGTGAACCCTGACTTGGCGCAGTCAGGACTGTGCATCATGTAGGTTTTTGAAAGACAGCTACCGTGGGATTTCTTTATCAGTCCGTGTCTATACTATTTGGACTCAATTGCCATCCATCAGAATTGATCAGATCAATTCATTCTTCACCAAATGTCTTAGGTTAGATTCTTTAGAAACAGACCCTGAGACAAGGATTCAAGTCCATGTGATCTATTAAGGAAAGATTCCCAAGAGAAATCAATAGGAGAATGGATTCAGGAGGAGCAGGAAAGGAAAGGGAAAGAGGACAACCCAGAGCAAGACTTGAGACCAAGTCACAGCCTCAGCCGGATGCCATTGGGGTTCTGGGAGATAAATGACAGCTCAGAGCTTATCTGAACACAAGCCAAGGGATCCAGGCTCCCAACCACAGGACCACTGGCCCTTAGAAACAAAGGAACACAGAGGATGGGAGCAAAGCACAAGAAATAACAAAGGGGGTCCAGGGAGATCTGGGCAGAGCCCCTCCAGTGTCCACTGCTCCAGGCTCCTGGATGGAGGATCCTATTTCCTGTTTTCACACCTTTAAAAAAAAGGGGAACTTACTATTTTATGACTCATCACTTTCCAGTGTTCAACAGGGCTAATATGAAGAAAACTCTTTATAGGGAATAAAATGTGTACCTCTGTAACTTCTATTCATTGGTTCTCAACAACAAGTAACCAACAACTTGGGGTGCTTGGGTGGCTCAGCTGGTTAAGCATCTGACTCTTGATTTCAGCTCATGTCATGATTTCACCATTCATGAACTCCACACTGTGGCTCCATGCTGTCAACGTAGGATTCTCTCTCCCTCTTCCTCTGGCCCTTCCCCACTCACGCTTGCTCTCTCGCTCTCTCTCTCTCTCTCTCTCAAAATAAATAAATAAACTTTAAACAATTAACCAACAACCTATCAAACTCATCAGATATTTGTTGAGCAACTATTATTTGCCAGGAAATATGCTAAGTGCTGGTTTCTGCCTGTGGAGGAACACAGAATAGGTCTAATTCTTTAGCACAGCACATAAGTATTTTGATATAAATATCAAATATACTTAATTATAAATATTTATAAGTAGTTATAAGTTGTTAAATAAATTATAAATATTTACAACAAATTAATATAGCTTAAAAGAGGGCACACCAAAATAGCCCCAAACTGTAAACAACCCAAATGTGAATCAACTGTGGACTGAATAAATAAATTATAGTACATCTATACAAGCAGAATACTATGCAGAAATGATAAATCATAAACTACCACTGTCCCCAACAATATGGATGAAGATTTCAGAATAATGTGGGTCATAAAAGCCTAGACAAAAAGAATATATCCTATATGATTCTATTAGGGATAAAACTAATCTACAGTCAGATATCAGGATAGTGGTTACGGCTGGGGCACAAGGGAATTTGTTCTAGAACTTGATCTGGCAGGGGAGGGAGGCTTCATAGGTGTATACAGATGTTAAAATCCATCAAGCTGTGCACATAACGTGTGCACTCCACTGCAGGTATGTTACACCTCAGTAAAAGTGTTTAAGTTAAAATGAGGATACAAAAAAGAAAAAAAGACAAGGCTGAGAAAGTAGATCCAGAAATAAAAGCAATAATGAAGGCCATCGTGGCCTATGCACTTGGTGAGTAGTCTGTGATGGGCTCTAACCCTTCCAGCAGCCATCTAGCATAACCGCCACCCACTCCCCTGAATCTTTTTCTTCTCCAGACTGACCAGACCCAGGTCCTACAGAAGTTCTCAGCGTGCATATCTCTAAAACTTCCAACTTCCATTTTCTACATATTATGATGTGTTACTATCCCTCTAGCAGTCAAAACCTCCAGATAGCGTAAGGCTGTGTTGAAAATCCTCAACTACATTTCTCCCGCTCACCCATCAGTACAGCACGAGATTACTTATGGGAACCATATGATGAGGTATATTGTCTCGAGTCCTTTAACTACATACCTTCTTAGCTCACTAAAAGGAATTTGTTCAAAAATACTGACTGTAGTTATGATTCAATAAAATGCCCAAGTTCATTAAAGGAGCTATAAACAAGCCAGTTCTCCATTTTGTCTTTATGAGACCTCATGTAGATATTGCTTGTTGATCCATGTAGAGGACTTATGTCTCTAAATTTAATAAGCAGGTCATTAACCTCCGACAAAGGTACTAATGAAATTGTTATGAAGGACAGGATCAAGAGTAGAACCTTAAAACGTGTTACTGGGTTTGTATTTTCCTGGGTATAATTTTCAACCAGCTGTCTGAAGCTCCCTGTGTCCAGTGACTTTTTCTCCATCTGCCTCAAATTTCTTGTGGAAATCATGAAGCGATGTACTACGTTTATGGCATTTTTCTAATTTACACAACTAATAATCCTTCCCCCAGACACTTTAGTTCTTAGTTAACCCATGCTGCCTCCTAGTGACCATTGCACTTTCTAGATGTTTTAAAATGTTACCAAGTGGTCGGTATTGGGAAATTCTGCTCCCAATATGGTCCATAAGAAAGGAACAAGTCAACAATAACAGATTTAATAGAAATATGACCCTCTGCTAGAGAAAGTCATTCCTACTGTGCCCCGTGCTGAGAAGAAAGGATTTGTAAGTCCTTCTCAGATGGCTGCTTTCCATCTGACTCCAGCAAGCCCATCCAATATGATGGATGGGCCCAATCATCACCAATAGATGCATCAGTGCAATACTAAGAAAGTTTCCATTCATGGAACATTTTCTATGATCCAAGCCCTGTGCTGAGTAATTTAACAGAGTAAAATCCTGCCTCTCCTACTTACAGCAATGACCTTATGTTTCTTTTCCTCAATTACTACACCTAAAACAGAGATATTGATATCTCCCTTACAGACTTGTTACAAGCATCCAGCACAGAGCCCTGCAAGCGGTGAGAGTTGGCTTTTTCCCTCTTTTATATTTTATAAAATTCTTATCCAACACCTGATTCTGCCCAGAGAAATATCTGTTATATAAGAACAATCAGATAACCATTTCAATAGATGCCTCAGGAGCTTTTAATGAAGTCCAGCATCCTATTCTTTAAAAAATGTCTAATGTTTATTTATTTCTAAGAGAGAGAGAGAGAGTAGGACGAGGTCAGAGAGAGAGGGAGACACAGAATCCGAAGCAGGCTCCAGGCTTAAGCCATCAGCACAGAACCTGATGCAGAGTTTGAACTCAAGAACCGCGAAATCATGACCTGAGCCAAAGTTGGATGCTTAACTGACTGAGCCACCCAGGCGCCCCTCTAGCATCCTATTCTTAAAAATAGGAGATAAGAACCAAAGACAGAACTCAGCAGATACCAGACGGATGAATGTAGTAATAGCAATAGGATCTTTTCTGCGCAAGGCATTTGGCAATCTGTAAAGGACTTTAGATATATTATTTCATTTGAACCTCACAAAAAAACCTTATAAGGTGTGCAAAAAACACAATTATGATTATTTCCATTTTATGAATGATGAACCAAAGGCACAGGGCTTTTAAGAGACCTGCCCAAGGTTATGTTGGAACTGTGACTTCAGCACAGCTCAGTGCTTGAAGAGACTAAAGTTATGTCCTGTGGGTAATTGGTATAATTGTTAGAGTCTCCTGGGGATCCCTGGAAGCCAGGGAACACTGGAGCCAGTGTTTCCTAGACTTGTTCTACGAGACTTAGGAAGCACCATGAATGTTGAATCTCTAAGTCTTCAAGTTAAACTAAGGTTAATTTTTAGTCTATGAGATGCAAATGCAGTGGGTACAATTTATGGGGTGATTCCCTAGTCCTGTGTGATAGGGTGGTAATAACGCAGTCAATACATTTTCAGGGAAAACGATTCTACTTATAATAGAATAGTAGATTTGGGGCTCTTTGGTTGTACAAAACACTTTGACTTGAGAGTCAGGGGATCTGGGTTCCAATCCTGTCCCTGTCAGTGCACTATATGTGTGAATTTGGGCACATTACTTAACTTCTCTTAGTTTTGGCTTCATCACTGTGAAATGGTGAGCAATGCACAGGGTTGGTTCTATTAAACAAGAAAATGCATGTAAAGGCTCCTGCCTGGTGCCTGATGCATAGTAGGTATTCAGTACTTAATTATTGGCATACTTCCCTGCTCCTTACTTTCCTTCACCTTTGTGAGACTCACCTTCATTGTCTACAAGTTCAGAATCAGTAACAGAGCAGTGGTTCTCAAAGTAAATGTCCTAGACGTATAGCATCAGCATTACCTAGGAACTTATTAGGAAAGTCTTGGGCCCCACTCCAAACCTACTGAATCAGAAACTTTAGGGATGGGGCCCAGAAATCTGTGGTTCAGACATAAAACTCCAAGATGGTCTCCAAACGCTCCCACTTCCTGGAATTCACACTCTTGTGTAGTCCTGCCCTACCTTGAACTAGAATCAGTATGTCTGATGACTAAAATACATCAGAAGTGGAGGTACATCTCTTCCAAGATTATATTACACAATACACTGTGGCTTCCCTCTTAGTTATTCCCTTGATCTTTCTTGGATCACTGACTTCAGGATAGCCAGATGCCAGGTTTTCAGGACATTCAGGCAGCTCCATGAGAGGCTCACATGGTAGAGAAAAGAGACCTCACTGCCAGCCAAGTGAGTAAGTCCTAGTCAAGCCTTCCGATGACTGTAGTCCCTCCAAAAAAAACCTTGATGGTAGTCTCATCAGGGACCTTGAGCCAGAAGTATACTGATAAGCCACTCCTGGATTCCTGACCTTCATAAACTGTGTAAGAGAATAAATTTTTGCTGTTTGAAGCTGCTAGATTTGGGGGTAATTTGTTACATAGCAAATAGACAACTGTCGCGCAAGCCCTGCACATGATTCCACTGCACGCTTAAGTCTGAGTGCCTCAGGGTAGATACTTCCAAAGCTTCTTGCCAGTTCAAAAATGTTGGAATTTTGTGGCCAATGTTGGGAATTAAAAACCAAGCAAGAAATGTCTCCTTCCCCCTACACCAAACAAAAGGACATTGGCCACCAGAGCCCTGGTTTCAGGCCCAGCCATGTACATTCAAGGAAAACTTGGTAAAGCTGGAGAAATTCCAGAGGAGGGCAACGGAGAGAAATTGCAGCCTAGAGCCACTGGGTTCTAAGACAAACAGAACCCTACTACTGGAAACACTCAGAGATGCCAATCTACAAAAGCAAAAGGCGCATGATCAGGACTGTGGATCTCTTATCCAAGTGAGGGAAAGCAATGTTAATGGCAGCACATGCAATGGAGGGGACCCAGACCCCAGGGTCAGACAGGCTGGGTCCTGCTCCATAGAAGCCACTCACTTGGGGAAAATTAAATAATTTCTCTGAGTCTCAGCTGCTTCTTCCGGAGGAAAGGAAATAAGACTGGTAGCCCAAAGATGAGAATTCACATTGATCTGTTTCAAGAACCTGCCACGAAGCAGATTTTCCAGAAGCGATATTTATCATTGGCAATGAAAGCAAGAAAAGGTGGCCTTTGTATGAGTGCCACTGTGTTCACGTTATCTGTGCTTTCGTGTTGTTTAAAGGAACCTAAGCTGAACTTCCAACTAGAGTCAACATGGGTTTCAGTGAATTGGTGAGTTGGTTTATAATAGGCTATAAGGCAAATGACACGTGGCTGAGCAATGCCATATGTTTTAGACATTGACATCACAGAGACTGAACATTCCCGCCGTGGGCGCATGGTCCCTTGGTCACCTTCCACCACCCACCCACCCCTCCCCCCCCCATCACGGAGCAGAATCCCGAAGGAACGGCCCAAGGGGGCAGCAGGACCTCTGACGAGCCAGTGGGTGGGTGGTAGGGGGTGGGGAGGATGGAGTGACGCAAGTCAAAAACAAAGGATGAATTTGCTGCTTCGGGCTTGGATGTGTCCAGCAACGCTTCTGGATGCTGGCTTCCCCCACTCCTCCAGGCTTGGGTTGGAACAGAGAAATGACTCCACTAACAATCTACACCCACTTTACTGCAGCCATTGTCCCTGAGTACATTACAAAGGTACCAGAATCCTCTCCGAGGGTTGCAGGCAGCCCCCGTTCCCTTCAGAAAGTATTAATGATTTAAATAAGTAATCATCTAACTCATCCCACCTTCTGTTTGCTTGCTGCCTCACAGCTGTCCCCTGACATGCCCTGGCTTCTTTCTGCTGCGACGCCATTGCTTGGGAAAATATTCTCATCTGGTTCCACGACTGTTGAAACTTGTCCGTAAATGATGAGCCATGTGCTGCAGTGCCACAGCCGAGGGAATTAGTCGCTATTAAAATCGTGTTCAAACCTGGGCGTTGCCAAGGCGCCGACATCTGGGGAAGGTGCCCGGAGGGTGTGGGCTCCCCAACAAAGACTTGAAGATGGCAGGATCTGAACGGGGTTTCTACATCACGGACAGACAGACGCTCTGGGCCTGGAGGTTGCCCGGAGACCACTCCAAAACCCTGTGAGTGAAACCCGCAGGGTTTTTAAATCGTCATGCACAAGAGCCTGATGTGGCCGGAAGCATGCAGGTGGAGCCGGGAAACTTCGAGATGGGGACCAAGGCGAGAGGGAAGGTGAAGGAAAGCATGTGGGTGACCCATTTTTCACTTTCCCCGTGACACGCAACCGTTCCTAAGCCCTTCACACTTATCCAAACAGCAATTAACACACAACCTAGCATGTTCCTGCTTGTAACTGAAAGTTGTAAATGGCTGTAAAGTCAGTTGTGTGTAAATGGTGGAGTGACATGTGTGTGTGACGCATCCTGCGAGACGTGCCCACACTTTTAATTTTTGTCAAGTCTGGATTAGCCTGCCAGAGGGGACCATAGGCATGAATAATGCAAACAGCCAAGGACCTGCAGCTCTCCTTCTGGTTTACTTTGGGATGTATCTGAGCACTGATCCCCGCAGCAGGCTGAAGCTTCCCCTGGCAGTATTCTCCAGCCAATGTGAAGGTTAACTTGCCTTCTGTGATCCAACCCCGCCACCCCCCCCCCACGCCCTGGGCCCAGCTGTTCGCGGGGGCGGGCAAGGAGCCCCAGTGGAAGGAGGAGAGGGTGGAAGGTTCCACGAAGCTCCATAGACTTTTCCCTAGATAAGGGGCCCCTCACACATTTCTTTTACTGTCATAGCTTCTAAAAGAATTTTGACAAAACTATGCACCTGTTGGCACATTTTTAAGTTGACATCTGAAATAGTTCACACTTAAAGAGCTGCAAATAATGTAACTTCTGATACCCTGAAAATATTCATTTAAAAAAGCAAGCTGACGTCATTCTTTTTAATGTAGACAGTGGAACGTGAATGTCATAAACCTTAATTCCCACCGTCATTCCTTTTGTTATTTTTTTTAGAAGTTTATTTATTTATTTTGAGAGAGACAGAGACAGCAAAAATGGGGAAGGGGCAGAGAGCCAGGGAGAGAAAGAGAATCCCAAGCGGGCTCCTTGCTGCCAGCTAGGGAGCCTGATGAGGGACCTGGAACTCACAAACCATCAGATCATGACCTGAGCTGAAACCAAGAGTCGGCTGCCCAAACAGTGGAGCCACCCAGGTGCCCCCACTGCCATTCCTTTTAAAAAACACATACGCAAATCTTTTTACTTGTCTAATATTTAAGATTATGGCTTTCTCTTTTTGAATTTGACCTCCACCCCATTTCACATACTGTATTTTAGCCTCATACATCGTTTTCATCTACAATTTTTACTGATTACTCAACACTTATTCTGCAACAAAACTAAACTTTATCGATATCTATCTATATTTATTTCCTGTGACCACAGTATTAAATTTATTATCCAGTAATCCTTTTTTTTCTTGTAAAAGCAAATAAAAAGAGGTCTAAGTGTTCAGAAATACTTCTTACCTTTCACATGTCATTTTTACTTTTATTTTTCAATTTTTTAAAAAGTGTTTATTTATTTTGACACGCACCTGTGAGAGTACGAGCCGGGGAGGGTCTGTCCGTGTGGAGCCATAGACCCTGGGAGACTTACTGGGAGACCTGAGCTGAGATCAAGAATCATATGCTTAACCAACTGAGCCACCCAGACGCCCCTCACCTGTCAGTTTTTACTTTTATTTTATTTTATTTTTTTTAATTTTTTTTTTCAACGTTTATTTATTTTTGGGACAGAGAGAGACAGAGCATGAACGGGGGAGGGGCAGAGAGAGAGGGAGACACAGAATCGGAAACAGGCTCCAGGCTCTGAGCCATCAGCCCAGAGCCTGACGCGGGGCTCGAACTCACGGACCGCGAGATCGTGACCTGGCTGAAGTCGAACGCCCAACCGACTGCGCCACCCAGGCGCCCCCAGTTTTTACTTTTAAAGAAAAGTAATGCTCCTTTGGGGGGAGACAAATGGGAAGCTTACCATTTCCTTTTCCTTGAAATGCAAAATATGCAAATAGACAAGTGTCAAGACCCAGTGAAGGAGAGTGCTCCCTGAACTCTGTCCCCTCACTGCAAATGGAGAAAATGCAGAGAGGCACTCCTACGAGATTAGTATTTACCTCCTACGAGGTTAGTATCTCCCAGCATGCTTTTTAAGCATGTTGAACAGGAGTGCCTGGGCGGCTCAGTCGGTTAAGCATCTGACTTTGGCTCACGTCATGATCTTGTGGTTCACGGGTTTGAGCCCCGAGTTGACAGCTCAGGGCCTGGAACCTGCTTCGGATCCTGTGTCTCCCCCTCTCTCTGCACCTCCTCTGCTCATGCTCTCTCTCTCTCTCTCAAAAACAAATAAACATTAAAAAAAAAAGAATGTTGAGTATTCTAATTTTTTCTCTTTTTTCAAGATTTTGTTTTCAAGTAATCTCTGCAACCTCAGCACGAGGCTTGAACTCACAACCCCGAGATCAAGAGTCACACGCCCCACCGACAGAGCCAACCAGGTGCCCTGAGTATTCCACTGCTATAGGAGAGAGAAACAGAGACAGACAGAGAGAGAGAGAGAGAGAAGAGCTCTGCCTGGAGTTTATCAGTACAAGGAAATGAGGCACGGCTGCTTCACTACCTCTCACACCACCCACCCACCCCCCCCCCCCCCACTCCGCTGCACTAAAACAGTGTTACTGTCAGAAGTAAGATACTCCTGGGGCTCCTGGGTGGCGCAGTCGGTTAAGCGTCCTACTTCAGCCAGGTCACGATCTCGCGGTCCGTGAGTTCGAGCCCCGCGTCAGGCTCTGGGCTGATGGCTCAGAGCCTGGAGCCTGTTTCCGATTCTGTGTCTCCCTCTCTCTCTGCCCTCCCCCGTTCATGCTCTGTCTCTCTCTGTCCCAAAAATAAATAAACGTTGAAAAAAAAAATTTAAAAAGAAGTAAGATACTCCTGGGGTGCCTGGGTGGCTCAGTCAGTTAAGCGTCCGACTTCGGCTCGGGTCACGATCTCGCGGTCCATGAGTTCGAGCCCCGCGTCGGGCTCTGGGTTGGTGGCTCAGAGCCTGGAGCCTGCTTCCGATTCTGTGTCTCCCTCTCTCTCTGCCCCTCCCCCGTTCATGCTCTGTCTCTCTCTGTCTCAAAAATAAATAAAACGTTAAAAAAAAATGAAAAAAAAAGAAGTAAGCTACTCCTTGACAATATTTGAGAGATGTGATTAAATGAAAGCGACCACCCCTCCACCGCAGTCGACAATATAATCTGAAGCTGTAACATCCTCATGTGTACCAAAATCTGTGTTTCTAAGGCCATGCTTTTCTCTTCGTGGAAACACGTGTTAGGCAGGGAAAGAGTCCAACAACGAATCAAGAGTGTCTCGATTAAAGGAAGCTTCATAAATACCAATATCTAAATTGTCTTTGTTTGGAGCCCAGGCGGATTTCTCACTCCAGGGCAAAGCCCTATAGGAAGATTTGGAGGAGAGGGGGTGATAGGTGCCCCTTTCTTTTATAGATAAGGGGCAAGCCGTTGTGACCTCTGTTCAAAGGCCAGCGAAAACCCCCACACCCAAATGCCTGCATAAGTGTGGTTGCTAACAGACCCCTGGCTTCCACCCTCATCATGTTTCCCGCCCACCTGTTGAGTCTCATGTGGCTACTTCAGATTGTCAGAGCCTAAATCTCTTATAGAACCTCAGTCGTTTGGGGGGTCTGGCAAAGATAGGATTCTTTATCAGAAAGCATCTAGAAGAAGATAGGAATGGATACTGAGCGATCTGATCCTTAGTATCCATACAACTGGAAAAGCCTATAAAGTGAGAGAAAACTTAGACAAACACCTTAAACTCGACAAGAGACAAATTGAACTTCCCACATCCCCTCCT
The DNA here is from genome assembly GCF_028749965.1 of Puma concolor. Taxonomy (NCBI): domain Eukaryota; kingdom Metazoa; phylum Chordata; class Mammalia; order Carnivora; family Felidae; genus Puma; species Puma concolor. The sequence goes on along the minus strand of NC_141676.1, from coordinate 46,381,139 downwards.
GCTTCCCAAACACCTAAGCACACTCCAACCTTCTTTTCTCTCTTGGGACTCTTATCTCAGTAACGGGTACCCAGCAGTCACCCAAGAAATCAGAACACCCCATTTTGTTCTTTCGTCCTCATTTCAGCCCAGCCCAATTCTCACTCCCTGGTAGCTTTCAGAGATCCATTCCCTTCCCTCCTTCCTCATGGTCAATGTCTTATATAAAGATTTCTTCCTCCCTTACCTGACGTTACTCAGTCTCTAATATGCCTTTTTGCCACCAGTCTCTGGCCTCTGTATTGATGCAAAAGTAATACAATAAAAGCAAATACGCTGATTAAGTTATTCTAGGACTTTCCATCTCCTTGAGTAATGGTCCTCAATCCTAGCTGCACATTAGAGTCACCTGAGGAACTTTTAAGGTCCCAATGCCCAGCCATTCACAAGATCAGTGAAATCAGAATTTCTGGGTGGGGCTCAGACATCAACATTTCTTAAACTCCCCAATCAATGCTCAACCAAGGTCAAGAACTTCTATAGTATGCAGGAGATCATCCCCAGTCTGGCTCCAGAGTCAGAGGCTGTGACTCCCACACCCGAGCTTCAGCCACAATATCTCTTGGTCCCCCAAACATGCCCTGCCTCTCACCTCTCCGACTTTGCCTGGCCTCTTCCTGCCACTGCCTGAAAATTCCCTCCTACTCCCTTGACCTGGAAATTCCTACAGGACCATGAGTATACTATCCCATCAAGTATGTGCCCTACACACTCTGCACATTCTATCATGACAGCAATTTCCACACTGTGTATTAACTAGGTTATTTGTATGGTCACTTGACCCATTAGACCCTGGGCTCACTGAATACAGAGAACTGATTCATCTCTGTGTCTCCAGTGCCTAGTATATTTCAGCTGATTCTCAGCATACATGGGCAGAATGAGTCCGTAGATGAATGAATGAATGAATGAATGAAGCATGGATGAAGCTGTTGACCGACCCCACGTGTTTCACCCTCTCCCCCAATTCACCATGTTGTACTAAGTATGTTAATTATGGAAAAAGCCTACACCCAATTTTTTCTCTATCAAGTATTTCCTTTCACATCTCTGAAGCCACATGGGAACGTTAAAACACGTAATGAAAAGCACACAACACTGATGTGATAGTAATATCCAATTTCTCCTTTCTAGAGTAAGGGACATATCTTCATTTCGGTCACAGTTGCATGGTCAGATGCTCATCTCTTTTTAAATTCTTATTACTTGGTAATCCTCTCCTGGATTCATTGCAGCAGAATGCATACTTCTATCTTGAGGTCTATCAGGGCTTTTGTAATAATTACAGGGAATTCCCAGTCTCGCTACTTGCAATTATTCAAGCACCTTCTACCTGTCATCCAGTAACTGGTTATTCTGTTGTAGGCTCCCTACTGGCATCTCTCTGCAACGCCAGAAGCTGGGTATATTTGTCTCCTCCAAAATCTGCTGTCTTTGTGCTCTTTCATTCTATGCTTTCTCCTTCTCGCTCCTGCTCTTCACCCTACCTTTTCCCTTTTCTCTCCCTCTGTCTCTCTTCCTACAGCACAGGTCAGAGGTTAGGTGGGGGTAAGCATCCCTGGCAAGATTCTCCCCAACTTGCAGAAATCATTTACCCTGATTCCTGCCTTTAGTACATGTCCAGACACTCAGTGGCATCCCTGAGGTGTTCCTGATGAATGTTTAGTAGCCATCGGGTAAGCCTCCACGTAGACACCTGGGTAAAGACCATCTCCTGAATATGTCTCGGGATGTGCAATCTCACCTTTGAAAAGCTTAATGGCAGCCTCTCCCATTGGGGAGCTCTTTGGCGTAACATTTTAGAATAAAGCTTTTTGTGATTGTTTCCCTTCATTATAAAAAATAATAGATCAACATTCTTTAAAACTGGGAAACAGGGCAGCCGGGATGGCTCAGTCAGTTAAGCACCAACTTTGGCTCCGGTCATGATCTCACAGTTGGTGACTTCGAGCCCCACGTCGGGCTCTGTGCTGACAGCTCAGAGCCTGGGGCCTGCTTCTGATTCTGTGTCTCCGTCTCTGCCCCTTTCCTGCTCATGCTCTGTTTCAGTCTCTCTCAAATATAAATAAACATTTAAAAAGTTAAAAAAAAAAATAACACTGGAAAACATAGGAAGGTATACTGAAGACCATAGAAATTCCATAGAATCTTATGGGTAAGACAGAAACCACTATCCCTGTTAAACTTGGTGTGTTTTCTTCTATGCTTTTCCTATTAAATCTAGAGTCCTAGAAGTAGAATTATTATCTCAGATGGTATGAATATTTTAAGACAATTGATAAATATTGCCAACATGCTTTCCAAAACCTTCCAGAAATTTAGTGTAGGCAGTGTGTGAAAGTGTTCATCTCACCAAACTCATGGCCTTGCTTAACCTTGCAATAGCGTCAACAAAATAAATAGTGTGTGGGAAATAACTGGCGATGTTTCTAATGGGCAGTACAGAGATAATCTTTTCTAAACCCTAGAGCCATGGAATGTGTAGCCACTTCTTGACGTTCTTCGTAAATGTATTGATCAACATAGGGTAAGCTAACGTAGCAAATAAACCTCAAACTTGCCATGGGGTGGCATTAAAGGTTTGTTTCTCCTCACAATTTGATGTGAGGTGGATGACGCCTGAGGAGCCCCCCTCCAAAGGATGACTCAGGAAGCCAGAAAGCTTCCGTCTTATAACTTTGCCTTCCCGTAAGCCCTTTGCTTCCAGCCCTCTGGATAAGAAAGAAAGGGTGTGGGAAAGCACGCCCACTTTTAGCTGCCCCAGACTGGAGCTATGCACCACCCTTCTCTTTCATACCCCCCAAAACACTAATTCAAGCGCCCATCTGGTATGATGGCTTCTCTTTCCCAGCCATTTCTGCAAATCGCCGAGAAACACTCACATGCCTATCAGCCCATTTGAGTTGTCAGTGGTTAAGTCAGCCACCTTGCTCCTCCAACCATTGGCATAGTCTCTGTATGTGGCTACTGCTTGGGTTGAGTTTCAGGTCCCTCCAGGATGTAGTAGTTCACCCCAATGATGGGCACACATCCCTGCCTCTCCCCTGGATGAAAGCTTCCAGCCCGGCTAGATCCAGGGCGTCAAACTATTACTCCCGTTCAACTCTGCTTTCCTTCGCGTTCATTATCAGACATGCTCTGTCCAAACGGACGTCCCTGTCAGCTAACACACTGCTTGAGCACAGCAGTCCCGATGGTAAAAGAAAGCCTCTTTTCCAACAGTTTCTGGGCAGGAAACAACTGCAGGTGTCTGCTACTGAGCCCAGACTAGTGGGAACAGTCCGAAGGTAATACAGTTTGAGCCGGGACGGGATCGAGCTAGGGTAGAATATAGGGGGTGGGAGCCACTGGACCAGAGATGGCAAATAGGTGACGAAAGTGCTCACTCCCCTCACCCATAGCAGACATGCTAATTAGTCCTAGTCCTCGTGTTAAAAAAAATTTTTTTTTAATGTTTATTCATTTCTGAGAGATTGTGTGTGTGTGTGTGAGGGGGGGGGGTGGGGCAGAGGGAGCAGGAGATAAAGAATCCGAAGCAGGCTCCAGGCTCTGAGCTGTCAGCACAGAGCCAGCCGCAGGGCTCGAATCCACAAACGGTGAGATCATGACCTGAGCTGAAGTCAGACACTTAGCCCGCCGAGTCGCCCAGGCGACCCCAGTCCTGGCCCTCTTGACCCTGGGGCCCTAGAATCCTTGCAACACGGGGTCTACCAGTGAGTACTTGAAACTTACCTGCCATCTCTGCATCAAACTCTACACTCAGGCCGCAGAGTTCTTAGCACAACATGAGCGCTCGGTAAATATTGATTTAACAAAACAAAACCAAAGCTGAAATTTGATCCAAGGAGTAAACTTAACAATGGTGCGTCCAATTTTAGGAAACTGAAGGTCAAAGAGCTTCCATGGGATTTGAGACGAGCGCAGTGCCCAAAGCCAGGAAATCACAAGCCCGGAAAATGTCTGGGGTCATTTAACTGCTGCAACAGCCAGTTGGTCTCCCTGCCTCTGATCTTGACTTTCCCACCCCTGACAGTGCCTTCTCCAGGCCACAGCCATGAGTCACCACCTTGTTTAAAACCTTCTTTGATTTCCTATTGCTTTTAGGATACAGGCAAGATACTTCCTACAGCTTCCAAGGCTGCCAGACCCTGCCTCTCTCTCCAGACTCCCCTCCACGCGTCCCTCACTAGAATATTTTACACACATGTTATCTCATCTAATCTTCACCATCAGCTAAGAACCAGGCTTGTTAGTCCAATTTTACAGGTGAGGAATTCTCACCTGATCCTCCAAGAGATTATGGGAATTAGCCAAACTCATGCAGCTGCCAAGCCTCTTAAGTGCAATTTCTATGACTGCCTGGTTCTGAAATCTGCATTCAGGAATAGAGATGCATTTAGAATTAATTCAGCTTGGTGCATGAGGCACTTTCTTTTTACCAAAACAACAAAACAAAACTGGCTATTGGCCCACTGGAATTCATTCACACACACACACACACACACACACACACACAGAAAGACAGAAGGGATGGAGGGAGGGAGGGAGAGTTGTCTGATTTACTTTCTGCCCACGGTGTTGGCACAGTGTGGACAGAACTTTCTAGCGTGTGTAACTAGAGCTTACTTCCGGAAGAGGAGAATGGACCAAAGTACTGGATTTCTTTCATTTTCCTTTTTTTTTTTTTTGCCCCCCCCCCTTCGTTTTTTCTTTTTTGTTCATGGGTGTTCAAATCTTTGTGAGTGAGAAGAGGGGATTCCGGGAAGGGGTCCTGTCGATGAGTCAGCCACTTGTGAGTGGGGAGAGTAAGCACACAACCGCGACTTTCTTCTCTTCTGACCCTCATCTCCACCCCGACCAGTAAGTTTGCTTCCCAGCGACAGTTGCTCCAACTGCAAAGCGAAGCCCTTCCGGTCAGACTGGAACCGCGCTCAGAATGCGAATGCCCCGGGGCTGAAAAGCGCCTTTCAGCAGAAACTCCGGGCTGGCCCGCCCCGGAGTCTCTTTGGCCTTGACTGACAAGAGCATCCATACACCGGGCTACAGGGCCTCCCCCCCCCCACCCCCCATCCCCCCATCCCCCCATCCCAGCATTGCCCTCTAGCTCAGCCCGAGACTAAAGAACCAGGCCTCCAAGGACGTCCAGTGCTACCCTGCTGGACAGAAGCCCGCGCTGACCACATGAAAAGTAGCCCTTGTCTCTATCCCGCAGCCCACTCTGGCTCTGCAGGCTGGGACCTGACGCTGGGGCCAGCTGCACGTCGGGCTGCAGGGGAGCGGAAGGGCGTGGAGCCTTCTGTTAGCACTCGCCCCCTCGCGGGCTGGCGGCTCCGAGGATAAGGAGCGCGCTCTTTCCCAGAAGGGGTTTGGGTCTGTTGCAACATCTCGAAGACATTAACCTCAGGGGAGAGGAACAGCAAGTCTTCCCGTTTCCTTGTCCCTGGCCAGGCCTGCTTGCTTTTTTACAAGCTCAGAGTGACTAAGGCGGAAGCTTTTCACGGGGCTATCACTTTCGATGACTTTTCCTAGGCTCCTGGAGGGAGCTGAGTTTTGACCTGCGCTTGGAAGGGTCTGATGGAAAGGAAAGAGGTTCTGCTTACCACTGCAGGAAGGCGGTCTGCCCCTGAGAGTCTTTCTTAGAGGTCAGTCAAGGCAGGGAGTGAGCAGGGCAGAGAAGGTGTGCCCAGACACCAGGGCTCTGGACCTCAGTGCCAAGGGATTCTACCTGGTTTTGGGGGTCACCCGTGGCTCACCACATCCGGTGGTTGACAGAACACCAGCTGTGGGCATCTCGAATGTTGCCAGAGCAAGGAGGCTGCCATGGACTTGAGTCTTGAGATGCTTCTGCAAAAAAAAAAAAAGGGTGACCTGAACATCCACCCTGTCATTCTCTGAAGCAGGGGGTATCCAGTCTTGCAAAACGAACTGCTGTTTCTACATGAACTGCTGAAAAACCAAGAGTCCTTCATTCCCTTGTTTTTTAAGAATTTTCTTCTTTTTTTTTCTTTTAAAGTTTATTTATTTTGAGAAAGAGAGAGAGAGAGAGAGAGAGTGAGGGGCAGAGAGAGGAGAGAGAGGATCCCAAGCAGGCTCCACTCTGTCAGTACAGAGCCTGATGAGGGGCTCGAACTCATGAACCGTGAGATCGTGACCTGAGCCAAAGTCAAGTCAGACACTCGACCAGCTGAGCCACCCAGGTGCCCACACCCCTTCTGTCCCTTCTTGCTCAATTCATTTATTGATTATATTAAAAAGAGTTTTATTCTCATTCCATGTACTCTTATTAGTTGTACAGAATCGAAATCCATTTAGATACGTTTTGAGTCTTGATTCTTATCTCCCTCCGTGGCATTTACCTGGCTTCTCAACTTGAAAATAGCAGCAAATTTATTGATTCCTAATTTTCTACCTATGTATCCAAGTCATCGTGAACAATGTTGTGCAGGACAAGGGTTAACTCAGAGGCACATGGAGGTCACCTGATACCGTCCCATGTGTGGTAGTAACTCAAATATCCGTCTCCCTTTTGTATAATAAGTCAGCAATTAAGTCTTCCAAGTAGACTATCTGATCATCCAATCCATATTCATTTCCAGATCTTTCGGTAATAATCTCAAAATAGAAGAAGCATTCTCTCAAATGGGTTGTTAAAATCAAGGTACACCATCTCTGCAGTAGCCAACATTTTAGCCTGAATAGAAAAAGAAGGAATTATACCCATAGCATGTGTTCTTTATGTATTCAACCAAGTTTATTGAGTGTCTCTTTATGTGAGGCGCTGTGTAGGTCCTGGGGATGGAAGGGTGACTCTGGTAGTCCCAACGCAGAGCGGAGCAGGGTATCAGCAAGAAATCTAGTTGGGAACCGGATTCCCAAGAACGAAGGGAGCCAGGATGAGATCCCAGCCCTTGGGATTCTAAGCCTGGAGCTCCCTCACCAAAGGGAGCCATGTCTGTTCCAGAGGCTCTCACTGGCCGAAAAGCTTCCTGCCAACCTGCCTGCCTGCCAGTCCTTCTGGATCTGCAACGCTTCTTCCAGACAGGCGTGCTGGAGGGCTCTCCTTTCTACTCAGGTGCCACATCTCTAGGCCCCCATCCTGCCATCATGTCTAGGAGACTGGCAGCTCCCTTGGCAGCCGGCAGGGCACTTTGTCACAATTAGCATATGATTAGCGTTGTTTATCTGAAGGCAGAAAGAGCACTTCGTCTTCTATGAATGGCTTGAAACCTGCTTTCCCGAAGACCAGCACAAATTGTTCCCTTCCCAGCATTTACCTTCATGGGAGGCACAAAAACAAAAGCCTCTCTGAAAGCAGCCCCTTCCTGGTTGATTGGCTATCCGTCCAGTTTATCAAGGAAAGAAAAACAACGTGGAGCCATCCTGGATTTTTCTCTTTCCCTTACCCGCCACGTGGAATTCTCCAGCAAGTCCTACCCTTTAAATATCCCGACCCTGATCATTTCTTACTGTGTCCGCAGCTGCCTCGGGATGCAGGCCAGCATCCTTTTTCTCTGAGCCTCCAATGGGGTGTCCCCCCTTCCACTCCCTCCTCTCATACCCTCACGCTCCAGTCTCCCTCCAGCAGCCAGACTGTCCCCTCAGACACATCACTGTAGCCCGGGACACTGTGCTGCTTGACCCTCCGTTGCTTTCCTGTAACGGTTAAAATAAAACAACCCCTTTCAAAGGTGTCTTTTCTTTGGGGTCATTTCAGGAGGAAACGGTAACAATGTTTCATTTAATGCCACTGAACTTAAGGGAGGCGGAAGATCACGTGTTCCAGGAAGGCTGGTGATCACCAGGAGATGGGGCCGCTTCCTTGTCACCTGAATCTGAAGAGAAGAAGGTGATACACCCCTGCTCCTTGGTCCCTCATCAGAGTGGCACACGCAGCAATCCCCGGCCTGCAACTCCCCATGTCTGAGGCCGGGTGTCGTTCAGAGGCTCAGGCTGGCGATGATGACCTAGATCTCACTGTGAGCTTGTGAACTGACAGTGGGGAACGGGGCCCCCCTGCCCTGGGGGGTCCTGCCGTATATAACTCAGTATCAGTTGTTCTTTAAAATAGAGAAGTATAAAGGGTGTTTGGATGGCCTGTATTGGTTTGCTAGGTGGCTTCGAACAACAGAAATTGAAGGTCTCCGTTCTGGAGGCTGAAAGTCCAGGCTCACGGGTGTTGGGCAGGTTGGTTCCCTCCGCGGGTCTGGAGTGGGAATCGGCCCCGGGCCGCCCTCCTGGTGCCCCGTGCTTGCTGGCAATCTGTGGCGTTCCTTGGCCTCAAGCTGCATTGCTCAGGGCTCTGTCTCCTCTCCACATGGGGTTCGCTCTGTGTGCATGCCTGTCTCCAAATAGCCCCCTTTTGTAAGGACCCCAGTCATATTGGGTGAGGGCCCACCCTCATGATCTGGTTTTAACTGCATCCCCTCCGTAAGACTCCATCCCCAAATAAGGCCACGCTCTGAAGTACAGGGGGGTTGGAATTTCAACATATGAATTTTGAGGGAACCCAGTTCACCCCATAACATGGCCAATCAGCACACCAGCACCATCCTTGTTAACATCACAAATATGAGACCACGGTTTAAAAAAAAAAAAAAAAAAAAAAGCAGTACCCAAAAGCACAAGACTGCTGTGTGGATTGCACCAAATAATGTACAGAAAGGTTTGGTATTTAGAATTTTTTTTTTAACGTTTATTTGTTTTTGAGACAGAGAGACAGAGCATGAATGGGGGAGGGTCAGAGACAGAGGGAGACACAGAATCTGAAACAGGCTCCAGGCTCTGAGCTGTCAGCACAGAGCCCGATGCAGGGCTCGAACTCACGGACAGCGAGATCATGACCTGAGCCGGAGCAGGGGAGGGGCAGAGAGAGAGGGAGGGAGAATCTTAAGCAAGCTCTATGTCCAGCATGGAGCCACACTCGGGGCTCGATCCCCCTAGGATCATGACTTGAGCCGAAATCAAGAGTCAGACGCCACCCCGGTGAGCCACCCCGGTGCCCCCAAAGATAATTTTTCTGAAAAGATAAATTCATGACTCTACAAATGTAAGATGAGCACATATTAAAGGTTTCATTTAACTCACTAATTAATTAGGGAATGGGTAAGATGTGACGAGCGGCTCAAAGGAGAATTCAAACAATCGCATGCATGTAGGCAAAAGGGAATACTGCTACTCCATCCACACAGTTCATTTGCATTTTATTTATTAATTTTTTTTAATATATGAAATTTATTGTCAAATTGGTTTCCATACAACACCCAGTGCTCATCCCAAAAGATGCCCTCTTCAATACCCATCACCCACCCTCCCCCTCCCACCCCCCATCAATCCTCAGTTTGTTCTCAGTTTTTAACAGTCTCTTATGCTTTGGCTCTCTCCCACTCTAACCTCTTTTTTTTTTTTTTTTCCCTTCCCCTCCCCCATGGGTTTCTGTTAAGTTTCTCAGGATCCACATAAGAGTGAAACCATATGGTATCTTTCTCTGTATGGCTTATTTCACTTAACATCACACTCTCCAGTTCCATCCACGTTGCTACAAAAGGCCATATTTCATTTTTTCTCATTGCCACGTAGTATTCCATTGTGTATATAAACCACAATTTCTTTATCCATTCATCAGTTGAGGGACATTTAGGCTCTTTCCATAATTTGGCTATTGTTGAGAGTGCTGCTATAAACATTGGGGTACAAGTACCCCTATGCATCAGCATTCCTGTATCCCTTGGGTAAATTCCTAGCAGTGCTATTGCTGGGTCATAGGGTAGGTCTATTTTTAATTTTCTGAGGAACCTCCACACTGCTTTCCAGAGCGGCTGCACCAATTTGCATTCCCACCAACAGTGCAAGAGGGTTCCCGTTTCTCCACATCCTCTCCAGCATCTATAGTCTCCTGATTTGTTCATTTTGGCCACTCTGACTGGCGTGAGGTGATATCTGAGTGTGGTTTTGATTTGTATTTCCCTGATAAGGAGCGACGTTGAACATCTTTTCATGTGCCTGTTGGCCATCCGGATGTCTTCTTTAGAGAAGTGTCTATTCATGTTTTCTGCCCATTTCTTCACTGGGTTATTTGTTTTTCGGGTGTGGAGTTTGGTGAGCTCTTTATAGATTTTGGATACTAGCCCTTTGTCCGATATGTCATTTGCAAATATCTTTTCCCATTCCGTTGGTTGCCTTTTAGTTTTGTTGGTTGTTTCCTTTGCTGTGCAGAAGCTTTTTATCTTCATAAGGTCCCAGTAATTCACTTTTGCTTTTAATTCCCTTGCCTTTGGGGATGTGTTGAGTAAGAGATTGCTACGGCTGAGGTCAGAGAGGTCTTTTCCTGCTTTCTCCTCTAAGGTTTTGATGGTTTCCTGTCTCACATTCAGGTCCTTTATCCATTTTGAGTTTATTTTTGTGAATGGTGTGAGAAAGTGGTCTAGTTTCAACCTTCTGCATGTTGCTGTCCAGTTCTCCCAGCACCATTTGTTAAAGAGACTGTCTTTTTTCCATTGGATGTTCTTTCCTGCTTTGTCAAAGATGAGTTGGCCACACGTTTGTGGGTCTAGTTCTGGGGTTTCTATTCTATTCCATTGGTCTATGTGTCTGTTTTTGTGCCAATACCATGCTGTCTTGATGATGACAGCTTTGTAGTAGAGGCTAAAGTCTGGGATTGTGATGCCTCCTGCTTTGGTCTTCTTCTTCAAAATTACTTTGGCTATTCAGGGCCTTTTGTGGTTCCATATGAATTTTAGGATTGCTTGTTCTAGTTTCGAGAAGAATGCTGGTGCAATTTTGATTGGGATTGCATTGAATGTGTAGATAGCTTTGGGTAGTATTGACATTTTGACAATATTTATTCTTCCAATCCATGAGCAGGGAATGTCTTTCCATTTCTTTAAATCTTCTTCAATTACCTTCATAAGTTTTCTATAGTTTTCAGCATACAGATCTTTTACATCTTTGGTTAGATTTATTCCTAGGTATTTTATGCTTCTTGGTGCAATTGTGAATGGGATCAGTTTCTTTATTTGTCTTTCTGTTGCTTCATTGTTAGTGTATAAGAATGCAACTGATTTCTGTACACTGATTTTGTATCCTGCAACTTTGCTGAATTCATGTATCAGTTCTAGCAGACTTTTGGTGGAGTCTATCGGATTTTCCATGTATAATATCATGTCATCTGCAAAAAGCGAAAGCTTGACTTCATCTTTGCCAATTTTGACGCCTTTGATTTCCTTTTGTTGTCTGATTGCTGATGCTAGAACTTCCAGCACTATGTTAAACAACAGCAGTGAGAGTGGGCATCCCTGTCATGTTCCTGATCTCAGGGAAAAAGCTCTCAGTTTTTCCCCGTTGAGGATGATGTTAGCTGTGGGCTTTTCATAAATGGCTTTTATGATCTTTAAGTATGTTCCTTCTATCCTGACTTTCTCAAGGGTTTTTATTAAGAAAGGGTGCTGGATTTTGTCAAAGGCCTTTCTGCATCGATTGACAGGATCATATGGTTCTTCTCTTTTTTTTTGTTAATGTGATGTATCACGTTGATTGATTTGCGAATGTTGAACCAGCCCTGCATCCCAGGAATGAATCCCACTTGGTCATGGTGAATAATTCTTTTTATATGCCGTTGAATTCGGTTTGCTAGTATCTTATTGAGAATTTTTGCATCCATATTCATCAGGGATATTGGCCTGTAGTTCTATTTTTTTACTGGGTCTCTGTCTGGTTTAGGAATCAAAGTAATACTGGCTTCATAGAATGAGTCTGGAAGTTTTCCTTCCCCTTCTATTTCTTGTAATAGCTTGAGAAGGATAGGTATTATCTCTGCTTTAAACGTCTGGTAGAACTCCCCTGGGAAGCCATCTGGTCCTGGACTCTTATTTGTTGGGAGATTTTTGATAACCGATTCAATTTCTTCGCTGGTTATGGGTCTGTTCAAGCTTTCTATTTCCTCCTGATTGAGTTTTGGAAGAGTGTGGGTGTTCAGGAATTTGTCCATGTCTTCCAGGTTGTCCAATTTGTTGGCATATAATTTTTCATAGTATTCCCTGATAATTGTTTGTATCTCTGAGGGATTGGTTGTAATCATTCCATTTTCATTCATGATTTTATCTATTTGGGTCATCTCCCTTTTCTTTTTGAGAAGCCTGGCTAGAGGTTTGTCAATTTTGTTTATTTTTTCAAAAAACCAACTCTTGGTTTCGTTGATCTGCTCTACAGTTTTTTTAGATTCTATATTGTTTATTTCTGCTCTGATCTTTATTATTTCTCTTCTTCTGCTGGGTTTAGGCTGCCTTTGCTGTTCTGCTTCTATTTCCTTTAGGTGTGCTGTTAGAGTTTGTATTTGGGATTTTTCTTGTTTCTTGAGATAGGCCTGGATTGCGATGTATTTTCCTCTCAGGACTGCCTTCGCTGCGTCCCAAAGCGTTTGGATTGTTGTATTTTCATTTTCGTTTGTTTCCATATATTTTTTAATTTCTTCTCTAATTGCCTGGTTGACCCACTCATTCGTTAGTAGGGTGTTCTTTAACCTCCATGCTTTTGGAGGTTTTCCAGACGTTTTCCTGTGGTTGATTTCAAGCTTCATAGCATTGTGGTCTGAAAGTATGCATGGTATAATTTCAATTCTTGTAAACTTATGAAGGGCTGTTTTGTGACCCAGTATATGATCTATCTTGGAGAATGTTCCATGTGCACTCGAGAAGAAAGTATATTCTGTTGCTTTGGGATGCAGAGTTCTAAATATATCTGTCAAGTCCATCTGATCCAATGTATCATTCAGGGCCCTTGTTTCTTTATTGACCATGTGTCTAGATGATCTATCCATTTCTGTAAGTGGGGTGTTAAAGTCCCCTGCAATTACCACATTCTTATCAATAAGGTTGCTTATGTTTATGAGTAATTGTTTTATATATTTGGGCGCTCCGGTATTCGGCGCATAGACATTTATAATTGTTAGCTCTTCCTGATGGATAGACCCTGTCACTATTATATAATGTCCTTCTTCATCTCTTGTTACATCCTTTAATTTAAAGTCTAGTTTGTCTGATATAAGTATGGCTACTCCAGCTTTCTTTTGGCTTCCAGTAGCATGATAAATTGTTCTCCATCCCCTCACTCTCAATCTAAAGGTGTCCTCAGGTCTAAAATGAGTCTCTTGTAGACAGCAAATAGATGGGTCTTGTTTTTTTATCCATTCTGATACCCTATGTCTTTTGGTTGGCGCATTTAATCCATTTACATTCAGTGTTATTATAGAAAGATACGGGTTTAGAGTCATTGTGATGTCTGTATGTTTTATGCTTGTAGTGATGTCTCTGGTACTTTGTCTCACAGGGTCCCCCTTAGGATCTCTTGTAGGGCTGGTTTAGTGGTGACAAATTCCTTCAGTTTTTGTTTGTTTGGGAAGACCTTTATCTCTCCTTTGATTCTAAATGACAGACTTGCTGGATAAAGGATTCTCGGCTGCATATTTTTTCTGTTTAGCACACTGAAGATCTCGTGCCAATTCTTTCTGGCCTGCCAAGTTTCAAAAGAGAGATCAGTCATGAGTCTTATAGGTCTCCCTTTATATGTGAGGGCACGTTTATCCCTTGCTGCTTTCAGAATTTTCTCTTTATCCTTGTATTTTGCCAGTTTGACTATGATATGTCGTGCAGAAGATCGATTCAAGTTACGTCTGAAGGGAGTTCTCTGTGCCTCTTGGATTTCAATGCCTTTTTCCTTCCCCAGTTCAGGGAAGTTCTCAGCTATAATTTCTTCAAGTACCCCTTCAGCACCTTTCCCTCTCTCTTCCTCCTCTGGGATACCAATTATGCGTATATTATTTCTTTTTAGTGTATCACTTAGTTCTCTAATTTTCCCCTCATACTCCTGGATTTTTTTATCTCTCTTTCTCTCAGCTTCCTCTTTTTCCATAACTTTATCTTCTAGTTCACCTATTCTCTCCTCTGCCTCTTCAATCCGAGCTGTCGTCATTTCCATTTTGTTTTGCATTTCGTTTAAAGCGTTTTTCAGCTCCTCGTGACTGTTCCTTAGTCCCTTGATCTCTGTAGCAAGAGATTCTCTGCTGTCAGCTATACTGTTTTCAAGCCCAGCAATTAATTTTATGACTATTATTCTAAATTCACTTTCTGTTATATTATTTAAATCCTTTTTGATCAGTTCATTAGCTGTTGTTATTTCCTGGAGATTCTTCTGAGGGGAATTCTTCCGCTTGGTCATTTTGGATAGTCCCTGGAGTGGTGAGGACCTGCAGGGCACTTCCCCTGTGCTGTGGTGTATAACTGGAGTTGGTGGGCGGGGCCGCAGTCCGCCCTGATGTCTGCCCCCAGCCCACCGCTGGGGCCATAGTCAGACTGGTGCGTGCCTTCTCCTCCCCTCTCCTAGGGGCGGGATTCACTGTGGGGTGGGGTGGCTTGTCTGGGCTACTTGCACACTGCCAGGCTTGTGATGCTGGGGATCTGGCGTCTTAGCTGGGGTGGGTAGGCAAGGTGCACGGGGGCAGGAGGGGCAGGCTTAGCTTGCTTCTCCTTAGGTGTTCCACTTCAGGAGGGGCCCTGTGGCAGCGGGAGGGAGTCAGATCCGCTGCCGGAGGTTTGGCTCCGCAGAAGCGCAGAGTTGGGTGTTTGCGGGGAGCGAGCAAGTTCCCTGGCAGGAACTGGTTCCCTTTGGGATTTTGGCTGGGGGATGGGCAGGGGAGATGGCGCTGGCGAGCGCCTTTGTTCCCCACCAAACTGAGCTCTGTCATCCAGGGGCTCAGCAGCTCTCCCTCCCTTTGTCCTCCAGCCTTCCGGCTTTCTGAGCAGAGCTGTTTACTTATGACCTCCCAGACATTAAGTCGCGCTTGCTGTCAGAACACAGTCTGTCAGGCCCCTCCGCTTTTGCCAGCCAGACTCGGGGGCTCTGCTTGGCCGGCCAGCCGCCCCTCCGCCCCGGCTCCCTCCCGCCAGTCCGTGGAGCGCGCACCGCCTCACCGCCCTTCCTACCCTCTTCCGTGGGCCTCTCGTCTGCGCTTGGCTCCGGAGACTCCGTTCTGCTAATCCTCTGGCGGTTTTCTGGGTTATTTAGGCAGGTGTAGGTGGAATCTAAGTAATCAGCAGGATGCGCGGTGAGCCCAGCGTACTCCTACGCCGCCATCTTCCCTCTCTCCTCGCCAAAATAATTTCTAAAAGAAAACACGAACTGAGCTTTGGAACATTTCAGGCCTGGCATGGAATGCAGTTTTTACACAAGCTGCACTGACACAGCGGTGAGATACCAGGGAGAGAGCTATTAATTTTTTTAATGTTTGTTTATTTTTGAGAGACAGAGACAGAGCGCAAGTGGGGGGAGGGGCAGAGAGAGAGGGAGACGCAGAATCGAAGCAGGCTCCAGGCTCTGAGTTGTCAGCAAGAAGCCCAACGCGGGGCTCGAAGTCACAAACTGAGATCATGACCTGAGCCGAAGTTGGCCGCTTCACTGATTGAGCCACCCAGTCACCCCATTTAACGATTTTTAAATTGGCATAAGTATAATGAAAAGAGGAGATACGCAAAGGATGCACTAGACAGGACAATCACTCATCTGTCTTCTCCTCATTAGAAAGCATTTTGACAATTTTTCTTGACAGAAGTAGATCTTGAACAAGTAAACCTTCTTGCTTTCTTTTACCTTTCAAACAAGGAAATGGTCAGCAAATCTAAACTCATAAAGCTCCCATTTATGAAGCTGTTAAAAGTAAATGTTTTGAAAATCAGGCCAGCGTCTCAATTTGAAGAAATAGAAATAGTCGTTAAAAAGGTGGGGACATATTGGGGGAAAAAACGTCTCTAGATACCTGCTAATGTCAGAGAACCTACTGGTAGTCACCCTCCCCTAGGAATGTGACTCTGAAAAACCACAAAAGACAGCCTTATTTGTCATCACCCTTGTAGATCTCTTCTGCTCTCATGCTCCTGAGGTGAGAACAGGAAGCCTTGTCTTTTTTCTAACTCTAAGGTTTCCTCTAGCCTAGCCCCACCCACACTGTAACTTGGAGTTTATTAGTGCCAGGAGGACAGTCCCAGGGTCATATTCATTTTTGTAGACACTTGTGCCTGGCAGTGTCGGGCAAATAGCAAAACTCAGTTTATTAAATCAAATTGGATTGGATTGGATTGGATTGGATTGGACTGGATTGGTTTGGATTGGATTGGGTTGGGTTGAGTTGAATTCAGTTGAATTGAACTTGCTGAACTGAACTGAATTGGATTTCTTTTTTCAGGTCCCACCCAGCCTGCAAGAATCAGCATCACTGCGAAAGTGGCAACCTTTTAGTCTTATTGCAGACTCAGCTTTCTTTCCATTGCTGTCACTTAGCAGGCAATTATATTGCACAAGAAAAAGGACAAGAAAAAGGTACCTTGTTTCCCCTTGACTACACGGGAGCATGTAAAGTTTGGAGAGCCACGGAGGTACCATTTAGTGGAAGAAAGGCTTGCTAAATAACAATTCCCTTGTCTCCTTTGGTATCAGATCTTTAGTGCCTCTGTAAGTGCTACCCTTCCCACCGCAGAGGCTGAAAACTTTGTGGGAAAGGAACTCATGAATGAATGAGGTAGAGTCCTTAGAGCCTAATAATGCTAATAATTACCAACAGTTGCAAAGTACTTTATAGTTTGCAAAGTACTATTCGTACCTATCACCTTATTTAATTCCTACAATCATCCCGTGAGGGGTGGGTCATCATTCTCATTTTAAACACAAGGAATATAGGTCAATGAGGTGAAGCTAGAAGGGTGGAGTTAGAAGATCTGGATCTCCTAACTCCAGGACAAATTCTCTTTCCCTTACCTCACTCCTCTCTGGGAAAGATGAAAGCAGACGGACGCTCACAGGATCACGGACACTGCAGGCGGAAATGAACTTGGTAAGGTCTTTCTTTAGGTTACTGTTGAAGTGACCAGCTAAGTGATGAGGACATACGCTGTTAATGGTTCCCTTTCAGTCTGTGAGCATACACTCACCGTGACCTACCCCTAACCCTCAGGTATACCGTATGCATGGAATAGAGGGCTGGAGGGGAAATGGGAGCGAAAGACTAACATCATATGAACCTGAATATTTGCCAGGCCTTGTTCTGAGCGCTTTACAAATATCGACTAATTTAATTCTTTTTTTTTTTTTTAATTTTTTTTTTCAACGTTTATTTATTTTTGGGACAGAGAGAGACAGAGCATGAACAGGGGAGGGGCAGAGAGAGAGAGGGAGACACAGAATCGGAAACAGGCTCCAGGCTCTGAGCCATCAGCCCAGAGCCCGACGCGGGGCTCGAACTCACGGACCGCGAGATCGTGCCCTGGCTGAAGTCGGACGCTTAACCGACTGCGCCACCCAGGCGCCCCTCGACTAATTTAATTCTTATAACCACCTTCTTTTACGTAGAAAGGCAGAAAGGGAATAAAATAAAGGCTAGATCACGGGTCACCAAGCTGCCATCGGTGGACTGAAAAGGTTCACTGCCAAGTTTTTGAGAATAAAGTTTTATTGGAACACAGCCACACCCATTCATTTATCTGTGGGCTATGGCTGCTCTATGCTACAATGGCAGAAATGAATAGTTGTGACAGAGACCACTTGGCTTATAAAGCCTAAAATATTTACTGTCTGTCCCTTTGTAGAAAAATTGTGCCCATCCCTGGTTTAAATGCATACCTCTATTTAGCATATATACAATAAGGATGTTTGTTTGTGTGTGTGACTCTCCCATGAGGCTCTATGATTTTAACATGCAGAGAGTGTGCCTTATGCATCTTTGCACTTGAATACCTGGCACAGGGGCTACCATACAGTGGGACTAGAAAAAGAGGTTTGTTACAATACACGGTCAGGAAAACTTGTGAAAGACTTTGAAAGGATAAAACCAATTACTGCATGTCCTTTCTAGAACACCCATAGAGATCTGTGGCACTATAAAACAAACAAACGAACAAACAAAACTAGCATTTATATTGGATAAGAAGAAGAGATGAAAGGGGTTAGGAATGAAAATTACTCAAAGAAATAATGGCTGAAAACGTCCAAGATTTAGCAAAAGACATAAACCCACAGATGCAAGAAGTTCAGTGACCCCCATTAGGATAAACTTCTGGCAAAAACAAACAAACAAACCACACCAAGAGACATAATAGTCAAACTGCCGAAAGCTAAAGACAAAAACAAACAAACAAACAAACAAAAAACCACTTTGAAAACAGGAGGGAAAAACAAAATCTTATCTGTAGGAGAAAAAGAATTCAAGTAACAGTGACTTTCTCATCAGAAACTATGAAGCCTAAAATAAATAGCCCAATATTTTTCAGTTGCTAAAAGACAAGAACTGTCAACTCATAATCCTATACCCAGCAAAAGTACCCATTAGAAATGAAAGGAAAATCAAGACATTATCAGGTGAAGAAAAATTAGCAAGTATGTCAGCAGCACGCTTACCCTAAAGAATGGCTAAAGGAAATTCTCTAAACAGAAAGGAAACAGAGAAGGAATCTTAGAACATCAAGGAGGAAGAAAGAATATGACTTTCTCTGGATTTGGGCTATGTGAGCAAAATATAGGTAAATACAATAAGCTTTCTATTTCCTCTTTAGTCTGCCAAATTATCTTTGGTTGTTGAAGCAAAATCCTAACACTGTCTGATACAGTTATACATGATACCAGAGGAAATCATTAAAGCAATAATATTATAAACAGGGGAAGGTAAAGGGATGTAAAAGGAAGTAAGGTTTCTACATTTCACTCAGACTGGTAAAATAATGACACAATAGACTCTTATAGGTTATATATATAATAAAATATGGAGAACAGCCACTAAAAAAGTTATCAAATAGGCACATCCAAAAATAGTATAGATAAAATGGAATTTAAAGAAATGTTGAAGTAATCCACAAGAAGACAGGGAAAAGAAAACAGAAAATAGAAAAACAGAACAAACAGAAAATAAAAAATTAAAAGGCAGACTTAATTCCTAATATATTAACAACACTAAATATAAATAGTCTACAATAATTAAAAGATAAGGATTAGCTGAGTAGATTTAAAAACATGACTCAACTATATGCTGCCTAAAAATAACTCACTTCAAAGACAGTGATATAAACAGGTTGAAAGTAAAAAGATGAGAAAAGGTTGTGTTTATTTTCTATGTTATTGCCATTCCAACAAATTATTCCAAGTTGAGTGGCTTCAAACCACGCAAATTTATTATCTTAAAAAATTCAACTTCATTTAAATTAAGAACTTCTGTGCTATGAAAGTCCCATGAAGAGAATGAAAAGACAAGTTACAGACTGGGAGAAAATATTTGCAAACCACATATCTGATAAAGGGCTTGTCTAGAATACATAAAGAACTCTCAAAACTCAACAGTTAAAGAAAATCTACCCAGAAAATGAGCAAAAGACACGAAGAAACATTTCACTGAAGATGAAGGATAGATGGGAAATAAAAACACATGAAAAGACATTCAACATTATTAGCCATTAGGAAATCCATATTAAAGTCACAAGAGATATTCTAGAGAATCATGCTGAGCGAAGGTGGCAATCTCAAAAGGCTACATATTGTATGATTCCATTTATGTAAAATTCTTGAAGTGACAAAATTATAGAAATGGAGAACAGATTAGTAGTTGCCAAAAAGGATGTGGGAGCAAAAGAAAAGTGGATGTGGCTATAAAAGGGCAACTTGAGGGATCCTTGTGATGGAATGTTCTTTTTTTTTTCAATATATGAAATTTATTGTCAAATTGGTTTCCATACAACACCCAGTGCTCATCCCAAAAGGTGCCCTCCTCAATACCCATCACCCACCCTCCCCTCCCTCCCACCCCCCATCAACCCTTAGTTTGTTCTCAGTTTTTAAGAGTCTCTTATGCTTTGGCTCTCTCCCACTCTAACCTCTTTTTTTTTTTCCTTCCCCTCCCCCATGGGTTTCTGTTAAGTTTCTCAGGATCCATGTAAGAGTGAAATCATATGGTATCTGTCTTTCTCTGTATGGTTTATTTCACTTAGCATAACACTCTCCAGTTCCATCCACATTGCTACAAAAGGCCAGATTTCATTCTTTCTCGTTGCCATGTAGTACTCCATTGTGTATATAAACCACAATTTCTTTATCCATTCATCAGTTGATGGACATTTAGACTCTTTTGTGATGGAATGTTCTCTATCTTGACTGTATCAATGTTAGCATCCTGGCTGTGATATTACTCCATAGTAAGTAATTTTGCAAGATGTTACCATTGAGGGAAACCAGGTAAAGGGCAAACGGGATCGCTCCATTTTTGGGGTTTTTTTTTTCTTACTATTGCATGTGAATCTAAGTCACCTCCAAATAAAAAGTTCAAAAAATTTCATGAAAAATTTTCATTCAGGAATTCATAGTCAAGTTAAGAACAAACCCTTATAATATGGTCTACAGTTTTTCAAGGTGCCTTCACATCTATCATTTCATGCAATCCCTGGCTTATTCAGTCATTCATGTAGGTATGTAATCATTAAAAATATTCTCTATTAAGGATTGTGCTTGGGCTCAAATTATAGTTATAAAGCCTACAATTCCTTTTCTCAAGGAGGTCATGGTCTTTTTATTCTCACCAACCACATGAGTTAAGCAGGGCAGTTAATATCATTCCTGTTTCAGAAATGAGAAAACATACAACCAAAGAATTGTGTGCCTTGTCCCAAGTCATCCATTGGTTCACCATGGAGCTGGCCGTAGACACGGGTCTTGTGTTTCCATTTTACCTACAGTAAAGCCAAACGGTGAAAAACACAGGCTTTGGACTCAGACAGTCTGGTGGACTCAGCAACCCCATTTATTACTTTGTGCCCTTGGATGGATCCCTTCATCACTCTGTGCTTTCGTTTTTCCTCTGTAATAGTTCCTATTTTATAGGATTTTGTAAGACTTCAATGAGTTAACACGTGCAGTGCACTTAGAATGGCTAACACATTAAGTAGCCCACTTAGTGTGACTTGACGTTAGAATGTTGCCCTTATACCAAATAAGTAACACAACAGAAATTATAATATGGTAACACAGTCATAATAGCTCATCCAAGTATATGATATTTCTTCAAATCATCTTAAATCTTCAAACCATCATCAAATATCACTTAATATACATATATTGAAAAAGGCAAGGGCGCCTGGCTGGCTCAGTTGGTGGAAGTTGGACTCTTGACCTTGGGACTGTAAGTTCAAGCCCAATGCTGGGTATAGAGATGACTTAAAAGTAAAAAGAAAAGAGGCAAATGGGTAGAAATATGTATGATTGCTGTTTGAGAGAATAAAGAAGTGGCATGTTTGGCTAGAGCCTCAAAATGTCCCAATGATTTGTTGGGACTAAAAGTAAAAGACTCTTTTCTTTCCTTTTTTTTTTTTTTAATATTTATTTATTTATTTTTGAGAGAGAGAGAGCACAAGCAGGGGAGGGGCAGAGAGAAAGAGAGGGAGACACAGAATCCGAAGCAGGCTCCAGGCCCTGAGCTGTCAGCGCAGAGCCTGATGCGGGGCTCAAACCCACAAACTGCAAGATCAGAACCCGAGCCAAAGTCAGATGCTTAACCAACTGAGCCACCTGGGTGTCCAAAAGGCCCTTTTCTTCGTGAATATTTTTTTTTAATTTTTTTTTTTACATTTATTTATTTTTGAGAGACAGAGAGACAGAGCACAAGTGGGGGAGGGGCAGAGAGAGAGGGAGACACAGAATCCAAAACAGGCTCCAGGCTCTGAGCCATCAGCACTCTGAGCCAATGCGGGGCTCGAACTCATGAACCGTGAGATCATGACCTGAGCTGAAGTCGGACGCTCAACCGACTGAGCCACCCAGGCGCCCCTCTTCGTGAATATTTTTAAGAAAATTTAAAAATTAGGCTTCTCCCACATTGGTCACAAAGGGAAGCTATGGAGTCCATTTATCATTGGTATCTCGCAATCCTCTCCCTTCTCTCCAGCTAGTGACCATATGTCAGGGTGTGCATGTGTTTTAATACAGCCAGATGGGCGAGGCAGAAAGACTGTAATCAGTTCCCTCCCTCAACAATGCCCCAATTTTTTCACCTGTCTGCCAATCATGGATTAATTATGAGCCTTGTCCCCCCAGCAGGTGGTACCTGTGATCCCATGACCATGTCAGCTCTGCCTCCAGAAGAAGGCAGATAAATATTCTATCCGACATTTCTTGTGTAAATGTACATCACCTGTGTATGCAAGGGGGTAGGGCAGGCGTGGTCTTTATCAGACTGGTTTTTTGCTTTTTTGTTTTACTTGGTGTTTCCATACCTGTTGACAGAGTTGATGAGGCAGTTCTGAGAAGGCCCATTATGGAATGTCAACTTAAATTAGGCCATGCTAGATCTGACATTCAAAGATTTGCATAACCACTTCCCAAGTGGCACACCAACATGGTCCCATCATTTGCTATTACCTTCCTGGAGGCACATGGCAGTGGCCAGTGTCATTGGCGGCTTACGTCAGGGATTTTTAAGAGTTCCAATTTCAAGTGTTTTGTGGTCGATCATGCAAACTATCGAAGTCATAAAAAATATCTACCTTTTGGCCTGCCTCTTTTACCTCAGATTGGCATAAAAATCCTTTTTCCAGCCATGTGTTCTGATTTGAGATTGAGAAAATAAAGTCACCGTAGTTTAAAGCCCAAAGACTAGGAATAGTTGAGGCTAAATGTAAAGAGAAAGCAAATTATTGTTCCACCATGACACTGCCAGTAAAAGCATGTAGGATGAGGAAGAGGACATACACAAAGGCTTGACATCAGAGCTAAACTAGCCTCATGTTTCATGGAAAACCACTTGAAGGATTGATCAACTATCATCATTCGGAGTTGTGTATTTGGCAGATACTTTCTTGAAAATTCATGAACGAAATAAGCCTATTGTTTCAAGACAAACGACTAGTGAAAAAAAAAAAAAACCATTATCCAAATTGGAGCTGTGAGGGGCGCCTGGGTGGCTCAGTTGGTTACATGGTCGACTTCAGCTCAGGTCATGATCTCGCGATTCGTGAGTTCGAGCCCCGCATCGGGCTCTGTGCTGACAGCTAGGAGCCTGGAGCCTGCTTTGCATTCTGTGTCTCCCTCTCTCTCCACCCCTCTCCCTCTCGCACTCTGTGTCTGTCTCTCAAAATAAATACACGTTAAAAAATTTTTTAAAAAAATTTGAGCCATGAAATGAAAATTAGAATTATGGAAAACTTGTGTCTGCAGCTATGTGACTTCCATAAATGTGGGAGATGAGTACTGGGACGTGAATGAGATCCCCAAGGAGATGGGAAAGGAGAGGGCTGAGAAAATACCTTCAGAGGAGTTAGAGAGAAAAGAGGCAGAAAGGGAAGGAGATAACAGATGAGTCAGAAGTGGGAGGAGAACAAAAGGAAGGTCACGGAAGGCAAGAGAGGAAATCAGTAATGCCAAGGCCACAGAGAGAGCAAGTAGTGCCCGTCTGTGCAGAAGCCTTGGGTGCCCAACAACGCAGTGGGAGGGGGAAGCTAGTGGTCAGCAGAGACCCAAAGGGAACCAGAAAGGCAGGCAGTAAGTGTGGGAGGTCGTTCTGGGGAAATGTCCAGACATTTGGCTGTCATGTCAAAAGGGGAACTGTAGGGCACCTAGGTGGCTCAGTTGGTTGAGCATCCGACTCTTGATTTCAGCTCAGATCATGATCCCAGGTTCGTGAGATTGAGCCCAGCATTGTGCTGGGCCTGGATCCTGATTAAGATTCTCTCTCTCTCCTTCTGCTGCTCATGCTCTCTTGCACTCTCTCTAGAAAAAAAGAAAAAAAATTGGAATGGGATCAGGATGGTGGCCTGTAGAATAAGCAAGAGGGAGAGAGATGTTTGTTCGTCCTCACTGGTTACAGACCAGGTGAGACCGGAGCTAAGACCATACTTCAGATCTTTCTCTCTTTCAGGGCCAGATTCTTCTTGGGTTCGGGGCTACGTCGCTTTCTTCCAATATTTCACACAAATTTTGTAAAATCTATTATTTCCAGCTTTGAAATTAATGTATTAGCCTTGCCCTCCTTGGATGCATTCTAAGGAAATACTAACTGCACTCTATTTAGAAAAGCAGTACGTGTGATCCCACTCAGCTTGGACCTGCTTCTTTCTGCCTCCTTCAGCAAGGGAATTACAAAGAAATAAAAAAAGAACTGCCCTCCAGAAGCCTTGATTGCTAATGTAGGCTCTCCCTGAAACTCTCTCCCAAGCTTTCTTTGTAAGAACCCTGAGGAATGGTTTCATGCATTTCCCACACCATTTGTACCAAAGCCTAGGATTTTGAGGTCTCTAATACGTCATGGACTGATACTTTGATAAAATGCAATAAAAATGAGTAATTAGAAAAGTGCAATTTAAAAATCTGTATAATACAAGTCGAGTTTTCATTATTAGCTTTGACAAACTCAAAGCTAAATTTCAAGAAATGTCATCAGAACTGGACACAGGAAACAGGGAAAAACCAGAAGAATTATACACATTGAAATTGTTCGTATATGTGATTAGCAAAGAAAACCATTATTACACTTGCAAGTTTGGTCTCTCCACAACTGTAACAAACAGTGATAAGTAAAATAGCAATATTATCCATATTTTTTACTCATATTAAACTTCTATACTCACACTTTATTACTTTTTTAAGTTTATTTATTTATTTTGAGAGAGAGAGAGAGTGTGTGTGCAAGTAGGGGAGTGGCAGAGAGAGAGAGGGAGAGAGAGAATCACAAGCAGCCCCGATTCGGGGCTCAAACTCATGAAGAACTGTGAGATCACGACCTGAGTCAAAACCAAGAGCTGGACACTTAAGCAACTGGGTGGCTCAGTCAGTTAAGCGTCCAACTTCGGCTCAGGTCATGATCTCGTGGTTCATTAGTTCGAGCCCCGCGTCGGGCTCTGTGCTGACAGCTCGGAGCCTGGAGCCTGCTTCGGATTCTGTGTCTCCCTCTCCCTCCCCTGCTCATGCTCTGTCTCTGTAAAAAATGAATAAGCGTGTAAAAAATTTTTAAAAAGTACAATATAGCAGTGTAAATACTTGCATTTCTAATGTAACAAATGAGCTTGCTTTTTCTTTATTAACTTATTTAATCTAGCTTGGATTGACAACACATTTCTCACAGGGGACAATGTATACCTAAACTCTTTCTATATGTTGTTTTACTAGCACTCGTAGTAGAGAAATCATTCTGCCAGAGGTCTGTTGATAGTGTAGAAGAGATTTAAAGCAATTTCAGAGAGCACATGATATTTGTTTTTAACTTCACACAAAATTAGGCAAGCCAAAATGTACCTGGAAACTTCATCTTCAATCCTGCAACAGTTGCCAGTTCCAATAAAATAGCCCTTAGAATTGAGGCTAAATTGAAATTACCTTTTAATAAAAGTAGATGTTAAATCTATGAATTGCCTTTGCACAGATCTTCACTAGACAGAAAGTAACATTTGAAGACATATTTTTGTGGGGTGGCTGAGTGGCTCAGTTGGTTAAGCATCAGACTCTCGATTTTGGCTCAGGTCACCATCTCATGGTTTGTGAATTCAAGTCCCGAGTTGAGCTCTGCACTGACAATGCAGAGCCTGCTTGGGATTCTCTCTCCCTCTCTCCCTGCCCCTCCCCTACTTGTGTGCGTGCATGGTCTCTCCATCTCTCTCTCTCAAAAACAAAACAAAACAAAATATGCTTTTGAGTCTGACAGGTATTCAGTGATAACTTTTCACAGATGCACAGTAACAGATCAACACTTCGCGGATAATTGTTATTACATTATGGAACATGCCCTAGCAGTCTGTAGAAACTCGGTTCTTGCAAGCTTCTAACTTTTTTTTAGATCTTTAGATCTTATCTGCCGTTAAAAAAAATCTGCTGCCTTACCTCCTTGCATGGGAGTATTATGACGATTAAAATTATCAAAATATCGGACGAATAAGCAAGTCTGGTTGCCCAATTCACATTTCTTAATAGTTGGCCCAGATGGCTTCTAATATTGCAGAAACACAAAGAATTCATTTTTTACAATCTTACATTTTTTCCAGTTTTTATAAACTTTGGAGTTACAGCTGTAAAAGAACCTCCAAATACCATAAGCTGTAATGCGGTCCTTTTTCACAAGACCCGTGTGCAACTTGCCACGCTCTCTGCTCAGCAAGACATTGGCTAGTCCAATTTCCATTGGCTAGTCCATCAAAGACAATGTCCAGCAAGACATTGGCTAGTCCATCAAAGTCTCTAAATGCTTGCTGTCGATTTTTGCCATTAGCCAGACAGATAGCACGTAGCTCACAACCGGCATGTGTAACCCTGGTTTAGAACTCACAACTCTCTTAAAATCCTCTCTAATCCTCTCTCTCTCTATCTTTCCAGAGCTCAACCACTCTCTTGTTTTCTTCTCTCACAGCCAACTTCTCTGATATTTGTTCCCTCAGGGCAACTTCAGCCACCTTCTTAGTAAACTACCCCGGTCAACTTCACGTTCATAGGCCTCCTGCTTCCTCCCAGCTCAGCAAAGCGAAAAGGCCTTCCTCTGCACCTGCTGCTAGTGGGGTGGGGGCGGCGGGAGAGGGAAGGAGAGAGATTTGGGGTGTGGGGATTGGATTACATGACTTGGGGGGCTAGAACTTACAAATACTTAAATTTGGCCTCTCTCTGTCCTTATAACAACGTGTTTATCACAGAACAGAAACAGAACTATTTTTATTTCTTCTTTTCTGAATGGCCTGATCATGTCTGCGGCTCTGTCTCCCATTTGAGTACCAATTAATTTTTTTCCTTAACTTCTGCAAGGCGTCGATTGTAAATCACTGACATCATCCTTGGAAAACATAAGTGACCCAATTCTATCAGCCTGTCATTTTCCTGGCATAACACATAGCACGTGGTTAGCGTTCAAAAATGTTCAAGTTCACGGGGGCGCGGGGAACTGTGCATCTTCGGTAACCAAAGAAATACCAGCTATAAGCAACTCGAGGTGCCATTTTTTCATCTCTACATTAGTAAAAATGTCAAACAGCGGTATTACTTCATGCTGTGAAGAGTGAGTAAGGCTACTTCCCCCAGAGACTGAGGGTAGCAATGTCAACTGGAACATACGTTCACACTCCAGAACCTCTTCAGATTTCCACAAATATTTATGAGGTGCCTATTTACTCTTTCGTCATGAAATGGAATCCGTGCCCACTGTGATCCCCATCGTTGACTAAATATAATCTGATCTCCAGTCAGATGCAAGCTGGCTCTCTCTAACCCATAATGCTTCTAGTCACGAGCTCCATGCTATTAAAAAAAAAAAAAAAAAAAAGGGCGCCTGGGTGGCGCAGTCGGTTAAGCGTCCGACTTCAGCCAGGTCACGATCTCGTGGTCCATGAGTTCAAGCCCCGCGTCGGGCTCTGGGCTGATGGCTCAGAGCCTGGAGCCTGTTTCCGATTCTGTGTCTCCCTCTCTCTCTGCCCCTCCCCCGTTCATGCTCTGTCTCTCTCTGTCCCAAAAATAAATAAACGTTGGAAAAAAAAAATTAAAAAAAAAAAAGTTTTTGGAATGTTTATTTAGTTTTGAAGGAGAGGCAGACAGAGCGCGAGCAGGGGTGGGGCAGAGAGAGAGGGAGACACAGGATCCAAAACAGGCTCCAGGCTCTGAGCTGTCAGCGCAGAGCCGGATGCGGGGCTTGAACCCACAAACCTGCGAGATCATGACCTGACAGAGCCAAAGTTAGATGCCCAACCGACTGAGCCACCCAGGCACCCCGTAGCTCCATGCTCTTTTGACATGATGCAATTTGAAATGAGGTCAAGAGAGTTTGGCATTTTTTATTTCCTCAACTTATCATTAAATCTATGATAGGCAGAAAAGTGGTCAGAGAAACCTGTCCAATAATAATCTGGGGACATGGCATACACGTCATGGTGATGAAAGTTGTTGGTTAAATATTGCCCAATATCCTTCTTTGGAATCCTTGCAAAACAAGAAATCCCCAGTTTCTGCGAAGAAATTAAAAGTAGTGATAGAGGCATCTTTCAGCCAAAGCATTTGAGAAAGTCATTTCTGGAATTCTGGCTTTCCTCTCAGAAGAGGATTTAAAAGACAGTATTTCATGAATAATTTTGTAAAGTCTGCCCTCTACTGTTCTTCGTAGGCAATGCAGCCAACATCCGTGGATTCACTTTATGTTTTAGATGAGAGCCTATTCTATCTAGCATCTACAAGCAGCTTCAAATACGCCAGGCAATGAGTAGGTGTTTTACATGCTGGACCCAGTCAGTACTTACTCTAGCCTCATGAGGTAAGGAAAGGGCTATTATTTCTACTCCGCATTTGAGGAAACATGCTCAGAGGGGTTAAGTAACCTTGCTGAGGACGCACAGCCGACAAGTTAAAGTTCCTAGATTGTATCCCTGGTTGTCTAATGCTAGCACTAACTTTTCCTCTGGTTGTCCAATGTTAAAACAGACTTTTCCTCTGTCACATTGCCTCCAGCTTGCTTACAATCTGACAATTTATTAAGCAGATATATCCATATATTTCTTAATACCTGTTATCGTTTCAGAGAGTCATTGCAGACACACATTCAAACACGAAATTGATCACAACGCATACTAAAGACAAGACAACCATTCAAACGCTAACTCGGAAGCGTTGGGACTTTGCAAACGTGCTTTCTAGTCCTGTATGATCCTCCCTGGTCCAGCAGGTGGTCAGGCCACAGCATCAAAGTGCTCCCGGTCAGTTGCTTACAGGGCTGGGGCCATTTCCCTGCCACATCTAGCTCCGCGGGGCAGGGCGTGGAGGGAGCTGGCGTGGCCGGAGGGGTTGGGCGGAGCCACGAAGACAGAAACCAAGCAATCTCACCTCCGGAAACGTGCTTCCAGCCACGGCTGGGTGGTCAGAGGAGAACCTGCCAAGTCTGACGGCCACCAGCGCACACCGGTCATCATCTGACTGAGGCGCCCATGCCACCGGAAACACAGTGGGGTCCCTAAATGGTTGTCAAAGAGCAGCTGGGAGGTCTCCTCAAAAGGGAGAGAGAGAAGGGCAGGGACAGCTTTTTTGTGAGTGAGGAAACTGGAGAATCCTGCTTTGTGTCGGTGTAAATGACGGGGGCGTCATTGCACGTGTCCCGTCTTCACCTGCTAAATAAGACATTTCATTGTCTTTGGTACTTGGTTGGCATATATTCAAAACATGTCACCGTAGAAACAACCCTGGGTCCTAGCCATCCACAAATGGTAAAATCATTTACCATTGAATGCTATCCTTTTCTTTTCTTTTTTTTTTTTTTAAGTTTATCCATTTATTTTTGAGAGAATGAGTGATGGAGGGGCAGAGAGAGGGAGAGAGAATTCCAAGCAGGTCCCATGCTCTGCACCTAGCCCAACCCGGGGCTCGATCCCACGAACCGTGAGGTCATGACCGGAGCCGAAATCAAGAGTCGGACCCTCAATTGACTAGCCACCCAGGAGTCCCACCATTGAATGTGACTCTTGATTGGAGGGATCTGAAATATCCCACTGTTGTGACCAAAGTATATGCAAAAAGTTTCGGGAAAAAAAACCCTTTCGGGATTCCAGCCCCAGACCTTGGATTCTCCTGTGTCATCTGTCCCCCTGCCATATCTGCTGGGCAGGAACAGTAGGGTCTCCCCAGCTCTAGGCCAGTGCTAGAATGAGGCGGGCAGGGGCTGCAGCCGTGTGAGAGCAGGAGGGCGCCGAGTGAGGACCAGGGAGGTGAAGCTGGAGATACACTGAGGAGCTGCGGATCAGGCCTTGGGACAGCGTTGCTCCCAGTAGAGCGAATTCTGTGTCCTGGGTGGAAATCTAGTCCCTCCCTTTCTTATCTTCCTCTGGTTTTCAGTCTGGCCCAATCCCCAGGCTTAGCCAAATCCAGTGAGCATGGAGGCTGTGGATCATTCAAGTGCCAGGAAAGAGCTGATGTTACCCTCCACTGGACAGCTTAAATACAGAGAGTTTAGGGAAGGGATTATTTAGGAGATAAAGGAAACCACCAACATGGTGAAGCACCCTGGAGTATGAAGAGAAGGGAGCCATTACCACCTGTGGGCTGAAGGGACAAGGGATGGGAGAAAGTTCCAGAACCCAGAGAGAATAACTGCAGGAAAGGGACATTGGATGGAGCTATAGCTGTCAGTCTAGAGACACAATCAAGCCATGGCCCAGCCGGAGACTCAGGGGAATTAGTAACCTAACCTCACTCCCTTCCTGCCCTCTGGCCTCTGGCCTGTGCCTCTCGTTGGCCAAATCCAGCTAGAAGCCAGAACGCAAAGGAGCCCTTTGATGAAATCCACAAAGGTCAGCCTCAAAGAACACACAGTAGTGTGGAGACACACTTAGAGTGGATCTGTACCTGGCTCTGTGACAAATGTATAGTATAGGGGTCTTCCCCTACCTGTAGCAGTAACTGGTCAGGTGATATGGTGGATTGCCTAAAGACACAGGGCTTGTACTCAAAGCGACTGATGCAAAAGCTGGCTCCATCACCTTCTATCCTTATGATTTTGAACTAATCAATCACTTAACCACTCCGAACTTCAGTTTTCTTTTCTATATAATGGGAATGGGGTTCCTTACCACCCCATCTCACCTAGGTATGTGTGCTGCTTTGTTGGTGT
Source organism: Puma concolor (assembly GCF_028749965.1). Lineage (NCBI taxonomy): Eukaryota > Metazoa > Chordata > Mammalia > Carnivora > Felidae > Puma > Puma concolor. Next base: position 46,350,478 of record NC_141676.1, on the reverse strand, counting down.
TGTTTTTTTTTTAAGCTTCAACTGCCCTTCAGCCTGCTAAGAAAACCATCCTCTAGGGGTGCCTGGGTGCCTCAATGGGTTGCGCATCCAACACTTGATTTTGACTCAGGTCATGATCCCAGGGTCATGGGATCAAGCCCCGAGCAGGGCTCTGTGCTGAGCATAGAGACTGCTTAAGATTCTCTCTCTTCCTCTGCCCCTTTGCCCTGCTTATGTGTGTGTGCTCTCTCTCTCTCTGAAAAAGAAAGAAAGAAAGAAAGAAAGAAAGAAAGCGAAAGGAAGAAGAAAGAAAGAAAGAAAGAAAGAAAGGGAAAGGAAGAAGAAAGAAAGAAAGAAAGAAAGAAAGAAAGAAAAAGAAAGAAAGGGAAAGAAGAGGGGCGCCTGGGTGGCACAGTCAGTTAAGCGTCCGACTTCAGCCAGGTCACGATCTCGCAGTCCGTGAGTTCGAGTCCCGCGTCGGGCTCTGGGCTGATGGCTCAGAGCCTGGAGCCTGTTTCCGATTCTGTGGCTCCCTCTCTCTCTACCCCTCCCCCGTTCATGCTCTGTCTCTCTCTGTCCCAAAAATAAATAAACGTTGAAAAAAAAAAGAAAGGGAAAGAAGAAAAGAAAGAAAGAAAGAAAGAAAGAAAGAAAGAAAGAAAGAAAAGAAAGAGAAAGAAAGAAAAGAAAGAAAGAAAGAAAAGAAAGAAAGAAAGAGAAAGAAAGAAAGAAAGAAAGAAAGAAAGAAAGAAAGAAAGAAGAAAGAAACAGAGGGAAGGGAAGAAGGAAGGAAGAAAACCATCCTCTATTTTAAAAGACCTATAGGGGCGCCTGGGTGGCGCAGTCGGTTAAGCGTCCGACTTCAGCCAGGTCACGATCTCGCGGTCCGTGAGTTCGAGCCCCGCGTCGGGCTCTGGGCTGATGGCTCAGAGCCTGGAGCCTGTTTCCGATTCTGTGTCTCCCTCTCTCTCTGCCCCTCCCCCGTTCATGCTCTGTCTCTCTCTGTCCCAAAAATAAATAAACGTTGAAAAAAAAAAAAAAAGACCTATAGGCACCAGGGTTGTGTCCATGTGGGACCATTAGGATGGTGGTCAGCAGGGTTGTTTCATGGGCAGACATCCTTTCTTGGGTGACATTCAAGAAGCTCCTTGCTTGCATGGAGAATATTTGCTGAGGCTCCATAGCATGGTTGATGGAACAAGCTTATGTCAATAGCAAAGGATAAGGGGGACACCTGGAGACACTGGCTGGGCTTCCACCCAACTCCCTGATAGTGGCCACAGATCCAGGATTGGCCATTTTTCACTGAAGAAACCACAGCTCTTTGCATGGCTCCAAGTCTAGTCTTCAAAGCACCCCAAACCCTACTTCTTCCAAATGTGCTCTCTCTCTTCAGGTCCCTGGGGATAGGTATGACTGTGTTGGGGGAGGGATTATTCTTTTTATTTTTTAAATATTTATTTATTTATTTATTTATCGAGAGAGAGAGAGAGAGAGAGAGAGATCACGAGCAGGGGAAGAGCAGAAGAGAGGGGGACAGAGGATCTGAAGCAGGCTCTGTGCTGACAGCAGAGAGCCCAGCGTGGGGCTTGGACTCACAAACTGTGAGTCAGATGCTTAACCCACTGAGCCACCCATGTGCCCTGGGATTATTCTTTTTTAAATCTATTGTTATGAAACAAATTGACTTTCAGGATCTTATCATTTGCATCTGTAAAATGTCCATCAACTGATGAATGAATACTTAAAATGTTTATATCCATACAACTGAATATGATTTAGCAATAAAAAGTTATATGCTATAAAATGGATGAACCCTAAGAATGTTATGCCAAGTGAAAGAAGTCAGTCACAAAAGACCTAATAATATATGATTCTATTTATATGAAATGTCCAGAATAGGAAAATTTATATATCTAGAGAGAAGGAAAGTAGGTTAGTGGTTGCCTAGGGCTGATATGTGCGTGGGGAGAGGGGGTGATAGGCATAAATGGAGGGTGACTGCTTTTTGGGGTGATGAAAATGTTCTAAAATTGATTGTAGGGATGCTCTGTGAATATACTAAAAAACCACTGAGTTTTACAATTTAAATAGGTTCATTGTATGGTATGTGAATTAATCTCAATAAAGTTTTTATAAAGATTGTTCTGGAAGTGAATAGTGAATGTAATTAATGCCACTAAATTATACAGTTAAAAGTGGTTACCATGGCAATTTTTGTGATATATATTTTTTCCACAGTTTAAACATTTTTTTAATTTAAATTTTTGTTAACATACAGTGCAATACTGGTTTCAGGAGTAGAATTCAGTGATTCATCACTTACATACAACACCCAGTGCTCGTCACAAGTGCCCTCCTTAGTACCTATCACCCACCTAGCCCATTAACCACCCACCTCCCTCTATCAACCCCCAGTTTGTTCTCTGTCATTAAGAGTCTCTTGTGGTTTGTTTCCCTCTCTTCTCTTTTTTCTCGCCTTCCCATATGTTCATCTCTTTTGTTTCTTAAATTCCACATATGACTGAAATCATATAGTATTTGTCTTTTCCTGACTGACTTATTTCACTTAGCATAATACATTCTAGCTCCGTCCGTGTCTTTGCAAATGACAATATTTCATTCTTTTTGATGCCTGGGTATTATCACACCATAAAAATATACCACATCTTCTTTATCCATTCATCAGTCAATGGACATTTGGGACCTCTTCTATTTTGGCTATTGTTGAAAATACTGCTATAAACATCAGGGTGCACATAGCCTTTCAAATCTGTATTTTGTATCCTTTGGGTAAATACCTAATAGTGCAATTGCTGGATCATAAGGTAGTTCTATTTTTTTTCTAACGTTTATTTTTGAGAGACAGAGCATGAGTGGGGGAGGAGCAGAGAGAGAGGGAGACACAGAATCCGAAGCAGGCTCCAGGCTCTGAGCCGTCAGCACAGAGTCTGATGCGGGGCTCAAACCCATGGTCTGTGAGATCATGACCTGAGCTGAAGTTGGACGCTCAACCAACTGAGCCACCAGGCGCCCCTATTTTTGTTTTTTTGAGAAACCTCCATGCTGTTTCCCAGAGTGGCTGCACCAGTTTGCATTCCCAGCAACAGTGCAAGAGGGTTCCCCTTTCTCCGCATCCTCTCCAACACCTGCTGTTTTTGTGTTGTTAATTTTCGCCATTAAACATTTGAAAAAAGAATGCTCAAAATGACAATACGAAAACTAGCCAACGCTGGAAACACCACAAATGTCCATCAATAATGGACAAAAATATTGAAGAAAATCCATACTATACATGCCTGCTATATTCATGCTCTACGTGAATAAAAATGCCACTTGTATCAACGTGGCCGAATCGCACAAAAATAATGTTGAGAAAGAGAACTCCAACAAGAAAGTGTACGCTTTATTTTTCCACTTTTATAAAATTCAAAAGCAGGCAAAACTAAACTATGGTGTTGGAAATGGGGCTAGTGGCCACCTTGGAGAAGTAGGGTTTTTCCAGAAGGGACATGAAGGTGACTTCTGGATACTGGGAATATTTACTTTCTTTATCTGAGTGAGGAGTACACAGGTATGCGTACTTTGTGAAAATCCATCAGACTGTATACATACATAATTTGTATAGTTTTCTATAAGTGTGCTAGGTTTCGAGTTTTTTAATTTATTTTTTAAAGTCTGAAAAGTCACAGTCCCCCATGTAATTTTAAACCACAGCCAGGACTAGGGACACCTGGGTGGCTCAGTCACGGGGTATCCAACTCCAGCACAGGTCATGATCTCACAGCTCATGGGTCCAAGGCCCAGATAGGGCTCTGTGCTGACAGCTCGTAGCCTGGAGCCTGCTTCGGATTCTGTGTCTCCCTCTCTCTCTGTACCCACCTCACTCACGCTCTGTCTCTATCTCTGTCTCTGTCTCTGTCTCTCTCAAAAATAAATACACATTAAAAAAAAAAAAAATTAAAGCACAGCCAGGACTGAAACATTTATCTCCAGTATCTTCTTGAGGACCTACCAGAAGACAGCTCCAAATTCTCCTAAAACTCTTTCCATAGAGCAATCCTCTCTCTCTTTCTCTCTCCTTCCCCCTCCCCTTTCCCCTCCCACTTTTTGTTTGTTGTTAAAGCTCTTGCTGTTTGATTCTGCTATGTGAAGCTTCTGCATTTATAGCCAAAAATATCCACTAAGGTGTGTCCCTAACAGAGTGTTCACCCCTTCATGGGTTTCTGTCCTCTTTTTAGGTTGACAAACTCAAACTACACCAATATTTTTTTTCTTCCCACTACATTTGTAAACTAACACAATGGCCAGCACATAATAAACATCCAATAAATAAGGAAGGAAGAGGGGCGCCTGGGTGGCTCAGTCGGTTAAGCGTCCAACTTCGGCTCAGGTCACGATCTCGCGGTATGTGAGTTCGAGCCCCGCGTCGGGCTCTGTGCTGACTGCTCAGAGCCTGGAGCCTGTTTCAGATTCTGTGTCTCCCTCTCTCTCTGACCCTCCCCCGTTCATGCTCTGTCTCTCTCTGTCTCAAAAGTAAATAAATGTTAAAAAAATTTTTTTTTTTAAAAAGAAAAGAAAAAATAAGGAAGGAAGATCTGAGATCAGGACACTGGAAAAATGGGACCAAAGACCTGGAGCCAGAAAGAGCCGATGAAGCTTAAGAACTGAAGGAACCAGGCTGTAGAGAGGAAAAGAAAACCAAGTGGGACGTTAGTGAGTATTATTAGTGTCTGCTTCCCCTGAAATCCAGGAAAAAGCAAAAAGTGACTCCTTTGTTCCTCTTCCTGTGTTGACTCCGGGCGGGGGGAAATCCCAGAGACTGTGTGATCCTGCAGCCAGCATCTGTTGGCAAAGGAGACAAGAACACGCAATTGGGTAAAGGCAACGTCCTCAACAAATGGTGCTGGGAAAACTGGACAGCTACGCAAAAGAATGAAACTGGACCACTTATGCCAGACACAGAAATAAATTCAAAATGGATTGAAGACCTCAGTGTGAGACCTGAAACCATAAAAATCCTAGACAAGAGCTCAGGCGGTAATTTCTCTGACATCGGCTAGAGCAACGTTTTTCTGGATATGTCTCCTGAGGCAAGGGAAACAAAAGCAAAAATAAACTAGTGGGACTACATCAAAATAAAAAGCTTTTGCCCAGCAAAGGAAACAACCAACAAAACTAAAAGGCAAACTACCAAATAGGAGAAATTTGCAAATGACATATCTAATAAAAGGCTAGTATCCAAAGTATATGAAAAACCTTATGCAGCTCAACGGCCAAAAAACAAATAATCCAATTAAAAAATGGACAAAAGCCATGAACAGACATTTCTCCAAAGAAGGGATCCCGATGTACCACGGACACATGAAAAAATGCTCGACATCACTCATCATCAGGGAAATGCAAATCAAAACTTCACTGAGATATCACCCGTCAGAATGGCTAAAATAAAAAACTCAAGAAACAACAAGTGTCGGTGAGGATGTGGAGAAAAAGGAAGCCTTGTGCATTATCGGTAGGAATGCAAACTGGTGCAGCCACTGTGGAGAATATGGAGGCTCCTCAAAAAGTTAAAAATAGGGGCACCTGGGTCGCTCAATCGGTTGAGCATCTAACTCTTGATTTTGGCTCAGGTCATGAGCCCAGGGTCATGGGATTGAGCCCCGCATCCGGCTCTGAGCTGAGCGTGGAACCTGCTTGGGCTTTTCTCTCTTTCTCCCTCTGCCCCTTTTCCCTGCTCTTTCTCTCTAAACTAAAAAACAAAAAAATAAATAAATTTTAAAAAATGGAACTAGCCTATGATCCAGTAATTGCATTACTGGGTATTTATCCACAAAATACAAAACACTAATTTTATCCACAAAATACAAAACATAGGATATGTTATGCACACCTGTGTTTATTACAGCATTATTTACAAGAGCCAAGATATGGAAGCAACCCATGTCTAGCAATAGCTGAATGAATAAAGAAGATGTGATACACACACACGCATACACACACACACAATGGAACACACACACACACACACACACACACAGGAATATTACTAGGCCATGAAAAAGAATGATATCTTGCCATTTGCAACAACGTGGATGGTGCTGGAGTATGTTACGTTAAGCGAAATAAGTCAGTCAGAGAAAGACAAATACCATGTGATTTCACTCATGTGAAGAATTTAAGAAACAAAACAAACAAGCATAGAAAAAAAAGAGAGAGGGAAGCAAATCAAGAAACAGACTCTTAACTATAGAGAACAAACCGGTGGTCACAGAAGAGAGGTGGGGGGGGGATGGGTGAGATAGGTGATGGGGATTAAGGAGGGCACTTGTTGTGATGAACACGGGTGATGTGTGGAAGTGTCGAATCACTGTATTGTACACCTGAAACGAATACAACTGTATGTTAACTATACTGGAGTTAAAAGACATAATGACATACAATTTAAGAAGAATGAGGATAAAAGCAATTTATTCATAAAAGGACCTGGCAGCCTCTGGACAGGACGTTCTATTTGCATTACTCTGCATGCAAAGCGTGTGCAAAGTGTTTCCTGTCCTCAGGCTTGATTGGCTAACCTTCGAAAAAGACTCCTGCGGAGACGGTTTGTGTAACTGATGTCCACATTCTCCTTTGCCTCCTGGGCATACAACCACATTTCCCAGCCTGCCTTGCAGTTAAGGGAGGCCTTGGGACCTGCACCAGGGAAGGTGAGCAGAAAGGAGAACCGCTTCACAGGCCTGACCCCTAAACACTTCCCTACCTGCCACTCACTCTCTTGCTCCGTCTGCTGGCTGCCCAGAGAAGACGCTGACCACCCAGGCCGGGTGCCACCTTCTGAATGAGTAGCCTGAGTAACTCTGGGGGTGCCTCCCCCTGCCAAATAAACCCATTCCTTATGTAAAAAGTTTGGGGCTATTTGTCACTGCTTCTGACTAGTTCAGAGACTGCGGTTACAACGTCTGTGTCTCTCCCGATCCTGGAGTCGCTCCCCAAGTTTCAGCTTGCCTTTAGAACTCCAGGCTCTCCGACTCCTTCTCCTGTTTTCCTTCTAGCCCATTCAGGTAACTAATCAGGCATAAAAATTAGGGCGATGAGGTGACACGAGAGTGGAAATCCATTCCAGACGTGTAAATTAGGCTTCCTGGCCTAGAAACTCTACTCGTGGGAATTTATCCTGAGAAGATTAATCAACAGAAGCAAAAAGATGTTCACTGAAGCAGTCAGCATGCTAACAAACTAATTAGAACCTGCCTAAATATTCAGCCATGGGGGAAAAGGTTAGTAAATTATGATCACTTCACTCGGCTAAAGATTATGAAGTAATTAAACATGACAATTAGGAAGTCTGTATAACAGGATGGAAGTTTTATTAACGCACTGTTAAGTGCAAAAAAGCAGATCATAAATTGTGTTTTCACAATAGTTAGCACGATAGTAATACGTAAAACTACATACGCGTGTGGATAAGACAAGCACGAACAAGAAAATCAAAACAACTTGATTTGTCAGGATGCTTGAAATATGGGTATGCTTTTTCTTTCATTTCTGTAACTGCTAATGCATTTATAATGGCATTTACGCATAAAATTAAATTAAGCTCTCTCCCAAAATGATATTAGTGATGGGTTGGTTGAGGTGATTATCAAATCAAAGTAACTCATGGACCATTAGTTTCCCAGTAGGTATTTACATATTTAAAAGATGTTTCGAACTGATAGGAAGCATGAGAATAGATCCTTGGGCAGAGAGACCTACTGTCTCTTGTTTTACTTCCTGGAAATCAAGCCCAGTTGTAGGTCATTGGGACAGAAAAAAAAAAATTCAAGGATCACTCATTTGCCTGAACTATTTCAGCCAACACTCAATCATGCAGGAAAAAGACAAAGTTCTAAGTTCTCAGTCCAGCCAATAAGACTTTTCAAGCTAGCCACTTTCTAATATATATTTTTTTAATGTTTGTTATTTACTTTTGAGAGAGAGACAGAGCGCGAGCAGGGGAGGGGCAGAGAGAGAGGGAGACGCAAAATCTGAAGCGGGCTCCCGGCTCCGAGTTGTCGGCACAGAGCCCGATGCGGGGCTCGAACTCACGAACCGTGAGATCATGACCCGAGCTGAAGTCGGACGCTCAACGGACTGCCCAGGTGCCCCTCAAGCTAGCCACTTTCTATTGGTCCAGAAAATAGAAATACCTTCCTAGATATTTTCAGCAAAAGGGATTCTCAGTCCAGAGAATTTGATGCTTGCTGAACACTTGAAAGAGGCTGAAGAAACAAAAGTCAGGGAAAGCTGTGGCTGGCTCTGAGACTTCCTTCTGGGTCTCAGAAGCAGGAAATCACAGCAGGCAGAGGAAACCAGCAATGATCCAGCTGGCTGCAGCCCCAGGGTCGGCGATCCCCAGAGGAAAACCTGGATCTCTGAAATGCCTCACATCTGCAAAGCCACGCCTGCCTGCATTACTACCAGAGGAACAATGGCTTCCACCGACTTTCCACATTCCAAATCTTGCGCAAGTACCTCTGATGAGTGGAATCTGACACAGAACCCTGGCAAGAGATTCTGGAATATTCTAGCACCTAGACTTCCAGCCCTCTCAGTACAGGGTAGAGTAGCTAAAATGGAGAAGGGTGGTTAGCTGCCAATAGACGATCTGGCATAACTGTCCTGGAAGTAAGAGGAACCACCTCCAACGCCTCCAACCCAAGAGTAGTTCAAAGAAAACTTTCTTGACCTTCAAGGTCTTAAAATAAAAGCCTTTTGCTTAGATCTCAGACAGGAAATAGGGTGAACCTTCCCATCCTCCTTCCCTCCTATGAGGGAAGAGGTAAACTTATGGTCAGAGCTTCCACAGCTGTTGGGCTGTCTCCTGCAGAAAAGAGTGAAGTAAAGACAGATGTCTTCTGTGGACCCACCCCAGCCGTTCAGTCACCACAGGGTCACTTACAACAGCTCAGGACTTGAATGGAAGAGCAAGGTTTGGTCTGACCCATTGTCTCTCAGATGGTTGAGAGAGGTCAACCACAATGACTCTGGCTTTATTTGAACAACTGGTTATTCATGTGAATCTGTGCTTTTAAAAATCAGAGATGGCCATAGGGGCACTTGTACCCCAATGTTTATGAAAGGGCGGGCCTACGCCGGCCGACTCCATCTTGTTCTGTGTCCTTCACCTTGACCACACCTCCTCCCCTTGAGTAACCCCCCCTCACCTGCCTAACAGGACTCGGATCCTTCCCCAGGACCCTTCCCCAGCCAATCGGCTGAGGCCACAGCCATTACCTCACCAACTGCCCCTAGGCCCCAATAAAACCTTTGTCCTTTTGAAACTCGCTCTCTTTCCCTGGTATCTCACCGCTGCGTCGGTGCAGGTAGGGGATTGAGCTCGAGCTAGCTTGAATAAAGGCTCTTTGCTTTTGCATCGGACTCGGCTCCCGAGTGGTCTTTGGGGATCACGAATTCTGGGCATAACAGTTTATAGCAGCAATCTCAACAGTAGCCAAATTATGGAAAGAGCCTAAATGTCCATCAACTGATGAATGGATAAAGAAATTGTGGCTTATATACACAATGGAGTACTACGTGGCAATGAGAAAGAATGAAATATGGCCCTTTGTAGCAACGAGGATGGAACTGGAGAGTGTGATGCTAAGTGAAATAAGCCATACAGAGAAAGACAGATACCATATGTTTTCACTCTTAGGTGGATCCTGAGAAACTTAACAGGAACCCATGGGGGAGGGGAAGAAAAAAAAAAGAGAGAGGTTAGAGTGGGAGAGAGCCAAAGCATAAGAGACTCTTAAAAACTGAGAATAAACTGAGGGCTGATGGGGGGGTGGGAAGGAGGGGAGGGTGGGTGATGGGTATTGAGGAGGGCATCTTTTGGGATGAGCACTGGGTGTTGTATGGAAACCAATTTGACAATAAATTTCATATATTTTTAAAAAATAATTAATTAAATAAAATAAAACTCAGAGATGGGGATGGGGATCTATACGGTTGGTCAGTGCATAGCCCCGATTGGGCTTAGCCATGATGGCCACTGCCCAAGATTGGGTTTATTTTTGATTCCCTTCTTAGAAATGCCCAGATGCTTGGTCCATAGAAGTAAAACAATAACATCATAGCTAATATTCCTGACAGCTGACTTATACAAGATAAAGTGCCATGTATTTTACATGTGTTTCATCTCATTAATTTTGGAAACAGCCTTAAGATAGGGCACTACCATCAGACCCACTTGAGAAAATGGAGACTCACAATTTGCCCACGACCCCACAGCAGGCAAGCAGAAGAGCCGCTTCAGACATTTCACTGATCTTCTAGTTTGCACAACAGGACTTCTGATTCTCTTTTCACCTCCCCACGTACATTTGCCTGACAGGGGGCTTTCCGACGCAGAAGGACAATGGGAGATTTGTGTTCACTAACACTTTCCCATAATAACATTCAGGAAAAAAATAATAGGTTACTGGCCGGAAGATGCATTTCTGTACATCGTGAGGGAGGGATGGTTCCTAAGTTCATTTTATCTTATTCTAGACCGGGAGCTCCAGGAAGGAGACAAGAACCGAGCCTCCATCCAGCTGAGGGTAAGTACAAAGATGACTGTGATAAACGTCACGCCCTGAGTCCATCCAGACTCAAACAGAATTGGAAAGCAATCCCTAGTGGGCTGGAAATGCAGATGTTAGAGCATGAAGTCTGCTCAACACAGTCCTTGGTGTCCCAAAGCCTTCCGCTGACTTCACAGGTGCCACCGGGAGGGCGTATGTGGCCCTTCCATATTCCTATGCTCCCCTCCCCACTCTGCCCACAGGCACACACATGTGTCCCTCCTCAGCCTCGATGGGAGCGTGGCCCAGACCTTGGGTTGGAAGGACTATATCACACCACTCCAGCAGGTGACAGGCACACCCTAGTCCATGGGCACGGCATCCCTGTGAGTCGTGTAGTCCCCAGCCCAGCCCTGCCAGGGTGGATTCATTCAGTGAGGCGTCCAGATGGCGAACCAGACCAGCAGCCACACCCGGGCACTCGGTGCTCCTCGGCTGTCTGGGACAGTTCATTGTGGATGTGTCCATAATCCTCCCTGGAACGACACCCACAGAGAAGACAGTGCCACTCCAAGGAAGAGCCCTGGGCCAGCAGGGAGAACTCTGTGGAGGGGTAGCCGGCTGATTCAATGTCCCAGGAGAAATGAAAGGCAGCTTGGTACTCACCTCCTAACCAGAGGTGTAACAAAAAAAAATCGCAGGTACAGCTGGGACGCCGTGGAAACCACATGTGTGGATGGCCTGTGTCTCTTCCTCCCGGGTCAATGACAGGCCAGCAGAGGCATTTGCTCCACCTCACCTTTTCAGGTGAGGCCTTTCCTACATCAAAGGTCTGCGAGCTAAGCTGGGTCCCCAAGGCACAGCCTCAGAAAGGCAATCAGTGCTATTCATGACCCAAATGAGCCTCCTGGCTGCTTCAGGGTGACATTCATTTTGTGACCAGGGCAAAACCAGAATTAGGTTCTGTGCTTACCAGGGTTTGCACCAGCAGGGGTTGGAACAGGAGGCTCAGGCCTGAAGCCGTGAGCCCTGCAAGAAGGGGAGTGGGCAGGGAGGGCTTGTAGGGGGCGTGAGTCCTGTGGTGCAGGGCCAGGCCTGGCCGTTGCGGAGGCATGGGGTGCAGACACTCGCCTGTTTCATCTGTCCCCAGCCCACTCCACATGCACCCTGTGCCCCTATCTGAATACACCACTCCCTCTCCTTCTTCCCCTTCATTTCCCCCAGCGGAGTGCCTTTGCCCCTTGTCTGCCTGCTCAGCTAGTTCCAGCTCTGCGAAGGGTTTCCTGAAACTCCCCCAGCCCAGCCCAGCCCAGTAAGGACTTCCTGCTCTGTATCCCCACAACACCAGCCACAGACCCCATTACGGCAGCTATCACATTGCTGTAATTATTTTAAATGCCTGTCTCCCCTGCTAATCTGCGAGCTCCCTGGGGCAAGGGCCATGTTCTATTCATCTTTCCACCCTTTGCATGGAGCCTGACATAACAGGCGTTCAAAAAGTCAAGTGAATGAATTAGAGAAAAAATTTCCTTGGATTCAGCTGAAAAGGCAATTGCAGTCATTTGAATTGTGCAATTTCCATTGTGTCGTCTTTGAAAAACAGTTTCACGTTTCCTCCTACTACAGATGACTCATTCCTGGGGCAGATAACGCATTTCTGAGGCCCAGAACTTCACTACATCAAATCTTTTGAAAACCTGTTTATTGGTGTTCTTAAAGACAAGAACATGACGAGCTTTCGTAATCCTTCACCTCAAGGTTGAGTGATAGAATACTAGAGATGTTTTGGAGTTCCTTTGCTTACTGCAAAGCATCCAAAGAGGAATGGGTGGGCGGATAATAAAAATAACAATACTAACATTAGCTGCAAGTACTGAGCGCTTAATAAATGGTAGTGAATGTTGGACATTTGTCTAAGTGATTGGCGTCCCTTATCTCATTCAATCCACGTATAGAACCTTATGAGGTGGACATGACTCTCCATTCAGATGAGGAAACTGAGAATCAGAAAATGTAGGTAACTTACAGGAAAGTGGCAGAGACAAGATTTGAACTCAGGTCCAACTCCACGATGGCCCTGCTGACAAATGACACCCCCATTCCTTCCAGGATGAGTAGAGAAGGCACACGCTGAACTTGGATGCCGATTTGTGACAACACAGCCCTCCTGCCCATGCATCCCCGGGCATATGTGGTTTCAAGTGGACAGAGGTGCTTCCCCTCTTGAAACGCACATGACAACCTGCCAGTTCCATCCCACTGACCCCGTCTGTCCACCCACACATGGGTGCATAATGACCCTTTTCTGCTGGGAGCTGGGATTCTAGCTCACTGCTTAATTGCAATGTACCACTCCTTGTCCCGGCAGTACCATGGCAACAAGTAGCATTGGCACAAGAATCCACGGGGAGAAATGTTGCCTAGCAACAGAGTAGTAGGAAGAGCTTCCGCATTCTGGAGGCCTGAGTTCTAGTTCTGCTTCTGACTACCCGCGGCAATGTGGACAGGGCAGTGTTACAAGGTTGTGGCTATGGCTACGTGAAGAGCAGATCACTCCATGCCTGGAGGATTATTGTCAGGAGCACTATTTTGGGCAGCAAAACAGGCACATGGATCAAGCCAGACAGGGACAAATTTGAAGGACTCACCAGCTTACGTGACTTATTTCAGCTACTCTCAAAGGAGGATCAGTTGCTAGAAACTTTTTAAAAGGTCCTTAAGTAATATCAGATGAAAGTCTAAGTGTAGTTACCCTTTGACTCAGGAACTTCCCTTCTGGGAAATCCCGGCATATGCTCAAAAACATAGACCTACAAGGTGAAAACCAGCAAACAGCCTACTGTGTTCATGGAAGACGGATATGATCCGTCAACACAACGCAACGCTGTGCAGAGGGTGAAAGGGTGGGGTAGGTCTTGATTCACCCACATGGAGAGAGGTCGAGAATACAATGTGTATAGAAATGAAAGGAAATCATAGACACACACAGATATCCATCCACAAATACACACATCAAAATGCCTCTCGGGAAGCCTGGAAGGAACTGTAACAAACGGTTAGTTACCAACTTCTTGCCGCTCCCCGAAGAGGCCGCAGATGCTTTGGCTTCCCTACTTTTCCTATTTGCCAGTTTCGTCCGCCTGAAATAGTCATCTTTCGCACCTGTGAGAGCCCGCCCCTCCCTCCGAGCGCAGGTCATCCACGGATTCCACGGGGGCACTTCACGTTTCCCTCTGGTCTGTATTTTCTCTACCATGACGTTGGCATTTGTTTTCCTGTCTGACAGTCCCACAGACTGTGCCATCCTTGGGGAGAAAAATCACATCTCGTTCATCTTTGTTTCTGCAGGGCCTGCTCTGAGCCTGACAGCATGCCGAATTGAAACCATTACCTAAAAACATTGCCAGAAAGAAGAACAACGGCGGAAGCTCTGAGCCCCCGTTGCCCCAAAGGCGACCTCCCAAGCCATGCTTTTGTGACTCTCCTTGTCTTAGGAGGTGTGCTGTCGGAGGAAAGAAAAAAGTCGCGCGAAGGGAGAAAACTGGGTAGAATTTGCTTGAAACAAAAATCCAGAGGCATTGACGTCGGGAAGCCTCTCCCCAATCCGGACAGCAGGTGGCGCAAGCGACCAAGATTTCTTCAACCACCACCGAAGGAGGCCGCAAGGTAAAGCTTTTGGAAAGTCTGGGAAGGTGGGGGTATTATCCTGAGCCTCTCTTTCCACCGCCCGACTGGGGCACAAGACATAAAGACAGATATCACTGGTCTCCTCTAGGATTTCAGCCCCTAGATGTCTGGCTTTCCCACCTCTGTGTTCGACCCTCTTCCGTCCACCCTCACTGTGGCCCTATTTTGTTGTTCTTTGAAAACCCATTCTTTGCTGGCGGACGTGAGCATTTCCATTTTCACCAGTGGCTGTGAATATTAGTAAAACCCTTAGGAAGGGCACTTTGGCAGTGCCTATGAAAAGGAGAACCCTGAGCCTAGAGGAGACAAGCAATGACTCAAGAGTTACTTAAAAAGAATTCTCTGCAGTCATGGTTGGGATATTTATCATTGCTTGAAGTTCCTCTTCTGGAGGCAAGTCGATTATTTTAAAGGTAGATGAGGAAATGAACAAGTTACTGATATCATGCTTAATTTATATCTGAATTAGGATGAGGTCGTTATTTGGGTAAGCTTGGCAGTTATTGTCATAACTTTGTGTAATGGATTTATTGATGGAAAAATGTTGGCATGGAAGAACGTAATAGCTAGATGGGCTAACTGAATGCTACTGTTGCCGAGGAGGGTGGTTATTTTGTTATTGTGCAAAATGTATTTATTCTTTCAAGGAACATGTATTAAGCACTTAGTGTTTATGCAAAAATACCTGTGGAGTGACTACCACCTGCCGGGCACGGTGTCAGGTGCTAGGCATAAGATACGCAACACACTCTCTGCCCTTGTGGAGCTTAAATGAGAAACAAACACATATGCGGCAAGTGGTTATAACTGCTATGCAAAAGAATAAGGCTATAAAACTGGGTGTTGTATGGAAACCAATTTGACAATAAATTTCATATATTGAAAAAAAAGAAAAAAAAGAATAAGGCTATAAAAATAGTGATTAAAGCTGTTATTTCAAATTAGGTGCTCATGTTCTATTACTATGGGCTAGAGCTTTAATGTTGATCAAAATCAGACATGATTCCTCCCCCCCAACCCCCCCCCCAAAACTTTAATGTCAGTGGGAGAGAAAGCCACTACTCCAATAATGACACATATAATGGTCTACTGCTGTTAGTGCCATGAAGAAGTATATACATGGGGTTATGAAACTTTATTAAAGGGAAATTTGCCCTCGTTGGAAGGTCAGGGAAAATTTCCCCAAGGAAGTGATGCCTGCACTGATATGTGAAGCATAAGCGGAAGTTAACTAAGCCAAGGGTATGGAGAATATTCCAGGCAGAGGCAAGGGCTATGCAAAGGCCCTGGGGCAAAGGGGAACAAGGGAGAATAGGAAAGGGAAAGAAGGCTAGAGGGGCTAGAGGGAGAGAATGAATGAGATGAAGGGAAAAATGAAAGGAAGCCTGCAGGCCCTGTTCATGATTTTTGTCATTGTCCTAAAACAAAGAAAAGTCACCATGGGTTTTAAGCAGTGTCGATGACCACTTCACAAAGATGCCTGTGGGTGCTCTGTGAAGATGATTGGAGACACTCAGATGAAATATGGGATAGCCCAAACTATAGCAATAGTCTTTGCCAGCGGTCATGCTGACTTGAACTAGGGCATTGAGTTGGAGATCAAGATCAGTAGATAGGTTTGAAAAACTTTGACAAGGGAAATGAAAGACCTTGGTGATTAATTGAAGATAGGATGTGTGAGATAAGGAGCTGACAAGCATGACCGTTAGGTTTCTGGCTTGTGCAAGGAGGTGATCGGTGGTGCTGTTTTCTAAGACAGAGAATAATACCAAGAGGATCGGGCTATCAGGGAGAGGGGGTTTGGCTTGGGGCCTGTTGAGTTCAAGTTGTCTTTGAGATTTCTATATGGAAATATCAAGTCAAGAGTTGGTTCTAAGGACCAGGAATTCAGAGAAGAGGTTGAGGGTGGAGACAGAAATGTCCATGTTCTCCACAGAGAGTTGAAGCTATGGGTAAGGATGTAATCACCTAGGAAGAGATTGTAGAGAGAGGGGGGAGGGACATCAGAACTTGATGGTGAGAATGAGAAGGGTAGACCTGAAGAGCGTATGGGGAAACCAGCGAAGAAACCAGGAGAATATTTTGTCTTTAAAGCCAAGGGAAGGGTGTTTTCAGAAGGTGCAAATGGTCAACAGGGTCAGCTGCTTCTTGAGAGCAAGTAAGATGAGACTGGGTAGATGTCCCTTGGATTTCAGGACATGGGGGTCTCTGGTGACCCAAACTGGAGCTGATTTGGTGGCATACAGGGCCAGCATTGTACGTGGAATGGCATAGGGGAAAGGGCGGGGGGGAAATAAGGACAACAGAGGCAGTAAGTAGAGACAACGTTTTGGAGGAGCTTAACTGGAAAGGAAAGAAAGAAATGGATGGGGCCATGGTGTTGGATGAGCCATCCACAGATACTGGAGTCAGTCAGGTTGAAAGCAGGGATGACAATGTAAAGGAAGGTGATAGGCAGGTGCCCACATGTTCAGTGGATGAGGGGTAGTGATGGCGGCTGGAAGATGATGGCAACATGGCGGGGAATCCCAAGAACAGTGTTGCTGAATGGCAGAGAAACCATATTGTGGGACTATTGTTTGGGAACAAGAACAGCAACACCTTCCAGCCCTAGGACTGGGTGTGGAGGATGAGAAACCATGACTGGAGAGGGGCACAGGGTGTGTGGTGTCCTCAGGGCAAGTCAGCCTGCATTCGGAGGGAGTGGGAAATAGCACTTGGAGAAAAAGTTGGAGACCTCCAGTGGTTTGGTGATCGTGGAACAAGCAATTCCAGAGGGCTCAGTTGTAAGAGTTTGGGAGGTCAGGAGCTAGGTCAAAGGCAGGGAGGTCCAGGATGTGATGGGAGAAATGGACCATTAGCCAAAGGATGGCTAGATTACTTATACTTGGGTTATTGACTGAGTACAAGAGAGTATGACCGGCATGGAAGATTTTGTATCAACAGCCTTTTTGAGGAGGGTGGGCACAAGGTCTACTGACTGCAGATGGGGTGGTCTGCAATCCCCTGAAACTCTAGGAACATCAAGCTAGATGGGCTGATAACAGCCACGGCCTTGCTGACCACGCGCTGTGGTCAGGAGGTTGGATCGACAAGATAAAGATACTGCTCAAACCATTGTAAAAAGACTCCCCTAAAACCTCACCATCTCATAAATCAGAGCTTGTGAGTTTCTTTAGCTTGCCTTTCTGTCAGATTTGCGTTGGCTTTTTGTGTTCCTCCAATGTGCATAGTTTTGGACTTTCAGTTTTTCTCCTTGGAACATTACATCAAATATTTTCTACACTGTTCCATTTGATCACAGTTAACCTTTGATCTGGTGAAAATAATTGTTGCCTTCACCTAGGGGTATTTTTTTTTTTTTAGCACGAATGTGTAAAGCACCCTGCCCCCAACACATGCATATGCCCCCCCACACACACACATAAATAATAAATTCCACATGCAGACATGCACCCCTGCGTGCATCACAGGTTAGCCCACAGCCCACTAAGGTACCTTGGGATCTGTTGACTCTTTCGTAATTTTTTTTCTTTAATGCTTGGAACAATTATCAGCCAGCTACCTGCAACCCCACCCCTTTCTTGCCTCCTCTGGAAAACATGCGCATGAGTGAAATTGACATTGTTATAAGAATAACCTTGAATCCACTCCCAATTCATAACAAGAGCAGCTCCTTCGAAAACTTGAGTGCTTTTACTATTAATAGTGCGAATTACTTGCAGCACAGTTCAGGCTCCAGTGCAACATGCCAGGGATCCTGTCACTGTTGTCAAGGCCCGCAGGCCTACTGGGAAAGACAGACACTAATTCAGAGAGACGGGAGCGTGGTCAGCACCCACAGTGGGTTATGGAGAGCGCATGTCTTCCCAGAGGAACTGAGGTTTGAACTGGCTCTTGAAGGAAGTTGCCATTCAGAGCAGGAGGCAAAGCCATTCCAGGTAGAAGGAGTAACACCAACAAAATCTTAGAGGCCTGAATACTTGCTGCCCAGTTAGGGACGGGGGCACATTCTGCAACGGCTTTAATCTGGTGCCTGGAGGGAAACATCTAGAGGTGGTTTGAGAGCCATAGAAAGCACTCACCCCCCACCAGCCTTAATGAGATGTAATTGACAAACATTGGATATATTTAAGTTGTACAGTGTGATGTTTTGATGCACATTATGAAACGATCCCTGCAATCAAGCTAGTTAACATACCCCTCTCCTCACACAGATACCTTTTCTTTCCCTGGTGAGAATACTTATTTAAGATCCACACTCTTAAGAAATGTCAAGTGCACAATATAGAATTCTTAACTGCCATCACCGTGGTGTACATTAGATCTCCAGGACTTGCTCATCTTGTAACTGAGAGTTTGTACTCTTTGACCAACATTGCCCCATGCTGCCTCACATTGCTCCCTGCCCCTCTCCCCCAAACCCCTGGCAACCACCGTTCTGCTCTGGGAGTTCCATTATTTCAGATTCCACAGGTGACATCATACAGTATTCGTCTTTCTGTGTCTGGCTTATTTCGCTTAGCACGGTGCCCTCCAGGTTCACCCACGTTGTGACAAATGACAGAATTCCCTTTTTTCCCAAGGATGGTATTCCTTTTATGGACACACCACACCTCCTTCATCCATCCATCCACTGATGGGCATTTGGGTTGTCTCCATGTCTTGGCTGTTGTGAATAAGGGACCTGAGAGTGCAGATACCCCTTCAAGATACTGATTTCACATCCTTTGGATGTATGGCCAGACTGAGATTGTGGGATCACGTGGTGGTTTTTAAACCGAAGACGATGCTATAGGAGTCCACCTGGGCTTAGAAAATTCCAGTAGAAAGGTTGTGGAGGAAAGAGCACAGAGTGGAGCAGCTGGGGGCCGGGGTAGGAGAGCCAGCTGGGGAGGATGGGGAAGCGAGGGGTGAAGGGTCAGGTAGCCAGACAAACCCGGCAGGTGACTACTCTCTGCACTCAGAGGATTGAAAGGGAGACCCGTGCCTGATCTTCAGCTTTCTGTAGGGTGTCTGCGCCACCCAGGCTGGTCAAGCGGGTGACCACACCCTGTCCGCAGTTTGCAACACTGTATCATCATATTGCCAAAAATCACCCCACGACTGAGAACAGGGTCACGGGTCCATGAGCTTTCCTAAGCAGAGGGGTTTGGGGGAGGAATTACTATTATTCTCTTTTGGGAAAAAGAAACAAAAACAACGTGAAGAATAGAGATTCCTCCAAATGAGCCTCTTGCTTTGCTGGTGAATAGAATCACATGGATTCCATTTTGAGTCTGTGCGCTGCCCCTCACCAGCTTTGTGACTTTGAGCCTGTTACAAAAACTTTGCTTGACCGTCAGTTTCTTCTTCTAGAAAGCGGGGGACGATGGGGAAGGTTCAGTGGGATGAAACATGAGAAGGCTTCTGCCACAGAGCCTCAGTCATATCCCTTCCCGCCCCCTCCTCATCCAGTGTGGCCGTGCAAGGGTTAACGGCACCGCAGACCGGCTGCCAACCAGGAGCTGAAAGGGGCTTGGAGGAAGACGCCAGTGGGTGTCCTTCTAGGCAGAAAGGGAAGCAGAATGAGATCCACCCATTAAAGCTGACTAATTCCCCTGGAATTATGTGGAGGACAAAGGAGATTAATTCAGTACAATCTCTGGAGTGCTTCAAAGAAACACTGTGTGCAGTGAGTCCCCTTCCAAAGCAGGGGCGGAATGGCTGTGGGTATGACCAGGGGTTTCTTAACAACGCGCTGAATTCTAGTCGCTGCGAGCTGCTTCCCCGCCAGGCACCGAGGGACGGGAAGCCTGGACTGAGCCGGCTGCAGCACTGGGTCTGGGGAGGCTCCCCAGGTCTGTGGCCTCGCTGGATCCTGGATGGAGTGACAGCCCACGGCTGACTCACGCCCCCGGCCTGCCAGCTAGCTAGCAGACCGGCCGGCGGCCCAGGGGTGAGCTCATCAACCACAGGAATCGTGAGCAATCCCGTGGCACCAAGACCCACTGTGTCTGTGGGGCAGGGAGGCCCCATCCCCGAGACTGCACCTTGCTCTCCTTAAAGACCACTGGCCCTGTGGTGGGGGGAGGGGGGGAGGGCCAAGGACCACTTGTCTCTGAATCCCTGGGTGGTCCTGACATCCTGCCATGTTGCCTTCCATAAAGACAGTTCATAAAATGGCTAATGACAGATGATGTCATTTTTGTGCTGTGGTGAAAAGTTCATGTAACTACATTCATAAAGCAAAACCCAGTGCTCCATCAGACACCGTGACCCTATTTGGGGGTTGGAAAATACGGTTACTATCAGTATGCTAAACTGAGGTCTTCCTGTCTGTGGTAGAAAAATTCACCAGGCGTGGCATGATTAACCTAAGAAAAGTACCTTCAACAGGCCTGCCTACCCTGCAGAAATTCCAGAAATTCTGCCCCTTCCTGAGGCAGACGGCCCCAGAGAAACCCAGAACACACACACACACACACACACACACGCACGCACGCACTTCCTATAAAACCAAATGCCATTCTTCTGAATAAAAAGGAGTCCTTCTGAGTTTTCGTTCATCTTGTTGGGGCAATTTGGGTCATAGAATAATAGAGACTAATGGTGTCCCTTACAAACAACCAAACGCCAGGAAATATTTCAAAGGAAGGTACCTCTTGGGGGTGGATGATTGTTAGTAACCCACACTTGTGATAATTTGCGACTCCAAGGAAATGGACGGGACTTTGGGGAGTGAAGCTGTCACTGGCTTATATACCTGGGCTCCAGGAAGCCCTTTCCACTCTCAAGGATTTCCCCATCAGCTCATGCTGTTTTGGAGTTTTCACATTCGTGAAGCTTCCTTTGATTTAAAGGTTTTACTCTCAGAGTCCTCTTTCGAAATATTTACATGATGTCATGTTTGCCTCACCAGCACCAGCCGAGCTTAAGAGATAGCAGATTACAATATTTTATTGGATTTATTTTCCTCTGTTTCCTTCATGCCTTCTTTGCTTTTTCCTCCTTTCTTCTTCCGTCCCTCCCTCCCTCCTTCCTCTATTTCAGCCATTTATTTATTCCATAAATATCTAATGAGCACACACCATGTGCTAGAAGGGAGTAGGGAACTGTATCCCCGAGTCTGGGGACATGGGTCTAGGCCCTTTGCTTTCTTCCTCCATGACTTAAACATGGCTTAAAACTCAGTTTCCTCATCAGTTAAAGGGTAACAGTAATGAGACCTACCTCATTGTTAAGGGATTATATGACCTATTATGTGTAAAACACTTTGCCCCATGCCTGGTTCTTCCCAAATGTTCCCCAAATATTATCATTATTAGTAAAATAATACAGAATGTAGACTGTGTAGTTCAACTGCTCAGACTCGAATCCCGGCCCCTAGCTTCCAGCGACGTGACCCTGGGCAAGTGACTTCCCTGTGCCTTAGTCTCCTCATCTCTAAAATGAGGCTAAGAGTAGATATGCCTGCTTAATAGGGCTTTGAAAAGACTTCTTTTTTAATGTTTATTTTGAGAGAGAGAGAGAGAGAGAGAGAGCACAAGCTGGGGTGGGACAGACAAAGAGAGGGAGACAGAGAGAATCCCAAGCAGGATCCACACTACCAGCGCAGAGCCTGATGAGGGGCTCAGTTCACCAACCGTGAAATCATGACCTGAGCCGAAATCAAAAGTCAGACCCTTAACTGACTGAGCCACCCAGGCACCCCTGAAAAGATTTCTTGAGATCATATTTATAAGGTACATAAAACAGTGTACTCAATAATATAATGTTAATTAATGTTGTTGTTGCCACTATTATTGGTGCTTCCAGAAAGTATGAAAATGAGAAATAAGAAAAACACTCTGGCAGAAAAGCCAGCCAAATAAATGAATAACGACAACATGGCGGGGTTAGGAAAAAAGCAGAAGTTCGTACATAGCATGGGACTGAGGTGTAACTTTTGGTGACAGGATAAAGAAACTTCGCTGAGGAGGTGCCCCAACCGGAAGTTAAGAGGACCCATGTCCAACCTCTTTAGGAACCACTTCCTTTCCTTTCCTCGTCTTCTCAAATTTATTCATTGGTCTCATCTCAAGTCCAAGTATCTCTGGACGGTTTTCCAGGTTGTCTGTAATCTGGTCCAACTCTCTTGTTTTGCGTACTCTGATATGTCCGCCCACCTTACAGTTGAACATCCCCCGTCCCTCCATCTGACTTTCTGACCTTTGACCCTGAAGTTCCCATTTTTAGAATACGCTCCCTCTCATGTCCACCTATGTATAAACCCTACTTGACTTTCAAAACCCAGCGAAACTCCACCTGCGCGTTGAAAACCAAGCTCCACATTGATGTGTTCTTCCTCTGCCTGCTTTGCACTTTTCAGAACCCCGACCTTGGCTTTGCCCCATCCCTCCACTGTGTTTTTCGCCAGGCTCCTTATCTGCCTTCCACAACTGACTATTCACGGGATTCCTGTTTCTGACACGTTACATCCAGTCCTGCTCCTCAGTTTCAGTCGATCCCTAGGTCCCACCCATTCTTCCTCCCCAGTGACATCACATGGGCTGCTTCTCTGTTCCTCCCCAAAGCCCAGCCCTCCCTCTTCACACCCTTCCAAGCTCTTCCATGGGCCTCTGAGCTGAGTGCCTGACTCCTGGCTCCTACTCCCCAATCTCTCCCGCACACTTTCGCCTCTACGGAGGCTCATGGGGGCCCAGGAAAGGGGGGAAAGCCCTAATTTTCACTGTCTGCTCTTCAGCTCTCTCAAAGGTTGCACCATGAGCACAGATGATCTATTCATTAAAAAGAAAAAAAAAAAGAAAGAAAGAAAGAAAGAAATTTTAAAACAAATGAATACATTGAAATTAAACCTATATTCCTCATCCCTTTTGTCCCCGTTGAGTTGGCAACTCTTGGGAGTCCCCTAACCTGGGATCCAGAGTCTCCTGGTTCTGCCCTATAATGTTTTCCGTCTTATAGGGCACAAGCAAGGCGGCTTCTTAGCCATCTCAAGTGGGTCTACATGCTCTCCCCAGAGAAGAACTACAGATATGTTTTGAAAGAAGACAGCCAATAATGACAGCAAACACTCTGTTGGAAGTCCCTCTTTCTTTAGAATTCCCATTTGCTTGACTTTATTTTTTTTTTTAACATTTATTTATTTTTGAGACAGAGAGAGAGCATGAACGGGGGAGGGTAAGAGAGAGGGAGACACAGAATCTGAAACAGGCTCCAGGCTCTGAGCTGTCAGCACAGAGCCCGATGCAGGGCTTGAACTCACGGACCGCGAAATCATGACCTGAGCTGAAGTCGGCCGCTTAACCGACTGAGCCACCCAGGAGCCCCTTGACTTTAAAGTTTTTGAAAAATAGGAAGAAACTTCTCCATCCCGGTTCTGATGAGGCAAGAGAAAGCGGTGTCACTATGAGTTTGTGATTCCCGCTCTTGACCAAGGAAGCCCTGTCAGGTTTGGGGTCCAAGCTGAGGGTAGGAAGCCATGGGTGAGACTGGGGAGTAGTTGGCATGGATTTTCATAAGAAACAAAGCATGAGACCCTTTGAGCCATCTGCTCCTTGATATTTACGGTTTCTGTTTCTTTGTAATCAAAAGGCTCCCAAGAGGCAGCCACAATTTTGCAGATTGTAATACACTGACTAAAGCAGGGACGTATTGCTAGCCCTTTATAAAGCCTACATGATCCTAAGCTCACAGGGAGTACACACTGGTGCATCCCCATGCTGAGAGCAGAGTGCCTGGATGCTTACCGGCACCCCCCAGGCAGCACCCTGGCATAGGAGGTAAGGGACCCCCTTCTGCTCCTGAGGCCTGGCTCTTCCCAGACCCAGCTTCCCACCTTCAGCCGCAGCAAAGCCCCAGGCTCATCTCTCACCCTGGAGCAGTGTTCAAAGTCTACAAGCAAGAGGCAAAGGAGAGTGGGGATCGAATTAAATGGAGAGGACAGAAACAGGTCAGAGGCGGGACACAGGTCTAGGAAAAGATCATAAGGTCTGTAGAGAGTGATCTGAGCTGCAACCAGCGAGAAAATGTTCCTCTGGCAACAGTACTCTGCTCTGCCCCCAGTCTGTTTGCAGTTGCTGGTTTATCTCGCCTCCTCCCCGAGTTGCCATCTGACATTTGTTCAGTCTGATCCCAGGTCACAGACTTCAGCCAGTTACAAGCAATTATCCCTGCATTGAGGGTCGCTTTGATCCAATTAACGGGTCATTCAAAAAAGGGCTCTTTGGCTTTGAAACAAGGTTTTCTTCTCCCAATGCTGAATGCTTTGAATAATTTTTTTTAAACAAGTCAGAGTAGCAGCTCCCACTGGGTTGCAGAGGGCGGAGGGAGGGACGCCTTCTGTCCTGAGACTGCGGGGCTCATCACCCCTCCGGAACCGAGAGGTCAAAAGGTGGGAGGGAGCCAGTCTCCTTCAATGCTTCTGCTCACATATTTCCTAAGGCAAAAAAAATTTCAAATTAGTGTTTGCTTTCTTTCTCAATCAAGGGCTTGGTGTTTTTAAGTGAAGTGCCTTCTACCAAGAGGAATTTTATAATCCAATTCGAGGGGATTTCAGCTCATTAAAGAGGATTAGGAGCCATTGGGTAAATGACAAGTGCCAGCATATTTCCTATCAAGAGCCTCTTAAGATTTTTTTCCCTGTCTGGGAGCTCTGCTCTCTTTACTGTAAGAAGCTCAGAAGAGACACATTAGAGACTTCGGTAGTTTTCTCTCCAGAGTGTCTCCTCCTCCTCCTCCTCCTCCTCCTCCTCCTCCTCCTCCTCCCCCTTTTCCTCCTTCTCTGGCTCTTTGCCTCACATCATTTAAAAAGTCCATGTTGCCTTTTTACACTTAGAGGAAAAACCAAAAATGTCTGGAAAATGAAGACCAAAATTATAACCATTCTGGGCCCCTGGACACAGGTGATAAACTGAACAAGATCTGAATTTAATCTGTTCAGATTGCTATGTCTCCACTGGGCCAGGCACCTCATCCCAGAAAAGGGCAAGACAAGAACATTCTTTCTCCCCGAAGGGCAGCAGTGTTCTAGGCTGGCTTCCCAAGCAGGAGCTATCAAACAGGGTGCCCAGAGACCATCACCTCTCAGGCAGAGCCCAGGCAGCCAGAGCTAAATTCTGCTGGAGCCTCCCACCCCAGCCAGGCTCTCCCCCAGGGCTGGGGCTCCCATGGCATTCTTCTGTGAGATGTGTCAGCCTGGAGGAAGGGGCAGCAGACCGCCCTTTCCAACCTCCCTCTGACTCACAGGACAAAAGAAGGCTAATTGTTTTTCTCCTGGATGAGCATGCAGGCGCCTCAAAAAGCCACCTTGTGCATGAAGGGAAGAATTGGAACTTGGAGTCGGCAACGTCTGTGTCTTGATTCTTGCTCTAGCAGTTTGTAGTGTTCACGCCTCCAAGCTTCGCATCTTCCACCTGTACGGGGAAGGGGAATAATGCCCATTTAACCAGCCATCATCAGGATTAAAGGAATCACAGCACAGAACAGAGCCAGGCTCCACACAGGTCCGCTAAATTGGAATCATCAGTTACGTTCAATGGGCAGATTCAGGATTAACAAACCCAATTTGCACAATTCAGAGCTGTGTTTATTTCACCCTCGTTTTATGGTTTCTCACTCCTTTGTTAAAGGATCCCTTTAGGCCTTTCGCTGTCGGCCCTTCACCCCCACCCCAGATAGGCTCTGAAAATCCTCCTCCCCTGCCCCCTCCCCTCCCCTTCCCCCAGTGCCTGGCCTGGAGCTCAGCTCCAACTAGGACCCCCAGAATCTCTCTCTTCTTGTGCAGAAATTCTGAACCAGGCCACTCCCTCTGCCTGCAGCTGAGGTGGGAAGCGTCCCAACGTTACCAGTAGAATGATTACATTTTTACTCACATGTTTTCTTCCCTTGTGTCTCTCCACCAACGCTCTTTGAAAGGAACATTTTAAGCAATGCTCTTCTGCTGTAATTCCCTTGCCTTGTTTTTCCTTCTCCCCTCTCCCCAGCTTTTTTGTTGGTTGGTTGGTTGGTTTAGTTTGGTTATGATTATGGTGCAATAATAGTCCCAGTTACTAGAAGGGGTGTGAATGAGACATGCTTCCTTGCTACCAGGACAAATAAAGAAGAAACTTGTTTTTCACTCGTTTGTTCTGGCGCGTTTACCGAGCTATGTGTCTTCAGGTGACTCTGCTCAGGGAAGGAAGATGAATATGGCAGGGCCAGCTCCAAGGAGCTCAAAGGTTAAGGCAGGGACTCAGACCCCTGGATTCAGGGAATTGGGGGGGGAATTCATAGTGTCCGTGACCGTCTGAAATTATTGACAAAATTGTTTATGTATATGCACATGGTAAATTTTTCAGGGGGCAAATCTATAGCCTTACCAGATTCTCAAATGTATCCAGAATTTAGGAAGAGCTTTGACTGACTGATTCTCTCTCTCCCTACACCCAATCTGGTGGGAAATCCTTCTGGCTCTACCTTGAAACGATGTCACAAATTTGTCCTCTCCTTACCACTGCCATTGCTAACACCCTGGTCCCTGACATCCAGTCTGCCTGCAGGATCGCTTTGCCCCTCGTCCCTACCGCCTATTCTTAACACGGAAGCCAGCCTGATGCTTTTAAAGAACAAAGCAGATTATGTCACTCCTCTGCACAAAATGCATCAGACGCTTCCCTGACCATGCAGATTAACTCCAAAAACCTTACTGTCTTCCTGAAAAACCAACATGCTATGCCCCTATCTCTGCGCCTTCTCTGACCTTGACTCTGACATATTCCTTTTCACATTCACTCCTCGTCAGCCTCGTTCACTTCCTGCTGTTCCCCATATATCCCTCATAAATGCCACAGGGCATTTGCATACCATGTCCTCTGCCTACAACACTCCTCCCCAGATGTCAGCCTGGCTTATTCCTCCCCTTCATTCAAATCTCTGCTCAAAGGTCACTTGATCAAAAATGTCTTTCATGACCAATGTAGCTCAAACAAGACCCCGCTTTGTCTCAACCTTTATTTTCTCTTTCCCCTGACATTAAATAATGTGATTATTTGTATATTGGGCCCGTGCGCGGGCACACACACACACACACACACAGAACAGAATGTGAGCTCCTTGACAGACCTTGGTAGGTTCATCATTCTATCTCCGGCCCCCAGCATAGTGCCCCGTGTAGAGAAGCGCATTAAACGTTGGCTGAATGAATAAATGCATGAACTGTGCAAAGTGCAGATTCAGTGAAGTGAGTAATAGTGGCTTCATCTACAGAAGGCTACAGAAACACATGAAAGAAGCAGCCACTAAATCCGATTTGGGAAGGTGAAGGAGAGAAACTGGCCAGGTAAGAAAAGCTTCCAGAGAAGTCGATACACAATACCAGCATGTGAAAGGATGAGACCCTGCCACCACAGCTGAGGAGAAGGGCCTATCTGGCAGGGGACATTCTGTGAACTAAAGCCTGGGGGACACTGGAAAAGCATGGCCTGTTGGAAACTTTCGGTAGCTCGGTGTACCTGGAATATTTACCTAAGGGAGGAAGGACACGACTTGGCCTCAGAATTCTCCTCAACACAGTGGACCAAGAGGCCATTACAAAATGTTTGGAGTTGATAGTCAAGCGTAAATCTGTTTGCTGTCATTCCTTATGTCAGATTTCTGGTGTGAGTGACTCTGTGATGCTGTTGTGAATTGAAATAGAAAGGATGGAAGGAGAAGGCTTTGGCAGGCAAGATTTCAGTTAGATTTGACCCAGTGGCTATGATGGGGGTGGTGGTCTAGATGGAGACCATCAGCCTGGTGGAAGGCAGTCCAGAGAGCTAAATACCTCCTGCACACATAACGAACTCCACTGCCCCGCATCTCCTTCCTTATCTCGTTGTCCTCCAATGTGAGGCCCAAGAGCACACACTTGTCACCCTCCCAACAGTCCTCCAAGCCTCCAGCCTCTGGCCCGCAGGCTACTCCTGTTTGGGATCCTTCTCTCCTCTCTAGCTTCTTCATGTGTTCTTTACTGCCTCTCAGTTTATGTTCCAGCCCCTCTCCATCATGTTATTACACCTCCCCCCCCACCCCACCCCGAACATTCTGGGACATTCTTTCTCCACTCCTCCAGCTCTGCCTGGTTAACACTTATTCATCTCTCAAGTGCCAACTTAGATGTTGCTTCCTCTGGGAAGCCTTCCCTGATGCCCTCCTATGGCACTCCTGACTTTCGCATCTTAGCACTGCTCCAACCCGTGGCGTTGTGGTTGCCTGGTGATCTGTCTGTCTCCTCCAATAGCCTCTAATAGCTGGTAAGCCCACGAAGGCAGAGGCCCTGCATCTCATGCTTCTGGTTAACAGAGTAGTCACCTCTCCATACCTGTGGTTTCTTTCTCACATTCCTAAGCAAGTGCTAAGCCCAACCTTGAAGCTTAGGGCCACGTCCCCATATGTAGCTGCAGGCGTGTCCCCATCTGCCTGCCTCCCCACTAGGCATCCTTTGTCCCTCATGCCTCAGCCTGGGTTAAGGTGGAAGAAAATGAGGGTGGGGAGGTGGAAGAGGGTCCCAAATGGCCTCTGAGTCGCCCAGTGGAAGAGGGCTGACGCTCAGAGGTACCTCTCCACCTCCCAAGGGGAATGGGAGTGGAGGGGCAGCTGTTAGGGCTCTCAGGTGTTATTTGCATAAATTGGGTTAATCTTCTACCCGCTGGTAGAGCAGAATTCATAGGATCTAAAGTATAAAGCAGTGTTTGGGTGCTGATCCAGTCCTTGGGAGAGATTTGTTTCCTAAGGTGGCCTTTCCCTTTCCAGATCTGAGATGACAGCATCTTCCATTTCATTCTTCCCAGGTGGGTCTCTAAGGGTGCCTACTGGGCAAATAGAAAATCAAGAACAGTTCCTGAACCCTACAGAGAACATCTCTCTCTAATATCTACAGGGAGGCATTTCACTAAGAAAGGTTTGTTGAGAAAAGAGGCACAGGGGACCTAAAGACGCCAGTACCTTAGTGCATTTGGGTGCTCATTACATCTTTAGTAGAAAATAGCAACAAAGCAGATGCTGCCTTGGGCTGGGGAGGATAGTTGGGGAAGAATCGGGGGAAGTAGGAGGGTACATTGAGACAATGACACGGAGGGCAAACCAAAAGGAATGGGGAGGCTTATGAGTCACTGAAATTAATGGGGGCCCTGAGAATCTAGCGGATCCTCACCTTTTGTATGCGTGTCTTGGGTTAGACATTCATTCAACAAACGTCACCCGCACACCTGCAGCGTGCTAGGGACTGTGCCAGCTGTGACATCTGTGATGGGAGATGCTTAACAGACAGGCTGAGCACAGTACTTTGTGCTGAAAGAACGCAGATGATGCAGTCTGATGGATACAGGTTCAAATCATGGATCTGCTACTTCCTGGCTGTATGGTTGTGAGCCAGCTGGCAACCCCAGGTTCCTCGCTGGTAAAATAGAAATGGTAACGCTTATCTCAGCATGTCGCTAAGACATGAAGCCTAAGCAAGGGGATAGCACAGAGGAAGCCTGCCACAAATGCTTGCTTCTGTTACTCATTCATTTTTCATTTGATAAATATTTATCGAGGACTTTCTACTTTCTCCCGGTGTTCTGGTCCGTATTCTTGCTTGCTCTCGAAATTCCATCATCGTTCGTCTCCGTTATTTCAACATCTCCTTGAGGACAGGAAAGGACAGAAGAACACTGGCAATTTGGAATAACAGCATGTATATACTGACTTGTCTCAACCGGCCTTCTACCTGCCAAATAATTGTGATTTTCCCCCCACAAAGGAAGAAAAAATCTCTCATTAAATCATTGGGCAGGATGCCTTCTTCCTCAACTGACAGCCAATGTCGCTGGCAGTGGTTCTGTGGGAGTGGCTAGCAGGTGACCACCCAAGGTGGCCACAGCAAGTGGATAACACAGCCCTGACATGAACCGCCAGGCCCCCTTGGCAGGTACTACCTGATTGGAACCCTCTATTGCTGGCCGAGGCCACCAGGCCTGGCAAAATCAAATGCCCAGACAAGAGTCAGGTGTGTCCCATTGTCCCCCAGGGCCCAGAGAGCCACAGTGCTGATCTGACTTCATTGACAAAGGATGCTCAGGGACAACCATACGCACACTTCAGGTATGCGCCCACACACGCCCATGCACACACGCTCACACACAATGAGAGCCAGCATGTGTTTTTCCAAGCACAGACATTCTGCAATGAACCTAGCTGGCTTAAAAAAAAAAACAAAACCCAAGGGCGCCAGGGTGGCTCAGTCAGTCAAGCATCCAACTTCAGCTCAGGTCATGATCTCACTATTTGTGGGTTCAAGCCCCGCATCCGGCTCTGTGCTGACAGTTCAGAGCCTGGAGCCTGCTTCAGATTCTGCGTCTCCCTCTCTGTGCCTCCCCCATTCACACTGTGTGTGTGTGTGTGTGTGTGTGTGTGTGTGTGTGTGTGTGTGTGTGTATGTGTGTGTGTGTCTCTCAAAAATAAATAAACATATAAAAAATTTTTAAAAACCCCAAAGATCCTATAAGAAGCATTCCTGGTACAATTGACCATTGGAACATTTGAATATAGGTAAGATGTTAGATGATATTAAAAATGTAAGGCTAACCTGCGTACGTGCACGAAGGGTATTGTGGGAAATTGGCCTTGTTGGGAAATGTAGACTGAAGTACTCAGACTAAAGTGTCATGGAATCTAGAAATTAATTTCAAAAACTACAGCAAGATAGATAGATAGGCGATAGGTTACAGATACAGGTAGATAAACAAGCAGATAGATAAAACAACAGATGAGGCAAATATGGCATAATGTTTACAGTTATTGAATCCAAGTCCAGGTTTATCGGTCTATTCTTTCAACTTTTCTTTATGTTTGAGAATTTTCATAATAAGAAATAGGGGTGGGACGCTCGGGTGGCTCAGTTGGTTGAGCGTCTGACTCTTGATTTCCGCTCAGGTCATGATCTCATGGTTCATGAGATCGAGTCCCGCACCAGACTCTGTGCTGACGGCACGGAGCCTGCTTGAGATTCTCTCTCCCCGCCCCCCCCCCCACCGTCTCTCTGCCGCTCCCCCACTTGTGTGCACGTGTGTTCATTCTCTCTCTCTCTTAAAATACACAAATAAACTTAAAAAAAAAAGAAATAGGGGTAAAAAGAATCATAAATAATGAGCTGCAAAAATACTAAAAAGCTGGAATCTTACAACCACACTGATGCATCTTGATTTTTGCACAAGTTATTACCAAGAATACGGATAAGAAGAGTGTAGAGAAATATTTGGGGGGGGGGCACTCTGCAGACAGTGGGGGAAGTAGAGAAGCCACATAAAACAATAGGATGAACATCTTTAAAGAACTTTATCCTATTCAACTCCTCCCCTTATATATTCTCACTTAGGCTTTACAAATGGCCCAGTGAATGAAGTAGGCGTTATCATGCTCCAGTTTTTATAGTTAAGGAAACTATAACTGAGAGATATTGAAGTCAGTTCCCTAAAGTCACATGACAGGGGACATGGGACAGAGCCAGGGCAAAGCCCAGGGCTTCTACTTTTAAATCTTGTGCTCTTTTTTCAATCTCGTGTATTTTACTGTGGGCTCTCCCCAAGTGGATGTTCAGACAGGGATTCGAGTACAGTGGGTGTATTGGGGAAGTTTGGGGGCCAGTAGTGGGGGAGTGAGAAAGTGGCCCAGCAGGGACAAGAGCAGCCCACAGGGAGTGCATTTGGAGCCAGTGACCACTTCGGGCAACTGGAGCTTAATGCCACAGGAAAAAATCTGAGAAACGATAGAAAATACAGGCCTCATAGTTATCCCACCAAAGGGGTGAGGGAGCTGGGATATTTATGCCCCAGTTACCAAGAATCCTTGCTTGACAGCTGCTTCCAGGAGTGTTAATTCCACCCGGCTGCTCTTCTGGAAAAAAAGCCTTAAGATTTACAGGCACAGATAGGTTGGCCAGCACACCGTGGCTCAGACAGTTTGGAGGGATGTAGATATAAATCGCAGACTGACCATGTCTGCTACTCCAAGCTTTAAGGGAGCCCAGCCTCGGCCGATGCCTTCCTCTCCTTACCAGCCAAGCACAAGAAGTAGAGATGGTCTTAGACTCCAGCACAGCCCGGGGGATCCAGCCTCTGTTCCGGGTGAGGTAAGATTTAATGGCACCATTCATTCGGATGGAGCCACATGTGGGAATCACACCCTAGGAGCAGGGGCGGGAGCTCCTGGCCCGGGGTTGGGGGCAGGGGGCGGACATACAGTCACACACGCGTGCACAGCATTGCCGGCTTTTAAGTTATTTCAAGCTGTAGAAGACGAAGAATAGACCACTTAGAGGGAGAAGTTCAGCAGCTGTTTACCGGAGTGTAAAAGCAAATGAATGGGGTTCATCATACATGCAGACACCGCATCAAGCCCCTCATTATGCTCACTTAGTGTTTGAGGACAACCCAGAGATGGGTAACGGGCTGGAATGAATATGGGACCCAGTGGCGTAAACCGGCATCCCTTTCACATGCATTATTCACGCTGCACGCAGTGCTCTGGGCAAGCAGACACATCCAACTGAAAATCACTTACAAATGGGAAAATACTGGGCAACAAGGACTTATTTAAAATCTGTTTTTAAGATTTTACAGCCATTATAGCTCCAGTTACAGAACTGAAGGATTTCACCCACAATTCTGCAACCAGGCTGCTGTCATTTTTCCATGTTTCCTTCCAGAGCAGTAGACATCTCTCTTTACGGCATAAAGATGATACATGTCACACGAAGGGCAGAGAGAGGCAGGTCACCCAAAGGACACAAGGTGTCTACCTGCTCTGCGGAGGAGCTGGTCAGCCTGGGAAGTGCCAACCGAGGACAATAGCAAAAGCAAGCCCCAGCCGCCCTTTAATTAATGGGTTTTGCGTGTTCCCAGTTCTGCTGGTGAAACAATCTCTAGGATAAAGACAGGATATCTTAGCTGGATACTATTCGATACATAATTTCTCTGACTTTTTTCTTCTGGTTCCATGTTTCTGAAGCAACCTTAGGACTGAGTCCCTGTAGATCAGCCACACAAAGATAATGTTCTGATCCCACTGACTTGAGTGTATTTCTGATCTTCATGGTAACAAGCTCTCAAAAGAAACCAAGAAAGTCCATTTTTTTGTTGTTGTTTTTTGGCTAGCAATTACAAAGGACTCACTGTGTGCACAGCATTGTTCCAAGACTAAGAAGTTTATCTAGGCCTACTCATATTAATAATCTTCATGTCAACTCTAGGGAGTAGGTATAACCCATTTTGCAGATGGGTAAGAGAGAGTGTAAGTAATTTGCCCAATGACACATGGCGAGTAAGGAGGCAGAGGCAGAATGTGGGCCCAGACAGCCAAGCTTCAGAGCCCACGCTCTTAACCACTATGCTATATATATATTACCTCCCTTATTAGATTTGGGGGTTTTCTTCGTTTGTTTTTAGTGATTAAATGTACACAAAATATACCATCTTAACCCTTTTCTGTGTGCAATTTAGTGGCATTAAATTCATTCACACTGTTATGCAACTGCCTCCACCATCTATCTCCAGAACTCTCCCATCATCCCAAATGGAAACCGTGTACCTGTGAAACAGTAACTCCCTGTTCTCTCCCCCGCAGCCCCTGGTATCCTCTATTCTGCTCTGTGTTTCCGTGAATTTGCCTATTCTAAGTACCTCATCGAAGTGGAATACTACAGTGTTTGTTTATCCTTTTGTCTGCTTTGTTTCACTTTGCATAATGTTTTCAAGGTTCATCCCTGCTGTAGCATGAATCAGAATTCCATTCCTTTTTAAGGCGGGACAGTACTCCACTGCATGTCTATACCACATCTTGTGTGTTTGTTCATCCATCGATGGGCATTTGGGTTGTGTGTCTCTTTGGGGCTTAACGCCCCCTGTGATTTAAGCCTGTATCACGGCTTCTGCTTCTGCTTTGGCTCACTCGGCTCCTTGCCTCTAGGAAGAGAAAGCATCACAGTGGTGGAGCAGATATCTCTGTTCCACATATTTATATTTCTCTTAGTAAATGGGGACATTGGCACCTCAGGCTTTGGTTAATTTAGAGTAAGGACAGCTTCTCAGGGCCTGACACGCCTGGGCTTTGACAAGACTGAGTCTCCAGGTCTTGAGACTGAAGAACCACCAAGCCCACACTGAGACAAAAGATACACAGCCCCAGATGCCCGGGTTCCCCCCAGGACAAGCAGGTGTTGTGTGTGTGGATGCTTTTGTGGGCAGCTTTTTGTTTATTTCACATTCATTTCCAAAAGTGCAACATATTCTTTATATACTTAGTTGCTATTTAGTCAATGCTTCTCATGCATCAGGTACCATTATAGGAGCTTTTGAAATTTATCTGGTTTAATCTTGACAACAAGCCTGTGATGATAAATATTAGTACCCCCATTTAATAGAGAAGAGAGGTTAAACAATTGGCCTGAGGTCACACAGCGAGCATCAGATAGCTGTATGCTACTCTATCAGGCAGCTCTACCGTGATTTGGTGAGCTGTTGACTGTTTTTGCACTAAGAATTGTATATAAGCGATGAATCACTGAATTCTACTCCTGAAACCAATGTTGCACTGTATGTCAGCCAACTAGAATTTAAATACAAAATTTGAAAAATAAAATAAAATAGTCCTCAAAAAAAAAAGAACCCCCCCCAAACTGGAGTATTTTCATTGAGTAAAAGTCTCTGTTACTTTAAGTAACTCTGTAAGGAACATCTTCGCACACACGGCTGTCTCTTTCCTTGGTGCTAGTTCCTCAGGAAGTGTTTTTAGAAGTCCTATTACTGGAAGAAATAGTATGAATATTTTTGTGGCTCTTGACTGGTGAAATATTTTCCAAAAGGCCAGCAAATATGGCCATTCCAAGATTTCATGCCCAGGATCCAGTGTTGGTGGAAGTGCAGATCAGAGAGGCAAACATTGAAGGCTTTCCATCTCGGCCCTCTGGCCTGTGGTTCGTTTTATTTTGTTTTTAATCCAGCATCCTCAGTCTGAGCTTCCAATTCTCTAGGAGTCCCGTGGCACCAAGTCCTACTTTCCTCCGGTGATGTCTCACATCCCCAAGACATCCCTTCTCCGGGCTCCTCCCTGACACCCACCCACCCTCCCCTCCAGCAAACCTTTTTTTTTTTTTTTTTTTTTGCCAGGGCTCGTAAGTGTTATAAAGAAAGGCGCCTTTGAATGAATTCACACCAAGCAATTAAGGAGTGATTACAACACCCAGTGGTAGTTAGTAATTTGTTTTTAAGATATAGTGCCTACAGAATTTGTTTTAAGGAATAATAGGGCAGGTGCTCAGAATGGTACGTATGAGGATGTTCCTGGAGGTGTTGTTGACAACAGCAGCTGGTTAGGCAACATAAACATCCAACAACACTGGCTTGTTAAATAAACGATGATAAGCCTTACGACAGAATACCATAGAACTACTAGAAATGACGATGTCAATGTGCACTATTGATTTCAAACGGTGGCCTGCCACGGGGAGGGGGGCAGGTTGCAAAACCTTTAATATAATCACAATTTGGTATAGGAATTAAATACGTGCATAGATGTAAAGACATATATATACATGTGCGTAAATGTGTATATACGCGTACAATTTATGTGTGTATATATATGTATCATCAACAGCCAAAAAAAAAAAAAAGAAAAGAAAAGAAAAGAAAAAGCCTGGAAGGATAGACACCAAAATGTTTTCTTTAGGAAAGTGGGAGTAAGGATAATTTCCCCCCCAAGCCTATTTTGTAATTAAGATGTATTATTTATGTCATCTTAAAAAAAAAAAAACATTTGGGGAGAGTTTCTTAGAGCTGGCACTGCCTTGGAGAGAAGGACCATGAAAGAACATATTTCAAGTGATGTGGGAGGGAGGGGGAGGGGGGTTGCCATAGGGTGGGGGCTGGAGGCTTGGGACCCTCCAGTCTGCAGACTCCCTTTGGCCACTCTGCTCCTCAGCCCGGCCTCTCCCCGGTGTGCGCGGATGGAAGAGAAGCCTCACACCAATTTGCCCCTCTCCCAATGGCTATAAAAAGCAAGTTGATTTAGGATTCCATGAATCTCTACCTACTCTAACATATGCTGAAGATTTCTGTTGTGTGCTTTTGTTAAAAATGCTTTTTAAATGAGCTTGTGCCCATATGCCCCAGGAACCTAAAATGTGGCTAGGTAGGCTGGTACAAGTCATGTTTCTTTAATTCATTTCCGGGGGTTTCTAATGAGCTCAGTTAACTACAGCGGAGTTTCACAATCCCCACCACCCCGTAAACCAGGCAATGATGATCTTTTGTGTCCCCCCCAGGTCCCCCGCCTCCACCGCCAGAGAAGGAAAGGAGTAATGCTTATCAGTTTGCAAGTATTTGTTTTAAACGGGCTTTAGGTGTTTGCTTTTTCAGTTTTGTTTGTTTTTCTGTATTCTAGAACATGACAGGCATTGGTGCCGAGGGCATTTAGTATATTATTAAGAACATGGGCCCGGGGGTGCCTGGGTGGCTCAGTTGGTTGAGTGTCTGACTCTTGATTTTGACTCAGGTGTGATGCCAGTGTCGTGGGATCAAGTCCTGCACGGGGCTCCAGGCTCCGCATGGAGCCTGCTTGGGATTCTCCCTCTCTCTCTCTCTGTCTCCCTCCCTCCCTCCCTCTGTGCCTCTTCCCCACTCGTGCTCTCTCTCTCTCTAAAATAAGAAAAAATAGGGGCACCTGGGTGGCGCAGTCAGTTGAGCGTCCGACTTCAGCCAGGTCACGATCTCGCGGTCCGTGAGTTCGAGCCCCGCGTCGGGCTCTGGGCTGATGGCTCAGAGCCTGGAGCCTGTTTCCGATTCTGTGTCTCCCTCTCTCTCTGCCCCTCCCCCGTTCATGCTCTGTCTCTCTCTGTCCCAAAAATAAAAATAAAAACTTTGAAAAAAAAAAAATTTAAAATAAGAAAAAATAAATAAAAAGAGCATGGGCCCAAAGTTAGAGCCCAGTTTGCATCCCAGTCCTGTAACTCACCAGCTGGGTGATCTCAGACAACTTACTGAATTTATTCTGTCCTGTTTCCTCATCTGTAAAATGGGCATAATAAAACCTACCTCATACAGTCACTGTGGGGATTGAATAAGATAGTGCCTGAGAGACAACCTCACATAGCCCCAGGCATATAGTAGTAGCTCAATACATGTTACTGTTCTCACTGTAGTTATTGCCGTAGCAACAAGGGATTACACCAGAGTGACACAAGTGCGTGGCAGAGGAAGGCCAAGGTTTTGCAGGAAGACATGCCAGGGGCACTTGCTGCAGACATGGGGGAGCTGGGGAACACTTACAGGAAGAAGTGACATCAAAGTCAGAATCTGAGGAATTGGTGGGAGACGTCAGGTGACAGGGAAGGGCATGGGAGGGAGGAAGGGCAAAGGTCACAGAAGTGCAAATGTTCAGACAGCGGCAACTGCATGCTCTTGAACTCACATTCATTTACATCCATGCAACAGCCCTGTGAAGTAGACAGAATTGTCAGCTCCGTTTTATCAAGGAGAACACAGGCACAGAGAGGTTAATTCATTTTCCGCATATCACACAGCTAGTAAGTGATGGAGCCATTCTGCCTTAGGAGGAAGAGACCCTCCAGCGCCTCTTCATGCTAAGTGTATCCCTGAGGCATCCGTGGGTGGTGGCCCTCGCTCACCAATCTCCTTCACTTAAGAAACATGGACTGGATTAGTCTCTGGGGACACAAAGATGATTACAATGTGACCGCTGTCCTTAGGGAACCCACAATCCAACAAAGGAGGAAAACATTTTGATAAGCTGTAACGCTGGACAGACTCCAACAAGTAATAAGCAGAAACTAAGAAAGTCCTCAAGGACTTCAAGCGTTAACCTACTTGAGGGAAGAGGGATGATTTTCAAGAGTTGGAGAGCGGGCCTGAAGGAACAGTCTGAATAGAATGGGGCTAAGGTGTGGGGTTGGGTACAGGCTCCTGTGGGGTCGGCGTGGTGCCTGCAGCCTTGTAGCTGAAGGTGGCGAGAGATGAACGAAGGGAAACAACATTCTAGAAAGACAGTGTGGGGCCACATCACGGAGGGTCACGGATGCCAGCCTGAGGAGGGGAGACTTTCTCCTGAAGCCCATGAGAGCCATTCAAGGTTGTTGAGGAAGCAGGGGACCTGATTTATCCTGGATGACAGGAAGCCTAAACACAGAGGGCTTGGGCTAA